>NC_064630.1:346311130-348811130 GCF_023864275.1 Schistocerca cancellata
TTACAATAATTCTTCTATTTGCTTTTTATACTGCCTGAAAGCTATAACTCTTTACATCATTCGTCACTGTCCAATTTCTGGAACAGTTCTCTGTACCGTACAAATTTAATGAGGGGGAGGTATGGTTTTCAGATTCGAGAAAGTGAAAATGCCTCGAAGAAACTTTGGGACGTAGAAACGAATATGTTATACGTAACGGAGGAAGTTCAACAGGAGAGCAGCAGTCGGGTGTGGGGCGAGGAACCTGAGAGGTGGCCGTAGTTTCCTATGTGAAAACGTCTTCGCTATTACAGTATTAGTTATTGTCTGATAACTCGGTCAAAGAACTTCGTATCTGAACACACGCGTAGTGTATACCTCTGTTGTAGGTTTGATGCGTTTAGAAATAGCTCCCGTGAGAGGTTTTCCGGCCATGTTAACGGACAGGCAGAATTTGGGCCGGCCGAAGTGGCCGTGCGTTTAAAGGCGCTGCAGTCTGGAACCGCAAGACCGCTACGGTCGCAGGTTCGAATCCTGCCTCGGGCATGGATGTCTGTGTTGTCCTTAGGCTAGTTAGGTTTAACTAGTTCTAAGTTCTAGGGGACTAATGACCTCAGCAGTTGAGTCACATAGTGCTCAGAGCCATTTGAACCATTTTGAGCAGAATTTGGTGATGGCACACACTTGCCTCCGGTGCGCTGCTTTGAGATGACTGACTACTCTCGCTGTTACTGAAGATATTTCAAATCCTTTCTTTCACTCACGAAAAAACGCGTATTTCTGTCACCAAATGCGTCTCGTTTTATTGAAATAAAACATCATCAGTAATACCTGATAAAATATACACTCCTGGAAATGGAAAAAAGAACACATTGACACCGGTGTGTCAGACCCACCATACTTGCTCCGGACACTGCGAGAGGGCTGTACAAGCAATGATCACACGCACGGCACAGCGGACACACCAGGAACCGCGGTGTTGGCCGTCGAATGGCGCTAGCTGCGCAGCATTTGTGCACCGCCGCCGTCAGTGTCAGCCAGTTTGCCGTGGCCTACGGAGCTCCATCGCAGTCTTTAACACTGGTAGCATGCCGCGACAGCGTGGACGTGAACCGTATGTGCAGTTGACGGACTTTGAGCGAGGGCGTATAGTGGGCATGCGGGAGGCCGGGTGGACGTACCGCCGAATTGCTCAACACGTGGGGCGTGAGGTCTCCACAGTACATAGATGTTGTCGCCAGTGGTCGGCGGAAGGTGCACGTGCCCGTCGACCTGGGACCGGACCGCAGCGACGCACGGATGCACGCCAAGACCGTAGGATCCTACGCAGTGCCGTAGGGGACCGCACCGCCACTTCCCAGCAAATTAGGGACACTGTTGCTCCTGGGGTATCGGCGAGGACCATTCGCAACCGTCTCCATGAAGCTGGGCTACGGTCCCGCACACCGTTAGGCCGTCTTCCGCTCACGCCCCAACATCGTGCAGCCCGCCTCCAGTGGTGTCGCGACAGGCGTGAATGGAGGGACGAATGGAGACGTGTCATCTTCAGCGATGAGAGTTGCTTCTGCCTTGGTGCCAATGATGGTCGTATGCGTGTTTGGCGCCGTGCAGGTGAGCGCCACAATCAGGACTGCATACGACCGAGGCACACAGGGCCAACACCCGGCGTCATGGTGTGGGGAGCGATCTCCTACACTGGCCGTACACCACTGGTGATCGTCGAGGGGACACTGAATAGTGCACGGTACATCCAAACCGTCATCGAACCCATCGTTCTACCATTCCTAGACCGGCAAGGGAACTTGCTGTTCCAACAGGACAATGCACTTCCGCATGTATCCCGTGCCACCCAACGTGCTCTAGAAGGTGTCCCCCATTGAGCATGTTTGGGACTGGATGAAGCGTCGTCTTACGCGGTCTGCACGTCCAGCACGAACGCTGGTCCAGCTGAGGCGCCAGGTGGAAATGGCATGGCAAGCCGTTCCACAGGACTGCGAAAGGTGGATATACACTGTACTAGTGCCGACATTGTGCATGCTCTGTTGCCTGTGTCTATGTGCCTGTGGTTATGTCAGTGTGATCATGTGATGTATCTGACCCCAGGAATGTGTCAATAAAGTTTCCCCTTCCTGGGACAATGAATTCACGGTGTTCTTATTTCAATTTCCAGGAGTGTATTTACAATTTGGCTTTGCTCTCTAGACTGAAAAACAGTTTGTTGCGAAAGATCTCAATTTTACTTACGGTATTTTGTGCCTGCTTTTCGATCGCTTTAGGAAATGCCGTCTGCCTGCACGTTTTTGAGGCATTATTTTGGTTGGCACAGTTGAAACTAATCTAATTCCACATTGCTCAGCGGAACTGTGTATTTCTCAATGTGAAATACAATATAATATAGCACCACTACAGTTTGTTTGTGTCTTTGCCTGGCTAAATAGGTCTCGTGTATTCTATTTAGTGTTACAAACTTTACCGCTTGTTTTGTTTTGATATCAATATGTTCTCAACATGTTCTCTTCATCCGCAACTCGTCAGATGTGTCTTGTATCGTTTAATTACGTTAAAGTGTATTTACCTAGTGCGTAAGAGAAAATGAACGAATAGTGATGGGGTTCAAGATCTAAATGGTGAGTAGCGTAGAAGAGGGAGGATGGAGGTGTTCACCAAATGCAAAGTAGTGGAATGAAGGGTGAGTTGGAGGAAAAGGAGTGAAGAGCAGAAGGTGATATAAAAGTGAGAGAGGTAGAGTACGAGAGAAAGAGGGATGGGAAAGAAAAAGTGTTTTCATTACGCAAGTTTTTCAGTTACTTTATATAATGCATGTCTTATGTAGAGCGCATCTGGACACCGAAACGTAGTAAAAACCACTCAATATTTGCTGACTACCTTGAAAGGGGAGTGTCCTATTTGCCATGGTGATTTTCAGGAAATTATGGCCATAAATGCAAATCAAATTGCGACTTTGATAAATGTGCAGAATCTCTGTAATAACGATATAATCATATTCTTTGTATGACTGTCTTTCAGACCAGAGATGTTGGTCAGAATAACTCAGAGAGTAGCATCAGTGTGTGCTGGACGATCTGGCAATGTATTTGGTTTAAAAAGGATAGAAGCTGGCCTGCTGAGTACAGAAGGCAGCTGTATTTAAAAGGATTTTGTGACAATGTGTTTTGAGGAGAGGTACTGAGCAAATGAGGTTATATTAACAGAAGAATAATAAAAGCAAATAAATTTTTTAACAAACGTAAAACAACACTCTCAGGCACAATAGGAAATAAAGAGGGGAAAATGCTGTTTGGTGAAGACATGGTGAATAAAATGGTTCAAATGGCTCTGAGCACTATGGGACTCAACTTCTGAGGTCATTAGTCCCCTAGAACTTAGAACTAGTTAAACCTAACTAACCTAAGGACATCACACACATCCATGCCCGAGGCAGGATTCGAACCTGCGACCGTAGCGGTCTCGCGGTTCCAGACTACAGCGCCTAGAACCGTACGGCCACTTCGGCCGGCCATGGTGAAGAGATGGGATGAATACATAGAGGAGTTGTATGCCGGAACACCTCTTTCGGAGGAAGTAATAGGAAGAGAAGAGCAAGTTGACGAAGATGACAAGGGAGATGGAATTCTGCAAGAAGAATTTGACAGAGCTCTAAAAGAGCTGCGGGACAACAAAGCAACGAGTATTGATGACATACCTGCAGAACTAATAAAGAAAGCTGGTAACAGCATGAAAATGTCGCTGCTTAAACTTATTAGGTCCATCTATTACACAGGAAAGATACCGACAGACTTTTAGAAATGTATCATTGTTCCTATACCAAAGAAGGCAGCAGCAGCAAGATGCGAACAGTACCGAACTCTAAGCCTAATATCACACGCATCAAAAATCTTCATAAATATAGTTCTGGTGAGAACTGAAGAGAAGGTGGAGGATATGCTGAGTGAAGGTCAGTTTGGTTTCAGAAGAGGATAGGGAACAAGAGAGGCGATTCTGGCACTGAGACTCGTTATCGAAAAGCAATTACAGAAAAATTAACCAATTTATATTGCCTTTGTAGACATGGAAAAGGCATCTGATAACGTTATCTGGCAAGAGATGTTCAGAGTGCTGAGGAAAAGTGGCATAAAGTACAAAGACATCCGTGTGATACTCAGTTTCTATAAGAAGGAGGTGGCAGTGATTAGGGACTGTCACCACGAACAAGAAGCAAATATTAGAAAAGGGGTAAGACAAGAATGTGCTGTCTCTCCTCTTATATTCAGTGCTTACATCCAGGAAGCTATAGACCAAGTTCGAGAAACTCCTGAGGTGGGGATCAAAAATTAATGGGCAGAAGATAGACATGCTACGTTATGCAGATGATATTGCTATAGTCACGGAGACAAAAGAAGATCTAGAAGAAGTCCTCAGAAGAATGGAAAAAATTCTATGCAATCATTATGGAATGAGAATAAACAAGAAAAAGACTAAAGTAATGGTATGCAGTACAGGAGCAGAATATAAACCTCTGAAAATGAGAATTGGAAGAGAGGAGCTGGAAGTGATAGAGGAACTTACTTACCTGGAAAGCAAAATCACAAGGGATGGCAGAAGCCGGAAAGAAATTGCGAGCAGAATGCAAAAGGCCAAAATTGCATTTAATCGGAGAAGGAACTTACTCACCAGCAACATCAGTTCTGAAAATAAGGAAACGTATCATAAAAGGTTTTGTTTGGAGTGTGGCCCTATATGGATGTGAAACTTGGACAACTGGAAGAGAAGTGAGAAGACCGCTAGAGGTCCTGGAGATGTGGTGCTATAGATGGATGATGAAGATAAGCTGGAGAGACAAAGTAACAAATGAAGAGGTGCTTAGAAGAGTACAGGAAACCAGATCTCTGTGGAGGCACATCCAAACAAGAAGAGACAAACTTGTAGGGCACATCCTACAACACATCATCATTGGAACAATAGCAGAAGGAGCTACTGAGGGAAGAAATCGGCGGGGGCGACCAAGGACATCATACATGCAACAGATCATGAATGACGTTGTATGTAACACATACGTGGAAATGAAGAGGAAAGGAGACAGAAGAGAGGAATGGCGCTCTGCTGCAAACCAACCTCAGGGTTGAACACTAAAAGAAAGAATAAAAGCAAGTTTCAAAATAATTTAGTTTTTATGTTTGTAACTGCGTAGCTTCTTATTCTTAGAACATTGCGTTTGGTTGAAGTTTTCTGTAAAAATTTTATAATGCAGTACATGGTCGTACCTTATAGACGAAACAAGTGTCATGGTAGGCAACTGTACACAAGAGAATTACTAAGAAATATTTTTGTAACTTGTCTCGGTGTCAGAACCTTATGAAGAGGTGTATTGTTATCATAGGTTAATGAAACATAGTTAAACTTCGAATCTTTGACCTCTTTTATCAGTAGTTTAGATTCCCATTTCCATTTTTACGTTGATGACACTGTTTGCGTAGTCGCATTGGACATCGCCAATTGTGTACTGTGAAGCATTTATGAAAACTGGTGAGATACCGTCTCGTATTGTACATCGAAAGTACGGCAAACGAGATATGATTTTTGACAGTCACATCATTATTCCTGATAGTAACCAGATGCAGAACAGACGATCGTTCCATGCGCACAGGTAGACCAACAAATTTAATTACCGTCGAAGTTCTTGTCCACTGTAAGGTATAGTGACTGTCATAGTGTATTTGCGAAAATAATATCTTATCAGTTCAGAGGCTTAATACCAGTAGGAGGTTTCAGTAAAGTGCTGTCTTGCGAATTTTCCAGCAGTATTTATCAGAAGGTCAGATGCACTAACTTTTATGTTCATTTGTTGTGTCATTACAATAACAATTCTGATATCAAGACTACAGATAAAGACTAGCAATAGTCAGGGTCAACATTTTAACTGTGTCATTCAGACCTGGAGACATCGCATCGTTTCAAATAGAGAATGTAATGAGAGGACAAAAATTATTAGACGACAAAATGTTTGGAGAACAGATGTGAATTCTGTCCATAATTTATCGGTTAAGCATTGCAAATTAAAGCTGAAAAACTTGAAGACAGAAAGGAATTCAAGGAGATGAGACCTCGATGTATTGATAGAACAAGACGTTGCTCGGAGTTTCATAGAGGTGGGTCTGGCAACGATCGACTGTAGCAGGGGAATAAAATGAAACTGAAGACGAATGGGTACCTTTGAGAGATGAAAAGGTGAAGGCTGTAAACAGAATCAACATGGTTTTCTTGAGATTCATTGTAATCAGAGATTAACTGATCACATGATGAAGACAATAGATCCCCTGTTGGTCGTATAAACCGAAACGGATCATCTTACACTCCTGGAAATTGAAATAAGAACACCGTGAATTCCTTGTCCCAGGAAGGGGAAACTTTATTGACACATTCCTGGGGTCAGATACATCACATGATCACACTGACAGAACCACAGGCACATAGACACAGGCAACAGAGCATGCACAATGTCGGCACTAGTACAGTGTATATCCACCTTTCGCAGCAATGCAGGCTGCTATTCTCCCATGGAGACGATCGTAGAGATGCTGGATGTAGTCCTGTGGAACGGCTTGCCATGCCATTTCCACCTGGCGCCTCAGTTGGACCAGCGTTCGTGCTGGACGTGCAGACCGCGTGAGACGACGCTTCATCCAGTCCCAAACATGCTCAATGGGGGACAGATCCGGAGATCTTGCTGGCCAGGGTAGTTGACTTACACCTTCTAGAGCACGTTGGGTGGCACGGGATACATGCGGACGTGCATTGTCCTGTTGAAACAGCAAGTTCTCTTGCCGGTCTAGGAATGGTAGAACGATGGGTTCGATGACGGTTTGGATGTACCGTGCACTATTCAGTGTCCCCTCGACGATCACCAGTGGTGTACGGCCAGTGTAGGAGATCGCTCCCCACACCATGATGCCGGGTGTTGGCCCTGTGTGCCTCGGTCGTATGCAGTCCTGATTGTGGCGCTCACCTGCACGGCGCCAAACACGCATACGACCATCATTGGCACCAAGGCAGAAGCGACTCTCATCGCTGAAGACGACACGTCTCCATTCGTCCCTCCATTCACGCCTGTCGCGACACCACTGGAGGCGGGCTGCACGATGTTGGGGCGTGAGCGGAAGACGGCCTAACGGTGTGCGGGATCGTAGCCCAGCTTCATGGAGACGGTTGCGAATGGTCCTCGCCGATACCCCAGGAGCAACAGTGTCCCTAATTTGCTGGGAAGTGGCGGTGCGGTCCCCTACGGCACTGCGTAGGATCCTACGGTCTTGGCGTGCATCCGTGCGTCGCTGCGGTCCGGTCCCAGGTCGACGGGCAAGTGCACCTTCCGCCGACCACTGGCGACAACATCGATGTACTGTGGAGACCTCACGCCCCTCGTGTTGAGCAATTCGGCGGTACGTCCACCCGGCCTCCCGCATGCCCACTATACGCCCTCGCTCAAAGTCAACTGCACATACGGTTCACGTCCACGCTGTCGCGGCATGCTACCAGTGTTAAAGACGGCGATGGAGCTCCGTATGCCACGGCAAACTGGCTGACACTGACGGCGGCGGTGCACAAATGCTGCGCAGCTAGCGCCATTCGACGACCAACACCGCGGTTCCTGGTGTGTCCGCTGTGCCGTGCGTGTGATCATTGCTTGTACAGCCCTCTCGCAGTGTCCGGAGCAAGTATGGTGGGTCTGACACACCGGTGTCAATGTGTTCTTTTTTCCATTTCCAGGAGTGTATATCGCACCTGCCATAGTAAAGGGGAAAAACTACAGCGTGTCACACAACAACAGGCAAGGTCTTTTTCCGATGGTGACACCCTGATGAAGCTGTTAACAAATTTCGTTTTGAGGTAAGTATTGTTGCAAATGTTTTTTTTCAGATATGTTGTCCATATTTCTCATCTTAGCTCCTTCCTTCCACACTTAGTAATGACATTATTACAAAATTAACGATGATATTATTCCAGAAAATGGTCAGACAAGGAAATACAACTTGCACAAACAACTTAAGTGTTTTGTTAATATAAGGGATAGAGTGCGTCATTAATCTACTACAATTAAGTCATAAAGGCTGAATTCTATGACTGATAGTGGCAATCCATTGTGCGATACATATTTCAGACGTGCATTGTTCTTGTGGTTTGGAGGACCAGATACTTTCAGCAGCAGGAGTGTTAAGAGGACCAATTTGTATTCCTTACGTTTTCCTGTGGGTACTTCTTGAATGAGCTTACATGAAAGTGCTATTTGTACAAGTAACCACAATTTGCTGCTGAAAGTATCTGGTCCTCCAAAGCACGAGAACAATGCACGTCTGAAATTTGTATCGCACAATGGATTACCGCTATCAGTCACAGTATTCAGTTCGTCAAAAGGGGTAAATGTCCGTTTTGTCACGTGGTCAGCAGGAGAAAACAGCGGTTTCGTAACAGTACAGCGGCTCTGAAATCGTGACATGCAATCAATCAAGTGCTCCCTCAGCCTGGCCTGCCTGACACGTCTAAACCGATGGTAGATTAATGGTTTCGTGGAAGAGACGCTGCTCTGCACGCACTCTCACGGACTATTGTGAAAGGCTGATCTTTGTAGAAGCGTTGCAACTACACACGCCGTCTAGGCACTTCTAAGTGTACGTTGTGCCATGCGATTCACTGCACGTTTCTTCCTGTAATGTGATTTAAATGAATTAGTATTCTTATTCATTAGGACACAGAACGCTTAAGCAGTAGTTGTTCAGTGCGCCCTAAGGAAACAAAACAGCCTTTAAATTTTGTTTTATTATGATCAGTTTCGTTTGGCCCTTTAAGGGCATTAATGGTTTTATAATACCTAATCTCTCATTTCCTCAGCCGACTGCACATTTACTCAATTCTACCGAATTTGAGACTATCACAAAGGTTAAAAATTGTGATTTATATCATTGCAAAACGCAAAAGCACCTCACCGTTCTAGTCCCAGTTTATACACTACTGGCCATTAAAATTGCTTCACCACGAAGGTGACGTGCTACAGACGCGAAATTTAACCGGCAGGAAGAAGATGCTGTGATATGCAAATGATTAGCTGTTCAGAGCATTCACACAAGGTTGGCGCCGGTGGCGACTCCTACAACGTGCTGACATGAGGAAAGTTTCCAACCGATTTCTCATACACAAACAGCAGTTGACCGGCGTTGCCTGGTGAAACGTTGTTGCGATTCCTCGTGTAAGGAGGAGAAATGCCTACCATCACGTTTCCGACTTTGATAAACGTCGGATTGTAGCCAATCGATTGCGGCTTATCGTATGGCGACACTGCTGCTCGCGTTGGTCGAGATCCAATGACTGTTACCAGAATATGGAATCGGTGGGTTCAGGAGGGTATACGGAACGCCATGCTGGATCCCAACGGCCTCGTATCACTACCAGTCGAGATGACAGGCATCTCATCCGCAAGGCTGCAACGGATCGTGCAGCCACGTCTCGATCCCAGAGTCAACACATGGGGACGTTTGCAAGACAACAACCATCAGCACGAACAGTTCGACGACGTTTGCAGCAGCATGGACTACACTCCTGGAAATTGAAATAAGAACACCGTGAATTCATTGTCCCAGGAAGGGGAAACTTTATTGACACATTCCTGGGGTCAGATACATCACATGATCACACTGACAGAACCACAGGCACATAGACACAGGCAACAGAGCATGCACAATGTCGGCACTAGTACAGTGTATATCCACCTTTCGCAGCAATGCAGGCTGCTATTCTCCCATGGAGACGATCGTAGAGATGCTGGATGTAGTCCTGTGGAACGGCTTGCCATGCCATTTCCACCTGGCGCCTCAGTTGGACCAGCGTTCGTGCTGGACGTGCAGACCGCGTGAGACGACGCTTCATCCACTCCCAAACATGCTCAATGGGGGACAGATCCGGAGATCTTGCTGGCCAGGGTAGTTGACTTACACCTTCTAGAGCATGTTGGGTGGCACGGGATACATGCGGACGTGCATTGTCCTGTTGGAACAGCAAGTTCCCTTGCCGGTCTAGGAATGGTAGAACGATGGGTTCGATGACGGTTTGGATGTACCGTGCACTATTCAGTGTCCCCTCGACGATCACCAGTGGTGTACGGCCAGTGTAGGAGATCGCTCCCCACACCATGATGCCGGGTGTTGGCCCTGTGTGCCTCGGTCGTATGCAGTCCTGATTGTGGCGCTCACCTGCACGGCGCCAAACACGTATACGACCATCATTGGCACCAAGGCAGAAGCGACTCTCATCGCTGAAGACGACACGTCTCCATTCGTCCCTCCATTCACGCCTGTCGCGACACCACTGGAGGCGGGCTGCACGATGTTGGGGCGTGAGCGGAAGACGGCCTAACGGTGTGCGGGACCGTAGCCCAGCTTCGTGGAGACGGTTGCGAATGGTCCTCGCCGATACCCCAGGAGCAACAGTGTCCCTAATTTGCTGGGAAGTGGTTGTGCGGTCCCCTACGGCACTGCGAAGGATCCTACGGTCTTGGCGTGCATCCGTGCGTCGCTGCGGTCCGGTCCCAGGTCGACGGGCACGTGCACCTTCCGCCGACCACTGGCGACAACATCGATGTACTGTGGAGACCTCACGCCCCACGTGTTGAGCAATTCGGCGGTACGTCCACCCGGCCTCCCGCATGCCCACTATACGCCCTCGCTCAAAGTCAACTGCACATACGGTTCACGTCCACGCTGTCGCGGCATGCTACCAGTGTTAAAGACTGCGATGGAGCACCGTATGCCACGACAAACTGGCTGACACTGACGGCGGCGGTGCACAAATGCTGCGCAGCTAGCGCCATTCGACGGGCAACACCGCGGTTCCTGGTGTGTCCGCTGTGCCGTGCGTGTGATCATTGCTTGTACAGCCCTCTCGCAGTGTCCGGAGCAAGTATGGTGGGTCTGACACACCGGTGTCAATGTGTTCTTTTTTCCATTTCCAGGAGTGTATCAGCTCGGAGACCATGGCTGCGGTTACCCTTGACGCTGCATCACAGACAGGAGCGCCTCCGATGGTGTACTCAACGACATAGCTGGGTGCACGAATGGCAAAACGTCATTTTTTCTGATGAATCGAGGTTCTGTTTACAGCATCATGATGGTCGCATCCGTGTTTGGCAACATCGCGGTGAACGCGATTGGAAGCGTGTATTCGTCATCGCCATACTGGCGTCTCACCCAGTGTGATGGTATGGGGTGCCACTGGTTACACGTCTCGGTCACTTCTTGTTCGCAGTGACGGCACTCAGAACAGTGGACGTTACATTTCAGATGTGTTACGACCCGTGACTCTACCCTTCATTCGATCCTTGCGAAACACTACATTTCAGCAGTATAATGCACGACCTCATGTTGCAGTTCCTGTACGGGCCTTTCGGAATACAGAAAATGTTCGACTGCTGCCCTGGCCAGCACATTCTACAGATCTCTCACCAACTGAAAACGTCTGGTCAATGGTGGCCGAGCAACTGGCCCGTCACAATACGCCAGTCACTACTCTTGATGAACTGTGGTATCGTGTTGAAGCTGCATGGGCAGCTGTACTTGTACACGCCATCCAAACTCTGTTTGACTCAATGGTCAGGCGTATCAAGGCCGTTATTACGGCCTCAGGTGGTTGTTCTGGGTACTTATTTCTCAGGATCTATGCACCCAAATTGCGTGAAAATGTAATAGCGTGTCAGTTCTAGTATAATATATTTGTCCAATGAATACCCGTTTATCATCTGCATTTCTTCTTGGTGTAGCAATTTTAATGGACAGTTGTGTATATTGGTACAAAACAGCAAAAAAAAAAAAATAGATTCATTGTTGTCAGGAACAGTGGCTAGCCATTGTTTTTCACTCATACCCAGATAAGGGAAAGATGTGTCTCAATTTCTGTCCTTCATTATTTCCATACCTGTTATAATGAGTGATAACAGAATTTACAGACGGCAACAGGCGATTATCAAGTTTGCGAAAGTATCTCGTTTTGCTGATATCATCTTGCCGTCTCATATAAGATCAGAGATAGCAAGTGCAAAGGGCAGGAATTAGAGAGGAAATCTAATGCTATGATGTTCAAGATTAACACCAAGGAGAGTGGATTTACACTGACTCAAGAGATCATCTCGCCGTTGCCGGAAACACAATGGAGGCCTTCAAGACTTTCTTCACCTTGGAGTTGCAGTAACTTCTGGCTCGAGAACGCCAAACATATGGGCAAATAAAACATCTTAATCCGACTTAATTACAGCAGGAAAAGCAGTAACATCTACCTCAGAACCAAGGTCAGAAACCTCTTCTATATGGATGAGAAATATGGACGACTAGTAGGAGGTGACCCAAGATAGAGAGTTACGAAAGATTTCTGAAAAAACCACGAGGTACTTAAGAAATAAAGCAGAAGATATGAAGATGAGTGGGACCAGGTGTATGTTAACACTCAAATGTCACGACCTGGCGACCGTGGAACTGAAGTTTAATCTTGGTAAAGAAAGATGTATAATTTCTCCTGCGTAGGTAAGGAACTAAGGCTATTTCAAGCATGCCTCAAGCTCAGCAGAAGTTGACTATCGTGGCTGTACAAAGACCATCTGGTACTGTTATATGTAGTTGCATTTAGTGGACATAGAAACGTCTTCCTAATACGGGTGTATTCGACAAGCCGCATTTCATGTCAACGGCCAGAAAAAGATTTCCATTTTGTGATTTAGGAAGATAATCGAAGCAGCGTTGCAAATGGGTTTTTTAAATTCAATAGAACCCGACAGGATTGTAGTCATCTCGGCTAGTGGTAACACGTTTTTTATTTCGTATACGTTTAAAGGTACGGAAACGGAATTTTGGGCTAATGGTAGTATGCAGAGATATGCTTAATGTTGTTACACGGATAATTGTCTTTGAACTTGTATCAACCGAAATACTAGCGCTGAATTACGAATAATACGAAAAATTAGGTGAAATCGAATGTCAAACGGCCGGAATACGCTATTTGAGTGTAAATACCACCCAGCGATACACCGTCGTTATATGCAACAAGGAGATAAGAAGATATTAGTGGGTCCTAGCGCCTTGGCTATAAATGTCACCATATTTCTCATACAACCTTGCGAAACGTTTCAACGACAACATAATTTTATGAGTTCTGTACTCTTCTTCTCAAGAATTTTTACGTACCGTTTAGAAGTATATTAGACTAAATAGAAAGAGACTTCCTTCTGTATCTCGCTAGATATGAACTGTCTGATCAAGAGGAACCAGGCACGTATTAGTTAACATTAAAACGGGGTATGTTCACCTTTCGCGTTTACGACGGCTTGAATTTTGCTGGCGATAATTACAACGAGATATCAAAGTGTCTGTGGAATAATGGCAACCCTTTCTTCTTCAAGAGCCGAAGCCAGAGCAGTTAGTGAAGTTGGACCCTGGGATGTGGAGCGATGTCGATGTTCTAATTCATCCCAAAGGTGTTCCATTTCGTTCAAATCGGAGCTCTGGGCTGGTCAGCTCATTCAGGAGAGCTATTCTCTACAAACTCTTGCCTCATAGACCGGCTTCATGACACGGCTCATTCTCATGCTGAATCAGCCATCGAAACCGGACTGTTTCTCTATTGCACGCAGCAGACAATGCTGTGAAATTTGTTGACATCCTTCCGCATCTAGCGTTTTCTTAAGAACAGTAAAGGACCACATCCTAAATACGAAAACATCCCAATTACGAGCTTCACGACTGCAGTATACAACTACAGAACGGATCGCGTGTTTGACGCTGACAAAAACTGTTTAAGTGTTTCAAACACTAATAAACAGTATTTACAATGTGATGCTCTTTACTCTCTACGAATCACAACCATGAGGTGTCAGCTAACAAATACATTACAGAACAGTTACTGCATGGTTTTTAACAACATTCTGCCGCATGTCTACTGAGGTAACAGGAATACACGCAAGTTGACTGCTGTCTGTGATGCTTTCCTGGAAGAGAGAACCATCTGCCTCTAAACTGACATGGATCCGTGTTAAAGGATGATGGGAAGTAGATGGAATGATCGCTGGAGCCATTTTGTAAAGAGGTATGATTTAATGGTAGACTGATAATGCATCCTGGAGAGAGGGAGATGATGTGACTCGTCGTTTGTAGCACATTTAAACTATTCTCCCATTACTCCCGCAGACTGCATCAGATGTAAGGTATACCCTGTGTTCGACTCGTATACATTGCGTGGCTATGTGTGACTTAGAGCGCTATTATCTGCAACAGTTTGCAGCAAACCTTCCCTTTATTCGACAAATATGTGATAACGACGATTTGGCGGGAGCATTTTGCTATTGGAAAGCTGTGATAGGCTGAGCAAAACGACACCCAACTAGTGTGTGTGGATATACCATAATTTTTCGGATGCTATACACCTATAAGTGATAATCACTCTACTTGTCGGGAAAGTAGAGCTGTTGAAATGTAAAGTTACTATGGTTAGTGCTCTGACTTATTACCAGATGTGTGAGGGATGTGGTCAGACTACTTGTAAAATGTTGCATATATCTAACCATAACGGGAGAATAGATATCATTTGGGGAATTGTGATTTCAACGCATTGACGAATTTATCCGACTGTAAGGGGTGTTATATTCATTTTGTAAACGCCTGCACGGTATACCAGTGCAAGGATTCAACTGGACCTGCTGTAGTGTACAAACAGGGCAGGAAATAAGGCTGTAACATCATGATTATGCAGGAAGTCCTCTCATCAGCTCCCTTTCGCAGATCCTCACATGCTCTTTGTTGCACTATCGACTGCACTGTGTACTACAGTACACAAACGATTATCGGTGATGTCTTTGTAACCCTTTCGTCCGTGGGCGTGCTTTTGATTATCACATAGTGCCAGAAGACTGTGTTTTACAACTCTTGTTTGAGACAGTCTTGGCGGCATGCAGCACCTTCCGGAAGTGCTGATTGAAAATACCTGCACTCAATCCCCGAATCTGACTGACTCGAACACCTAAATGTCATATAGTTCCTGCAGCTGAGGCGAATCCCCATGACACGTAGCACGTGCGATTGTGGACGTACCATAATTTTTTGGACGCTATACACACCACTAGTATGAATATCAAGAGCTCAGATGGAAACCCAGTTCTAAGCGAGGAAGGGAAAGCAGAAAGATGGGAATATATAGAAGGTCTATACAAGGGTGATACACTTGAGGACAACTTTACGGATATCGAAGAGGATGTAGATGAAGATAAAATGGGAGATATGATCCTGCGTGAAGTGTTTGACAGAGCGATGAAAGACCTACGTCGAAATAAGGCCCCGGGAGTAGACAACATTCCATTAGAACTACTGACAGCCTTGGGAGAGCCAGAACTGACCAAACTCTACCATCTGGTGAGCAAGATGTATGAGACAGGGGAAATACCTCCAGACCTCAAGAAGAATATACACTCCTGGAAATTGAAATAAGAACACCGTGAATTCATTGTCCCAGGAAGGGGAACCTTTATTGACACATTCCTGGGGTCAGATACATCACATGATCACACTGACAGAACCACAGGCACATAGACACAGGCAACAGAGCATGCACAATGTCGGCACTAGTACAGTGTATATCCACCTTTCGCAGCAATGCAGCCTGCTATTCTCCCATGGAGACGATCGTAGAGATGCTGGATGTAGTCCTGTGGAACGGCTTGCCATGCCATTTCCACCTGGCGCCTCAGTTGGACCAGCGTTCGTGCTGGACGTGCAGACCGCGTGAGACGACGCTTCATCCAGTCCCAAACATGCTCAATGGGGGACAGATCCGGAGATCTTGCTGGCCAGGGTAGTTGACTTACACCTTCTAGAGCACGTTGGGTGGCACGGGATACATGCGGACGTGCATTGTCCTGTTGGAACAGCAAGTTCCCTTGCCGGTCTAGGAATGGTAGAACGATGGGTTCGATGACGGTTTGGATGTACCGTGCACTATTCAGTGTCCCCTCGACGATCACCAGTGGTGTACGGCCAGTGTAGGAGATCGCTCCCCACACCATGATGCCGGGTGTTGGCCCTGTGTGCCTCGGTCGTATGCAGTCCTGATTGTGGCGCTCACCTGCACGGCGCCAAACACGCATACGACCATCATTGGCACCAAGGCAGAAGCGACTCTCATCGCTGAAGACGACACGTCTCCCTTCGTCCCTCCATTCACGCCTGTCGCGACATCACTGGAGGCGGGCTGCACGATGTTGGGGCGTGAGCGGAAGACGGCCTAACGGTGTGCGGGACCGTAGCCCAGCTTCATGGAGACGGTTGCGAATGGTCCTCGCCGATACCCCAGGAGCCACAGTGTCCCTAATTTGCTGGGAAGTGGCGGTGCGGTCCCCTACGGCACTGCGTAGGATCCTACGGTCTTGGCGTGCATCCGTGCGTCGCTGCGGTCCGGTCCCAGGTCGACGGGCACGTGCACCTTCCGCCGACCACTGCCGACAACATCGATTTACTGTGGAGACCTCACGCCCCACGGTTTGAGCAATTCGGCGGTACGTCCAACCGGCCTCCCGCATGCCCACTATACGCCCTCGCTCAAAGTCCGTCAACTGCACATACGGTTCACGTCCACGCTGTCGCGGCATGCTACCAGTGTTAAAGACTGCGATGGAGCTCCGTATGCCACGGCAAACTGGCTGACACTGACGGCGGCGGTGCACAAATGCTGCGCAGCTAGCGCCATTCGACGGCCAACACCGCGGTTCCTGGTGTGTCCGCTGTGCCGTGCGTGTGATCATTGCTTGTACAGCCCTCTCGCAGTGTCCGGAGCAAGTATGGTGGGTCTGACACACCGGTGTCAATGTGTTCTTTTTTCCATTTCCATTTCCAATCCCAAAGAAAGCAGGTGTGGACAGTTGTGAAAATTACCGAACTATCAGTTTAATAAATCACGGCTGCAAAATACTAACGCGAATTCTTTACAGATGAATGGAAAAACTGGTAGAAGCCGACTTCAGGGAAGATCAGTTTGGATTCCGTAGAAATGATGGAACACGTGAGGCAATACTGACCCTACATTTTAGATGATAGATTAAGGAAAGGCAAATCTACGTTTCTAGCATTTGTAAAATTAGAGAAAGCTTTTGACAATGTTGACTGGAATACTCTCTTTCAAATTCTGAAGGTGGCAGGAGTCAAACACAGGGAGTGAAAGGTTATTTACAATTTGTACAGAAACCAGAAGGCAGTTATAAGAGTCGAGGGGCTTGAAAGGAAGCAGTGGTTGGGAAGGGAGTGAGACAGGCGTGTAGGCTATCCCCAATGTTATTCAATCTGTATATTGAGAAGCAGTAAAGGAAACAAAAGAAAAATTCGGAGTACGAATTAAAATCCATGGAGAAAAATCAAAAACTTTGAGGTTCGCCGATGACATTGTAATTCTGTCAGAGACAGCAAAGGACCTGGGAAAACAGGTGATCTGAATGGACAGTGTCTTGAAAGGAGGATATAAGATGAACATTAACAAAATGAAAACGAGGATAATGGAATGTAGTCGAATTAAGTCGGGTGATGCTGAGGGAATTAGATTAGGAACTGAGACACTTAAAGTAGTAAATGAGTTTTCCTATTTGCGGAACAAAATAACTAATGATGGTCGGAGTAGAGAGGATATAAAATGTGGACTGACAATGGCAAGGAAAGCATTGCTCAACAAGAGAAATTTGTTAACATCGAGTATAGATTTAAGTGTCAGGAAGTTGTTTCTGAAAGTATTTGTATGGAGTGCAGCCATGTATGGAAGTGAAACATAGACGATAAATAGTTTGGGCAAGAAGAGAATAGATGCTTTAGAAACGTGGTGCTACAGAAGAATGCTGAAGATGAGATGGGTCGATCACATAACTAATCAGGATGTACTGAATAGAGTTGGGGAGAAGAGAAATTTCTGGCACAACTTGACTAGATTAAGAGATCAGTTGGTAGGACATGTTCTGAAGCATCAAGGGATCACCAGTTGAGTATTGGAGGGCAGCGTGGAGGGTAAAAATCGTAGAGGGAGCCCAAGAGATGAATACGCTAAGCAGATTCAGAAGGATGTAGGTTGCAGTAGGTACTGGGAGATGAAGAAGCTTGCACAACGTAGAGTAGCATGGAGAACTGCATCAAACCAGTCTCTGGACTGAAGACCACATCAACAACACACATATAAACTATAATTGCACTTCTTGTCTGAAACGCGTATATGTTAGAGTGTAAAGTTACTATGGTCAGTGTAGCGATGTGCACAATGAAACTGGTGTGGGTGAGACCATATCCAATCATACACAAGATATAGATTTGAGATGGAAAACTGCCATTTCATTGCATCCATATCCGTAACACGCATGAAAGATTTTACATGGAAAATTATGCCCAGTCACAAGGAGGATATAGATTTGCATGAGAAATTGATTTTTCCATAGCCACAGTCGTCATTAGGAGATGGTACTGATGCTTGGCTCATTGTCAAATGCCACCAGATTGATGCCACAATCGTAATATTTAATTGTAATTACACTGATAAATATGTGGCTGCTTTCCTAGGACGACTCTACTTGGTGTCAAGGCATTTGGCAGAGGTAGCCGGTGTCCAGAAGGAATGGATATTTCCAGCGTAAGGTGCGAGCAGCAACTGAGCCTCCCGAAACAGTCAGGCAGGGAACGAGGGAGCAGTTGATATAACCGTGTCTCCCTGCGGGCCGGTGAGTGGTGAGCTAAGATTCCTTGTTTGATTGTCGGTAGTGTGATCTGTGATGCCACACGTCTTTGTCGGAGCTGCAGACTGTAGTGGGACAAGTCGTCACAAGTCTCTCTCTCTCTCTCTCTCTCTCTCTCTCTCTCTCTCTCTCTCCCCCTCTGTCTGTCTGTCTGTCTGTCGCCAACCCAGCATGTCCAACAGCTCCAGAAGTCTCTTGTGCGACTGTGAGGTAGTGTGATCAGTGACGTCAAACTTCTCTGTCGAGGTTGTGGTGAGTAAGTCGTTCAAGTTTCTCTCTCATTGGTCGTTGATCCAGCAGGTTTGAGAGTTCCAGAACACTTTTAATCGCCTGTGAGGTATAATTCCATTCTATACATTTCTCGTCTTTATTTGAACGAAAAAATATCTATGGTGAAGTGTTGTTTGCATAGAGATAGTAAAACACCTGTGGAAGAGACATTTGCTGGTCCTCTAGGAATGAGAACATATACGATTCTGAATATGAGAAGCTTAGTTAGTACAAGGGCGTTCTGGAATCTATTATATCATTGATATCAGTATTCGTCAAAAAATGCGAGGGGAGCTGCCATTTTCCTCTATTTTCGAATTTTCACGTACAAATCTTCGCAGACGAGAGAAGGTCTTGCGTATTCATGTTTCGGCTCTCTGGAGGCATAATTTCCATTCTTTATCTTCGGAATAATGCTGTGCAAGCAGTCGGTAGCATATTGCTATGTAGTTGATGTCGAGAATAGTCGTCTATATGATATGATATTCCGGCAAAAGATGAGAAAAAACATGAAATTCCGGGTATTTTCATACGCTACTGGATGATTTCAGCATAAAGGTGTCACACATATCGTCGTCTGGAGTTTAATATCTGATATTGCAGCTGATACCGATTTCGATATCGGTAAAGTAATTCGATAAAGCACCTGTTATCGACAGAGCTCAGAAAGTAAATATTCTTGTAATCCCAGAATATGGAGATGGTCGCAACTCGTTGCAGAAAAAACAGCAACAGTTAGGCCGTGTAGGGAACAGTACCATTAGTGGACACCTTTGTGCCAGAAGAACCAGCCCAGCCTTTGTACACCTGTTCAGAGAGCGACCGCTGTCCACGGATGGCGCCCCGATCGCGCGTCAGACCAGTGCATGCCGGGCAATTGCTTCGAAACCGTTGGTCGCGGTGGATGACCGGCCGATCTTGCGAGTGACAGTGATGTGTTTTAGTCGGGGAGGGGGGGGGGATGTATTTCGGATCTGCGTGTCTTCTCGGTATATGATGGGGCGCTGGATACGAATTGTGATTAGTACAGTCTCGTAGCGATACGCTATATTGGTGCAATCGTTTTTGATGTTATAGCCTGCTTGGAGATCGGTTCATGCCGAAACCTTCAAGCTTTCCTCGACAATAGCAGAGCAGTTTAAATGACTAATTGTATTTGGCAATAGTTTCTGTATTTCATGATCTGTAGACCACTTTTGCAGGTTTTAACTCAGTGCAATATGAGTACTGTATGTTTTTCGATCTGTACAAAACAGTCTCACCCTGAAATTCTGGTAATTTGTCCATCTGAAGAAACTGATGGACTATGCTGCCACACCAGCAACAGCATTTTGGCGGGTAAATTCAATGGATACCAATCAGGATGCTCCAGTCTCGGTAAGTTCCATGAGTCACAAGATATCCTTTGTGTGGGGCATAGGAGCCCATACAGATTGGCTGGAACAAGACAGGAGCAGAAAAGGCGTTTACGGAAAGTTCTGTTACGTCAGAGAGTCATGTGATGTCTTCTTTGTTCGAGGCTTCAATGACAAGTACAGGTACACTAACTTTGTCCAAACCAGTGGTTGTAGGACATGGAAAATTCACCGAAAATTCCACCCATTTTTCACGTCTGTAGGAGAGAGCCTGGAATTCTGGGAGAATCTTGTAGACATCAGATCTGCTGTGGCTTTGTTTTTTTCGTGATATGCTGTGGGCTCTCTAAATATGTCATGAACTTTAAGATATGTAATTGTTCAGATTTTCCTGTCTGCGCAAAGAGACCAGTGTGGGTTTCCCATTGTAGAACTGTGCCTCGCAAAATAAGGAAAATAGAAAGTGAGGGTCTAAGCATTCCTGACTCCGGCAGCGACAATAAACTAAGCCTAGTCAGCATTTCAGAAGAGTGATGAACAACATAATAGCTGTTAGACTTGAATCTTCTCTCTCTGACATAATCTCCAAACAAGCAGCTGAAACTCGAAAAGTGGGGAAGGGAGGCAGGCCATGGGGGAGGGATGCAGTGAGGTACACAAAAAATAAATAAAGTCCGCTAACCTAACCTTTCTCTCCAGCAATTGAGCACAGACTGTCCGTTTCTCGCGATTTCTAGGAGTAGGGGCGTGTGGTGGGTGGGTGAGTGACATCATAATGGCAGAAGGGGTGGTGAGACTTAGGTTAGTGGAGGTAACCCAATTGGTCTATTTCACAAACTTAAATTTGAATTTCCCGCCATTTTTCGGGGGGTAGGTTATTGGGGGGGGGGGTGGATGATATTATAGGAGTGTAGCGAGCGGTGAGGGGTATTTATTAGTGGAGGTCTCCCACTTTACATATTCCTCGCAAAATTTGAATTTTTCACCATATACAGCATTTGGAGTGGGCTGGGTGATGTCATAAGCGAGAGGGCAATCCAACTGGGAATGGGGAAAACCAATCCACCATTTTGAATGAATTATCTGTCCTAGGATGTACTTTGTTCCTCTGTTGGCTTGGTGTGATTTAACTGAAGCCAAAAAATTGTATTTGTTTCTGAGGCTATTCGAAGTATGGTGTTTTTGTATGTCTTTTTCCCTAACGGTATTAAGCCATTATTATCTTCTATCCTGGAGAAGACTACTCATGGATGTTGCGAGAAACCTTCTGAACTCAGTTTATGGAATGATAGCGGTGTGCTTTTTTCCAGTCTGGTCGGAACTCGTGACTTGCTGAATGTAGGCAGATAACTTTGGGTACTAACCATTGATTTTGAAATGTACAGAATTTAACCCTGTCTCATGGGTCAAAGCGAGGATAGTGACCGTTAATTTAAACTGTTATGGTGGTAAGGAAGAGTATGTAATTGATTTACGAAAGTTAGTCGGAAAATAAGTGAATATCCGATGAAGTTTTGGACAGTGTTGCTATTATGCATATCGATCGCGTCCCGTCGCTTTCTTCAGTTCTGAGAGTACAGTGATCGCATAAAGATGCCTAGAAAATGATGTCTCACACCAGCATAACTGTCATGCATTTCTTTCCTCGTGAAAATTCTCAGCCGTTTTGACGATACTCCTGTACCGTTTACGATATGAAGTGTCTGATGACCAGCCCTATAGCCTAGATTTGGCTGGCTTGGCTCTGAGCACTATGCGACTTAACTTCTGAGGTCATCAGTCGCCTAGAACTTAGAACTAATTAAACCTAACTAACCTAAGGACATCACACATACCCATGCCCGAGCCAGGATTCGAACCTCTGACCGTAGCGGTCGCTCGGCTCCAGACTGCAGCGCCTAGAACCGCACTCCGGCCGGCAGATTTGGCTGGTTCAAATGGCTCAGAGCACTATGGGACTTATCATCTGAGATCATCAGTCCCCTAGAACTTGGAACTACTTAAACCTAACTAACCTAAGGACATCACACACATCCATGCCCGAGGCAGGATTCCAACCTGCGACCGTAGCAGTCACGCGGTTCCCGACTGAAGCGCCTAGAATCGCACGGCAATAACCGGCCGGCAGCCTAGATTTGGCTCCCTGTGATTTTCATCTATGCTCACATGAACTGCTAGCTATGAAGACAACATTTTGGCACAGACGTCAAGCTGCAGGTCAGTGCCAAGAAGAGCACAGCGCCAGAATTTCGCTATGAATCTGTGTAGAATTTAGACGTTTTGCCGACAAGAACCGTACTGTCCCGTGTAGTTCAACTTTGGAGTGTGTTTCCAGTTGCTGCGTGATTTCACTCTCACAGTGTAATGCACCTTTGGCCCATACCGCAACAGAAATGTATCTGTGCTCTCTTCTGACAATGCGCCGCTCTTGTTGCGCAATGCTGTTAGGGTGAGACGACATGTATAACGTAATTTCTGAAGTAACTGCGTAATTTTCCTTGGTAGCTCTACATCGCTCTGTGAGTTCTAGCCGCGACCGCCAGCAGGACGGGAGTAGATGTAAGTCCCGAGGATCGTTGAAAAAAGGAGTTGTTTTCTGTAGAACAAAAACTGGTGCAAGAACGCAGCTTCGGAAAACTTTCCTCCATTATCTTCCCTTGTTCAGATCAGAAACAATATTTTCATTGCACGGATTCTAAGGGGAGAGCTGTGAGCAGGAAGATCAATAAACACCTGTGATTGCTCCACTGAGGTGACATGCAAGATAATCACGATAACAGTCTTAAGGTAGAGCGCTGGAGAGGAAAAATATCCAAATGTATAGAGCTTCATGGGTGCTGTTTGATCCACTAGGAGTGGAAGGAATTGGCGATGATGCAAGGAGCGACTCGTGTATCGGGGATTCCGATCAGGCCGTGATTCGCAGCACAGCGGTAGCTGTGGAGAGTGACAGACGGGCGGTATCTGGTCGCTGGCAGCTGACGAGGCGGCAGCGCAGCGCTGCTCGCGCGCAGCCCGGAGAGAGCTCCTCCAGCGCCGGAGCGGCCCTCGCCTCCTCTCCAGCGCTCCGGCTCTCCAGCACAGCTGCAGCTGCCCGTCCGTCACGGCGCGCCTGACAGTTTTAATTCTATTTGATTCGGAGCCGGCAGGCCCGCAATACCTCCGCCGCCTCGTCTCTTCACTCGGCCGCCTCCGCCCGTCGGCTAATCCGTGTTCGGTATTGACAGCTGAAGAACGTCAGATGAAATTAAATCTGGCGAGGCTTAACGAGCTGACACGCCGAGCGATACCGGCGCAAACAACTGACGGGCGGGCCTGCCGCTTCCGAGAGGGCGCTCGCCGGCGCGGGCGCGATGAAAAACAAACGCCGGTCTGCGCCGACGAGTTCGGGACCAGTCCCACCGGCGGGTACACTGCCCGGCTGCGTGTTTATTTTTTTTATTTTATTTTTTTCTCTCTCTGTTTCTTCTGCGTGACGCGAGGCGCTTGTAGCCGACGGCGCCCTGTCATGTTACATTCCCGTCGGCGCGGGGTTCGCCTGATGACGCTCAGGAGATAGCGCCGCTGAATGTGTAATGTAGAACACTACAGTGGTGTAAAGAGCAAGGCTCTTGTGTGAGATAAGTCTGTTGGGAGATCTGTTAAGGACAGACAGCTGTAATCGCGCTACAGGAGGAACCAAAAGGGCGGGAACAATACCTTCGTGTAAGTGCCAGGACTGAAACTTGTCCCCAACCAGAAATAAATGTAAGGTACGATGCCGAAATAGGCGAAGAGATCCATTGCTGTTCATTTACACTGACGTGACAAAAGTCGTGAATACCTCCTAACATCGTGTGAGACCGCATTTTGTTCGGCGTAGTGCAGCAAATCGACGTGGCATGCACTCAACAAGTCGACTGAAGCCCGCCGGCCGAAGTGGTCGTGCGGTTAAAGGCGCTGCAGTCTGCAACCGCAAGGCCGCTACGGTCGCAGGTTCGAATCCTGCCTCGGGCATGGATGTTTGTGATGTCCTTAGGTTGGTTAGGTTTAATTAGTTCTAAGTTCTAGGGGACTAATGACCTCAGCAGTTGAGTCCCATAGTGCTCAGAGCCATTTTTTGACTGAAGCCCCCTGCAGAATTACTGAGCCATGCTGCCTTACAGCCGTCCATGATTGTGAAAGTGTTGGCAGTGGAGGATTTTGTGAACGAACTGACCTCTGAATTATGTCCCATAAATGTTAGATAGCATTCATGTCACGCGATCTGGACGGCCAAATCATTCCCCTCGAATTATACACAATGTTCTTCAAGTCAATCAGGAACTATTGTGGGCCAGTGACATTGCACATTGTTGTTTTGAAATACAAAGACCACGAATGCGGCAGATGATCTCCAAGCAGTCGAACGCAACCATTTCCAGTCACTGATCGGTCCAGTTGGATCAAAGCACCTAGTCCATTCAATGTAAACACCGCACACACCATTATGGAGCCCCCACTAGCTGGCAGAGTCCCTTGTTGTCGACGGGAGTCTATGGCTTCGTGGAGTTTGAGCCACATTCGAAGCCTACCATCAGCTCTTACGAACAGGAATCCTGACTCAGCTGACCGGCCACGCTTTTTGAGTCCTCTAGGGTCCAACCGATATGGTCACGAGCCCGAGAGAGAAGTGGCAGGCGACGTCGTGCTGTTAGTAAAAGCACTCGCATCGGTCGTCAGCTGCCATAACCATTAACGCTAAATTTCGCCGAAATATCCAAGAAGATACGTTCGTCGTACATCTCACATTGGCTCCTACGCTTATTTCACGCAGTCTGCTTCCCAGTCAGCAGTGACAGCTGTGCGCAAACGCCCCTGGTCTCGTTCGTCAAGTGAAGCTCGTCGGCCATTGACTTGGCCGTGGTGAGAGGTAATGCCTATAATTTTATATCCGCGGCACACCGCTGGTACTGTAGATATCGGAATATTGACTTCCCTACGAAGTCCATGAATGGCTGAAACTCGTTTCTGAGTAGCCGAATGTAGCCATTTCTAATCAATGATCGGTTCAGTTAGACCAGAGGATCCAGTCCGTTCCATGTAAACACAGCCTAATCCATTATGGAGCCACCACCAGCCTGCACAGTGCCTTGTTGACAACTTGAGTCCATAGCTTCACGGTGTCCGCACCACTTTCTAATACTATCATAAGCTCTCACCAACTGAAATCGGGACTCACCTGACCTGGCTTCTGTTTTCCAGTGGTCTAGGGTCCAACCGATATGGCCAGGAAGACAGAGAGGCGCTGCAGATGGTGTTCAAAATGGCTCTGAGCACTATGGGACTTAACATATATGGTCATCAGTTCCCTATAACTTAGAACTACTTAAACCTAACTAATCTAAGGACATCACACAACACCCAGTCATCACGAAGCAGAGAAAATCCCTGACCCCGCCGGGAGTCGAACCCGGGAACTCTGGCGCGGGAAGCGAGAACGCTACCGCACAACCACGAGCTGCGGACTGCAGATGGTGTCTTGCAAAGCCAATCAAGTCGGTCATCTGCTGCCACAGCCCGCACTGTTGTCATAGATAATTTCGTCATACATCCCACATTGATATCTGTGGCTATTTCACGCAGTGTTGCTAGTCTGTCAGCACTGACAATTCTACTCAAACGCCGCTGCTCTCGGTCGATAAGTGAAAGCCATTGGCGACTGTGTTGATCGTATGAAAGGTAATGCCCGAAATTTTGTTTTTTTCAGCCCACTGTGGATCTCGGAATATAGAATCCTCTAATGATTTCCGAAATGGTATAGCCCACGCGTTTTTGCTCCAACTACCATTCTGTGTTCAGAGTCTGTTGGTTCCAGTCGTGCGACCTAATCATGTCGGATACTTTCAACGTGAATCATCTAAGTACAAATGACAGTAGCGCCAATGCACTACTCTTTTATACCTTGTGCATGCGATACTACTGCCATCTGTCTATGTCTATACCGCTATCTCATGACTTTTGTCACCTCCGTGTAAACAGCTAAACGGAAATATAATGTCAATGTCGGCGAAACGTTTCTTCTTATTTTAACATAACGACCGGTGACTAAAATATTCACGATTTACGTTAGCTCTTTTTCTTAAGGGTATATTTAAGCAGAGCTAACCGAATAATAAATCTGTTGTGTAGTGAAAAGGAAAATAGGAATCTTTCGAGTCCAAGGTACATATTTTGATGTATTTTCACAGTACTGCCAAGCGTGCACGAAAGCAATTAATTTTAAAGACTGACATACCGTTACGCAAAGCACCCACGCTTTCAGACATCTCCCTGATAGCACAATCTACCTCTTTAAGCTTCTCAAGAGGATTTAAAGCTGTCAAGTGCCAAATAAGTGGGCGTTCGTGCTTGTAGAAGTAGGTCGTCTTATCGACTCGATACAGAAAGCTCGCTGTTTGTCAGCTAAGTGATTACTCAGATGTGTCTTCCGGGAACGACTGATTTATGATCCAGATCTACATTGTCCCACGCATTTCCTTATCGTTCAAGTCTTATGAATGAAAGCAAATTCTGTTTTCTCTAAATTCCTGATTACAAGTTGCGTGGAGTCTTTGAATATCAATGCGTAGCTCCTATCGTGTTCCGATATAAATACAAAGTTAATTCATGTGGCATTACCTGTCGTCCGTCAGTTTTGCTCAGTCGAACTAACTATTACACCTTGTTGTGTACTTCTTTAGCCTTGATATAAGATACGAAACGCGCTTCAAAAATTTAGTACTGTTTTATTATCACTTCACACGCTTTCGACTGAGCTGACCTCAAACGTCTGTTCCTGATATGTGTACACAATAACTTTTATATCTGCTTGAACATGCAGAATTCTTAACTTTGCTGCAGGAGTGGGCCTTTGCCAAAAATTTTATGATTTTCTGGTTTTATAAAACAGTATGTCATTTGCTAATTAGCCCAAGGACACTTTTATCTTTATGTACCCTCGGTGAATTGACAACCAGAACTCACAGTATGAATGGGCTGTTTAACCATTATTGCATGACTTCCTAAGGCCACATTGTTTTAAAAACACGTAGTGTAGGACGTACTTGCAGTCACACTTCTTTCGAGAATCGATGTGGTATAAGTCACAAGTAGTGACTTTCTGCATCTCATTACAAACCCCAGAGTTCCATCAACACAGCACACATTGTAATGCTGTTGCTTTAATTTAAGGTGCAAGCGGTGCTGATGTTCAAGACCATAAAAGTGGGTTAAAAGCTGTGAGCTGTCTGGGAAGTTAACCTTGCATTACTGAGCAACTGTTTCACCAGGTATCCAGTCTAGCTTACCAAATTCCCAACCAGACTAACATTAATTATAATCTTTAATAGTCATACGACAACCGGTGATATATATATTTAAATAAAAATAAATAAATCAGTTTATATTTGGAAATTTATTTTAACATTGATCATTGAAATTTCAGCATATTAAACTCGATTCATAATTAAGCTGGTGCCTTATTTAGGATTGTGAAAATGAGAGATTGTAATCTTACGGAACACATCAAATATGGAGCCAAGATTGGGAGACTGCATACAACACTGCATTCATAAAATAACACACAAAGAACGTTGAAACATATGCAAGAGGAAATTAACCACAACCAGCCAATTCAATTTTCACCCAAAGAAGTTACGTTCGTAGCACAATCCTGTCCGTCATGTAATTACTAAACACTGGTATACTAAATTCATACTAACTCTCTGTGAAATTTTCCTGAAAAGAATAGCTGAGGGCTACTTTGATGATTACACCACATGCTTCACGTGGTCAACTTGCTTTACACAAAGAGTGTAACTCCACAATAATTTTGATAATTAAAATAAATTAGATCGAAAAGCAATTTACAAAAGAAAACCCTCGAACTGGTTACTATCGTCTTACTATTAACCTGATGGTGGTGGTACTGGTCTCACACAGTACACCCCACGTGGGTTGAACATAAAGAAAAGTTGCTATATTGAAAAATATTGTCAAGACGAGACATTATAATCTCACACACATTCGCATAGAAGATTTATGATGCTAGTTAGAGTTACTGATCAACACGTGGTTCCACTTTACTCATAAAGTAGTGACAAAGCAACTACCGGAATATATTTTGAACTTCACACCCGAATTACACTGCGTTGCAATTTAAGATAACATTAGATATTTTAGAGCTAAACCTGAAATAAAGGTGATTAAATTTTCAGTTAGGCTGAACTTATGAAATCCATTGCCCTACGGACTTAGCAGACACGCGCTTAGCCGGAGATCTTACCACTTCAGACGCTCGCCACGGACAGACTGACCTGGTCCCTTCTTGAGGGTGGCTCCCAGATACAAACGGAAGTGGCCAGAGGGGCAGCTTCCTATACCAACATGACAAGGGACGGACAGGACCATACTAAGGATAGAAACCTCTTTGCTTTTAGGAAGCGTAGCTACCTGTTCCGACATTGGTCCTACTGTTCTCCAGCAGACACGCTTGTATGCTACCCTCAAGCATGCATCTAGAAATACATTTGCTCATTCATCCTCTCACACAGAAGGGAAGGGGGATGACAGTATCTTATCATACACAGTATATAAAAGAAAGCGGATGTAGGTTCCGTATGAGACTGTGTGACATGAATTACATATAAACTGTGTTTTAAAGTGTAGTAGTGTGACAGATCGTTCTTGTTTATGTGTAAAAGTAACACGTTCCACTACTCAATCTCCTCCCAGATAGTCAGAAACGCCACAGTAAATTTAGAAGAGGAATTTATGCCGTAAATTACAACTGATTTTAGAAATTAAAATGAAAGGAATCCAACAGAGACCTTTCATAACCCCAACGCTCCGGGAAAAGACTGTTCAGGGAATTTTCTGGCCATTCTAGGACATTCCCAAGCAGCCTTCTCACACCCTACTTGAACCAAAAATGTAAAGAAAAGGCAAAAGGTCACCAGCTACTTCCTAAAACACAATAATTTCAACACATCTTTAGAATCTACCAATTTGAAAGAGAAAAAAACAATCTGTGACACCTATTTAAATGATAGTGTAGACCTAATTCGGTCAGCAAGTAAAAACAATAGTCCCTGTGTCTTTAATATGAAAACAATTTCTGGTTGTTACCCTTATGGAGTTCACCAGTATTTGCTCATTGCAAGAGCCAACTGATCACAGGAAAATTTATGACTGTTTATTAACAAGTAAAATTTTTGAAAATAGCGAAGGTGCCACAGCAATTTAAAAAAAATATGAAAATAGCATCAGTATTATAAATCAGAACTTTACAATGCACTATCTGCAAAAGCAAAAAAAAAAAATGATAAGAGAAAACACATGTTTTACAAAATGGTTATCGAAAAAAAAATTAAAACTCTTATTAAACTAATAATTTGTAGAATTAAAATAACTTTGTGGCACTAATTTAATCACTCTACTATATTTCAGTTAGTTAGCAAACAATGATCATTGTGTCATTATACCGAAACTACAATTAATTATGTGATTGTTACCCTTATAGGGTTCCTCACTATAAATATGCCCCATGCAAAGGCTAATCGATCACAGTACAATGAGAATGAATAGCCATGTGACTGATAAATGAAGGAATGCCTCAGGAATGAATTTACGAAACAAAATATCACAAATCTAATACATCACACAAGAAAAAACATTGATTAATAAAACAGCTCTGAAAGTACAATAGTCAACATCTAAAAAAATACACCAATAAATAAAACACCTGCAAAATACAAGAGTCAAAGTCTAAAAAAAACAATAAATCGAACCCCTGCAAAACACACGACTCAAAGTTTCTCTGACAGAAACACATGTATATGCATTGAACTAAGAACCGTATAATCACTGTTCACTGACACACTCAGAAGCTCCACTGTTCCCAGGCACAATATAAGGGGAGGGGGTGCCGCCGCAGCTGTCAGTAGGGATTTTTTGTCCATCTGTTTTGTGCAATCCCGCTCTCTCTGCCCTCTCATGAAGTTTCTCTTGGCGGCCCGTGTCACGTACATCCTGATTTGGTTACATGCTTGTGTTGTCAAATTCGTGCGGTATCCTCGTTTGACACGCCAGGTTGATATTTCTGGGCAAGGATGACACTTAATGGCTCTTCTTTGTGCCACCCTTAGCGACCAGAGAACATCGAACCATGATTTACTGTCGCTTGACAGTAGGCATCCGTCAGGAAATGTCGATAGGCGTCGTTGACGTCTGCAAGTTTCTCTGGACAGTACCTGTCAAAAGGCTCCACGCCCCTTTATCCCCTGTCTTCTGTCGTTTCACCGCGCCCGTCTCGCCACGGTCGTGTGCATGTGGTGCGTTGCCAGCAGATGGATATCTGCACCGTGGACCACTCGCCCATCTCAGGTCATCGCCTCCATGAAGGGTCACACTGGGGCGGCCGCCCATTAGCTCCAGGTGCAAGGGAAAGTGTTTGTCGCGTGCCCTTCTTTTGTTGTCGACCGCACTCCCGAAGTGGCTGGGTTGACATCGAGTCCTGCTGGGAAACCCGCCAGTTTACAACTAGCCCTCCTCCTCACTGCTCCCGCTGTCTCGTAAGAGTTTAGCCAGTTTGCTTTCACGTTCTCAACTGCATTCACAGAAATTGTTCATCATAGTTATGTGATTACAAAATGTCATACATAATACCACTTAGTATTTTGTTTCACAATTTTTAAGAACAAAAGTGAGACTTAATTTTTTTAATAAAAAAAGTTAGATGACTCGACAATATAAAGATAAGAGTTAAATGACTTGACAATATAAAAAATAAAAGTGAAATGACTTGACAGTAGAAAAATAAAAATTAAATGAACTGACAATATAATATCTAAATCCACATCACTAATTGTTTCACAATTTTTAAGAACAAAAGTGAGACTTAATTTTTTTAATAAAAAAGTTAGATGACTCGACAATATTAAAATAGAAGTTAAATGACTTGACAATATAAAAAATAAAAGTGAAATGACTTGACAGTAGAAAAATAAAAATTAAATGAACTGACAATATAATATCTAAATCCACATCACTAATGTGGTTCACTTCCGTTTTAATAATTCAAATGCTACTTATTAATTCACTAAAATGAATAGGATTATGCCTTGTGCAAGTATAGGTCAGGGCAGCATAGGGTTCACATGTTATTTACACACACACACACACACACACATGCACACCTGTTGTCTATACTACAAACTAACTACCCATAAACATGTATTACTCAAAATTCTACTTCTATCCACTACTAGTTAATCCAACAAGCTACTTCAATGGGACTTCACGAAATGTTTACACCACTACAACATTGTTCTATTTCGTCCTCTTCCTGACGCTCGCCGCATATGTCTTGTCACGTGATAAATATGGAGAAACTTTCCTTAAACATACACAGTAAAAAGAACAATGGTTAATTACATGGCAAAACATTTATACCAGTTGACACACCCAATAAGAGACTCGCAATTATACATTTATCATACTCATATGTTCACACATAAAACAATAAGACAATTTCATCTAAAATTACGTTATAAAAGAATTAATCACACAGATGACTCTGAGAAGAGTAAAAATATTTTCATTATACAGGTTATACTACATTTTCTTACCCATTTCTTTCCTTCTTTAAGTTACCTTTCGCTTCCAAATCAGTTATTTCGCCTGTGGTGGTCATTCTGGATTCATTTCTCATGAATGGCAAAATTGTGGTCACCTCTATTCTGTAAAACAGTTTCATCTTAACGTCCTATTGAACTTACAACTGACACAAAAGATGCGAATCCTCCTGCAGTTTAAATGACAAATGTTTTGCTTCATCCTTATTACATTAAACCAAGCTTTCCTTCGGTCCCATAACCAAAATTATTTAATCTTCCTCTACCGTCAAGAGGGAAATTTCCTCAGTACAACTCGTATAGGCTGCAGTGCATCCCGCACCAGCGAAAACAGTAAGCTGTAATGCTCACAGCATCAGCAAAACACATAACGTCACTTTTCTAGGACAATTATTAACGCAGAATAATTTTTTCAGGCTCTGGCTCAACATCAGTCAAGACTACAAAAAGGATCCATATTTCCGTTCCGTTCTCCATTTGCTGAAAAACTGCTCGTATTTGACTATCACAATAATATTTCAGGGAGACGTAAATTACACAAACCACAAGGGAATCAATATACTGATGAAATCCACAGACAGCACTTTACGTACTCAGCTATAAAGAACAAAAAAGATATATCATCAATATTAACATATTGGCGCATATTGGGAAGCCATTGATTAAACAATCGTATTATCGCATCCTGTTTTCAAGATTCCAAACTTACTCTTTCCTTTCTCAGAGTTCTCCTATCTTAAAATATTCATACAGCACGTATACTGTAGTAAGAGATCCTCATTTATACTGACAGGTATAGAATAGTAATAGATAGATAGTAGCACTGAAAGCAGAAAATCGGAAACAAGGCTACTAACAGCTGGGGACCTGGGTTTGCCAGACCCATAATACCCACAGATCGGATATTCCCCTGAGTTTTGCATTTACTCAACACAGATCTTGCTTCTCTCAGGAGTGACTCTTTTCAATTTACACATAAAAACATAAACAGCATTTCACTCGTTCACAAAGAAACCTTTTATCTTCACATTTGAACCAACCTAAATCCTAATCATACAAGGAAAGAAAAAAAATTAAAAACATCACTTCAATCAATCACATAGAAACATCTTTATCATTAATTTTACGAACATATTATTCAAAATGCATATGTCACAAATGTAAGCCAATCAATTCATTCTCCTCACCGTCCTCTCTACTTCTCACTGTCCTTTCTACTCATTTGCCATGTCGCTCATTTGTTCCGATTGGGCACCTTCTGCGCTGATCGTTTGTCATTGCCGGTTTTGTTCATTTCCATTTGCTGGATTATGTCTAGGGTTAGCCGGCCGAATTTCAACATCATGACGTGCACCGCCTACAGTCCTATTCCCACCGTGTTCATCGTAGTATCCATTCTGGTTGCCGTACCTGTTGCGTTCACGATCTTGTCCATGTCCTCGATCATTTCCGTTGTTCCACCTGTGTTCGCGACTGTTACCCCAGTTTCTATACGGCCGGTCCCGATTATTGTTCCGTTCGCGTCGCGACGACCAGTCACGCCGTTGATTAGTACTACGGCCACGACTGCAATCGCGCTGCTGTGCCCCATAATAACTTTGTGCCTGATTAGGCGGGCATTCTGCTGTATTATATTCCAACTCTTGGAGAAGTGTCTTAAACGTTTCCACCTCCTCTTTGCATCGTCCCGCAAGAATGACGTGGCGCAAGTGCATCGGCAATTTGGTGATGCATATCCTAATTAATTCTGCAGGCCCGTATGGGTCGTATAGAAATTGATTTGCCTGCAGCATGTGGTCGAATAGGCGTGCTGGGCTGCCGAAACCAGACTGGTTCAAATTTGGTAGCATAATTATGCCATGCTTGACCCTATCTTGTGCCGCTTCCGACGAATAGGCGGACAGAAAGGCTTGTCGAAACCCCCGAGTGGAGTAGCAGTGACGCGCTGCCGACCTCATGCGAATCGCCGGTTCGCCTTCCAAATAGCCACACATATATTCTATCTTATGTGAACTTGCCCAGTCGGGTGGAAGACAGAACTCAAATTGCACGAACCATGCTCGTGGATGTATTCCTTTTTGCGAATTTCGAAATATCTCAAACTATCTCACCGTAAGGAAATGTTTGAAATCAAATCCCCGCAATTTCTCCTGGCGAGGCCCTTGAATGTTTTTTTTTCCTCATGTCTGCCCCTCAAAATACATTCTTCCCTGTCGTCAAAATCTCCCTCGTGGCCGGAGTCCCTCTCTGCACTGTTCGTACAGCTATTTTTAGTGCTATTGGCGAGTTCGGAATCACACCCCATGTGGCTTTCCAGATGCACCATGCGTTCCTGTAATTCGCCTGTTACAGCTTTGTGCCGCCTGTTCACTTGGAACTGTTTCTTCTGAAATCTAAGAAGCGACTGCACGTCTTCGGTCTCTGCGACCGCTACCTGTGTAGTATTGTTATCGCTCTCCGTCGCCATCATCATGCCTACGATGTCCGCTAATGCCGCAATGTTATCATGTATTTGTCTGTTGTCCTCCGCCCCAGTCTGCTTCAATTGTTCTACTTGCTGTTCGAGTGCGTGAATCGCTTGACTGTTGTCCGTTACTGTGTTGCTGATGGACGCGGGACAATGCGTTTCCGCCTCTTGGACCCTCGAGAGTACCTGCTGGTGTTCCCTTTGGCATTTCTCTCTCAGCGCTTGGAAATTCCTAAGTAGCTGTTCTTCGCTCTCTTTCGATCCCGCTCGCGACTCCGCTCGCCCTGTTCTAAGGCTTGCAGACGGTCATCGATTTGTTCAAATGTACGGCCTAATTCTTTCATAATATCACTTTTTATTTCACTTGCCAGATTGTTTATTCTTTGTGAGATATCATCGGACACTCTCTGCATCGACTTGTCGACTTTATTTGTCTGCTGAATTAGGTTTTCGTCTATTTGTTCCCCTAGCTCGCAGATCGATTTTTTTAGATTTCTGCGTCATTTGTTCGCCTAGCTCGCGGATCGATTTTTCAGATTTCTACGTCATTTGTACGCCTAGCTCGCGGATCGATTTTTCAGATTTCTGCGTCATTTGTTCGCCTAGCTCGCGGATCGATTTTTCAGATTTTTGCATCATTTGTTCGCCTAGCTCTCGGATCGATTTTTCAGATTTTTGCATGATTTGATCGCCTAGCTCTCGGATCGATTTTTCAGATTTCTCTGCGTTTTCTTTATTTTGTTGCAATAAGGCTTTCATGAGTTCTGCCAAATCAATTTGGTTAGTAGGCAGCAAATTAATTTCTGGCTCTGCTGTGAGCCCATTCGTCTCGTTTTGCATTTCGTCTGAAGTATTCCGCATTGCATTTTCGGACCGTCCGACACGTTAATATTCGAAATCAAATTATCCCCATGGTCCATGTTGCTTAAGTTGTCGGACCGCCTACTTTTAGCTGGGTTATGTGTCTGCATTCGTTCAATTTATACCCAGTATGCAACACACTAATCACAATAAATGTATCCCTCAAAAATTACGACAGTCACACGAAAGGTACCCAACCTAGTACGCACTTTTTCACACGCAAAACAAATTTTTATCTTTGATCGAAACAGTGCAATTTACAAGCGAGAAAAAAAAACACACACACATAGAAAACACACAAATATAGGAAACAAAACAACAAGACAAACAACGCAACACCGCTCAACAACGCCGTGAATCATTTGAAAGTCTGCTCAGAAACAACGCAGAAGTTGTTTGACCGCTGCAGGGAAAAAAAATTAAGATTATACAACGCTCGCAATCTAACGTTTCAGAGATTCCAGAGTCAAGCGGAATCACAGAACAGGGTTGCCATGTGTAATGTTGTTGCTTTAGTTTGTGGTGTAAGTGGTGCTGATGTTCAAGACCATAAAAGTGGGTTAAAAGCTGTGAGCTGTCTGAGAAGTTAACCTTGCATTACTGAGCAACTGTTTCACCAGGTATCCAGTCTAGCTTACCAAATTCCCAACCAGACTAACATTAATTATAATCTTTAATAGTCATACGACAACCGGTGATATATATATTTAAATAAAAAGAAATAAGTCAGTTTATATTTGGAAATTTATTTTAACATTGATAATTGAAATTTCAGCACATTAAACTCGATTCATAATTAAGCTGGTGCCTTATTTAGGATCGTGAAAATGAGAGATTGTAATCTTATGGAACACATCAAATATGGAACCAAGATTGGGAGACTGCATACAACACTGCATTCATAAAATAACACACAAAGAACGTTGAAACATATGCAAGAGGAAATTAACCACAACCAGCCAATTCAATTTTCACCCAAAGAAGTTACGTTCGTAGCACAATCCTGTCCGTCATGTAATTACCACACACTGGTATACTAAATTCATACTAACTGTCTGTGAAATTTTCCTGAAAAGAATAGCTGAGGGCTACTTTGATGATTACACCACATGCTTCACGTGGTCAACTTGATTTACCCAAAGAGTGTAACTCCACAATAATTTTGATAATTAAAATAAATTAGATCGAAAAGCAATTTACAAAAGAAAAACCTTGAACTGGTTACTATCGTCTTACTATTAACCTGATGGATCAAACAATTGTATAAGCACGTGGTACTGGTCTCGCAAAGTACACCCCACGTGAGTTGAACATAAAGAAACGTTGCTACATTGAAAAATATTGTCAAGACGAGACATTATAATCTCACGCACATTCGCATTGAAAATTGATGATGCTAGTTAGAGTTACTGATCAACACGTGGTTCCACTTTACTCATAAAGTAGTGACAAAGCAACTACCGGAATATATTTTGAACTTCACACTCGAATTACACTGCGTTGCAATTTAAGATAACATTAGATATTTTAGAGCTAAACCTGAAATAAAGGTGATTAAATTTTCTGTTAGGCTGAACTTATGAAATCCATTGCCCTATGGACTTAGCAGACACGCGCTTAGCTGGAGATCTTATCACTCGCCACGGGCAGACTGACCTGGTCCCTTCCTGATGGTGGCTCCCAGATACAAACGGAAGTGGCCAGAGGGGCAGCTTCCTACACCAACATGACAAGGGACGGACAGGACCATACTAAGGATAAAAAGCTCTCTGCTTTTAGAAAGCGTAGCTACCTGTTCCGACGTTGGTCCTACTGTTCTCTAGCAGACAGGCTTGTCTGCTACCCTCAAGCATGCAACTAGAAATACATTTGCTCATTCGTCCTCTCACACAGAAGGGAAGGGGGGATGACAGTATCTTATCATACACAGTATATAAAAGAAAGCGGATGTAGGTTCTGTATGAGACTGTGTGACATGAATTACATATAAACTGTGTTTTAAAGTGTAGTAGTGTGACAGATCGTTCTTGTTTATGTGTAAAAGTAACATGTTCCACTGCTCAGTCTCCTCCCAGATAGTCAGAAACGCCACGGTAAATTTAGAAGAGGAATTTATGCCGTAAATGACAACAGATTTAAGAAATTAAATGAAAGAATCCAACAGAGACCTTTCAACATACACATAGGTGTTGGACAAAAATATTGAAACTCCGCGAGAAATTCACAACTGAACATAAATACAGATGCTAGCCAAGCCTACTGGTCCCCTCCTGCTCACTGTGAATGACAGCCTCCCAGAGGTTGCCTTGTCCTTTGACATTTACTCCAAAATGATGGTTTGGGAGTTATAACTGGGACAAGGGAAAAACTAGACTTGCCCGAGTAAGACAGGATAAAATAACTTGTATGTGCTAGTAGATCTAGGGATGTTCCTTCTTGGTCCTGCTCTTGGCACCACATCTATGAAGCATTGCCAATCGCGGAGCGTGAAGTTCGGATGGGAATTAATCAAGGCTACGTCTTTTTTAGAGATGACGTTGTGCAGGTTTGCAGCTGCCCAACCAAAGTCATATGGCTGGTGGGGAAGATGGGGTTTGGGAACATCGGGAGAGGTAAAAGGGTATGGATGGTAAAGGTACGGATAAGTGCCATCTTGCAGCGATTCCGCTAGCATGTCCATCACCAGCTTAGCGTCTCGCGGGTTGTCCGGCAGCGGCAGGTGGTCATGTTTGCCAACTTTGGCAGCCTGCTCTTGGACCATAGCAATGACAGCAGTGACTTTTGCTGCCTCTTCGTCATACTCTTCTTCCGGTTGCTGTACCACCTCCTCCATTTCCTCGATGACCTCTCCAGCAACCTGCGTTTCCGCGTCGGCCAGAGAGGTGGTCGTCTGAGTTTCTGCATCTATCCCCTTCCTAATGGGGGTCGGCGCCTCTTCTTTGCGAGTCGCAAGGGTCAAGGGTTCCGTCAGTTGCCACACCTGACGGCGCGTCTCTTCCAATTCCGCCCTCAGAGACGCCCTCTCCTCCACCATGGCGGATTTAAGCCCGGCAGCGACTTCGTCCGTGGCTTTCTGTAGCGATGCGCGGAAACTACCGTAGTCGTCTTCCTCGCAGCGACGCAGCCCGCTTCCCCTTCTTGGACAGGGGGGCGGGACAGCCGCCTTGTCTTGTTGGACCACTTCTCCAGTTCTAGCGGCCTCAGTCTCCTTATTCCGCTTCTGCGTGCTCCAATTCTTTACGTAGCTTCAACGACGATGGTTTGCATCGTGTGCGCCGCCGCTGTTAACGAACTTCGGAGCAACATCTCGTGGCTTATTACAATCACGTGTACCATGTGCCTTCGCACACTTCATGCACGCGATCGTATTGCTGCAGGACTTCGCTACATCGCCAAGCTGTTGGCATTTGTAGCACTGCTGCGTCTTCATCTTCTTCTCGCTCTTCTTCCCGCTTCGCACTTCATCGGCCAGGTGGTCCAGTTGGTCGGTGAGAAGGCGAGATCTTGACGTCCCCTTGGCTTCTCCTCCCTTGCCATGTCTAGCCATGCCTGCGACGTACAACAGCGACAGCGACGAAGTTAACTGTATCGAGTTCAGCAGCCTACAGGTTACGCTGTTGTCTTTGACTACGAACGGCACCTGTGCTATGTACTAAATACGTTGCGAGTGCCAGTTGTGGTCAGAGGAGTGTTCTACGTAGTTGTGAATATATTGTGTCGGAGGTGAGTGAATTCCAGTGTGGGCAAATGGTCGGTACTCGTATGGTGGGTGCCCGAGTGACAAAGGGAGCCGAAGTACTTCGGAAGCGGGAAAACATTATCCGCTAAGTCACAACGCGGACGAAAGTATGTGTTGAATGATGGTGACAGGCGGCCATTGAAAGGCAATGTGACGGGAAATAAGAGGACGACAGCTGCAAAAGTCACTGTAGAACTGAATGTCATAGTCGCGAACTCTCTCAGCAAAAAACAACAGGAAGGGAGCTCCATAAGCAGATAATTGTAGGGCGAGATGGAATTCAATACCACTCATCATTACTGCAAATACCCGTAACGGGAAAACGTGGTGCCGAAGCCATAGAACCTGGACAATGGAGCAATGGAAGAACGGAATTTGTTCGAATGTGTCTTTTTTCACCTGTTACCAACTTCTAGTCGAGTCTAAGTCCTAAGAGTGATGATCTGGTGATGATTTGGGCAACCATAGCGTGGTATTCCTCGTCCACCATGGCTACTGTGTAAAATCGCTTTACTGTCAAGGAATACGTGTGCCCTTAGGACGATCAAGTCCAACCGACGATACAATTTCGTCCCTCAAGGTAATGCTGTTTTCCAAGACGACAGTACCCCTGATCATACAGCTCGCATCGTCCAAGGCTGGTTTTGTGAGCACGAGAGTGAATTTTTGCGTTTCCCCTGGCTACCACAGTCACCAGATTCCAATACCGTTGAGCCTTTATGGTCTACTTTGGAGTGAAGAGTGCATGACCGCCGTCCATTTCCATCATCGTTAGCTGAGCTTTCCACTATTTTGAAGGAAGAATGGTATAAGATTTAGTTGAAAAACATACAAGGCCTGTATTTATTCATTCCAAGACCACTGGAAGCTATTTTCAATGCGAACAGGTTTCCTACACAGTACTGGGCATGGTAATATGTTCTTCTTCTTCTTTGAGGATGGATCACTTAGGACCACGCGTAATCAACATTTGTTGGCCTTCCTTTTCGCCCAGTATTCCTTCATAAACAACGAATGGGCTAGCTTTCGTTGCGTAGACCATGTATGTCGGTTAGTTTTTCTCTCTTCTTCCTCAAAACCCCGTGTGTTTGTGATTTTTCTGATTTCATTTCTATCATGTAGATTTGGAGACCCTAATTCTCTCAGGTCTTTTTCCGTCTGTTTGTACCAGCTATATTTTGGCGTTTCCATATTTTTGTGCAGCCCCTGTACATAATGCATACAAACATACACACACACACACACACACACACACACACAAAATTGTCCCAGAAATAAATTACAAAAGTTCCACGGCCCCAGTCCATCAGAGGCGAGTGCTAGATTTGGAAACCCAACCCTATCATTCCAAACTGGAATTACTTTCATCCCACTCCTTTCCATCTGGGATATTTGATCAATAAAATATCAGTCATAAAGTGTACTAGATCGCCGTAGTATAGGTGAAAATGAAGGAGAGCTTGGCTCAAAAGATCGAACGTCTACAACAGCCATCCCTGCTCTCACGAGTTGGAATCGAAAAGCTGCACCATAACTCACTTCTCCGCATATTCATGCAAGTACCATCTATAAGCTGAAGGGGTCAACTCATCAAACCAAGTACACCAAATGTTTGCGTAGCTTTCCCTCTCTTATTCCAAATGAGACTGCAGGTGGGGTTACCAGATATTCACTGGTAAGTATAAGCAGCTTACTGTTAATTCTATGAGATAAGAAGACTGAGTAATTCAGCATAAGGGAGAAATGGAGGCCGTAGTCACAGTAGACGTAGTTCAGACCTTTAGCGAGACGGTCGTATGTAGAACTTTGTGTTACACATTCACTTGCTAGGCAAGTCTTACGTTGTCACCCGTCTGAACCAAGTGATGACTGTGACACGTTGCCTACCGTAAAACATATGTGGGAATTGTGGTGGTTTGAATAGATCCAATAAACACAGTGAAAGTATTCAATTGTTCTTTTTTCAGTATTACTATATTATGTAACTTTATTTGCTGATAGCAGACAGCAATAGATTAAGAATTGGTATCCTATCGATAAAGAAAGGCACCAGGATAAGCTCTACGCTATTCCGCCCAGCTCTATCTTTAAATCTTAACTGATTTAGCAACTGCGCACAACCTGAAAATACTGTAGTTATTAACTGCAATGTATTTTTATTTTTCTTCGACACATTTGTAAACTGAGGTAGTGCTTTATTCAGCAAATATGGCGTACTAAGGTGTCATTCCACATCACCTACTGTCGTAACAAATGGGTGCTTTGTTGATCCTAGTTGTACAATAAGAAACTGTGTACGACACGGACACGTCATGCAGTATTATAGTGCAAGCATATCCCCCAATCAAACACATTCCAGGAATACTGTGCTTAGTCTCTGTTTGAGAGAGACGATGACAGGCCATTGAGGCTTTGCTGATAGAATGTAAGTCTTATCTCTCACTCGGCATTAGATCCCGTCATTTTTTGGTGGTAATCGGTACTGGGAAATCAGACGACGCCAAGTGCGTAAGCTTATCATATGTCGTTCAGTCAGGCAATACGCTGGAAGCTGGAGCTTACAGGTGAATAGGAGATACATGCTTGAGAAGAATGAAAAGAAACAGGAATTTTGTTCTTTTCAAGACCCCATCCTGCCAAATACCTGAAATCTTTTGCAGAACCAACTGATACTCTGAAACAGGATGACCAGGCTGGTATTTGTACGCCATTGCCGCTAAATACGAGTTTAGTGCTTTAGCCACAGTGCATCTGTCTCAGACAAATAAGGTAACCTAAGCATCGCCAGAATTTGAAAAAGTTTGCTTATAGGTTGCTCATCGGTTCCGAAAGAAACATTTACTTTGTGACAAAACAAAATGCAAACTTCAGTGGATAGTGTTACGATTGAATTATAACAAGGAAGGTACAAACCAGTACCATTTTCTGGTCCTATGTTTTTTGCTATACGTAACTACCGTTAATACCCAAACTTTCTCTGCGGGATGTCGTTATAAGCAAGCATCTAGGACACCTACGCTATTAATTTCTTCTGTTAGGGTGCTGCAAACACACAGTTCCAATCCCTTTCTTACATTCGTACTCCGGGAGTGCTAAAGTTTGTCGCAAAGTGCACGTTTTTTGATCAGGTTACTAAGGTACCTTCCCGTTCTGTTCGTTGATGGAAAACAATGATTGTTTGTATGTCTCGCATCTAACTGTTATTTATCTAATTTCATCATCGTGTTCTCTACGAGATCCATGCGTACAGAGTTGGAGAGTGTTTGTTACTGTCATCCTCAAAAGCAGTACCCGAAATCTTCTGAACAGATTTCAACGAGGTATGTACCATCTTTCTTCGAATCCCTACTACTTCAGATTTCAGTCTCTGCCTGTGGCTCTTCGCACCATCTTTCGTCGACCACGCTCGTTGCACAGCGTTTGTGACGTACTATGGATCCCACACACTTCAGCAGTTTTCCAGTATTCGACCTGCAAACGTTTCATAAGCTATTTCTTTTGTAGATAAATTGCCCTCTTCCAGTGTCCTACCGACAACTTCCGTAAGCTTTACCTTCAACCGGAGGTGACAAAAGTCATGGGATACTCCCTTATATCTGGTCGGACCACCTTTTCCCCGATGTAGTTCAGCAATTCGACGTGGCATGGACTCATCAGGTCGTTGGCAGTCTCCTGCAGAAACACTGAACAATGCTGCTACTGTAGCCATCCGTAATGGTGAAAGAGTTGGCGGTGCACGATGTTGTGTACGAAATGTCCTCGCAATTACGTCCCATAAATGTTCAATGGGATTCATGTCAGGCGCTTAGGATGCCAAAATCATCGCGAATATTGTCCAGAATGTTCTTCAAACCAATCGCCAATAACTGTGGACCGGTAAAATGGCCCATTTTCATCCAAACATTTTAACTTTGTTGCGGACACGAAAGTCCGTAAGTGGCTGCAGATGATCTCCAAGTAGCGGAACATAACCACGACTCCGTCCAATCCATGCAAACCTTGTTGACAACTTGGCTCCACGGCTTCATGGGATCTGCGCCACACTGAGACCCTACCATTAGCTCTTACCAAATGAAATCGTGACTCATGTGATAGGACCACGGTTTTCCAGTCATCAAGCGTTCAAGCGATATGGTCACGAGCCCAGGAGAGGCTCTGCCGGCGATGTCGTGCTGTCAGCAAAGGCATTCGCGTCGAACGCCTGCTGACATAGCCCATTGGAACCAGATTTTGCCGCACTGTCTTAACGGATATTTGCGTCGTACGTCCCACAACAATTTCTGTGTTTATTTCACGCAGTGTTGCTTGTCTGTTAGCTATGACAACTCCACGCAAACGCTGCTGCTCTGCATCTACATTTACATGGTCACTCTGCAATTCACACTTAAGTGTGAAAATGTATCGGATTCCTCTTAGTAGCCATGTGATGACCTCGCACTTTTCTTTGTTTAGTGCCAATTGCCACTTTTCGCACCTTACAGAAATTCTCTCTAGATCATTTTGTAATTGGAATTAATCGTCTGATGATTTTACTATACGGTAAATTACAGCGTCATCTGCAAACAATCTAAGGGGGTTGCTCAGATTATCACCTAGATCATTTATGTAAATCATGAACAGCAGAGGGACTATGACATTACCTTGCGGAACGCCAGATAATACTTCCGTTCTCCTCGATGATTTACCGTCTATCACTACGAACTGTGACCTTTCTGAGAGGAAATCACTCATACAACTGAGACGATACTCCACATACACGCAAACTGATTAATAGTCGCTTGTGAGGAACTGTATCAAAAGCCTTCCGGAAACCTAGGAATACGGAATCGATCTGAGATCCCTTGTCGACAGTACTCATTAATTCATGGGAATATAGAGCTAGCTGTGTTGCACAAGAACGATATTTCCTGAATCAGTGTTGGTTATGTATCAATAAGTCATTTTCTTCAAGGTCATTCATAATGTTCGAGTACAGTATATGCTCCAAAATCCTACTGCAAACTGAGATCAGTGATATGGGTCTGTAATTCAATGGGTTACTCCTATTTCCTTTCTTGAATATTGGTGTGACCTGTGCTACTTTCCAGTCTTTAGGTTCAAATGGTTCAAATGGCTCTGAGCACTATGGGACTTAACATCTTCGGTCATAAGTCCCCTAGAACTTAGAACTACTTAAACCTAACTAACGTAAGGACAACACACACACCCATGCCCGAGGCAGGATTCGAACCTGCGACCGTAGCAGTCCTGCGGTTCCGGACTGCAGCGCCAGAACCGCTAGACCACCGCGGCCGGCTCAGTCTTTAGGAATAGACTTTTCGTCAAGTGAGAGGTTGTATATGATTCCTAAGGAAGACGCTATTGTGTCCTCTGAAAGGAACCTGACTGGTATACCATCTCTGTCGTTAAGAGAACTACTTCGGTCACCACATTGTCAGTGGTGAGAGGTAATGCCTGAAATTTGGAATTCTCGGCACACTCTCGACATTGTGGATCTCGGAATATCGAATTGCCTAACGATTTCTGAAATAGAATGTCTCATGCATCTAGCTTCAACTACCATTCCGCATTCAAAGTTTGTTGATTCCCTTCGGAAAGCTTTTCAAATGAATGATCTGAGTTCAAAGATAGCTCCGCCAGTGCATTGTCCTTTTATACCTTGTGTACGCGATACTACCGCCTATATGTGCGTTCGCTGTCCTATGACTTTTCTCAACTCAGTTCCATTTTATTACCTTACACAATCGTCTGATCATAATTCACTACTATCAAGTTATATTTCTATAAATACAGAGCTAATCGCAAGTCTTATAAGCAGCTGTTATTCTGTCAAGATCTAAACAGGTATTACTACACAATTTGTCGTAAAATATGATCGTATCTGTAGAGAATTTCTAGCAACTTTGTACTGGATTAGTCGCCAGTACGGATATATTATGGATATAGTGTCTGGGGCACTCGAATGAGTCTCTAAACTGAGTGGCGACCGAGGTGGCGCAGTGGTTAGTACAACGAAGTCGCCTTCGGGAGAACGACGATTCAAATCCGAATCCGGTCATCCTGATTTAGGCTTTTTCTGATTTCACTAAACCATTCGATGCAAAAGTTGGGATGTTTCATTTGAAAGGGCATTTATCCATCACAGCTCTCTTCTCCGTTGACTTACTCAGTAGACTTAAAGAAGCGCTATTATGTTTCCATTCACAGTGACAAAAAACATACTTTCCATTCACTCCAAACTGAACTGCTGTCATCTTTCTACCAAATTAGACGTCAACGAGACGCTAAAACCAGTAAAATATATTCCACAGTGGTCGTCAGATTTTTTATGCCATTTATTTATATGTCATCAATTTAGAGCTCGGATTTATATGCGCCATAAACTGAATATATGTGTGCGCTTATGTAACAAAAATCTTAATAAATATGCTCTAAAAACTTTAAAATATGCATAAAGAAGAAAACAAATTATTTCAGCTTTCTCACATTCATTAATTTTGATGAAATAATCAAATTATAAATTCAATCCTAAGTTGTCGTAGCAAAATTAATATTTATTACTGTCTCCCCTCTCCTCTCTCTCTCTCTCTCTCTTCTCTCTCTCTGTCTCTTTCTCCCCCTGAATCTGTTATAGCATTAGTTGTTTTTACTGCAATTAACAATTAATTATTTTTCAGTTTTCTGGATGAAACTATTTCCTTCTACCACTTAAAATGTTTTGCAATAAGGGAAACATCTCTCTACTTCACACGAAATTACCGGACTGTACCGAAAAGACGCTGTGTCACTTGCAGAAGAACCTTTAATTATTTTTCTGTTTCTCCTTGTAGCACATTACTCACGTCCCGGAGAAACGTTAAACCAATAGTTCTTGTCTTGATTTCCTCTGTTTTGTTGCGAAGACACTTTCCAAGGCAAAAGATTGAGGTATCACTTTTCCTTCCAAACGTGTGATTCCGACTGGAAGTTTACTAAAGTAGTTCTTAGTAAACATTAATTTATTCTGGAGACTCTACTCATTGCAAGCACTAACTGCAGCAGGGAAACTTGCTGCATTAGTCTTGTTCTTTTTGTCGAGCACTTTTTCACATTTTCCAAATAATCATTGTAATATGGAGGTGTGTCAATTCCTGCTTCCCGTCTAGTGAATATTGTGAGTATCTTGCATAATGTCAACTAATAATTTCACTCATAATGGCGCCCTCACACATACACTCTTTTTAAAGAGGAAACACAGGCATTTACTTCTGCAAAAGTCACTCGAATTTTCCTTGCCAGCTGGTGAAGAGTAAGTGTCAAACGTCTTGCATTATACGGTTGTTTTTTACGGATTCGGTGTTTATCACGTCGTATCTCCTGAACTATGTGTCGTACAATGACGTAATTTTTCTGTTATATTGAGTGGTATATGTGAATACTGTCTGCAAAATGTGTCGCGAACACAGGTAGTGGGGAAGACGTAATAATTTGAAATCTCATGCTTCATGTGACTGTTTTACTGCATGCACAGCTAAATTTAGTAAGCTGCGAATATTTTTCCTTTCATCGTATTTTCACGGGGATCACCAACGAAAAAAAGTTTCGTAAGGGTTTGAAATTATGTGTAAGGTTTGTTGCGAGTGCTTAAGTGCCCTCATTCTCAAATACTATGTGATTAAAGCAAGGGTATGCACTTTCGCTTCTACCTTCAACCCTTTGACAATGGGGTGGCTGTTAAATCTACAATTATTCTTCCCAGATAGTAGATTATATGTGTGCCAAGTTTGGTTGAAATCGGTGTAGTGGTTTATGAGGGGATGTGGAACACACATACGTACATAAGTAGATACGTACATCCATTTTTATAATTTGTATAGCTTAGCAAGGATCAGGGCATAATTTATGATCTAATTTTTGGGATGAAGAGATTTTTAAAAAATTGTAAATGCTGCTTTTTTTGATCACAAAATACATTAAATCAAGCTCTGTGTCAGCGCAGGCCATATATATTTGTTTTCCAATTTTAAAATGTTTTTGTATGTACACATAGAACGAATTTCATTAAGTAAATTTTTAAATTTACCTCTGCATAAATTTTGCCAAGGTAGTTTGTCCTTATTGTTGATTGATCAGGATATTTCCGTTTGGAATATTTGTCCTGGAATATTCAAAATTCTACATAATGTAACACATTCAAAGGGATGTTGGCTGAAACTAATGCTTTCCAGATATCTTTCGAAAAATTACCGTTGCCATCATTGCCAGTCCTGCTTGCAGAAAATGCTGCTAGTAAGAGTGTTTGGATTTTGGAGGCATTTCTATTAACAGCATTTCTGTGGGCAGCTGTTTGTAAAGGTTGTGTAGTCTGGAATTTTTTGTCGCAGAGCGCTGTAACAGTTGTATAAATAGAATGTGAGTTTTTGTAAATAAATGAAAACGACGATCACTAACTCGAAAACAGCACTGATTTCTAAAATATTTTGAAAATACAAAAATAAAACTTACGTGTTTTCGTACTCTTGGCATTGTACTGTACTTACATCTGCTGTTAGAGTAGAAGTTCCACATTGTTGAAGCAAACAAGCTGTGTGTGTGTGTGTGTGTGTGTGTGTGTGTGTGTGTGTGTGTGTGTGTGTGTGTGTGTGTGTGTATGTGTGTATTTTATTATGTATTGAACCGGGGACCTAGAGCCGACGGAGAGGCTTCGTCCCGCCGTAGCTCTCAGTGGTTCACAACCCCACAACACGCCACAGCAGTCCACCCAAAACAAGCTGTACTACTCTTCTCCTACGGCATTGGAATACTCTGTCCCCTCCAAATCATACTTCATAGATTATGAGTAACAGCTCATCAGTTACAAATTAAAAGTTAACTGAAAGTGCACTTTTAATTCTTGGAAATGTTATCCTTGTGACAGACGGCTCAGTTGTAACGTAATAAAAAGCCGTATCGAGTTTTATGATGCGACGGCCATTGAACGCTACTTTATCTTAAGCAGTTGAGTGGCATGTTTTTTATGTCATATTAAGGACCGTTGAGTGTTGCCAGCTGCGTTTTTCTCATTTTTCGGCGCCCTTTTATGCATTTAGAATAGTGGCAGATAACAGTCGTTCTACACAATCAGAACAGTGAGAGAGATGTTTGCTCAGAACTTTCTGTGCTTTGTGGTGAAATATTTGTATTTCAAGAAGCATTGCTAAAAAAACTGAAATATATGTATAAATATGCACAAATTAGTCAAATATGCACTGATCCCTTGTATATCAATTTTTATACACTAACGTGCAACTTTGCAAAAATTCGAGGTCTGGTCATCATACAGAATGGGCAAAGTAAGGCTAAACTGAAAATTACTTCAGGTTCCCTAAGTTAGACAACCCACCTTACATCATGCACTGCGGATGTATATCATGTTGAAACGGTTTGCCTATCTTAATACAATAAATATTTTTTCTGACCACTTATACTTCGTGTCATGTCTTTGGCTTACCTCCTTGTCTTTAACTGATTATTTAACATTATTCATTTTTAATCCGAAATTTTTTATTAACGTCTCCATACTGATCGATAATTATTTTGTATGAAGAAATCAAATAAACAGCAAATGGTTCAAATGGCTCTAAGCACTATGGGTCTTAACATCTGAGGTCTTCAGTCCCCTAGACTTGCAGTAGTTAAATATAACTAACCTGAGGACATCACACACAATCATGCCCGAGGCAGGATTCGAACCTGCGACCGTAGCAGCAGCGCGGTTCCGGACTGAAGCGCCTAGAACCGCTCGGCCACAGTGGCCTGCAAATAAACAGCAACCACTCACATGTTTACTCTCATTTAGTTACTGGATGCGATGATCCCCGTGCCAAATTTTCCTGGCTCACTTTCAGTACTGACACACACACATTTACTGTTGAAATAGTCTACCGCTACCTAAAGTATTCATACAGGATAATTCCGTGCTGATGTTACAGACTTTCAGCGATGATGGAGAAGGGTTAACGTACCAATCTGAGGTAAGAATCTTCTGTCCGGAAACGAACCTGCGCCTTTTTGCAGTCACTTGGGACTTTTTGCTGGGTGAAAGATCCAAGATAAACGTAGGCTAGGTAAGTGGCCAGTACCGTAGAATACTCTTTGTAAAACCGAATTGGAGTTCCATGCGGACCTAATGATTTATTTGCTTTCAAATATTTCAAATGTTTCTCACTGCCACGGATGCTTATCACTGTGACTTCCATACGAGAGTCAGTTCTATGGTCAAATGACAGTATGTTTGTACGATTCTCCTGTGTGAATGATTTCTTGAACGTGAAGGCCGGCCGCGGTGGTCTAGCGGTTCTAGGCGCTCAGTCCGGAACTGCGGGACTGCTACGGTCGCAGGTTCGAATCCTGCCTCGGGCATGGATGTGTGTGATGTCCTTAGGTTAGTTAGGTTTAAGTAGTTCTAAGTTCTAGGGGACTGATGACCACAGATGTTAAGTCCCATAGTGCTCAGAGCCATTTGAACCATTTGAACTTGAACGTGAAATTTAAAACTTCAGGTTTTGTTTTGCTATCCTCAGCTGCCACACCACACTGGTCAACAAGAGACTGCTTAGCATTTTTACATAGGACCAGAATTTTCTCGGGTTCTCTGCCAGATCTTTTGCTAAGGTATTATGGTGGTAGCTGTTGTATGCTTTGCGCATAGATCTTTTCGCAGACCCACGAATCTCTGTTAACCTTTGTTTGTCGTCATTTGCGCGTTTCCTCTTGAACCGAATGTGCAACAGCCTCTGCATCCTCAGCGTCTTCCGAATTTCGTTTTTAAACGATGGTGGACCTTTTCCATCCGTTATCCTAGGCACATGAATCTCCAGACCACGATTTACAATCTGCTTAAACTTTTCCCATAATTCCTTTGTATCCATCCTACTGGAAGCAAGAGATGCCAATGCACTGTCTGAGTGAGATGCTAACAACTGCTTACTTGCTCTGTCTAGCAGAAATACTCTTCTCACCCTTTTGAATGATTTATTAACTTTTGTAATCATAGTTGCTACAATGACATCACGATTTCTAATCCCCATTTCGGTACTGACACTGTCGATAAGGCCCGGGCTATTTGTCGCTACAAGGTTTAAGATATTTCCATTGAGTGTGGGTTGCCGAGATAGCTGCTCAAGACAGTTTTCAGAAAAAGTGTTCAAAAGTATTTCACATGACTGTCTATCTGTAACCCGGCAACGAAGCCATAGACATGCTAGTCCATACTCGGTAGGTTAAAGCTGCCTCCAACTAGTATTGCATGATTTGGGTATTTACGCGCTACTGTCAGTAGACTTTCTTTGAGTGACTCTAGAATTGTCACAGCGGAATCAGGTGGCCTGTAAAAACCTCCAACAATTAATTTAGTTTCACCTACACCTGTTATACGCGACCAGATAACTTCACTGTCACACTCAACTTCCACCTCAATAGAGACAATACTTTTGTCAACTGCAATGAACACTCCCCCTCCTATGGCTTGTAATCTGTCTTACCGATATACGTTCCACGACTTGTTAAATATCTCAGAGCGTTCCATCTCAAGTTTCAGCCAGATGTCGCTCCCAAGAATAATATGAGCTCGAAAACTTTCCCGGGGGGCAGAAAATTCGGAAACTTCATTATGAATACTTCGACAGTTTACTGATAAAATTTAAGTGTCTGTATTCTGAATGCCATCTGATTTCCTTTGTTGCGTATCGACTGGCGATAGTTCAACAGGGCACCTTTTTAGGTACCGTCTAGCCTAAAAAAACATAATGTACACTTTACAAGTACTCTGCTACCCGAATAGCTGCTTCCTTTGTGTAGTACAAACTTGACCTATCAAGGGAGAGTGCTACAAATCCGCACACGATAATACGGGTCTAGAAATTTGCAGCCAAGACCGTCACAGAGTGGACGATGCCTTTAGTTGAGACCCTCCACTCGGTTCCAAACCAAAGGACCCCGATCAGCTCTGAGAACAACGATGCAAATTGAGAGGTCTACTTGCACCTCACGCACGGGGCTAGCAGTCTTCACCACCTCCTCCAGACGTGTGTGAGGCGGGGGGTTCAAAATGGTTCAAATGGCTCTGAGCACTATGAGACTTAACATCTGAAGTCATCAGTCCCCTAGAACTTAGAACTACTTAAACCTAACTAAGCTAAGGACATCACACACATCCATGCCCGAGGCAGCATTCGATCTTGCGACCGTAGCGGTCGCGCGGTTCCAGACTGAAGCGCCTAGAACCGCTCGGTCACTTCGGCCAACTTGAGGAGGAGGGCCTCAGAGCTTATGTGACAGGCGTCGTTGGTACCGACGTGAGCCACAACTTACAGACAACTGCATCCTGCACGCTCGATAGCCGCAGGCAAGGCCGCCTCTACATATCGAATGAGCTCCCCGGCAGATAAATCGGGTGCACATTGACTTTATTCTCAGCCCTGAGCGTTATCTCCCTAAGTCGCACCGTAACGTGCCTAACGTTGAAGCTCTGGATTATTAGTAAAACCCTCTCCCTGTGTGCCTGATCGGAATCTGCTGAAGAGGAGGCCACCTGTCCACTGGCAGAGTGAATGGGCGGGGCCAGGCGGCCAATATCCACATTGGCCCTCCTCCTGATCCTGCTGTGAGGGCGGATCCTCCTCGTCGGGTGTACTAGGAGGTGCCTCGGAAGCAGAGTCAGTGGGCAAAACAAGTGTAACCTGAGGTATCCCAAGCGACGCACCAGATTCTCCGCCAACGCTACAATCCGAAGCAACATCCTGAAGATGGTTGGTTAACCATAGCCACAAACGCATTCAGCTGTTCGCGAAGCACGGCCAGCTCCTCCTGCATCCGGACGGAGCATGCACACATCCGAACCATCCTACCAAGACTAACTGAAGAAGTAAACTATCAAATCAGAAAGAATCCTAGCTATACAACTTGCTACACTCCTGACGTATCATCAGTGGACGCTGATGCGTTGATGAGCTATGTAGCTGTCTGTTCAGTGAGCAAGTACGGCTCTACAGAGTAAATGAATTTACACTTACAAAAAGCGAGGTTAAAAGTCTTAAACAGAAAAGCACGCAGGAAATTTAATAAATATGGTACGAGGAAAACAGAGAAAAAGGTAAATACTTAACCTGCCGCTGTGTAGATGTGTATCAGTGGAGAGCTGGAGCCAAGAACACTAGTTCAGTAGACGAGATTTATTTCACAATAGAAAAGATAAACAATTGATCGTAGCTCTTAAGATATGAACTTTACAGCTCATGTCACTGGATATTGTTTTCTTATTTCGGTCCATTCTCCCTCCTCCCAAAGTATGGAAAGCAAGGACTTTGCAGTAGACGACCACTGTCAGAGGTATCACAACGAACTTCGCTTACAACTTTCGATTCGGCAGTTTACGGACCAGGATCCTTCACCTCAGATATTTAACATCCTCCGTCATCCATAAAAATTTGTAACATCATCAGGGAATGACCTTGTAGAAAGGCATTCGACACACTCACCGATGTTACGAAAAATGAAATTTATCGAAACGTATTTTATTAATAAATAGCTTTCTTGCTAAAGAGCAAACGGCAAAGAACTACAAACCGCTCATTATTCGCATGTATTTTTTCCAGTTCTCAGCAAAGCAGTTGCTCCAAATGACGTGGGAAACGGATTTATTCAACGTATGAATCACAATTAATCAATACCTGATTGCGTAGTCCATTATTTATTCTAACGGACTTCGTTATGAGCTAAAAGGAAAACATTATTTACTAATTATTACTGGGAGTTAAGAATGAAGATTTCTGTTACTTATTAGAGGTTCAGTGTCATGCTTTCGCCAGCATAATGTCTAAAAGTTCCTTTGAAAGGTGATATTATTGTGTTGATGGGTGACAAATGCTGATTTAGTTTCGGCTGAAACTGAGAACAACAAGGTGCTTATTATGTCTTGAATGGAAGCTTCTGTTAGTTACCCCAAGATAGTAAGATACCCATTTACTACCGACTAATATGTAATTTATGGGTTGAACATTTGATTATATATTGTTTTCCCTTATCGTTGGCACACTATATAGGTAAATGTGAATGTCCTGAGGAAAGAAGCTGTTCTCTGTGTGTAAATTCATTCTTGCCTATACCCCTGCAGAATATAAGAGACGAATCGAAAAGGTGGACAAGTACAGCCATCAGATTCACTGCGTAGCTAATACACATGGATCCACAACTACTTATGTCATACACAGAGTGTGTCCTTTATCAATTTTTTAACACGCTAAAAATTATCTGTCTTTTACAACGAATCATTTTTAATATATAGACATGTACTATTGAGAATCATCCGTCCTATCTTTTATTGATTTTATTGTGTTATTGTAGTGACAGTGTAAAGGTAAAATGCGCTTCAGCGCCGATGTAGAACACTTTCTTCCATAGCTTTCTGAAATGTTGTATACTCCTCGAAAGTTTCAACGCCACCGTTAACTTCCTTCTGTGCTGTACAGAAAGCTTCATCTCTGCTAATGTAGTATGCTTAACTCCCTTAGCAAACTATGACACATTTTGATCGTTATTCCTCTCGACTGTCTCCACTGGCACCAAGACAATTAATTGTTTCCTGGTGTAGAAGCAACTGTCGCTTGGAATCATCAACAATGCAATCCTCATTCGAACCACGGACACTGTTCTTTAAACTATAGTGTTCTATTTCGGACTCTATTGGTCACTGATTTGACACGAACTGGTTACGAACTCATTAAATTGTTGTATCTGCTATTTCAGTGAGTGAATAAATGAGAATATCGTCAAGTTAGTGTCGAATCAGAAACTGTGAAAGGATCAAAAGGCGCCGAAGCACAGGATGGCGGAACATTCTGAAACAGAGACCCAAATGTCGTCTTGTGGCATTGGCACTGTCAATGCTTTGGGCAGAACGGCCCGTTTTCAGAAATGACAGCTGATTTGAGATAATAGCCGAGCGATGGGCTGCCATTCATTTTCTCATCGCAGTAATTTCGTGACAGAGTGTCTAACGTGATGTGAAATGTCATTTTATTAATTCGTTACCACAGAACTATCAGCTGGACCTTATCTCATGTAAATAATGCTGATGCTGTATTTCTGTACGGAAATGACAGAGAAGTCTCTCATGCTTTCAGTTCGGTATGATGGACGAGGTGGATGACACAGATCACGTCAAGCTGTTGTTTGCATTAGAAATGTCTTGATATGCTGAAATCCGACAAGTTTCATGATAATTCAGTGACAAGTGTGAGAGGACTGAGGACCTTTGTACGAAAAATTCCGTAAACATTATTGGGGTTTGGCGCTGGCAAAAGTGAATTCCTAGAGGCGTTACCTTGACAGCGAATACGTACTTCCTAATAAGAAAAAATAATGATTGTTCTGTTGTCATGAGGAGGCAGACTAACTGAGGGTTTAAACAAGTGATGAATCTAAGAACACTCAAATACGTTTCAGATCAGGTGGAATGAATCGGGATGTGGCACGGGTGTATGGAAGAAAGTCTAAGACTATTCGCTGACCTGCAGTTAAGAGTAGCTTAATTCACTTCCTTCGCTGACAAGCGATATATCGCGCAGAGTTCACATTGAAATTTCTAGCATAGCAATTTTGAAGCATGTCATCAGAAACCAAGGAGGAATAATGACGCAGGAGCAGACTGAAATGATACTGATGTTAATTGTTAAGAAAGAGCAGATTGTCGACAAAATTCTTCAGTGACTGTGACCGCACTGACATTATGTAAAATTCTCCGACGTTGCGGCCAGTGTTGCAGATGGTCTTCCTCAGAGTGTTTTGCAAGAGTGACGGAAACGTCAGAAAGTTTTACATATTGACAATGGTCATGTACCCTGGAGGACTTCATTGACACTGACAACGTCCACGGAAGCCTATGCTTACAAACAGCACATTGTTCCAATAGCGGAATCTGCAGAGTACGGAGTGTAACACGTGCAGAGGTGTGTAGTGAGCACGGGGGTTGGACTAGTAGGCAGCAGACAACTATGTGGAAGATATAGCTATTGTCACAGAAGATGGCGCATTAACTGCCTTTTGGAGTTGGAAGTAAGGGTAACATCTCCAAGATTTCGACAACGGTAATTGAGAACTCAGGCTCCTGATACATAAAATGATTCTAAGAAGAGGAGTTTATCGAGCACGATTGTTTCTACTACGACTTTCAGAGCAGTGGTGTAGCGATTGGACAGACGATAGAGCAACGGGAGAGTATGATAATCTCTACGGATATTTGTATGTAGCCATTATAATTATTGGTAAGCAGGAGCGATGTGTTCGAAATGAAATTAAATGAGCGTACGGCACTGAGGGCCGGGAGTTCCCCATTCGGGGAAGTTCGGCTGCCGAGGGCAAGTAGTTATTGCATTCGACGCCACAATGGGCGACTTGCGCGTCGGAGATGGGAGATGTGTTCGTAAAAGCGACGTCACAGACGTATTGCGCACAAACATTTATGTCAACATGGCCTCGTACAAAACTCGCACAACAAAGTGAGTAAAGTAACAAATTAAATTCTGTATTAATTAAACTAAACACATGCTTAACCTTATTCCGCAAACTTCACTATTGTACGACCTACATTTCGGTTTATAAGCCCATTTTCTACTATATGACTTATCCCAAAGATGGCAAAAAGGCAAATACGAACATTTCAGCTTGTTAAATTATCTATCTTTGACTTAAACTATAGCCTGCCGGAGTGGCCGAGAGGTTCTGGGCGCTTCAGTCTAGAACCGCGCGACCGCTACGGTCGCAGGTTCGAATCCTGCCTCGGGCATGGATGTGTGTGATGTCCTTAGGTTAGTTAGGTTTAAGTAGTTCTAAGTTCTAGGGGACTGATGACCTCAGAAGTTAAGTCCGATAGTGATCAGAGCCATTTGAACCATTTTGAACCATCTGAACTTAAACTATAAACTCGCTGCAAGAATATTGTAATACTGTGGTTTAAATTCTGTGCTATAATTGAAGAAAAAGAAAAAAATGGACAGGTGCTAGTAGGACCCACGCTCTGAAGGTTCCCTGCAAACTTTATTATGTATATGGATAGTTCATCTATAGGTTTTGGTGAGTTTGTGAGTATTGCATTGAGTTAGAAGCTTAAATTCTTCACACCGCCAAGAGAATGTAGACCTTAGCATTTGATGATTTTTCGAATTGACGCGTCAACCCCTTCCTGAGGAAAAGGAATTTTTCTGACTGATGTACAGAAGCTTAAAAATACAGCCCTGTGTTGAAAGCGAGACAGGAGAAAGATATTATAGAAGTTAGTGAAAAACTGTGTTACAGAAAGATTTTACTGATACAGTGTTAGTATGATAATTTATAGATTGTCCATGCAAGAAGGAAAGAATATTCGGTTGGACTTCTGCTTTGCGCTTGAAGAAAGCGCAAACTATGTCTCTCCCTTGCTTATGCGGAATTAGCACTTACCACCATCATCAGCGATGACAACTCGCAACAAATAGAATAAAAACTCACTAAACAATTCGCTATGATCTTTTTTACTGCTCACATTAGCTACTGCATTCAGGGCAGAGTGCTCAGAACACTACTGAACGCCCATGGGCTCTCGGAAAACGCGTAACGTAAGTACGCAGAACAAGCCTAAACACGATCACCATCGTTCGCGACTCCAAGTATAGTGCGGGCCGTGGTGTCTTGCGAGCGCCCCAGCGATTATGCTATTATGAGAGTATCGATATCTGAGTCGGAACCTAAGTCGTCATTAAGCCGAGATATAAGAATCTCTATCACTGAACAACAACAGTACTCAAGCTTTTTTTTTCTTTACTGTGATTTCATTCCCCTGCCCCAAATGGGCTTGGGTAGGCTGGCAGCGGCACAATCAACCGCTCTTCCGCCGAGTGACATTACAAAAAATAAAAAGAGGAAACCATACATAAAAAAGGACGGAAAAAGGGGTATATAAAAACATAGGAAATGGAGACAATGGAAGTTAAAATATACACTGACATGGGAAAGTTCATTGGGGGACATTTAAAAACGTCGACATAAAGTTAAAAGGACACAGTTGGCGATTAGTGGAGCACATATAATACAGTGGAGACACACACCTAAGTTAAAGGTCGACCACAGTATAAAAACATACAGAACGAGAGACACTTAAAAACCTACTGTAAGCCATGGAGCACACTCGCAGAATAAAAACTGCTGGGAGGGACCTGAAGAGGGACTAGAGGTCTGAGAGGAGAAAAAAGAGGGTAGGGAAAGAATCAGTGGAGGAGGGAGGCTGGAGGGGGTAGAGAGAAGGGAAAAATGGGGGGTCAGAGGGCGCACCAAGAGGCAGGAGACGGGTGTGGTAGGAGACGGAAGGGAAGTCAGGAGGAAGCACAGAGATACAGAATTGGGGTATGGGAAAGCGAGGGGGTGTAGGAGGGAGGAAAATCACTCAAGGGAAGGAAAGAGGAGAAGAGAGAGGGAGCCCTGAGGAGTAGGAGGGGGAAGGTGGGGTTCGATTTATTAGGAGGGGTAGAAATCATCTGGGAGGTGTGGGTGCTGGAAGTACCGTCGGGAAAGGAGATGGAGGGTGTGGAGATGGAGAGAAGGCGGGAAAGGCAAAGCAACAGACTGGGAGTAGAGAGGACAGAAGACACCAGGGGGTGGGAGGGATCGAGTCAGCAGGCGATGTTCAGGGTGTGAATGTGTTCGAGGAAAAGAAGAAGATGTTGTAAGGGGATGAGGTCATGGAGGAGCTATGTGGGCAACGGAAGGTGGATACGAAGGTGAGGCAGAGGGCATGGCGTTCTAGGATTTGAGGGCTTTATAAAATCAGGGAGGAGCGGAAATCCAAGCAACACTGGCATAACAAAGGATGGGGTGGATCAAGGATTTGTAGGTGTGAAGGATGGTGGAAGGTTGTAGTCCCCATGTCTGGCTGGACAGGAGTTTCAGGAAGCCGAGTCTATTGTGGGCTTTTGTGTTGGTTTGTAAGGAGATGGTGAGTCCAGGTGGTGTGACGGTCAAGGATGAGGCCAAGGTATTTCAGGGTAAGAGTGAGGTGGATAGGATGACCATAAATGGTGAGGTAAAAATCGTGGAGCTGGAAGGAGCAGGTGGTATGACATATGATAATTACCTGGCTATTGGATAGGTTCATGCAAAGCAGCCACTTGGTGCACCAGGTGGTGAACTGGTTAAGGTGGGTTTGAGGGGTACATTGGGACAGTGGAGGGGTAGAATAAAGGGCCAGGATGATGGTGTCATCAGCAAATTGGAAGAGATGAACAAGATGGGGAGGTTTGGGCATATTGGCAGTGTATAGGAGATAGGGGAGAAGGGAAAGGACAGAGTCTTGGGGCCTGCTGGCAGTGGTATCAGAAGTAGGGGAGTTGGTATTGTGGATAGTGACATAGTAGAGACGATGGGAGAGGAAGGAAACAGTGAGACAGATGAAATTGATGGAGAGAGCCTAGGTCTGGGGTTTGAAGAGGAGCCTGGGATGCAAGACATGGACATAGGCATTTTGGAAGAAACAAAGTCAGTAGAGTGACACGAGTTAAGTTGGAGGGAAAGAGAGTTGGTAAGGTTAAGGAGCTGGTCGTCAGCTGAGAAGGAGGGCTGGAATCCACACTGGGGAAGGGGAAGGAAGTGGTGCTGGTTAAGGTGGTGATAAATACGGAGGGAGAGGATAGAGTCAAAGACCTTATTGAACACAGAGGTGAGGAAGATGGGATGACAGGAAGAGGTGTCAGAGAGTATCAGTGCATTCAAGGATGGTGGGGAAGAGGGAGTAATCAGAGAGGTGGGAAGCAAAATGGTTAGCCTTACTGAGGTTGTCAGGTAAGGGGCAGTTGTCCTGGAGAAGATGCTAATGCAGGGCAGGATGGCTAGCAGTAAGTTGGGTGGAGGCAGACCAGTACTTGGAGGAGTTGAAAGGGAGGGCGGAGTTGAGGTATCTATATGTCTGGTGCCATTCCCAGCGTTTCTTTGCTGGGAGGAGGTTTCGGATGTGTCATTGTAATTGCCAGAGGCGGAGGAGTCTATCCTGTGCAGGACGTGTAGGGCAGTGACGGTGGATGAGATTGGTAGGAATGTGGGCCTCCATAGCATCGGCGATGGTCTTCTGGAGGAAGGAAGAGACATGGGTGACATTAGCGGGCTGGTGAAAAGAAAGGGAATAGCTTTCAATCTGTGAGGCAATGGATGCCTGGTAGGTAACCCAGTCAGCATGGCGGTAGTTGTGGCTGGATTTTGAAGGGGCAGTGGGGTTGGGGGCAGGAGGCGGATGATGGGCAGAGATGGTGAGAAGGACGGGGAGGTGATCACTATCAATGGGGTTGAGGACGTCCATAGTGATATGACCAAGGAGGTTGGGGGAAGCGAGGATGACATCCATGTTGCAATCATTTTTAGGATGGGTGTGCTGTGGGAGAGGAACAATGGCACCATGGAGAGGGGCAAGGAACTGATGCCACCAGCAAAGGGTGGCAGGGTCACAGTGGCTGTCATGTAGGGGGAGAAGGTATGGACAACATGGGAAATGAAGACGTAGGGGAGAGGAGCTGCAGGATGGACATAGATAGTGGCACAGATAATGTTGAGTGAGCAAACAAGATGCTGAGGAGAAGGTGTTTGGTAGGGTTGTTGAGCAGGGGCTGTGGCCAGAGAGGGATATACTTGAGGTGGCCAATAGCAATCCCATCTTGTGTGAGGGAAAGGCAGTTGTCTGTGTAGTGAAGGAGATAGGGAGAGGTGTGGACAATATGGTGAGGTTGGAGGAAGGTTTCATTAAAGACGAAGGAATGACCTGGTACTAGGACAGGGTATGCATGAAGACTTATTTGTTGGCAGGAGGGAGTGACTGTTTAGGTATAGAAGACGATACTGTTGACACACCAGGATGTGGGAGGAAGGAAGGGAGTGAGGAGAGGAGGTGAGATGGGTTTGAATTAGGGTGTCTAGGTGGGTGAAGGTAAAGTGGGTCTGGTTGTGGGAGTAGGTGGGGTAGGTATTCAAATGGAAGACAGAGTAGGCGGCAAGGGAGATCTACTGAAGGATGTGAGGATGTGTAAGTAGGCTGTTTAGGTTTTCTTATTGGTAACGCCACGTAGCGCTCTGTATGAAAATCACTGGCTGTGCTGTGTGTAGTCTGTGGCTAGTTTGCATTGTTGTCTGGCATTGTAGTGTTGGGCAGCAGGATGTTAACAGTGCGTAGCGTTGCACAGTTGGAGGTGAGCAGCCATCAGTGGTGGATGTGGGGAGAGAGATGGCGGATTTTTGAAAGCAGGTGATCTGGACGTGTGTCCATCAGAAACAGTACATTTGTAAGAATGGATGTCATGAACTGCTGTATATAATATGACTTTTGAACAATATTAAGGTAAATACATTGTTTGTTCTGTATCAAAATCCTTCTTTTGCTAATTGTGCCTATCAGTAGTTAGTGCCTTCAGTAGTTTGAATCTTTTATTTAGCTGGCAGTAGTGGCGCTCGACTTATTGCAGTAGTTCGAGTAACGAAGATTTTTGTGAGGTAAGTGATTTGTGAAACGTATAGGTTAATGTTAGTCAGGGCCATTCTTTTGTAGGGATTTTTGAAAGTCAGATTGCGTTGCGCTAAAAATATTGTGTGTCAGTTTCGAGTTGATCAGAATAGGTAACGAGCGAAATGTCTGAGTACGTTCATTTCTGCTCAGCTGTTTGAAAATCAAATAATGTAAGAGGTTTATCAGCACAGTAATTCATAAATTTTTCTAAGGGGACGTTTCAGATGTTGGAAGGGGTGGATATTTATAGGATGATCGTCAGGAACTGGATGATGTCTTCAGCCATTGGGGGATGGTGGAGGGAATTGTTGGGGTGGATGGGCTGGTCGATGGAGTAAATGGGGACAGTGAGCTCTGGGTTTGTGGGAGGGGATTTAGCTTTGCATTTGGAGGTGTCGTGGAGTTCGTTGCAGGTGTTGAAGGAAGGAGGAGAGGAGAGGTTATGATACTGTTTGAGGAAGTGGTGGGCTTTACAAAGGGGGCTGATGTGGGGGTTTCTTGCAGGTTTGGGTAGAAGGTGACAGTAGACGGAAGAAGGGGCGTTTCCAAAAACGTTGATTGCACCCTGAGTGTAGCCCAGGCGGCAGAATCTTCCGATTTGGAAATTGTGGGGCTCCAAACCAAAGGATCATTACTCATGCATGTTAAATGAGACAAGTCATCAAAGGCCCCCGGTAGCTGAGTGCTCGGTCATAGGGTTAACTGCCCTCTGTAATAAAAAAACTGAGTTAATTGATTAATAACGAACTTAAACGGATGTCTTACGACGTCCGTCCCGAGAAGATGCAACGAACAAAAGCGAACAAAATGAGATTAAAAAAAAAATAATAATAAAGTGGTCAGCGCGAAAGAATGTCAATCCCAAGGGCCCGGGTTTGACACCCGGATGGGTCAGCGATTTTCGCCACTCAGGAACTGGGTGTTGTATCGTCCAAACGATCATCATTTCATCCCCATAGACGCGCAAGTCACCGAAGTGGCGTCAAATCGAAAGACTTGCACCCCGCGAACGGTCTACCCGACCGGAGGCCCTAGTCACACGACATTCACGCTTTATTTACCATATGTGTGGGGGTACCTATTTGAGATGACACTCATGTTTTCTCAGAACCTTTCAGCATCTGTAACACCCGAGATAAAAGGCAGGAAACGGATCCGATTATTAAATTATTCCGGTCGTCAAGTATAGCCTGTACCCTTAATAACTCACAGCTACTACCAACTTCAATTTTGCTGCAAGATAAACTGCTTCCAACAGCAACAAACACGCGACCACCAACTCTATTTGATCTACCCTTTCTCCACACAACTGGGAACTTTGTAAAAATTTCGGCTGAGTTTGTCTTCGATTTTAGCCAACCTTCAGAACCTATAAAAATCTGAGCCTCATTGCTTTCTATTAGCTATTGGAGATCTGTTTCTTTTACAACAAAGCTACGACAATTTTCGTATAAAACTTTTAACGTTCCAGCCTCAGCTATGGAAACGAAGGAAGCGCATCCACTACTCCCAAATTTTGTCACTCGTTCTCAATTCTGGAACGACGAGCACACCACCTAACTTCCTGTATCCAACTACGCTATCTGATGAGAAGAGTTCGAACACCTGATACTAAACTAAAACTAAACTCCGCTCTAACAGGCCATGAGTGCCCGGAGGTACCGACCGGCCGCCGTGCCATGCTCAGATCACAGGCGTCACTAGATGCGGATGCGGAGGGCCATGTGGTCAGCCCACTGCTCTCCTGGCCGTGAGTCGATTTACAAAACCGGAGGCGCTACTTCTCAATCAACTAGTTCCTCAGTTTGCTGAACACCTGATAGTGGACATTAGTATGGGGTGCGTTAACCCTGCGCCTTTTTGTCAGCTTGAACACTGCAGGGAACACATTCACGGAACCCAGAGAAGGCAGGGATGTTCGATCGTGGCGTCTGAAGCTAAGTTGACGTTCCTCAGCCCACCCCGAAAGTGGTCCATTAGGTTGAGGTCGGGTCTCAGGGCGGCCAAATCCACCCCAGGAATGTTATTGTTCGCAGATCAATGCCTCATAGATGCTGCTTTGTAACAAGGTGCATTGTCATGCTGATAAAAACAAAAATCGCATCAGAACTGTTCCTCTACTATAATAGGCAGAATGCTGTAAAATGAGTTAATATCTTTTCGCATTTATCGTTTTATGAAGCGCAGTAAGGGTATCTCGCCCTAAACACGGAAAACATCCCTATATCCCGACACGATCTCCTCCATGCTTCACTGTTGGCACTAAACGTGATGGTAGGTAACTTCCTCTCGGCATTCGTCAAATCCAGACCCCTCCATCGGATTTGCACAGGGTATAGTGTGATTCATCATCAGTCAAATTCATTATCTTCCTGTCATCCGTTGTCCAATGGCGTCGCTCTTTATACTATCCTAAGCGTCACTCGGAAATCGCTACAAAAATGTGTGCTTTATGAGGAGCCACTCGACCATTGTACCCCATTATCTTTAACTCCCTACGCACAGTCATTGTGTTAGCTGGACTACTGGTAGCACTTACGAGTGACTCATTCCGCTGATTTCATGCGATTTTTTACAACCACCTTCCACCTTGCTTGACAATGCCTGTCCATATATGAGGTCCGCGTGGTTTTCGTTTGCCTGTGGTTATTCCTTCGCGTTTCCACTTCACAATCACGGTACTACCAGTCGACTTGGGCACCTTCAGAAGGGTCTTTCTAATAGATTTTTCACTCATGTGACGTTCAATTGACTAATCCACGTTCAAAGTCACTGAGCTCTCCTGAGCGACACATTCTGCTTCTTTACTGACAACACAGTACACCCTGCCTCCTTTTATATTGGAAAATTCGCCTATCGTGACATCCAGAGGTGAATTACGCGTTACACAGGAGTGTCGGCAAACGTTTGATTACATAGTGTACCTTCACCTACTCGCATTTTGTACCAGCTTACGAAGTTCCTACACCTCCTCAAACACTGAGAACACCTTCGCCTATCCTACATCGCCCATAAATACCCCACCCCTATGTCTGAGAATTCTAGACTAGGGTTCAAATGGTTGAAATGGCTCTGAGCACTATGGGACTTAACTGCTGAGGTCATCAGTCCCTAGCACGTAGAACCACGTAAACCTAACTAACCTAAGTACATCACACACATCCATGTCCGAGGCAGGATTCGAACCTGCGACCGTAGCGGTCGCGCTCTGGACTAGAGCCACACCTCTATCAGGAATCCTACCTTCGTTTCATCTGAGACACTCCATGCTCTTTCTCAAATTTCAGTCTCTAGCTTCTCCCATATCACAAACTCATTCTAAATATATCCTTCCAACCATAACCTACTCCATCATAACTACCCCATCCAAAATAAATATTTCCTTGCCCATCTAGAATCCGATCCATCTTCTGACACCTCCATCTTACCTATCAATTTCTGTCCTATGTACACATTTGACATCCACTCATTTAATATCATACCAAATACATCCCACTCCATACATAAAGTTACCAGTTCCGATCATATCACGCTTATCACGTGGATGTACATCACATCGCAATCATGTTGGCATAAATATTATAACCTATTTCATATTTTTCAATTTTTATACAGAAATTGTAAATTTTAAACTAACTGCCTGAAGACCGGCAATTTGTCCGCTGCTATGCCGCCCCAGTGGGAGAATGTAAATAAGTCACTCAAAATTTTAAAAAATAAATAAATAAATAAACAAATAAATAAAAAACTTCGTCAAACCTATACTGCACATATGTAGGGAGACTTCGACTTTCCTCTGTATACAAATAAACAAATATACTTTCATATACACTAGACTATAAAGTTTTTGCCTCGAACATATTGTCCCAGGATTAAATTAACAATAGTTCAATGTCCCCGGTTCTGTGCAAAGTTATTCGGAAGATATAGCTTGGTTTTAAGGAAAGTACCTGTACTGAAAATCCTCTCCAAAATATTACCAATTAGGACTCTCTCTCTGCCTCTTTCCACTTTGCTCATTACACGGTGGTTGTAATTAATCTGCCACTACTTGAGCCCCTGTAGAACAGTAGGCTATTTACCGTAAGGGTACCCAATTTTATAGCAACAAATTTCCGACCGTGCGCTGCAGGATTTGCGTTGTGACTTGCCGTCGTGCTGTACCCTAAGCTCACCAGAGATCGGTAATCGGACGAGTAAGTTGGAAGCACTCATAAAATTTTAGTATTTTAGATGCGAATTAAATGGCATGGAAATTGCAATATATGAATAACATTAATCCCGCAAATAAATTACACGATAACAAGTGTGAGTGTGTGGGTTTTATTCTGTCAAGTTGTACAATGGATTGATCCAACAAGTATCCTTTGGCTCCTGCAAGAAACAATTTCCACCTCACACTACTACAGAAGTCAGACAGACGCTCCTAATGTGCCAACAAGAACTGCTTGAAAAACATTCAGCAACAAATATCTTCTGGAGTCGTCCGCTGTAAGGAAAAGACACAAAAATATTATATATTCTTATGTAACTTGGGTACAGGAGTATTGCTAGTTAGTGTAAGACAAACATTAAACGAACTAAAAATAGTATTTATTACAAAAAATTCTGAGAAATCAAGTGAAACTTTTTCTTATAAAATAATAATAAATTTCTAGGTTGTTTTTGGATCAGTAGATTGCCTCTTATGGATAGGAATGCTATTATTTTACAAAGTATGGAAAGGTTCTTTTCTCCCTTTTCTTTATGAATGTTAATTACTCGGCAGAATGGCAGAGAGCCATGCCTACACAACTTGAATTCCAACTTTTCTAGGTATGCTCAAGGCTGTCATGTGAGAAATGTAGTGGAGTGTACTGTTAGGGAGGACAGATGGGGCTCGCAAACGCTGTAGTGCCCAATACCGTGAGCTGCGACGACTGCTTCCTGCGTGGCTCGCTGCTGACAAATAACACAACTACCTCTTTCTATCTGGATTGACCTTCACCAATCAAACTCTCCCTACGCCTTGATGAAGTCAAGGACTCTGCCCCTAGTCTAACTATTGGTGTGGTACACCGGTCGGATAGCCGGTCCACCGCAATGCCACTCAATACTCGCTCTCAGGCGTTTAACTAGTACTCTGTCTGTGTTCACACCACACAATAAGTGTGGCGGCCAACACAGTGAACAACGCTTAATCGCGAGCGACTCAATATAGAGTGTCACTACAATTCACTAACGACAGAGGTGCTCTCCCAGTGAAGTACTGAGGAGAGACTTTATTCCTCGCCCTTTGCGTACATGTACGAGCGCACTCGCTCTCGTAATGTGTTCCCGCTCCAAGAGCGACAACGGAACGGCCCCTTTTTCTGGAAAAAGTTGCAAGGGTATATCATTCACTGCCTTCCCTCACTCCTCTGACTCTTTGCGTCAGAAATATTCACGCCAATCAGCGTTGCTCTTTTAAACGGGAGAATGACGTTTCGTTTAAGTCGACCAATGCGGAAATCTGTAGTATCGCCGTTACGCATATACTGTCCTCCTGTGAGAACTCCGTAACTACGCAGTTGGTCCGTGAAAAAAATTCATCTTCTGGGAGCTCCCATACAATGTAGCGGAATTTGCTTCTAAGTCAAACACAGGGGTCGTTATCCCTTCGCTCCGGCAAAAGCTGTCTTGTCTCTGGGCGGTCGCTTCGGCCGAAGTAGGTATGTTGTTGACCCAGCCATCTGAAGGGATGGTCTTCCCAGTGGGCTGGTTTCCTCTTTAGAATGAAATTTCCTGTGGCTGACATGTTGTGTACGCCAGCCTCGACTTTTTTCAACCTCGGTGCACACTTGTGATTTACTTAGTAGATTTGCATATCGCTTACATGAATTCATACAAAATTGACTCTACTTTATCGAGTTTGGGTCGAATGAAGCGTCTTGATGTGCAGAGTACGATTGTGAGGACATAATATGTAAGAAATGAAGGTCAGGAGACCACGCTACCTTACACAAGGAATCAGTATATTTTCACATTTCTTATCGAAATTGGTCATTGTGGTAAGTATGCATAAACTACTTCCCAAAGATTGCTATAACTGTGTTTAATAGCCTATTACAACCTAATCTGGAGTTAAATTCTTATGTCTACTGGTCAACCGTGATGAACGAGTTTCCGACCTATAAATCCCAAATCTGTTCGGCACATTAAGATTGAGGTGAAATGCCTGGAGGTGGAAGAATTATTATCATCTTGAAGGAAAAAGAAAGATTACATGCAGAAACACAGTATGTCGAACCGAGATTCGAATCCAGATGCCTGCATTCCACAGATGTGTACCACCTGTTACATAAAGCTGGGTAAGTCCTAAGACACTCATAATTGCAGTCTTGATTTCGTTGTACCTCATCTTTCCCCTCCAGCGTTTCATGCCATCAACATTAAGAATTTCAAAGAATGTACCGTTATACTCTGTGATTTACATTTCCATCATACACATAGTCACTTCAGACACATACAGCATTCTTCATCGTGCAGGATCACAAGCACTAATATAATTTTACAATGAGTGTTTCAATTAAAATCCGGTGTAGACAAAAGAGCTTTGTTATTACTAAAGTTCTGGGGATTTGCTACCTCCCCAAGATGCAGAATGTATTTTATATACTGGTGACCTAAAATATTATGTAGACCTAGTTAATACCGTGATGTCCCACACTCGGCACCCAATAAGGCAACGATTCTGCGTCGTATGGACTCGATAAGGTCTTGGTAGAATTGTCTGGATGTATGTACAGGTTACGAAAATCGTGTAAAAGCACTGATCGATGATTGTTGGACTTTCGCCTGGTGTTTGGTAACGTGCAGATTGGTTCAGTCGGTTTCAAATTAGGCTTAATTTTGTGGCCAAGACTTCAACAACATCCTCCTCAAACCACTGTAGCAAGATTCCATTATGATCCGGACAGTCATCTTGTTGGAAGATGCCATCGCCCTCAGGGAAGATACCAGGTATTAAGGGATGAAGGTAGTCCACAGCAATGTTGGCGTAGTCCACAGCAGCCATAGTGCATTCTATTACTACCATAGGTTTCACTGAGGCCCAATTGAATGTCTCTCACCGCATAATACTTCCCCAGCGGCCTGTGTCCATGATGCTGTGCATGTTTATAGCAGCCACTAACCTGGATGACTGCATCATTGGACACGACCGTTGACCTTGTGTAACAAGAAACATGATTAATCCCATCTGGCGACAGGTTTGCACTGATCCACAGTTCAGTCTCGGCGATCCTGTGCCCACTGCAACAGTAAATGATGATATCATAGATGTCAACAACGAAATACTTATGTGGCATCTGCTGCAGAGCCCAATGTTAAACAGAGCGCACTGAAGACATATGTACCTGCAAGAACATAGTTCTCTGTCATAAGATCTGCCACCGATCGCCGCTTTAAATCGGGGAGCCTTCGACCTCTACATTCTATTATGAGGCATCAACGTCTAACATCTTCTCACCCATTCATGGTTTCACTGTCCTTCAAGCTCTTTCCATAGATGCTCACGACAATATCATTTGAACAGTCTACCAGGTTCACCATTTATGAGGTGCTGCTAGCCAGGCAACAGGCCATAACAACCTACTATTTGTCTAACTCGTTTAATTATACGAAAAGAATGTGCAATGCATAGCGAAATATAATCTGTTGTATGTATATACGAGCATAAAGCAGATTGTATGTATGTGTGTATATTCCAGATCTTGTACAAAATCCCTGGATCTGTTTCAACCAAATTTGGCACAGAAACAGCAGGACTCACGAGTACTAGCGCTGTTCAGTTGATAATCTCCTAGCTCCTATAGAAGGGGAGGTTGGACATAAATGTGTTTTTTCCCCAACCCTTAGTGAATAGGCATATAAGCTGTCCTGAATGACAGGTGGATTGCATGGGAATAGCATCACCCTGCCTTCTGCACTGCTTTGCAGTGCAGCCTACATATCAGAGGCAAGAAATGGTTTTGCAGCTTTCAACATGTAAGCTACCCTGTACGGCAGGTGTGTTGTATGGGAGTAGTATTGGCCTGCTTTATCAATCTTCCTTTTCAGGAGCTACATGTGCAGGTGGGTACAGCTGAGCAGAGAGATGTTGGGAGGAAATGGATATTGAGAGAGGTGAAGAATGAGGTGGACAGAGAACAGCAGAAGAAGTAGATCGACAGAGAGGTGGTGAAGGCGATAGAAAGAGAGAGACAAGGAGAGGTTGAGACGTACAAAATGTATAAGTAGATGGGCATTCATAGAGGGAGTGGAGAGAAGGCATGTTGTGGAGGCAACATTGGCTTGCCTTGCAAGGGCTTTACCCTGTGGATGGGCACAACTAAGCAGAGACGGGGGGAAGGGAGGAGATGGATAGTGAGAGAGGGGGAGAAAGAGCTGGGCAGAGAATTGGGACAGCAGGAGATGGACAGAGAGAGAGGGTGAAGGAGATGGACAGAAAATTGGGTGTGGTAGTGACAGGTAGAGGGAGGGGAAGGAGGAGATACAGGAGGCAGGGTACAGGGATAATAGGTAGGTGAAAAACGACGAGGGATAGGAGGATCTGAGCAGAGGGATGGCAGAAGAAGATGTGGTCTCAGATAGGGAACAGAAGTAGGACAAAGAGAGGGGGAGGAGGAGATGTGGCACGATAAAGAGGAGATGGAGATATAGAATTGGGAGGATGAGGTGGGCAGAAAGGTTGGAGGGAGGAACAGGTGAACACTGACAGGAAGGAACAGGAGTTGTCTACAGTATATGTGTGGAATGTGTACACAAGTGAGGCTGTGAGGAAAAGGATAGTAAAGTAGTAAACTTCAGTTCTCACCTGTAGGTATTTCTGCTTTAGCGCAGTACTACATATATGGAACGACATGTTTTCTGCCATATGTGGCTCAACAATGAAGATGATACCACAGCAGGAATTTTCCGATCAGCACCGCTTCTGTCAGTTGCTAAATAACTCAATGTTATTGTAAAAATTTCATAAGGACTTAACGATTTTTTTCATTATAGTATCATTTCTCCTTATACACGACGTAACGTACTGCAATATCACAAATAATGTTTCCTCGTCATTCTTAGGTGGTTAAAAGGCCTCTTCTACAGTTTTTAGTTCCTTCAAAGAATTAGCATGCGAAAGCGTTACTTGACTTAGAAGTCACTCTTTTGTCCATCTTCTCCGTGATGATTTTCATATTTTTATAACTTCTGAAATTATATCACTAGACAGAATAGATAACTTAATTAGTATGGCCATGGCTAGAGAATATTCCACACTCTCGGGCAACTGATTGAGGACTGTACAAAACCTGTGTTTGGCTTGGAAAGAGTAGTTGCTAACTGAATACTACAGACCAGATGAGTAGACGGTCGTTGCGAGCATGGTCTGCTCAAACAAAGCTGAGCGTGTAAAGGGCCCTCGAGAGCAGTGATCATAAAAACATCCAAACAGCCGGGGACCTGAGGCAAGTGCGATGCCTTGTGAATGACAGTCCATTTTACAAGCTAGATGAGTTGTTGCTAACTGTGAATGCATGTTCATCTCAACAAATTTTCGGGAGAACACTGCAAACGAAACTGCATTATATGGGCATTTAGAGTCGGATACATCGCAAAACCCCCCATGAACCATGGACCTTGCCGTTGGTGGGGAGGCTTGCGTGCCTCAGCGATACAGATAGCCGTACCGTAGATGCAACCACAACGGAGGGGTATCTGTTGAGAGGCCAGACAAACGTGGGGTTCCTGAAGAGGGGCAGCAGCCTTTTCAGTAGTTGCAGGGGCAACAGTCTGGATGATTGACTGATCTGGCCTTGTAACACTAACCAAAACGGCCTTGCTGTGCTGGTACTGCGAACGGCTGAAAGCATGGAGAAACTACGGCCGTAATTTTTCCCAAGGGCATGCAGCTTTACTGTATGGTTAAATGATGATGGCGTCCTCTTGGGTAAAATATTCCGGAGGTAAAATAGTCCCCCATTCGGATCTCCTGGCGGAGACTACTCAAGAGGATGTCGTTATCAGGAGAAAGAAAACTGGCGTTCTACGGATCGGAGCGTGGAATGTCAGATCTCTTAATCGGGCAGGTAGGTTAGAAAATTTAAAAAGGGAAATGGATAGGTTAAGGTTAGATATTTAGTGAAGTTCGGTGGCAGGAGGAACAAGACTTCTGGTCAGGTGACTACAGGGTTATAAACACAAAATCAAAGAGGGGTAATGCAGGAGTAGGTTTAATAATGAATAGGAAAATAGGAATGCGGGTAAGCTACTACAAACAGCATAGTGAACGCATTATTGTGGCCAAGATAGATACGAAGCCCACGCCTACTACAGCAGTACAAGTTTATATGCCAACTATCTCTGCAGATGACGAGAAAATTGAAGAAATGTATGATGAAATAAAAGAAATAATTCAGATAGTGAAGGGTGACGAAAATTTAATAGTCATGGTTGACTGGAATTCGGTAGTAGGAAAAGGGAGAGAAGGAAACGTAGTAGGTGAATATGGATTGCGGCTAAGGAATGAAAGAGGAAGCCGCCTGGTAGAATTTTTCACAGAGCACAACTTAATCATAGCTAACACTTGGTTCAAGAATCATAAAAGAAGGCTGTATACATGGAAGAAGCCTGGAGATACTGACAGGTTTCAGATAGATTATCTAATGGTAAGACAGAGATTTAGAAACCAGGTTTTACATTGTAAGACATCTCCAGGGGCAGTTGTGGACTCTGACCACAATCTATTGGTTATGACCTGTAGGTTAAAACTGAAGAAACTGCAAAAATGTGGGAATTTAAGGAGATGGGACCTGGATAAACTGAAAGAACCAGAAGCTGTACAGAGTTTCAGGGAGAGCATAAGGGAACAATTGACAGGAATGGGGGAAAGAAATACAGTAGAAGAAGAATGGGTAGCTTTGAGGGACGAAGTAGTGAAGGCAGGAGAGGATCAAGTAGGTAAACAGACGAGGGCTAGTAAAAATCCTTGGGTAGCAGAAGATATATTGAATTTAATTGATGAAAGGAGAAAATATAAAAATGCAGTAAATGAAGCAGGCAAAAAGGAATAAAAACGTCTCAAAAATGAGATCGACAAGAAGAGCCAAATGGCTAAGCATGGATGGCTAGTGGACAAATGTAAGGATGTAGAGGCTTATCTCACTAGGGGTAAGATAGATACTTCCTACAGGAAAATTAAAGAGACCTTTTGAGATAAGAGAACCACTTGCATGAACATCAAGAGCTCAGATGGAAACCCAGTTCTAAGCAAAGAAGAGAAAGCAGAAAGGTGGAAGGAGTATATAGAAGGTCTATACAAGGGCGATGTACTTGAGGACAATATTATGGTAATGAAAGAGGATGTAGATGAATATGAAATGGGAGATACGATACTGCGTGAAGAGTTTGACAGAGCGCTGAAAGACCTGAGTCAAAACAAGGCCCCCGGAGTAGACAACATTCCATTGGAACTACTGACGGCCGTGGGAGAGCCAGTCCTGACAAAACTCTACCATCTGGTGAGCAAGATGTATGAAACAGGCGAAATACCCTCAGATTTCAAGAAGAATATAATAATTCCAATCCCAAAGAAAGCAGGTGTTGACAGATGTGAAAATTACCGAACAATCTGTTTAATAAGTCACAGCTGCAAAATACTAACGCGAATTCATTACAGAAGAATGGAAAAACTAGTAGAACCCAACCTCAGGGAAGATCAGTTTGGATTCCGTAGAAATGTTGGAACACGTAAGGCAATAATGACCCTACGACTCATCTTAGAAGCTAGATTAAGAAAGGGCAAACCTACGTTACTAGCATTTGTAGACTTAGAGAAAGCTTTTGACAATGTTGACTGGAATACTCTCTTTCAAATTCTGAATGTCTAAGGGGTAAAATACAGGGAGCGAAAGGCTATTTACAATTTGTACAGAAACCAGAAGGCAGTTATAAGAATCGAGGGGCATGAAAGGGAAGCAGTGGTTGGGAAGGGAGTGAGACAGGGCTGTAGCCTATCCCCGATGTTATTCAATCTCTACATTGAACAAGCAGTAAAGGAAACAAAAGAAAAGTTCGGAGTAGGTATTAAAATCCATGGAGAAGAAATAAAAACTTTGAGGTTCACCGATGACATTGTAATTCTGTCACAGACAGCAAAGGACTTGGAAGAGCAGTTGAACGGAATGGATAGTGTCTTGAAAGGAGAATAGGAGATTAACATCAACAAAAGCAAAACGAGGATAATGGAATGTAGTCGAATTAAGTCGGGTGATGCTGAGGGAATTAGATTAGGAAATGAGACACTTAAAGTAGCAAAGGAGTTTTACTATTTGGGGAGCAAGATAACTGATGATGGTCGAAGTAGAGAGGATATAAAATGTAGACTGGCAATGGCAAGGAAAGCGTTTCTGAAGAAGACAAATTTTTAACATCGAGTATAGATTTAAGTGTCAGGAAGTCATTTCTGAAAGTATTTGTATGGAGTGTAGCCATGTATGGAAGTGAATCATGGACGATAAATAATTTGAACAAGAAGAGAATAGAAGCTTTTGAAATGTGGTGCTACAGAAGAATGCTGAAGATTAGATGGGTAGATCACATAACTAATGAGGAAGTATTGAATAGGATTGGGGAAAAGAGAAGTTTGTGGCACAACTTGACTAGAAGAAGGGATCGGTTGGTGGGGCATGGTCTGAGGCATCAATTGATCACCAATTTAATATTGGAGGGCAGCGTGGAGGGTAAAAATCGTAGAGGGAGACCTAGAGATGAATACACCAAGCACATTCAGAAGGATGTAGGTTGCGGTAGGTCCTGGGAGATGAAGAGGCTTGCACAGGATAGCGTAGCATGGAGAGCTGCATCAAACCAGTCTCAGGACTGAAGATCACAGCAAAAACAACAACAACATCGCAAAAGGCCATTGCTCGCAGCGGCGAGCAAAGGTGCATGTCTTCAGGGGGCCAGACAAAACAGGAATTGTCAGTAGCTCACTGGAGGCGTATAGTGCAATCCGGCGACTCGCAATCTTACCTTCAAATAATCCATGGATATGAGGGCACAGTTGGCCAAATCAGCCGTGTCAAGCGAGATGTTTTGGGAGAATTTTTCGTATTATGACTCAGACTTTCTGATCGAACTAGGATGCTTATTTAAATAATTTCGGTGACCAAATGTTGCCCTTTACTCTGCATTTCATGATGAGCATGCTATATCTTCCAGCATGTTGACAGACTTTCTCGTAGCACTGCACGCTTACGTTTCTTGTGCGGCCATCGCTCAGGCACACTACTGCACTTATATAAGACCGCTAAATCACCTTATCTTAACAACACAGCATGTTTCCAGTCATCAACAGTCCAATGTCGTTGTTGACGGGCCCCGCCGAGGCGTAAAGCTTCGCGTCGTGCAGTCATGAAGGGTACACCTCATATCGATGATATTTGGAACAGTGATTGAAACGTAGAAATTAACACCCTTGCAGTTTGGTAGCTATACGGAATCTAAACATCAATGAGTTGTCTGAGCTGAATGTGACATATGTGAAGAGTCTTATAGAATCTTCCCCTAGCCGAATTGAGGAAATTTTTATGATACAAGCTGGTTCTGCCTCGGTGCCTGTGATGGTGGTGTGTTGGTTTGTAGGAGTCCTGTTTAGGGTCTCCAGCCAAACATATGCATGCCAGACACGCTGGATCTACACCAGGAGTTATGGTCGAGGACGCGATTGCTTTGACAAGAGGAGCACTCTCGTGTTTATCCGGTGCAGCATGACTGCAAATTGGTACATCCCTCTGGTGACTCGACCTGTTGTGCTGTCATTCATGAACAGCATTCCAGAGGGTGTTTTCCAACAGGACATCACTCGCTCACGTAAATGTGTTGTAACTCAACATTCTGCACAAAGGGTCGATATGTCCTTTGGCCTGGTCGATTCCAGATCTGTATGCAGTCGACGACAACTCCAGCGTCATCCACAAACAGCATTATATTGACCGACCAAGTGCAACAGACGGTTCAAATGGCTCTAAGCATTATGGGACACATCTGAGGTCAGTAGTCCCCTAGACTTAGAACTACTTAAACCTAACTAACCTAAGAAGATCACACACATCCATGCCCGAGGCAGGATTCGAACCTGCGATCGTAGCAGCAGCGCGGTTGCGGACTGAAGCGCCTAGAACGGCTCTGCCACAGGGCCGGCCAAATGTGCAACTGGTATCCCACAAGCTAACATCTGGCACCTGTACAACACACTGAATGCGCGATTTCGTGCTTACATTCAATACTCTGAAAGTTAGACCGATTATTATTAATACACCAACGTTTCACATTTTAATGTCTTATTTCGTGCTTACATTAACTTGTGATTTTGCAATGGTAATTAATTAAATACATTTCCTCGACAAATGCATTCCCGAAATTTCATTATTTACATAAAATATTTTTTGGTGCTGCGATGTTTTCCATCAGTGTGTATGTGTTACGAGAGCATTTTATGCGTGCGGTCGAGTTCGTGACAAAATTTTGTCGATTACATAATTTTTTTTTCTTTATACGTCACCGTTTGTTAAGCATCAAGTTAACAGGTGCTATCGGATGCAAATAGGTAGTGAATCTGGAGTTGCATGTAACAACAGGCGGAGAACATTTGAAATTTTATATGTAAATAACCATTCTTATGTTTTCTTACCTGTAATTCCTCGAGCAGATTGTAATATTCGTAAATCATTCCGATACGTGAAATATATTGCTGGTAGTGGTTTAAGAAAGTGATAATTTCCAGGAACGTCACTTGTCAAACTGCCAAAATCTTAAAACAGTTGTCAGTCAGAGCCTTCCGGATTTCATAACAAATGTGTTGTGTCTTCAGAGAGTGGCTTCTTATCAAGCGTATCTTATCCTGTCATTTTATTGACGAATCGTGTAGGACATGTCAGACATGCAGAGTCACATAATTATAGACAAGATGCTTCGTAAATAAACTAAGACAAAGCATAAAACGTTCAAGCTTTCTGCTAAGAAAGCAAATATTGCAAATCTGGTACAAACATTTAAAGTCTTGAGCACCTGAAAAATTGAATCATTCCTCGAAACACGCCACGTTTATCACAATAAACAGTAGTTTTATAATTACATAGATAAAATCTTGCTTCATAATAAATAACACTTTTAAATAGCTAAAGTTTTAGACGTCCTTCAAAATAGAGCGGGAATTTTCTTTTTCTTCCTTTTTTTCTAAACTGAAAATCCCTCTGCATCACTCATACATAATTAATGGTAAGTCTCTCAATTTTGACGCATATATCATTTACAAGTTCGTGATGAACTAGGCAAAGCCGCTGTCGATGTTTAGTTGTGTGAAAGACATGAACTCCAAAAGAAATTTAAAAAAAATTAGTTGTGCTGGTCAGTAAATGTTTTCTTGTTATTGAGTGATTAGTAGGGAACCGATTTTTATGTAAATAAATAATTTTTTGTTTGTAGATAAAATATAGTAAGTAAGAAAGAAATTCCCGAAACATCACATTTCAATCATATACGAAATTCTGTTTCACATAAAAACGTATATTGTTTAAATATTTTATGTAAACAAATATTTTATGTAAACAAATATTTTAAATAAATCTGCTAGAAACTCACAATTAATCACTTTTGCTTGCCATAATTTTTACATTTAACAAAAAATCTAGTGCATTGTCATGTTACGAGAACGCAATTTGAATGAACTTCATTCGAAGCGTATTGCATAGTGAGTGACCATCACTATAGGTGCAGTCTCGCTTTCTGAAACGGGACTCCCTTATTTACGATGTGGACGACCGACACAATGTACACAATAGTCTTCGGTTCTGCCCTCGTCTGATTTAAAGCAGAGCATTTATACAGTACGGTATCTCAAGTGAAGTGATCAGCGTTATAATGCCGAAATTAAAGTCAGTTTTTCACCCTCGTTTGCAACAATATGTTGCTCAAATTAGTAGCATCTTCACAAGTGATGGAAGACTTCCACTCAGTCAAAAATATGGGAAATCAGTAAATGTAGACCAGACATCTCAAGTCTTGCAGTTTAGCAGACAGTAAGCACTGAACGCTAGCTTCAGGTACAACTCCTGTGTAAGTTCTTGTAAGTGAAGCAGCTTTCTCTACACGTATCTTAGTTTCAAAAAGTTCCGACTATTATGCAGATTCAAGCTACACTTTTCTTTCGTTTCACATTCCTTTATGTAAATTAAAGAGTCAAGCGCTCAGGAATTTTCTCACGAAATATAAAAAATTTGAAACATGAGAACGAACAATAATAAAATTGTATGTGCCTGCGCCTTACGAAGAAGTACAAAGAAAGATCAGAGCAGAATTTGAAAATAAAAAAAAGGTAAGCATTGATGAATCACCAGACTCCAGCGGTAGGAGAGTGGCAAATGTGTTAGGTTTGCAAGAAAATGATGACATAGTATTCAGGCGGTGGTTTCTATTAGCATGTAAACAAATATCAGCATTGAATCGTGTAACACTTACTGGCTTATCCAATAACTCTCTGCAGTTGTTATCACCGAATGGGATGAAATTTAATAGTTTTTGTTCTTACTTACGAATGCTGCTCCATGTATAAAGACGGCAGCCAAAGGCCTTGCGGTAAAATAGCAGGTTTCATACTATGTGTGAAATTGCTAAGGTTTTGTATGGTGAAGTGCACGTTGATCAAACTGAAAACGTGTATGCCACTGACACTCTTTTGATGAAATATGCGAGAGTATGGTCCTTCGATGTCATACATTGTTTAGAGACAACCGACGTCGGTTTTTGATGAGAAACTTGGAGAGAGTCTTCGTGGTACATTGCAACAGCGAGTTGTTTCAATCCGTCACTGTGTAAGCATGACTGGTGGATGAATTTTTAACATATGTGTTTACATTTTTGTAATTTTGCGACAAAATATTTTTACATTTTCATACGTTTCTCTATATAAAATATAAAAATTTTAAAGTTAAAAATGCGTTACCTAGTGTATCGTCTACAAGCATCTATTTTATGACATCTGCCATGGATAACAGGCCGCATCTGAATTTGAAATACTGTGACCGCTTTGGTAGTTTTTTTGCTGATTACGTAGTTCCCTGGCGTGGAGGCTAGTTATCAGGAGTCGAACCTGCGTAGTACGTGCCACTAGCAAACAGAGTTGCCAACTACACAACAAATGCGGCATTGTAAGTTCTTTTTTACTAGTAATGGCAGGCAATATGTCCTGCTGTGTCGAGCTAAACTGATAACTGAGCAGCATGAAATGCGAGAATTACACCATGCTGGCAAGGCCCACTTAGCTTAACACGTGTTCCATCTCTCTCACCGAGAAGCCTCACCTTTTACTGCCCCCACGGCCTTCACGGATTTGCTCTATCAGCGCAGCATCAGCCACAACTTGCGTCCACACTTGCAAACTCCGCCAGGAACTCAGCATAAATCTGCAAGTTGTGTGACGTTATTTATGAAGCGCGAGACCTGTGAGGAGCAGAACCTCTACACAGAATTGCTTCTCCGCCCATTTCACTTCGCATACCACTTCTTTCTCATAAAAGACTACGCAGGTCATGTAACACCATGACGTAACGCGATAAATGTTGTCCGAAGACTTCAAGACTGGCGGCCGCACAGATTTAAAGTTACTGACGCGTGGGCAATAAATCATGACACTCGACTCATGTCTGAAGTTTCAGGCTTGCAAACTTTAGGCGATGAGAGAGGAGATACAGTCTGTCTTGTTAGACATCCAGTTCTACCACGAAAAAGGTGTTTCAAGGATGAGAAGATAAGTGATAGCTTGAAACGTATGATGTATCTGTGAGCAGTACTGATCATTCATGTAAACGGACTATTAAAGAGCACGTCAGTTACACTGACGATCCAAAGAAACTGACTCACCTGGCTAATGTCGTGTAGAGTCCCAGGGAGCACACAGAAGTGCCGTAACACGACGGGGCATGGACTCCACTAATGTCTGAAGTAGTGCTGGAGGGAACTGACTCCATAAATCTGTAAGAGTAAGAGGGGTGGACATCTCTTCTGAACAGCACGTTGCAAGGCATCCCAGAAATGCTCAGTAAAGTTCCTGTCTGAGGAGTTTGATGAACAGCGGAAGTGTTTAAACTCAGAAGAGTGTTCGCGGAGCCATTCTGTAGCAATTCTGGACGCGTCGGCTGTCGCATAGTTCTGCTGGAATTGCCCAAGCCCGTCGGAATTCACAAAGGACATGAATGGATGCAGGTGATCAAACAGCATGCTTATGCACGTGTCACCTGTCAGAGTCGATTCAGAGGCTTACCTAGGGTCCCATATCACTGCATCTCCACACTGTCCACGCCATTACAGAGCCTCCACCAGCTTGAAAAGTCCCCTGCTGACTTTCAGTATCCATGGATTCATGAGGTTTTCTTCATACCCGTACACATCCATCGGCACGATAACATTTGAAACGAGACTCCTCCGACCAGGCAGCATGTTTCCAGTCATCAACAGTCCAATGTCGTTGTTGACGGGCCCCGGCGAGGCGTAAAGCTTCGCGTCGTGCAGTCATCAAGGGTACACCTCATATCGATGATATTTGGAACAGTGATTGTAACGTAGAAATTAACACCCTTGCAGTTTGGTAGCTATGCGGAATCTAAACATCAGTGAATTGTCTGAGCTGAATGTGACATATGTGAAGAGTCTTATAGAATCTTCCCCTAGCCGAATTGAGGATATTAATGAGGCTACAGGCGGTGTTACATAATATTTTGATGTTTCCAGAGCTGAGAAATGTTTTGTTCGCTGTGCCTAAATACAATGATATTTGATTGAGTGGTTTGCTTGGTGGCACTTGTCGTGCAGTCATCAAGGGTACACCCCCCATCGATGATGTTTGATAGAGTGGTTCGCTTGGTGGCACTTGTTGATGACCCAGAACTGAAACCTGCGGCAATTTGCGGAAGGGTTGCACTTCAGTCACCTTGAAGGATTCTCTTCAGTCGTCGTTGGCCCCGTTCTTGAAGGACCTTTTTTCCGGCTGCAGCGATGTCGGAGATTTGATGTTTTACCGGATTCCTGATATTCACGGTACGCTCGTGAAATGGTCGTACAGGAAAATCCCCACTTCATCGCTACCTCGGAGATGCTGTGTCCCATCTCTTGTGCGGCGACTGTAATACCACGTTGAAACTCACTTAAATCTTAATAACCCGTGATTGTAGCAGCGGCAACCGATATAACAACTGTGTCAGACACTTGCTGTCTTATATAGGCGTTGCCGACCGCAGTGCCGTATTCTGCCTATTTACATTTCTCTGTATTTCAAAACGCATGCCTATAACAGATTCTTTGGCACTGCAGTGTATATGTCAGTGGAAATGTGCGAGGAATTTACAAGAATGCAACGGAAGTCCTAAGTAAATTGAGCAGTCATGCAAGGATGCAACGAAGCCTCTTTTTTTCTATCCATCAGAGCAGAGTAGTTGAGACGTTTTGTAGAGAATACCATTATGTGTGATTTGCTGAAAATTCCTACAGCCTCAAATTCAGATGAATTAAAGGTTACCACGAAAACTAATAGCTATAAGCCGCAGTTTCCTGAGATTCCGATCACTGCAATGCTGTTCTTCAAGGAAGAATTACGTTTACACTCGTAAATTGTATCTCCGTGTGTCAAACGGCGCTCCTAAACTGCTTGCTATCGACTTGGAGTCTCTTCCAACAGCTACACTCAGTAACGTTATGTCTTTATTGCACGACCATCATCAAAATGACAAATCTAGATTTCAGATTGACAGTTGTGTGCAGTGTAATGATTATTGTCAATGCTTTCTGTTGCGCTACACAACGTACCTATGCACTCTCTACACTCAGTAACGTTATGTCTTTATTGCACGACCGTCATCAAAATGACTAATCTAGACTCCAGGTGGACAATTGTGTGCAGTGTAATGATTATTGTCAATGCTTTCTGTTGCGCTACACAACGTACCTATGCACTCTCTGTATAACATGATAATTCGTACCTCATGAAATATACACGCCAAAGGCTTACAAATAGTGAGTGTGTTCTCCATCACATAATGTCTAGCATGACTGACATCGTGATCAGTGGGTCCTTCCACAGCAAGCAAGGTACGATTTTTTTGATACATTTGCTTCAATCTGCTGGGGTTTTGGTAGATTTCCTCCCTGATGACTTCATCCGCTGTCCCTCTTTTCATTTCAAGGTCTTTAATCTCACCCAGCCACCTCCTTCTTGGATGTGCCCTTGGTCTTCATCACGGCACGATCCTTTCCAAATAATGATGGTTGAATCCAGTTAGTTTGTATTCGTTTCACATGACCAAACCGCTTTAGTCAAGCTAATTTCGGCCTTGGCCTTTTCCACTTGCACACATTTATGTGCTCATTTCTCGTTTGGTCTCTTCCAGTCTTTTGTAGACAAACGAGAAGTTGACTGGCATGTCTCTTGGTTACGACGTAGCACCTCAGACTAAAGGACATCACTGGCGGAATGAAAGTTAGGCACGTGCTCTACTAAGCCCTTGGGGGTACATCCTTTTTCCAGACAAGTCTTCGAATTGTACTGAATAATTTTCGTCCTTTGGTTATCCTGGCTGGATTGCAGGCCATACACACAGCTGTACCCAATAGATACGTGCCAGTAAAAGGTTAAAAATGTGATTTTTAAGTATAAATTTCGCTACAGGGAAACAGGCATAAGTGTGTTTTATACACATAGTTAACGTTTTAATAGGTTGCGGGTAACTATGAAATCAATTGCATTAGGGCATTAAAAGACAAACATTCGACGCTCCCTGTATCTTAGTACAGTAGATAAAAAGAGGATGACCTCCTGACCAGTTGATAGACTTAGGAAACCTGTGAAGTAAGACAGTTACACAAGGTCTGGTAAATGACAGAAGTGCCAAACACAGCAGATGTTTGTAGATACGAGTGGGAAGTGATTACTTAACCAACAAATTTAATTTCATGAAATGTACGAACTGGAGAAATCTGGTTGTGTTGATAGCGGTGATCTGTTGAGCTGTATGTTGACAGGTATCTACAACAATTAGCTGCACGCCGTGATATTACATAGCACAGCATTCATTTGGAAGGCTTTATCTTAGTTTCACCCTTAATTTGCAAAACATTGCAGTAAGAAAAAGTGGTGTTCTTAAAAGGCTGACTCATCGAGACCATCTACTTTAATGAAATACAATAAAAGGAAGGGAAACGTTGTTCTGGAAGCGATTATTAATGTGGTAACTTAAGAAACTGTTGGAACTTCTGTACACGTATTATTGTCTCTCCTTCTTTTAGCAGACACGAACTTTTCGCTAACAGTATGCAAACAGACCACTGATTACGCTTGTTGTAAACGGTCTCTGCAAACACGCGAGCTACACGTTAGCGTATATCTCGGAAGGGATGTGGATATTAATTACTTCCTCTGTGGAAGTGCTATCGTTGTACGAATAACAAAGCAGGTCGTGGATAATGTGAATCTTTGGAGTCTATACATAGTTGTTCGTATAGTAAACACGAATACTCTTCTCAGAACTCCATGTCAGACAACACACTTTTCACTCTACTAACTGGTTCTTTGTGTTTCGGTGCACTTTCCAAAACGACGGCTGTTTTTGTTTTTCTGTTACAAAGTTGTTCAAAGTCTATTTGAAACGTTAGGGACGATAATTCTATCTTAGCGTCTTTCATTTATTGTTTTTCTGGGACCAATCATATTCATGAAGTGTATCCGTTTACATTAATGTTTTTCATTAGCTCTTAGGACTTGCTAGTCTGACGAAAGATATGTTCAGTTACTACGCAGCTTACGGCATGTGCAGCCTAAAATAGAAGTCTATTTGTCAGCCTTTTATAAGATATGTAAAAAGTAATTCCCAAGAATTGTATTGATTATATTGCTTGCCTTTTCAACACGAACAGCTTCGCCACTGTGATTAGGAGATTTACAATCCTCTTTATCTCCACCACATGTACAATATTTCTCTCCCGTGCAAACGTAAATAAGAACAAAATTCTAAAAGTCTAAGTTGAAGCTTATCCATAACGGCGCTTAAGAATACGTGACTTTTTATCTAATGTAAATACATGAAACTGCAACCAGTATAGTTATTTACTCCATAGTTGTTTATTCCACAACTGCCAACAGTCACTATTTTGAAATTGGTATTAATTCCATGAACTGGTTTCGAACCTTTTCAGGCTCATCTTCAGATGGTGTACAGGAGATTACATAGCTGTTTCAAAGCGTAATGCTTGGTGCTGGCTCTGTGACAGGAAGATGCAACATGCATCAAATTAAAAAAGGAAACTGACGATTGAGTCGGTAGGAGACCGTGAAGGAATATGAATGTCAACGTTTGGATAACATGTTCCATATTCTTGTCACAGAGCCATCACCCAGCGTTACGCCTTGAAATAGCTACATAACCTCCTGTACCCCCTCTGAAGACGAGCCTGAAAAGGTTCGAAAACCGGTTCATGGAATAAATATTACAAAAAAGTGACAGTTCTCAGTGTTAAGTATTAACATTACGTCTAAGTTTAGCTTGAGCTCTAAATTCTCAGTCGTCATCTCATTTTCTGCACACACTTTCGAGCATCGTTCGAGTCGCGGATCAAATGTTTCTCTAATCCACTTTCTTACTTTTAGACAAAACATTTCTCAAAACAATCGACCATCTCTTTTTTCAGATAAAAATTTGTTTGTAGTTTTATTCAAACAGCATGAATTTTCGGCACTTCATTTGCTTTCTTAGGGTCCTCCGTTCTCTAAATGTCCTGAATTTAGTACTTGGTTTAAAGGAAGCCATTTGACATTGAAATACCACACCAGTATTACTTTTCATGCTCAAAATAGCTAGGCCTTGAAGAGATGAATTTGTGACCCTTTATTTACATGGTAGCCACTCAAATCACTAAGTTTCCTTAATTATTCTTATTACTTTCAAGGAACCAAACTCTTTATCGTAAAAATAAGACCTCACAATGGTCAATTTGATACCCCGTATATTAGCTTTGCACTCCTCGTTTGACTACAGATATTCGAACAAAAACCCATTGTGTAATTTATAGGGAATGTTGTTTTCACTCCGGTGAAACCTTTGACCAAAATCAGCGCCGCGGTGGTCTAGCGGTTCTGGCGCTGCAGTCCGGAACCGCGGGACTGCTACGGTCGCAGGTTCGAATCCTGCCTCGGGCATGGGTGTGTGTGATGTCCTTAGATTAGTTAGGTTTAAGTAGTTCTAAGTTCTAGGGGACTTATGACCTAAGATGTTGAGTCCCATAGTGCTCAGAGCCAAATCAGCGCCTTAAGACGTTCAGGACATGTCTACGTATGTTATGTACCTTGGTAATTTTCAAGTGACGCACGGTTCCCTATCGAAGCCGTAATAAGAAAGTTCTTTTTTAAGACATAGCCTCGCGTACTTTTCTTTCTTTTTTTAAATTAGAGCTTCGGTTTCTTTGCAATACACGTACTGCAGACTAATCTAATGTCACGTTACTTAAGCGGCAATAATGAAATTATGCTAATTTCAAAGCTTTATTATACTGTGGTCGAGGACAAGCAGAAACAGAGATGAGATAAACTCCCGATCAGACCAATGTTTACAGCTGGCATTAAAGCGAGAGACGCTCCAACCCCTTCCCTAGTCTGTGTAAAATCTACTGCCGCTTACTTCATGCGTTAGTCATAAATTTAGTAATTAATATTCAAATAAGGAATTCCAGATTGGCAATAAAGTGAAAGGGAATTAGTTATTACGTAAGGCACGAGAGATTTTCCACTTCATGCAGACTATCTATGAATAGCAAATGAGGCGCAGTCCCGATGAAGTTAATTTATTGACGCGTGCTGCATTTTACATGGACGTCAGGTGACGGGTCAGTGTAGCGGAAACGACTGGACGTAGGGCGCCACCGAATGTACACAAGCATATCGGAATAAATGGGCTTCTCAGTTATTCATGTTCAGAACTCGGAGAGAGAGACCTGTATCTTACTACAGTATTAACAGAAAGACGGTGACACATTCAGATTGCATAAGAGGTTTCAAAGAAGCGAAGCGGCTGTAGCCGTGAAAAGACTTCTGAAGATCGTGCGTCCGTCCAGCCAGTGGACTCGCATGCGAAAGTGCGAGGTTTCAGCTGTCATCAGGCAATGCCCTGATAAGGTTCTCTAAATCGACAAGAGACGATTATCCATTGTTTAATGTATGGTTAAGTTCCGTTCAGTTCCTGAAAGAAAGTTTATTGATAAGCTGAGTGTATATCGGATATCAAGTTCTCTGTGGTCGGTAATGAAAATATTTCAGAAAACATTACTGAGTGAGGTGGCACAGTTGTCACACTCTGGACTCGTATTAAGCAGAAGCCTCATTTGGATTTTCTGTACTTTCCTGAACTCACCTCGGACGAATGGGTGGGGCTACTTCTTTAACTAGTAACCATCCTTCTTGCACCAAACCATTAAGTCTTAATTGTGCTCCGCTTCATGATCGTGGCTTCAACCGGACGTGGATTTGTACTCTTCTCAGTTTTATTCTTCCACAAATGAAGTTCTTTCGCTCCTGTTCAACATATTGAAAACTGGGATTCTCTCGTGATCAACAAGAAAATATACAAAAGTCTTTCTTTACCGAACAGTAAAATGAAATGAGAGCCAAGGTAGAACAAGGAAATGTACTAACGTCACTATCTATAGCAGAAAACATTGAATCGGAACTCGGAGTGTACAGTTACTTATAAACATAAAATTCGAAAGGAAACTGACAATTGAATGTGCAGGAGAGCTTTGTATGTATATGAATGTCAATTTTTCGATAACAGAACACGACAAAGGGTATTCTTTTTCATAAAACACTGTTGGAAAGTTTACACAACCAATATTACCCACTGGCTACTGTACCCTTCGGATGTGTAGGACAGTTACCACATAAACAAGGCACCTGAAGTGTAGAGCATGTACAGAGTCATACAGCCATGTTCCTCGTCCACCATTTGCATCTTAGGAAAGGGAATGACAAAATATAATAAAAGGTACATTCAGTCAAGACACTCTGTAAGTAGGCTCTTTAGGTTTTTATGTTGGTAACGCCATGTAGCACTCTGTATGAAAATCACTGACTGTGCTGTGTGCAGTCTGTGGCTGGTTGGCAATGTTGGAACATTCGCTATTGTAGTGTAGGGCAGTTGGATGTGAACAGCGCGTAGCGTTGGGTTGTTGGAGGTGCGCTGCTTGCAGTGGTGGATGTGGAGAGAGAGATGCCAGAATTTTGAGAGGTTACTTACTATAAGTGAACGATCTAGACGTGTCTCCGCCAGAAACGGTAATCTGTAAAGATGGAGGTCATGAATTGATAGATGTATATATATGGTGACTTTTGAACATCATTAAGGTAAATACATTGTATGTTCTGTATCAAAATCTTTCATTTGCTAACTATGCCTATCAGTAGTTAGTGCCTTCAGTAGTTTGAATCTTTTATTTATCTGGCAGTATTGGCGCTCGCTGTACTGCAGTAGTTCGAGTAACGAAGATTTTTGTGAGGTAAGTGATTCATGAAAGGTATAGGTTATTGTTAGGGCCATTCTTTTGTAGGGATTATTGAAAGTCAGAGTGCACTGTGATAAAAATATTGTGTCTTAGTTTAGTGATGATCAGAAGAAGTGAAGAGAGTAGTGTCTGAGTATGTTCACTTTTGCTCAGCTGTTTGAAAATCAAATAACATAAGAGGTTTTACAGCACTGTCAATTTTAATTTTTTGTAAGGGGACGTTTCATATGACGACCCTGCCAGGATACTATCCTGGAATCTTCTGATTTTTTCTTGTAGTTTGTGTAATTAATATACTTATTGTTTATTGCTAGTGCGTAATTGTAAAGAGAATCATCCGTTGTATTGTAATTTTTCTTTCTTGTACTGTAAAACAGTTGTGGCATGCATGTGGATTTGCACTAAATACTTCGCCACTGTGCTTGCAATTAATTAGATATTATTTTCAGTGCTATGTTCATGTGTTTTCCTATTTTACTCTTCAAATTGTGCTTTTATGTGCTATTGCGTGAAATACTGTGACAATTATGGTGTGTGAAAAGCGTAATACTAGGCTCCAAAGTAAATTGAGAAATGGCAGTGAAGATGTGAGTAGTGTGTTAGAGCCTCTGTGTAATGAATTAACTAATGTTCAACATAGTAATTTGGTAATTGTGCATAGGGGAATGGACCAGGCAATAATTAATCGTTTAGACAGTGAAACAGCTAATGAACAGGGTAGTATTGTCAATTGATTGGTCAGCAACAGCGCGCCCCAGGAACCCAAAATGACAGGACACAATCTTTCAAATACCGTACATTCAGGTTTTTCATCCTCACATTTTTCTCAATTAAGTCAAGACACAATTTCTGCCTTTCAAAATGCGAATGTTGCCGGTGCAAATGTACTGCCAAAAAACATAGAGGTAAACACGTAAAAGTATATAGTGATCATCGTGGATTAGAATTTCTTATGTCTTCAAAATTAAATCATGACAGGTTAAAACGTTGGGCATTGTTTCTGCAAGAATTCCACTTCACAATAGTCTACGTTCCCAGCAAGGAGACCATTGTTGCAGACGCTGTCACGTACACTGGCTGGGCTTGAGAAAAGTAACACATAAGACAACCTCGAGAAAAATTTCAGTATTCTTTAAATTCAGAAATTAGCCTACGAAAACTTCATCACCACATCTTTAAAGGTCATTGCTCATGAAGAAGATAAAGATCCGATTTGGAAAGACATCAAAAGTAAATGGCAAGAAAAGACACACACACAGATTCGGCATTATTATCTGTTAGAAGCAACATCTGTTCAAACGCTGCACTGTTGATGACAAGCTACGGGTACTTTGCATTCCTGACGATTTTGTTAATAAGCTCATTTGATACATTCATTTCAGCTACGCACATTTTGGTCCACGAAAACGTTATCATATTCTTCAGACGACTTGTTATTTAATATTATGGAAAAGAGAATTCTAAGAGTCTTGTCTATTTGTAAACTTTGTCAGAAGGCTAAACCATCTACTATCTCACATTGTATTTCGTTGTTCCCTATCATTCCGTCTAAATTAAAAGAATTTGCTGCTGTTGATCTCTTGGGACCCCTTGTCTGAACACTGAATGGCTTTTCGTACGTTCTAGTAGCTGTTGAACTTACTTCATAATTTGTTTCTTTCACACCATTACGTAAATCCACTGGATGGTCTGTACCCAACGCCTTTGTTAAAAATTTCCTAGGTGAAGTTAGATACATTGCTAAAGTCATTTCAGATAACAGACCTCAATTCAGATCTACTGTTTGGTCACGCATGCTTCTGAATCGTAAAATCAAACCTGTTTTTATTTCATTGTACGCACCACATTGTAACTCGTCTGAACGGATGATGAAAGAAATCAACAAGCTTTGCAGACTTTATTGTCACAGAAAGCATCGGTACTGGGACAGATATTTACACTTATTTAAAAACGTGCTGAATGACATGCCTCATGACTCCACTGTTTTACCGCCTATTGTTGTACTGAAGAATGAAGAACCACCGAACAGAATCAGAGAGTTTGTACCTTTTCCGAATACACGTTAACTTAGACACAAAGGCATAATTGATTTGGCTATTAAAAATATAAATTCTGCTGCAGACAAAAGGAGAAAACTACATGGTAAAGAAAATGCAAAGAAATTATATATTGGTCAGAAAGTTCTCATTAAAGCTCATTCATTGTCACATAAGAAGAAGCATTTGAGTCACAAATTCTTTCTGATTTACAATGGACCTTAAAGAATCTGACGCATACCACATGATAATTGTGTTGAAGCTGAAACTATGTGTACTAGGAAGAGTAAAGATTTACACCACATTTCACATGTAAAACCGTTTATTGAGAGATAATCTGCTTTTTAATTTAGTATTTGCCATAAAATTTTTAACTTTACGTTACTAGTACGCTTTGTCACACTTAGAAACTGTTAACATGCAACAATGTTTTGAAGTCAACTATCCAGGCAAGAGCCCAGGGAACTTATTTAGACAGTAATACGAATGAATTGTTATAGTGAACAGACGACACAGTGTTACGGTGTGTAGATTCTTGCTTGTTCATTGCACGATTATGTAACGACTATAAGGCTTATATATTTGGAACATTTACTGCTAATGAGACTTTAATGCAACATTTTGGTTTACTTGTAAAGACATTCTGGATTTAAAGTACTTTCTGGAAGGTACCAGATGACGCAGTGGTTAGTTTATTTGAGAGCTACACGATTATATCACGATGCTACCAATGAGTGGCACAGTTTATATTATTGCTTTTGTGCTGTATCTGTTCTATATCTGCACAGTTTTTCTGTATTCTTCTGGAAAGTAAAACATGTTTTAGTAGTAACTTCTGTGGTATAGCTACAATGAGACAGCCTTTTCCGTAGCACAGCACTACAGTACAGTACAGTACAGTAGTCTCTTTGTCACGGTAATGTACCTAATAACTACGATATCTATACGCATAGCATTTCACTTTCGTTTATTACGAGGTAAGTACATTGACTTCTACAGAACTTTGCTTATGCACGACGATAATTACGACACTTGGAACATTTTTACCGTTAAGTAATGACAGAGATTATCTTACAACAAGACGCACAGTTTAGCGCTACAGTACACGTATTTGAGTGATTAATTTTTGTACTTGGAACAATTTTTTTAAAAGATTTTTGAATTACAAAGATACAAAGAAGCTTTTCGGCGATACAGTTCAGTCGATTCCAGTAATTTGTAACATCTGAGGGCATAATTACATTTATCCTCAGGGGGCACACGCCTACTTTGTGTACTAAGTGTGTGGCAAGCGCTAGGAGCCCTAGCTAATATGGTATTTGCTTATACAATTTTACACATCGGTGCCATATTTCTCTAAAACAGGATTACACAGCTATCTGATTATTTAACAGAGAAACAAACATTTTCAACAATTTCGTCTTTTATTGACGTTTAGGGTGTTTAGAGTGCTCGTCATCTTCAACATCTAGTTTTACTCATAACAGACCCTTAAAAATCAATATTTATCATTTTTAAAATTTTGCTACAATATTTTTTTCTGTTTTTATAACAAAATTTAAAGAAAATGTTCTGATTCGTTTTTTCAAAATAAATAACCACCAGCACTACCAATACACTTGTAACATTTTTGACAGATGACAACAGGCTAAATACCCTATGACTCCAATACAGTACATATACTTTTTTGATGTTTTTAACAACTCAAAAACGTAAAGATCGAGCGAATCAGACTTATAAACAAGCACCAATACAAAATTCCCATTACTTTTTTAATACATCTTGAATGTGACAGGAGAAATACCCTAATACTTAAACAAGAATGTAATAATTTCAGTAAATAATACAACACTATCATAAGACATGGTTTGAAAAATACTGGTTCTTATTATTTATAAAAGTATTTGAAACACTTGAAGAAGATCCGTTCGTTTTCCGATGAAATGTAGGAACATAGGAGGCAATGTAGGCCCTGCGACAGTCTTAAAAATGACCAAAGAAAGGCAAGACTTCGATTATAAAATTTGTAGCTCTGAAGGAAGCTTTTGACAATGTTGAGTAGGATATATTGTCTGAAATTCTGAAGGTAGTAGGGTCAAAGTACAGAGAACGAAAGCTCATCTACTATTGTACAGAAACGAGACTACAGTTATAAGAAACAAAGCATGTGAAAGGGAAGCAGGAGATGTGAAGGAAATGAAAAAGGATTCTAGACTATTTCTGATGTTATTCAGTCTGTAAACTGAGTAAGCAGTAAAGAAAACTAAAGATAAATCTGAAAAGGAAATTAATGTTATGGGCAAATAAATTCAAACTTCTAAAGTTTTCCAATCATATTCAATATCTGTCAAAGTAGATGGCAAAGAACTTACTGGATCAGTCGGATGGAATATCAAAAATATTAAAAGAAGAGTAACGGATTCAGAAGATTTAGTTTAGGAAATGAGACACTAAAAGTAGTAGATAATATCAGCTACTCAATATAACCGATGGCCGAAGCAGAGAGGATATAAAATCTATATTTCCAGTACCAAGAAAAACAGTTCCGAAAAAGGAAAAATTGTTAACAAATAATGTCAACTTGAGTGTTTGGAAGATTTTCTTAAGATATGTCTGGAGTGTAGCCTTGTACAGAAATGAAACGTGGACAACATACAGTTTCGACAGTTAATGCATGGAAGTATTTGAAATGTGGTGTTACAAAAGAATGCTGAAGATTAGATGGGTAGGTCGGACTACTAATGCGGGTGTGCAGAATCGCACTGGAGAGAAACTAAATCTATGGCATAATTTATCTGAAAAGGCACATCACGAGGCAAGAAGGACCCTTTAAGTAAGTAATAGAGGGAAGTGTATCATGCGTAAGAATTGACTTTAATAAAATTCAAATAGATGTAGGACAGAATGCTATGCAGAAATGAGAGTAAAACGGAACTGCAGCAAATGAGTCTTAGGAGTGAGGACCAAAAAATTTAAGTTTGGTTTTGACCTTAGTGATATCTGATTTTTTCCACTCTCTTACTACCTTCTGCGTAACTACGTTACACAGTATTTGCCAGGATCGTTCCGGCACGGGGGAACATTGTTCTAACAACTGTGGTTCAAAGTGCACGTGCCATTTGAGACAAAGACAGCCTCCCAGTTGAGTTGTAACACCTTAAAAATGTTTTTTACCAGAATTGGTACAGCGAAGAGCAGATTAGACGTGCATTTAAGGAAACGAGTGATACAGCCATCTGCAAAGAAACGGCAGTGAAAGAGAAAGTTAACATTATCCCCTATATTGGACTCCCTTCAATCAAAATTGCGAGAATCCTCGCAAGAAACAACATCAGAACCATATTTCGACTACCACAAAAAACTAAAGATATGCTTAGCTGGGTGAAGGACAAACTGGAACAACAAATGCTTGGCATATATAGCATTTCTTGTGAGTGTGGTCTCCAGTACACTGGACAAACACAACGCTGTATCTTACAACGCTGCATCGAACACATTAGCTGCGTACGTCTGTGTCATAAAGGTCAGCCTCAACCGAGAAAATACACTCCTGGAAATTGAAATAAGAACACCATGAATTCATTGTCCCAGGAAGGGGAAACTTTATTGACACATTCCTGGGGTCAGATACATCACATGATCACACTGACAGAACCACAGGCACATAGACACAGGCAACAGAGCATGCACAATGTCGGCACTAGTACAGTGTATATCCACCTTTCTCATCAATGCAGGCTGCTATTCTCCCATGGAGACGATCGTAGAGATGCTGGATGTAGTCCTGTGGAACGGCTTGCCATGCCATTTCCACCTGGCGCCTCAGTTGGACCAGCGTTCGTGCTGGACGTGCAGACCGTGTGAGACGACGCTTCATCCAGTCCCAAACATGCTCAATGGGGGACAGATCCGGAGATCTTGCTGGACAGGGTAGTTGACTTACACCTTCTAGAGCACGTTGGGTGGCACGGGATTCATGCGGACGTGCATTGTCCTGTTGGAACAGCAAGTTCCCTTGCCGGTCTAGGAATGGTAGAACGATGGGTTCGATGACGGTTTGGATGTACCGTGCACTATTCAGTGTCCCCTCGACGATCACCAGTGGTGTACGGCCAGTGTAGGAGATCGCTCCCCACACCATGATGCCGGGTGTTGGCCCTGTGTGCCTCGGTCGTATGCAGTCCTGATTGTGGCGCTCACCTGCACGGCGCCAAACACGCATACGACCATCATTGGCACCAAGGCAGAAGCGACTCTCATCGCTGAAGACGACACGTCTCCATTCGTCCCTCCATTCACGCCTGTCGCGACACCACTGGAGGCGGGCTGCACGATGTTGGAGCGTGAGCGGAAGACGGCCTAACGGTGTGCGGGACCGTAGCCCAGCTTCATGGAGACGGTTGCGAATGGTCCTCGCCGATACCCCAGGAGCAACAGTGTCCCTAATTTGCTGGGAAGTGGCGGTGCGGTCCCCTACGGCACTGCGTAGGATCCTACGGTCTTGGCGTGCATCCGTGCATCGCTGCGGTCCGGTCCCAGGTCGACGAGCACGTGCACCTTCCGCCGACCACTGGCGACAACATCGATGTACTGTGGAGACCTCACGCCCCACGTGTTGAGCAATTCGGCGGTACGTCCACCCGGCCTCCCGCATGCCCACTATATGCCCTCGCTCAAAGTCCGTCAACTGCACATACGGTTCACGTCCACGCTGTCGCGGCATGCTACCAGTGTTAAAGACTGCGATGGAGCTCCGTATGCCACGGCAAACTGGCTGACACTGACGGCGGCGGTGCACAAATGCTGCGCAGCTAGCGCCATTCGACGGCCAACACCGCGGTTCCTGGTGTGTCCGCTGTGCCGTGCGTGTGATCATTGCTTGTACAGCCCTCTCGCAGTGTCCGGAGCAAGTATGGTGGGTCTGACACACCGGTGTCAATGTGTTCTTTTTTCCATTTCCAGGAGTGCATGTTCGAATTTGAGAATATAAAAACGTTATGGCTTTTGGGAGATCATTATTATAGAGACAGTTGAGATGTATCTCAATGAGTATCTCGCCAGCAGTCCAAAAGTTTACTGAGCTCGTCATGGAACCCTAGGCTAGCACCTGCAAGGAATGAGGAGAGGCGGCTGTCATATATAGACTTTTAGCGACTGCTTCGCCCATGTACACGTTTGACACATATATAAAAGATATCTGCACCTCCCTTCTCTGTGTCCGCCTCTTCCTGTTCCTGTCGCTCTGTCCACCTCACCCTCGCAACTCCATCTGTCAATCTCGTCCTCCTCGCACTGTCTGTCTCTTCATCTCCTCCTCTCCACTCTCTCTGTCATTATCCTCTGCCCCCTTCCTTTGACCATACCATCCTCTGCTCTCCTTTTATCCTTACCTTTCTGCCTCTCTCTCTCTGGCCATCTCCTTCTCCCCCCCTCTTCCTTTTCCACCTATCAACTACCCCTCTACCCCTTCTATCCTCTCCCTCTGATCATCTCCTCCTTCCCCTTTCTGGCATTCTTCTCCTCTCCCTAGGGACCAATGACCTCAGCAGTTCAGTCCCGTAAGACCTTACAACAAATTTCCATATTTTCTTCTCTCCCATTTCTCTGCTTATCTCCTCATCCTCCTTCTCTCTCTGGCTGTCCACTGCTTGCCCATTCTTTGCCCACATCATCCCCTCCCTTTCTCCCTATCCATACCCTCCTGTCCCTCTCTCCATCAGTCCCTCCTGTGTACATCAACATTCTCCCAGTAATGGCCATCTGCATAGGCTGATAGTTCCCTCACAACACATCTGTCATATTGGGCAGCCTACACATCAAGGGCCTGAAACCGCTTCTTGCCCCTGATGTGCAGCCTGCCATGCAACACAGGACGATAAAGTTGGCCAGTACCAATACAACAAAATACACTTGACATGCAGGGCACACTGCAATGCAGGGGCTGAAAGAATCGTTCTTTGCCCGTATCTTTCCTCCTATTGCAGCTAGAAGGCTATCTACATCTACATCTGCATCCATACTCCGCAAGCCACCTGACGGTGTGTGGCGGAGGGTACCTTGAGTACCTCTATCGGTTCTCCCTTCTATTCCAGTCTCGTATTGTTCGTGGAAAGAAAGATTTTCATTATGCCTCTGTGTGGGCTCTAATCTCTGATTTTATCCTCATGGTCTCTTCGCGAGGTATACGTAGGAGGGAACAATATGCTGCTTGACTCTTCGGTGAAGGTATGTTCTCGAAACTTCAACAAAAGCTCGTACTGAGCTGCTGAGCGTCTCTCCTGGAGAGTCTTCCACTGGAGTTTATCTATCCTCTCCGTAACGCTTTCGCGATTACTAAATGACCCTGTAACGAAGCGCGCTGCTCTCCGTTGGATCTTCTCTATCTCCTCTATCAACCCTATCTGGTACGGATCCCACATTGGTGTGCAGTATTCAAGCAGTGGGCGAGCAAGTGTACTGTAACCTACTTCCTTTGTTTCATTTCCTTTGGGTTCTTCCAATGAACCTCAGTCTGGCATCTGCTTTACCGACGATCAAATTTATATGATCATTCCATTTTAAATCACTCCTAATGCCTACTCCCAGATAATTTATGCAATTAACTGCTTCCAGTTGCTGACCTGCTATATTGTAGCTAAATGATAAGGGATCTTTCTTTCTATGTATTCGCAGCACATTACACTTGTCTACATTGAGATTCAATTGCCATTCCCTGCACCATGCGTCAATTCGCTGCAGATCCTCCTGCATTTCAGTACAATTTTCTATTGTTACAATCTCTCGATATACCACTGCATCATCCGCAAAAAGCCTCAGTGAACTTCCGATGTTATCCACAAGGTCATTTATGTATATAGTGAATAGCGACGGTCCTACGACACTCCCGTGCAGCAGACCTGAAATCGCTTTTACTTCGGAAGACTTCTCTCCATTGAGAATGACATGCTGCATTCTGTTATCTAGGAACTCTTCAATCCAATCACACAATTGGCCTGATAGTCCATATGCTCATACTGTGTTCGTTAAACGATTGTGGGGAACTGTATCGAACGCCTTGCAGAAGTCAAGAACCACGGCATCTACCTGCGAATGAATAGCGCGAGCTGGGTTTCACACGATCGTCTTTTCCTAAACCCATGCTGGTTCCTGCAGAGTAGATTTCTAGTCTCCAGAAAGGTCATTATACTCGAACATAATACGTGTTCCAAAATTCTACAACTGATCGACGTTAGAGATATAGGTCTCTAGTTCTGCACATCTGTTCGACGTCTCTTCTTGAAAACGGGGATGACCTGTGCCCTTTTCCAATCCTTTGGAACGCTACGCTCTTCTAGAGACCTACGGTACACCGCGGCAAGAAGGGGGCAAGTTCCTTCGCGTACTCTGTGTAAAATCGACCTTGTGTCCCACCAGGTCCAGCGGCCTTTCCTCTTTTGAGCGATTTTAATTGTTAATTGTTAATAAAGCCAACAGTGCAAATACTCATGAAGTCTGATGTTTATGCAACTGATCTGCTATAAATTGCTCAGTGGTTTAGGAGGAGACCGCGGATATACTCACATACATGCGGTATGACCGTGTAATCTCCACACTTTGCCAGCAGATTATGAGAGTGAAGTTCATTGAAGGGTCACGGAATATCAGTGCCATCCGGAAAGAAGTCAGAAGATTTCGACAGTATCTGTTACGTTTTCCGCTTCCGCTGTGCAGAGAAAGGAGTGATTTACGGTACCATGGTAACATCTGATTATGGACTACCGGCCTTTAACTGTATACCGTCCTCGTTATAGATGCGGCGAGACGCCAGCATTTGGGTAACCTACGGGTGGGCCGGTGAGGAGCACTGGTCGAATGCCAGCCCGCAGCAGGACACGTGTCAGCAGCGAGCCGAGAACACGGGGGCCGCCACAGGGACCTGCGATTGGCGGCGGCGGCCATTCTTTATGGCTCTTAATTGGCTTCTTCCCGATCTATTGTCATTTGCTTTAAATCGTAATAAAGATCCGGGCCGCCTTGATGGATTGCCCGTTCTTTTTGTGCTAACAAGAGGCCAGCGGCGGAGGACTGGAAGCCGGCGGCGAGACGGCAGGAAAAAGGGCCGCGAGGGGACAGGTCTGGACAGCAGCCCGCTAAATAAATTACCGGCGGCATTCCGCGGCTCGGACCGACCCAATCAGCGGCAGCGGCAGCGGCGGCAAGAAGTGTGCGGCGCTCAAAGAGCCGCGCCGCGCCGCGCAGCGCCGCATTAACATTTGATCGCCGCTGCCGCACGGCCCGCACAATGCGCGGCCAAAGCCAGCAGGTGATCTGTGGCCGCGGCCGGCGCGCACCAGCCGGACCACAACTGCTTATACGGCGATACTACGGCTCTCGTCAGTGACTCTTTCACTCTACAGCAAAGCGACCGCAGCAGTGAAGCTTCCTGACACACTAAAGATGCGAATCAGACCGGGACTCGATCCGAAGCCTTCTCTTTTTACAGAGCGAGAGTTCGTAGCTGTTCACACACTGAGAGGATGGCAGTCCACTATCAAGTCGAACCATCTACGTTTTCTATGGTTTTTCAGAATCTCTTTAAGCGTAATCCGGGAAATCAGGTTGCCCTCCATGGGGTGGCTGCACGCAACGACTGTGATTATATTGAATTAGATAGAGCAGCAATCAGTCGTAGAATAATGTTGCTTTAATATGGCATTTATAGTCACAACGCAGGTAAGATTTCGACCTGTGTCAGGTCATTATCAATGCAGTGCGGAATTGTAGCAGTTGTTCGTGCTCAAGTGAATGCTTACACAGTTCAACCATCACAGTAACGGTTGAACCGTGTAAGCATTCACTTGAACACGAACAACTGCTGCAATTCTGCACTGCATTGATAATGACCTGACACAGGTCGAAATCTGATCTGCGTTGTGACTGTAAATGTCACATTAAAACAACTTAATTCTACGACTGATTGCTGCTCTATCTAATCCAACATAATCCGGGACGATTAATTGACAAAGACGTTACTAAATTCCTTCAGTGTTCTTCACAAAATCTCCGTGTCGATCTCGTTAACGCGATGTTGAAGCTTGTCGTGATAAATTCGGTTAAGCGCAACACTGAGCAGTTAATTACTGTTACTTACATTTATTTATAATAAAATAGTATTGTCCATAAATGTAGTATTTGTGAGACACATTCATTGGGAGCCTCCCACCATGCTTTATTGGAAGTCACTGAGATTTATTTACCCCTGTCATTTCTTTATTTTACGCTGCTCAGAAGAATTAGGGAAAAGTGACTTTGCACTTCTGTCATGCTCCACTAAGCAATAACAGAGTGTTGGGTACGTTACCAAAATAGACATTTAGCTTTCAGTAATTAAGTACACAGCAAATCATCTATATACAAGCTTTGGAACTTAAACAGTGGCAACTGTTTATTCACAACCGATACAACAGAGTTACATGTCGGCACCTGTTACTGTCCTTCAGAGTAGTCACCAGTGTTGTGTAGAACCCGTTGCCAGTGATATGGAAGGCTTAGTATACCGTTAGCAGAGCCAGTTCTGTTGATGGTGTGAATGGAGCGGTCTACTGCCTCTCGAATCTCTGGAACAGTTCTGAAGCGAGTGCCACGACGTGTTTCCTTCATCTTCGGAATCAAATCAAAGTCACACGGACTTAAGTCCGGGGAGTATCGTGGATGGTACAGTACTTCTCAGTCCCATCGACCGAACAGTCGCCACAGCTTGCGCTGTATGCGCCCGCGCATTGCGTGCAAAATGACGGGTAGGTTGCGCAGAAAGTGTCGCCCCTTCTTTCGCAAAGCTGATCACAGGTGATGCTCCAAAAACGAACAGTAATACTATGCATTGACGGTCTGCAGTTGAAGAACGTAATGCGTTTGGATAACACCATCACAGTCGTACACGAGAATCACCTTAAATTTCACCATACTGGGGCTCTGACGCACTTTCGGCTTTCGCGGCGACTCATGATGACACCATTCGTTTGATTGGCGTTTCAGTTTTGGCTCATACGATGTGGCCCATGTCGCTTCCAGTGTTACGATACGGTGTAAGAAAGCCTCTCCGCACTCATAGCGCTCCAGGTGCGTCTGAGCAGCGTCGTAACGCATCCATTTCTGCATTTCCGTCAAGTCAAGCGGAACCCATCTTCATGCAATTTTTCTCTTGCCCAGGCATTCCTTCAGGGTGCGAAGCACAGTCGTATGCGCTACTCGGTTACGTGGGCGAGCTCACGAATCGTATGGCCACTTACGCGGCAACAGCATGCACCTCTTCTCCAGAGACGCTAGAGCGACCTGCCCTATGCATGTATGCCACAGTTTGCCGACCTTCGTTGAAGGCTATTACCCAACGTGCCTCTGTTCTGTACGGCAATCCCAATTCCCCGCACGCTTCTTGAAGACTATCGTGCCGTAAGACCTCTGGTACATTCAATCTTGATCCAACTCCGTTGTTCCAGTTTCGAAAATGTAGTGACACCGTTACGCTTACAAGTGACTGTGTTTCCCTTGATTGTGCGCACGCCGATGATGTGGGACGGGCGAGTCCATTTGCTATGAGGTAAGGTAGGTATGTCAACAACGTGTGCTACCAGCGACAATAGTAGATTCCATCGCATAGTGTCTCTGCAGCAGTGTTGCCATTATGTAAGTTCCAACCTACGTATACTTGCTCATTTACATTAAAAAATGAAATATCCGACAGGTGTGGAAAACAAAGTGGAAACAATCATTCATTCCATCATTCTGGGTTCTTTTCAATGGACTCTGAGGGCTTCAAGAACGTGAGCGTTTAACACTGCCTGAAACCTACATGGCACCCTCCGTATACGTCGACGGAAGTTATCCAGTGGTATCCGTTCCCATTCTTCAATGAGACAGGCCGCGAGAGTTCTTTACGTGGTGGCCCAGAATGACCAGCATCACGCCTGTCAAGCAGGTCCCACATACGCACGATGAGATTTAGGTCGAGACTCCCCGTTGGCCATTCCATTACTTCAATGTCCAAGCTTCACAACACATTTCTGCTGACGACCGTCAATCGGCCCTGGAATTAGAAGTAATTTAGGGCCAACATCGTATGCAGCAACCACAACGTGGTCCAACAGCTTCCATTCGATGTACTGGCTGGCGGTAAGGCGACCTTGGACAACGACAATGTCCGTATGGCTCCCAATACTGAAACCTTCGCACAACATCACACTCTTGGAAATATGTCGTTTCCTGGACAACATTTGGCAAATACCGCACACACGAACACGGCCATAATCTTGCTTAAGAGGATTTATGGACTCGTTCTTGAACAATACGTTTCGCCACTGACGAAGGCGCCAGTTGGCATGGTAATGGTAGAACTGAAGGCGAGGTGTTGCAAAATGTTGTTTTTTCAAGCGGTGTATCTGAACAGGTCGTCTTGTTCGTACTGTCCTTTCTCGTTACCTGTTCAATACAGTCTGACCTGACACAGCGGCTCCAGTGGCTCTTCTGAGATCGTCTTGCAGTGCTCTGCCGGAAACCGTAAGACGCCACAACGCAGAGATGTCCTGATATTGGCCTTCACGTATGCTTTTCATGCGTCGGTGAATTTCTCAATCTCGCCTCGTGTGCTGAAATGTCTCCCTGTAGCGGGCCCAAAGCCTGTGGACCACACATGGAGAGACATTGTCTTCTGCAGTAACACGACCAAAACTCAATCCTTTTTCGATCAAACAGACTGCCCTTCCAACTTGCACTGCATTAAAACGTCGCAATGCGTTTGCTTGGTTGAATACAACGTCCACAAATAACAGTTGCCATATGTGTGTCTCACTATAAAACACTGGGACACCCGTATTCACTTCTTTCTGAGGCGTCACCTGACACTGTAATGCATAACGTAACCGCCGGCCGCTGTGGCCGAGTGATTCTAAGAGCTTCAGTCATGAACTGCGCTGCTGCTACGGTCGCAGGTTCGAATCGTGCCTCAGGCATGGATGTGTGTGACGTCCTTAGGTTAGTTAGGTTTAATTAGTTTCTAAGTCTAGGGGACTGATGACCTCAGATGTTAAGTCCCATAGTGCTTAGAACCATTTGAACCATAATATAACCAATAGATGGCGAATGGTTTTAATTGTTGCCTACACTGAAAGCAAAGGTCTCAAGCCATGTAATACGAACACAAATACCGCCTGTACCAAAACAGATTTAACATACCGGATGTTAATACACGTGCTCCCCTAATTCTTTTCAACACTGTAATTACGTACTCCAACAAATCGCCATATTTCGACAAGTTGGAACTGGTGAGATAGGGTGGCGATATAACCAATCTTTCCACCTCCGATGAGTGGGGGACAGCAACATAACCACTTCCTTAGTTGCCTGCCTTACCGAGCAAGACTTTTGGCTGAGAATTTCATGAGTTACTGTCCGCAGATGGCCCTCGTGGGCAGCATAGTGCACCATTGGGAAGAGGGGGGGCAAACGGCTGGTGTTTCGAACGGTAGCGTCGAGACTCACTCTTGCTTCCACCATCGAGATGAGTGTGCTCTGTGCCACCGTTGGATAAGCAGCTGCCAGCAGAAATTCGTATACTCCTAGGTCAGTTATTTGTTACATAGTTTAATTCTTAATTTCTTTGCGTTTTTTTGGTACTTGCATTGTTTAATTCATAAATTTCGGGCGTATTATAGTATTTGAGAGTTTCAGCATCGCGTTTTAGTACCTGAATAGTGTAAAATCGCGTAGTCTCCTTCCGCCGCCGAGCAGTGTGTCAGCAGTGCGCAAGTAGCTGCATTACTGCATATACTAGGCAATCTTGTATTTTAATAACCGTTTAAAATTTTGTGTCGATTTGTTTGTGCTCTCTGTACATTAGTTCAGACGTTCTTTGCACAACAGTTTTTAGCATGGATAGGGACTGCAACTGCTGTGTTCGGATGCAGGCTGAGTTGGCATTCCTTCGCTCCCAGCTTCAGGCAGTGTTCGCTTCGGTCACACAGCTTGAGGCTGTTGCCAATGGGCATCGCTGTGGGGGTCCGGATGGGGGTTTGTCGGGGACGCCCAGCTCGTCCCACGCATCCCCCGATCGGCCTACGAATGTGGCCGTCCAGGATACTGCCCACATTGAGGCTGATCCCTCACCTGTGGTAGAGTGGGAGGTCTTCTCGAGGTATGGCAGGGGGTGAAAGACATTCCAAAGGCCTGACGAACCGGTCTCAGGCGCTGTCTCAAGCTGATACTGATTTTCGGCCGGACATGGCTGCTTGCCCTGTTCCAGAGGTTGCCCCGCAGTCTGCAAGATCCGGGCGGTCGCAGAGGGTGGGCTTACTGATAGTTGGGAGCTCCAACGTCAGGCTCGTAATGGGGTTCCTTAGGGATATGGCAGCAAGAGAGGGGAAGAAAACCAATGTGCACTCCGTGTGCATACCGGGGGGAGTCATTCCAGATGTGGAAAGGGTCCTTTCGGATGCCATGAAGGGTACAGGGTGCACCCATCTGCAGGTGGTCGCTCATGTCGGCACCAATGATGTGTGTCGCTATGGATCGGAGGAAATCCTCTCTGGCTTCCGGCGGCTATCTGATTTGGTGACGACTGCCAGTCTCGCTAGCGGGATGAAAGCAGAGCTCACCATCTGCAGCATCGTCGACAGGACTGACTGCGGACCTTTGGTACAGAGCCGAGTGGAGGGTCTGAATCAGAGACTGAGACGGTTCTGCGACCGTGTGGGCTGCAGATTCCTCGACTTGCGCCGTAGGGTGGTGAGATTTCGGGTTCCGCTGGATAGGTCAGGAGTCCACTACACGCAGCAAGCGGCTACACGGGTAGCAGAGGTTGTGTGGCGTGGACTGGGTGGTTTTTTAGGTTAGATGGCCTCGGGCAAGTACAGAAAGGGCAACAGCCTCAAAGGGTGCGGGGAAAAGTCAGGACGTGCGGGGACCAAGCAGCAATCGGTATTGTAATTGTAAACTGTCGAAGCTGTATTGGTAAAGTACCGGAACTTCAAGCGCTGATAGAAAGCACCGAAGCTGAAATCGTTATAGGTACAGAAAGTTGGCTGAAGCCAGAGATAAATTCTGCCGAAATTTTTACAAAGGCACAGGCGGTGTTTAGAAAGGATAGATTGCATGCGACCGGTGGTGGCATGTTTGTTGCTGTTAGTAGTAGTTTATCCTGTACTGAAGTAGAAGTAGATAGTTCCTGTGAATTATTATTGGTGGAGGTTACACTCAACAACCGAGCTAGGTTAATAATTGGCTCCTTTTACCGACCTCCCGACTCAGCAGCATTAGTGACAGAACTGAGAGAAAATCTGGAATACATTTCACATAAATTTTCTCAGCAAATTTTCTCAGCAAATTTTCTTAGGTGGAGATTTCAATTTACCAGATATAGACTGGGACACTCAGATGTTTAGGGCGGGTGGTAGGGACAGAGCATCGAGTGACATTTACTGAGTGCACTGTCCGAAAATTACCTCGAGCAATTAAACAGAGAACCGACTCGTGGAGATAACATCTTGGACCTGCTGATAACAAACAGACCCGAACTTTTCGACTCTGTAAGTGCAGAACAGGAAATCAGTGATCATAAGGCCGTTGCAGCATTTCTGAATATGGAAGTTAATAGGAATATTAAAAAAGGGAGGATGGTTTATCTGTTCAGCAATAGTAATAGAAGGCAGATTTCAGACTGCCTAACAGATCAAAACGAAAATTTCTGTTCCGACACTGACAATATTGAGTGTTTATGGAAAAAGTTCAAGTCAATCGTAAAATGCGTTTTAGACAGGTACGTGCCGATTAAAACTGTGAAGGACGGTAAAAACCCACCGTGGTTCAACAACAAAGTTAGGAAACTACTGCGAAAGCAAAGAGAGCTTCACTGCAAGTTTAATCGCAGCCAAAACCTCTCAGACAAACAGAAGCTAAACGATGTCAAAGTTAGCGTAAGGAGGGCTATGCGTGAAGCGTTCAGTGAATTCGGAAGTAAAATTCTATGTACCGACTTGACAGAAAATCGTAGGAAGTTCTGGTCTTACGTTAAATCAGTAAGTGGCTCGAAACAGCATATCCAGACACTCCGGGATGATGATGGCATTGAAACAGAGGATGACACGCGTAATGCTGAAATACTAAACATCTGTTTCCAAAGCTGTTTCACAGAGGAAGACCGCACTGCAGTTCCTTCTCTAAATCTTCGCACAAACGAAAAAATGGCTGACATCGAAATAAGTGTCCATGGAATAGAAAAGCAACTGGAATCACTCAACAGAGGAAAGTCCACTGGACCTGACGGGATACCAATTCGATTCTACACAGAGTACGCGAAAGAACTTGCCCCCCCTTCTAACAGCCGTGTACCGCAAGTCTCTAGAGGAGCGGAAGGTTCCAAATGATTGGAAAAGAGCACAGGTAGTCCCAGTCTTCAAGAAGGGTCGTCGAGCAGATCCGCAAAACTATAGACCTATATCTCTGACATTGATCTGTTGTAGAATTTTAGAACATGTTTTTTGCTCGAGTATCATGTCGTTTTTGGAAACCCAGAATCTACTCTGTAGGAATCAACATGGATTCCGGAAACAGCGATTGTATGAGACCCAACTCGCTTTATTTGTTCATGAGACCCAGAAAATATTAGATACAGGCTCCCAGGTAGATGCTATTTTCCTTGACTTCCGGAAGGCGTTCGATACAGTTCCGCACTGTCGCCTGATAAACAAAGGAAGAGCCTACGGAATATCAGACCAGCTGTGTGGCTAGATTGAAGAATTTTTAGCAAACAGAACACAGCATGTTGTTATCAATGGAGAGACGTCTACAGACGTTAAAGTAACCTCTGGCGTGCCACAGGGGAGTGTTATGGGACCACTACTTTTCACAATATATATAAATGACCTAGTAGAAAGTAAGACTTTTATCCATTGTGGATGTGGAACACTGCGACTGTGGTGTGAAAAGGTTTTCAGAAATTACTGCAACCAGTCGCCTTTTATGTAGATGTATTTTATTTAACCATGACCGGTTTCGAGCTGCCTAGCAACTCATCATCAGATGGTATATACATTTAGTGCTTTTTTGTACCCATTGTGTGGGTGGTTGAGTATCTGTGGCTAAACAGAAACGAGAACAAATAATCGCTACATGTGGTACAGTAACACGAAATATTTACAGAATAATTTATGTTTAACGTATAAGAGCAAATAATCACTACATGTGGTACAGTTACATGAAATATTTACAGTTTAATTTACGTTTTGAGCTGTTACCTAAAATTCATAAAGATGGACACCCGATACGCCCGATTGTGAATTCCATAAATAGCCCAGGGTACAAAGTGACCAAAAAAACTGCATGAAATACTCAAGAAATATTATACATTCCCAACCAATTATTCCATAAAAAACACCTATGATTTGATTGACAGTATCAGAGAAATTTCCATTCCCAATGCAGCTAACTTTGCATCCCTTGATATTGTCAACCTGTACACAAACATACCTATAATAGACACACTTCGAATAATAAAAAATAACTTATTACAACATAAAAAGTTAAGTGACATGGAAATCTGTGAGCTGATGGATTTACTTGAATTAGTGCTGTCCCACAATTACTTCACCTTCAACAACAAAATATATATTCAACATGATGGTCTAGCAATGGGCAGTAGTCTAGCTGGCCTTCTTGCTGACATCTACATTAATGATCTCGAAATTAAATTCTTTAAAGCAAACCCAATAGAAACAGACAAAATCATTTATTATAAACGATATGTTGATGACACCCTGTTGTTATATGATGGGACAGCCACTGAAATTGAAGCCTTAGCTGGTAAACTTAACAATGTTCACCCCAAAATACAGTTCACAGTAGAACACCAAACCCAAAAAGGTATCTATTTTCTTGACCTAAACATAACACATCACAACAACAAACATAAATTTCAGATATATAGGAAACCCACCACTTCAGATGTCATAATAAACAATACATCATGCCACCCAAATCAGCATAAACTAGCTTTTTTCAAATCAGCACTTAACCGTATCAACAAGATTCAAGCTGATCCTACTGCAAAAATTAATGAAATCAATATATTAAAAACAATAGCATCAAACAATGCTTATGACCCAAGCATAATTGAAAAATTAGATAAAAACATTATATCTAACAAAGCAAAACCAGCAAGCCAGACCTCAGTAGCAGAAGAAACCAAATTCGTTTGTATGCCGTTTCTCGGCAATATCTCATACAAACTTGCTAAGCTATTCAAACCACATAATGTCAAAATAAGTTTTCACACTAACAACAAAATACAGAACAAAATAGTCCACAACACCAAAATAGCCAGCACACCCTACCAAAAATCTGGTATATATAAATTAAGATGTGACAGCTGCTCCTGCTACTACATAGGGCAAACAGGTAGAAATTTTGAGATCCGATACAAAGAGCACACTGATGCACTTCGCCTAAACAACTTAAATAGATCCACTTTTGCTACCCATCTAGCAGATAATAAACATTCCATAACAGACATTAAAACTAACCTTCAAATCCTACACACTGTAGACAAGGGATTCAAGATGGATCTTCTCGAACAATTAGAGATTTTCACCCACAAACATAATTCCCCACATACCATTTTAAATGAGCAGACAGAATTGGCGAATAACTCCTTCTTTCAGAATTTTAAGGATTCTTTGAACTTAAAAAACTAAACAGTCATTCAGAAACAAAATGCCCCCCCCCTCTCCTTTTTCCTATACACCCCCCCCCCACCGCCAACTCCTTTTCCACACCCTTTTAAGTACCAGCATTACTTATTATTTCAAGTTAACCATCAATCTCTCATCCCTGACATCATATGCCAAGATCAGTCAATGGAAGGAGCAAGAAATTAGCTGTCATAATACTCTCAATACCAATAATCTTAAATGTAACTGAAATATTATGTAAAAAATTTAGTTTAATATACCTGTTAAAATTGCACAGTTAATTTATAAATAAATATTTTAATAGTTTAAGCTAATTTACATTTATTTTCTATGTAATAAAGACAAATCTCTTGTCAGTGTGTGCGATGACTAATAATGCCTCTGGTCAACTTGAAATCTTTGATACTGTAGTTATATTGCAATCTTTGGCTTGTTTATAATGTGTAAATCCTGTACTCGTATCTGTGGCTAAGTGTGTTCAGCGATGTTTACGAAAAACAAGATATATGTTTCCAACAGTGCCTCATAAAAGTAATATACATCTAGTGAAAGTTTTAACTTGTGTAATTGTGAAAAACAAGACACAATGGTTTCAAAAATACGTCCTAAAAGAGATATATATACCTGCAGAAAGATTTATCTGTAAGTAACACCTCAAAACGTAAATTAAACTGTAAATATTTCATGTAACTGTACCACATGTAGTGATTATTTGCTCTTATACGTTAAACATAAATTATTCTGTAAATATTTCGTGTTACTGTACCACATGTAGCGATTATTTGTTCTCGTTTCTGTTTAGCCACAGATACTCAACCACCCACACAATGGGTACAAAAAAGCACTAAATGTATATACCATCTGATGATGAGTTGCTAGGCAGCTCGAAACCGGTCATGGTTAAATAAAATACATCTACATAAAAGGCGACTGGTTGCAGTAATTTCTGAAAACCTTTTCACACCACAGTCGCAGTGTTCCACATCCACAATGGATAAAAGTCTTATTTTGCTACCTAGCCAGGTAAAAGGAACAATGAACAAATACAGGAAGTGCAAAGTGAAACTAATGAAAACTATTCTTGCCATCAAATTTAATAAGCAATGTATCTTAGAGAATGTAACTCCTAATTACATAAGAGTTGTAGTTAAAGACCAGAGTGAATCTGCACAAGCAACCAAGAGAAAATGTGAAATTGTATGGATCAAAAATGAAATTAGATCACATTACAAACGAAAAGACTTGTTAAACAGGGACATCTACATGCTGCACTTAGAGTAATCAACTATCTCACTCTAAGTCAAATCATGAATTTCTTAGATCTAACCCAACTAAATGTGAATAAAGAGATGCTGAAAATTGTACATAAACAAAAAGAAAAGCTATCACTCCTGATTGCCAAAAAATCCCCCATTCCACCTAATGAATGCCCTCCCGTGCAACATAAATTCTTTGAGAGAGTAGTTAACACAACAAGCATTAATTTCAATAGCACAGAATTAAATTTGTTAAATAAGGGACTTAAACATAATATTGCCACAAAACTTGATTACAACAGTGTTAAAGACCTAAAACTAACACCAAAATAGCATGTATAGCATCAAAACTAGATCAGAATGATCAAAATGCTCTAGCCCATGATGCAAACAAAATAATAAAGAAAACCATAGATGTACAAAGGCTCCATAGTAATAAACATGATGAATCTGCAACACTGAAACAAATTAACAAAAAGCTAACAAATAGTAGTGCCCTTGTTGTTAAATCTGACAAAGGCAGCACAGCCGTGATAATGTACGAGTCTGATTACATTAAGAAAACCCTAGAATTTTTCAAGAATAACAACATAACTGAGTTGAAATCTGACCCCACTCCCAAATACCAAGCTAAAATAAAAGACATGTTAAAAAATTGTAACTTTCTGCTGACATCCATTGAAGCCAAACAATGTGTTATAATGAACCCTACAGCACCAAAGCTTAGATCACAACCTAAAATTCATAAAGATGGACACCCGATACGCCCGATTGTGAATTCCATAAATAGCCCAGGGTACAAAGTGACTAAAAAACTGCATGAAATACTCAAGAAATATTATACATTCCCAACCAATTATTCCATAAAAAACACCTATGATTTGATTGACAGTATCAGAGAAATTTCCATTCCCAATGCAGCTAACTTTGCATCCCTTGATATTGTCAACCTGTACACAAACATACCTATAATAGACACACTTCGAATAATAAAAAATAACTTATTACAACATAAAAAGTTAAGTGACATGGAAATCTGTGAGCTGATGGATTTACTTGAATTAGTGCTGTCCCACAATTACTTCACCTTCAACAACAAAATATATATTCAACATGATGGTCTAGCAATGGGCAGTAGTCTAGCTGGCCTTCTTGCTGACATCTACATTAATGATCTCGAAATTAAATTCTTTAAAGCAAACCCAATAGAAACAGACAAAATCATTTATTATAAACGATATGTTGATGACACCCTGTTGTTATATGATGGGACAGCCACTGAAATTGAAGCCTTAGCTGGTAAACTTAATAATGTTCACCCCAAAATACAGTTCACAGTAGAACACCAAACCCAAAAAGGTATCTATTTTCTTGACCTAAACATAACACATCACAACAACAAACATAAATTTCAGATATATAGGAAACCCACCACTTCAGATGTCATAATAAACAATACATCATGCCACCCAAATCAGCATAAACTAGCTTTTTTCAAATCAGCACTTAACCGTATCAACAAGATTCAAGCTGATCCTACTGCAAAAATTAATGAAATCAATATATTAAAAACAATAGCATCAAACAATGCTTATGACCCAAGCATAATTGAAAAATTAGATAAAAACATTATATCTAACAAAGCAAAACCAGCAAGCCAGACCTCAGTAGCAGAAGAAACCAAATTCGTTTGTATGCCGTTTCTCGGCAATATCTCATACAAACTTGCTAAGCTATTCAAACCACATAATGTCAAAATAAGTTTTCACACTAACAACAAAATACAGAACAAAATAGTCCACAACACCAAAATAGCCAGCACACCCTACCAAAAATCTGGTATATATAAATTAAGATGTGACAGCTGCTCCTGCTACTACATAGGGCAAACAGGTAGAAATTTTGAGATCCGATACAAAGAGCACACTGATGCACTTCGCCTAAACAACTTAAATAGATCCACTTTTGCTACCCATCTAGCAGATAATAAACATTCCATAACAGACATTAAAACTAACCTTCAAATCCTACACACTGTAGACAAGGGATTCAAGATGGATCTTCTCGAACAATTAGAGATTTTCACCCACAAACATAATTCCCCACATACCATTTTAAATGAGCAGACAGAATTGGCGAATAACTCCTTCTTTCAGAATTTTAAGGATTCTTTGAACTTAAAAAACTAAACAGTCATTCAGAAACAAAATGCCCCCCCCCTCTCCTTTTTCCTATACACCCCCCCCCACCGCCAACTCCTTTTCCACACCCTTTTAAGTACCAGCATTACTTATTATTTCAAGTTAACCATCAATCTCTCATCCCTGACATCATATGCCAAGATCAGTCAATGGAAGGAGCAAGAAATTAGCTGTCATAATACTCTCAATACCAATAATCTTAAATGTAACTGAAATATTATGTAAAAAATTTAGTTTAATATACCTGTTAAAATTGCACAGTTAATTTATAAATAAATATTTTAATAGTTTAAGCTAATTTACATTTATTTTCTATGTAATAAAGACAAATCTCTTGTCAGTGTGTGCGATGACTAATAATGCCTCTGGTCAACTTGAAATCTTTGATACTGTAGTTATATTGCAATCTTTGGCTTGTTTATAATGTGTAAATCCTGTACTCGTATCTGTGGCTAAGTGTGTTCAGCGATGTTTACGAAAAACAAGATATATGTTTCCAACAGTGCCTCATAAAAGTAATATACATCTAGTGAAAGTTTTAACTTGTGTAATTGTGAAAAACAAGACACAATGGTTTCAAAAATACGTCCTAAAAGAGATATATATACCTGCAGAAAGATTTATCTGTAAGTAACACCTCAAAACGTAAATTAAACTGTAAATATTTCATGTAACTGTACCACATGTAGTGATTATTTGCTCTTATACGTTAAACATAAATTATTCTGTAAATATTTCGTGTTACTGTACCACATGTAGCGATTATTTGTTCTCGTTTCTGTTTAGCCACAGATACTCAACCACCCACACAATGGGTACAAAAAAGCACTAAATGTATATACCATCTGATGATGAGTTGCTAGGCAGCTCGAAACCGGTCATGGTTAAATAAAATACATCTACATAAAAGGCGACTGGTTGCAGTAATTTCTGAAAACCTTTTCACACCACAGTCGCAGTGTTCCACATCCACAATGGATAAAAGTCTTATTTTGCTACCTAGCCAGGTAAAAGGAACAATGAACAAATACAGGAAGTGCAAAGTGAAACTAATGAAAACTATTCTTGCCATCAAATTTAATAAGCAATGTATCTTAGAGAATGTAACTCCTAATTACATAAGAGTTGTAGTTAAAGACCAGAGTGAATCTGCACAAGCAACCAAGAGAAAATGTGAAATTGTATGGATCAAAAATGAAATTAGATCACATTACAAACGAAAAGACTTGTTAAACAGGGACATCTACATGCTGCACTTAGAGTAATCAACTATCTCACTCTAAGTCAAATCATGAATTTCTTAGATCTAACCCAACTAAATGTGAATAAAGAGATGCTGAAAATTGTACATAAACAAAAAGAAAAGCTATCACTCCTGATTGCCAAAAAATCCCCCATTCCACCTAATGAATGCCCTCCCGTGCAACATAAATTCTTTGAGAGAGTAGTTAACACAACAAGCATTAATTTCAATAGCACAGAATTAAATTTGTTAAATAAGGGACTTAAACATAATATTGCCACAAAACTTGATTACAACAGTGTTAAAGACCTAAAACTAACACCAAAATAGCATGTATAGCATCAAAACTAGATCAGAATGATCAAAATGCTCTAGCCCATGATGCAAACAAAATAATAAAGAAAACCATAGATGTACAAAGGCTCCATAGTAATAAACATGATGAATCTGCAACACTGAAACAAATTAACAAAAAGCTAACAAATAGTAGTGCCCTTGTTGTTAAATCTGACAAAGGCAGCACAGCCGTGATAATGTACGAGTCTGATTACATTAAGAAAACCCTAGAATTTTTCAAGAATAACAACATAACTGAGTTGAAATCTGACCCCACTCCCAAATACCAAGCTAAAATAAAAGACATGTTAAAAAATTGTAACTTTCTGCTGACATCCATTGAAGCCAAACAATGTGTTATAATGAACCCTACAGCACCAAAGCTTAGATCACAACCTAAAATTCATAAAGATGGACACCCGATACGCCCGATTGTGAATTCCATAAATAGCCCAGGGTACAAAGTGACTAAAAAACTGCATGAAATACTCAAGAAATATTATACATTCCCAACCAATTATTCCATAAAAAACACCTATGATTTGATTGACAGTATCAGAGAAATTTCCATTCCCAATGCAGCTAACTTTGCATCCCTTGATATTGTCAACCTGTACACAAACATACCTATAATAGACACACTTCGAATAATAAAAAATAACTTATTACAACATAAAAAGTTAAGTGACATGGAAATCTGTGAGCTGATGGATTTACTTGAATTAGTGCTGTCCCACAATTACTTCACCTTCAACAACAAAATATATATTCAACATGATGGTCTAGCAATGGGCAGTAGTCTAGCTGGCCTTCTTGCTGACATCTACATTAATGATCTCGAAATTAAATTCTTTAAAGCAAACCCAATAGAAACAGACAAAATCATTTATTATAAACGATATGTTGATGACACCCTGTTGTTATATGATGGGACAGCCACTGAAATTGAAGCCTTAGCTGGTAAACTTAATAATGTTCACCCCAAAATACAGTTCACAGTAGAACACCAAACCCAAAAAGGTATCTATTTTCTTGACCTAAACATAACACATCACAACAACAAACATAAATTTCAGATATATAGGAAACCCACCACTTCAGATGTCATAATAAACAATACATCATGCCACCCAAATCAGCATAAACTAGCTTTTTTCAAATCAGCACTTAACCGTATCAACAAGATTCAAGCTGATCCTACTGCAAAAATTAATGAAATCAATATATTAAAAACAATAGCATCAAACAATGCTTATGACCCAAGCATAATTGAAAAATTAGATAAAAACATTATATCTAACAAAGCAAAACCAGCAAGCCAGACCTCAGTAGCAGAAGAAACCAAATTCGTTTGTATGCCGTTTCTCGGCAATATCTCATACAAACTTGATAAGCTATTCAAACCACATAATGTCAAAATAAGTTTTCACACTAACAACAAAATACAGAACAAAATAGTCCACAACACCAAAATAGCCAGCACACCCTACCAAAAATCTGGTATATATAAATTAAGATGTGACAGCTGCTCCTGCTACTACATAGGGCAAACAGGCAGAAATTTTGAGATCCGATACAAAGAGCACACTGATGCACTTCGCCTAAACAACTTAAATAGATCCACTTTTGCTACCCATCTAGCAGATAATAAACATTCCATAACAGACATTAAAACTAACCTTCAAATCCTACACACTGTAGACAAGGGATTCAAGATGGATCTTCTCGAACAATTAGAGATTTTCACCCACAAACATAATTCCCCACATACCATTTTAAATGAGCAGACAGAATTGGCGAATAACTCCTTCTTTCAGAATTTTAAGGATTCTTTGAACTTAAAAAACTAAACAGTCATTCAGAAACAAAATGCCCCCCCCTCTCCTTTTTCCTATACACCCCCCCCCCACCGCCAACTCCTTTTCCACACCCTTTTAAGTACCAGCATTACTTATTATTTCAAGTTAACCATCAATCTCTCATCCCTGACATCATATGCCAAGATCAGCCAATGGAAGGAGCAAGAAATTAGCTGTCATAATACTCTCAATACCAATAATCTTAAATGTAACTGAAATATTATGTAAAAAATTTAGTTTAATATACCTGTTAAAATTGCACAGTTAATTTATAAATAAATATTTTAATAGTTTAAGCTAATTTACATTTATTTTCTATGTAATAAAGACAAATCTCTTGTCAGTGTGTGCGATGACTAATAATGCCTCTGGTCAACTTGAAATCTTTGATACTGTAGTTATATTGCAATCTTTGGCTTGTTTATAATGTGTAAATCCTGTACTCGTATCTGTGGCTAAGTGTGTTCAGCGATGTTTACGAAAAACAAGATATATGTTTCCAACAGTGCCTCATAAAAGTAATATACATCTAGTGAAAGTTTTAACTTGTGTAATTGTGAAAAACAAGACACAATGGTTTCAAAAATACGTCCTAAAAGAGATATATATACCTGCAGAAAGATTTATCTGTAAGTAACACCTCAAAACGTAAATTAAACTGTAAATATTTCATGTAACTGTACCACATGTAGTGATTATTTGCTCTTATACGTTAAACATAAATTATTCTGTAAATATTTCGTGTTACTGTACCACATGTAGCGATTATTTGTTCTCGTTTCTGTTTAGCCACAGATACTCAACCACCCACACAATGGGTACAAAAAAGCACTAAATGTATATACCATCTGATGATGAGTTGCTAGGCAGCTCGAAACCGGTCATGGTTAAATAAAATACATCTACATAAAAGGCGACTGGTTGCAGTAATTTCTGAAAACCTTTTCACACCACAGTCGCAGTGTTCCACATCCACAATGGATAAAAGTCTTATTTTGCTACCTAGCCAGGTAAAAGGAACAATGAACAAATACAGGAAGTGCAAAGTGAAACTAATGAAAACTATTCTTGCCATCAAATTTAATAAGCAATGTATCTTAGAGAATGTAACTCCTAATTACATAAGAGTTGTAGTTAAAGACCAGAGTGAATCTGCACAAGCAACCAAGAGAAAATGTGAAATTGTATGGATCAAAAATGAAATTAGATCACATTACAAACGAAAAGACTTGTTAAACAGGGACATCTACATGCTGCACTTAGAGTAATCAACTATCTCACTCTAAGTCAAATCATGAATTTCTTAGATCTAACCCAACTAAATGTGAATAAAGAGATGCTGAAAATTGCACATAAACAAAAAGAAAAGCTATCACTCCTGATTGCCAAAAAATCCCCCATTCCACCTAATGAATGCCCTCCCGTGCAACATAAATTCTTTGAGAGAGTAGTTAACACAACAAGCATTAATTTCAATAGCACAGAATTAAATTTGTTAAATAAGGGACTTAAACATAATATTGCCACAAAACTTGATTACAACAGTGTTAAAGACCTAATAACTAACACCAAAATAGCATGTATAGCATCAAAACTAGATCAGAATGATCAAAATGCTCTAGCCCATGATGCAAACAAAATAATAAAGAAAACCATAGATGTACAAAGGCTCCATAGTAATAAACATGATGAATCTGCAACACTGAAACAAATTAACAAAAAGCTAACAAATAGTAGTGCCCTTGTTGTTAAATCTGACAAAGGCAGCACAGCCGTGATAATGTACGAGTCTGATTACATTAAGAAAACCCTAGAATTTTTCAAGAATAACAACATAACTGAGTTGAAATCTGACCCCACTCCCAAATACCAAGCTAAAATAAAAGACATGTTAAAAAATTGTAACTTTCTGCTGACATCCATTGAAGCCAAACAATGTGTTATAATGAACCCTACAGCACCAAAGCTTAGATCACAACCTAAAATTCATAAAGATGGACACCCGATACGCCCGATTGTGAATTCCATAAATAGCCCAGGGTACAAAGTGACTAAAAAACTGCATGAAATACTCAAGAAATATTATACATTCCCAACCAATTATTCCATAAAAAACACCTATGATTTGATTGACAGTATCAGAGAAATTTCCATTCCCAATGCAGCTAACTTTGCATCCCTTGATATTGTCAACCTGTACACAAACATACCTATAATAGACACACTTCGAATAATAAAAAATAACTTATTACAACATAAAAAGTTAAGTGACATGGAAATCTGTGAGCTGATGGACTTACTTGAATTAGTGCTGACCCACAATTACTTCACCTTCAACAACAAAATATATATTCAACATGATGGTCTAGCAATGGGCAGTAGTCTAGCTGGCCTTCTTGCTGACATCTACATTAATGATCTCGAAATTAAATTCTTTAAAGCAAACCCAATAGAAACAGACAAAATCATTTATTATAAACGATATGTTGATGACACCCTGTTGTTATATGATGGGACAGCCACTGAAATTGAGGCCTTAGCTGGTAAACTTAATAATGTTCACCCCAAAATACAGTTCACAGTAGAACACCAAACCCAAAAAGGTATCTATTTTCTTGACCTAAACATAACACATCACAACAACAAACATAAATTTCAGATATATAGGAAACCCACCACTTCAGATGTCATAATAAACAATACATCATGCCACCCAAATCAGCATAAACTAGCTTTTTTCAAATCAGCACTTAACCGTATCAACAAGATTCAAGCTGATCCTACTGCAAAAATTAATGAAATCAATATATTAAAAACAATAGCATCAAACAATGCTTATGACCCAAGCATAATTGAAAAATTAGATAAAAACATTATATCTAACAAAGCAAAACCAGCAAGCCAGACCTCAGTAGCAGAAGAAACCAAATTCGTTTGTATGCCGTTTCTCGGCAATATCTCATACAAACTTGCTAAGCTATTCAAACCACATAATGTCAAAATAAGTTTTCACACTAACAACAAAATACAGAACAAAATAGTCCACAACACCAAAATAGCCAGCACACCCTACCAAAAATCTGGTATATATAAATTAAGATGTGACAGCTGCTCCTGCTACTACATAGGGCAAACAGGTAGAAATTTTGAGATCCGATACAAAGAGCACACTGATGCACTTCGCCTAAACAACTTAAATAGATCCACTTTTGCTACCCATCTAGCAGATAATAAACATTCCATAACAGACATTAAAACTAACCTTCAAATCCTACACACTGTAGACAAGGGATTCAAGATGGATCTTCTCGAACAATTAGAGATTTTCACCCACAAACATAATTCCCCACATACCATTTTAAATGAGCAGACAGAATTGGCGAATAACTCCTTCTTTCAGAATTTTAAGGATTCTTTGAACTTAAAAAACTAAACAGTCATTCAGAAACAAAATGCCCCCCCCTCTCCTTTTTCCTATACACCCCCCCCCCCACCGCCAACTCCTTTTCCACACCCTTTTAAGTACCAGCATTACTTATTATTTCAAGTTAACCATCAATCTCTCATCCCTGACGTCATATGCCAAGATCAGCCAATGGAAGGAGCAAGAAATTAGCTGTCATAATACTCTCAATACCAATAATCTTAAATGTAACTGAAATATTATGTAAAAAATTTAGTTTAATATACCTGTTAAAATTGCACAGTTAATTTATAAATAAATATTTTAATAGTTTAAGCTAATTTACATTTATTTTCTATGTAATAAAGACAAATCTCTTGTCAGTGTGTGCGATGACTAATAATGCCTCTGGTCAACTTGAAATCTTTGATACTGTAGTTATATTGCAATCTTTGGCTTGTTTATAATGTGTAAATCCTGTACTCGTATCTGTGGCTAAGTGTGTTCAGCGATGTTTACGAAAAACAAGATATATGTTTCCAACAGTGCCTCATAAAAGTAATATACATCTAGTGAAAGTTTTAACTTGTGTAATTGTGAAAAACAAGACACAATGGTTTCAAAAATACGTCCTAAAAGAGATATATATACCTGCAGAAAGATTTATCTGTAAGTAACACCTCAAAACGTAAATTAAACTGTAAATATTTCATGTAACTGTACCACATGTAGTGATTATTTGCTCTTATACGTTAAACATAAATTATTCTGTAAATATTTCGTGTTACTGTACCACATGTAGCGATTATTTGTTCTCGTTTCTGTTTAGCCACAGATACTCAACCACCCACACAATGGGTACAAAAAAGCACTAAATGTATATACCATCTGATGATGAGTTGCTAGGCAGCTCGAAACCGGTCATGGTTAAATAAAATACATCTACATAAAAGGCGACTGGTTGCAGTAATTTCTGAAAACCTAGTAGAAAGTGTCGGAAGTTCCATGCGGCTTTTCGCGGATGATGCGGTAGTATGCAGAGAAGTTGCAGCATTAGAAAACTAGCAAAATGCAGGAAGATCTGCAGCGGATAGGCACTTGGTGCAGGGAGTGGCAACTGACCCTTAACATAGACAAATGTAATGTATTGCGAATACATAGAAAGAAGGATCCTTTATTGTATGATTACATGATAGCGGAACAAACACTGGTAGCAGTTACTTCTGTAAAATATCTGGGAGTATGCGTGCGGAACGATTTGAAGAGGAATGATCATATAAAATTAATTGTTGGTAAGGCGGGTACCAGGTTGAGATTCATTGGGAGAGTCCTTAGAAAATCTAGTCCATCAACAAAGGAGGTGGCTTACAAAACACTCGTTCGACCTATACTTGAGTATTGCTCATCAGTGTGGGATCCGTACCAGATCGGGTTGACGGAAGAGATAGAGAAGATCCAAAGAAGAGCGGCGCGTTTCGTCACAGGGTTATTTGGTAACCGTGATAGCGTTACGGAGATGTTTAGCAAACTCAAGTGGCAGACTCTGCAAGAGAGGCGCTCTGCATCGCGGTGTAGCTTGCTCGCCAGGTTTCGAGAGGGTGCGTTTCTGGATGAGGTATCGAATATATTGCTTCCCCCTACTTATACCTCCCGAGGAGATCACGAATGTAAAATTAGAGAGATTGGAGCGCGCACGGAGGCTTTCAGACAGTCATTCTTCCCGCGAACCATACGCGACTGGAACAGAAAAGGGAGGTAATGACAGTGGCACGTAAAGTGCCCTCCGCCACACACCGTTGGGTGGCTTGCGGAGTATAAATGTAGATGTAGATGTAGAACATGCCCTTCGGAGATCGCTGCTGAAATAGATAATATTGTTGCTTCCCTCCGCAAACTGCTACTTCAGTACGCACATATCTCGCAGTACAATTTCTGTGGTCTCTCGCGGCGAATGCAAGTTAATTTACTGAATTTAATGCGGTGTCATGTCGAGGATTTGCAGACCTGACATACCACATGCCCCTTGGAGACCAACTGTGTAATGCGTCAAACCAGGGATGACTTGCACAAAATTTCAGTTATGGTTAGTTCGAATCCAGTTACTATTCACAAAATTTTTTCTGGCACAATTGATATTTTTCAGTGAGGCAAGATATAATAAATAAAGAAAATTTTTTCAGTGAGGCAAGATGAAAGAAATAACGAAAATCAATAACATGTCATCGTGCTACTAATTATTTCAGGGTAACTTTCCTGGGTTTAAGTAACTTCTCTCACTCAAACAGGACTTCAGCAGGAGGATTTTTACGTGAGTAGCTTAGAGCTTGTCATTTCCAGATCGTCCCTCCGTAGCAAAATTCATAGTGTGGCGTATTTGCACTGCTTTGCACATATTGGCATCACCGTCAGGCTGTGGGAAAGAAGGCAACAGCTGGTCTGTGTGTTCTATGTTGAAGAGAGGGCAGTCATTTGTGGCAGTCGCTCTGACAGACTAGCATTGCAATCACATGTCAAGTTATGGGTGATCTCTCAGCAGGCGTTCATGTATCTCCCATCAGGCCCACCCATGAAGCGTTTCACAGTATGAGTAGTTCAATTCTGTAAAATATGCTTAGGTGTGTCCAAACATCTTGTCACTTTGTATTCTTTTATCTTGCCTATCCAATTATTCGTTAGTAACTGCTGTTGCTGTTCTGTATGCCCTCTTTGTCCCATGCTAAAAGAAGTACAAACTCGGCAAGAAAGTTCCTTTTCAAAAATGTTCAAAATGGTTCAAATGGCTCTGAGCACTATGGGACTTAACAGCTGTGGTCATCAGTCCCCTAGAACTTAGAACTACTTAAACCTAACTAACCTAAGGACATCACAAACATCCATGCCCGAGGCAGGATTCCAACCTGCGACCGTAGCAGTCGCGCGGTTCCGGACTGCGCGCCTAGAACCGCGAGATTAAAAATGTTCTTGAGCAGTTTTCCATAAGATTTAGTTGAACGATACCTGCAAACTCTATGTACTATTGGTTTGTCGATTTATCAGTCTTCTTCACTGTTCTCATATCGACACCGTATAGGGCAATAACCGAGCCACGATTTGTCTCAATGAAGCCAGCACATAATTTGAGGCTCATCCTAAGGGGCGCCTCCCTGTACACTTAACGTTCGTGTCTACAGGTTTTTATATGCCTCCTGTCGATACATAACAACCATAACATTCCTACGGCTCTTACCGACTGAAATGTCCAGCGATATCCTGGAAACCCCCAGTATTCTGGCATCATTCTCCTGTATTCTAAACAGCGCAGACGCTTATGAAGCAGGTTTCCTGCTGAGATTTTTGCATCGTTGTATGTTTTGCGGCCTCTAGTCTGTTATGCAGTCCTTGACGTATCTAACAGTGGCGCAAAATGACGTCTCTCGGACTGAAGACATGATGGACGTTTGCACAGAAGCCCGCCTAACGTGGCACAATAAAATTTTGGAGCACCATCTGGTGATTTTTATAAATCTGCACGTTTGATGATCCGTCTAAGACATTTGATCCCAGTTTTTGTAGGAGTGAGACCAGCTTCCAAATATACGTTTTTGACTTGATCTACACTCCTGGAAATTGAAATAAGAACACCGTGAATTCATTGTCCCAGGAAGGGGAAACTTTATTGACACATTCCTGGGGTCAGATACGAGGGCAGTTCAATAAGTAATGCAACACATTTTTTTTCTCGGCCAATTTTGGTTGAAAAAACCGGAAATTTCTTGTGGAATATTTTCAAACATTCCCGCTTCGTCTCGTATAGTTTCATTGACTTTCGACAGGTGGCAGCGCTGTACGGAGCTGTTAAAATGGCGTCTGTAACGGATGTGCGTTGCAAACAACGGGCAGTGATCGAGTTTCTTTTGGCGGAAAACCAGGGCATCTCAGATATTCATAGGCGCTTGCAGAATGTCTACGGTGATCTGGCAGCCGTGCACAGCTGTGACTCCTGCAATGGCGGAGCGTGCGAACACACTCGTTCGAGATGATCGACGGATCACCATCAAACAACTCAGTGCTCAACTTGACATCTCTGTTGGTAGTGCTGTCACAATTGTTCACCAGTTGGGATATTCAAAGGTTTGTTCCCGCTGGGTCCCTCGTTGTCTAACCGAACACCATAAAGAGCAAAGGAGAACCATCCGTGCGGAATTGCTTGCTCGTCATGTGGCTGAGGGTGACAATTTCTTGTCAAAGATTGTTACAGGCGATGAAACATGGGTTCATCACTTCGAACCTGAAACAAAACGGCAATCAATGGAGTTGCGCCACACCCACTCCCCTACCAAGAAAAAGTTTAAAGCCATACCCTCAGCTGGTAAAGTCATGGCTACAGTCTTCTGGGACGCTGAAGGGGTTATTCTGTTCGATGTCCTTCCCCATGGTCAAACGATCAACTCTGAAGTGTATTGTGCTACTCTTCAGAAATTGAAGAAATGACTTCAGCGTGTTCATAGGCACAAAAATCTGAACGAACTTCTCCTTCTTCATGACAACGCAAGACCTCACACAAGTCTTCGCACCCGAGAGGAGCTCACAAAACTTCAGTGGACTGTTCTTCCTCATGCACCCTACAGCCCCGATCTCGCACCGTCGGATTTCCATATGTTTGGCCCCATGAAGGACGCAATCCGTTGGAGGCACTACGCGGATGATGAAAAAGTTATTGCTGCAGTACGACGTTGGCTCCGACATCGACCAGTGGAATGGTACCATGCAGGCATACAGGCCCTCATTTCAAGGTGGCGTAAGGCCGTAGCATTGAATGGAGACTACGTTGAAAAATAGTGTTGTGTAGCTAAGAGATTGGGGAATAACCTGGTGTATTTCAATGCTGAATAAAACAACCCCTGTTTCAGAAAAAAAATGTGTTGCATTACTTATTGAACTGCCCTCGTACATCACATGATCACACTGACAGAACCACAGGCACATAGACACAGGCAACAGAGCATGCACAATGTCGGCACTAGTACAGTGTATACCCACCTTTCGCAGCAATGCAGGCTGCTATTCTCCCATGGAGACGATCGTAGAGATGCTGGATGTAGTCCTGTGGAACGGCTTGCCATGCCATTTCCACCTGGCGCCTCAGTTGGGCCAGCGTTCGTGCTGGACGTGCAGACCGCGTGCGACGACGCTTCATCCAGTCCCAAACATGCTCAATGGGGGACAGATCCGGAGATCTTGCTGGCCAGGGTAGTTGACTTACACCTTCTAGAGCACGTTGGGTGGCACGGGATACATGCGGACGTGCATTGTCCTGTTGGAACAGCAAGTTCCCTTGCCGGTCTAGGAATGGTAGAACGATGGGTTCGATGACGGTTTGGATGTACCGTGCACTATTCAGTGTCCCCTCGACGATCACCAGTGGTGTACGGCCAGTGTAGGAGATCGCTCCCCACACCATGATGCCGGGTGTTGGCCCTGTGTGCCTCGGTCGTATGCAGTCCTGATTGTGGCGCTCACCTGCACGGCGCCAAACACGCATACGACCATCATTGGCACCAAGGCAGAAGCGACTCTCATCGCTGAAGACGACACGTCTCCATTCGTCCCTCCATTCACGCCTGTCGCGACACCACTGGAGGCGGGCTGCACGTTGTTGGGGCGTGAGCGGAAGACGGCCTAACGGTGTGCGGGACCGTAGCCCAGCTTCATGGAGACGGTTGCGAATGGTCCTCGCCGATACCCCAGGAGCAACAGTGTCCCTAATTTGCTGGGAAGTGGCGGTGCGGTCCCCTACGGCACTGCGTAGGATCCTACGGTCTTGGCGTGCATCCGTGCGTCGCTGCGGTCCGGTCCCAGGTCGACGGGCACGTGCACCTTCCGCCGACCACTGGCGACAACATCGATGTACTGTGGAGACCTCACGCCCCACGTGTTGAGCAATTCGGCGGTACGTCCACCCGGCCTCCCGCATGCCCACTATACGCCCTCGCTCAAAGTCCGTCAACTGCACTTACGGTTCACGTCCACGCTGTCGCGGCATGCTACCAGTGTTAAAGACTGCGATGGAGCTCCGTATGCCACGGCAAACTGGCTGACACTGACGGCGGCGGTGCACAAATGCTGCGCAGCTAGCGCCATTCGACGGCCAACACCGCGGTTCCTGGTGTGTCCGCTGTGCCGTGCGTGTGATCATTGCTTGTACAGCCCTCTCGCAGTGTCCGGAGCAAGTATGGTGGGTCTGACACACCGGTGTCAATGTGTTCTTTTTTCCATTTCCAGGAGTGTAGAAAGAAGGTGGTTTCTTTGCTTATCACCATTTTCAGTACTTTTGTTACTGGATGGCATCCACTACAAAATAACAACTGATTTACAGACGTCTGCATACATACTTTGCAAGCGACTCTAGATTTTATGGTAGAGGGCACTGCGCACGTACGTCAGACCTATTCTGTTACTGTAATGAGCGAGAGCAAAGCGGTCGTCCACGTGCCTCTCTTTGTACGTGCCCTGCCATCTGACCTCAAAATCTGACTTATCGAGAAATTTCAGATTAAACTGAATGAATCATTCTGGAAACAATCTATAGTTGTGGCTAAACAATTATATGATATATTCTTTTTCCTAAGTGTACTAGTCCAAAAGTTGTGTAGGAGAAACTACGTGAAACTTGGTGTAAAGAAGAAAAGTGCACACAAGCTGAAGCGGTAGTTGAATGAATCAGAGTGAACAACATAGCTGTGAAAGAGATGTGTATTCCCGGGCAAAGAAGAAGTACAACTTGCGAGAAAGAATCATCTGTCTCTTACTCGGAGGATAGCGTTATTCCAAGTAGAGAAAACATTCAGTATATCGGTGATATAAATCGAGGATCACTTGGACACTATCAGGAAAATCATTGAGGTGTCGTAAGTAGCTAAATGTGGGAGCGTTTCTGATGCGAAAGACATGTAAGTTGACTCGTACCGATAAAGGTTTGAGAGATCTTTGAAGAAGTATATCTGTGCACGACTCCACATGTACGTACGTTAAAGATAAAACGCACAAAGATCAATGCAATCAAGTCTGTCTGACTACTTCTGCACTGAAAGAAAGTTGTGGAGGATTACTGCCAGAGTTTCTTAGAAATGTTCATCAAATATTCATGTGGACCTACTTTGCCTGCAACGTGGATACGCTGTCTCTTCAATGTTCCATCGATTTTGTGGCACACTAATGTCTTTCTGTTTCAAGTGCTGTAACTTCACAGCGGCAGTAGCCGGTGGCCTCAGCGCTAATTTATGGTGAGAGAGGGCCCAGGAATATCGGTTAAATGCTGTTATTCGGTGGAGTTACTAGCATGTCAACGTATTATTTGCAGTATATTTCCGTAGTACTGGCAGAATAGCTTATTTCCTGTTGTAAGTGCTCATACCATCAACGTCCTGTTAGATACGCTCATTAAAGCGTGGAGGTAATAATCTCTTAGAGTGCATCTCGCGAATGGTTGATTCCGCACCTCTGCTACTAATTTCTTCACAGGATCCGCAGCCCCGCGAACCTGTAAGCTTACTGCCCTGGTGGCCGTATAACTGATTGAATTCCGTCTCCATACTTAACGGACTGATTACCTTCTCACATCGCTGGTGACCATTAGTTACAATCACTACGCGGGAGATGCCACGAATGCTGCATGATGCGATAACCTCTTGAAACTAGCCATATGTTGCAATTATTTTGTTTTTACTATCGAAGACCGAGTATTTAGAAATAAAGACAGACAGGCACCTCCATTTCGCCTGCTGAATTAATACTCTCTTCTGTCTGTCAGAGCGGACTAAGGGCAGAGCATTTCAGTTTTGTCGACACAGAGGCAAAATAATGAAACAAGTTCTCATTTTTTCTGCAAATAGCGTTTTTTGGCATATTCTGTCGGGTCTTAGAGGTACACAGACATATTAAAAGCTTGAGTACGAAGTACTGATGTTCCAAAGTAAAATTCTTTAATAGTTCGTTATGAACCGGCTTAAGGCACTTACGTCATTGTCAGATAACTTAATAGTGTTTGCAGATGACGCTGTCGTTTATCGACCAATAAAGTCATCAGAAGATCAAAACAAACTGCAAAACGAATTACAAAAAATATCTTAATGGTGCGAAAAGTGGCAGTTGACCCTAAATAACGAAAGTGTGAGGTCATCCACATGAGTACTAAAAGGAACTCGTTAAACTTCGGTTACACGATAAATCAGTCTAATCTGAAAGCCGTAAATTCAACTAAATACCTAGGTGTTACAATTACGAACAACGTAAATTGGAAAGAACACATAGAAAATGTTGTGGGAAAGGCTAACCAAAGGCTGCGTTTTATTGGCAGGGCACTTCGAAAATGTAACAGACCTACTAAGGAGACTGCCTACACTACTCTTGTTCGTCCTCTTCTAGAATACTGCTGCCCGGTGTGGGATCCTTAGCAGGTAGGACTGACGGAGTACATCGAAAAAGTTCAAAAAAGGCAGCACGTTTTGTATTATCGCCAAATATGGGAGAGAGTGTCACAGAAATCATACAGCATTTTGGCTGTAAATAATTAAAAGAAAGGCGTTTTTCGTTGCGACGGAATCTTCTCACGAAATTCCAATCACCAACTTTCTCCTCAGAATGCGAAGATATTTTGTTGACACCGAGCTACATAGGGCGGAACGACCACCACGATAAAATAAGGGACAGCAGAGCTTGTACGGAAAGATATACGGAAAGATATACGAGATCGGAATAATAGAGAATTGTGAAGGTGGTTCGATGAACCCTCTGCCAGGCACTTAAATGTGATTTGCAGAGTACCCATGTAGATGTAGATACAGACTCTGAAAAAATCAATCTTGTGGTGAATGTGATGGACAGACGGAAAAAGGTGGGGAAGGTAAGAAGTCTATGTAATGTGTGCGTGGAACAGTTATAACAAACATATTGTCTGATGGTCAGAGAAATAATAACTGGCTACTGCTACTTTAGTAAGGTTGAGAAATGGAACTATGTTTGATCATTAAGGATGAGGTTACGATTTTTTAACTGGTGTTCATTAATGGACAGAAGTCCGAGTAATGTTAGTTTTCTGCCTTTAGTTCCTATGCCAAGAAAATAACATTTCATATCATGTGAATGACACTCATTCCGAGCTTGTTCAGCAAAGGTGGACTCTTTTAACCTCGAACTCATGCTCAGTCAGTGCGATAGTTATAGCCCTTGCTGATTGACCCACATATAATCTTCCACACAGATTACAGGAAATGCTATAAATTCTACTCTGTTCTAAAAGTGGAATCTTATCTTTACTGCTGAACAGAAGGTGGGCAACGATATTCCTAGTGTAAAGAGCGGGAGTGTGTTTTCTGGATTTTACGAGTAGTTTCCTGCCAAGAACCTGTGAAGTTTCACCCACATAAATAACCTATTTCACAAAGAAACTATCATAAATTAGCAACTCAAATTTTGAGAAAAACCATTTAGCATCTACCAAATCCCAATTTGCGGTAAAATCCCTATGCCCGCTATGAGTACACGCAACCGGAGACAGTTTCTAGTGTTACAAAGAAATAAATGACGAGCCTAGATCAGTCTCAACCTCCAGATTTTTGAGCGTAATGGTGACTCTCTGTTGGGTCTTCTGTTTCCTGCCCTCTTCACTAAGTGGGCTGGGTTATTTCTATTGTTACATTATGATTATGCTTAGGTGTGCACTGTATTAATTCCTTGACCCGACAGAATACCACAAATCACAGATCGCCTTGCCAGAAAACGAAACATTTCGGCTGCAGTGATTCTAGCAGTCATCAGGCTAAACTAACAGACCTTTCAACGTCATATCAATAGTACAAAATTATCAATTCACTTATTATAATTCATCATGGAAGTTAATCACTGACAGTTCAAGGTTGCGACCTGTCTTTTAACATCAGTTGCTGCTTTTTTAGTACCAGTAATTTCTAGAAAACCTTATTATGTTAGACACAGCATCCTTTAATATATCTACGTTTATTGTTTTCCATTTTTCGGGTCTAGATGCTGCGTTTTCAATTTCATTCTTCTCAAACACACTGCCTCACATGAAAATTGAAGCACGAAGAAGACATGGTGGGATGTTCGTATAACCTCGTACATTGACACGCGGTCGGCAGGGATGTAAATAATGAAGAGTTGCACTCCTCTGTGACAGATAGAGAGGCCACCGGGTTTGTGTTTAGGCAGGTTATACAGGGTGAGTCACCAACTATTGCCACCAAGAATAACTCCGAAAGTATGATAGGAGCTGAAAAGTTTGTGGGACAAAAGTCGTATGGGAGAACGGGGAACATAATAGGACGTTGTTTTTATGGTCAATTTTGTTTTGTTTTTTAAATGGGATGCTAGATTTCGGTACTTATTTTCTGATAGCGGCTATCGATAAGAATCCAATGATATGTAACAGTAACGACTTTGACGGTCAACGAAGGTCACAAAGGTGGCATGAACGTCCATTTACAGAGGGTGTTCGAAGTGATGACCATTGGTACCAATGCAGTGCTGCAATCTTCTTATCATGGATTGAGTGGTATTCCTTATCACATTTACCCTTATCGAAGCACATGCTCTGACAATTCTCTCTCGCATATCTTGAGATGTAGTTGGAACGTCTTTATAATCAATGTCTTTCACGAATCCTCACAAGAAAAAATCCAGAGGCATCAAGTCTGGCGAACGAGCCGGCCCCAACACATCTCCTCAAAGTCCAATCCAACGATCTGGGAATTGTCTCTGCGGCCCATTTCTAGGCATCAGCGAAAAATGTGCGGGACACCCAGCGTGTTGATACCACATTCTGTTCCTTGTTCGTAAAGGTATTTCTTCCAATAACAGATCTAACATTTGTTGCAGGAATGTGGTGTACTTCCTTCCATTAAGATTTCCTTCGATGAAATAGCGGCTTATAATTCGGTCCTCCAGAATCCCACACCATACATTCACCGACGACGGTTTTTGGTGTACAACTTGCCGCAGCCAGCATGGATTTTCAGTTGCCCTATAATGCATGTTATGTAAATTAACATTTCCATGGTTCGTGAATGTAGCCTCGTCAGTAAATAAAATCAAATTAATAAATGTGACATCCCTCTGAATCTGAAGTTGAGCCTATCGGCAGAATTTAATGAAACGCATACAATCCGTACCAGTTCATTCTTGGTGGAGACTGATTTGGTAAGGATGATATTTATGGCGATGCAGAACACGAACAACACTACTCTCGCTCATGTGAGATCCCCTTGCAGTTTAACGCGAAGCAACACAATGGTCTCGAACCAGAGTGGCAAGAATACCAATTTCCGTTTCGTCGTTAGTAACTTTCCTCTGCCGGATATGTTGTCGATGCGTTAAAGATCCAGTTTTTCTCAATTTATCATACACATATTTAAATGTGCGACGTGTAGGGTGAGTACGTTGAGGATACCTATCAGCGAACAAGTCTCTAGCTCTCACTGAATTTCTTTGGCATTATCCGTAAATGAGATGCATACCGACTTGTTCTTCGAAGGAATACACAATCACATTCGCATGATTCGACGATACCAGTATCACCTGTCCTATTAGTGGTGTATTGCGAAACTGTCGAATGGTATTTACATGCCAATGGCACGTTAGATGGATACGCCGTATTCGGCAAATATTTACTATTTGCACGATATGCGAGATAGGTCATAGCATGTGCTTCGATAAGTACCGAAAAGGTAAGGAATACCACTCAGTCCATGATAAGAAGATTGCAGCACAGCATTGATACCAATGGTCATCACTTCAAACACCTTCTGTAAATGGACGTTCACGCCACATTTGTGACCTTCGTTGACCTTAAAAGACGTTACTGTTACACATCATTGGACTCGTATCTATAGCCGTATCAGAAAATAAGTACCAAATTAGAGCATCCCATTGAAAAAATAAATAAAAAAAACAAAGTTGACCTTCATATCTCTCACGCGACACCAACCAGCAACAAAAAAACCAACGTCATATTATGGTCCCCGTTGTCTCGCACTACATTTGTCCCACGAACTTTTCAGCTACTATCATACTTTCGGAGTTATTTTAGGTGGCCATAGTTGGTGTCTCACCCTGTATAAGGGGCGTCAGCAGCGAGAGATGTAAAGTTATCAGTGTGAAGGACACGGAGATATTGTGTACTCATGTGAAACAGCGTCATCAGTGGCTGGCAGAGTTTGAAAAGGAGCCTCATTGTGGGCCTCCATTTTGCCAGCCGGTCGAGTCGTGCGATATCCGGATTGGTGGCGAATTCGAATGTGACGCTGGCCCGATATTGGACTATATGGGAACGTGAGAGCAGGCACACTCCTCGCCAAGTTTCCGATCGACCACGTCTGACCACCACAAGGGAGTATCGGCACATTGAGCACCAACCACATCTAAATTCCTTTCGTATCTGCGTTTGCCATCCGGGAACAGGTAATGAACTCCCTGCGGCATTCTGTGTCATCTCACAGCATTGCTCGAAGACTAGCAGCAACCGGCTAGGAAATTACCGTACCTTGTGCTGGCTGCCGTTAACACCACGACACAAACGAATGTGTTTGGAATGGTGCCGCGAGCGAGAAGCATCGACCGCTGATTTGTGGCATTGCAACCTTTTCGGGGACGAATCACGGTTCTGCACGGCACTGGGTGATCGTCTTCTGTGAGGATTGTGACATTCTAGGGAGCGGTTCCATTCTTCTAACGTTTGGAGAGGCACAGCGGTAATACCCCTGGCGTCATGATGCGAGGAATCATCGGGTTGCACTTCAGGTCACTGTTGACAGTGATTCATGGAACTCTGATCGCTCAATTATATGTCACGGACATCCTACGTTCTCATTTTTTATCTCCCTCGTGACAGTATCGATGCGTCATATTGTACTTAACGTCAACACACCCCTTACAAGCGAGCATCTGTATAAAAAAAAAACAATCGCGACAATAATAAATGTCCTGTTTCCACGAAAATAGGCGCAGTTCGTTTTCTTTTAGCTCTATGAGCAAAATCGGTATAGTTTTTACGCTCGACTACAGGATACGGTTCAATTATCTTCCTCCCTCCCCACCCTCCCTCCCCACCTCTCATTATTTTGTGACATCCAACAATAGGCAAATGGCCGCGGTGGTCTCGCGGTTCTAGGCGCTCAGTCCGGAACCGCGCGACTGCTACGGTCGCAGGTTCGAATCCTGCCTCGGGCATGGATGTGTATGATGTCCTTAGGTTAGTTAGGTTTAAGTAGTTCTAAGTTCTAGGGGACTGATGACCACAGATGTTAAGTCCCATAGTGCTCAAAGCCATTTGAACCATTTGAAAACAGACAAAGAAAACTAGAGCACTGCCGCTATTTACAGACGACCAAACTGCAGAGGTCGGTGCTTCACATCTGACGGATGTATTGAATTATCTCACGTCTGCTACAGAAGCCCGCCCTGTGTAAAATCGAAACAGCTTCCACTGTTTTCCTGCAAAAGTTACCGATCAGTGCAGAACGTCCTGGTTTTTTCGGAACTCTCATCCGATTAAAGACAAAGAGAGAATTTATGAAACTCCGAAGAAACATATACACTACTGGCCATTATTGCTACGCCAAGAAGAAATGCAGATGATAAACGGATATTCATTGGACAAATATATTATACCAGAAACTGACATGTGATTACATTTTCATGCAATTTCGGTGGGTAGATCCTGAGAAATCAGTACCCCGAACAACCACCTCTGGCCGTAATAACGGTCTTGATATACCTGGACATTGAGTCAAACAGAGCTTGGATGGCGTGTACAGGTACAGCTGCCCTTGCAGCTTCAACACGATACCACAGTTCATCAAGAGTGGCGTATTGTGACGAGCCAGTTGCTCGGCCACCATTGACCAGACGTTATCAGTTGGTGAGAGATCTGGAGAATGTACTGACCAGGGCAACAGTCGAACGTTTTCTGTGTCCAGAAAGGCCCGTACAGGACCTGCAACATGCGGTCGTGCATTATCCTGCTGAAATGTAGGGTTTCGCAGGGATCAATGGAGGGTAGAGCCACGGGTCGTAACACATCTGAAATGTAAAGTCCACTGTTCAAAGAGCCATCAATGCGAACAAGAGGTGACAGAGACGTGTAACCAATCGCACCCCACACCATCACGCCGGGTGATACGCCAGTATGGCGATGACGAATACTCGCTTCCAATGTGCGTTCACCGCGATGTCGCCAAACATGGATGCGACCATCGTGATGCTATAAACAGAACCTTCATTCATCCGAAAAAATGACGTTTTGCCATTCGTGCACCCAGGTTAGTCGTTTAGTACACCATCACAGGATCTCCTGTCTGTGATGCAGAGTCAAGGGTAACTGTAGCCATGGTCTCAGAGCTGATAGTCCATGCTGCTGCAAACGTCGTCGAACTGTTCGTGCAGATGGTTGTTATCTTGCAAACGTCCCCATCTGTTGACTCAGGGATCGAGACGTGGCTGCACGACCATTACAGCCATGCGGATAAGATGCCTGTCATCTCGACTGCTAGTGATACGAGGCCGTTGGGATCCAGCACGGCGTTCCGTATTACCCTCCTGAACCCACCGATTCCATATTCTGTTTAGTCATTGGATCTCGACAATCGCGAGCAGCAATGTCGCGATACGATAAAACGCAATCGCGATAGGCTACAATCCAACCCTTTATCAAAGTCGGAAACCTGATGGTGCGCATTTCTCCTCCTTACACGAGGCATCACAACAACGTTTCACCAGGCAACGCCGGTCAGCTGCTGTTTGTGTATGAGAAATCGGTCGGAAACATGTCAGCACGTTGTAGGTGTCGCCACCGCCGCCAACCTTGTGTGAATGCTCTAAAATGCTAATCACTTGCATATCACAGTATCTTCTTCCTGTCGGCTAAGTTTCGCGTCTGTAGAACGTCATCTTCGTAGTGTAGCAATTTTAATGGCCAGTAGTGTATCTTCTTCCCCCCTCTCCCCACCTCCCATTATTTTGTGACGTACAACGATATGCAAAGAAAACTAGAGCACTGCCGCTGTTTATAGGCGACCAAACTGCAGAGGTCGGTGCTGCACAGCTGGCAGATGTACAGGGTGTTTCAAAAATGACCGGTATATTTGAAACGGCAATAAAAACTAAACGAGCAGCGACAGAAATACACCGTTTGTTGCAATATGCTTGGGACAACAGTACATTTTCAGGCGGACAAACTTTCGAAATTACAGTAGTTACAATTTTCAACAACAGATGGCGCTGCAAGTGATGTGAAAGATATAGAAGACAACGCAGTCTGTGGGTGCGCCATTCTGTACGTCGTCTTTCTGCTGTAAGCGTGTGCTGTTCACAACGTGTAAGTGTGCTGTAGACAACATGGTTTATTCCTTAGAACAGAGGATTTTTCTGGTGTTGGAATTCCACCGCCTAGAACACAGTGTTGTTGCAACAAGACGAAGTTTTCAACGGAGGTTTAATGTAACCAAAGGACCGAAAAGCGATACAATAAAGGATCTGTTTGAAAAATTTCAACGGACTGGGAATGTGACAGATGAACGTGCTGGAAAGGTAGGGCGACCGCGTATGGCAACCACAGAGGGCAACGCGCAGCTAGTGCAGCAGGTGATCCAACAGCGGCCTCGGGTTTCCGTTCGCCGTGTTGCAGCTGCGGTCCAAATGACGCCAACGTCCACGTATCTTCTCATGCGCCAGAGTTTACACCTCTATCCATACAAAATTCAAACGCGGCAACCCCTCAGCGCCGCTACCATTGCTGCACGAAAGACATTCGCTAACGATATAGTGCACAGGATTGATGACGGCGATATGCATGTGGGCAGCATTTGGTTTACTGACGAAGCTTATTTTTACCTGGACGGCTTCGTCAATAAACAGAACTGGCGCATATGGGGAACCGAAAAGCCCCATGTTGCAGTCCCATCGTCCCTGCATCCTCAAAAAGTACTGGTCTGGGCCGCCATTTCTTCCAAAGGAATCATTGGCCCATTTTTCAGATCCGAAACGATTACTGCATCACGCTATCTGGACATTCTTCGTGAATTTGTGGCGGTACAAACTGCCTTAGACGACACTGCGAACACCTCGTGGTTTATGCAAGATGGTGCCCGGCCACATCGCACGGCCGACGTCTTTAATTTCCTGAATGAATATTTCGATGATCGTGTGATTGCTTTGGGCTATCCGAAACATACAGGAGGCGGCGTGGATTGGCCTCCCTATTCGCCAGACATGAACCCCTGTGACTTCTTTCTGTGGGGACACTTGAAAGACCAGGTGTACCGCCAGAATCCAGAAACAATTGAACAGCTGAAGCAGTACATCTCATCTGCATGTGAAGCCATTCCGCCAGACACATTGTCAAAGGTTTCGGGTAATTTCATTCAGAGACTACGCCATATTATTGCTACGCATGGTGGATATGTGGAAAATATCGTACTATAGAGTTTCCCAGACCGCAGCGCCATCTGTTGTTGAAAATTGTAACTACTGTAATTTCGAAAGTTTGTCTGCCTGAAAATGTACTGTTGTCCAAGCATATTGCAACAAACGGTGTATTTCTATCGCTGCTCGTTTAGTTTTTATTGCCGTTTCAAATATACTGGTCATTTTTGAAACGCCCTGTACTAACGTATCACACATCTCCTATACAAGCCTATCCTTATAAAATCGAAAAAAACTTCCATTATTTTACTGCAAAAGTTACCGATCACTGCAGAACGTCCTGTTTTTTTGTTTTTTTTTTGTTTTTGGAAACTTTCATCCGAGTAAAGAAAAAGCGAGAATTTATGAAACTCCGAGAAAACATATATGTTAAGCAATTTCATTCAGTCTGATGGACAAAATTACATAATCGAGAGCGTCCCTGCTGTTCAAATCAGTGTCTGTAAATAAACTGCCCTGCAGGTGTTCATTACAAACATTTCAGGTACATGAAATTACATTACGGAATACAGAAATTCACGCCATTTGTTCACAAGTCGGAAAAAATACAGTCATTTTATGTTCGGCAACAAGCTATAATTCAAGAGGACTTTGTTCTTTTATGCACTGTCGCAGGTCCCATATTACCAGTGCAGTGCTATATTGCACCGGTGTTTACGAAACATAAAAAAAAAATTATGGGAGTATGCCTTGTAACAGGACATCCTAAATTCACCTAGTAGAGAACCCTGTAAAATTGCGCTGATACGTCGAAAACAAACAGCGTATGCATGCCGACCTCTGACGTTTTTTGCTCCATAACTTGCCTCTAGCGACCTGTACATAAAGTTTCTGTCACCCAGCAGACCATCATTCGCAATAGCAACAGCTTACTGCGCTGCGGTTTCATAAACAATTTAGTTATCATACAACACCTGTTTCATGTATTTTGTCCACATATCGCAAAAAAATCATCATTTCGAGGTTCTACAATGAGCTATAATTCCAGTGGTGGCTACTTTATAATCAGAGGTTATGAAGTATGAAATAACACAGGTCTTGTAGTAATACATATTTTTAAACAGACAATCGATATGATAAACAGTCATGATTCCACAAGAATAGATGCAGTGATTTCTATTAGTTTTATCAGAGAAATCAGCATAGTTTGTAAGCATTCTGCATGTTCAAATTGCAAATTATCACACATGAAGGCATTATATTCATTTCAGACTTACGAAATACCAATAAAGACCAGCATCTATACAGTCTTTTATTATGTTGGAGAGCATTCGTGAGCATTGTTTTGTAACATCTGGAGCAGTTAAAGAAGAAAATAAAAGCTACGAACTATCTGCATCCAAACTTTAAACAGTGTACCACCTCTTGTAATAGAACCTTCAACAAGATTTTAACACATCTTTCTCTTCTCATATTTCGAAAGACAAATACTGCCTGTACGTAAACATCGACCATATGACATATGCATGTATTGTTCCATTGGAGCAAGTTGCCAGTGACGGAAGTCCCTTGCACATACCTGCATAAAGTCTTGTCACCTGTACTGGACGAAGACCATCTCCCTGCAGACTGTGAATCACAAGTGGTCTAATACATTGTTTTTCACCTGTAACAATCCAAGCAGAGTATGCCTACAGCTTCGTACACCAACATAAATTTCGTTTTTCTACGACGGCTTTAAGGTCCGTGTCAGATGCTAATGCGATATTAACATGTTTCGATGGATTGGCTCTCACAGAAAGCTGCTCCCACAACAATGAGACTTCTAAATATAAAACTTAGAACCAATGTTTCTTATTGACAAAACTATAGAAGATATCTCAGCCTATGGAAACTGGAAGAGTTTAAGGCATTATGGAGTACTACCAAACAGCTGTCTGAAGGTGATGACCTGTACATTTTATCTCATGTTCGACAGTGAAATGGTAGAGATTGACTTGGTGTTCCGTTTCGAAGTGTACTCTATTGTAATAAGAGCTGCATGTGATAGTACTACCAATTTTAGCAATTTCACCAGTGGTTCCATAATTTCAATGCCAGTGAATGACACAGCAGAATGCTTCCAAATTTCTGTATCACCGCTAAATCACCCCTCCACTGCTTTGCCAAGTACAGCACACTAGACTGAGAATGCAGGTAGATGATTGCAGTATGTCCATTTCGCCATATGCACCTAAGTGTACCAGACAGAATCGTATACCAATGCAGTTAGGTTATCTAACCTATTTCTAGTACATCGGTCATAGTGTGGAATTTACAGTTATGGCTGGCCCTCTATCTCTGTATGGAGTGAGGCACAGAGTATTCTAGGATTCATAGGATAAAGTCAGAGATTCACAGTTCCCCATCCCCTCCCCCCTTCGTATTGTCCGTGACCACCTCTCTCTGCAAATCAGTCGCCGATTTAATGCGCAACAGATCGCAAGAAGGAGGGTACTGTACCCGCTACATTCCATGTCTCGTGAATGAACACAGTGAGCTCTGTCCATAACTGTTATTCAGTAAAGATCATTCCACAGCCGATTTACTCACGGCACGTGTTCAAGACACAGGATCTCTCCAGACACATGCATGTTGAGGAGATTAGCACCTCTTATCAGTGTATAGCAGGTTTGAAGGTGTTTTGATAATATAACAGACAGTTAAGAAGAAATGTGTTGTTTATAGATGATGGAGTTCCAGACAGATAGAGTTTGAAACATATGACATAAATCAAGTGTGCTAACAATTCTGGAATATTATTCCAATGTCTGGAGTCAGTACCAAGAAGGTACTGGCACGAGAGAAATGCTCGTTAAGCATAAACACACACACTTCTAAGGCTACACGGTTCTGCACATAAAATCCCTATATTGTTAAGGTCATACGGCTTTTGAATTATTAGTTGCATGGAATGCAATGCTCTTACTTCTCTAATGCAAGAGATACATGTACAACACCTGACACACAATCACACTGCAAGTTTTCTACCCCAATCACTACAGTGACAAATTTTAAGATGATAAAACTATGTCATTCCACACTACTCTGGCGTTCTAGGAAGTGCCCAAGCTGTTCCTCACTATGAAGGTATCATCAGCGTATATCGACCACTTGAGCTGCTTATAAACTAACTGGGAGGATGTCAGGTGATTGCTGTTTTGTCTCTTAGGACACTGACGGATTTTATATGTCGTTTGAGTAGGAAAAGGGCATGCTGTCAATCACATTTCACATATCAGTTGAAAGGGTACAGTACCGCCCGACATTGAAAATAGGTACAAAATTCTTCGTTATTCTTGTCAGAAAAACATATTTGTTGTAATAATAACCTAATTACACCGAAGCCAGATACAAGTGTAGGAAAGAAGGACAATTTATTTATTTAATTGATCACATGTGCACTCCCACAAAATAAATCCCTATATCCAATTTGGTGAGATCTGCGAAATGAATGAATGTAAGGTCGTCTGCTAACCGCAGATAGTGAATGGGCAATATATGGTCATCTTTGAGACGGTCCTTTGGTCACCTTTGCTGGAACCAAAGATATGAAATTTACCGGAGTTATGAGCGCCTGAAATGTGGCTGACCAATACGGTAGCAAGGTGCTCCTCCTCTTCGGCACAGGTGCGAGATGACCTGAAGAACGGCCATGTTTTCAGCACTGGCGCTGGATCTTGTGTTCGTAAGACCTGTCTTAGGTGTGCTCCGTAAAGACAAAAGAGTGGAGAGAATGGTATGCATGCGGAATACTTAAGAGTAGTTTGGAATAATAATTTCTCTATTTCAGGAACTTTTGTAAGGAGAATTAAATCTCAGGCAGGTAATATTAAGGGGATCGTAGTAATCTTCGGAAGTGACCAACGGTCACAATGAAACCACGTGTAGCAATAAGTTGAAATACTTCCGAGTGCATAAGTTAAGCTGAATTACTGGCGTGTGTACTATAAGTTGGAAACATTTAAGAAATGGCGTGTGCAGGACTTGAAATTAGAGACGACTACTTCCACGTGGTGAGTACTGTGTGAGTCTCAATCTGTGTGTGAGACAAAGGATAAAGAGAAGTACTCGTCCATGGTATCAGTTGAGGACTCGCGTGTGTGACGAATATGTTCTTAATATTACTTTGCGTGTTATGTTTCCGTGTGACGCTTGATTCAAACTATAATACTCTGAGAGTGAAGCAAGGTGAGTCAGCAGTCTATCCAGCAACGCCACTTGGCTTGCATTGCACAGGAAGACGTGCATATATCCCCCAGAGTTCATAGTACGAAAGAAAAGCTACGAAATGGGGCAGTGTCGTGTGAAACTGGGATGAATACTAATTGAAGTGGGAAAGCTGAAAGTGATGTGATTATAACGTTGTGATTATTCCTTGTGTTGTATTTCATGTTGCCAGTGTGGTGTATTTCATGTAATTTACGTATGTGTGGTTTGCATGGGAGAGTAGCAAGATAGGTTCAGAGGCAGTGGGTTATGCATGTTCCTTTTTTACCGCTCGGTGTGGAGGAAATTTTCGTGATGATGGGTGTGAGAGTCGAAGTGTGAGATATAGCAAAAGATCCACCATCCTATCCAGAAAGTGCACTGTAGTGTTGGATAATTACGAGACCATAAGATAGAGAATCACGAATGTAAAGCAATGCCCACTGGGCGGAGTTTCTCATGTGTAATTGTTGTAGAAAATGTAATGGTGTGTTTAGGTTATAGAATTTATCGGAATAAAAAAGATAGTGAAAAGAAAAAGATTGGTGGCCTTTCCCTTCGAATAGTATGTTGTCATGAAATCCAGAATTTATTAAGTGTGCGCCATTCATATTCAGTGCGATGGCCACGTGTTGATCAAAACCGTTGAATAAGAAAGAGAATGTGCTATTGCCAGTGCGTAGTGAACAATCAGACTTGTGCAAATTTTTATGTCAGATGTGCGTTGTCCGTTTCCGTTGCGTAATATTCAAACAGGAGAATAATGTGTAACTTAATTTTGAGTACTAGAGCTCATGTTACTTGATAAATAAGAATGAATCCACTCGCTTGGCAGACCACTCATCTTGCAGGCTTGACTGCTTGATGCCACAGTACGAGCAAGGCATGTGGGTGCCTCTCACAGTTGTGCTTATAAGCAGTAGTAGCGGTTTTGAAGGATGCAGCTATGCTCACTGGGAAATAGAGCGAGGAAGAAAACGACGTGAATATTTTCAATAGTTGATGCATTGAGTTACCACTCGCCCTGCTGCACGAAACATGCACCCAAAGAAACGGTAACTTCTTACCAGAGAGTGAGCACCACGATCAGTAGCCAAAGGAGAGGTACAGTATTATTGCTGTTTTCAGTAGGATCACTATGGCCTACTTACCATTCCTCTTACACATAGAGTACATGGTATGATGTTAGGTAGTTTTGCTTACATGTAGGATAATATAGCAATTTGGACATAACACCACGTCTCTAGAGGACACCGTCCTCACACTATCAAGGCTGACATACGTGGCATCAGCCAACTCTCCTACAGAACGCGCTAGGGAATGCCTTAATTCTGATAAACACATTGATTCTTCATCTCAATACTTATGGAATAACATAGCTGGTGAGAACCGACCATAATTCGGTAATATCTGTATTAGATTGCATGTGTGAGAACACAGCCCTGTATAGGGATACATAAGTTTCGCCTTTTTAATGTAGCACTTCAGTATAATACTTATATCGTCTTTGTTGAAGTATGTGACGGAAACCCATGCAGTTCACTGGGGAAGGGTTAGGGTTAAAACTGAATGGAAACAGAGCATATTTTTTAAGCTTTTCTCGCTCTTGAGTGTCTGGGTACCCCCAACCCACCTCAGTTCACCGCATTCCATGGTATTTCTTCTCTAATTTTAAGTATTCTCAGTCAATTTACATAATTTTTCAAGTTTTTCGTGGTTTACTTATTTCGTCCTATTTCTCTCAGTTTTACGTCTTTCCTGTCAATTTGTCGTAATTATATCTGATTTTCCTCGATTTTTACAATGTTATGTCATTTTTCATACTTTTTTCAATAGTTTTCCGTAGGTATATGATCATATTGCTGACATACCCATGCGTTGTTTGATTTTATACTACTACATTTGCGCATCTTTTACACCATCCTACAAAACATTCTAGGAAATTCCCCCCCTCCTGATGATCTACGTTCATGCATTTCGGATAGTACGATTATGTAAAGAGTAGTAACACTCGCTTCGTACCTAGATGACGCTCAACGAGTTGTTCAGATCGGAAACACGAAGTCTGGAAACAATTCTGTGTCCTGCTACAACAAATCAGATAGTTTGTCTGCAGAGTCATGTAGTGATGCACTTAATGGAAACTCAAAGTCTGGTACAGTTCTACACGTTCATTTGACTTCCGCTCTACCATGTAGGCTTTGGAAACAGGGAGTTGATATGTGTACAGAGTTGATTTACGTTGCTGCTCCAATATTTTCCGCTAAATATACTATGCTATTGCTTACCAGATGAGATTTACTACTTTTGTTTATACCTTCCAACTCTGATACGTCACCATAACCTTGTCAGGACATCTGAAACTGTAGATGACAGGAATTTGTTTGTCCTAATAATAAGTTATTCGTTAGTTGACAGGGCGTTGTCTGCACTTAGCATACTGGACTGTAAGAGCTCCCATTCTCCCTGCCTATAGAATGCGTCTCCCCAGCAGCGTAATTTATACATTAGCAGTTAGCAGGTTCTATATTCATTCTATATCCATCCACCGCTGACAGCTGCACACACATACACATAAAGGGTGACTTTTTCCACCATGTACAATCTGCAGGGGGTTGATCGATGAGAGGACATGAAACAAAAAAGGTCTAACGAACTTATGTCTGGAAATATTTTTTCAGTCATACATCATTACAGAGACTGTGGTCTAATATGCACTGTACCATGCAGCGACAGTTACAGTGTGTGTTCAAAATGGTTTCCATGTGCCTCAACACATGTTTGTACACACCGTAGCATGTTCTGTCTCACACATTCACATCGGCCAGGTTGCATGCGAACAGTGTCAAAGGTAGCATGAATACACTGCTCCAGGGTCTCCACATCTGGAATGGGTTCTGCATACACGATACTTTTGAGATAGCCTCATAACCAGAAATTGCATGAGTTGAGATTCGGTGAATGACCAGGCCATAAAACTGGTCCCCTCGTCTGAACGACCAGAGAAGACGTGACTGAGGTACATCCCATTGTAAACAGCGAAGTGGCCTTGAGCAGGCACATAGCCCTACTAATCATCAGTGGCACTTATTTCAGCAAGAAAGGCAAACTTACCCACAAGGAACGCCAATAGTTCCGACCTATTAGGCGTTGTGGAAAGAAGAATGTTCCAAAATTATGGTGGCCAGTTATCCTGGCCCACACGTTCTGACTGCACCAATACTTATGATTCACTGCCACCATACCATGGGGTTTTTGCATACTATCCCACAGATGAGTGTTATGAAAGTTGAAGATACCAGTCATTGAAAAGGTGGCATCATCTGTGAGTAATATGGATGACACAAATCACATAACAGTGGTTGCGTGGTGAAGAAACCAGTGACAAAACTACTCCTGATGTGAAAAGTCTGCATGTGCTGTAAGTGATAAGGGTAGTAACAACTGCCATGGAGAATGTTCCACATAGTCATCTGGCTTATCTTGTACTGGTGGGAAAATTTCCTGGTACAGACACAGTGGTCGTCTGCTGCAGTGCTTATCACATTTTCCTCCAAGTCTGGTGTCCAAACATTCAGATTTTCTGCTACCTGAACCGACTCTGCCTCAGACAAAAGGCGAACGCTACTGCAGACATCTAATGCTGTGGTTGTTGTGATGGGGGTAGGTCTTCTGATACAACTTCGGTGACCGCTGCCCACTGCGTTTGCCTTTCCATAAGTAAACATGTCGGCAAGCTCTTGATGCGAAAACGGAACCGCTGTGTACAATTCTGTATCACATCCACTACAAGGTGGATCAGCAAGAGAAGTGAATCGGACACGACATCATCAGCTACTATGATAGGAGAAGGTGCTACGGCATGACATATGAGGAACTGTACCACCCTCCAGGAGGAAACCATGGTACTAGACTGCAGTCTCTGTAACAAAGAATGGTTGAGTAGATAGTTTCTAGCATGAAAAACATGCAGTTCCGGACATAAGTTCATTAGACCATTTTTCTTCCATATCCTTTCATCAATCTGTCCTCATGGTGGAAAAATTTACTCTATATATCAGCCTTAATAGTGTAAGGAGGATGTACTCTAGAGACCTGGTGTCAGGATGAAATTGCTATATTATTCTATACAAGAGTAAAACTGCCTAACATTACACCATGTACTCTGCGTGCGACAAGAATGCTACTAGGGCCATGGTGATGGTACTGTGAACAGCAGTAAGATAGTTACATCTTCTTTGGCTACTGATCGTGGCGCTTCCTTCCTCATAAGAAGTCGCTGTTTCTTTATGTCCATGTTCATTCAGCAGGCCGTGGGTGGTACCTCAATGTATGAGCTATCGAAAATATTCATGTCGTTTTATTCCTCGCTCTATTTCCTAGTGAGGTGCAGCCGTACCAATCAAAATCGCTATTACTATTAATAAGTACAAATTTGCGGAAAATGTGATTAATAGTATGTGTATTCCCAACTTCAAAGGACATATAAAATCCTCCAATGTACAAAGAGACAGAACAGCAGTCTCCCGACTTCGTCCTAGTTTGTTTATAAGCAGCTCGAGCACTGGATGTACACCAACGATACCTTCGTTGTGAGAAACAGCTTGGTCCCTTCCTAGGACACCAAAATAGCGTAGAATGACATAGTTTTATCACCTTTAAGTTTGTCGCCTTAGTGATTGGGTTATAAAACTAGAAGGGTGGTTGTATGTCAGATATTGGACTATGTGTCCTGCATTAGAGTATTATGAGTGTTGCATTCCACATACTTCAGAAGCCATGTGGCTTTAACACTGCATTGTTTTTAGGTGCAGAACCGTGTAGCCTTAGGAGTGTTTGTGTTTATGCTTAACAATCATTTCGTTCATGCCTGTACCTTCTTGATACTGACTCCAGACACTAGAATAAACTCCAGATATGGTACCACACCTGATTTACGTAAAATGTTTCAAACTTCACGTCTCTGGAGCTTCATCATTTATAAACCACACATTTCTTCTTAATTTTCTGTTATATCACCAAAACACTCTCGTGTCTACTATACACTGAGAAGAGACAGAGGTGCTAACTTCCTTGACATGCTTGCATTTGGAAAGATCTTGTGCACTTGGATAGGTACTGTGAGTGAGACAGCTGCGGAAGTCTTTGCTGAACAGCAGTTATGGACAAGTTGGGTCTGTTCCTTCACAAGACATGGAATGTGGTGGGTATAGTATCCTCCTACTTATGAGCAGTTGCGCCTGTGTTGCACAGAGTTGGTCATGGACAATCCGGAAGGGGGATCTGTGAATCTCTGATTTTATCCTATGAATGCAGGAATACTCTTTGACTCAATCTACACAGGGAAATAAGACCAGTCATAATGATAAATTCTGCACTGTGATCGACGTGCTAGAAATAAGTAGGAAACCTAACTACATTGGTATAGGATGCTGTCTGGTAGACTTTGGTGCATATGACCGAATGGATGTACTGCACAGTCATCTACCTGCAATTGCAGGCTAGTATATTGTACTTGCAAAGTAGTGGAGTGGTGATTTACCAATGAAACAGAATTTGTGAAGTATTCTGCTGTGTCATTCTCTGACGTTGAAATTATGGAACAATTGGTAAAATTGATAAGACTGATAGCGCTATCAACTGCAGTGGTTATTACAGTACATTGTCCCATATCAATGGTATCTTTTCCATCCCATCCATCCACTGGTACACTTTTGATTACCACATAATGATTAACTGATTGTCTGAGATGGGGAGAGTTTTGGCGGAACACTGGACGTATGCTAGTTGTTGTGGTGGAACATGGAATTAACTGTAGAGGTCATCACCTTCACACAGTTGTTTGGAGATGTTCCACAATGCTGCAGACTCGTCCTGTTTCCATATGCTGCTATGCCCTCCACATTCCTTTCTTTTTCACCAATAAGATAACAGTGCCTCTTTTTATTTCTACTACACTGCACGTTTTGTGAACAGCACCTTCTTGTGACTGTCAAGACTGGAACAGTAATAATGTACATGATTACAAAATAAGGAAACAATACTCTTGGTCTCTCCAAAATGGAACATCGAGACATCTGGTACCTCATCACTGTGGAAGAGGGACTAAATGTACAGGTCACCACCTTCGGACAGCTGTTAGGAAACGTTCCACAGTGCCTCAAACGCTTCACGTTTCCATACTTTGCGATGCCTTCCACTGTTTTATCAATAAGAAACATTGGCTCTGTTGTTTGTTTCTATCATTCTGTGTGTTGTGGGAGCAGCATAGTTTCCATCATGTGAAGTCCAGCTTACTGCCAGAGCCAATAGATGGAAACATGTTTAGGTCGCTTTAGCACCTGACACAAAACTCAAAGCCATGGTAGAAAAACAAAACTTATATTGATGTACAAAGCTGTAGTCACACACTGCATGGATTGTTACAAATGAAAAACAATGTATAACACTACCTGTGAAAGAACTACAGAGGAACCCCCTCTTGTGATTTGTCAGTCTATGTGAGATGGTCTTCCTCCAGTACAAGAGACAAGACTTTACACAGTTGTGTGAATGTGACTTCGATCACTGGCCACCTACTCCAGTGGTCCAATACGTGTTGGTGTAATATTGTCGATGCCAACATGCAGACCGTATTTGTTCTTCGCTATATCAGAAGAGAGACGCAGTAAAATCTTACAGAAAGTTGTATTGCAAAGAGCGGTGTACTGGTTAAAGTTTGGATGGAGATAGTTTGTAGCTTTTTTTCTCGTTCTTAGCTAATGTCGATGTTACAAAATAACGATGAAGAGGGCTCTTGAACATGATAAATGACTGTTTAGATGCTGATCTGTATCGTTATATTATACATTTAAAATGAATGTAATGCCCTCATGCACGACAATTCATAATTTGAGCATGTGATGCATTCACAATCAATTTCGCTCACAAAAACAATCGACTGTACCTATTCTTAAGGAATCATGACTGTTTTCATTATTATTATAATGATTGTGTGTTTAGAGACATGTATTACTGCAAGTCCTGTGTTATTTCATACTTCATAACCTCTAATTATAAAGTAGCCTCACTTAAATTATAACTCGTTTTGTAATCCAGAAATGAAACTGTTTTTCCCGATATGTGAGTAGATAGCACGAAACAGGCTCTTCTGTGATGACTAAATTGCTTATGAAACTGGAGTACAAGAAGCTGCTGCTATTGTGAATGATGGCTGCTGGGTGACAGAAACTTTACGCACAGGTTGCTAGAGGTAAGTTATGGAGCAAAATAAAAATTTCAGAGGTCAGTGCGCATACAGTATTTGTTTCTATATATCGGTGGAGTTTTATAGGGTTCTGTATTAGGTGACATTGTGAAATACAAGGTATTACCACTGCACTAGTAAAATGGGACCCGTGTATGAAACAACAATATCCTCTTGAATTACTGCTTGTTGTTGCTGAACGTAAAACGTTTGTTTTCTGGCTTTTGAACAAATGGTTTGAAAGACTGTATTCAGTAATTTTATTTCATGTGTCTGAAATGTTTGTAACTCCCACATGGACGCCAGTTTATTTACAGACACTGCTTTGAACACCGGGATGCTCTCAACCATGCAATTTTATCCATGAAACTGAAAGAAATTGCTTAACATATAGTTTTTTTCGGAGTTTCATAAATTCTCGCTTTTTCTTTACTCGGATGACAGTTTCGAAAATAAAAAACATTGTGCAGTAATAAGTAGTTTTTGCAGCACAATAGTGGAAGTTTTTTTGACTTTACACAAGGTCGACCTGTATAGGAGATGAGATATGTTAATACATCTGTCAAATGTACAACACCAACCTCTGTAGTTTGGTCATTTGTAAATGGTGGCAGTGCTGTAGTTTTTTTTTCACATCATTGGATGTCACAAAATAACGGAGTGTGTGTGGAGAGAGAGATGTGAACTGTATCATGAAGTCGACCGTAAAATCTATCCTGGTTTTGCTCATGAAACTAAAAGTAAATAGACTGCTCATGTTTTCATAGAAACAGGACATTTATTATCTTTGCGATTACGTTTTCTTTCTTAAGCAGATACCCACTTATAAGAGGTGCTTTGACGTCAAATACAATGGTTACAGTGATGTGTTTTCCTCGCATAATGTCGGACGCTTATGGGAGTTGGTGTGTGTGTGTGTGTGGGGAAGGGGGGGGGGCTGCTGCAGATTAAACAAACAAGTCTTTGTTGGGATAGCTGTCATTTATCTTGGTTTGTTTCATGGCCTGGCAGTGTCGCAGCCTATTGTATATATCGGCATCGTTAGCGCTGACCAACTGCCTGGACCTCCAACAACGTCTATCTGCTGGAGGGTGGATTGCATGTCTGCACGCAGATGTGGAAACAGTGGATGTTTGGAGAAGTGATCTGGAGAGGTCTTTGGAATTTCGTTGTTGTTCCAGGGCGGTGGCAGGTGTCCAGTGTTCCTGGGAAATTCGTTTAATAGCTTCCTGGAAGTGTCCATCTGTGACTGAGTTCCGAATATCAGACAGTATATCGCTGCCACCAGACGTATCTCTTTGAGGGCCATCAGTGACAAGATAGAACAGGCCTGTACTCCCACCGACAATGAGGAAAGAGAGAGGAGAGTGGTAACAGGGGAGGTAAGTCTGGCTGTCAGTTGGTTAGTTCGTGATAGCATACTGAGGAGAACATTCGTGTGGAACAGCCACTCCTTTCTCCTGGTGCAACCTTTTGGGGTCGGTTTTTGGGATAGTTGTGTTATTACAACGGTTTTCCCCAATCCCCAGGACATATAATGCATTATGACCCGTTGTTTACAAGCGCTGTTTTTTTTTTCACGACAGTTTCGTTGTGTAAGTAGACTAGTAAAGCAATTTCCATCAGTTGCGGTGGCGTGTATTGGTATTCCTGAATTTCGAGCGCCTGGGTTGCAGGGTGATTGTCGAACAATGCGGCGGGAGGCATCTGTAACGAACCCTGACGTCAAACAGCGGCAGGTACTGTCCTCAACTGTATATTTACTTGTAATACACTTATTAAACTTTTCTCGGTCCAATACCAACATCTCGACAGTTGAATGCAATTCCCTCCAAAAATATAGTACCCCCCCACTCCTGCCTTTTTCCCACCAGCTTGTACGTGAAGAGATCATCCTATGTAGAATTTGAGCACGCCTGCCACTAGTTTCGAATGTTATTGTGAAACTTTTTCCCTGCTGGATAACACCAGTTGTATGACACCATCAATTTTAGGGCTTTATTTTTATTTTAGGCACTCCTTGTGTAGTGCTATGCATATACATGTATAATTAGGACCGACCTTTATGCTAAATTACGTAATTATTGTCGGTATTTACTTCAGTTTGCCAATGAAAATAAATAAGACACAGAGTTCACCTTCCTCTACTGCAATTGGACAGTTTACCTGTGCTGTGGGTACACATGGGCTTCTGACAAGAAGGACATGGGGTTAGTCCTGGAAAGATCACCGCCATTTAGAATTTCCCACCAGTATCTGGAGGAGAGGGTGGGGCACGACCTCAGCAAAGCCTTGGGGCAATGAAATTTCCATCATTTTAGAAATTTCCACCATTTTTTATTTTCCCGCCAAAATTCGAAATTCCCACAAATAGCGTAGGTGCGAGATGGGGTGGAGGATGGGTGGGGGGGGGGAGGAGGAGCGGTGGATCTACGTGCAGGCAGGGGAAAACATTTGATGTCATCTGAGAGTGAGGCTGGGGGAATTTATTGATCAGTTTCATTAATTTCATATCAATTTGAAATTAAAATTGGGGTCAGAGCCTCATTACCCTACTGCTCGTATCGCCTTCTACTATATTCCATAAAAACTCATTTGTAGCCTCGTTATAAGAGTCACACCACATCTGTACCGTAGAAAAGCCAGGCAAGAAGGTCTAAAGGTATACATTTAAAATACAGTACTGTTATTCCTGTAGTTTCGCTCCTTCTCATTCTATTACTCTTGTTTGAGTTCTTTTGTCTCCCTTGACATACATATTTCCATGTAAGTATATAAAAAGAACTGTAGCGGTATTTCAAAGTCTGCTCCAGACTGAGACGTTTTATAGCACAATTTCAGTGCGACTAGTACGTGTACTGCTAGATATACTTGTAAAATACGTAACACAATAAAATTAAATTAAATGGATATGCCGTGATAAGTTACGCGGCCGATTCCCTACTTCCTCATGTTTCTTCCCTTCGATTAAAATGGATCAAAAGATTATGATTACAGAACCTTGCACGTGGCAATTCAAAATAACTGTAGCGATTACAAGCAGCTGTAGCTATTTACTGCCTAGCGGTAAACCGATAATATAAAAAAGAGTACAAAATTTCTATACTTGTGCAGTCGCAGTGCATCGGATGCCATGTATGGAAGTTCGCACATTTTTATATCTACCAAACTTTTGGCTTGGGTTTGCTGCGCATGACGATGCTGTGATAGAACACCTACTAAGAATCAAAATTTTTCTTTCAATTTTGTTTTCCAATCTTTGTAACTATTATCGATGTATCGAAATTCATTAAATAGCTATAGCCATTTATAAATGCTATATACTGATTTTTAATCGCCTTGCATATCTACCGAACAACATACATTGCTTTCAAAAGTAACTTCTTTTTTCAGTATAAGGTCATGATACAAACCTTCTGGTGACAAGTATTAATATACAGCCTTCAATATAGGGCTGTTACAAGGTAGGGCAAGAGGAAAGTAAAAAGATAAATGACATACGTTCAGAACGGACAGTTTCGATAACAGTCAACAGTGATAAACGATCCTACAGATTTTAGTAACACGGAAGGATAATTTTTGTGTCAAATTCATCATCATACGAACGAGGTTACGTGCGTGTGTCGCTAATTTTGAGTGATTACGTCGGAATGAATAATATAAGGGGCAGAAAATGTGTGTACATCAGCATCGATAATGCGAGCCGTTGATTTAATTTCCACAGTATAGAATAACATTCCAATTACAAGGTAATGAATAACAAAATAGCTATAACAGCGTCAGATTAATTAAAATCCTGCTGCGTGTGTGTGTAATATTTTCACATTTTTTTTCTTTTTTTTCAGGACGTAGAACACGAGACTAAAGGCTGGTTGTGCTTCCACCTATAGACTCTGTTTTCTGGTGGTTTCAGTTGTTAATTATGTCTATTTCGCTGTTTAAGACGAACATACCACAATATAAAGTCAACCTTGGCTGCATGTACGGTTGTGGAAAGGCAGATCATTATCTCGTCTTCCATTAGCCAGTTTGACGAGTAAATGAGTACAGAGAGCGCAGTGTAACTGGTTGCTCTTGCCTTACGTAAATTGTGTGAACCGCGTGCCAGTAAACAGAAAGACCAAGGGTGGAGGTGATTGTATTTCGTTTCATCAGAGAGAAGTAATAAAAAATGAAGTAGTAAACTGCACTTGTTGTATAGCTGTAGTTGAAATGCTGAGAGATATTTGTATACATACTGGAAGTGCGCTGTTCATTGGGCAGTTTCATTTTTTCCCACTATGATTTGTGTTCAGTAGACCGCGACAGTTACCTGGCGTATCTTTACTATACCCAACTTCGACTAATCTAAATAAGCTCCTTCAACAACCTCTTTGCTTGTTCTTTCAGACACTTTCGCGTCTTTGGAAAGTCGGTTGGTGTATTAGCCAAAGAAAAGTTTTGCTGTTTAGAAGCCGTTCCTTGTTTAACCGGGATTCTGACGTTTTATTTCTGTCCTGTGTTCTTTGGCAACTGGAGAGAATTCTGCTCTGGGAGGAAGATTGGTTTTGTGTGATGTCTATTTGATTTACTCTGGAAACGCCACAGTAAGGAAGAAATTGAGGAGATAATTTTATACTTGCCGTGACAAAGCTCTGGTGAATTGGGTAGATTGTCTCGCAACCCCTTGCTAAATTACTGCACAGTTTACTGGCGTTTACTTTGCGGTCTGGTGTGCGGCAGTACCCTTACGTTTGGCGATACGGAACCTCATAGGCTGGTCAATTATGACTAATAGGAAGCTGATTGTAGTAGTGAATGTTACCTTTTCAATTCGTCGCGCTGTAGACTAACAGTTACTTTCAATCCATCGCGCTGTAGCCTAAAAGTTATTACGCTCTCCTGAATTACAAGAGAGTTGCTGCCTTATTGAACGTAGTGTATAGGAAACTTAGAATCCGATTGCTCATTGCGAAATTCGCGCCTGTTTGTCTTGTCACGAGGACCCACGTAGGTTAGTAAATTAATCTATAGAGGAGCGGCTATTGGTATTGGCCGGCAGATAATGTGGGCCAGATGGTTTCTCTCAGATTTGCCGCCAAGCGGCGGATACACTCTATGCTGAAATAAAGCACTTGAGTGATATAGTTGTTGAACTTGTTTCGCAAACAAATTCTACTAGTTTTAAGTGTCGACGCTATTGAATACGATGATTTTCGGCTTATATTTATGCTATTGACGGTCTTTTTCCTTCGTACTCCCTATGCTGCAGCCTGCTTCTTTCAGCATTCACTAGTCTAACGGTTCCTTCAGCAGTTGCATAACCAAGCTAGTAATTTATATACTGAATGACATCTTTCGACTGCGAGACACAGATTATCTCTGACTCGTGATATTAAAGCTTTGTGTATATAATATGGAACATTAAGCGTACAATGGACTTAACAACTTCTGATTTAGAATTGCAGAGAGTAGAATCGCAGTGGAATTGTAATTAGTCGCACTGATGTAAGCTGTTATTTTGAATAATAAATATAAATGGGTTAATTATCCTAACATTTCATCTCCTACATGAGGATGATGTATCCTGAAATGTAGGTATGATGTCCATTTACGGAAAAATATAATTTCATTAATGGAACTGATACGTTTAATTCTTTGGTTATTTTAACTTCTCCCTCGTCTGTGGCTGGGAGTATTATTTGGAGTGTCCTAACTGGTAGGGAACTACGTCTCCTTGGAAATCAGTAGAGCATGCACCACGATCGTTTACGCTCTATTTTGAGAGATTAAGTTCTGGTCTTTTATCAAAAATAATTCACAATGTGGACACTGATTCCCATGCTGCAGAGTGAGTACGTCATTGCAACCAAGACGGATTCGCCACAGCGCATGATTGTGCCTCTGACTTTTTTGAGAATTTTCACAGTCGACGATCGCTGAAATTCTGCATTGCCACAGGTATTTTATTCCAGGTGCTGACTTAGATATCGAGAGCCAGACAGAGTACGCTTACGAACTGTTACTTCTAGACATTTTGTTTTATAGACTTGTGTATTAAATTACTAATTAATTTTATACCTGGAAGTGAGGGAGATATTTGTGTTAAAATATTGGGGAAGCGATTTCTCTCGCCTAAATGTTTCCATTCAAGTAAATAGACATTGTTCAGTCATAATAATCTAACTCCAGCTAATGGAGAGAAAAGTTAAACGTTCATCCATCCTCTCTATATGGTCGTTGCTTTTATGCTTTCTCTTATTTACCCGCCCATAAATTGAGTCCACTTTACATCGTTTTCTAACGCTTTTCTACTTCTCCCTTATCTCTCAGTACCGTCCCTGTAATCTTTCGTAGACTTCTCATTTCCATGGTTTCCAAAGGTAAGAAGTAATGTTATCATACTAGTATTAATATTTATTGACGTCGTAATAATGAAATTTTGCTCACTCAAGCCGGTTTCTAATTCTTCTACATTTTAATGTGCTGTATCAGTTGGGCAGTGTAGATCACACAACAGTCGGGTGGTATCGACCAAATAAGTAATTTTTTTGTTTTGTTTCTAGAGCATAATACCAGTTTTCAAGAAGGAGCCCACTGGTGAAATTCGAGGGCAATGGTCCGAGACTGCAGTGTAGCAAGCGCTTTAAATGTACTGGACGACGAAAACTACCGAAAGGACCCCTGTCGATTATTTTAATTTACTATTAAAAACAGTCTTGATCACGATTTGTCTATTAAGGTGACCGGTTTCGACCACTACTGTGGTCATCTTCAGACCATTGAGTAGGACCCTCTTTCTGCTGGAGAATCACTACTGAAGATGACCACAGTAGTGGTCGAAACCGGTTTGAAAAAGCCCATCTCTGGTGTCGTAGATGTCTGCTGATTCCCTGCAGCTGGCTTTAATCTCCTTAGCAGTGCAGTTCTAGCAACATTAAAATCATCACTTTTGAATACATTATGGGAGTAACAGTGATCAATGTGTTTCAAATATTTACTATTAAAAACAGTCTTGAACACTATTTATTTATTAAGGTGACCGGTTTCGACCACTACTGTGGTCATCTTCAGACCATTGAGTAGGAACCTCTTCCTGCTGGAGAATCACTTCTGAAGATGACCACAGTAGTGGTCGAAACCGGTCACCTTAATAAATAAATAGTGTTCAAGACAGTTTTTAATAGTAAATATTTGAAACACATTGATCACTGTTACTCCCATAATGTATTCAAAAGTGATGATTTTAATGTTGCTAGAACTGCACTGTTAAGGAGATTAAAGCCAGCTGCAGGGAATCAGCAGACATCTACGACACCAGAGATGGGCTTTTTCAAACCAACGCCGGGCATGATTAGCCGCGTGGTCTTAGGCGACTTGCCACGGTTCGCGCCGCTCCTACGTCGGAGGTTTGAGTCCTCTCTCGGGCATGGGTGTGTGTGTGTTGTCCTTAGCGTAAGTTAGTTTAGGTTAGATTTAGTAGTGTGTAAGCCTAGGCACCGATGACTTCAGCAGTTTGGTCCCGTAGGAACTTACCACAAAAACCAAACTGAAAATCAAATCAAACAAACATTTGGAGAAAATAACGAAGAAATGCTTGTAGCACGTACGAGAGATTTAAATTATAAGTTAATGACGCGCCATTGAATTTCAAACTTTGTATTACGATTTGGCAAGGAATTTAAAACTGCCTCACAGACTTACAGAGAAAAGAAATATGAAAGCAAAGATTCTTGTAAAAATTTCGAAGTAAGCTTCCACAACTGTGTAACAGAAAACGTCTATCCACTATTTTTTGCCAGAAACACTAGACCACAAGTTGAAAGGTTTTTTTTAACCGATTGACTTCATTATGTTTTGCTTATGATATATAAATAGACTAATTTGACTGTGAACCACAAAACACATTTTTTATTTAAAAACCTGTGTTTACTTGTATGGCCCTTACCACACGATACTTTTCTTAGCACATGGAATTGATAAATCTACAGCTATATCTGCATCTACATGGGTACTCTGGAAATCACACTTAGGTGCCTGGCAGAGGGTTCATCAAATCACCTTCTCAATAATTCTCTATTATTCCGATCTCCAACAGCGCGCGGAAAAAACGAACACCTGTATCTTTCCGTGCGAAGTCGTAGAATATGTTTTCTTAGTGGGCATCGTTTAGTTAGATTCCTTTATTCATCATTTACACCGAAACAAATGTCGAAGTAAAGGCTTTATGTAGTTACACACGATTTGAAAACAACAAATGTTTTACACCAATTTGACTTAAGTGGCCCATACTAGCCGCCGTTTCCATACTTAAATGAATTTGTTTTTGAATTGGTTTGATTTTGGGGGAGGATGGCTGTCTTGATAAAAAATACAATTTTGTCTTTTCTTCCGTTTCCCAGCCATGTTTCGTTGAAGTTTCAACATCATTAGGGGCCTCTCATTTTCTTTCTATTAAACAGGTAAATCGTTCTTTAGTACTTGTACAATGTAAATTTGAGTTTTTGAGACAGTATTTACAAATCTGAAAAACAGAAAATTTTGCACATATACAACGTGGTCCATTGATCGTGACCGGGCCAAATATCTCACGAAACAAGCGTCAAACGAAAAAACTACGAAGAGCGACACTTGTCTAGCTTGAGGGGGGAAACCAGATGGCGCTATGGTTGGTCCGCTAGATGGCGCTGCCATAGGGCAAACGAATATCAACTGCGTTTCTTAAAATAGGAACCCCCATTTTTATTACATATTCGTGTAGTACCTAAAGAAATATGAATGTTTTAGTTGGACCACATTTTTCGCTTTGTGATAGATGGCACTGTAATAGTCACAAACATATGGCTCACTATTTTAGACGAACAGTTGGTAACAGGTAGGTTTTCTAAATTAAAATACAGAACGTAGGTACGTTTGAACATTTTATTTCGATTGTTCCAATGTGATACATGTACCTTTATGAACTTATCATTTCTGATAAGTAATTACCTGTAAATACAACATTGATGCAATAAATACTCAAAATGATGTCCGTCAACCTCAATGCATTAGGCAATACGTGTAACGACATTCCTCTCAACAGCGAGTAGTTCGCTTTCCGTAATGTTCGCACATGTATTGGAAATGCGCTGACGCATGTATGTCAGGCGGTGTCGGTGGATCACGATAGCAAATATCCCTCAACTTTCCCCACAGACAGAAATCCGAGGACGTCAGATCCGGTGAACGTGCGGGCCATGGTATGGTGCTTCGATGATCAATCCACCTGTCGTGAAATATGCTATTAAATACCGCTTCAACCGCACGCGAGCTATGTACCGGACATCCATCATGTTGGAATTACATCGTCATTCTGTCATGCAGTGAAACATCTTGTAGTAACATCGGTAGAACATTACGTAGGAAATCGGAATACATTGTACCATTTAGATTGCCATCGATAAAATGGGGGCCAATTATCCTTCCTCCAATAATGCCGCACCATACATTAACACGCCAAGGTCGCTGATGTTCCACTTGTCGCAGCCATCGTGGATTTTCCGTTGCCCAATAGTGCATATTATGCTGGTTTACGTTACCGCTGTTGGTGAATGACGCTTCGACGCAAAATAGAACGCGTGCACAAAATCTGTCATCGTCCCGTAATTTCTCTTGTGCCCAGTGGCAGAACTGTACACGACGTTCAAAGTCGTCGCCATGCAATTTCTGGTGCATAGAAATATTGCATGGGTGCAATCGATGTTGATGTAGCATTCTCAACACCGACGTTTTTGAGATTCCCGATTCTCGCGGAATTTATCTGCCACTGATGTGCGGATTAGCCGCGACAGCAGCTAAAACACCTAATTGGGCATCATCATTTGTTGCAGGTCGTGGTTGACATTTCAAATGTGGCTGAACACTTCCTGTTTCCTTAAATAACGTAACTATCCGGCGAACGGACCGGACACTTGGATGATGTCCAGTATACCGAGCCGCATAGACAGCACACGCCCGTTGGGCATTTTGATCACAATAGCCATACATCAACACGATATCGACCTTTTCCGCAACTGGTAAACAGTCCATTTTATCACGGGTAATGTATCACGAAGCAAATACCGTCCGCACTGGCGGAATGTTACGTGATACCACGTACTTATACGTTTGTGACTATTACAGCGCCATCTATCACATAGCGAAAAAAGTGGTCCAACTAAAATATTCATATTTCTTTACGTACTACACAAATATGTAATAAAACATGGAAGCTCCTATTTTTTAAAAAAACGCAGTTGATATCCTATTGCAACAAATAAGCCGTCGGTCACAAATATTAAGTCAAAATTGACCTGGTTTCGACGCTACTACGAGCGTCGTCTTCAGAATTAGACTAACTGTACTAAAACATTAGGTATATAGTACATTAATGAAATTAAAGTTTGTACTGCATCTTTTCGAGTCAGTACAAACTTTAATTTAATTAATGTACTATATACCTATTATTTTAGTACAGTTAGTCTAATTCTGAAGACGACGCTCATAGCAGCGTGGAAACCAGGAAATTTTTACTTAATATTTGTGACCGAGGGCTTATTTGTTACAATATGATTCTGACACGGCCACTGAGCCTCAGCAGCTATGTTCAAAGTTTTGCAGTTGATATCCGTTTGACGTATAGCAGCGCCATCTAGCGGGCCAACCATAGCGCAACCTGGTTTCCCCCTTCTAGCTAGACAAGTTTCGTTCTGTGTAGTTTTTTCGTTTGACGCTTATTTCGTGAGATATTTGGCCCGGTCCCGATCAATGGACCACCCTGTATACCTTGTTTTGCAGGGTTTTTATGTCTTTTTTTTTCTTCTACTGCAGTTCTTTTCTTTCACAGATTGTCATCTGCAACCATGTGGTACGTAATGTAGAAAAGTTAATTTACTTCGAAATTTTACGACTGGGAGTGTTATGGTTAGGCCTAACATATACTAATTTTATCCCAATTATTATGTGTGTGTGTATGTATGTGTGTGTGTGTTTTGCAACTAGAAGATTGTGTATGTTTGTGTGCGAGATGTGTGTTTGCATTATGGTTCACTTACTTCTTCTGGTTTTCCCATTATCTTCACTGTGACGTTGTGCACTGTGTAAGTTTCAGCACCACTGTTTACAGATTACAAAAACAGGACGACGGACAGTTGAACAGATAAATGTGTTCTGTGTGGCAGCTTCCAATCTTTGTGAAGTATATCTGCCATTTGTGTATGTGTGTACGATACTCGTGAAATATGTTAAATAAGTGTGAAACACATTTGGATTGTGCGCATATGAGCAAAGGCACGGGTAAAAAGCTCCTCCTAAATCCCCAGATAGATTTCAGCCAAATTTGTATACATTTACTTACTGTCTGAAACAAAATACTGTGAGGATAATACCAGCAGCCTCTTATTGGAGTAGGGGTGACAACGTTGAGAGAGAAGGGGAGTAGGAGGTGGACAGACAGAGAGGGTGTGGGAGGAAATGGACAGAGAGTGGGGGAAAGGGGAAAATGGACAGGAAAAGAAGAGGAGAAGATGAACAGAGAGCGGAGGAGACTCATAAAGAGAGGAAGGAGGAGGAGATTGCTAGAGAGAAGGATGGAGAAGATAGAGAGGAGGAGGAGGAAGTAGACAGGGAGAGGGGCAGAGGAGATGGACAGAGTGAGAGGATGATGTGATGGACAGAGAGAGGAGAAGAAGGAGATGCAAAAAGAGAAGGTGAGGAGAAGTTGGACATACTGGGAGTGACGAGGAGGTGGGAAGGAGGAAATGGACAGAGGGGGGGGGGGGAGATGGAGGAGATGGTCAGAGGGGAGGAAATGGACAGAAAGGGAAGAGCAGAGATGGACTGGAGAAGAAAAGAGGATGAGACAGTCAGAGAGAAGGTGGAGGAAGAATTGGACAGAGACAGGGGCAGAGGAGTAAAGGACAGAGAGATGGGTGTAGGAAATGGAGAAAGGGGAGATGAGGAAATGGACATACAGAAAGAGAAGGAAATGGTCAGAGTCAGGGGGAGTAGGAGATGGACAGAAAGAGGATGAGTAGGAGATGGAGAGAGCAATGGAGAGGAGGAGATGGAGTAAGAAAGGGGAAGGAGGAGATAGAGGGTGAAGTGGAGACAGAGAGAGAGCGTAGGAGAAGATGGACTGAAAAAGGGAGACAAGATGGTGGGTAGAGAGGAGCAGGAGGAGATGGGCAGAGAGAGGGGGAAGAAGTAGATGGAGAAATAGAAGATCAAAATAAATATTTACCCGAGCAAGCCCGAGTACTCAGCTAGTATTTTATAAAATTTCTTTTTTAGAAGGCACATGACAATGTTCTGTTACAGCGTAATGAAGACTTAAATTAGGTAGCGCAGGCCCAACCATCGGAACACCCCCATTCCACCATCTAAAATCGTCAGGTTAATGTCCTCTGAAAAGCCTACAAAGTTACCTTTCATTACGGAACTCCACATCAGATCGGAATTTTTGTCCACCTGTGTAGTCCAGTGTATTTAATGAGTGTGAGGATAGCCGCGTACCACGCTGGTGGTAGACCGAGGTTGATGAAGCGACTCCCGACAGGTCTTGGCAGGTGGCGAAGGTGCCTCCCGCGCTGTTGTCTGCAGATACTGACCCGCCGCCCGGCGCGTGTCGTGCAAAGGGCGCGCCGACAGCCGGCCATCGGCGGCGGTCTCTGCAGCCTCCGCGTCGCGACGACAGGCTTTTGTCTGCCGCCCCCACAGCCTCTCCCCCCCCCTCCACCCCCTGCCTCATTATCGAATGTTAGAATGCCCGGCCCGGACACACAATCAAGCAATCTCCGCGGCGCGCCGCCGCACGGCGTCGGCCGACATCAAAAAAATACTTTGAATAGTAAATGCCGCGTGGTGAAGAACAATGGGCAGGAACGGATATGGTGTGTGACGGGAATACCGCGGCTGCCTGGCCGGCCTGGGCCGCGCGGCCAGAAAAAGTCGTCAGTAACGAGGTGGACTGCTGGCGCTGACTGACGGCAACGAGGGGCCCCGCTGACAGCTGACGGGGTCGCCCACCTCGCCGACGCCGCTTTGCATGAAATGCCGGTGCGCCGCCCAGAGCCGTGCCGCCTTCCGGTTATCCGGACGAAGACAACCTGGCTGGCGTTCCCCGAGGCTCTGCTCTTTGTGTCCGCCTAGTCTTCCGCGGCAACATGTCTCTACTGGATTACTGGGTGCATACTGTTCATATGTTTATGGAAATGCTCTAGAGCTTCTAACCTCGTCGCAATTAGTGACTTTCCTAAATCGCTCCAGACAAATGCCGGGATTGTTCCTTTGAATGGCCATGGCCTGTTTCCTTTCACTTCTGCTTCCAATAACACTGGAGGAATGATGTGTCGAAGTCGAAGTTTATTTCAATGATTAGTTGCCCACTTGTATAAAACCTTCTCGGACGCTTCAGTTCAGGCTAAAATTTCGAGCTTTCGACGATTAGGTCAGTCGTCTCTGTCAGGAGCAAATGACTGCCAAAACTGCTCCTGTGGTGGCCTTACACAGCCCACAGACGACTTCTGATCGCTTGCTAATTACTTAATGTTGTCGCGGATTTTGTCAACGTCTGCGATGGTAGTGCCGCCGCTCCCGTCGTAGGGTAACATTACATCTACATGTACATCTGCATGGTTACTCTACATTTCAAAATGAAGAGAATGGGATACGCTTTATCGAACCTCCTTTAAGCTAATTGTGAGAAAATAAAACGCCTACAGTTGTTGATGCGGAAGGGGTTGACAGGATCGCTACATATCGCATCAGTGGCCAGCATAACTCGTTATGCACACTATTAGAAAACTTTGGTGTCAGCACTCTAACTATAAATAGCCAACTGCAAGTTGCCGACTGCAAGTTGGCAATTGATCGTTAAAGTGCTGACACCAAAATTTTCAGATAGTCTGCGTAACCAGTTGTGCTGGCCACTGATGCGATATGTATAGGTTCAAATGGTTCAAATGGCTCTGAGCACTATGGGACTTAACATCTGAGGTCATCAGTCCCCTAGAACTTAGAAGTACTTAAACCTAACTAACCTAAGGACATCACACACATCCATCCCCGAGGCAGGATTCGAAACTGCGACCGTAGCAGTCGCGCGGTTCCGGACTGAAGCGCCTAGAACCGCTCGGTCACCAAGGCCGGCCGATATGTATAGGTGTCGTGTCAACCCCTTCCGCGTCAACTACAGCCTGAAGATGGCGCACTGAAGTGAAGAAGCTGGTTGCAAACAAATAAATAAAATCATAAGGACGGCTATAGGCGTTGTTTTCTCACAATAGTAAACGGCTGTCGTCCCAAAGACCTCCTGTCAAAAGGATGGACATACACATACTTTAAGCTACGTTCCGTTCTCGAACGGTGCACTGGAAGACCGAATGCTTAAATCTTCCCGTGCGAGCTCTGGTTTCTCTTATTTTATTATGATGTTCATTTCTCCCTATTTAGGTGGGTGCCAACAAAATATTTTCAGACTCTGATGAAAAGTTGGTGATTGAAATTTCATGAGAAGCTCCTACCGTAAGGAAAAACGCCTTTGCTTTAATGGCTCCCACCACAATTAGTGTATCATATCCGTGACACTCTCTCCTCCATTTAGTGGTAATACAAAACGAACTGCCTTTCTTTGACTTTTACGATGTCCTCCGCCAATTCTATGCAATGAGGATCCCACACCGCATACCAGTACTCCAGAAGAGGACGAACAAGCTTATTGTAAGCAGTCTGTTTAGTAAACCTGTCACATTTTCTAAGTGTTCTGCTAATAAATTGCAGTCTTTGCTTTGCATTCCTCACAACGATACCTGTGCCATCGTTCAAGTTTAAGTTATTCGTAATTTTAATTCCTAAGTGTTAAGTTGAATTTACCGCCCTAATTAGTCTGATTAACCGTGTAACTGAAATTTAACGGATTCTCTTTGGTGCTCATGTGGATGACTTCCCACGTTTCATGATTTACAGTCAATTGTCACTTTTTGCATCATACATGAATGTTGTCTAAATTATTTTGCAATTCGTTTTGATCATCTGATGGCATTACATGACTGCAAACAACCGAAGAGAACTGCTGAGATTGTCTCCTAAATCGTTTATGTGGATCAGGAACAACAGAGGGTCTATAACACTTCCTTCGGGGACACCAGATATTTCTTCTGGTTTACTCGATGATTTTCCGTCAGTTTCAACTCACTGTGAACTTTCTGACAGGAAATCAGGAAGCTAGTCACACAACTGAGGATACTCTCCATAGGCAGGCAACAATAATCAGAACCTGCTTGTGAGGAACGATGTCAAAAGCCATGTGGAAGTGTAAAATTCTGGAATCAATTACATGTCCACTGTCGATAGCATTCATAACTTCGTAAGAATAAAGGTCTGCCGGCCGCTGTGGCCTAGTGGTTCTAGGTGCTTCAGTCCAGTACCGCACTGCTGCTACGGTCGCAGATTCGAATCCTGCCTCGGGCTTGAATGTGTGTGATGTCGTTGGGTTTAAGTAGTTCTAAGACTAGGGGACTGATGACCTCAGATATTAAGTCCCATAGTGCTTAGAGCCATTTGAACCTTTTGAATAAAGAGCTAGTTGTATTCCACAAGAACTATAGTTTTTGAATGTGTGTTGGCTGTTTGTCAATAAATCATTTTCTTCTAGGTGATTCATGATGTTCGAGCACAGTATATGTTCCAGAAGCCTACTGCAAATCGATGTTAGTGATATAGGTCTGTAATTCAAAGGATTACGCCCATTTATTTTCTTGGATGTTGGTATGACTTGTGAAACTATCCAGTTTCTTTGTACGGATCTTTCTACGAGCGAGCGGTTGAATGTTATTGCTAAGTATGGAGCTATTGTATCAGCATACTCTTAAATGTTTTAAGTTGCTTCGCTACACCAAGAATATCTACTTCTAAGTTATTCATGTTGGCAGTTGTTCTACATCCGAATTCTGGAATATTTACTTCGTCCACCGTGTTTAGTAACTCTGCTTCGGTGGCGCTGGCATCAATGACATCACCATTGTTATCGCGCAGTGTACGTATTGATTGCGTCTTCCCACTAGCCTATTTAAATTCGATCAGAATCTCTTATATTTTCTGTCAGATTTCGATATTGCGACGAATATGCCTGTCTCTTCTCTGCATCGAGAGCTCCCTTCCATGAACTGCTAAGATTACATATGCTGTCACGGTTGAAGATCTTTTCACAAATTCTTATTTCTACAGCCTCTTTAATTGCACAATCCCGGTATATACGAGTCCAAAACTTCTGTTTCGTCAAACAGTGTTTTGCCTTTGCTTGTGAGGCGGTGCTTAGCAGCTCTAGGTTTCTCCAGGTCCGGATTTTTACTATCCCGCTGATGTTCGGCACAACAGCCGGAAACGGCGCGAATGGACTGACCGATGTAATTTCTTCCTCACTCACAAGGGATGTTGTAAATCCACATGGGTCTGGCCGTTTTGTTGGATGCAGCGCAGCAGAAACGAAGGAATGCAGTCGGTGGATAATCACGTGAATGTTTCAAATTTTCACGTTCTCTTTTCTTGGAGAACGCTCATGATCACATGACACATAGCCGTACTTTCCGAACGCGTACTTCAGATGATTAATTTCGGAATCCCAGTCGTTCTCGTCACTAACAGTATTTGCTCTGTGTACCAGTGTATTTAAACTGCTCTCGTTTGAACTGGATGGTGAAAAATTCGGACCGTGCGACATAAATCAGTGTGTGTTGACTACGGAACGCTGAGTGGCCGAGACGTCCATTCGACTTACGTTGTATCAACACATCTAAAAATGGCAGCCTTTCTTCTTTCTCCGTCTCGACAGTGAACTCGATGCCCTGGTGTATACTGTTCATATTTCGTGGGAGTGCTCAAGAGCTTCTGTGCCGTGTGACCAGACCATAAACGTGTCGTCACCATAACGACAAAAGTGATGATGGACGTAGGGGAGGCAAATTTGATGCGCGTTCCTCAAAAAGACCCACAAAAAAGTTGGCCACTGCTGGAGACAACGGAGAACCCGTAGCAATTCCGTCCGTCATTTCTTAAAATTTACCGCCATAGAAAAAGTAGGTGGTCGTCATAACACGTCGGAACAACTTTATCTCTTCAGGAGGAAAATACTCTGTCAACGGTTTCATTATGTCCTCCATAGGAATTTCTGTTCTCCCGTTTGTTTCATTATAACTGTATTTAGTTATTCTGCTTTATTTTCTTTGTTGGTTTTTATTTCAGATGAAGACAAATAATTGCAGCACGTGCAACAATAATGAATTTTAGTATCAAGGGCAATGAACAAGTTCAGATTATGTATTAATATTTAGAGAATATCGTCCAATAAAGGGAAAAAATCACTAAACAAAGTGTTTTATGTTGTAACATCCTCTTAGAAAAATTATGAATTACTGTGCTGGTAAACTTCTACGTTATTTGATACAAAAACAGCTGAGTAAAACTGAACATACTCAGACAGTTCTCTCTTTACTTATTCTGATCATCACTAAACTGACACACAATATTTTTGTAGCGCAACGCAATCTGACTTTCTATAATCCCTACAAAAGAATGTCCCTGACTAACAATAACCTATACCTTTCATGGATCACTTACCTCACAAAAATCTTTGCTATTCGAACTATTGCAATACAGCGAGCGCCAATACTGCCAGCTAAATAAACGATTCTAACTACTGAAGGCACTAACTACTGATAGGCATAGTTAGCAAATGAGAGATTTTGATAGAGAACAAACAATTTATTTAGCTTTATAGTGTTCAAAAGCCATCATATATGTATCTATCAACTCATGACATCCATCTTTACAAATTTCCTTTTTCTGGCCTATACACGTCCAGGTCGTCCGCTTATAGCAACCTCTGAAAACTCTGGCGTCTCTCTCTGCACGTCCACCACTGCTGCTGGCCCACCTCCAACTGCCCAACGCTATGCGCTGTTCACTGCCCAACACTACAATAGCGGATATTCCAACAATGAGTCCAACCAGCCACAGACTGCACACAGCACAGTCAGTGATTTTCATACAGGGCGCTACGTGGCGTTATCAACAGAAAAACCTAAACAGCCTACTTACAATGTGTACCAATAGCCCAGCCGCTCTCCCATATTCCTCATACCTTGGACAAAAATGGAGAAGAAAGAGTTACATCTACAGGGAAGTGCCACTAAGCATTTAAAGAAATACGTATTCTTCATAACGAGCATATAAGAAGGGTAAAAGAACGAACCAAAAATTACAGACCAATATCCTTAGCATCGGTTTACTGCATAATTATTGAACATATTCTCAGTTCCAAAATAATAAATTTCCTTGAGATGAGAAACTTATGTTCACGAATAAGCAAGACTTTACAGTAGAAAGCATCATTTGGGCGGAACCCATCTGGCCCTTTTACTACATGATCTGCGAACTATGGATGACGGGCAACAGGAAGATTCCATATTCCTTGATTTACGAAAAGCAGTGGGCATGGTACTCCATTGTAGACTGTTACCGAAGATACGGAATATTTTTCCACAAATGTGAGTGGCTCAAAGACTTCTTAAATAATAGAGCCCACTACTATATATAGTCCTTGGTGGCGAGTGGTGTTCATCAGAGACATAGACACGGAGAAACCCAGGAAAAGTGTGACAGGGCCGCTGTTATTTTCTGTATACTTAAACGATCTGGCGGACAGGGTGGGCAGCAATCTGCGGTTGTTTGCTGATGACGCTGAGGCGTACGGGAAGGTGTCGAAGATGAGTTGACTTTAGCATGATACGAGATGGCTTAGACATAACTTCTAGTTGGTTTGTTTATAAAAAACTCTTCTCCTACCGGTAACAATTTTTTCATTTATGTTTTCCTGTTCTTGTTCAGGATATGCTCCCCATTTTCAAGTGCGTTTTCTATGCGCTGTGCCAATTATTCGTGATGTTTTCGACCTTTGAGACGATGTAGTGTTCTGTTATGTTTAAGTTGTCTTGTGGTCCACTTGTGCAGAAGCTGACACGTATTAAGTATCACACACATCTGTCTGTGCGCAATAATCTTATTTTCTGATTTTTATACTTATATATAGATTTTACTGCCTGGCTTTCCATTAATAGTCAGATTTTATTCATTAGGATTGGTCTGTGAAAGCCTGCTGCTGTAAAAATAATGGGTTTAGTAAAAAAACTGTTTATAAAGAATCTCATTGTATTTAGCATAATAGTTATTTATAAAGAATTGCATTGTTTTTATAGTCTCAGGCTTTCACAAACCATTTTCAATGCATCAAATGAAATTATTATTAAAAGAAAAGTGCTCCACACAGAAAATACTGTATGGTGTTTAATGTATTTGAACTTCTACACAAGTGGACCAAAAGAAAGCTAAAAAAAATCCAACAGTGTAGCACCTGACACATCGAATAAACGACATAGCCCATTGGAAACTCATTTAAAAATGGGTATAATTTCCCGGAACGCGTCGTGCAAACAGTAAATAAAAGAAAGTCATGATGGATAGCAGAAAGGCTATTTATACACAAACTACTAGCAACTTCTGTGCCATCTACAAGTTATCCCTGACGATCCACAACGTCATGCTGAATGTGCCGGATTCATGTGTCTGTAAGTAGTTCACGACCAATGAAAAATTTTTCCTGACTAGAATTCGATTCTGGGTTTACGTTCACATGTGTAGTAGATAAGCCACTGTACAGAACAGGGCAGGACTTAGTTTCGTACCAACATCAGCTATTTTTGATGCTATTTATTTTACATCTTGAATGAATGACTGACTATTTGCCACTCTTTGAGATTCTGAAGGTGGCAGGGATAACTAATAGAGATGAAAGAACATCGCGAATTTGTACAGTTATGCAGTTATAAGTGTCGAGGGACAATCATGGAAGACAGTTATTAAATCTGTACATACAGAAAGCGGTAAAGGAAACAAAGCAGATACTTGAACAATGAATTAATATTTTGGGAAATAGAGTAAAACTAAGCGTTTCCTCTCACTTACAGGTTTTCGTCACCAGATGGCAAAAGACCGAGTATCAGCTGAGTGAGGTCGCAGGTTCGAATCCTGCCTCGGGCATGGGTGTGTGTGATGTCGTTAGGTTTAAGTAGTTGTAAGTTATAGGGGGCATTGCATTGGCGGAGCTGTCATTTGTGCTTAGGTTCAAATGGCTCTGAGCACTATGGGACTTAACATCTGAGGTCATCAGTCCCCTAGAACTTAGAACTACTTAAACCTAACTAACCTAAGGACATCACTCACATCCATGCCCGAGGCAGGATTCGAACCTGCGACCGTAGCGGTCACGCGGTTCCAAACTCAAGCGCTTAGAACCGCACGGCCACACCGGCCGGCTGTGCTTAAGTGATCCACACGAAACCGTTACCGACATGACTAAGGCCGCATTACGAGAATTAACAGACTTTGAAAGCAGGATGATAGTTGGAGCTAGGCGCACGTGACATTTGATTCAGGAAATCGTTTGGTAATTCAATATTCCGAGATGCACAGAGTCAGAAGTGTGCCAAGGATACCAAATTTCAGGCATTACCTCTCACCACGGACAACACAGTGGCCGATGGCCTTCACTTAACAACCGAGAACAGCGGAGCCAAGGACCCAAGTTGTCAACAAGACACTGTGCAAGCTGGTGGTGGCTCCATAATGGTGTGGACTTTGTTTACATGGAACGGACTGGGTCCTCTAGTCCAAATGAACCGATCATTGACTGGAAATGGTTGTGTTCGGCTACTTGGAGACCATTTGCAGCCATTCATGGACTTCAGGTCAACAAACAATGATGGAATTGCAACCGGGCCACAATTGTTAGCGATGGATTTGAAGAACATTCTGGACAAGTCGAACGACTCATTTGACCACCCAGATCGAAAATCATGCATCGGCTACTCTTTCGCAATTATGGACGGCTGTAGAGGCAGGTTGTCTCAATATTTCTGCAGCATACCTCCAGAGACTTGTTGAGACGATGCTGCACTATGCCGGGAAAAATAGGTCCGACACTATATTTGGAGGTTTCCCATAACTTTTGTCACCTCAGTCTAAGGGTAATGGAATGTATCAGAATGAAATCAGGTGATGCTGAGGAAATTAGATCTCTAAATGATACATGGAAGGATTTAGTCTAGATCTGCTAGTTAGGAAGCAAAGTAACTAACGCTGGCAGAAGTAGAGATGATATAAAACGCAGGGCAATGAAGACGCTTCTGCAGCCTTTTCGATGGGAAGTGTTTGGTCATTCACAATACAGTCCTTAATTGGCTCCCTCCAATGTCCATTTCTACTCACATGAACCACTGGCTACGAATACAACATTTTGGCGCAAACAAGGAAAGGCAAACCAGCGTAGAGAATTAGCGGATAGCACAGGCGACTTCTTTCTGTGATGAGGGGAATTAGAAAGTTTGCACAACGCCACGACAAATGTCTAAGTCAGAGCGGCGACTATTTACAGAGGTAGCTAGAAGGTGTGGCTAACTTCTGCGAATAAAATTTTATTTTCGCTGTGTTTTCCATTTCGCGATCGATCGGGCCGTACTTTCCGAACAGCGCTATTGCAGGGTAAGCCACGATTCCCCATTGCATTCGGCTCTCTGGTGCTGGTATCCCCATATTCGTCTCGGACAACATCCCTTTGCAGAGTAGTAAGATAAAACATCATAGCCAATAAAAATTTGAGTCTGCTTTAATCTCGTATTCAACAGGAGATACGATTCTTCATGAATTAAAGATTATATGAAGTAAAACTGAAGCTAAATTGAATCTCCATAGTGTAGTGTATAATCAAAACCGAGTACAACGTTTATTAAGCAGGTTACATCGTAGTCAGGTTCATTCAAAGGCAATAATGTTTTAACGAGCCTAGAGCATTTCCAGTGTAGCAGAAGACATTTGCTGCTTCAGTAACAGTCGTTACCTCGATAAAAGTAAGTGTTTTATATCTATATACAACCATAGTTTCGAATTTCAACTTCAAGTATACCGTATCTACTAGGAATCAGAAAATCCGACCGGTTAAAAGCGATATCGGTATTTTAGTTTTGAATTTTTCTCTATTTCTTTGGTCTCGGTTCTAATAGACGTTTTATATTTTTACCAGTAACCGAGTAAACAACCGAAATATCAATTAGCCGTTTTTAAATAAACTTTTTTAAAAAAAAGGAGTAATTTTTATCCGAAAAAATTTGCGTTACTATATTTTGAAATATTTTATTATTATAGAAAATTGGAAATGCAATTACTGCTATTTTCATAACAATGCCAACAACTAGCTAGAACCACATGACGTAAGGATTTTCACAGCATTGCTGAGACAACAATGTGGTTTCAGGTTCGCACTTACGTGCAGTAAGCAAGACTTGTCCCAAGCTGATCTAACCTATACGGCTGTTTCTTGTTGTCGTCGCCGGATATCTGTCGTATTGCAGAATGGTACCAATCCTAGTCTGCAAATAGTTTTGCGAAGTGACCTAACAATGAAGCACAATGCTTCATTTGTTTCAAACGTTTAGAAATTCATCTGCCATATCTATGAAATGATAAAAGAGGAAGGAAATTGTGGTAACAGTAAGAAATGAAAACTTAACAAGAGTTCATTCATAGTCCTCATCAAAAATAGAAAGTTGCACTTCTGCTGTCTGTGCCTACATAATATGCCTTTATCTGCTTGTAGCCCTTGAAAACGGGCAAATTGACACGAAAAATAGTGTTCTTCAACCTGTTTTCACCCTTTACCACTGACTGTTCGTAATGCCCAAATAGTGGAATGATACTCGACTAGAAACGGATTTTTAGCAGACTTTCAAAAAATTGGAATCAATAGGAAAATACTGTATATTTTTTTGTAGTGTTCGACTACTTGTTACTTTTCGAGAAAAGCAGGGAATGCCGGACGAAGTAAGTTTTCTTTTATTTATTTATTTAATTTAATAGTTTGATTCTCTGTGTCTTGAAACTGAGAGAGTCAAAATTTTTCAGTGTTTGTTCGATTTTTACTTTTATTTCACAACCAGGTTAATTTTAGCGGTTTTAGTAATCACGTTAAAGTGGCATAAAAAAAGTATATTACTGAGAATCAGCTGTTTCAGCAATAACCGCCATCCGTATACCTACTGTAAAGGAACTTGTAACAATAGTTTCTGCGCAACAGAACAGAGTGAGTTGGCAGAGCGAATTGACGTCACATTCAGCCGTCAGGTGTCAAACGCTGTTGCGAGAAGCACAATAGCAGCATTCACACAGCAGTACCTCGGCTTTGCTGGCAAGGTTTGTGCACTGAGCCATTACATCAACCTCTCCTCGGGTTCCCACACACTGCCTTGTTAGCTAAACAGACAAGTAGTCATTAGCAGACGTCAGCTCTGCTGCCCTGAGATGTCTCACTCAACGCGGTGTGTCAAGTACAAAACCGTACAATGTTTGTTTTCCCCGGCGAATCGTCGGAGTAAGTAGTTTATTAACCATGGAAATCCTGCTACAGAACACCAACAGCATTTTACAGACGTTACTCTGTCTGTCTTTTTGTAGTTAGTGCAGTGAACATTTCCGAGCAACACAGTTCACAAAGCACATGCGCACCGTAGGCGGCTTCAGGAAGGAGACGAACAAAAGAAGCTTCATAAAAAATATGAAGATTATATAAGTGATTTCTCTACTAATTCAATGATGAAAAAGCATTTTGCTGAGTAGCTATTACATGAAATTTTCGAAAGTCCTATCTACCCCAGTAAATAGTCTAGACTTCCTTCCAGCGGAATTTGTATCTCTTCGGAGATTATTTTGGCTTATTCACTCCAAAGTAAATGAATCGAATGGTGTAATATACGGAACATAAAAGTGGGTAACTCGACTATTCTGTCTTTCCGTAAATTACTACACTGTGTCTTATAGTGCGAATAGAATAGGCAAGACGTGTGTCAGGATGAAAGACAATGCCGAAAACAACAGAAAAAAGTTTCATAGAAACAGGTAGATGTTCCTTTTATAGAAAGTTAATTCACATGACCTCTCTTCGACAATTCATAACATAAAATGCCCAGTGTAGAACACGCAGCTCTAATAACTACCAATTGGACAATGGTGCAGTGTGTGAGCAACTAGCAAAGTATTTAGCGTACCCTCGGGTGTTTCTAATGCTGACACCATAATAGTATTCATGAAGTTTGACAGCACTTGGCAGATAGCCCCATCAAAAATTACCATCGATTGACGGGTTTTCATGATACGGTTCTCGCAGTATGCCGACTGTACAAAATTCGAATAGGTCTGCTCTTTGCCGATCTCTACTGAAAGATTGTGAAAAGGCGCTGAACCAACAGAGAAGCGTGAATCTGTCGAAAACACAGACACCGAATCCGTATGAAGAACCATTCGCCCGATAACTCATCCCATGTGAAAATCGGATTTCTTCTAAGTTCCCACTCAGGCTGCCGTGGTGATGGGCTAGGCGTTTTTAATTCATTTGGCACCAGAAATTTCTCTCAGAGTTTACCTGAGGAGGGGGAGATGCTGGATGAAGGTGAACATGCCAACATTCTTGGTAGATAACTTCAGGCCAACAGCGGCAGGAGAATTTGTGTTACGAGGAAATGCCCTGTTCTACGCAGCCATTGCTGTCTTCGTGACTCATAAACAGATCTAATAGGTAGCTGATTTGCACTCACTTCCTCCGAATCCTACGAAACTGCTAGTAACGATGTCGTTGACACAGTAGTGTCCAAAGTTAATTATAACTAAGAAATCTGAACATACTTTCTAAACACGTAGTTGTAAATGTTCTTAATACTTAAGTCAACGGACGCTGTGAACAGAACAGCATTAAAAGTATGTACTGCTGGAGTATTGTGATCAAAGACACATTTCACCAAAGCAGTGTAAAAAATTGTGATTTACTTTCATAATGAAAAAAAAAGATTCGATATTACCTTGATTTGTCGTCTATACCATAGAGATGGCTTTTCTTTTTACACCAGTTTAATCTGACCGTTAAAATAACTAGTTTCTGAAATAAGCGATTTTAGGGTTTTTACTCATATTATTTTCTGTAATAAATGTAGAAATCGAACAAAGATTGAAAAATTTTGACTCACTTTCAAGATACAAAGAATCAAAATATTAAATTACATAGCCAAATAAAAAAAAAACCTAGTCCGTCGTGCACTGTTCGCTGCTTTTCTCGAAAAGTGGTAAGCGGCTGGAGACAACAAAAAAATTCAGCAGTATTCTCCTACTGATTCTAATTTTTTGAAACTCAGCTCTAAAATAGGAGATCATACCATCATTTGGGCATTACGGATAGCCAGTGCTAAAAGGTGAAAAGTGAGGTTGAATAACTCCGTTTTTCATGTTAATTCGTCCGTTTTCAAGGTATACAAGTAGACAAAGGTATATTATGTAGACACAGACCGTAGATCAGCTACTTTCTATTTTTATTGTATACTATGTATGGATTTTCATTGAGTGTTTAATTTATTATGGTTCCCATAATTTCCTGCCTCTTTTGTTGTTGCATAGAAATGGTAGACAGATCCTTAATCTTTTTGAAGAAAATTAAGCATTGTACTTCATTGCTACTTCACTTCGTAAAATTATTTACAGACAATGGTTGGTGCCTTTCTGCAATACAGTGGATGTCATATCCAGTGACTACAGCGAAAACCACCGTACAGACCAGGCTGGGGCAAGTCGTGAACACTGCAGGTACACGCCCACCTTAAGCCTCGACACAAGGCGACAGGCATATCATTGCTGTACCAATTTTTATACCATGTATTCGTTGTTCGTTTCTGTTGGCATGGTTATTCAAACAGCACTGATCGCTTTTGCCCTTTTCAATAATAACGTTATATTTCAAACCAATGCTAATTTTACGAATAAAAGTTAATCTTTGTTAAAAAAAGATTTATTTAAAAACGAAAAAGTTTACCACTGCTGCTATGGCTAACTGATATTTCGGTGTTTTTACTGTGTTATTAGACAAATTAAAAAAAAAACGGGACAGAACAAATGCCGAAAAATACCGGTTATTCGGAATTAAAATACCGGTATCGATTTTGATCAGTCGGTTTTTCACAATGTCTAGCATCCTATGCACCGACTATGTTGTTATGCCGTCAGTAGTGAGTCGTGTAATAGGGATTTAACACTTAAATGTTCAAATGTGTGTGAAATCTTATGGGACTTAACTGCTAAGGTCATGAGTCCCCAAGCTTACACAGTACTTAACCTAAATTATCTTAAGGACAAACACACACACCCATGCCCGAGGGAGGACTCGAACCTCCGACGGGACCAGCCGCACTTTAACACTTCATTGGACGTTTTAGCCGAAGAGAATGGATGTCGGCTTGCGAGACTGGAGCCACTCTTTCTCTTTTATCTAACCCCTTGGTTCTCTTCACGAGATTGAATGGATTCCATAGCACTAATCTTATCTCGAATAATTTCTCAGCCAAACTGGAAATTCACCACAGGCTCCTTGTGCGTTAGACGCCCCAGACCCTTCTGAACTGCTAATGGATAGAGGAAAAAAGTACACACATCCGCGGAATTAAGGATGCCGTGACGAATTTTTCAACGACAAACAAGTAATTAAATCCTTGTCCGAAATGTGGTCACGTCCCACCGTCTCCCTTCATTAACATTAGTCCGGACGAGAGAAACATTCTTCCATTCTCATTCCACATGCGGTTTTTTCCCTTTCCCTCCCTACGGGGCTGTCATTCCCGAATCCACGAAAGTGCTTTCGGGAGCCGGTTCCGTCTTAAGAGGCGGGCCATTTTTGGCGAGCGAACTACGACCTGACGGAAACATTCGTTTGTCCCGTAAATGGGGCGCATTGCTTTGTAGTGGTGGCCGGCAGCCATCTATCTCATTCAAGGCGGCAGCGCTGGCCGGCCTATCTGAATTGGCCACCGCATCCACCCCCACCCGCACCCCTGCTGGCCTTCGCGGCAGCGCGGCGTTATTTATATGGCGCTAGGGGCCCCACTGACATCTGCCGCTCAGGAGCCGGGTCTTACAAAAACAAATGACAGCACAACAGCGCGCCGTTTAATCATTGTGTCGGGCGCAATCATTTATACTTGTCAGGCGCGCTTTGCTGCGCTGCCGCCAACAATGGCGGCCGCGTGCCACCTCCTTCCTCCTCACCCCCCCCCCCCCTCCTTACGCCACAGGCGCGTTGCCCAACGACGACGTTTGGCGCGAAAGTTTTTCTCGTTTACGGTGGTCCTCGCGTGCTTCCCCTTCCTCTATAGCCTCTCTTCTATGTCAGTGGGGGTCCTTCCCGCAGCCGAAACCGTTTAGTGATTCTCTATAGCCTCTCTTCTATGTCAGTGGGTGTCCTTCCCGCTGCCGAAACCGTTTAGTGATTCTTGCACCCAGTTTTCGCTTTCAGTGTGCGTTTCAAAGAGGCGTCAACTGCCTTGGTTGACGTTGGGCCCTCGTTCTTTTGGTGCAAATGGACCCAGGAGATTTAGGCTTTATCGGCATCTAGGCCGTGGCCCAAAGCATATGTCTATGCCTATGGTTTCGTCTCCTGCTGGTGGTGACATAATCAAATAGTATAAAGTCTCAGAAAGCAGTTCCAAGTTTAAATAAGCTCAGTAAGCCGAACTGTTTAAACCTGTCTACACAACGGTAAGGTCGTGACTTCATCAGACCGCTTTAAAACAACGCGGAGTCTCCCCGGCGTGTTGGTGGTGTTTCGTTTATTTAGTTCTAAGCCTTACAACTTGTCTAATTTCATTCCTTCTTGTTTTCTGTTAACTTTTTACTGTACCTTTGAATTTCTATGGTCTTCAATACTTCCTAGCATAGTAATAATTATATCTTGATCGAACCATAATCTCGGTGAAAGGAATTTTCAGTTCCCTGGTCCCAATGTATGATCTGCCACTGCTCGAAAGTTGCTGACGCACGCCTGTGCAGTGGTGCTCTAGGCATGCCGGTTCAAATCGAAGCAGCTGATGAAATTTTCACTCTTAGTATTTGGCCAACAAGGGGAGGAACCGTGGTGGCTTAAGGTTCGTGATAAGTCTCTGAGCGAATGTACTGTGTTAAATTCCAATCTCTCCTCTGTGTCTCATGAACAGGTGACATGAAATGGAAATGAGCGTTTGCCGTCATTGGCCGGGAGGCGCTTACGGGGCAGGTCCGGCCGCCTTGGTGCAAGACTTATTACATTCGACGCCAAATTGGGCGACCTGCGCGCCAGATGGAGATGAAATGATGATGAAAACAACACAACACCCAGTCCCTGACTGGAGAAAATCCCCGACTCAGCCGGGAATCGAACCCGGTCTTCTTAGGACGGCAGTCCGTCACGCTGACCATTCAGCTATCGGGGCGGACAACAGATGATACGTGACCCTGTTAATAGTAATTCGTCCAACAGTCGGTGACGTTCTGGAGAGTAGAGGTAGTGGCATCAAGCTGATGGTCCTTGTCATTGTGGCATTGTGCAGCATTAAATTCCATCCTCTCTGCAATGATTCATGAAGTTAGGACGTATGACACTGCTCATTCCAATTTGTCCGTCGGTTGGGGACGTCAAGTCTGGCCACTCCCTTAGTGCTATACGAGAAGAGTAGACTCCGCCGACACTGGTTTCACCCTCTCGTTTCTCTCATCATCATCACCATCACCACCACCACCATCGCCATATAAGAAAAACATAACACTACACTCTATATGCGTTCATTACACTCACCTACACTCCGCAAATACGACAAAACTCTCACATATCCAGAAGTGAAGTCCGCTGAGTATGCAGAGGAAACAATTTGGAAATTTGTGGTAAGTTCCTATGGAACCAAACTGCTGAGGCCATCGGTCCCTAGGCTTACACACTACTTAATCTAATTTAAACTAACTTACGCTATGGAAAACACACAGACTAATGCCCGAGGGAGGACTCGAACCTCCGACGCGCACTGTGTCAAGGCGCAGCTACCCCGCGCGCATATGCAGAGGAAGAACATCCTTTCGGACTAGCGGCTGAACTCATTCCTTGGTATATCTCAGGCAATAATGCCATACGACGCTCACATCTTTTTTTTTTTTTTTTGGTTTTACTACAAAAAAACTATTTCTCTCGTGTTCCTTAAACCGGGTGTTAGATGTTCTTTTTTGGAGTTTCTATGCACATTTGCACGTGATTTCAGGCAGTGGTCTGATGACGTTACTCTGCGACTGTTGAGTTGATATGTATAAACTGTTTATTTATTTATTTATTGTTCCGTGGGACGAAATTAAGGAGAAGTCTCCATGGTCATGGAACGAGTCAATACATGAAATTATAACATGATAGTAGAAACAGATAAAATGAAATATAAGTAACACATTCAGGCGACAATTCCTAAGTTTAAATAAAGAAAATCAACAATGTAACACTGGAATTTGCTTAATTTTTCAGCTCTTTCGGGAGCTCCTCGACAGAATAGAATGAGTAAGCCACGAGGAAACTCTTCAGTTTAGACTTAAAAGTGTTTGGGGTACTGCTAAGATTTTTGAGTTCTTGTGGTAGCTTATTGAAAATGGATGCAGCACAATAGTGCACTCCTTTCTGCACAAGAGTCAAGGAAGTGCATTCCACATGCAGATTTGATTTCTGCCTAGTATTAACTGAGTGAAAGCTGCTACCTCTTGCGAATAAGCTAATATTGCTAACAACAAACGACATTAAAGAAAATATATACTGTGAGGGCAATGTCAGAATTCCCAGACTATTGAATAGGGGTCGACAAGAGGTTCTCGAACTTACACCACACATAGCTCGAACAGCCCGTTTTTGAGCCAAAAATACCCTTTTTGAATCAGAAGAATTACCCCAAAAAATAATACCATATGACATAAGCGTATGAAAATATGCGAAGTAGACTACTTTTCGTGTTGAACTGTCACTTATTTCAGATACTGTTCTAATGGTAATTAAAGCAGCATATTGTTTCTGAACAAGATCCTTAACATGGGCTTTCCACAACAGCTTACTATCTATCAGAACGCCTATAAACTGGAACTGTTCCGTCTCGCTTATAACATGCCCATTCTGTCTGATCAGAATATAGGATCTTGTTGAATTGTGAGTTAGAAACGGTAAAAACTGAGTCTTACTGTGATTTAGCATCAAATTATTTTCCACAAGCCACGAACTTATTTCATGAACTACATTATTTGATACAGTTTCAATATTACACACAAGATCCTTCACTACCAAGCTGGTGTCATCAGCAAACAGAAATATTTTTGAATCATCTGTAATACTAGAAGGCATATCATTTATATAAATAAGAAACAGCAGTGGCCCCAGCAAAGACCCTTGGGGAACGCCCCACTTAACAGTGCCCCATTGGGACTGAACATCACTACCACTCTCAATATTGCGGAGAATTACTTTCTGCTTTCTGTTTTTAAAGTAAGAGGCGAACCAATTGTAAGTTGCTGTTCGAATTACCGATCTTATTTAAGTCTGCTGTCTGAGTGTTTGTAGCCTCTGATGGTGTCTCCAGGATTAGGCGTTTAACCGTTATGAACAGAAATATGCCTTGGACAGCGACCTATTAACCATAAAGCAACATTGATCAAGGACACAAACACCGGCTGTGTAAGCCTGCATTGTATGATCAAACAGACCTAACAAAAACTCGGATGTAAGCAGCTCCGAATAATTCTCGCTAGAAGTGAGGGAGGAGCTGGAAAATGGGTCACTCCCCTGACTCCATTCCGACCCGCGACTGCCTCCAGCGTACGGTCTGTGCAGGCCTGCCGTCACTTAATTTGCCGATCTCGGAAAAAGACTTCCAAAACCCCTGACATTTGAGTCAAATCGGCGTATTTTCCCGGCCACAGTCTTACGTAAGCCGGTGTACTGCAGTATCGAGGTATTACGTATGCAGTACGGACGTGCGCAGTGAAACCCACACTTGCACAGTTGGCTTACCTGCGAACAGGTGTCTGGCAGGCGATCGTCGATTGCCGGCGGTTCGTCACCGTTCTCAACAAAGAAGAATTGAAAATAGTCTGATGGTGAACGTCTAAATGCGCTTGCCGCTGTTTCTTTTTCTTTTCAAAAAGTGAGTATAAATTTGAATAAATCACGGAATAATGTAGATAGAGAGAGAGGTACAAATTGACACACATGCTTGGAATGCCATGGGGTTTTCCTAGAACAAGGCATTGGCGTCGGATGTTGTCTTTCAGCATCCCTAGAGATGTCGGTCGATCACGAAAGACTTGCGGCTTCAGGTAACAACCTCAAAGCCAATAATCGCACGGACTGAGGTCTGGGGACATTGGAGGCCAAGCATGACGAAAGTGGCGGCTGGGCACACGTTCATCACCAAACGACGCGCGCAAGAGATCTTTCACGCGTCTAGCAATACGGGGTGGTTTTTTTTTGTTCTAATAAAACCCCATGTCATTCCAAGCATGTCTGTCAATTTTTACCTCTCTATCTACATTATTCCATGGTTTATTAAGTTTTTAAATTTATACTGGGGGGGGGGGGGGGTTGGGTTGTTTTGGGGAAGGAGACCAGACAGCGAGGTCCTCGGTCTCATCGGATTAGGGAAGGATGGGGAAGGAAGACGGCCGTGCCCTTTCAGAGGAACCATCCCGGCATTTGCCTGGAGTGATTTAGGGAAATCACGGAAAACCTAAATCAGGATGGCCGGACGCGGGATTGAAGCGCCGTCACCCGAATGCGAGTCCAGTGTCTAACCACTGCGCCACCTCGCTCGGTATTTATACTGACTTTTTGATCACACGGTATATATAACTAACGAAACTCCGTACGCGCCACTCTCACTTTAATGAATTTTAACCAAGATTTATTCAGATCTCTTTATTTTGAAACAGCCGAATTTCTCAAGACACAAAAATGATCCGAGCTTAGCCCAGACAGTTATATTAAAAAAACTCCAGGAAGCCTCTGGACGCCACCGGAGAGACTTCTACGTATGACAACACTAAGTCTACATTACTGACCGCTGGAAATATACTTTTTGTCGTACTAACAAATTTCATTGTCAGTCTTGTTGTGCTGTCTTTCGTTTATTTCCGCTTACGGCTTATGTAAAGTACCCAGGATTGTATCTACAGACTCAGGCGTTCTAGATCGATGCTGATAGTTGGAGCACCTCACCCTCACCCTCCAAAGTAGCCCTAGTTTTCCACGATTTTAGTATTTTACCAGTTTTTTGTTAACTTGACAAATTAAAATTACATTACTAGATGAAATGTAATGAATAATGGAATTATTTAAAAGAAATTTGTCATTGACTATTTACTTAAATCAGTCTTGCTCCGCATGGTTATTTCTCGTCTGTAGAAGGAAAACTTACATCGGCTCGAGAAAAGACGAAATCTGATTTACGTGGTGTCGCGATTTAGATGGGAAGGGGATGCATGGGAAACACAATTGTTTCAGCTAAGAATGATAACGACATAAATAAGACCCATACAATTCGTCATCGAGTTGGACTGACTAAACAAAAATATAGTACCTTAACGAGCAATGGTAGCAACTCATAATCAACGCCTTGTTGACTCGTACACGAATCAAAGTGAAACGCAGGTATCCAACAGTTTCGGCTAGAGACGTGTGATGTTCACAAATTATCGAATAAATATGTAAACAATTATCGATATTAAATAATGAATTTATAGAATATCATGGAAAGAAATATACAGATATATCTAAGGCGATTGAAAGCAGACTACTTGTAATGATACTAACGCAAACTAAAATGAAACTATAGTATCGTGAACGGTGTATGTCTCTGGTGGGCTCTATAAAGTGGATAGCTGAGCCAAAGATACTGCTTCTGGTATGAGATAGTAGTGTTGGAGTAAGAGAGAGCTTGGTGCACAGCAATGAGTGTGTATCAGTCTGTGAGCGAAAGAGGATGCAGTAGGCAGTTTTTGTGGTATACTTTGTAAAGGCACCAAGTGTTAGATTATAATGTAGGAATTTCCTCATACCACTGTTTTGTGTTACGTGGCACGTAAAATAGGTAGTTAAAAATGATGAGTGATTTTATAATGGATGTAAAGTGAAATGATGACATGTAAATTTAATTGTGACAAGAAAGGATTACTGGATAGATATTACAAAGAAGCTTTACGACTACTTGTATTATTGGAAATATAAAAGCGGAAGGAGAAGTCTTCTTGCAGTTAAGATGAAGAAGGTTATTTTTTACTATTTTCCTTTTTCCAGCGCTTTAGTGTAAATGTGTTGGCTGATAATTAGTAACTGTAATTTCTCTGTTGAGTAAACCCAGAATGTACGTAAACAGATTGGGTGTATACGCTAGTTAGATATGTCTCTTTCGTAATGTTTCTAAGATTTGTTAACGCGGGTATACGTAATCTGGTGATTTGTGTTAATGCTTTTAGTGATGTTAGATAATACTTGCTGCCCAAATCTCATTGTTTGTGTCTACGTCAGCAAATAAAAGTTTTCATTTAGTACAAAGGATGTGATTTTTCTGCGTAACGTAATTTCAGTTGTCAGAAGTTTTGAAAAGCCAAACTTCGAATACAACTTCTCTACTGCAAAAATCGGTGTTAGTGATTCACCCAAATCACTACTGCCCACTGTGCAGGTCACATGCTTTTTTTTTTAAACATTCAATTTTTCTTAAATGTTTTCATTTATCAGTCAGAAGAATTTCATGTATATTTCAGAGTATTAAGGCCAGCATTCCTTACCGCTGAACCTGTAGCTAGTATATTTTATTCTTCTTCATGAGAGAGCAGAATATAGCGCGGACCACCGATGCTGCTTTAGAGGTACAATTTTATTTATTTGTGATGTGCGCAGGGACCAAAGTTATCACTTTTGAGGATTCTTTACCTAAGGGTCTGAATGTATTTTCTAGTAATTGTATTTCTTTATTGATATTGGGAGTTGCAGTGCCCAATCAGTTCGTATAAAGTTTTGCTAACAGTAACACAGAGTAAGCGCACCAGTAGTTAAAACATGCTACACGATAACTCCAGTTTTGTATACATTCCCATTTCAGGCATTCATTCAGGTGTTTTAATAAATTTTATAAAGAAAGTTACATCATGAAATAATCTCATATCGTGTTTATTGTAGAGGTCTGGGGGTGAGATGTGTACTATGGGGGAGAAAACAGCTACACGAAGGCCAGGAAGTAACGTCACATCCTTCGCCAGGACGCGGGTTGACAGAGGTGCTGGTGACTGGAAGCGAGTAGCGGACGGCTAGTACGACATCCCTGGTTGAATTTGACATTTTTTCGTGTTAGGCACAGAGGTTTAGTCACTGCTGGAGGAGAGGTGCCGACCCCTGAATGATATAGTGAGCCGTGGAGCATTTCGAGCCGTCAGCAGTTACTCCTGGGTAGCGGCGTACGTGAGCTCCGTCACCTACTGGAGAGAGCAGAATCTCCTTCGCCGCACCCAATTCGCTGCCCTATCAGACAGTATGTGAGATCTTACGCCTTGGTTCTCAAAATCGGAAAATTGAGCGCTCTCTATTGCTAGTTAAAGCCGATCTAAATCTACATTACTCCTGCATGCATCCTGTGCATGCAAATTTATAATGGGAGGAGGAGGGTACTTTGCACCACGGCCAAGTCATTACCTGACTTGTTCCAATCGCAATGGAAGGAAACGAAGTATTCATCTGTGCGAGCCGTAACACAAGCTAACAGTGAAAATGTAACTGGGGTGAAATAAATCTTTTTTAACTATACCGGCCACGCTGATAACGAAAACGACAATGAAAAACTCGAATTAACTCTCGTTTCCAAGGAATACGGGGCGCATTTAATTACCGTGACGTTAGCATTCATTGTCAGTCCCTTCCAGTATAGGCTTCGATATCCAGGTGATGGCAGAGTGATGAAGTTTCAGGCAACAACAGCTGTGTGTATTTTGTCGCTATTTTTAGCTCCAGCTCGTAGCAGTAAGGTCTCAAGTGTGCCAAAGTGCCACGACTTTTCACACAGCATTCTTCTATCGCACGTCTATGCATTTCTTGTAATGGAAGCCATCAGACCTATATTCAAGACTGTGAAAGTTAAAATCTCCTGTGATGCCTCTCCTGCACTCAGTTGGCCGGTTTGACAACCTACACCCCTTTAAAAAAATTCACAATTAATACTGGGTGGGATTATTTATAAGCGAGAGAATACGAACTATTCAGAAAATCTGTACTCTTTATTACCTATTGGCTAATAACTTTCTCCTTTGTGTGACATAAAATTAAGTACAGGAAACGTAACACCAATGAAGATTAGAGGAAGTAAGACAGTACACATTTCTTCACTCCTTAGGTCCCAGCATTTTTTTTCTCTCTAGTCTTGCTAGGGCTTTACACGGCGTGCTTTCCTTTCAGGAAAAGAATCTGTTATCTCATTAATGTTCGTAAAACGTTTTGCTACATGAAAAATCAAAATGTCTTGATCTAGTACTGAAGAAGCTGTTAATAGAAATAGTGCCGAAGACTGATGTGGATTCTTGATCTGATTACGTCTATTTTGTCATTGTCTGCTAGATTAAACGAAATGGGCCTTTCTAATATTACAAAATTGTAACGGATACCAAATGAGCGAGTTCGATTTGGCACAAATGGTCATTTTTATCTAACTCTTATGTAAATAACCAGACAGAATATAATTCACGAAGTACCAGTATCAAATCGCTATTAGGCATACTACAAGCAAAACGTTTTACGTTACGAAATAGTCTCACAATCTATGCACCCGCTCCAGTTTCTCAAGAAGGAGACCGAAAAGTTGTTGTTGTTGTGGTCTTCAGTCCTGAGACTGGTTTGATGCAGCTCTCCATGCTACTCTATCCTGTGCAAGCTTCTTCATCTCCCAGTACCTACTGCAACCTACATCCTTCTGAATCTGCTTAGTGTATTGATCTCTTGGTCTCCCTCTACGATTTTTACCCTCCACGCTGCCCTCCAATGCTAAATTGGTGATCCCTCGATGCCTCAAAACATGTCCTACCAACCGATCCCTTCTTCTAGTCAAGTTGTGCCACAAACTTCTCCTCTCCCCAATCCTATTCAATACCTCGTCATTAGTTACGTGATCTACTCACCTTATCTTCAGCATTCTTCTGAAGCACCCACCACATTTCGAAAGCTTCTATTCTCTTCTTGTCCAAACTAGTTATCGTCCATGTCTCACTTCCATACATGGCCACACTCCATACAAATACTTTCAGAAACGACTTCCTGACACCTAAATCTATATTCGATGTTAACAAATTTCTCTTCTTGAGAAACGCTTTCCTTGCCATTGCCAGTCTACATTTTATATCCTCTCTACTTCGACCATCATCTGTTATTTTACTCCCTAAATAGCAAAACTCCTTTACTACTTTAAGTGTCTCATTTCCTAATCTAATTCCCTCAGCATCACCCGACTTAATTTGACTACATTCCATTATCCTCGTTTTGCTTTTGTTGATGTTCATCTTATATCCTCCTCTCAAGACACTGTCCATTCCGTTCAACTGCTCTTCCAAGTCCTTTGCTGTCTCTGACAGAATTACAATGTCATCGGCGAACCTCAAAGTTTTTATTTCTTCTCCATGAATTTTAATACCTACTCCGAATTTTTCTTTTGTTTCCTTTACTGCTTGCTCAATATACAGATTGAATAACATCGGGGAGAGGCTACAACCCTGTCTCACTCCTTTCCCAACCACTGCTTCCCTTTCATGCCCCTCGACTCTTATAACTGCCATCTGGTTTCTGTACAAATTGTAAATAGCCTGTCGCTCCCTGTATTTTACCCCTGCCACCTTCAGAATTTGAAAGAGAGTGTTCCAGTCAACATTGTCAAAAGCTTTCTCTAAGTCTACAAATGCTAGAAACGTAGGTTTGCCTTTTCTTAATCTTTCTTCCAAGATAAGTCGTAAGGTCAGTATTGCCTCACGTGTTCCAACATTTCTACGGAATCCAAACTGATCTTCCCCGAGGTCGGCTTCTACCAGTTTTTCCATTCGTCTGTAAAGAATTCGCGTTAGTATTTTGCAGCTGTGACTTATTAAACTGATAGTTCGGTAATTTTCACATCTGTCAACACCTGCTTTCTTTGGGATTGGAATTATTATATTCTTCTTAAAGTCTGAGGGTATTTCGCCTGTCTCATACATCGTGCTCACCAGATGGTAGAGTTTTGTCATGACTGGCTCTCCTGAGGCCATCAGTAGTTCTAATGGAATGTTGTCTACTCCCGGGGCCTTGTTTTGACTCAGGTCTTTCAGTGCTCTGTCAAACTCTTCACGCAGTATCTTATCTCCCATTTCATCTTCATCTACATCCTCTTCCATTTCCATAATATTGTCCTCAAGTACATCGCCCTTGTATAAACCCTCTATATACTCCTTCCACCTTTCTGCTTTCCCTTCTTTGCTTAGAACTGGGTTGCCGTCTGAGCTCTTGATATTCATACAAGTGGTTCTCTTCTCTCCAAAGGTCTCTTTAATTTTCCTGTAGGCAGTATCTATCTTACCTCTAGTGAGACAAGCCTCTACATCCTTACATTTGTCCTCTAGCCATCCCTGCTTAGCCATTTTGCACTTTCTGTCGATTTCATTTTTGAGACGTTTGTATTCCTTTTTGCCTGCTTCATTTACTGCATTTTTATATTTTCTCCTTTCATCAATTAAATTCAATATTTCTTCTGTTACCCAAGGATTTCTATTAGCCCGCGTCTTTTTACCTACTTGATCGTCTGCTGCCTTCACCACTTCATCCCTCAGAGCTACCCATTCTTCTTCTACTGTATTTTTTCCCCCCATTCCTGTCAATTGTTCCCTAATGCTCTCCCTGAAACACTCTACAACCTCTGGTTCTTTCAGTTTATCCAGGTCCCATCTCCTTAAATTCCCACCTTTTTGCAGTTTCTTAAGTTTCAGTCTGCAGTTCATAACCAATAGATTGTGGTCAGAATCTACATCTGCCCCAGGAAATGTCTTACAGTTTAAAACCTGGTTCCTAAATCTCTGTCTTACCATAATATAATCTATCTGAAACCTGTCAGTATCTCCAGGCTTCTTCCATGTATACAGCCTCCTTTCATGATTCTTGAACCAAGTGTTAGCTATGATTGAGTTATGCTCTGTGCAAAATTCTACAAGGCGGCTTCCTCTTTCATTCCTTCCCCCCAATCCATATTCACCTACTATGTTTCCTTCTCTCCCTTTTCCTACTGACGAATTCCAGTCACCCATCACTATTAAATTTTCGTCTCCCTTCACTACCTGAATAATTTCTTTTATGTCGTCATACATTTCATCTATTTCTTCATCATCTGCAGAGCTAGTTGGCATATAAACTTGTACTACTGTAGTAGGCATGGGCTTTGTGTCTATCTTGGCCACAATAATGCGTTCACTATGCTGTTTGTAGTAGCTAACCCGCACTCCTATCTTTTTATTCATTATTAAACCTACTCCTGCATTATCCCTATTTGATTTTGTATTTATAACCCTGTAATCACCTGACCAAAAGTCTTGTTCCTCCTGCCACCGAACTTCACTAATTCCCACTATATCTAACTTTAACCTATCCATTTCCCTTTTTAAATTTTCTAACCTACCTGCCCGATTAAGGGATCTGACATTCCACGCTCCGATCCGTAGAACGCCAGTTATCTTTCTCCTGATAACGACATCCTCTTGAGTAGTCCCCGCCCGGAGATCCGAATGGGGGACTATTTTACCTCCGGAATATTTTACCCAAGAGGACGCCATCATCATTTAATCATACAGTAGAGCTGCATGTCCTCGGGAAAAATTACGGCTGTAGTTTCCCCTTGCTTTCAGCCGTTCGCAGTACCAGCACAGCAAGGCCATTTTGGTTAATGTTACAAGGCCAGATCAGTCAATCATCCAGACTGTTGCCCCTGCAACTACTGAAAAGGCTGCTGCCCCTCTTCAGGAACCACATGTTTGTCTGGCCTCTCAACAGATACCCCTCCGTTGTGGTTGCACCTTCGGTACGGCCATCTGTATCGCTGAGGCACGCAAGCCTCCCCACCAACGGCAAGGTCCATGGTTCATAGGGGGGGACCGAAAAGTAGCTGTACTAAATTTTTATATAAATTTGGGATCGTCATATTCTTACATATAGTTTTTGCGATGACCCTGATTCTTCTCTTTCCTCGTTCTAACAGACAAGCTCGTCATCACTAATTCTGTAACTATTCCTGCCATTTTCAAAACTTATTCTCAGGTTAACTTAACTACCTCTGCCACAATCACCAGTTTAATTATCCCTCGTAGGCGTTATTACGTCTTCGTACAACGCGTTTTCCGCACTATCCCGTGACTAGATCTTAAGCAACTGCTAACCGGAGACTGTACAACTGGCCCTTAGTAGTGTAGTGATCTGGCAAAAATTATCTGTCAATATTTCATTTTCTTGGATACACCGAACGATTAATATGTAATCTTTCTTACTTGTTGTTCCTGTTAGTCGTTTATTTCCACTCTGGTAGTCTGAATCTATAGATTTCGCTAATAATTATAATAACGGTGATTATTTGCACACCCAGTCAACCACGTAGCGATTGGCATTCCCTCGTTCGTGTTTATTCGGCTCAGCTCGTATAGCCTCCCTTTTGTATGCGGGAAGGTTTTTTTATTTCTAGATGCGACGGGGATTCCCCTGGTAGAGCCAGCACGTACACTATGCACGCGTTCAGAATCAACTAAGAATGTGTTCAAAAACGTTCAAAAACCAACAGGAATGCGTTTCAAATCGTATTCAATTCAAGTATATGAATTTGGCACCACCTGAAATTGCCACCCGGGCAGACTACTGTTTACCCCCCACGCCCCACCCCCTCACCCTCCCCTAGTAGATCTATCCCATTGATTTAACTCCCTACGCAGTCATTGTGCTAATTGGACTGTTGACAGCACTCTAGAATTCACGAGTGATTCCTTCCGCTGATTAAATGTTTTTTTATTTAATTTTTTTTATCACGACTCGGCACAATGCTCGACGGCCCCTGCCTGGTCTTCTACATCTACATCTACATCTACATCTCTACTCCGCAATTCACATTTAAGTGCTTGGCAGAGGGTTCATCGAACCACAATCATACTATCTCTCTACCATTCCACTCCCGAACAGCGCGCGGGAAAAACGAACATCTAAACCTTTCTGTTCGAGCTCTGATTTCTCTTATTTTATTTTGATGATCATTCCTACCTATGTAGGTTGGGCTCAACAAAATATTTTCGCATTCAGAAAAGAAAGTTGCTGACTGAAACTTCATAAATAGATCTCACCGCGACGAAAAACGTCTTTGCTTTAATGACTTCCATCCCAGCTCGCGTATCATATCTGCCACACTCTCTCCCCTATTACGTGATAATACAAAACGAGCTGCCCTTTTTTGCACCCTTTCGATGTCCTCCGTCAATCCCACCTGGTAAGGATCCCACACCGCGCAGCAATATTCTAACAGAGGACGAACGAGTGTAGTGTAAGCTATCTCTTTAGTAGACTTGTTGCATCTCCTAAGTGTCCTGCCAATGAATCGCAGCCTTTGGCTCGCCTTCCCCACAATATTATCTATGTGGTCTTTCCAACTGAAGTTGTTCGTAATTTTAACACCCAGGTACTTAGTTGAATTGACAGCCTTGAGAATTGTACTATTTATCGAGTAATCGAATTCCAACGGATTTCTTTTGGAACTGAAGTGGATCACTTCACACTTTTCGTTATTTAGCGTCAACTGCCACCTGCCACACCATACAGCAATGTTTTCTAAATCGCTTTGCAACTGATACTGGTCTTCGGATGACCTTACTAGACGGTAAATTACAGCATCATCTGCGAACAACCTAAGAGAACTGCTCAGATTGTCACCCAGGTCATTTATACAGATCAGGAACAGCAGAGGTCCCAGGGCGCTTCCCTGGGGAACACCTGATATCACTTCAGTTTTACTCGATGATTTGCCGTTTATTACTACAAACTGCGACCTTCCTGACAGGAAATCACGAATCCAGTCCCACAACTGAGACGATACCCCATAGTCCCGCAGCTTGATTAGAAGTCGCTTGTGAGGAACGGTGTCAAAAGCTTTCCGGAAATCTAGAAATACGGAATCAACTTGAGATCCCCTGTCGATAGCGGCCATTACTTCGTGCGGATAAAGAGGTAGATGCGTTGCACAAGAACGATGTTTTCTGAAACCATGCTGATTACGTATCAATAGATCGTTTCCTTCGAGGTGATTCATAATGTTTGAATAGAGTAAATGCTCCAAAACCCTACTGCAAACCGACATCAATGATAGAGGTCTGTAGTTAGATGGATTATCCTACTATCCTTCTTAAACACTGGTGCGACCTGCGCAATTTTCCAATCTGTAGGTACAGATCTATCGGTGAGCGAGCGGTTGTATATGATTGCTAAGTAGGGAGCTATTGTATCAGCGTAATCTGAAAGGAACCTAATGGGTATACAATCTGGACCTGAAGACTTGCCCGTATCAAGCGATTTGAGTTGCTTCGCAACCCCTAAGGTATCTACTTCTAAGAAACTCATGCTAGCAGCTGTTCGTGTTTCAATTTCTGGAATATTCCATTCGTCTTCCCTGGTGAAGTAATTTCGGAAAACTGCGTTCAATAACTCCGCTTGGTTCAGTTGTGGTTGTTCCTTCCTGTTCCCACTTCACAGTCACAACACCAACATTCTACTTCGGCAGCTTTAGAAGTACTGAAGTGTCCCTAATGGTTTGATACTCAGGTGTTTACTACTTCTCTACTGACAACACAATACTCCCAGCCTACTTTTATAATGGCAAGTCCATCTCTCGTGATACCTAGTGGTCAATTCCTCATTACATTGCAGTGCACAGATGCTATCGATTAGACAGAGTATTCCAGAGATTCGTACACTATGTGATCGAAAGTATCCCGACATCTGGCTGAAAATGACTTACAAGTCCGTGGCGCCCTCCATCGGTAATGCTGGAATTCAATATGGTGTTGGCCCACCCTTAGCCTTCATCTCAGCTTCCACTCTCAAAGGCATACCTTCAATCAGGTGCTGATAGATTTCTTGGGCAATGGCAGCCCATTCTTCACGAAGTGTTGCACTGAGGAGAGGTATCGATGTCGGTCGGTGAGGCCTGACACGAAGTCGGCGTTCAGAAACATCCCAAAGGTGTTCTGCAGGAGTCAGGTCAGGACTCTGTGTAAGCCAGTCCATTACAGCGATATTATTGTCGTGTGACCGTTCCGCCACAGGTCGTGCATTACGAACGGGTGCTCGATCGTGCTGAAAGATGCAATCGCCATCCCCGAAATGCTCTTCAACAGTGGGAAGGACGAAGGCGCTTAAAACGTCAATGTAGGCCTGTGCTGCTGTGATAGTACCACGCAAATCAACAAGGGGTGCAAGCCCCCTCCATGAAAAATACGACCACACCGTAACAACACCGCCTCCTTTTTTGACTGTTGGCACTACACACGCTGGCAGATGACGTTCACCGGGCATTCGCCATACCCATACCCCGCTATTGGATCGCCACATTGTGTACCGTGATTCGTCACTCGAAGCAACGTTTTTCCACTGTTCAATCGTCGAATGTTTACGCTTCTTACACCAAGCGCTGCGCCGTTTGGCATTTATCGGCGTCATGTGTGGCTTAAGAGCAACCGCTCGACCATGAAATCCAAGGTTCTTCACCTCCCGCCATACTGTCATAATACTTGCAGTGGATTCTGATGCAGTTTGGAATTCCTGTGTGATGGTCTAGATAGATGTCTGTCTGTTACACATTACGATCCCCTTCAACTGTCGGCGGTCTCTGTCAGTCAACAGACGAGGTCGGCCTGTACGCTTTTGTGCTGTACGTGTTCATTCACGTTTCCACTTCACTATCACATGGGAAACAGTGGACCTAGCGATGTTTAGGAGTGTGGAAATGTCGCGTACGTATGTATGATACAAGTGACACCCATTCACCTGGCGATGTTCCACGTCCGTGAGTTCCGCGGAGCGACCTAATCTGTTCTCTCAAGATGACTACTGAGGTTGCTGATATGGAGTACCTGGCAGCACAATGCACCTAATATGAAAAACGTATGTTTTGGGGGGTGTACGGATACTTTTGATCACATAGTGTATAATTCTACATATTGTATGAGTTCATAAATGATGTCATTTTCGCCCGAGACTATTTCATTTTATTTTTACTCCATTAGAAATGTGTGAGTAAATACGAATGTAGATTCGTGACAGAAAAAATACTTCTAACTGTACGTAACACCGCTGCAGCGACAGGTTGGCCCGTTAGAACATTTTAAAAACTGACAGTACAGGAGATAAAGTGCAAGACATTTGAAAGCCATTTTAGTTATCAGAGAGCGTTTCACCAGCGAGTTATGCTTCCAAAGCACTTGCAGCGGACAAGAATAAACATCGTCAGTACACGAGCTTCTCCGTTAATTGCGGCGGCAGGCCAGAAAATTGCCGCCGCTGATGGTCTTATCTGTTTCCCAGCCGTTACAAAGCAGGTAGAGCTTCCTGTTCTGTTCTGTTCTGTTCTGTTCTCCAACACAATACGCCGTAGCAGACACGTCTACACAACAGCTAGTACACTGGCATTCTCTTCAGTTCTCCGCAAGAGAAACCAGCAATTCATCAGAGCAATTCACTCGTTATTTTGTACTCGCATTACTTTTGAAGAGATCTGCTTAGTCCAGGTGTTTGAGTGTAATTCTTAATGAGTAATAAAGGCAGCTGTATGAAATAATCACACAGTAAAAGTATAGCGAAAATGCTGAAATATTACATTTTACTAAATGTTCAAAAGGTTTTAGTAAGAGACGAGAGACGATATCAGAGTAGAAATGGCTACAATTGGGGAGCAGAGTTTAGTGTTTAGCGAAATACACTGGTGTCCAAAATTAAAGCAACAAACGAAAATTTTGCAAGGTTGCGTTTATGTTCTCACAAAACAGTACAAACAGGTGATAGTAAAGTAGAAACAATGTAAAGAATATAGAAGATAAACAGTTGCAACATGCATAGCGATAGACAAAAATGTTCTTCGTTTTCTCCAACTTAAGGAATTGCGGACACATTCCGACAACTGGGTAATGTGCTCAGTATGGAGTGATCCCACCTGTGGTAGCAATACTGGCATGACAACCACGGGGCTTGCTGTAAATGATGTCATCAATCTCATGTTGAGGCAATAACGCCCATTCTTCTTGCAGAGCTGCTCACAAGTCTTGGAGAGTGGTTGATGGATGCTGACGTGATGCAACACGTCTTCCTAGTGCATCCCAGACATGATCTATGGGATTTGAATCGGGAGAGCGAGTAAGCCACACCATGCATGCAATATCTGCCTTTTCCACGAAAACATCAGCCACCCATTCTCTATGAGGTCGAGCATTATCGTCCATCAATATGAAGTTGGGCCTCGCAACAACCGTATATGGGGCCACAAGATCTCATCACGATACCTAAAAGCAATTAAACCTTGCCGATACATCTGTTCAATTTCATGAGGAGGTGTTCGATTGGTCAACATATTCTCTGTCCACACCATTAGGGATTTTTCTAGGTATCGGTCTCTTTCCACAGCGTTTTGGTCGCAAAACCGTGTTCTACGTTCCCTCCAGATACGAATCCGTCGAGAATCACTCTCCAGACCAAATAGGGACTCATCTGTGAAAAGAACATTGGCCTACTGTTCGAACGTCCAGGTGGCATGTTAACGATTCCACTCTAGACTTTCCCTCATGTGAAGACACATCAGAGGTACACATACAGCATGTCCCCAACAATAAGAGTCACTCTGCCGAAGCCTACTATACACCACGTCCAGTGGATGCTGCAAGGTCAGATGCCAGCTTCCGTGTAGTGCTATGGCGGTACCGTCATGCCGTTACAGCCTAATAAAAGTCCTCTCTTTCGACGTCACATGTGGTCGCCACTGCCCTGGTCTTTAGGATACACTTCCGGTCTCTATGAACTGCTTCTGCATTCGAGAAGCAACAGAGCGATTCACATTAAGCCATCAGGCCATATCAGTTTGCGACTGTCTTGCTTCCATTCTTCCTACGGCCCTCGCAACGCAGAGAGTTGTCTACAGCCATTGTGGATGTGGGACTGCCTAGAAAACTCTACCCCGTTTGATAGGTGTCCTGGAATCATCATTGGCGCGGTTGTCCATTGACCGGATTGCCATCTTCCGTGAAGAACTCGATCGTACGGACATTAGTTGACAATTTGCGTGATTATATCCTGAATTAGACACAGGTCGGGGAAACAGCGGTTCGTTGCTTTAATTTTCGACCCCAGTGTATGTGAGGTGTTTCTTTCTTGTGTAGTACGTAGGCAAGAAAAATAATATGGCTAAAGAAAAATAAGAGTCTTGTGAGCTTATTAACTTACATATCACCGAGGGATAGGTTCAATCGCTTCTTCCCCAAGGATTTTCTTTCCCCGCGTACAGCGGTCACTTCCCTTACTCTGGGTGAGTTGTGTTTTAAGTGTACTCGTTGACTGTAGGTGGCAGTAATTGAAGTGTGTATCTACTAGTGGTATCGTATTTGTTTCGTATGACGATGAGCGAAAGAGGAGTGTGAAACGTGGTGCCTGCACATGATTTACTCCTCTCGAATAGTGCCAAGTGTGGTTCTAACCTTAGTGTGCATGTCCGACGGAGGGATCACCATAAACAATACAATACTTCGACCATGAAGGATGACGTCATGAGGGCCACGACTACTGATATATGTATATAAACAAAGCAGTTTTCCACGTCAGTCACTAATTCATTTGCCGCTACATGTTTTGATGGCTCACACCATGATCTTCAGGTGAACACTTGTTTAGTTACATAGCTGTTGTTAATGAAGAGCGCAGGCATCTTTCCACAGCAGCAGGCAAAGGCAAGGTAGGTTTTATTGCATCTTTTACTGGTTATAAAATTGTGTTAAAGTTGAAAAAAAGAAATATGAATCTGTTTTATACAGGGTGTTACAAAAAGGTACGGCCAAACTATCAGGAAAAATTCCTCACACACAAATAAAGTAAAGATGTTATGTGGACATGTGTCCGGAAACGCTTAATTTCCATGTTAGAGCTCATTTTAATTTCGTCAGTATGTACTGTACTTCCTCGATTCACCGCCAGTTGGCCCAATTGCAGGAAGGTAATGTTGACTTCGGTGCTTGTGTTGACATGCGACTCATTGCTCTACAGTACTAGCATCAAGCACATCAGTACGTAGCATCAACAGGTTAGTGTTCAACACGAACGTGGTTTTGCAGTCAGTGTAGTGTTTACAAATGCGGAGTTGGCAGATGCCCATTTGATGTATGGATTAGCACGGGGCAATAGCCGTGGCGCGGTACGTTTGTATCGAGACAGATTTCCAGAACGAAGGTGTCCCGACAGGAAGACGTTCGAAGCAATTGATCGGCGTCTTAGGGAGCACGGAACATTCCAGCCTATGACTCGCGACTTCGGAAGACCTAGAACGAAGAGGACACCTGCAATGGACGAGGCCATTCTTCGTGCAGTTGACGATAACCCTAATGTCAGCGTCAGAGAAGTTTCTGCTGTACAAGGTAACGTTGACCACGTCACTGTATGGAGAGTGCTACGGGAGAACCAGTTGTTTCCGTACCATGTACAGCGTGTGCAGGCACTATCAGCAGCTGATTGGCCTCCACGGGTACACTTCTCCGAACGGTTCATCCAACAATGTGTCAATCCTCATTTCAGTGCAAATGTTCTCTTTACCGATGAGGCTTCATTCCAACGTGATCAAATTGTAAATTTTCACAATCAGCATGTGTGGGCTGACGAGAATCCGCACGCAATTGTGCAATCAAGTCATCAACACAGATTTTCTGTGAACGTCTGGGCAGGCATTGTTGGGGATTCTTGATTAGGCCCCATGTTCTTCCACCTACGCTCAATGGAGCACGTTATCATGATTTCATACGGGATACTCTACCTGTGCTGCTAGAACATGCGCCTGTACAAGTACGACACAACATGTGGTTCATGCACGATAGAGCTCTTGCACATTTCAGTCGAAGTGTTCGTACGCTTCTCAACAACAGATTCGGTGACCGATGGATTGGCAGAGGCGGACCAATTCCATGGCCTCCACGCTCTCCTGACCTCAACCCTCTTGACTTTCATTTATGGGGACATTTGAAAGCTCTTGTCTACGCAACCCCGGTACCAAATGTAGAGACTCTTGATGCTCGTATTGTGGACGGCTGTGATACAATACGCCATTCTCCAGGGCATCAGGGATTCCATGCGACGGAGGGTGGATGCATGTATCCTCGCTAACGGAGGACATTTTGAACATTTCATGTCACAAAGTGTTGGAAGTCACGCTGGTACGTTCTGTTGCTGTGTGTTTCCATTCCATGATTAATGTGATTTGAAGAGACGTAATAAAATGAGCTCTAACATGGAAAGTAAGCGTTTCCGGACACATGTCCACATAACATATTTTCTTTCTTTGTGTGTGAGGAATGTTTCCTGAATATTTGGCCGTACCTTTTTGTAACACCTTGTATATAGAGTGTCCCAGGAGGAACGGTCATTCAGAAACATGACAGGAATGATCATTCGAAGCAAAAATGTAGTAAATATGGGCTCTAAAATGTATACCTTGACAACTACGAACAGTACTAGATACTGTGAATCGGATGTCTTACATTGCAAGGCCTTTGCTTTCCATATTTTAGGACGGTGTGGTATGGACCAAAACAATAAAAAATGTCCTGTAAACATGGGTTCTAAAGTGCATACCTTAAAAGATATGATCACTTGTTCCGTAGAAGAGATGGGTTTCACGGTAGCGATGATGAACAAGTGCTCATACCTCATAATGTATGCACTTCAGAACCCATATTTACTACACATTTTTTTTCTTGTTTTGATTCGTACGACACCTCTGGAAATATGGAAAGGTAAGACCTTGCAATAGAAGAGATTTGTTGTAATATTCGATCTGTGCACATTTCCATATTTTGTTGTGGCACATCACGTTTTTATAAATTACAAAATAACATATTTATATAGTCATATAATACAATAAACGAATTCTGCACATGTCCATAATCTGTTGCAGTCTATTCATATTACTGAAAATAAAAGAAAAACGTTTATACATATAACAATGCAATATATTAACCGAATTGTGACGTACAGTAACGAATAGCAAAGGTCCAGAAATTGCACCTGTCAAATATCTTTACACTTAATGTATGAAATAAGATATCTGACATGTATAACATCTTTGAGGTAACAGTGTAATCACAATAAACAGTGTAGAGCACAGACAGCAAGCAGCAGCATGCAGCCTTTTTTCAACTGTACTCCCTTTGCAAGTACACTTTACTCTCACAAACTCATGTATTTTTTTAAGTTTAACGGTGCCTTTTCTACATCAACGGTTTTATCACCGTCAAAAGACGCTATATAAACTGCCTTGCAGTTGGTCTGCTTATGTCGAAAGACGTCTGTGCTTTGCACAAATAACAGCAATGTAACTGAACAATACTTCAACTGGGGGTGTGAACCATCGAGGGCGTAGCGACAAAATACATAAGTGAACGACACAGAAAACAGTTTCATTTCTAACTACCAACAGTGTCACATGTCTTCACTCCAAGAGATACTGCGAAGATGTTTGGACGTAAGTCTACGACAGCGCCGCAATGGCTCGTTGAAAGACGTTAAATTTTGTTTACTCTTCAGTCTTGATTAATTTAAACCCTGAAAGAATTTGAGAAATGAAAGATGTGAGGTTAGTAATCTAAATTAATAGTTCAACTGGAGTGAGAGAACTGTCCTAATGAAACGTAACTGTTGCCAGTTATCTGGTTTAACGACTGGCAGGCCTTGTGATAGAGTTGAGAGCGAACAGAGTGAAGTAAATCAAAAGATTAAGTCGTGGCTGTATCTAGTATACGACTGTAATTTGATGTAAACACGCTATTCGTTGCAAGTACAACCCGTGCAAAGCACACGTTTTCGCTTTCTGTACCAAGTGAGAAAACTACAATGTCTATACTGGTTTATCCTGAAGCCATAAGAAGCATTTATTCGAGGTGTGATAAAACAATACGGTGAATGAATTTTTTAATTTTTATTTTTTGTTTTTGTAGCTGCTGCTAACTCTACAAGCATTTCTTGTAATTTGGACGATAGCCTGATTCGTTGAGACAGCCACCGTCAAGTTGTGACTGCCAGACATCGTACAGACACGCTAGAGGGAGGTTTGTGTTTACCTTTTCTGTCGTGCTTCATGGATTTAGAACAACGCTTGAACATTAAGTTTTGTGTCAAGTTGCAAGAAACTCAGGAAATGTTGAAATTGATGGATGGTGATAATTCTGCAACACCGAAGACTGTTTACTAGTGGCATTTAAAAGAGGATATGAGTCGATAGATGACGAGCAACCTTCTGGACGTCCATTAATCTTAAAAACAGAAGAAAACGTGCGAGAATTCCCAAAAGTGTGTACGTCTATTCGAGAGCTAACCGAATAACTTAGCGTCTATTACGGGTCCATGCAAAGCTTTTTAACCGAGAATTTGCAAATGAGACGAGAGTGTGCAAAATCTATTCATGGACTTTTGAGTGATGAACAGAGGGAAAATCGCACGTTGCGAGCTACCGTTGAAAGATGTTTCAAGCCGCGGAAGTTCGCCTACGAGGCGTGACTCCTAGAAGCATGCTGGTCACTCCTCCCGATATCCGCGCCTAGGCGCACAGTTGGAAGAGGAGCCGACCAACGCTGCCGTCACAACACCGATGCTGCGAGTGGTGCGTCTACAGCTAACCACGGCACAACAGAACACGGTGAGCGCAAGAGCAATCACGCCAGAGGAGCTGCGAGATTTATTTGTTTATAGCCTCGGTAATGGCATTGAACCTGGAATGCTAGTTAAAAAGTAACAAAAATATGGAAAGGTACAATGAACAATTATAACGATTCTTGTTTTTTAAGGAGCTGTTCGGTTATAGTTTCTAGGACAACCAGCATCCTAAGTCTAAAATTAAATCTTCTTTGTGTTACTTGTGTTACTGCTTCTGAGAGCAAAGATTGGAACAGAGTCTAGCTTCAGATGGGGACTTCATCAAAATGTTAACATCTCAAATAGGAGGATATTTCATACTGTAGTCACTGGCAGCACAAAACCACACATTCGCAGTTATCTAGCAAACCACTTTTTTGCAGGCCCTTATTTACAGCAATGTTTCGCTTATTTTATCGTATACTTTGGACTGTGTCGGCGTAAATTACTATTTACAGTAAACCCCACGCACGGGTCTTCCACTTGGGCGCCTCTGGCACCTATCTCAACTTGCTCCCCACTCATCTTGGCTTCCCTCTCAGCTCGGCACCCCTCCCACCTTGGCATTGCTCTTGGCGCCCCTCCCAGTATAGCACCACTCTCAGCTTTGCATCACTCTCAGCCTGGTGCCCATCTCAGCTTACATCCCTCTCAACTTGGCATCTGTCTCAGCTTGGTGTCCGTCTCAACTTGACATACCTCTCAGCATGGCACATCTCTCAGCTTGGCACCCCTCTCACCTTGACATTCCCCTCACTTTGGCTCTCCTCCCAGCTTGGCACCACTCTAAGCAATGCATCCCTCTCAGCTTGGCATCCCTCTCAGCTTGGCACCTCAGCATAGCATCTCTTTCAGCTTGGTACACCTCTCAGCTTGTGTCCCTCTCAGCTTGGTACCCTTCTCACCTTGGCATCCCTCTTACCCTGGCTCACCTCTCAGCTTGGTGCCCCTCTCAGTTTGGTGCCCCTCTCAGTTTGGTGCCCCTCTCAGTTTGGTGCCCCTCTCAGCTTGCACACCTCTCAGCTTGGCATCTCTCTCAGCTAGGTGCCCCTCTCAGCTTGGCACCACTCTCAGCATTGCATCCCTGAGCTTGGTATCCCTCACAGCATGTGTCCCTCTCAGCTTGGTGTCCCTCTCAGCTTGGTGCCCCTCTCAGCTTGGTGCCCCTCTCAGCTTGGTGTTCCTCTCAGCTTGGTGCCCCTCCTCAGCTTGGTGCCCTTCCTCAGCTTGGTGCCCCTCCTCAGCTTGGTGCCCCTCCTCAGCTTGGTGCCCCTCCTCAGCTTGGTGCCCCTCCTCAGCTTGGTGCCCCTCTCAGCTTGGTGCCCCTCTCAGCTTGGTGCCCCTCTCAGCTTGGTGCCTCTCTCATCTTGGTGCCCCTCTCAGCTTGGTGCCCCTCTCAGCTTGGTGCCCCTCTCAGCTTGGTGCCCCTCTCAGCTTGGTGCCCCTCTCAGCTTGGTGCCCCTCTCAGCTTAGTGCCCCTCTCAGCTTGGTGCCCCTCTCAGCTTGGTGCCCCTCTCAGCTTGGTGCCCCTCTCAGCTTGGAGCCCCTCTCAGCTTGACACCCATCTCAGCTTGGCACCCTCATAGCTTGGCACACCAAGTGGCCACTTGTGTCACTAGGGCCTTAAATTGGCCCTGTCTTCAATGGACCAAAAAAGACAGAAATTGGGTAATAACTGACAGGAGATGTCTAGCGTACTCTGAATAAACGTGGTTTAGCCTCTTTTTAATAACTGAAAGACAATGAATTGAGTGACAGTTTAAAGAGCACTGCAGGGAGGGCTGGATGTGGCTCTGTGATAAACTGGGAATGTTTTTCAAACCAAGGCTTGGCCACATTCATTCAGACTATCACAAATATATATCAGGATGTTCATCTCAACATTCTCCGTGACCAAGTGTTGACCTTGGTTTTCAATTTTCATGATGAGTTGGCAAACCCGACTATAAAGGTGACAACAGCAGTGTTTCCAGGGCTGCATATATACATTCCTGGTTTGACCAATAATCATGCATGTTGTTGCATCTCGAATGGTCGGCTAAATCACCTGATTTATAGAACTTTGAAAATACCTGGCAGTATTTGTAATTTTGAATGAAACGTACCGCTGGACTTTCCGAGGCCTGCTCAGATGGAGTTCGAGTCCGAGTTCGAGCGTGCTCCTCGCCAAATTGAGGCCGTTATAAAGGCTAGAGCTGATTGATTAGTTGTTTTTTTTTTTATCCCGTGTGCTTATTAGAAGCTTCCCACGGCCTGTTTACGGAGTGTGTGCGGCATTTGTGCTGTTAGAGTCTGAAACGGCAGCTTATAGTAGGTTAAAGACCATCTCGACGCCTCACAGTGCTACTTTTGTAATGAAAGCGGCTCGTTAAAGATCCGGTGTAACACAGCTGTGCTGTAGGCTCTAGTTAACTCCCCGTGTACGCCTCCCGGCACCGCAGCAGAACCGGCAACGCCGGCGAGCGGCCGCGAAGCGAAGAAAGGCGCGAGCGCCGGCCTCCTGGAGTAGCGGCGGCAGCGCTGCGACACCCCTGGCGTCACGTCCGTCCGCGAGAAGCTGTTAATTAATAATTAGCAGGTTGGCGGCAGTGGGGGAGGTAGAGTAATTGCGGCCGCAGTGACGCGGACACTCGCCGCTGTAAAGCCGGTAATTGAGATGCCCGCAGCAGATAGGCCGGGGCTCGCGCTGCCGGCTGCCCACGGCCCCTCTGCCTCCGCCGCCTCCGCCGCACCACACCGCCTGCTTTACGATTCATTGTCAGCTCCTGTCTCTGATGCTGCTACCACCGTTTCTCGCTCCTGTCTTCGCTGGTAAAGAGCTGTCAGCGTTGCGGCTATTGCAATTCCGTAACTCGTGGCGTCCAGCGATAATCTCAACCCTACATCTGACAATTAAAAGGCTTTGTGACAGTGTATAGCACAGAAACGTTATACAAAAATTAGAAGTGTTTTCCCGAGTTGTAAAGCGGCTAATGACGTACAGTGGTCAGTAAGACAGCGTGAGCGAATGAGGCATGAAATTGATAGTTAAAGGCTAAATGCTTCCTATAAGCTTCAATTTCGAAACTTGTGTTCCACAAGTGTCAATGCTGCGACCATTCATTTTTATTGTATGAGAAGTAGTTAACTGGAAATCGAATATCCGCCACACCGGGAACATGGAACGGTAGCATTCAAAAGTAATCACCACACCCACTGTTAGACGAGGTGATACTATGAAGTCTTGTTTCATAGAACGCCGCCGGCTGCTGATGGATACACAACCGCACCCGCACGTCCTTACCCAACAGAAACCGAAGTCGACGATTGTCTTTCTTCAGGTCGCCAAATATTGAAAACCGCATGGGGAAAGATCCAGGCTATACAGAGAATGTTGCAGTGTTTACCATCCACACCTCTGAAGTGTAGCCCTCATCCGATTGGCAGTGAGTGGCTGGTGTTATCGTCCAACACGATGATTCCGTCCTACAGTATTGCTGGGCGTTTTGACTTTATGGCACGTCGCAGTTTCTACAAAGTGCATTCATAGTGCTGAGCATTGATTGAGGAACTCCAGCGAGTAGACGGTCACTGCAGTCAAAGAAGTAGTTCATCATGACCTTTGGGATGTTTACACTGTCGGCTTCGCCGTTTTCCCTAGTGCTGTCGGAATGCATTAGGACGGTATCATCCTGCTGCACCATGACGATTTGCTAGGGAAGCACTCATCCTCCGTACAACCCAGATCTTTCACCACGTGATTTTCACATCTATGACGACCTGAGGAAAGACATGCTTGGACGTCGGTTTCAGTCGGACGAGGTAGTGCAAGAGTGACTATGGCTGTGGATCCGTTAGTGGCTGACCCCATTCTATGAAACAGGAATAGATCGTCTTGTCTCCCAGTGGGACAAATGTCTCAAAGCTTGTGATGATTAGTTTTGAATGTAAGCACTCCATGGTCCCGTTGCAGTGCGTGTATCATTTTCATTTGGCTACCCCTTATATATGCAACAAACACAAAAATGTGGAAGTTCTACAGCATCAGTTTATGTCGTTAATCAGTTTTCGGCTTACAATGCCATCGCCAGATAACAGATGACTGCTGTCGTTAAATACGATTCGGTACTGGCGAACAGCATCGAAAATGGTACCACAAAAGAAGAGTGAGATGCAAAGCAAAACAGAGTCTATTTCGCCTCTGACAATGCAGATTCGTCATAATTTAAAACATTTAACGTAAATATTAATAGAATGTGAAGATAACGCACTAGAAATAACTCAGATTAAATACTTAATAAGCCGTGTGTTTGTGTATGAGTGTGTGTGTGTGTGTGTGTGTGTGTGTGTGTGTGTGTGTTTGAGAGAAAGAGAGAGAGAGAGAGAGAGAGAGAGGATGAGGTGGAAGGAAAGGAGACCTACATAAGAAAGAAGAAATCATTCTGTACATATATCTAATAGTAACTGTTATAATTACTTCATAAATGACACGTTTATGTATCTAAATATGAAGACTCAGCAAGAAAGAATGTAAACATGTGGTAAATATAATAATTTAACTTACATTGACAGACACAAAAAATTAATACAAGTCAGGTGTTCTTGATTATAGGAGAATAACTTCGAAAGGTATTAAATATGGAAAAATTTGCGGAACCCGAGTAAAAAGAAATCTTTGGTAATTGTAACGTGATTGGTAATAAATTAGCTAAACTATTGTAGAATTAGTAGCTGTGAAGTTTCTGATACTGAAATGTTTAAGTAAATTGAGTTGCATAACGCAGCAACACAGTGTATATTACTGACACAGTGGAAGTCGCTTCATGTGAAGCCGAAGTCTTCCAGCACTGTAGAGATATAACAGAGTGAGTCGATAATCTAATGGAAGGTTCGGTGCATAACTTAATAAAAGATACAGGAGCGACAAAGGTGTTTATAGTAACTTGGATGTTAATATCCGAGGGCTATAACACCAGCGGAAGTCTGCGACAGGCCATTATTTAGGAACATATCTCAAATTACCGATGAAGATGCTGTAAATGATGTCTGTTCTTCTCAAAACTCAGATTTAATGGCAAAGTCTATATTCTGAATGAAACCTGTACCTGACCTTAAATATCAACAACCACTATGCAAAACAGATGTTATTTTCGTTTGCTTGGAATAAGTGTCATGCACAAAATTTTAGATAGGTCGTTAAAATTCATTTAAATACTGCTTAGAAAGATGGCAAAAAAATGATGGAGACAATTAAATATCCTCGTAATGTATACAAAAGACAACATATTAAAATTTCACTGGTCGCTATAAAGGGAAGATAGAAACTAAATGATTTTGAGGAGCATGGCTTCGTCTTTCTCTCTAGTTCCAAGCACAGACTCACCGAACATTGGGGTGCAAAGAGACGATGTAGAACCGAAGATTGCTTTGCAAATTCTGTAGAACGGCTCACTTAGAGGCGTTTCAGCAGGAGCAGCTGAAATTATATAATGGTTGCTCTGTAACACTTTACAGCAACCACTGAAGATTCAACAGCATTATTAGTTTATCTAAATTCGAGAGGAGCTCAGAAATGATGCATATAGGCAAGATAAATAATTTTGAAAATGAAAATAATCCTCTTCTGTAACTAAAATTACTAACATTTGCTTGTAGGCAGCTTTCACGAATTGCTGGATGTGGAATCCATTTTCATGTCTAGTATAAAATGGTTAAATGGATCTGAGCACTTAACATCTGAGGTCATCAGTCCCCTAGAACTTAGGACTACTTAAACCTAACTAACCTAAGGACATCACACACATCCATGCCCGAGGCAGGATTCGAACCTGCGACCGTAGCGGTCTCGCGGTTCCAGACTGAAGCGCCTAGAACCGTTCGACCACACCGGCCGGCTGTCTCGTATATGGACTGCATGGGAAAGACAGCATGTGCTCTTCACTATCCCTCAATCTACTGGATTAAACCACCTTATGAATGAAAGTATGAGAGACATTTCAGGACGGTCAGTTGAGCCAGCGACCTTGCCACGTTGGAAGGACCGGTTCCCGCCCAATCACCGAAGTTAAGCAAGGTTGGTCTCGGTTAGTATTTGGATAGATGACCATTCGAGGAAAACGAGACGCCGTTGGCTGACGGACACGCAAGTCGCCGAAGTGATGTCCAACTGAAAGACTTGCACCAAGCCGTTGTGCCACACGGCGTCATACTTGTTATTATGGCCCGTTTGTTGGCTGGGGATTTTGGGCACAGTAGACATTTAAGAACTGCTCGGAAACATTTACCTACGTGCCGTTAATGCGTTCCAGTTTCTTCGTTCCTTGTATTTCCGTAATTATTTATAACAAAACAAATAAAATACAATTCTATACTGCGTGTCTACACGTTGAAGAAAGAGGCGAGGTATTAACCTCAAGGTACATTAGTGCGTCACACATAGTTCCATGTGACTGGATCACAATCTTTTTATATGAAGTAATGACTACACCTACATGTAAATAAGACACAATAGATGCAAATCTTGCCTATACAACACTAGAGACGCATTTTAATAACAAACCAACACACAATATTTAAAAATGAAGAGGCGATATTCGAAGAGTATGTTTCAATGCCTTCAGGATTTGTGTTAAAGTTTGCAATTCTCCAGGGCTCAGACCAATTTTGCAAGAAAAATGTAATTTTGTCACTGTGCGGTTCGTAGACATCATCAACAGAATTACACATAGATATAATTTCCAGCACTCTGGAAGGCACGACGTCAGCAGCTCCAAGGTTTACGAGATTACGCAAAAAACAACAGAGAACTGTGGAAGTTTCGGTATTAATTTTCGTTATTAGTTGATGACTAATTTCGAGCTTAAGTTGATCATCACATCATTCAATAAGCTAAGCAATAACGTACATAACGACAGACACACGAGTGCTCATTCTAGTTGTATACATTTTGTAAAGCACTGCAATTAATGGAGTTCAGCCCTACATTGCTTTACAGGATGTGTTTTACTAGATGAGCGCACTGCCGTCCAATTACTGTGGATTAAGGGACATTATGGCATTCTTCATAATGAAACTGTTGATCGCCTTGCCAAGAGGAGTCTTACAGAAGGTCAGTTACGCCATGAGGCTGGGACACGGGTGTTACCCCGCGCACGTAAATCGATTAAAGATTGTTACATCTGGATAGTGCGATAAGGGCACAACGGCCATATCGGGTCTTAACCACATCATACTGGAATGTTCGAAATACACGACTGCACAATCAGCCTTGTATAAGAAGTGGGGAGAGATTATTCCCTCCCCACTAGTATTCCTGTTTTATTCGACGGTTTTAATGAACATAAGTTTCGCACAGACAATTTGAAAGCCACCGGCATCGAAATTCAATTTATGAGTTGTCGATGTCTTCATTTCCAAATGGCATCAGCCAGGTTCATAATCGGGGGCGTAATTTCGTGTTTTAATTTGCTTTCAGTCCTCCATTTGTACATTAAAAATTCATTATTTCTGTCTTGTGCATTACTGGCACTATTGTACATACCGTTGGTTATACTGTATTTGTCATTTTGGGTTTTCCTTTTACTTTCAGTTCGTCTGTCTGTATGCTAAATCTCTCATATTGTTATACACTCCTGGAAATTGAAATAAGAACACCGTGAATTCATTGTACCAGGAAGGGGAAACTTTATTGACACATTCCTGGGGTCAGATACATCACATGATCACACTGACAGAACCACAGGCACATAGACACAGGCAACAGAGCATGCACAATGTCGGCACTAGTACAGTGTATATCCACCTTTCGCAGCAATGCAGGCTGCTATTCTCCCATGGAGACGATCGTAGAGATGCTGGATGTAGTCCTGTGGAACGGCTTGCCATGCCATTTCCACCTGGCGCCTCAGTTGGACCAGCGTTCGTGCTGGACGTGCAGACCGCGTGAGACGACGCTTCATCCAGTCCCAAACATGCTCAATGGGGGACAGATCCGGGGATCTTGCTGGCCAGGGTAGTTGACTTACACTTTTTAGAGCACGTTGGGCGGCACGGGATACATGCGGACGTGCATTGTCCTGTTGGAACAGCAAGTTCCCTTGCCGGTCTATGAATGGTAGAACGATGGGTTCGATGACGGTTTGGATGTACCGTGCACTATTCAGTGTCCCCTCGACGATCACCAGTGGTGTACGGCCAGTGTAGGAGATCGCTCCCCACACCATGATGCCGGGTGTTGGCCCTGTGTGCCTCGGTCGTATGCAGTCCTGATTGTGGCGCTCACCTGCACGGCGCCAAACACGCATACGACCATCATTGGCACCAAGGCAGAAGCGACTCTCATCGCTGAAGACGACACGTCTCCATTCGTCCCTCCATTCACGCCTGTCGCGATACCACTGGAGGCGGGCTGCACGATGTTGGGGCGTGAGCGGAAGACGGCCTAACGGTGTGCGGGACCGTAGCCCATCTTCATGGAGACGGTTGCGAATGGTCCTCGCCGATACCCCAGGAGCAACAGTGTCCCTAATTTGGTGGGAAGTGGCGGTGCGGTCCCCTACGGCACTGCGTAGGATCCTACGGTCTTGGCGTGCATCCGTGTGTCGCTGCGGTCCGGTCCCAGGTCGACGGGCACGTGCACCTTCCGCCGACCACTGGCGACAACATCGATGTACTGTGGAGACCTCACGCCCCACGTGTTGAGCAATTCGGCTGTACGTCCACCCGGCCTCCCGCATGCCTACTATACGCCCTCGCTCAAAGTCCGTCAACTGCACATACGGTTCACGTCCACGCTGTCGCGGCATGCTACCAGTGTTAAAGACTGCGATGGAGCTCCGTATGCCACGGCAAACTGGCTGACACTGACGGCGGCGGTGCACAAATGCTGCGCAGCTAGCGCCATTCGACGGCCAACACCGCGGTTCCTGGTGTGTCCGCTGTGCCGTGCGTGTGATCATTGCTTGTACAGCCCTCTCGCAGTGTCCGGAGCAAGTATGGTGGGTCTGACACACCGGTGTCAATGTGTTCTTTTTTCCATTTCCAGGAGTGTATAATGTTATCTACAATTTTGCTCTTCGGCTAGGTTGTACTCATTGTATGTTGTACAGTGTGTGCCCTTTCATGTTTTGTCTTTTACTGTAGGAACATATATCGTTTGTCATAATGTTGCCATATAGTGCTGTTTGTAATTCTGCTCCAGTGTCACTACCATCGCTGCTGCCGACTATCTGGCGTGTGTCTAATTGCGCTTTTATTTTACTTTAAGAGTGTGTTTGTTTGCTAACTTCGTCATTTTGTGCTATTTCGTTTTTCTGCGATTATGTTTCTTTGGAACTTTAAAAGCGTCGTTGGCTGTAAGGTCCTTGTAACCCAAAGCCAAAATAAAGAATTTTTTTTAAAAAAAAGAAATTATAATGAGCAGTCATGTGTCCATCGTAGTAGATGTTACTGTATAGTTTACTGGATAATCTGATAATAAGCTTAGGCTCCAAACTAGTCATCAAGTAATAAGGAAAATTAATATTGCAAGGTTCTCTGCAATTTATTGCATAATTTGGTACATAAGTATCTGTCGCTAATTAAAGATCAGTGTAATCACACTCTTTATTGAAGATCAGTGTGACATCAGTTTTATATAAGTAAAGGACAATGCAACTATTAGAAACTATAAGCATTAAATAGGAAAAATCTCTTATAAATAATTTTCCAATATGTAGTTTAATTTCTAGATTTGTAAAGTGAAGGGGAGTCCAACAATGGTAGTCCAGTTCGGTGTACTCAGATACCTCACTGGTGAGCGGACTAACAATAATTTTGTATTAAAAAAGTATGACGTAACTATTAGATATTATAAACGTTAAACAGAAAAATCTTAATACTATAAATAATTTTTCAGTGTCATTTCAGTTGTAAATTTGTACACTGAAAGTAGTCCACAGCTCTATATCCGGGTCGTTGTAGTATGTGATCTCCACTCTGCAGGCTTACGTGACACTCTTCTGTGCTGTTACTAGGTTACAGGTGTAGTGACATCCATGGCCGTGACTGCAACTCTTTACGTCGTCTGCGACTTGGTAATTGATAATTTTTGTCTACATATCATTTAAGGAAGTCACTTTGTAAAGTGGCAGAATAAATGAATGTCAGATTCGCACCTTACTTGAGAGCTTTTTACATCGCAATAAGAAGATGAATATGACATCTAACTTAATTTGGCGGTAATGAGCAAATTTGCCTATCAGTATGTTATGCAAAAAGGGATGACACTCAATCGACGGTAATTAACACACCGTTCCTACAATGCATGTTTGAGCGGAAGGTGAAACAAGCAGTGTGAGGCGTTTTAGTTTGGAATTCAGAGGGACGAGTGCAGTGGCAAGGCCGCGCTACAGGAGGTACCACGGAACCCATTTAAAGGGGTGCCCCAGGCGGAAAGTCAATGACCGACCACGTGACTCAGATGGGGAGAGCGAGTATAATGGCCCATCTGAGGGAGAACAGGAAAGAATGCTTTTAGAAAACTGCAGTCTGGAGTTCCAAACAGATACGAAACAAGACTAGTGACGCATTTTCGATCACGTGTCCAGCAAGTAGTACACATGTGAGAGAGTCAATGTATGCATTTAGGTTTCTGGAATGGGCACAAAACGTCCGATTGGTAGAAACGAGCTAGAAAGGAGAAAAGAGTCCAAGTTTCGACGCAAATTAATGGTAGGGACATTGCGATTGGTAGAGAGAGTTTCCACAAAATGAGAGGAATGCTCCTATTGGTCGAAAAAAGCCGTGATGTGAAGAATGGAAGAACCCAGGTGGGGAGACAGATCGGCTATGAGTAAGACAATTCGGAAATTTTTGGGGACTATTCTCTGAACTGGCGTCAAGTGCTGAATGGAGCGCATAACGCTCTGTACAACACAGAGGAATAATTTGTGTGAACACTGCGTTCACAGCGTCTGATATCCAGCTAGAAATTAGCTGTAGCATCGTTTAGCTCCAACTGTGGAGAAACGAACCAGCCAATTAGTTAATTGTTCTTGCTGGAACTGAGAGGGCATTATAATATGCACACTGCTCCAACTATGCACATGTCTATCGCCACATTCTAAGGCTAGGGATGAGTACATGTTCTCTTGCATAACGAGAAACATAGTGAAAATTTCTGCTGGAAAATTCAGCTAAGGTGTAATTAGTTTTATCGGAATTTCAGCGGATGAGAGCGGCCCAGCAGCGACAGCTCATCGCAGCTTAAGGTAAATATCGTGTGCAGAGGCGTAAACTTGTGGGTTCACCAGCGTGCATCCACTGTAAACTCGAGCGACCCTGGGTAATCTTTCGCTCAATTTGTCACATAACTAGCCATGCACCATGAAACGTCCCCTCAGAACATTTATTCATGACTGTGCTTAACCTGACAGACTGTGCTTAACCTGACACACAATATTTTTAGCGCAACGCAATCTGACTTCCAATAATCCCTACAAAAGAATGGCCCTGACTAACATTAACCTATACCTTTCATAAATCACTTACCTCACAAAAATCTTCGTTACTGGAACCACTGCAATACAGCGAGCGCCACTACTGCCAGCTAAATAAAAGATTCAAACTACGGAAGGCACTAACTACTGATAGGGATAGTTAGCAAATGAAAGATTTTAATAGAGAACAAACAATGTATTTACCTTAATATCATCACAAGTCATAATATATGTAATTTCAAAACTCCGCCATTTCCTTCCACACATCCACCACTGCTGGCGGCTCACCTCTAACTGCTCAACGCTACGCGCTGTTCACATCCAGCTGCCGCTGCCCAACACTACAATGGCAGACAACAATGCAAACTAGCCACAGACTGCACACAGCACAGCCAGTGATTTTCATACAGAGCGCTACGTAACGTTGCCAATAAGAAAGCATAAACAGCCTACTTACATAGCCCCCATGCTCCCCACAAAAAATTTTACAAATTATTTTGGGCAGTGGCCAATAATGATTAGATAAAATTTTTCATAATTACAATAACAAAGATATCAAATGCACACATTTATACAATGTTGGTCAAATGCTAAAATTTTCTCACAGTCCATAAAGAAAGTCCTGATCATTCATCATAATAGTAATTACAGTTTTTTTTACAAAGTCTCATTAGTAAAAGAAATTGCACAAAGAAGTAGTGGATTTCCATGCAGTTTTGAAGAAGTAGTGTTGTCCTTCCAACGGAAAGACAGTGCTGACTCTTGACATGCAGACCGGTATTGGGCCACAACAGAGCAAACCCACAGCAGAGTCATTCGACGTTTTGAAGAATATTGGTAGATAGGTCATCACAGAGCAGACCCACTGTAGTCCTAGTAGAGAGTATGGTATTGGTGGGCCACCAGAGGTGCAGACCCACTGCAGTCCTTGTAGAAATTGTTGACAGGCCCACTGTAGTCCTGGTAGAGATTGTGGTATTGGTGGGCCACCAGAGGTGCAGACCCACTGCAGCCCTTGTAGAAATAATGGTATTGATGGATCATCAGAGGTGTAGACCCACTGTAGTCCTTGTAGAGATAATGGTATTGGTGAGTCAGGAAAGGTGTAGACCCACTGTAGTCCTAGTAGAGATGGCCAGCAGCCATCTGCTGCGACTGTGCAGGTGCACAATCACCATCGAAGAGTCTTGCAGAGAAGATAGCAAGTCCATAAACCACCACTTGTGCACGCACAAAGTTTTTGGGAATTGTCCTTAGAACCAGCAATGCTGTTATCCAGTCCCTTGCTGAATTATTAACACATGTGCAAACACTAACAGTCCCTACTTCTCACATATTGTCCATATACTATGACCAACAGAAACGTGTGCAGTGAAATGTAACTAACAAGTTAATAATATCATGAACTGGTGAAAACTACAATTTTATAACATAAGAATACAATAACAAAGGTACAAAATACATCATTAAAAACATAACAATACAGATAACATTTGTAGTACAGGCTTTACAAAAGAATCGAACTAACATATACATCAGTGGAATTATGACATGAGTACATACATAAAAGATCACAATAACTTTTGAAACATCAACTTCACACATGAGCATTAAACAGAACAGAATTAATAATGTCTAACATCTTTACAAAGTAAATAACATATTATTAATGCCAATTATATTCGAGGATAACAGTATTCCTCAACATAGTGAATGTAGCTTAATATTAAAAGAAGAAAAAATTCTATGAAACTACACAGAGACAGGAAGAAAACAAATACACAAGGGTACACAAACACATAGTGGGATAACACAAAAGGAAAGGACAGGGTTTGTTTTCAGTGTAACATTTGGTACTTCATTCCATAGATCTTTCGTCTTATTTCAACCTTTGCTTCCACCCAAAAAATCCTATCCAACCATGCTTTCTGTATTGATATGTTCACATATTTCTTACCTCATTATTTATTTTCCATTATCTTACCCCATCATTTATTTCCAAGAAAATCCTACCTATACCTGCTTTCTGTACTTTTTTCGTATAACTTCTCAATGCATTTCTCCCAATTCATCGCAACCCATTCTCTTATAGTCTACCCCCTCTTAAGCTAACTTAAATCTACTGAGCTCAGATGCTAAACTAAGGGACGAGGCAATGCAGCAGCATAAAACAATTAACACAAATATCAAGGACAAAAATTTTAAATAGGCAAAGCAATTGCAGTACTACAACTAATATAAGGCACTGTGCAGCAAACAAGAAAAATAAAACAGTAGTAAAACTAGCTTAATAACTTATATCTAAACATGAGAAAGCTTAAGCAGAAAAAATAGTACACTAAAGTCAACAATACAGATAAAGGAAATGTATAATCACATCTTAATGTCTATGTAATTAAAGTGGTGCACCACAACTTATTCTACGAAAAATGTTACCAAGTAGTTGAAAAGAAAATTATGTATGCAAGTCCTGTGAAGGGAAATATCTTTTTGTGCTCCTTCGTTTTTTTTTTAAAGTTATTGTTTACTGGATCTGTAGGCATAAAATATCTATATTAGTACATTCATAAAATTTTATTTTAAACAATGCTGCAGTGCAGCTAGAAACTAGGTATTAAACGAAATGAGCATATGTACAAAGTAAAGCGTAAAAAATCCATTGTAGTGTAGGGCAGCGGCAGCTGGATGTGAACAGCGCGTAGCGTTGCGCAGTTGGAGGTGAGCCGCCAGCAGTGGTGGATGTGGGGAGAGAGATGGCGGAGTTTTGTAATTTGTCATGAACTGCTATATATATATATTATGACTATTAAGGTAAATACATTGTTTGTTCTCTATTAATATCTTTCATTTGCTAAGTATCCCTATCAGTAGTTAGTGCCTTCTGTAGTTTGAATCTTTTATTTAGCTGGCAATAGTGGCGCTCACTGTATTGCAGTAGTTCGAGTAATGAAGATTTTTGTGAGGTAAGTGATTTGTGAAAGGTATAGGTTAATGTTAGTCAGGGCCATTCTTTTGTAGGGATTTTTGAAAGTCAGATTGCGTTGCCCTAAATAATATTGTGTGTCAGTTTAAGCACAGTCCTGTATAAAATGTTCAAAGGGGACGTTTCAACCATAGACTTGACTGTCATCATAAAAATAGTACCGAACTTTGAACCGGAATCGGACGATTTTCGTAGTACTGATCAACATCATAACGTAAGTGTAGGAACAATTTTGTAAAGAAACTTCTAGTTAAACTTTAATATTGTTGTGTTTAGGATAATTTAATCTTGTGAGAGTTAGTATTTAATACTGTTGTGTTTAGGATTATTTCACTTTTTGATGTTGACGAGATGTGTTATCCTGACAACTGTTTTTTGTTGTTACATCGAAAACTGTGTAAAAGCGTGTATTTTTGTGCTAATATTGCAACATTAAACATGTCATTTCAACTTACACAGCTGTCATAAATCCTAGAATAATTAAACCAAAAGTATTGCACCTTACAATTTGTCTCTATGACCGTTTACTTCCGCAAGGAATCTTGATAAAACTCCCGTCCGATGCAGCCAGAGCCAATGAATTGGTTACATTTGTGTGAATTTCCCCATGTATAATTTGCTTTCCCATTTCCCAATGCTCTAAGTTCATCAGTTGCCGCTATCTAGTTTTCCAAGTCTTCTTTTCCTAGCCCTTTTCTCTCATCTCCTATTCTTAGAACTACTTTTTCATTTGTTATTTTGTCATTCACTTTCGCCTTTAACATTTTTTTTCTACAACCAAGTTCCTTAAACATCCAAGTATTTTTCATCTTTCTTCCTCAGTATCCATGGTTCGCTCCCATTCAAACTTACAGTCCTGACATAAAACTTGACTAATCTCTTTCTTAATTCGACCAGGTGTCTTTTTACTGGGAACCACCTTTAACCTTTTCAAAAGCTTTCATGCATAGATATTCTACTTCTTATATCATCCGCACAGCTTCCATTTTCTATTGTAAAAGTTTCCAGGTACCAAGAATATTCTGTTTGCGCCAATGTATCTTCGTTCAATGGTACTTTGACGAAACCTTCATATTTTCTGAGTCTCATAACTTTGGTAAGTCCTACATTCATTCTCATTCCATAATTTTCTATGTATTTTACACTCCTCTCCATCATACATTATAGCTCTTCCTCCAATTCAACCAGCAGTGTTTGATCATCTGCGTACATTATTGCCCTTATCCTTCTTCTATTACTCTGTCTCTTGCTTTCTCTAATGCTTTGTTCTTCTTCTCAGCATAAGTATTGAAATGCGTTTGTGAGAAATAATGCCCTGTCCTAACACATATTTCTCCAGATCGCCAATCCTTACTACCATTTTCTTTGTTGTGAAGCTCGCTTAAAAGTCTTCTGCTCTTCTTTGAAGATCTTCAGGAGGATACTACTGTCTACTATATAAAATGCCTTTTAATAATTTTGTAGCATTCTCTGTCCTACCATACACACACATTCAGTTGCTTCTCGTGTTCCTCATGTTTTGAATCCAAATCGAACCTCTTCGATGTTTTTCTCAGTGTACTATTTGGAAAGAGTTGGGGTTAAAAGGTTCAGCTTGTGACTAATTCCTCTCCATTCACTGGATGAAAAAATATACGTAAGAGAATTTCACCTCAGTTACAATTCTGAGGCAGTTTTTGACAGTGCTGTGTACAGTTTCAATGTCAACATCTCCCTCTGTCTAAATATGTCACCTCACGTATTAAAGTCACTAGTTGTCTGAATCGATATGCCAGCCATGAGCCACCTAGTACTGATGGGCACAACAGCCTCCCCCCCCTCTTTCTCCCTCTCCTCCTTGCCCCCCCCCCCCCACACACACTTAAATCCCTGCTGCTAATGTTCCGTTCGACTAAAAGTAATAACAGACTCCAAGAAAGCCTACTCTTAAATTTAAGATAAATTTTGCAGAAACAAAAAAATATGCTTTTGTAACTGAAATTCCTACATCTAGTGCTCCAAACCTATTTTATTAATTACAAACGTTTCTCTTAATTGAATTGATTTTAATAAACAAATATGATCCCTCTTAATTAACCCCATGAGGTGGATGCTATAAATCCATAACTACGAAACATATTTACCCAAAGTTGGGCTCTTAAGTTGTTCACAACGATATAGATGATATTTATGTTCCTCATTTGCTAGGCCGCAGTGTCCATAGTTGCTTTACAATTACACTGAGGTGACGAAAGTTAACGGTGTAATGATATGCACGTATACATATGGCGGCAGCATGGCGTACACAAGGTATAAAAGGGCAGTGCTTTGGCGGGTGATTCATTTGTACTCAGTTGACTCACGTGAAAAGGTTTCCGACATGATTATGGCTGCAATGTTGGAGTTAACATACTTCGAACTCGGAATGGTAGTTGGCGCTAGACGCTTGGGACGACCCATTTCGGAAATCTTTAGGGAATTCTATATTCCGAGATCCACAATGTCAAGAGTGTCCCGAGAATACCAAATGGTAGTTGGCGCTAGACGCTTGGGACGACCCATTTCGGAAATCTTTAGGGAATTCTACATTCCGAGATCCACAATGTCAAGAGTGTCCCGAGAATACCAAATTTCAGCCATTACTTCTCAACATGAGCAACGCAGTGGCCGACGGCCATCACATAACAACCAAGAGCAGCGGCGTCTGAGCAGAGTTGTCGGTGCCAACAGACAAGCAACATTGCGTGAAATAACCGGTGAAATCAATGTGGGACGTATGACAAACGTATCCGTTATGTCAGTGGGGCGAAATTTGGCGTTAATGGGCTACGGCAGCAGACGACCGACACGAGTACCTTTGCTAACAGGACAACAATGCCTGGAGCGCCTCTTCCCGGCTCGTGACCGTATGGGTTACAGTGTTAGACCCTAGACGACTGGAAAATTGTAGCCTGGTCAGCTGAGTCAGTTGTCAAGAGCTGATGGTAGGGTTCGAGTGTGGCGCAGACCCCATGAAGCCATGGGCCCAAGATGTCAACAAGGCACTGTGCAAACTGGTGGTGGCTCCATAATAGTGTGGGCTGTGTTTACATGGAATAGACTGGGTCCTCTGATCATATTGAACCGAGCATTGACTGGTGAGGGTTATGTTCGACTATTTGAAGACCATTTGCAGCCATTCATGTACTTCATGTACCAAAACAAAGATGGAATTTTTATCGATGACAATACGCCATGTCACCGGGCCACGATTGTTCACGACTGATTTGAAGAACGTTCAGGTCGATTAGAGCGTATGATTTGGCCACCCAGATCGTCTGACATGAATCCTCTCGAACATTTATGTGACCTGATAGAGATATCAGTTTGTGCACAGAATCCTGCAGCGGAAATACTTTCGCAATTATGGATGGGTATAGGGGCAGCATTTCTCATTATTTCTGCAGTGGAGTTCCAACGACTTGTTGACTCCATACCAAGGGGAGTTGCTGCAGTACGCTGGGCGGAATGAAGTGCAACACGATGTTAGGAGGTATCCCATCACTTTTGTCATCTCAGTGTATATACCCTCTATACGACTTTTAGCCTTGCAACTGTTTATTACTGTCGGGAGAAAAGGCTTGGGAGCAGCACAGTGCAACATGAATTCCGTTCAACCTACCAAGAACTTACACCAGTAGCAGTATTTGTATTTCCATTCGCTTCACAACCTCATCACCGTCTTCAGTCACTGCAACGCAGAAACGTTTCCCAGGCAACTCATTTCTCAGCGAAGGCTTGCTCATCGACAGAAATAAAAAAGCCAGTGGCAGTCAACAAGCCGCCAGAGGAAGAGATCATTTTTCGCCTAGCTGGCGTGTTTATTGCCAGACACTGCCAATTTACGGCCGTTTGTCTGCGCGCAGAATGGCGCCGCCGATAACTGTCGTAATCATGTCGTTGCGCGCAGCGAGACCGCGTGGTCGCCGTTAATGCATCTTAATGAGGCCGGGATAAGGACCGCAGTCAACACGGTAACGAGCAGCGGAATTGTTACGAGCCCTCTGTACAGCCAACTTGCGACACTTCGAACTGCGCGAGAAACGCACACTCAGATCGAAAGGAATCATTAGCGGTAGTTATTACACGGGAACAGCAGCCACGAATGGATACTCATGGCAGTAACTTCTTTGATCACTTCTACTGGAGGGTGTAATAAATATCTGACTACAGTCGTGAAGTACTTACCTAATATGATTATAGACGTAATTGCGAGGGAAAAAGAAACGGCCACAAATTGTTGATGTCAATGTAATTTTCGGGGAAATGTGGGAGTGCGAGTAATTCTACCAGGTCTTCTGGTAGCATTGTGCGTTAAGTGCCTCCCGCAACTCGAAACCTGCCTATGTACTATCAGTGTGCCACGAAACATACAGGGTGTACATAAAGTACGGGAACACTTTCAATTATTTATTGCAGAATAACTAAACATTGTACAGATGTCACACATATTGTATTTTGAAGAGAAACTCTGAAAGATTTTTTTTTTTTTTTTACAAACATTCGGTATGCGAACCAGGAGTGACCTGGCAGACGTCGATACGGTAATCGAATTGCTGCTATACCCGTCCCAGCATGGCATCGTCGACTGTAGCAGCCGCTTCCCGTATTCACTCCCGGAGCTTTGCTATATCTCGCGGGCCGGGGTGGCCGAGTGGTTCTAGGCGCCACAGTCTGGAACTGCGCGACCGCTACGGCCGCAGGTTCGAATCCTGCCTCGGGCATGGATGTGTGTGCTGTCCTTAGGTTAGTTAGGTTTAAGTAGTTCTAAGTTCTAGGGGACTGATGACCTTAGAAGTTGAGTCCTATAGGACTCAGAGCCATTTGAACCATTTGAACCTCTGCTACATCTCGTGGTAGAGGCGGTACATACTGAAACGCCCTGCTAAAGCCGCAGGACAGGACAGGTAGTAGAAATTGTGGAAAGCGGCCAAAATGAGCGGCTGCCAGTTACACTCTAACACGTATAACTTTATTTTTTTGACCAAACATTACTGTGCAAATTCTTGAACTTAGTTATTGGCTGAATACGCCACACTATCTTATGCCTTAAGGGCACAACCACTTTAATAAAAAAAAAAAGGCTAAAAGCCATTAACTCAAAATTCGGACGCCAAAAGCAATATTTAGAAGGCAGAAGGCCTCACGTTAAGTAAGTTCTATAATTTGGCTGAAGGTCCAAAAATCTAACACTTGAAAAGCAACAACCTTAATTTAAAGACGGCTGAAGGCCGATGATTTAAGACTCAAGGTAAAATTAAATAAAAGAAACACAAGGCAGACGGCCTTATCTACTATTAAGCAGAAGGCCCCAAACAGTCTGCTGCTCGAAGGGCAAAGATCCTTAATTTAAAAACGGCTGAAGGCCCCATGACTTTAAACACCACTAAAAACAATTCAACTTTAATTCAAAACCATCAGCCATACAAAAACACACAACAGAAAATAAGAAAAGGCAGTGCAGCTAACGGCGCACAGAAGTTTCGGGGGTTGGCCAGCACTTGAAATACTAACGTTCACTAAGGTGAGACAGGCAGTCGGCCCAACCATCCTCATTCCGACGGCAGCTCAACCGACAGACCGTCAACAGACCACTGCTCAAGGTGATTTCCGCTCCACACTTGCACCAAGGTTCCGTTCCGCACTTGCACCAAAATTACAACGATGCTGACAGCAGAGACTGTGGAACCAAACAAGAACGGGTCCCAGACAACCCATAAGAGTTGGACGACCCGAAAACCCATGTCGTTTAATCAAACGACCGACTAACTTAGAGGCAGTACTTCGACAACACTTAAATAAACTTATCAGTGAAAATCACATAACTACACACATCCCCACGAACATCTGCTCGAGGACTAGACGATGCTCATGGCAGTGACTGTGCAATAACGAGGACGAACCACGAGTCGGCGCACACTAGAGATGGGCAAAACTGTTCTTTTCAGAGATTGGATCAGAACTGTTGACTCCCTGAAATGAATTAGCTCTTTTTCATGACTCACCACTCATTTACAATAGAAAATAAATGGAAGGCACATTGCCCTTTAAACTTGGTTTATTCCAATACTATACCTGTATTTTGATCTTATTTGATCCTATTTTGAAGTAACACAGATAATGAGTAAGAATTTTGTATTGTTTATTGAAATTTCCACGATATGACAAAGTTTTTGATTATTGATTTATTTTGCACTATCGTGGTTTTTTGGGTGATCGGAAAATGTTGTAACTTGCGATTTACATTGTTGTGTGGCGTGCACTGTGCTCTGACCAGCAGAGGCGCTGCTGATATGCTCCGTCTCTCGTCTCTCTCTCTCTCTCTCTCTCTCTCTCTCTCTCTCTCTGCCGTGGGAAACGTTTGGAGCTACCGTTCTTTTTTTCTGAATCACTGGTTGTTCACTCCTTTGAAAGATTGAACTCTATGAATTAGTTCAAGAGCGGATCCCCCATCTCTAGCGCACACAGCCAACCCACCAGCAATCGTCAGCCAAATACACGTCGTCTAACGACGGTCAACCAAGGTCGTCCCCACTCAAAATATGTGTGTCGGCAATCGCCGGGCAAATGATGGCTATCCGCAACTTCCTGACGCTGCTTGCCCCACTGGTGCTACGTTGCGACTGCGCCAACCGACCAACTGCTACACATCAGCACAGAAACAGCACTAAAATAACTGGGCAGTCGACATCACAAGCTACACACAGTATCACAAACACTTGCACGAAGAACGCGACCAATGGTAAACGCAGTGACTATGCAGTGACGATGACGAACCACGAGTTGAGACACACATCGCCAACCCATAAACGATCGGCGAGCAATCACGTCGTCCGGTAAGACGACCAAGCGACGATCAACCAAGACCGTCCCTGCCGCGTCCCAACTGTCCGACAGCTAGGTCGAAACGCCACTGCTGGCGCGTTGCAACTTACTGCCAGATACGAACCCCTCTCCCAACACAAGACAACCGGGAAGTAATAGCAGTCCAGCAAAGATAATACGACGGGGCATATATCGATAAGCGCTGCTGTTGCCGCTCACAGGCAGGCAAGGCAGCAACCCAGTAAAACCAGTAATTGAATTAACAAAACGAGGTGGCAGTACAGTAAAAACAAAATGTAAGAAGAGAGAGATGGCACGAACACGAGCCACGCACGGTTCACGTACACCAGATCTTTAATGTGTCCTCACAGAAAGAAGTCACACTGAGTCAGAACTGATGATCGGGGAGGCCATTTCATGGAACAGTAGTCCCCTTCTGTAGCACGGCAGATCCATCGATGCTGCAGCTCCGTGTTCAGGATACCAATTCGATTCTACACAGAGTACGCGAAAGAAATTGCCCCCCTTCTAACAGCCGTGTACCGCAAGTCTCCAGAGGAACGGAAGGTTCCAAATGATTGGAAAAGAGCACAGGTAGTCCCAGTCTTCAAGAAGGGTCGTCGAGCAGATGCGCAAAACTATAGACCTATATCTCTGACGTCGATCTGTTGTAGAATTTTAGAACACGTTTTTTGCTCGATTATCATGTCGTTTTTGGAAACCCAGAATCTACTATGTAGGAATCAACATGGATTCCGGAAACAGCGATCGTGTGAGACCCAACTCGTTTTATTTGTTCATGAGACCCAGAAAATATTAGATACAGGCTCCCAGGTAGATGCTATTTTCCTTGACTTCCGGAAGGCGTTCGATACAGTTCCGCACTGTCGCCTGATAAACAAAGTAACAGTCTACGGAATACCAGACCAGCTGTGTGGCTGGATTGAAGAGTTTTTAGCAAACAGAACACAGCATGTTGTTCTCAATGGAGAGACGTCTACAGACGTTAAAGTAACCTCTGGCGTGCCGCAGGGAAGTGTTATGGGACCATTGCTTTTCACAATATACATAAATGACCTAGTAGGTAGTGTCGAAAGTTCCATGTGGCTTTTCGCGGATGATGCTGTAGTATACAGAGAAGTTGCAGCATTAGAAAATTGTAGCGAAATGGAAGAAGATCTGCAGCGGATAGGCACTTGGTGCAGGGAGTGGCAACTGACCCTTAACGTAGACAAATGTAATGTATTGCGAATACATAGAAAGAAATATCCTTTATTGTATGATTATATAATAGCGGAACAAACACTGGTAGCAGTTACTTCTGTAAAATATATGGGAGTATGCGTGCGGAACGATTTGAAGTGGAATGATCATATAAAATAATTGTTGGTAAGGCGGGTACCAGGTTGAGATTCATTGGGAGAGTCCTTAGAAAATGTAGTCCATCAACAAAGGAGGTGGCTTACAAAACACTCGTTCGATCTATACTTGAATATTGCTCATCAGTGTGGGATCCGTACCAGATCGTGTTGACGGAGGAGATAGAGAAGATCCAAAGAAGAGCGGCGCGTTTCGTCACAGGGTTATTTGGTAACCGTGATAGCGTTACGGAGATGTTTAGCAAACACAAGTGGCAGACTCTGCAAGAGAGGCGCTCTTCATCGCGGTGTAGCTTGCTGTCCAGGTTTCGAGAGGGTGCGTTTTTGGATGAGGTGTCGAATATATTGCTTCCCCCTACTTATACCTCTCGTGGAGATCACGAATGTAAAATTAGAGAGCTTCGAGTGCGCATGGAGGCTTTCCGGCAGTCGTTCTTCCCGCGAACCATACGCGACTGGAACAGGAAAGGGAGGTAATGACAGTGGCACGTAAAGTGCCCTCCGCCACACACCGTTGGGTGGCTTGCGGAGTGTAAATGTAGATGTAGATGTAGGTACCCACGAACTTCTGGATGAAAATGCGGTGGAGCCCCATCCTGCTGAAAGATGAACAGAGAGTCCGATTGAATTTGAGGCATCAGCCATTGCTGCAACATATCGAAGTAGGAATATCCAGTGACAGTGCTCTCTGTGAAGAAGAATGACCCGTACAGTTTTCGACGTGACAAGACACAAAAAAACATTTATTTTTGGGGAATGACGCTCAAATTCAATACATTCGTGTGGATGCGTTGTACTCCAGAGTCGACAATTATGCCTGTCCACTTTCCCATTAGTGTGAAAAGTGGCTTCCTCGCTAAAAATTAAGCGATCAACAATTCCATCCCCATCCTCATTCAATTGTTGCAACCGCAAACAAAACTCAAAACGCTTGTCTTTGTCGTCTTATTGAGCGTCTGCACTAGCTCCAATTTGAATGATTTCGTATATAGCTTCTGTCGCAGGTCTTTCCGCACTGTCATTGGAGCCATATCGAGTTCACGGGATGCACGACGCACCGATTTCTTTGGACTCCTTATGAATGTCTCTCGTACGCGCTCCTTATGAACCTTTTGCTGTGGATTGCAAGTTATTTGAAGAGCTATACTAGTGCAAGACGTATATGTGATAAACCCATGTAATTTACTCCCATCCAGTAATATCTTTCACTTGAAATAATGAATATGTCAGTATTTCATAGCTGCATTCTAGACAGATGTATCTGTAATATCAGACTTGTTCATTACTTCCTATCAAGTAACTGCCATAGCTAATTAACCAGTTTCTTTGGCTACTATGGTCCCACAAAGCAGAAGCAACGAGGTGGATATTCTTATAGCGTCTTTCTACAGAAACTGATACCTAGCATCTTGTTTTAGATTCTTTTTCTCGAAAACTGCACTAAGTCTTTATGATCAACTACGGTTCACGTCAGAGAACTGGATGATAGCAAACTGTAATGAAGAAGGAAACATTGGTTTTCAGATAGCCTTCAGAAACAGTTTCGACTGATCCATAACCGTCATTATGTAAATAGCATAAAGGAAGGCACACACTAAGAGGTGAAACTTGGGTCATTTTAAGAAATAAGATAAATCATTGAATTTCTCTGAAGTCGTTACTTTCACCCTGTGCTTTGTCATCAGATTTATTTCTGTGAATGCGATACAACAAATATCGACTAACGGCGTAACATAATACAGACATTATCTTCCATACTTGCACAGAGAGTCGAAAAAACCACTTCTTTGTGTCATCAGCATACAATATTTTCGCTATTTTGTAGAGAATTGGCATTTTGAGACCGTACATACGTACAAAATACAGTTTGACTCTTACAAAGAAGAAAAAAATCAACTAACCACAGTCAATAATGCTATTTGTTAACACAAAAAAGCGCGGCTACTGGTTTCGAACTAACAGGTTCTTCTTTAGACGGCTGTTCAGATTTAGACAGACATATATTGAATTTTACAAAAGAAAACTAATACGAAAGTCAACAAATGTGCATCAAAATGTGAATAGCCATCTGGAGACCAACCGGACGTTTCCAAACCGGTAACGGCACTATTTATGTGAATAAATAGCATTATTGACAGTGGATAATTACTGTTTTCTTTTTTCAAGAATCAATCTACATGTTATTTATGCTTGGTAACTTCTCACTTTTGTTCTTCTATATTTTCAGAATATGGGCCACCTTTTCTTGCTGTTCCACTTTACTGCGCGCTATGAAACGATTTTTCAATGATTCGAGAAAGCACTTCTATTTGTCATCATGTTCTACGTCTCATTCTTATCATATCTTCAAAGACCATCTCTCATCGACAATTTTTGCACACCTGCCTTCATCACTATGCTTTCCTTTCCACTTAGAATTAATTTCTTTATGAAATCAGTTATAGTGTGTGTCCATATAAGCTCCCTTCAGCCTACTATGTATCTCTTTAAGTATTGTTTTGATGAGCTTCCATTTTCTTTATTGAAAATCATTGTTAGTATTGCAAGAAAACATGGGTACAGTACGGCTAAGCAAACCTACAGTTTGACAGCATGATGAATCCGTTTGTGCCAGAGCTTAAATCGTGTCACCTTGCATTGTCATATTTCTGTTGGACTATATTCAAAGCTGTACTCTGATAAAAACTTTGATTGCCTACTAGTCTACAGTCTAGTCTATTTCAAACTCCTCTCAAGGTGCTTACAGTATGCATCTACTGGCGTTTAATGGACTTCCTGCTCGCAAAGCCATCTGAGAGACATAACGCTGGTCGCTCGGATGAACGAACATCCTTGAAGTTTTAACAATGCTAACATTCTCTAGTAGTGCGTTGACGCCCACAGTTTTGGGGTACGCTGTGTGCTTTGTCCTTACTTGTATTCTGAGGGCTAGTTGAGACCGCATTGCCCGTCAAGCAGAGTTTCAGGTTGCTATAGAGTTGCAAATATCTCACGCAAAGTTATTCGGCTTGGTTGATTTTGATGTTTCCAAATGGTCGTCAGAACTACTACATTTTATTCACTCGCATTTTTTACGAAATCTTTTTTTGTATAGAATGTATACGGTCTCACAGAAAAAGGGAAAAACACAGAAGAGAGGAGGAAACGGGTTGGGAGCTAACGTGATGGTATTTCAGTTATAACAAAATCGAGTCAATGAACTTGGCAATGTGAGTCAACTTATCAAAAGAAAAAGAAAAAAAATGGTTCAAATGGCTCAAAGCACTATGGGACTTAACATCTGAGATCATCAGTCCCCTAGACTTAGAACTACTTAAACCTAACTAACCTAAGGACATCACACACATGCATGTCCGAGGCAGGAATCGAACCTGCGACCGTAGCAGCAGCGCTGTTCCGGACTGAAGTTCCTAGAACCGCTCGGCCACATCGGCCGGTTAGTCAACTTATCACTATGGCGTTGCGTACTCTTTGGCCCAGATGAATACACTGATTCGGTTGACAAAAGTGTGATAAAGCGTAGTACCTCAACATCGCGACGCGGTTAGTAGAGGCACGTGCTGTGGGTGGATGAGCATTATCCTGTTTGAAAATGACATCACCATCCTGTCGCATGTGAGGTAATACGTGATGAAACGCTCACCAAAACATTGCGAGAATGGGATCCCTCTGCCTTGGTCGCCGCCATACTCGCAGACGGTGGTCATTCGTTGTTGCACAGAGCCACGATTCATTGCTGAACACAGTGTGACGGCATTCATCGTGAGTCCATTCTTCCTGATCACTGCAGCACTCCAAATGCAGTCATTTGTGTCGTGACGGAAACGGCGGCCCACACGTGGAACTGTAATACTCTAGTCCAGGAGCCATTAGCCTCAGGCTAACGCTACGAGGTAGAATGTTGCAGGTAGTCCATTAGTTGTTTTCGGATGGCAGACTCAGATGTGAACGGTTTAAGGTGTGCTTGGTGCACCATATGGGATGGTCAGTCGTGGTAGGCCGTGGACGTGGAGTACGACTGCCCTCGCGTTCCCATGCAGAGCAATATCGTGATACTGTCACATCTGAATGCCCCACAAATCTGGATACCGCACAATTTGACCAGCCGGCCACATAGAGACGCACAAAGTAGGCCCATTCAAACTCTCAGGTGTTGACTGGTTGGTTGATTTGGGGGAGGGGACCAAACAGCGAAGCCAGCGGTCCCATCAGATGGGAAAGGAAGTCGGTCGTGCCCATTGAAAGCAACATTGGCAGCATTTGCCAGAAGCGATTTAGGAAAATTACGGAAAACCTAAATCAGAATGGTCGGACGTGGGTTTGAACAGTCGTCCTCCCGAATGCGAGTTCAGTGTGCTAACCACTCCGCCACCTGGGCTCGGTTTGTCAGGTGTTGATAATGCTTTCTCACACAAGTACGCGGCATCTCCATGTCCTCAACAGTAATCAGTTAGCATCTCACGCTGTTCACGCCCCTTATAAAGGGTGTTACAAAATGGTACGGCCAAACTGTCAGGAAACATTCCTCACACACAAATAAAGAAAAGATGTTATGTGGACATGTGTCCGGAAACGCTTAATTTCCATGTTAGAGCTCATTTTAGTTTCGTCAGTATGTACTGTACTTCCTCGGTTCACCGCCATGATTTCATACGGGATACTCTACCTGTGCTGCTAGAACATATACGAGTACCTTTACTAGTACGACACAACATGTGGTTCATGCACGATGGAGCTCCTGCACATTTCAGTCGAAGTGTTCGTACGCTTCTCAACAACAGATTCGGTGACCGATGGATTGGTAGAGGTGGACCAATTCCATGGCCTTCACGCTCTCCTGACCTCAACCCTCTTGACTTTCATTTATGGGGGCATTTGAAAGCTCTTGTCTACGTAACCCCGGTACCAAATGTAGAGACTCTTGATGCTCGTATTGTGGACGGCTGTGATACAATACGCCATTCTCCAGGGCTGCATCAGCGCATCAGGGATTCCATGCGACGGTGGGTGGATGCATGTATCCTCGCTAACGGAGGACATTTTGAACATTTCCTGTAACAAAGTGGTTGAAGTCTCGCTGGTACGTTCTGTTGCTGTGTGTTTCCATTCCATGATTAATGTGATTTGAAGAGAAGTAATAAAATGAGCTCTAACATGGAAAGTAAGCATTTCCGGACACATGTCCACATAAGATATTTTCCTTCTTTGAGTGTGAAGAATGTTTCCTGAAAGTTTGGCCGTACCTTTTTGTAACACCCTGTATACTGTACCATGCCTGGTAAAAACTGTAAACATGAACAACAGTAATGTGGCTGTTTTACCGCTCACAGCTTTGAACATTTACATAGCCGACGATGACGTGTACATATATGAAGTTATACTGACGTCATACCATGGCTTTTGGGTACTTCATATTTTTGGTCAGGTAGTACACACATCAAAAAAAGTTTTGCATGACCTCAGTTCCGAGAGCTCTGGAACCTGAACAGAAAATTGGAATAGAGATCAACATTAATATCATTCCCGCCCTTTTTATTTCTCATGGAAACCACACATTTCATCTTGTACCACCACACAGCGAGAATTTCAGACATGCTGGTCCACATTGCTGTACACACCGGTACCTTTAATACCCAGTAGAACTTCCTCTTGCATTGTTGCATGCCTGTATCCCTCGTGGCATACTATCCACAAGTTCATAAAGGCACTGTTGGTCCATATTGTCCCACTCCTCAACGGCGATTCGGCGTAGTTCCCTCAGAGTGGCTGGCGGGTCACGTCGTCCATAAAAAGCCCTTTTCAATCTACCCCAAGCATGGTAAATAGGGTTCATGTCTGGAGAACTCTAGGCAAGCGATGTCGTTATCCTGTAGGGAGTCATTCACAAGATGTGCACGATGGGGGCGTGAATTGTCGTCCATGAAGACGAATGCCTCGCCAACATCCTGCCGATAAGGTTGCACTATCTGTCGGAGGATGGCATTCACGTATCGTACAGCCGTTACGGCGCCTTCCTTGACCACCAGCGGCGTACGTCGGCCCCGCATAATGCCACCCCAAAAGATCATAGAACCTGTACCTTGCTGCAGTCGCTGGATAGTGTGTCTAAGGGGTTCAGCCTGACCGGGTTGCCTCCAAACGCGTCTCCGACGATTGTCTGGTTGAAGGCATATGCGACAGTCATCGGTGAAGAGGACGCGGTGCCAATGATGAGCGGTCTATTCGGCATGTTGCTGGGCCCATCTGTGCCACGCTGCGTGGTGTCGTGGTTGCAATGATGAACTTCTCCATGATCGTCGGGAGTGAAACTGCATATAATGCACCCTATTAGGCACAGTTTGAGCCGTAACGCGACGTCCCGTGGCTGCACGAAAAGCATTATTCAACATGTTGACGTTGCTGTCAGGGTTCCTCCGAGCCATAATACGTAGGTAGCGGTCATTCACTGCAGTAGTAGCCCTTGAGCGGCCTGAGCGAGGCATGTCATCGACATGACATCTCCTCCATGTCGGAACAACATCGCTTTGGTTCACTCCGAGACACCTGGACAATTCCTTATTGAGGGCCTCTCCTGGCACAACAACCCGGACGTGATCGAACCGCGTTACCACCTTCTAGGCACGGTTGAACTACAGACAACACGAGCAGTGTACCTCCTTCCCGGTGGAATGATTGGATCTGATCGGCTGTCGGACCCCCTCCGTCTAATAGGCGCTGCTCATGCATGGTCGTTTACATTTTTGGGCGGGTTTAGTGACATCTCTAAGCAGTTAACGGGACTGTGTCTCGATACAATATCCACAGTCGACGACTATCTTCAGGAGTTATGAGAACCGGAGTGATGCCAAATTTTTTGATGTGTGTATATGTTACATACGGTATGATCAGGGTCACATAGTGCAGGAGAGAGATAAATCCATGTTCAACGACGCTTTGTGATTTAAAGTTCTCCTTTGTAAGATAAACGATTCATATCAAATCAATGTAGGCGCTTCATGCCAGTTTTGTGAAGTTAACTTATTGTTGATTTTACATCTTCAGATGGAAAGAACACGTAGCCTGAATTCAGGTTTCGAGCTGAACTTAGGATAGAGTTACTTTTTTATAAAGTTGGGGTTCCTACTTGTATACCGATAGTGCTCTGATGTGGGCCCGCTCTTCATGAAATTCGCATTTCTTTCTTTGTTTTGTGTAGCGCCCACGTGTGCTGCAGGTTTAACTCACATGCAGTAAATGTATTTCTAGAGTAATGATTACTCTGATTAACTAGTCACTTGACATAGCTCGTGTGTTTCTGATTATTCACCGTCTACGTACAAACAGCCTCACTCAGTTTCGTAGCTCCTCTATGTGGGTTAAGGAAAGGACGACAATGGTAAGAACATATTTCAGGACATTAAACCACGCGTCTAAAATAACTGCATAGGCAAATGATGATATTGATTTCAACGTCTTTAAGTGCAAATTACGATTTTCCTGTGTGCATAACCAAATAAATTTCAACATCATTTGGCAGACATACACCATCATTTGGCAGTCGACGTCTATCTTCAGGAGTTGTGGGAACCAGAGTGATGCAAAACTTTTTTTGATGTGTGTATATGTTACATACGGTCATCGCTCTTGAAACAAACAAAGGCATCTCAAGCAAAACGTTTCGACACAAGGATAAAGAGCATCTGAATTAGCAGACACAGACAGGTAATAAAGTGTGGTTGGATTTGACGTAAATGAATGTATGTGAAGCAAAATATTTCGACATAGCGAAAAACTTTGCAGATGAGGCTTCATCGAGATGAAAGAGAAATGTTTTCACAGTAAGAATTTACGCTGAGAAACTTTCAACAATTCTCGCTACACCCTTGTGATTGTGGGGTGGCTCTTTTACGAGTACCTGTTTTGGCGGTGCGGTGTCAACGACCTGCGGATTGCGCACCTGGAGGACGCATCCGGAACACGCAGAAAAGCGTGCAGACCGGCCGTTCCATTCTCCTCTTCCCCTTCCAACTATTAATTAACACTGCGTGGTCCGCCAATTACCTCTGCGTAATTACCATCCACCGGTTTTCGTATTTAATTAAGACGCTCTCATGGATTTTCTGGCTCGCACGGCTGTTAGCGGCCTTTGGTCACCCCTGGAACAGCTGAAGAACCAATTGGTCTGATGGCGTCTTCCCTGTCAGTCCCGTTCCCCAGTTGATTTGTTTAGCATAAACAGGTTTCCCTGTAACGCCAGACGTCGGCTGTCCACATCTCTCATTCCGTCTGACCTTGTATGTAGGTAACCCTGTCAGCAAAAGATGAATAATCTACTCCTGTGCACTCCTTTGGTGATTTGCTGCGAATTATGTTTGTAACGGACCTCTATGCTGAAATAAGATTAACGTTGTCGTCTTCCACTATTAATATTGCACTGCTTCTGGTTGTGTTCACAAACCAGTGAAACATCAGACTTCTGTAACACCTGCTGCGACTCCGGCGTTCGCAACCTGGCTTCGTCATCACCTCAAGTTACGCTTATTTGAGAGAGGGCATATTCATAGGGGTACTGTCCAATCCGACACGTCGAAAGCTACCCTGAAATTTTTTATTCGGGGAGAAACACAGAAAGAAACACAACTTCCAAACTTTAAATGCTAATTTACACACAACTTTTCTTAGAAAACATTGAAAATTGCCAAATTCGTAGCTCACCAGGCGGCTGAAAGAATGTACACCCCTGTCGTAACTGAGCAGACAGCGCACTTGCAACATGGCGGGTGCATAGTCTTGTCCGACGACAAACGAGTTAACAGACAACATGGCACAATCTGTAAAGTGAATTTCAGTTTCCGTTGATACGTCCTCTTAGATAATTGTTCTCAGTTACTATTCGTTCGAGTTTACAGCTCACAGAGGAGACACAAGTAAATTAATTTTTTTGTAGTTTCTTCGTATATGCTGGCTAATGGCATTTGTCTTTGCGTAGGTTCCAAACTTTCAAAGTAATGTGGAATTCAATTAATTTTTTTAACCTTGCAAAGATAAAATATGAAGGAAATGCTACTCAGTCGAAATGATCTATTTCTCCTGAAGACCTTCATATGTGTTATTTATTAGTTAATTTCTTAGACATTCATTCGAATGATGGCAATATTTCGTAATCAATTGTTGATACAATGGAAAAGCAGGAAATAACTGATGACTCTGTGAATTGTGATTCGAACGATGATTGTTCTGCTACTTAAAGTCCAGAAGAAAAATACCATATTTTCCTACGCCGAAAATAAACGAGTACGGCAATAGCTTTCAGTGGCAAAAGAAAAGGCTGTATATTTTTTGGTTAAACGGAGATGAGGATAAACACTTAAAGTTAAGCAGTGTGTTTGAAGTTGAACATTTGCGTTTTGTAAAATCTGAACGTGAATTGTATAAATGGAACAAAGACCTACACGAAATATGAAACACACGCCAAAGTGGAACTCGCAAAATTGTGAAAGAAAAACTATTTGAAATTGGAAATTTGTGGTATGTTTATGGGACTAAACTGCTGATGTCATCGGTCTCTAGGCTTACACACTACTTAAACTAAGGACAACACAGACAGCCATGCCCAAGGGAGGACTCGAACCTCCGACAGGGGGAGCCGACTATTTGAAAGATAAAGAAGTGTTCGTTAGAGTTAATTGACCGTTACCGAGGGAGAGAGATCGATGTGACTGGGCCTTCCGAAGTGCGAGTGAGGTTAACGTTACTTATTTCCATCTTTATTCGACCTAGTTAAAGAGATTCGGGACATTCTACAGAAAACTAAGTGGGGTAATTACGAAATTTACTTCAAATAAAAATGCAGAGGAGATGTCATTAAAAGGCAATATTAAAGAGAAATTCGTAGCTGACGCAAAGACGAAGCTTCTTGTTACCCCCTAAAAAGGAGAGTATAAAGCCAGTCTGGTTTCGTGCAAGAACTGCGCCAAGATCGCACTTTATAATTTCGAGCGAAAGAATGACGAAGTCGCTTGTTCGGTCGATGAAACTTATTACATATTCGTATACAACAGCGCCAGTGATAAAGATCAGTGGATTATTGTTCCCCAGCTTTATACCTATTTTCAGGAACCTGAAGACAAATTAAGATCAAACATTAATAAAAGGAATGTTTAGTAGCAAAAACGTTGTAATCGACAAAACATAACCCGGAAAATGGAAGACAATACCATTTTCAACGTCACATTCGATACGTCTTCTTATTAGTTACAGCAAATAATTCACTGCTTTTGCTCAACTCTTGGCCCGGATTTAACAGCGCATTTCTCTCTAGGAAGTCAACGGAAAGATTCAGCCTTTTGATAAAGAAATTTTTCGACCGTGTAAAACAGTTTTCAGGTAATTGTTCGACAATGTCATTTCAAATAGCTCTTTGTCATCAGGTTTATTAGTGGAACAATATCAGTTATCTGAGCAAAGTCGGTTTGCATGACCATGTTTCACCAATATGATCAAGGATGCCTGGTATGCAGCACAATATTCAGAACAACGGCTGCGATCATTTCTTACTCCACCCCAATTCTGTTTAAATAAAATTAGTAATTACTGTGACGTGCTTAAACGCAATAATTTTCCTTTATCAAGTTCGCCTGACGTAAATAAGCTGTTTGTGTTCGTCATCCAATAGACACTTTGCATTTTGTGACGATTACTGGAATTAATCAAGGAACTGTCTCATTGTTAATAAAATAAACATTATTCAAAAACTTTCAAGAGAAATGTGCTACAGAAATTGTTATAAAAAATTTCATGTCGACATATCTAAGTCTCGAGTGATAGAAGTCGTCTGCAGTAATGTAACATCATACACTGCTTTAATTTTCTTTCCTCCGCTAGTCACTTGTGCAACAATTACATATCCAACACTTTGGCTGACGTTTTGAAAAGCAAGTTAATCATAAAAATGATTATTTGAGACTTTTTTGCTATGGGGCAAGTCCATAAAATTGTCGCGTGCATTTGCTCTTGTCACGGCTGGGCCTTATTCGCCGATTGGCGCACCAGTCAGGAAGGGCTGGACAAACCGCCATTTAAGCGCCTCTTCATGCGACAAAAATAAATAACTTTACCCTTTTTTAAAAAGTACTTGCAGTGCGCCTTTGCCCCTAAAATTTTGACAGTGTATTTCTTTCGATGTATTCTCCCTATATTCCGCTTTATACACCCTCCACTGCTATCGCTCGTATGTGCCGTCTGTGAGTGGTTATTGCACGTTGACGTCTAACGTAGCCGGTGGTCACATTATTGTCACTGGATCATGTATTTTGGGCACTGCCTTGTATAATAGTTGTGGTGCCGTTGAAACTCTATTAGTAATTATTCTGTAAGACGTACGGAAACGTGTATGACGTTCTGTCTCTCACTATAGTGGAATTCTTATTGGCAACCAAGAGCGTTTCCTCTCATATGGTCTGGAGGTCGACTATCCCTGTATTTCAGAAAAAGTTCGTAGGTAATTACTTACAGTTTTAAATAAAAATAAAAATTAATTAATTTATTTTTTATTTAAAAAATAAAATAAAAAATTATATCACACCAAAACACACACACACACACCAATACACACACACCAACACACACACAAATGCATACACCAACAGATCACAGATACTTCAATAATTACACTCGAAAGTTTGGCAACAACATTCGATCTTTGGCAAAAACTTCTCACAGTCAGCAACAGAAACCAATACATTGCATTGAAACAAGTGTTCAATTCATAGTGCTGTGAAATGTGGAAAAAAAACCGCAAATTGGCATTTATAAGAAGAAGAACAACACCAAAAATGCGACAGGAGCGTAATATGTGGGAAATCGTCCACGCAACCTGTAAGTACAGTTCAAAACATCACTACTTAATACCATGTAGGTACAGTGTCCAAAATGTAAATTAAATGGCAATCATATGAACATATTCCAGGCCACTGATGATGCCTTGCGGAAAATAAAGGCGAAACGCTTATGGCACTAAAATTGTGTTTTATTCAGTTGGTGTCACACGGTCCAACAGTAAAAATTATCGATATACCGTAATATTATTGAGCATATCTGGAATGCCTTGCAACGTGCTGTTGGGGAGAGGTCTCCACCCCCTTGTACTCTTACGGATATATAGACACCCTTCAGGATGCATGGTGTCAATTCCCTCCAGCCTACTTCAGACATCAGTCGAGTCCCTGCCACGTCGTGTTGCGGCACTTCTGCGTGCTCGCGGGGGCCCTACACTGTGTTAGGCAGGTGTACAGTTTTCTTTGGCTCTTCGGGAGTAGATGCGCATGGGCTGAACAAATCGAGTTTTCCCAAGGAGTGATGATCATGAGAACAATTTAACATGGGTAGCATCACACAGACATGCTGGGCTTGTAGCTCAACACCAAGTCCATTTCACTAACTGGTGTTGATGAAAGGACGTCTACATCTACTCTTTCACTCTAGTTAGCCTCTTCTTCTAAATTCATGTATTTTTCTTTAAATTATCGCTGCAACTAAATGAAAGATAATACCAAAGAGCAGACAACGTGGTGCTGCATTGCCATCAGTGGTCTGTGGCCTCATCTATGTAGCGTAATTTTGCTACGCTGGTTTCTCCATGGGTGCTGGCTAAAAGGCCTCTGTGGAGCGCTACGGCCTGCATAAATCAATAAGATGGTAGGCCCTAGTATTCATAACGCAGCTTGAAAAGTTCATGACTGCAAACTGTCTTACTTGAAATATCAGGGTGTCAGAAACTCCTGCACGTACTGTGTTTTTGGTTCAGATAATCACATCCACAATCTCATGAGCTGAACGCTCATTCACAGTGATTAACACTCTGAACTCGTATTCAGGATAGTTTGGATTCAAACTCCCAGCTAGGTGTTTTATATGAGGGATGACGAAAGTTTTTGTTCGAAGGTAACACTATCCCCTTGCCTACATGTCGGTGCGTATATCCCTCATCGGAGTCGGGATGGGATGCTCATACACTGCAGCAACAACCTCGAAAAAACACTTTTTGATCGCCGCTCATAATTTTCAACAGATTTTTTTTAATATTTGCTTTTTTGTAGGCTTACCATGTACGCTGTATTTTTGTATCATGGTATTGTCACCATACTGACTGGAGGATTTACCAATTTCTGGTAAGGAACGAGGATGTCAACAACCCTTACGCATTTTGTGAAGAAGTACACCGTTCGTCTGTTTTCTGTTCGCTGGGTAACCTAAGAGAAACACAATAGCCAGAGACCAGTCTCTTCATCAGATATTGGTAGATACTCCCAGAAATACTACGTAGGACGACTTCATGATTGATCCTGTCTCATTCAGTTACGTGCATTTTTTTGTCAAAAAGTATCCCAGATGCCCACTAGTCACTGAAATAATGAAAAATTTCGGAGGTAGCTGTGGTGTTTATACTTATGTCTTTCATACATCCTGATTCCGCTTATTTGTTGTTTTCACATGACATGATGATTTATGTGATGAAGTCAGGTCAGTTGTACTCGCTCAGTATGAACTTAAGAGTCACATGTATTGATCTCAACGTATTTACTCGTCGTGTCAGACACATTCATACATCAAATAGCTAATTTAGTTACATGTGTTATAATTAAAAAAGAAATAAGTAGTAAATTATGTATGTATGTATATGTAATGATACTTATAACAGAAATAGCTATTCACTGTGCATTAAATTTTCACGGTCCAATATTTGGCCACAGAGAGTGCGTTGACTGAAGCTTTGGCCAGATATTCGGCAGTGTACGTAGCTGGGCACAGACCACATTGCAACAGGGGATCTGGAGCCTGCCCATCACCACACTCACGCAGTGTTGACTCCACGGTGTAACCTCATCTGTGGAAGTTCGATCTGCACCTTGTTACGCTTCTTCGAAGTTAGCTGAGTGTCTTCAACGCAGCCCAGTCTTTTGTGTGGCCAGGGGTATTCCATCGTCTGCTAACAGCCGTCTTGGATGTACTGTCTCCTGTGCGTTCTCCAGAAGCCTTGCTAGCTAAGGTGGTTCCCCGAGCACCTCGGTTGTTCCCAGGAAGCTCTTTCTTGACATGATTCATGACTGTGCTGGCTGGTGTTCGAACAAGGTTAATGGAATTAGGAAGACGTGGAATTTGTGACAAAACCTGACTAAAAGAAGGGATCGATAGGTAGGACACATTCTGAGGCATCAGGGGATCACCAATTTAGTATTGGAGGGAAGCGTGGAGGGTAAAAATCGTAGAGGGAGACCAAGGGATAAATATACTAATCAGATTCAGAAGGATGTAAGTTGCAGGAGTTACTGAGAGATGAAGAAGCTTGTACAGGATAGAGTAGCATGGAGAGCTGTATCAAACCAGTCTCTGGACTGGCAAAAGGCATTCACTGCTCAAAAGAAAGTAGTTAAAATAATGTGTGGGGTTCATAGTCTCACATCTTGTAGGCATCTGTTTAAAGGATTAGGAATTCTTACAACTGCTTCACAGTACATTTATTCAGTAATGAAATTTTTTCTCAACAACATGGATCAGTTTAAAATCAACAGCGACATTCATGATTACTTTACCAGAAAAAAGAAAGACCTACACTATCCTTTACTTAACCTATCTTTGGCACAGAAAGAGGTAAAATATGCTGCTATAAAACTTTTTGATAAATTACCAGATGAAATAAAATGTCTGACAGACAGCAGTAATAGTTTAAAAAACAAATTGAAATCATACCTCCTTGACAACTCCTTCTATACCATAGATGAATTCTTGGACATGAGTAAATAAATCTGGAGATATAATATAAGCATTTTGTGCCATTTAAGGAAATGGGACAGATAATAGAAATATTTAGGTGTAACACTATAATGTAAACAAAAGAAAAAGGAAAAAGAAGAAAAACTTGTTTCCTGTGCGCATTTCTTGTCATTTGACTCGTTCAACATCATAACGGTTTTCCGTGCTATTGATCAATGGAACACGTAACTAACTAAAGACCACAACAACAACAACAATAACAACAACAAGAGAAATATTGGGTTGGTGCATAAGTTCGTAGCGATTTTCCACAAGTTAAAAAAAAAAAGAAACACAGCAAATGCGCATAACAGAGAGTTTAGTAATCAATGATATATTCTCCTTCATTATTTGCAACACTCTTCCCACGCTGAAGTAATTTTTCGATTCCGCGACTGTACAGATCACGTGCTTTTTTGGCGAATAGCTCGTCGAGCTATTTTCGGAGTGCATTTCCGTCCGGATGTTCCTTGCAGGCTGTTCGACAGAGAGCGGTAAAGGTGAAAATCTGGGGATGTAAAATCAGGTGAATACGTTGGGAGCGAAATGACTTCCCAACATCAGTATGATACTTTTTGTCAGTCTAGCAGAAGGCGGGCGGGCGTTAACGAGGATAAACATTACTTCACGCAGTCTTCCTTGTCGTTGTTCTTGGACTACTTCTGCAAGACGTTTCAAATGTTGACAATAATTTCAGCATTGCTGGTTACATTTCAGGGAAGTAGTTCTGTCCGCAGCTCGTGGTCGTGCGGTAGCGTTCTCGCTTCCCACGCCCGGGTTCCCGCGTTCGATTCCCGGCGGGGTCAGGGATTTTCTCTGCCTCGTGATGACTGGGTGTTGTGTGCTGTCCTTAGGTTAGTTAGATTTAAATAGTTCTAGGGGACTGATGACCATGGATGTTAAGTCCCATAGTGCTCAGAGCCATTTGAAGTAGTTCTTAGTACACCACATCATCGCTGTTTTTCCAGACGCATACATAAGTTTTTTATGGGGAGCTGCTGCCTCCTTTTCCTTATGTTGTGGTCATCAGTGTTGACACAGGACAGGAATGGTCGGCGTTGTTCAAGAGCCAATTGACGACGAGCGAGCGGAGTTGCACGTATTGCCACCCGCTAATTTTTATGCTTTAGACTTAAGAGCGTTCGGTACCTACAAACCCGACTTTTGAACCTTCCCTACTGCATGCAAATGTCGCACGGTGGTGGAATGATCACAGCTCATCACATTTCGCTGTTCTCGAGTACACTGACGAAGATAATTGTGGACTAATACGTTTAAACAATATTCAACAAACCACGAAGGTCTCCCTGATAGTGGAGAATCACTAATGTCGAAACGATCCTCCTTAAAAGTAGAAAACCATTGTCTTGCCGTGCTCGGTCCAATGGCACTACCCCCACACACAGCGCAAATGTTTCTGACTGTCTCTGCAGCTGTCACACATCTACTGAACTCAAACATAAGAATATGTCGGATATATTCCGACTTCTTCACTTGGCATTCCATTTCATTTTCCAGCGTCAACTGCTCCACTCACTATCTCCAAACGAAAAAATGACAATATGTAAACTCAGATGTCAACAGTTAACTACATCTAAAAAATGACAGTCGATAAATAAATCCATAGCAGCCGGAATACCTCCATTGAAAACAAAAACGAACTTATGCACCAGTCTTGTAATACTTTCTTTTGCCTTAATCATTTACCTGATTCGTGAAGAGACAGATGCACAGACTAATTATTGTGTGTCCTTCTGCGTAAAAGAGAAGATGAACAGGTAGTGAAATCCTAAGCCAGAGGGCGCAATAAAGATGATGAGAATCGTTAATTTTTTGTAGTTTTTGAAATAAATAGCGTCATAGAACGATTAACAGTGGCGTGAGAAATGCCACTGTACATTGGCGAGAGAGAGAAAAAACATAGTATTATAAAGGTCGTAATTATACCCAAGTAAATGAGGAAGAATCACATCAAGTGGGAAGCAAGAAGCGAATCTAGTGAGTGCAAACGAAGTGATGTGATGGCGGTCGTAAATGTAATGTTAGAGAGCGAGGGACGGATACGGAGGTCATTAGCTGCGAATAATACTCATTAAATATTGCTACCCAATAAAATGGGTCGTGAAGGCTCTTAACCAAGGGGACGCAGATAATAATAGAGAAATTACAAGATATAATTAAGTATGAATTAAAATGAATATAACAAGTAAAACACGCTTTTGTATAGCTGCATAATGGATGTGAGTCGCATATTATTTGAAGGAATTACATAATACCACGGAAAAGAATGTAAATCTTGTCAAACAGACGTTTGGAATATACATCTGCAAACGTAGCTAGCAGATCTAATCATGACTCCGGGCCGTGTAAGGAGGAATATATACCCACGATATAGAACTGCTTATTGTTTTAGACTCGATTTCTACCGACAGCGGTCATCAACAGAAAGTTACGGCCGTCTTACGCGCACAGTTCTATCCAAATCAAACTACTCAGTTGAAAGTAATAGGAGTTAGCTTAATGTTAATAGTCTTCACATGGGTTTTCTTACTATCCATAACGTAAAGAATCTTTCGTGTAGTTGACTGTCCTGTTGATTACTAACATATGAGACGGAAATCTCTGCTCGGAAAGTATTCGCGGTTTTTCTTTTTCATGGATATGATATCAATGAGGAAAAGCTGAAAACTTTCTGCTGAAATGGATAACATTTACTTGAACGCTGCAATTTGGACCGCATTTCGAAAAAAAAAAATGGTTTGTAAATTGTCTGTTATTTGGAGAGACAGTTTAGGACAAGATAAAGTCGAGGAATAAGTAAAGATGTATCAGCACAGATATCACATACTAGTAAGCTACTGTTAAGATTTAGCAAGAGCTTACAAATATAAGCTCGTAATCATACAGAGAAAATGATGCAGTGACATACGATGACAGGTTCAGAAGTGTCGTGAGAAGGAATATGGCACCTTAAAAACTTGATGAATGTTTTTTCTTGTATGTATTGACAAATACTCATGTGAGAAAAATAGCTCAGTGATTTGCTTTTATAGTTTACTCGTCTTTCACTTCACTTCCGCTCTCTGCCGTGGGAGCATGACAGTTCACAAAAGCCACCTTAATATGCTTTACGTGCACTATTAGAACAGATATTCTTGGGTTGACCAACACGAACTTTGAAACATTAGTGGCTAAAGTCTTATTGACGAAAAAATCAGTACCTAACAGATGACCTCTTTCACAGGCTCCATACAAAATAGTACAGTTTTCAATATCAATGCTGCCAGCATCCTCCCACTGGATTTCTTGCTGTGCAACTAGATCTACTTCGTACCTCTGTATTTCTTTGACAACACTGATTGCAGCTCCTGTCTTGTACAGACTCCTTACATACCACGTTCAAACTCGTATACCGTTTCTTTGCCACTGACGTCGTCTAGTTTTATCAGTAATGTTCCGAGGCTTGCTTGTGGTCTTGAAAACATGTTTAATTTTTTTACGAAGAGAGGGTGCGGGTCTCTCGTCCAACCTGCGGTGTTACCCTCACAACTTACAGGATTGCTGGCTTTTCTTAAGGGGTGGGCTTCCCTCAGGAGTTGGGTTAGAGATAGGAATAAGAAAATTGGAAAGACACCCGCGGGCCTCGAAACATAATACCTCTGGGGTCGGAAAAGCAAGTCACATGTATTCAACTACTAACAACTTACCATCTCGTTCAGGACGGCAATGTGGATCTTGAGGACTGTTCGAAAATCTCCATTAAGAGGTGCTGCATTTATGGTAATGGATTTAAAAAAGTCAATCCAATTTTTTCCACGATACTACAGCGACTTGAAAATAACGATGAACGTAAAAAAAAAAGACTTAAGGTTATTGCTACCTGTTGCGCTCTCTCATAGTGAATTTGCTTGTACTATTGCGGAATGTTAACACTAACAAACATGAAGAAAGCTTCTATCCAAACTAAACTCCCTCTCTTTTGGTCTTCCTGATCAACGAAACGATAAAATAAAAGCAATAGCAGACACACAGCATTTCAGTGTTGAACACGAACTGTAGGTGATAAATCGTTGACTTGTACTGTACATGTCTCTCTTATGCCGGAATTTTAATTGTCCGCGACGGAGTGGCGCCCGACAACAGTGGTGTTTGGTAGCAGACGTCAAGGCATCACCCTGAATAGCTTCTCTGCCTCTCAGGTCCATTGTTCTCTGCCTGGATGTAAATGAGGAAAAAGGACAACTAAACACCACGTCGGCTTTTGAAGAAGTGTCAGGGCTGAATTATTACATCCGAGACGGGTTGGTTTCTTTGTCTGACGTTGATCGGTAACAACAGTCGAGGACGGGTCGAGATTCCGTAGATCGTCCGTCTAATTCAGGAGCAGTAAAAACATGTTTCACAAACTTTTCTGTGGTATGCCATATTTACGGTTAAATAGCTCCACCCGTATCGTTCGTTCAGATTGTTTTAGTGGCAAACGATCCATCAGCGCCCTGCTGGGGCTATTTTATGGCTGTCAGCTGCACCCATTACTGAGTTCTTTATTTTTACACGTTTTACAACGTTCCTGAAATCCTCATCTCGTCAGTAACTTTTTCAGCATTGGTTTTTGTGCTAAACTCCCGGGTTTATTATAACCTTGGACGTTTTCTGCTAAGGAAGAGTAGATATGCTGATGCTGGATACGTTCTACATTTTGGTTAAATAAAAAAAAGCAAACAATAAAACAGCCAAAACGTAAACTGATACAAAAGCGTAGTGACATCTTACACTATTTTCGCTCTTTTTTGTCCTAAATTTAGTATTATTCTCTTGTGATGATTCGTATTGTGATCTACATTTCTAAGATATCTATTCCGTATTCTCTTTTCTTCTCTGGCTCGGATTACTGTTAATATTTGATTTGTTAATCACACTTTGTTAACATTAACTTTTATTTTACCTAACCCCTTCGGTCCCTCCTGTAAATTTGGTACCGAACACGTTGCAATGACAAAGTATTTGATTGCATCGGAGAAAAACAGATTCGGATTTCCTTCAGAGAACCCTTGTTTAAAATTTCAATTGTTTCACCAAATTTCCTCCGAAAAAGTCTGGCATTGTTCCTTTTACAATATCACAGGCTATTTCTTCTATCTCTTTATGCCAAATCGGTTATGACTGCCATGTGGATGACACGTTGTACACTAAGAAAGAACACTAATCATCGGTGCGGTGCAAAATAGCGTACATATCAAAGAAATTATGATCCCATTACATCGATACATGCAGTGTGAAAGATCGATGAAAAGCAATGACTCCTCTCATAAGTACTAATTTTAAACACGTAGACTGCATCGCCTATATTAACGGCTGGTTCTCCATCAGACCAGGCCAGGCAAACTGGCAGTACAGTGAGGTGACAAGTGATAGGGTAGAAATATCACAAATACAGAAGGCGATAGTATCGCGTACACCAGGTATAAAAGGGCAGTTCATTGGCGGGGCTGTCATTTATACTCACTTGATTCAAGATAAAAGGTTCCCGATGTGATAATATCCGCACGACGGGAATTAACAGACTCTGAACGTGGCATGGTACTTGGAGATAGAAGTATGGGACTCTATTTCCGAAATATTCCGAGATCTCCATTGTTAAGAGTGTGCCAATAATACCAAAGTTCCAGTTATTACCTCTCACCACCTACAATGGAATGGCCGACAGCCTTCACTTGACGACCGAGAGCAGCGCCGCTTGCGCCGAGTTGTCGGTGCAAACATACAAACAACACCGAGTGAAATAACCGCAGACATCAACATGGGACGTAAGACGAACGTATCCATTACGACAGTGCGACGAAATCTGGCGTTAATGGATTGAAAACAGTCTTGATCACGATTTATTTATTAAGTGACCAGTTTCGACCACTGCTGTGGTCATCTTCAGACCATTGAGTAGGGACCTCTTTCTGCTGGAGAATCATTAATAGTGATTATGGAACGAAATCGAGAGGTCAGTTCATGCACAAAATTCTGCAGCAGCAACTGTTTCGCTGTTATTGACAGCTATGAAGCAGCATGGCTCGATATTTCTGCAGGGGACTTCCAGATACTTGTTGAGTCCATGCCGTGCAGAGCTGCTGTACGACGCCGGGTAAACAGAGGTATGACGCGATAGTAGAAGATATCCCATGACTTTCGTCACCTCAGAGCATAGACCTGCGGTTCTGTTTTGGCTGCAGGCGGCCACATGGCAGCCAACGAGTTAAGCCCTGAAACATACAAGCTGTGCAGAAGGTGCAATTCTTATGCTCACGGAATTAAATATGGAAATGCTGTATGACTCGTAAAGTTTAACTGAAACAGTCACACGCTCACGCACTTTCATAATCCCGCACAACAAAGATCTGGGTTTGCATACCTAATATTTGAATACTGCGCCGCATGTACTCATTCGTAAAGCAGTGGACAAAATTGAACAAGTATTAGCTATCTGCTTGTGAAGAAGTCTTCTAAGTTTTCTAAGCATTGACGTTGCACACAAAGAATAATTAAACCATCTGAATGAACATCTAAATCCTGAATATCAATTTTATCTAACGTCATACTAATGTGTGAGATCAAACCAGTTACCCGAATAATCGAGATAAGGGGCCTTAATTTCGCAGATGACATTGCAATCTTAACCAACAACTCTAAGGTTGCTGTCATTGATGTCCAAGCCCTGCATGAGATAGCGGTGAAATCAGGGTTGCAAATATCGTATGACAAGGCCAAATACTTTGAGAAATGGCACTCCAGTAACACCCCTTTGACGACTATACATGGAACGATTGGGAGGGTCAATCGCTTTCGTTATCTTAATGAATGGACCCATCCCAATGGTAGAGACGGCTCCTCCATCTTAGAAAGGCGTAACAAACTCAACGCAGCATACCATCTGCCCCACAATCTATACAACAAGAAGGGCATTTTAAATAATGCTAATGTCTGTCTATACAGAACCGCTGTCAGACCACAGTTCCTGAATGCCGCAGAGACCCTCTTTATGAACAGAAAAGGCACAATGGATACTTGAAGAAATCCGGAAGACATATTCTCAGAAAAATTCACGGCGCGAGATTGCTCCCAGATGGAACCTACCGGTTGAAGTCTAATTCTGAACTGTATCAACAGAATCAGCCACCACCAGTATGTGACTTAGGAGGCTCAAGTCCTATGGGCACCTACAACGAATGAACAACAACAGGCTTACCAAGAAGATATTCTCATTGGTTAAAAGCTACAATACTGGAAGCCTGTGGCTTAATGAAGTACTAAAGGACTTGGATTCGGCTGGGATCTCTGATCTTGAGTGTTGGACCTCACCATCTTGAGTCCCTAAACGTCGGAAGCCCCTTTCACAGTGTAAGCAGGCTGTTTAGGTTTTTATGTTGGTAACGCCATGTAGCGCTCTATATGAAAATCACTGACTGTGCTGTGTGCAGTCTGTGGCTGGTTTGCATTGTTGGAATTTGCTACTGTAGTGTTGGGCAGTTGGCTGTTAACAGCGCATAGCGTTGCGCAGTTGGAGGTGAGCCGCCAGCCGTCCAGATCATCCGCTCTCAAAACAACACTATTAAGGTAAATACATTGTTTGTTCTTTATAAACATCTTTCATTTCACAACTATGCCTATCAATAGCTGGCAATAGTGGCGCTCGTGTATTGAAGTAGTTCGAGTAACGATTACTTTTGTGAGGTAAGTGATTCATGAAAGGTATAGGTTAACGTTAGTCAGGGCCATTCTTTTGTAGGGATTTTTGAAAGTCAGATTGCGTTGCGCTAAAAATATTGTGTGTCAGTTTAGTCAGTACAGTAATTCGTAAATTTTTCTAAGGGGACGTTTCATATGGTTCAAATGGCTCTGAGCACTATGGGACTCAACATCTTAGGTCATAAGTCCCCTAAAACTTAGAACTACTTAAACCTAACTAACCTAAGGACATCACATACACCCATGCCCGAGGCAGGATTCGAACCTGCGACCGCAGCAGTCCCGCGGTTCCGGACTGCAGCGCCAGAACCGCTAGACCACCGCGGCCGGCGGACGTTTCATATGTCGACCCTTAGTCGAAGATACCTCACTGGAATCTTCTGATTTTTTCTTGTAGTTTGTGTAATTAGTGTAGCAATTGTTTATTGCTAGCGCATAATTATAGAGAGAATTTCCTTTGTAGTTGTAGTTTTTCATTGTTGTACAGTAAAACAGTTTTGGCATGCGTGTAGATTTGCACCAAGTATTTCGCAGCTGCGCTTGCAATTAACTAGATATTATTTTCAGTGCTATGTTAATGTGTTTCCTTATTTTGCTCTTCAAGTTCTGGTTTTCTGCGTTATAGTGTGAAATATTGTGACAATAATCGCATGTGAAAAACTTAACGCTAGGATCCAAAGTAAACTGAGAAATAATAGTGACGACGAGCGTAGCTTATCAGCACCACTGTGTAATGAATTAACAGACATTCAAAGTAGTAATTTGGTAATTGTGCATAGGCAAATGGAGCGGGCGGCAAATAATGGCGTAGACAGTGAAACAAATAACAGGGAAGCGTTATCGATCGATCGGTCGGCAACTGTCGCCTCAGGATTCCGAAATGACAGGACACAATCTTGCAAATGCTGTAGATTCAGGTTTTGCATCCTCGCCGTTTTCTCAAATAAGTCGAGACACATTTTATGCTATTCAAAATGCGAATATTGCCGGTTCAAATGCACTGCCGAATAGCACTGAGGAACATGTTTCAGACACCAGTGCATTGTTATTACAATTAATGCAACAAATGGGACAAAAGCTTCAAAAGTTAGACACAATGGAACAAAATCTTAAAAAATTAGACACAATGGAACAAAATCAGAGACAAACACAGCAAAAGTTAGACACAATGGAACAAAATCTTCAGAAGTTAGAGGCAATGGAACAAAATCAAAAACAGTCACAGCAACAGCTTCGGAAGTTAGACACCACGCTTGAACAAACACGTGAAGGTTTAACTGCTGAGTTATGTCAAAAAGTCTGTAATGACGTAAAAACACAAATTTGTGAGCATTTCCAACCTATTTTTTCGCGTCATGAAAATGCATTACAGAATCACGAAGCAGCCATAAAGGAACTGCAAGCTATTGTTCATGAAAATCACAAAACCTTGCAAGCTAAAATTGACTCAGTTGCATCTACTGATTCGGTTACGCAACTTGCAAAACTCAGGAAAACTTGAAGGACACAGTAAATACGATTTCAACACAAATGTACACTCTGAAACTTGATTCAGAAAAACACACTGAGGAAATCAGTTCACTATCGGAAAAAGTAGCCGAACTTTCGGATCAGTTCACTAACTTATCTACAAAGGTAGATGATGATCTGAATGACACAAGACCCGTAGCCTTCAATGACACAGAAGAATACGAACAAATTAGGAAATTCAAACAAAATCAGAATCAAATTAATACGCAACACAAAAGAGAAATCCGGGAATTACAAGATCAGTTGGCACAAATAATACAAAATTACATATTTCAGAGGAGACTCGCGCTCCAACACGGGAAGAGGGACATAGAAATACGGAACAGCGACAAAATAATAACACAGGGCACTTCGGAAATTATGAAAGAAATTGGCAAGGTACACCGAATTTTGAGATAGAACCGCCGAAACGAAGTAACAATGACCGATATGCTACTCGCCGACATGATGATTTTGATTATAAGCTGTTCATTACTACACGTAAATTCAAAACATTTAAGAATTCTGGCAACGACATTCATCCACAAGCATGGCTCCATCAATTCTCTCTTTGTTTTCCTCCCAATTGGTCATTGGAGCACAGGTTAGAATTTATGTGTAGCTGCTTAGAGAATGAACCAGCTGTAAGAATGCGATCGGTCATTCACGATTGTCACAGTGAAGGAGAATTTTATCATGCCTTCCTCTCAGCATATTGGTCTCAAGCTTCACAAGACCGAGTGAAACATAGCTTCATAATGATGAAACATTTCGAACAGTCTGAATTTTCCAGTCTTGTCAAATATTTCGAAGACATGTTACATAAGAATCAGTATCTTTCAAACCCATACAGCCCCGCAGAACTCATCCACATTTGCTTAATCAAATTGCCTGAACATTTACGACATATTATTTAGGCGGGTAGTTGCAAAGACAACATTGAAGCTTTTCAGGGACTGTTACAAAAATTGGAAATTGACACTGACAATCGCGGAACTCGAAAACAGGAGCACAACAATTACAGGTCACATCCGTCACAATTCTGCGATGACAGAAATAATAACTGGACATGACAAGGCTATTCTTACAATGTAAGTCGTGACCAAAACAGACACCACCCGTATGACAACCGTTGGCAGAGCAGTAACAATTACAGGGAAAGATCACCTCTCCGCGGTAACAGCTATCACAGAGACAATCAGAGAAACAGACAATATGGGAACCAAAATAATTATTATCAAGGGAGACAGAATATCTTCAGTTGCAACGGTCCACCGCGCAGTTACGATTCCGGGAGAAATTCTCCACCACATGATCGACAATAAAGAAACTATGTAAACTATCGACAAAACGACAGACCAGAATTTCATCAGAACTGGCAGGATCCAAACAGGGCAGGGCCCTCTCGACAAGGTGAATTTGTAGAAGTTAGGTCTCCTAATCCTAATAACGACGCGCGCCAACAAAGAAACAGATAAAAGACTCACACCGCAGGCAGCCACGTGCGCTGGCTGGGCTTGAAAAAATAACATAGACGCTAACTAACCTTGAGAAAAATTTTAGCGTTCCTTATCGACGTATACAACATAATTGCTTTCAAGTTGAAACACTGCGTACTAGAAAGGGTAAAGGATTGCACCACATTTCACATGTAAAACCGTTTATTGAGAGATAATTTGCTTTTTTAACTTAGTCTTTGCTATAATATGTTTCACTTCACGTTACTAGTACCCTTTCTCATACTTAGAAACTGTTAACATGCAACTGTGTTCTAAGGTTAACTATCCAGTCAAGAACCTAGGGAACTTATTTAGACAAGTAATTACAAATGCATTGTTACAGTGAACAGAGAACACAGTGTTACTGTGTGTGTACATTCTTGCTTGTTAGTTGCACGATTACGTAACCACTATAAGGCTTACATACTTAGAACATATACTTCTAATGAGATTTTAATGCAACATTTTGGTTTACTTGAAAAGGCATTCTTTATTTGAAGTACTTTCTGTGAGATTAAAGATGACTTAGTATTTGGTTTCTTTGACAGCTACATGATTATATCACAATGCTACTAATGTGTGACACAATTTACATTGTTGCTTTTGTGCTATATCTGTTTTATATCTGCACAGTTTTTCTGAATTCTTCTGGAAAGTAAAACATATTTTAGTAGTAACTTTTGTGGTCTAGCTACAATGAGACAGCCTTTTTCGTAGCACAACAATATGTTGCAGTATGATACTTTCTTGATCACGGTACTGTACATAATAACTACGATATTTATAGGCATAGCATTTCGCTTTTTCTTATTACGAGGTAAGTAAATTGACTCCTACAGAACTTTGCTTACGGACGACGGTAATTACGACACTTGGCACATTTTTTACCCTTAAGTAATTACAGAGATTATCTTACAGCAAGACGCACATTTAGCGCTAAAGGACACGTATTTGAGTGATTAATTTTGTAGATAAAACATTTATTTTTAAAGATTTTGGAATTACAATGATACAAAGGTTTTCCATGATGCATTTCATTCGATTGCTATAATCTGTAACACCTGAGGGTATAATTGCATTAATCCTCAGGGGGGTACATGCCTACTTTGCGTACCATGTGTTTGGCAAGCACAAGGAGCCCTAGCTAATATGGTATTTGCTTATACAACTTTACACATCGGTACCATGTTTCTCTAACACATAAATTACTAGGCTATCTGATCATTTAACTGGGAGAGACAACCATTTTCTTTACTAAATCAGTGACAGATTTTTACGTAATTACACAAAAAAATGTTCAAATAGCTCTGAGCACTAAGGAACTTAACATCTGAGGTCATCAGTCCCCTAGAACTTAGAACTACATAAACCTAACTAACCTAAGGACATCAGACACATCCATTCCCGAGGCAGGATTCGAACCTGCGACCGTAGTGGTCCCGTGGCTCCAGACTGTAGCGCCTAGAACCGCACGGCCACTCTGGCCGGCTCGTAATTACACAGTTGGATAACTTCACACTTATGAAATTGTATTTTGTCTGTACTTTGTGAACTATTCATATATATTTCGGAACCATTGTGGTACTGTGAGAGCTTTGAATGATGTATTTGATATGGGATCACGATTTTTATACTACGTTTAAGGTAGGTGACATTATTGAAATGAGCAGAGAATTTTTTTAGGTTTTGAAATTATTGCAGAAAGCTACAACATTTTTGAGATTTGACTTATGAAGTTATTATTACGACAACGATGTGTATTATGCTGTTGAGGTAAGTTTACGACCAATGAGCTGATGCTATATGAGGAATTTGATTATGCTACGTATTTATTATGATGAAGTATTGAAGAAGTGTCGATGAAGGTGTATGTGTGTAATAAAGTAAGGAATAATGAGTAGTGGTTAGCGACTCTGATTTGTGAAAAAGGATGTTGGAAACCAAGAATCGTACTTTAAGAGTTATGAAATGTGTGTACATGTGTTAATGTATCACTATGCTACCGAAAATTTTTTGGACACTGTTATATTTATAGGATTTTGTTTCTACACATTTGTAACGCAAATTCTCAACCTGTGAAATTTTTTTATATCAGACTGTCACTACTGTCCTAAATATTTCGGTAAGAAAGTTAAGTGACCTTCACGTAATGCGTCGTAGGCGCCCGGCTGTGCCACCTGCCTGGAGAAAAAGTGATTAGGTGGAGAAGAAAAGAGACCATTAACCTCGTTTTGACATTCCTTTGTAGAAAGCATCATAAATATGACACGCTCATTACTTGGAAACATATCATACTTTGTGCTATTACTGAAATACTTATGAACTAATGGGAAATATCCTTACATCTGCACGCCTGATTATGACAAGTGCCTTTCTACGAGAGTTGAGAGAATTTCTACTGATTTATGAAATGTCACATGGCTATTCAATGATGTTTTTATGGTTTGCTTTACGTAATTGCTTATTTCATTTGATACCTGTTTTCCAGCTGTGTTGCAGCATTGGTTTTATAAAATAAAATTAAATGCAATTGCTAATGTGAACACTTTCTGTCAGCAGATCTATTAAATAATAATTTTATGATCCACATTCTTCAAAAAAGGAGCACTTGGAAAGGAAAGAACAATAAGAGGGGATTAATAACAGTAACTGCATACATAATTTGCTTTTCAACTACTTGGTAATTTTTTTGGTAGAATAACTTGTTGTGGTGCATCACTTTAATGACATAGACACTACGATGTGACCAGACGTTTCACTTATCTGCATTATTGTCTTTAGTGTACTATTTTTTCTGCTTGAGCTATGTCATATTTTGGTATAAGTTATTGGATTTGCTGCTGTTGTTTGCCAGGCATAGTGCTACTGAATGTCACTTTGTATTACTCTGTTAAGCCAGTTTTACTACTGATTTATTTTTCTTGTTGCTGCACAGTGGCTCATATTAGTTGTAATGTTGCATTTGCCTTGCTAATTCAGATTTACTGCTGCTTGCTTTGCCAATTTGCATTTTCTCATTGCTGTTTGTGTTACGTGTTTTGTACTGCTGCATTGCCTCGTCCCTTAGTATATATATCTGACCTCAGTAGATTGAAGTTAGCATAAGAGGGGGTAGACTATATAAGAAACTAACTGTGATGAATTGGAAGAAATGCATTGAGAAGTTATAAGAAAATGGTTTGGCCAAAAATGTAGTGTACAGAGGAGAATAACTATTTTGACAGAGAATATGAATAGAATACAGAAAGCATGCTTGGATAGCATTTTTTTGGTGGAAACAAATGCTGAAATAAGAGGAAAGATCTATGGAATGAAGTTTTGGGTTGGACTGCAGTACCAAATGTTACACTGAAAACAAACCCTGTCATTTCCTTTTGTGTTATTGCACTATGTTTTTGTGTACCCTTGTGTATCTGTGTTCTTCCTGTCTTTATGTGTTTATCTGATAAGAGTTATGTTGTAGAATTTTTCTTTAATGTGTTATTTACTTTGTAAAGGTGTTTAGACATTATTTATTCTGTTCTGTTTCAATGTCCATGTGTGAAATTAATGTTTCGAAAACTATTCACATTATTTTATTTATTTATGTCATAATTCCTGTAACACTGATGTACATGTTGATTTCTATTTTTTTATAAAGCCTGTATTACTACAAATGTTATCTGTGTTATTATGTTTTTTAATGAGCTTTCTGTACCTTTGTGATTGTATTCTCATGTTATAAAATTGTAATTGACACCAGTTCATCAAATTAAGTTACATTTCATTGCACACATTTCTGTTGGTCATAGTATATGCACAATATATGAAAAAAAGGGACTGTTAGTGCTTGCGCATGTGTTGACAATTCAGCAAGGGACTGCTTATCAGCATTGCTGATTCTCAGGACAATTCCAAAAAGTTTGTGAGTGCTCAAGTGGTGGTTTATGGACTTGCTATACTGTCTGCAAGTCTTCTAAGGACATACCAAAAAGTTTGTGAGTGCACAAATGGTGGTTTATGGACTTGCTATATAGTACAAGACTCTTCTATGGTGATTGTGCACCTGCACAGTCACCAGAGATGGCTGCTGGCCGTCTCTACAAGGACTGAAGTGGGTCTGCACCTTTGATGATCCACCAACACCATTATTTCTACAAGGACTGCAGTGGGTCTGCACCTCTGGTGGCCCACCAGTACCTTAATCTCTACCAGGACTACAGTGGGTCTGCTCTGTGATGACCTACCTACCAACATTCTTCAAAACTTTGACTGACTCTTCTGTGGGTTTGCTCTGTTGTGGACCATTACCTGTCTGCATGTCAAGAGCCAGCATTATCTCTCTGTTGGAAGGACAACACTACTTTTTGAAGACAGCATGGAAATCCACTACTTCCATGTGCATTTTCTTTTACTGCTCAGACTTTGTGCATAAAATTGTAATTAATACTGTGTTGTGTGATCAGGATTGTCTTTATAGACTGTGAGAAAATTTTAACTTTTGACCAACATTGTATCAATAAGTGTGTGCATCTGATTTCTTTGTTATTGTAATTATGAAAATTGTTTTCAAATCTGTATTTGCCACTGCCCAAAACAATTTGTAAAATTTTTGTAGGAGCTTGGGGGCTATGTAAGTAGGCTGTTTGGGTTTTTATGTTGGTAACGCCATTTAGCGCTCTATATGAAAATCACTGACTGTGCTGTGTGCAGTCTGTGGCTTGTTTGCATTGTTGGAATTTGCTACTGTAGTGTTGGGCAGTTGGCTGTTAACAGCGCATAGCGTTGCGCAGTTGGAGGCGAGCCGCCAGCAGTGGTGGATGTGGGGAGAGAGATGGCGGAGTTTTGAGAGTGGATGATCTGGGCGTCTGTCCAACAGAGACAGTAAATTTGTAAGACTAGATGTCATCAATAATGACTTTTCAACACTATTAAGGTAAATGCATTGTTTGTTCTTTATAAAAAGCTTTCATTTGATAACTATGTCTATAAGTAGTTAGTCCATTCAGTAGTTAGAATCTTTTACTCAGCTGGCAGTAGTGGCGCTCGCTGTATTGCAGTAGATCGAGTAACAAATATTTTTGTGAGGTAAGTGATTCATGAAAGGTATACGTTATTGTTAGTCAGGGCCATTCTATTGTAGGGATTTTTGAAAGTCAGATTGCGTTGCGCTAAAAATATTGTGTGTCAGTTTAGTGTTGATCAGAATAAGTAAAGAGTGAAATGTCTGAGTACGTTCAGTTCTGCTCAGTTGTTTGAAAATCAAATAACGTAAGGGGTTTATCAGCACAGTAATTCAATAATTTTTCTAAGGGGACGTTTCAACAGGAGAGGATGCAGAAATTATCAGCAGGGTTCAAGAGATAATGGGAACGGAAGAGAGCATCGAAGAAAAACTGGTCATAAGCGCTCCCTAGTGGGTTTAAATCAATAATAAAAATAATGTGAGATCACTCTAATTTCTCGTGACTGCACCTTATCTGTAATTGCCTATCCGCCAAAATATTCATGAGTCGTGAGACTAACTCGCACCACACAACGAACTAGTGGCAGTGCAATGTGGCGTGATATTGTGAATTAATAACGAAGAAATGTTTGAATTTTACACTAATCCTAATGTAATATGGAGTGCCATGTCTATTTGAAAATAGCAGAGGACTAGTTTTCAAATGCAGATTGAGATGTGAAAGCTGCCTACACACATATCTACCTGTATTTATGACTCGTTTTATAAAAAAGAAGAAAACTGAAAACTGATTGCACTGTTACTGAACGCAAGTAATTGATTTTCAAGTCCACAAGGGTACTCAAAGCAACACAGTTAAGAATGAGACTCAGAACAAGAAAGGAAAAAAGAGTTGAAAAGTAACATGTGTAGAGACTAAAAGATGAAGCAACAAAGACCGATTAACAGATCTTGCAGCGGTCTCTCCGCAATATTTTCAGAAATTTTATAAATTATATAACTCAGTACATATCTCGAAATATCTCTTCTTATCTTACCGATTATCAATGCAAAGTAGTTTCAAGTCCAATTTTTCCTTGGAGCGTCCATTTACTCCATGGAATAGCTTCTCTGCTATCTATGTTTTCTCTAAGGAAAAGAATGAGGGAATGCTTGCCGATTAGTCGTGAAAGAAGGAGGATGTATATGTATGTATTGTTGAGCTAGTCGCCATCTTGATGAGATTCTGTATGAGAAGGAATTTAATACATGAACTAAACTAAAGTAGGTGTGTGCGCGTATTATTTAACTGATTATTATTGACAGTGTCTGCTTACTACGCTGTGTTGCACGGGATCAGTGGGGAACGTCTGATTTACACTGGACGAACGTGCCGTTTTGTATGCTCAAGATATCCAGTTACTTCAAATAAATAGGCTAACACGGTCTTACCAGCAGATCTCCGGTCTTCCCCATGTGATCACCGAAAGTTAATAATTATTACAAATGTTTTCAGGAGATCGACTGACAATTTTCGTCGCACCGAGACTTCGAAATGGCTTCACTGCCTTATGGAATGTAAGATAAGTTCAATTTAATCAGGATAGAACAGTATAGAACTGTGTGAATGTGATAAGCCTGCTTTGTGAATGAAAATTCCCTTAACATACGCATGTTTTTACTGTCCTGATCAGTGAAGCTAAGTCAGGCCGGTGTGAGAGAGGTTTTTAAATTTTAGATCCCACAAAAAAAAATATTAAAAGATGCAACTTAGTAACCGCTTTGTAGCACTCAGTGAAATGGACGCGAATCAGGAACTTGAACTAATGTGGGGAAACATCCAGACCTAAGTTAGTGATACGACAGAGGAAACACTTATGGGTAACACAGTGGGCTAGAAGATCTGGTTTGGACAGGAATGTGCAGATACCCTGGAAAGGACGAGGGAAGCCAGGAGCAAGTGGCTGAAGGGGACTGTTGCGGGTTGATATTTGTAATTATAGACACTCTGGAAATATCGATTATCCTTGAATTAATGTTTTATGTTGCATGATGTACGTTCCTTGGAGAGAAATAAATTAATGTTGTATTGTTGTGTGTCCGTAATATTTTGGTGCCGAAACCCGGGAAGAAATTGCGATTTCCTGCGTGATTTCAACAATTAACGGTTTACTTCACGCTGTAGGAAACAAGAGCCGACGTCGGACCGCATCACAAGCTAAGTCCATTCCAATAGAATATGATCGCATGAACTGGTTGCTTCAAAACAATTTTTGCGGCTTTGTATTGGTAGCCTGAAGCTTGCACTCAGAGTAGCTAGTTTTGTTAAAAGGTTTTCGTTCACTTACGTTTGCGCATACGCTGCTTGTTAAGCGTTTAAGCTATTCACAAGCGCACTCGTAAACAATCTTACAACAGCTGTCTTTAGTAAGACATAATGCAGGGCGAATCAGAGATACAGTTAGCAAACTTCAAAAGAAAGCGAACTAGAGATAGGACTGATGCTACGCGGTTTTGTGCGGCTGTTGATGCTCTTACTACAGAAAGCCCGTTTGATGATTTTGAACATTGCAGGGAACGTCTTCAAGAAACTCTAGAGAAGCTTGTTTCATTAGATGACACTATTCATAATTTTCTCTCTGACGATGAATACAATGCAGACGTGCTGAGCTGTGAGGAATATATAGACAAAGTCAAACGCGCTATACAGAAGGCTACAAAAGCAATTGATTACAAGCTTTCAGCCACAACGTCGCAGATGACTATCACGTCACCACCAGTGCTCACACAACCAATTGTATTCCACTCTGTCAAGCTACCAGCAATTAAGTTTGAGTCATTTTATGGAGATGCCGAAATGTGGTCCCGCTTCTGGGAACAATTTGAATCGACCAGATAAAGACCCATCCCTTTCTAGAGTAAACAAACATGTTTTCCTACGAGGGTATCTGTCAGGCGAACCGAAGTTGCTAGTAGATGTAATGCCTATAACGACTAACATGTATGAAGAAACAAAGAAAATTTTATTGAATAGATACGGAGATAGCAATCGCATTGTACAGGCGCACCTCCATTATTTGGATGCGCTAAAGCCTGTACAGTCAGCGACACCTGAAACGCTGAACAGTACATTCCTGGAATGTAACCGTTGTATCCAAGCACTGCATGCCTTAGGAGAAGACGTCGTGGCATACGATAAAATTCTCACTCCGAAAATTCTGCGTGCATCTCCCGCTGAAATGTGTCATAAATGGGTCATTCATGCTAGAAGAACCGAAGTAGCGGAAGGAAATGTACTGAAACTACTTAACTTTCTGGAAGAAGAAGTTCGTGGTGCTCTCACTGCACAAAATATTCGTACAGAATATCAGTCATCTCCTAGCTTCACGCCCACTGCAGCAGCGCTTCACATAAATTCAAAGCAAGCGAAAAATCCGCGTAAGCCTAAACGAGAAGTACCGTTACAACCATATTGCGTATTTTGCGAAGCTCGCTCTCATTGGGCCCAAGACTGCAACATAGTAACTGACAACCAAGAACGTACTGATAAAGTAAAGCAAGATAATCGCTGTTTTATATGTCTAAACCGAGGTCGTAATGCTAGAAACTGCAGTAAGAAGGGCAAGGTCTCGTGTTCTAAATGCAAGAAAAGTCATCACAAAGCTATCTGTACTGACATTGCTGCCTCTTCTTCATCTTCTCAGCAAATTAGCTCTACATCTGTAGGGAGAAACGACGTAAGTGCAGGTTTTACTTATCTTCAGACAGCTCGAGTTTGGGTCAATGGACCCGCAGGATTAAGCAAACTTACTCGCTGCGTTCTGGATAGCGGTAGTCAGTCAAGCTTCAATTCCAAGTTCCTGATTGATGAGCTAGGTTTAAGAACTATAGAACATTGTGATCTATCTGTCAACGCCTTTGAAATGCCATCCGCAACTTCAACGCATCGTAGAGTCGTAGAAATCACACTACAGGGTACATAGACTAATTCCAAGAGGTCTATGATTGCGTTTGAAAGCACATACTCATTTTTCGCGCACCCAACTGTGCCTTCCGATTTAAGAAAACCTGTGCGCACACGGGGACTTCAGTTTGCGGACCTAAGGGATGGTACAGAAGATCTTCCCATCGAGATTCTTATCGGGGCAGATTACTATCGGAAAATCGTTAAAGATTTCCCCCCGATTCGACTAACGTCATCAGTTGTTCTGGTACCTTCCATTCTAGTATGGATTCTTAGAGGAAACAAATCAAGCACCACGGCTAACCTTGTGACGGCAAACTACATCAGTTTAGAGACAGCGACAACAACAGACGATATTTTACGACATTTCTGGAATTCAGAAACAATGGGAATCACAGAAGATGAAACAACAACTCTGAATCAGAAGGAATTGGCGTTATTGCAAGATTTCTCAAAATCCTACTGCATCGAAGACAAAAGAAGAGTGGTGTCTTTCCCCAGAAAACCCAACGTTATGTTATCTAATAATCTTCAGCAAGCAGAGAAGAGATCTGCTTCATTGGAGAAAAAATTTACGAAGGACTAGAAACTAAAACAAATTTACGAGGGGCAAATGATAGAACACATCAAGAAGAAACATGTGGAAGTCACCCCTTCTGGACAGAAATTGAGTGACACATTTTATCTGCCACATCATGCAGTAAAGAAAGAAAAGTTTGGTGTCATCAAATGGAGGATTGTATTTTACGGTTCGTCGCACGACCAGAATGCACGTTCATTGAATGACTCTTTAGAAGTAGGTCCTAATTTACTTCCTCACATTCTTTCAATATTACTGAGATATCGTCTACATCAAGTAGCCTTAATTGCCGATATCAAACAAGCACTTCTACAGTTAGTTCTTCGCAGGAAAGATAGAGATCTCACGAGGTTTTTTTGGTACAAAGTAATCGTAGATCAACAAGGAAACTATATTACAACTGACGAAAGGATTACATACCGCTTCACCCGGCTACCTTTCGGACTTACCTGCAGTCCGTTTCTTCTTGCAGCCACGCTGAAAGAACTTGCTGTAACGCACAAAACGAATTTTCCGCAAGCTGCTTTACTTGTTGAAGATAATATGTACATGGATGATTTTGTAGCAGGTGGTAAAGATGACAATGCCGTAATTGACTTATATTATGAGCTTACATCACTCATGGGACAGATCAGTCTACCAATGGCAAAGTGGGCCACAAATTCAAGCCAACTGATTGAAATATGGCAATCAGAAGGTGTCATAAACACTACAGATATGGAGGTACTGGGAGTCCACTGGAACACACAGACTGATACGCTCAGTGTTGTTCACAACAATGTTACCGACAATGTTATAAATCGTCCTGCCACTAAGCGAGAAGTACTAAGAAACACCGCTAGATTCTATGACCCACTGGGTTTGTTGTCGCCTGTATCCCTCACTGCAAAAAGAATTTTTCAAGACATTTGGTTAAGAGGAATTGAATGGGATGAGCTTTTACCCCTTGATCTTAGCAAACGCTGGCAAATGTGGGTATCAACATTGCCATCATGTTCACACATAAAAATGCCCCGATGGGTTGATGTATCTGAAAACACTGAGCCAGAAGTCCATGTCTTTTACGATGCATCAGAAAAGGCCTACGGAGCAGTCCTTTATGTACGGTGCACCACAACAAATATGGTGTCAGTCCATTTAGTTTGCAGTAAAAACCGACTAGCTCCCATCAAAAAAATAACTCTTCTACGGCTGGAACTTCTAGCGACACTTCTTGGATCAAGACTACTTCATTATTTCTGTAAGGCTGCGAGCTATAATGCAAGTCGTGCAACATTGTGGACTGACTCAACTGTAGCCTTAGGATGGATACAAAATGATCTCAATCGATGGAAAATCTTTGTGTCAAACCGTGTTACGGAAATACAAAGACTAACGAATCCGTCACAGTGGAGGCACTGCCCTGGTGACGAAAATCCAGCTAATCTAACCTCCAGAGGTACCACAGCAGATGAACTTCACCATGCTTCTGTAAGGTACCATGGACCTGCGTGGTTAACAAAGAACAGAACACAGTGGCCTCGAATTTTACAGACGGAAGAGCACTCCTTGCCAGAAAAGAAGAAATTAACAGACCAAGTCTTCATAGTACAAACAACCATTCCTATTTTAACAGCTACACGGTACAGTAGCTACTTCAAGCTGTTAAGAGTTACAGGATGGGTACTTCGCTTTAAACGGCACTTATTGAAAGAAAACAGAACATCTGGAGAACTAACAGCATCAGATTTGGGCGAAGCACGCACTTACTGGATTCAAGTTGTTCAACAGCAACATTTTGCGCTCGAACTGCAAGCACTATGCAACAACATGCCTCTACCACGTAATTCTCAGATAGCTCGATACAACCCATTCTTGGATAATGGTCTTATTCGTCTCGGTGGACGGCTGCATTTTGCAGAATTACCCAGAGATCAACGCCACCTGATTGTTCTTGAAGGACATCATCATTTCACACGTTTACTGATCCAGCAGACTCACATTCGTATGCATCACCTTGGAGTAAACATAGTGTTATCTGAACTGAGAACAGACTTCTGGATCCTTAGAGCTCGACAGGCAATTAAACATGTTCTACACCGTTGCCTACCTTGTAAGATGGTAAAGCTCACGTTGTTCAACAAACTGAAGCTCAATTACCAGCTGAACGAGTCTCACCACTGAAACCATTTACAGCAACAGGTGTTGACTTTGCTGGTCCATTATATGTCAGACAAGGACATATTACGAAGAAAGCGTATATTGCTCTATTCACATGCGCAACAACACGAGCCATACACCTGGAACTATGCTCAGATATGTCAACTGACAGATTTCTTCAAGCCCTACAAAGGTTTGTCGGAAGACGAGGAGTGCCCAGCACAATTTCCACTGATAATGCTACTACCTTCCATGCTACGCACTTAGAGCTGAAGGAGCTCTGGCAGGCTCTCATGGCAAGCATGACGCACAAGTACCTCGCCCAGCAAGCCATCACTTGGAAGTTCATCGCCCCGCACGCGCCTTGGTGGGGAGGATTCTGGAAACTGATGGAGGAGGAGGAAGAGGAGAGTAGTGTTGAACGTCCCGTCGACAACGAGGTCATTAGAGACGGAGCGGAAGCTCGGGTGAGGGAAGGATGGGGAAGGAAATCGGCCGTGCCCTTTCATCCCGGCATTTGCCTGAAGCGATTTAGGGAAATCACGGAAAACCTAAATCAGGATGGCCGGAGACGGGATTGAACCGTCGTCCTCCCGAATGCGAGTCCAGTGTGCTAACCACTGCGCCACCTCGCTCGGTCTGGGAACGGATGGTGGGATCTGTCAAACGCTGCCTGAGAAAAGTTTTAGGACAGTCACAGTTGGACGAAGAAGGTCTCAACACAATCCTGGTCAGCATAGAAGCAGCACTAAACTCTCCCGAAGCACGACTCACGCCCGGTACTCACAGCTTTACTTCTGCCAGTATCTCGTCTCCTACCTTCCAAACTTTACAGAAGCTCTCCTGCGAAACTTGCAGAATTAGCACTCCTGAAAGAAAGGATACCGCGGAGACATGGCTTAGCCACAGCCTGGGGGATGTTTCCAGAATGAGATTTTCACTCTGTAGCTGTAAGTTGCCCGCGAAAGGCAAAGGTCCCGAGTTCGAGTCTCGATCGGGCACACAGTTTTAATCTGCCAGGAAGTTCCTTATGAACGCACACTCCGCTGCAGAGTGAAAATCTCATTCTGGGAACATCCCCCAGGCTGTGGCTAAGCCATGTCTCCGCAGTATCCTTTCTTTCAGGAGTGCTAGTTCTGCAAGTTTCGCAGGAGAGCTTCTGTAAAGCTTCGTAGGTAGGAGACGAGATACTGGCAGAAGTAAAGCTGTGAGTACCGGGCGTGTGTCGTGCTTCGGTAGCTCAGATGGTAGAGCACTTGCCCGCGAAAGGCAAAGGTCCCGATTTCGAGTCTCGGTCGGGCATACAGTTTTAATCTGCCAGGAAGTTTCATATGAGCGCACACTCCGCTGCAGAGTGAAAATCTCATTCTGGAAACACCCCCCAGGCTGTGGTGTGGCTAAACCATGTCTCCGCAGTATCCTTTCTTTCAATAGTGCTAGTTCTGCAAGGTTCGCAGGAGAGCTTCTGTAAAATTTGGAAGGTAGGAGACGAGATACTGGCAGAAGTAAAGCTGTGAGTACCGGGCGTGAGTCGTGCTTCGGTAGCTCAGATGGTCAGTCGGCTCTCAGCCGTGGCATCGTGCGGATGGCCCCGCGGGCCGGCCAGTGCTCCGCTGCAGGCGTTGTTTACTTCCGCGTCGTAGCTTTAAGGCTTGACTTCCGGAAGGCGTTCGATACAGTTCCGCACTGTCGCCTGATAAACAAAGTAAGAGCCTACGGAATACCAGACCAGCTGTGTTGCTGGATTGAAGAGTTTTTAGCAAACAGAACACAGCATGTTGTTATCAACGGAGAGACGTCTACAGACGTTAAAGTAACCTCTGGCGTGCCACAGGGGAGTGTTATGGGACCATTGCTTTTCACAATATATATAAATGACCTAGTAGATAGTGTCGGAAGTTCCATGCGGCTTTTCGCGGATGATGCTGTAGTATACAGAGAAGTTGCAGCATTAGAAAATTGTAGCGAAATGCAGGAAGATCTGCAGCGGATAGGTACTTGGTGCAGGGAGTGGCAACTGACCCTTAACATAGACAAATGTAATGTATTGAGAATACGTAGAAAGAAGGATCCTTTATTGTATGATTATATGATAGCGGAACAAACACTGGTAGCAGTTACTTCTGTAAAATATCTGGGAGTATGCGTGCGGAACGATTTGAAGTGGAATGATCATATAAAATTAATTGTTGGTAAGGCGGGTACCAGGTTGAGATTCATTGGGAGAGTCCTTAGAAAATGTAGTCCATCAACAAAGGAGGTGGCTTACAAAACACTCGTTCGACCTATACTTGAGTATTGCTCATCAGTGTGGGATCCGTACCAGATCGGGTTGACGGAGGAGATAGAGAAGATCCAAAGAAGAGCGGCGCGTTTCGTCACAGGGTTATTTGGTAACCGTGATAGCGTTACGGAGATGTTTAACAAACTCAAGTGGCAGACTCTGCAAGAGAGGCGCTCTGCATCGCGGTGTAGCTTGCTCGCCAGGTTTCGAGAGGGTGCGTTTCTGGATGAGGTATCGAATATATTGCTTCCCCCTACTTACACCTCCCGAGGAGATCACGAATGTAAAATTAGAGAGATTAGAGCGCGCACGGAGGCTTTCAGACAGTCGTTCTTCCCGCGAACCATACGCGACTGGAACAGGAAAGGGAGGTAATGACAGTGGCACGTAAAGTGCCCTCCGCCACACACCGTTGGGTGGCTTGCGGAGTATAAATGTAGATGTAGATGTAGATGTAGATGTAAGGCTTGTGTCCGTCCGCCGTGAACATGTCGAGCGCTTACTGCCTTGCGACCCTTAAAGTTTCCTTCCCAGCTTAACATACGCGACCTCGTGCACATGAAGTTGAAACGTTCATACGTGAAGAAGTTCGTTTAGATCCTAACCACGTTATCGGAATCCATTTTTCGATCATGAGTAGTGTCGTTTATATTAAAATGACAAACACTGAGGTGTGTGAAGATGTTATTCGCCGCCATGCCAATGGACTTAAGTTCAAATACCCTGATGGTCACGTCGGAGCTGTAACACTTGAACTCGCAGAGTACGGTCAACGCACGATTAGGGTGTTTGAACTACCTTTTGAAGTTCCGAAGGACGAAGTTCTCTCTGCGTTACAACCATATGGTAATGTCATCGGTTACGTAGAGGAAAAATGGCAAACCTTCACGACCTACCATGTCCTTAACGGTGTGCGTCAGGTCAAAATTGAACTGAAAAAACATATACCATCATACCTGACAATTGGCGGGGTGCGAGCCATTGTCATGTAGGACGGCCAACCCGGAACATGTGCGGGTTGTGGACAAGAAGGCCACGTGAGATCCGCCTGCATGCGACGCCGCCTGATACAGACGCCGGACGGCGAGGAAGCGTCCCCAGCGGTGATCACTCAAATCCCTGTCACATATGCCAAGGTTGCCAAGGAAGGTAGAACCTCTACACAGGGTCTTCCGGCTCCGTTGACGTCGTCTGATCAGGTAGATGCAACCGCTACTGAGATTCCTTCTGAGGTGCCACAGACGCCAGATCCTGACCTTTCGAATCTTCGCAGCACTGTGACTGATACTGCTACTGAGATGGACGTTGATTCGGGAGTGGTACCGACTTCTGCTTTCCTTCAGACTGGTCCGGAGTCCGACGAAAGCCACCCGCAATCAGACTCTGAACGACATGTTCGAAAACAAGGGTCGACACGAAAGAGAAAGAAACGTAGCCGTACACCCCCTGATGAATCCATTCTACGGATGGATACCAGGGATGCAGACCCGAAGATTGACGACAAACCGCTCTTTGATGACCAAAAGTCTGATGCGAACGACCCGCCACAGGCGACCACTGGCAACGAACACCCCTCCTTACTGGCGCCGTCGCCCCCACAGGTCGACGTTGAAGAGAGCCTATCCGCTGAGCCGAAAACTACGTCTCCTCTCCACGTGGATGATGTGCACAGCCGATGCCCTACCGCAGTATCAGTCTCCTGGGCAGACGACGTGGAGATCGAACGGACTGGGGCACTGATGATGGGGCGCCCCATCGGTTGCGCCCGTGCCCGCGCCCGCAAACTCTCCACAATAGCAGCCTCTTCAGCGGACCGGCCAGATCGAAGACCTCTCGCTCCTGAAGAAGGAGCCCCACCTGTGCCTGTGGGACTCCAACACCGGCATTATCGTGTCGCAACGATTAACCTCGCGACCATTCGTGCGCCCCACAAACTAGCGCTGCTCCGCGATATCATTTATGATGCGGACATAGATATTGCGCTTTTTCAGGAAGTGCATGTCGCCGATTTTTCACCACCACATGGCTTCACGGCGCATCTTTCTCCCGCTTCGGACACCGGTAGTGGTGTTGCCATCATCTTACGAGAAGGTCTTCCTGCCGAAGATGTCCTATACCTCCCCAACGGCAGAGGTATGGCCCTTACTCTCTTTGGTGTACGCATCGTCAACATTTATGCGCCGTCGGGCTCCAGCTACCGTCGCGAACGCAATGCCTTCTTCGCGAATGAAGTTACACCCCTTTTTATGCGACCACACGATGACTGGGTCATGGGTGGAGACTTCAACTGCAACCAGCGACCTCAGGATCAATTGCCGCGTCACTCACCATGCGCAGCTCTGGAAACAGTCGTCACGCGGCTACAATTTGTCCACACGTGGAGACATGTTCACGGTGATCTTATGGTCTTTACGTACTACACTGCGCACTCCTCTAGCCGACTGGATCGCATCTGCATCTCGCGATCCCTAATTCAACACATTCGACAGGCTGAAATCTGGCCTGTTGCTTTCTCAGATCATGAGGTTTACTTCTGTGATGTTGTTCTCACAAGACAGGCAGTATGGCACGGACGTGGTTTATGGAAACTGAACACAGCACTTCTTAATTCACCTGACCGTCGACTTCTAATAGAAGAGACTTGGATCACATGTAATAGACGCCGTCCCACTTATCCATCTACCATATCGTGGTGGATCCAGTGTGCCAAACCTGCTCTTCAAAAAACTTTGATCCGGTATGGCAAAGATGTTGTAGCCTGGAGGAAGAGCACTATGGACCTTTACTACAGGATCCTACGAGAATGCTCCACGATGCCAGCCTCCCCTGAGCGCCATACAAGGATGAACCATGCTAAGGCACAAATCTCCAATCTCATGCGGAGGCATTTGGAAGAAGCGATAGTACGATCTCGTACTGCTGATCGCATGCCTCATGAACATCCGTCGATGTACCATATCATCCAAGAACGCCAAAATCGACGCCGAAAATTGATTCACGTCCTAACAGACCAAGAAGGGCGTCGCTACGTAACCCAATCTGCAATAGGGAATGTGCTTCACGCCCACTACCAGCAGCTCTACACCGTAATTCCACATTCCCCAGAGATGATCGAGGAAGTCTCACAGCTCAACTTCGGTGGTATCCCAGGAGATGCGGCGATTGACTTGATGTCAGAGGTGACTGATGATGAAGTCCGCGATGCGATCCGGGCAGGAACCATCAATCGCTCCCCAGGACCCGACGGTCTTCCCCTCGAATTTTATCGCACCTTCCGTGATTTGTTAGAGTCCACCTTCACCTCCATCTGTCGGGAACTGATGTCTCCGGAAGTACCTGTGCCGGACGCATTCATGAAAGGAATTATTGTTCCTGTACATAAACCGCATGGTGGCAACAATATCAGTGATTATCGGCCCATCACCCTCATTAACAGTGATATGAAAATCTTCACTCGCCTTTTGGCGGCACGACTTAAAAACGTTGCCCGATATGTTGTGTCGCCAGACCAAGCATCCTTGGGAGGGGATAATAATATCCGCACGGCTTTACGCCGCTACAGGGATATGATCGCCGTTACCCAGGCACAACGCCTCGCTGGGGCACTTGCGTCTTTGGACTTTAGTCAAGCTTTTGATAGGGTTGACCATTCGTTCCTTACGGCCGTTCTCCACCATATGGGTTTCCCAGTGGCCGTTATCACGGTAGTGATGTGCCTTCTGCGGGGTGCCTCATCCAGGATTATGTACAATGGCAGACTCACTCCTCCGATAAAAATAGGTCGATTCGCACGTCAAGGTTGCCCTCTACCAGCGATTTTGTACGCCTTTTCCTTGGAATCCTTGCTATGTGGACTCAGACAACGTTTGGTAGGGTTGTCCATAGATCGCTACCGTTTCTGTTGCACGGCCTATGCTGACGATGTAGTCATCTCTTTACGTAATGCCGACGAGGTTCGAGCTGTTTTGACGTGGATAGCGACTTATGGGGAGGCATCGGGTAGCTCTTTACACGTACGTAAGTCACAAGTTATGTTCATTGGCACCGGACTTCCCGTGGAGTGCGTTACATCTCTCACCACCGTTGATACCATTCGCTGTTTGGGAATAGATTTTTCATCTGATCTCCGGCGTTCAGCCACCGTCAACTGCCGACGCCTCCCTTTAATGATCAGAGCAGGTCTTATGGACCATCGCCTTCGATCCCTAGATATTCTCCAACGAGCTCGATATGTAAATATATATATCGCATCCCGAGTTCCCCATGTAGCACAAGTTCTCTCGTTTCCGCTTACTGTGGCACGTCGCATGTTGGCAGCGATGGCATCTTTCGTCAGCTCTGGGCTATTGTTCAAAGTTAACTATGCAACCCTTACTCTTCCCTGTGGACGAGGTGGGATAGGTCTGTTTCACTTGCCGGATAGAGCTCGCGCCCTATTTGTCAGCTCCCAGATGACGGTATGGACACGTTGCCCAACGAGCCTCACTGGTCTCCTCCTGTCGGCATATTCGCCGGTCTCACCGTCAGCCCCAGTGATGATCTCGGATGTTCCGCCGCAGTTCCGTTATATCCGATACTTCTTTCTTGAACTCAGTTATCTACGCCTCACCTCACCAAGACAACTTTTACTCAAGACAAAGGCAGTATACAATGTCCTCCAATTAGGTCGTCCACCTAACCCGATTGAAGAAAAGTTCCCCCAGGTTGACTGGCGTCATGTATGGCGCGCGGTGTTCGCCTGTTGCCTTGACACGAATGTTCACTCTGTCTGGTACCTAACTGTCAATGGTAAGCAAATCAACCAATTTCGCCTTCATCGTATCCACCTCGCCCAGTCACCTCTATGTTCCACGTGTGCAGTGCCAGACAATGATGAACATCGGTATGTTTGCGGACCGGCGGCGGAGGTTTGGCACTTGGTTCGTCGTATTGTGACTCTTCTAACGCGGGACATTCCGGATCGGATTACTCCCCTTTCATTATTATTTCCGGAACGTGACTATTTTCCTCGGACAAAGACCAATGCTGTGAATTGGATTCGAGGACTTGCCATTCACTATCTATTTGGACAAACTGTAGACTCTGTACTCGATTTTTGGACATACATCAATGATCGTCATTATGTCGTTGTCCGTCACCCAAAATACAGACAATTTTTCTCGAACTTCCTTGGGAGTGCTTTCCACGACCCGCCTCGCAGCTGGAATGTGTTAAGCCAAGAGAGAAGGTTTCCTGTTTGAACCAATGAACATTTCTGAACAATTTAACGGAACTCATCAATTTCGAGAAGACGTGACTCAACATATTACCAGCGGGGCGCAGAAGGCTTCTGACCAATTACACAAAAAAAAAAGGAAAAGAGGAAAGAAAAAAAAATAAATAAAAAAATTCAGAAAAAGGAAGATTTTGTTTTGTTTGTAAGGATAGCCCTAACCTTGATTTCCCATATTTCCCCTGGTATATAGGTAGCTCTCTGGAGTAGGTTTAGTCAGGAGCCAACGCCTGAAGTGGACCAGATTTATTTATTTATTTATTGTTATAGGATGAAAAGTGGCGGTGGCACTTAGTTTTTTTTTTGTAGTTCCAAAAAAAAGAAATAAAGGGTAGCGTCAAAAAAATAAATAAAAAACAAAAAATTAAAAAAATAAAACAAAATAGATGGTAGAGCATTTGCCCGTGAAAGGCAAAGGTCCCGAGTTCGAGTCTCGGTCGGGCACACAGTTTTAATCTGCCAGGAAGTTTCATACCAGCGCATACTCCGCTGCAGAGTGAAAATCTCATTCTGGAACTTTGTGCCTCATCCACTCATACAACGGCATTTTCAAAAACATCAGTGATTGTTTTTACATTGCGAACCGAATTTTCCGGCTTCCATTTTGTTCTTCCCTTTTTCACTCAGACACGAGATTCAGAGCTATTCCTTGCCTACGCTGTGCTTATGTAACATCAGAGCGAGACCGTATTTGCAGATATTTCAGATTTCGAAGCCATTTACTGCAGAATCTGAAGAAACTTGCTCTTTAAACCTTTATGTTGTATTCGTTTTTTATTCCGAAGTTTCGAAAACACGTATTTGTACATACAAATACCTCATCTGCATAGCCACAGAAGTCCATGTACTTTGATCTTAATTCTTTCCTTCTAATCTAAAATTACGCTTTAAAAACAGTCAAAACGTTTCTTTATCTGAATTACTGCACAAATTTTTAAGTTTTCGTTTCAAACTAATTTGTAACTATGGTACTCGAAAACCAAAACTGTTGTCGATTGTAACTTATTCTTTAGGCAAGACCTGTAAAATATTGCGTAGGAAACCCGTTGGGCGCGAAAGATGTTCAGGAGGCTACTAGCACCTGATCTATGACCTGCAGGGTCTCCCAAGCCTTCATGGTCACATTTACACCAACAGTAAGAATAATACATGATTATTCTGAGATAAGGTAAACATTGACCAGAAATGAATTTTTCATAGAACAACTGGCTGGAATTATATAACTAAAAGAATTTTATGTTTTCACCTAGTTTGAATGGTGCACTTACCAAGCGTTCATTCGAGAAATGCTGTCATGGTTATTAAATGCTGTAGGTTTTTCGGCCCGCGCTACGATGTGATTTCAAATCGACAGCGCGCCATTACCCTTCGATTCTAATCTTCATCAGCAGCTGAACAGTTGACATACTCAACAGTGAGACCTTTCAAAAGCCGGCATGATGGCCGTTTCTCATTCGTATAGCATATTTACTTATTTCTGGTTAAATAATAACGAAGTGCTTCACTGCAAGACACTCACACCAGAAAAATTCCTTCTTTCATATAAGCTAAGAACCATGCCTTACCAATTTTGATTTTGTTCCTGCAAATATTACCAGAAAATGTAGTGTTCCAGTAATAATTAGTGTGCTTTGTTTACATATTCCGCAAGAAACTGACGGCTACTCCCGAAAAGCATCGTCTGTGGACTTACAGACAAAACTGATCACATGTGGTACCCAGGAGTGCAGGTGATATACTTAAAACCCGATACTGAATGTCCCACTGGCAGAAATACATTGTCGCTTTCAGAACACATGTATCCATGATAGTGAGGGGCAACATACATGCTGACAGGTAACAATCACTTCAGGCAGCAAACATGTAAAAACGTATTTCACTTTAGAATGAGAAATAGCTCCCCTTGCACATTTTAATACCAGCTTAAGATTCAGAAGTAAGTATTTCATTCAGTCGTTATTTTTGTCACTAATACTGGCATGACGGAACGATGAAGTGAACCTCGACAAATTTCGACAGCTTGGTCCAGAGAAGTAACAGCGATCTGGTAACACAATCGGGTTAAAACAACAGTCTGGATTTCAATAGTATGGTATTAGGGACTGGTTTCGACTTCATGTACAAGTGCCCTTCAAAAAAGGAGCACTGGGAGAATAACGAAGTTACAGATAGTTTAATGACGTCGGAGGAAAGTGTAATAAAGTAGCGATGTAGAATCTACCCTCCGGCTGCTGCTGCAGCAGCAGCACTCCGTCTTCAAGCCACAAGTGGCCCATCGGGACCATCCGACCGCCGTGTCATCTTCTGTTGAGGATGCGGATAGGAGTGGCGTGTGGTCAGCGCACCGCTCTCCCAGTCGTTATGATGGTTTTCTTTGAGCGGAGCCGCTACTATTCGGTCGAGTAGCTCCTCAATTGGCATTACGAGGCTGAGTGCACCCCGAAAAAAGGCAACAGCACATGGCGGCCTGGATGGTGACCCATCCAAATGCCGGCCACGCCCGACAGCGCTTAACTTCGGTGATCTCACGGGAACCGATGTATCCACTGCTGCAAGGCCGTTGCCTTCCGGCTGCTGCTGGCAGCTCCTCAAATGCTCACTATCGTTATTTACTGACTGATGGCTACAGAAACGCGTGTTAAACAGTGAGCGAATTTCGCGCCAAAACGGATTATATCAGCCCCAGCCAATGGTAAACGCACCGCAAAACGTGGGAAATTGATATAATATGGAATTTACGTAAGTTATCATATAGTAAGTACGAATATATAAATAGGTAAATGGTTGTAGATTATCAAGCAAGTTGTCTTTCCTATGTTAAAATAAGTGAGCTTACAGAGTGAGAGAAAATTAAGCGCCACCTAGTATCACTGATACAAATTACAAAGATCCCTTCTTAATAGTTACTAGCCGAGAAGCAAAAGAACAAAACATTTTTTAATTTTTTTATCCATGTCCTGGCATAACTTGGCATACAGATATCAATTAAATACAGAAAATGATGAAAACACTAAAATATGAACACCATGTGATCGAACGTATCCGGACACCCCCAAAAACAAACGCAAATAAGCTACTGTGGGAAAGTCAGGCCTACATCTTACACAGGTTAGGCTATCATTACTAAAAAGTTACTTATACACATGTTAAAGCAAAAAATCCATTTTACGTGGTCTTAAGCGTTTGAGACCATTCCTTTGTTTAAAAATTTATACAGTTTTTTAACCCTATAAATTGCTATTATTGTCCTCACACTGAATGACGCATCGTAAGATTTCAAACTGAGAAGATGTGTAAACTTCAGTGACACTAGTGCACTGACAGTCTAATAATACAAGAACACTATGCTATGCAGTTCTGTTTGTTTGAAATTTCAATAATTGTTCACTTTGTTGACATCACAAGATACGATAGCCCATACCTTGCATCTTTTCTCGTTGCACACGTTTACGGGCTACCAAAGAACACGTAGGTAAGTTTTTTGCAAACGTGAACGTTAAAAATGTGGTGCATACGAGTCGAAAGTTGAAAATGTGACGAACAAGAAGCAGTACCAGTAAGCAAACACGCGTTGGTTTCGGCGTTATAGCTCCATTTGCTTTCGATTCATATACACTCCTGGAAATTGAAATACGAACACCGTAAATTCATTGTCCCAGGAAGGGGAAACTTTATTGACACATTCCTGGGGTCAGATACATCACATGATCACACTTACAGAACCACAGGCACATAGACACAGGCAACAGAGCATGCACAATGTCGGCACTAGTACAGTGTATATCCACCTTTCGCAGCAATGCAGGCTGCTATTCTCCCATGGAGACGATCGTAGAGATGCTGGATGTAGTCCTGTGGAACGGCTTGCCATGCCATTTCCACCTGGCGCCTCAGTTGGACCAGCGTTCGTGCTGGACGTGCAGACCGCGTGAGACGACGCTTCATCCAGTCCCAAACATGCTCAATGGGGGACAGATCCGGAGATCTTGCTGGCCAGGGTAGTTGACCTACACCTTCTAGAGCACGTTGGGTGGCACGGGATACATGCGGACGTGCATTGTCCTGTTGGAACAGCAAGTTCCCTTGCCGGTCTAGGAATGGTAGAACGATGGGTTCGATGACGGTTTGGATGTACCGTGCACTATTCAGTGTCCCCTCGACGATCACCAGTGGTGTACGGCCAGTGTAGGAGATCGCTCCCCACACCATGATGCCGGGTGTTGGCCCTGTGTGCCTCGGTCGTATGCAGTCCTGATTGTGGCGCTCACCTGCACGGCGCCAAACACGCATACGACCATCATTGGCACCAAGGCAGAAGCGACTCTCATCGCTGAAGACGACACGTCTCCATTCGTCCCTCCATTCACGCCTGTCGCGACACCACTGGAGGCGGGCTGCACGATGTTGGGGCGTGAGCGGAAGACGGCCTAACGGTGTGCGGGACCGTAGCCCAGCTTCATGGAGACGGTTGCGGATGGTCCTCGCCGATACCCCAGGATCAACAGTGTCGCTAATTTGCTGGGAAGTGGCGGTGCGGTCCCCTACGGCACTGCGTAGGATCCTACGGTCTTGGCGTGCATCCGTGCGTCGCTGCGGTCCGGTCCCAGGTCGACGGGCACGTGCACCTTCCGCCGACCACTGGCGACAACATCGATGTACTGTGGAGACCTCACGCCCCACGTGTTGAGCAATTCGGCGGTACGTCCACCCGGCCTCCCGCATGCCCACTATACGCCCTCGCTCAAAGTCCGTCATCTGCAAATACGGTTCACGTCCACACTGTCGCGGCATGCTACCAGTGTTAAAGACTGCGATGGAGCTCCGTATGCCACGGCAAACTGGCTGACACTGACGGCGGCGGTGCACAAATGCTGCGCAGCTAGCGCCATTCAACGGCCAACACCGCGGTTCCTGGTCTGTCCGCTGTGCCGTGCGTTTGATTATTGCTTGTACAGCCCTCTCGCAGTGTCCGGAGCAAGTATGGTGGGTCTGACACACCGGTGTCAATGTGTTCTTTTTTCCATTTCCAGGAGTGTATAATAAAACTAGAATAAAATGCAATATGAAAGCATCCTTTTCGTATCACATGCTTCTATTCTTAGTTATTCGAAATGTATCAAGAAAAACAAGTTAGAAGCAGCATGTATCGTATTCTTAGGTCAAATACGCATTCAAGAACAGATAAACGCTCGAAATTGCCCTCTTTGCACTATGATATTCATTTCAGCACTATAATTTTTAATATCTAAAACAGCTGTTACGTGCACATGACAGAAATAATGAAATGAAGCAATCGCAAACACTAAGTCTGCCAATGTTTTGAGCTATTTAAGACGGTCGCAGGCCCCGCCCACAGTGACTCCAAAACAACGTACGGTGTAAGCCTATAGTGCCATCTCCATCCTTTTTTTTTACCTCCGTGATCACATAGTGCGTTTACGCGAGTTTGGCCTCAAGTAATAGCATCTGTGATGCTTCCTCAGTAACAGTTCTAAATTACGTATGAGCTTGACGTCTGAGTGACCAAACGAACTTTAAAGAATAACAGATTTTATATTCTTACCGAAAGTATTAACTGAAATTTCGATAGAAAAACACTTTAAAGTGTCGTATTTAAATATTACGCACCAGAGCCCTCAAACAGTTTCCGTGGCGACGCGACGTTTCGTTGTTTCGTGAAACAGCTAAAGCAGTTCTCGCACTACATGTAATGTTAGAAGCAGTCCCAACTCGACTAGGCAGACTGCTGTATAAAAGAAGAGAAAGAAATCCATTTTCCTTTAAGAATGATATAAAATAAATACGAAGAAATATTCGTATGAGATGCGGTCCCGCCTATTAACACGATCATTTATATCAACGAAAGAAGCTACTTGAAGAAGTTAACTAATTTCTATTACATCCGAAGGAAGAATACAGAAACTTATTATATTTAGCTGAAACCGGCATAAATCTGAGGGACATGAATATAGGAAAACATAGAGTTATCCATATTACGAGTAGTGAGAGAGTGCGCAACCTGTGGAGTACACCATTGTGGAAAGTATCGGGACGGGTCACATCAGTCACTTCTTGGATGGGCTACGCTGTAAATGCAGTGTATTAAATATCCCATTCGCTGGTGAAGTTCAAAGAGCAATATACTAATTCATAGCATGTGAATGATATTACAGTGCGTATTTTTTAGACTTTCGAAAGAGACAGTGAGGCAAGATCAGTACGACTGCGCGTGTCCCCGCTATTTTGACAAGCTCTTATCAAAGCCAAATAAGGGCTATGTACTCAAGATAAGAGAAATAAAACACGCTCCACACTGAAGTGTCGCGCAGAATTCCTATTGACAGGTGTCAATGTCGCCTGCCATCAACCCATCAATCACGCTAATATTGACAAAGATAAGTGTGACAACATAAGTACTTATAAATATGGGGATCCGACGCTATCACTTTTTCTCTCTCTCTCTCTCTCCCTCTCTCTCTCTCTCTTTCTCTCTCTCTCCCTCTCTCTCTCCCTCTTCCTCTTCGGTTAGTGTTGAGACTCCATGAAGTATTTTTGGATTCCTATCATTATTATAATTTCAGTGCAAATTACTGTTTTAGTTCATACTTGAAGGGAAAACTTACGTTAGCAACCGTTACAGGCAACCACTAATTTTTTTTTTTTTTTGGACATGAAATCACAATAACGTAGGATTATTATTGCGACTGGAAGAATATAAAATTGAGTATTAGAAGAGGAAAGCTGTCAAACAATACTGGAAAGTGGCAAACACTGATGGCCGTCTGGGGCAAACCTACATGTGTTTGTCTCACTGTTCCCTAATCACAAATCCGTATTTATAATATGCCTAATTTCTAACACTAGTAGTTTTATTTATCCATGGACATCTTTTACAACCACTCTGACAAGTCTTGGTACTAGAAGTAAAGGCAATAAAAGAAAAGTAATCCACATATACAGACTTTTACATACTTTCAGGTTTAGTATGACAAGGATGGGACAGATAGGTTGGCCGTGTCCTCACAGTAGGAACCACCCAGGCTTTTTCTTCTAGTAACTTAGGAAACCACGTCTTCCTCGACGTCTTCTTCTTCCACGTTAATATCTTGCGACTGCAAGAGCTAATTTTTGCCTGCAGAGTTTGAAATGAGTCTACTGGAGTACACTTGTATACTGCACCCGAATAATATACTTATACTAACGTAAACTAAAATGAAACTATTACAAGCGACGTATGTCTCTGATAGGCTTTGTAAAGAGGATCGCTGACTGTGCATGACCTCAGAGCCAAAGTTACTTGTTGTGTTCTGAGACTGTAGTGTTGGAGTAAGAGACCGCTTGGCGCACCGTAGTGGGTAACTGCCTGTGCGTGAAAGAGGATGGAGTTGGCAGTTTTGTGGTGTGCTGCGTGAAGCCATCAAGTGTTAGATTAATGTAGGAATTAAGAGAACATGTAAGCAGAAGTCTTCTCGCAAGCAAGGTAGAGATGTTAAATATTTATGACTTTCATTTTGCCAGCGCGTTAGTGTAGATAAGTTGGCTGATAATTTGTAATTGTTGAGCCAGCCCAGAATGTACGTAAACTGATTTGATGAAAAGGATAGTTCGATGCTTCCCATTTATAATGTTTCTAAGATTTGTTAACGCAGGTATATGTAATTTGATGATTTGTATTTATGCTTTTTCAGTGAAGTTAGATAATACTTGCTGTAAAAATTTCATTGTTTGTCAATCAGTTAGAAATACGATGTAATTTTCTCAGTAAAGTAATTTAAATTGTCAGATATTCTGAAAAGCAAAACTTAACTTCGAATATAATTTCACAAAAAAATTAGTGTTAGTAATTCACCACCGTCAGTACCACCTCCCTGTCCAGGTCAGATATCTTTCAAAGAAGTTGGATTTTTCTTAAATGTTTTCATTTATCATTCAAAAGAATTTCATGTACATTTCAAAGTATTACAGCCAGCACTGCACACCGCTGAGCTTGTAGCTAGCATATTTATTTTTCCTTTATGAGAGACCAGAATACATCGCGTTCCACCGTAGCTGCTTTAAAAGTAAGACAGTTTAATTTATTTGTTATGTGCACAGGAACCGGAGTTATCACTTTTGAACGGGACCAGAGGATTCAGTGCCTAAGGCGCTGAATGTACGAATGTACGTATTTTGAAGTGACTGTATTTCTTTATTGGTACTGTGAGTTGCACTGCCCAATCAGTTCGTATAAAGATATTGCTGACAATAACACAGAGTAAGTACACCACTTGCAATTACATCACGCTACACAATAACTCCAGTTTTGTATCTAGTCCTCAGTCCTGCATTAATTGAATAATATTTAAAGACAGTTACATACACTATGTGATCAAAAGTATCCGGACACCTGGCTGAAAATGACTTACGAGTTCGTGGCGCCCTCCATCGGTATGGTGTTGGCCCATCCTTAGCCTTGATGACAGCTTTCACTCTCACAGTCATGCGTTCAGTCCGATACTGGAAAGTTTCTTGGGGAATGGCAGCCCATTCTTCGCGGAGTGCTACACTGAGGAATGGTATCGATGCCGGTCGGTGAGGACTGGCACGAAGCCGGTGTTCCAAAACATCCCAAAGGTGATCCATAGGAGTTAGGTCTGGACTCTGTGCAGGCCAGTCCATTACAGGGATGTTATTGTCGTGTAACCACTCCGTCACAGGCCGTGTTTTATGAACAGGTGCTGTAACGTGTTGAAAGATGCAATCGCCATCCTCGAATTGATCTTCAACAGCGGGAAGCAAAGAAAGTGCTTAAAACATCAATGTAGGCCTGTGCTGTGATAGTGCCACGCAAAACAGCAAGGGGTGCAAGCCCCCTCCATGAAAAACACGACCACACCATACCACTACTGCCTCAGCATTTTACTATTGGGATGAGGTTCACCGGGCATTCGCCATACCCACACCCTGACATCGGATTACCACATTGTGTATCGTGCTTCGTCACTCCAAACAACGTTTTCCACTGTTCAATCGTCCAATGTTTACTCTCCTTAAACCAAGCGAGGCGTCGCTTGGCATTTACCGGCGTGATGTGTGGCATATGAGCAGCCGCTCGGCCATGAAATATAAATTTTTTCACCTCTAACTGTCATAGCACTTGCAGTAGATCCCGATGCAGTTTCGAATTCCTGTGTGACGGTCTGGATAGATGTCTGCTTATTACACATCACGATCCTCTTCAACCGTCAGCGTTCTGTCAGTCAACAGACGAGGTCGGCCTGTACGCTTTTGTGCTGTACGTGTCCCTTCACATTTCCACTTCACTTTCACATCAGAAAGAGTGGACCTATGGATGTTTAGAAGTGTGGACATCTCCCGTACAGCGTATGACACAAGTGGCACCCAATCATCTGACCACGTTCGAGGTCCTTCAGTTCCGCGGAGCGCTCCATTCTGCTCTCTTGCGATGTCTAATTACTACTGACGTCGCTGATATTGAGTACCTGGCAGTAGGCGGCAGCACAATGCAGCTAATATGAAAAACGTATATTTTTGGGGGTGACCGGATACTTTTGATCACATAGTGTATGGTTCAAATGGCTCTGAGCACTATGGGACTTAACATCTATGGTCATCAGTCCCCTAGAACTTAGAACTACTTAAACCTAACTAACCTAAGGACAGCACACAATACCCAGCCATCACGAGGCAGAGAAAATCTCTGACCCCGCCGGGAATCGAACCCGGGAACCCGGGCGTGGGAAGCGAGAACGCTACCGCACGACCACGAGATGCGGGCCATAGTGTATGTTATGTGCACAGCTACTCACTTAAGTATTACAAAAAAAATTTAAATAACGTTACAAGTTCTTGTGAATTCGTTGTGTTTTTGACGATTTTATAATAGTCGATGCGCAGTTTACGTCATCGTTCGGAAATACTTCTACTCTACTACACACTTTCATCGATCTAAACAGTCGTAACCTCTCGTTTATTTGTGACATACTACTCTCTTCTATTCAGCAACTTTTAAATAACTCTTATGGAATTCACGTGTATATTATTCCCTGTTTTCTTCCCTCAGTTCAATATTCCCAATATGGGTGTGTATTTAACTACGATCCTCTCTCTACCCTCAGCATATTCCTAGGAAATGTCACACAGTTGACAGTTAAAACCTGTAATTTGTTCTTGACAACGGTAGGTAATATCTTTTGCATGCTTTGTCCAACATTTAAATTCCTTTTGCATAATAGTATCGACTTACGTGAGACTCTTCCTCAATTGAAAGTCCAATCATATTCCGCGTTTTCTTAGTGCTCTAACCACAAAGGATTCAACAGTGGTTTAAAGTTGTTTCTACCAGTTTTTATGTCTTCTCCACCAGCTAAAAAGGTATCTGATCTAAAAAAATCTCGTTATCAGATACTTTTTTTGCTCAGTTTTAACTTAATGCATAACTATAATGCACTGATGTGCATTCCAAGCGAGGAATTACCTTCCAGCCCGTGTTCGTCATGCGCAGCTGCAACGCCATTAGACTAACCATAATAGCTCCCCTTGCCTTAAATGCTCTTTAGTACTGTAATTATGAAAACATGACTGGTAGTTACGGCTATAACAACGCAAGGAGATCCTTTGCGGTAAATGCGTGACCTCAGCCAATGGAATGTTAGCTAGTGGTAGTCCCTGCCGTCACAAGAGCCAAGTAAATAGCTTTGGGTCTTTTCTTAAGAATAGCTTTCCAACTGCGAAGTTATCTAAGCTACGGAACACTCGCTGTCGGTGACACTCATTGCCAATCAGCTTACTCGCTGTGATCGCAAACAATGAAGTCTCGTCAATGTGACCACCGTCTATGTTCGACGTCAACATTAACAACCATTCACAGACAACATGTGGCAGCAAAAGCAGTGGATGGTATACAGGTTGCTTTTTTCCACCGTGTACAAATTCTAGTGATTGATCGATGAAAGGACGCAAAAAAGGAGACAAAAAAATCTATTTAACTTTTTCCGGATACGCATGGTTTCCGTGCTAGAGACCGTTTATTCACTCATACACTGTTACAGAGTCTGCGGTCTAATACGCTGTGTACCACCATGCAGCCAGATTTACAGTATGTGTAGAAAATTGTTTCCATGTGCCTCAAGACATGCCATAACGCACAGCAGCATTTTCTGTCTCACACGTTCGCATGGGCCAGGCTGCATCCGAACAGTGTCAAAGACTGCGTGATTACGCTGCTTCAGTGTCTCCACATCAGGAATGAGCTCTGCATACACGATACTTTTGAGACGGCCCCATAACCAGAAATCGCACGGGTTGAAATCAGGTGAACGAGCAGTCCATGCAACTGGACCCGCTCATCCGATCCATCGACTAGGGAAGACACGATTGAGATGCGTCCGGATGTTAATGCGAAGTGGACTGTAGTAGCCACATTACCTTTCAAATCATCAATGGCACTTCTTTTGGTAGGGGAGGAAAAGTTACCAGCAAGAAACGCAGACAGTTCCGGCCTGTTAGGCGACGTGGAAGGAAAACTGGTCTCAAAATACGTTCGCCAATTATCCCGGTCACTCATTCCAGGTACACCGATGATGATGATTCGCTGTCACCATACTATGGAGGTTCTGCATACTATCCCACAGATGACCGTTATGAAAGTTCAAAATACCACTCTGCGTAAACGCGGCCTCATCTGTGAGTAGGATGATGTCAGTGACAAAACTGCTCTCGATGTGGGAAGTCTGTCGTTAGTAAACCCTGCACACACTGTAAGTGGTTCAAATGGATCTAAGCACTATGGGACTTAACATCTGAGGTCATCAGTCCCTTAGACTTAGAGCTACTTAAACGTAACTAACCTAGGGACATCACACACATACATGCCAAAGGCAGGATTCGAACCTGCGACCGTAGCAGCAGCGCGGTTCCGGACTGAAGCGCCTAGAACCGCTCGGCCACAGCGGCCGTCTACTGTAAGTGATAAGGGTAGGTTTGTGTACATACTTCCGTGTAGTCAGCGCGTACACAACTTTCCCACTAGAGCGCGCCCCGCTAAGCACAACAGCACAGGCGCAGCGCTCGTCCGTCTCCGCACTACGAGATGGCGCTTTCTTAGAGACGGACCAAATTCGGATCACACTCGCGCAATGATACCTGAATGCTCGAGGTATTATAACGAGTGTACAGGCCTCCGATTAGTCAGTCTGCATTAGTCTGCGTTAGTCTGTAGTCAAGTTTCAGTCTGCGCCTAATAAGATTATCATATTCCTGTACATAGCCATGAAGAGAAATGTATAGACACTTTGTCAAGTATCAGAGATATGTGAGAATAAGATTAACCTACCAAGACCAAAGGAACTTCAGATTGTCAATTGTAAACAGCATCCAGAATCAAGTTACGTAATGTCTATATTTTTTATTATTTTAATAAATGTGTGTGAAAATTAATCAAGTTCTGTTTAAAGTTGGTCACCGTCAATCTGCTACTCTAAGCGTGCAAGTGGCATTTCTATCGTCTGACCTAACGGCAGAAGATAAACACGCCACGATAAGACCACGAGACCTATTGCTGACACTCGCCTACTTTGTTAGAGCGACAAGTCAAATAATCTGATGGTGTGTGTTCCGAAGGTCTTACAGTACGCACACCACAGGTAGTAACAACTGTCATGGGGAATGTTCCACACGGTCGTCTGTCTTACCCTGTACTGTCGGGCCAACTGCCTGGTACTGACTTAGCGGTCACCTTCCACAGTGCTAAATACCTTTACCTTCAAGTCTGGTGTCGGAACATTTCGGGTACTTCTGAAACGTCCCCTTAGAATAATTTATACAAGACTGTGCTTAAACTGACACACAATATTTTTTAGCGCAACGCAATCTGACTTTCAAAAATCCCTGCAAAAGAATGGCCCTGACTAACATTAATCTATACCTTTCACAAATCACTTACCTCACCAAAAATCTTCGTTACTCGAACTACTGCAATACAGCGAGCGCCACTACTGCCAGCTAAATAAAAGATTCAAACTATGGAAGGCACTAAATACTGATAGGCATAGTTAGCAAATGAAAGATTTTTATAGAGAACAAACAATGTATTTACCTTAATAGTGTTGAAAAGTCATAATGTATATAGCAGTTCATGATATCCAGTATTAGAGATTTCAAAACTCCGCCATCTCTCTTCTTACATCCACCACTGCTGGCGGCTCACCTCCCAACTGCGCAACGCTACGCGCTGTTAACATCCAGCTGCCCAACACTACAATGGCAGACAACAATGCAAACTAGCCACAGACTGCACACAGCACACAGCACAGCCAGTGATTTTCATACAGAGCGCTACGTAACGTTGCTAATAAGAAAACATAAACAGCCTACTTACACTTCCTTCATGATTTCCTGCTTCCTGAAACAACATTGTGTACTCGTACAACGCTGTATCACATCCGCAACAATGTGAGTCAGAAGGAGAAGTGAATCTGTCACAACATTACCAACGACTACGTCAGGAGAGGGCGCTAGTGCATGACGTATGAGGAACAATAACACCCCCTAGGCGGAAACCATGCGTACTGAAACTGTAGCTGCATGGTACAGAGCGTATTAGACAGTAGTCTCTGTAACAAAATGTGACTGAAGAAAAAATGGTTCAAATGGCTCGAAGCACTAAGGGACTTAACATCTGAGGTCATCAGTCCCCTAGAACTTAGAACTACTTAAACCTAACTAACCTAAAGACATCACACACATCCATGCCCGAGGCAGGATTCGAACCTGCGACCGTAGCAGCCACGTGGTTCCGGACTGAGGCGCGCAGAACCGCTCGGCCACAGCGGCTGGCGGGAGTGTGACTGAATATATGGTCTCTAGCATGGACACCATGCATTGGCGGACATCAGTTCATTAGATATTTTTTGTTCTGTATCCTCTCATTGATCAATCCCTGGAGTTTGTACACTGTGGAAAAAGTCACCGTGTATAAAGCGTGCCTGAGAGACACGATAAACAGCGCTGTCGTTGTGATAATGCCTCTGACTTCCAAAAGAGTATGGTCATTGGCTTTCGGGCCAAGGATGGAAGCATTTCCGAAACGGCTGTCTGTAAATTGTTCGCGTGCCGCCGTGGTTAAAGTATACCGTGCTTGTAAAAATGACGCTATCCAAAACCGGCGCCGACGCGACTGTGCCGCACCACGGGCCATAGATGACAAGGATGAACGAAGGCTGCGGAGAAGTGTACGGGCTGGTAGAAGTGTAACTGTTGAGCAACTGACCGCGCAGATGGATCAAGGAGCTACCAACAGCGTCTCCTTAAGACCGTTCAGCGAACGTTGCAGCGTATGGGCCTCCTTAGCAGACGCCTGGTTCATGAACCTATGCTGACTGCTGGAATTTGCACGATAATACCACGACTGGACATCCACCGTATGGCGACATGTGGCCTTTACAGATGAATCTCATTTTGTTCTCCATTGGACCCATGGCCGTTGTATCGACGGAACGGTCCAGGCCAGAGAAGAAGTCGTTGTGGCCTGGGGGAATGTTTTAGTGTCATTTGGAAAGCACAATGAACCAACACAAGTGTACATATATCCTTAAATCCCATGTCTATTTTCCTCGGCACGATGGCACCTCTACCAGCAGGCCAACGAAAGGCGTCACACAGCTCGCAGTGTACGTGAGTGGTTCGAAGAGCTCTTGGATGAGTTTGCCATACTCCCATGGCCACGAAACTTGCCGGATTTTAATCCAATCGAGAATCTGTCGGACCGTCTCTACAGCGCTGTTCGCGGCTTGTCTCCTGAACCTGGAAACCTGGCGCGGATGGTCCGGCACTGGAGTCGGCATGGCTCCACATTCCTGTCAGTACCTTCCGGAGCCTCACTGACTCTCAACCTGCACACCTTGCAACGGTCCGTGCTGTAAAAGAGGTTTATTCAGGTTTTTGACAGGTGGTCTGAACAGTGTATGATTTCCTGAAGTGCCTTGTGCACATTGTCATATTCTTCTAGGCGTACGTATTTCAACAGCTGCTTTCTAATACATTAATTTTGTAATTCTTAGTCTAAAATATAATTTAGTGATTTAGTTTTTGATTAATCAAGCTATTTGCACTTATACATCGGAAAATAAAAACAGTTAGGATATGTAGCTCCTACACCACTGTGCCGCCAGCAGATCGTACAGAACAAAGTGCTACGAATCATTAGCACCGTGGATCTTCACCAAGAATACCGCCTTGAAACCCTCAAGGAAGTATTCAAAAAACACGCCACACGACTATACAGGAACTCGAGACACTCGAATAATCCTTTCATCCTCATTCTGCGAAACTACGATCACAACCATAGGTGGAAGCACAAGCGGCCAAAGACACTACTAGCTAGGGCATAGCCACCTATGGTAAACTAACACACACAAACAAGCGACAAAGGTCGGCAAGCCCATGCATATCAGCAACACTGACTGGTAATTACCAGCTGCTATTAGAGCCGACCAACAGGCCACAGGAGGGACACCAATGAGCTCATCCACTGACGCACAAACAATTCGCCAAACACAACACCCTGCACTGTGCATCCGATATATGACCTATCGGACACAAAAACGATAATAAACCTAACTGTTGCAGGTTGCTGACGCTGAACGAGAGCTCTACACCGGCACCCAGCGGCAGTCTCCGAGCAACACCACCGCACAACGTCAAAGGTATCGACATACATGATACCCGCTACTAACAAAGCTTACCCTTGCACGACCTATCGCAGGCAGCAAGACAACCGCTACTACTCTTACCACCCGACCTAACTATCGCAGAGATTTTTTTCCCTTGGCTCTTGCCTTGGCACTTTCTTCCCTCTGCCCTTCAAACCGCTACCCTTCGTTCGACTTCGACCCAATCTATCTCCAGATGAGCGCGTATTAATGGTTAACCTTAACCAGACGTACACAAACACCGCAGTACCCACAACCTGCGACACCTCACATTAGTGAAAATTAACCCTTATGCAGAGATGGCAGTAGACCTATTGAGTTGGCCATCATGCCGGTGTGGGAAGGAGGGGCTCCACCTCTATAGTAACCTTCCTGATAGATTTAAACAGTGTGCAAGACTAGTACGTTTGCTGTATCAGGCCATTCTCTTACTGAACGTAAGACACAGGCATGGCCTTCGATCTGACGGTAACTCGTCTATTAAGGGAAAGAGAAAGGTAAGCTGGGGCAGCCAATTCTATGAGTAAACGGACAGAGTGTCAATGGACGCCCACCTTACAACTGTTACAGCTGACGTATTCATGGAATCATTCCTTCATAGTTGGAAAGACGATTGTGGTATGTCAGTGTTCCATCTAATGCAACACAAAGGTACTTTGGCATAACGTTATATCTTACTATTCTAGCCAAACAAGGGGCTGATCTTTCCTGATGCTTGACGATTAGAGGGTTGCAAAAGACATACTTCTCTTTTTGAAACGCTAGGCCTAAGTCAGCATATCTTACAATATCCATAGAGATTAGTGAGGCTATTTGTTAGGCATTCTTCACATTCAGAAAGACCTTGATTCTGATATGGAACTGCAAGTTAATTTGCGTACTGGAATTTCAGTCTGATGGAAATCGGCAGATCTGTTTTGTACAGACTGATTAACAGGTTCAAGAACAAAATCTTGAGGCAAGCAGCCACTGAGTATATGTTCTCAGCTTTTCTTTTCTCCTTGGTGTAACCTACACTCTTACAAGGTAATCCCTTCAAAAATTTGCTAGCTAGTATGTTGGAAAGGAAGTCCACATGGCCTAGCTACCAAGCAAGCAATTAAAAGGTGTCCCACAGTAAAACTATCTTAGAATCTGTAGAATTCCTTGCTATTTTCGAGACTTCAAGTATTCGTGACACTCTCTTCTTTAATAGTCATTCGAATGGGACGGAAAGCAGTAGATGTGACGTACATGTACACACACATAGTTGATTACAATTCTAGAAATACTGGATGACTTGTTCAGGAGAAAGAGCTTCACAAATTGAGCAAGTTAATAGCATGTTGGTCCAACTGTGGCCCTTACACAAGCAGTTATTGGCTTCGCTTTGATTGATACTTACTGGATATCCTCCTGAGGGATATTGTGCCAAACTGGGTTAAATTGGCGCGTTACACTGTAAAAATTCCGAGCTAATTTGAGGACGCTGCCCATAATGCTCCAAATGTTCTTAATTGGGTAGAGATCCCGCGACCTTTTTGGCCAACGTAGTCTTTGCCAGGAACGAAGATAAGAGGCAGAAACTCTCGCCATGTGCAGGTGGGCATTATTTTCATGAAATGTAATCCCAGGATGGCTTGCCATGAAGGGCAACAAAACGGGACATAGAACATCGTTGACGTACCGAAGTGCTTTAAAGCGTGCAGCGGGTGACAACCAAAGGGGAACTGCTGTGGAACGAAATGGCATCGCAGAGAATAACTTCTGATTGTCGGGCCATATAGCGGCCAAGTGCCTGGTTGGTATCCCACCGTAGCCGGGGGAATCTCCAGACATGTCTTTGGCCTCGAATCTCTGGAGCAGTATTTTCTTTATTGATGAGTCGCACCTCGATGTGAGCCCCGATGAGCGGCGGAGACGTTTCTGGTGACGCTCAAGACAGCAGTGGGATATCAACCTCACTGTGGCTCTCCACAGAGCCCGACAACCAGGACTGATTTTCTGGGGTGCCAGTTCATTTCATAGAAGGACCCGTTTGTTTGTCATTGCCGTACCCTTACAACACAACGGTACGTCGACGATATACTACGCTCCGTTTTGTGGTCACTCAAGGGAGGCCATCACCAGCTTACTTTTCAGCAAAGTGATACCCGTCCGTAGACTGCGAGCATTCCACTACTCGACTTCGTGTTGGCGATCAATGCCGTGACTGAAAAGGTAGCGGGATCTCTCCCCAATGAAGAACGCAGTTCAGAATTTTGACGACCTAACGCGGTAATTGGACAGAATTTGGCACGAAATCCAACAACTATATCTATCAATCCTAAGAGGAATAATAGCTAGCAAAAGGGCCTGTGGTCGACTTGCTCAACTCGTGAAGCTATTTCTTTTGAATAAATGATCCATTGTTTCTGAAATCGTAAATTTGTTTGGCTGCAGATATACATCACATCTACCTAGTTTCGTCCCATTCGGATAATTCGCTCGTGGTGTATATATTGTTTTCTTTGAATGTGTAAACACTTGAAAGAAGCGTGTATGAGACTGCCATGAGACCCATTGTCTTCGTCAGCGACCCCACCCGCCCCCGACCTTGTTAGTTTCCTAGTTATATAAACAACCTGTCATTTGAATAATTAATTAAAGATCAATTCTCCTAGAATTCTAGTTCGTTGCAGTGTGAAGGTTACGTGATGTCTGGCGCGAATCTAGAAGCCCCTCTTTACCGCTGAACAGGGCGTCAGCGCGCGGAGGTGGCGGCGGCGGCTAGCAGCACTCGCAGTGGTGGGGAGGGGAAGCGCCCAGTGCCTCGCCGGCGAGGGCGCAGCGGCGAGTCGCGTTCGGGCTGAGTTGTGGCCACGCAAATTGCGGCTCGGCGCTTGTAGCGAGTCGTGTAGCGCCGTATACATTACCGCGCACGGCCGGCCCTCCACTTCCCGGCCGGGCCGCGCCTCGCCTGCTCGCTCTTTATTTAATGCTCATTGTTGCCGCCGCGGTGTTATCTTGTCGTACAATGGGCGCTGTATCTTAGCGACACGGCATTCCTGTGTAGACCTCACACAGGGCGGCGCAGCACGGACCGCTACAAGGGCCGGCCCGCCGTTCCTCTGCGCCACCTTGTCCGCGTCTGGCGGCGCCGTCCGCTCACCTGCCCTTTTGTCCTCTCGCGCCACTTGCTGCTTCCTCCGCGGTGACACGCTAACCCTTCCGGCTCGCCGCCGTACACCGTAATTTTGTCTCATCCGAGATATGTACCGAGGTGACAGAAGTCATAAGATAGCAATATACACATACAGATGTAGCGAAAGTATCTTGTGCACGTTGTATAAAAGGGCAGTGCATTGGCGGAGCTGACATTTGTACTCAGATCATTCATGTGAAACGTTTTCCGACGCCATTATGGCCGCACGACGGGAATTAATAGATTTCGAACGCGGAATGGTAGTTAGAGCTAGACGCATCGGACATTCCATTTCGGTAATTGCTATGGAATTTTGCTAGGGAATTCAACATTCCGAGATTCACAGTGTCAATACCGTGACGAGAATACTACATTTCAGGCATTACCTCTCACCTGGGACAACGCAGTGGCCGACGAATTTCACTGAACGATCGACAGCAGCGGCGTTTGCGTAGAGTTGTCAGTGCTAAAAGACAAACATCTGTGCTTGAAATAATCGCAGCTATCAACGTCGGACATTCGAAGAACATATCGGTTAGGACAGCGCGTTGATATTTGACGGTAATGGGCTATGGAATCTGAAGACCGACACGAGTGCCTTTGCTAACAGCACACATCGCCTCCATCGCCTCTCCTGGGCTCGTGACGCAGTTGTTTGACCCTAGACGACTGGAAAACCGTAGCATGGTCAGCTGAATCCCGATTTAAATTGGTGTGTTTCACAGACCCTACGAATTCATGGACCCAAGTTGTCAACAAGGCGCTGTGCAAATGGTGTGGGCTGTGGAATGGACTTGGTCCTCTGGTCCTGCTGAACCAAACATTGACTGGAAATGGATATGTTCGCTAACTTGGAGATCATTTGCAGCCATTCGTGGACTTCATGTTCCCAAACAACGATGACCCGCCACCAGACCACAATAGTTCGTGACTGCTTAGAAGAACATTCTTGACCAGTCGAGCGAATGGTTCGGCCACCCTGATCACCCGACACGAATCCCATAGAACATTAAAGTACAAAATCGAGAGGTCGGTTCGCGCACAGCATCCTGCACCGGCAACAGTTAGGCTATAGAGGTAGCATGGATAAATATTGCTGCAGGCGACTTCCAACGATTTTCTAAGTAGTCTGTTGGTAAGTTTGTAGCGCTATAGACTGTATTAATATCGCTGACAGCGTTCTGCGCCCTCGGTAAGAGACTCTTTGGTTGGAAGGACTTGCAGTTAGCGGACAGCAGTTTGCGGGCGGACAGTATGGACGTGTGTCCGGGGGGATTCAGTGTTGGTAGGACATGCATTGTAAAATGATGACTGATGTATTTCCTAATGTTTGGGTAGTGGAGTTATTGACGATTATATAATTTTTTGACTGGATGTCACATAAATAAAATCCATTAAATAAAGATTTTATGATCCACATTCTAAAAAAAAAGCACTTGGAAAGGAAAGAACAATAAGGAGAAGAGACCTAGTCACAGGAACTGCATCCATCACTTTTTTCAAGAACTTGGTATTTTTTTTTTTGTAGGATAAGTTGTTGTGGAGCATGATGATGATGATGATGATGTTTGGTTCGTGGAGTGCTCAACTGCGCCTTTATCAGCGCCCGTACAAATTCCCAACCTTTGCTCAGTCCAGTCTCGTTACTTTCATTAATGATGATGAAATGATGATGACAACACAACCATCCAGTCATCTCGAGGCAGGTGAAAATCCCAGACCCCGCCGGGAATTGAACCCGGGACTCCATGCTCGGGGTGCGAGAACGCGACCACGAGCTGCGTACCGGTGTTGTACGACTTTAGTGTTAAGATGTGACATAGTATCATTGCATTTCACATGGGAGATAGAACAGATCTTGTTCCTTGTGCTGGAGCTTCGCATAGTTTTGATGATCAGAGATGCATACATGCTATTGTAACCTTACACACATCTTTCCCTTATCTGCATTGCTGTCTTTACTATAATATTTTTTATGCTTGTGCTTTGTCATGTTTAGGTATAAGTTATCGCATTTGCGGCTGCTATTTGTCAGGCAATGTCCTACTAAATTTTACTTTTTGTTACTGTGATAAGACAGCTTTACCACTGACTTATTTTTCTTGTTTGCTGCATATTGCCTTATATTAGTTGAAATGTTTCATTTGCTTTGCTAATTTAGATATGCTGCAGCTTGCTATGCCAATTTGCATTTATATTGTTGGTTGGTGTTTGTGTTGATTTTTTTGTGCTGCTGCAAAGCCTTATTCTCTAGTTTCTAGCTTACGTATCTGAGCTCAGTAGATTTAAGTTAGCTTAAGAGAGGGTATGCTATATAAGAAAATGAGTAATGATCAGTTGGGAAGAAATGCATTGAGAAGCTGTAAGGAAAAGGTTAGGCCAAAAAGTATCGTATAACGAGGAATAATTATTTTGAAAGAGGAAATGAAGTCGTTTTGGTTAAATACAGATAAATAGAATACTTTTTGTGGAAACAAATGTTGAAGTAAGAGAGGTCTGAGAGAATTAAATAAAGTTTTGGTTGGAAATGAAGTAGTTTTGATTGAAAGTAAAGAAGGTATGAGAATTAAGTATGTCGGGTATAAAATGCACAGCACAAGTACTGCACTATAAGATGTTGCACCTACACTTTGACACATTTACAGTTGAAAACAGATCCTGTCATTTCCTTTGAGTTATTCCGATATATTTATGTGTACTCCTGAGTCTCTGTGTTCTTCCTATCTCTTTGTGTTTACCTGATAAGATAAATTTGGTAGAATTTTTTTCCCTCTAATACTAGGCTGCATTCACTATGTTAAGTGGGCTGTTTAGGTTTTTATGTTTGTAACGCCATGTAGCGCTCTGTAAGAAAATCACTGACTGTGCTGTGTGCAGTCTGTCGCTGGTTGGACTCATTGTTGGAATATTCGCTTGTGTAGTGTTGGGCAGTTGGATGTGAACAGCGCGTAGCGTTGTGCAGTTGGAGGTGAGCCGCCAGCATTGGTGGATGTGGGGACAGAGATGCCAGAGTTTTGAGAGCGGACGATATGGACGTGTGTCCGATAGAAAGAGGAAATTTGTAAGACTGGATATCATGAACTATATGATTAAGGTAAATAGGTTGTTTGTTCTCTATCAAAATCTTTCATTTGCTAACTATGCCTATCACTAGTTAGCGCCTTCCGTAGTTAGAATCTTTTATTTAGCTGACAGTCTTGGCGTTTCCTGTATTGCAGTAGTTCGAGTAACGAAGATTATTGATAGGTAAGTGATTCATCAAAGGTATAGGTTATTGTTAGTCAGGGCCATTGTTTTGTAGGGATTATTGAAAGTCACATTGAGTTGCGGTAAAAAAAAATTAAAAAAAATAAAAATGTTGTGTGTCAGTTTAGTGATGATCAGAATAAGTAAAGAGAAAACTGTCTGAGTGCGTTCAGTTTTACTCAGCTGTGTTTGTATTATATAAGGTAGAAGTTTACCAGCACAGTAATTCATAATTTTTCTAAGGGGACGTTTCAGCTATGATGAGGAATACTGTTATCGTCAAATCTAATCTCAGTTTTTGTACCATGTTCTTCACTTTAGGAAGATGTTCAGACATTACTTATTCTGTTACGTTTTCTTTTAATATTCGTGTGTCAAGTTAACGTTTATCCTGATATTTACATTTTTCGTTTATTTACTAATGTCATAATTCCTGTAATACTCTATATATGCTTACTTGTATCCTTTTTGTAAAGCTTGTATTACTACAAATGTTATTCGTATTATCATGTTCTTTATTATAATGATTTTTTTTACATTTGTAATTGAATACATATGCTGTTAAATTGTAATTGTATTGACACCCATTCTTCAAGTTATGTACATAGTAGGGAGTCATTTTATTGCACACATTTGTCTGTTGGTCATACTATCTCAAAAAGTATATGACTGTGTTAGTGCTTGCATGTATGTTAATAATTCAGCAAGGACTGGTTAACAGCATCGCTTGTTCTAAGGATACTGCTAAAAAAAATTGTGAGTGCACAAGTGTTGGTTCATGGACTTGCTACATTATTCTCAAGACTCAGCAATTGTTATTGTGCACCTGTACAGTCGCAATGGATGGCTGTTGACCATTTCTGAAAGGGCTACAGTGGTCAGCACCTTTGGTGGCCCATTACTGTCATAATCTCTATAAGGAATACTGTGAGTCTGCTCTGTGGTGACCTACCAATTCTACCAATATTCTTCAAGACTTCGACTTACTCTGCTGTGGGTCTGCTCTGTTGTGGCCCATTACCAATCTTTTCAACTGAAACTGTGTTTCAGTGGGGAGGACAACACTACTTCTTCAAGACTGCATGGTGGTCCACTACTTACGTGTGAATTTTCTCTTACTGCTCAGCCTTTGTGCATAAAACTGGCATAGACTTCTCTTCTGCTGAATTGTTAGAACTGTCTTTAGGGACTGTGAGGAGAATTTTTACTTTATTCACCAACATCATACTACTTAACCTTTGTGTGCATCTGATCTATTTGATACTGTTATTATAAAAATTTTTAACAACTTAGTCTTGGTCATTGCCCAAAACACTTTGTATAATTTTTTGAGGGTAGCAGGGGGCTATGTAAGTAGCCTGTTCGTACGTTGGTAGCGCTATAGACTGTATTAACATCACTGACAGCGCTCTGCGTCCTCGATAAGAGACTGTGGTTGGACGGATTTGCTGTTAGCGGTTAGCAGTTAGCAGGCGGACTGTTTGGACATATGACCTTCTTGCAGATTCAGTATTGGTATTACATGCATTGTAAAATGATGATTGATGTATTTGCTAGTGTTTGGGTAGTGGAATTATTGACGATTATATAATTTTTCGAACTGGATGTCACATTATTAAGGTGAAATCAGCTAAATACAGTTTGCTCTTCAACAAAATCTTTCTTTTGCTGACCATATGCCTACTAGTAGTTAGAGCCTATGGTAGTTAGGATCTTTTTATTCAGCTGGCTGCAGTTGCTACTTGCTGTAGTTCGTGTTATGAAGATTTTCTGTGAGGTAAGTGACTTATGAAATGTATGGGTTATTGTTAGGATTTCTTCTAATTCAGGGCCATTGTTTTGAGTTAATCATTTGAAGTCATGTTATCATTTTCGGGCAGTCAGACTGCGTCGCGCTTGTATGTTGTGGGTAATAAATGAATATGTTAAGTTTGAGTTTTCTTTGTCAGGGAAAATTCTGTAGGTCAGTGTTAAAATAATAAAAATAAGTAACGAGACAATGGGTTCAGTTGCACTCAGCAGTTTTAGTAAAAACAAAGAATTTTCAGTTTGTTGATTCCGTGACACGTCTAGTTGCTGCAATACGCCGGGCAAAAGGAGGTCCGACACGACATTAGGAGATATCCCATGACTTACGTCACCACAGTGTACTCTGCCTGACAACAAAGTGAAGCACCAGCAAAACGTAGTCGGATTTCAGTGTCATTTCGGTATGTAAATTACAAGAGTTGAAATTCTCTGCCACATATATGGCGAACACCTGAGTACATTCATGTTGTTCGTCTTATGTGGGTTTGCCATGCCTCTTAAGATGTGTTAAGTGGCGTGATGTTGAGTAATCACTGTGACGGACAGTCATTGTCGCCTTATCGTTTCAGACAGCGTTATCAGAACCTGACAGAGTTTCAAAGGGGGCTTCATTGTGGGTCTCCGTTTGACTGGCTGGTCGTATCGTGGAATACCTGGATTTGTGTGGCATTCGGGTGAGACACTTGCCCGATGTTGAACTGCATGGGAACATGGGGGCAGGCACACTCATCGTGAAGGTTCCGACCTACTACTTCTGATCACCACAGTGAAGGAACGCCCTATTGTGCACCAGACATATAATCAGACATTTAAATCTGTGCTTGCCATCCAAGAACAAATAATGGACTCGCTGTAACACTCTGTGTGATCCGCGCCATTGATCAGAGACTAGCAGCACAGTACAAGAGAACCATTGCCAATGCGTGGGGTGCCGGTACCAGCTCAAAACAAATGGTTGCGACTGGAGTGGCTCTATGACCAGAAGGCATGGACTCCTGATGAATGGAGTCTCACTGTGTTCAGCGATGAATCACGGCACACTACCCCCGATGACTATAGTAAGCAAGTACGACGATGACATCTGGGAGAAGTCCCATTCTTCCACACCAGTGTTACTCTTGGCCTCATGGAATGGGAAGCTATGGAATATGATTCAGATCACGTCTGGTAGTGAGTGAGGGACGTTTTTGTCCTCACGCGTTATCACTCATTTGACGTCAACGTGGTGCTACTTTTCAGCAGGACAATGTTCGTCCACACATGGCACATGGCTCCGAGAACTGTCAGCCTCATGTTGAGGAACACCCGTGGCCAGCAAGATCCCCGGATCTGTCCCCAGTAGAACATGTGTGGGACCATCTCGGATGTCAAGTCTGTCCCGGTGCCAGTACCTTGGATATCAAAGGCCATTTTAAAAAGCTTTGGGTAGACGCCTGTGGAGAAGACACTTTACGATACGCTACCCATCCGAATCAGTGGACTCATTCAGGCCACAGGTGGTGCAGCGCCATTCTTATCTGTGGGCTCATGCCGCCAAGTTCTTTCTAAATTTGGCTCAATATTGAAATCACTAAAATAGCATCACTTATCCTCTCAGTCCCTGATGTTTCATTTCGTTTTCTCTTCTTCTTCTGGGCGTTTCATTTCTTTTGTCAGGCTGTCAATTTCTTTTCAGTGACGCGGTTGCTTACTGTATGCTTGTGGCAACACTATGTTTTTTGAAATGGCGTTAATACGAGATCTCACTAATAATGTAGAATCCCAAATCCACAACTTCTTGTATTGGTTTGTTGTGCAGAGCAGCAGGTACTCGCATCCATTTTTTGCCTGACGTAATTTTCACTTCACAAGCAAAAAACAGAATACTCTGAGTAATGTTTGTCTATTATTGTTCAGTATAAAAACAATAACACACGTCAAATGCACTGAAACAAACTCTACATCTCTACATCTACGTGATTATTCACAATAAAGTGTCTGGCTGAGAGTTCAATGAACCACTTTCAAGCTCTCTCTCTACCGTTCCACTCTCGAACGGCACGAGGGAAAAACGAGCACTTAAATTTTTCTGAGCGGGCCCTGATTTCTCTTATTTTAGGTGATGATCATTTCTCCTTATGTAGGTGGGCGCCAACAGAATGTTTTCGCAATCGGAGGAAAAAACTGGTGATTGAAATTTCATGAAAAGATCCCTTCGCAACGAAAAACGCCTTCGTTTTAATGATTGCCCCTCCAATTCACGTATCATGTCTGTGACACTATCTCCCCTATTTCGCGATAATACAAAACGAGCTGCCTTCTTTGTACTTTTTCGATGTCATCCGTCAGTCCCATCTGATGCGAATCCCACACTGCACAGCAATACTGCAGAATAGGGCGGACAAGCGTGGTGTAAGCAGGTCGTAGACCTGTTGCACCTTCTAAGTGTTATGCCAATGAATCACAGTCTTTGGTTTGCTCTACCCACAATATTATCTATGTGATCGTTCCAATTTAGGTTATTTGTAATTTTAATCCCTAAGTATTTAGTTGAATTTAGAGCCTTCAGATATGTGTAACTTATCGTGTAATCGAAATTTAGCTGATGTCTTTTAGTACTCATGTGAATAACTTCACACTTTTCCTTATTCAGGATCAACTGCCACTTTTCACACCATACAGATATCTTATCTAAATCATTTTGCAAGTCGTTTTGATCATCTGATGACTTTACAAGACGGTAAATGACAGCATCATCTGCAAACAATCTAAACGGCTACTCAGATTGTCTCCTATGTCGTTAATATAGATCAGGAACAATAGGGGGCCTATAACACTTCCTTGGAGAACGCCGGATATTACTTCTGCTTTACTCGATGACTTTCCGTCTATTACTAAGAACTGTGACCTTTCTGGGGGTACTCCGTATCACGCAGTTTGATTAGAAGATGCTTGTGAGGAACGGTGTCGAAAGCCTTCTGGAAATCTAAAAATATGGAATCTATTTGACAGCCCCTGTCGATAGCACTTATTACTTTATGAGTATAAAGAGTTAGTTGTGTTTCACAAGAGTGATATTTTCTGAAACCGTGCTGACTATGTGTCAATAAATCGTTTTCTTCGAGGTACTTCATAATTTTCGAATACAGTATACGTTCCAAAACCCTACTGCAAATCGACGTTAGTGATATAGGCCTGTAATTCAACGGATTACTCCTACTTCCCTTTTTGGGTATTGGTGTGACTTGAGCAATTTTCCAGACTTTAGGTACGGATCTTTCTGTGATAGAGTGGTTGTATATAACTGCTAAATATGGAGCTATTTTATCAGCATACTCTGAGAGGAACCTGACTGGTGTACAATCTGGACTGGAGGTCTTGCCTTCATTAAGTGATTTACGCTTCTTCGTTATTTCTTCTATGTTTCTCAACAACAACAAAAAATGTTCAAATATGTGTGAAATCTTATGAGACTTAACTGCTAAGGTCATCAGTCCCTAAGCTTACACACTACTTAACCTAAATTATCCTAAGAGCAAAGACACACACCCATGCCCGAGGGAGGACTCGAACCTCCGCCGGGACCAGCAGCACAGTCCATGAATGCAGCGCCTCAGACCGCTTTTTTTTTTAATCTCATTTTGTTCTATATTGTTCGTTGTATTTGTTCGTGGCGGACGTCCGATGACACCTATTCAGATTTTTTGTTGATCCGTTCACTCAGTTTTTTATTATTATTATTATTACAGAGGGTAGCTAACCCTCTGACCGAGCACGCTGAGCTACCGTGCCGGCGTGACCGCTCGGCCTATCTCGCGCGGCTATGTTTCTCATCTTGTCAGTTGTTCTTGATTGGAATTCGGGAATATTTACTTCGTCTTCTTTGGTGAAGGAGTTTCGGAAAACCGTGTTTAATAACTCTGCTTTAGTGGGAGTGTCATCAGTGACTTCACCGTTGTTATCGCGCAGTGAAGGTATTGATTGCATCTTGCCACTGCTGTGCTTTATGTATGACCAGAATCTCTTTGGGTTTTCTGCCAGATTTCGATACAGAATTTCGTTGTGGAAATTATTAAAAGCATCTCGCATTGAAGTACGCGCCGTATTTCGAATTTCTGTGGAACTTTGCCAATGTTGGGGATTTTGTGTTCTTTTAAATTTGGCATGTTTTTTCATTACTTCTGCAACAACGATCTGACCCGTTTTGTGTACCACACGAACTATCTACTTCAACTTCACTACAAGGCAAACTACCTCTGACAGCAATAAATACTCCACCACCAACTGTATTTAATCTGTCCTTTCTGGATACTGTTAGATTGTTTGAAAAAATTTCGGCTGAACTTATTTCCTGCTATAGCCAGCTCTCTGTACCTACAACTATTTGAGCTTCAGTACTTTCCATTACGGCTTGGAGCTCTGGTTCTTTCCTAACATAGCTACGACAATTTACAACTACCATACCAATCGTTTCTACAACTACCTTACTGTGTTTTACCTGCCCACTATAAGACGGACGTCCTTTCTGTGGTTCCCTGAGACCCTCTAACCTTAAAAACCGCCCAGTCCCTTCAACACAGCCCCTGCTACCCGTGTAGCCGCCTCCTGTGTGTAGTGGACTCCTGATCTATTAAGCGGAACCCGGAAACCCACCACCCGATGGCGCAAGTCAAGGAATCTGCAGCCTACACGGTCACAGAACCGCCTGAGCCTCACATTCAGACCCTCCACTCGGCTCTGCACCAAAGGACCACAGTCGGTTCCATTGACGATGCTGAAGATGGTGAGCTCCACCTTAATCTCGGAAGCAAGACTGTCAACGAATAGTGCCTTTCATTGCACCGGCGACGTCTCAGTCTGAAGTGAGATCCATCTAATTACTTAGTCAGACTTGTATGCGGCTAGCCAGCGTCCGTAGTTCATTTTGTCTTTGAATAATACCGATTTATAGCAAAGTGATGACCTTCACTTTTACCTAAGACGAAATACCTACGTTGGACCCAACCTGTGCGTTACTGATGATCCGGGAGTTCTAATGATTAAGAAACTATTAAGTATTATTATTGAAGAAATAACAGTAATTACAATTTCAAAAATTTGCCACACCGGAATAAACGCACGTGCTCCAGTCTGGTAAATAGTAATCTGAAAGATAGTACTTAACAAAGTAACATTGTTTTGTTGTATTTTGACATGAATGAAGAAGATTTCACATTTACGCAGCTGCAGTCAGTCAGAAATTTGTGCTGACGTCTTCAGCCAATAATAGTAGAAATTGCACAAAGTAATTAGCAGTAATTGTTGATGAATAGCAATAATAGCCGAAGTTACAAGAAACTAATGAATCAGTAAAATCATATCACGAACTCTGCTATTCTTTTACAATCGAAATTTTGACTTACGATTTACATAACTCTAACTCACAGAAAAGTGATTATTGACTGGCGCTACATCATTACGATAAATCTCATCATAACGTCACGAATTTTTGCATTTACATAACTGTATACTAGCGACGAGATTTTGTTGTCCTTTGACAATCACCAACCGATCTCCGTGGGCTCCTACTAAATTGAAAAGTGTTTGGTCACTGTGGAACGTCCATCTGAAATTACACTGGAGAAGTATTCACCAAGTTTGTGCTGTTTTCTCCTTGCAACAAAACTAAGCATTCTTACATAAGTTTTTCAGTATTAACATACAGTAAATACAAGTCAGTAGTTTTGTGCTGTTTTCTCCTTGCAACAAAACTAAGCATTCTTACCTAAGTTTTTCAGTATTAACATACAGTAAATACAAGTCAGTAGTTTTGCAGTAGTGTGGTTCATTTGTGAAGGGGACCACATATGAGACGCTAGTGTGACCTCTTCTTGAGTACTGCTCGAGTGTTTTGGATCCGCACCAGGTTAGATTAAAGGAAGACGAATAAATCCAAAGGCGGGCTGCTAGGTTTGCTACTGGTAGGTTCAAACAAGAGACAAGTATTACGGTGGTGTTTCGGGAACTCAAATTGGAATCCCTGGAGGTAAGGAGCACTGTTGAGAAAACTTAGAGCTGAATGCAGAACGATTCTATTGCCACCAACATTAATTTCGCGTCAGGACCACGGAGATAAAATACGAGAAATAATCGTTTTCCCTCGCCCTACTTGCTAGTCAAACGTGAAAGGAAATGACTGGTAGTGGCACGATGTACCCTCTGACACGCACCGTATGGTGGGTTTTGGTGTATCTATGTAGATACAGGGTGAAAAGTATTTAAACCGACAAACTGTGGGAGGTTGTAGGGGGCGTCTAAACAAATATTTTTCCCTAATGTCATTTTTTCCTATGAGGATTATTTAAACCGGTGGAAGCCGTATTACACTTTCAGTTGTTAGAGGCCGTATTACAATCTTCAGTTGTTAGAGGGAGTATTACGCTCTTCAGTTGTAGGGAACTGCTGTCCACCAGTGCAGTAGTGCATTGTCTCTGTTTAGTAATGGAGCGATACACCTGGAGTGAGTACACTGATATGGTTGGTGCGTACTACGTAGCGCACCACAACGGGCGAGCTGCACAGTGGGTTTATCAACAACGATATCCTAATCGCCGTATCCTGTATCATACGACCTTTGCTGCTGTATACCAGCGTCTGCGTGAGACCGGGTCATTTAGCAGATTACCTGGACAGAGGCGCCGTCGCATGGTAAGAACGCCGCAATTTCAGGACGTTGTCTTGCAGCATTTGGAGCGGGATCCTTCAATCAGTACTCGTGCAATTGCACGTAACAAGGGGACGAATCAGACGAATGTAAGAACAGTCCTTCGAGAGCAATTGTTACTTCCATTTCACTTACAGCGTGTCCACAACCTGGAACCAGTTTCTTCAAATATGTGTGAAGTTTTATGGGACTTAACTGCTAAGGTCATCAGTCCCTAAGCTTACATACTACTTAACCTAAACTATCCTAAGGACAAACACACACACCAAAGGCCGAGGGATGGCTCGAACCTCCGCTGGGACCAGGAACCAGCTTATTTTCCACCCAGAGCACACTTCTCGCAGTGGTACCTGGAACAGTGTGAAATGCGTCCTACATCTCCATCCTCTGTGTTGTTTACCGATGAAGCAACGTTCGGGCGTGATGGAGTATTCACCATGCAGAACTCGCATGTTTGCAGTGAGGATGACCCACATGCCACAGTTACTAGCGCTCATCAAGTACTGTTCTTCGTTAATGTGAGGGTCGGTGTCGTTGGGGACTGTTTAATTGAGCCGTATCTGCTACGTAGGCCATTAAATTGCAGGCACTACTACAATTTTTTCGCCAGAGCATTGCGAGAATTGCTGGAAGACATCCCGCTCCCTACATGGCAATGCATGTGGTTCCAACGTGACGGGGCGCCGGCACATTTCAGTCGTCGTGTGCGTCGGTTGCTGGACCGACGGTTCCCAGAAACGTGGATTGTCAGAGGTGGTCCTGTACCATGGCCCGCTCGATCCCCAGATATGCCCCCCCTGGACGTTTTTGTGTGGTGAGAGATGCGCAACCTTGTTTACGCAACTCCTGTTGCATCAGAAGAGGATCTGGTTGCCCGGATAGTAGCAGCAGCAGGAGCAATTCCGGATACTCCTGGGGTTTTTGGCCGTGTCAGAGAGCACATGATCCGACGGCGTAACCTTTGTTTACGTTTCAATGGAGGCATTTTTGAAAATCTACTGTAACTGAAATTGGGTTGTGTTAATGTGTTGTCTCCTGGTCATAAAAATTGGAAAAGTGTTTGAAAATCTGCTGTAATTGAAATTGGGTTGTGTTAATGTGTTATCTCTTGGTCATAAAATTTAGAAAAGTGCTTGTTGGTTTAATTAATTTACCGCCAGAGAAATCTTCCTCTACCGGTTTAAATAATCCTCATAGGAAAAAATGACATTATGGAAAAATATTTGTTTATGTCCCCTACAACCTCCCAGAGTTTGTCGGTTTAAATACTTTTCACACTGTATAGGTGTACTGAGAACAGTGAAGACGTCTCCGGCCATCATATGACTGATACCTTATAGATATGTCGGACATGTACTATATTTCCCACTTAGAAAAATAAATTCAACAGGGGAACTTAATTTCTGGACGAGGCTTGTATAATGATTCATCACAGAATTGGCGTCTTAATAAAAGACGAAACTACATTAAATGGCGTCCAACGTGGGGCCTTAGGAGGACTCATCACACCAACGTATAAAGTAGCATTCCTAGCTGTGGATATTTATGAGCTGGCATTAGCATGGATTATAACTTATCTCTTCATTCGAGTCTCGCAAGATAAGACGGCAAGCAAAGAACACTTACTGTCCCGGAGTGGCGCATCTGCAAGCATAGAGATACGTAGACTGCCCTTCAAGTAGTAAGCATCCAAATGAAAGATAATGTTGGCAATATAGAGAACCGGATAGCACGAGTACGCCTACACTTAAAGTTCAGCAAAAACCGATGTGCTGTGTAAAGCCGAACACTTACACTCTTTATCGCACATTTGCGCGCGGGCTAAAGAGCATTCACGCGTTAGGCCCGAAAGGAGGGCGCCCGCTATCGCCGCCTGCTCTCAGAGATGTATACAGGGCTCTCCTGTATTTACGACCACACTCACCCGAGCGCAGCTCTAGCGAGCATTAATAGTTCTTCGGAACGGGGGCATTGAACCTGTAATTGCCTCGGCAAATAAACCGTAAAGTTCTTGTACCTGTAAATAAACCCGACGATTTACAGTGGTGCGTCTCCTGAAAAATAACACTGTTCACCCGTACCAGCAGGTATATTACTATTTAACTCCGTAATCATTGTCTTTGAGAATCTTTATTACCTTTGGGCAAAGCTCATAACAATTGCATTTACACTCCCTCGCAAACACGCGAGATAGCGGAGTCTCTCCCCCCTGCGTGCGTCACACACGTAGGCGCTAAGCAGGGAAGTAAATCACGGGAGAGTGCCGCCTCGACTACCAGGTGGCCGGGTATTTGGTACCTCGCGAACAATGGCGGGCGCTGTCTGGTGGCGCACCTGAGTAATCGCCTGTCGCACTTCTGCCTGCAGTAAACAACACGTTTTGTTTTCCCTCTTAAAACTCCTGCTGTTGACGCGGGAGAACAGCCTGAGAACGTTGTACGGCTCCCGTGGGAGTAAACCTGATTTACTGTACGTCTCTGCTGGAGTGGTCTCAGAAACTTAAGGAGATCAAGAAACACAAAGCGTGTGTGAGTTGGAGGGAAACAGGCTGTCACTCGGGCAATAAACAGTGGGATGACGTCGTCCGTGATACAACAGTACACTGAATGTACGTGATATCAACGTACGAACTTACCAAAATCAAGGACTCAAACCATTAAACTACTATACCTACTGTATTGGGATGTACTTAGCCGAGAAGAGGTGCTGTTGGCTGTTAGCTCTGAAACGCGAGCACATTCGTATGAACCCATTCGATTCACATTAGGTGCCCGTCAAAACATTCCACAATTTACTTTAAAGGGTGCTATGAACACAAGCGAAAGTTCCAAGAGACTGGGGTTGGGTTGGGTTGTTTTTGGGGAAGGAGACCAGACAGCGAGGTCATCGGTCTCATCGGATTAGGGAAGGATGGGGAAGGAAGTCGGCCGTGCGCTTTGAAAGGAACCATCCCGGCATTTGCCTGGAGTGATTTAGGGAAATCACGGAAAACCTAAATCAGGATGGCCGGACGCGGGATTGAACCGTCGTCCTCCCGAATGCGAGTCCAGTGTCTAACCACTGCGCCACCTCGCCCGGTCCCAAGATACTGGAGAAAAGCGCAGATCACTCCTGTATATAAGACGGGTAAATAAACGGACCCACATAATTACAGACCAGTATCCTTCACATCGGTTTGCTGAAGGATTCCTGAACAATTGTTGTAGTTTGGTCTTCAGTCCAGTTTGATGCAGCTCTCCATGCTACTCTATCCTGTGCAAGCCTCTTCATCTCCGAGTAACTGCTGCAACCCACATCCTTCTGAATCTTCTTAGTGTATCCGTCCCTAGGCCTCCCTCTGCGATTTTTACTTTCCACGCTTCCCTCCAGTACTAAACTGGTGATCGCTTGATGCCTCAGAACGTGTTCTACAAACCGATCCTTTCTTCTAATCAATGTGTGTCACAAATTCGTCTTCTCCCCAATTCTTTTCAGAACCACCTCATTAGTTACGTGATCTACCCATCTAATCTTCAGCCGGCCGATATGGCCGAGCGGTTCTAGGCGCTTCAGTCCGGAACCGCGCTGCTGCTACGGTCGCAGGTTCGAATCCTGCCTCGGGCATGGATATGTGTGATGTCCTTAGGTTAGTTGGGTTTAAATAGTTCTAAGTCTAGGGGACTGATGACCTCAGATGTTAAGTCCCACGGTGCTCAGAGCCATTTGAGCCATCTGATCTTCAGCATTCTTCTGTAGCACCACATTTCGAAAGCTTCTGTTCGCTTCTTAGCTTAACTATTTATCGTTCATTTTTCACTTCCATACATGGGTAGACTCCACGAAAAAACTTTCAGAAAAGACTTCCTGACGCTTAAATCTATAGTCGATGTTAATAAATTTCCCTTCTTCAGAAATGCCTTCCTTGCCATTGCCAGTCAACATTTTACATCCTCTCTACTTCAACCATCATCAGTTATTTTGCTCCACAAATAGAAAAACTCATCTGCTACTTTAAGTGTCTCATTTCCTAATCTAATTCCCTCAGCATCACATGATTTACTCCGACTACATTCCATTATCCTCGCTTTGCTTTTGTTGATGTTCATCTTATATCCTGCTTTCAAGACACTGTCAATTTCGTTCAACTGCTCTTTCAGGTTCTTTGCTGTCTCTGACAGAATTACAATGTCACCGCAAACCTCAAAGTTTCAAGTCTCAAAGTATTTATTTCTTCTCCATGGATTTTAACTCCTACTCCAAATGTTTCTTTCGTTTCCTTTACTGCTTGTTCAATATACAGAGTGAATAACATCGGGGATAGGCTACAACCCTGTCTCACTCTCTTCACAACCACTGTTTCCCTTTCATGCCCCTCGACTCTTATAACTGCCATCTCCTTTCTCTACAAATTGTAAATAGCCTTTCGCTCCCTGTATTTGAACCCTGCCGCCTGCAGTATTTGAAAGAAAGTATTCCAGTCAACAGTATCAAAACTTACTCTAAGTCAACACATGCTAGAAACGTAGGTTTGCCTTTGCTTAATCTATCGTCCAAGATAAGTCGTAGGGCCTTTATTGCCTCGTGTGTTCCAACATTTCTACGGAATCCAAACTTATTTCCCACGAGATCGGTTTCTACCAGTTTTTCCATTCGTCTGTAAAGCATTCGCGTTAGTATTTTGCAGCCGTGACTTATTAAACTGATAGTTAAGTAATTTTCACACATCTCAACACTTGCTTACTTTGGGATTGGAATTATTATATTCTTCTTGAAGTCTGAGGGTATTTCGCCTGTCTCATACGTCTTGCTCACCAGATGGTAGAGCTTTGTCAAGCCTGGCCCTTCCAATGATTAGTTCTAATAGAATGTTGTTTATTCCCGGGGCGTTGTTTCGCCTTAGGTCTTTCAGTGCTCTGTCAAATTCTTCACGCAGTATCGTATCTCCCATTTCATCTTCATCTACGTCCTCGTCCATTTCGATAATACTGCCCTCAAGCTCATCGACCTTGTATAGACCCTCTATGTACTCCTTCCTCCTTTCCGCTTTCCCTTCTTTGCTTTGAACTGGTTTTCCATCTGAGCTCTTGATATTCATGCAAGAAGTTCTCTTTTCTCCAAATGTCTATTTAATTTTCCTGTAGGCAGTATCTATCTTACCCCTCGTGACATAAGCCTCTACATCCTTGCATTTGTCCCCTAGCCATCCCTGCTTAGCGATTTTGCTCTTCCTGTCGATCTCATTTTTGAGAAGTTTGTACTCCTTTTCGCCTGCTTCATTTACTGCGCTTTTGTATTTTCTCCTTTCATCAATTAAATTCAGTGTCTCTTCTGTAACCTTATGATTTCTACTCTCCCTCGTCTTTTTGCCTAATTGATCCTCTGCTGCCTTCATTATTTCATCTCTCAAAGTTATCCATTCTTTTTCTATTGTATTTCTTTCCCCCGTTCTTGTCATTTGTTCCCTAATGCTCGCTCTGATACTCTCTACAACCTCCGATTCGTTCAGTTTATCCAGGTTCCATCTCCTTAAATTCCCACTTTTTTTGCAGTTTCTTCAGTTTTGATCTGCAGTTCACAACCAATAAACTGTGCTCAGAGTACACCTCTGACCATGGGCGTCGGCAGAGCGGGCTGAGGTAGCGAGGTGTGCGCATCACTGAAGCTGCGCGCTACGCTTATTCGGCCATTGTGAGCTCTTGAAGAAGTTTCTGTGCTGTGGGCCCCGCGGGAAGCAAATTGTCGTGTGTTGTTTCCACAACGCCTGCAGGTTGTCGTGTTCTGCGCCCCACAGCATGGGAAGAAGTAAGCGCAGAGGAAACCTGCTGCTACGAGAGGTCCTTCGGTTGTGCAACTCTGCCGACCAAGCAAGGAAGTCCCGAGAAGATGAGTCGCGGCCTGTCCCCCCTATGTCAATTGCAAAGGCGGGTGGACAGCACTGTTCGACATAATGACGAATTGCGCCAAGAAAGAGGTGGTCTACGAGTCAGTCGACACAGACTCGCTGATCTGCGTTCGGGCTGCAAACGTGGCCGACCACAGGGCGATCAAGGTCGCAGTGGCCGACGACATTGACGACGCGTCGCCGGCGCGTGACAAGGCACCTTCCGCTCCAAGGAAGAAGACGACCAAAGCACTCCTAATGGGGTTACCTTGGTGCTGTGACGAGGCAGCGGTCTGGGAAGGGCTGCTGCGAGCCGGGTATGGTAATGCAACCGCAATGTTGCACAACCGGACCACCAAGAAGAGGGCGCCGCTCTATGCCGTAACAGTGCAAACGGCCGACAGTGAGAGCGACATCTTGGACTTGCGGAAGTTGCTGGGCTTCCCGACCGCCATGGACCTCCAGCCCCAGTGCTTCAGGTGCTAGGGCGAGGGCCATGTCGCGAAGTATTGCCGCAACGCGGCGCGCTGCGTCAAGTGCTCCAGCGGCAATAACGTAGTGCCGACTTGCGTCCGGTGTGGCGGCCCGCACGTCGCCAGCTGTCGCGGCTGCCCGGCTTTCTCAAGCCGCAGCCGTGCCGAAGACGGCGACGCGCCGACGCAGCGGAAGAAGAGAAGACGACGTCGGCAACAACGTAGGGCGCAGATCAGCCCAGCCCAGCTGAGGGACAGCGCAGAAGCAGCTCCACCTGCCAGGAGCGGGGACGACCGGTCGGAAGAGAGCAGTCGGGATCCAGCTCGGCACCACTGTGAAGGAGGCCACTACAGCCATCAAAGCCGTCATGGCGGCAGCGAGTGTTGCCTTCGCAGCCGCCGTGGCTGCAGAGAAGGAAGACGCCTTGAGGCAACTGCGTGCAGTCTTCGCCCAAGCCATCCGTGCAGCAGAAAGGGTTCGAACCCCTGCGAACACTCCTGCGACCTAGCAGAAGGATGTTGGCGTGCCTGCCCCATCGGCCCCCCAGCAGCACCGCAGGTGATAGGTCCGAAGAAGACAACCGCTGCCCCAGCGGTATCGGCGCCGACGCCGACCGCCGTGGGGGCCGCCCCCGCAAGGGGCCGAGAAGCCAAAGAGGCCGCCATCATCGCGCAAGCGCAAGGGAACGGCTTGCATTTCTCCGACGCTGAAGTGGCGCAGCTCACTGAACAAGCGGAGCTGCTCGAGGCTCAGATGCGGCAGAGCTGCGCCATGCAGCAGAGGATGACGCCGAACGGCGGCGGGCTGCCGCTGGCTCCAAAATCTCTGAACAATTATGAGTTCGAATATAATAAATTTCCTTAAATCACTTAAGCTTCTGTCCACAAATCAGCACGGATTTAGAAAGTATCGTTCATGCGAAACTCAACTTGCTCTTTTCTATAGGATTTTTCAGGCAGTTTTCAGTAGTCTAAACAGGTCTCAAAAAAACCCAAGACGCTGAACTGCATTAACTGGATTTCATCAGTACTACCGGTTTGGTATTTGTTGATGACATCATATACGAATAGGACAAGTTAGCGTAAGGAGAGCTATGCTTGAAGCATTCAGTGAATTCGAAAGTAAAATTCTGTGTACCCACTTGACAGAAAATCCTAGGAAGTTCTGGTCTTACGTTAAATCGTTAAGTGGATCGAAACAGCATATCCAGACACTCTGGGATGATGATGGCATTGAAACAGAGGATGACACGCGTAAAGCTGAAATACTAAACACCTTTTTCCAAAGCTGTTTCGCAGAGGACGACCGCACTGCAGTTCCTTCTCTGAATCCTCGCACGAGCAGAAAAAATGGCTGACATTGAACTATGTGTCCAAGGAATCGAAAAGCAACTGAAATAACTCAACAGAGGAAAGTCCACTGGACCTTAAGGGATACCAATTCGATTCTACACAGAGTACGCGAAAGTACTTGCCCCCCTTCTAACAGCCGTGTACCGCAAGTCTCTAGAGGAACTGAAGGTTCCAAATGATTGGAAAAGAGCACAGGTAGTCCCAGTCGTTAAGAAGGGTCGTCGAGCAGATGCGCAAAACTATAGACCTATATCTCTGACGTCGATCTGTTGTAGAATTTTAGAACATGTTTTTTGTAGCGTGTCATGTCATTTCTGGAAACCCAGAATCTACTCTGTAGGAATCAACATGGTTTCCGGAAACAGCAATCGTGTGAGACCCAACTCGCTTTATTTGTTCATGAGACCCAGAAGATATTAGATACAGGCTCCCAGGTAGATGCCATTTTCCTTGCCTTCCGGAAGGCGTTCGATACAGTTCCGCACTGTCGCCTGATAAACAAAGTAAGAGCCTACGGTATATTAGACCAGCTGTGTGGCTGGATTGAAGAGTTTTTAGCAAACAGAACACGTTCCATGCGGCTCTTCGCGGATGATGTTGTAGTATACAGAGAAGTTGCAGCATTAGAAAATTGCAGCGAAATGCAGGAAGATCTGCAGCTGATAGGCACTTGGTGCAGGGAGTGGCAACTGACCCTTAACATAGACAAATGTAATGTATTACGAATACATAGAAAGAAGGATCCTTTATTGTATGATTATATGATAGCAGAACAAACACTGGTAGCAGTTACTTCTGTAAAATGTCTGGGAGTGTGCGTACGGAACGATTTGAAGTGGAATGATCATATAAAATTAATTGTTGGTAAGGCGGGTGCCAGGTTGAGATTCATTGGGAGAGTCCTTAGAAAATGTAGTCCATCAACAAAGGAGGTGGCTTACAAAACACTCGTTCGACCTATACTTGTGTATTGCTCATCAGTGTGGGATCCGTACCAGGTCGGGTTGACAGAGGAAATAGAGAAGATCCAAAGAAGAGCGGCGCGTTTCGACACAGGGTTATTTGGTGAGCGTGATAGCGTTACAGAGATGTTTAGCGAACTCAATTGGCAGACTCTGCAAGAGAGGCACTCTGCATCGCGGTGTAGCTTGCTGTCCAGGTTTTGAGAGGGTGCGTTTTTGGTGAGGTGTCGAATATATTGCTTCCCCCTACTTACACCTCCCGAGGAGATCACGAATGTAAAATTAGAGAGATTCGAGCGCGCATGGAGGCTTTCCGGCAGTCGTTCTTCCCGCGAACCATATGCGACTGGAACAGGAAAGGGAGGTAATGACAGTGGCACGTAAAGTGCCCTCGCCACACACCGTTGGGTGGCTTGCGGATTAAAATGTAGATGTCGGTGTAGATTGCTGCACTTGTAAATGGCAAAAACTAGCTTTTTGTTATGTTCATGTGGATTAAAATATTTTGTGCTTTGTGTTTCAATACTCATGACAAATGATATCTTTAAAGCGATTTTCGTACCAGATGATGTCTTACGACGGAAACCGGTAGTACTTATAAAATCTAGTTATTGCCCTACTCTCAAACGATATCCTACAAATCATACATGGCGGGCAACAAGCAGAAACCATATTCCTGGATATCCGGAAAGCGTCTAACACGGTGTTTCACTGCAGACTGTTGACGAAGGCCTGAGCATACAGTTTTGGTTCCCAAATACATGACTGGCTCGAAGACATTTTAGGCAATAGAACCCAGCACGTTGTGCTCTACGGCGAGTGTTCATTGACAAAAGCGTCATTATCAGTGTCCCGGGGAAGCGTGGTGGACTCGCTTTTATTCTCTGTGTACATAAATGACCTCACAGATAGGGTTAGCAGCAGCTTACGGCTGTTTGCCGATGACGCTGTAGCGTACGGAAAGGTATCGTCGTTGAGTGACTGTAGGAGTATACAAGGTGGTTTAAACAAAATTTCTAGCTGGCGGGATGAATGGCAGCTTACTCTAAATGTAGAAAAATGTGAGTTAATGCGGATGAATTGGAAAAACAATCCTGTAACTTTCGAATACTGCATTTTTGTATCCCGCCTGGATAGGCGGCGCTTGGATCTGCTCCTGTGAACTGCTTCTGCAAAATAGGCTGAGAGTGAAGGACGCGAGTAGGAACAGGAAAAGACGAAGTACTTCGGTACTGCGTATATGTTAAAGTTCTTTTACTGGTTGTAAGATGGTAAGAAATATGCCCCTTACATGAAGTCATTAAAGATCACTAAACTGACGTTGAGCGAACAGTAGGGCTGAACAAAAATGACTCACAAGGCACGGTCCGCAGAGTCTGAAATAAATCAGGTGAAGAGGACAGAATGAAATACACCAGCTTCCGATGGGAACAAAGGATCAAGGAATTTGAAGTACTCTCCTAGGAGTCAGAATTTCCGAAAAATCGGTGTTTTATGCAGACGCTAACCTTGATGGGTGGCCTGGGAGGAGCTAAATAGCAGAAGTTGAGAGGAAGGGAAATTTTGTGGGAATTTGTTCACTTCCCAGAGCAGGCATTGGTCAGCGCTGGGAAGCGACGCATAATTAACGCGACTGGCACTGCAATTGGCCTAAGTGATTTTGGTGGAGGGGAAACCGAGGTGAAGAGCGTGTAACAACACTAACGTTATACTACTGTATATGTAATAAATTTTTTTCTTCTGAATTTCAATAAATTAGTATAATCGATGTTCTGATTTCATTTCTTTTTTGTTTCATGCTATTATGTTGAAGAAGCTATAAACAATTTTCGATGTAAATTTTAATGTTTATGTCAAATTTCAAGCAATGTTATAATAGAAGTGAAGTGTAACTAATGTTGAAAATATTGTAAGATGTGAAAGTTGTAATTGTATGCCTGGTCCATACGTAGGTAATGTATTAGAATATGTGGAATGTAAAACCTTTGGTGAATACCCTGTCTGTAGGGGAGCAGGAAAAGGTGGAGGTAGGCGAGCGCGGGAAAATGCACACGGGCACGGTACGGCACAATGGGCTCAGCAGTAGTAGTCGGAGTTGGGCACCGATCTGAGAAACACGTGCTGGATCGAGGAGGCTCTCCTGGAAAAAGTGGTTTCGTTGAGCCTCGGATGCGCTGTTTCCGACGTCTATACAGCATGACAATATTCCATAGGCACTAAATGGAAAAGCATTGCGACGCCATGAAGAAGTAAAGTGCCGATATTTCATGAGCCATTGCTGTAATTGCACGTGTGCTTTGTGCCTCGCCATCTCGCCGCCTGCCGACCGCCTCATCGATACGAACAGGTTGAAACTTTCAGTACTGTATTCGTGTGGACCAGTGTCACCTTTGCTACATACTGTTCAATAACAACTTAAATTTTACCAGAACTGTTCTATCAATTAATTATCCTCACAACTAACCTCGACAGGGTCCTTTCCTCATGTTGTGCAATCCGAGTATCCTAAGATGAAGATTTAAAGTTTATGTTAATAATAATTACCTGCAGACCTATCACTGTTAGAAGGATATTTAATGAACTTTGTTGTTAATGAATACTGGACGAATAATATAGGTATGACAAAGTTGGAAGATAATGTTGAAATTGGTTTAGTAATGAAATTTATTTAAATTGAGACAAAAATAACGGTAGTTAAATGAGCAGGAAGTAAGACAAAAAGAGTGATAAATCATATTTTGGAAATCTTGAATGCTTAATTCTTTCAATAATTAAAATTCCAATGTAGTGATCATAACAGTTTCAGGGTCTCTCCCCCCCCCCCCCCTCCCTTTCTTTCTTTTCTATTTATTTGAATTCTGAAGTGTACTGAACTGATTTGACCAGCAAAGTCAAAGTCAATATAAAACCTAAATTTATCAGTGTTTTCCCTTCTTAAAATTGACTTTGTAGGTGTGTTTCAAAAGTGCTATTTCTAGGGTAACCTAAGCCCGATTTCAGTCGGATCAAAAGACCAAACGCAGGTTGTAGTAAACATTATAGTGTATTGTTGTGTATTTATGGTGTGTCCATATTAGTACAGAAAGTGAGATTCTTAGTTCAGTAGATTTTTATGGTTCTAAAATTTACCATATAATGCAGTATTACTTCGTGTTGTTATGCTTGAACGTACTTCCTCTTGTACAGGGAAGAAACTCAGTTTATGCCTAACTAGGCTGGCGACCGTATTATTAACAATTGGTAGCATCAGCTGTGTATGTTTCTTGTCCGTCCTAACATGCAGTTGCACTTTGGGACTTGCTTGACGTATCCTTGTTGTTACTGAGTGGGTGTAGGTCTGATTTTGCCTCCATTCAGGTACACGCGGTCAACTTATTTACTAAAATCCTTTCTTATAAGGTGAAGCCCGTCAACTTATCATAGTACAGGCTTTAAAGAGTTAACGTGCGCAAGAGCGTAGACGTTACAAGCGGACTGGCAGAAGTCTCTGCAGAGATATTCCGTTCCCAACTTGCCTAGAGTGCGGACTTGGCGCTCTTTACTCAGCTTGCCTGAGAGAGAGTGAGCGTCTCAGCAGTTTAGGACTTAGCAAACGGAACGAGATAGAAAGTTTTCGTTCAGCTATGTACTGAGCAAGATAGCTAGGAGTGAATAGACGAGCGCAGCCTTGCAGCACCACGAGGTCGGCCGACGTCCGCACAACGACGCCGCCCCGCCACGCTGTATTCGGTGATATTGCGCCCGCTCTGGCTTGAGTTAGGCCACTGATTAATTTGTTGGATTACGTCGGCAAAGTTTCCACCAGGGTTTCATGGGCCGTGTATTGTAGAATTCTTCTCACACGTCGCATTACACCTGGGTCAGTCGATAGGAATTAATTTTGATTGATTGCGCTTTACTCCACGTAAACGCAATTTATTACCACTGCTTGTTAGGAGAGTCATGTAATGTGATGACTGAAGGTCGTGAGTTAAAATAAATTTGTGCTAATCGACTGCATCTGTTTTCAATCAAGTAGTTGAAATCCCAAGTCACTTTCTTAATTAATTTTATGTTCAACATTTGCATCTGGTGTTCAATTGCTGAATACAACATCAATGTGCACCCATTTTAATTAAAAGGAATCAATTCTGAATCAATTAATGTCAACACTGCCATCGCTGTTGAATCAGAAGTCACAGGGCCTCATTACTTTCTCAGCGTTATCCGATATTGCGGCAGTTTTGCACTCTCTCTGTTGATCTGTTAATCAATTACCTGGGGTCCTGGGATAAACACATGCTAAAACCAGATAAGTGACGGGTGGGGTGTTACATGGTGTATGAACATATACAAATTATAATATTAATTTACTTTGTTTACAGATGAGCACGTAGGTGCGAAGCCGTTCATGTATCAAAGCTTACAGATACTAGAAGTTACAAAGGCAATTCTGTAGTGGCTCACCCGCTATGAAAATGAAACAATGTTGGTCCGTCGTCTGCTCGGAATCAAATGGGTTGAATCTGGAGCGGCGCTCGTAGAGCCGCATAGCGCTGGCTAGAGGGTGCTGTGGTCGGCGTTGTTCGGCCGCTCTCGTAGTGCCAACCTATGAGAGCGCACCCACGTTGTGGCATCGTAGCTATCGATACCACAGTTATGAAATGGAATGAACACGCCGGGTTGGTAGTAGGGAAGGCGAATTCTCGACTTCGTTTGGGCGGGAGGATTTTGAGAAAGTGTAGCTCTTCGATAAAGGAGGTGACTTACAGAACTCTAGTGCGACCCATTCTTGAGTACTGTTTGAGTGTTTTGGATCCGAACCATGTCGGGTTAGAGGAAGACATCGAAGCACTCATACGCATGTTGCTAGAATTGTTACATTTCGTTTCGTCAAGTTGTGCTATAAATTTCTTTTCTCCTCGATTAGATTAATTAATTCTTTGTTAGTTATCTGATCTGCCCATTTAATCTTCAGCATCCTTCTGCATCGTCACATTTGGAAAATTCTATTATGTCCTTTTGTGGACGGTTTGTCGTTCACGTTTCGATGCCATAATACGTTAAACTCTAGGCAAATTCATTCACAACGGACTCCTAACACTAAGATTTGAAACATCCCCTTAGAAAAATTTATGAATTACTGTGCTTGGATACCCCTTACGTTATTTGATTTTCAAACAGCTGAGCAGAACTTAACGTACTCAGACATTTCGCTCTTTACTTATCCTGATCAACACTAAACTGACACACAATATTTTTAGCGCAACGCAATCTGACTTTCAATAATCCCTACAAAAGAATGGCCCTGACTAACAAAAACCTATACCTTTCATGAATCACTTACCTCACAAAAATCTTCGTTACTCGAACTACTGCAATACAGCGGGCGCCAATACTGCCAGCTAAATAAATTATTCTAACTACTGAAGGCACTAACTGATAGGCATACTTAGCAAATGAAAGCTTTTGATAGAGAACAAACAATGTATTTGCCTTAATAGTGTTCAAAAGTCATAATATGTATATATCAGTTCATGACATCCAGTCTTACAAATTTACTGTCTCTGATGGACACACGTCCAGATCATCCGCTCTCAAAACTCCGCCATATCTCTCCCCACATCCACCACTGCTGGCGGCTTACCTCCAACTGCGCAACGCTACAGTAGCGAATATTCCAACAATGCCAACCAGCCACAGACTGCACACAGCACACCAGAGATTTTCGTACAGAGCGCTACGTGGCGTTACCAACATAAAAATCTAAACTGCCTACTTACAGATTTATATTTAATGTTAACAGATTTTCCTTTCTCAGAAACATCCTTCTTGGTACTGTAAAAAGATGGACTTTATGTCCTTTTTTTTCTCTTCCCTTGTCAGACAAAGTCTACTACTGACAGGGTTTTACGTTTCCTAATGTAATTTATTCAGCGTCACCTAATTTTATTTGAGTACGTTCCATCACCTGTGTTTCACTTTTGCCTTACCTTCGTCCTGCAACCTCTTCTCAGGACCCTATCCATTCCGTTCGACTGAACTTCCAGTGCCTTTGCCGTCTCTGACAAAATGACAGTGTCGTTGACAAAACTTAAAATTTTTATTTCTTCTCATTGAATTTTAACGTCGTCTCTAAATATCACCTTGAATCCTTATATCGCTTTCTCTATGGGCAAACCGAGTAAAGTGAGGGATGGACAGTTTGGAAATTTGTGGTATGTTCTATGGGATCAAACTGCTCAGGTCATCGGTCCCTAAGCTTACACACTACTTAATCTAACTGAAACTAACTTACGCTAAGGACAACACACACACACACCCATGGCCGAGGGAGGACTCGAACCCTGGACGTGGGGAAGAAGGATAGACAGTTTCATGTCCTGACTTATAACTGCACTCTTGTTCCTGCACTTTTCGTGGATAAGTTTTCACTCCTTGTATTTTATGCCTGCTATCCTTAGAAGTCCGAAGAGTGTATCCAAGCCAACCCAGTCAAAAAGTCCTAACTCTAAAAATTTTAAAGAAAGTCGTAATGTCTGGACTGCCTAGCGTGTTCTACATTTTTCCGGAGCTGAAACTGATCTTCGGCTTCTAACATACGTTCTAGTCTTTTGTAGATGTTTTGACTTGGTTTTGCGCTGGCGTGACCCATTTAACTGATTGTTCGATAATATTTACACTTGTCAGCATCTGTCTTTCTTTTGCGTTAGTATTATGACATTCTGACTATTTTTTGACCGTGACTGTCTCAAGAAAAATGTGAAGATATTTTTAAAATTACCGCTACCACTCACAAACTTTGTTAACTAATGTTTTATTTATTTATTGTGCTTCCCAAGAAAAATGTAAAGATTTTTTTAAATTACCGCTACCAGTCTCAAACTTTGTCAACTAATGTATTATTTATTTATTGTGCAATAAATAATACATTAGAGAACAAAGTTTGTGAATGGTAGCGGTAATTTAAAAAAAAATCTTTATGACCTTGAAGTCTGTGATTATTTCGTCCGTGTCAGATGTCACATTTTCTTGAAAGCCTTTCACAAGGAAATTAATAATATGAATGCGGCTGTTTCACTCTGTAGTTTAAAATTCATTCTAAAATAATATTTACAACGCTAGAAACTAAGATAACATATTAGTTCTTACTGGCGAAGGATGCTGTTGTTGTTGTGGTCTTCAGTCCTGAGACTGGTTTGATGCAGCTTGTTGTAGCTTAGCCGCACTCCTATTTTTTTATTCATTATTAAACCTACTCCTGCATTACCCCTATTTGATTTTGTATTTATAACTCTGAATTCCCCTGACCAAAAGTCTTGTTTCTCCTGCCACCGAACTTCACTAATTCCCACTATATGTAACTTTAATCTATCCATATCCCTTTTTAAATTTTCTAACCTACCTGCCCGATTAAGGGATCTGACATTTCACGCTCCGATCCGTAGAACACCAGTTTCCTTTCTCCTGATAACGTCGTCCTCTTGAGTATTCCCCGCCCGGAGATCCGAATGGGGGACTATTTTACCTCCGGAATATTTTACCCAAGAGGACGCCATCATCAATTAACCATACAGTAAAGCTGCATGCCCTCGGAAAAAATTACGACTGTAGTTTCCCCTTGCTTTCAGCCGTTCTCAGTACCAGCGCAGCAAGGCTGTTTTGGTTAGTGTTACAAGGCCACATCAGTCAATCATCCAGACTGTTGCCCCTGCAACTACTGAAAAGGCTGCTGCCCCTCTTCAGGAACCACACGTTCGTCTGGCCTCTCAACAGATACCCCTCCGTTGTGGTTGCACCTACGGTACGGCTATCTGTAGCGAAGGGTATCTTGTGATAAATATTCATGTGAAGACAGAGGAAAACTTTGACAAGAAAGAACTTTCGGTCGGTTCGAGAGGCGGTGAACAGGGAGCGTAATGGCACCAGGATACCAATGAAAGGGAGAAGGTCTAATCATCGTTCGACGGAAACAGAATCCACAAATAAAGCTGTTGAAATCATTATCTAAACCCCTGAGATATACTACAGAATTTGCAGCTGCATTTAATACTTAAAAGAAGCATTACTGCTAAGTTATACGTTCGTGCTTACAATTTACTAAGATACGATATGTACGCTTGTATGACACTGCTGTCAATAGTATTACGAATGGGAAGGTACAGTCGTGCTCAAAAGTATCCGAACGACCTGAATCGCATTTCGCCAGATTCGCATGCGACCCGCATAACTCAGCTGTCTAGCAGGAACTCTAATCGCTATTTGGTACAGTCGTTTGACTATTGAAAATGGATCCAACAAGTCACACTAGAAAACACTGTTCTGTATCGCTATAACTCAAGATTTAAAGTAATACCACGATACTAAAAATATCAGGGAACACCTTATCACAATTAAGACTGTCTTTAAGGCTTGTAAGCTCACATTTATTACAATAAATGATATACCTGAACTGTTACTACTCTCATTACTACGTCAGATAGGTAATGCACATAGTAACTTCGTCGGATTCATGATTTCCTCTTCAAAGTAACATACCGTACGTGTTACTTAAAACAAAATGACATTAAAATTCAAGTTATTCACGAGCAGCTAGTTGAGAATATGTATCAACTTCTAATGACGCGACGAATCGTCTCGTTCTGCATATGGATTCAAACCCAGGTCATGCAGACTAAGCAAAGAGTTCGTGACTGACAGAAACTAACAGTGATTCCTGATTATGATTACAGAGAGTGATATACCTCGATTTTAGACAGTATCAATTAGCAAATATCAACTTTAAATTACATACCGCAAACATTTTCAACGGACGCGAATTCCTACCCAGCATTTATTGTCCCTGTTAGCGAACTACGAGAGATTTTAAATATTGCTTCTTCACAATTAACTTTCTTGAAATGCCGTGAGGTAAAGCTTCGTGTTGGACCGGGATTAGAACCCAGAACCTAATCGGATTGACATCGAAGCACAATCAGTTGTAACATATCGGATTTTCTCGGCAGTAACTAGATGTTTTGACTGAAATGACGAGACGAAACATTAATTTTTTCCTTCACAGGTCTCCAACCCGGCAGCTATCGCTTTTATATTCTGGAGAAAACGAACGTTAAATATGGGTTTGTTGCACCAGCAGCGACATGTAAGCATGTTTGAACTAGAAATAATATGACGAAGAGTTCAGTGCTGACTGGGAATAGAGTCCCACACATATCGTTGTTGACTAAACAGAAAGAGACGTCAGCTACCGAATTTTTCTCCACCAGCAGTTCGGAATAACATCTTGAACTTACAGTGATCTAGCAATTAGTTCTGTGTCTCATTGGGAGTCAAAAACGTCAGATATCGTTAGTGTTGACAACGAATGAAAATACATCAAAAATCAGAATTATTATCCACCAGCAGATAGGTGTTCTCATGCTAGAGCTTGATAATACATAATGAAATCATTAGTGCCGGGCCAGTATTCGAACCCATTCAAGCGCAGTAGGTGGAGATGTTGAGGAATCTGCAGTTTTGAACAAACAACAAATAGTAGTCAAGGTGAAGGGATCAAATTCCGCGTTATGGGCGGTCTGAGTTGCATTCCCTGTTCAGAACCAATTTTATCGACATACAGAAGCTCAAATAAAAGATGTAATAAGTTTCCTGTGACCCTACATAGCGTTTGTTTCGACACTAGAAATAAATAACTAGTATAAGAAAGGTTACTGGTGATAAAGTTTCTACATGTCGCCACTCCAGACTTTATTGTGGTTCAACCTAACGTCTACTTGATAGAGAAGGAATATCATCTTCAATGTGAATTTCAGACCACAATGCCATTATATCTTCTTCACTTGGTGTAGCCAGAAGAGAATGGAATCTGTCTAACCCTATCTAAACTCATTGACAGAAGTTGGAATCGAACCCAGGCCACCGGTATATGAACCTATCATTAATCCTACTGGCCACCAAGTCCTCCTCTCTGTTACTCATTTTTCTATCATAACGGCGTTGCGCCACACTGGATGACAATTCTGACACAGGCTCCCCGTACTTTGTTGACCGAATCACCGTGAACTAGCTTCCTCATCTACCCAGTGCATACATTCAACTCTATTTTGTAATCACCGAAATAAAATCACGTAACAGCCACCTACACAGGACTGCCAACAGTGTAGGATGCAGAATTTTAAATCGGAAGTGTTCCTTTCCACTTGAGCTACTCTATTGCGCTATCTGTTTGTTGAAAACGTCATGCAGTGCAAGAGAACAGCTGTAACTGTTTGTCCCTCAGAAGTCTAGACCTGGCCATATGCATTATCTCACAGTGCTGTGGAATGTAGAAGTTCTGGAGGAATTGTAGTTAAGTTCTGGAGTTGTTGTAGCTACGTGTGAGCTAGTAGCGTAATGATGAGTGCCGCGCACCATAGGAAAGATGCGAGTTTGAGTAGACTCACTGCTTATTTTTTAAAACTAAATTCTGCTGTCTGCTGATGTTATCAATCCAATGGAACTTTGAACATAATTCCTTTGACTTCTCTACCCAAAATAGTCGCATGTGGAAAAAGGGCTAACTTCTGCGACATTTTGTACTTTTCAGGTTTAATAGACAGCCAGGCAGCAGATGCATCTCGAAACTTTTGTATTGCGTATAGGGAGAGCGCATCGTTCCAAAATACATCAGAAAAGTATTTTCTACATTAGCTGTCGTGTGGTAGTGGCATTTTATTCTTCTTCAAACCTTGTTTGACAGCTTTAACTCAGTACAAGTTTTCTACATCCATGTAATCAAAAAACTGCATGTGCATTGTCAGACTGTTATAGGTAACATCAGAGAATTCGCATATATCGTTGATGATTAATTTCTCTCTCATGTTTACTATTGTTTTAACAACACTAAAGGAAACCTTACGAAAATTGTGCACTGTATTAGAAGAAATGAAATAAAACTGCCCAGAATAACCTTATGACGAAAATCTGTTTTAATAAAACTGAGTATCTGTACACAAGCGTGCCTCTATCGATACGAATTAGTAAAATACTGCTCACTTAGATTTTGATTGGGTCTGTGTTTAATTGGTATGCTGTGTCATACTCAAGAGGTATGCAAACGTGGCATTTCATAAATAAAGTTATGTATTCCTAGAAACCTAAAATGTGCTTGTCAGCAGCGGAAAGAGGCGTTAGCTGTTGTGCAGCATTGTAAGTTTTTCACCATTGCACTATGAGCCGAAAGTATTTTCTTGCGATTTCCTTATCGATGTTTGTTCTGACTGCTTGTAGCGCTTTCACATAAGGGATAAAAACATTGTAGTCAGTGGGACTGGAACTGCGAACCATAACAGCCGCTTTTTCACAGGTCAGCACGTTACCACAGGCCTGTCGAAAAGGTACGTGTCTTAGTTTCCTCTTACGAGGCCAACAGTGGCTAGAAATGGTAAACCGCTATTTAAAGAACGAGATTAGTTGCGATTTCCACGTGCAACGACTTTCCTTGGCTGAAAACCGTAAATTTACAATATTTTGTTACACCTCAAACGATAATAACTCAGATTATTCAACGGAAATGACAGGTAAAAATCAAGTGAACTTTGAAGCTTAATTCCATGCACACCAGGAAGTAACTCGTCGATCACAGAGTTGCCAAACATACCTTGCCTTGTTGCCAAATCTCAGTTACAATACCAGCAGGAAGAAGAACCGATGTGATCTTACAGCGGGCTGGGAAGTGACCATAGCTGGTGTCTCCAAGTCGCGGCTGCTACGGCTTGGAATACGTAATGCGTCTGATTCGCATTTCTGTAACTAGGTTTAGGGACTGGAGTGTAGTTACTAATAATACTCAGAACTGACTGCAAACTAAGCATCATAAATCAGTAACTGTCATAGTTGTTTTTATATTTCGTTTGTAAGTGTACTCAAAACTAAGAAACTCATTCACAGACGTTTTCGTGCCTCGCCGATAGTCGAGCACAACAAACAAATAAAAATGAAAGAAGAATTTGTGTGTCTGAGTGTGTGTGTGTGTGTGTGTGTGTGTGTGTGTGTGTGTGTGTGTGTGTGACACAGAGAGAGAGGGAGAGAGAGAGAAAGAGGGAGAAATAAAAAAAGAATGAGACAGAGAGAGTAAAAGATTGTTGTAAGGAAATTGAATCGCGGTATGTTTCATTAGAACGACACGTTCCACATCATTACGAAATGTCGTATTCATGATCTATGGAACAAGAATTAATCTAATGTAATCTAATCATATCATATTGACGACTAGCCATGAAGAGTCATGAATTACAGAAATTTTCGCCAATACCAGTAACCAAATCTAAACTTGAAAATAAAAGACGACAATTTCTGTAATAAACCGGGATTCCTATCAAGACCCTTTCGTCATTGTTAACTAACCACGAAAGATGTTTGATATACCTCCATTCTGAAGTAACAAAGTGTGCATGCATTTAAAGATGAAGTGCATGATGTGAAGTTCTGTGACGGAGAATACTTGGTAACATTAGTGTTCTCGGTGTCGAAGTCTCTTTGCGTTGAAAGTGGGACAAAATTAAAGAGAGGAAAGCGGCTGAAGAGGGGTCAAGGTCCTCAAATCGAAAATCCTTGTAATCCCTACACTTCAATCCACAATGGGAAGAAGGTTACATTTTTTTACGGTTCAATAACACGTACGCTGTTTTTGTTCCACTAATTTTTTGCTTATTCTAAACTAGTTTTCGGCTTGTTACGCGGTCTTCGGGAAACAACTGACTAACGTCTCTAAAGGACACAGGACCTTAGGTAACCAAACATTGTAGGCAAAAATACAGTCACTTGCGTAGAGTGTTGTGCATCAAACTTGTTCCTTAACCCTGAAATTACACTTTACTCAATCCACAATGTTAAGCACAAGAAATAATTAAACTACACAATAGTAACGGTTAAATGATTAAATTGCTTTTTTATGGTCTTGACACTGGCTGAGAAACTGTTGAATTTAGAGCTCTTCATTTATTTTGTACAACAAACATGTTTTTTATCATTGTAAACTAAGAATGAGATATGTTCGGGACGGACGTCTCATGACACCCGTTCAGGTTGTTCGTTGATCCGTTCACTCAGTTTTTTTTATTACAGAGGATAACTACTCGTCCGACAGAACACGCTGAGCTACCATGCCGGCTAGCCAACTGAGCTGCCCAAGCACGGCTCGCGCACCGTCCTCACAGCTTTAGTTCTGCCAGTACCTCGTCTCCTACATTCCATACTTTACAGAAGCAAAGGATATTGCGGAGACATGGCTTAGCCACAGCCTGGGGGATGTTTCCAGAATGAGATTTTCACTCTGCAGCGGAGTGTTCGCTGATATGAAACTTCCTAGCAGATTAAAACTGTGTGCTGGACCGAGACTCGAACAGGGGACCTTTGCCTTTCGCGGGCAAGTGCTCTACACGAGGGATGGACTTACATACCCTGAAAACCTTAAAATGAAATTCAAAAGTAAAATCAAGCGGATGATCAAAGTAAACGCACATTTCTTTTGTGCTATATTTGGTTGTTCCTGAGAAGCAGACTTACTGCTGAGAAATATTGCGGGAAAAGAAACAACCATCCTACTGTTGGAAAGGTAGGCCTAAATCTTACACAGGTAAGTCTATCATTACTAAAAAGTTACTGACATACATGTTAGAGCAAAATATCCAATTTAAGAGGCCTTTAGCGTTTGAGACCATTCCCTTAAACACATTCATGGCATTCCACAACATGTAAGATATTTTAAAAATGCACTGAATGATGCATCATAGATAAGATTTCGGGGTGAGAATGTGGTTAACCTACAGTGAGACCTATGCACTGACAGTCTAATAAAACAAGAACTCTATTCCGCATGGAGATATACCTCAATGCAGTTCTGTTTCTTTGACATTTTAAGAATCACGTTGTCGACATGCACAAGATGCGGTAGCATACCTTGGCTCATAGCTCAATGCACACGTTTATGGGATAGCAAAAGACATGTAGACAAGCTTTTTGCAAAATGAACACAAAAAATGTTGAGCATACGAGTTGAAAGCTGAAAACGTAACGAACTAGAAGCAGTACTGATGTCATTAAGCAAACAAGCATTGATTTCGGAGTTCCAGTTTCATTTGCTGTCGACACAGATACAGTAAAAGTGGAGTTAAATGGATTACGAAAGCATGGGTTTTGTGTCTGCTAATGTTTCGGGTACTTAAAATGGCGGCAGAACCGGCCAACTCTAGCTCCAAAACAACGTACAGCGTAAGTGTGTAGTGCCACCTCCCTTCTTTTTTAACGTCCATGGTTTTACGTTAACGATATAGCATTATCTCTGCTTCATGTACCTTTGTGCTTAGTACGTTTACTCTTTGTCATCAAAATTATTGTTAGAGGAAAAAAACAGCGCGTTGCTTGTTAATATGTGTCATTTCCATCATTTTGGTGCTGAAACCCGAAAATACAGAGTTCTGAGGGATGGACATGGCCCCGATAGGCGAGCAGTCAAGGTTCTGGTCGTAGCAGCGGTGGAGGTAGAAGTAGCAAGAGAACTCGCCCGACACGGTACGTACGCCAACGTAACTGCGTCACTACACACGTAGACTGCCGCCTAGCGCTGCTTTATTGCAGTACACTACGTTTCAGACGTTGAAAGTTTGTAATCAGATTTTCTATTCTCAGGTAGTTTCTAACGGTTTTAACGGATCCCTGCACTGTTGTCCATGTACAACCCCTCGCCGTACGTGTTTATCGTGAGTGAAATATTCTTGCAGCTGTCTCTGACGTTCTGTGTTGTCTGTTTCACTATTCCTTTTCCTCGATAGCAGCTACAGAGTAGAAACGTAAATGGAATGCGCATTTAGATACGCAGAACATAAGTTTTGACGGAAATGTACATTGTATTCACAGCGTACGGCTCTGCACATTTTGAATGCCAGTTCTCACTAGAAGTAGATGTCATTCGAAAGTACTGTGGAAGTTTTTACACGTTTTTCATTTGCAGCTTAACAACTTACATCCGATATCTGGATGAGGTAAAATGTGTGTGTGAAATCTTGTGAGACTTAACTGATAAGGTCATCAGTCCCTAAGCTTACACACTACTTAACCTAAATTATCCTAAGGACAAACACACACACACCAATGCCCGAGGGAGGACTCGAACCTCCGCCGGGACCAGCCGCACAGTCCATGACTGCAGCGGCTTAGACCGCTCGGCTAATCACGCGCGGCTCTGGAAAAGATAAATGCAAGTGGTTTTCACTAGTACGAGACAAGTGTCAAAGCTTGTATTATGCAATTGTTTTGTTGTGTTATAGGAAAAGAAGGGAATGCCATCTATATTTTTATGTTCTGCACTGCACTTAACCGTGTTGTAATAAATTATGCCTTCCACGCACGCAAAATCGAAGTCTCCGACAAAACATCGAATTAGGTTGGTTGGTTTGGGGAAGAAAACCAGACAGCGTGGCCATCGGTCTCATCGGATTAGGGAAGGATGGGGAAGGAAGTCGGCCGTGCCCTTTCGGAGGAACCATCCCGGCATTTGCCTGAAGTGATTGAGGGAAATCACGGAAAACCTAAATCAGGATGGCCGGACGCGGGATTGAACCGTCGTCATTCCGAATGCGAGTCCAGTGTCTAACCACTGCGCCACCTCGCTCGGTTCGAATTAGGAGCTATAGCATGCACCATATTAGCGTTACTGTACGCTAAAATATATCTAGGGACGAAATTATTCCGTTTTTCCTTTCCACAGTAAACGTTATACAGTGCATCTCCTTGCAGTTTTCGTAGTACATGTACGCAATATTTGTCGAAATACTCGTCGGAGACTTCTCCGTTATCTGATATAGATTTTCTGAATTTATCTTGCATGTTCAGTTTTTCTGACGAAAATCGTGTTGAGTATGAGAAAACGGTTAAAATTTAGCATGTATATTAACATTAGATTACGTTACAGATCATTCTGTTGCCACAACCGATACTTGGATTTCATGTTAGTTAACTTCGGCAGTTCACAATTACTTTATCACCACAGAACCTAAGGTATACTTACGGTTACGGTGCAGATTAGCCCGTCACCACAACCTCGTTTTTGGTGCTGGGGGCCCCAATACCACACTTTAACCCTTTCCAGTGCGATATGTTTAATCTTCATTTATTTTCCAGAGGAAGATTGTTTATCGTACATACGTATTCTCCATGGCATAGCTGTTAGTTCTATTTCACTATTGAGACTACAGTAAGCACAATGTTTTGGAGATTGGTGTACTCCAGAAGCAAGTGGCTATCTCATCTGCAGGTGAAAATTTCTCAAAACGTGTGTAGATTCAGTGGATTGGCATGATGTATACTCTGACACTACCTACGTATCTAGCACTTGCCCCGTATGTTTACGGCTAGACAGTCACATAAATAAGCCCTACAATATTAGCTCTTTCATTAGACTTTGTCTCGATATTTTCACAAACCACTTCTTGTAGTACTTCGATTTGCTTCCGTGCCAGAACAGTTATTCTGCATTGCTGTAATTAATAAACAAATTGTGGAAACAGGGCGAATACGCTGGTGTGCAAAACTTAAGGACAGAAGTAACTTCCGCATTATGCGTCACTTCTAGCTAATATAACGCCATGAAACTTGTACCACACACAGAAAGAACTGTTGCAGCAAAGGACATAAGATAACTGGAAAAAAGTACGCAATGAGACCAATATAAACGACATTTATATTCAAAGACAATAATTACACTGAAGTGTCCGTGATTCATGATGTTCCCTTGACATCACAAACGGCGGGACATGGATGTGTGTCACCAAGGAGGGCAATACATGCTCTGCAAATGCTCTCTTGATGGCTATAAGATTGGTAAGTTCTTGCGGAGAGGCGTTTCATTCCTCCACCAGTGCGGCTGACAAATGCTGTACAGTCGTTCGTGTATGTGGCCGTGCTGCAATATTTTTCTCCAAATCTTACCACACATGCTCGATGGGTTTTAAATCGGTGGAACGGACAGGCCAATCCATTCGCCGAATATCCTTTCGCTGCAGGAGCTCCTCCGATTGCGCACTTCGGTGCTGTCGCACATCGTCGTCCATTAAAAGGAAGTCAAAGGAATGCACCCTTGAAAACACACACGTGCAGAAGGAATACAATATCACAACAAAGTTGACGGATAGCCGTACCGTGCTCAAAGATTTGGAGGTCAGTACGCCCACACAACATAATGCCTGTCCCTCATCGTTACACCTGGACCAACCAAAACGATCATTTTGGATAATGTCTCTGGATGCATTAAGTGATCTCACTTCTCGCCATATAAGCTTCTGTAATGTTCCTAGGAACACTGTCGAACATGACCATTTTGTTGGTCCAGGCCTTACGACGCGGAGAGGCATAATTTTGCATTGGCGTACTGACTTCTAAATCTTTGAACACCGGTTTATGTTCGGTATTAGAGTTCCAGTCTTACCTCAGAAACTTAACAAACACCGTTATACAGAAGTCGTCTGACAGTTCCAGACTGATGTACGCTATGCTAATTCCATACATAAAATGGTTCAAATGGCTCTGAGCACTATGGGACTTAACTTCTGAGGTCATCAGTTCCCTAGAACTTATAACTACTTAAACCTAACTAACCTAAGGACATCACACACATCCATGCCCGAGGCAGGATTCGAACCTGCGACCGTAGCGGTCACGCGTTCCCAGACTGTAGCACCTAGAACCGCTCGGCCACTCCGGCCGCCTATTTCCATACATATTCCTCCCCCAGCTCACAGTTGCTGACAACGACAAATATGGCAGACAAGAACACACTGCATAGTCTTAAGAAAACAAGGTGAGGGAGAGAGCAAATATCTGCCGTCAGGGTGGCCGAGCGGTTCTAGGCGCTACTGTCTGGAATCGCGCGCGCCGGCCGGTGTGGCTGAGTGGTTCTAGGCGCTTCAGTCTGGAAACGAGCGACCGCTACGGTCGCAGGTTCGAATCCTGCCTCGGGCATGGATGTGTGTGATGTCCTTAGTTTAGTTAGGTCTAAGTAGTTCTAAGTTCTAGGGCACTGATGACCTCAGCAGTTAAGTTCCATAGTGCTCAGAGCCATTTGAGGCATTTTTAGAGCAAATATCTCTCCGTTTGCGACTATGATTAATGAGTTTAATGATGACACAGAGCTTGAGGGAAGAAAATATTATAAGAATTATTTGTAGAAGGAGTTATCTCTTCTGGTACAGCGAGATGATGCTATTAATGACCTCTTACCGGATGGTGATAATCAGAGCGTAATTGTCACATGCGAATAATATATAGACGCAGGAAAGCTTGCTAATCGGTTGGCGTAGAAAGTGATTGGAAGTATATCGTTTCCGTCCGTTCCACTCTAGTTTACAGAATAACTTTCATCAAGCTTTCAGCACTTGAACCTGAAATATTTTCAGGAAATGTCGAAAGCTAGCCACGTTCCTGGGAGTTGTTACAGTCTTACGTCATTTGCGGGACAGTTAATAGTTACTTAGCGAGTAGACTATTGTACATTACCATGAACAATGTACCTCACTCACGTAAACAGCAAAAAAACGAAACTACTGTTTAAAAAATTTTTGTATAGAATCCTTATCACACTGTATCATTTACTATGATACGTTACTCTTCCTGGCAAATTAATTTTGCAGGGAATAACCACTCGCACAAATGATCTCAGCTAGATAACTGTCGAAAGCATTGTAGTAGTGCTATCCGAGCTAGGCAGGCTGCAGGTGCAGTGTAAGACACCAGACATGTTTATTAGCACCGGAAGGGGAGGTCCATTGTTCATTGTGAGAAGAATAGGTGATGCAAGACGTGATAGCACGGGGGAACCAATTATTAAGGTAATTGATTATAACCTAAGACGGCACAGTAGCTACCGTGATGGGCTGAAGGGAAAATATGTACGTGAGTGACAATTCTTCTGTTGCTTTGAAAGGACAATAAATAATTTATAAAATTATTGACGACGGTCTCGTTGGCTAATCCTAGTTGACAGTGACAGGTGATAGTGCTCAATTACGTGGGGCGTTCAAGGAGTAATGCAACACATTTTTTCTAAGCCAGTTTCGGTTTCAAAAATGCAGAATCAGTTGTGAGACATCGTGGAATATTCCTGCTTCAGCTCCTGTACTTTCATGAAATTCTGATAGTTGGCGATCCTGTATGCAGCCTTCAAAGTGGCGTCTGCTGCGGAGGTGCGTTGCGAACAAGGACCCATCATTGAGTTTCTTTTGGAGGAAAATCAGAGCATCGCAGATGTTCATAGGTGCTTGCAGAATGACTACGAAGTTCTGGCTGTGAACAAAAGCACTCTGAGTCGTTGGGCGAAGCGTGTGTCGTCATCGCAACAAGGTTGCGCAAACCTGTCCGCTCTCCCGCATGCCGGCTAGCCGCCGCTGCAACTCCTGTCAGTTTGGAACATGCGAACACTCTCATTCGACGTGATTGACGGATCATAATCAAAGACCTCGCTGCACAGCTGGACTTCTCTGTTGGTAACGCCGACACACTGGTCCACCACCTGGGATACTCAAAGGTGTGGGTTCTTCGCTGTCTAATAGAAGACCTAAAGAGCAACGAGGGATCATTTGTGCGAAACTACACTCGGAGGGAAGCCGTTCGTGGGTGATGGGGAGGATATTGATGCAGCAAGACGGTGGCTCCGACGTCGACCAGTGCCGTGGTACCATGTGGGCACGCACGCCCTCCCAATTAGGTGACCTAAGGCCGTCTCATTGAGGCAGATTATGTTGGAAAGTAAAGTTTTGTAGCCAAAAGAGTGGAGAATAATACGGTGTCCTGGAATCCCGAATAAAACCACCTGCTTTCATAAAACAAATGTTGTATTTGTGGTATCGGTAGCTACGATGCCACGGCGTAGGTACAAGTTCTTAGGTTGGCACTACGACACCGACATCGACGACAGCGCCCTCTAGCCGGCGCTGTGCAGCTCTACGAGAACCGCTCCAGATTCTACCCATTTGATCCAGAGCAGACGACCAAGCAACTTAGCTTCTACTTCATAGTGGGCTAGCCATGACAGACTTTGCCTTTGTTACTTCACTTACTTCAATGATAGTTTGTCCAACTACTAGTAGCTGTTTAACCGTTGATAGCTGTACAGCTTCGCACCTACGTGCTCATCTCAGCCAAAGTAAAGTAACCATTATGTAATCATAAGTTTGGCTACAGTAAACTTTTAAAATCTACAAGCAGTACCGAAGTACTTCACCTTTTCCTGCTCCTACTCACTTCCTACATTCGGTCTACCTTTCAGCTACATGAGCAGAATTACGCGCCCCCTTCCAGGCGGGATAAAGAAGTATTACTTATTGAACGCCCCACTTAGTAGAGCCGCGCGAAATTTTGCAGTAGACTTACAGGAGCGTGTCAAGTCAATAAATTTGTGATGATATTTCTGACATAATATATAAGAAACTATCAGCCTGGATCGCGGTAATGAAACCAACCTTTACCTAGGTTTCAGCCCAAATAATTGAGCCTCCTTCAGGAGATATACCTGAATCTATAATTTGTCAAGGAGGGCATGGTCCAGAAATAAAACTAAAATAGGCTGAATAAGCCATGCCCTCTTAGACAAATAATAGATTCAGGTATATCTTCTGAAGAAGGCTCAATTCTTTGTGCTGAAACCAACGTAAAGGTTGGTTTCATTACCGCAATCGAGGCTGATAGTTTCTTATATATTAATTTATCAAGAATGGTGACTGGGCTCCAGTGCTGAAAGTACATTTATTTCTGACATGTCTACAATAATATTAAGGGCTGTTTGTATCTCTCTCGGGTGTTCAGCCGATTGTAGTCGTTTATAGCGTTGTATGGGCAAAAATAAAGGAACGTCAAAAATACAACTTATTGACATTACTAATGCGGTCTAGGAAATGCGTAGGCATTCAAAACTGCTTCCAGTCATCTCCGAATGGATAAATGTAGGTCCTGTAAGGTTTTCAAGAGAATCTGGTAGCATTCTCCCTGCAAAATAGTCGCAAGCTCAGATAACCAATATGGAAGTGGGTAGCGATCACGTGCTCCTCTACAAAGTAGGCCACAAACGTTCCATAATATTGAGATGTGATAAGTGTGATGGCCAGGGGATATGGGACAACCGATACTCATTCCCACAGAACCAGTCCTCGCCGATGCGAGCTGTGTGAACAGGGGACCTGTCGTCTTGGAACACAGCATCACCGTTAGGGAACAAACACTGTACTATGGAAAGGGCCCAATCACCCAAAATTGTCACATTACCCGTGCCAGTAATGCGACCTCGCAGAGTAGCCATGGGGCCCATGGAATACCACGGCATGGCTGTCCAAATTATCACCGAACCCCCGCAATGTTTCATTCTTGGGACGTAAACTCGACCTGTTCAGTTGTAAACAGTGTGACATAAGATTCATTCGGCCAAATGACATTATTCCGTTTCATAGGTTAAGCCACGTCTTCCTATTACGGGCAGTTTCATCACTGATGAGTAGTTTTGGAATACCAGCTCGTCCTGAAATTCTAAGCCTATGGAGCTCTTTTCGTGTTGTTTTGGTGCTGACAGGGTTCGCGAGTGTGACATTCAGTTCTGCAGTTGCTTTTGCTGCTGTCGACATTTGTCTTTCGTCACAGTGAGGGTTGGCAGAGACCAGTGTATTTAAATATCAACGCAGGGGGTTAAATTGAGTTTTATTGTTTTTTTATTTTTCTCTTATCTATTGACAAGAAAATTCTGTTACGCTAATGCCATAGCCTTCAGTGCAGCTTCAAATGAAGAATGCCGATTCAGGCACTGCAACCTGGTTACACTGGCCCTGACCAGTTCAAATTAAGTGCGATGAAGTTGCAGATGAGGTTGATGCAATTATGAAACTTCATTAAAGAGCGTAATAGCATTATACCGCTACAAGATATAAGGAATGATCCAGTTATAGTAAGCAATATCCATAAAAGTTAACAAGAATTTCTGTTGATTGTGAAGCCAACCAAAATACAGCTAAACATTGTGCTGACTTTTTGCAAAATCCTTCTGTGCACCATTGTTAACGTGCAACTAACACTGTCGGAAAACAAACCCGAGATGGCACACAGAAGACTGAATGCTAGCTTGAGGACAAAGAGCAAAGTGGTGGCTATTGTTGCCAACAACGAGTACCGTGACAGAATGGTACAAGTACGTTTCCAGACCATACACAGAGCACATACTGTCGACATTTGCACTGTTGTGCACCATTTTCAGTGCAGTACACATACAAAGCTAATTGGGGAAAGGAGCAAAACAGTATGCAAAATCGCAGGTTCGAATCCTGCCTCGGGCATGGATGTGTGTGATGTCCTTACGTTAGTTAGGTTTAAGTAGTTCTAAGTTCTAGGAGACTGATGACCTCAGTTGCTAAGTCCCATAGTGCTCAGAGCCAGTATGCAAAAACTCTGTAACGATCCGCCGGGAATCCTGGATCACTTCTATTCAAAATGTTGAAATGTGTGTGAAATCTTATGGGATTTAACTGCTAAGGTCATCAGTCCCTAAGCTCACACACTACTTAACTTACATTCATGCCCGAGGGAGGACTCGAACCTCCGCCGGGACCAGCCGCACTGTCCATGAATGCAGCGCCTGAAACCGCTCGGCTAATCCCAAGCGGATCACTTCTATTAAAATACTCAGAAAGTATCGCTGAACAGTCTCGTGAAATTTTGTCGATGGAGTTCTGGTTCATCCTATACATACTGGCTGTCTCTCCTAAGAGTCGTCAGTCGTATTTTTCTGATGTGTTTCGGAAGATATTTGCAATTTCATTTTCGGTACGTGTACATTTAGTCAGCCCGAACAAATACTGCTTGACACGTACTCTATGCGACGCTCAGTGCCAACGAAAAACGTCTGTTTGTTCCCCGTTACAAACAAAATGATTTTTAAAATGGAATTTTACGTTCCCACTCGACAGAGTGATACTTAGCTAATCTGGTGCTATATTTGTTTTATCGATGTGTGTTAATAGTGACAGTAAAACACGAAGAATAGCCAGCAGCTGCAGTGCCGCCCTGGTCAGTGCTGACTGCTACAGCACTGTTGAGTAACTGCTGAAGTATGACTATTCTTCGTGTTTTACTGTCCGTGGTAACACATATCGATAAAACAGATATCGCACTAGACTGATTTGGTACCGCTCCAACCAATGGCCAAGTACAATTCCTCTTTTGAAATAATTTGGTTTGTGACGGGAAACAAATCGACGCTTTCCGTTAACACTGGGCGTCACATGAAAGACGTGATGAGCAGTATTTGCTTGGTCTGACTGCAACTACGCATCGTAAAAACGACACTAGGAATGCCTGCTGAAACATCAGAGGAAATGCTCATGACTGCTCTTAGGAGGGACACCACGTATACATATACAATACTGGGAAATGTAAACAATGTTATCTAAAGAGAGTGGTGCACCGAGATTAATCCCATGGATGAAAATAACTGTAAATAATGCCATTAAGTTCATATTATCTTCTTCTATTTGTTATGCCTTTGTTCCACATCTACACGGGGTTGGCGTGGTTACTATAGGATGTGACATAGTTAATTTAAGGGGTGGACAGATGGCTGTCCTGTTACAACCCCGCTGCCCCTTCGGGAGGAAGACATGTACCCCAAACAGTGTGTCGTATGATCCATGTGAAAGTGTGCGAACGTTGTTGAAATGTTTACGAGTCGTGCAACTGAGGTGAGACTTTGGTACCAGCCCGGTGTTCACCTAGTCACCTGCGGAAAACGCCTAAAAACCACAACCAGACTGACCGGCACACCAGCCCTCGCCGTTAATTTTCCGGCGCACCTGTTCGAATCCCGGAAGCGGCGCGCTTGACCGCGCAGGATACGGTGGCCGCAGCGCAGTGACTAATTTTCGTCCAAAGTGCGAATTTATTCGTTTGTTCTAAAGGGGAGGCTTTCGTCCGATTAGCGAAGCACTGCGATGACTTATTCAAGGTGCACGACCTGCAAACGATTTACAGCAAAATAAAAATCACGTCTGCGTTGCTTATAACTTTCTGTGTCAGCTTCATGATGACGTGCTCATCATTTCATTAATGGTTACAGCTATTGTGATATTAGCATTTAAGTAAGACACTGCAGTAAATTGGGAAAAGTTTGCAACGGAAAACAGGGGTCGTTGTGGTTTTGCATTTAGTGACTGTTACCAATATGTTGCTGCATGTGACATTTAGCTAATGTTTTCTTTAGAATTGCTTGGAAGGATCTATCTGTCACCAATCTCGAGAAAATTGTTGTTGGGTAGCGCACTCACTGGCGATCGCGGGCGTCATTGATAAAACGAGATTATAACATTCCATTTATCTCGTGAACAGTTTGAGATATCGATACGAGATTTTGGCAAATGACAGCACAAAGAGGAGCGTGTTATGGTTGCTATTATGGTTGCTATAAAAACTTCATTATATACCGTGTTATTCCATTAACTGCAGACTTTTTCGACGAAGAAATAAAATTTTTAAGAGCCATCGATAGCTGGTGAATCGAGAAATGCTGTGGTTTTCGGAACAACATAAGCGAAGACATTACACGTTTATATCTGTGCCGAGGATGTGCTTTTTCATAAGCTATTGACTTTCCTTGTCCTCATTTCCTTACTTAATAAACGTATAAACCATTCAAAATATCCACGGGTATGCTGCCGGTCTATAGTGTCCAACGGGCACAATATTTCGGCGATCAAACATGTCGCCATCATCAGGTGAACTGACGGACTGAGCTCCTGTGAACGTACCGGCACGGAGATCCGTACGCTATGGCTGCTCAGAGGGAACTGGGTTCGGTCGCGGCGGCGGCCGATTTAAATACCCTCCGCCCGCGGCGCGCTCCCTCCGCCGTCCGCGCCCAGCGCCACGGTCGCGCGGTGGAACAGCTTGCGACGGCGTCTGAGATGACGTCGGTGTGATGGCTCTGTCCGCCGTGGTCGTCACAACTATACGTCTGCTCGATTTACTCTTGATTAACCCGATCGCTGGTTCCCAAGCCTTGCTAAGATTATAGCCACAGTCCCGGTTTATGAGGTTGTCATTGGTGCGAATTTCGATGGCCTCTCTAACAACGCTGTCCCAGTATCTCGACGTCTGTACCAGAATCCTCGTGCGGTCATACTCCATGGCGTGATTTTCCGACAAACAATGTTCAGCGACCGCCGACTTGCTCGGATACATCAGTCGAGTGTGCCTCTGGTGTTCACGGCATCGATCCTCGACGGTACGCATCGTCTGACCAATATACGACTTGCCACATTGACACGGAATCTGGTACACGCCAGCCTTCCTCAAACCGAGGTCATCTTTGGCGCTCCCCACCAGTGCACGAGTTTTATTTGGAGGACAAAACACAGTTCCGACCCGGTGTTTCTTCAGAATGCGGGCGATTTTCCCCGAGAGTGCGCCTGTGTATGGAATAAATGCAGTGCCTACCTCCTCCCTCGTGACTTCATCCATCTCAACAGGTTGTGCTGCAGTGGTTGGGCGGAGAGCACGTTGAATCTGCCACTCTGAGTACCCATTTTTTCGAAATACAGTTCTCAGATGTTCCAATTCCTGGGGTAGACTCTCTGCGTCAGAGATAGTGCGCGCCCTATGTACCAGAGTTTTAAGCACCCCATTCCTCTGTGAAGGGTGGTGGCAGCTGTCTGCATGCAAATACAGATCAGTGTGCGTAGCCTTCCGATACACCCCATGACCTAGGGTGCCGTCAGCCCTTCTCTTGACCAAGACGTCAAGGAAAGGTAATTTACCCTCCGTTTCAGTCTCCATAGTGAATTTGATGTTGGGGTGTATGGAGTTTAGATGTGTAAGGAAGTCAAGGAGTTTATCCATACCATGTGGCCAGATGACGAACGTGTCGTCCACGTAACGGAAAAAGCAAGTAGGTTTCCATACGGATGACGACAGGGCTTCCTCCTCGAAGTTCTCCATGTACAAATTCGCTACCCATGGCGACTCCCTCCGTTTGTTCGTAGTATTCTCCATTAAAAAGAAAATACGTGGAAGTCAAGACATGCCTAAAAAGTTCAGTGGTCTTCTCATCAAACTTCTGACTAATCAATTCTAGTGACTCTCGCAGGGGTACCCTCGTAAACAAGGAAACGACATCAAAACTCACCATGATATCTGACTCATCCAACCTGAAGCTATCAAGGCGTTTAACAAAATCCACGGAATTACGGATGTGATGAGGGCATTTACCCACATAAGGACTTAATATTCCCGTCAGGTATTTGGCCAACAACTATGTAGGTGCCCTGATGTTGCTGACCATGGGGCGTAATGGTACCCCCTCTTTGTGAACCTTCGGGAGTCCATATAGTCTAGGCGGTACCGGACCTTGGGGTAACAATTTCTTAGCGTCACCCTCCGGTAAATCTGCGTCTTTGAGAAGCGCCCTCGTCTTGTTCTCCACCTTCTTTGTAGGGTCAACGCTGATCTTCCGGTAGGAATCGTCATTTAGCAGGCTCTGCATCTTATCAGTGTAGTCCTTATGGGAGACAACAACTGTAGCATTGCCTTTGTCAGCTGGTAAGACAACAATTTCAGAGCGCTCCCTCAGATCACGAATGGCCGCCCTCTCTTTACTGCTGATATTTGACTTCATCGGCTTGGATTTCGTCAACGCACGACAAGTTTCACGACGTATTTCCTCGGCTGATTCTGGCGGAAGTCGAGCTGCAACCTGTTCAACAGCACTAACAATTTCTGCGACCGGAGTGAACTTGGGGGTGGGAGCGAAGTTGAGACCTCTCTGCAAAACCGAGACCGCATCATCACTCAACACCATGCCACTCAAATTGATGACAGTCTTGCACGGAACCTGCAGGGATGGTTTGTCAAGGAGACGTGAGAACTTAGCTGTTTGACGTCCTGTAGCCTTCTTATGGGCGGAATCAGCTGACACCCAGGTGACACCATCAATCCAATCCCAGGAACAAGAAGAGAACTTACTAGCCAGTTGCAAATGTAGTTTGAGTAATTCCTGTGAGATAAACTCAAGGCTCCGGCGGGTGAATTGCACTCTCTCACGTACCAATGCGAGGCTGGCTCGTTTCTTGATTCTTTTAGCTGCTGCAGAATCGATGTGATGCATAACCTTAGCAAAATTTGGAACAACATTCTCGGAACGACATCTCTTTAGAAAGGCAAGAGTACTTAGCAAACGACATCTACGGTGGCGCAACTTTTCAAATTTCTTCATGCTGCGATACATCTCCTCCCCGTAAAGGTGTATGATACCATTGTTTCAGAATTATCTCGCAATTGCGTCAGGAGAACTTGTTAGTGAGGTGACATTGTGTAAACTCTGCCATGTTTTGGTAAAAGAACCAATTTTTAATACGGCAGAAAGAGAAAGGAAATGTAGGTTTTACTCAAAATTTGTTACCCATGTCGTTTCTCTGAAAGTTACAAATGGTTCACAAGTCAGGCGAAAATAAATCGCTGCTTTTATTGCATTTTCACCTGAATTTTTTTAGATACTAACCAAAGCGGAGGTACCAATAGATCTTTTTGAGTAGTCACGGCCGGCGGTTCTAGGCGCTTCACTCTGGAACCGCGCGACCGCTACGGTCACAGGTTCGAGTCCTGCCTCGGGCTATGATGTGTGAGGTGTCCTTAGGTTAATTAGGTTTAAGTAGTTCTAAGTTCTAGGGGACTGATGACCTCAGATGTTAAGTCCCATAGTGCTCAGAGCCAGTTGAACCATTTTTTGAGTGGTCACCATGCAAGTGTGGACGTGGTGAGACTCCGCTTAATATTTACAAAAATATGAGCATAGACTTCCATTTACAGGGGCACTTCCTCTCCAGCACTTGGCAGTTCTCCTACAGCGGCTGTTCCAACCCATACCCACGCTTGACCCGCAGACTACAAGTCAACCGGACACCCTATGCTGCGCGGAATCTTAACTCCTAGGGCTATCCGGGTTGGCACCAAGTTAACCGTATGATGTAAGTAATTCCATATACCTCACCTTATTTGGCGATTTCTTGCTTCGATTTTTGTTTCTCTCTTGCGAGACCCCCACACCACTGTAAATAATCAGTGAGCGCTGTGCACCATTTGATGATGCGTCACCAGGAGTGAAGATAATGCGAAAAAACTTCTACCGTTGTTAAAGGCAATGATTTGCCATAATTCTCAAAACCTTTAAATTATAAAGAGATGCAAACGCGTAGCTGACATAACTAAAAGCAGACGATTTCGATGATGCGATGACTTTATTGCGTTGTTGATGATAAGCTGGATGCTGGTAACGTTAGTGCTTGTGTATATCAGCTGGAGGACGATGTTTTGAGGCTCCATGATAATCTCCACATGTCCAGGTTTGTGAAATGGGGTCAAAAGTAGTGAAACAGGGACATGGATGGGGAATTCCCGTATGGAGTTGGAGATGGGAACTTGTAAGGACTTATTCCGAGGGTTGAGGTAATGAGACACGATCAGGTTATGCTTATAATGGGAATTTGCTGTCGGAGGATTGGGGTGTAATCAGACAAGATCACCTAGACGAGAGTAAGTGGAATGACAGTGGACCTGGATCTGTGTGGCTGTGACACTAACGTGGAGCTCGGATCAGGCAGTTGGTGTAATCTGTTGGGAGACATGAGCCGCTTAAAGGGATGGATGGTTTGATGAACTATGGTTCAGAAACTGATTATATCCTACCTCGTGTGCACGGGTCGTAAAGAATTGTTTGTGTGGAGGACTTGGTCGATGGGGCGGTTGGGGACGGTTAGTTCAGATTTCAATAAGTCTATTAGCAGAAAATTGCCCTCATCGTGAGCTCTATCACCCTCCAAGGTTTGTTGGTCCCCGAATAGTGTTACTTACGATGTGGTGCCGATCGCCCGCCTGGTTCGTGCAGCTCCATAGAGTGGGTGGCCTGAAAGCTGGAATTAGGTCCTCCTGGCGGTATCATTGGCCTGGCTCGTGCTTTGTTTCTCGCTTCGCGGCATCAGCACGGCATTTCGCCGCATTCAGCGCGGCCTCACAGACGTCACCTGCTTTTCAAGGCGGCTCGCCTGCAAAGAGCGCAACCCACCTTTCATTTGACGCCAGCCCCGTCTCTTTCTTCCTCGCTCCGCGCCGTCTTCCCCACGCGGAAAGCCGCCTCCTTTGTTGGTGCTGTTGTTGTCCAGTACATAACATCTGCCGCTCTCGGTATTCACGGCTTTGTCGTCCTGTCACAAGCCTTGCCTCCGCAGATTAGAGTCGCTCTCTCTTCACCTCTGCAGGGGTGGCCTAACTTCTCAAGTGTTCACGCCGCCACGGGCAGAGCGCAGCGAACAGCGTTCGTTCGCAGACGTTGACTGCGTGACTTCAGATGGCTCTGAGCACTATGGGACTTAACAGGAGAGGTCATCAGTCCCATAGAACTTATCATCATCATCATCATCATCATTTAAGACTGATTATGCCTTTCAGCGTTCAGTCTGGAGCATAGCCCCCCCCCCCCCCCCCCTTAAACAATTCCTCCATGATTCCCTATTCAGTGCTAACATTGGTGCCTCTTCTGATGTTAAACCTATTACTTCAAAATCATTCTTAACCGAATCCAAGTACCTTCTCCTCGGTCTGCCCCGACTCCTCCTACCCTCTACTGCTGAATCCATGAGTCTCTTGGGTAACCTTACTTCTCCCATGCGTGTAACATGACCCCACCATCTAAGCCTGTTTGCCCTGACTGCTACATCTATAGAGTTCATTCCCAGTTTTTCTTTGATTTCCTCATTGTGGACACCCTCCTGCCATTCTTCCCATCTACTAGTACGTGCAATCATCCTATCTACTGTCATATCCGTAACCCCAACCTTGTTGATAAGGTAACCTGAATCCACCCAGCTTTCGCTCCCATACAACAAAGTTGGTCGAAAGATTGAACGGTGCACAGATAACTTAGTCTTGGTACTGACTTCCTTCTTGCAGAAGAGAGTAGATCGTAACTGAGCGCTCACTGCATTAGCTTTGCTACACCTCGCTTCCAGTTCTTTCACTATGTTGCCATCCTGTGAGAATATGAATCCTAAGTACTTGAAACCGTCCACCTGTTCTAACTTTGTTCCTCCTATTTGACACTCAATCCGTTTATATTTCTTTCCCACTGACATTACTTTCGTTTTGGAGATGCTAATCTTCATACCATAGTCCTTACATTTCTGATCTAGCTCTGAAATATTACTTTGCAAACTTTCAATCGAATCTGCCATCACAACTAAGTCATCCGCATATGCAAGACTGCTTATTTTGTGTTCACATATCTTAATCTCACCCAGCCAGTCTATAGTTTTCAACATATGATCCATAAATAATATGAACAACAGTGGAGACAGGTTGCAGCCTTGTCTTACTCCTGAAACTACTCTGAACCATGAACTCAACTTACCGTCAACACTAACTGCTGCCTATCTATCCATGTAAAGAACATTAATTGCTTGCAAAAGTTTGCCTCCTATTCCATAATCTTGTACAACAGACAATAACTTCCTCCTAGGAACCCGGTCATATGCCTTTTCTAGATCTATAAAGCATAGATACAATTCCCTGGTCCACTCATGACACTTATAACTTAGAACTACTTAAACCTAACTAACCTAAGGACATCACACACACCCATGCCCGAGGCAGGATTCTAACCTGCGATCGTAGCGGTTGCGTGGTCCCAGATTAAAGCGCCTAGAACAACTCGGCCACCCAGGCCTGCTGCGTGACTTCACGAACACGTTATGAAAAAAGTCCTGGAGACCATACCGCAGACCTGTTTCGGCTTATACATTATGCGAAAAACGTCGTACGCGTTGTTCAGCTACAGGGAATGGTAATAGGCTGTACCTCTGAAGTATCGAAGTTCTTGTGAAGTGGAAAAGCGCATGCCTGAATATTAAAACGTCGTAGTATTGAATTCGGGTCGGACGACGTAATTTTTAGCATTTCTTTAGCTCTTAGAGTGCCACTAACATGAAAAAGCACATGATTTTAAAATTTTTCACATAATTAACCTCTATTGACACAGTAGGCGACGGAAACGAGAAGAACTTGGCAAAGAGTAAAGACTGAATTGTATTAAGGAGATTGTTTTCACTTTGCAGCCACTGGGGCATAACGTCATGTGATAGAGACAAAGGAAAAAGAACGAGTTACGCGAATTGGTCACAAATTGATATTCATACTGGTAGCGACGGAAAATTCAAAATTATAAACTTTGGCGACCGGTGTGTGACGCTACGGTCGCAGGTTCGAATCCTGCCTCGGGCATGGATGTATGTCCTGTACTTAGGTTAGTTAGGTTTAAGTAGTTCTAAGTTCTAGGGATGACGCTGCAGTGAAATTTCACCGTGCAGCTGGCAAGGCTAGTAAACAAGAGACATGTCGACGCTAGGGCATAAAGTTTTTGCGAGTGTCATCCTACGTGCATAGTTGGACAGTAACAATGCATCGCTGACAGACGTGTTAATAATATACGCAGATGGTAGCATTTGAGAGAGGGTGTGTTTTTGGCTCAAAAGAAGCCGATTGGATTAATCGGGGAATCGCTTGATATTCGAATAGGAGCTATTCTAGAATTCGACGATTGATAGGAATGGATGAATCACAGCCAGACAGCTTCAAGAAGGAAGCAGTCGACCTAGAAGACGACAGAACGAGAGGACCGAACAATCGTCAGACAGGCCTCATAGCCCGGATTCATCACTATTATCAATCTGACGTGCAACTGGAGTTTCAGCGACCACAAGGACCATTATTACGCGACTCACGGAAAGGGGAATGAGCTCACGACACCCCCTGTACCGACAAAGACTTCCTCTATACACCAACAACCCCAATTGCAGTGGTGTCGGGCACATTCGGCCTGAAATCTCATTGACTGGAGCAGAATTATCTTCAGTGATGAGTCCCGCTTCGAGGTGAGCACTGGTGCCCAAAGAAGACTTCTCTGAATACGGGCCGGACGGCGGCGGCATACCAACCTGACTGTCGAACACCATGCGGCCCTCCAACCAGGAGTAATGGTTTGGAGTCGATTTCATTTCATAGCAGGACCGCTCTGGTTGTGATCCACGGCAGTCTTGCAGCTCAGAGGTACTGTAAGTAGGCTGTTTATGTTTTCTTATTGCCAAAGTTACGTAGCGCTCTGTGTGAAAATCACTGGCTGTGCTGTGTGCAGTCTGTGGCTAGTTTGCATTGTTGTCTGCCACTGTAGTGTTGGGCAGCTGGATGTTAACAGCGCGTAGCGTTGCGCAGTTGGAGGTGAGCCGCCAGCAGTGGTGGATGTGGGGAGAGAGATGGCGGAGTTTTGAAATTTGTAAAACTGGATGTCATGAACTGCCATATATATTATGACTTTTGAACACTATTAAGGTAAATACATTGTTTGTTCTCTATTAAAATGTTTCATTTGCTAACTATGCCTATCTGTAGTTAGTGCCTTCCGTAGTTTGAATCTTTTATTTAGCTGGCAGTAGTGGCGCTCACTGTATTGCAGTAGTTCGAGTAACGAAGATTTTTGTGAGGTAAGTGATTTGTGAAAGGTATAGGTTAATGTTAGTCAGGGCCATTCTTTTGTAGGGATTTTTGAAAGTCAGATTGCGTTGTTCTAAAAAATATTGTGTGTCAGTTTAAGCACAGTCATGTATAATTTTTCAAAAGGGGACGTTTCAGTACGTCTACGATAATCTTCGCCCCGTTTTGTTCACTTTAATGGAAAGTCAGCCTGTGCTTACATTTCAGGAAGATAAGTCATCATGACTGCCAAACCTATCTTGGCCAGCAAGATAGTCGGATCTCAACCCAACAGAGAACGTTTGGAGCATCATGGGCAGGGCCCGCCAACCAGCTCGGGATTTTGAGGATCTAACCACCAGTTGGACAGAATTTGGCACAATAGTCTTCAGGAGGACATCCAAAAAGTCTGTCAGTCAATGCCAAACCGAATAACTGCTTGGGTAAGGGCCAGAGATGGACCAATCCGTTACTAACTTGCTCAATTTCTGAAGCTGTTCCTCTTGAATAAATCATCCAATTTTTATGACATTGCTATTATTTATTTGGCTGTACATGTACATCACATCTACCGATTTCAGTCCCATTCGAATAATTGCTTTGTGGTGTGGAAACCCGCAGCTTTGCTCGACCCAATCTCTTACCTCGTAACTTCCATTTACTCATAACGCCTAAACAAATTACAGTCCTGAATAACAAGCAAAAATGGGTCTAAAATTTAATAAATTTTGTATCAAATGTATGTGAAGCTTAAGTGGTTTCATTTCGAAATCACTCATACAACCTCTGGTACAGACTCAAATTTACTTTAAAAAATTAATAAAACGATGGTTTCATACAGAAACCACTGGTAGTTACACGATTAATCTAGCCTCCTCTCAGTGAAGTGATGATCCGTCAGGAAAGACGCTTGGTTCGGATTCCACGTTACACTGTAGGTTGTTTTTCCTCGGCGGTTTTACTGTGGCAGACTGGGACAAGCAACTCACCGTAATGTTTTCCATTTGCAAGATTTGCACTAGGTCTTTTCGAAAGACAGAGTTATTATTATGCCGCGGAAGTAATCTACCCTATTAGTTAAACGAAGAAACATTTTCCACACAAGACGAGTGTCACACCATCACTTTTTGAGAATCGTTATCAACTAATTACAACAACGACAGTGGAAACTACATTTGTAATGCATGTAATAGTTTGTACCAGTTTTTATAGAGGAATTTTTACTTCTAATGTTATTAATTTGGTTAACTAAGTTTCTGTCAGAATATTGCTCTGGCTCATCATCTGGTTGAAACTGGATTATGTTGTGCTTACCGTGAAAAAATATCATAAGCAGATGAAACAATAACAGCACTGCACAAGTCTTATTGTATTTGGAGATGATATTTTCTTACATTCAGTTTCACACTACACAGTAATACCATTTTTATTTGAAAATGCTAACCTTCAGGTAAACAAATTTGTAAACAAGGTAATGAGTTTGGATGTGTTGCTTACCCTGCTCCACGAATGTCTAATGTGTTGTAGGTACTCGTGTGTTCTTAATTACGGTTTATTTTCACAAATTAATTTGGGGCAATAAAGTTTTCTTTATCGCTGTATTAGGTACTGCGTTGTACTGTCTGTATCGTAGTTTGTGCAGCCATCATCAGAGATTTACTGCATAGTGTTCTTTACTTTCAATCCATTTTCCAGTCTTTTTCTGAATTTATTCTGACACACTGTATGGGCACTTTGTGGGAGGGCGTTATCAAACTTGATGCCAAGATGCTTATAAATGTGATGGATCTTTCTAGTCTGATAAATGACACATCAACTGCATGTACTTTTCTTGTGTCATATTGATGTACTGAGAAGTAAAATAGAAATCATTTATTCTTTATAGATCAGGCAACTATACATATATAAACTTGGTACTGTCATAATAGGCTTGTAACTTCGTTTAAGTAATTTCCACAGTATTCTTGTGGTGCACGTCCCAGAATACATCTAACCAACTCTTTCTGTCATGTAAATATTATTTTTGCAGCACTGGAATTTCCCCATAGGAAAATACTGTAGGTCAGGTTGAATGAAAGAAGAAAAATTATGTATACAATAAGAGCGTTCCGCTGGTATGGCTTCTCAGTTTGTCCAACAGTTATACTACCAGAAAGAGTCCGTTGCCTGAGCTGCCAATATGAAACGCAATAAGTTTTGGGACCATACAAAAATCAAGAAGTTTTACTAACATACTGCCCTGTATCGGTGCACTGAAACCAAACAATATGTCTACAGTTTTTGTATCATTTACCGGCATTGCATTTGTCTTAAACCATGTAGTGCGTATGTATGCAGCTGTTCTTACTTTAAGCTGTACTTCCTCCTGGCTGCTCGGGGCACTGTTTCATTAGGCAATGCTGTGGGAAAAATCATTGACATAAATAACAAATATAAGGGTCCAAGAACTGATACCTTATGTGGCTGCTAGACAATCTCATTTTTGATTACCTACACGCACAAGCGGCCTCCTGGCGGGTAGGACTCCAGTAAATCAAGATCGTTATGTCTTACCCCATACTGGTGTAGCTGTTTAATTAGTATGTTATAGGAGACTATGTTGAAGGCTTACTCAGGTCAAATAATGTTGCCGAACAAACTGTCCTACTCGGAAGACAGTCATATACGTTTGATATAATGGTGTCGACTGTTATAACAGTAGGAGTCCCAACCTGAAGCCATACTTTGCAGGACTAAGTGCGTTAGTGTGTTGAAAATGCTGACTAAGCTTTTGTTGCAAACAATACTACATTATCTGAGATAAAATGGGTATAAATGAGATGGGTGGGTAATTATTTGACAATGTTGCGTTTCCCTTTTTATAAACAAGTTTTTAAGCATTCATTACAGGCGCTTCCATGTAACACCATCTTTATGATATTTGTTAACGGAATTAAGAATTATAATCTTTATATAATATACACTCCTGGAAATGGAAAAAAGAACACATTGACACCGGTGTGTCAGACCCACCATACTTGCTCCGGACACTGCGAGAGGGCTGTACAAGCAATGATCACACGCACGGCACAGCGGACACACCAGGAACCGCGGTGTTGGCCGTCGAATGGCGCTAGCTGCGCAGCATTTGTGCACCGCCGCCGTCAGTGTCAGCCAGTTTGCCGTGGCATACGGAGCTCCATAGCAGTCTATAACACTGGTAGGATGCCGCGACAGCGTGGACGTGAACCGTATGTGCAGTTGACGGACTTTGAGCGAGGGCGTATAGTGGGCATGCGGGAGGCCGGGTGGACGTACCGCCGAATTGCTCAACACGTGGGGCGTGAGGTCTCCACAGTACATCGATGTTGTCGCCAGTGGTCGGCGGAAGGTGCACGTGCCCGTCGACCTGGGACCGGACCGCAGCGACGCACGGATGCACGCCAAGACCGTAGGATCCTACGCAGTGCCGTAGGGGACCGCACCGCCACTTCCCAGCAAATTAGGGACACTGTTGCTCCTGGGGTATCGGCGAGGACCATTCGCAACCGTCTCCATGAAGCTGGGCTACGGTCCCGCACACCGTTAGGCCGTCTTCCGCTCACGCCCCAACATCGTGCAGCCCGCCTCCAGTGGTGTCGCGACAGGCGTGAGTGGAGGGACGAATGGAGACGTGTCGTCTTCAGCGATGAGAGTCGCTTCTGCCTTGGTGCCAATGATGGTCGTATGCGTGTTTGGCGCCGTGCAGGTGAGCGCCACAATCAGGACTGGATACGACCGAGGCACACAGGGCCAACACCCGGCATCATGGTGTGGGGAGCGATGTCCTACACTGGCCGTACACCACTGGTGATCGTCGAGGGGACACTGAATAGTGCACGGTACATCCAAACCGTCATCGAACCCATCGTTCTACCATTCCTAGACCGGCAAGGGAACTTGCTGTTCCAACAGGACAATGCACGTCCGCATGTATCCCGTGCCACCCAACGTGCTCTAGAAGGTGTAAGTCAACTACCCTGGCCAGCAAGATCTCCGGATCTGTCCCCCATTGAGCATGTTTGGGACTGGATGAAGCGTCGTCTCACGCGGTCTGCACGTCCCTCACGAACGCTGGTCCAACTGAGGCGCCAGGTGGAAATGGCATGGCAAGCCGTTCCACAGGACTACATCCAGCATCTCTACGATCGTCTCCATGGGAGAATAGCAGCCTGCATTGCTGCGAAAGGTGGATATACACTGTACTAGTGCCGAGATTGTGCATGCTCTGTTGCCTGTGTCTATGTGCCTGTGGTTCTGTCAGTGTGATCATGTGATGTATCTGACCCCAGGAATGTGTCAATAAAGTTTCCCCTTCCTGGGACAATGAATTCACGGTGTTCTTATTTCAATTTCCAGGAGTGTATATACTCTTGATGTGCTGAGTTTGCCCATTGAATCACCGACTTGTCTGTTACTTACATTAGTTCAGTAAAACGGCCATTTGTGTTATTTTCTATAAAAACTAAACGAAACCGTTCTCAGAAGACGCTAACGGTACCGACCGACCGCCGTGTCCTCCTCGGCCTGTACGCGTCACTGGATGTGGACATGGACCGGCGTGTGGTCAGCACACCCTCTCCAGGCCATTGTCGGTTTTCATGGCCGAAACCGCTACTTCTCAATCAAGTAGCTCCTCAATTTGCCTCACAGGGGCTGAGTGCACCCTTCTTGCCAAAAGCGCTATGCTGACCGGACCGTCACACATGCAAGTGCTAGCCGTGCCCGACAGCGCTTAACTTCGGTGATCTGTCGGGAACCGGTGTTACCACTGCGGCAAGGCCGTTGGCGTCATTGTCTACAGCTGGTAGTAATTCATGTGCCATTGAGATCACAGACATACACATGGGGATATTTTTATATCGCATGTACGTAAGTTCTTGTTTCTTGGCAGAGACATATAATCATAGCAGTTACATATAATTACGTTCTTAAGCACAGGGAACTTCTGACATGAATAGCGAAGATTTTTTACCGCATATCGAGGATGTATATTATACGTGTTTAACAAACCATTGACAGAAATGTGTGAGCTGAAAACAACAGGCAGCCATCTCCTGGTGTATGATTATGACAACCACGATCTTGAAACTAGTGTTCAGATGTAATTATTACTAAGAAACCGTACACAGAGCTGTAAAAAGTGCTGGGTGTCTGAAAACACGAGAGCGCTCGTACTCAAAAAGAGACTAAAGAGATATGTTCATGAGACAATACTAACGCTATTCATGGTATTACTTTTGTGTTATCGCAGTCTCAACCAGAATAAAATGAAACGACGGTAAATCTAATAGTGAATGTAAAGTGTTACATTTACCTGTCGCCTATTTTCTATATAAAAAGACACAAATTCTGGCATCCAAACGAAAGAAGTGTTCTAGATTTGGGCCGAAATGTCTCTAGGGCAGAGGCAATGCGTCTGCCTTAATACACAAAATGGGCTTTATCCATACGGGGCAGGTATTTACGGTCTGTTAGGGTGCAGGATCTGTTAGATGGAGATCATTTTGTCTTTGGGAAAGGTGAAGGCACCAGAGAAACAGTTATAACGTTGTGGTGATAAGGGAAGCGAGACTTAAGGAAGGTCAAGATACATTCGTTTCTCGACGTATAAAAAGTGTTTAACAATGTAAAATGGTGCACTGTTTGAAATTATATGAAAAATAGGCGTGAGCTATAGAGAAAGAGGGTAATATACGATCCGTGCAAGAACCAAGAGGGATAATAAGAGTGGGGGACCAAGAATGAAGTGCTCGTGTTAAAAAGGTATAAGACAGGGATGCAAACTTTCTCCCCTTCATTAAGTCTATAAATCGAAGAAGCGATGACAGAAATAAGAGAAAGGTCCAATAGTGGGATTTAAATTCAGGGTGAAAGGAAATCAGTGATAAGATTCGGTAATGGCATGACTATCGTTAGTAGGAGTAAGGAAAAATTACAGTCCCAGTTGATTCCAATGAACAGTAATGGATATGGACTGAGAGTAAATTGAGGAAAGATGAAACAATTGAAGAGCGGTAAAAATGATATTAGCGAGAAACATAATCGTTACTTGGAGGGAGACTAAATTAAGGAATTCAGCTGCCTTGGAAGCAGAATAACACGTGACAGTCGAAGCAAGGATGACATAAAAAGCAGGCTAGCACAGGCAAATAGGAAGAAATTTCTTAGAACGTGAATCTGCAGCTCAGAATTGCATGTCAGTGAATCATGGACTTCGGGAAAGCCGGAAAAGAAAAGAATCGAAGCGCCTGAGATGTGGTGCTATTAAAGGAAGTTGAAAATTAGGTGGACTGGTAAGATAAGAAAATAAGAGATATTCCGCAGGATCGTAGAAGAAATGAACGTAAGGAACCAACTAACAAGAAGAAGGGACAGGACAATATGACAGCTGTTAAGACATCAGGAGTTAACTTCCGTGGTACTAGAGGGAGCCGTAGAGATTAAAAATTGTAGGAGAAGATAGAGATTGCACAAATAATTAAGAAAGTAAGGTGCAAGTGCTACTCCGAGTCGAAGAACTTGGCATAAGAGAGGCCACACGAAAAAAGTCAGAAGACTGATGACTCAAAAAAAAAAGGGCGCTTTCTTTAATTACTATGACAATACTTCAAGTATATGATACCTCCTAGAAAGCTGTGCGCTGATTTGGGGGACAGGGAGAGACATCAATCCCGAATCTAATCTACACAATATTGACAACCGTTAGTCTAATGCTCTGTCAGCCTGAGGGCATGTTCCTAGTGATTTCTTCCAGACACTCACGCAAATCCCGAGTGGGTTTTTCCTTGCATGCAACGTATATCTGTCTACGCACCAATATTTCTTCGTCCACCTTGGCAGCACGGTGATGGTCTTATGATAGTTTAATAACCGAAACCGGTTACTGGTGAATAAAACTGACTGTGCAGATCTCGATTTTTAATTAGCTCACAAGTTCTAGTACTTAAAAAATATTTGTTCTGTTAATAATATTCAACTAGCTCTTGTGGAGTTTGAAATGTAAACTTATTTTCACGCAGCGATCTTGTAGAGATTGAAGCTTAAAAATACTGCAGATTTGCTACCGGAAAAATGAAATTAAAGTCAAGATTCGTGCTGTGCATTGAAGTTTGTGCAATTTCACTTTCCGGACCTACAGTTTATAGTTTTCTGCAAGACTGGCTACTGGGATTCATTTAACGATTCAGGCATGGAGGGCGCTTAACTGATAATAACTGACGTCACACAGTGTAATACCAAGCTGCGAAAATGGTCATATTAAGAGAGTGACTTTTATGGGTGTGGTGCACTACAAGATCGTCATCATCTAGTGATATGGCCCGAAATAGGCAAAACTTGCACAGTGGCAGACCTTATCACAGCAAATGACAAAGCCATCCATGTTGCTGATTACTGGAAATGTGTAGTGCAGCTGGTGACGCGGACCCATGAAGTAAGTAAGCAAGACGTCACCACTACATAGCAATTACTTCGTCTTCGGCCACTGGGGAAGGGCTGAATAAGAGGGAAGTCATGGAACCAGGTACTTGCCTATTGCGGGGAAATGCCTTTCAGAATGGAAACCACTTCCCAGCGCTAGCAGAGCAGCCGTGCAGGAGGGGTGACAGACGCATTACGGCGTGAAATGGAGAACCGGATGGAAAGTTGCCCCACGCAGAAGGAAGTTTCCCTGGCGGATGTATGTAGCGAGGTTCCTGTGGACTTGTTGCGGAGGAAGAGAGTGCAGCCGCCAGTGTGATTTGTTTGAACCACTTCGCCTACTGACAGGAACAGATTTCCTCCGGTCATTGCTCCAGCCTCTGCGCTCATTTTCAAATACAGAATTATATCTAAGAGTAAAAGGTAACGAATATTTTAGCTTTCTCAGTTCCTCGCAACTGGTTTGACAGTGTTCTCAATGTCTTCCTGTCTTGTTCCAAAGTTTTCTTCTCTCTATACCTTGTGCAATGAATACCGTGGACAATATTTAATATTTGCAGCTACATGTTTTCCACCTCTAGTGCTCCTTCCGGTATCAAGTTTCCTGTAGCTTCATGTTTTAGCACAAAACCCTTTATTCTTTGGACCGGTAGGATTAGCTTACTGAATTCATACAACACTAATAATCTCGTGTATCGTATCATTTCGCACTTAAACTTTCGCTGTAATTTTTAACATCTAGCAATTACACACTTCAGTTCTTCTATTTTCTTCCATAACAGTTTTAGTGGTTCATGTTCTACATATGTTCAGTTATCATATCGAAGTACAGTTGCAGAAACATCATCTTCAAATCTTCGTATATATTTGATACTGATTGTCTCTTGCTGATGTCCATTTGCTACAGTGTTCAACAAAAGATGTTTTCCAAGTCAATTGTACCTTTTCCATCACTTTAGGCTAACAGTCTGTCAGTAATGGAAACGTTGCTGACATATTAAGTTGTACAGTGTGGGCACCAACCCTGTCTCAATGTTCTTAGATTTTCATTCGTGTCCTATGCCTTGCACTAAGCTAACTATTTCACCATGATTCCCTCACACTCGACAGATGCAGCTCATTCACAACAAAGACTTTGAACGTCCAGGATACTTACCACCGGGTGCTAAGCATCACTATTTGTCCCTTGCCAAAGCCATATTAACAGTTCTTTGGCTCAGCGAATGGATACTGTCTGTATTCTTGAAAGTTGTAAGATTTCAAGCGGTTTTATTTTAAAACTGAAAATCTCTCTCTCATAAGGAATCTGTCAGCACATCTGTGTGATGTTAAATACATCAGTGCAGCTAGCGTACATTTGACTCATTATTTTATCGCAACGAAATTAATTAACTATTATTTAATCAAAAGCGCACAGCTAATAAAGTTTGTGACTCCACAAAGCTAGCCGTACCTCTGCTATGTTGTTCCGTAGCCTACCAAACCTAAAACAACCTAGCAGCCTTGTAGAGTTAGTGGAAAAAATCTCACCTATCTGTGATCTTGAAAATAGCCCGCTTCATTCCGGAACATAACGATGAAACAAAGCGGATGGTGTATTGTGCCTTGTAGCAAGTGATCGCACAATGAACTTGCTTAGTCCTGAACAGGTGCTTGCGAAAACGTTGCATCTCTTAATACAGACTTCACTTACTATTTCTCTAGCAGAAACAGTTTTAATTTTCAGACAGAAGATCCATTGTAGCAAAAAGAAATCGAAGCGTCGGACTTACTTGATAAGTAATAAACTACTGCGAAACAAATATTCAAATCAGGTTAATAGAGCATACTTGTTTATCATGTCTTTCACATCGATCGCCCCAGGACAAGGCATTCAAGACCAAAGAAAGTCTCTATAACCAAACACATGACATCTGCTTTTCCCTTACATTTTCTATTCAAATAAATTGGAATTAACAACAGAAATTCCATGATACGTATTGTACATCTAATACTACAAGGTAACCATACAAACAATCTGTCACATTCAACATCTATTCGTCCCGTAAGCCTCGGTTTTCTAAAACTAACAAAATAAAAACATCTCGAGACTGACTCAAACACCCATAAATTCCGACACCATACGAGAGAGCACGGTTTCTGGCCACATTAATCATTACCTGATAAGAAAAAGACTTGGTGTTCACTAGGGTCTACGTGGTACGCAAAATCTCTAATTTGTCAAGAATTTCACCTCCAGGAAATTACGAGGAGACCACACATTTCGCCGTAACAATTTCCCAAATAGTTATACAATACACAGCCGAGAAGAAACCGCAATAGCAGCAAGTGAAATTGGCACACCAATTTACGAAATCTTACGTATGAAAAAATCATAATAAAACATTTCAAGGCACAGCATTTCTATAACAAATGAGCGGGGAAATATAATATCTATTTGACTGAGAGCCATGGGGTCTATGAATAAGCTGCACTCAAGAAAGTAATTTAACTATCAGTTTCAGAAAGCAATTTGTGGAACGTCACTCAAATAATTACCTTACCTGCTAGAATAAGTATCTGATGACAAAAATAATATAAAGTTAAATCTCTCTCGCTCGCGCGCACGCGCAGTCTCAGCATGGCAAAGGCACCTGTTAACTAAGGACTCCCGTGGCTTCACAGCGTATCCCATGGAGCGTCTCCTCCACAAGTATGCCGAACCAGAGTGGTTTTTCTTTCAGGCGTTCCCTCTCTCACTCCTTTACCCAAGTACTCAGGATAAATCACTTGCCTTTGGTCACAAATTCAGCTCAGTCTGACAACCACTTCTCTCACTGAATCACCGACAATGTGACATGTTTGATCGATATGATAGCTAGAATATACGTGAGAAATGAAATACGGTTTCCAATTCTTGGCAAGCTCTTTCCCCGCTTGCACTTGCCAAGTGTACATGTTACTTGGACGAAATTTAGACGGATATTAAAATGTCACATGAAAATCTAGTTATACACTATTACTGAGTCTGCCTCACTTAGCAGCAAACTTTCGTTCGTACACTTTTTGTACATTTTTACCCTGACTATGGGACTCATCAGGGGATATTTTTACTACAAGTAGTAAAGTTCATTAACAGAAAATTCCGAGACTGAATTTTTACACACGGTTTACCAAGTTTCATCCATATCGCAGAAATGTTCTACCGAGCGAGGTTGCGCAATGGTTAGCACACTGGACTCGCATTCGGGAGGACGACGGTTCAAACCCCGCGTCGGGTCACCCTGATTTAGGGTTTCGGTGATTTCCCTAAATCGCTTCAGGCAAATTCCGGGATGGTTCCTTTGAAAGGGCACAGCCGAGTCCATTCGCCGTCCTTCCCTAATCAGCCGGCCCCGGTGGCCGTGCGGGTCTAGGCGCTCCAGTCCGGAGCCGCGCTGCTGCTACGGTCGCACGTTCGAATCCTGCCTCGGGCATGGGTGTGTGTGATGTCCTTAGGTTAGTTAGGTTTAAGTAGTTCTAAGTTCTAGGGGACTGATGACCACAGCAGTTGAGTCCCATAGTGCTCAGAGCCATTTGAACCAACCTTCCCTAATCCGGTGGGACTGATGACCTCGCTGTTTGGTCCCCTCCCCCAAATCAGCCAATCAACCAGAAACGTGCAAATTGTTGGTATGATAGTTCTGACTGTGTTTACTGTTATTAGTCATTGGTTAGATGTTTCATACTGAGTCTGAGGGAGTCCTTGCTAAAGATATCATTCCTAAATTTTCCCAGCTCGTTGGATTAACTGGTTGAATTCTAAGTAACGAGCACAATTAAGATCGAGAAGAAGGTGACAAATCGGTCTTTGAAATAATGCCATTAGAGCCGGAGACAAGAATCAGCTGGACAGTCGGACACATACCGTTCAATATTCAGGCTGGTAAACGTGCTCTAGTAGCTATAATTCAGTTTGACGAAATATTAGTTCTAGTACTGCGAAAAATCTGCTATCGAGACGGGACGCATTCACTTCTCTCTTGTAATGCCAGCTGTACCGATTTCTTTCGGATTATTGACGAAAAAAGGTCACGAGTAATTCATATACACTAATTTCTTATTAAGTTTTATTGTGACATAATATTCCGATTATCCAATGGTCACCATAAGGAAGAGAATAAATAAATAATATTCCTGATAATCTAGGGGCTCATATGATCACAGATAGCCGGCCGCTGTTGCCGAGCGGTTCTAGGCGCTCCAGTCCGGAACCGCGCATCGCAGGTTCGAATCCTGCCTCGGACATGGATGTGTGTGATGTCCCTAGGATAGTTACGTTTAAGTAGTTCTAAATCTAGGGGACTGATGACCTCAGATGTGAAGTCCCATCATGCTTAGAACCATTTGATCAATTTTTTTGATTACAGGTAACAACAATGTCTTTATTACACATAAATGTAATTATCTAGAGTTATAAAGAAACACATTGGAGTTACTATAGAGCAGATACTGTATTGGTGTTGAAATTGATAGTTTCCCTACGAATTTCGTCAGTTGGCAGCTATTGACGATACTCCAACTCGTAGTGTCTCAGATGCTTTCTTAATGACACATACTTGTATTTTCAAATTTCATTTTCACCGAGTTTAACACATCAACACTTTTGTACTATAACCGACAGGATTGTAGTGGAAGTCTTCCTGCACGTGGCGACAGCACATTCTACCCCAGTTAATGTCCTCATCCAAAGTTATATCCAAGTTCTTCACCTTTTTTTTTTTATACGGTATTGAGGTGCCATCCAGAAGATTAAGGGGGAAATTATTCCTAGTATTTAGAACTAATTGATTTCTGATGGTATACTAAAACTAATTGTTTTGCACCAATCTGACCAGAGAAGACTGATCTTCATTCATTTGGTAAAAGACAGTATTGATATCTCTAGCGAAGCGGGAAACCATCAATATAGAAATAATATTTGCAGGAGGACAAGGCCAATGAAATTGTAACGTCAGCTTAGAAAATTATGAATGACTGTGCTGGTAAACTTCTTCATTATTTGATTTTCAAACAGCTGAGCAAAACTGAACGTACTCAGACATTTCTCTCTTTACTTATTCTGATCATCACTAAACTGACACATAATATTGTTTTAGCGCAATGCAATCTGACTTTCAATAATCACTACAAAAGAATGGTACTGACTAACAATAACTTATATCTTTTATGAATGACTTACCTCACAAAAACCTTCGTTACTCGAACTACTGCAATACAGCGAGCGCCAATACTGCCCGCTAAATAAAAGATTCTGACTACTGAAGGCACTGACTACTGATAGGCATATAGTTAACAAAGGAAAGATTTTGATAGAGAACAAACAATGTATTTACCTCAACAATGTTCACAAGCCATCATATATATATAAATATCTATCAATTCATGTCATCCATCTTTACAAATTTCCTTTTTCTGGCGGACATACGTCCAGATCGTCCGCTCCTAGTAACCTCTCAAAACTCTGGCACCTCTCTCTCCACATCCACCACTGGTGGCGGCTCACCTCCATCTGCGCAACGCTTCGCGCTGTTCCCATCCAACTGCCCAACACTACAATAGCGAATATTCCAACAATGCCAACCAGCTACACACTGCACACAACAAAGTCAGTGATTTTCATACAGAGTCCTACGTGGCGTTACCAACATAAAAACCTAAACAGTCTACTTTCTCAATGTCATTGTCATACAAAGAGAAACATTGTGAGCCCAGAGCTTATCCATGTGGCAAACTTGAGGAAACATCCATCAAGGATGATTTTTCATCCTCACTATCAACATGCTGCACTCTTGTTTCGCAAGTAGATTTCAAACCAATTCAACACACTGTTTGAAAATTATCTTTTTTTCTGAACAGTATTTCGAAGTTAACGGTATTAAATCCTTTGCTGACGTCCAGCTGTGCAAATGTTGTGCCCGTCTTTGACATAATTTATGCCGTTAGTTATCTCAATTAGAGTAGCATTCGTGCTATGGCGTTTACGAAAACCAGACTGAGTTGATTTGTGTAACTATTCAGTCACTTGAATGTGAATAATATATTCCTTGCTAAAGATCTTCTCTGTACTTCTTTTATTCACAAAGTTCTTTGGCTATATGAATCCATATCCTTCATGCATGCTTCCTAAGGTCGTCTACACACTGTCTGTTAGATCGTAGCCATGGACTTTACTCGTTTGATGGAATTCAGTGAAGAACTTCCTTGGTCTATCTGCCAACAGATTTCTTAGCTAATTCCCAGAGGCATTGGATGTAATGTTGGTAGCCAGCTGCTGAAGCTTATGCGGTGCTTTTGTCTCCGTCAACCCCAGCAGAAATGTGTTCCCACATTGTTGACCTCGGTAACACGAATTATTGTGTAAACTCCGGTATGCTGCCACTTATGCAGCAAGGGTGCCACAAACGCGTTGTATCCTCTCTCCAAGCAAGCTCACTGACAAAAGTTGTCCTTGGTCCTTGGTATCATAGATAATGGTACTGCGACAGAGTTGACTGCCGAGCTGCTCCCAAACATGTTCTATCGTGGAAAGAAGTGAAGATCTTGCTGGCGACGGGAGTACCTCAACATCACGCAGACAGTTCATAGAGTTATGTGTTATGTGTGGACGAACATTGTCCTGTTGAAAAATGTCATTACGATACTGTAACATGGAAGGTAACAGGTGAGGACGCAGATTGTTCGTGACGTCTGTTATGCCCTCAGAGTTCCCTCAGTCGCCATCAGTATCTTCTCCGTATCTCTCGCGAACATTGGAAGAATGAGACCTCTTCCCAGGTCACTGCCATACTCGCTACGATGGTCGTCTGGGGTACTGCAGAACCACTGTTCATTGCTGAATATAATACGAGGCCATTCATTAGTAGTCCATGTTTCCCGGTTACCAGCCCGCTCCAAACGCAGATGTTTGTTTTGTGATGTTAACGATGGCCTACAGATGGATCGGTAATTGCCTAGCCCCACCGCTGTCACTTCCCTACCAATGATGTGGGATGACAGAATATTGCAGGAAGTCCATTACTTATTCTTGGATGGCGAGGACAGGTTTGAAGGGGCTAGACTGTGTTTGGTTCACGATACGGCGATCCCACATTGCGGTGGTCGGACGTGGTCGACCGGAACCTTGACGACATGTATGCCTGCCATCATGTTCTCATGCAGTCCATTATCTGGTCACTGTCACATCCGAATGCCCCCTAAATCTGGATACCCAGCTGGCCAAATGGAACCCCACAATGAGGCTCTTTTCGAGGCCGGCCGCTGTGGTCGAGCGGTTCTAGGCGCTTCAGTCCGGAACCTCGTGGCTGCTACGGTCGCAGGTTTGAATCCTGCATCGGGCATGGATAGGTGTGATGTCCTTAAGTTAGTTAGGTTTAAGTAGTTCTAAGTCTAGGGGACTGATGACCTCAGATGTTAAGTCCCATAGTGCTTAGAGCCATTTGAACCATTTTAGCTCTTTTCGAACTCTGTCAGGTGTTGATAACGCTGTCTGAAGCGATAAGGCAACAATCCCTGTCCTGCACAGTGATCACTCAACATCACGCACCCTACGAGACGTGGTAATCCCACTTCAGACGAACGTCATGAATGTACTCAGGCGTTCGCCCTACCTGTCGCAGAGAATTTCAACTGTAGTCATTTACATGCCAGTCAGTAACCTGTTGGCGGACGGAATGACATTGAGTACATGGCATCTCAGAGTTCCGAAGTGTGATTACTCAACGTTAGACGCTGTTCACTGGTAACACCCTCCCCTTATATATCCTATCGTGTCTGGCGATTACACTAAACACGAACTACAGTAACGCACTAACGTTCTCTGGTGTACGATTTACCTGTCACAGAAAACTACAACTCTCCCCCCCCCTCCTCTCCCCATTTTTATAGTAAGACAAAAAAAAAAAGAAACGACGCACCAAGAAGGAATTATTTGAATGGGGTGGAAATACGGAAATCGATAGATCTGATGTACATGTTCTGGCAAACAAATGGTTACAATTACAGAAAAAATTGATTAATTATTCAAGAGAAAGAGCTTCACAAATTGAGCAACTCAATAACTCGTTTGTCCTGTTCTGACCCTTATGGAAGCAGTTATTCGGCTTGTTATTGATTCACAGAGTTGTTGGATGTCTTCATTAATAATATCATGGCAAATTCTGTCCAATTGGCGCATTAGATCGAGGAAATCCCGAGCTGGTTAGAGGACCCTACCAATAATGCTCGAAAAGTTTTCAGATGGGGAGAGTTACGGCGACCACGTTGGCCGAGGTGGGGTTTGGCAAGAACTAAGACAACCAGTAGAAACTCTTGCCATTTACGAGCAGGTATTGTTTTGCTGAAACGTAAGCCCAGGATGGCTTCCAATGAAGAGTGACAAAACGGGACGTAGAATATCGTCAACGTACCGCTGTGCTACAAGGGTGCCGCGGATGACAACCAAACTGTTCCTGCTATGGAAATAAATGTCACCCCAGACTGTAACTTCAGGTATCCTACCACTGGTATGTCGTGCGGGATTAGCCGAGCGGTCTAAGGCGCTACAGTCATGGACTGTGCGGCTGGTCCCGGCGGAGGTTCGTGTCCTCCCTCGGGCATGGGTGTGTGTGTGTCCTTAGGATAATTTAGGTTAAGTAGTGTGTAAGCTTAGGGACTGATGACCTTAGCGGTTAAGTCCCATAAGATTTCACACACATTTGAACGTTTTTGAACCACTGGTATCCTACCACTGTCCGGAGCTTCCCAGACACGTCTTCGCCCTGGAATCTCATTGACTAGATTGAAATTGTGTTCGGTGATGAGTCCTACTTCGAATTGCACCCCGATGACCAGTGAAGATTTGTCTGGAGACGCCTCAGACGGTGGTGGGATACCAACAGTCACCCGCCTTACGGCCCCACGCCTGCTTTTCAGAGCAGTCCCCATCTGGTTGTCATCTGCGGCACCTTTACAGCACAGCGGTATGTCGAAGATATTCTACGCCTCGTTTTGTTGCCCTATATGGCAAGTTAATGACCGCATATGGCGAGATTTTTTACTGCTTGTCCTAGTGCTTGCCAAACGCTACGTGTGCCTGCCAGGTTGCCAGATCTCTCCCCGGTGTAGAACGTTTGGAGCATTAAGGGCAGGACCCTCCAACCCGATCGGGATTTGGAAGACCAGATGCGCCATTTGGACAGAATTTCGCATGATGTCCCTCAGAAGGACATCCGACAACTCATTCAATCAATACCAAGCTGAATACCTGCTGGCTTAAGGGCCAGAGGTGCACGAGCGTGTTATTGACTTATTCTGTTTGTGAAGCACTTTCTCTCAAATAAATCATCCACTTTTTCTGAAACTGAGGTCATTTGTTTGTCTGTTCATGCAAATCACAAGTACCTACCCAATTCCCTCCCATTCGGATAATTCCTTCGTGGTGCATTTTCTTTTCTTTTTTTTTTTTTTTTGAGTGAATATAGACTCAATGTTGTATTAACATTTACATGATTTTCTGTTTCCGATCTATGTCCCTGACAGGGATAACTGAGATATGAAACTGATGATCGCTATTCAGATTTGTACATGATGGTGATAGCTATAACTTTTTTTATGATGTGTTGGACATTGGAAAAGAAACGCAACAGTTTGGTGAGGCGACTTGAAATCAGTAGGCACGTCAGTCCGCCTGATGAGTACGAAGTAACATTATAGAATCGTGTCGAAGTGCAAATAAATAACGGTCAATTATTTATCACTCGGCTATAACGCAAAGCTCCGTATTTTTACGTAAAACTATATCAGATAATGTCGCTAACGGTTGAACATTACGCCTGACAGAAGGATGCCGCCTTTGATTAAAATAACAGCAGCTGCTGGGCCGGTCTCCGCTCACCACCTACCCCGTTGTGTGGGCGGCCTACGGCAGGCGCTGCGTGGCCACGGCAAACACGCGGGCCAATTACACACGGCCTTAAGCGCGGCTCGTGTTCATTACCTACGGTGGAGCGCTGTCCCGCTGGGATTAGCACCGCAGGCCTCTGAGGTCTGGAGCGACAGTTTTCGTAGCGCAAACACCGGAGAAGTCCGCTGTTACTCTGCGCGCTAGGGGGCCGGCGCTAGGTAAATTAAACGAGAGTATGTCCTCCACTGCACGATTTATGGCTCCTAATTTGCAGTCTCGGAGTAAATACTCTTCAGAATCATGCCGAGAACCTGACACCTAACGTGAACCCTCGTTGCACGCTGCGACATTTAAGGCAATTAGGGAGTTTCTCTTTACTATTAGTCTCAGCAACAGAGCAAATTAAACAGAACAGTAATGATAGGTTTATTCCTCTTGTTTAATTTATTTGTTTCTCCGTTTCCGTAAGGACTTCTAACATTCTGTACTAATTACGATACAAGTCATGGGTCTGAGCACTATGGGACTTAACTTCTAAGGTCATCAGTCCCCTATAACTTAGATCTAATTAAACCTAACTAACCTAAGGACATCACACACATCCATTCCCGAGGCAGGATTCAAACCCGCGACAGTAACGGTCAAGTGGTTGCAGACTGTAGCGCCTAGAACCCCTCGGTCACCCCTGCCGGCCAACAAGTCATGATCATGTAATTTATTACTTACGAAAGTTTTGTTCTCTGGCTTATTCTGGACATGTATATAAGGTATTCGGAAGTTCCCGTTGTAATGATTATCTTGTGAATGTTGCACTTACTGTTATTGCCTTGGTTGCTAAGAAAATTTGAGAGCTATTGGATATTTGTGTTGGTAGCCTTCGGTTACTACGCCATCTATAGCTTGTCATCTGCAAACAGCAAAATGTAAGGTACGTAAACAAATGCGTAAATGCACTATATTTCCAAATGAATTGTAAAACTAGAGACTTTAAATTTAACGTAAATAAACAACAGACTGCCTCCAATGGTTTAAATGGCTCTAAGCACTATGGGACTTAACATCTGAGGTTATCAGTCCCCTAGACTTAGAACTACTTACATCTAACTATCCAAAGGTCAGCACACACATCCATGCCCGAGGCAGGATTCGAACCTGCGACCGTAGCAGCAGCGCGGTTCCGAACTGAAGCGCCTAGAACCGCTCAGCCACAGTGGCCGGCAGACTGCCTCAACTCACTGATACATGTCTCAACTGTCATGTCTGTCCTGTATGCAAATCAATGTAAAAATTTTCAACAATAACCGCTCATTTTACTAATGCAAATATTTTGTTTCTTTTGCGTTTAACATGTAACAGTTTTGCAGAAGGAAAATATACAAACCCCCGTATATAGCTCAAAAGGTGCATGAAATATGTCTGTTTGAAAACAAAACTACATAGGTGTCCTACATAAGGCGAAATTCTTCTTAAAACTTTCCCAGTACAGAGTTATGGGTTTTATAGAGGGGAGTGGGTCCACAATATTTTGAATAAGAAAGCATGTCCGTTCACCGTTCTCAGGTGGTTTCAGTTCAGATGTTCAACTCATTCATTTCTGCTTGAGGAATTGAATTAAGCATGACGCAGTACAATTATTAGATCACCGTTCGAAAGGAAACATAATGAGATGTCCATTTATCACTTAAGCACATTTATTTGTATTACCACACAAGCATTACGTGTTTACATTATTCGAAAATCAAAAAGAACCCAGCAAACTGTACGTACTAGACAGTGTTGATGCACTACATCAAGTGACCGTCTGACGTAGTGCACGTCATCCTGTCTACCTTATTGCACAGACGGACAACAAACTCCGAGGCTGTTCTCTTTCCCTCAGCAGACGTGGACGCGTTACACGTCTGAACCGAAACCGTAGCAGGTACGTTTCCGGACATGGATTCCTACTCAAAATATTATGTGATCGCTCCGCTCTACAAGTTCTAGAAGTCTGTAACGGAAATATCCGAACACCCTGTATTTAGAATAAATAAGGCAACGAAAGTCGAAAGTATTTTTCGAATGCATCATCACTAAACGGAGATAATAATGACATCGTTTCGGTTAACTTACGTTCAGGAAGACTTGATTTTCTTCCAGTTAGGTAACAAATCTGCATGCTGATTAATGTCACTAAACTTCACAGTCTCTGGCGAATGGGATAAGTAATGGGTTTATGGTAAATAAAATTTATCAAGATTAGAGACCTGTAACACGCAAAAATAATATCATAGAGTTCACGCAGACACAACAACACTACATGGCAACGAAAGTATGGATTAAAGTCGTCTATAGCCCCTGAAGAAAGAAATGCGAGGAAAGACAGAGGGAATGAGAGATTGTTGATGTGAAACGCCTGTTTCTGAAGAGGTCATTGCAGACGGATCGCTATATATATTAAACGATTGTAATCGACCGTGATCTCTCTGAAGGAATCTTCCGAACATTTGTGTCAAGTATTTTAAGTATAGCACAAGCAAGCAAATCGGTATGGTCCAATGGGGACGTGGACGCCGCTCCTCATGTTGTGCTGTAACGATACAAACCTCTCGTGCAGCGTACAAAGACTACTCTCCAGAAGTCGAACAATACCTTAAGTATTCCACTTCATACGAATGGAAATAAATAAATAAGACTAAAAGATTGTAGACCTATTAGTTTTCCACCTCAATGTACAGTTTTCAGCAAAATTATTGATAGCTGCTTATGAAATGACTGGATTTCGTGCAGGCAAAGTAATAATCTAGTAAGGTGAACTATTTGCATGTCACGAACAAAATTATAGAACGGTGCAGTAAGTACGAATTTCCACTTAGTCTATGATTAATATGTTTGGAAATAGCTTTTGAATCAGTGTCAAGAAAATTTATGCGATCAGACCTTGAGAAAGAAGGTAGTAATTTAACCTACGCCAGTATTCTTAAGAATATACACATCAGAGCTACAGCTTCCAGTACATTTCATGAGAACAATGAGAGATTTAGAGTTAACAGAGGCGTTTCTCCTTCAGCAAAACTGTCATAAACAGGTTTAGTGTATGTTCTTTTGGCCACAAGCTGGGAAAAATAAAATGTAACATACGTGCACAACTTTCGTTATTCTGATGATGTGTTGTTTCTCTCAAGTGCTGATAAACTTTTGCAGGTGATGGAACAACTTAACAGAGCGAGTTGAAAGCTTGTCCTAAAATTCATTCATAATAAGTCCAGAATAATTTTGCATTTGCCCTATAGAAAAGAAAACCGTAAATACACTCCTGGAAATTGAAATAAGAACACCGTGAATTCATTGTCCCAGGAAGGGGAAACTTTATTGACACATTCCTGGGGTCAGATACATCACATGATCACACTGACAGAACCACAGGCACATAGACACAGGCAACAGAGCATGCACAATGTCGGCACTAGTACAGTGTATATCCACCTTTCGCAGCAATGCAGGCTGCTATTCTCCCATGGAGACGATCGTAGAGATGCTGGATGTAGTCCTGTGGAACGGCTTGCCATGCCATTTCCACCTGGCGCCTCAGTTGGACCAGCGTTCGTGCTGGACGTGCAGACCGCGTGAGACGACGCTTCATCCAGTCCCAAACATGCTCAATGGGGGACAGATCCGGAGATCTTGCTGGCCAGGGTAGTTGACTTACACCTTCTAGAGCACGTTGGGTGGCACGGGATACATGCGGACGTGCATTGTCCTGTTGGAACAGCAAGTTCCCTTGCCGGTCTAGGAATGGTATAACGATGGGTTCGATGACGGTTTGGATGTACCGTGCACTATTCAGTGTCCCCTCGACGACCACCAGTGGTGTACGGCCAGTGTAGGAGATCGCTCCCCACACCATGATGCCGGGTGTTGGCCCTGTGTGCCTCGGTCGTATGCAGTCCTGATTGTGGCGCTCACCTGCACGGCGCCAAACACGCATACGACCATCATTGGCACCAAGGCAGAAGCGACTCTCATCGCTGAAGACGACACGTCTCCATTCGTCCCTCCATTCACGCCTGTCGCGACACCACTGGAGGCGGGCTGCACGATGTTGGGGCGTGAGCGGAAGACGGCCTAACGGTGTGCGGGACCGTAGCCCAGCTTCATGGAGACGGTTGCGAATGGTCCTCGCCGATACCCCAGGAGCAACAGTGTCCCTAATTTGCTGGGAAGTGGCGGTGCGGTCCCCTACGGCACTGCGTAGGATCCTACGGTCTTGGCGTGCATCCGTGCGTCGCTGCGGTCCGGTCCCAGGTCGACGGGCACGTGCACCTTCCGCCGACCACTGGCGACAACATCGATGTACTGTGGAGACCTCACGCCCCACGTGTTGAGCAATTCGGCGGTACGTCCACCCGGCCTCCCGCATGCCCACTATACGCCCTCGCTCAAAGTCCGTCAACTGCACATACGGTTCACGTCCACGCTGTCGCGGCATGCTACCAGTGTTAAAGACTGCGATGGAGCTCCGTATGCCACGGCAAACTGGCTGACACTGACGGCGGCGGTGCACAAATGCTGCGCAGCTAGCGCCATTCGACGGTCAACACCGCGGTTCCTGGTGTGTCCACTGTGCCGTGCGTGTGATCATTGCTTGTACAGCCCTCTCGCAGTGTCCGGAGCAAGTATGGTGGGTCTGACACACCGGTGTCAATGTGTTCTTTTTTCCATTTCCAGGAGTGTATTAATAGTGAGGCGATAGGACCAATTAATGGAGCTTCGTTCTTAGGGAATCTGAAGAACACTAATGGGTGGACAGAAAAGGATATCAACACAAGAATCGAAATGGCCTGGAGCACTATTGATAGTCAATGCAGTGTTTTGAAACTAAGCTTCCTATGCAGTCAAACTAAATGTTTTCCTTCATTGTGTATCATCGCCAACGGCCTTGCCGCAGTGGTGACACCGGTTCCCGTCAGATCAGAGAAGTTAAGCGCTCTCGGGCTGGGCTAGTATTTGGATGGGTTACCATCCGGCTCCGGTCTCGGAAACTAACATACGGCCTGGAGAGCGGTGTGCTGACTATATACCCCTCCATATCCGCCTCCAGTGACGCCATTGAGCTGAGGATGACACGGCTGCCTTCCGGTACCGTTGGACCTTCATGGCCTGTTCTGGAGGAGAGAGAGAGAGAGAGAGAGAGAGAGAGAGAGAGAGAGAGAGAGAGAGAGATTGCGTATCATTAATTTTTACTTGGATGTATGTCTGAAATTTCTAGTAGAGACAGAAATACAAGTAAATGGGCCATGGAAGAGAATGGTACATGCAATAGATGGACGTGGTATAATGCATAGTAAGATAATGTATGGACGAAGGAAATCCTCTTCTGGACTCCAACAGATAAGAAAAGATTAAGAGGACGATTTGGTTTATGACATTACAAGAAACAACTATGAGCCTAGTTGAGGAGTGGAACGTGTGGAGAAGAGGTGGATGAGCCCTTTATCCAGCAATGGATAAAAATACTACTGGCGATAAATGGTTACGAATTGATACAAGACAATTACTAACGAATAGCTTTAAGGCCAACAATATCTGAATTTTATATTTACACGTTCAGAAAAAACTGATTTCCAATATCTACCAGAGACGTGACTGCAGAATGACAGATACAGATTCAGTAGTAAGTTCTCCCGACAAAATACTAGTCATCTCTTTAAAAGAATCAAGTGGTCTCTTTGGGGCAGTTGAGATGTTGTAGAACTGGTACCAGGACATGTTATGACTTCCGTCGCTGACGTAATTGATGACAGTTGAGACGATGTGTGTATTTTCAAGTCAGTTGAACGGAATATGCACAGTAAGTAGGGTCGACATGGAGACATAACAGCGTGACAGAAAGCAGCTTCCTATTTGGACGTACCCACGAACAGATCGCGCATGAAGTTGCCAGATTTGTTGATGTATCAACACAGACCGTGTCTACAGTTACTGGCGTACCAGTCGCAGCTACGTAACACGGTGAAAGAACCGTGACCGTAAGCAGATCCGAACCGACATGGATTGGAGACGAATGTCACGCCTCTCCAATGGCAATCAGTTTTCAGTCCGGCAGGACTGTCTGCTTTCAGTGACTACATGTCCATCTCAACGAGTTTCCGATATACTGGGTGAACATTTGAATGTTCCAGATGGTAACAAAGAGTTCAGGGTCACACGTTTCTCATAAAGAATTATAAGTGTTCAGCGTGAACTGTATCACTGTTGAAAAGACAAAACCTAAGATTTATGGTCGGTTACTGGCATGTGAAAGATCATGAAAACGATGAAAATGATATGGACATGTGAACTGACCACAAACTGCCCAGTATGGGCTGGTACGAGACGTACATGTGCTACAATGAAGTTTTAACTACAGTTACCAAGTTCTTCTTCAAGAATCCGCAGATTGTACTCAACCTGATCAGGGGTACGAATTAATCTTAGACCACCTTCTCCACCGTATGCTAAGGATCCTCTCTCAGCAACGTGAGGAGAGATAGCAGAAGATTTTGAATGGGTAGTAAGTCTTCCGTCAGCAGACGTGTTTGGAGGAAGTCGCAAAGGCTTACGTCTTTTACTTTTCTTGCGGATGTAGATATAAATAAATATCCTGCCTTGGTTCAATTGAAAATTTAGCTGTTTTTCTCGCTACTGCTTCACACATGATACATTCAAGGGAAAAAAAATCCTGAAATGGACCCATATCTCGAATGTAAACATGCCTACATAGGAACACATCACATTCGGAGACTCATTGTGCCTATCAGGGGAATGACTTGTATCGGTAACATTATTCGGTATCTAGGAATTGAATTTTAGCTGTTGATTACAATCTTTAGTAGCTGGACTTCATCTCCTAATGTGATGAACGTTACTTTTCTATAATTGATCCAAACGAAGTATTGGAGGACGTATGCTTATACTTTTTGTATTTTTGTGAAAATTCACCCTCAAAGGTGGTAAAAATACACGTTTTTCCTCTATAGCAGAAAGTTAATTTTTCTGTTTTCCTCCTTCAAGATTGTGTTTCAGTCCTTGAGAGAGACTGATAAAGTAGTGCTTGTGACAATAATATCTGGAAACTTACCAATGTGAGCGCTTCTATAGTTACAGAGAACCGGGTCGTTCAGTGCCTGACAGCAGCATTCGCTGAGGAGGTTTGTCGTTTCAATAAAAACATTTCGCACATAAATAATTAGCAGCAGTTCATGACATGTGAAACGTTTCCGCATTGATAAATGCGCTCCAGAGAAGAACGGCAGTAAAAAAATTATGATGAAGACCAGTAATAATTGGATGTCATGTGATGTTCGTTTCTCTCACAAAGCATAAATATGTATAAGCCATCTGAATAATTGAATTTCCGTCAACTGCCACTCAAACGGGCTTACTCTGCTCGACATTTGCAAACAGCAATGTTTTCATCGTACTTCAAAAGTGAAGCTTAACGAGCAGCAATACGGGTCAGTACAGAGTCCAGCGACCTGTCATTAACATTTGTTTCAGCCCAGTAACATATGCTGTGGTGAACAGTACGAAGACTTTGACGTGTCGATTCTCAAATTTATCATGAAAAGAGATACGTAAGATACCATGTAAGCTTAATGTATGGTCCAGTATATGTGATCCGTTTTGAGTTATAATGATATACGTCCAGGAGACTATATAGGGTGGATAAGCAAGGACTGCTGATGCAAGAGAAACTTTTCAGTGTGATTACGGTAATAGGGCATTTATTATGTTTCTGTTAGCGAATGTAATTTTCCAGAGAACGTACTCAAATGTATGAAAACTAATTTTGACGACGATAACATAACTGTAGCACAATCTGGGACATGGTCGCGAAAAAAGCAGTGTTATAGAATGTGTAGAATTTGTTTCTTTCATTACGCGCTATGATCACAAAAACTGTCGGCGGACTGTCGATTTAATTTCTTGTGTACCTGTTGATGATGTCGTTCCGTCTTTATTATATTAGGGTGTGTTTTAAACAGATCTAAAGATGGCCACAACAGATCGAAATCGATAGCCTGATGTCAGTTTTTATTGTCTTAGACTGGAATGAAAGAAATTCGTAGCACTTGATCACAGTTTGAGGCAGAAATGTGAAAGATGTGAAGCTGAAGCGCTCCACTTATGTGACTAGCAATCAACATTATACTCTTTGTCATTTACTGGTCCCTTTAACAAGCAACGAGAAGGGTTTTTGAGTGACATTACTTTGCATATATTTAGAAATATTTGTTCCTACACTTTTCTCGCATTATCAGAGCCCAATAAACATCCATCAAACACAACTGTTTCTCAGACATTACTATTTCGTCGCCTGACAGAAAGTGCAGATTTTGTCAAGAGCAAAGTCACTGCAGACGAAACTTGAAAACAAAATGCCAGTACAATGAATGACGGAAAATGTGGTCACCACAGAAAAAAAAATCAGCACATTACAGTCAGGTGGACATGCCAAAAAAAAAAAAAAACTTAGAACCACTTAATCGTAACTAACCTAAGGATGTCACACACATCCATGCCCGAGGCAGGATTCGAACCTGCGACCGTAGCGGTCACGCGTTTCCAGACTGTGTAAGTAGGCTGTTTAGGTTCTTATATTGGTAACGCCGCCGCCACGTAGCGCTCTCTGTATGAAAATGACTGGCTGTGCTGTGTGCCAGGCATAGTGCTACTAAATTTCACTTTGTATTACTCTGTTAAGCTAGTTTTACTACTGATTTATTTTTCTTGTTGCTGCACATTGGCTCATATTAGTTGTAATGTTGCATTGCTTGTTAATTTAGATTTACTGTAGCTTGCTTTGCAATTTTCCATTTTTTTGTCATTGCTGTTTGTGTTAATTGTTTTGTGCTGCTGCATTGCCTCGTCCCTTAGTTTAGCATCTGAGCTCAGTAGATTTAAGTTAGCTTAAGAGGGGGTAGCCTGTAAGAGAATGAGTTGCGATGAATTTGAAGAAATGCACTGAGAGGCTATACGAGAAAAGTACAGAAAGCAGGTATAGATAGGACTTTTGGAAATAATAAAGAACGAAGGGAGATCTCCGAGAAGTAAAGAAAGTTTTGTTTGCAAAATACTGCAGTAAAATAAACCCTGTCCTTTCCTTGTATTATTCCGCTATATGTTTGTGTACCCTTGTGTATTTATGTTCTTCCTGTCTTTATATGTTTATCTGATAAGACTTATGTTGTAGAGTTTTTCTAATACTCAGCTACATGAACTATGATGAGGAATACTGTTATCCTCAAATATAATTTGCATTAATAATCTGTTATGTACTTTGTAAAGATGTTAGACATTATTAAATCTGTTCTGTTTTGTTGCTCATATATGAAGTTGATGTTTCGTTTCAAAAGTTATTTTGATCTTTATGTATGTACTCATGTCATAATTCCTATAACACTGATGTATATGTTATTTCTATTCTTTTGTAAAGCTTGTACTACAAATGTTATCTGTATTGTTATGTTCTTTAATGATGTATTTTGTACCTTGTAATTGTATTCTTATGTTATCAAATTGTAATTGACACCAGTTCATCATATTATTAACTTGTAAGTTCCATTTCACTGCACACGTTTCTGTTGGTCATAGTATATGGACAATATGTGAGAAGTAGGGACTGTTAGTGTTTGCACGTGTGTTAATAATTCAGCAAGGGACTGGATAACAGCATTGTTGGTTCTAAGGACAATTCCAAAAACTTTGTGAATGCACAAGTGGTGGTTATGGACTTGCTATATTATCCGCAAGACTCTTCAATGGTGATTGTGCACCTGCACAGTCACAACAGATGGCTGCTGGCCATCTCTACAAGGACTACAGTGGGTCTACACCTTTGATGACCCACCAGTACCATTATTTCTACAAGGACTGCAGTGGGTCTGCACCTCTGGTGATCCACCAATACCGTAATCTCTACCAGGACTACAGTGGTCTGCTCTGTGATGACCTACCTACCAATACTCTTCAAAACTTCGACTGACTCTGCTGCGGTTTGTTTGCTCTGTTGTGGCCCATTACCTGTCAGCATGTCAAGAGTCAGCACTGTCTTTCCGTTGGAAGGACAACACTACTTCTTCAAGACTGCATGGAAATCCACTACTTCTGTGTGCAATTTCTTTTAGTAATGAGACTTTGTGAAAAAAAACTGTAATTACTATTATGATGAATGATCAGGACTATCTTTATGGACTGTGAGAAAATTTTAGCTTTTGACCAACGTTGTATCAATAAGTGTGTGCATTTGATTTCTTTGTTATTGTAATTACGATTATCAAAAATTTTAACAAATGTGTATTGCCCAGTGCCCAAAACAATTTGTAAAATTTTTTGTGGTGAGCATGGAGGCTATGTAAGTAGGCTGTTTAGGTTCTTATATTGGTAACGCCGCCGCCACGTAGCGCTCTCTGTATGAAAATGACTGGCTGTGCTGTGTGCAGTCTGTGTCTAGTTTGCATTGTTGTCTGCCATTGTAGTGTTGGGCAGCTAGATGTGAACAGCGCGTAGCGTTGCGCAGTAGGAGGTGAGCCGCCAGCAGTGGTGGATGTGGGGAGAGAAATGACGGAGTTTTGAAATTTGTAAAAATGGAGGTCATGAACTGCTGTATATATTATGACTTTTGATGAATATTAAGGTAAATACATTGTTTGTTCTCTATTAAAATCTTTCATTTGCTAACTATGCCCACTAGTAGTTAGTGCCTTCCGTAGTTTGAATCTGTTATTTAGCTGGCAGTAGTGGCGCTCGCTGTATTGCTGTAGCTTGAGTAACGAAGATTTTTGTGAGGTAAGTGATTTGTGAAAGGTATAGGTTAATGTTAGTCAGGGCCATTCTTTTGTAGGGATTTTTGAAAGTCAGATTGCGTTGCGTTAAAAATATTGTGTGTCAGTTTAAGCACAGTCTTGTATAATTTTTCTAAGGGGACGTTTCAACTGTAGTGCCTAGAACCGCTCGCTCATTCCGGCCGGCGGACATGTCTGGACTTAAAACATTTTCAGATACAAATACTCTCATCTATTTTGATTTTCTGGGAGAGAGGGCAGATTTATTTGATAGAGAAAATCCACACGTTGTAACTGAATTTGAAAAGAAGGGAAAATGACATGTAGAATAAATTGTTTGGTATCCAACGTGTTTGATTCAGTCGCTATTGGGCGTATTTTGCGTTTATGCCAACAGTCAACGCATTCACAATTTTTGTATCATGTCTGGTCTCCAACAGTTTTCTTGGTGATTCTCTTTCAACTCAATAGAAACCAACATTCGCCTAATTATCTGCAGACTCCGTGAACCCATTGGGCAGTTTAATGAAAGCAGGAAGATATAGTGGTAAATGTTTATATGCCGGATGTCTGGTATTCAAGTAAGAACACCAGCACGCTGATCTCCTGATCTCCCTGCGGAACAATTACTACCTTGCTGACAAACGCAATAGACATACAACGTTAGGAACAGCCACACATCCTCACAATACAGAACATCCATCTGGACATGTAGAGCACAATATCTAACTAATAAAGATCAGAAAATGGGTTTTTTGGAAGAACTAGAAGTACATTCACATCTGAAAAAAATATTAAGACAAAATATCAAATGAAAAACTGGAAAGTGACCAACTGCACTGCGTCAGACACGCCCATATTATCCATACTTAAGCAAATAAAACAGTGACACACAGAAACAGTGTTTTTGTAAATAATACAGAAGTCAATAATCATTCAGTTTACATAAGAAAACTACCTTCTGGGCAAAAGAACAGTATACCATACACTGTAGCGTTATTTCTGTTGACTACATATGAAAATATCTTTGTGAGTTTTGTGTTCTTGTAACTATTTTCAACGATTACTGTATACCGCAAAGGGTGTGAGTTATGTTTAGTGTTATGTTTATTCATAACTGAACTACGATAAAATCACAAGCAAGGTTTTTTTTCCAAATTCGCCGTTACCTCTGTATAAAGATAGGCCATTAATTACAAAATGGTTTGAGTTTGTATGTTACGGTAGAGGCAACAGAATAATGCAGCACCTCACTCATCAAAAACATCACGAATGAAAGATGTAATACGTGAAAAATGCTGTTGAAAAATATGAAGCATTTCATGAATCGTGTCGTGCGCGAATTGCATGAAAACACAATCGTGACTGATAGCCGAAAATGTAATTTTTTAGAAAAAATTGGCTTTACTCTTGCGGGCTTTCACCAATCTTTTCTAATGGATAAAAAAATTTTTTTGACGTTACCACGGAGTGGCAATTACTTGTCAGCGTAGCATATGTTTCCGCTTCTGTGGATGACAAACTGATATATCGCATCGATGATTCTTCTCTTTTGACTGCATGTGTTCGACCAACGAGCTCACTAATGACTTACATTACCTGTGGTATATATGAATGTGCGGTCCATTAGCGTCTGATCTCTATCCTGTCGAAGAAGAACAAATGGACGACCCTATTGTATTTTCACTGAGAACTTTATAGTCGCATGGCACGGAGCGCTGCAGAGGTGTGTACTGCTTCCATTCATTGTCAACGCACACAGATAACACATGCTCGGGGTTTACTGAAACCTTTGCTAAATCTCTTCCAGTACTTAGGGAAATCGTTGAAACCTAAATGAAGGTGGCAACGGGAAATTGAAATACTTCCTTCCGAAAATACCCCCACGGTATTATCGCCCACTTTAATGATTAGTAAACTACGTCGACCGGGCATTCTGTCTCTGTGTGACAGACGGCCATCTGTTAACGTGGTTAGGCTGACAAAATCTTCGGACCACTGAATATCACGGATGTCATTACTCTGCGCTTCAACAAATTTGCTCTACACGTTTAAGTACACTGTTTAAACTTCCACTTTCGGCAAGGTTTTGTTTCAGAATAACGGATTAGTAATTTGTGCCAACCAAAATCCTTTTTCTTTCCACGAATCACACGAACTTAAAAGTCAGTTTCTTTAAACTGAAATGACACTTCGGTTTCTAAAATCCATAGAGGGCTTATGAGTAGCGATTGTAGAACTTTCGGTCTTTCTTTTCCCTGGCGTTTATCCAGTCCAGTACTGAGTCCGCTTTTTGAGTAATTGGCAATTTTTTTTAAAATTATTGAACTATGTAGCTGCATGCCCTTCCAGATGCCAAAGGGAGAGAAGGCACGTGCGCCATCTGTCTGTGAATCGTACGTGTAAACTTTGTGTGTTATCATATGTGACCTGCTTACGTATCGTATTTCCTGAGGCGTAAACTGAGGGACCAGCCCAGCATTTGCCTAAACGAGCGTCGGAACCCGCCTAAAATCCACATTCAGCCCGGCAGGTTGAAAGGGTACAGTACCGCCCGACATTGAATATAGGTACAACATACTTCAGTATTTTTGTCAGAACAACACTTTTTTTGTAAAATAACTCAATTTCAATTAATACAGCGAAGCCGGATACCAATGTAGGAAAGAATGACAATTTATTTATTTAATTTATCATATGTGCACTCCCACAAAATAAATCCCTACATCCAGTTTGGTGAGATCTTTTGAAGTGAATGTGAATATATGATCATCTTTGAGTCGATCCTTTGGCCACCTTTGGTGGGACCAAAGACATGAAATTTACCAGAGCTTTGAGCGCCTGAAATGTGGCTGACCAATAAGGTAGCAAGGTGCTTCTCCCACTTCGACAGAGGTGCGAGAGAACCGGAACACGGCCATATTTCAGCACTCTGCCGCTGGATCCTGTGCTGTTAACACCTGTTTAGTTGTGCTCCGTAATGACGAAAGAGTGGAGGCATGGTATGGATGTGGAATATTTAAGAGTAGTTTGAAATAATAATTTCTCTATTTCAGGAACTTTTGTGGGGAGAATTAAATGTCAGGCAGGTAATATTAATGGGATTGTAGTAATCTTCGGAAGTGACCAACGGTCACAAAGAAACCACGTGTAGCAATAAGTTGAAATACTACCGTGTGCTTAAGTTAAGCTGAATCACTAGCGTGTGTACAATAAGTTGAAATATTTAAGAGATAGCGTGTGTACCATAAGTTGAAATATTTAAGAGATAGCGTGTGTACCATAAGTTGAAATATTTAAGAAATGGCGTGTGCAGGACTTGAAATTAGAGACGAGTACTTCCACGTGGTGAGTACTGTGTGAGTCTCAATCTGTGTATGAGACAAAGGATAAAGAGAAGTACTCGTCCATGGTATCAGTTGAGGACTCGCGTGTGTGATGAATACATTAATATTACTTTGCGTGTGACGCTAGATTCAAACTCTGAGAGAGGAGCAAGGTGAGTCGGCCGTCTATCCAGCAACGCCACATGGCTTGCATTGCACAGGAAGACGTGCATTTATCTCCAGAGTTCACAGTAGGAAAGTAGAATTACAAAGTGGGGCAGTGTCGTGTGAAACTGGGATCAATATTAATTGAAGTGGGAAAGCTGAAAGTGATAATGTTGTAACCATTCTCTGTGTAGTATTTCATATTGTTGTGTGGTGTATGTCATGTAATTTGGGTATGTGTGGTTTCCATGGGTGTGTAGCGAAGTAGTTTCAAAAGATTAGTGGGATATGCTTGTTCCTTCTGTACCGCTCGGTCTGGAGGAAAGTTTCGTGATGATGATTGTGAGAGTCGAAGTGTGAGGTATAATAAAAGATCCACCAACCTATCCAGAAAGTGCACTGTAGCGTTAAATAAATTACGAGACCATAATATATAGATTCACTGATGTAAAGCTATGCCCACTGGGCGGAATTTCTCATATGTTATTGTTGTAGGTTATAGAATTTGTGTGTTTAGGTTAGGGAATTTATCAGAATAAATCAGTTAGTGAAAAGAAAGAGATTGGTAGACTATTCCTTCAAATTGTATGTCGTCCTAATGTCCCGAATTTATAATGTGTGCGCCATTCATATTCAGTGGGATGGCCACGTGTTAATAAAAGCCGTCAAATAAAAGACAAAAAGAAAATGTGGTACCGCTAGTGCGTAGTGTACAGTCAGAGTTCTGTAAATCACTGATAGTCAGATATGCGTTTCCGTTACGTAGTAATCATATAGGAGGATAACTTGTAACTTAAGTGAGAGTACTAGAGCTAATATTACTCGATAACTAAGAATGAATCCACTCGCTTGGCAGACCACTCATCTTGCAGGCCTGACTGCTTGATGCCACAGTATGAGCAAGGCATGTGGGTGCCTCTCAAGGTGTAACAGCTCGTCGTAGTTAAGCCACCACACGGATTTGTCCCGGGCGTGCCAAGCGTAGTAGTCTGGCAAGCTAGAGCTCTGTGCCATGCAGTTACTGCGAAAGATTCTTGTTTTTTTTCTTGTTTTTTTTTTCAGAACACGTTGTGCTGAACGTCACACTGTACGCACTGACGTGATGGCTGTACTCCCGTCATTTCCGGTACGCTAGGCTGTTTGACTTCTTACTTCCCGACGACAATGTTGCGTCTGAAATCTGTAAATGTTTGTTCCCCACCATTCGTACGGGACGGCGACTGGTGTGACACAAGCAACAGTTCTTCATTGTCAGAGATGTAGTTTTACACCCCGTTCCGCGTGTCTGTTTGTTGTCGAGCAGATATGGTCAGACACGGCTGCTGCGAATAACCTCGAACAGCGACATGCAGTTGGACATCTCTCTGGAACGTAGCGATGGTGTAAAAATTTTGCACGAATTACCATTCATTTAAAATGCTACAGTGTTCATGTTTCGAACTGTACAATGTAGAGATGGCTCAATCCGTTGGTCTTTCGTAACGAAGCAACTAGTGACCGATCATTTTTGCCAGTCGTTCCTTTTTACTTATCACCGTTACTTTTGCATCTACTTTCGAAATAATGAAAGTTCACACAAGATTTTAATGTATTGTAATAGAACAATAATTAAAAGAAACTTAACCTTTGTTTAAAAATTGTAATTCAATATTTGTTAATTAACACTTACATTGAACTTAAATAAAGTTTTAAAAATAGTAGCTGTTAGTGACATTCTAACCAGTGACTTTACAGTAACAAAACCTACGCAGTACATACTCAGTTGCTTTTTCTAATACATTTATTTGCTTCATTTTGCATACAGTAGCGATCTAAAGCGTATTTTTTATAGTATTGTAACACTGGATAGTAAGAGATACGGTCGTAAACAACATGAAGAAAACATTAATGGAAGGGATTAGGAACGAAAGTAAATAATCGTTCAGAGATGTCCGTGAAAACTTAAAACTTCTTCAGTCCTTTGGCGAGATGAAGATCTTGCTGTTTACATGATGTCAGATACAAACAGGCAGAAGAAGAAATTTTCAGTGCTCTGTATTTGATTATGTTCATAGTGAAATACGTATCAAGGATTTCTAAAGAAGACTATTTTCTTATACAACATTTTGCTTAACAATACTTAAACTTTCATGGTGGTTGGCAGAGTCTTTTGGTTACCTTGAAATTTATGAGAAACTGTTTCATTCTTTCACGACACATGGATGACATAGATAGTTTAAATACAACATCTGACGAAGACAACTGGGTAAGTTTTGATTTTTTCTTACACCATATTTCGACTACTAGGCTGGAAACCTAGAAACTTAAAAATAATATACATGTACTGGGTGATTCTTGTTAACGTTAAAAAAAAAAAAAAACAAAGCGACGTAGGTGACGCTGAGACAAGTAATTTAATGCAACACACACAGGGTCGTAAATGTCGGGGAATATCCCAAAATAGGATGTGAAAAGTTGAATATATGACGTCACTAGATGACGTACCTCGCCGCACGCGCAGCGGGTGAGTGTCGACATGCAGAGATGAGTGTTCTGTTGACTGTAGCAGAGGACACATGGCAGCCCCTAGTGGTTTGCACCTCTGTTGTATTTTATTTTAATTCTGACTATCTGACGCTGTCAGGCTTGACCGCAGCTTTCGTATTTTTGGTACGTTATGCTGTAACATTTAGTTTTAATTTTGTCCACAGAAGGTGTCCCTTGTGACACCGAAACCTAGGTTACAAATTAATTGTGTTCGCGGCTGAGGGCTGTGTTTTTAGTCGCTGATTGACAGCCATGTTAAAAACCTTTTGTAAAGGTAGTCTGTTGTAAACGTAGAAGTTACAAAATTACTGTCGTGCCTGTGACCAAGCAAAAGTTATGCTTATTTTGTATTTCTTTCCGTTTGTCTTTTTTTTCTCAGACATTACTTTGTAAAGAAAACGTAGATAATTTACTGGCAATGACGCAGTTCGTAAGCTTATACTCATTCACTTATGACGCAATACGATAGATCTTTGTTGTACTGTACTTCGCACTGAACCAGCGGAGACAGCAATATTGGTAAATGAAAAATAAACCTTACCTTAATATAAAAAAAACAATTGTGTAATGTAACGAAAAAAATAGTGCCTGCCAGACGCAAGAGTCGATCGCTGAACCCCATGCGCAACAGTCACACTCGTAGGCCAGGTGCCACTCCAATGTGCGTTGGGGTGTTCCGGTGCGACACACTTTTAGTCTCAGCCGGATCATGTGCGGGGCGGTACATCATCTGGTGTCGTCAGATATTCAACATTTGTCCGCCATTTCTGGGGTATTTCCTGACATTTATGAGCCCTTGTGTCTTACGTTAAATTATGTCTCCCACCGTCACCTATTTCGCTTCGGATGTGTTTAAAGGTTAGTAAGAATCACCCTGTATATTGTCGGTATACACTGAGGCGATAAAAGTTGTAGGATACCGCCCAACATCTTGCCGGACCTCCTTTTGCCAGGCAAAGTGACGCAGCTCGACGTGCACGGGCTCAACAAGTTGTTGGAAGTCCCCTACAGAAATATTGAGCCATGCTGCCACTACAGCCGCCAACATTTGCGAAAGTGTTGCCAGTACAGGATATTGTGCACGAGCTGACCTCCCGATTATGTGCAAGAATGTTCCATATCATTCGCTTGATTTGTCTGGAAAGTTCTTCAAATCCATCGCTACGAATTGTCGCTCTGTGACATGGCGCATTGTCATCCATAAAAATGTTTGGGAGCATAAAGTCCATGAATTGCTGCAAATGATATCGAAATGGCCGAGCATAACCATTTCCAGTCAATGATCGGCTCCACTCCATGCAAACACAGCCCACATCGTTATGGATTGACCACCGCCGGCCGAAGTGGCCGTGCGGTTCTAGGCGCTACAGTCTGGAACCGCGACCGCTACGGTCGCAGGTTCGAATCCTGCCTCGGTCATGGATATGTGTGTGATGTCCTTAGGTTAGTTAGGTTTAAGTAGTTCTAAGTTCTAGGCGACTGATGACCTCAGAAGTTAAGTCGCATAGTGCTCAGAGCCATTTGAACCATTTTTTTGATTGACCACCTACTTGCACAGTGCCTTGTTGACAACTTCGGTCCATCGCATCCTGGGGTTTACTCTCACTCGAACCTTACCATCAGCTCTTACCAACTCAAACTGGGACTCATTTGACGAGGCCAGTAGTCCAGTGTTCGATTTGTGCTTTTACCAGTGGTGGGGGATGTCTTAGGGAGTTAGTATAATTATATATGTTACTAGTGTTGTGGGTTGGCAGAAGAGCCAACACCGTGTATGAGAGGAAGCCGAAAGGCACGCGTTTTAGCTCACGCAGGCTGGCGTGACGTCTGGAACAGGACAAGGAAATTAGACTTTAGCAAAAAACGGACGTAGCTACTGGAATACTTAACTTTAATCCATAAATGGTGAACATCGCTCTTGACGGTACATTATTCATAATCTCAATAGTAACTGGTAATGGCGCCTTGCTAGGTCGTAGCAAATGACGTAGCTGAAGGCTATGCTAACTATCGTCTCGGCAAATGAGAGCGTATTTTGTCAGCGAACCATCGCTAGCAAAGTCGGTTGTACAACTGGGGCGAGTGCTATGAAGTCTCTCTAGACCTGCCGTGTGGCGGCGCTCGGTCTGCAATCACTGATAGTGGCGACACGCGGGTCCGACGTATACTAACGGACCGCGGCCGATTTAAAGGCTACCATCTAGCAAATGTGGTGTCTGGCGGTGACACCACAACTAGCTTCGACCGTGGCGTTACCCATGGTTAAACAGTTATTTATAAATAGATGTTAATGCTGAAACTCACTATTCACGCGCAAGCACTATCAGAAAAGCCATCCCTTGTTATATCTTTAAAAGTACATTATAGGTAAAGCTTATTTACAAAATCATCTACATACACGTATACGAGGGGAATTCAAAAAGTAAAGGCACATTTGTGAAAAGCTGTACTTATTCTGATGATAGAAAACTGAAACATGCGGTATTTTTCTATGTAACCTCCCTGGACTTCAATGCAGTTTTCCCGACGTTTTACGAGTTTTTTTTTTTTTATTTCATCAGAAAATACGTTTATCGGTTGCATCTGTAACCAATTTTGCACCGCAGCAATGACGTCATCATCACTTTCAAATCTTCTTCCCTGTACTGCTTCCGTTAACGGTCCAAACATGTGAAAATCGCTTGGAGCCAGGTCTGGACTGTATGGTGGATGTTCCAGCAGCTCGAATCTCAACTCCTTTATTGCGTCGCCTGTCCGTTTGGCAGAATGTGTGTGAGTGTTATCTTGCCGCAGGATGACACCTCTTCACAGTTTTCCACGACGTTTGGATCTGATTGCAGCTTTTAGTTTCGTATGCAACACATCACATCTACCATACAATACAGACCTGGCTCTAAAGCCTCGTTTACGCTGGGGCGACGTCTTGCAACATTGTGGCATGCTACGGAAATGTGGTGTGCGTCGTCTTGTCGTTTAGTTCTAAATGTTTTGAAATGCTTACCTACTACATAACACTTTTTCAAAATTAATAAGCAAACATATTAATAGTATTAATAGTAAGACTGTATTAACAACTTTCAGTGTTCGGCTCCACAAATTTAAATTATGTGTAAAGTTTTACTCCGGTGCGTGGGAAATAAACATCCCAGGTTGGGATGCATAGACTAAAACCAGAGGAGGGGATGGTCTGATGCAGAGGGGGGAAATCCCCCCCCCCCACCCCCTGCAAATCGCACACTGCTGTAGCCTGAGGTCCAAGCAATATGATCATGAGCCCAGGTGAGGTGCTGCAGGCGATGTGCTTTTAGCAAGGGCATTCGCGTCGGTCGCCAAATTTTGCCGCACTGTCCTAACGGATAAGTTCGTCGTAGGTCCTACACTGAGTTCTGAGGTTGTTTCAAGCAGTGTTTCTTATCTGTTAGTACTGACAACTCATATGCAAACGCCGCTGTTCTCGGTCGTTAAGTGAAGGCCGTGCTGAAAGGCAATGCGTTAAAGTGGTATTCTCGGCACACTCTTGACACTGTGGATCTCGGAGTATTGAATTCCCTAACATTTCCCGAAATGGAAAGTCTCACGTTCTTGCTACCATTCCGCGTTCAGAGTCGATTAGTTCTCGTTGTGCGGCCATAATCAAGTCGGAAACCTTTTCACGCGAATGGTATGTGTACTAATTACAGCTCCGCCTATGCACTGCCGTTTTATACCTTGTGTACGTCACACTGCCGCTATCTATATACGTGCATATGACTCTTGTGACCTGGGTGTAATTGCATGTTTATCATGTCTGTAGAGTCAGCTAATTTATATATTTTATTTTGTAAGAAAAGCAAATTGTGAAGCACGCACCTGCATCGCAGTGCTGCTGGGTCTGTCCTTTCCGCGTTCTGCTGCAGTATTTTTAATGTCGCCACTGTCGTTCGAGCTTTTTTGCGCCGCTGATTTACGGCCTCGCGTAATTGAAAACCACGTCAAACACAACCGTCTCTCTATTCAAAACGTCGTTGCGCGCGGTGATACATCGCGCCGACAGGCCCCATAACTCTGCGAGTGCCGGCCGCCCCCCTGCCCCCGTGTGGGGCGGCGCACCTAATGCAGTGTCCACATGCGGGGCCGGACCGCCGCCACCGGCCAGGTTTTTATTGCGAAATCTGCGCCGCGGATTCTTTATCCCTGGCGGCCGGCAAGAAGAACGGCGGCGGTTGCGGCGGCGGTGGAGGCGGCGGAGGCCGTGACGGCGGCGGCGGCGGCAGCAGGGGGCGGCGAGGGAACGGGGGGCGGGAGGCGGCGTGATTAATGGGTCGGCCGGGACAAGCGCCGTAATAAATTCCCACCCAGGAATTACCAGCGAGCAACTTGCGAAATATGACAGAGCCGTAAATTGTAGGGCCCGCCGCGCCGCGGCCACGCGGGGGTGGCGCCCAGACAAGCGGTTTCCGTCTTGCAGCCGACAGGGGTGGCCACCCCGCTGCAGCCCTAGCAAAAATGTGCACCTCTCCTCGCCTCAACCCTCGCGTCTTCTATAGACGCTCCGCCTGATCGGTCAGCCTTTGAACACCAACAAGTGTACAGAGAGTTGTGAATATCTTGTGTTCCCCTCATAACAGTCAACTTAACAAATAAATGGATCGGTATGCACGCGACAGAAGCCTTACGTAATATGTTCGAAAACACCTCTCATAAAAACGGGATATTTCGGTGCTCATACCTCGGATTCTGCTGGTAGTAAAAAAATAGGTTCAACTGTTTTGAATAACCCTCGGAATAGGGATCATTTGTATACCCAACAGAAATGGAAGATTGGCTTAGTGTCACTTTCCTACACTGTTGGGTCAAAGTATGAATATTACTCATTTTCTTCTGCTTAGGCAGATGGAGAAATCGGTTAGTTCTTTGTCCACTATATGTGGTATATGGTGGGCTTGATGGAACATACGGGGACATCATCAGTTCAAGGGCGGTTCCTCGGAAACCTTCCCCCCTCCCCCAAAGTAGTTTTTGTATTATGTTTTCGGTGTCACCAGCGGACCAAAACCCAGTTGGGGATTCGAGGACGGCTATTTACAGCGAATGGCTGACATTTTTACGATATATTCCTGAGATGCCGGTCTCGAACAACCTTAAATACTTTCTTGATGTCTTTATCCGTTTCCAAGATACAGAGGTTCAAATTAACCCTACTTCTACACGTAAAATCCGGAATGAGGCGAAATCTAAATAATATATAACAGCAGAAAATTTCCCAAATTTTTACGACACATTTTCTAGGTATTTATATAGAAAAACCGTCTCTACGTTTTCAAAAATCCCTTATCGACAAACACCCCAAAAACTTGTTTTTTTTTTGGGTACCAAAACTCAACTGCGTCTTCTCAGCGACTATGCACGACAAATGATTGTAATTTTTACTATTTTTTCCTAACATCCCGATCTCGAACAGTCTTGAAAATTTTCTTCATATCTTTACCTGTTTTCGAGACACAGGAGCTCAAAGGTACCCTATCTTTACATATAAAATTCTCATGCAAAATCAGGTGCGAGGCGGAAGTGTAGTGTATAAAGTGACGTAGCACAGAGAAATATGCAGTGAATTGTCTCCGTTTAAATCTTGGAACCCCATACTGTAATTCTGAAGCACAGGCATCACTTTTTTGTTCTTTTTTTGCTCACATGTAAAATAGGGTCTGAGGTGTAAAGTTAGTTTAGTGTTATTTCAATTTGACACAAGTAAATATATCTAGACTTTATTGACGAGTTCATTCTTTTCATATGAGTTACATATCTGGCTGCAGCAGGGAAAAGAAGGGAGCCAGCGGACGAATGATCACATCAGAGCAGAAAAATGCGAATATATTCCTGTTTATTTAAAAGAAGCTGACTGAAGATTGGGGTAACAGCTGCCTTATTCTGATGTCTTAAACACCTTCGAAAACGTTCCCAAAAATTTTGGCCTCCAAACACATTCGCACTTTTCTTATGCTGAGAGAAAAGAAGACAGTGATAGTGGCAAAGAATAAATTCTGGAAGATGGTAGACAGTTGTTGAATTACAGAAAGAGTGAAGGATACAACGATGGATTGATAGGAAGAGCGGGATACAGTGGCAGTGGAACATAGTTAACAAGAATAGAAAAGTGTTAGGAAAAGACTGAAGAAGACAGTGCCGGGCGGGGTTGCGGGGTTGGTGGATGGGGGGAGGGCGGCGGAGGATGAATGAAGAGAAAGAGAAAGTGGGAGAGAGCCACTGATTGTGAGAGATAGAGTATATGACAATGGCAACCAGTAGGAGAGAGCTACTGTTAGTGAGAAGAGACGGCAGCAGCAGGAAGGATGAAATGAGACATCAGCAGTAAGAGAGAGCAAGAGGAAGACAGCGATACTGAGAGAAGACTGTAGTAGTAGGACAAAACGAAGGTGACTCTGACTGTGACACAGGAGACAATGACAGAGAGACAGAAAGAGATAACTACAACGAGTTGGGCTGAATAAGTGAGTGAGTGAGGAAGGGATGGGTATGAACGACTTTTATCCATGACAGAGGACACCCGTGACGGAGGAGCTTGTGGAAGTTTGAGATGAGTTGAACCTTACAAAAAGTGCGAATACGTTCGCATCTCAAAATTTTTGGGAATTTTTAAAGGTGCTGAGGAAGGTAGAATGAGGCAGACGGAATCCTACTTTTCAGTCAAAATATTTTAAATAAACAGGAACATATTCGTATTTTTTGTGCTCCGATAGCAGCATTTTTCTCTGTTAAATAGATCACCGAGAACTTAAACAACATGTAGTGAAGCTGGAATGTCCGCAGGCACGAATAAAGATTAGATTCTATCGTTATATTGTAGTCGGTACAATTAGAAAATCTAAGGCGATAGGTGGGGGGGCAGATAAATCGGTGTTGTGTTCTCCGCCCTGTGAATTTTCCGCCCAGTGGAATTTCCGTCCAGAAAAGGTCGAGGAAGGGCCCACTAATCTCCTGGGGACGCAAGGTAGTACGCTCAAGCTGTACGGTACTAGCCATACTACAAGTTACATGTAACAATTTCAGTGTTATTAGTTCTGATATGTATATGTTTTTACGTTGAGAGTTCTAACTGATTAAAAGTAAAAAAATGATTATATCAATTTATGCAGAAATTTGGTTTAGAATACATACACAGCGACGTTGCCCAAGTGGAGCACAAAATAAGTAAATAAATAAATAAACAAGTAAATTGCGGTCAGGTTTTTGAAGGGCCACTTGCTGGCTGGTTCAATGCTGAAATTTGTTAAACTTACGTCAGAGACGCACTCAACCCAAAGGACATGAAAGAAGGCGCAAAAATATTATAGTTCAAGAGTGGATTTGGAGATGATCAAAAAATTGACGAGACTAACAAAAATTAAGAACCTATTAAGGAGGTGGTTCTTGATAAAACTGAAGGACTTAAAGAAAACGTAGAAAATGTTGCACATGACTGTCATGCAAAAGAAGTCAGCGTATTAGTTGAAAAAAAGAGCAAATGAAGAAGAATTCAATGAAAGTGTAATATTTTCTTTTCTGACAAATGTCAGTAACCGTTGACTGTCTTTGAAATCTAACAGCTGAATCATAAATAGTAAGTCACAAACATTTAAAAACAAACAGTACTCATTCGTTTTTGTTTAACGGACAATGAGATAAAAAAGCGTTAACTAACAGTTAACGTCTACTCCTTCTATATCAGCCACAGCTTGAGAATGTTTTTAGAACTTGTATGGCGCATTCAACTAAAATCACAGCTTGTACTGTTCTTGTAGTCTCTGTACCACAGGCACGAGTTTCAACAACGCATATAAATTTGTTAAAAGTTTTCAAGCGTGGTTGAATTTTTAAACCTTAAAATCTTAGGAACAAGTCTAACTATAAACAGAAATACCTTACCTAGACAGAATGGTCCTATCAGAATTAGTAATAAATAAATGATATTTGAGGATGGTAATTGGTGAGGATGACAGAAGTCCGCGTTGGGTACCAAAATACATAGCTAAACCACTGCATAAACGTCAGTCTGGAGCAGAACAAAATATTCGACATGCAGGTAACAAAATAGGAAATTAATATAGTTCTGTGTGAGCTCGAAATTGGTCACGGCCAATATCGCCAAGTCATTGAATTACTTAATGTTTAAATAGCTCAGGAGTCTCATCTTTGCATCATTAGTGCACGTCTTTCTAAAGTAAATGGGAACTCACAAAAAGCAAGTTTACATTCTAAAGTATGCTTAATTTTAGCTCATATAGGATCATTTATCATTACAACCTAAAGAAAACCAATTTTGCATTTGGTTTTTCATGTCACGTCCACAGTTGTGGTCATTAGAGATTTAGATTTCGCTCGGATTGTTGGTTACGGGAGATGTGGGGAGCGGGGGTAGGGGGGGGGGGGAAGCTACCATGACCTCTTTAAGGAACCTTCACAGCATTTACCTAAACTAGGAAAACCAATAACAGTAGACTATGGACGGAAAGATGATTGAGCCCTGGCTAGCCACTGCGCTAACCTCGCATGGTACGATAAACAACAAATAGACAGTAGATGGAACAAAATAAGACTTCACAGAGACTTTAGAATATTTCGGTATATAGCGAAGATTCGGTTCTTTTACAGCACCAGACAGTAGTCATTGTCAATAGATATATTTTCATAAAAGTGCCCTTACTAAATACACGGAAATATTAAGTGACATAGTGTTCAAACTTAAGTGTAGCTTAATTTTAATTGTTAATTTGTAAACACTACTGAGGCATGGGAGTAGTGGTGCTTTGAGTTTAGATGCTCTAGAAATCACATACCTACACTTTTAAAAATAATCTGATCCCCATCGCACTTTATCCAGGCTTTGGACTGGCTAAATGGCAAAAGTAATTTTATTGTCAATTAGGCGTGTTTAAAATCAGCTTATAAGCTTCTCAATTTTTTATCTTTTTTGTTTTTTGTATTTTTTAAAGACTGCTATTTATATTTCATATATTTTTTATTTATATACGTATTCTGAAACATAATTTAGTCTAGTTTTTGATGGTAGAAGATAGCCTTAAAGCAAGCCCTTATCACGCCATCCTCCTCGTACTTTTTCAATATTTTCTCCAACCTTTCATCCTGTTTCATGTACACTGTTTTTTTTTCTTTTACCTTCCATACTCAGCTCTGTTCTCATTAACGCACACGCTGAATTTACTGCTTCTGTTTTCATGCAAGCAATTACATGACAAATTTTAGGATTTGGTTTGGAAAGCATATTATTAATTTTTCTATGCCAGCCCTATACGGAGTTAATTGTTCGATGGAGCCGTTTGTAGCAGCTCCAAAGGCTGATAGGGGTTTCTTCATTTTCCAACCATCTCTCTAACGAAAAAGTCAGAAAGCCTAGGAACATCCGGTGCCTGTGAATGTATCTCCAGCCAACCATCACACACATCTTCAAGCTGTAGAAACGCCAGCACAGTACACATGCGAATTTGTTGTCTCACTTCTTCAATTTCTTTGTATTCGCGAGTGAGACCAAGATCCTGTACTTTCCTCCAAAGAGGCTTTCTCATGTGGAAATGGCATCCATGCACTGAGGAAGTTGGTAACGTTTGTTTAATTGCAGAAATCGCTGCTGACTAAATGTACAGTCACACTTGCAGGGTTCCGTTCTGGAATTTTTCCAGCACATTTCTAAAAAGTCGGATGTATGTCTATTTCCTTTTATTTGGTAATAATGCAAATGCAACTGGGTAGATATTAGTCTCATTTTTATTACTTCTAAAATCTGCATGAATTTTATATATCTGTGATAACTGTTTGCTACAGCACTTGAACGTACCATCCATAAAAAAGTCTCGTTTACTTTTTAGAGTCTCTCTCCCTGCTTTTCCACAAAAAACTATTATCCGATCTCCTGATTTATCGTCGCTTAATAGGAAACTGCTGCCATCATTCATAGTTAATAGCTCTGCTTTTAGTTCAATCTCTTCTCTTGTCTCTGTATCGCTCTTACTTCCCTGCGACTTTTCTCTTTGCTTGTATAACGTCCTCTTCGTTGTTCGCTGCTCTGGCATTTCTGTTACGAAGTCGTACCCTCGATTATGCAAGCTACCTAGCTCCTCTGAATAGATTTTAGAAATAGACATATTTTCCTCTCGTGCCCTTTTCTTAGCCTGGTTCAGAGTCTTCTGTACTTCCAACCTTGCGTCATCCGGAGGTCCACATTGATGCTTGTGCGAAAAGAGCACTTTAGAATCCTTGGTTTCAAGCTTTCCTCGGCAAAGCTTCTCTTTCTGTTTTGAACAGCGCCAAATCACACTCCCCTCTTCCTTCGTTTTCTTCTCTGTGTAAGAGTAACCTTCATAGTGGCAACTAGGCTTACCACGAATTGTCATTGAAACTTCCATACCACAACTACTGAGGTGGTAATATCCAAGTGGCACGATGTGAAGCCTACGGAAACTAGAGCGATACTAACAGGCAGAAGGGACTGTGCGGGCGGAGTTCGGCCCAGTCTATGGAACAGGTAAAGCTAGGTGATCAGGACGGTCTGGCTGCAGGTAAGACGGGACACAATGGACGCAGGTACAAGGCGGAGAATTCGCAGATGTCTAGTGGGGCGGAAAGTTCGCAGGGCGGAGAATTCATACATTCGATAAATCATCTATGCTCTTTCAGTGGAACCATCCTGTTACCCACCGAAAGAGATTTCGGAAAACCACGGAAAACTCCAATCTGAATGTTATGTAATTCACGTCAGATCTTACGAACTCTGCGTGTAACATTACAGCTCTGCATTTAATGAGTCAGAGGGGCAAATTTACCGTTCTGTATAAAGCTTGGCTCGTACAGGCCCTAGGGACGAGCAGTACACCGTCTGCTTCACGATTGGTTGGCCTATTACCAAAATATTTTATTAAAAGGTGATCGTGGGTTGAATAATTGATGGTACTTATATAAGTTATGTTAATTATGAACTAATGAACGTAAACAAAAAAGGAAAAAAGTTGTAATAAACGTAGGTAAAACTGGAGATTTAAATTTTGAAAACAGATGCTTTATTCAGCGAGATCCAAACTCCTGCTGAATAGAGGTCCTAAAACAAATTTTACACTTAAATAAATTAAATTATTGAAATATATCACAATCCTCGAATTATCTAGCGTGGCACGAAAGATGACGGAATCCCCACTCAGATAAAGTCACGACGCGTGCTCAGTACATAAGTTTCTTCTCTTGCATTCTTAGAGGCCCGTAACTGAGATCCGATAGGCGATCCGTGGTGTGTCTACATAAATTCAGTCACACCACTCTGTCATACTCTCCGATGGCAGAAAACTAGACCCACTCCTTCTCGATCGAAATCCCGAACTGTTAAACCCTCTTTCGTTCTACTCCCAAAAGCACCTCTTCCGACACCAACATCCCCTAACTTCATGGCGCTTTATCCAACGAGAAGTCGAGCAGTCCCTACCAAGTTACACACTTCATACAACATCTGATTTACACGCAATTGGACCACCATTCCTATACTAACTGTTCTATAGACATGCGGTCTAACGCATGGCTGTCTGGACTGGGAAGGAGCGCCTGGTCCCCGGCACGAATCCGCCCGGTGAGCCGGCCAGTCTGTTGATGCTTTTTACGCGGTTTTCCATCTGCCTCGGTGAATGTGGGCTGGTTCCTCTTATTCTGCCTCAGATACACTATGTCGGCGATTGGTGCGCAAACAATTTCTCCACGTATGCGTACACAACCATTACTCTACCACGCAAATATAGTAGTTACACTCGTCTGGTGTGAGACGTTGTCGAGGGGAAGGGGGGGGTGGTGGTAGTCCACCGAGGGCCGAGCAGCGTAACAGCACAATAACGCTGAAAGAGTGGTTCGCTGTGGGGCGACAGAGGGGTAAAGTTTACTGCGGTAGTCGTCATGGGGTTGTGGACCACTGCGGCTGCTGAGGGGCGGAGCCTCTCTGTCGTTTCTAGGCCCCAGGTTAACATACGATACAATAAAACTGTTCTGTAACTGAAATAAAGATTCTAATGGGTAATTTATGTCATAACGTGTCTGCTGACACCAGTTCTTATCATTTTTAATTACGCATGTCATTAACATTGACATATTTGTGCTTCTAGTTCACCTCCATTCATGTTATAATCGACATTGATAAAATTCAATTCAGTAACAATTGCATATTGCTTCATTTTATCAGTGTAATTGTGGAGGACGGTCTGGTTGAACACCATTAGGAATATAATATTAATAATCTAGAATATTTGACGACGATTCATTACCGGCCATATGGTTTTTGTGTATCATAAAATTATTTATCACTCTGTAAGTGTAAACATTTGTGATGGAATGAATAGTTTAACTGTAAATATGTTTATGATGTGCGGTTGGAAATTTTTATACGATGTATTGGAGTCTGTTGATTGATTTGATCCTCTTGCATTTACTGTATCAATCTTCCTAGCCTCATGTCATGTTATTAAAGTGTGTGCTACGTCTGCCTTTAGCCGGCAGTCTACTTTAGTGTACAACTACCTGCGGTCCACATCGGCTGTCCTGCGGCCGCCTGTAATAGCCCTGCCGGTAAAGCCCAGTCGCTCGCTCGCGCTGATCTTGTCATTGTCCGTGGACCCTCTCCATAACTGGCTAGCGGAAACCTTTTCCAAGCAGCTAACTTTCTGTTCATATTTACTCAGACTCAAAACCCACTTAACTCTCTGTTAGGTTTCACTGCGGTCTTGCATGGAGTGTTCTTCTATATGGCGCTGTAACATGGACGTTGAGGAAGAAAGACAGAGAAAGGCTGGAGGCTTTTGAGATGTGGACATGGCGGAGGATGGAAAGAATAAGTTGGATGGAGAGAGTAAATAATGAAGAGGTACTTAGAAGTGTGGGAGAGAAAAGACAGTGACTAGATGTAATAAAAAGAAGAAAAAGAAATTGGATTGGGCATATATTAAGGAAGAATGGCGGACTGATAAAAACAGGTTTAGAAGGTTATGTAGAAGGGAAAAGGAAGCGAGGAAGGAAGAGATTTCAGATACTGGATGACGTGATGGACGTTAGAACACACAGCAGCCTTAAGAAGGAAGCAATAGATCGTAGAAATTAGAGAGGCAAGGGACCTGCTAATATAGCACAAAGCTGATGATGATGACCCAGTTAAGCAATGCAAATAAGGAAGCAGTTCTTGCTGGAATACTCATTTCAAAACAAGACTCTACAGCTGCTGGTACCCTAACATTTTGCTATGTGGTGACTTTAACACTGATTTTTTTATTGCTATCGGCAGTATTGTTATGTAGCATTTCCAATTAGGTTTACATCTACACAGCACTGCAAAAGGCTAATAGGAAGGAATTTTCTTGCAAAAATAAAGTCCTCGTGTAACTTACACCACAATAAAGGACAATAAATTATTTTAAAAATTAACAAGGTTGTCTGTGAGACAAAGAAACTGTACAACTGACAGTTTATATTCTACTTTAGGAATAAATATATACCCAAGTGAGGAGTTAAAATGATAAATCGCGGTACGCTGCCAGTCTACAATTTAGCATAGAATGACACTCTATAAATTTAAGATGTAAACAACAGAAATTAAGAAATATCGTAAAGCCTAGAGAAAGTACAAGACAAGTGTCTTGTGATCGAAAAATACAGAAAGCAGATTTGTAAATTTCTGCTACAGCTGACAATATATTTGAAACAAAATATTTAATTCAAAACTACTAGCAAAATTTTCCTGCTTAGTCAGCTTCAAGTGAATATTTACGTATGTTCGTACATATATAGCATGAAGAGATCTTACAGTGTCCAAAGAAACAGGACATCGGAAACTACTCCAAGAGAATCGCAATTTGGTAAACCAAACTAAAATGCTTAATTCGGCTTGAAGTACACATTTGTACGTCCAGATTCACACTGAAGTACCTGATATTCAGCTTTTCTATGTGGTTTTCGGGATACCAGTTTTCTTGGAACACCAGTACTGTATTGTCTCATGTTTGGTTCTTTACTATGATATAATGCCATTCGTGCCAGGAAATGAAAATGTGCATTTGAAACTGCACGAAGTTGAAACTAGCCAATAGTGTGGAATGAAACACTTCGTTTCAGATGAAGTGACTGCCTCGGCGGAAAAGATTAATGGAAGCAAATTTCTCCATCAAACCGACAAAAAAATCTTCGTTAAGACGATTAATGATAGATTGATAATAACGTGGAAATAATACAAAACCAGAAAATTGAAACCACGAATTTATTTTAGTCTTCCATGAATATGAGAATGTATATTAGTTCACTTGATGACTCCCGGTCACAGAAATCTGCTCTGTTTTCGTTTGACGTGGGAGCTGTAAACGTAGAGTGAACAGTAATATCACGAAACATATGCACGCTCACGTGGAGAATGACCACCCACTATAACTCAGATTGCTATGCGCATGCGCAAATCTGGCAGCTTGGGCCCGCCAGAAAAATTTTTCCGAGTAGCATCTGGCTAGTTGCTGCTACTGCTCGTACGGCAAACAGCCACAGTTCAAGTTGCCAGAAGCGGGAGAAGGCACTGCTCATACGCGAATTCAGCTCTGCGCATGCTCACCGGCCCGCTGGCAACTGCTCTAAAGAAACCTTGGAGACTCCATCACCTGCCCTCTGCGTTTGTTTTAACCTTTCAGGATGATCGTCCCCAGTCCCAACAGATGAGGCGTCCCGTGCTGGGTCAGGTGTACTTCCAGCAGTGGGCAATACACCAAATCTGTTTTTTAAGTAATGAGGGGACGTCTGTGCTGCCAGTACGCTCTTCCATCTTCCGCCCAGAGATTTGCAACCCCGCCACTGTCCGCCACAAGCCAACAGATGTGTGTCGACCGTGCGGGACCAAAGGATCGGAAGACGCTGCGTCATTAGGAGCCCCGGGCGACATTATAAGCATTAGAGGTGCCAAACCATCCGTTTCAGATGCTGCAACGCCCTGCTACCTAGAGCAGCAGCCTGAAGCCCGTCAACTATTGCAAACATAGCTTCTAGCTGTTTATGAAACGTGACAAATTCTTGCTGCATCCGTACACAACAGTTGCAGTCCATATCCACCTTTCATCACTGTTTGTCTTGAAACATCCCCTTTGGAAAATTATAAATGACAGTGCTGGAAAACCTCTACGTTATTTGATTTTCAAACAGCTGAGCAAAACTGAACGTACTCAGACATTTCTCTCTTTACCTCTTTACTTATTTTGATCATCACTAAACTGACACACATTATTTTTCTTTACCGCAACGGAATCTGACTTTCAATAATCCCTACAAAAGAATGGCCGTGACTAACAGTAAACTATACCTTTCATGAATCACTTACCTCACATAAATCTTCGTTACTCGAATTACTGCATTACAACGAACGCCAATACTGCCAGCTAAATAAAAAATTCTAACTACTGAAGGCACTAACTACTGATAGGCATACAGTTAGCAAATGAAAGATTTTGATAGAGAACAAACAATGTATTTACCTTAATAATGTTCAAAAGTCATCATATATATGTCTATCAATTCATGAGATCCATCTTTACAAATTTCCTTTTTCTGGCAGACACACGTCCAGTTCGTCCGCTCAAAACTCTGGCATCTCCCCCCACCCCCCACCCCCACCTCCACATCCACCACTCCTGGCGGCTCACCTCCAACTGCCCAACGCTACGCGCTGTTCACATCAAACTGCCCAACACTACAATATCAAATATTCCAACAATGCAAATCAGCCACAGACTGCACACAGCACAGCCAGTGATTTTCATACAGAGCACTACGTGGCGTCACCAACATAAAAACGTTAACAGCGTACTTACAGTCTTTACCATAAAGAATGTAACATTTATCCAAACTCGCTGCATCCAGTCTAATTACTGCTACTACGCTACTTCTGGTTTATACTACACTCGCTAGTAAGCCCACACTTTGTAAATGCACTAATTTTTACACGAAAACTTAGAATACGCTAATACTAAGCAACGCTGTAAAATATAATGATATTATTCACTTCTTTGCAGAAGCACGAGAGACAAAAACTAAACGAACTCCTGTGTATAAACAGAAGCTGCTGCTACTCCTCGCACGTCCGCTCTCTTCTCCAGTCACTGTTACCATTGCTGGTATCTGTAGAGCCGCACCATTCACGGAAGACGGAAATTTCCATGGAACAACTATTTCGGCTGAGGATCAAAAACTGGATCCCTATTTCTGCAGATTTTCACATCCTTACGTGAGGAGCTCTAAAGAAGACTGAAACAGAAGGCATTCACTGCAGTTTACCATCTACAATGTGAGAAGCCATTGGCGTAAAGGATTGTGGCATTTGACAATTAAACGATGACTGTAGTTAAAATTCCAGCCTCCAAGATTTTTCTTTTCAAGTTTTTCCTTATTTCCTTTACTATTTCCCTTCATTTGCCGATTTCATTTGCCTGGATTTAGTAAATGAAAAGCTTTTGTAATTCCTGGACGTTTATTTTCACGAGAGTCATTTCAAAAGTCCTGCACACTGCTCATGTGCAGTTTTTACGGTGGCGTGATCAAAGTGTAAATCATGTTAGTTGTGAGCGAGATATTAGGCGTCACGGTCGAAATGCGTTTGCTGGTATGCATGGCTATTTCGTGAGTAATTGAGTTTTAAAATGGGAGCTGAAACCGAGTCAGATCGAATTACATGTAGTGACCAGCGTTCCTACGTTAAAATCGATTCCTTACTTGGAAATAACATAAATTTTCATTGCTTTGAGAGAGGTGTGCGGGAATAGTGTAGTGGATCGGAGAATAGTAACACGGTGGTCTACGCGTTATAGTGAAGGTCGGGTAAGCACCGAGTACTACCCAAGAAGTGAAAGACTATCAACTGCAACAGACTATACCTGTCAGGTTGTTGTTAATGACACTTTGAGAAAGCATCGACGGAAAACGTGAGAGAAAATTTAATATGAGGGCAAAATCTCTGTCGCTTCAGTTTCAGATTCACAACTGAAAACTTGAAGACGGGAAAAGTTGCTACCAGGTGGGTTCTGCATGATCTGAGCGAAGACCATTAGGTAGGCCGAAAGAGAATCGCAGAGGAATTTCTCCAACGTTATCGAACAGGAGCAGAACAGTTTCTGAAAATGATTGTTGCACTCGATGAATGCTTCATATGAGATTCTGCGCCAGTCTTAGTCGTCACAGTAGAAGAGTTCCGATCACCCACACCTCAAAAAATTCCTCCGACAACAATCAAAGGTGTGGTGATAATTGCATATTACATGAATTGAAACATAGCTGCGGAGTGCCCAAGGGGACGTCTGCAACAGGCGCGAACGGCAAGCTGCTTCTGCAAAATGTTTTGCGCCCGTAAATTTGTCAAAGAATGCCTGCCACGCTTGCAGTTGGTTTCCTCATTTTGCACGATAATGCAAGACTGCACATTGCCCTACCAGTGGCCGAAACGGTCGATAAATATGGATGGGAAACACTTCCATACTCACCACACAGTCCTGATATGAGACCATCAGGCTTCGATTTGTTTCGCAAATTGAAGAAACATCTCCGTGGAAAACGTTTTGATACAATTTATGAAGCGTCCACTAAGGTGACTCGAGAAATCAGCTTAACAATGAAGGTGCCGTATCCGGTATCAGGAACCGCCAAAATGTTGGGAAGCTGTCACAAGCAAGAATGGTGGTTATAGTGACGACCTGCCAGTTATTTTGTAAAATGTATTATTTTTTAAAATTTTGTCTTACAATGTGCAGAACTTTTCAGATACCTTCATAGTTCAATATGCTGTATTACAGTGTCAATTGAACCGGCTGAGGAAACGTTATATGTCAATCCGAGGCTTTACCATGGCGTTACGGACAACACATTAAGGTAATACACTATTCCACGTGGCTACCACACAGAGAGCTGACTACAGTTCTATTTCGATATAGGAAAACAAACTGAAGTGATAATCCTTATATGGCTATAATTTCAGCAACTTGCTTTATTGAAAGTCACTAGTGCTAGTGGCGTATGAATAAAAACGTGAATAACACGCTTCGAAGGAGCAAAATTACCATATTATTCATTATGTTTCTCATATTGTCAACGCTGATGAACTTTATTTTTTTGCGTTAAAGAACGGTTCATCATTTATTGGTTCTTTCTATGTTGTTTCAGTAATTTTTCGTGTCTCTGACAAGATACTTTTATCTCCATTCGTATGCACCCGCAGTCCAGGACCGCTACTTTCTACTGACATTTGATTGTGTTGTTTTCAACCCTTTCTACTGTTATTTTTCTTCTGTTTGTTGTTATTTCAGGCTAGTCCGACTCTCTGATCCTTACTCAGTATCTATAGTCCATAAAATTCTTTTCAAGATGAGTAAATTTCACATTGGATGTTTTGAATTCTGATAAGTTTGAGGTTCGCTTTTATATAGAATACTTTATTCCTCACAATTTTCTCATTTTACTTGCGACAAAACTCTCACCTTACAATAATTTCTTGGTTCGTTCCCGTTTTCATTGTCATTCTACAAACTAATATTTTTTTCAAAATATTTCAACTAAGAAACAAGAATGGCTTGTGTCTCAGGTGTAGTAGACGGAGGATAAATTGTATAAAGGCCGCAGATCTTTTTTGTTTGAAACTAATACTTTCATAACTTCAACCTTACATTATATCCACTGGCACTTGCTAGCCAACCAACGAAAATAATACCATCGCTAAACACATTACCTTCTGTCCTCAATTCTACCCGAATTTATTATAGCCATAACACCTTCTTAATTTCTTTTAGTGCGTTATTGTTTTCTCACTTATGAACAAACGTAAGGTTTTGATCTTGATAAGCTTCGTTCATACAGCATAAAGTAAAGTTCGAATTTATTCTTAATATTAACACAGTTAATGTGGTTTATTTTACCCTATAAAAGTTATTGCGATGGCATATTCTAGACTTTGTAGCTTGAATTATTTTTCCGTTTTTCATGGGTTATTTAAGGCAATTCGTAAAAATTATTGAAATGACGTCTTTCATTTTTTGTAGCTCGAAATTTCAGCCCACTCACAAAAATTGTTGCGATGGCGTCTTCTGTATGTTGTAGCTTGAAATGTTTCTAAATTTTCTTGTTAATTTACAGTGAACTCCTAAATATTGAGGTTTAGTAGCTGATTCTCAGATGGGTCATTACTAGTGGTATTATTTTCTCCGTAATGGGCAGACACTAATTAATAATAAACAAATAAAACATTGGCAGCGTGGTTAACAGAGAAGCTTGATATGGAAATGTAAATAAGGAATACCATTAAAACCAACAACATCTGTTCCCGATGCGATAATGAACAGTTTTCCGTTCGCTCTCTAAACATTTATGGAACCTACCAACTGCATAATAAATAACCGGTACGAAACACTGCACTTTAAAAAAACACAAGAGCAGGAAGTAACCTAGGGGAACACCGAAGCATCTCATACCTTATTCACATCTTCTTCTTATCAAAGTAGCGTTCTTTCGCCGTAGTAACACCAAGAGCCCAAGGTTCCTTTGTTTTTCTGCTGGAGTTGAAACTTCTCTTGCAGCTAAATATTTGATGGTAAATGGAAAGGAGATTGTAGCAAATCTATAGGGCCGAGCAGGAAGCGGAAGAAAGGGGGATCTATGAGCGCGCAAGGAAGTTGCAAACTTTCAGCTCCTTCTACATTTTTCATTGGCTGCCGTGGTTTTCTTTTTTGTGAACAGAAATTTTGATGGCGATGTGCCCAGGAAAAGGCGTCATATGTGTATTTATTTCCAACGTGAAGTAAGTGGCTCTGTAAACGCAAAATGTGGGTCTGTAAAAGTAAAATCATCTGACGCAGCGAATTACTAAAAACGTTAGTAATATTTTCGTGAAGTTAATTTCAAATGTCATTTTACGTTTCTGGTTTCCTTCAACCCATACCATTGACTTACGGTGCGAAATGTTACCTTTTGATCCGTCTCTTCCTTTTAAAAATATATTTCAGCAAATTATACCAAGAGAACTAAATGACAAGTGATAATGCCCTGTCCGCAGCTCGTGGTCGTGCAGTAGCGTTCCCGCGCCCGGCTTCCCGGGTTCGATTCCCGGCGGGGTCAGGGATTATCTCTGCCTCGTGATGACTGGGGGTTGTGCGATGTCCTTAGGTTAGTTAGGTTTAAGTAGTTCTAAGTTCTAGGGGACTGATGACCATAGATGTCAAGTCCCATTGTGCTCAGAGCCATTTGAACCATTTTTGATAATGCTCTCTACTCAAATAATGCGGTTGTGGATTCTAAACAGGACCGGACAACTAATGTAAAAGATGAAAAAATACGACATAAGACATTTATAAGTATCGTACACTATCTAACGCCGTAATCCATGCAGTTGGTTCATAATTAAACTAGGGACCATGCATTTTGTACATTTTCTCTTACGGATGTTCTTTGCATTCTTTTTCCTTTCAGCTTTTTCTTTCGTATGAAAAATACTCATTTAACCTCGTTCTCTCCTGTTTTCCTTTTTAATACTGCTTCGTAGCTTTTGGTTTTTTTCCGTCTGTAGGGAACAGTTTTGTATCCTCCTACACTTTCCAGATTTTCTTATTCCGTTTTTAAATGATGAGAGTCACTTTTTATGTGATGCTGTCTTTTATTCTCACAAATTAATGTGCTATTGACTGGGGATGTCAAAATGATATATTTTTAGATTTTCAGAAGGCTTTTGATTTCGTAACTCATAAGCGAATTCTAATCAAATTGCATGCTTATGAAATATCCTCTTAGTTGTGCCACTATATTCGTGATTTCATGTCAGAAAGGTCACATTTCGTAATTACTGACGAAAAGTCATCGAGTGAGACAGAAGTAATAACTGGCGTTGCACAAGGTAGTGTTATAGGCCCTGTTGCTGTTCCTGATCTACCTAAACTATTTAGGAGACAATCTGAGTAGCATTCTTAGATTGTTTGCAGATGATGTCATATACGGTGATGTAGTCATCAGATGACCAAAAAGGTATTGCTAAATGTTTTAGGCAAATATATCTGAATGGTGAGAAAAGTTGCAATTGACTCTATTTAATGAGAAGAGAGGAGTCATCCACTTGATTACGTAAAGGAATCCGTCAATTTTCGGTTACACGATAAATCATACAAATCTAAACGCTGTAAATTAAAATAAATACTTACGGATTACAGTTACGAATAACTTCAGCTGGAACCATCACACAGATAATGATTTGGGTAAGGCAAGCCAAATACTACGATATATTGGCAATACACTGAGAAAATGCAACTAGTCCACTAAAGAGACTGCCTACATCCTCTTCTAGAGTACTGCTGTGCGGTGAGGGATCCGCATCAGATAGAATCGATGGAAGCCATCGAAAAAAGTTCAGAGAAGGGCAACTCGTTTTGTACTGTTGTGAAATAGGGGATAGAGCACCACGGATGTGATACTTGAATTGGGATGGCAATAATTAAAACAAAGACTTTTTCGTTGCGGCAGGATCTTATTAAATTTCAAACACCAAATTTCTCCTTAGTATTGCGAGGTGCCGGGGCTAGCAGTGTATTTAACACTAAATTCTTCTCGATTCTTCATATGAAAATCATGCTCTAAGCCCCCCCCCCTTTTCTAACTCCTACTTTTTCTGTTGCACATGGATTAAGAAGAAACGCAAACTAACTGTAATCGACCCTGCAAGTGGAGTATAAAAGAGTTTGGCACCTGCAATAATTTAATTTGATAAACATTAATTAAATAAAGGAATTAAAGTTCTGTCCAAAATAACAATTTGATTTATTATGACTAAACTCAAAATCATAAACAAAACACATGAAACATTTACAATACATCAAATAGGATCAAAATTGGATACTCAAATAAATGATGCGAAGGTGAAGTTGTCCATAAACTAGATTGTGACATATGTGACGAAGTGGTATGTGGAGCCAATTCCTTGCAACTCAAATCTTAAGAGAAACATCCAGCCAACTCAACATTAATTGCTGCTACGGTAGTGATAACTCAGACAATGAACACCCAAGACAGAACAAAGTTAGAAAAGACGAACAGGCGCCCTCTGCTGGGCTCTGATTATCACAGTGCAAATTCCCCAGTCTGCCAGTGCTGCGGACATACATTACCAATCTGTCTTCTTAACTGCAAGGACACGATCTGGCGTACTGGAAGCGATTGCTGGTTGCTTCGACGTCCCGTCGTGGTGATGATAATGTCGCGAGTATAGCCCGAAACAAATTGTCCTGGTCTGGTTGTTCCAGACTAAAGACTTCCTATCAATACAAATGCGCCTCTGAGGGAGACGAAGAAGGTTCGCCACACAATCACTGACGGTACAGTGATTGATTTTAACAAGCCAAGTCACCCGGTATCTCTGATACAGTCAACTTTAGCCAAAACTGCCCAAGACAGAAAACATAGGCCGCTTATGTGCAGAATGCTCAATTGCCAACTGTACTCGGAAAGTTACGTTGAAGTCGAAACTTCAGCAACTTCGTTAAACAGTCACAATCAAATAAAAGTATATTAGACAGCCAATAGAATGCTGGCTGTCCAGAGCAGCGAGAGCTCAGTCTTGTAACCTACTCCGACCGAAAGGCGAGAGCCGATCACCATAAGAGCACCCGTACAAACCGAACACAGGACATTCACGCCCCCACGACAGTGGTCGTGGTTAAATGTTCCAATCAGCAACTCGAAAACCGGCGAAAAACTCCAATCTATTGCCGAAGCACTACCATTCCACCAATGGAGATTCTTGGCGCCAATTTCTGCGCCGATTTTGCTACGTCACGGAGCTATGCCCTGAGCAAGCCAATCACAGTTACTATTTTGCAGAAAACGCGGGAATTAGCCCGCCACGACTGCCTGGGAACACAAGTCATTCCCACGCCTCGCTGGTAGCCCGCCAGAAAGTGTTTTCGCTAAGTTTCTGCGAAGTAAAGGAATCTCTAGCCCAGCCGCTCCTTCAGGCCCCTGCGGGCATGTCTCCGCCGCTATTATGACAATGTCGGCATCTGGAAAGCATCCACACGACTCCCTCACACTCATCGGCTTAACCCTATCAAGATCAGCAGAGCCCGCCTGTCACCGGAACACCCGGGTGACGAGAGACACTGTGTGGGAAGTCCGCATGTGAAGGAATAGCTACTTTTCACCGCATGCAATTAGAGAGGAAAATCGAATTACTCAGAGTAAGATAGAAATATGAGTGGGGGGGCTTCTGCCACCTCTCAGAGTGTGAAAATATTTTTTGCTGCCCACCTACGTAGGGAGAAATGACCATCATAATAAAATAAGAGACATCGGAGCTCGCACGGAAAGATTTAAGTGTTCGTTTTTTCCGCGCACTGTTTGAGAGTGGAACGATAGAGAGGTAGCTTGAAGGTGGTTCGATGAACCCTCTGCCAGGCACTTAATTCTGCATTGCATAGGAATCATGTAGATGTAGATGTACAAAAATTACTCCGGAAAATAAAGGTTTTTCCAAATGGGAAAAAAAGACCCAAGGTACAGTGGTCATGTATCTAGGAATAAGTATTTTATTGAGATTTACAGTGTTGGAATCGAGAAATCTTGTCAGCATTGTATTGGATCGTCCATCTGATACATTATTACTCTACTACATTCCAATAATCAATAAATGAAGTGAAATTAAGTAGCACTGGCCTGGGTGACCGAGCGGTTCTAGGCGTTTCAGTCTGGAACTGCGTGACCGCTACGGTTGCAGGTTCGAATCCTGCCTCGGGCATGGATGTGTGTGACGTCCTTAGGTTAGTTAGGTTTAAGTAGTTCTAAGTTCTAGGGGACTGATGACCTCAGATGGTAAGTCCTATAGTGCTCAGAGCCATTTCAACTATTTTTTTAAAATTAAGTAGCATTATTATCAAAAACCAATAACAAGTTAAGTATACTTTGAAATCTATACGTTATTGCAACTAATACAAATTTCCAGTTTCAAGGTTGATAACAGTGTTAAAACATCAAATTAAGGCAATTCATTTGGTAATGTCACACGTTCCATGGCAACAAGACCTTCTTCCGTTTCAAAGTACAAGAAGTTGCACGAAAGGTGAAGTATGGCATAATCATCGCCAACTTATGTTTTAAAATTATTTAGAGTTATACTCACCCTAAAAATATTAACTAAAGGAAGAACAATACATTCGAAATAGTTTTAATATAACATGCAGCACTTAAATGTGTACAACACGAAATATTTATAAATACTGCACAACACACAACATTATGTCTAACAGTGACAACAACACTGTAGAAAATGGTGAAAACAGCTTGTGGCAGTATGTAGTGCATTTACATTCAAATCATTCTAAAATCTGTCACTAGACTGAAGTACCAACCAAAATTATCGTATGTTTCCCGTCCTTGAGGTACACGTCTCTGCATACAGTTACCTCTACTTTTATGCCACCTTTACTGGGTATCTATTGCAGACTGTAATCCTTCCTTAAAAGGGACAGACTGAAGGGTGCCATCTATGCTAGTATGAAAATACTGAACACACGGCTGTAAGGTCAGGAATTTGCCTGCATTTGAGAGGTGGCATGAGCCCCCTCTCATATTTCTATCTTACGATTTTCCTCTCTAATTGCATGAGGTGAAAAGTTGCTATTGCTTCACATGTGGACTTCCCACGCAGTGTCTCTCGTCACTTGGGTGGTCCAGTGACAGGCGGGCTCTGCTGATCTTGAAAGGGTATGCCGAAGGGTGTGAGGGAGTCGCGTGAATGCTTTCCAGACGCTGACGTTGTAGATTAGCAGCGGAGACACGCTCGCAGGGGCCTGAAATAGCGGCTGGGCTAGAGGTTCCGTTACTTTGCAGAATCTTAGCGAAAACACTTTCTGGCGGGCTACCAGCAAGGCGTGGGAATGACTTGTGTACCAAGGTAGTTGTGGTGGGGAAATTCCCGCGCTTTCTGCAAAATCGTAACTGTGATTGGCTTGCTCAGGGCATAGCTCTGTGACGTAGCAAAATCGGCGCAGAAATTGGCGCCAAGAATCTCCATTGGTGGAATGGTAGTGCTCCTGCAATAGAGTAGAATTTTCCGCCGGTTCTCGATTTGCTGATTGGAACAGTTAACCACGGCCACTGTCATGGGGGCGGGAGTGTTCTGTGTTGGGTTTGTACGGGTGCTCTTGTGGGGAGTCGGCTCTCGCCTTTCGGTCAGAGTAGGTTACAAGACTGAGCTCTCGCTGCTCTGGTCAGCCTGCCTCCTGTTGTCTGTCTAATATACTTTTATTTAATTGTAACTGTTTGACGAAGTTGCTGAAGTTTCGACTTCAATGTAACTTTCCGATTACAGTTGGCAATTGAGCGTTCTGCGTACAAGAGGCCTATGTTGTCTGTCTTGAGCAGTTTTGGCTAAAGTTGACTGTATCGGAGTTACTGGGTGACTTTGCTTGTTAAAATCAATCACTGTACCATCAGTAATTGTGTGGCAAGCCTTCTTCATCTCCCTCAGAGGCGCATTTGTATTGCTAGGAAGTCTTTAGTCTGGAACAACCAGGCCAGGATAATTTTCTTTGGGCTATACTCACGACATTATCATCACCACGACGGGACGTCGAAGCAACCAGCCATCGCCTCCGGTATGCCAGATCGTGTCCGTGCAGTTAAGAAGACAGCTTGGCAATGTACGTCCGCAGCACCAGCAAAGCAGGCAATTTTGCTAGGTGATAATCCGAGCTCAGCAGAGCGCGCCTTTTTGTCTTTTTAACTTTGATCTGTCTTGGGTGTTCATTGTCTGAGTTCTCACTAATGTAGCAGCAATTAATGCTGGGTTGGCTGTGTGTCTCTCTTAAGACTTGAGTTGCAAGGAATACCACTTCTTCATAAATGTCACAATCTAGTTTAGGGACAAGTTCACCTTCACAGCATTTATTTGAGTACCCAATTTGAGCCAATTTGATGTATTGTAAATGTTTCATGTGTTTTTGTTTATTATTTTGAGTTACAATAAATCATACTGTTATTTTGGACAGAACTTTCATTCTGTTAATCGGTAGAGCAACCATATCATTTCTCACTACGTTAATGAAACTTTCCTTTATTTAACTTATTTATCAAATTAAATTATTGCAGGTGCCAAACTCTTTTCTACTCCACTTGCATGGTCGATTACAGTCAGTTCGCGTTTCTTTTTAATCCATGTTCAACAGCAAAAGTCGGAGTTAGAATAGGGAGGGGGGGGGGGGTTAAGGCGTAATTTACATATGTAGATTCTAGAAGAATTTAGTGTTAAATAGCTAGCCCCGGCACCTAGCAAGAAATGGCGACCCTTAGCCTCGGATCTTTCCTGTGAATCACTGATAAGGAAACAGTAATCTTAGTAGGAACTTTCAAATTTTTTTCTCTATTTTTTAAATAATTAATACCCAAGTTCTTTTTCTTGTAGTTCCACGATTAGTTTTTAAGTAGCGGCGCATGATTACAGTTTTCGTTTTAAGTATATATTTTTGTTTGTTCATTGTTTTTGTGTTCCTTTTATGTGGTGTCTGTACTACATCACACTTCGTCGGGTTTGTGTGTGGTTTCGGTACCACAACAAATCTTGCATGTAATTATAGCGTTGGAACGACGTTTTTGAAATTTTATGTTTAGGTGTAAAAATATTGGGAGTAGATTAGTTTTATTGTGCATTTTTACATCAATTTGTTTTTCATGAATGACCACTTGAAGTAAGGAACGACTATTATCGAGCGAAGCTAAGACGAAAGAGGATAGCATAATGGATAAGGGGCAGTTTACTGACGGGGATAGGTTCGGAGATGAGATGGGCCGGCCGGTGTGACCGTGCGGTTAAAGGAGCATCAGTCTGGAACCGCGTGACCGCTACGGTCGCAGGTTCGAATCCTACCTCGGGCATGGATGTGTGTGATGTCATTAGGTTAATTAGGTTTAAATAGTTATAAGTTCTAGGCGACTGATGACCTCAGAAGTTAAGTCGCATAGTGCTCAGAGCCATTTGAACCATTTGAGATGAGATGGGCACATTTTTAGCAGGACAGGACGCCAGGGTCATTGATGAGGAAGGTGATTTGGACGCGATCTTAGAGCAGCGTCGCGGCCGTCATTATGATAGTGAGGTAGAGGATGAAACAGAGACAGGCACATAGGTCGAGACGGTAGCAGAAGTTTATAATCAAACGAACGAGAGCAGGCAGGGGCCAGCTCGGTCACATCAGAGCTCTAGCTCCCAGGTGTCCAGAGTTACTCGCCCATGTTTGAAGAGGATCAAAAAGATGACGTAAACCCTATACTGAGCTTCCTACGATCAATGAAAGAAGAAGCTGACGAACAACGTAAGAAGGAAAAGAAGAAGATGAGAAACAACATAAGAAGGAGAAGGAAGAAACTGATGAACAGCATAAGAAGGAGAAGGAAGAAGATGAGAAACAACGTAAGAAGGAGAAGGAAGAAGATGAGAAACAGCGTAAGAAGGACACAGAGGCAATAATTTCGCATATAGGGGAAATTCGTGGGGAATTACTAACAATAAAGAAAGAATGTGGAGAAGCAAAACAAATGTCAATGGTAGCACAAAAAGTAGCAGGCCTAGCCAAAACGGCAGCAACAGGGGCAATGAAAATCGCAAAAGTAACTTCTCAACTTGCAGGTCGTTTGCGACGTGCGACCCAAGCCCACTCAAAATCCCTAGCGTTCTTAAAAACCCAAGGTAATATTGCGGTTTCGAACATCACGAAACGAATGAAAGAAGTAGAGAGTCGGATAGCAAAACTAGAGCGAAACGGGCACACGAGCACTGCGCGTTCGGATACCAATGATGGAGTACACAGAACTGTGTCTCCAAGGAAGAGCCCGCCGTGCTCTAGCCCAGTGACAGAGTGCGGAACTAACAATGCACACGCAGAAATACCTAGTAATAGCTCCAAAGTTGTAGCATACTTAGGAGAGTAAATTCTGAATGCCACTTCCACTGTGATACAGAGGTAGCACATCAGTTATCAGCAAGATAGATCAGGACACTCAGCAGACGTGCAAGTATCGGAAACGAGTGACAACACCAGTGCGAGGATCGGACAGGATTTTGATCAGACTCACTTCCTGTCGATACTTAAATTCCAGAAGTTCAAAGATAATGGACGGTCGATGCATCCGAAGAGCTGGGTGATGCAGTTTACAAATTCATTACCGTCTTCATGGCCAACCCAGGCAAAATTAGAATTCATGTGTGGACACATCGAAGGTCAAGCCGCGGAAAAGATGGGGGGTGTGGCAGCGACGTGTCGGACTTATGAGGAATTTGTTGGTGCATTCCTGCGGACCTACTGGTCAAAGGAAACGCAAGACAGGATTAAAGAGGAAATAATATTTTGTCCTGAACTGGAAGTGTCCGGGCATAGGAGCGCAACCAAATTATTTGATGATTTACTCAAGAAGAATCAGTTTTTAGATAGTCCATATAGCAATGGAGAAATCATCAAATTTTGCTTTTCCAAATTGCCAGTTAGGTATCAACAGACACTTGTCGGAAGTGTGGATCTGACATAGAAGCATTCTAGAGTCTATTGCGCGAACTCGAAGTAGTCTTTGATAAGCAAGACGCAAAGGACAGGAAGAAGGAGCAAAATAACAAATACCACTGGCCACCAAGGGAAGACGACAACAGATCGCATAATCGCACTGGTCAGTTAGGAAACCAGGGTTATGGAAATCAAGGTTACGCTATTCAAGGTTATGGAAACCAGAGACACGGATACCAGAACGTCAGGGAACAGGGTCAATCTAGACAAGGAATCTGGGGCAGGAGGAATAACGAACGGCAAAGCGACCGTAATTGGAGAGAGCGAAACCAAGGACAACAGGAGAACCAGGAGATTCAAATTAGACCTGCAAATCCTAATTCACGTCAGAGGAGGGGGAGTCTGACAAGGGATTGGCGCTAGTCCATAGGAATCCACCACATCTCTCACACAAAGAAGTTCGTGGAATAATAGTAGTTTAAGTGGTGTACATAGTAGAATAGGCAAATATATGAACCTTTCTACGGGGAACAATAATCGTTGCATTAATAGATCAAGATTGTTAAAGAACTAACACGCTGCGTTTTCTCGCATAAGAATTTACTGCTGCTAACTTTTTTTTGTTTATGTTCGCGATCTCCACTGTCGATGCGATAAGAGGCACTACCTTTCCATGAGCAATGTTTTTGTCCTTTCCTATCTGGTGTCCATGTTAAGGGATAATGATGACTGACGAGATGTCGAACAAACGGGCGCATACAAGAACGTGCTCTTAGAAGCGTTCTGAGAAGTCGTGATACGCTCCATAGCGGCCACAACCAGTGCGTGAGACGTTCATACCAATGCTGGCATGCACGCGTCAGTACACTGCAAGATTGTGGTATATTGCGTGATTTGGAGGATGAATATGGGCAGTATAGTTTTTACAGTGATGCGCCAGCATTGTTGTCTTGCAAGTCGGGGTGAACCTGTGAGCGTTTGACTCCAATGGTGCCCTAGACGGTAGAAAGGCGGGCATAAAGCCTACCATTCCTATGTGCTGGTTGGGGATTTAGCGTGATGCTCGTGACTGTCACAGATGAATAACCAAGGAATTATACTTGGAGATTCGTGACACACTGTGTAGCTGGCGTGTGTTGGGCGACTGAATCCGCAACGGGAACCAGTCCTGGCTTGGTCGTATTACATTGCCTCTGCAAAGGTGTGCTTTGATCGCGAAAACCGCATCACGCAGAAAAAGAAGTTGCAACTATAAATTTATTGTCTTGTATAGCCATGGCTAACCCAGTCTCTGGAGTTTCAGTGAGGCGTAGTGAGAACTCGGAGGCCATGTCGTACGGCGCGCACATCACTGTCGTCAACAGCGGCGAGCAGCGAGACATCTCAGCGTAACAGGAATTATGTGAGAGTGTTGTATAAGGTAACAACAAAAAAAAAAAAAGGAGAGAGAGAGAGAGAGAGAGAGAGAGAGAGAGAGATAGAGAAAGAGAGAGTACCATATACTAGGATAAGTTAAACTTTAGGATTTAACAATAACTATATCCTTAATATTGTGGTGGTTTTCTACCACAAGTGTTTGGCGCGCACCTGTTGGGATGCTATTTTTCATGTCACCAAACCACAGACCTGAGATGGAGGGACGATAGGCGAGCGAAAGTAGAATAGTTGCATGTTCTTTATAGCACAGTAAAACTTCGACCTGCATAACAACATGCAAAAGACATAGAATGTAGGTCGTTGGCAAATGGTAGTTAATTCTTGAGCATGTCTACTGTCGATCTATATAATTAATAGTAATATTAGTGCGGGCCCACACATTTAGTTATTCATCCATTACATAGCATCAGTTGTCACACACCATGTACAGTACTGAGATCAGTCTCTACACAAATATCAAAATAATAAATTGTAAATTGTAAATTGTAAAGTTAGTTCGCCTCCACGTGGTGCACCCTGGGTAACGCTAAATGAACTAACACAACTGGCGGCAGACCGAACGAAGAATTCCTGCCCCACATCACAGTGAAACAGAACGACAGACAAAGCGCTATGCAAGATACATACAACGGTCCTTTTAGGGACCAACTGACAAAGGATCTCGGACCATGCATCCGAATCTGCCATTTCAACATTGAGGGCATAAGCAGAGCAAAATGTCAAGTATTGCAGAGAATTTTACACGATAACGACATTGACCTGGTAGCCATACAGGAAACTCATGCTGAAAATAGAGCCCAACTTGAAGCTAGAGGAAGGATTCTGCGATATGATCTACTTGGAGCCACGTATGACAGACACTATGGCGTTGCGACATATGTGCGTGGGGACATAGAGGACGCCTTTCCAGTTGAAGCCTCCATTGCAAATGATATCCATGAAGTTGTCATCAAAATAGGAGAAGTTACAGTAACTAACATCTATAAACCTCCTGCTACTACATGGCCAGCTGAGGTGATAAAGATCCACCCACACCCAAGCGTATACGTTGGGGACTATAATGGTCACCACGAAATGTGGAAATATAGTACGAATGATAGCAATGGAGACATGCTGGTCGATTGGTCCGAGGAACAAAATACATATCTGGTCTTTGATGCCAAGGACCGAGGGACATTCAGATCAGCCGCATGGAACTGCGACTATAACCCGGATCTGTGCTTTGTTTCGAGGGATACAAGCGATAAACCACTGACAGCCTCTAGAAGGGTCCTGACAGACTTCCCTCATAGCCAGCACCGCCCTGTGCTTATTAATATCGGTCTATCCATCCCGATAATAAGGTCTTACCCTCGACCAAGGTGGAATTTTACAAAAGCTGACTGGACAAAATTTTCTGTACAACTTGATTATACCTTGAGCTGGATCCCTCCAACCAGCAAGAGCTATGAGAGGTTTGTGGGAGCGGTCATTAGCTCTGCGAAAACAGCGATCCCAAGAGGGTACCGCAAAAAATACATTCCCGGTTGGACAGGGATATGCGATGACCTGTACGCGGAGTTCCTCAAGAATGGGGACCGGGAAATAGCGGATGAACTATTACATAACATCGACTTTATTAGACGGCAAAAATGGGAGAATACTGTTGAAAATCTAGACTTTTCAAAGTCAAGCCGACAAGCCTGGTCCCTACTACGTAAACTTGGAGGCGCAAATCCACCTGAACGTAGAAAGGACGAAATATCTCCCAACAAGGTTGCATCCCGCATAGTTTCTGCGTCTAGAGCCCCACGAAATAGAAAGCACACAACAAAAGTGAAGAAAGACTTAAAAACATTAAAAAGGACCCGTGCAATGGACTCAGAATATTCATCAGATATTCGCATCGAGGAGGTTACCAATGCCCTGAAGAAGGTTAAATCAGGCAAAGCTCCGGGTTTCGATGGTATCCACCCTGAGTTCCTCAAACATGTTGGAGCCTACACAAAACAATGGCTGGCTAAGTTCTTTACGGACATTCTCCAAGTGGGTAACATTCCTCCCTCACTTAAACGAGCAAAGATCATCGCAGTCCTGAAACCTGGTAAACCAGGCGATAGACCAGAGAGTTACCGCCCCATTGCCCTTCTCAGTATGGTATATAAATTACTAGAAAGACTGCTCCTCAACAGAATAGGCCAGACTATACTAAAAAAAATCCCTATCGAACAAGCAGGATTCCGTCCATATCGCTGCTGTACAGATCAAGTCCTATCACTGACAACATATATAGAGGCGGGGTTCCAGAAGAAAAATAAAGTAGCTGCAGCATTCATAGACCTAACAGCAGCCTATGATACAGTTTGGAAACAGGGGCTCATGTACAAATTAATCTGTGCCGTCCCCTGCAAGAAGATAACCAACCTCATTGATGATATGTTGTCAAATAGAACATTCCAAGTAATAATGGGGAATGAGAGAAGTAAACAGATGAAACTCAATAATGGACTCCCACAAGGCTCTGTCCTTGCGCCCCTTCTTTTCAGCCTTTACATCGCTGACATGCCTGCAACCAGATCGCGCAAATTTGGTTATGCTGATGACTGGGCTCTAGCAACAGCCCACAGAAATATAGAAACTGCCGAAGATATCCTTACGAGTGACCTAGGGATTCTCAGCGAGTACTTTAAAAAATGGAGGCTACAACCTAGTGCTACAAAGACGGAAGTATCTGCCTTCCATTTGAACAACAAAATGGCCAACAGAGAACTACAAGTCTATCTAGACGGGAAATTACTAAATCACAACAAACACCCAAAGTACCTTGGGGTTACCCTAGATAGGACACTAACATTCAAAGAACACCTGACGAAAACTGCAGCGAAACTTAAAACACGCAACAACATATTGCAGAAGCTCTGTGGCACCACTTGGGGCTCCACAGCATCTACCTTAAGAACATCCGCACTTGGCTTGGTGTATCCAGTGGCAGAATACTGTGCCCCAGTGTGGCTCAACAGCAAACACACACACATGGTAGATAGCCAACTTAATGCAACAATGCGTATTATATCAGGCACAATCAGGCCAACTCCTACAGTGTGGCTGCCCGTTCTCAGTAACATAGCCCCTCCTAACCTGCGTCGTGAACACGCTCTGGTTAGAGAATTTCAAAAAATCATGACCAACCCTCTATTACAAATCCATGAAGATACTCACGACATCCAAGGAAACCGACTCCGGTCTAGGCATCCTCCACTGAAGACCGCACAGGCTCTGCACCAAACCAACTTCAAAATAAATGACCGATGGAAAGAGGAATGGGAGAGCAGAACAGTAGTAAACTGCCACAGTATGCCATGCATCTTTAGTAAACCAAAAGGATTTGATTGCCCTCGCAAAGTTTGGTCAACTCTTAATCGTATCAGAACCAACTGTGGGAGATGTGCCGACTCCTTACACAGATGGGGTAAACTTCCTTCGGCCGCTTGCGACTGTGGCGCTGAGAGACAGACGGTCAAACACATCGTGCAGGAATGCCCACTAAGGGCATACGAGGGTGACCCACAAGATTTCCTAATGGCGACCCAAGAGGCAATCGACTATTTACTATCTAAGCTGGACGTCTGCTTGTGACTGGTCTTCTGTGAGTGTAACTTCACAATTGGCGGTGTCCTTATATACAAACTGTTATTTATTGCTCTGTTTATACATATGTGATTTTTTTTTAAAAAAATCGTGTTGTTTCTGTAATTTTTACTGTGATGTTATGAGCCATACGCTAAATAAATAAATATCAAAATAAATTATTTCCATGTCTAGATTAGATATACCAAGATTTTGTTATAATGATAGCCATAGATTGATAACTATAAAATTAAAATAAGAGTGTCTGAAATGACAGACCATCAATGTATCGTTACATAAATTTATTATAGCATAGAAGGTCATGGGAAAAAGTTAGGCATAAGATTTTTGTCAGAACTGTGCAGCTGACAGGAATCGTGGCAATGCAGAGGCCGGCCGGAGCAAAAAACAAGAGGTCATCGGCTATCTGCAAGAATGGGAGCGTCAGCGTGCCACCTGACGAGAAGGGTGCGGGAGCGTCCGGTCCTACAAGCTGACAGTATACCTGAGGGATTAGGCGGCAGACAGCCCTTGCCGGGCCGCAAGCGAAAGTGTGGCTGGCCGTTGACACTGACACGCGACCAGCACGCTACAGCCAGCTAGCTCTCCGTACGCGGCAGCCGTTTGGAGGGATTCCCTGCGGCAGTCCACGTTGTCGTGAGTACACGAAGAAGATCACATATGGTGCCAGAACCTGCGCCTCATGTGCCTCAGGACAGAAAGGGACGCTATATAATCACCTACTTGAGTTTTTACAACTCACTAGCATTGGTCGATCTGCATACACAAAGCAGTATCATGCCACAAACTCTAAGAAATGAATTATCTCATTTCTAACTTATCCTCTCACTTAGAGAGCAGTTGTAGCAATCGTCGCTCCTAGTTCGATCCTGTCTGGATGACCTCACACACTTGTGGAGTCACTCCACGTGCCATCATCCCTCATCGAACTGCAATATTGGGAAATGTAAAGTACTGTCCAGGGAGAGAAGATACCTGGACTAGTGATGTATCCCAACTAGTAGACCTCAGAGACAATTAATCAACGTGAGGAGAGCCTATCACTATGTCTTCCTATCGTACTGCCGTGATCATATGCGTGGGTCTTGTTGCAATCTCAACAGAGTAGATGCTCCAGCACACCCTATTGCTGTTGCAACAACGTAGCAACAACAGCCGACATTTAGCGCCCTCTGATGTCAGTACTGTGGCCCCATCCCAAAAGCCCCCCTCCGATGCTCAAGACATGGAACCATGTGCATCAATGCAGGAATTTAATTGCAGAGCATTCCAACTCTGATTGTAAAGAATAACATATTTAGAGCGTGAATGTCTGTGTGAATCAGTGTTTGGAAGGGGCTCCCTGGGTATGGATGTGTGATGTGAGTGTTAGAGTTCCATATTAAGAAGGTGAAGTTGGCTACATCATAAACAATCCTCCCTCTATGAGCTGCATTTTTCAGTTGCAGTGACTTTTTTTATAGAGTGCAGCATGTGGAGTCAGTTTGCAAGATTGTTCTTGGGCGATTGACTCACTACCTTGCTCCTAAGTGAGCCAACCGCTCACCAATTACAATCTAAAATGGCGTAGGGGCTATGAGAGGTGGCATGAGTCCCCTCTCATATTTCTATCTTACGATTTTCCTCTCTGATTGCATGTGGTGAAAAGTTGCTATTCCTTCACACGCGGACTTCCCACGCAGCGTCTCTCGTCACCCGGGTGGTCCTGTGACAGGCGGGCTATGCTGATCTTGAAAGGGTAAGCCGACGGTGTGAGGGAGTCAAGTGAATGCTTTCCAGACGCCGACGTTGTAGATTAGCGGTGGAGACACGCTCGCAGGGGCCTGAAATAGCGGCTGGGCTAGAGGTTCCGTTACTACGCAGAAACTTAGTGAAAACACTTTCTGGCGGGCTACCAGCGAGGCGTGGGAATGACTTGTGTACCCAGGTAGTTGTGGTGGGCAAATTCCCTCGCTTTCTGCAAAATCGTAACTGTGATTGGCTTGCTCAGGGCATAGCTCCGTGACGTAGCAAAATCGGCGCAGAAATTGGCGCCAAGAATCTCCATTGGTGGAATGGTAGTGCTCCGGCAATAGAGTGGAATTTTCCGCCGGTTTTCGAGTTGTAACGGTTAACCACGGCCACTGGTGTGGGTGTGGGAATGTTCTGTGTTCGGTTTGTATGGGTGCTTTTGTGGGGAGTCGGCTCTCGCCTTTCGGTCAGAGTAGGTTACAAGACTGAGCTCTCGCTGCTCTGGTCTGCCTGCCTCCCGTTGTCTGTCTAATATACTTTTATTTAATGGTAACTGTTTGACGAAGTTGCTGAAGTTTCGACTTCAACATAACTTTCCGAGTACAGTTGGCAATTGAGCGTTCTGCGTACAAGAGGCCTATGTTGTCTGTCTTGAGCAGTTTTGGCTAAAGTTGACTGTATCGGAGTTACTGGGTGACTTTGCTTGTTAAAATCAATCACTGTACCGTCAGTGATTGTGTGGCGAGCCTTCTTCATCTCCCTCAGAGGCGCATTTGTATTGCTAGGAAGTCTTTAGTCTGGAACAACCAGGCCAGGATAATTTTCTTTGGGCTATACTCACGACATTATCATCACCACGACGGGATGTCGAAGCAACCAGCCATCGCCTCCGGTATGCCAGATCGTGTCCGTGCAGCTAAGAAGACAGCTTGGCAATGTACGTCCGCAGCACCAGCAAAGCAGGCAATTTTGCTAGGTGATAATCCGAGCTCAGCAGAGCGCGCCTTTTTGTCTTTTTAACTTTGATCTGTGTTGGGTGTTCATTGTCTGAGTTCTCACTAATGTAGCAGCAATTAATGCTGGGTTGGCTGTGTGTCTCTCTTAAGACTTGAGTTGCAAGGAATACCACTTCGTCATAAATGTCACAATCTAGTTTAGGGACAAGTTCACCTTCACAGCATTTATTTGAGTACCCAATTTGAGCCAATTTGGTGTATTGTATTTGTTTCATGTGTTTTTGTTTATTATTTTGAGTTATAATAAATCATATTGTTATTTTGGACAGAACTTTCATTCTGTTAATCGGTAGAGCAACCCTATCATTTCTCACTACGTTAATGAAACGTTCCTTTATTTAACTTATTTATCAAATTAAATTATTGCAGGTGCCAAACTCTTTTCTACTCCACTTGCATGGTCGATTACAGTCAGTTCGCGTTTCTTTTTAATCCATGTGCAATAGCAAAAGTCGGAGTTAGAATAGGGGGGGGGGGGCTTAAAGCATCATTTACATATGTAGATTCTAGAAGAATTTAGTGTTAAATACACTGCTTGCCCCGGCACCTCGCACATTTACTTACAGTTCTTGAAAAAGTCCTCATGTGGGGTGCTGGGGATTCCATTTTTGAAGGTATTTATAATATGAAAATTTTCTTTTCCATGATTTCGTAACATTTTCAGTTTTATCTCGTTCAGGTGGATTCACTTTACGACATCTTCAGTATTTTACTTTGTCGTTAGTTGACCCTTAAATATTTTTTCGTTTTCCACTTTCTTCCACTATCTTATATTCAGATCAGACAACATTCTGCAGAAGATGCTTACTTGCATAAGATTTGCATTAAAATAATTGAGAGTTTACGCCTTTTAAAAGATGTTTGTTTCTTTTACTACACTGCCATGTTAAGATATTTCTTCAGGTTATTAAAGTTAATATTCTCTGTCAGAGCAATGAAATTTAGTTTTTGGTCTCGAGGAGCTATTTTAATGATATCTGAGATTTTGATTTTTCGTTCAGGGATTAGTAATCGAACCTGTTTCATTGTGACATGAAATCCGACTTGGGTGTTACGTCATTTAAAAATATGAGTCTATTAAAAAGTTTCCTCTCTTAAAAACTGACGTTTTTCTCAACTTGCTTGTTTTCTGTTGGTTTTCTCACTTGCAGTATAGTTTTCAAGGAACGAGGACGAGGAGAAACGTTATAATTAAACGTTTTCGTAAGCTCTTCACTGACGCTTCTAAATAGAGATCCGGAAAGCCATAACGTATAAACTTCCAGTATTCCTGTACACAAGCACACACACACAAAGCGAGAGAGAGAGAGAAAGATGTACTGGCGCACGCACACGCGAACATCCACACTGTAATAAGCAGAGTTCAAAGAGAGAACTGGAAAGACACGTGAACGAAAGAAAAAGCAAGAAGTTACAGGCAAAGTCTGGAATTGTGGATTGCGAGCAATGCGTAAATGCCCAGGTTATGTCTTAGAGGTAGAGTGTATGGTGTACGCTTACCTAAATTTAACCTGTTACGAGATGTCTCGTGCATGTACGTGCCGTCTTGATGTCATTTATTAGTGGTGTGACATTTAGTATAATGGTTGTCTCGTTTCCGATGAATATGAACCTGGTGCGGACAGTAATATCCTCACCTCAAGAAGCATCAAGGGTGTAAGTAAGCTAAATATCTGCAGTCGATGATGAGATCGTCGAAAACAATGTCGTCAATGCATTACTTTGGGAATTCAACCACCAATTAGTAAAACGCCTGATGATCAGAAGCTGCGCGTCACTATCTCCTCTCTCCTTATAAGTGACAAAAACGTCTTCCACCACCGGGAATAAAGCCAGCTACCCAAGTTCACTGACACTGCACAGCGTATGTTATCAATTAAAGATACGGACGTGGCTAAGGAGGAAAACCCAAAGAGAAGGTAGGATAAAGAAAGTAGATCGGCAAAAAAAGGAGAGGAATAAGAAGAATAACAAGATAGACACTGAAACTTCAATCTTTTGTGCCCTAACCGCAGTTGTTAATGTTGCTGCACTTCAGGTTCTGCTGTTATTGAAATGAAAAATTCATTTTCTCTTCTGGAGTTAACAGGAAGCAGCCATCGCCATGAATGCCGGATGGTATGACATATATGACATATTCAGACAGGAAGGCACTGTATCGTCAAGTTCCATTTTGAAAGTAGCTACGCCGTTTTCCATATATACATTCATAGTCCTCAGGCAGTCTTTAGGCTCGTGGCGGAGGATACTTCTGCTACCATTGCGATAACCCCTCATGTGTTGCGGTGGTGATCAGTAGGTGGGTAGAACGACTATCGTCGAATTTCTGCACGAGTTCCAATTTCTCTGCGTTTCCCATAATGAAGATTTACGAAATTTGTCTGTAGGGATGTATTGTGTTGCCTGAATCTTCTTAGAATGAACGCTCTAGAATTTTTAACAGTAAGCCCGAAGGTGATGTTGAAAGCCTCTCTTGTAGCGCCTGCCACTGGACTTTCATGAGCATTTCCGTGCCGCTCCCGCGCTTACAAATGAAACCATTACGCACCATGCCTCGTTTTGCATCACTTAGGTTCCGAGAGTTCCGGAAACTGCGAAGAAAATTGAAATAGAGATCAACATAAATATCATTTCCACTCTTTTTATTGCTCATGAAAACCACACATTGCATGTTGTACCGCCATACAGCGAGACCTTCGAAGGTGGTGGTCGAGTTTGCTGTACACACCGGTACCTCCAGTGGTACGTCGTCCTGCATTGATACATGCCTGGATTCGTAGTGGCATACTATCCATAAGTTCATCAAGGCACTGTTGGTCCATATTGTCCCACTCCTCAACGGCGACTCGGCGTAGGTCCCTCAGAGTGGTTGGTGAGTCACGTCGTCCATTAACAGCCCTTTTCAATCTATTCCAGCCTTGTTGGGTAGGATTCATGTCTGGAGAACTTGCTGGCCACTCTAGTCGAGCGATGTCGTTATCCTGAAGGAAGTCATTCACAAGATGTGCACGATGGGGGCGCGAATTGTCGTCCATGAAGACCAATGCCTTGCCAGTATGCTGCCGATATGGTTGCACTATCGGTCGGAGGATGGCATTCACGTATCGTACAGCTGTTACGGCGCCTTCCATAACCACCAGCGGCGTACGTCGGCCCCACACGATGCCCCCCAAAACAGGAGGGAACCTCCACCTCGCTGCACTCGCTGGACAGTATGACTAAGGGGCTCCGTCTCACCCGGTTGCCAGCAAACACGTCTCCGACGATTGTCTGGTTGAAGGCATGTGCGACAATCATCGGTGAAGAGAACGTGATGCCAATCCTGAGCGGTCCATTCGGCAAGTTGTTGGGCCCATCTGTACCGCGCTGCGTGGTGTCGTGTTTGCAGAGATGGACCTCGCCATGAACATCGGGAGTGAAGTTGCATATCATGCAGGCTATTGCGCATAGTTTGAGTCGTAATGCGACGTCCTGTGGGTGCACGAAAAGCATTATTCAACATGGTGGGATTGCTGTCAGGGTTCCTCCGAGCCATAATCTGTAGATAGCGGTAATCCACTGCAGTGGTAGCCATTGGGTGGCTTGAACAAGGCATGTCATCGACGGTTCCTGTCTCCCTGTACCTCCTCCATGTCCAGACGCATGGCCTTGGTTCACTCCGAGACGCCTGGACACGTCCCTTGTTGAGAGCCCTTCCCGGTACAAAGTAACAATGTGGACACGATCGAACCGCGGTATTGACCATCTGGCATGGTTGAACTACAACACGACAACACGAGCCGTGTACCTTCTCCTGGAGGAATGACTGGAACTGATCGTCTGTCAGACCCCCTCCGTCTAATAGGCGCTGCTCATACATGGTTGTTTAAGTCTTTGGGCGGTTTTAGTGACATCGCTGAACAGTCAAAGGGACTATGTCTGTGATACAATATCCACAGTCAACGTGGATCTTCAGGAGTTCTGAGAACCGGGGTGACGCAAAACCTTTTTTGATGTGTGTGTTAATACTGCTTAATTCGCGTATCAGACTGAGGAGCAGTACTCCAGATTCGGTCGAACGATATTTTTTTACGCTACCTCTTCCGTGGGTGAATTACTTTGTGAGCGTGTGGGTGCTATTCTGTCATTCTGCGCAACAGATTAATCTGAGATGTACCCTTTACTCTGTGGCTCCCGCAAGATGCAATTTCCACCCCCACACTACTACAGAAGTCAGACAGACGCTCCTAACGTTCTAAAGAGAAATGCCTGAAAGCTTTCAGCAATAAATATCTTTTGGAGTCGTCCGCTGTAAGGAAATGACACAAACAATCACAAAATTTCTTACGTAACTAGTGGGATACTTGGGTACTAGAGTAGTGCTAGTTAGAGTAAGAAAAACATGAAACTAACGAAAATTATTATTTATTTTTGCAAAAATTCTGAGAAACCACAATGGCACTTTTAGTTATGAACTGAACAATTTATTTCAGGGTTGTTTTCGGAATGCGAAGTTACCTCTTAAGGATAGGATTCGCTAATGAAATTTCTATACAAAGTTTAAGATAGTTATTGACTTGGCAGAATGGCTGAGAGCCGCGCCTACTCAACTTGAATAATTATCCATTAGAATGTTGCTAGGTACAGTCGAGGCTGTTGTGTGTGAAATGCAGTGAAGTGTATTGTTATGGAGAAACATGGGGCTCGCAAGAGCTGTAGCGCACAATACCGAAAGCTGCGATGACTACTGTCTACGCCGCTCGCTGCTGACAAATAATATAACTCTCGTTCTATCTGGATTGACCTTCGCCAATCAAACTCTTCCTACGCCTTGATGAAGTCAAGCACTCTTATTCGCTCCTAGTCCAACTATTGGCATAGTACACTGGTCAGATAACTAGTCAATCACGATGCCACTCAAAAATTCGCTCGCAGTCATTTGACTATAACTCTGTCCGTTCACACCGCACAATTAGTGTGGCGGCCAACACAGTGAACAACGCTTAATCGCAAGGACTCAATATAGAGTTGCACTCCGATTTGCTCCCGACAAAGGTGCTCTTCCAGTGAAGTACTGAGGAGAGACTTGTTCCTCGCTCTTTGAGTTCACGTATGAGAGCACACGCTCTCATTACGTGATCTCGCTCCAAGAGCAACAACGGAACGGCCCCTCTCCACACCAGACGTGAAGGGGAATATCTTTCGGTCTTTTCCATTACTCCTTCAGCTCAAGGCGTCAGAAATATCGTCTGCTAATCAGCATTGCTCCTCTAAAATGGGAGAATGACGTTTCGTTTAAGGCGACCAATCAGGAAATCCATAGCATCGGCGTTTGGAGTTTGCTGTCTCCCTGTGAAAACCTCTGAAACTATGTGGTATGTTTGTAAAGAATGCGTAGGCTGGGCGCTCCCACACAATGTAGCAGAATTTGCTTTTAAGCCGGACACGGGGTCGTTCTCCCCTTTCACTCGGGCAAACGCTGTCAACTCCACGGGCAGTCGCCGTCCGACGTAGATAGGCTGAATCGTCCTCTGAAGGGACCGGCCTCTCGGCGTGTGTTCTGCCTCTCTCGAACTAAAAGCTATTGTGGCCTTCGTGTCTTGAATGTGTGTGTGTGTACGCCAGCCTCGAGTATCTCAACCCTGGTGCGCACTTGCTATTTGCGTATTGTTTACATGAATTCATAAAACATTGACTTTATCTTATCGAGTTTGGGTTCGAATGAAGCGTCTTGATGTGCGGAATATGATTGTGAGGGCGGAATATGTAAGCAATGAAGGTCAGGAGACCACGACGTCTTACAGCTTCCTCAAGGATTCTTCCATTGATTCTTAATTTGTAATCTTCTTTCTGTCATATCAAGTGACACATGGTCATTCCACTTTAGATTGTTTTGACAGTTACGCTTGAGTGTTTTGCAGTTGACATTGTATCCAGTGACTTGGCACCGATAGTGTAATCGAAGCTTCAGTGGGTTTTTATGCCTATTTTGGCACTGTATTTTACGGTTCTGTATGGAGAAGGTCAACTGCCAGTTCCTGCAAGGTGTATCGATCATCTCAAGCTCTTTCAGCGTTGCATTTCAGTTTTCTAGCGTAGTGACTTCTCTACATACTGCAGCATGGTCTGTGATCAGAACGCCACTGTAAAACTTCCTGCGCGTACTCATGATGCTACTTCCACATTCACTGATTTCTCTGCATTTAGAATGACGGCTGAGTTTAGTGAAATGGGATGTCCTGATAGAGTCACAAATGTGTTCCGATAGTCTTTAACTCTTGTTTATTGGAACTGAATCGAATGCCTGACGGAAGTCAAGGACGACAGCATCAATGTGGTGGCCGTTCCCTATTACGAAGGCCGTGTTGCTTGGCTTTCAGGATATTGTCCCTCTCCGAAAAGGTCATAATATTTCAGCTCAAGACGTGTCCCATAATTATACTACAACGCAGTCCACCAAGTATAATCATGTGTCCAGGTCTTCTTGAAAATGGAGATGACATGCGTGTTATTACGAGCATCGTACAATCGCTTGGTACTTTCCAGTACTTTGGTTCCAGTGACCTGCGAAAAATTTTCGCTGGAAGGAGCAATATCTCTCGCATAATCTACACAAAATTTCACAGGTGCCTCATCAAGTCCACCAGCTATTCAAGGACGTACGAATTTAGCTGGTTTTCTAATTTTCGATGAAATAGTGAAATTCGTATACTAAAAGATGTTTTAATGGGAAAAATGATAATGTTTTCTAAACTAAACTAAAACCTTAACTGCTTTCCCTCTCTCTCTTAATGTGCTGTTAGTACATTTACTGTTGTCATGTGAATAACGAGGCAATTTCTGGTCTGTTGCAGCAACTACCTACAGCTCTGAGAAGGCATTTTCATGAGATACTTAAGAATATATGATTTGTATGTCTCTATTTTACTACCATAGAAGCTTTGTACAAAGTACAAAGTATGCGTATAATGGGTGGACTATGAAGGAAGATGCTGTTTATACATTCGTTTCACAATCTGTAACCTCTGCCACATTGTGTCGCGTGTTAACGGCATTACTTGAAAAAAAAAATCGTTAGTATCTTACGTAACCCCTATTACTACCTTATGATATAGTGGTAGTAGTGATGATTTTTTTAAATACTTTGGTTTCATTGCCGAAGCACAATTTTCCCCAGATAAATTACCCGGTGGTAACGCCCATGTTGCAAACAACTGGGGTACAGGATTAGAATTTCACGACCGGCAGGGGGCAGATTCTGGTAATTCACCTAGCAGATAAAACATTGGCAACCTAAATTCATTCCACTGCTACGCTCCTAACCTCCGTTCTACCTAGACTAGCCCCCCTCCGCCCCCCCCCCCCTCCCCAAAAGAAATCGATCGTTAGTGACTAACATAAGTGATAGTTTTACAGAGTTCTAAATTACGGATGTTCGGGAGCAAGGACGAGTTTGAACTTTGCGCCATTTTGTCATATGAAGAGTGGCAGCCGTGGTTTTTTCATGTTTGTTACCTGCTATCCTACCCATTAGTAGCCTGATACCTTTTGTGTGGTGGAAGTCAAAATGGTTCAAATGGCTCTGAGCACTATGGCACTTAACTTTTGAGGTCATCACTTTGAACTAGTTAAACCTAACTAAGGACATCACACACATCCATGCCCGAGGCAACATTCAAACCTGCGACCGTAGCGGTCACGCGGTTCCGCACTGTAGCGCCTAGAACCGCTCGGCCAAACCTGCCGGCGAGTTGGAAGTCCCACAGCAAAAGTTCGTGAACTGCGTGTTCGTGAATTGCATGTGACGCTCGGACGTAATACTGCTCCAACCGAATCATGAGTTCGGGAGTTGATCACCATGGATTCTGTTTCAGACGTTAAGGAAAAAGGAAGAACAGCTTTCTGTCCGAACGCAAGAAAACATAACTGTCGTGCGTGGCAGTGTGACCGTTAGCAACGGAAAATCGATTCGCCGACGAGCTCAACAATTGAATCATCAAGTTCACCGTATGAAATCCTTTCAAAAGATCCAACTGGTGGGTAAAGTTGAAGCCTGCAGAACATGGGAATAGACATCGATTTGATCAGTGGCTCTTGGCTCGACGAGCGGAGGACGAGAACTTCACAAAAAGAATAATTTTCTTAGATGAGACGCACTTCCACCTCAGTGGGTACGTCAGTAAGCCGAACTGAAGAATTTGGCGTAACGAAAATCCGTGAGTGACTTTGGAAACTGAGATGCAACCACAGCTCAGAACTGTGTGGTGTGGGTTGTGGGCAGAAGGAGTGATCGGCCCGTACTCTTTTGAAAATGATGTGGATTTATTCATATACAGGCGGGAGAAGTTACTTAATGTGTTTGTTAAAAAACCATTATACTTTCAATAAGTTTTGTATGTTCTACAGTACTTCAACATTCGTCCCTACTTCCCGGACACCCTCTAAAATACAACGATGCGGAAGCCATTGACAATGCTGTTGCCCAGTTACCAACACATCCTGAATAGAGCCCTATCTGCGAAACATATATTTTGCAGGAGGTGACAACGCATCATTGTATCATGTGACAGCGTTTAAGTGCTTGGAATGCGTGATGGCGGTAATTGAGGAAGCAGATTTCTTTCCAGGGTACGCGTTGTCTGAAATAAATCTAGGAGCAGGCCCCGGAGTGCTACGGCAGAGAATGACCCCAGCGCCGTGAGACGGTGCCGCCGGGGCGGGAAGAATGCGAGGAATTTTTTGATTCTCTGGGGCTGTAAGCGGGACGCGGCGCGGCGCGGCGCGGGAGTGATTTAGTGGGCAGATAGCACCGGCCGCGGCTGCGCTTATCGGAACGGGGAGCCGGTCGTTTGTTTACTGCTGCATCTGACGGCCCACCACTTCTGTTGGCGACTGCTGCAGCAAGCTGACGAGACGAAGACGCACGATCCAAGTTCCCACCGAGCTAGTTTGTTGGCACCCAAGAGGTTAAAAGCGAAAGATGTAGTAAACATACACCTGCATTTATTCTGGGCAGTTCATGTGGTTCCGCTGTGAACTGTTATGACTTACTCGCTTGTGCAGGCCTTGTCTTAACCCCAGAAGACGGGGGAATGGGGTGCGGGGACGGGGAGCTGGGTTAGGATTATGTATACAGCGTAAAGTTGTAGGGCGCTCGAGCATGTACAATGATTCTCAAAACACAGAGGTATGTACTCAGTACACACATTTGTTATTAAATTTCCAAGCTAAACATGAGGGCCAATGACAGAATCAAGGTTCACAATACGTGAAGAACAGTAAGTGTAAGAAAGATCTCTTAACATTTGTAAAATTTTACTGGAGCAGTAGCTGGTTAGTTGCCTAACTCAGGAAATAATAACCCAGGCACGTTCTTTATTAGTCTGAAGAAATAAGCCCCAAAACAGCGAAGGTATGATCTAGGACAAAAGAAGGAATTCTCCGAATGAGACGGAAATGGGTAGATGTGATATACATGTACAGACTAACAAATGATTACAGTTTCAGGAAAACTGAATGATTTATTCAAGAGACAGAGCTTCAAAAATGGAGCAAGTCAATAACGCGTTGGTCATACAACGGCTAGGCAATGATTGATTGAGTTGCAGGATGTCCTCCTGAGGATTATCATACTAAATTGTGCCCAGTCGACATGTTAGATAGTCAAAATCCCGAGATCATGGAAAGGCCCTGCCCAAAATGCACCAAACGTTTTCGACTGGGGAGAGAGTCGGCGATCTTCCTGGCCAAGGTAGGCTTTCGCAAGCACGAAGACAAGCAGTACACACTCTCGCCGTGTGAAGGTGGGAATTATCTTCCTGAAATGTAAGCTCAGAAAGGCTTGCCATGAAGGGCAAAAAAATGGGGCGTGCTGTGCTGTAAGGGTGCCGCACGTCACAACCAAATGGGTCCCGCTATGAGTAAAAATGGCACCCCAGACCAGTACTCCTGGTTGTCACGCCATATGGCGGGCGACTCTCAGGTTGGTATCCCACTGTTGTCCAGGGCGTCTCCAGACACGTCATCACTGGTCATTGGGCCTCAGTTCAAAGCAGGACTTATCGCTGAAGGCAACTCGACTCCAGTAAATGAGATACTATGTCGAATACGTGTCTGGAGACGCCCTGGACAGCAGTGGGGTAGCAACCTATCACCCACCAAACTTGCCGACTAGCAAGAGTGGTGGTCTGGTGTGCAATTTCATTTATAGCAGGATCCCTTTGGTTGTCATCGACGGCACACTTACAGCACAGAGGTACGTGGACGATATCCTACGCCCAGTTTTGTTCTTCTTCATGGCAAGCCATCCTGGGCTTACATTTCACCAGATTTTCGCCCGCACATGGTGAGAGTTTGTACTGCTTGTCTTCTTGTATCCCAAATCTTATCTTGGCTAGCAAGGTCGTCGAATCTCTCTCAAGTTGAGAACGTGTGGAAAATTATGGGCAGAGTCCTTCAACCAGCTCGAGATTTTGACGATCTGACCCGCCAGTTGGACAGAAAGTGACACGATAACCCTCATGAAGACATCCAACAACTCTGTCAATCAATATCAAGCCCAATAACTTCTTGCATGATGGTCAGAGGTGGACCAACCCGTTACTAACTTTCCCAATTTGTTAAGCTGATTGTCTGGAATAAATTGTCCAATTTTTCTGAAAATCATTTGTTTCCTGTGGATGTACATCACATCTATCGATTTCCGTCCCATTCGGATAGTTCCTTCGTGGTGCGTCTTTTTTTTCTTTCTTTTTTCCTCGATTGTATAATCTTTTACAAATGTTCCCTGATTAGATAAATCATGGTATAAGAACACGAATGTCCTGAATAGACAGACATCCAGCGCTGTTAATACCTGTCAGTCCCTGACATGAAATCCATGATCGTTGCAGAACAGCACAAAGTCCTTGTGAGGGTAGGAGGAAGTTAGCATGGTAAACCAGCTGTAGAACCCGGTCACTTCGGAATTAGTGAAAAAGAGCTAGCTGATAGCCTAGTCAACGCAGGGGCAACGACCTCATATGTTGGATCGGAACCTGCCTTAACCATGAGGAAGACAATGGTAAAATCTAAACTACGTAGCTGGATCAAAAGTCAACATTTAGAATAATGGAGTAAAATCCAAAAACAAAAACATAGCAAGCTAATGTCGTCGAAACCATGTTTTAAGAGAAGTTCCGCAATAGTGGGCTTCAGTAGAAGGTAGATGAAGTTCATGGTAGGTCTAAAGACTGGCCACGGGAACTTCAGGAAATACCTGCACACGATAGATGTAGAGAAATAAGCCCTTACGCGCAGTGTACGTGATACAGGGGATAAAACCGCACTACATTAAACGGTTCCGTTTTTTGCCCTAGTGGGCAAAAAACACAAAATATTTGGATCATTAATTCCTTAAGAAATTCTAGGTAAGAGGGACCTAATAAAGGTACGCCAGCTACTTGTCAAGAGTACTGGCTGGTTTTTCTACAAGTAGAATGACAGGGAAAAACGTCGCGTAATAAACGATGTGGGCAACAGGGGACTAGGATCACTGTTGTTTCTTCTCCCTGGCTAAATCAAATCGAATCACGTCAACCCCGAAAGTGATCATGTTCATGGACTTACTCCTCTCCTATGCTATACTGCCCTGACCATTCCGAAGTTAAGAGAGATGTAATGCCTGAAAGCTTGATTTTCCAAACTCTAGACGATTCCACTGAATAGAAATTATACTGCAATGTGACCAATGGGAAGCTACAAAATAAACGCTGTGAATCAGACTTCTGCAGTTTACTTGCCAGTCCACAGTACTTGCCAGCTCTTCATACTGCCTAGTGGAGACCCAACAGAACTTGAGAAGTGAACTAACCACATACAACGCTACACATTACCCTAATCACTCAACGCTGGAAGCAACAGCGGAAGACCACTTCACAGAAACAAACCAATCTTGTATCAGAAACTTTGCGCTGTAGATTGTCGACCATCTAGTAGCCACAAGGTTAGAGAGTAGAGGCTCGTCGAGCTGTAATTCGTGCAATGGTAAAATGAGAGAAGACAGGAGAGATGCATTCAAAAGCGTTATCTAAAGAACGTAGTGATTAGTTACAGTATGCTCGTAAGAACCAAAAAGAATTTTAAAAGCGCTGCTCCCAGATCAGAGGTAGAGGCTCTCATGTCTTCGCTTCTAATTGATTTTGGTGTGTTATTAGCTATTTCATAGTGCTTATTTTGAAATAACAGTCTTGTCATTCTTTAGAAGAAAATGAGGTCTAGGAAAACACTACAAATATGAAAGATGAACATTCTTTTTAAGATGAGCTTATCTTCCTTGATATTATCGCCTGGTAATTTTTGCTCACTTTGGTTGTCGTTGTGGTCTTCAGTCCTGAGACTGGTTTGATGCAGCTCTCCATCCTGCTCTATTCTGTGCAAGCTTCTTCATCTCCCAGTACTTACTGCAACCTACATCCATCTGAATCTGCTTACGGTATTCATCTCTTGGTCTCCCTCTATGATTTTTACCCTCCACGCTGCCCTAAAATGCTAAATTTGTGATCCCTTGATGCCTCAGAACATGTTCTACCAACCGGTCCCTTCTTGTCAAGTTGTGCCACAAACTCCTCTTCTCCCCAAATCTGTTCGATACCTCCTCATTAGTTATGTGATCTACCCATCTAATCTTTAGCATTCTTCTGTAGCACCACATTTCGAAAGCTTCCATTCTCTTCTTGTCCAAACTATCTATCGTCCATGTTTCACTTCCATTCATGGCTACACTCCATACAAATACTTTCAGTAACGACTTCTTGATACTTAAATCTATACTCGATGTTAACACATTTCTCTTCTTCAGAAATGCTTTCCTTGCCACTGCCAGTCTACATTTCGTATCCTCTCTACTTCGACCATCATCAGTTATTTTGCTCCCAAAATAACAAAACTCGTTTACTACGTAAGCGTCTCATTTCCTAATCTAATTCCCTCAGCATCACCCGACTTAATTCGACTACATTCCATTATCCTCGTTTTCATTTTGTTGATGTTCATCCTATATCCTCCTTTCAAGACCCTGTCCATTCCGTTCAACTGCTCTTCCAAGTCCTTTGCTGTCTCTGAGTGAATTACAATGTCATCGGCGAACCTCAAAGTTTGTATTTCTTCTCCAAGGATTTTAATACCTACTCCGAATTTTTCTTTTGTTTCTTTACTGCTTGCTCATTATACAGATTGAATAACATCGGGGAGAGACTACAACCCTGTCTCACTCCTTTCCCAACCACTGCTTCCCTTTCATGCCCCTCGACTCTTATAACTGCCATCTGGTTTCTGTACAAATTGTAAATAGCCTTTTGCTCCCGGTATTTTACCCCTGCCACCTTCAGAATTTGAAAGAGAGTATTCCAGTCAACATTGTCAAAAGCTCTCTCTAAGTTTACAAATGCTAGAAATGTAGGTTTGCCTTTTCTTAATCTTTCTTCTAAGATAAGTCGTAGAGTCAGTATTGCTTCACGTGTTCCAATATTTCTACGGAATCCAAACTGACCTTCCCAGAGGTTGGCTTCTACCAGTTTCTCAATTCGTCTGTAGAGAATTTGCGTTAGTATTTTGCGGGTGCTATAAATTACTCATCTCTCTCTGTGCTTGTTGCCTATTTCCCACATAATCTTTAATAACCACTTACCTTTGCAGGGACCGGTACCTGTACGAATGTCCCTAGCTTCCCAATTCACACTCCTGTATTTTTTCTTTCATGTTTCGACGTGCCTTATGACAGCTGGAACGATGAACAGGCGGCAGCGCTTCAGAGAGAAGAGACTGCAGTGTTTTGTGAAGCAGACGGCCGCTTGCATTTACGACTGCGCCGACGGCCGAGTGCTTATTCATGTACGATGTTGAGCCTTGGTCTTGAAGTATGGTAACAACAGAACGTGTTTCATGGGGGAGCTGTATGTTATTGGAGTGACTCACTTCCTCATATTGGTAGCTGGCACTGGGCGACTCTCCGCCATCCGTTGGTTCTAAACCAGCACAACTTGACGTATAGAACCATTAAGACCTAATCTGAGCAAAAAGCTAAAACGTGTGTATTCGCCTACTGCTCCGCAAACATACATTCATACACTTCATCGAATATGGTGAAGAAGGAATACGGTTTAAAATCCCGTCAAATATTCAGTCACAGAAGACAGAGCTCCAGCTCGAATTTCAAAAACCTGAGGAAGAGAATAAAAGGTGTCCTCTGGGAAACGGAAGAGGAGGAGATTAGTGTTTAACGTCCCGTCGAGAAAGATGCCATTAGAGATGGAGTACAAGTTCGGGTTAGAGAAGGGCGGGGAAGGAAAGCAGCCGTGCCCTTTTGAAGAAACAATCAAGCGAATTAAGGAAATCTCGGAAAACCTAAATCTGCATTGTCGGATGCGGATTTGAACCGTCGTCCTTCCGAATGTCAGTCCAGTGTGCTAGCCACTGCCCTACCCCTCTGGGCAACATACATCTCATCAGACTCCTTGAAAAGTTTGGAGGAACTAATTAAAACGTAAATCTCAATGCCAAGTGAAAGAGTTGAGCCTCACTAAGTTGCACTTGGAAGCAATAATAAGTTCTTGATAAAGCTCTTCATGTAGACCGTTCGGTTTGAATGTTTACAGAGGACTACTCATAATGAGAAACGGAGAGGCGACAGCAGAATTTTCACGGAAATTACAGACATTCTAAAGCTAAGTCTTGCTTTGAAGTAGTGTATTAAGTTATTAAAAAAAACCCGAAGGATTTACCCGAATAGAATGGAAATCTATAGCTGTGATGTACGTATACAGACAAACAAATGATTACAATTTGGGATAAAACAGGATCATTTATTCAAGGGAAGGAGCTTCATAAATTCGGCATGTCAGTAACTCGTTTGTCCACCTCTGGTCCTCAGGCAAGCAGTTATTCGGCTTCACATTGACTGACAGAGTTATTGGATGTTCTTCTGAGGGATATCCTGTCCGACTGACACGATCGCCAAAACACCAAGCTGTTTGCAGTACCGTGCCCACAATGCTCCAAATCGTTCTCAGTTGGGGAGAGATACGGCAACCGTGTTGGCCATGGTAGCATTTGGCAAGCATGTAGGCAAGCATTAGAAGCTGTGGCCCTATGCGGGCGGCCATTATCTTGCTGAAATATAAGCCCAGAATTTCTTACCGTGAATGGAAACAAAATAGGCCAATTAACCGCTGTGCTATCAGCGTGTCGCGGATGACAACCAAAGGCCTTGTGCTATGATAAGAAACAGCACCCCAGACTTCACTCCCGGTTCTCGGCCGCATGACATGCGACCGTGAGGTTGCCATCCCTCCGCTGTTCGGGGCGTCTGAAGAATTTCATTGACTGGAGTAGAATTGTCCACAGTGATGAGTGCTCGATGACAAGCGAAGACGCTTTCGTTTGTCCTTACGAGAGAAATACTCGTTATTTTCCTCACAGAAGTCATCTGCTTTTTGTATACTCTTCATTAACTTGCCGCCTGTCAGTCGTTTGGGTCTTCACTTAAAAATATACGTTTCATTAACATATAATGGAGTTAATACAAAACTGACGAAAATATTTACCATACTATATTACAAACTTTCGTACTGAAGGATGTTCTTATACTTTACAGTAATTTCAAAAGGATTTTTCTTATCTTATTTCTTACATATTTTTTTTGTTTCCATTCAGTATGTGGTTGTTGTCATTCTAACAAGACTTCAAGGGGAAATTATTACAGGGCGCACATTCTAAATTTATGATGCTCTGTCTCTTGCTACCAATTACGTTTTGCAACTGTATGTCCGTCCCTAGTTAAACTGGAAAACACATGACACACAGAGATACGCATGATTTGGACCATAGTGAGACCTGTGTGAGTGTGTGTGTGTGTGTGTGTGTGTGTGAGAGAGAGAGAGAGAGAGAGAGAGAGAGAGAGAGAGAGGATGTAGATGACGGGGTGAAAATGTTTTTGTTTATGTATGTGGCAGGCTTTAATGGATAGTCATATATACTTGCTAACTCAGACAGACACACACGTATATACACTGAAACGCCAATGAAACTGCTATAGGCATGCGCATTCAAATGCAGAGGTTTAGTTATCGTCGAATAGCGTCCACATCCTCTTCTTTATTTCCATAATGACTCGCAATGTTTAACGGTTGCTCCTTTGATATAAAGCAGGATGATTAGAGATAATTACTGAAGGCAATCCATTATGATGATATGTTGAATAACTCAGCATTTTTAACTCCTACTTAGGGAACGGGAACCAGGAGAAAATAGAATCACAAAGTGCTCGGCACGTGAGAAAAGATTGCAAAGTGATAGAGAGAACGTAAGAAATCAAAATATTTAAAAATGTTATGCGTCTGCTTCAACAGTTTACTTTTACGGACATGTGAATATAGGACTAGATATGGAGCCAATGCGTGCTCCGCTGACGCTTCCGCCGGACAGACAAGCCACGGGAAAAACGCAGTCCCGTGGTCCGCTGGGTGTCGTCTGTCTATCCGGTTCCACGCACCGACACTAATCGGCGCAGCACGCAGGCGCGAACACACCACACGCACTTTGCGGCTGGCGACACCGCAGAGGGTCGCTAACAGAATTAGGCGGGCGCTTAGCGGGCTGCTTGCCACTCGGGGCGAGGGCGGACTTCCCGTGAGAGCCAAGTTCTGCGAGCGCCGTTAATTGTGTTGCGGCCGCCGACCGACCGGAACACCGTGTCGAAGACGCCGCTGACCGATGCGATTAGCTTCAGCAAACCCGGCAACCGGCGCTGCGCTGGGCCGGGTAGCAGACTTATCCAGATGCATCTGGTGCTACCTGCCGCCAGGCTACACCGCCAAGACGGAAATTTTATCATAAAGAAAGCGTTTACAGAGATTTCAGGTTACGGAAATCTCGTTCCTCTGCTCCTTCTTGCCGGCCGGGTGACCGAGCGGTTCTAGGCACTACGGTCTGGAATCGCGTGACCACTACGGTCGCAAGTTCGAATCCTGCCTCGGGCATGGATGTGTGTGATGTCCTTAGGTTAGTTAGGTTTAAGTAGTTCTAAGTTCTAGGGGACTGATGACATCAGATGTTAAGTCCCATAGTGCTCGGAGCCATTTGAACCATTTTTTTTTTTTTTTGCTCCTTCTTCCTCCTCCTCTCTCTCTCCTTTCGCACTAGAGATGGGGCCCCTCCACGTCCGCACCAACGTGGTGACCAGACCAAAAGTTCTACTGTCACCTCCGTCAACGTGTTAGTTATCTAGTAAGTGGATCACAGGATGCTGGGCTGTGATGTTATCCGTGCGTCTGGGTAAGACTACGCATTAACACGGACCATTAGGTGATAGATAGTGAACGAAACGCGAGTGAGGGTAGCGATTTGAAGAGGAGAGGGGGAAAAAGTGCCAAGGCTCGTGCCGTGGGAAAAAAACCTCTGCGACAGTGGGATAGGTAGTAAGAGCAGTAGTGGCTTACTAGCTGCGATAGTTCATGCAAGGTTGGATTTGTTAGTGTGAGTATCATGCATCATTACCGTGGCAAGCGATGGCGGTATCCCAGTTGCTGGAACAATCAAGATCGTTATATAGTAGTGGGAGATAGGCCATAGATCATCTCACTGTGTGGGGGATGTGTGGAGCTTGTCTCCAAGCAGTGTGCGGTACGACTTCCCTGCATGGTGCCAGTTATTCGGCAGTGTATTACAGCTGGATATCCAGTAATGGCGTCTGATTAACAGGGGCTCACCTGTACCGTTGTGTTTGCGTGTGCTTGGCCATAGATGTTAGGTCCTTACAAGTATGTCTTTTGGTCTTTTATGTTTCCATCAATGGTTGTGGTCGTAGTTCCCCAGATTCAGAATAAACGGGTTCTGCGAATGTCTGGAGTTTCTGTATAGTCTTGTGGTGAGTTTGTGGATTACCTCCATGAGAGTCTCAAGTCGGTATTGACCTCTTGCGAAAAAAATACGGAGCATCATGACGGATGTAGTGGTTAGCGACCGCAAGTCGTTGTAACGAGACCGACCCCGTAACATCATAATTCACCAAAAATAAACGCAAAATAAATGTACAGGATGAGCACAAAGTCTTGCCCTGGTTATAACAATTTATTACAGAATTACCGTTTGACATAATAATTTACTTTTGATGCCGTTACGTAGGTTAGTGTTACTAGTATTTTTGTTAAGAGCACTTACGTTAGTAAACCTCAACGTGTGCTTCCGTGGTAGGTCGGAGAATGTCGAGGCGGTGTTCCAGTTCCCACCAGGTGTTTCGTAACATGTGTTCTGTCACAATAGCCACAGCAGCTTGTATCCTAACCTTCATTTCGTCGACGTCAGCAACTGGTGTGACGAAGGCTCTGTCCTTGATATATATATATACTTTGTGTTCTGCCTTACGGCAGGTCTGGTCATGGGGGAAGCCTGGTCAGAGAGGTCCACCGCATGGGCTTCTAGGGAAGTGATTCCAGTTCTAGTTTCCCGTTGCCTTCCACTGATGATGATGAAATGACAATGAGGACAACACAACACCCAGTCAGTGAGCGGAGAAAATCTCCGACCCAGCCGGGAATCGAACCCGGGCCCCTTGGGGTGACAGACCACCGCTCTGACCACTCAGCTATCGGGGCGGACTGTCCTTGATGTAACCCCAGAAAAAAAGTCTAGGGGCGTAATGTCTGGAAAGGGGAGTAATGTGCGGATCGGTGGACTGGAAAGAACGGTCCAGCACCCTGGCCACACCGCTCTCCAGACATTACGCCCCTTGACTTTTTTTCTGGGGGTATATGCGCGCCATGTTTGTTTCGTAGTTCCGGCTTCTCTCGCTAGAGCTGAACATGAAAGCAAAGTATATGTAACGCAAACTTCAAACTAAATAGTCGTAAAACTTCAACATTTCAGCTGCAATACCAGAGGAGAAAAAAGTTATTGTGCGTTACTTTCCGATCTTGCCTAATATACAGCATCCTCACAAGCTATTAATTTGAAAGAAATAATAATTATAGTTGAAGGTTGAAAATTGTCATTTCGGAAATAATGTACGACTATGGCTCTCACACGCAACAAGGTTAAGTCGGCATTCTCCATCTGAGTTAATCTGGACGTGACACCGAATATTAGCCTTCCTCGGTTCACTTCAGGTAGAGCAATCTGCCCTTCGAGCGATGTAGTGAGAACTGCTGCCGAGCAGAATGTGACTAGATAACGCCACTTCGAATTTCCACCATAGTCACAAAATGGTATTTACGTTCCTGTCGCAGTCCGCGTGCGCCTTTGGAAGCCTCGCTCGCCGCTCGTTACACGTGACAGGTGTGTCCGTCGCTGTCATTATTTCCGGAGGCTGGTGCGGCGGTCGGCAGAGTTTTCACCGCGTGGGTAACTGGGAGACGCGAACTCGTCGCCGCGCGCCATCGCGATAAGGGCGCCGGGCGGCCGCGGAGGCGGGCGTTATACGCTAATGAGCCCCGGGGCCGGCGAGCCGCCGTGTCGCCACCAACCTTACGTCCGCGCCGGCGCCGTAAATCCCACGCCGGCGCGGCGGTACAGCATACAGCACCGCGCCACACACACACACACACACACACACACACACACACACACACACACGAGCGCGCGCGCGCGCGGAAAGACACAGATGTGTGTGCGCAGGCGCAGGCCGGCGTTACATTTTGTTTGCTCGCTACACTGATTCTAATCTCGGCCGTTGTAAGCAGTGCTCGGCGCGCTGTATCTGCCCTTTTGAAATAAAACCCGTGTAGCGTGTTAACTGCGTTATTTACATCCCGGTTTACAGCGCGGATCGGGCCGCGGCGCGCTATCTCGCGCCGGCGCTGTCGTGCCGTGGGGGGCGGCAGGCCATCTGCGGCGGTTCTTTATTCGGACGGCGGTTGCCGATAGCGCCTCACGCCCCCGCCTCACCTCACCTCACCTCACGCTCGCTGGTCTTGTTTACTGCCCGATCGCGACAACGGGACCGGCTAGTAGGCTAGACAACGTCGTGCGGCCGGCCGCAGTCTTGGGTGCCTCCGCTCTGTACAGCTGCGAACTGCACCGCGGAAGCATCCACACTAGCGCCTGAGAACTCTGCAAATGTAAACTTTGCCAGAGCAGTAGATTGAAAGTCATATACTCTGCCGGAAAAAAAAGTTGTTACACTTGTAAATACGACGTCGATTTTGATCCGATGACGGTATACGCCACCTGTGGAACAGTAGATGAACTAATAACGGTTTCAACATCGTTCGCCGAAAGGTAGCGTAGTGGCATAGCTACCAAGGTGCCATCTGTGTCTTCAGTAGGGAATGCCCACAGCGACAAAGCACAGTGTGGTGTGTATGCGTGAAGCAAGTTGGCAGGGAGACGCATTCGTGCTTCCGAAGCCAACTGAGCGGGTTTGAAAGAGGTCAAATTGTGGCCTTCCAAGTGGCGAGATTGTCTTTTGAGAGACTCGTCACGCAAGTCTGAAGTCTGCGTCAGTTGAGCAATGGTCACGTGAACATTCTCACACTCATAGACGAGGTTCTCGACAGTCGCCCGCTGTCATGGGCATACTGTAAGGGCAGCAGTGACAGATGGTGTAGCAGTCTCAGCACAGATAGGAGGGCTTGTGAGCCCACATGTGTCAACATGAACCGTTGCGAACCGATTATTAGAAGTGGCGTTACAGGTTCGCACACCTCTAGCCCCTACCCCACTCACGCCACAGCACTGGTGTGCACGACTCGACTGGTGCGTTGATGGTTCGTTTAGGCTTACTACATAGACCTCATGAGCGCTATCTCGTAGAGTGCGTCTGCCCTAGATGCTCCAGGCCTTTTGGTCTGCGGTGCGATAACCTACAACTCTCGTTCACGTTTGGCGTTCCTCGAGGGGACTATCTAGCGCTCGGTACGTGTTGACTGTGGTTAGATCCAATCTTTTGTCATTCTTGCATTAGGAACGTGACATGTTGTTCCAGCAGGATAATGCTCGCCCACACACTGCCCTGATACTCAACGTACTCTGTAAGACGCGCAGCAACTTCCGTGACCAGCACGATCTCCGGTCTTGCCTTCATTCGAGCACATTTGGTATATGATGAAAGCTATCTAAATAAATAAAAATAGAAGCTGCAGTATACTGTTTCTGGCTGTAAACCTGAGCGTGTTATAAATGAACTGTCGTAATGAAACTTGTTCTGTCATTATGTGTAAGTAAAGCTGCACTGCAGTAGTGATTAATTGTCGTAATGAAAACAGAAATATTTCATACTGTAGAAGTTAGCAATCTGACTGCAAGAATTTTGAACAGTATAAACTGCGTGAGGCAAAGGCCTTGCCGCGGTGGACACGCCGGTTCCCGTGAGATCACCGGAGTTAAGCAAAGTCGGGCGTGGTCGGTACTTGGATGGGTGACCATCCAGGCCGTCATGCGCTGTTGCCATTTTTCGGGGTTCATTCAGCGTCGTGATGCCAATTGAGGAGCTACTCGACCTAATAGTAGCGGCTTCGGTCACGAATACCATCATAACTACCGGGAGAGCGGTGTGCTGACCCCATGCCCCTCCTATCCGCATCCTCCACTGAGGATGACATGGCGGTCAGATGGTCCCGGTAGGCCACTCGTGGCCTGAAGACGGAGTGCTTTTTTTTATAAACTGCATGAGTAATTAACTTGGACATGAAACCTAGAGTCATTGGCTTTGCAAAGTTTCATCATAAAATTTCTCTCCGAATAACGTAAGTTGGCCCTGATTGAATAAATAAAAAAAAATCATAACCTTTTCTCCTCAACTCTATTCTGCACAAATCTGGATAACGCACTGCAGTACTGCTCTGTCTTGCACGCCGCTATGCTAAAACTGCAAATTACTGTATCCACACAGAGACACTCGAGAAGTGCAGTGAGTTTTCTGTTAACTGCAAAACGAATATACTTGGTTGGGTCATCCATTAAAAAGAATTGTAAGAGAAAGGTTGGTAAGAAGATGAAATATGCGCGTGAACGACAGCACTCTGTGTTCTTTTACTGTTTCTTTTTTTATATTGAGAAAAAGTGCTGAAGGCAGATATTATATTTATGAACTTCTCGACATCCAAACAATACATTTCCTATCTCTCAAATCTAACACCTTTCAGTACAATAACCAAATTCATTCGACGGCGCAGCAACAGTGAAAAAAGAAGAATAACATAATCATTGTATTTACCTGACATTCAATTAGATTTCTTCCTTTCACAAATCAGTTTCATAATCATGTACCTTGAAAAAAAATGATAGAATGAGATATTAAATGCGAATTATAATATTGCCATAGCTTCCTCACTAACACTGGATAACATTATCAGCCTAAATCTAACACAGTTGAACTTCGACTCTGTCTCTTTAAAGCTAAACGATGTCTGCTCCACTACGCCCTCGCGCAGCTCAAAGATGTTGGCTTAACTTCTGTGATACAGCTTCCAACACCGCTGCTCGCTCACAATCGATTCATATACCAAAACTTAGAATACCAAAATTATACATGACAGCTATCAATGATTGTACAAGAAGTAGCTCGTGTGACTCGTCAACTAACGACTCTTACAGAAATATGTGAACAGCTCGAGGAGGCCTGGTATAACGTATCCCAGGACAGTATTCACCATGTGTAGGATCGATTCGGCTGGTCCCGGCGGAGGTTCGAGTCCTCCCTCGGTCATGGGTGTGTGTGTGTTTGTCCTTAGGACAATTTGGGTTAAGTAGTGTGTAAACTTAGGGACTGATGACCTTAGCAGTTAAGTGCCATAAGATTTCACACACATTTATTTCTTATGATCGATTGGATGCCAGAGTTAGTGACTGCATTGCCGCCCGTGGACGCTACACCATTTACTACTGTGGGTGTTTCAGCATGGGTCAATACCTGGTACCTCAGAACCACTTGTGCTGTTCGTCGGTAAATATACTCATTGCATGTACTCCATACGCACTGTTACAACAATAAGTCTTCAGTGAACCGCAAAACTGTAAAAGATTGTAGTTTTTTCTGGCAGTGTATTTCTGCCATCGATTGACGAAGACCAGGTTGATACCGTGTTCCTTCACTTCGATACAGTTCCGCACTTTCAGGTAGTGAACAAAATACTAGGTTACCGGATACTGGATCAGATTTGTGGCCGGATTCGCAAAGTTCAAGACACAATATTATATTTACCGTAAATTATAGTCAGTCCATGTTTAATATTTCTGTGTCTGTAGGAAGTGCTACCGTTGGGGAAGTATTTACGAGGCGTAGGAGTCATTGTGGCGGAATGATGCGTCACAGCGAACCTGGAAACAGCACAATTGCTTCCTATTGGCTAAGAGAAGCAGCTCCGTATTTGGCAGCAAGAAATCTCCTGGCTCCTTATTGGCTGAAAGTTCTGAGGCAGAAACTCCAGTGTCATTGCTGGTAGAAGTTGGGTGGTGACGGCAACAGTATATAATTCACATTGGTCTTGGCTCTCGCTAATTGTTGAGAAAATTTATTTTAATAAAGAGCTAGGTGGAAATGGCCAATGTGAACAGTGGTGTGTGATGACCGTCAGTTATTTCATTACAAGTGATTCACTGCATAAAGCTGCTGTTAAGCATGGGCTGGAGCTGAGTGCAGCTGCGGGTATGAGTAATGAGGCTGATTTTTATCACTGATCACGAGTGCCACGTACTGTGTGTACTGTAATATCTCGTGTTTAAACTTGACAGTGCCGTATTAAAAAGTACAGCCCCTAATAAGTGGCATCCCTTTTGGCACAAAGTTGAGGAGTTCTTTACTGAACGTCATTACTAGATTTCCCTACAGTTGCCACAGTTACCTTCGTAAATCATCAAGAATCCACGACCGAGCGTCACATTCTGCAGCAGATGGGAGAGGGAGACGGTTTTAGAAGACGCCAGGTAGAAGAAATATAGAAGAACACTTCCGATATGGACATGATATATTTCATCTCTAAAGACAATCCTCACATATACGGCAATCTGTTACAACTAGATACCGGAGCACACACTGTAATGTGCTGGAGGCTTTGTGATGGAACTCATTATATTAATCGTAATGGGATAAACTCGACGGATGCAAAGGACTTTATGGAGCACTCCAAGGGATTGTTATAAAGCCGTTATCGTTTGTAGTACTCAGCATTATTTTTCTAATTGTAAATTTGTCGTAAGGTCTTATGGGAACAAACTACTGAGGTCATCGGTCCCTAAGCTTACACACTACTTAATCTATCTTAAACTAATTTATGCTAAGGACGACACACACACACATGCCCAAGGGAGGATTAGAACCTCAGACGGCGGAAGCCGCGCGGACTATGGCAAGACGCCTCAGACCGGTTATTTTTCTAAATTAAGACAAATTCCAGGAGACGATACATCGCAGAGTAATGAGCAAACAAGGTCATATGAGCATATGACTGGAAATGCGTTCCAGGGGAGCTTCATCATACTGAATGTAGGGACTGACAGCGACCCCGGTGTCGGCACCAGATAAGCGGCCTGGCACCAAGTAAGCCAGACGACCATGTGGAACATTCTTCACGACAGCTGTTACTAACTGAATCACTTACAAGGCGTGTACGCCGTATGACCTACGGACTTTCCTCGGTGGCGGCGGTTCTGTAGCTGGTTCGTCGCACAGGCACTCACAGCGCTCTGATATCTATTATTTATCCTAAACAATATTATACCGTTATTTATAGTTTTTACAATTTTCCTTTCGCATTTTTATAGTAATTTCGGATCACTAATATATAATTTGTCATTTCATTGTCAATATTAATTATCTGAAATATTGTAATGCAAACTTAACGGAAATCACTTGAAAATAATACCATAAATTGCTAACCAAAGATAATGTCAGGCAATGAATTAACGGCGTTGGTTTGCGAGATCGTGCACACAGAGTGGTTGCATGTTGACAGTGATTGAGGTCGGAAGTGAGTAACTGTAAAACCTCTCGAAAAATTAAGTGTGTAAGCTTCGTTGTGATAAAATGTTAAGCAAGGCATTATGAAGGTAACGAGCAATAGTATGAGCAGTAGTACAATAATAACTTGGAAAATGTTTCAACAATGTAAGTGGAAGAAGGGTACTGCATGAGAAAATATGTTGCGTCAAGATTTTGAGTGTGTCAGCGGTGCTCGACTACAGGTGACACAAACATTTCCTCCTGATACCTGTGCTACTGTTTTCTGTGTTCTGTGGAAACTCTACACTTCCTCACGTTCTTATCGAGTCTCGCTGTGTCGTACACATTGTTTGTGCCCTGTGTACCATTGTACACAGCTTATATTATTTCACATTTAAGCAAACACAGAGCATCGTTAAAGCTCACAGAACCTGAACGAGCAGGGTCGGCGTGAGCGAGAAACTTTATGGTGGAAGAGTAATACCAGAAAGGTCGTAAGTCCCCGGCAACTAGTAATCAGCACAGTAAACAATAGTCCTTAGAACAATCAGTAATCCAGTCCAGTAGAGAGCAGCCGGGTTCCAAGGGTGATGTCACCAGTCTTTACTCAGCGAACGATGTATGTCGATGTATGCCAGTGGAACATCCGGCTGCTCTTGTTAAGAAACGGTGCCCTTTATATGAAGGGACCAGGGGAGTCACCGGGAGCGCCACATATCCTCAGCTGCCATGCCATGCAGCCTCTCATGTCTCCATAACATCGATATCTTTCGTGGCGAAGTCAGTGTCGTTGCCTGAGCGAGACACAAGACACTGATAGTTTTCCACAATAGATACTGATCTTCTGAAAATTCGAGTATCAGTTACTTCTACTCTTGGTGGGCTTTAATTTTCCCCGGATATGAGACTCTGACGTTTTAATATTGCAATTTGGTAGGGAGCTGGTGTTTTGGGCCACAAATGTATTAAAAACACAAACCAGTTTATTAAAACACAGAAAATGATGCAAGACAATCTGAGCAGCTACCCCCAAAATTAATTAAATTAATTTTCGACGCGTCATGAGTGTTGTTTTACCTTAATGTTGAGAACAACATTACGGTCAAAAAATATTGATAGCTGTTTGGCACACAGGTCTAATCAGATCACATGTCTATAAAATTAACCTGCACATTCACATTACAAGTTCCAGAAACATATTGAAACTAGCTGACAGTTTATTAACATCAGCCATCCACTATCACGTGACTGTTTGCAGATAATTAGAAGAAAGGCCACTGGTTCCAAGCAAGCGAAATTAACTGGCGATATTAAATTCAAAGTATGATACAAGTGGGAGCTGCAGAGCCAATTAATTTCTCTTTCTTCGCTTTAGCGTGGATGGCGATCGCCACTAGAGAGATAGACACTATCAGTGAAGGCATTTATCCTACCCAGGACTTATTAACTGGATCCTCAATATAAACAACAGATACATCAAGCTATACAGTAACATACGAACCACTAAGTAACAATTTGCTTTAAAACAGCTGTATACACTTGTAAGTAGGCTCCTTAGGTTTTTATGTTGGTAATGTCACGTAGCGCTCTGTATGAAAATCAGTGGCTGTGCTCTGTGCAGTCTGTGGCTGGTTTGCATTGTTGGAATATTTGCTATTATAGTGTTGGGCAGTTGGATGTGAACAGCGCGTAGCGTTGCGCAGTTGGAGGTGAGCCGCCAGCAGTGATGAATGTGGGGAGAGGGATGGCAGAATTTTGAGAGCGGACGATCTGGACGTGTGTCCATCAGAAAGAGTAAATTTGTAATATTGGATATCATGAACTGATATATATATGATGTCTTCTGAACATTATTAAGATAAATACATTGTTTGTTCTATATCAAAACTTTCATTTGCTAACTATGCCTATCAGTAGTTAGAGCCTTCAGTAGTTAGAATCTTTTATTCAGCTGGCAGTATTGGCGCACGCTGTATTGCAGTAGTTTGAGTAACGAAGATTTTTGTGAGGTAAGTGATTCATGAAAGGTATAGGTTATTGTTAGTCAGGGTCATTCTTGTGTAGGGATTATTGAAAGTGAGATTGCGTTGCGCTAAAAAAAATATTGTGTGTCAGTTTAATGATGATCAGAATAACTAAAGGGAGAAATGTCTGTGTACGTTCAGTTTTGCTCAGCTGTTTTAAAATCAAATAACGTAAAGGGTTTACCATCACAGTAATACAGAATTTTCCAAAGGAGACGTTTCACATTGTACATACATTTGAAAAAGTGAACGTTATGCATGAAGCATCTGATTTCAAAATAAACAACAAATTTCAATTACAGACACGGTCAGACTTAGTCAAACAGCACGAGCACCTCTAGTTCATTCACACAGAAACGTAACTCGAGTGAGAATATTTAACGTATTTGTGAATGAAGATGTTTACATGTTACAACAGATAGCCAGAATGGCGAGTTACAATGGCCACTGCGCGACACAATATAATGATGCACACGGTTATCGGAAGCTCACCATAATTTCCAGCAGATCGAAACGTAGGTTGATAACCGCTCGACCAAGGGCTGCCATTGGTAGGTGTTACGACGAGTTTGCTAAGAATGCTATTCACCAGATTCTCCTGCGCCCGGTTCCTGAAAATGGCTGACAGGAACCAAAGCCGACACCACAGTGGACACAGGCTTCTTGCAAATTCAAATGCCGAGAACAAGTCGAGTTCCGTGCACCGCTCAGAGATAGCATTTTCAACGAGCAGTCTTCAAGGCCCCAGCCGACAGTCAATCCTACAGAACCCACAGTGGGCAGAAACGCAACTCATTGCAGCGGGCCAAAGCGGTTGTTTGCTGATGATGTTGTTTTACACGGTAGGGTGTTGGAGTTGAGTGACTGTAGGAAGATACAAGGTGACTTAGGTAAAATTTCTATTTGGTGTGATGGATGACAGCTAGCTCTAAATGTGGAGAAATGTAAGTTAATGCGGTTGGTGCGAAGAACAAATCTGTAATGCTCGGTTGCAGTATTACTAGTGTTCTGCTTGAGATAGTCAAGAAGTTTAAATATTTGGGCGTAACGTTGCAAAGCGATGTGAAACGGAATGAGCAAGTGAGGATTGCAGTAGGGAAGTCGAACGGTTCACTTCGGTTTATTGGAAAAATTCTAGGGAAGTGTGCTTCATTTGCCTCACATAAGTGTTAAGGAGATGCTCATCCGGTTTAGACACGTTTTGCTCCTTGTGTTCTCGGTGATGTTTGTTTTATGAGCCTTTGGCCGTGGTCGAAGGCATGTTTCTGTACCTTGCATTTCGTCTCCTGATGATGTAGACATCTTCAGTGGCTATAAAGACGCAGATAGGAGTTTCAGACGTCAGAAACCTCAGTTTATACGAAATCCCGCGAAAGTCGAGTTGTGACGTCAGCAGTTCATTACCAAACACCATAGAGTCGTGTCACTTGGGATGGAGTATGATGTGAAGATAGTTGACGCTGTTTGCTTCATTCAGCGCTAAGGTCCACACCTTGTCTAAAATGCGTCATTCTTTTCTATTAAAGTTGTTTTTCTGCTTTAGAATTTCTATGGTCTCTCTATACAGGGCTGTTACAAATGATTAAAGCGATTTCATAAATTCACTGTAGCTCCATTCATTGACATATGGTCACGACACACTACAGATACGTAGAAAAACTCATAAAGGTTTGTTCGGCTGAAGCCGCACTTCAGGTTTCTGCCGTCAGAGCGCTCGAGAGCGCAGTGAGACAAAATGGCGACAGGAGCCGAGAAAGCGTATGTCGTGCTTGAAATGCACTCACATCAGTCAGTCATAACAGTGCAACGACACTTCAGGACGAAGTTCAACGAAGATCCACCAACTGCTAACTCCATTCGGCGATGGTATGCGCAGTTTAAAGCTTCTGGATGCCTCTGTAAGGGGAAATCAACGGGTCGGCCTGCAGTGAGCGAAGAAACGGTTGAACGCGTGCGGGCAAGTTCACGCGTTGCCCGCGGAAAATTGGCTCATGCCACAACTGGAGACCGACAGCGCCGACTTCATCTTTCAACAGGATGGTGCTCCACCGCACTTCCATCATGATGTTCGGCATTTCTTAAACAGGAGATTGGAAAACCGATGGATCGGTCGTGGTGGAGATCATGATCAGCAATTCATGTCATGGCCTCCACGCTCTCCCAACTTAACCCCATGCGATTTCTTTCTGTGGGGTTATGTGAAAGATTCAGTGTTTAAACCTCCTCTACCAAGAAACGTGCCAGAACTGCGAGCTCGCATCTTCGATGCTTTCGAACTCATTGATAGGGACATGCTGCGCCGAGTGTCGGAGGAACTTGATTATCGGCTTGATGTCTGCCTAATCACTAAAGGGGCACATATCGAACATTTGTGAATGCCTAAAAAAACTTTTTGAGTTTTTGCATGTGTGTGCAAAGCATTGTGAAAATATCTCAAATAATAAAGTTATTGTAGAGCTGTGAAATCGCTTCAATCATTTGTAATAACCCTGTACATACTAGCATACTAATGACTGGACCGTGGTAAAACCATAGTTAATACTTTAGTAGTTTCCAGGCCTCAGTGCATGAGTTACTCCCACAGTTTAATCCGTGTTTCTCAAACGACTATTGCTTTTAATCCGTGTTTCTCAAACGACTATTGCTTTTGTGTTCTTTAAGTCGGAAGTTAATGCTGCTTTCTCAAGTTCCTATCTGTGGCGTTTTTATTCTGCTCTGTTCACTTTATTTGAATATTATAAAACACACATTGGTTAAACAACATGACTTTTTGTTACCTTCTTGTTATATACAGACGAGACATGCAGACATCTCTTACTTCACCATAGACATCCCGCATTCTACGTTTTGCTCTAGTTGTCAAACTTTGAAAATGTAGCAAACACTGTGATTTACCAACTTCCTGTCATTCTCCCTTCAATTGCAATGTTCATTTTAATACATCTGAGTTATTAGTTTTACATTTTTAATCACTCATACAACATCTAAATGTTCTTGCACTTAAGTTTTCGGTCCAGTAAATAAACACAAAAACAGCCGAAAATGGAAACAATTATCAGTTAATGAAACGGAAGTTTTGGTAATTGTTTCGTTCTTGTATTTCAAAATTTCTCAGACTTTGATCTTTTCAGAGATTGGGTAAGTAGGCCTATGTCAGAAAATTGTTATTCTGTACTACAATACTTTACTCAAACTACATCTTCTCTGTATTTCTCCTAACGTAAGAGAAATTTCACATCTATATATTTGCTTCATCTAACTGCCCTGATACTACATTTGGAAAGCACTTTAACCCCCTAAATGAGAAATGGACCTCTCTTCTGAATAGCTCTTGCAGTGGCACATTGATGTGTTTGATTTCTTTGGTACATTCTGCAACTGAAATGTATTCTGCTCCAGTTAATGAAGCAGCTATTTCAATTTATATCTTGAAACACCAACTAATGGCAGCATCGATGCTAAAGAATAATGTATGCAGTTGCCTTCTAGTAAAGGGATAAAGCTGAAGTGGGTGGAATTTACATCATTTCCAAATTTATACAACATGGCTCTTTTCCTGTGGAGGTCCCAATCTCAACTCCACAGGGCGTAGGTTGATGTGCCAACGTCGCACTGGAGACATCACCACGAGCACTCCTCCCCCTCCCCCATTCCGCCATCCTCTCCTTCACCTCTCCTCCTCTCCCCCACTCCCCCACTTGGGAATTGGCAGGAAAAGGGCTCAGTCTGCGCTGACCTGCTGCAGAGGAAGAATGTACTGGATTGCCATAGAACTGTCTCCCCTCCTACACTTCTGAACTGGAAGGAAAATGCCCGGCCTCCTATACAAGGAATGGAAGGAGGTGATAATGGATTAACATAAGGGGGAATATTTTTAAGGAAATAATAGTAACACAGCGTGGCGGACTGAAGATGTATATCTCAACTCATAGAGACTACTGCCTGTGATGGAGATGTTCGTGTTTTTGATGTAGCTGGTCAATCCATAATGCAGGAGACAACTTCATCCTATTTCACTACCCCAGACTGAATGAACCTGAGGTGTATGAGGCTCAACTGAGGACATTTGAAATGTGTTTTGTTTCCCTTTCCGATTGTGAGTGTATGTGTGTATATGTTCACCTTGCTGTGTGGCCCAGTCCTCAATACTACTCTAAATTAGCAGGAAACTGTCCTACAGCGGGTGCTGGAAGAATTGCCTTCTACCACTTTACAAGTGTGTAGCTGCTCACAACTTGTACACAGATATATGGTAAGTGGGTATTGGATACCAAATAACCACTGAAATGTAGGAAGAGTTGCCTTCTATCAATCTACATGTTTATAGACGCTGAGGAATGTGTATACTATTTATGGTGAAAAGGGATAGGACAGAAAACTATCACCAAAGTATAGGAAAGCTAATACACACTGCCACAGCTGATGGAAAAAGCTTCACTGCTATAATTACACATTGAAATTGTCGTGAGAGGATCACCACTCATAAAGAATGGACCATAATGCAAGAAACGCACTGGAAATTGACACAAAACACTGTAATAGTACAGTTACTGCAAAAATCAATCTCAAAAAATCTCGCCAGGAGAGGAAGGATGCAGCTGCATATGTGTTCACCTCGATGTATGGATACAGATTAAGCAGCTTAAAACCATTCTTGAGGCTCCTCCTGCCTCCTCTCCTCTCTCCCTCTCCTACTCCACATAGGAAGGGATACTGGTCTGCCAGGTATGTTTTAACCTGTCGCTGATGGTACATAAAGAGCTTGATCTGCTGGCTGTGACATATTGTTCCCAATCTGTAGAATTCAATCACAGATGGACAAAAGACTGCAAGCTGTTAAACCTATTTCTTGGAAAGGCTGAACAATAGCGAAATACCTGAGTATACATCATGGATGAAGAACTGAACAGTCAACATTGGGGTGCTTTCAAACATTTTGGATGTGCTGACACTGTCTGAAAGTAGTCCTTGGGTAAGTAAAATCAGTCTCACATAGCAAAAACACTGAAATAATGTGTACTAAGTAAATGAGTCAAGAAGAATATAATAATTCCATTCCCAAAGAAAGCAGGTGTTGACAGATGTGAAAATTACCGAACTATCAGTTTAATAAGTCACAGCTGCAAAATACTAACACGTATTCTTTACGGACGAATAAAAAAACTGGTAGAAGCCGACCTCGGGGAAGATCAGTTTGGATTCTGTAGAAATATTGGAACACGTAAGGCAATACTGACCGTACGACTTATCTTAGGAGAAAGATTAAGGAAAGGCAAACCTACGTTTCTAGCATTAGTAGACTTAGAGAGAGCTTTTGACAATGTTGTCTGGAATACTCTCTTTCAAATTCTAAAGTTGGCAGGGGTAAAATACAAGGAGCGAAAGGCTATTTACAATTTGTACAGAAACCAGATGGCAATTATAAGAGTCGAGGGGCACGAAAGGGAAGCAGTGGTTGGGAAGGGAGTGGGACAAGTTTGTAGCCTCTCCCCGATGTTATTCAATCTGTATACTGAGCAAGCAGTAAAGGAAACAAAAGAAAAATTCGGAGTAGGTACTAAAATCCATGGAGAAGAAATAAAAACTTTGAGGTTCACCGATAACATTGTAATTCTGTCAGAGACAGCAAAGGACTATCAAGAGCAGTTGAACGGAATGGACAGTGTCTTCAAAGGAGGATATAAGATGAACATCAACAATAGCAAAACGAGGATAATGGAATGTAGTCGAGTTGACTCGGGTGATGCTGAGAGAATTAGATTAGGGAATGAGACACTTGAAGTATTAAAGGAGTTTTGCTATTTGGGGAGCAAAATAACTGATGGTGGTCCAAGTAGAGAGGGTATAAAATGTAGACTGGCAATGACAAGGAATGCGTTTCTGAAGAAGAGAAATTTGTTAAGATCGAGTATAGATTTAAGTGTCAGGAGGTCGTCTCTGAAAGTATTTGTATGGAGTGTAGCCATGTATGCCGGCCGAGGTGGCCGAGCTGTTCTAGGCGCTACAGTCTGGAACCGCGAGACAGCTACGGTCGCAGGTTCGAATCCTGCCTCAGCATGGATGTGTGTGATGTCCTTAGGTTGGTTAGGTATAAGTAGTTCTAAGTTCTAGGGGACTGATGACCTCAGAAGTTAAGTCCCATAGTGCTCAGAGCTATTTGAACCATTTGTAGCCATGTATGGAAGTGAAACATGGACGATAAATAGTTTGGACAAGAAGAGAATAGAAGCTTTCGAAATGTGGTGCTACAGAAGAATGATGAAGATTAGACGGGTAGATCACATGACTAATGAGGAGGTATTGAACAGATTTGGGGAGAAGAGGAATTTGTGGCACAGCTTGACAAGAAGAAGGGATCGGTTGGTAGGACATGTTCTGAGGCATCAAGGGATCACCAATTTAGTATTGGAGGGCAGCGTGGAGAGTAAAAATCGTAGAGGGAGACCAAGAGATGAATACACTAAGCAGATTCAGAAGGATGTAGGTGGCAGTAGTTACTCAGAGATGAAGCAGCTTGCACAGGATAGAGTAGCATGGAGAGCTGCATCAAACCAGTCTCAGGACTGAAGACCACAACAATAACAACAAGTAAATGAGATGAAACTGACATACAGATCTTCGCAATAACCGTCTCACAATGCATCAGTCTGCTCATTCTGCCCCTGATAGGTGGAGAGCAGTGTTTGTATTCGATAACCTCCACTGCTGTATGCAGTTCTAGCCCATCATCGCTTGTGTTTATTCTACTTCTTCATGTAAACTGTCCGAAAGTTGTGTGGTAGACGTTTCAGATTCTCCACTGTACTGAATGACAGCGTTGTGTATGTGGTTAAGTTCGTGTATACTGTGGGAGGATGAGATATTTCGCTCATCTCATAGAATGTGTCTTTATCTACGTTATTTAGGAACATCCACCTAAGGAAATTTCTTGTTGGCAATGCTCTAGGTACATCCGTGGGTGGTGGGAACCTGCTCAGGAAAGAATATGCACACACAACCACTGAGGGATGTTGCTGTTGAAAGAGAGACTTTCCTGGTGTAAGACAGTGAAGAAATAGAAGATGGAGGAATTTTATATAGGTCACATGCTCTTTGTGGAGTGACACACCGTGTGTATCTCTTAAGTGTTTCCATGCTTAACAGTTCAACTGCTGTAGTATCAACTCATTACTTAAAAACAAGTGACTGAATAAACACAAATTCTTATTTTCTGCAGGAAGTATTGTCATTGTATGTTCTCCAAATGTGATTCTTATGCTTGCTGTGATGAATATTGAACGAAATACATTGAATCTTCTGTTGAATATATTACAACCACTTGAAACCATCAAGCAGTCCTTAGATATACATTCAACTAGCAAGTTCCACACACTACGGTGCGTAGAAGATTTCGCCAACAGTGTAATGCTGTTAGGAGCAAACAACAACATAACCAATACTGGACGAACATTCTAGTTTTGTGTTTTTCTTGCGAGTGGTACCAGTGTGTACCCCTCAGGTGTCAATGAAGTGAGGGAGTAGGATGCGGGAGATTCCAGCTTGGGGATCCAACATCCAAAATCGCATAAATGTGCTCTGCTATGTGTCTGTTTGTAGGAGAGTAATGTCAACAGATTAAATCGTGGCAGTAATCCGTTTATGTATGTCTCTATTTTTATGGAAGGTGGTAGATACCATGACATGGTTGGCTGCTATGTATTGGATTGGATGGTATAATCAAAAAAAGGAAGACTTATCTAATAAGCAATAGTGTACATACATATGGATAAAGCTTGAAAGTATGTAAAAACGTCACAAAATCAGTAAAATTCTGTTATCACATGTTCTTGCTGGATATCTGTATTTAATCTTAGTGTGTAGCAGAAATGCGTAAGTTCACAGTATAACTGCTCAGGATATTACCTACCATGCTGCACACATGGTTATGTGATCAAAGCCATTTCCATAGATGTATTGATGACCTGTGTAAAGTTTTGTCACCTGTATGAGATGAGAGATGTGATGATGGAAACAGTTTACTGCAGTTTGGATATACATTAGTAGGCGTTTTGGTGCAGTTTGGGAACGTTTTGATAAAATGTCAACCTCCCAGACCCTCAAGACCGATAAACGGTTATAAATTATGCACCGTCTGCATTCAGTTTCAATTGTGCACCTATAAAGTACCTGGGGATTCGTAACACTGACTCCAACCAAATCGGTTTAAATATTACACAGAAGCATTATATTAAAGCAGACGAAACATATTTCCCCAAATCCAAGACAGTGTTCCCCGCCATACCATCAAATATAGATATTATTGTATTAGGTCTAGTTCTCACAAACACTATTTTTCCTACTAGTATGAAGCAGAAAAATCAATTTATTGAACAGACTTAAACCTTAAATTATTAAGGAAATTACTCCTCCAAGTACAGTTGTAAGATGGCAAGAACTATGCTCCTTACCTGAAGTCATTAAAGATCACCGAACTCACGTTGAGAGAACAGTAGAGCTAAACAAAAATGACTGACAAGGCACAATGCATCTTGTAGAGGGTATAGTATGGACATGTTGGAATAATTAATGTTGGGTGATGGTTTTAAAGTAATTCACAAGACATGAAAACTTTGTGGAAACGTGTCAATTTGCTAGAGGCTAGTTCATCCCAGGGAAGTATCCAGAGTTGACCACGGCGCGCGGCTGGGGAGCAGCGAAGGGAAGCTACAATAGGCAGCTTAGGGCGGCTCAAACTCTTGAGAAAGTGGTAACGGGGCGCGGCCTCCAGCTGCCTTAAGATGAGTGATAGTGAGTGGGTAGTTGACCCCATGCTAGTGTACCGGAAAACAGAAGGAGAACTTGTACACCTGTTGTCCCGTTTTCAGTGAAACATGCGAGAAAGCCACGCAAAAGCACGGTGGAGTGGTCAACAGAGGTCAAAATATGCGTGCTCGTGACTATAGCAACTTCACGCTGAATTCACGGCCCGCAGAGTCTGACGTAAATCAGGCGAATAGCGACAGAATGAAATACGCTGGCCTCCGATGGGAATGTAGGACCAAGGAATATGAAGTACTCTCCTGGGAGTCAGAATTTCGGAAAACTTGGTGTTTGTGCAGACGCTAACCTTGATGGGTGGCCTGGGAGGAGCTAAATAGCAGAAGTTGAGAGGAAGTTAAATTTTGTGGGAATTTGTTCACTTCCGAGAGCAGGCTTTTGTCAGCGCTGGGAAGCGACGCATAATTAACGTGACTTGCACTGCAATTGGCGTAAGTGATTTTGCTGGAGGGGAAACCGAGGCGAAGAGCGGACTGTGAAAAGTCTAGGTAGAGGTCTTCCATTCCCAGCTTGCCTAGAGTGTGGACATGGCGTTCTTTACTCAGCTTGCTTGAGAAAGAGTGAGTATCTCTGCAGTTTAGGACTTAGAAAATGGAACGATTGAACTTCGACATAGGAAGTTTTGGTTCAGCTATGTACTGAACAAGATAGCTAGGAGTGAATAGACGAGCGCAGCCTTGCAGCACCACAAGGTTGGCCGATGTCCACACAACGACGACGCTCTGCCACGCTGTATTCGGTGATATTGCTCCCGCTCCAGCCACTGATTAATTTGTTGGATCACATCGGCAAAGTTTCCACGAGGGTTTCATGGACCATGTATTGTAGAATTCTTCTCGCACTTTGCATTACGCCTGTGTCAGTCAATACGAATTACTTTTGAGTTATCGCACTTTACTCCACGCAGTACTCAATAACAGGTTAGAACAAGAAATGTCAATAGCGAGGAGAATAGCCTCCCCTTTTTTTTCTACCTGTGCTTCCGAAAGGCACTAATGGCTTTTTTCCAGGCGACGCACAGCTGGCCGCTCAAAACGCATTATGACAAGGTCACTTGGCTTTCTTACTGAAATATTTACGACACCAGTTTGCTACAGTGACAGTCTCATATAAAATATTTCACAGGTCAAGAATTTGTGTTACAAATCTGTAGAAACAAAATCCTATTGATATGACAGTGCCCAAAAAATTTTCGTCGGCATTGTGATACATTCACGCATTTACACACATTTCATAACTCTTAAAGTACGATTCTTGGTTTCCAACATCCTTTTTCACAAGTCAAGTGTCCCTAACTTCTATCCATTATTCATATACATATAAACACGTAATCACATTCCTCATATATGGTAGCATCATCTTATTAATCATAAACATACTGCAACAGCATAATACACATCGTCGTCGTAAAAATAACATCATAACACCTCAGTCAAATCTCAAAAACGTTGTAGCTTTCTGCAATAATTTCAAAACCATAAAAAAATTCTCTGCTCATGTCAAAAGTGTCATCTGCCTCAAACGTACTTTAAAATCATGATCTCATACCAAATACATCATTCAAAGCTCTTGTAGTATCACAATGGTTCCGAAAAAATATGAACAGTTCACAAAGTACAGACAAAATACAATTTCGTAAGTGTGAAGTAATCCAACTCTGTAATTACGTAAACATGTGTCACTGACGTAGTAAAAAACATGTTTATCTCTCAGTTAAATGATCAGGTAGCTGTGTAGTTTATGTTTTAGAGGAATATGGTACCGATGTGTAAAGTTGTATAAGCAAATACCATATTAGCTAGGGCTCCTTGTGCTTGCCAAACACATGGTACACAAAGTAGGTGTGTACCCCCCTGAGGATTAATGTAATTATACCCTCAGGTGTTACAGATTACAGCAATGGAATGAAATGTATCACGGAAAACTTTCTTTGTAATTCAAAAATCTTGAAAAATAAATGTTTTAAGTACAAAATTAATCACTGAAATGCGTGTCCTGTAGCACTAAAGGTGCATCTTGTTGTAAGATAATCTCTGTGGAAGTATCGTAGTTATTTTCCTCCGAAAGCTAAGTTCTGCAGAAGCCAATGTACTTACCTCATGATAAACAAAAGTGAAATGCTTGGCGTAGAGATATCTTAGTTATTACGCTTATTGTTGTGATGATGAAAGTACTGTGCTGTAACGTATTGTTGCGCTATGGAAAAGGCTGTCTCCTTGCAGCTATACCAAAAAAGTTACTGATAAAACATGTTTTGCTTTCCAGAAGAATTCAGAAAAACTGTGCAGATATAAAACAGATACACCGCAAAAGCAACAATGTAAATTGTGTCACACATTAGTAGTGTCGTAATATAACCGTGTAGCTGTCACATAAACTAACTACTGTGTCATCTGGTATCTCTCAGAAAGTACTTTAAATCCGGAATGTATTTTCAAGTAAACCAAAATGTTGCATTAGAATCTCATTAGGAGTACTGGTAAATGTTCTAAGTATGTGAGCCGTATATTCGTTACGTAATCATGCAACTAACAAGGAGGAATGTATAAATAACAACACTGTGTCGTCTGTTCGCAATAACAATGCATTCGCAATTACTTGTCTAAATAAGTTCTCTTGGTTCTTGACTGGATATTTAACTTCAAACATTGTTGCATGGTAACAGTTTCTAAAGCATACTAGTAATGTAAAGTGAAAAGTTATATGGCAAAGACAAAGTTAAAAGGCAGATTATCTTTCAATAAACGGTTTTACATGTGAAATGTGGTGTAAACCTTTACTCTTCCTAGTACGTAGAGTTTCAACTTTAATGCAATTATCATGTGGTACACATCGGTAAAGAATACTGGAATTTTGCTCAAGGTTAGCGTCAATGTTATTTTTCCCTGAGCCAGTGGGCGCACACGGCTGCCTGCGGTGCCAGTCATTGTCTGTTTCCTTGCTGGCGTGCGTCGTTATTGGGATTTGGAGACCTAACTTCCACAAATTCACCGTGACGAGAAGGCTCTGCCCTGTTTAAAGCTCGCCAGTTCCGATGGAATGCAGGTCTGTCGTTTTGTCGGTAGTTCCTGTAGATTCTTTCTTGTCGCTTAAGTGGTGGAGAATTTCTCCCTGAATTATTGCTGCACGGTGGACCATTGCGTCTGAAGTTGTTCTGTCTCCCGTGATAATAATTGTTTTGGTTCCCATATTGTCTGTTTCTCTGATTGTCTCTGTGATAGTCATTACCGCGGAGAGATGATCTTTCCCTGTAATTACTACTCTGCCAGTGGTTGCCATATGGGTGGTGTCTGTTTTGGTCACGATTTACGTTGTAAGAATAGGCTTGTCGTGGCCATTTATTGTTTCTGTCGTCACGTAATTGTGACGGATGTGACCTGTAGTGATTGTTTTCCTGTTTTCGCATCCCGCGACTGTCTGTGTCAATTTCTAATTCTTGTAACAGTCCCTGAAAAGCTTCAATGTCGTCTTTGCAACGCCCTGCCAAAATAATATGTCGTAAATGTTCAGGCAATTTGATTAAGCAAATGCGGATGAGTTCTGAGGGGCTGTATAGGTTTGACAGGTACTGATTCTTGTGCAACATGTCTTCAAAATATTTAACAAGAATGGAAAATTCAGATTGTTCAAAGTGTTTCATCATCATGATGCTATGTTTTACTCGGTCTTGTGTAGCCTGTGACCAATATGCCGAGAGGAACGCATGGTAAAATTCTCCTTCACTGTGACAATCGTGAGTGACCGATCGCATTCTTACAGCTGGTTCATTCTCCAAGTAGCCACACATAAATTCTAACCTGTGCTCCAATGACCAGTTGGGAGGAAAACAATGAGAGAATTTATGGAGCCACGCTTGTGGATGAATGTTGTTGGCAGAATTCTTAAATGTTTTGAATTTACGTGTAGTAATGAACAGTTTATAGTCAAAATCATCGTGTCGGCGAGTAGCATGTCGGTGAAAGATATTAATAGAGAACAAACAATGTATTTACCTTAATAGTCATAATATATATATATATAGCAGTTCATGATAAATTACAAAACTCCGCCATCTCTCTCCTCACATCCACCACTGCTGGCGGCTCACCTCCAACTGTGCAACGCTACGCACTGTTCACATCCAGTGGCCGCTGCCCAACACTACAATGGCAGACAACAATGCAAACTAGCCACAGGCTGCACACAGCACAGCCAGTGATTTTCATACAGAGCGCTACGTAACGTTGCCAATAAGAAAATATAAACAGCCTACTTACACTACCTACAGGGGGAGTAGGGGTGGTAGGCGGCGAGGTAAGACTGATATAAGCATATGAGTCTGTATCCATACATCAAGGTGAACATACATGGTACTGGCTCTACTCTTTCCTGGCCAGATCTTTTTGGGATCGGCTTTTGCAGTAGTTATGTTATTGTAATGACTTTTCTCAATTACCAGTGCGTGTGTTGGAATATAATTGGTTGTTAACGATGTTAATGAGCTATACATTTGTTGATAGTTAGGACGTTACTCTCCCAGCACTTCAGGGAGAGTTCACTGCTCTATCCTTCTCACTGTGTATGTATCTACAAGTTCATAAGCAGCTATGCAGTTGTAGAGTGGTAGGAGGCAATGCTTGCAGCAGCGATTGTAGGACAGTTTCCCTCTGCCTCCAGTGGTATTCTGGACTAGGGCATACAACAAGGCTAACACACACATGCACTGGACTAGGGCATACAGCGACGCTAACGCACACACACACACACACACACACACACACACACACACACACACACACACACACACACACACAGAGAGAGAGAGAGAGAGGGGGGGGGAAGTAGGACAAAACGTGTTTCAGGTGTCCTCAGTCGAGCCCCATACAGTGAGGTTCATTCAGTGTGGGATAATGGAAAAGGACGAAGTTGTCTCCTGCACTTTGGACTGAACAACCATTTCAAAAAGCACAAACAGCTCCAGCACAGGCAGTAGTCTCTGTGAATTGCGACATGCATCTTACGTCCAACCTGCTGCATCACCATTATTAGCTAAAAGTGTCCCCCATGCTCGTCCATTATCAACTCATTCCTTTCCTCATTCAGGAATCTTTGGACGCAATCTTCAGCTGTATGCTAACAAGTGCTGCACTTATTAAAGTCGTCTCTCTCCAACACCACACCTCATCAGTTTAACACATTTCTGGGCAAAAATAAATAAATAAATACCTTATATCCTTCCTCTCAAGCCTTTTTCCGTCCAGTTCACAAGTGGAGGAGAGAGATAGCCCTAGGACTTCCTCTCCAGCAGCTAGGTGCCGACTGAGTGTTTTCCCCACCAATTCCCTAGTGGGGGAGAGGAGAGGATGTGGGGGGGGGGGGAGGATGAGTGGTGGTGGTGATGTCATCAGAACAATGTTGCCGTCTTAAATAAATTTGACAATGCAAATTGTGCTTAGTTCAGCTTTATTCCCCTATTCACTCTTCCTATCTCCTAGGATTTGTGCGCTCCAACTTAATTAGTTCAAATCCTCGCCACCCCCTGGCCAGCACGCGGAGACACTGGCTACGACTGTCACGTGAGGCAGCCGGCCACTAGCACGGGGGGCGAGCCCAGCGAGCGCTCCCACGTTGTAAACCTGTTTTCGCTGGACACGCTGGAACTTGTCGAGTTTGATGTCACAGCAACCCCTTGTCTGCTCACCACGTGTATCCGTCACCTCCTAACGTTTCCCACCAATCACACAATGGTCGGCCGTTTCCCTACAACACTCTCGGCACCACGTTCAAACCTGTCGATGCCGACCGCCCACCATCCACCACGTGTACCTGTGCGAGCGAGTACACAGTGCTACACTTTTGGCGACAAAGTTTGCTCGACAGTGGAATCCGCCATGATTATATAACAGCATGTTTGGACCGCACTAGAACGCCCGCTAATTGACTCATTCTTGCGCGTGCGTAATAACTGTATAATCGCTGTGCCGCCGCCACGCTTACGTCACACACGCGACAGACATAGCCTTCTGTAAATACCTGGAAAATGACTCTTTATTTGAGACATTACGTTCATGCAGGTATGCCCCAACAGACTTCTCCATGATCACACAGTGAAACTCCAGAGCGCAGCTGACGTACGCGCGGCCGGCTGAGCCCGCTCTATCGACACCTCCATGGCCGGCTGACGTCAAGCGACCAACGGTGCCCGCACATCCCCCACGGCCAGAACGCCAGGTAGGCGGCGGCGAGCGGCGCCTCAGGGTCCCGCCACAAATGGTCAGCCGCGCTTGTCTCAGAGTCCGACTACGTAAACATCTTTCCGTGATCGCGAGCACTTAACGCCGGACACGAAGGAACCTGTCGACCGCGTGCCGGACAAAGGATACGTTTGGCCCCAGTGTTTGACCGACAGTGGAATCCACCATGACCGTATAACAGCGCGTTTGTTCGTCGCGAGAACGCTCGCTAATTCACTCTCACCACCCCGCTATATTAATTAATAGAATTTACAATTTCATATTCATATGTAAACGTGTTCAACTCCCTAATTTCAACTACTTTTCGAGGACCAGACCGCGACATCCTCCTCCTAGGAACCAACGCCAAGTTTGACATCTGCCAATAAACAAAGCTCATTTGTGCTTCCGCCACCAACCTAAGAAAATTGTTTCGAACTAAGCCACCAGCACTCAACCTCTTCCTACACGTTTCTAGTAAACGGACTCACCCTGCACTAGGTCAACGGATGGAGGAACTAATTTACTTTATTTAGGAATGGAGCATATCTATCACACCGACATGTCCCACATCATACAGACATGCAAAACACTCCTACATAACTCATTTATTATGTTCTAGACACACGTTTGCTACTTGTAAACAGTTAAAAATAACTCATAGCACAGCCTACAGACATGCGAACCACTCTTAAATAATGCAAAACATTTACCTCCAAATAGCCAAACAACAGCTAATTTTCGGAAATAATTTCAGTGCATAGGCTGATGGAAGGAGATACAGAAAACAGAGCAAGCGCTCTCCGAATGTGGAGGTGACTGGATACGCGTTGGTTACATTTAGAGACAATTTTAGAACACAGAACGATAACTTATGTCGCGGTCGCATGGATGAATCTGACATAAAATCGAAAGAAATGCGAAAACTGACTAGTGCATAGATATAAACTAACTTAATATACACCGAAATGCGGTGAAGATGAGAACGAACTTGCTTATCTTCTGGTTTGCAGGGGGGAATTTGTACATGGAGTCAGGTATACGGCAGCAAGAGGAATGCAGGAAAACGATGACTTCGAAGCGAGCCGAATAAGAAAGGCAGTCAATTTGTCTCGTTGAGTTCGTATTATAGTGTGTGTCTACTGAGGTAGCAGTGATACACGCGAGTTGAATATTGTATTTGATGCTTTTCAGGAGGACGGAGAATCATTCACGTCTAAACTTACTCACATCTGTGTTAAATCATAACAGAGGGTGTACGGTATGATCGATTGAGACAGAGCTGCAACTAGGTACGATTCAAACGTTGACTCATTTATTCTAGAGAAGGACAAGTTGCTGAAGGTAAATTTTTTTTCCAGTATTCTATTTGGATGCTTTAGTCACGTGATATAGCCAGCGTTCTAGTCTTATGCGGCTACGTGTTCGGTATGTGGTTTAAAGCGTTGTCTACTTGCAATCGTTAACGGTGAACCCGTCGGTCATCAGAGGACTTCCATCTCATGTATGATGAAGGTTGACACATTCCTCTAAATGCACTTTGATTTACGCGATCCCCACCCTGTCGCATCCTTGGTGTAAAATCGAGACTTCAGCGTCATAACTGAGATAGCTGTGGGTATTTATGAGGGGTTGTAATCATTGTGTACACACTTACCCGACACACGGGTGTTTACAGAGTCGGTGACGGGATGACTTTTAATTTTCACATATTGGACGCTGCTGTTATACGTATCTGTTTGCTTGTAGGATGTATCGGCTGCTAATAACTATCATTTTTTATATAGACCTGATAGAGTAACAGTATTATTTCTGACTCGTGATCTGGTGTGATCATTGGGCACTAGACGTGTCCGCAGGGCTATATTGGGCTCGTATCATAGAAAGGAAAAGTTTTACGATTGGGGTAGAGATAGCTCAGCGTAAGGTGACCGGGGAGAAGGATGTATGTCTGACAGGACGGAAAAGTAAGCGATCTAAGATTATTGCCCGTTTTTAAGTGCTGAACATTTTAGTCTTAGGAGTGTGTGTGTGTTTATGTTCTCTCTCTCTCTCTCTCCCTCTCTCTCCTACCAGAACCTTCGATGCACCGATCATGGACTCTAGAACAATATTTTACACATGATAGATTGGCTGATTTGCTTAAAAATCTATCGAATTGCATTGTGTATAAATATCGCTCCGTTCTTGTTCTTCTTAACCGTATGCTATTAAATTAAGGCACTTTGAGATCTGTTACTATAGATCGATATGGTGTGCTAAGCTCCAAGACTTGGCTACATTTCGAGAAATGTTGTGCACATGGCTGGATTAGGACTAGAAAAGCTCTATTCAGTCAAGAGAGGTGGAATGTAGCTGTATTCGTCTGCTCGGTTGAGGAATAATTGGGTAGCGATGTTGCGGGGTAGGTAGGTCAATGCCGATGTGAGGATGGTCTTTTAACATAAGAGGACTAGATAGCTCTGTGACCACCATATACAGAGAGATAGATCAAGTACTATGCGCGACGTCTTAGAAATATGTATAGCGTTGTCAGGTATAATTTGATCGTCTTTATGTGTTCGAGAATCAAGTGTGAATGGACGTGCTGAGCAGACATCTATGAATGGTTGCAATGAAACTTGCAAAGTAGAGAATGTATGGTTTAGCTATGATACTGAAATTAAGAAAACAAGCTGTCACATGATTGGCCAGTGTTGGACTTACTGTAAAATTTTTCGTGATATCAGCTGTGATGGATAATATTACAGTAGATCTGTGGTGTCCTATCCATCGCTTCTGTGCATTGGGTACGACATAATGACTGACTGAAAATGCTTGCTTGAGTTGGGAGAGAAATTTTGGTTGATGGACCGCAACTTCCAGGGTTGCTAGCACTGAAAACGGTGATCCTGTACTTGTGTGCAAAAATGACCAATAACTCGAAATTGAATGCAGAGTTATAAACTGTGTTTACATGTCCTGTTGGAGATGCAAGGGGGAGATAGAGATCTGTACTATTCAGGAATCCATTTGTGCACTGTATGTCGTTAGACAATAGCTGGAGAGCAGGTATAGGGAGAGCCCACTTCAGCATTCTGATCCTGGGGGCTGAGTGGACGGCTATTTAGATGGACAGCTATGTGGTTTTGACATGCCGCCGGCGGCGCTCGCACACTTCTTTGTAAGACACTATGGGATTAGTTTGAGCATTTAGTACTTGTTTCGGTTGTTATTGAATTAAGAACTGCAATATTGAAGGTCATGGCCTCAGCGGGACCGCTGTGTAATTGAGTAAGTGTGTTTACGTATTTGAAGATATGTTTCGCGAATGGTGATGTTAAGTTGATGGCGCAGTTTAGCTGCCACTGTAAAAAAAAAAAAAAAAAAAAAAAATAGCTGTCTGCTGCTGAAAGAAGGACAGAAAGAAAGAAAGAGATGACCTTGCCCTCAGGCCTGATGGATGAATTATTAGATAAGAGAAAGTGATAGTTGAATGATGCTTTGTGTTCGGATATAGGAGTCTCTAGACGGCGGGCCGAGATTTTTTCTGTGTGGAAATTTATGCAATCTATAGATAGTGAAATTCGACTGTTAGTGACAACAGTTAAGAGCGGAAAAATAGGTACAAATCAAGCACTGGCAGAATGTTGCGGTAATGGTAATAATATTTAATTGAAGGTGGAGGTGGTAAATATGGACCAGGCTTTGAATATTGTCGTATGTGCTTGATGATCTGTATAAAAGTTTGACTCTTTAATTGCGTTTGGTATTTCTGAGTGCGTGTAAAATTAATTTTACTGTTGAAAGTGCTAGAAAGATGAGTTGATTGGTGTTTAGATAGAGGCTACGTTTGTAATTCGAAAAGAGCGGATGAGAATAGTAAATTGATTGATGGGCATGGTTTTTGGGGTGATATATGAGTGTCAAGATAGGGTTGAGGACGTTTGCGTATGTTGATGGTGGGACGCTTGTGAGGTTAGGTGTAGTGGGAGGTGTAAATTAGATCTTATTTTTTTAAAAATGTTGTAAAGTAAGAATAATATTGAGAAGGTTTTTAGATGGCTGGTCACGCGACGAGGCGAGAGCAGGGATGTGTTGTTATGTTTAGTTAAAGGGCCGTGTAATGTCGTGTGAGGAGCAATGTGCAGTGTGCTACAGTATCATAGGAGGTAAAGCCAGGTGCTGCTATGATGTGTCTAGCGTATGGAGGCTGCGCTTTGGAATTATGCTACGTTGATATAAAGTTGACTTTCACCCGCGTTCGGTGGTCGCGGCTCGGGATCGCGGTCCTGGACGGACGTATGTGTGTGCTTTGACCGCTGACGATCGCGTTGACCGCGCCAACTCACGCTTGCGGAAGCCGAGCAGAGGCTGGGCGAGGTCTGAAATCAGACGGATGGGTGACTTCACGATCCTGTGGGCATGGTGCAGAGTGGGGTACCTGCGCGCGTGTGCTGAGTTATTTTGCGAGCGGATCTGCAGGCTCTGCTATCCGTTATTAGGATAGTTTACGAGTACTGAGCGTATCTATACATCTGTGTGATGTATTATTTAGTAGCAGTTTGCTATAGTGTTTACTGAAATTATGATTGGGTGCATGTCTGTGGGCTGTGCAACATGGCTCATGGCACATCTGGGATTGGTGTTTTGTGATAGCGTGATAGATACACCGTATGGTTAAATAAGTTGTTCGAAAAAAAAATAGAGTGTTCTCAATGATTACACGCGCCTGCAGTGCAGATCAGAGTGATTGGTTTTCCGTCACCATCTCGGTTGCATGTGAGTAGTAAATGTTTTCCCGGCCGCGTTTAATCGAGTGTGTCAACGAGCTATGAGATATTCTGAGAATAGACGTGAAGGCAGGTCTAGACCTGAGACGCCGGCGGTATATATGAGAAGAACAATGCAGCTTTCACATGTGTCGGCTGTCACGAGCGATCGGAAGCTGAACTTGGCTGGAGACTCTGGAATCCCCTTCCCCACCGACCGCACGCGTGCGCGGCCTGCCTTGGAGCGTAACCTAAGGCGCATAGGCGATATCAATTTCTCCGGTGATAGGTGCGAATGCGATTGTGTTGAGGTCATGTTTGGGGGAAGCCGAGCAGAGACTTTTGGTCTGTTTGGCAGCTGGTGGTGTTTGGGCGCGTCTGTTGCACTACTTTGCGAGCATGTCTGTGCACTGTGCGGTGCTTTATTTGGAGAGTTTAAGAGTACAGAGCTCGTCTGCTGGTATTGTGTACTGCATTATTTAAGAGCTGTTTGCTATTGTGTGGTGAAATGAGGAGTTGTTTAAGTGTTTTTGGCCTGTGTCAGATGACCACAGTGGGGTCAGTGTGGGTGTTTTGTGACAAATACACTCCACGACTAAATAAAAGGGCTCCAAATAAATAGAGTGCAGCCCTTCCTTACTTCCCCGAGCAGCACAGCGCAGTCTGAGATGTTTTTGCGCAATAACGGCAATCTGGTCAGAATGTGAGTGAGTAGAGAAATAACTGGACAAATTTATCTGTAGAGGAGTTTCAGGTGTGGACTGGAATGAATATCTCGATGGATGTGGTTGTGTTGCCAAGTGTAGTGCACTACTGGAGTTCAGAAACTGCCTTATGTGAGCGTTACATATCGAAACCTATGAGAAGTAAAAGTTTCAAAAATATATCTCGCAAATAAATTAAGTACACTCGTTCCTCCTTCCATCAGCCTATGCACTGAAATTATTTCCGAAAATTGGCAGTTGTTTGGCTATTTGGAGGTAAATGTTTTGCATTATTTACGAGTGGTTTGCATGTCTGTATGCTGTGCTATGAGTTATTTTTGACTGTTTACAATTAGCAAGCGCGTGTCTAGAACATTATAAATAAATTATGTAGGAGTGTTTTGCATGTCTGTATGATGTGAGGCATGTCGGAGTGATAGATATACTCCATTCCTAAATAAAGTAAATTCGTTCCTCCATCCGTGGACCTAGTGCAGGGTGAGTCCGTTTACCAGAAACGTGTAGGAAGAGGTTGAGTGCTGGTGGCTTAGTTTGAAACAATTTTCTTAGGTTGGTGGCGGAAGCGCAAGTGAGCTTTGTTTATTGGCAGATGTTAAACTTCACGTTGGTTCCTAGGAGGAGGATGTGGCGGTCTGGTCCTCGAAAAGTAGTTGAAATTAGAGAGTAGAACACGTTTCATACGTATATGAAATTGTAAATTCAATTATTTAATATAGCGGGGTGGTGAGAGTGAATTAGCGAGCGTGAATTAGCGACGAGCAAACGTGCTGTTATACGGTCATGGTGGATTCCACTGTTGGTCAAACTCTGGCGCCAAACGTATCCTTTGTCCGTCATGCGGTCGACAGGTTCCTTCGTGTCCGGCGTTAAGTGCTCGCGGTCGCGGAAAGATGTTTACGTAGTCGTAGGTTTACGACGTGGGAGCGATCGCTGGGCTCGACCCCCCAAACTAGCGGCCGGCTGCCTCACGTGACAGGCGTAGGCAGTGTCTCCGCATGCTGGCCAGGGGGTGGTGAGGATTTGAACTAATTCAGTTGTTGCGCGAACGTCGTGGTGACTGCACTGCGATATCAAAGATGTGAGTGCTGACTGTGTTGGAGAACAAGTGATGACCGTACTGCTTGAAATAAAGTCTTCAGTCCCTTCCCCCTGCAAAATTAAAGGACGTGAATCATGTTACTATAAGTGCAGTTTATTATTTGATGCGATTATGATAGGCTACCGGTGAGAAAAGATAGGTGACGGAGAAAGTTCGTACATGTGATCAATTATGGTATTGGGAGTTGAACTTGTGATAGATTTTTGTTATGGATGTAAGGAGAATGGCTTTCTCACCGAGAAAATCGGACATCTTGAATAAATAATAAATGATTATAATACATAGAAGTACAGTTTTCGAGTGAATATTTTGTTGAAATTTGAATTTGGCGCAATTTTCTAGTGGAGGTAGGCCTATAATAACAAATGATGATGAATGATAATAAATGATAATAAATGACAATGAATGATAATGAATGACAATGAATGATAATGAATGTTAATAAATAATAATGAATAATAATAAACAAAAGTAAGGTTTTGTAGCCATTATCGTGTTGGAATTTGAATTTGGAGGGAATTTTCTAGTGGAGGCAGATCAATAATAATATATAATAATAAATGATAATAAATAATAATAGATAATAATGAATGTTAATGAATGATAAGCAATAATAAGAATAAGACAAGTACAGTCTTTGCATGCATTATCCTGTTGGAATTAAAACTTCCCGCCATTTTTTCTTCTGGAGGCTTAGGTTAGTGGACGTAGCAAAACTGAACTATTTCCCCACCAATATTCAAAATTCCCGCCATATTTTCTTGAGGTTAGGTTAGTGGACGTAGCACAATTGACCTATTCTCCCGCAAAATCCGCCATCTTGGATGACGTCAGGCGCTGTTGCCAAGTCTACATGACGCTATCTTGGATAACGTCATCACCGCCATCTTGAATAAATTTGGCAACAACGCAGCGTGTCTTGGCACCACCCTTGTCCCTCTACTTACGGAAATGGTTTATTTCAGACTCAGATAAGGAAACTGATAATCGATCATACACACTGAAACAAAAAACGGGTGTTTGTGTCTAAGAAAAATCACTCATTTACCTCTGCGTTCATCACGCAGTCTTCCTGCACTTCGTAACAATTTCCTCCCGACATGTCCATGTATACAACTAGTTTGTCTATGAACAGAGTCAGAGTGCTGTAGACATTGCCGGTCGGGGCTTTATGTGTTTTGTGAACAATGCAGGCCCTAAACACTTTCTTGCGGTATGCAGGATACCATTTCACCTCAGACAGTCCCCAAATCAAGAACGACGTACTGTTCTCTGTTTGCTAGGAAATCTGCATGCAGTCATATAGAATATCAAACTAAAAGATAACGATCCATTAGAGAACGTGGCTTTCCCGTACCAAATCGCTCACCGTAGAGCCTTGAATAATCTTTCGAAGTTTATTGGTAGAGTTTAAGTTCATCCTGTGTACTACCTATAGTGGAATGAATACATGATTCACAGATGGACGGGTGTCGAAATGGCCTTACATATTTTATGACCAACATTTTAACAAATCAAAATAATTAAATACTTGTTGGTTAAAATTAAATAATCATTTTTTTCAAATTTTTTTTATTTCCCAGATAGTGTACATAAGTAAAATTAAGACTTGATGACAAGACTAGTTTCAGTTGTCAATGCAACCATCCTCAGATCATGTTCGCATTAGACGCAGGTTGAACAAAAACGGGATACAGCAGTAATAACCATATCGTGAAGTAAGTTTCGCTTGTACCAGAGGCAAGTTGAATATGAAATCTAGTCATACCAGCAACAGCAAAAATGGGTTTGGTTCTATATCATGCTTTTATCAGACGGCTGTTGAACAACAACTAGACGTAACAGTAAAAACCGTTCAGGCAATAGCTTGCACTTGTGTAGGAGGCAAGTTAAGTAAAAAAAAATTTAATTGTATTGTTACAATGAAAGGTGAACTGGTTCTACATCACGAGTAGTAAAAATGTAGTGAAACGTAAGACATAAAAAGAACATCCTTAAACCACGTAACTTGTCGGCAGCAAAATAAAATGTTTGCGTGTCCAGTCGGACTAACTTGACTAACACCCACTCATGAGTTATGTTATGGCTTTGATGGCTCTTAGTCACGTCAGTCCAACTGGATACACGAACATTTTGCATTGACAACTGAAACTATTCATTATAATGTAATTTTTATGTGTGTATGCGATACAGGTAACTAAAGGATTTTTTACATTTTAACAAATTATCTAAGATCGCTCTTTCAATCCCTGAAAATATCGGACAGTGATAAATACTTGTCAACGTTTTAAACAAAGTTTAATCGTTCTGAACGTCACGTCTTTATACCAAGGAGCACGTCTTTATATCAAGGAGGTGTAAGTTTCACTTACAGGCCTTCGCGTAACCTATAAGTAAATTTTGGCTTCGTGTACTTTAGCCTAAAGGTATGAAAAATCAAATTTTACCAGGCAGAATTGCTATTTGTTTTTTGACAAAAATTGTGCCGTCTGAGGTCTCGACATCAACGCTGACTGTAGCCCACAACTACTAGAACACTATGAACCACTCTCACGCGTTCAGTTTCACTGTGGAATCATACCGCGCAGTTACGAAAACTGTATTGTTGGTTACGCAAATGAAACTATGAAAAGTGTTGCTATCGAAATGCATTTGGTATTAAGAGGATACACAAAGTGGAAAGTAAGAAATTACTAGAAAAAATGGGCGAAGCTAGATGTCTAAGGCGGCACTGTATAAGAATAATGGATAAAGACATCCCAGATTTGTTGATGTGACACGAAAAAAACGGTAGAGTGTTACAATAGAAGGAGCTGACAAATGTTAGAATATCTATAATATTAGATAAATGATGGTAGGAAAAGTAGACATGCAGAAATGAAGAAATTAGCACAAGATAGAAAGATATGGCCGACAGAAAAAGCAGCCGAGAAAATATGAAGAGGAAAAACGGAAATAAATAAGGATCATTACAATCCTAAGAATTTTTTGTCAGTTTGTTGGCTTCTTCAGCCTTCCAGAAACATACAGAATACGAGTCCAAGGGATGCTGCGTAGTTGCCAGCATTAGAACATGGACGCAATAGCCGTTTCTCCATCTTCTTGGCATCGCTCGTTCTATTAAAGCAGTCTGGTGCAAGACGGCTGTGAGTACTGCCAAGGAATGAATTTATGACTGCTTCTGGTATACGGAGGATTACAGAACACGAGAATTTAGTGCAAACAAATGCGATGAAACTTTGATCTGTGTTAGTGTTACTCGTTGTAATTTATGTCTACAATAAAAGAAACCCATTCCTGTTACAGAACGAAGAAAGAAGTCTGCTTCTTAAGCCCAGCATTAGTACACATCTTTACTGCTTTTTTGTTTTGGAAGACATCCTCTGCACAACTACGGTTCTTAGTAGCAAGTCCTGCATTTTGCGTAACATGCTCTTGTGGCACATAAAAACATAAACCATGTTTTCATCACACTTATAACTATCATAATCTTCAAGTGTCTTTCATCCGATGCTTGGTAAGTATCGTACAGACTCGTTTAAAGATTCAGATATTCAGATCTATTCAAACAAATCTCTTGAATAATATCCACTTAGCTGCTCTTGTAAATAATTTGTTCAATGACCGGTTTCGTAACCTAAAAGCCACATCAACAGGTTATATCTGTTAAATTACAATAAGCGTTCGTTACAATTGTGGTTGATTTGTAGTTACAATCAGTTGTGAGAAACAGAGCAAATTACTTACATGGTGAACCATGATATTAAAGGTCCAGCATGGACGGGATGTAGCATTCCTTGTCTATGAATAAATAACGCAATTAGCGGATCGTCAGGTAAGCGGAAAGCATGGGTCCACGGTTCCTCAAGCGTACGAATTTCTTTTTAAACAATAAAAATCGTCAAGAAGTATCCTCCCAACATAATGCGATAAAAGCCCAGTAACGGGCTAGAACCAGTCAAGAATTAAAAATTGCCGGCCGGAGTGGCCGAGCGGTTTTGGCGCTACACTCTGGAACCGCGTGGCCGCTACGGTCGCAGGTTCGGATCCTGTCTTGGACATGGATGTGTGTGATGTCCTTAGGTTAGTTAGGTTTAAGTAGTTCTAAGTTATAGGGGACTGGTGACCTCAGAAGTTAAGTCCCATAGTGCTCAGAGCCATTTGAACCATTTTCTGGATTAAAAATTAAAAACACGTACCACGAACCCGAACGGACAACAGTAGACAGAAAGTGGTCTGTTAACAATTAGATATAGGGGCAAAATCCATCAAGAGCCCTTAAAAATTAACGAAAATGCAGGAGGTATTAACAAGAACCCACTTAGTAATAAAAATAGTATAAACACTATAACTGATTGGGAAATTTGTGTGAAAATGACATACCATAAATACAGGAGTTCACAATACATGGATAAGCAGACGGGAAAGTAGCCAGATATGGACTGAGCGATAAGCCGTGTAGGTGTTGGAAATCGGGTCTACGAATGTGCAGTGGGGCAATATAACGTACAGAAATTAGTGTGGTTGAGGTCCCGTTCGGAGACAAAAAATATTCGTAGCCTACCCCGAATACCATAATAAAACAATGGTTGATAACAAAGAACCATGAACAGAAAATAATTTTAGTTGTCATATGTTATTTAAGCATCTAGTGAGAAAAATATTGGCAAAAATCGTTATCAGAATGTAGACGTATAAGAGGTGTGCTTACTTGAGCATATTGTAAGAAATAAGTGATAAGTAAACAAAGCAAATTGCTAAACTTATTTTCATTTACAAGAGCAGACAAACAGTTATTGTTCAAAGTGTCTACTTATTGCTGCGATTGTCCCTCAGACAAGATAATGTATATAGAACAAATATGTCCTGCTGGTTTCCTGAGTGTATCCCATCTTCCGTCGTATGGACCATTACCTGTCACGAGAAATCCGGAAAACAATTCTTTAGATCATCTCCTGTTAGTTTGAATACCACAAGGTTTTGAGCTTCCCCATTTCAGTTTCATAACAGACACTATGTTATCCTGACCTTTTATCTTTCCCTTTACACCTCTTGTTAGTGGTTCTGTTGTAGCGACTAGGAATGTCGAGTAACCTCTTGGGCGTAACAGTGTCACAGGGATTCAAAAAATTGACGCATCTGTGGCGACTGGGATTAAAGACTGAAAAATGACCTCACACCTTTTCCCTGTCATACAGAGCGATAGTCACCCAGCTGCTGATGTACTGTCTACTGACTGGGCAGACTGCCGGATTCGTCTCCTGCTGGCAGGGGTTGTTGTTTTCTAGACATTGAAGAATTTGCAGAAAGCGGACAGGGCGAAACTAGAATTAGTGGAAGGCCCCTTGAGATGTTATTTTGAAACGAGGCGCTGAGAGCCATAAGGGCGCAAAGCACAGATAGAAAGTTTTGAGAAAAATAGAAACGTGTGAAAATCAACTTTGTAGGCGAACCACCAGTCTCAACATGACATATATATATATATATCCTACAAAAACAATCACGTACCTACTTTATGGCCGGCCGAAGTGGCCCTGCGGTTCTAGGGGCTACAGTCTGGAGCCGAACGACCGCTACGGTCGCAGTTTCGAATCCTGCCTTGGGTATGCATGTGTGTGATGTCCTTAAGTTAGTTAGGTTTAATTAGTTCTAAGTTCTAGGCGACTGATGAATTCAGAAGTTAAGTCGCATAGTGCTCAAAGCCATTTGAACCATTAAACCCACTTTATGTCATCAAATTTTAATTAACAATTAGAGTTATTATTATTGTCTAACCACAAAATTTTCATATTTGGGCTAGTGACAGTCGCGTATTTTTTTTTTTTTTTTTTTTTTTTGTGTAGTTTGCAATGATGTGGAACTAGAATCAGAACATGAAGAACAGATACTAAATGCATCAGACTCACAATTATAACCTATCCCAACACTTAATGATCCTCGTTATCATCGATTCCATTAAGCACATTCTCTGGCTTGAGGTTCAGATAAAAGTTTCTGCGCGTTATGGGCATGAAATATAGTACTTGGTTAAGTTTATGTGCTTCAGGATTAAGCTAATACTTTTTTCAAGTATTTATGTTCAAGGTTGATATTTGCCTCCCGTCTATGTATCTGGGCACCAGATTTTGCGAGGCATCTACAAACTGTGGAGAAATAACAAATTGTGGTCTCTCTCGATGTGACTTGAAGAAAATGGTGGCCTCGCACTTCTCCAGTGAAGAAAGAGTTAGTGGTAAATCATTGTCAAATTTCTGAAGTGTACATTATTACCACTAACATCAACTTTTGGTTTGGTAGTGAGATCGTTAGTACTTTTAAAGGTTCTGAAGTCCTCAACGTCCATTTTACAGACTGGAATGCTGAAACCATGGAACATGAGTTTATGATGGGGGCACTCCTTCAAGAGATTTCAGCTTTTATGAAGAAATGGGCCTCAGGGCAGCCAGTGAGCGTTCCTACAGCAATGAGAATTTGTAATTGGCTCCCTTATGGAAGTGAATATCAGAAAAACCACTGAGACAGCTTTTCGCAAATGTTCATATATAAAGCTGGTTCATCGTAAGATTAACAGACGTTGTACTAAAGGCCCTTTTGGTTCCCAACGTCTCAACTATATTGTACCAAAGAGAAAAAAAATTGAAGTAGTGCTGTCACGATAGTTATGACAGTGCCATTACGCATATTGGTTAAAAGCACAATCTTTCAGCAGGCCGTTGTGGCCGAGGGGTTCTAGGCGCTCAGCCCGGAACCGCGCGACTGCTACGGTCGCAGGTTCGAATTCTGCGTCGGGCATGGATGTGTGTGATGTCCTTAGGTTAGTTAGGTTTAAGTAATTCTAAGTTCTAGGGGACTGATAACCACAGCTGTTAAGTCCCATAGTGCTCAGAGCCATTTTTGAACAATCTTTCAGCCTGCTTAAGGCCAATAAATACACAGGATAAACACATGCAAAGTTCAAGGAAGCAATAAAATTGAGAACTAATACCTCAAGAGAGAATGAAAATAATTATGAGAATTCTACCTCGATCATAGTAAAAGTAAGCCACTGGAGTTGAGGCCCAAAGCAGGGAAAGCGGCAGCACGATGTAACTTACTACATTATAGCTGAAGGACTCGTGGAAACAGAGTCAAGCCTGGTACTTCGCGTCATGGCGTGTGAGCACCCACTGGAGTTACTGCAAGATCGCTTTCGGTTGTCGTGATATCCGACAGCGGTTGTATGTTACACGAGACTGCTTCTCAAGTGATGAAAAGACAGCCTCGATTAAGATGATTGCCACTTCCGTGTCACTGCTACTTATGAAGTGGCGCGTCTTGCATCTCCAAACAACTGGGTACGACTGAGTTGAAAGATGTTTGCCTAGGACCTTTCTTACCTTGAGTACCTCCTACGGTGCACTTCTGCTATACACGAAAAGGTGCCAGATGCTGACATTATAGGAAGGTGAGGAGCTATCCGCTCCAGTGTGGTGAACTGGAAGCATGGCTCGGTGTCTGAAGATTAGGTAGTTGGGCCTCTTTGGACGCCAACTCCGCGTAGCGTGCGAGTTGGTGTCCCTGTGTCACTGCTTGCCATCTGAATGTACTTTAACGGTTACAAATTTTAAAACACTGTCAACTAGATGGATATTAATATAAATTAAACGGGAAAAATAGTTAGCCCCCTCCAGCCCTCCACATTTGAAGGTCTAACATCAGTGTGGTTTGATGGTCAGAGAAAATTAGTTTTAATGGTCAAATCGAATGTTTTATCTTGGGAAGTTTTAAATTAATCAAATGATAGGTATTTGTTCGGTATTAATCAACTCGTTATCTCGCCATTAATGTGTGTTAGTAGTCAGATTATCTGCATTAATTTTATATAACTGTCCCCCCCCCCCCTTCCTCCCTCTTACTCTCTCTATCTCACTATTTGTTTCTGTCACTGCAAAGGGCAGTCTGTGTGGTCCCATCTCAAGCAAGTGTTATAGGCCCTCTGTTGTTCCTGATCTATATAAACGACTTAGGAGATAACCTGAGCAGCCCTCTTCGATCGTTTGCAAATGGTTCTGTCTTTTACCGTCTAGTAAAGTCATCAGATATATAAAACCGAATTGCAAAATGATTTAGGCAAGAGAATTGTATTTTCAAAAATTGGCTGTTGACTCTGAATAATAAGTGTGATGCCCCCCCCACATGAGTAATGTAAGTCTGTTAAATTTCTGTTGTAGTACAAATTAAACAAAATTATAGACCGTAGATTTAACTAAATACCTATGCATTACAATTTCGAACAAGACAAATTTGTAACGTCTCACAGAAAACGTTTTTGGGAAGACGATGTGAAGAATGCGTTTTGTTAACAGAACACGGAGTGGATGCAACTAATCTGCTACAGAGACCGCCTACGCCATGCTTGTCCGTTCCCTTCTAGAGAATTGCAGCGAATGATGGAATTCGCGTCAAATAGTAGTCGGGGAGGATATCAAAAACGTTCAAAGAAGGACAGCGCGTTTTGTACTACCGCGAAAGAGGAGGGTGAGTGTCACGGTAAAGATACGCGAGCTGGAATTGCAATCATTGAAACAATGGCGTTTCAAGTTACTGCGAGATCTTTTCACGACAGTTCGAACACTAACTTTTTCCTCGAAATGCGAAAATGTTTTCTTAAAGCCAATCTACATAGGAAGACATAATCATCACAATAAAATAAGAGAAATCAATGGTTGCACGCAAAAATTTAGGTGCTGGCTCTGAGCACTATGGGACTTAACAGCGGAGGTCATCAGTCATTTAGGTGCTCATTGTTTCTGTGCGATATTAACGGAGTGAAACGGTAGAGACATCGTCTGAAGATGGTTCGATGAACCTTCTGCTAGGCACTTGAGTGTGAATTGCAGAGTAGTCAAGTTGATGTGTCAGCCCGCAAAGTGTCTATAGGTTACACTGTGCCTTTTCATTATTCAGAGGACAAAGGACATTGTTTCCAGTCTGGTGAACTCTCAATTTCTGGGTTGATTCATACATTTAAGTAACTCATATGGTTCTGTGATTACAGCATTTTCTTTCACCTACGGTCAAAAATATGGTGTGCAAAGCAGAACATTTATAATTTTGGTCTTAATGCGAATAATTTCCAGTCCATATCTGTTCTATTTAGTTCTTCCATATTTTACTGATGTTCTACATCTACACATCTACATCTACTTGATTACACTGCTATTCACAGTAAAGTGCCTGGCACAGGGTTCAATGAACCAACTTCAAGCTGTCTCTACCGTTCCACTGTCGAACGACACGCGGGAAAAACGAGCACTTAAATTTTTCTGTGCGAGACCTGATTTCTCTTATTTTATCGTGATTATCATTTTTCCCTGTGTAGGTAGGTGTCAACAGAATGTTTCGCAATCGGAGGGGAAAACTGGTGATTGAAATTTCATGAGAAGATCCCTTCGCAACGAAAAACACCTTTGTTTTAATGATTGCGACTCAATTTCACGTATCATGTCTGAGGCACTATCTCCCCTATTTCGCGATAATACAAAACGAACTGCCATTCTTTGTACTTTTTCGATGTCATCCGTCAGTCCCACCTGATGCGGATCCCACACCGCAAAGCAATACCCCAAAACAGGACGGACAAGCGTGGTATAAGCAGTCTCTATAGTAGACCTGTCGCACCTTCTAAGTGTTCTGCTAATGAATCGCAGTCTTTGGCTTGCTCTACCCACAATATTATCTATGTGATCGTTCCAATTTAGGTTATTTGTAATTGTAATCCCCAAGTATTTAGTTGAATTTACAGCCTTCAGATTTGTGTGACTTACCGTGTAATCGATATTTAGCTGATTTCTTTTAGTACTCATGTGAATAACTTCACACTTTTCCTTATTCAGAGTCAGTTGTCACTTTTCGCACCATACAGATATCTTATCTAAATAATTTTGCAAGTCGTTTTGATCATCTGATGACTTTACAAGACGGTAAATGGCAGCAGCATCTGCAAACAATCTAAAACTGTTCTTCTGTGATTGAAACGTATAAAACAACGGTATTATCACCCTGAAGCCGGTTTTAACCTTTTCGCAATTCTGAGTTCCCCACACTCTTGATGCGATAACTGGAAGCCTAAACTATAGTGTGGATGTTGCTTCATACATTATAGTACACTGTGACGACGAAAGTCATGAGATACTTTCTAATTTTGTGGCGGACCACTTTTGCCCGACGCAGTGCAGCAACTCAACGTGCCATGAACTCAACAACGCGTTCAAAGGCCCCTGCAGAAAGATTCTGGCTTAATGACTATACAGCCGTATGTAATTGTGAAAGTGTTACCTGTACAGGATATTGCCAACAAACTGGCCTCTCGGTTATGTCCCATAAATGTTCGGTGGGATTCATATCGAACTATGAAGTGGCCAAATCATTCGCACGAACAGTCCAGAATGTTCTTCAAACCAGTTGCGAACGATTGTGGTCCGGTGACATGCCATCGTCGTTTGGAAACATGAAGTTCATGAATGGCGCAAATGGTCTCCATGTAGCTGAACATAACAGAGGACCCAGTCCAGTCCATTTAAACACAACCCATACCATTATGGAACCACCACCAGCTTGTTAACAACTTGGGTCCATGACTTCGCGGCATCTGCACCATACTCTAACACTATCATCAGCTCTTTCCAGCTGAAATCAGGACTCATCTGACTAGGCCACGATTTTCCAATTGTCTAGGGTCCAACCGATATGGTCACGAACCTTGGAGAAGCACTGTATGCAGGTGATGTCCTACTGTTAGCGAAGTCACTCGTGTCGGTCACCTGCTACCGTAGCCCATTAACGCCGGATTTTGCAGCACTTCCCCAAAGGATACGTTCATCGTACGTCCCACTGATAACTCTACGAAAACGCCTATGCTCTCAGTCTTTAAGTGATGGTCGTCAGCTGCTGCGCTTTCTGTGGTGACCAATTTACAGGGACGTATAGCTCTTCCAGCTGAAGACTAAATCTTATATCTAGTGCTTCTCCAGAGGAGGCGTAATCTCTTTCGCCTAGATTGCATTTCTCAGTGCAGTCAAACTTAATTACGAATGAGTAGTGTAGAGGTAGATACCGAAAATGCTTGCGTTTTATCTTAAGTCAAAGTCTAACAGGATATTTTACCAGGAACAAGGGTTGGTTGCCAACTCTTTTTGAATACAACACAAAAATTCTCAATGGTCGGAAGTTGAAGGCATTAACTTCGATCTCCTACAGAATGTTAACAACCACTGAAAGGCATTCAAGTCTTGGATAGTGTACTGAAGACGTTTATACTTACCAGCCGGCCGGTGTGGCCGAGCGGTTCTAGGCGCTTCAGTCTGGAACCGCGCGACAGCTACGGTCGCAGGTTCGAATCCTGCCTCGGGCATGGATGTGTGTGGCGTCCTTAGGTTAGTTAGGTTTATGTAGTTCTAAGTTCTAGGGGACTGATGACCTCAGCTGTTGAGACTCATAGTGCTCAGAGCCATTTGAACCATTTTGCTTATACTTACCACCGGTCCGTAACCTGTGTTCCCATTTCCTAACACGAATTCAATATCAGCTCAGTTCTTGTACAGAGAGAACTCCTTTAAGTCAGTTAGAACTGTGGCTCTTCTAACATTCTGCGTGGTGTCTGTTTGTTCTATTTCGTGTCTCCCTACCACTTTCGCGCAACGACGCTCTGAGCGTGTTTTTTAGGGAATTGACTAGTTTGAACCTGGGACCTGTTGCTGGTAAGGAGACGCCAGACCACACATGACATGTAGAGTTCAGAAGAGTTCAGTGAGACTAGCGTCAGCTCCACTGCACTCCCTGTAAAAGAATCTTAATACTAACAAAATTTAGTGGAAGGGGTTTAAAGCTTTCCTATTTTTAGTTAGCTGGTAAAATAACGTCGAAAAAGCAGTTAAGTTTACCATTGTAAATTTTATTCTACTCACAAAACATTGTTTATAAATTGCACTATTGATAAAAGGAAATGTTTTAATACAGGATGGTAAAAACCAACTGCGTTCAACAAAAATGTGAACGAATATTCCCTGAATGGATTTCCAAGTTCTACAATGGATCGAAGGATGAAAAATGCCATATCACACCTATAATCTAGGTTTCAATTAAGTTTCACAAAAGAGAAAACTATCAAAATGGTCTACATTGACCCTCAATTATTTTTAATTACTTATCTAATATGTCGTAAATTACAGTGGCTGATGTGGCTTCTCAATAACTATATAACAGAAAAATCATTGCATTTCAGATTTTTACTTCAAGTGGCAAATGTGAACACCATGAGCTTTAATTGACGATCGACACTAGTATTACGCAAAAAGGTGGTGTAACAGATGAGACTTCTGCAGTTCTGAGTGAAGCTTTATGCGCTGTTATGCGGCATCGCGTGCGTTCATTACCTTGTCGGTGTTTGTCAGGGGGCGGCAGGCAGCACAGCTCCGCTCACTTCGCCGTCTCGGAAGCAACTCTCTCCTAACTTCTCCTTACTACAATTTACCGAAGTTAGTTTAAAGAAACTATCTGGCTGTGTTTTCATCTGACCAATGAAGGTCTCAATGTTAACCTTAAGCTCCGCCTACAAAAATTCTGTCTATCCAATGAGAAACGTTATACTTTTCGTGGTGGGGCAATGGTTTTAAAGTTTGCAACGTAACACAGACGCGAAAAAGTCTCACGCTAAAACTTGCAGCTGGTGTGGTCCTTTTAGTGTTATCGTAAGATCTATACTGTTCTTCTGGAGGGCTCTATCTTTTAACATGGGCTGGGGGGTGGTCCTGACGTAACAGAGACGCGTAAAAGTCTCGCGCTAAAACTTGCGGCTGGGGTGGCCCTTTTAGTGTTATCGTAAGATCTATACTGTTCTTCTGGAGGGCTCTAGCTTTTAGCATGGGCTGGGGGGTGGCCCTAGCGGTTAGCTGGCGACGTGGGTGTCCGTCCCTTATCGTAGGGCCTTCTAGCTTAACACGGTACTGCTCTCGGCTTCTGTTCTCGTTTCTCCCCTCGGAACTGCGTCTGTCTCACTGTGGGAAGGTATGACATGCATTTAGGCATTCTTGTGTTAGTCTGTGGTATTCCATTTGCTCACTCGTTACTCATATTACTTTGGTTAATTTAATATCACGATTTATTCGGAGCTATGTGACATACTACTGGATTTGCTTATCATGTCAGGGTTTTCATGGAAGGTGTTGGATTTGCCTGACACCTTACACTCTTTCCCGCTTGAGTACCAATCGCTTCTTTCATAGAGCAATCCAGGTACAATCTTACATGGTTAAGTGTGCTATTATTGAGTGCCGTGAGCTTCTCCTCTTTGGGGTTAGTCTGATTTTTGACATGGGAGTGACTATGTCAGCACTGACTATATTACTGTGTGACCGTCCTCGTGCCACTAGCGTCAGAGAAATTTCCTACTTGCTGGGCAGCTAATTCCGGCTTTACTTGGGACGCTATTGTCTGCAGTTTAAATTCACTTGTTTTTGGCATTCCTAGTGCTTTCTTTTTTCTGATAGAATTCAGTTTCATCGTACTTATCGAGCCCATAAAGCTGTGATGATTACCTATGAAGCCGAGGAATATGTCTTCGATCGAAAAAAAAAGTCATCTTTTAACAGTTATCACTTTTTCCAGCCGCATGAAACAAAATGGCTCTATGCACTATAGGACTTAACTGCTGAGGTCATCAGTCCCCTAGAACTGAGAACTACTTAAACCTAACTAACCTAAGGATATCACACACATCCACGCCCGAGGCAGGTTTCGAACCTGCGACCGTAGCGATCGCGCGGTTCCAGACTGTAACGCCTACAACCGCTCGGCCACACTGGCCGGCCCATGAAATAAAATTAATGCCTTTTCCATGAATTTAATAATCTGAAGAGATTATAAAAGATCTGCAGATTCGGTGTAATTGGAACATCAGATTCAACTACGGAATTTAGTTCTATAAAACAAAGCAAGAATAGTTACAAATTGGCCTAACATACCAAATACACCGTAGAAATTATCACGTTTTTTCACCCCGCTGTTGTACTAATTTATTTTGATCTTGGCTAGCCCAGTGCATACAAGGCCATTTCCATAAATTCAATAATCTGAAGAGATTATAAAAGATCTGCAGATTCGGTGTAATTGGAACATCAGATTCACCTACGAAATTTAGTTCTATAAAACAAAGCAAGTATAGTTAAAAACTGGTCTAACATACCAATTACATCGTAGAAATTTTACGTTTTTTCAACTCGCTGTTCTACTAATTTATTTTGATGTTGACTATCCCAGTGCATACATGATTTCTCCTTTTTAAGTGTGAGTTGACTATTGCTTCTTTATAGCTTTCGTGATTTTTGTTCCAGAAGACACTTGCGTTTATATGAATAGAAATGAAAAGCAATAGCCGGCCGAAGTGGCCGTGCGGTTAAAGGCGCTGCAGTCTGGAACCGCAAGATCGCTACGGTCGCAGGTTCGAATCCTGCCTCGGGCATGGATGTTTGTGATGTCCTTAGGTTAGTTAGTTTTAAGTAGTTCTAAGTTCTAGGGGACTGATGACCTCAGCAGTTAAGTCCTATAGTGCATAGAGCCATTTTGTTTCATGCGGCTGGAAAAAGTGATGACTGTTAAAAGATGACATTTTTTTTTCGATCGAAGACATATTCCTCGGCTTCATAGGCAATCATCACAGCTTTATGGGCTCGGTAAGTACGATGAAACTGAATTCTATCAGAAAAAAGAAAGCACTAGGAATGCCAAAAACAAGTGAATTTAAACTGATGACATAAGAAGTTAAGTCCCCTAGTGCTCAGAGCCATTTGAACAATTTTGAGGCTTAAACAGGTTTACCGTTTTCGTCGGAAATGGAGAAGTAAGAAAGACCGCTTCAACACGTGTTCTGATCCTTGGGAATCTATTTTTCTGACTGAATGAAACTAGTTTGTGCCTCCACTGAAATTTCGGTGCCAGCAATGCTGTACCTGGTGTGTGCGTGCGTGAGCGTGAGTGTATGTGTGTGTGTGTGTGTGTGTGTGTGTGTGTGTGTGTGTGTAATTTATTAATGGCTTGGGAAAAACAATGGTATGAATATGATTACAAGTGTTGAACCTAAAATATCTTACGAGAAAAATGTTGGTGTAATCCAATTCACTCTCTCCAAGCTCTACTCATGGTTTTAGTTGCTTCCTCGTATTAAATCGCACGGAAGACAAATTCCTGATGTGACTGCCCATGGCGAAGTCTAGAGGACGTCCCTGGGAGAGCTCTGGAGGTATTCCCAATCTCTCGCTAGGTGAGGATACGAAATGCATCCAAGGACATCGTCGTCGAAACTATTCGTTTGGTAGTTCTGGTGTTGAGGTGTGGAGAGGCATAGTGTTGCGCGGGCATACCGACCTCGACATCTTTGAACACGTTACACTTACCGGTCAACGTTATTATGGTACTACACCTCTTCCCCAAGTGTTTCTTTCCAGGGGTGCATTCTGCTCCAACATGGTTTTTCTGGATGACAATGCGTGACGTCATCGAATGGCGCAGATGGAACTGGCGAATATTCGGCGAATGGACTTGCTTTACTGCCGGCCGTTGAGGTCGAGCGGTTCTAGGCGCTTCAGTCCGGAACCGCGCTGCTTGTACGGTCGCAGGTTCGAATCCTGCCTCGGACATGGATGAGTGTGACGTCCTTAGTCTTAAGTAGTTCTAAGTTCTAGGGGACTGATGACCTCAGATGTTAAGTCCCATAGTGCTCAGAGCCATTTGAACTATTTGAACTTGCTTTCCCGTTCCACCGACTTAAATCCCATCGAGGACGTGTGGAATGCGTTGGAGAGACGTATTGCAGCACGATCACGTGCACCAACGATCATCCGCCGGTTGTCAACTGCTCAGGTGGAGGAGTGGAACGGCCAACCAACACGAACTCCTTACCAACTTTTGGGCCAGCAGGAGAGCGCAGATAATGCATTGCCGTCCGTGGTGATCACAAGAGCGATGTCCCGCTCTGTGCGAAGTGCAGGGCACCATCATAAACCACGGTGACTTCAGTGTAATTACTATCTTTGAACAAAAGTGTCTTTTCTGTTCGTCTCATTGCGTTTTTCTGTTAGCTACCTTCTTTACTGTACTGTGGCAATGCTTTCTAAGGTGGTCCAAGTTTCATCGAGTTATGTTACATGGCAGTGACACATGATGCGGACGTTACCTTCAAGTTTTGCACACGAGTGCAGCTACAGAAAAATAGAGACTTTAGCACTTTTATGGTCTTTATACGTGAAAATACAGGCAATAGGCAAAATAATGTGAACAGCTGTAGTAATGGGATGGTTGTGTTCGACGGTCAACAACGCAGGTAAGGCACGTGTCGCGATGTACTGTGCGTGTTCAGTACGGACTAGAATCAGTGCAGGTTGTTTAATAGTAGTGCACACTTCGTATTTGCATTCAGAGGCCGAGATCGACATGCAATGAAGGGCCGAGCAGAGTTCCAAAGAGGGCAGGTTGTGGGGGCCCGATTAGCTTGAGCATCAGTAACCAAGGCAGCCAACTTATTTGTAAGTAGGCTGTTTATGTTTTCTTATTGGCAACGTTACGTAGCGCTCTGTATGAAAATTACTGGCTGTGCTGTGTGCAGTCTGTAGCTAGTTTGCATTGTTGTCTGCCATTGTAGTGTTGGGCAGTGGCAGCTGGATGTGAACAGCGCGTAGCGTTGCGCAGTTGGAGGTGAGCCGCCAGCAGTGGTGGATGTGGGAAATGAGGTGGCGGATTTTTGAGTACAGAATGGATGTCATGAACTGCTATATATATTATGACTATGAAGGTAAATACATTGTTTGTTCTCTATTAAAATCTTTCATTTGCTAACTATGCCTATCAGTAGTTAGTGCCTTCAGTAGTTTGAATCTTTTATTTAGCTGGCAGTAGTGGCGCTCGCCGTATTGCAGTAGTCCGAGTAACGAAGATTTTTGTGAGCTAAGTGATTTGTGAAAGGTATAGGTTAATGTTAGTCAGGGCCATTCCTTTGTAGGGATTTCTGAAAGTCAGATTGCGTTGCGCTAAAAAACATTGTGTATCAGTTTAAGCACAGTCATGTATAATTTGTTCTAAGGGGACGTTTCATATTGAATGTTTCAAGAGCAACTGTTTCAACACTCATAACAGCTTACACAAAAGATGGAAATACATCATCGTGTAAAGGTAATAGTGGGCCCAAATCAAAACTAAATGACAGAGATCGCCGTACGCTAACACGAATTGTGTTGAAACAACACAAAACTACGGTGGCTAAAGTGACTACAGAGCTGAATAGCCAATTTCGAGACCCCGTATCTATCGACACTGTCCGCCAGGAACTCCATAAAGCGAATGTTCATGGACGAGCTGCTGTACCGAAACCATTAGTGACAACAACCAACGTAAAGAAGTGTAAAACATGGCGTCAGAAGCATAAATCCTGGGCGGCTGATAGGTAGAAACACGTCATATGGTCCGACGAGTCAAAGTTTTCGTTATTTTTAACAGCGGGTTTACGTCTGGAGAAGTCCAAAGGAAGCCTACAATCCTGACTGCCTGATTCTAACTGTTAAGCATGGAGGTGGAAGTGTGATGGTGTGGGCAGCCACATCGCGGTATTCTGCTGGTCCTATCATTACTCTCAAAGGCCGCGTTACAACCAACGTTTAAGTGAACATTTTAGGTGATCAGTTGCACCCCATGATTCAAATGTTGTCCCTAACAATGATGCCGTATTTCAGGACGATAATGAGCCCATTTTCACAGCCAGAACAGTACAATCGTGGAATGAGGAGCGTGCAGCTGAACTGCCGCCTTTTCCTTGACCAGCACAGTCCCCGGACTTGAACATTATCGAACCCTCGTGGGCGGTATTGGAGCGCCGACTCCGGAGCAGATTTTCGCCTCCCTCGTCACTATGCGAGTTAGGAGAAGTTCTGATGGAAGAGTGGCATAACATCCCACTGGAGACTAAACAATCATTATATGCCAGTATTCCAAGAAGAATCGTAGCTGTATTACGGGCAAATGGGGATCCAACCCCTTATTAATAAACTATTCTTAAGCAAGTACGGGTGTTTACGTTAGTTTGCCTATCCCCTGTATCTTTTACAAAAACTGAGCGGTCCCAGCTTAAAGTTTTGTACTTGCCCGCCGAGCGAGTTGCAGGGGGTCTGAAGCATAACGTGGGCTTCGAACTGCGGTGTAGCTATGCATTTTTCACATTTATAAGTCATTTCTGAAGGTGAAATAAGGCACAAGTGACAAAAAATATCTGTAGATTAACACACGGACTTATGAACAGTTACCCACCTGATCCCGTCGGTCTGACTCTGTGCTCTCTTCCGTCTGCCAAAGCAGTTCCTCTAGAAAATGATGTATAGATGCCATTCGACCAACATGGCTATTTCGCTTGTCTCCTGTCGGAACACGAACTATCGTTTTAGTCTCGAATATTCACTGTCTCCTATGATCACATGAGGGGAGTGCCTGTCGTAACTGAGGGATAGTTTTGTGTGACACTGATGTCACAATTGTTTGAAGGGCCGCTGTACGACCAGTGCTTCATGCAACTACTTAGGCCAGCGTAATTGTTTTCGGGAGCTCGATGTTCAATTAAGAAAAATTTTGGTTACAGGTGCCCCAATAAGCTACGGCGTTTTACCATCTCGGATTTCAGCATGCTGGTTGTCTTTACGTCACAATGAACTCTCAGATTCAGAGGTCACGTGCAGTTCAGGAATTACGGTAAATTGTGTATTGTTCTGCATTCAGTCTGTGGTATAAAGATCACTTTAGAAACATGTATCCTTACTGTCATAATATTCTCAAACGCTAATGCATTTTGTAGACAGGCCACTGAGGTGGTCGCGAGGAGACCATACTGCCCGCTCTACTTGCCGCAGACAGGTGCCAAAGTTTTCCAATCAACACAGGAGTAGGCTCCACGGAGCAACCATGTTTATTCATCTCCCGTGCTTCGTTACTGGCGGCTGGCAGCTGCTTTACTCTTTCAACGCTTGTTCAGGAGCGAGGCATCGCAAATGAATCTGACGCGCCTCACAGCTCACTGAAATTTTTATTCACAGGCCGTGCGCAAATGAAGAGATGTGCTGTTTGAATTTCGCCTCCTGTAAGACTGTAACGAGGTTACACATGAATCACAGCTGCGTTCACTAGTAATATCCCAGGGTATACACGACAAACAGTAACTTAATTCTCGATGAAAATTGCAATGCAGGGCTACCACCCCGAATCACAGCGAGTGTTGCGATAAAAGCAGTGCAAATATTTGGGTGTGCACGTCATAATTAATCAGTGACGTAATATATGATGTAGACAGTCGTTCACAGAAGGAAGACAGTAACTTACACAGTTGTTATTATTACCTTACTTACTAAAACATCACGGCAAAGGCTTGATTAAGTAGCCACTTTTTTATCTGAAAAGATAAGTTATGTATTTTAAAATGATATATTTCAGATATTGTTATTTAAGGCTTCATAAAAATTCGTACACCGAGTGTTTTAAAGAATTCAACCGATTTCAAGAAGGGTCAGTTAGCACACTGGATCAGTAATTACGAGTTGAACACCCATTCTGATGACGAGGAGGGGTAAGGCGAGGGAATTTGGTGATCCCAGTCCATGTGTCGAAAATTACGTTTTCTGCAGCTCCCCTAAAACAGTGGTTCCCTAACGTCTGGAGAAGACTGTTGAAAAAAGTTCAAGACCGATATCTTTTGCCTTACTTGTCTAACCAGAGCTATTTTTTTCTCGAAAATAAACTGTTCATCGACGAGACATTACGTTTAATCATCCTCCTTCTATCCGAAAGAATCCGGAATCGACTTCTAATGCGGAGCATAGTTGTAACCATGGCTGTGATATACTCGTATCGTTAATTTTGAAGTTAGATTCGGTCGTGGCTTTAAATAGACATTATCTGAATGCACCGGATTTATTTCTAGATTTACAGATTGACTTTACCCTTAATATGAATTTACTGATAGAACTATACCCTGCACCTGAAAACCTTTTCGTAAGACCTGTGACTATGTACAACGGATAATCTGTGCTTTGTCTGTCTTGCATCTGATAGACTAGTACAGTGATGAACTTACCTGGCACGCTGAAAGATAATAAATTTATATTTCCGTTCGCCGTGTTCATGGCTTTAGCTGTCGCAAACATACGTAATTACTAGTTCGGGCAACCATGGGAAGAAAGTTATGGAAAATAACAGGCGTGGGTTGAAGAAATCTCTAAACGATCTTGTATATACCGCAATATTGTATGCACAATAAATTGTAAAAGTGATGACGGTTCCTGTTACAGACAGTAGATGTTTATGCGGCCAAAAACTGAAGGCACAAAACGCGTCACTACGTGTTATTGAGACGAACTACATGAAATTACACGACGATAGTTGCGAAAGCACTGCAAAATACGCAGAGCTGGAGTGCAAATGTTATAAAGAATTTACGAGGAACGTTCAATAAGCAATGAAACATCGTGGAATATCCCCTCTTTAGCAACTATAGTTTCATGAAGTTCCGATATGTGGCTGCGCTGTATGTGCCTTCAAAATGGAGTCTGTAACTGAGGTTCAGTCCAAACAGAGAGCTGCCACTGGGATTCTTTTGGCGGGAAACGAGAGCATCGAAGATATTTATAGGTGTTTACAGAATTTTTTTCGAAGATCTGGCGGTGAACGAAAGCACGGTGGGTCGTTGGGCGGAGCACCTGTCATCATCGCAACCAAGTCGCACACTTGTGATTCCTGAAATGTTGGAACGTGTGGACACTCTCATTCGAGTTGATCGACGGTTCACAATCAAACACTTCGCTGCACAACTGGACGTCTCTGTTGTTAGTGCTGACACGCTCCACCTGTTGGGGTACTCAAAGGTCTGTGTCCGCTGGGTTCCTCGCCGACTGACAGAAGACCCTAAAGAGCAACGAAGGACCATGTGTGCGGAATTGCTGGCGCGTTAGGCGACTGACCATGACAGCGTCACAGGCGATGAAACATCCGTTCATCACTTCGAATCCGAAACAAAACGGTAGTCCATGGAATGGTGTCACATTGTCTCGCCCCCGAAGAAAATATTCAACGCCGCTCCCTAAACAGGTAAAGTCGTGGTGACGGTCAGGTACTCTGAAGAGGCTATTATTTTTGATATCTTCCCTCATGGTCCAACGATGAATTTGAAACGTCTCTGTGAAGTCGTTTCATAAGACGCTTGTCGAATTCGGTACAACTTATTCACTTTAATACCTGATTTTAGCTCAATTCATGAACTCTTACAGAAAGACTGAGCACTCAAATAAGGGCTATTGAATATTGTATGTGTGTTTTAATGTGGGGTTTCCTTTTTTTTATTTTTGGGAAACGCTGAGTTCGTCATCGTCTGCTGGGAGCAGACGATGTTGCTTCTCGTCCGAAGGAGAACACAGGATGACCGACTTAGGTTTCCAATACATGAACAGAGAGGTTTACCCGTCATAGTCGAAGGCTGTTTTTGTGTGTGAGGTTGGTAACGGAGGGCTACCCTGTGGTAGCTTCCACTGCACGAGGAACTAGGTAATCTCAAAAGAGAAAGCGGCACTTTTCGGTGAACGCTTGGTGAGTACGGATCGTAGCTCGTAAGGGGGGTTTCAGGTGACAGGAAGCAGGTTGAGTTAGGAGTTTCTTATGTTTAACTGTTGAAGTACTTAAGAACTTCAGCTTAACTGAAGCGTGTGAAGCGAGTTATTTCTCCGAAGGTGTCATAATTATATTGCTTTAAATAGGCGACTTTTGGGTGTATGAGTTAAAAGTGTGGAAGTTACTTTGTTCATTTTGAACAACGATGAAGTAATATTTCCAACGGCAAAGCTGTTTAGGAAAAGCTGGTTAGGATCACTTCAACCGTACGTGAGTGTAATACTGTAGCGAAGCGAGTATGATTTTTAATGATTTTAATCTTATATTTTGTGGAAGTTGCTTTTGTCTTTGTGTGTCGATTTTGTGCCACGTGTTTGTTAATCAATGACCCTTCTGGTCCACCACGGCACCGCAATAGGCTTTATTTTAACAGTTTGTTTGTTTAATGAGCTATAATTTCTGTTCTCTCGTGCGCTTTCTACAAAGCAGCGCAACAGTTTGATTCAGAATGCACCACGTGCTCTGGTTCGGCCGTCTGCAAGCAGCAGACGTAGTATGTTGAATAACTATCGCACAACCTCGTGCATTGGTTAAACCTCTGTCTAGAATAGCGCATGCGTAGAATCGTAACGCGAATCTGGCTGAGATACTTTTATGGTATGAATGCAAAGGGGATGATACTATCATTGTCTCCCACCCCCATTTTCTGTGTTTCTTCTTGTTGTAGTTAAATTTTGCTCTGTTACATTCTCACGTAACTCTTACTTAAATATTTCTAGTCAGGCACCACTTATGTGTGGTTAGGATGTGCAACCAAATTCGTAGATACAATAAATAATCTAGTTGAAAGATAAATTCTGTGGTGTTGATCTTACCCACTTACACCGATTTCCAATCCTGAATTAATCAAGTTGCTTCATGCACGACATGGACTGCTATTTATCTGGGTACTTAAAGAAATTTGCATACTTGTAATTAAGTTATTAAAGTAATTAAACCAATAATTTTCCAGCTCAGTTTTTTTTTCTAAGTGGTTAGGAAGGGCCGTCTGCAAGCAGCAGACGTAGTATGTTGAATAACTATCGCACAACCTCGTGCATTGGTTAAACCTCTGTCTAGAATAGCGCATGCGTAGAATCGTAACGCGAATCTGGCTGAGATACTTTTATGGTATGAATGCAAAGGGGATGATACTATCATTGTCTCCCACCCCCATTTTCTGTGTTTCTTCTTGTTGTAGTTAAATTTTGCTCTGTTACATTCTCACGTAACTCTTACTTAAATATTTCTAGTCAGGCACCACTTATGTGTGGTTAGGATGTGCAACCAAATACGTAGATACTATAAATAATCTAGTTGAAAGATAAATTCTGTGGTGTTGATCTTACCCACTTACACCGATTTCCAATCCTGAATTAATCAAGTTGCTTCATGCATGACATGGACTGCTATTTATCTGGGTACTTAAAGAAATTTGCATACTTGTAATTAAGTTATTAAAGTAATTAAACTAATAATTTTCCAGCTCAGTTTTTTTTCTAAATGGTTAGGAAGGGCTTGGGCTGGTGGCAACCCTGAATTTCTGAATTTTTGTCATTATTTGTGTGAGAGAAGCAGCGAGAAATGCGAGATAACGTTTATGGCTCGATGAGAAGCGTCGTGAAGATAGTAACACGTTACGAACTCTGAAGTGACTTATGCTGTAATTAGGAAACTAAATAATCTACTTCAGCGTGTTCATCGGCACAATTATGCAAACGCACTTCTCCTTCTCCATGACAATGCAAGGCCTCACACAAGTCTGCGCACCTGAGGGGATCTCACAAAGCTCCATTGGACTGTTCTTCCTCATCCACCCTACAGTCTGGATCTCGCACATTCCAGCTTCCGTTTGGACCAATGAAGAATGCACTCCGCAGGAAGCAGTACGTGGGTGATAGGGAAGTTATTGATTCAGCAAGATTTGGACTCCGATGTCGATCGGTAGACGGACCACACGGGCATATAGGACCTCCAAGTTCGTTGGCGTAAGGCCTTCGCACTGAACGGAGATTATGTCGGGAAATAGGGGTTTATAGCCAAAATAGTGAGGTTTATTGGAAGCCTGAATAAAACCAACCTACTTTCAGAAAAAATGTGTTGCATTATTTACCGAACGCCTCTCGTACATTACCAAACGCCCAAAGTCACCCAGTCCCACTTGTAGGTTGCCTATCTAGCTGTATCCAAGTGCAACAAAAACTTGATTTTCATCAATTATACTATTATACAATAAAATCCCCCATCGCGTTTTTCAGTGTATATCTTCTGAACTACTGTAGGGTTTTGGTATGGTTTTCACCAACATACAGACCTGTTCTTGTACATAAGTTATTACCACAACACAGACACGTCGTCTGGCTCTACATACTTGTTAGTTCTATACTTGAGAAGTCGGGGCGGTTCACTAGCCTGAATTGACCGATTTTTAAACATTTTAAATGCTGTCATAATCTACTAATTAACAGGTAGAATCTTAGGTTAATGTTTAACATAAAAAGTCAAATATTGAAGTAATGGACTGTGTGTACATCTTGAGGCAGCGTAACTCATGGCGCGCAAATTATCTTTCAATATTCATCCAGAATTTCAGATAGAACACTTAAAAGCCATCCATACATTACGTCACTCTTTTCGGTGGAGGGAGGGTGTCAACGAAGTATGACATCGTGCAAGAAGGGGAGGGGGGGGGGGGGAAGGGGATGGACAAGTAATAAGCTTCGTGATCTTACACGTATGTATTATTTCAACTCTGACGAAGAACTTTAAAATATTACCAGCTCTATGAACATTGTTAAATTAGGTTGAAGTTTGTTTATGTTACTTTCTGACACGTGCCGACTGCGTGAGTTCATGTCCTCTGTACCTATGGTGTCGCACATCGGCCGCCTCTGACTTGCGCCAAAAGACGAACACCGCCTCTGACAAAAGCGCCGCAGCCCCAATTTCATATACGATTAATTGTTTCTAGCAAACCGTCACCAGTTAACTCCCGTTGAGTGATGGACGTGTTTTTCTCAGTTCTGCTATTTTATGATCTTCAATTTAACTAACAAATTTGAAACGGGTAAAAAATTGATTTAGGTTTTCTTTACCGCATATGGTGTATACAGTGCAGCTTATGCTGATAGAAATGAACAAAGTCTACAAACGAAGTTAATATCTTAGGGCGAAATTCGAAAGTAGTGACAATGTTGATACGAAAAAGTAAGTGATAGTCACAGATTTTTTTCAAAAATTTCTTTGTCGTCTAAACCTCCAAAGCAGCAGGAGCGCAAATGGAGCACACTGGTGTAAAAGAAAGTTCGAGTTCTTCCACGTTAAAAATATATTTATTTCTCGGTGGGAAATTGAAAAACAGAAGAAACCAGTCAATTAAGTTCAGTTGTTATTCACTACTTAATATAAAGCAAAGTCGGCCACCGCTTCTTTCTGTTTGTCTGTTCGAATTAAGGGTCGAAAAATACACGGTCGGTTTCGTGCGGTTTCCATTATCATGTAAATGGATTCTTCAGAATGACTTAGTATGCATATTGTGCGAAATACCCATATTCAATGTTTTACATGTTTATTTTTAAATGCAAGAAGAAATCAGACAAGACATACCAGTAGACATTAAAAATATAGTATGGAATCAACCGAAAGCCAGTTACTTCAAACGGTACCTAAATCAATAGCTAGCCAGGATACTTCTGGGAATAAAACAGTAGTATTAGAATCTGAGCTCAATAGCTTGCTGTTAGCACATAATAGATGAAGCAGTAAAAAAATAGCAGCATTAAGGAAAGACATTCGACAGGAAACAGACATACTGAAGAGAAATATCAGAGCACCGGAACGACAAAGAAAAATCGTTATTCTAAAAAACAAACATTCTAGAAATTTGTATACCGTTGATCGGCCCAGAGTAGAAAAAAATCACTCCGATTTACTTGAAGACATAAAAGAGGCCGCAGTTTTTGGTGTCACAACTGATGCTCAAAGCCGCACTGAAATTGTAAGATCTTGCAAAACAATTGAAAACGAACAAGCCAAACTATGTAAGCAAGGCTATAACATCAGTCGACCAGGGCTATACTTAGACTCCTTCTCAGACGGATCAGTACAAAGAAGGAAAAAAACAACGTGATATCTGCTCCTGTTAAACTGTGCAAACCAGACTCTAAACTACGTGAAAACCATGAAGATGGCAGATTCTGTACAGTTACGGTAAGAAACCTTGAATCTTTACCTTCAATTTTCGGCGTTGTTCTAGTAGTCCTTTATCGACGGATGACAAAGCACCTGTCTCATTAGCTATTACAGCAACAACCTCTCAAGCACCAAGTCTCTACTACCGTGGACAATTACTGGACCATGATCTCGTGGTCGCTGGAAAACATAAACTTACTCCCTCTGTTTCTTCAAGAACAGCAATAAAGAAAGATGGTGAAGAGGAATTCTGGCCCTACATTCGTAGCATCCCTTAGTGGACAACACTCTTCCTCTAACGCAGAGATTCGTGCCACGGACGTACATACGCTTTCTGAATTACCTGCTAGGAAGAGTTAATGAGAACTCAAGAAGGTTTTGTAAACCCCGTGTTTATTTTTACTTGGGTTGGAGGTTCCGATGAAAATCCAGGACACGTGTGAGTACAATATCTTAAATATTTTGACTGGGATGCTATTTACATTGCCATAAACGCTCCAGGAAGAATTGCATTTAGTCGTGAACTTACTACTGTTATATTAAAGCATGACAACTCTTGATTCCAGTAATCGAACTACTGACTTGAAGCCAGAAAAAAAAACGGAACTGCAGACATCGTGTTGGCTAATATTTGGAGCCAACTGGTCATTGACGATTTTCCAGAGGTTACCGGATACATTGTGCCAACAGATACCAGAGCGTCTATCGTATATCGTGCAGCCTAGGACACTGAAAAAGCATGCTACTTGGTACGCAGATCATTTACGTGAATCACAATATATTTTACAAACTGTAAAATACGAGGTAGTCGCATGTTGCGGTGTGTGAGAATTTATCCTGTGGTGGTTTTACGAGAGAGGTTTCTACCACCACTTGTTTTGATTAAACAGACTTCAGACTTCATATACCTGTAGAAAATTATGACTGAGGGTAAATTTGCTCCGATGTTACTATAGCTATCTTTGGATCTTCGAATGTCATCACATTTGAAGCAAGTTCCATGTGATGGATATTGCCCCAGTGTTGAGACATTCTTATTTAAACGATCGTGTGGCATCTTTGGTCAATAGTTTTCATCGTACAAATCCACAAACTAACACATGCAATTGCATAACAGCCAACAAGAGGTTTTGTCCATCACAAAGATTCCTCCTTAAACAATTGCAGCTAAGACGTGCCAGTGTTGTTCTTTGTTTGATAAACGATGACGATACTATATGGTTGAATGAAGAGGCTGTGGACAAATCGAATGTTCCTAAGATTACTGACATCAAGAAACAAGTGACTACTATGCCGGTCATAAACAATATGGTGTGGGTTCGAAGTCCACAGACACAAAGTGATTAAATTTTGTGTAGTCCATCTTGATTTTTTCTGTTTTGTAAGTTATCTAAAATGTTTGGTTTATTGTTGATTATATGAAAATACATTAAATATAGAAATATGTAAATTATTTTGGAAGTGCCGTTTTAATTTGATAATTTCAAAATTTAAAATTAAAAAATAAGTGACGTCATACCAGAGGACGCAGGGCGATTCGCGCAATTGTGACCACGTACGACAACGACAAGGACAGTTGGGGGGGTGGGGGGTGGGGTGGGGGAGGAGGAACTCCTAAAATCACGAAATTCTAGTGACGTAATTTACGGATGGTCCGTAGTGACTTCCAAGAAACTATTCACACAATTTCAAACCTTTTAGACACTTTGACTCGCTGATACCTCCTACAAAATAATGAAAGGAAAAAGTTTATTGCTTACTACGTTTTTGCTCTTCACGCAGTAAAACTTGAGCATCGCGTGTGACCTTCCAATTTATTACTTCTTTACTACTAACTCAATTTGCAACGCATTCCGTAGATAGCGTCAATACGTGGCACTTAATGAACCTGCACAATTATATCATTCTACAACACGTAATTCAAGAGGTACGGCATCATGAACACTGATACGCTTGAAAAATTAGCCTACCGTCAAATGTTTAACACATTAACTCATATGTAAAATCATCAGTCGTTCAAACCGGCTGTATACTTCTAAGTTCGATTCTTTATAGAAACGGGGTTTCTCATTTTATTGGTAAAAAATGATCGCTAGAAGAAAGGATGTCCATGTGGGCCTGAACACACTTTGAATTACTAGTTCACCGTTAAACCTGTTGTGATTCAAGTACAGGAGTCACGAACGCTAACTAACTGCAGCTACTCAACCGTAACGCTGACTAAATCATGGTTTTAAAGTTAAGTGAGAACTAATGCTAATGCTACATAAGACACAGAACCCAAGAAACATATTCTAGCTCCGAATATATCCCAATAGTTTTCCGTGAAGCGACTTGGTTCAAAATGGTTCAAATGGCTCTGAGCACTATGGGACTCAACATCTGAGGTCATCAGTCCCCTAGAACTTAGAACTACTTAAACCTAACCAACCTAAGGACATCACACACATCCATGCCAGAGGCAGGATTCGAACCTGCGACCGTAGCGGTCACGCGGTTCCAAACTGTAGCGCCTAGAGCCGCACGGCCACTCTGGCCGGCGAAGCGACTAGGCTGGACTGAACTAGACAGCGAGTTCGTCACGCGAGAAAATTAAGTATCTGCGAGAAAATGCAGTATTTAAATCGTCCTAATAAATCAGCGGCTGGCTGAAGGTCATTTGCAGCATACTTAATGAATAATGAAGTTTTTTGTTACCAGCTCCACGGCATGCTCGGAGTAGTGAAGCAACTTAAATCAATTAATAAAATCTAGACTTCTGGTTCAGACTGTATACCAGTAAGGTTCCTTTCAGAGTATGCTGAAGCAAATAATCATATACAACCGTTCGTTCGACGAAAGACCGGAAAGTTTGACAGGCCGCACTACTATTCAAGAAAGGTCGTAGGAGTAATCCACTAAATTACAGACCCATACCATTAACGTCGATATGAACCAGGTCTTGGAACATATACTGTGTTCGGACATTATGAATTACCTCGAAGAAGCCGGGAGGGTTAGCCGCGCGGTCTTGGGCGTCTTGACTCGGTCCGCGCGGCTCTCCCCATCGGAGGTTCGAGTCCTCCCTCGAGCATGGGTGTGTGTGTGTGTCGCCCTTAGAATAAGTTAGTTTAAGTTAGATTAAATAGTGTGTAAGCGGGACCGATGACCTCAGCAGTTTGGTCTCATAAGTCCTTACCACAAATTTCCAAATTTACCTCGAAGAAAACGATCTATTGACACACAGTCGACATGGATTTAGAAAACATCGTTCTTGTAAAATACAACTAGCTCTTTACTCGCATGAAGTGTTTAGTGCTATTGACAAGGGATTTCAGATTGATTCCGTATTTCTGGATTTCCGGAAGGCTTTTGACATTGTACCACACAAGTGGCTTGTAGTGAAATTGCGTGCTTATGTTATGCGTGCTCTGTTATGCGAATGGATTCGTGATTTCCTGTCAGAGAGGTAACAGTTCGTAGGAACTGACGGAAAGGCATCGAGTAAAATAGAAGTTATTTGTCGCGTTCCTCAAGGTAGTGTTATAGGCTCTTTGCTGTTCCGTATCTAAATAATAAATTTGGGAGACAATCTGAGCAGCCGTCTTAGGTTGTTTGCAGGTGACCCTGTCGCTTATCGGCTAATAAAGTCATCAAAAGATCAAAACAAATTGCAAAACGATTTAGAAAAGATATCTGTATGGTGCGAAAATTGGTAATTGACGCTAAATAACAAAAAGTGTGAGGTCATCCACATGAGTGCTAAAAGGAACCCGTTAAACTTTGGTTATACGACGAATCAGTCAAATCTAAAGACCGTAGATTCAACTAAACACCTAGGAATTACAATTACGAACAACTTAAACTGGAAGTAACACACAGAAAATGTAGTGCAGAAGGCTAACCAAAGACTGCGTTTTATTGGCAGGACACTTAGAAAATGTAACTGTTCTGGTAAGGAGACTGTCTACACTACGCTTGTCCGTCCTCTTTTAAAATACTGTTGCGCGCTGTGGGAAAATACCAGATAGGACTGACAGAGTACATCGGAAAAGTTCAAAGAAGGGCAGCACGTTTTGTATTATCGCGAAATATGGGAGAGAGTGTCACAGAAATGATACAGGATTTGGGCTGGAAATCATTAAAAGAAAGGCGTTTCTCATTTCGACGGATTTTTGTCACGAAATTCCAAACATAAACTTTCTCTTCCGAATATGAAAATATATCTTCGACACATAGGGAGAAATCACCGGTGAAATCAGAGCTCATACGGAAAGATATAGGTCTTCGTTCTTTCGACGCGCTATACGAGATGGGAATAATAGAGAATTGTGAAGGTGGTTCGATGAAACCTCTGCCAAGCACTTAAATGTGCAGAGTATCCATGTAGATGTAGATGTAGATGTAAGATCCTTCGTGGTCCGTCTAACGCGCTCTGAACAATTCTCTTCACTCCACCTAGTTACTAGACCACTGTTGGTTGTACAGAAAACGACTTTTCCTGTCTTCTGTCAACGGAAGTTGACCAACTTCGCTGAAGAAAACGAATCTCGCTGAAGAAAACACATGGTCCGAATCCAAAGCCTCCTGCTTCAGGTGTATAGATGATATTGAAGACATGTCTGCTCCAACATTTTCGTCTGCCAAAGCAGTAAGAGGAGAGTAATGGAACTTCGTTCTCGTACATTAAGTGAGCTTTCAGCTTTACAGGTGGCTTCATTAACGTAATAGATAAAAATCGGTGGTGGAAACAAACAGTATTTGAGTCAGAAGCTTCAGCCACAACATTTTTGTGTCGTAAATGTCCACTGTCGGCAATTTAAAGGACAGTGTGGAGTTTTGGCAAGTTGCGCAGTATACTTTGGGACAGATATATACGTAGTGTGCAGGAAGAAATAAATTCCGAAGTTTAAATGATCCGAATTTCATGTACGCGGCTGCAGAACCGCTTGCCGTGATTCTCAATCATTACAGCAATAACATTTGTGGCAAAGCCGCCAGACCATAACAGAAATTGAATCGAAAATACATCGCGGAGACTGCAGTACGAACTACAGCAGTATGCAGCAGTGAGGAACAGCACTGTAATTTCCTGTCTGCAAATCACGCTGTGCGATCTGCGAAACATCTCTTCCTGGTTTCCATGTTCAAAATTATTACCTTGCCTGAATCGACGGGTATACTTCGCCATAGAGGCAACGTGAAACGTGAAGTGTTATCCAGTCACTCTGAAATAAAAGCGAACTATCAATTTGAATACACAGTATGGTTACAAGCTAGTTCAGGGAGGTCACCTTCATTTCATGAATTGATTACAGTAAGTACGAAACGACAATCCTTCTGACATATTTGTCGATATACAGTAATCACAGAGAACTCAGAGTTGTCTCGCAGAGCTCTGAGGTGAGGTCAATACATCGTTATGAACTCTAAACAACTGTTTTCATGAGAAGCCAGCTACAGCTCACGTTCCGTGCTCGGTCTGTATCTGACGCACGGTGAAGTGTGTATTTGTCTTTGTTGAGAATCGAGATGTCGTAATTATGATGATCTCTAAGGGCCGTATCATCGATTCTTTAAAGCTTCGTCGCCACTTTTATAAACCCTCGTCACCAGTTTTGTAAATGCTTCGTCGCTACTGCTGTGGAGGCTTCTGGTGCAGTACACCGCTAAGACAAATTCTCCCAGCCACTGTTACACAGCTATGCCCCAGGGTCAGGTGAACAAGATAGAAGAACGAAAAGTTCTACAACGCTTCAAAAATTAGTAACATAGTCACACAAATGAAATAAAAAGTTTAGTTTTCTTTCTGACTTTTTGAATCATTAAGTCTGCAACACTGCATGTAACATAAAAAAGGGAACAATGGTTCAAATGGCTCTGAGCACTATGGGACTTAACTTCTGAGGTCACCAGTCCCATAGAACTTAAAACTACTGAAACCTAACTAACCTAAGGACATCACACACATCCATGCCCGAGGCAGGATTCAAACCTGCGACCGTACCAGTCGCGCGGTTCCGGACTGAGAGCCTAGAATCACGAGACCACCGCGGCCGGCCAATGGCTAAGTGCAAATAATCGTAGGTAAACTTCACACTACACAGCAAATGCAATTTATAACAACTGTCAGTTCACTTCTAAGGGTTCACTAAACTACGTTCCCTGTCTAAGTCAGCCCTGGAAGATGATCTATAACTCAGTGGGCGAGAGTTGCTCTTCTATCTTCTGCTTGACTATTACAGCGTCATCTATCACAAAGCGACAAAAGTGGTCCAAATAAAACATTCGTATTTCTTTACGTACTACATGAATATGTAATAAAAAGTGGGAGTTCCTATTTAAAAAAAAAACCGCAGTTGACGTCCGTTTGACCTACGGCAGTGCCATCTAGCGGGCCAACCATAGCGCCATCTGGTTTCCCCCTTCAAGCTAGACGAGTTTCGTTCTTTGTAGTTTTTTCGCTTGACGCTTATTTCGTGAGATATTTGGCCCGGTCACTATCAATGGACCACCCTGTATACATACATTAACAGGAGTCGGCAGCTATACCTTTGACGCTCTATAGCGTCGTTGGATGACATTTTCGGATATGGGCTCATCTACAACATGTAACATGAATTGTAGGACGCCCTGTAGAGGCATGGACTCCTGCAGTCGGAAGGAATGCACTCTGGCCAAAGAAATGAGTTTTGAATAGGCAGACAGCGCCCACCAGGATATTTCGTTGACCATCGAGGACGAGCCGCCTTGGACCGCTGGCGGGGCGATCGCCTCTCGGACGACGTCACCGCACTTGCGCCGCCTACAAATTAGAGGATTCCGCGCAAGAGGAACCGCGCCACTCGAGGACACTGCTCGGGCCTATAAAGACGCGGAAAATATTCTCCGTCGGAGGCGTAACTCGCGCTCCTGCGGTAAACAGAGCCGTGGGAGCACCGCGGACCGCGGGCGCGCTGTAAAAGCACTTGTTTACTGCGTCCGGCCGCCCGGAATGCGCGCGTCGTAGCCGCCGCGGATTAAACGGGCGAGTCTGCGCGTCGCGCGGCGGCGGTTTCGCGATCAAAACGCCGCCAGTAACTCGCCGCGTTTTATCGCCGCCGGAGGCAATTCGCGATACTATTGACGGCGGCCGTCGGCCGATGCGACGTGGCGTCGCGAGCAGACTGCTGCTGTTGCCGCTGCACGTGCGTTTGCGCAGGACTGCCAACTTGCCACTTGTTGTCGTGAACGATCCAATTGCATCGAGCTCTGTTACTTTTCCCATGCTACGTGCAGTTTATTTGCTGTTTTCAGTTGCTTTAGGACTTTTTTCCACGGAGCTGAAGATTCTTCCAGGAACTGGAGAGCGAAAACGAACAGATATAGCTGCGTGTAAAATGGGAAGTGCTAGAACCAGACTGAAAACGTACTTCTGTTTTACGAGTACTGTCCGTTGTGTTAGACACCGTCCAGCTCTTCTGTGGTTTCCAGATTGTTTTCTACAGCCGTTCACGTCAGTGCTGTATTTTTCAGCTCTCCCGTCAAACACGAAGAGCTTTAGAATACATAGTTTTTGTAGTGTACAATTTCGTACATAGTAGGAGAGGTGAGGTACTTATGGCGCGGCCGTTCGGTTCTAGGCGCTGCAGTCTGGAACCGCGAGACCGCTACGGTCGCAGGTTCGAATCCTGCCTCGGGCATGGATGTGTGTGATGTCCTTAGGTTAGTTAGGTTTAAGTAGTTCTAAGTTCTAGGGGACTAATGACCTCAGAAATTGAGTCCCATAGTGCTCAGAGCCATTTGAACCATTTGAACTTATGGTGCGGCATCCATCGTCGCAGGAAAGCTGGACATGAGCAGAAATGATGAGCGAGTAATTTAACACAGTAAACACAAGATTTACTTAGTTTGTACGCTGAAGAGCCAAAGAAACTGGTAAACTTGCCTGATATCGTGTAGGGCCCCCGCGAGCACGCAGAACTGCCGCAACACGACGTGGCATGGACTCGAGTAATGTCTGAAGCAGTGCTGGAGAGAACTGACACCATGAATCCTGCAAGGCTATCCCTAAATGCGTAAGAGTAGGAGGGGGTGCAGATATCTTCTGAACTGCACGTTGCCAGGTATCCCGGATATTCTGAATAATGTTGAAGTCTGGGAAGTTTTGTGGCCATCGGAAGTGTTTATAAACTCAGAAGAGTGTTCCAGGGGCCACTCTGTAGCAGTTCAGGACGTGTGGAGTGTAGCATTGTCCTGCTGGCATTGCGGAGGTCCGTTCAAATGGTTCAAATGGCTCTGAGCACTATGGGACAACACCTGAGGTCGTCAGTCCCCTAGAACTTATAACTACTTAAACCTATCTAACCTGAAGACATCACACACATCCATGCCCCAGGCAGGATTCAAACCTGCGACCGTAGCGGTCGCGCGGTTTTGGACTGAAGCGCCTAGAACCGCTCGGTCACAAGAGCCGGCCGAGGCCCGCCGGAATGCACAACACGGAAGATGCAGGTGATCAGACAGAAGGCTTACGTGTGTGTTACCTGTCACAATCGTATCTAAACGCATCACGGGTCCCATATCACTTCCACTGCACGCGCCCCACGCCATTACAGAGCCTCCACCAGTTTCAACAGTCCCCTGCTGACATGCGGGGTCCATGGATGCATGAGTTCGCTCTATTCCCGTACACGCCAATCCGCTCATTACAATTTGAAACGAGATTCGTCCGACAAGGCAACATGTTACCAGTCATGAACAGTCCAGTGTCGGTGTTGACAGGCCTATGCGAGGTGAAAAGCTTTGTGTTGTGCAGTCATCAAGGGTACACGATAGTGCCTTCGGCTCCGAAAGCCCATATCGATGATGTTTCGTTGAATGGTTCGCGCTCTGACACTTGTTGATAGCCCAGCACCGAACTCTGCAGCAGTTTGCGGGAGGGTTGCACTTCTCTCACGTTGAACGATTCTCTTCAGTCGTCGTTGGTCCCGTTCTTGCAGGATCTTTTTCTAGTCGCAGCGATGTCAGAGATTTGATGTTTTACCGGATTCTTGATATTCACTTGTGAAATGGTCGTGCGGGAAAATACCCACTTCATCGCTACCTAGGAAATGCTGTGTCCAATCGCTCGCGCGCCGATTGTAACAGCACGTTCAAACTCACTTAATTCTTGATAACCAGCCATTTTAGCAGCAGTAACCGATCTAACAAGGAGGAAGCTAATTTCACCCAACCTGGATATGATGTGCCGTCATTATGACGTATATACACTTTAGTCGTTTAACACACCTATCGACTTTTACGAACGTTCGAGATTCTAAACTGTCGTCAGCTAGTGGTTTGTTTTGACACGTGCGATTCTGATAACAGCTCAGTGTGGCAGCGTATATGTGTTTCGCCAAAATAAAAGTAAAAGAGCTGGATATTAATAGAAATATTCCTGACCGTGGCCTTGAAAACACCACGGACAACACGTTTCGTAAAAAACTGAAGCCTTCTTATGTCCCGACCAGATTAGATTGTGTGATTGTTGTATTGAACGCTTACGCCGAAAATAATATTTATTTACTATCAATATTTTAGTATGGTTTCATACAATTGGTCTTGTCAGTACACATTAGATTGTAGCAGCATACTCTTGCTGACTTTTTTTTCCAAATTTATATAGTTGAAAGAGAACTCGTGCAAGTTTGTTAGCTAAGTAATTTATATGTCCATCCCAAGATAGTCTTTTATCAACCATAATTCCAAGTAATTTTACACTCGGACCGCAGAGACAGGTACCTTAGTGTCTAGTAATGACTGGTGTGTAGAATGATTGAATTTCGAACTTACGGAGATGAAATACGAGGGGAAGTGGATTTCTCAATGTAATCTTAACCAAAGGTTAATGTCTTGACGCATCTAAAGATTTTGGCTGCTGAGTGCTTCTTCTCACCGAGTACGAATAACGACGCACTTCAGCTGGGTCAGAAGTACATCAATTTCTGCTTGAGATTCACAATAACCAAGCAATTGCCCGTCGTCATCGATGCTGAATTCTTTCTGCTTTTCTCTCATTAGTCTCTCGAATGCTGAACACATAATTAGAAACGAGCAAACGAAAAACAACGCACAGGACACAAACACAGTACAATACACGATTTAAACGCAAGGAACGCAAAACACTTTTAAACGAATGGCGCAGAGCACAGCGCTACCCTGTCACAACCTCTCGAAAGTTCACAAAAGTCGAATAGTCGATATACGGTTTCTATCGTTTTCGATGTAGCGTGTATACGTCATAATGACGTCACATCGTATCCAAGTCCGGTGAACTTAGCATCCTCCATCTAACAACTGCGCCAGACACGTGCTGCCTTATATAGAAGTTGCCAACCGCAGCATCGTATTCTGCCTGTTTACATATCTCTGTATTTCAATACCCCTGCCTATACCATTTTCTTTGGCGCTTCAGTGTATGTATATCTCCAAGCATACAAAGTCTCATTATAAATAATGCAGCAGCAAACAGAGTCCAGCTATTTCAAAGGCAACAATGATGATGCTGTCTGGACTAAGTACGAACGAAGGTGTTCTGTCAATGGGGCTCCAAGTGCGAGTCGTATTGGTGGGAGCCTCTGGCCGTCCTGTATCGCAGCGGCTGAGGTTGCTCGTGGTAGAGAACTGCTGGAGGTGTGGATCAGCGGGCGTGCTCCATTGGGTCCGTTGGATCTCGCACGACCACTATCAGCATCTCGCGGAAACTTGTAGTTCCGTTGCCAATTGTACGAACCCCGTGGGATCGTATCGATACGTAATACCACAGTTTTTATACGATTCAGGGTCATGTTCTTGTCTCTCAACTGTGGTTCAATTGACGCTGTGGCGACAGATATCTCATCCACCTAGAAAATACATGTCTTTTTCCAGATCCCTTGCGAAATGATGGCATTCACTGGAGCACCGGTTAACACTGGCAGTAACACCAGGGTAAGCATATCATAAGCTGAAACACTACCGTGATAAGCAGATATGGTGCGCGTTTGTCGCTTAATTATGTTCTACACTCCTGGAAATTGAAATAAGAACACCGTGAATTCATTGTCCCAGGAAGGGGAAACTTTATTGACACATTCCTGGGGTCAGATACATCACATGATCACACTGACAGAACCACAGGCACATAGACACAGGTAACAGAGCATGCACAATGTCGGCACTAGTACAGTGTATATCCACCTTTCGCAGCAATGCAGGCTGCTATTCTCCCATGAAGACGATCGTAGAGATGCTGGATGTAGTCCTGTAGAACAGCTTGCCATGCCATTTCCACTTGGCGCCTCAGTTGGACCAGCGTTCGTGCTAGACGTGCAGACCTCGTGAGACGACGCTTCATTCAGTCCCAAACATGCTCAATGGGGGACAGATCCGGAGATCTTGCTGGCCAGGATAGTTGACTTACACCTTCTAGAGCACGTTGGGTGGCACGGGATACATGCGGACGTGCATTGTCCTGTTGGAACAGCAAGTTCCCTTGCCGGTCTAGGAATGGTAGAACGATGTGTTCGATGACGGTTTGGATGTACCGTGCACTATTCAGTGTCCCCTCGACGATCACCAGTGGTGTACGGCCAGTGTAGGAGATCGCTCCCCACACCATGATGCCGGGTGTTGGCCCTGTGTGCCTCGGTCGTATGCAGTCCTGATTGTGGCGCTCACCTGCACGGCGCCAAACACGCATATGACCATCATTGGCACCAAGGCAGAAGCGACTCTCATCGCTGAAGACGACACGTCTCCATTCGTCCCTCCATTCACGCCTGTCGCGACACCACTGGAGGCGGGCTGCACGATGTTGGGGCGTGAGCGGAAGACGGCCTAACGGTGTGCGGGACCGTAGCCCAGCTTCATGGAGACGGTTGCGAATGGTCCTCGCCGATACCCCAGGAGCAACAGTGTCCCTAATTTGCTGGGAAGTGGCGGTGCGGTCCCCTACGGCACTGCGTAGGATCCTACGGTCTTGGCGTGCATCCGTGCGTCGCTGCGGTCCGGTCCCAGGTCGACGGGCACGTGCATCTTCCGCCGACCACTGGGGACAACATCGATGTACTGTGGAGACCTCACGCCCCACGTGTTGAGCAATTCGGCGGTACGTCCACCCGGCCTCCCGCATGCCCACTATACGCCCTCGCTCAAAGTCCGTCAACTGCACATACGGTTCACGTCCACGCTGTCGCGGCATGCTACCAGTGTTAAAGACTGCGATGGAGCTCCGTATGCCACGGCAAACTGGCTGACACTGACGGCGGCGGTGCACAAATGCTGCGCAGCTAGCGCCATTCGACGGCCAACACCGCGGTTCCTGGTGTGTCCGCTGTGCCGTGCGTGTGATATGCTTGTACAGCCCTCTCGCAGTGTCCGGAGCAAGTATGGTGGGTCTGACACACCGGTGTCAATGTGTTCTTTTTTCCATTTCCAGGAGTGTATTAACACATAAAATTTCGTACGGGAGGATTTCTTAAGCAATAAAGTTCACGATATTTTGATTACTTCATTAGTTATGCTGAAACGAGGTGATATAACACAACACAAATGGAATAATCCAACATACACCTCCTGACAATGTAAATGACTCTCCCAAAAAGATCTCGTGTGACCTATCGAAACTCACGTGATTCGTTCTTGAGAGTACTTGGGTTTACATACAGCAATGGCGATTCTTAATTTATTTACTTCTTAGTGATCTGGAAGTCGTCAAAGAAAACATGGGAATACGGCCTTTAATATGACTGCATTGGACTCCGTTCCCCTCATTATCAGATTAAACAAGCGCTCCACAGTCATTCATTACGCTGTTCATAGAGTGATAAATCTGTAAAAAATAATGTTGTTAGATCTTGTCAGGAATGTCAGAGTTATCCACGCTGCTGTACTGAGGCTGTGAGTGAATTAAATTTAAGGTCGTAGCGATGTTTCAGTGTACTGTGTCACAAGAAAACAACATTTTTCAGTTGATTTGTGTCGTAAAATCGATTCTAAACTGGTTACAACATTTAAAAAGTGCAATAAACAACAACACCAAGCCTTCATTGTATAGCGACTAGAGGCAAGGGAAAAGAACCTTTAAGTCCAGGACGCACGCTCCGAAGACTCAGGTAAAAGAACTTTCGCCGAGAATATCTATTCTTCAATTTAACAAATCTGGCACGCTATGACAGCCTGCCATGATGTTTACGATTATTAGTTGCTATGCTTGGAAGATGTTGATTAAGCACCCAATGAAACTCTTGTAAAATACTCGTATGAGACTCTAAACGGAAGAAATGTATCCCACATAATGAAGAAGAATTAATGGTGTGAAATGATTAATACAGTGTTCTCGATATATAAATGCCGAATTTGGCTAGTAGACACCACTTCTTTATTGGTTCATTATCAGTAATGGTTTCATCCATACACCTAGATTCCATTCCACCGTAAATGGGGGCGGATATAAGTTAAGTTTCTGTGGTCAGAAGCCCGAAAGACAGAAGTCTTGCGTGAATGGGAGGATGAGTGGCTGGAAGTGACAGACAACAGGCGTCATCTAGTAAAGCCCACGACGCGGCCGTGGCGTGTCTCCTTCCAGCCACTTCATTGGGACTAGGTCCTCCTTACTCGCCACAGCCCTATGACGCATGGCTCTTTCCCCCGGCGAAAGGACGCTTCAGTCTGTACAGATCACTGTGCACCACATATTTTTAGACTGTGTTTAATTTTCAGACCATACGGTAGTGGCAGATTTGCCGACAGACCTGCCCTCTATTTTAAGTGACTTTCCAACGAATGAGGTTAGAGGCTTAAAGTTTTGTGAATTGCCCAACACTTTTCCCCAGATTTTGAAGAGAGATGTTGACAGGGTGACTGGCTCACCGAAGTTTTTGTAAGCGGTCAAACGGTCACGTTACCCTGTGCCGTCATTTTTGTTCCTCCGTTGTTTAACAAGTGTTTTCATCTCTGGTGCAGCACTTTTCATTCTTTCTCCTTTCTCTTAAAACGTGTGAGATAGTGTTATTGTGTAAGTGAATGCGAGTGTCGTTTTGTAGGTTTCATCCACTCCGTGTGCAACAGTTTTAGCTATTTAATTCACGTCCGTTTCTTTCAGAGTATGCAGACACAATAGCGTATTTCTTAGCAATCATACACAACCGCTCACTTGACGAAAGGTCTGTTCCTAAGGACTGGAAAGTAGCACAGGTCACACCAATATTCAAGAAAGGAAATAGGAGTAACCCATTTAATTACAGAGCCATATCACTGACCTCAATTTGCAGCAGGATTTTGGAGCATATGCTGTATTCGAACATTATGAATCACCTTGAAGAAAATGACTTACTGATACATAACCAACACGGATTCAGGAAATATCGTTCTTGTGTAACATTCCTATGAAGTAATGAATGCTGTCGACAAGGGATCGCCGGCCGGTGTGGCCGTGCGGTTCTAGGCACTTCAGTCTGGAACCACGTGACCGCTACGGTCGCAGATTCGAATCCTGCCTCGGGCATGAATGTGTGTGATGTCCTTAGGTTAGTTAGGTTAAGTAGTTCTAAGTTCTAGGGGACTGATGACCATAGATGTTAAGTCCCATAGTTCTCAGAGCCATTTGAACCATTTTTTGACAAGGGATCTCATATCGATTCCATGTTTTTGGATTTCCTGAAGGCTTTTGATAACGTTCCTCACAAACGACTACTAATCAAATTGCGTGCATATGGAGTATCGTCCCAGTTGTGTGACTGGATTCGTGATATCCTCTCAGAGAGGTCACATTCGTAGTGATAGACGGTAAATCATCAATTGGAACAGAAGTTATATCTGGCGTTCCGCAAGGTAGTGTCATAGGCCATCTGCAGTTCCTGCTTTATATAAATGATCTAGGTGGTCATTTATATAAATGAGCAGCCCCCTTAGATTGTTTGCAGATGACGCTGTAATTTTCCGTGTAGTAAAATAATCAGACGATCAATTCCAATTACAAAATGATCTAGAGAGAATTTCTGTAAGGTGCGAAAAGTGGCAATTGACACTAAACAAAGGAAAGAAGGAGGTCATCCACATGGGTACTAAAAGAAATCCGATAACTTTTGGGTACACGAAAAATCGCACAAATCTAAGGTCCGTCAATTCGACCAAATACCTAGGAATTACAATTACGAGTAACTTAAATTGGAAAAACCACATAGATAATATTGTGAGGAGGCAAAACAAAGACCGCGCTTTGTTGGCAGAACACTTGGAAGATGCGCAAACCCACTAAAGAGACAGCCTACATTACACTTGTCCGTCCTCTGCTGGGATCTTGCTGTGCGGTGTGGGATCCTTACCACGTAGGACTGACGGAGGACATCGAAAAAGTGCAAATAAGGGCAGCCCGTTTCGTGTTATCGAGCAATAGGTGTGAGAGTGTCACTGATATGATACGCGAGTTGGGGTGGCAGTCACCGAAACAAAGACGGCGAGATCTGTTTACGAAATTTCAATCACCAACTATCTCTTCCGAATGCGAAAATATTTTGTTGACACCCACCTACGTAGGGAGAAACGATCATCATAATAAAATAAGAGAAATCAGAGCTCGAACGGAAAGATTTAGGTGTACCTTTTTCACACGCGCCATTCGAGAGTGGAATGATAGAGAAGTAATATGAAAATAGTTCGATGAACCCTCTATCAGGCACTTAAGTGTGAATTGCAGAGTAACAAAAAATGGCTCAAATGGCTCTGAGCACTATGGGACTTAACTGCTGAGGTCATCAGTCCCCTAGAACTTAGAACTACTTAAATCTAACTAACCTGAGGACATCACACACGTCCATGCCCGAGGCAGAATTCGAACCTGCGACCGTAGCGGTCACCCAGCTCCAGACTGTAGCGCCTAGAACCGATCGGCCACTCCGACCGGCTGCAGAGTAACCATGTAGATGTAGATGTAGATGAAAATGTGTCGAGACATCGATAATATCGCCGTTGAGCGCCCGTAAATTCAAAACAAACATACTCTCCAGAAGACTCTCATGGCAAAATTGCTGATTGTCATCGTAACCGACAGTAATCACACGTCTTCAGGACGTCTTTAGGAATATGTTTTCCGTAAAATAATACTAGCAGGTCCGTCGATGAGAAAGCACACTTCACTTACGCGTGGGAACCTTCAACGGAACGTGGAGGAAATTGAGCCGCCAGTCCACAAGTTATACGGTGCCGCCTTTCACTAAACAAATTGACAAACAAAAAGGCACAGTAAATACAAGTTTGTCAAGAGCTACATTAGACTTCTCTCCGTGACAGTTAATTATACTTGCAAGCTCATTCATAACGCCGGAAGAGAAAGGCTACACCAAAGCCCCACGAGCGATGTTCTTTTTGCGAATATAAATTAAACATTCCATTAACAGCCGTTTTTAATCTCGCGCGTGTATATGTACACGGCTGTATAATACAGACTGACAGCGACAAGGCGATATTGTATTCCATTGCTCATTCGCGCTATCTGAAGTATCATTAAAGCGTCGTTGCTGCCGCTGCTGCAGCAGCGGCCAACAGAACAAGGTTTTTCCGGCCGGCTGGAATATTAATACGACTGGCGGTGGGATAAATATTGCCCACGATAAAGCGAACATTTGTGCCGACTGCGGTGACGCAAAAGCTGGCCACGGACGGCGGGCAAGGGGCATTTGTCAGCGCTGGTCCAGCTTGGGAGGGCGGTCGCAGCTGAAACCGCCGTTCTTGCGGCACACCGCACGGCCACCACACCTTCTATTTACTGGCCGCGCCTCAGAAAATAAAATCTTTTTCCCCGCTCACCAGAGTACCTACGGCCGCGGGAATTATTTCTCTTTTAGCAAGTCGTTTAAACGAGATACGTGCGGAATCCGGTAGTGGTGTTTACAACATAGTTTCTTCTGCTCGACCTGGTAATCTGTTGTAAGCGTGTACGTTTCTTCCACAAGTGGAATTAATTTCTCATTGGTACCGACATCAGTATAAACACAGGTTTAACTGGGGAAGGATAGGATCAGGAAATGGTCTTGCTTGTCTAAAGAACCGCAATGGGATCGCTTGGTTTAATTTAGCAAATCCACAAAAATCCATAAACTGGACGCGATGCTTCAAAGTTATCCATACTTTTCACTAATATGTGCCGATTGTTCTACACATTGGCAAATTAATTATTTTTATTTATTTGGCCTCCGTCAACTAACGGCCATTTACCCAGCTAAGAGGTAAATAACTGACGTAGACTACAAAACATAAACTGACAACGTAACAGGAGATACAAGTTAAACTGAGGGCATTAGAAGTCTGCTGTTGATTGACAAGTACATACACACAAGGTGACAAATGTCATGGAACAGTGATATGCACATATACAGATGGCGGTAGTATCGTATATACACAAGGTATAAAAGGGCATTGGCGGAGCGGTCATTTGGTCTCAGATGATTCATACGAAAAGGTTTCATAGCTGTCTGCGTTGTCAGTGCTAACAGACAAGCAACACGAGGTGAAATAAGCGCAGAACACAATGTGGGACGTACGACGAACGTATGTGTTAGGGAAGTGCGCCGAAATTTGGCATTAATGGCTTACGGCAGCAGACGAACGACGCGAGTGCCTTTACTAACAGCACGAAATTGCCCGAAGCGCCTCTTTTGGGCTCGTGACCATATTGATTGGACCCTAGACGACTGGATAACCATGGCCTGGTCAGATGAGTCCCGATTTCACTTGGTAAGAACGGATGGTAGAGTTAGAGTGTGGCACAGACCCCACGAAGCCATGGACCCAGTTTGTCAACGAGGCACTGTGTAAGCTGATGGTTGTTCAATAATGGTGTGGGCTATGTTTACATACAATGGACTGGGTCCAACAGAATCGATAACTGACTGGAAATTGTTATGTTCTGCTACTTGGAGATCATTTCCAGCATTTCATGTTCCCAAACAACGATGGAATTTTTATGGTTGACAAAGCGCCATGTCACTAGCCTCCATTGTTCGCTAGTGGTTTGAAGAACGTTATGGACAATTCTAGTGAACGATTTGGCCACCCAGATCGCCCGACATGAATCCCGCCGTACATTTATGGGACATAATCTAGAGGTCATTTCGTGCACAACACCATCCACCGGTAACACTTAAGCAATTACGAGCCGCTATAGCGGCAGCGTGGCTCAGTATTTTAGCAGGGGACTTCCTACGACGTGTTGGCTCCGTGCCACGTCGAGTTGCTCCACTACGCCGGGCAAAATAAAGTCGGCGACGATATTAGGAGGTATCCAATGACCTTCGTCACCTCAGTGAACAAAAGTATCAACTGTTAACAATGGTGTTGTGACACAGACAAAAATAAATATATAAGTAGACGTTCAACAAAGGTGTTTGGCATCCTTTGTAAAATTTTGCGGTGTAGTTTAAGAGAGTTAATTGTTCTAGCATCTCAGATTTAAGAAATACAACGAACTGATTAGGATAAGTTGAGATACAAGTGCTCAGTGCCTAGATTGAAACGAATGTACGGGTAAAGTACACATTAACATGAAACGACAGTTAACGTAGTTCCCAGAGCTGCGTTATTTCTGCAAACGTATTCTGACAGCTTTGAATAATTTAAAGTTCTCGTTTTTATTTGCGGGATTACTCAAAGAATGTAGAATTCCAGAGTGCCTATTACACAACCTAAAGTACATGCTAAAGGTATTCATCAACTGTAAGTTTGAGAAACAGGGTTATGTTCTGTATGGGAGGAGCCACAGGAAATGTTCCCATTTTTTAATGTCTAGGTTTAAGATAAATTATTCAGTCTGTTGCACCAGTTTTCGAATCTGATTTTCAAAACTCTGCTTTCTGAAAAGGAAAAAGTTTCTTTCCTTAATGTTTGCCAATACATGTTAGGGTACCATCATCTCCTACGGATACCGTTTATCTCTGTAAAATACTACGCAAAATTTGGTTTGTTTTTATTTTAGGCCTAAAACTATAAAATGCGCATTCATTCTGTTATTACTCATGTGGAGCTACATTAAATCCAAAAGTAGGGTTTCTGTACTAGGTGGACTGCTTCTATATGCTTTAAGACTTGACTGCGTGACACCTATAAAGTGGAGAAAAAAATGTGATTCTTTGCTTACAAAGATATTTTTGTGTACTTTTCCAATATGTTCTCCACTGATGTTTTCAGTCATCATTTGCTTGTTGTGCATCGATAGTTGTAATTATGTACACAAGTTTTGTCACTTCACTCTGTAATCTGCCCATCAACAACTTTTTCTGTCAGTTATAACCCTGGCTTGGTAAGCCAAGAATAATGTGTGGGTTTTATATGTACTGGCATGGGCAGGCAGATACAACATGATGTTACTTCATTTAAGCGTTTATGAACTTCCACATGTTACTTGTTAAATTTTAAATACTTATGTGTGCAGCAGATTATTACATCTTCCGCCCATCTGATGTCATCTGAGTGTTATAAAAGATTGTTGGAAGAATCTGCTGCATGAAAACTTTTAATTATGGACATTGAAATTCCCTAGTCGTCATCTTGAAATGATTATCCTGTTACACATGTATATAATCTGCTATGGATTGCCTTTAAGATAACAGTTAGTTCGCCTTGAATGGATTGATCTTTTCTTGAAGATATTTCGGATGTAACTGATGAAACGAAATAATATACCTGCAATTTTTTCATTCGAGCTATCATTTATTATTTTCAATTTCTTGTTTTTGGCACCGACTGTTATCGTACAAACTTACCACTGCTTGCATCACATTAGTTCTCTCTGATCAGTACACTGTAAAGAAAAAGAATTGGTCAATAACTTTCTTATTCAATAGCTATTCCTCTCTTATGTCTACAGTATTCTGACTAAAACGTGCAGCCGGCCGCGGTGGTCTCGCGGTTCTAGGCGCGCAGTCCGGAACCGCGCGACTGCTACGGTCGCAGGTTCGAATCCTGCCTCGGGTATGGATGTGTGTGATGTCCTTAGGTTAGGTAGGTTTAAGTAGTTCTAAGTTCTAGGGGACTGATGACCACAGCTGTTAAGTCCCATAGTGCTCAGAGCCATTTGAACCATTTGTTACGTGCACTTCCATATCATTTGCCGTCTTCACTCTCTCGTTTAACCCTTTCTCCGTCCTTGACCACTTTCTCCTCTGTTCTGATACTAACGACGCTGTCGTCACATCCCTTCTCCAGTATTCTATCTACCTTAAGTCGCACTATATGCTTCCCGGCGATTGCACCATTTCCCTTCTCTGTCAGGTGATTTTTCTTGTCATACTTTTGCACCAAAATGGGAACTGTACACAACTGAAACGTGGAAGATAAGCAGTTCAAACAAAAAGAAAATAGAAACTTTTATTTGTTACTGTGGAAGGAAGCTGAAGATTGGGTCGATACACTGAGTAACTAACGAAGGAGTATTCGATCTAATTGGGGAAAAAGAAAATTATGGTACAATTTAACTACGCGAAGCTATCAGTTGATGGATACAGCCCGAGGCTCCAGTGATTAATCGCTTTGGTAATGGAAGGAAGTGTGTGGGTGTGGGAAGGATGGCGGGAATTGTAGAGGGATAAAGGGAAGAGGGAGAGGACAAGATATGAGCAGGTTAAAATGGATGTTGTTTGGAGTAGGCAGTCAGAGACAAAGACCAACTACAGAACACACGCGTCTGATCTTGAAAGAAATCTTAAGTCAAATTGTTGCTGACACAGTTGCGCATCCATTTGATTTTAAAGTGTTTTCGTTAGGAAGCATACCAACATTAACAAGCGCTCACTACTAAGATTGCCCTGACTGTAGAGCACAAGTACGTTCAACAATGTCCATTCAAATACCAAGCAGTTCCAGTCAACCACACGACGCCAGTACACCTCCAATGTTCCTCAAAGTCCGCAAAGCGTCGAATTCACTTACCTGTGTTTGTAGTTCAGTGCAGAATACTGTGTTTCTGAAGGGTACTGCATTCACAAACTTTTATCAACATGTTTTACACTCAGTAGTTTCGAACAGTTTCTAATTGTTAATTTAATGTAAGGCTTACCGTGACGTCAGTCTGTCAACGCGATAAACTGAGCATTTTAGATAGCCCACACAGCTGTGGAGATCTTTTTATGGGAATACATCGAATATAATATTTGCATACAAATCAGCCTCAGTTCAAGAACTAATATCAAAATTGACTACTTTATATCATCTGTGTGTCGTCTTATTTAATTCTCTGTTCTATCTTTTCCTTTCTTTGACTAAACTTTCATCTCTACGGAACTACCAAACTCAGCACCCTCCAAAATATGTTTCCTATACAAACTATGTGATCAAAACTATCCGGATACCCCAGAAAACCACAGGTTTTTCATATTAGGTGCATTGTGCTGCCATCTACTGCCAGGTACTCCATATCAGCGACCTCAGTAGTCATTAGTCATCGTGAGAGAGCAGCATAGAGCGCTTCGCGGAACACACGGACCTCGAAAGTGGTCAGGTGATTGGATGTCACTTGTGTCATACGTCTGTATGCGAGATACCCACACTCCTAAACATCCCTAGGTCCACTGTTTCCGATGTGTTAGTGAAGTGACGATGTGAACGGACACGTACACCACAAAAGCGTACAGGCTGACCTAGTCTGTTGACTGACAGAGACCGCTGACAGTTGAAGAGGGTCGTAATGTGTAATAGGCAGACGTCTATCCAGACCATCATACAGGAATTCCAAACTGCATCAGGATCCAATGCAAGTACTATGACAGTTACACGGGACATGAGAAAACTTGGATTTCATGATCGAGCGGCTGCTCATAAGCCACACATCAGTCGGTAAATGCCAAGCGACGCCTCGCTTGGTGTATGAAGGGTAAACATTGGACGATTGAACATTGGTAAAACGTTATGTGGAGTGACTAATCACGGTACACAATGCGGCGATCCGATGACAGGGTGTGGATATGGTGAATGCCCGGTGAATGTCATCTGCCAGCGTGTGTAGTGCCAACAGTGAAATTCGGAGGCGGTGGTGGTACGGTGCGGTCGTGTTTTTCATGGAGGGGGCTTGAACCCCTTGTTGTTTTGCGTGGCACTATCACAGCACGGGCATACATTGTTTTAAGCACTTCTTGCTGCCCACTGTTGAAGAGCAATTCGGTAATGGATCTTTCAACACGATCGAGCACCTGTTCATAATACACGGCCTGTGGCAGATTGGTTACACGACAATAACATCCCTGTAATGGATTGGCCTGCACAGAGTCCTGACCTGACTCCTATAGAAAACCTTTGGGACATTTTGGAACGCCGACTTCGTGCCAGGCCTCACCGACCGACATCGATGCCACTACTCAGTGCAGCACTTCGTGAAGAATGGGCTGCCATTCCCTAAGATATCTTCCAACACCTGATTGAACACCTGCCTGCGAGAGTGTAAGTTGTCATCAAGACTAAGTTTGGGCCAACACCATACTGAATTCCAGCATTACCGATGGAGGGCGCCACGAACTTGTAAGTCATTTTCAGCCAAGTGTCCGGATACTTTTGATCACATAGTGTACTTGTCTCTCTTTTCCATTACTGTTTGTCCCTCTACTGGTCCTTGCAGTACTAAGGCTATTATTGCTGAATGCTGCAGTATATGTTCTACTAGCTTGCCCTTCGTAGATTTTTTTTTTCTTCCCCATTTTGTATTTCACCTGTCCAAATATTGTATCACATTCCTAATTAGTGGCAATTTTGAATTACTACCAGTTCCGTCTTCTCTGAAATATCTGGAAAATAACTAAAATAAAGCACATTCAACTTGAAGTTGAAATGTTTCACGATTCCATTTCTTGGGTTTACTGGCGACACCACATGTGGATAGTTTATGTTACTACTGGTGCTAACATGTTCATTGTGTTGATGTCTTGTTTGGCTCATGTAGAAACACTAATGAAAAACTAATACCAGTGAATACAGAAGTGCCGGCCGCGGTGGTCTAGCGGTTCTGGCGCTGAAGTCCGGAACCGCGGGACGGCTACGGTCGCAGGTTCGTATCCTGCCTCGGGCATGGGTGTGTGTGATGTCCTTAGGTTAGTTAGGTTAAAGTAGTTCTAAGTTCTAGGGTACTTATGACCTAAGATGTTGAGTCCCATAGTGCTCAGAGCCATTTGAATTTTTTTGAATACAGAAGTCACGATAAATGCCGAAGACAACGCGATGACATAATTATCAAACTAATTGACCAGAGTTAACAAAACAAGGAAAAGACTTACTTAAAAGGGGCCTAAACATAAAAAAATCACAAACGTGTCACACAAGCAACAAAAACTCTATCACAGAAACAGAACGTATAATAAAACAGGTATTGTTTAACAACACAAAATACTATACTTACTTAAGAAAGTAACTGGCAAAACAGAGAGTAACAGAGATAAACATATAATCAGTGAAGACAAGGTCAACTTCAAGTCTAAAATGAAAGGGGTAAAACAAAACATTTCCGGAAAACCAATCAACAACCAAAAAGAGCAGAAACGTTGTGATCATAGAAGAAAATGAAGGAATAGCACTAGTACTCTTAAGTGATGCAGAGTTCATCACCAAGATAAAACAAAACAGTTCTTAGACGAGAACAGCATAATTAAACTATACAGTGTTTCCACCATGAAGTACCACACACATTCTGGAGTAATGGTGTGCGGTGTGGGATCCCCATCAGGTGGGACTGACGGATAGCATCGAAAAAGTACAAAGAAGCGCAGCCCGTTTTGTATTACCGCGAAATAGAGGAGATAGTGTGACAGACATGATACGAGAACTGGAATGGCAGTCATTAAAACAAAGACGTTTTTCGTTCCGACGGGATCTTCTCATGAAATTTGAATCACCTGTTTTCTCCTCCGATTGCGAAAACATTCTGTTGGCACCCACCTACATAGGGAGAAATGATCTTCACGATAAAATAAGAGAAATCAGGGCTCGCAAAGAAAAAATGAAGTGCTCGTTTTTCCCACGTGCCGTTCGAGAGTGGAACGGTAGAGAGACAGCTTGGAGGTGGTTCATTGAACCCTCTGCCAGGCACTTTATTGTGAATAGCAGAACGGTAGGTGTAGATGCAGACAACCGCACCCGCCCACACAACCACCCACCCAACCACTCACACACACACACACACACACACGCTCACACACACACAAGTATGTTTCGTCTGAGTCTCATAACACGCTCCACACTTTCAAAATTAACACCACTGTGGATAATAACAACACAAGGAGCGTATGCACAGTATTAGTGGCATAACGTCGTTTGAAGAATTTTGTGCATGAAAACTTATGACTCTAGGTAACAGTCTTCGAAAACCTCGATGTTACCTAACATTTTTATTACTTACTGAAAAGTTAAAGTTGTTATGTTGTTGTAGATTTAAGTAAATTCTCTCAGACAAGGATTCATTCCAGGCAACTACCTACAGAAGAGACTTCCTAACGTTAAATTTGTACTGGATCTCAAAAAATTCCTAGTTTTCAAAAGCGATTTTCTTGCAGTAGCTAGTCTATATTTTATATCCTTTCTACTTCGACCATTATCAGTTATGTTGCTGCTCATTCAGCAAATCATCTACCATCTTCAGTTTCTCTTTTCGTAATCTAATTCCCTCAGCATCGCCTGGTTCTGTTTGACTACGTTCCATTACGTTTGTTTTACTATTGTTGATTTTCATTTTATAACTTTCCATCAAGACAACACTGTCCATTCCGTTCAGATGCGCTTCTCGATCCTTCACCGTGTCCTACAAAATTACAATGTCAGTGGCGAACTTCAAATTTTATATTTCTTCTCCCTGAAATTCACCTCCATTGGCAAATTTCCCCTTAGTTTCCTTCACTGCTGGCTCAGTGTATAGACTGTAACACCGCCTCACTCCCTTCCCAACCGCTGCTTCCCTTTCATGTCCATCGAATCTTGTAACTTTAGTTGTAAATAACCTTTTGCTCCCTATATTTTATCCCTACTATCTTCAGAATTTGAAAGAGAGTAGTCCAGTCAACAGTTTAGAAAGCTTTTCCTAATTATACAAATGCTGCAAACATAGGTTTGTCTTTCTTTAACTTACCTTCTAAGACAAGTCGTGGTGTCTGTATTGCCCCACGGATCCCTACATTTCTGTAGAACCCAAACTGAACACTCTCGAGTTCGTTTTCTACCATTTTCTTCTGCTTATAATAAACATTCGTGCCAGCATTTTGCAACCAAGATTTACTGAACTAATGGTGCGGTTCTATCTACGCCTGTCAGCATCTAAATTATTTGGTCACGTGTCACGCTAGCAGTAATGAAATATTCCCAGTAAAGTCAATTCCGTCAAAAAGTAGATGTAAATCTAAAGACGCCTAATAAATAAACAGTATTTAAGTTAATATCATTGTGTTGACGACCTTCAACCGTTGGTTAATTGATGCCGCTAGTAAAGAAAATCTTTAAGTTTTTCTCGACTAAACCAAGATAACAGAACTTACGGACCACCAAATAGCAGTAAATAATAAAGGCTCATCAATGAGCGTACCAGTAGCACTTGGCGTATTATATACTACACTCCTGGAAATTGAAATAAGAACACCGTGAATTCATTGTCCCAGGAAGGGGAAACTTTATTGACACATTCCTGGGGTCAGATACATCACATGATCACACTGACAGAACCACAGGCACATAGACACAGGCAACAGAGCATGCACAATGTCGGCATTAGTACAGTGTATATCCACCTTTCGCAGCAATGCAGGCTGCTATTCTCCCATGGAGACGATCGTAGAGATGCTGGATGTAGTCCTGTGGAACGGCTTGCCATGCCATTTCCACCTGGCGCCTCAGTTGGACCAGCGTTCGTGCTGGACGTGCAGACCGCGTGAGACGACGCTTCATCCAGTCCCAAACATGCTCAATGGGGGACAGATCCGGAGATCTTGCTGGCCAGGGTAGTTGACTTACACCTTCTAGAGCACGTTGGGTGGCACGGGATACATGCGGACGTGCATTGTCCTGTTGGAACAGCAAGTTCCCTTGCCGGTCTAGGAATGGTAGAAAGATGGGTTCGATGACGGTTTGGATGTACCGTGCACTATTCAGTGTCCCCTCGACGATCACCAGTGGTGTACGGCCAGTGTAGGAGATCGCTCCCCACACCATGATGCCGGGTGTTGGCCCCGTGTGCCTCGGTCGTATGCAGTCCTGATTGTGGCGCTCACCTGCACGGCGCCAAACACGCATACGACCATCATTGGCACCAAGGCAGAAGCGACTCTCATCGCTGAAGACGACACGTCTCCATTCGTCCCTCCATTCACGCCTGTCGCGACACCACTGGAGGCGGGCTGCACGATGTTGGGGCGTGAGCGGAAGACGGCCTAACGGTGTGCGGGACCGTAGCCCAGCTTCATTGAGACGGTTGCGAATGGTCCTCGCCGATTCCCCAGGAGCAACAGTGTCCCTAATTTGCTGGGAAGTGGCGGTGCGGTGCCCTACGGCACTGCGTAGGATCCTACGGTCTTGGCGTGCATCCGTGCGTCGCTGCGGTCCGGTCCCAGGTCGACGGGCACGTGCACATTCCGCCGACCACTGGCGACAACATCGATGTACTGTGGAGACCTCACGCCCCACGTGTTGAGCAATTCGGCGGTACGTCCACCCGGCCTCCCGCATGCCCACTATACGCCCTCGCTCAAAGTCCGTCAACTGCACATACGGTTCACGTCCACGCTGTCGCGGCATGTTACCAGTGTTAAAGACTGCGATGGAGCTCCGTATGCCACGGCAAACTGGCTGACACTGACGGCGGCGGTGCACAAATTCTGCGCAGCTAGCGCCATTCGACGGCCAACACCGCGGTTCCTGGTGTGTCCGCTGTGCCGTGCGTGTGATCATTGCTTGTACAGCCCTCTCACAGTGTCCGGAGCAAGTATGGTGGGTCTGACACACCGGTGTCAATGTGTTCTTTTTTCCATTTCCAGGAGTGTACTTATACATCGATTTTTGATATATTTATCTTTTCACTTAGTAACTCGGTTGCGTTATATTTAGCGCAATGTAACGCCAACACTTAAACATGTTTTGTACAGAGCTCAGTCGATATTTTTTGAATTTTAAATATTGATATATGTAACTGCTTTTAAGACCGGGTTGGCCCATTTTTATTAACATCAGGTAGTCTGTTAATAAGTACAATTTATCTCTATACACCATCAATATATTTTAGTATTGTCATTATTTAATGCAGTTATTTCCTGGTTGTTTGTCGTTTAATGCCAACACTTGTATAAAAAATAAAAAATAAATATTTTGTTCTTCTGTTTGTCGGCTAGAAACTACTGACGTCTTCGTAAGTCGTTAGTTGTGTAATCTGTTTGCTAATCACTATATCGGAGGAGGAAGCCATTCTCGATTCGCTTAACTTAGTAATTGAGTTTAATCATCAGTCTAATTTCAGTGTGTGCGATTAAGCTGAATAAACATTATTACAGAGCTTTGGCAATATGTTAGACTGCTGCACATCCTTTCAACCTAAAACTATATAGATTTCATTCATACATAAGACAAGCTTTATCTGTTATTAATATTTTACTTGTAACTACTTTTCGATAATACTTCCGTTTACTTCCACTTACTGGTTCTTGGTATGCAGTGGAGTAGCATCAGGTAGACTCTTAAGTACAGAACTGACAATATTTTATCGATTTAAACGTTTTTAAATTTCAGGAGAACGTTTTTTCTTAGGTATATGGCCATGTTGAACCTTCATATATTTTTCCACGTTTAGAGAAACCTAATATAAACGAAGTTTTAAAATTTCGCAGAAAAAACTGCAGCGCACATTTAAAAATGGCAGAAGACAATATTTTAACTTATACTGGAGAGCTGGCTGGAGGCGTAGATCTGAATAGTGTTCAAAGGTGCAACTCTCTCCCCTAATGTTTCGTTGTGCTCTAACATCTTACAAAAAGGTAAGTGGCTCGTATTGGTCGACTTCGAATACAGCGTCATCCTTCAGCGACATCCAAACAGCGAGAACCCCTGTTTCCGTGTCATTGATCTACGTTTCTACGGGAAATACATAAAGACCCACCATTCTACACATGCATAATCACTTTCCGCGGACTACTATCTTGTCTATATACGTTCTGAAGAGATAATTACTATACACTGAGACATCTCTGTAATTGCAGTTCCACGTAGCTGCCCTCAAAGGCAGCATTCCCACATCAGTAACACCGCTGACACTGAATCCTTGGCTCACGAATCACAGCATCTCCTTGCCCCTCCTTCTCATAAATTTCACATATGTATTCCTCGACTGACAACACTCAGCTACGGAATAACCTGCCTCATATAACTTTCCCAGATTAAAAAAAAATTATTTACACTCCACAGAACTACTCAAGACGGCTCTGACGAGTGGCCGTAGAGAAATACAGCTCACTTCATTGCATTGTTGTCGTCGCTAACAACTACAAACTACTACCTACTCGTGAAGTTTTACTTGAGTGCTAGATTTCCTAGAGCTCAATTGACGGTTAGCGGAATAGCTTAGACCGAAATGTTTGGCCGTCTGCACACGTTAACTATTGTAAACAACCGTAATGTATGTAGTGGCAACTTAATGACAACTGTTGACACTTCATTTTGCTTTGCTGTGTTCGGACTCTTACTGAGGGTAGATGCTCAATAAACAGAAGGTAGGGGTACGTCGACTGCTACACCTAGGGGAGGCGGAGCATGCCTTATGTAACATCTCTGATCTTTCCATCACTGACCTGTTTACACTTGAACTGGAGATAATACGGCTTCCTCATGAATAGCTGACGTCTTGCTCAGCATTTAAGTTAAAACACATTTATTTGAGCGTCGCTATCGGGGCAAACAATGATCTAGAATGTGTGATGTAGATATTTTCCACATTTATACTTGGGCCAAAACTGAAGTGTTTGTTATCTAGGTACTTAATGAATAACACACAACATTCGTACTTACGACTCCATTCCATTGTGACTTGTTGCAAATTTTGTGAAATTAAGACATGCCACCTGACTGTGTGTGATGTCACCTCAATAAACCTGTCATTAACCCATAGGTTGGCTTCAACACCACAATGCTCTATTAGGTATGGCCCTATTGGAGGTAGAGTGTACCATTGCCTACCTCCATGTTAGCACTAACTTACCCAACCTATTATAGGAGGACTTAAAGTTTAACATGGGCCCCGAATCACGGTAAAATTTAAAGCAAATTTATCATATTAACGGACATTGCGAGAGATGGAAGAAATGGTAAATGCTCAAATCGTAGACTTTGTATCCGTTATCTAGCCCTTAAACATAATTTTTACAAAATTTATTGCAGCATTCTGATGAAGTGCCTTGTGTCGAAATTATTCTTGACGACTACATGCAAATATTAATTAAGTAATGCATTATTTTATTAGCTGGTTACAAATTTGATTTTTCTTTACTACACAAACTGCCACCTGCCACATATCATCTGTAGCATTAATGCCTCAAGAGCAAATATATACACTATTTGTAGGAAGGTTCTTGATGTGTTGGCAGATGAGCCAACACCGTGTTGCTAGAGGAGGCCGAAATGCACGCGTTTAAGCTCACGCAGACTGGCGTGAGGTCTGGGACAGTTATGGGAATTTATAATAGCAAATAAAGTACGTAGTTGATGTAATACTTAACTTTAATCCATAATTGGTGTACATTGCTCTTGACGGTATATGTTTTACAATCTCAATATAAACTGGTAATGGCGCCTTGCTAGGTCGTAGCAAATGACGTAGCTGAAGGCTATGCTAACTATCGTCTCGGCAAGTGAGAGCGTATTTGTCAGTGAACCATTGCTCGCTAAGTCGGCTGTATAACTGGGGCGAGTGCTACGAAGACGCTCTAGACCTATCGTGTGGCGGCGCTCGGTCTGCAATCACTGACAGTGGCGACACGCGGGTCCGACGTATACTAACGGACTGCGGCCGATTTAAAGGCTACCACCTAGCAAGTGTGGTGTCTGGCGGTGACACCACAGTTCTAGCAACTAAAATATTTATTGAAATTTGTACTATAGTTAACACTTCAGTTTTCCATGAGATATTCCTCAATGTGAACTACAGACTTTTGTTCCGAAATAAAAATGCTAAATACGATATTATGCTATTTATTTACTCTGAAGTATGTGATTAACTATCACGGACGTGTACTGTGTAGCAGATAGTATTGTAAATGCTGCACTATTATAAATGTTCACTAAGAAAATACATAGAAGATCGCGGAGATATTATTAGTCCTATTTGTATAAATCCAGTGCACAGCAAAACTTGTCTTTTAAATATTCGTTGAAGAACTATGAGAAATGCTGATATCTTAGACATTTTCCTGAATCGACAAAATGCATTTGACAGTATGAACTAGAAAAAGAAGTTTGAGTTTCCAGCATAACAGAAAAGATGCAGAACAGATGTTAAGTTTATCAAACCTATAGCCTATCTTGTATTATGAGAAACTAAGGAGTGAACTAAAGCAAAAGTTCAAAATGCGACTATAGTTGCAAGAGAAAAACGAAGAATGACAATGTGAAAGCATCAAAACACTTTCCATAGTTTTAAAAAGGTCTTCTTCAAGTATACTAAAGTCGACAAAAAATTCTTTGATATGGACGAATATTTCGAGGTAACATAGGCCTTCTGGCTAATAGTAAGGATGACATAAGAGTACCATTACCTGGAATCGCCAAGAGTAAAAATAGCCATTACTTTCAATGGGTGGGACATACGTGAACAAATGTGGAAATATCAAAATTTCAGCAGACAGAAAAGAATAAGTAAAGTTTCCAAAACTTCGCTGTTTTGGATACCGCAGCGTATTTAAGTTGAGCTTGCACTGTGAGGAAATTTCAAATCAAGAAACTAGAAACGCCTGAAATATTGTCCACAAAGCAAATTAAAGTCAAGTGGAAACGTAACTTGGAGATTAAAAATGTGTGTGAAAAGATTTTGAAGACCTTTATTTTCAGAAGAGGAATGTTTAAGGGGAATATGTACTACATCATCCAGGCTCAGACGATTCTGAATTAACAGGAGCAGACAGTTGTAAAAGATTCAGCTCGTCTGGTTTTTTATGAAATATTGGGAATAATGGTTGGAAGTTATTTGGGAAAATGAAGAAGTTGACTCATAATACAACAGCACTCATGAAGAGGGATTGTTCATCTACATCGGTGGTTATCACTGACACTATTTCAGACGACTGCCCACTTAGGCAAATGCACTTGTCTTGAGTGCCCCCCTAAATTATCCTACATTTACTTTGAAATCTAAATATGAAAGACATTCACGTTATTTTAAAACAAAAACTGACATTTATTTTAAATTTTATCTTCTATACAACTTTATAACAGATCAGTGACTTTAGATTGAAATGCGCCGATACAGACTTCATGTTTTCACATGATATTCAGAAAAATCTTAATGTGATGGATGGACTTTGTGCAGAGTTTTCAGTTTGCCAATATCTGGTTTAATCCCAGTTAACAAGAGTGTCAGACTTTCGAGTTGAGTTACCTGAGGATATTTCTTTCCTTTGACGGAAGTCGCACTCTCACACTAAAACCGCATTCTACCGAATATGATGTTTGGAATGAAATAAGAAGTTTCTTAGTCTCTCTCCATATTGCACAATACCGACTAGGAATCTTTCTACAGACAAATCCTTATAGACTTTTCAGATTTTGGTTTCAATTCTGTCATTTAGCAGCTCCAGTAGTTATTCCTCCAGAGCTCCCACTTTCCCAATATCTTAAAATGAATTTCTCACCCTGTCTGAAATTTCTAGGAAAAACAGAACCTTAAATTGTTTAGTCATATCTTCACGCAAACCACTCAAATCATCACAGTAAACCTGCAGATCACCAGCACGAATTCTGCTCTTTTCATCTAATCCCGCGAGACTTGGATATCGGAACAACTCTCGAAGGCTTCGTTTTGAACAAAACAAACTTTGAAACAAAGGTTGAGATCACAGATTTGGCTTTGATAAGACGGATTTCGTTACCTTACAACTGGACGTCAATTTCCTTGAATTTTTCTTGCAGATGTGACAGATAGCCAATATCATGTCTGATCGCTTTTAGTTCTTCTCTGAGCAAAGAATTTTTTCTTTCAAAACACTCCTTATAAATGCCGAAGGGGTCAAAAAATCAGAGCTGTCTTTCGACAGACATCAAATTTCTGCATGAAGCAGCAAACGTTCAAAATTTTCATTAAAAAATGGTTCAAATGGCTCTGAGCACTATGGGACTTAACATCTATGGTCATCAGTCCCCTAGAACTTAGAACTACTTAAACCTAACTAACCTAAGGACAGCACACAACACCCAGCCATCACGAGGCAGAGAAAATCCCTGACCCCGCCGTGACAAAATTTTCATCATTTTCGTCACAAAGCATTCGAAAAAGTCGAGCGTTGAGAGTTTGGGATGTAATTTTATCCACTGCAGTGCTGACACTTTGAAGGGAGTTGTGTAATGAATCGCTTAGTTTTCATTAAATGCTGGCGATGAATGACACAGTGAATATTGTAAACGTATCAGTGACTGTGCTACAACGACTGCGCAAGAAAATATGTCCCTAAGTGGAATATCCTTTTCGGTGAACAACTGTTAAACAAAGCTCTATATGGATTCTCCATTAGTTTGTTTGTCTAGTAGCCTTGCAAAACATAGCTGCTGCACCAAGCTTTCATTCTTTATAAGGCGCCAGTAAGCTAAAAGTAAAGATTCATTCAATGATAAAGCTGACTCGTCGAGATCTAATGCAAAATCTGCCGTTCTTAGCACAGTGTCTCCCACTTACTAGCCATTTCATCTCTTCGCCTTTGCTCACAACTGTCATCTCATGTGTGTAAAACAATTCCCACAACCTCACTAAAAGCTGGTAGGATGAGTCTCTCACCTATTGTATGAAGTTGAGCAGAGTGGCTGTTAAGGTGAGATGTTGTATGCCCGAAGCAAACGCTCTATGTTTTGTTGTGAAACACTGCGGAACATGTTTGAGAGAGCGCGTCCCTTCTCAAATCGATTTCGGAGGGATTCGAAAAAACTTATATCCTTGTTCACATTGTCATAATGTGCCTATGTTAGCTGTACAGTTATTGTGGAATGTCTCACAGCCTCAACAGAGAAGATTCTTTAACATGTTAGGGCTTGTCTGAAGACGCTGTTGTACATTCAGATTTTAGATACTCGACGTTATATTCCCTACATTTCACCTTATCACCTGGCATTTCTTTTTCGAAATACATTGAGATAAGTTTCGTTAAGACCTGAATGTCAAAAAAATATTTAACTCTATACTCCCATCATTAAAACTTACACTTACTAGCATTTAGCAGTTCGTAGGAAAATATTGTTTACGTTTACGCTCCACATTTTAATAAATTTAAAAACATAATACTATACGAGGCTGGTCTAAAAGGTATCTGTCGTTTCGCCAGAAAAAATATTTCAAATACCTGACGGGGTCGGGACCCCAATCCCATTCAAAGTAGCCCCCTTGTACATGCACACAGTTAGCCCACCGATCCTTCCACTGCTGGAAACATCTCTGGAAGTCTTCTTTTGGAATGGTGTTCAGCTCCGTCGACGTGTTCTACATTATCTCTTATCTACTTTCAAAAAAGGATCCTTTCAGTGGCGCTTTCAATTTTGGGAACAACCAGAAGTCGTAAGGAGCCATGTCTGGAGAGTAGGGAGGTTAGCGAACGGCTGTAACTCCATGTTTCGCCAAGAAATTTTGGATCCTGTGGGATGAATGTGTGGGGGCGTTGTCGTGATGCAGTTGCCAGATTTTCGCCGTCCACATTTCTGGTCTTTTGCGCCGAACTGCGTCACGGAGTCGCCGGAGAACATCTTGATAGTACTCCTTTGTCACTGTTTGTCCTTCCAGTGCGTATTCGTAATGCACAGTTCCACGGACATCAAAGAAGCAGCACCTTCAGTTTGCTTCGCACATGCCGCACTTTCTTCGGCCTTGGAGACTTGGGATGCTTCCATTGCGACGACTGTCTTTTTGTTTCTGGGTCGTACCCGCACACCCATGACTCATCTCCAGTTATCACGGTGTTCAGAGACCCAGGATCAGTGTTGGTGGTGTGCAGAAGGTCCTGTGCAACGTCAAAACGGGGGTCTTTTTGTTCCGGCGACAACAACTTGGGCACGAATTTCGCAGCCAGTGGGTGAATGTTCAAATCATCATGCAAAATTGCATGTGCAGATTCTTTACTCACTCCAACCCCTTGGGCAATCTCCCGCACGGTCAAACGACGATCTGCCGTCACCAAATTTTGCACCCTCTCAACAACAGCTGCACACCGAGCAGTTGGCTCCCTGCCAGAACGCTGGTCACTCTCCGCTGATGTGCGGCCATTTTTGAATCGGTTGAACACTCCTTAATTTGTGTTACACCCATCGCATCTTCTCCAAACACCTGCTGAGTCTTACGAAATGTTTCGCTTTGAGAATCGCCAAGCTTTTGAGAAAATTTGATGCAGTATCTTTGGTCAATACGTTCTGTCATCTTGAGAGAATCGGTAAACTAACGAACATGCTGTGTAGCACTTCGCTCAGCGACCGACAGGCATCGACTGACTCGCCGGAAGGCGGGGACAAAATTCACACACGCGCATAAAGGTCTCTTCCTTTACTGTGTACAGTGGCGCCACGCAATCGTCTCTGTTTTGCGTGGGAAAGTCAAAGACCTCGCACACTCACCGTCAGTACATAATTAGGCCTACCTTGCAATTCTGGAACCTAGCTGCAGAATGAAACTGAAAGGAACGTTAATACATCATGATATTTCTGCACTCTGATTATTATGTGAGATATATATTAAATTACAGCAATGCTAGTTCAACTGAGTCGGCATATGCAAAAAAAATTTTTGAGATTAAAAGACAAGTAGCGTATCTAGTCTGCAGTGGATGCCATTCCTTATTTCAATTGTTCTCAACGGATATCAACGCCAAACAGCGGCAGAAATTAGAAGCGAGGAGGGTATTTGGATTTGCTCTGTATGACTTGGTCAGACACAACTCAGTCACCCCCTAGCAGCCCATCTTCTATCAATGATCGCTAGTCTACTAAACTGCAGATTACAGGACCGTTCTCTTCTCTCCATGAATTGAGACTTTGTCGAATTCAGTTGGGTGAACCCGGCTCCACAAGCAATCAGATGAATTCTGCACAATAATGAGGCGAACTCCATACAGGGATGACACTGGTTCACTTGTTTAAGGTCAATCCTACAGGGCAATATGAGGGGGAATTTGGGAGATTTCCCACGTTCATCTGTTCGTATACTTACCTGGCCTGCACTTCACCTGAATGACTTGAAAATATAGATTTCAAAAGACATGTTGTTCAACTTTAGCTACGTTAGTAAAAAAATAAAAAATAGAAGGCATGAAACTAATTGAATAAATCTATTAACGTAATCTGATATTAAGTTTTGTATGCAAAAAATATCTTGTTGATCTCATCCGAGTTGAATAAGCGTTTTATACAGTTTATTCCCTGTGTCTCCACTTTGAGGAGTATTAATTCGCAATTTTTCTTGACCATTAGTATTCAGTCGTTCTGGTGCTTTTTCTATAACCTATTTTTAATTTTCAGTTTCTGCTTTCTGTTATGCGAATTTTAGTATAGTTTCTTCTAAAATTTGTAGCTTTTTTCATAACTCGTTGCAAACTGTGAATGTAATCGAGGAGGGACGTAATTTCAGACCGTTCGAGCAAAGAGGTAGCATCAATATTTATATTAGTAGCGATAGGAAAAATCGTTTTATTTTATAGCCAGTTTGATTTTATTATTTGCTAGATTCAGCATCTTTTTGCCTGATTCAGTGTTATCTTTTTGGCAGATTCATTGTTATTTTCCCCAAACTAGACGCTGTTTTCGCCAAATTCGTTTCTTTGCGAAATTTGTTGTTTTTTGCCGACTCTTTGAAATTCATTGTCATTTTTAGGCAAAATTGCAAATTGATTATTTTTGACAAATTCGGTGGCTTTTTAACTAAATCTGGTATATTTTTCGCCAAATTCGATGTTTTTTTGCTAAATTAGGTGCTTTTCGTCGGATTCGGTGTTTTGTCACATTTGCTGTTTTTCCACATTCGTTGCTTTTTGCGATATTCGGTGTTACGTTTTTGCTAAATTCGGTGTTATATTTTTGCCAAATTCGCTGTTACTTTTTACCAAATTTAATGTAACATTTTTGATAAATTCGGTGGTTTCATTGAGAAATTCGATATTTTTTAACAAATCCATTGTCGTTAGTAAATTCGGTGTTTTATTACCAAAGTCGTTGTTGTTTGCAAAATTCAGTGTTTTTACCAAATTCAGTATTCTTACCAAATTCGGTTTTGCCTTTTAGCAAATGTGGTGCTTTTTTTTAACAGATTCGGTTTATTCCCAAATTCGGTGTTTTTCTCCATATTCTATATTGTTGTTTTGAGAATTTCCATGTTTCTGGCCAAATTAAGCGTTAGTTGCCAGATTCGATGTTGCGTTTCGAAATTTTTTGCCAGTTTCAGTGCTGTTTTCGTTGCCACATCAAAGTTCATTACACATGAAATGAACTGTCTTTATGTCCGCATGCTTAGTTGGGTGGTAAGGTGCTTTCCTCCCATACCCTGGGTCTGGGTTCGATTACCAGCCGGGTGAGAGATTTTCTCCGTTCGTGGATTGGGTGTTGTGTTGTCCTCATCATAATTCCATCCTCACCATCGTCCGCAAATCGCCCTATGTGGGGCCGAATAAAATAATATTTGCTCTTGGCGGCAGAACCCGACTGGGACATGGTGGCCAACAATACCGTACGATCATTTCAACTGTCATTATAAGATTATTCGTGAACATCAGCCTTCAGGAGATCAGAAGCCAAAATGAAGTTTTAAAATTCGATAACTATCAGCTGCGTATATTAGTAAACTGTTACCCTCAGACGCTACGGTCGCAGGTTCGAATCCTGCCTCGGGCATGGATATGTGTGATGTCCTTAGGTTAGTTAGGTTTAAGTAGTTCTAAGTTCTAGGGGACTGATGACCTCAGACGTTAAGTCCCATAGTGCTTAGATCCACTTGAACCATTTTGAACCAGGAAGACCTCATGTACTGACGGGCAGACATCGTCGAGCGTGGCTGTACAATGTCACATGAGGTCAGCGGAGGGCATCAGTCGTCAGCTCTGAATTGCTAGCAGCAGTGAGATCCATTCTCGAGTACTGCTCGAGCGTCTGGCATGCCCACCAGGTTGAATGAAAGGAAGACTGATGGCCTTAGCAGTTAAGTCCCATAGTGCTCAGAGCCATTTGTTACCCTCAGATTTATACCACCTTTTTTCGAAGAAATTACAAATTTCGCAATGTGTCGTAAAAATCATCCATTTCCCTACATTTCGCTAAAAACCGCTAATTTCGGGTTATCATTTTAGCGACATTTTCCTGTCCATGCGTGTTATTAATACAAAATATTTAGATATACTGTTGAATTAATTTAACTTTTTAGATATCAGAGGAAACACCTTAAAACACTAACTGGTTAATTATCAGTCTTCTGAAATAATAAGTGGCAGGTACTTCTTGTGAAACTTTTTTGTTGTTACATGACATGTTTCCAAACACACCGACTCAGTTACATTAAAACTGGAGATTTTGTACATTTACCTCCCCCCAACCCTTTTGGAAAAATACGGCTGTCCGTGGATACACCTATCAGCAACAAAATAGTTACAAATTTTAACTTAATTACTGAGGGGAACGACGTTGTCAGCGAAGTCACGTCAAACTAGTTTCTTTCAAGGTTCGTGATAGCACACGGAATGCGATTACCGCTCAAGAAATGTTTCTAAATCTCAAACTTACAAAACAATTTGTCAGTGTTGCGAGCCACACCTTATACACTAAGTAAGGTAGGCGGCACTGTTTCGGGATAATTATTTTGCGTTCCGAGATAAGACACTCTGACACGCTTAGCTGTCCCGCAGGTCACATGTTAGGCGCCGCCCAGGCGTGTCCTTGCTCGCCTGAAAGAAAAAAAAGAGACAGCCTGTTATTAATGCCGTCTACGACGTCTTTATGTTTAACCGTGACATCACGCGACCTTCTTTCTCTGCGCCGCCGACGGAGGTAATTAATAAGCGGACAGTGTGGCAGCGCCGCCATTCCTAAGGATTTATTGCCTATTAATCCCTGTCAATAGCTGCGGAGTCACTCTCCGCTCGGCCGAGAGCGGCTTTTTTCGCAACGGCCGGTGAACGGGTTAATCGCGACGTGGGCAGGCAACGAACCCCTGCCCTTTCACTGTGGAATGTCACCGCGCGGTCCAGGCACTCGTGCCCAGTTCTGTAGACGGCCGGACAGCCCCTGAGTGCGCTGTTTATGCCAAAACTTGTCACGCGACCAATGCAATTACTGCGCCGGTGAACGCTCTCTTCATTTCAGAAAAACTGTTGGTTTGCTTCTCCGTCCCGTTTTATTGGTTGTTGATTGGATCCAGACTTACTTATAGACATAACGGAATCCACGATGACTTTTACTGTTGGCTACAAATAACTGTGTAGACTTGGGCAGACATTGTCAACTGACGTAACTGTTTTCTGGGCAGGGTGATGTGTCATCTTACAATTGTCAATGAGTGCTCCGGACATCTCGGCCACGACTGCACTAGCATTCCTCTACGACTACTGTGAAACGTCCCCCTAGGAAAATTATAAATGACTGTGCTTAAACTGACACACAATATTTTTAGCGCAACGCAATCTGAATTTCAAAAATCCCTACAAAAGAATGACCCTGACTAACAATAACCTATACCTTTCATGAATCACTTACCTCACAAAAATCTTCGTTACTCGAACTACTGCAGTACAGCGAGAGCCAATACTGCCAGCTAAATAAAAGATTCTAACTACTGAAGTCACTAACTACTGATAGGCATAGTTAGCAAATGAAAGATTGTGATAGAGAACAAACCATGTATTTACCTTAATAGTGTTCAACAGTCATTTTATATATATCAGTTCATGACATCCAGTCTTACAAATTTACTGTCTCTGATGGACACACGTCCAGATTTCAAAACTCCATCTCTCTCCCCACATCCACCACTGCTGGCGGCTTACCTCCGACTGCGCGACGCTGCGCGCTGTTAATAGCCAAATGCCCAACACTCCAATAGCAAATTCCAGCAATGCAAACCAGCCACAGACTGCACACACCACAGTCAGTGATTTTCATATAGAGCGCTAGGTGAAGTTACCAACATAAAAACCTAAACAGCCTACTTACAACTGGTATACCTATGTACTGGGTTCCCGAAAAAGAATGCACCATATTCAAAAAATAAATTCTCGGCATCCCTATTATGATATTAACATCCTTTATATCTCAAAAGTAAGGTAGTATGTCAAAGTTTTTTACCTACACTATGTGATTAGAAGTATCCGGACACTCGGCTGAAAATGACTCACAAGTTCGTAGCGCCCTCCATCGGTAAGGCTGGAATTCAATATGGTGTTCGCCCACCCTTAGCATTGATGACAGCTTCCACTCTTGCAGGCGTAAGTTCAACCAGGTGCTGGAAGGTTTCTTGTGGAATAGCAGCCCATTATTCACGGAGTGCTGCACTGAGGAGAGGTATTGATGTCAGTCGCTGAAGCCTGACACGAAGTCGCCGATCCAAAACATCCCAAAAGTGCTCCATAGGATTCAGGTCAGGACTCTGTGCAGGCCAGTCCATTACACGGATGTTATTGTCGTGTAACTACTCCACCACAGGCCGTGCATTATGAACAGGTGCTCGATCGTGCTGAAAGATGCAATCGCAATCACCGAATTGCTCTTCAACAGTGGGAAGCAAGAAGATGCTTGAAACATCAATGTAGGCCTGAGCTGTGATAGTGCCACGGAAAACGACAAGGGGTGCAAGCCCCCTCCATGAAAAACACGATCACACCACAATACCACCGCCTCCGAATTATACTGACGCCACTACACACACTGGCAGATGAAGTTCACTGGGCATTCGCCATACCCACATCCTGCCATCGGATTGCCACATTGTGCATCGTGTTCCGTCACTCTACACTAAATTTTTCCACTGTTTAGTCGTCCAATGTTTATGCTCCTTACACCAAGCGAGGAGTCCTTTGGCATTTACCGGCGTGATGTGTGACTTATGAGCAGCCGCTCGACCATGAAATCTAAGCTTTCTCACCTCCCGCCTAACTGTCATAGTACCTGCAGTGGATGCTGACGCATTTAGGAATTTCTGTGTGATGGTCTGTATAGACGGCTGCCGATTACTCATTACGACCCTCTTCAACTGTCGGCGGTCTCTGTCAGTCAACAGACGAGGTCGGCCTGTTCGCTTTTGTGCTGCACGTGTTCCTTCACGTTTTCGCTTCACTATCACATCGTAACAGTGGACCAAAGGATGTTTAGGAGTGTGGAAATCTCGGAGTGTGGAAATCTCGGAGTGTGGAAATCTCGGGTACAGATGTATGACACAAGTAACAGCCAATCACCTGACCACTTTCGAAGTCCGTGAGTTCCTCGGAGCGCCGCATTCTGCTCTCTCACGATGTCTAATGACTACTGAGGTCGCTGATATGGAGTTTCTGGCAGTCGGTGGCAGCAAAATGCACCTAATATAAAAAACGTGTTCGGATACTTTGATCACATAGTGTGTCTTACAAAGGTTCGATGTGGGTGCCCTTCGTGAGACGGCAGATACCTAGTCGATAATGCACTCCTTCCTATACCCCAACCAAAACGTCTCTTGTAAGAGTAGTAAAGGCTTTTGTGATCCGTTTCGCAGGTCCCTCAGGTCTTGATGCAATGATGGGCTAGGACATAAAATGGAGACGCATGGGATCATATTTGGAGATTTCAGGGCCATCTCAATCAAGACTATCCAGATACAAAAATCGTTTACCAGGAGTTCAAACATGTCTACACTGAAGATAGTACGAGGCTTTTTGCCAAATTTGAGTGAGATCCTGCCCAAGTTGCAGCTTGAAAAACCTTAAATATTAAATAAACCTTAAATATCAAACACTTGCAATGAACTGGCCGAACAGTTGAGAAAAGCAGTACTAACTCACGGCTCGCTCTCGGAAATGACATCATGGGGCTACGTTGCAAGAATGCGAAGAAGGGCCGGTATTTTTGACGTTGCATAAGCAACCTGTTTTCCTGAGTTGTCTATGCCAACGCTTGCTGGAATTCTTATCAGGTGGAATGGCCACAAAGTATCAAGTAGAACTGTGATAATAGACATGCCTTTGCGTGTTCCACAGCACGAAGTCGCCTGTGTTTTTGTGTGGCCTTTGGAACGGCGGGTATTTCAGTTGTAACTTGGAATATCTAACAGTAGTCTTATCACTGTCTCGTCTCTTTATACACTGGACACATATACAAAAAAGGGAAAGGGTACAATATTTTTCGGACACACTGCATTTCGTCGTGACTTCCTAAGAACCCCCCCCCATGAACCATGGACCTTGCCGCTGGTGGGGAGGCTTGCGTGCCTCAGCGATACAGATGGCCGTACCGTAGGTGCAACCACAACGGAGGGGTATCTGTTGAGAGGCCAGACAAACATGTGGTTCCTGAAGAGGGGCAGCAGCCTTTTCAGTAGTTGCAGGGGCAACAGTCTGGATGATTGACTGATCTGGTCTTGTAACATTAACCAAAACGGCCTTGCTGTGCTGGTACTGCGAACGGCTGAAAGCAAGGGGAAACTACAGCCGTAATTTTTCCCGAGGACATGCAGCTCTACTGTATGATTAAATGATGATGGCGTCCTCTTGGGTAAAATATTCCGGGGGTAAAATAGTCCCCCATTCGGATCTCCGGGCGGGGACTACTCAGGAGGACGTCGTTATCAGGAGAAAGAAAACTGGCGTCCTACGGATCGGAGCGTGGAATGTCAGATCCCTTAATCGGGCAGGTAGGTTAGAAAATTTAAAAAGGGAAATGGATAGGTTAAAGTTAGATATAGTGGGAATTAGTGAAGTTCGGTGGCAGGAGGAACAAGACTTTTGGTCAGGTGATTACAGGGTTATAAATACAAAATCAAATAGGGGTAATGCAGGAGTAGGTTTAATAATGAATAAAAAAATAGGAGTGCGGGTTAGCTACTACAAACAGCATAGTGAACGCATTATTGTGGCCAAGATAGACACAAAGCCCATGCCTACTACAGTAGTACAAGTTTATATGCCAACTACCTCTGCAGATGATGAAGAAATAGATGAAATGTATGATGAGATAAAAGAAATTATTCAGGTAGTGAAAGGAGACGAAAATTTAATAGTCACGGGTGACTGGAATTCGTCAGTAGGAAAAGGGAGAGAAGGAAACATAGTAGGTGAATATGGATTGGGGGGAAGGAATGAAAGAGGAAGCCGCCTTGTAGAATTTTGCACAGAGCATAACTTAATCATAGCCAACACTTGGTTCAAGAATCATAAAAGAAGGTTGTATACCTGGAAGAATCCTGGAGATACTAGTAGGTATCAGATAGATTATATAATGGTAAGACAGAGATTTAGGAACCAGGTCTTAAATTGTAAGACATTTCCTGGGGCAGATGTGGATTCTGACCACAATCTATTGGTTATGAACTGCAGATTGAAACTGAAGAAACTGCAAAAAGGTGGGAATTTAAGGAGATGGGACCTGGATAAACTGAAAGAACCAGAGGTTGTACAGAGTTTCAGGGAGAGCATAAGGGAACAATTGACAGGAATGGGGGAAAGAAATACAGTAGAAGAAGAATGGGTAGCTCTGAGGGATGAAGTAGTGAAGGCAGCAGAAGATCAAGTAGGTAAAAAGACGAGGGCTAATAGAAATCCTTGGGTAACAGAAGAAATATTGAATTTAATTGATGAAAGGAGTAAATGCAAAAATGCAGTAAATGAAGCAGGCAAAAAGGAATACAGACGTCTCAAAAATGATATCGACAGGAAGTGCAAAATGGCTAAGCAGGGATGGCTAGAGGACAAATGTAAGGATGTAGAGGCTTGTCTCACTAGGGGTAAGATAGATACTGCCTACAGGAAACTTAAAGAGACCTTTGGAGAGAAGAGAACCACTTGCATGAATATCAAGAGCTCAGATGGCAACCCAGTTCTAAGCAAAGAAGGGAAGGCAGAAAGGTGGAAGGAGTATATAGAGGGTTTATACAAGGGCGATGTACTTGAGGACAATATTATGGAAATGGAAGAGGATGTAGATGAAGACGAAATGGGAGATAAGATACTGCGTGAAGAGTTTGACAGAGCACTGAAAGACCTGAGTCGAAACAAGGCCCCGGGAGTAGACAACATTCCATTTGAACTACTGATGGCCTCGGGAGAGCCAGTCATGACAAAACTCTACCATCTGGTGAGCACGATGTATGAGACAGGCGAAATACCCTCAGACTTCAAGAAGAATACAATAATTCCAATCCCAAAGAAAGCAGGTGTTGACAGATGTGAAAATTACCGAACTATCAGTTTAATAAGTCACAGCTGCAAAATACTAACGCGAATTCTTTACAGACGAATGGAAAAACTGGTAGAAGCCGACCTCGGGGAAGATCAGTTTGGATTCCGCAGAAATGTTGGAACACGTGAGGCAATACTGACCTTACGACTTATCTTAGAAGAAAGATTAAGAAAAGGCAAACCTACGTTTCTAGCATTTGTAGACTTAGAGAAAGCTTTTGACAACGTTGACTGGAATACTCTCTTTCAAATTCTAAAGGTGGCAGGGGTAAAATACAGGGAGCGAAAGGCTATTTACAATTTGTACAGAAACCAGATGGCAGTTATAAGAGTTGAGGGACATGAAAGGGAAGCAGTGGTTGGGAAGGGAGTAAGACAGGGTTGTAGCCTCTCCCCGATGTTATTCAATCTGTATATTGAGCAAGCAGTAAAGGAAACAAAAGAAAAATTCGGAGTAGGTATTAAAATTCATGGAGAAGAAGTAAAAACTTTGAGGTTCGCCGATGACATTGTAATTCTGTCAGAGACAGCAAAGGACTTGGAAGAGCAGTTGAACGGTATGGACAGTGTCTTGAAAGGAGGATATAAGATGAACATCAACAAAAGCAAAACGAGGATAATGGAATGTAGTCAAATTAAGTCGGGTGATGCTGAGGGAATTAGATTAGGAAATGAGACACTTAAAGTAGTAAAGGAGTTTTGCTATTTAGGGAGTAAAATAACCGATGATGGTCGAAGTAGAGAGGATATAAAATGTAGACTGGCAATGGCAAGGAAAGCGTTTCTCAAGAAGAGGAATTTGTTAACATCGAGTATAGATTTAAGTGTCAGGAAGACGTTTCTGAAAGTATTTGTATGGAGTGTAGCCATGTATGGAAGTGAAACATGGACGATAACTAGTTTGGACAAGAAGAGAATAGAAGCTTTCGAAATGTGGTGCTACAGAAGAATGCTGAAGATAAGGTGGGTAGATCACGTAACTAATGAGGAGGTATTGAATAGGATTGGGGAGAAGAGAAGTTTGTGGCACAACTTGACTAGAAGAAGGGATCGGTTGGTAGGACATGTTTTGAGGCATCAAGGGATCACAAATTTAGCATTGGAGGGCAGCGTGGTGGGTAAATGGTTCAAATGGCTCTGAGCACTATGGGACTCAACATCTTAGGTCATAAGTCCCCTAGAACTTAGAACTACTTAAACCTAACTAACCTAAGGACATCACACACACCCATGCCCGAGGCAGGATTCGAACCTGCGACCGTAGCAGTCCCGCGGTTCCGAACTGCAGCGCCAGAACCGCTAGACCACCGCGGCCGGCCGGTGGGTAAAAATCGTAGAGGGAGACCAAGAGATGAATACACTAAGCAGATTCAGAAGGATGTAGGTTGCAGTAGATACTGGGAGATGAAGAAGCTTGCACAGGATAGAGTAGCATGGAGAGCTGCATCAAACCAGTCTCAGGACTGAAGACCACAACAACAACAATTCCTAAGAACCTTAGCATGACGTCACCGTTTACCAACCTTTGATATTACCGGTCCCCAGTCGTAGAAGGAGTAGGGAGTTGCTATTAACTATTACCCTTAAAACTATTTGCGATGTCTGGCAGTCGCTGGCGAATTGACACTCGACAACAAAGTACACCAGTGTTCCCATAGGAAGGACACTGCAACCGTGTTACTTAATTTTCAGGAGGCAATCGATACACATCCACACTGCCATTTAGTGAACAAGACACCAGGTTACAAGATATTGGACCAGTTTTACGACTGAGTTAAGGACTTCCCTGAACACAAAAGTCCATACGTGATTACTAATAGAACAAAATCAGGAGATGTTGATATATTATCTGGTGTGTCCCATGGAAATGTTGCAGGCCTGTTATTGTGTCTTGAGAGGTCAGATGAACGGAAAGGATAGTGTTTTGAAAAGAAGTGAGATGAGGACAATCGAATGTAGTCGAATCAAATCAGGCGATGCTGAGGGATTTCGATTAGGAAATGAGACGCTAAATGTAGTCGATGAGTTTTACTATGTGGGCAGCAAACTCACTGACGACAGCCCAAATGGAGAGGATATCATATGCAGTCTGACAACAGCAAGAAAAACATTTCAGAAAAAGGGATTGTTTCTGATATCGCATATAAATTTTAGGTATTAGGAAATCTTTTCTGAAGATCTTTGTCTGGAGTGAAGTTTTGTGTGGAAATGAAACAGTTCAGACAAGACGAAAATCGAAGCCTTTGAGATGAAATACTATAGAAGAATGTTTACTGTTAGATGGGAAGATGCAACAACCAATGAGAAGGTACTGAATCTAATTGGCAAAAAAATTCGTTTCTGGCGCAACTTGACGAAAAGAAAGGATCGGTTTGAAGCACATATCGTGAGGCTTCAAGGAAATATCAGTTCAGTAAAGAGGAATGTTCAGGGGCAAAAAATTCTAGAGGATTAACAGTACTTAACTACAGCAAGGAGTTAAAAGATGGACATTGTTATAGTTATGCAGAGATGAAGAGGCTTGACCAGGATAGACTAGCATGGAGAGCTGCACCAAACCAGTCTTGGACTAAAGACCACGCAGCAAAAGCTGTAGCCAGCTACAGTCTGGAACCGCGCGACCGCTACGGTCGCAGTTTCGAATCCTGCCTCGGGCATGGGTGTGTGTGATGTCCTTAGGTTAGTTAGGTTTAAGCAGTTGTCAGTTCTCGGGGACTGATGACCTCATAAGTTAAGTCCCATAGTGCTCAGAGCCATTTGAACCCTTTTTTTGTTGCAAAAGTTGTAAACAACATATATGAATTATTTACCGAATAACCGTTAAAGCGGTCTGCAGGCGATGCTGTTTTCTACAGAAAGAGTGAAACTCTTGAAGTCTGCAACGATATTCAATTAGATGGTGGTGGTGATTAGTGCTTAACGTCCCGTCGACAACGAGGTCATTAGAGACGGAGCGCAAGCTCGGGTTACGGAAGGATGTGGAAGGAAATCGGCCGTGCCCTTTCAAAGGAACCATCTCGGCATTTGCCTGAAACGATTTAGGGAAATCACGGAAAACCTAAATCAGAATGGCCGGAGACGAGATATTCAATCAGACATACAGAGAATCAACGTTTGGTGCAGAAACTGGGAAGTGACCCAGAACGGAAATGCAGAGCTTCAATAGGCTAAGAAATTCATGGCTATTGGAGAAATGTTTAGACGATAAGTCACTAGAAAATGTAAAGTAAAATAGCTCTGAGTAACCACCTGGATTGACCTAAAGTGGAATGATAGATAAAAATAATTGTAGGAAAAGCAGATGTCAAGCTAAAATTCAGTAAGACACTCTTAAGGATTTGTAATTCATCCACGAAATAATTGACTTACAAAACACTTTTCGTCCGCTTCTAGAGAATTAGACAACAGTGAAAAGAAACAAACTTGAACTGACAAAGAACTACATAATCTGTACTTGCGCATAGCAACTTACCTGAACAACACACATACATACGAGTACATACGCACACGTACACATACACATAACCACACACAAACGCGCACACTCACTCAACACACACACACACATACACACACACACACACACATGCTGACATTAGGGACATCATAACAGAAACAGATCATAACGTAGCACAAAGACGGAAAAACCAAAACAAAGGTGTAAGTATAGGACTAATCACGGAATTGACAGATTAAATGAATAAATGACGTGTAAAAATGAACATAACACACAATTAGCTACAGGAAAGGGGGCAATATCTGCAAAAGCAGACAAAAGTAACACTGTAGTGCTCATGAAACTACAGGAATATGTGAATAAAACAAAGAGCTATAGTTAAAAATAAAACTGAACAGCTTACGTCTGACCTTACTGTGTTCGATTAGAAACGAAACTGGAAACATACTAGTAATGTGGAAAACTTAATCACAAAAGCACAGAAACAAAACAAAGCACAAAAACGAAATGCAGTTGCACCAGTGCTCAGAAGTGAGCCCAAAACATATCAAGACAATACCCAATGAACCAGTTACCTATTTCAAGCGTGCTCCCACGTACTGCATTTCAGAGTTCACACACAATGTATGTACATAAACTCGTTACTATTAATAAAAAATTTAAAAAAAAGATTCAGGCAGCCTATGCTTTGGAACTGGTACTAAGACATTCTGGCACGTAGGTATTTTGATGACGTTTATTTCAACTCACGAAGACACCAGTAATTGCAGTTACTTGACGTTTATTTAGATTAAAAGGGTACAGGAAATTTAAAACTTAGCCTCAAATAATTACAAACTCTTTGAGTTTCCTGTTTCAAATACACAACCGTTTTAGGAAACACATTAATTGGTGTTGTTCTCAGTCAGAAGAGTAGTTTTACAAGGATCTCCACATCATTCTCCCTGTACAGCCGTTGTAATTTGTTTGTGAAAAATTGACGTATTATCGTATAGTAGAAGGCTGTAAATATCAGTGTCTGAATTATGAATACTGTCGTTAGAATCCATGCGCGGAGGAATAGTGCCGCCTGGACAAACAGTGTGAGACAAAAGTGAATGATTATGCTTGGAATGGACCCTGTCTTGTAAAGATTGTGAAACGTCCCCTTAGAAAAATTATTGAATTACTGTGCTGGTAAACCCTTTACGTTATTTGATTTTCAAACAGCTGAGCAGAACTGAACGTACTCAGACATTTCGCTCTTTACTTATTCTGATCAACACTAAACTGACACACAATATTTTTAGCGCAACGCAAGCTGACTTTCAATAATCCCTACAAATGAATGGCCCTGACTAACAATAAACTATACCTTTGACAAATCACTTACCTCACAAAAATCTTCGTTACTCGAACTACTGCTATACAGAGAGCGCCACTACTGCCAGCTAAATAAAAGATTCCAACTACTGAAGGCACTAACTGCTGACAGGCATAGTTAGCAAATGAAAGATTTTGATAGAGAACAAACAATGTATTTACCTTAATAGTGTTCAAAAGTCATAATATATATATCAGTCCATGATATCCAATATTACAAATTTACTCTTTCTGATGGATACACGTCCAGATCGTCCGCTCTCAAAATTCCGCCATCTCTCTCCCCTCATCCACCACTGCTGGCGGCTCACCTCCAACTGCGCAACGCTACGCGCTGTTAACAGCCAACTGCCCAATACTACAATAGCGACTATTCCAACAATGCCACCCAGACACAGACTGCACACAGCACAGCCAGTGATTTTCATACAGAGCGCTAGGTGACGTTACCAATATAAAAACATAAATAGAACCACTGGGTTATACATCTGGAAGTTAAAGTTTAGCCACGTTAAGCCGAATAAAATTTAATACATTACTTTTTTTGTTCGTTTAGTATGAGTGATGGTGTTTAAAATTCGTGTTGCAAAAGTTGTCGTATAGCCTAACTGTGACAGAAGGTGATCAAACATTATGAATGCGGTTATCTGACGACAATAACACAAAACCGATTGCAGCGTATAAGAAAGACGAGATTCGTTGTGAAAAGCAGAAAAAGTTTATGTAACGGCATCGATTCTGAAACTGATGAGTGTTTGTGAGTGAAAACAGTTTACCCTAGTGGCTGTGTGTAAGCAGAACCACTGGGTTATACATCTGGAAGTTAAAGTTTAGCCACGTTAAGCCGAATAAAATTTAACATCATGTCAATATTTTGGAGATTTCAGGAAAGTGTTCCTAGAGTCAACATGTCACCAAATGAGGCACAACTTAACTTGAGGGACAGAAAACTAGCAATTAGCATCTCTGGTTCTTCATCTTAGAAATGCGTCAAGAATACTGTACCAGAAGAGGAACGTGCTGGCACGATGCCATGCTATCACCGGAATAGGTAAGAGGAGATAGTTCATGAAAAAAATGATTAAATAACTCGTTTGAATATAATGAGGTAACTGTACTTTTTGGGAATTACAGGGATAAGTGGTGTTACATATTCAACTTGACATTCCATAATTTCTTGCAGGTGGTTATTTAGCTGTAGTCAATGTAATAACTGAAGACAGAATACACACACACACACACGCAATTTTGATACACACATTGCCTTCACTCGCACTTAGCAGATCAACTTGATGCATATAGCTCTCATACTTCGCGAAGGTTAGGTGATTGTGGACGGGATGGATAGGGAAAACCTTTCCAATCAGGCGGCTGAACCCGCCTTTCGGAGCCTCCCAGCTATTTATGTCATACGACTTTCCTTTACTGTTTACTGAATTCTACCACACGGAATAACGCCCCATGAGACTTAATGTATTCCCAGCGTCCTGATGTAATTCAACCGAAAATTTGTGGAGAACATCGACATTTTTGAACCATCGTACTACAAATAAATGAATTTGAAGAAGACACTTCAAGTAGAGTGGCGCAAAATATCGGTAGTGGATTCGTCGAAACTGGTTGAATCAATAAATACTTACAAGCAGGAATAATAAACAATAGGTTACGCTAACGTTTAAAATGTCAGTTATATGGTCATTTTAGAGACTTTTTTTTAGACAAACGTCACTTTACCTTGAATTTTCACTATTCTATGGAACTTCATAATGACGTAGCGATTCACTCTCCTGCAGTCCCCATCGTCAAAATCCATAGGTACCAAAAACGTTTCGTTCAAGTTAAATATTAGGAGTGTTATACAATATTTTGTACTAAAAGTAGTGTTAGGATGCTTGGTACCCATTAAGACGAACGGCTTTGTCGAAATTTTTTTGACTGTTGCAATTTGTTTCATTTTTGTTCTTCCAATGTAAAATAAAACATGAGACACATAAAATTAGACATTTTTCTTGACAGTGATTTTTTTCCCTAAAGAAATACCAATGCTCAAGTATAAAGGTGTCTGTATACATTTTACACGCATCGTGTCTAGCCTCTATGCGCTTCAGTTACTGTAAATTATCCGCAGCATGTCATGAAAATTGACAGTAAGCTATGTGATACCTCATACAGTCTAGCTTTATTCTTAGGTCAGCCCATGTGTTCTTCAATAAGTTCAGTTACAGCATAAGGGTCATTTTTGTCGAAAACGAGTAGCATTTTGGAAAAACTGTTCTTGCAGTGAGGGCGAAAAATAATCGTCTTTTGCCGCCGAAAAATAATCGTCTTTTTCCGCTGGAGCTCATAATGACGAGGACGATGATGGTGATGAAGATGATGTTGGCCGACTAAGTGAAGGTAATTTAGGGCCACATTTCGTAGAAAAAAAAGGTTACTTGCATAATAGGCGGACCTGAGTTCCCACAGTAAGGACGAAAGGTGTTTATGATCCACCTTTACTGACTTCGTTTCTTACAAAAGATTCCATATTAATGACTTGATGGTTCCTAACAACCTACGGCGTGCTGCGAGCCCTGTCTCGGCAGTTCGGAATAAAATAACGCCTTACAGAGAATTGCTAATATTCAAAGCATTTGATTACTACACGTTTAATGGAGTGACGTAATATATGACTGCATGGAAATGTTGCAGTTATCTCACGAAATCAAAATAAAAGTGTAAATTCTTTTATTCCTACACAGTTGTGTGAATTATGTTTCCCTGGTTTAATAGGAAAAACCTTCTGGCTGCTTGTTATTACCAATGTAAAAACTCCAAGCATGTAAACAGAGTTCACACGGAGCCATTTCTCACATTACGTTTGCAGTCGGATTGAAGGATGTATTTACGGAGTTTCTGCAGCTTTCTCATAAAGCAAAGGAAATGTTGTCTGATATTTACAGTAGGAAACAGCCACTAATAGAAGCCCGGTCTCTCGGCATGCCTCGTTGGCAGCGCACAATTTACAGCCCTTCACTAACTAGGATCGCAGCCACTAATTAATCGTTCTCAGATAACTCTGCAATCACTTTCGTAAGGTAGCTCCGTATTTTCTGGAGAGAAAGAGCAGTGTTGTAGCAACCGTCACCCAGTTAAATATGGTCGTGTAAAACGTCACGGATAAGTAGCAGCTGGCAAACGCAGTTTCTCTTTAACTGAAAGTACTCTTGTAACAACGATTACAGCTTTCGCACTGAACTACGTAGCTGCGTTACGCTTTACTTGATAAATTAAAAAACAACTGGACACCATTTAATCAGAATTCAGTAAAGAATGCTGTAAGACTATTTACATATAATAAAAGTTAAGGACTTACGACATAATGATGATAATGTGATACTAAGTTTAAAGTGAAACATTAAAAAGTTTATGCAACATCAGTAAAGAAACTCTATGGTGCCATAGACTCGTATACTATGTGAACTCTTATTCTCTTCTTGAAGAGCCACTAGATGATTAATTCATCACATCAAAGAAAATCCTAATATTTCTAACGAATTGTAAGCTGTTGTCATTAAACCTGACTTGTAACCATTCATTTTACTCAAGAAATTCTATAGAACACAATGGAAAGATCCTATCGTTGGTGGATGATAAAATCAAAGTCGTCCTTCTAGAACTAAACTGACTAAAAACGAAGTTGAAACCAATTAAACTGGTACACGTGAGATCTAGCTACGTAACACTTCCGTAGCCCCCTTGATACCTGTATTTAAATACTGCAAGGATCACGTGCATTATGAAATGAAACGACTAACAAGAATCCTAAGCAAAATGTTTCACCCTAAGTGCTCTCGAAAGCAGCACGACTTAGTCACAACACCGTCAAACCCCAACTAACTTTGAAAATTTCTTAAACTTCCCAAACGCTGTAGTCTAGTGCAGTATCCCCGACTGCAGACGGAGGACAGCCAAATTTCAAAAAACAACAACAATGTGGCGCCTGGGACTACGTCCAATTGGATGGACGCTAAAACGGCAGCATTCGTTGCTCAAGCCTCCTACCAGTTTGCCGTACAAAATATGAGCAAGAGTTTCTTGAAAATTTCCACAGCAAGGGCGCTGATCACGTCCACCGCAAGACGTACTTATAAAAAGAACAGGACGGATTGTTCTCTCCGACTCGGTCACGCCACAAGCCAACTTCGAAAAGTAAATTCAATGGACAATCCCATGTCCCTACAACTAGAATCAAGAAAGCTATTCTAATCCTACAGTTTCACATGCACTTCCAATCATCCACATACTCATACATCACAGAGTTCCATAATTAGGATTAAGAATGAGGTGTAACATAGGACGCTGATATGAAATAAACGGGAAATAAAATCAATAAAGGTAGTTTCATACGCAATCTTTCTCCCACACATGACTCTGTGTTAAGCAAGTAGCGGGAAAGCAATCTGGTAAACTGTTGTAAGTAATAATAATTTCATGAAGGGTTACTGTAACAGACGCCTTTCACGTTGAGAAGATGGGTTGGATTGACAGGGTCCACCAGGCGTCAACCGAGAACACACCGCATGTGCTCAGGACTATTATAGATCGATTGCAGTTGCTGAATATGAAGTTGGCTCATAAAAGGATGTATAACATTAATAAAACAACATTTTTTGGTTTTTTCCTGGTACCGAAAACCGAGCACCATTTAACAACTTTACTGTTGAATATTAAGTCTGTGGTATAAGCTGTCGTTTTACTGTTTGTAGCCATATATTCACTTTAAATCTTTTGTAGTGCAACAGTATTTATTTTTGTTGCAATCTGACTCCACATTAGTAGTAAAAAAACTGCATCATACAGTGTCTGTACTCGAATACTAAACTAATAATTCCCCGGAAGTGTGTCTTGATCTGTCATTTTGGTGTGATATTCGTGGGAAGATGATTATGTTAAGTAAGGAACCACCACTGTATTCGTTATGAATTATTATTAATCATTCAGATTCTAGGCAATTAGTGTTAATGTACAGAGCTAGTGCCGACTGTACTATCTTTGTCAGTCATGTTTAGACATTTCGGCGAACACTGAAGTAAACACAGTTCTCGTATTACCTGCACCAATCGTGCACCGTCGTCATTATATTTACAGTCCTGTAAATAACAGATTTCAGTCGTCAGTCGTCCTTTTTAAATTTTATTGGCAGGTCTATATTTCAGCTAGAAATTAGCCATTCTCAATGCACTATCATTTTTGATCACTGCATGTAATGCCTGTTGGTCGGGCTTCATCCACAGTTCATTGAATAGTACTGTTTCTCTATTTCCTCCATGTCCGAGCAACATCACTTTGGTTCACTCCGAGACGCCTGGACACTTCCCTTGCTGAGAGCCCTTCCTGGCTCAAAGTAACAATGCGGACGCGATCGAACTGTCTAGGCATGGCTGGGCTACATACAACACGAGCCGTGTACCTCTTTCCTGGTGGAATGACTGGAACTGATCGAGTGTCGGACCACCTACGTCTAATAGGAGCTGCTCATGCATGGTTGTTTACATCTTCGGGCGGGTTTAGTGACATCTGTGAACAGCCAAAGGGACTGTGTCTGTGATACAACGGCTACAGTCAACGTCCATCTTCAGGAGTTCTGGGAACTGGGGTGATGCAAAACTTTTTTTCATGTCTGTAATAATTACTATGTCCAGCTTGCTTCTAGAGTCTTTTTAACATTTATCTACTACACGTACAGTTTCTATATTTGTGAACGTGAATTTACTACGATATACAGCATACCTGCTTGTGACGAGCATAGACTGGCCAATTTCCTAATTTTTTCTTAACGTGGGAAGAAGCATAACCTAAGTCTATCGAGCTAAGAAGGCTACGGTTTTATATTTAAGTATCCACCTGACATCAGGTTGAAGCTCAGTGTCTCAGACTTCACTTCGACGTACAGATTTAACTCTTTGTGCGTCAAAGTTGAATTTATTTTTGATTGGAAGTAGAACATGAGAGTTTGATGCGTATACCGCAAATCTAAGATAGAAAGATTTCACCTTTCGACACAGATTCTTATCGATTGGGCGTTATTACGTATAGAGGATAAGGAGACGTTGACATTCTGACATGAATTAGGTTTTACAGTTCGTAATCTCATACATAATAAACTACTTGGCTGTCTGCGCCAACGCCCTGTTGCATCGACGCAACTAATCACTTTCATCAACTAATGGATCACTTGATATCGCATTAACACGTTTGGCACACTCTTCATATGAAATGCTCTCTGAAGTACCGAAAGAACGCGTGCCACTTTCCACAACGACACCTTTGTGACAGTCTTTTACTGACAGCATTTACCTAATGCGATCATATGATGACCAGAATGAAAATTACTCATATCATAGCACAACAAAAGGCAGTATGTCCTGGGCTGAGTCAGGGGTGTGAAAAACGGAACTAACTTTTCAGCTTACCTGGCAGTTTCATAGACATTTACATCTAAACATATTTACTACTTCTCACTTTTGTATTACACAGTAGTAGAAGACTACCCAAGTCACGTAATATAATGCATTGAGCCAAGTAAAGAAAATGGTACATGATGTCATCAGTACTGGAACAAAGTGAATTCTGGCGCAATTTTGATATAATTTTGATATCAAATTAATTATGCAAATTAATGAATTCATCAATTAATTATCCACCTCTACTCCAGACGATGTCATGGGTTTTCCCCAGCCAGCATGAGGGTCCCCCTCAGGTAACTCCCACTCCCCTCCCATTCCTCTTCCATGACTTCATCCAAGATGCTACCCACGAAAAAACGGCAGGAAATTCAAATTTTTTGATAAGAATATTAAATTTTGCGTTCACGTTGAAGTTTGGAGACCTAGTTCATGACAGCACCACGCGATGGTGCTGTTTGCCACCCCTACTGCCCACTTCCCACTGCCACTCCCACATCCAATTCCACTTCCGCTCCAACTCCACTCCCAATTCCACTACTCTCCCCTCCCCTCCCTATCTGGAAATTTGTGGGGAAAAGATTCAGTTCATGCTGGGTTGCCAGATACAACTGATGTAAGTATTTTGTACTCAGTGGGGTATATTGTTTATTTAAACAATCCGAGCTGCAATAGATCGAGCTCTAGACACTATCTCCATCCAGTTTCATCAATAACTGCTGAATGTGAAGAGGATGTTTCCGCTCTTATCCTAGCACTGGATAGTTTCTCCAGCCAGTCTAGCCAATATCCAGTATCAGAAATAATGACAGGAGAGCTAGCTATCACTGAAGTATAGTGGAATAACCTCCAGCTAATCTAAAAGTGGATAACTACTGTTGTGAGGAACATAAGGATGGGTAATAATAATATTACAACAGTAACACACTGTCCCACTGCACCTGTAACAACCTGCCATGTATGCAGGATTCCTGTACCAACATCATTTCAGAATGAAACACACTCATACCTATTTACCAGTCACAAGTCACATCCTGGCTAACAGAAACATGGGAAATATATCGTACAATATTTTTTTACCAATGTAGCGATCATTGTCTTACCTGAACATGGCGCATCAAGAAGAGAAACAAACCTGACCAGTCACCTCCAGTCTAGTCCAGCGCCATCATTGGGTGTTCCCAAAGAGCCGGTCTGCTGGGGAGTTGCCAGCCATCACAGGCCAAGCTAATCCTCTACTTGCAGCTGCTGGAGCAATCCCACCACCAGCCATAGCACAGTGCAGCGTGACTCAGGCTAACTGCAGCTCTATCTCTGACATAGACTTCTCACTTTAAAAAACTCTGGAACAGGTATATTGTTTTGTCAATACACCTCAAATTTCACACTCAGAATGTAGATTCCTGTTGTTTATGCGAGTTATTTTCGAAGATAGTAGAATTGGACCATACATGCATTTTTCACATCGCTTAAGTATCATTACTTGTGAAAATCTTGTATATCACTATGGCACGAACTATATTTCCTATAAATATTCTCTCATCAGATGGAAAAATCTGTTCTTATCTGCCACATCCTGTCACACAGGACTAGAATATTAAACTCATTTTTGGTTCATGAGAGAGTACAAAGAGCACACTCCACCTCTCTCACAGGACGCATCCTCACTTTCGAACTCTCTCTTCAAGTAAAGAAATGACTCATGAGATACAAAGTCTCTCAAGGTAACAGCACAGAGAAGCAGTAAATATCAGCTTTACACTCAATGCTTCATAAATTCAGTAATACACTGATTTTATTATGATGATCATCTTTCCTTTTGTTGGTTTCGTTAAAAGATCTCACCATAATGAAGAAACGCCTTACAAGTGATCGATCTTTCAAATCATATCCGTGGTACTCTCATCCTGGCATCCACCCACCTGGTAACATGACATTGATATCAAGTCGATAAGCTATTTGTTTAATTTGATCCTGAGAGCCCCTTTGCATGGTGAGTGACTTTTTTTCCTGCATCAGATTACACTCCCCAGATAACCATTACAGAAGCTTCCATGATGTATGTGGAGGTTTTAGTAGGCTATGTAAACGCTTATTCTGATACCAAAATGGGTGGTAACCTTCGTCCAATAGATGAAGACATTCAACACTATTTGCATTCCGTTGCAAGATGCTACTCCAGGCGGGTGTAAAATGAATGTTCGCAACAACAAAAACTAAGAGCGAAAATGAAGATTTGGCCCTGTCTACCTCCTGAAGTAGATCCTAGGATCTCTTAATGGTGATGTTATCTCCTCCTTCTTGCTCTTTAACATATAAATTACAACATAAACGTAAAAGAATGATTAAGGGAACTAGTAACTACAAAACAATAAATGCTGTTTCTGCTTATACATTCATTGTAGATTAAAACCCATCTATATATTACAAATGTTTATATATCGATGTCAAATGGACATAGACAAATGAATTTCCTAACTAATATGATTGATCAATTGCCCAAATCTGTCCTTTCTTATGGCTACACGATCTAATATAAATAAGGCGAAATGACTGACATCATCTACGTGCCAAGCACTAGAAGACACTACTTTCAAAGATGATCTATGGTGGTGTGCAACCTCAGTGGAATTAAAATGTAGGTGATACCAGCAGTTTAGCTCTATATCTCTAATCACCCAAAGCAGTTAGCTATATCACCGTGTGTACTGCATCCGGTGTGTCAGAGTGATGGTTCTCGTGCATGTCTGCAACAACAAAGGAACTCTAGCCACAAAATATAAAAAAACTCATTCAAACACTTGGATGGCAGAAGACTGTCCTCTGACTAGTATAATCTAATACTGACTTCTCCTCTCTGTGTTCTACAGGCGGGGAACGTGAACTCCCAGCCACAAGGACGGGGTTCAGACAACAACATGAGTATAGGCAGAAGAAGTGCTCTCAATCACTGAAAGCTGCAAACTCAACGACGACTCCCTACCCGGAGGTGCAAAGTCCAGAATCGTATTAAGTTCGCAACAGTACAGTGCCTAGCCACCCTAACTATAAAATCTCCTGAGAGCAAAGACAGCAAGTCCATCTGTAGCAACAAAGCTGATACCGAGCGACCGTCAGACACGGACACTCAAGACAGAAGACCTCTTGCTCTCCACTGCTTGCTTCCGAGCAAGTTCAGTTCCCCTCCCTCGTAACTGCAGAAGGCAAATCATATTCTCGAAACCACGGAATATTCTCCGTCTCAACAGATTCTTCTAATCACTGACCAACCATATTTTAGACTTTTGTCGTCCAGCACGGAAAGTTTGCGAGGAAATACCTACACCCAATAATTAAGAATTCATACAACGGTACGCTTCTCAGAGTAAAAATCCTCGGAAATAGCCCAGCCTGCGTGATTTCCTAGGTAACACTTCCTCGTTCCTCTCTGTGGCGTCCAATATTTTCGGAATTTCTGAAGTATTATCCGGTTATCCTTCCGGCCCCGCTACAAACCGGCCGGCCACCGCTGTATGGTGCTTCAGTACTCAGGTGCCCCGACTGTCCGTCTTGGGTTACTTCCTCTGTTAAGCAGGACCAACACACCTGTGCGGGCTTTTCCACCCAGGGACTGAGTTACGCCTGCCGTTTCATTTCCACTGGCGTTCCAACCTCTACTAGTATAGGCAATCATTCATTATGCTCTTTTGATAATAAAGACAATCCATGACCTTTCATGCAGAAAGCATTAACAGCTATTTACAAGGTGTACGTGACAATGCCAGTCTTCTTTAAATATTCATACATACGATGTAAAACCTATCAAATGCTGGCCGGAGTGGCCGAGCGGTTCTAGGCGCTACAGTCTGGAACCGCGTGACCGCTACGGTCGCAGGTTCGAAACCTGCCTCCGGCATGGATGTTTGTGATGTCCTTAGGTTAGTTACGTTTAAGTAGTTCTAAGTTCTAGGGGACTGATGACCACAGTAGTTAAGTCCCATAGTGTTCAGAGCCATTTTTTGAACCTATCAAATGATACCTAATATCGGATGAGTGCTTGTAAGGTGCGAAATTATAGCCACCTTACACAGTCTCTCAGTTGTCTTGTCACGCTGGTGGAAGTAAGTAATTTACAATTCTCGTGCACTGCTTCCGGAATTATCCTGCTGGGACTTATCGTTCTATGGGGACAATAGGATGTATCACTCCCTTCTTCGCCCATAGACGGCACACGAACAGCTCCAACGGCATGAACCTCTCCCGCGTATCAGAGCTGTAGTGCCCCCGGCCGAGAACCCACTGCTCTCAGTGTTAGACAGCTGTTAATGAGTCCAGACTCGCAAAAACTGCCCTGTCCTTCCCAGAAGCACTGGGTCCTTAAATGTCGCGGGGGTAAATACCGGGATATAGAACAACACGCTTTCCTTCATCATTTCTGAAAACCGAAACTCTGTGAGGTGTGTAACCCGGAAACGCTGACACAGTGGGCAATATCGATATATCATTATACTGACCACATGTGTACAAGTCTGCAGACCCATGATTTCCTCATAATACAGTCCTGTAGATTCGTCCATTGTCTCCCGTCAAATTAGTGGCGGATGATTCGAGAACTCGAATCGGAAACCCTGGAGGGAAGATGTTCTTTTCGAGGAACGCTATTGAGTACTGACATTTGAAGCTGACTTGCGAATGTTTGCACTGCCACAAACGTGCATTTCACATAAAGACCACGAAGATAAGACAAGAGAAATTAGCACTCATAGGGAGACATATAGGTAGTCCTTTTCCCTCGTGTTATTTGTGAGTGGAGTAGAAATGGAAATGACTAGTCATGGTATAGGGTATCCTCCACCAGACACCGTACGATGGCTTGCGAAGAAAGTATATGGATGTAAATTTAGTCTACCTATTAAGATGTCAGTCCATCCATTCATAGGCACACAAAACTTACTGTAGAATGTTGCTCCTATTTATTGAGGAAATAAAAGATGGAACTTCTGCTGATGATTGTCTCTTTGTAGAAACCTTCCTATTAGCCCCTAATTTTCTCACTGCAGTCACTTAGCTAGACATATGTGGGAGGTTGTAATATGTTTGCCCGCAGTACACACAAGAAACAGTATGGAGCTCAATTCTCAACAACCCTTTCGTCACAGTATTGCCTACCTGCCATATTCTTACGAATCTGGCTGTCTTCGATCTATAGCTTTTGAATCCAGCTGATTTTGATGAGTCAGAGATGACCCCTGCAAAGTTACAAACCACTGCTAATTCTCTCGAAATCCTATCAAGTTCCGACAGCACCGCTTCACTTGTTAGAAGGCTAAGGTGTAGAGACCTATCACAACGAGAAACATAGCGCACTAACATACCGGAGGAAATTCATAACCACGCAGACCATACATGGACCACAGAAAGAATAACACCTACGATTCATCGATATTGAATGACTGACTATAAATATCCCATAAATGACCTAATCACCTCTATTGTATCCCTATGATTACCAAAATACAAATACGACATCCTAATGGTATATGAGTCTTCGTCAGCAGCACAGTGTATCTCTCTCCTAGTTACACTACTGGCCATTAAAATTGCTAAGCCACGAAGATGACGTGCTACAGACGCGAAATTTAACTGACAGGAAGAAGACACTGTGATATGCAAATGATTAGCTTTTCAGAGCATTCACACAAGGTTGGCGCCAGTGGCGACACCTACAACGTGCTGACATGAGGAAAGTTTCCAACCGATTTCTCAACACAAACAGCAGTTCACCGGCGTTGTCTGGTGAAACGTTGTTGTGATGCCTCGTGTAAGGAGGAGAAATTTATACCATCACGTTTTCGACTTTTATAAAGGTCGGATTGTAGCCTATCGCGATTGCGGTTTCTCGTATCGCGACATTGTTGCTTGCGTTGGTCGATATCCAATGACTGTTAGCAGAATATGGAATCGGTGGGTTCAGGAGGGTAATACGGAACGCTGTGCTGGATCCCAACGGCCCCGTATCACTAGCAGTCGAGATGACAGGCATCTTATCCGCATGGCTGTAATGGATCGTGCAGCCACGTCTAGATCCCTGAGTCAGCAGATGGGGACGTTTGCTAGACAACAACCATCTGCACGAACAGTTCGAAGACGTTTGCAGCAGCATGAACTATCAGCTCGGAGACCATGGCTGCGATTACCCTTGACGCTGCATCGCAGACAGGAGCGCCTGCGATGGTATACTTAACGACGAACCTGGGTGCACGAATGGCAAAACGTCATTTTTTCGGATGAATCCAGGTTCTGTTTACAGCATGATGATGGTCGCATCCGTGTTTGGCGACATCGCGGTGAACGCACAATGGAAGCGTGTATTCGTCATCGCCATACTGGCGTATCACGCGGCGTGATGGTATGGGGTGCCATTGGTTACACGTGTCGGTCACCTCTTGTTCACATTGACGGCACCTTGAACAGTGGGCTTTACATTTCGGATGTGTTACGACCCGTGGCTCTACCCGTCATTCTATCCCTATATTACAGCAGGATAATGCACGACCGCATGTTGCGGGTCCTGTACGGGCCTTTCTGGATACAGAAAATGTTCGACTGCTGCCCTGGCCAGCACATTCTCCAGATCTCTCACCAATCGAAAACGTCTGGTCAATGGTGGCCGAGCAACTGGCTCGTCACAATACGCCAGTCACTACTCTTGATGAACTGTGGTATCGTGTTGAAGCTGCATGGGCAGCTGTACCTGTACACGGGATCCAAGCTCTGTTTGACTCAATGCCCAGGCGTATCAAGGCCTTCATTACGGCCAGAGGTGGTTGTTCTGTGTACTAATTTCTCACGATCTACGCACCCAAATTGCATGAAAATGTAATCACATGTCAGTTCTAGTATAATATATTTGACCAATGAATTCCCGTTTATCATCTGCATTTCTACTTGGTGTAGCAATTTCAATGGCCAGTAGTGTATTTTGGTAACACACAACTGAATAAAACTAGGGACAGTACAAGCATCGCTATCGTCACCTGGTAGAGAACTGAAAAAAATTTACCATGTCTCTTTCTTCTGACAAATCGGGAAATAAATACTGTGTGCTTGTTGGAGTCTACCATATGCAGTTACCTTACGAAGTGCATTCAAGTTCTAAGGCCTCAGATTTTTTTTCTAATTAACTACTCACCCGAAATCGATGAAACTGGCGTTACTTCTCGACGTAATCGCCCTGCAGACGTACACATTTTTCACAACGCTGACGCCATGATTCCATGGCAGCGGCGAAGGCTTCTTTAGGAGTCTGTTTTGACCACTGGAAAAGCGCTGAGGCAATAGCAGCGCGGCTGGTGAATGTGTGGCCACGGAGAGTGTCTTTCATTGCTGGAAAAAGCCAAAAGTCACTAGGAGCCAGGTCAGGTGAGTAGGGAGCATGAGGAATCACTTCAAAGTTGTTATCACGAAGAAACTGTTGCGTAACGTTAGCTCGATGTGCGGGTGCGTTGTCTTGGTGAAACAGCATACGCGCAGCCCTTCCCGGACGTTTTTGTTGCAGTGCAGGAAGGAATTTGTTCTTCAAAACATTTTCGTAGGATGCACCTGTTACCGTAGTGCCCTTTGGAACGCAATGGCTAAGGATTACGCCCTCGCTGTCCCAGAACATGGACACCATCATTTTTTCAGCACTGGCTGTTACCCGAAATTTTTTTGGTGGCGGTGAATCTGTGTGCTTCCATTGAGCTGACTGGCGCTTTGTTTCTGGATTGAAAAACGGCATCCACGATTCATCCATTGTCACAAACGACGAAAAGAAAGTCCCATTCGTGCTGTCATTGCGCGTCAACATTGCTTGGCAACATGCCACAGGAGCAGCCATGTGGTCGTCTGTCAGCATTCGTGGCACCCACCTGGATGACACTTTTCGCATTTTCAGGTCGTCATGCAGGATTGTGTGCACAGAATCCACAGAAATGCCAACGCTGGAGGCGATCTGTTCAACAGTCATTCGGCGATCCCCCAAAACAATTCTCTCCACTTTCTCGATCATGTCGTCAGACCGGCTTGTGCGAGCCCGAGGTTGTTTCGGTTTGTTGTCACATGATGTTCTGCCTTCATTAAACTGTTGCACCCACGAACGCACTTTCGACACATCCATAACTCCATCTACTGTCGATGAATTTAAATTGGTTTCACATCACGCAAATTCAGAAAACGAATGATTGCACGCTGTTCAAGTAAGGAAAACGTCGCCATTTTAAGTATTTAAAACAGTTCTCATTCTCGCTGCTGGCGGTAAAATTCCATATGCCGTACGGTGATGCCATCTCTGGGACGCATTGACAATGAACGCGGCCTCATAAAAACAATGCGCATGTTTCTATCTCTTTCCAGTCCGGAGAAAAAAAATCGGAGGCCTTAGAACTTGAATGCACCTCGTATATTTGTATTGGTCCACTGGTGCAGGCGACGTGAGCGAAGTCACTTCTGTGGACCTTTGTAAAATTTTGCAGTCTGTATTGGAGGAAGACCATATAGACTATCAACTACACAAAATCCTATGGCCAATATATTGGCTTTTTATACCTTTGGTGTAGGAATGCTGTCTATGATTTGAAATCATGTCTCTCCATTCAACCACACACTTGTGCTGAATCCTATGGAAATGTCTTTTAATGATACAGCCGCTGGTGAATTATATTCGTGGAGTTCTCATATCCCGAAACGAGTCACTTTTTTTGAACTTGTCAGTTGAAAATCGTACATCGCAAAACTCAAGCGTGGCTTCAGACAGCCCCTCTGCATTTTGTAACTGCTTCTCAGTCTCTGCCCTCCCTGGAACTTTGCCCATGTGACTGTTGCAGTTTAAGTCGGTACTGAGTGTAATTCGGGGAGAACTATATATTAAACCTTTTCATCCCGTGGAGAAAGAGGACGAACTGAGCAAAAGCGACAGGACCGTGTTTTGACCATTTAGCAGAAATGAGAACATGTTTTTATAGCTCCACCAACCATGCACAGTGTGTTAGGCCAGCGTGAAGCGAATGTGTCTACTGCAACAAAAGATAGTAGAAAAGATGATACCAGCAGTTATGGTGGAATTTCTTCTCTCAAAAAATAAGAAGAGTCAACATCATATGGAAACCGGAAGAAGGACGGAGATCTGTATCCCTCAGAGTTCATTCATGTCTGTCGCCCAAACACTCTCTCTATCCTTGTTATTGTGTATCATCCAACAGAGAAAAACTGCAGACTATAAAAACTCTGCTAACGTCACCTGCTAGAGAACTCGATAAGATATGACTGCGTGCGGACATCGAGTATATGTGGTGGTCCTATTAAATATACAAGTATTGGTCCATTGGAGCAGGGAGCCAGTGATCTAAGTCGCTTTCACAGACTAGTGTAAAGTTTCGTCACCCACACTGTAGGAAGACCGTATCCCACAGACAATCGATCGCAGTAGAGGATTCCTCTGTTGTCCTTTCATAAGCCGTTCGCTATATTGTTCTTTTATGCTGTAACACATCCAAGCAGTGTTGGTTTGTACCCGCAATACATTTTATTTTTCCACTACGACTTTGAGGTCCGTGTCATGTTTTAAAACGACATCAACACGTTTCAATCAGTTGGCTCTCACAGAAAGCTGGACATCACATGGTGTGTACTCTGTTGTTACCATAACACACAGGACGGTGGAACAAGGGGAAGAGATGGTGTTTCTTTTTGACAAAAATGTGGAAGGCATCGCAACATATGGGAACAGGAAGCGGCCATGACACTGAGAGCATCTGCAAGAGCTGCGCTAACCTTGTCTTGCACAGTGACAGTGGCAGTAGATGTCTAGGCATTTCGTTTCGTAGAGACCATGACCACTGATTACTCATATCAGCTCAGAGTCTGATGTTACTCCTAGCTAGGCATATGTGGCAAAGGCTTTTATGTTTTATTTCATTTTTGAATTACGCATTGCTGTTCTAAATTCGGACCATAGATTTTTCGCAATGTAATTTTATGGTTTATCAAAATTTCATTCTGATGAACACACCCTTGCTAGGTGTCAAAACCTAGATCAGTATGCCAAACAGAATTTGGCAACTGACTAGCTGTATAATCCTATGTTGAAAGTAGTCTGGAAACCAACTGCAGTGTGTGGAATATTAAATAAACAATTTACAATATACAAGGCAGTATGTGGAACTGCAGCATTTTATTTATTCCAAAATGCATAACTGCACTGTTACGGATCATGCTAAATATGTCTGGTGATCACATCTTGCTGACTACTGGGCCACACCATGCATAGGTTGTCAGAAGCCATGCTGCCTTTCTCCCTGAGTCATCCGTATCAAATGTGCAGACACAGACATGCAGGAAACAGAGCAAATGCACTGCTGCTGCAGAATATATGGTTGGAAGTGACTGGATGCATTCGAGTACTGTGCTACACTCTACCGTCCCATCAACAAAAAAGTGCATTTGGGCTAGGCGTTGACAACTATGCTACATTTACAAGCAATTTTAGAATACACGACGAGAAGTGATGTCATGATCGAATGGGCAGACGTTACATAAAATCGATAAAATTACGAAAATTGGCGGAAAATACGTATAAATTGAGGGAAAATACGCCGATATGCGATGAAATTGAGGGGGACAGAGGAAGTACTTGCATGTCTTCTGCTTGATTCAGGATAATTCTCGTACATGGGGATGAGCATGTAGCAGCAAGAGTAAAATGAGGAAACATTGACATGGAAGCATTGGGATCCAGGAAAACAGTTACTTTTCGTCGTCAGTGATAAGACGGCTGAAACAGAATGTCTTACGTAGATGACCACCAAATGTAGAGTAATAAATTTATGTATGTTGGATCACAAGCCCACCTGTGACCCGAAAGTTATTGGCAACCACCTTATAGTTGTTATATGGTTTTTTAATAACATTCCTCTGTGTGTCTATTGAGGTAGCAGTGATACATGCGAGTTGACTGAGTGCTGTCTTTCATACTTTCCTGGAAAAGAGAACCATCTGCCTCTAAACTGACTTGAATGTACGTTAAAGAATGATAGAACGTGGATGGAGTGATTGGTTGAAATGCAGTTGTAAGGAGATATGTTTTAACGGTCGACTAATGATGCATTCTAGAGATGTTGTTGCAGGTCATTTATTATGCATTGAACCATTTTTTTCAATTGTTCGTTGAGGATGAATCAGTTGTGTGGTATAACCTGTGTTCGATCCATATACAATTGTGGGTTCTGTGTCGGTAACAGCAAACCTCTCCATACCACAGTCAGCAGATGACTTCTAAAGCATGTGTGATGGAACATGTCCATCGATGGCAGATCTGTTTTGGCATCCTTCACTAGACAAACAAAGATTTATGTGATGTACTCCATTCTGTTGCCGCATCTTGGACATAAATCGAATCTTCAGATTCATACTAAGGTGATTCTAATTAGTGGCAGGTGTTTTTGAGGTACTGAAATCCCTGCAAATACTCGTACAATTGCTTGACAGATGTTGTGTGTGGATGAGACTGTGTTCTGTTTCCTGAGTTAGAGCGGCATGGCATGTAATTTCACATATCACAATCCACTGCTGTGCATTTGTTTGTGTCCTTGTAAGAGGCATTCTGCATTGCTGACGATAATCTTACAGGACTGATGAGAGCATAGCATAATTTCTGAACCATGATCGGATGTAAACAGTGGGCACTATACACCTAAGGATAGATAATTGTGCATGTATGTCAAAGACTGTATGCGTTTTTTCTTGGGGTTAAAAGGAAGCATTTTTACCTTCTTAAAGTCTGTCACTGTAGTGTGTGGAAAACATAACTTGCGAGGTGGGTGTATTTCAGATGTGGGACACATATGTGCTGCAATAGAATGTTAAGAGCCTTGCACTCTGCATAACTAATATTTTGGAACCACATGACTTTAACGTAATAGTGTGTGTAAGTACAGATCCATGAAGCTTTAGGAGCGCATGTATTTATGTTCTACGAGCATTTCTCTTTTGGCAGTACGTTCTTGGGGCTGACCCCAGCCTCTAGATCAATATTTTAAAACTGATAGCACAGTTGATCTACATAAAAAGCTTCAAACTCCATCTTCCTGGAGCTGATCATGCATAAACCCCACATTTCTTCTTCTTAATCATCTGTTATATCATCACAAGTCTCTCATATCTGCTGTACACCGATTAGGGATGCTAACCTCCTCAACATGCAAGCATCTGGAGAGATCTTGTGCACTTGCATGGGTGCCACGACTAAGATTGGCGCAGAACAGTCGTTGCTGTACAGCAGTTAGAGACTTGACATGCTCTGTTTCTTCATGAGATGTGTTGTATAGTGGGTAAGGTACCCTCCTACGTCTGGTCAGCTGAAAAATAAATCCGTGACAGTCATGTAGGGAGAGTTTGTCAAAGAAAATGCAGGGAGATCTTTCAGCCTCTAACTTTACCCTAAGAATATGAGAATGTTCTGTGAACCTCACCACACATGGGAAGATAGGTGTCCATAGTCGTTAATAATGCACAGTTATCAAAGTGATAGAAATGTGTAGATAACTTAACTGCAACCGTATAGGCCGCTGTCTGGTATACTTTGCTGTATGTTTTCGATAATTTACCATGAATGGACATACTGCATTGTCATCTATCTACATTCGCAATCTGGTATATGGTACATGCAATGTAGTGGAGGGGTGGCTTAGAAATGATACAGAAACTGGAAAGCATGCTTTCTTGTCATTGGTCAGCATTGAAATTAATCAGAAACAGGGAAAATTTCTAAAATTGATAGAACTATCAACTGTGGTGCTTATTACAGAACATTGTCCAATATCGACAGTGTGTTTACCATCCCACCCATCTCCATGTGTGCTGTTGATTAGCACCTTATGATTGACTAACACCACTTGTTTGAGATGGAGAGACTCTTGGTGGGAGCAACACCTTACAGGGTTGGCCAGCATCGAAACGGTGATCGCGTACATGGCCGCAATACAAGGAATAGATGCTCTTGGTCTCTTGGAAATGGATCTCCTAGATATCCACTGCACCATCACTGTGAAAGCTGAGATTAAATGTAGAAGTCATTACCTCCGTGCAGCTGCTTTTAAGCGCTCCACAGTGCTGTAAACTCTTCCAGATTCCATATGTTGCAATGTCTTCCACATTTTTGTCAATAAGAAACAATGCCTCTGTCTTGTGGTGTGGAAGCAGCATAGTTTATACCATGCGATGTACTGCTTTCTGTGAGAGAAAACGGATTGAAACGTGTTAATAACGGGTTAGCACATGATGCAGATCACAGAGTCATGGTGGAAAAAACAAAATGTATGGCAGTGTATGAAGCACACTGCTTCGATGTGTTGCAGCAGAAAGAAACAATATATATCGAACAACTTATGGAAGAAAAATAGAGGGACCATCTCTTGCGATTGTTAGTCGGTGGGATATGGTCCTCCTACAGTATGGGTGACGAAACTTTTCACTGGCCTCTGACAGCGACTTTAATCACTGCCCCCCTGATCCAGTGGACCAGTCAATACCCGAATATTTAATATTACCACCACATATACTCGATGTCAGCATTCAGGTGGTATTTGTTTTTGGTATATCAGAAAAGAGGAATGCAGTCATATCTTATTTAGTTCTCTACTGGGTGACGTTAGCAGAGTTTTTAGAATTTGAAGCCGGCCGGAGTGGCCGAGCGGTTAAAGGCGCTACAATCTGGAACCGCACGACCGCTACGGTCGCAGGTTCGAATCCTGTCTCGGGCATGGATGTGTGTGATGTCCTTAGGTTAGTTAGGTTTAAGTAGTTCTAAGTTCTAGGGGACTTATGACCACAGCAGTTGAGTCCCATAGTGCTCAGAGCCATTTGAACCATTTAGAATTTGTAATTTTTCTCTGTTGGATGGTGCACAATAACCACGACAGAGAGAATGTATAGGTGACAGACATGAATGCACCCTGAGGGACTCATATCAACTGTGGACTGTAGTAACTGCATATAGTTCAGTGACACACAGCAAGGCAGTAGCAAAATCCTCATCCTTCCACCGGTTCCCGTATGATGTTGAGTCTTCCTAATTTTCGAGATAAGAAACACCACCATAACTGCTTGTATCACCTGTACATTGTACATGGTTGACGGAGCTATGACAACATGTTCTCATTTCTGATGAGTGGTCAAAATATGACCCTGTTGCTTTAACGCAGCTCGTCTTGTTTCTCCATGCGATGCAGAAGGTTTTACGTATAGTGCTCTCCGAATTCCACTCAGTTCCGACTTAAATTGCAACGATCACATGGGCAGGGAGGGTAGGGCAAAGACTGAGAAACAGTTACAAAATGCAGAGGGGTTGTCTTAAGCCACGATTGAGTTTTGTGGTATGCTGTCTTCAACTGACAGGTTCAAAAAAAGTGACTCGTTTCGAGATATGAGAGCTCCACGAATATGATTCAACAGCGGCTGTAATCATTAAAAGACATCTCCATAGGATCCATCATAAGTGTGTGGTTGGATGGAGAGAAACGATTCCAAATTACAGACAGCATTTCTACCAGAAAGCTTAACACTATAGATCTGATAAGCCAGTGTGTTGGTCATATGACTTTGTACATTTGCTAGTCGATATTGTCACGTAGAAGAAGCTGTAATTAGATGAATGACGAACACTAACTTTACTTAACAAAGGTTTATTCAGCACTTGCACGTACAAGAGCACGAAGTGCACTGCTCCCGGCCAGAACACATATGGTATATATACAGTTACAGAACATTCCAGTACAATGGCTCTTAACATTTGTGGATACTTCTAGAATGTACTCGAACCGAATATAGAAATTAAAACTTTACAGTTCAGGGGGGGGGGGGGTTTCGAACTCACGACCCTCCATGTAACACTCTAGTATCATAACCAATACATCACAGTGACTGTGTTACTCAGCATCTTCTTAAGAGTACAAAATCTCGGTGTTACGTCTCGCTAGTCCGGAAACGAGTCATCCTTCATACTGCGATTCCCGATGACTGATGTTCACCCTGGCGGTGATCTTCTTAGAAATTCCTTTGCCGCTACGCTCTTCGTCACCTTTCTGCTTGTTGCCTGTCGCTGGAGCTTCGAATTTACCCTGGGTTGCAGGATCCTTATAGGGCTTCATTCGAAGACGTGGACCGTATCTCTGATCTTTCATCGTCTTGTGTCGGGGTCTAAATCGTAGTAGGCAGTCGTCATGTGATGAGTAATGTTGCGCCGACGGTTTATTCTGTCACAAGATGCGACTGGAAAACTTTCCTCCGATTCATAATTAAAGACCTTTGGGCACCGTGTTTTAATACAATGTCTGTTCCACTTCCTCCCTTATGACCTCTTGAAGCGTCTCGGTGTTTTTGTTCGTCGTTCAATCCTAGTGTCTTCTGAACTTCCTCTCTCACTATCTGACGAAGAACAATTGTGAAATCAGTTCCTTCCTCCAACACTGAAAGCAGCCGAAGCGTTTTAGGTAGCCAAATTCATCGTGGAAATCATTGTATTAAAACAAGGTACCACAAGGTCGTTAATTACGGATCATGGGAAAGTTTTCCAATCAAATCTTGTGACAAAGATAAACCGTCGGTGCAACATTATTCATCACATGACGACTGCCTACCTTCCGCAAACTAACGGGCTTACTGAACGCCTTAATAAGACCTTGGCCGACATGCTATCAATGTTCGTCAGTGTTGAGCAGAGCAACCGGAATGAGGTGCTACCTTTCCGCTTGTTGCCTGTCGCTGGAGCTTCGAATTTACCCTGGGTTACAGGATCCTTATAGGGCTTCATTTGAAGGACGTGGACAATATCTCTGAACTTTCGTCGTCTTATGGCGGGGGTCAAAATCTTCAACTTCATAAGTAACATCAGACAACTGTTTTACAACCTTACAAGGTGCAAAGTAGCACCTGAGGAGCTTCTCAGAGAGACCAGCCTTCCGAACATGAGTGAAGACCCAGACGAGGTCACCAGGCTAGTAGACAACTGGGTGGTGGGTCGCGTCGTACCTTCGGCGATCGTTTTCTGGAGCCTACAGTGTGCGGAGTCGAGCTAACTGATGAGCTTCCTCAGCTCTGGGTAACACATGGCCGATATAGTCGTCGTCCACGTCATCAGGATGTAACGGAAACACAGTGTCCATCGTCGTAGTTGCCTCACTCCCATGCACTAGGAAAAATGGCTTAAATCCTGTGGTGTCTTGTTTGGTGGTGTTGTAGGCAAACGTCACGAAAGGTAACACCTCATACCAGTTGCTCTGCCCAACACTGACGAACATTGATAGCATGTCGGACAATGTCTTATTAAGGCGTTCAGTAAGCTCGTTAGTTTGCGGATGGTAGGCAGTCATCATGTGATGAATAATGTTGCACCGACGGTTTATCACTAGCACAAGATTCGATTAGAAAATTTTCCCTCGATCCGTAATTAACGACCCTGGGGCACCTTGTTTAATAGGCTACAATGTCTTCCACGATTAATTTGACTAACTCGAATGCTTCGGCTGTTTTCACGGCTTTGGTAATGGTATAGCGCGTCAGACAATCAGTGCAAACAATAATCCATCTATTGCCACTAGCAGACGTTGGAAATCTTCCGAGAAGGTCAATCCCAGCACGATGGAAATGCATTTCGGCTGGTGGAATTGGTATTAGTCAGCCAGGTTGTTTCTGAGGAACTGCCTTTCTCCTCTGGCACCCACGGCAGTGCGACACATAGCCAGAAAAATCTTTCCTTAATAAATCCTAAATGTCCCGCCTCAGGTGTATCATGGAATTTCTGTAGAACTTCTAAGCGCATGTTCTTAGGAAACACTGGTAGCCACCTCTTTCCAAACGGATCAAAGTTTTTCTTGCAAAGTAATCCCTTAACTACCTTAAATTATCCTCTCACATCCTCTGATCGATTTAAGGCAAGCATAATTTGAGATATTTTGGCGTCCTTCTTCTGCTCAACAGAGAGATCCTGGATTGCAGCAAGATAGTCACTATCTTCATCAAAGTCTTGATGGTTTTGCACAGGGTTTCTTGACAGACAGTCGGCTAACCATGAGGATTTCAACCTAGTTTCCTATCATTTTTGTAGTAATCGACGGCATAGGATCTTTCTCTTCGGCGGCCTCACCTCCAAGGAAGGGCGTACCCTTTAGCTTTCGAGGTTGCAGCGGCTAAGTGATCGGCTGGAGCTTCAAAACAGCGATGGAGACCTTGATCGGCGTGTTGGGGAGCGTCCTCTCCAGCGGGTAGCTTGCGGCGATGGTTACCTACGTGGTCCTGCATCCACATCTTCTTGTTCATCTTCTTCGTCCCGGAGTTGGCGTCGGCTATGATCGGTCTGCTGTCTTCTGGCGCGGGTTTCATCAAATATCCACCGTCTTTCTCGACAATAGAGCACGACATGTCCCGGTTGTCCGCAGTGGAAACATACTGGTTGGTTATCCTGAGTCCTCTAGACGTCAGTCTTCCTTGGTGCCCATACAGGTTCCTCATGCGGCATTGTAGGAACGTAATTTCGCCTTTTTCATCGTTTTAAAGGGAAGTGAAGGATGAGAGATTGGGTTCAATTTCTGTTCCACTTCCTCAGTAATGATCACTTGAAGTGTCTCGTTTTTTGCTCACCGTGCGATCCAAGCGTCTTCTGAACTTCCTCTCTCACTATCTGACGAAGAACACTTCCGAAATCAGTTCCTTCCTCCATCACAGACATCGATACGTCGTTAGGTAGCCGTTCAAACTTCTTGCGCGTAATTATTTTTTGATGTGTTGTTTCGATATACTGGTACCATTTTATGAAGCCGTCTGCTGTCGCAACCTCCTTCAGGAATAGGGCTTGACACATGTGATGTGCGACCTTCCTCTTTAATTCTAGGATCCTCTATTTTACACCGCTTCAAGACGTCTTGAATGTAGGATGCTGTAGTTTCTCCTGGACACTGTGGCCTGCACTTTAATTTATCTCCAATCTTGCACTTCTGCTGCTGTGTGTCGCCGAAATACTTGCACAGTTCCGCCTGGAATAGTTCCCAGCTTGTGAACTTTTCCTCGTTGTTTTCTTACCATTGGTTGGCAGTACCCTCCAAGTAGAAAAATACGTTAGCCAAACACACGGTGTCATCTCATTTGTTAAATTTGGCTATATCCTCATACACCTTCAGCCACTTGTTTGGATCTTGGCCATCGTCACTGAAGAATCCGGAAGGATGTCTCATATGTTGGCACACAGTTGCTGTCATCGTAACATTTTCTTCTTCTGTGTCCGATAGATTGCGATCTGTTGAATATGGCTCGAATTCGGGTTTCTCGCCACGTAAACGGCGGCTCTGTCGTGGCCTCGTGGGAGCCACTGTGTCGTCGATAATGTGCGCTGTCACAAGTTCTAATACCCAGCTTCTCCACCAGAATAATGTCACGTGGGAGACAGTGTAATTAGATGAGTGACGAACACTAACTTCGCTTAGCGAAACGAAGTTTTATTCAGCACTTGCCCATGGAACCGAATACAGAAATTAAAATTTGACATGTCAGGGGAGATTTGAACCGATGACCCTTCATACAATACTCTAGTTAAATAACCATAATACCACGGTGACTGCTACGCCGTTACTTCTGTGACAATATTATCTTCCTCTCATACAGAGAGCAAAACTTTATACGGATCTGGGGAAGCGATGTCCAAATTTTAATAGGTAGACTAAATTTACATCTTTCTTCGCAAACCATAACGCCGTGTGTGGTGGACAGTATGCTGTACCACTACTACTCATTCCCTTTCCTATTCCTCTTGCAAATACAGCGAAGGAAAAAACATGCCTATATGTCTCCCTATTAGCGCTAATTTCTTGTATCTTACGAGTATCTTGGTGGTCCTTAAGCGAAACGTACGTTGTCGGCAGTAGAATCTTTCTGCGGCTAGCTTCAGATATCAGTACTCAATAGTGTTCCTCGAAATGAACATCGTGTAAGTAGGCTGTTTATGTTTTCTTATTGGCAACGCCACGTAGCGCTCTGTATGAAAATCACTGGCTGTGCTGTGTGCAGTCTGTGGCTAGTTTGCATTGTTGTCTGCCATTGTAGTGTTGGGCAGCTGGATGTTAACAGTGCGTAGCGTTCAGTGTTGCCAATTTAGCGACTTTGTCGCTAGAAATGGCGACTTTTGCCTTCGTCTTAGCGAGAAAAAAAATCTTTTTAGCGACAAAAATTATTTAGCGACTTATCTGGCGACTTTTGGAGTAATGACGACTTTTGAAGTACAAATCAAAACTATTTTGGGCCAGTATTTTCATTAAAAAAACTAGGATTTTAACTATAGAATGGGTACTACACTGACTTTGTTCTAGATTTACTAAGTTAAATTAAGTTCTTAGCAGATCATGTAGGATTGTTCAGCATCTAGTAAACCTGAATGTGGGAATTGCCAACAGAGTAAGAAAACCTTGACTATAGAACAACTCATTATTCATTACCCACTAGCCTGTTATCGTCGATAGCGTATCGATCTATAATTCTTCAACTTTGGAACTCCCTTTATTTTTCGAATTGACAAAAAACATACGTAATATTAAGTATAATAAAATACATTTCTGTCCAGCAACCTCTAATTTTTCGAAATGTTAACTCGCAGTCAAATTATTACCACATGCACAGTGGTAACGCAAGAACAATTCGGTGTGGGTATCTCAGACAATATTACGTTTTAAACAATGATAAATAGGACTGATATCGAGTTACCGAGTGAGTAGATTGTTTCATGACCTCTAGTTCGCCTGAGTTTTAATGTATTTTCAGTGACTATAAATTGGTGAAACTTATGTTGTGATGGCTTACATAATGGATTTACCGCAGAAGAAGAAGCAGTACGCTCAAAAATATCGGGATGCGTGGGAACAGGAACCTGAATTCAATGGGTGGCTGAAACCAGTCGTTGGAGACTTATCCAAGGCAAGATGTCAACTATGTGCAACAGAGTTTTATGCTAAATTGTGTGATATTAGATAGCATTCGAAAACTATTAAGCATAAACAAAAAAATTGATTTAAAAAAACACAAACCACCTTACCTGTGAAAATTGTTCCGAAAACTACAGTTAGAATAGCAAGCAGAGTGGAAGGCGCCCTTTCTTCATTTATTGCTGAACATTGTTCTATTTTAGCTGTAGATCATTTAGGAATATTGTGCAAGAAGGTGTTTTCCGGTGATGAGGGCGCTAAAAACATGCAGTTACATCGCACAAAGTGCACTAACATTATAACTGAAGTTTTGGCTCATATTTTACACAATCATTGGTTGAAGATATAGGTAACCAAAAATACAGTGTACTAATAGATGAATCCACAGATGTATCAATATCTAAAATGCTAGGTATCGTTATAGGGTGCTATAGTGTAAACAACCAAACCACCATATCAGCATTTCTCAAACTCGCTGTAGTAGAAACTGCAGATGCAAGAAATCTGGCTGCTGTTCTTGTGAATTCTTTGAAAGATCTTAAATTTCCAATCGCTAATATGGTAGGAATTGGCACAGATAACGCTTCTGCAATGGTTGGAATAAACAATGGGCTTTTCGAAAAACTCAAGAGAGAATATGGTTTGAAGCATTTGGTATTGATCCTTAGGATTTGTCACTCTCTTCAGCTTGCAGTTTCACACGCCTCAGTGAACACCATACCTATAAACACAGAGTTTCTTGTACGGGAAACCTACGATTGGTTCTCCATTTGACCCAAAAGACAAGAGGAATATAAAAAGGTTTATGAGACAATAAATTGTGGAAAACAGCCACTAAAAATTTTGAAGCTCTGTGCAACACGTTGGCTTTCAATTGAACCAGCAATACGGAGAATTCTGGAGCAGTGGGAAGAACTAAAGCTACATTTTTCACTTGCCATCGTTCAAGACAATTGTTACACTGCTGATCTTTCGTACAAGATGTATTGTGATGACTGAAATCATCTTTACACGTTTTGCTTTAAACATGCTTTAAAAGACGTACAAATAGCAATAAAAGCTTTTGAAGGATAAGACAATGACCCCACTAAATTACTAGATACACTTGTATTTCTCATGCAGTCACTCGGACAAAACATAGTTTTTCCAACTGTTGATTTGTTGACAACACCAGTTCCAAGCGAACGTATGTCCGCAAATCCGAACCTTGGCTTTATGTTTGAAAAGAAATTGTATGAATCAACTTTGTCTGAAGAAAATAAAGTTTATTTGAAGAAGAGAGAACTCATAAAAGAAATTCAACAAAGACTGCCAAGTAACGTTACGATCCTGAAAAAAAGTCAATGCTGAATGTTGAAGAAACACTAAAAGTGAATAAAAATAATCCTGAAGCGGATATAGCCAAAGAATTGGGTTTTAGTGGCGATTTCACAGACAGTATGCTGCAAGAATGGCATAATATCAACTTCATTAGGTGGAATAACACTACTAACACTGTTCGATTTTGGAGTGAGGTTTTGCAGTATAAAAATGCCGCAGGGGAGAATCCTTTTTCTTTGATTTCACAGCTAGCAATGACTGTTCTATGCCTACCGCATTCAAATGCAGAAGTGGAAAGAATATTCAGTTCTACGAACATTATAAAAACTAAACAACGTAACAGATTATCGTTAAAGACAATTAATGCTTTGATCATATTGAGAGACCAACTGAAGAAACAAAATAAAGATTGTGCATCTTTTGCCATACTGTCAGACGTATTGGAGCTTATTGGAACGAACAAAAGTTACTCTTTTGTGACAAAACCAGTCGATCTGCAACATCATCTTTTGAGCGACGTTCAACCCTCTACATCAACTATAGTTCTGTCAGCATGAAACAGAAGAGTTATTGTGACCTAATTTGACTTCTTGCTTTCTTTTGTTACAAATATAGTTGTATATTTCTAGCATATTTGACTACTTTGATTGAAACAACAATTTATGTGTTGAGTCAATTATGATAACATGTTTAATTAAACGTTAGCGTATTTTATATGTATCTTGTTGCAAGCTATGCGTCATTTAATTAAGACAATATAGCAATTACGTATGAGACAATTTTTATTAATATTTTATTACCCCCCCCTCCCGCCCCCCCCCCCCCCCCCCCACTGGCTTATTGCACCATTCACAGCACGAAATTTTCAGTACACCCCTAGTAAAATCAGTTTTAGCGACTTTCTAGCGACTTTTGATTTTGAATCTAGCGACTCGGGTTTTTTAGAGTTGGCAACACTGGTAGCGTTGCGCAGTTGGAGGTGAGCCGCCAGCAGTGGTGGATGTGGGGAGAGAGATGGCGGAGTTTTGAAATTTGTAAGACTGGATGTCTTGAACTGCTATGTATATTATGACTTTTCGACACTATTAAGGTAAATACATTGTTTGTTCTCTATCAAAATCTTTCATTTGCTAACTATGCCTATCAGTAGTTAGTGCCTTCAGTAGTTTGAATCTTTTATTTAGCTGTCAGTAGTGGCGCTCGCTGAATTGCAGTAGTTCGAGTAACGAAGATTTTTGTGAGATAAGTGAAAGGTATAGGTTAATGTTAGTCAGGGCAATTCTTTTGTAGGGATTTTTGAAAGTCAGATTGCGTTGCGCTAAAAATATTGTGTGTCAGTTTAAGCACAGTCATGTATAATTTTTCAAAGGGGACGTTTCAATCGTCTTCCTTCCAGGGTTTCTCATTCGAGTTCTCGAATCATCTGCCACTAATTTGGCGGGAGGCATTCGGAACGCTTCTACAGGTCGGTATCCTGAGGAAACCCTGGGTCTGCAGACTCGTACACATTTTCGAAGTGGCGGCCTGTATACTGGTATTTTGTTATTGCTCACTGTTGCAGCCATTCTGGAATGTCTTGAAAACACATCTCAGAAAATTTCGGTTTTCAGGAGGGACGAGAGGTAGGACATTATTCAACATCCTGATATTCATCCCAGCGACATTTATGCGCCCAGCTCACCGCCACCCTGAGATACTGTGGCCTCACCCTCGATCGTCACATCACCTTGACCCCTCATCTCCTAACCATCCAGCAGAAAGCCCTTTCCCACCTCTGCCTCCTGAAACTCCTGTCTGGCTGGATAAGGGGACTGCATCCTTCCACCATCCTTCAAACCTACAAATCCTTGATCTGCCCCATCCTTTGTTTTGCCAATGCCGCTTGGATTTCCTCCCCTCCCAGACTCTAAAAAGCCCTCCAAATCCTAGAACGCCATGCACTCCGCCTCACATTCCATATCCACCTTCCATCCCCCACACGAATCCTCTACAATTTCATCTCCTTCCCCCATCTTCTTCTTTTCTTCGAACACATCTGCTCCCTGTACATCATCTGCCAACTCTATCCCTCCACCCCCTGGTGTCTTCACTCCTCTCCACCCCAGCCCAATGCTGTGACTTTGCTGTTGAGTTCCGCCCTCTCTCCATTTCCACACCCTCCACCGCCTTTCCCAAACCAACTACCAGTACCTACCCCTCCTGGATGATGAGCTTCACCCTGATCTCTGCCCCACCTACCAACTCTAACTCCACCTTTCCCATCCTATCCCATCCTATTACTCAGGGATCCCTTTCCCCTCCTCTTCTCTTCCCCTGAGCGGTTTTCCTCCCTTCTACACCCCCTCTATTTCCCGTGTCCCTCTTCTGTGTCTCTGCACTTCCTCCTGACTTGCCTTGCATCTCCTTCCCCACCCATCTCCTGCCTCTTGGTGTGTCCCCGGTCCCCTTTCTTCCTCCCATCCCCTCCAACCTCCTCTTCCACGCTGCACCTTCCTCTCCTCTCTTTTTTCCTCCTCTCATGCCTCCGATCCCTCAGCAGGTCCCTACCAGCGGTTTTAATTCCTTGTGTGTGCTCCATTGCTTACAGTGGTTATATAAGTGTCTGTCGCTCTGTTTGTTTTTATACTGTGGCTGACTTTTAACTTGTGTGTGTGTGATTCCAGTGTATTTTAGGTGTCCCACAAATCGCCAACTGTGTTATTTTAACTTCATGTTGACTTTTTTAACTGTCCCCCAATGTACATCCCTTTGTGAGTGTCTATACTAACTTCCATTGTCTCCATTTACTGTGTTTTTATATACCCCTTTCTTCCACCCTTTTTATATATCAGAGACCACTTTTTGTTTTTGTAATGCCACTCGGCTAAATAGCGGCGGATTATGGCACTACCAGCCCTCCCCTGCCCATAGTGCGCAAGGGCATGATAAAAAAAAGGTACAGTGGGCAGCGTTCCGTTCTGTGAAGTTCTAAAGTGTCATCAAGTGGCGTATTTTTTGATTGTTTGCTCGACTTGTATATAGTTTTTATGTCAGTGATTTTTCAGTACTATGCCACCCATCACGTGGCTGTTTTAACCACAACGAGATTTTTCATGTTCCTGCCATAATTTTGTCTGGCTCTGTCTTATAATTCTCACAGTGTGTGGTTTTATGTAAAAAAAAATTTATCCCTATTTTACAGCCACCCCCATTTTTGTATACTTTCTTCCATTATGTTCCCCCTTGTTTATATCTATGTTCAACCATGTTTCTCCTTTTTATTATTTAAAATATCCTCGTGTCCCATTATAAAATCTCTAGGCTGAAGAGCAGCACCTATACTGCTACCAGCCCGCCCCTGGTGTGTAGTTGAAATTACAATAAAGAAAAAAAGAAAGGCACAATGGAACAGTGGGTCATTATTGTAATTGTCTTGTTACTCTACTGTGTGGTGTGATGATCTCGCTGCTTGGTCTTGTCGCCCAAACACCAACCACTGGCCATCCTTATGTTCATTCCAGCAGCAGCTATTCACTTGTAGGTCAGCAGAAGGCTACTCCCCTGTACTTCAGTGATAGCTTGATGTCCTATCATTATTTCCCACTGTAACGATACTTGAGATACTGCATATGGACATAAGTACACATTTTACTCTTGATTCCACACTCTACAACCAAGAAGTGAAACATTGTAATGTACAAGTAGTTTGCTGTCTGCACTGAGACTTTAGTGGAGAACACAGCTCACATTCTTTACTGGCTAAATTTCGTTTCATAGAGGGTTCCACAGCGAATATTCTTCTTACAGAGCATGATTTGCTTTAGAATTAGAGTTGTTGAAATTCATTCCTTTTTGTGCATTTTCATGTTCTCATTGCGTATTAAATGATCCATAAAATTAAGAGGGTTCAGCCATTACCATACTTCGTCTGCTGCTAAGATTTCGACTGTAAGCCGTCCGGCCATCTTCGGAGGAATTCAGACTGAGTGAATCCCCGTAATCTTGCGAGCCCTCTCCTTTTTTCCATGTTTATCATTTCTTCACTGCTTTCGTTTCGACCCCTCTGTCGCTTTCAGATCAACATGGCCTTAACTGAGAATGCCTGATAAAAGTATACTCTTTCTCAGTATATGTTCATCTCAGTTTCTTATATCCTTTACCTTAAACGATGTTTGCTTTCTCAGTTACTTGCAGTAAGTAATGTAGTCTCATACGTTAAGCAGATGAGCAAATAAACATTCTTGTTTTATGGTGTTGGGAAAAGTTTTAGAATTAGTGTCCAAACCATTTTAAGACTTCAAGGGCTACATACAAATGTGTATGCACGATAAAAAGTGTATCACTGATGGAAAACAGAAGAAATAAAAAATCTAGGTAAAGGAAGTTGGAATAAGAACAGATGATTTGATGGGGGGACTGACAAACTGCTGAACTGCAATGTGTGTCAGTTAAACAGGATTGATATAGTGTAACGTTGGTGGAGTGACATCACTACGATTGTATTTGAACGGGACGAAAATTACTTAGGACTGACAGTCTGTACTGTTTCTGTTCGCTGCACCAGATATAAACATCACAGAGTTCAGAATAGTCAGCCTAATAATGCCTTCCAAACGGACATAAGTTCACCTCTGGATAAACGAAAATTTTACTTTCTGCTTCGTGTTATCAGGAATTTGTAATAGAAATGCTAAATATTCGGTTGAGCATTAGCAAAAATGCGGTAGCCGGACTTCTTAAGAGAATTAGGGGAACAAGTGTATCGACGTTCGGTATGTTAAATTTTGATACAGCCAGTATCTGTAGTGTTATCGCAAAGCTTGAAATCTTCTCTTTCAGTGTATGCAGCAACAAAAGCCATTCGTCATTAATCTGCTGTGCTATGCGTTACAGCATCAGATAACGCCTCAAAAGCAAATGAGTACCATTGCCCTAGAGTGTTCTAGTGAGGTAACCAAACGGCAGCTGTCATTTGAGGACGTTGTATTCAAGCAAGCGCACGCAGTGCGACGTCGCAACTCAGTGCAAGTTGCAAGGGCGGTCTATTTGATCAAGAAGCATGATGGACTTTCCATCGCGTTGCTGCAGCTTCCAATGTCTCTCCATCTGTTATCCATAGATCGTCGTTACGCTACAGGAAGACACGTCAGTACACAACGCGAGTTGGGCAAGATAGTGGACGCATGACCCAAATGATGATCTATGTATGATTACATATCTATTGTGGGGTCATACAGCTTCCGATGGAGCGCTACAAGACAATAGCACAAGAGCCACTGTGTCCCACCAGATTATAAGGAACACGTTACGAGACAAGGCCTTACGATCCAGACGTCCTGTCCGAGTATCCCGCTTGACGCGAGAACACCTCGCAGCTCGCCTTCAGTTCTGGCGTTCCCATGTCAATTGGCAGCTTCATCACGTGTTATTCACAAACGAGTCCAGACTTCTTCTGACGCAAGGTGATGGCTGTGTTCGCCTGCAGAATCATCCTGATGAGCAGTACCTGCCAAACCTTTCCCAAAAAGTCGAAAGATTCAGCCATGGTTCTGTGATGGTGTGGGGAGGCATCATCAGTTTTGACAGCCATACAGCCTTATCGCAAGGGCTTACGCAGGACAGAGCTCTTGGACCACGTGGTGGCTGTTGCATACGGTGGTGGCCCTAAATTCCCTTCTAATGCCAGACTCCATTTAGTGGGCGTCAACAGGAATGTCTTTCGAAGTCTGGACATTGAAGTAATGGAATGGGCAGCGGTGAGTCCCAACCTTAACTCCTTCAAGCATGTATGGGACATGCTTGGCAGACGTGTTTGCGGTCGTTCTGTTCCACCGCGGCCTCTCCAAGAACTCTTGACAGCTCTCATTGAATAATGGAAATGGACACCATAGGGTGAGCTCCGTAGACTTATACAGAGCATGCCACGTAGGCAGAGATAAACGCTCAAAAATGGTTCAAATGGCTCTGAGAACTATGGGACTTAACTTCTGAGGTCATCAGTCCCCCAGAACTACTTAAATCTAACTAACCTAAGGACATCACACACATCCATGCCCGAGGCAGGATTCGAACCTGCGACCGTAGCGGTCGCGCAGTTCCAGACTGTAGCGCCTAGAAACGCTCGGCCTCTCCGGCCGGCGATAAACGCTCACGGAGGATATACAAGTAGCTGGGGTTTTTAAAGTACAGCGAAAAGCACACAGGATGTTAGATGAGTGGTTGTTTCCACTATGTTTTCGACACGTGTCGGACATTTCAGTTCTTGTTATGTAAATGTAAGAGGATTTGATAATGTTTTGATGTATACTTACTTTGTGAAAGATGAAGGTATAATTTGGTAACATCCCCAGTACGCAATTATTACAGTATTATGGCAGGCGTTAATGTAATGTTTCCCTAGTTGTTCTGAACAGTAAATAATCATAGTGGAGCGTAGGTCATGGTGTTAAAAAGGGAGAGTTCCATCAATAGTCGCAGTTGAGCCCTCCCCACAAACCAAACATCATCGTCATCCATCAATAGTACGTTAGACCACTTCTATTAGGTTGGTGCATAAGTTCGTAGCGTTTTTGTTTTGCATTTTGGTATTCCGTTTTCTATGGGTTTATTTATCCATTGTCACTTTTTGTTTGTAGTTCACTGTTGTTGTCTGAGTCTGCATATCGTCATTTTGTTATTTTGAGATACTGAGTGGAGGTGTGGAGGCTAGAATATGGAGTTGCAAGTGAAGAAATGAGAATCTTTCAAACATATTCTTCTGTTTGACTTCAATAGTGAGGTGACAGCAGCGGAGGCAACCAGAAACAGTTTCACGGTGGATGGGGTTAATGCCATTGGACAGAGCACGGCAAGAAAATGGTTTTCTCGTTTTAAGGAGGATGTATTTGACATTGGTAACTCTCGAAGTTCAGGAAGAGCTTCCAGGTTTGGTGAAGATGTTTAAACACATTAATCCGCATTGATCGACGTCAATGCGCTCGAGAACTGGCAAATGTGATGAACTGTGATCATTCCATCATCGTGTGACAGTTGTAAGTAATGGGAAAGGTTGAGAAGTAGGGTGTGTGGGTACCGCATTCTCTGAGCCAAAATTACAACCCAGAGAGGTGGACAGCCTACACGGTAGCTCGGCGTGTTCGGTCAGAGAGCTCCCTAATCCGAGGTTGCGCTCAGTCACTAATGACGTCGTTGTCGACGGGACGTTGAACAGTATTCTCCTCCTCCTCCAAAATAAAAAAAATCAGTGGGTGGCCACACCTGCATCTCTGCTTGCTCGTTATGAATTGACTTGTAAACAATATCGGCCATTCCTATCCCGCATCGTTACCGGTGACGAGAAATGTTGTCCTTATGCTAACATAAAAAAGAAACGAACGGTTGAGCCCAAACGAAGACAAGCTCGCACTCAGAAAAGATAATGTTATGCATCTGGTGGTAAAGCGACGGTGTGCAATACGACGAATTGCTTCCGCAAACTGTTATCACCACTGCTGATCCTTATTGTCAACAGCTGAGTCGTCTTGCAGACGCAATCCAAAAACAACGAGCAGGAAGACTGCGTGAAGTGATGCTACTCCTCGATAACGCCGTCCGCATTCTCCTAGACTGACTAGAAACAGTACACGGGAGTTGGGTGGGGGAAGTCATTGCATACATCTTATTCATCTGATCTTCCGCCTTCAGGTTTTCACCTTATCCGCTCTCTGTCGAACAACCTTCAAGGATCTTTCTTTCTTACGAAAAAATAACTTGAACTTACGCACCAGCCTTACACGTAAGAAACACACGTCAGTCAGTCAGTTGCTAACGATGAAGATGGTGAGTATTTTCAAAAGTTCGAGCTCCAATTTCATCACTACTTTGCTCGAACACCAAGAACATTCTTTTCTTGTTTTAAAAACGACCCAGTAACGTGTATTCCTTATAAATTTTCCTACTTCTTATAGGACTGATGGGAATACATTAGACGACATTTTAACATTGTTACTTTATTTTGTGGTGTAAGCGGTGCTGATAGACAATAAAAGCGGGTTAAAAGCTGTGAGCTGTCTGAGTAAGTTAACCTTGCATTACTGCGCAACTGTTTCACCAGGTATCCTGTCTAGCTTACCAAATTCCCAACCAGACTAACATTAATTATAATCTTTTAATAGTCATACGACAACCGGTGATATATATATATATATATATATATATATATATATATATATATATATATATATATATATATATATATATATAAGAGAATTTAAATAAAAAGAAATAAATCAGTTTATATTTGGAAATTTATTTTAACATTGATAATTGAAATTTCAGCATATTACACGTGAGTCATAACTAAGCTCATAACTAAGCTGGTGCCTTATTTAGGACTGTGAAAATGTGAGATTGTAATCTTACGGAACACATCAAATATGGAGCCAAGATTGGGAGACTGCATACAACACTTCATTCATAAAATAACACATGAAGAACGTTGAAACATATGCAAGAGGAAATTAACCACAACCAACCGATTCAATTTTCACCCAAAGAAGTTACGTTCGTAGCGCAATCCTGTCTGTCATGAAATTACCACACACTGGTATACTAAATTCATACTAACTCTGTGAAATCTTCCCGAAAAGAATAGCTGAAGGCTACTTTGATGCGTACACCACATGCTTCACGTGGTCAACTTGGTTTACACAAAGAGTGTAACTCCACAATTATTTTGATAATTAAAATAAAGTACATCGAAACGCAATTTACTAAAGAAAAACCTCGAACTGGTTACTAACGTCTTACTATTAACCTGATGGGTCAAACAATTGTATAAGCACGTGGTACTGGTCTCACAAAGTACACCCCACATGGGTTGAACATAAAGAAAAGTTGCTATATTGCAAAATATTGTCAAGACGAGACGTTATAATCTCACGCACATTCGCATTTAAGATTGATGATCTTAGTTAGAGTTACTGATCAACACGTGGTTCCACTTTACTCACAAAGTAGTGACAAAGCAACTACCGGAAAATAATCTGAACTTCACACGCGAATTACACTGCGTTGCAATTTAAGATAACATTAGATATTTTAGAGCTAAACCTGAAATAAAGGTGATTAAATTTTCAGTTAGGCTGAACTTAAGAAATCCATTGTCATACGGACTTGCAGACACGCGCTTAGCCGGAGATCTTACCACTTCAGACGCTCGCCACGGTCAGACAGACCTGGTCCCTTTCTTGAGGGTGGCTCACAAATACAAACGGAAGTGGCCAGAGGGGCAGCTTCCTATGCCAACATGACAAGGGACGGACAGGACCATACTAAGGATAGAAACCTCTTTGCTTTTAGAAAGCGTAGCTACCTGTTCCGACGTTGGTCCTACTGTTCTCTAGCAGTCAGGCTTGTCTGCTACCCTCAAGCATGCAACTAGAAATACATTTGCTCATTCATCCTCTCACACAGAAGGGAAGGGGGATGACAGTATCTTATCATATACAGTATATAAAAGAAAGCGGATGTAGGTTCCGTATGAGACTGTGTGACATGAATTACATATAAACTGTGTTTTAAGGTGTAGTAGTGTGACAGATCGTTCTTGTTTATGTGTAAAAGTAACACGTTCCACTACTCAGTCTCCTCCCAGATAGTCAGAAACGTGACAGTAAATTTAGAAGAGGAATTTATGCCGTAAATGACAACAGATTTAAGAAATTAACATGAAAGGAATCCAGCAGAGACCTTTCAACATGTAAATTCTTTGCCTAATTTCTTTCTCAGTTCTGGGCGCATCTTGTGTGTATTGAGGGTGGAAGAGGTAGAAACGAAATGAAAGGAAAGGAGCTAATGATATCAGCTGCATCGGGACTTTATGAGGAATCTATATCTACATATACATACATACTCCGCAATCCAACATACGGTACGTGGCAGAGGGTACCTCGTACCATAACTAACATCTTCTCTCCCTGTTCCACTCCCAAACAGAACGAGGGAAAAATGACTGCCTATATGCCTCTGTACGAACCCTAGTCTCTCTTATCTTATCTTTGTGGTCTTTCCGCGAAATGTAAATTGTACTGCAGTCAGACTCTAATGCTGGTTCTCTAAATTTCCTCAGTAGCGATTCACGAAAAGAACGTCTCCTTTCCTCTAGAGACTCCCACCCAAGTTCCTGAAGCATTTCCGTAACACTCGCGTGATGATCAAACCTACCAGCAACAAATCTAGCAGTCCGCCTCTGAATTGCTTCTATGTCCTCCATCAATCCAAACTGATAGGGATCCCAAACGCTCGAGCAGTACTCAAGAATAGGTGGTATTACTGTTTTATAAGCGGTCTCCTTTACAGATGAACCACATCTTCCCAAAATTCTACCAATGAACCGAATACGATTGTCCGCCTTCCCCACGACTGCCATTACATGCTTGTCCCACTTCATATCGCTCTGCAATGTTACGCTCAAATATTTAATCGACGTGACTGTGTCAAGCGTTACACTACGAATGGAGTTTTCAAACATTACAGGATTCTTTTTCCTATTCATCTGCATTAATTTACATTTATCTATATTTAGAGTTAGCTGCCATTCTGTACACAAATCCTGTCCAAGTGATCTTGTATCCTCCTACAGTCACTCAACGACGACAACTTCCCGTACACCATAGCATCATCAGCAAACAGCCGCACATTGCTATCCACCCTATCGAAAAGATCATTTATGCAGATAGAAAACAACAGCGGACCTACCACACTTCCCTGGGGCACTCCAGATGATACCCTCACCTCCGATGAACACTCACCATCGAGGACAACGTACTGGGTTCTATTACTTAAGAAGTCTTCGAGCCACTCACATACTTGGCAACCAATACCATATGCTCGTACCTTAGTTAGGAGTCTGCAGTGGGGCACCGAGTCAAACGCTTTCCGGAAGTCAAGGAATCCCCATCCGTCTGATACCCTTCATCCATGGTTCGCAAGATGTCATGTGAAAAAAGGACGAGTTGCGTTTCCCAGGAGCGATGCTTTCTAAAGCCGTGCTGATGCATGGACAGCAACTTCTCTGTCTCAAGGAAATTCATTATATTCGAACTGAGAATATGTTCGAGAATCCTGCAACAAACCGAAGGATATTGGTCTGTAATTTTGAGGATCCATCCTTCTACCCTTCTTATATACAGGCGTAACCTACGCTTTTTTCCAGTCGCTCGGGCAAGAGATTCGCGATAAATGCAAGCTAAGTAAGGAGCCAATGCAGTAGAGTACTCTCTGTAAAACCGAATTGGAATCCCATCGGGACTTGACGATTTATTTATTTTCAACCCATTCAGCTGCTTCACAACCCCAGGGATGTCTATCACTATGTCCTCCATATGGGCATCTGTACGAGACTCAAACGGCGGTATGTTTCTACCGTCAATAGTGACGCGTGAAAATTTGTTCCGAACGAGGAATAATATCCGGGAACTATTGCTTTTTAGGCAGTTACCGTAGCTACTGAACCACCAGGATACAGTGTCTGCGGCAAATGCGCGGACTATCTCGTTATACTCCCCGGCCGTCTCACATTCCTATCTAGTGCCGCATATCAGCAATGCCTGCCTATGTCCTGTCCGACTTTCATTCGTCGCCGCTGATTCTGCACAATGTCCCGATGCAGCTGATGTCATTAGTTCCTTTCTTGTCGCTTCTACCGCCCTCCACCATCAGCTTAAATAACATTGATGTATATTTGGTAACAACAGCTGTCTTACCTGGTGGCGTGGAAATCTAAGAATCCCGTCTCGGACGCTGGCAGAGTTGCGATTAACAAAGTAGAAATTTCCCTCGAAGCAACATTCAGTAACCGATGAATTATAATCCCTCAGGCACCTTTCACGCTTACACCGCATGTGTCTTTTCGTTCTTTTTTTAAATGGCTTCACCAGGCCTTCCGGTGCTTCTCTCTGTCTCTCTCCCTCTCGCTGGCACATAGCCGGAATTTATGTGCGAGGCTCCGCAGGCGGCGGCGACACGCCGCCTGAGGGCTTTTCTTTATTTAATGTCGCGGCAGATGTTAATGGAGATTGCAGCGGCGTCCGGTAGCGACGCAGCCGCCTATGTAAATAGTCGCCGCGCTCGCCGGCTCCATCTGTTATGTCAGCCAACACATGGGCCCGCTACAAATTACCGCGCCGCGGCCAAATCCCGTTACAAAAGAAATCTCCAGATTTACGACTTCTATCTCGTACAGCGCTTTAACACACGGCACCGGCCGACAGACGCACAAAAAAACCTCGTGGGCAGGGAAGCGGGTATGGTGGGGGATTGGGAGGGGAGGGAAGAGTGAGAGGGGTGGTGGTGGGGGGGATCGGTGACGTCAAAGAAAAGGAGGGGGGGGGATGTCCGCTAGTGACAGTAGGCATGGTGTTCCGTGACGAGGGGACGAAGGGTAGGAAGGTTGTCGCGCGAGAATCCAGTAGCGCGGTATTTAATGGAACGGAATGAAGTAATATTATGAAATATGGCAGGCCAAAGGAAGGAAATAAAAGTACGGGGAGTGCAGGCAAGAAGGGTCGCGCCGAGTGAGAGAAGAAGTTACGATGAACGTAGTGGTTGCGGGGATGGCACCCGTTTATATAGCGGCAATAACCGTAAGTTACGTGCGTCGGACCCCAACAGCGGTCAGTCGGGTGTGGTCGGCTTCGTTCGTGCACACTCGGCTCTTCCCGCCTGCGTCACACATCGACATCCGTTGCGTCGGCAAGGCGGCTGCGGTCAAAGGAGACGGTGTGCAGGTCTCGCGCTGTAAATATTGTTTTTTGCCTGTCGGTCTCGCCTGTTCCCCTCCCCCCTCTCTCCCCTCTCCTCCCCCCTCCCTCTCTCTCCCTCTCCCTTCTGTCTGTCTTTTCCTTGACTCTCCTCTTTCACCCCCTTTTAAACGACGGAGGCGTTGCGCCGTTTTCAAGTCGTCACATACACCGGCGTCTTGACAGTCGCCCGGGTTTTATAGGCTGCACGTTTTATTCAATAGCAGTTCAAGGAACTCGCTAACGCCTCCGGAGGAAGGAGGAATAAAAAGCGACGAACGAAAAAACAAACACATACACAGACACAGACACATTCACACACACACACATGTATGCAGACACGTACACATGTGCATAACGTGCTGGACATGCGGGCACGGATAGCGTTTATGATAAACACATGGTGGGATGCAAACAGTTGCGCCTCGTGGCAAATGTTATTGCCGTGCGAACCGAAATGTTTAAACGTGATATGTCGTTTTATGGGGGCAGGCGGCAGCAGAGGAGAAAAAAAGGAGGGCCTGGAGAGACAGGAGCGTCGACGTGGATAAACAAGCAGATTGGCGCGCCGGGAGTACGGCCGGTCACGAGGGACGTTGCACAGTGTCTCTGGCCTCCTGTTGTCCGTCTACGCTACCGAAGTTGTTGTAAATCTGTAATCTAATGCAGGTCCCTCCTGTAAGAAGTACAAACTTTATTGGAATCAAGGAAAATGAGAAACAACTGCAGTTGTTTATAAAAATCGAGGTCATAGTTTCAGCGTAAGATTTATTAACTACCCTATCGAGGGACTTTCATTGCAATGCCGGCCGTAGTGGCCGTGCGGTTCTGGGCGCTACAGTCTGGAGCCGCGTGACCGCTACGGTCGCACGTTCGAATCCTGCCTCGGGCATGGATGTGTGTGATGTCCTTAGGTTAGTTAGGTTTAAGTAGTTCTAAGGTCTACGGGACTGATGACCACAGCAGTTAAGTCACATAGTGCTCAGAGCCATTTGAACCAAATGTCAATATCTTGTTTACTCACGAATAAACCTACCGCTGCAGTGACTTTTCTCCAGCATCTTGCTTTTTCGCAATTACCAAGAGTATAAACCTCAGATCAACGGCTTGGAAAAGTTGCTCTATAGGGAATTCTACTACCGTTCCAAAGAACATCAGATCTGAAAATCGTTTTCGCTTTTGCAACGAAGATTATGTTTCAATGAAATTTCTGAACCGTCTAAGTTGCACAGAAGTTGTTTTTATTTAAATGGCGACCAGGGCCGAAACTGGTTGCTATTTTAATAAAAACAAACTTCTGTGCAACTTCGTCGATTTCGTAAATTCAGATTCACAGCAGGTTGCTGCCCACTGCCATCCAGCACGCTGGAAGTTAGTGATTATGGTTCATTTACACAGTTGCACGAACCACATGTAAGAAAGAAAATGCTTGCTCTATTTCACTGTGTAGTGGTTCCATTATCAGCACTGCTGGAAACAAAATACAGTCGCCTGGTAACTGAGTGTATTAGTCGCATGCAAACTGTTTGAAGCGCATATGCAACTTACCTAAGCTCGTGAAGATATTGTCAAAATCTGATTACGTTGCAGTCCATGATTTGTCGTTGTTACGTTTCGTATACGAAAGTGTCTTTATGAGAAAGATGCAATTTTAAACCGAAATATGTTATACTTTTTCTTTCAGTTGATGATAGTTGGAACAACCAAAACCGATGAAGAATAAATAAATACCTACATCTGATGGGATATAAAAATGCTGTTATATAAATATGTCACAGCTGTAGCTAATTACCTACTCAAAATTTTAACAAAATACAGAGTTGCTTCTTCTCATTGAAAGAATATCTGAGGAAATTGGATATAATTTGAGTGACTCAATGATACAGTTACTTGAAGCTAAAACAAGAATTTTATCGAAAAAAAAGACTGTCAGTCCTTTAAGATTGTTTTTATTTTTGTAATGAAGTGACTTACATGCTAGATTTAAAGGTTACTGGTGAGGTGGTGGAATATGGATGAGGCAGGAAAAGAGATAAACAGAGACAGAGAAAAAGTGAGACAGAAAGAGACAGGATTTTAGTTTATGGTAAGGTCTTATGGGACCAAACTGCATAAAGAGACATACATAATATTCAAGATAATCAGAAACGTTGTCATCAAAATACCGTTTGTTGAGTGTTTCGAACGCAACGAATGATTGTGTACATAGAGTCTCCAGCTCTAAGTGAAACAACTAGTATTCATTAATAAGAAACAGAATCATAATAGTTCGTGAATAAAGTATAATTATATGAAACCGGAAATGCAAATACATGAAAGATTTGGTTTATAGAATCCATACACAACATAAAAGTGTATGTATGTTTGTATGTACCACATCTCTTCCTAAACCATAGGATCGTTTTCAACCAAACTTGGTACACATATTGCTTACTGTTTGGAAAGAACCACTACGGGGTAAGAACTACCTACCTTGAAAAGCTGTGAGGCTGAAAAATAAGCGTAGCTAACGGTGCCCATATAGCCAGATGGAGCACTTAGTGACGTTGTAAATAGGCTGTTTAGGTTTTTTATATTGGTAACGCCACATAGCGCTCTGATGAAAATCACTGGCTGTGCTGTGTGCAGTCAGTGGCTGGTTGGCATTGTTGTAATACTCGCCACTGTACTGTTGGGCAGTGGCTGTTAACAGCGCGTAGCGTTGCGCAGTTGGAGGTGAGCCGCCAGCAGTGGTGTATGTGGGGAGAGAGATGGCGGAGTTTTGAAATTTGTAATACTGGATATCATGAACTGCTATATACATTATGACTTTTGAACACTATTGAGGTAAATACATTGTTTGTTCTCTATCAAAATCTTTCATTTGCTAACTATGCCTATCAGTAGTTAGTGCCTTCTGTAGTTTGAATCTTTTATTTAGCTGGCAGTAGTGGCGCTCGCTGTATTGCAGTAGTTCGAGTAACGAAGATTTTTGTGAGGTAAGTGATTTGTGAAACGTATAGGTTAATGTTAGTCAGGGCCATTCTTTTTTAGGGATTTCTGAAAGTCAGATTGCGTTGCGCTAAAAATATTGTGTGTCAGTTTAAGCACAGTCATGTATAATTTTTCTAAGGGGACGTTTCAACGTGTACCCAACTTCACACGGAATTTGAAACCTCTTTCGCTGACACCCTCCACATAAAAATGAAAGGAAAAAAGTTTATCGCTTACTGTACTGTTGCTGTTAATGCAGTAAAACTATCGCATCATGTGTGACGTTTTAATTTGTTAGTTTTATTGGTTTTTGAGTGTGTTAAAATGTGTCCATGTCAGTAGGGGGTTGTGGTCAGAAGCAATGATTGTTGTGCTCACTACTTTGCTAGCGACAGGGACAAGACCTTATTCTTGAAGTTTTGATTACAATTTATGAGTTGGTTTGTTGATTCAGGGGAGGGGACCAAACAGGGCACCATCGGTCCAATCGTATTAAGGAAGGGTGGGTATGGAAGTCAGCCGTGGTCTTTCACAGAAACTATCTCGACATTTACCTGTAGCGATTTAGGGAAATTACGGAAAACGTAAATCAGGATGTCCGGACGCTGGTTTGAACCGTCGTTCTCCCGAATGCTAGTCCAGTGTACTAACCACTGCGTCACTTCGTTCGTTAAAAATTTATGTTAACAATTCACATGAATCGTACAGTAGCCATTTTGTGAAGGGAACGGTACTATATTTTGTCAGTATTTCCCTTTGTGTATGGATCTCATTGTTTATTGAAAAATACTACTGCATTGTTTTCCATATGTCTGTCTTCTTATTATGATTATTTGTTGAACCTGCTATCTAGGTTCTCCCTGATTTTCTGCTGTGCTTTTATTCCAGCCACGATCATATTCTGTAACAAAACTCTCATGTCTGTTAATTACGTGATGGATCCGTTTGTCAATGGCTAGCAGTTTTAGCAAATAACCACAGCCGCCAGACCTCCTAGCATAGCGAAAGCTAGAAAAGTTGAGGCGGATGGGAGAGAAGACACATTTCCCGCTTTCATACTTACCTGGTGTGCTAGCACGACTCTCTTCGTAGCAACTTAGTAGCTACAGAAGACAGGCATGTTGCGAACTCTGTAGAAATTGTGAGCCTAATCGCAAGTTTTAGGGGGGAATTTTCTCACCGTCTGGCTGAGGTAAGTGTCTGAAAATTCACAAACATAGAGCGATGTCCTTATATAGTGGTCATGCAAAGGAATTAACAGAACGCCGAATGACGCAGCGATAGACTGGTTAATGCTAAAAGAACATGCGTGACCTTTGCGGAAGAAATGAATAGAAAGGGCATAAAAATTATAGTCACCAAAATGGAGATTAATACCATCTTGTAATTTCTTTGTTTGTTTAGATACCTAACTATGACGCACTTCATTCAGTTCGTACGTTTGAACCAGTTATCACGTGCGTTTCTAATAGTTAAGTGTTACTCTGACTCCTTTATAGTTTTCATTTGCTTGAAATTGTAATAGAAGGTTCTTAAGGCAGTTCTAAACCAACAGACTGGACTTCTCTTCTAATTAAACGAAAACGTTCAAGTCATGAGGCATCTCTCCTACCCACGATGCGTCATCTTACCTACCCTAGGAGGACAGGTGGCAAAATACAGTCTTTTTATATACTGTTAAAAATACCAAATTCCTTGACGTATTTACAGAAGCGATCTTTTTTTCGAAGATTACAAATGCGTGCCGAACATTTGGCAAGCATTTATGCTTTTAGGTACGCAGTTTTACAGGATTTAAACAATGTTTTTGATATATGCGTCATTTCTTCTCTCTTTACCTATGCACAATAACAGCACCATTATTTCATGCAGTGGTACTGAATATACGTACCAATAGAGTGAGCCGCGCGGGATTAGCCGAGCGGTCTTAGGCGCTGCAGTCATGGACTGTGCGGCTGGTCCCGGCGGAGGTGCGAGTCCTCCCTCGGGCATGGGTGTGTATGTTTGTCCTTAGGATAATTTAGGTTAAGTAGTGTGTAAGCTTAGGGACTGATGACCTTAGCAGTTAAGTCCCTTAGGATTTCACACACATTTGAACAGTAAAGTGAAGTCGTATGGTCTGACTGGCTGAGAGACGTCGAAGGGCAGATTCAGCCGCCTGAACTGAAGAAGTGTTATCCTTCCTTCCCAAGTGTAGGCATCATTCCTTCGTTAAGTGTGAGCATAGAGTGTTGTTTAAGTGTAACTATTAAACCCAGTGCCCACACTTAGACCACTCCTCTCGAATAACACTAAGTGCGCTTCCGAGCTTAACGTCCTTATCCGACGGACAATCACCATCAATAGTGTCACCCTGAGGACAGGTTTGTAACTGAATCCAGACCATTGACGCAAACACTGGTGATCAGGGACTGTACGGTACCACTCCTTTTGTAAAGGTAACGGAAAAATTACCACCAGCTTGTGGCGTACCCGGACGATCACGCCGAACGGTGCTCAACTTCAGTGACCTGGAGGTAACCTGTGTATCACCATCACCAGTGTCGCACACCGTCACTTCATGAGATACTACGGAGATATTGAGAATTTAATCCAGGACACTGACGGATAGACAGATGACCAGGGAATTTACGCCACCACTCATCCTGTTCCCGCCATCTACACTCCTGGAAATTGAAATAAGAACACCGTGAATTCATTGTCCCAGGAAGGGGAAACTTTATTGACACATTCCTGGGGTCAGATACATCACATGATCACACTGACAGAACCACAGGCACATAGACACAGGCAACAGAGCATGCACAATGTCGGCACTAGTACAGTGTATATCCACCTTTCGCAGCAATGCAGGCTGCTATTCTCCCATGGAGACGATCGTAGAGATGCTGGATGTAGTCCTGTGGAACGGCTTGCCATGCCATTTCCACCTGGCGCCTCAGTTGGACCAGCGTTCGTGCTGGACGTGCAGAGACCGCGTGAGACGACGCTTCATCCAGTCCCAAACATGCTCAATGGGGGACAGATCCGGAGATCTTGCTGGCCAGGGTAGTTGACTTACACCTTCTAGAGCACGTTGGGTGGCACGGGATACATGCGGACGTGCATTGTCCTGTTGGAACAGCAAGTTCCCTTGCTGGTCTAGGAATGGTAGAACGATGGGTTCGATGACGGTTTGGATGTACCGTGCACTATTCAGTGTCCCCTCGACGATCACCAGTGGTGTACGGCCAGTGTAGGAGATCGCTCCCCACACCATGATGCCGGGTGTTGGCCCTGTGTGCCTCGGTCGTATGCAGTCCTGATTGTGGCGCTCACCTGCACAGCGCCAAACACGCATACGACCATCATTGGCACCAAGGCAGAAGCGACTCTCATCGCTGAAGACGACACGTCTCCATTCGTCCCTCCATTCACGCCTGTCGCGACGCCACTGGAGGCGGGCTGCACGATGTTGGGGCGTGAGCGGAAGACGGCCTAACGGTGTGCGGGACCGTAGCCCAGCTTCATGGAGACGGTTGCGAATGGTCCTCGCCGATACCCCAGGAGCAACAGTGTCCCTAATTTGCTGGGAAGTGGCGGTGCGGTCCCCTACGGCACTGCGTAGGATCCTACGGTCTTGGCGTGCATCCGTGCGTCGCTGCGGTCAGGTCCCAGGTCGACGGGCACGTGCACCTTCCGCCGACCACTGGCGACAACATCGATGTACTGTGGAGACCTCACGCCCCACGTGTTGAGCAGTTCGGCGGTACGTCCACCCGGCCTCCCGCATGCCCACTATACGCCCTCGCTCAAAGTCCGTCAACTGCACATACGGTTCACGTCCACGCTGTCGCGGCATGCTACCAGTGTTAAAGACTGCGATGGAGCTCCGTATGCCACGGCAAACTGGCTGACACTGACGGCGGCGGTGCACAAATGCTGCGCAGCTAGCGCCATTCGACGGCCAATACCGCGGTTCCTGGTGTGTCCGCTGTTCCGTGCATGTGATCATTGCTTATACAGCCCTCTCGCAGTGTCCGGAGCAAGTATGGTGGGTCTGACACACCGGTGTCAATGTGTTCTTTTTTCCATTTCCAGGAGTGTATAAAGGCAACGGGAAAATTGCCAATAACATGCGGCGTACCCGGGCTGTCACCCATCCAAATACTGTTCACCCCGGACGGTACTTGACTTCGGTGATCTGAGATGATGATGTTTGGTTTGTGGGGCGCTCAACTGCGTGGTTATCAGCGCCCGTACAATTACCCAATCTTTGCTCAGTCAAATTTCGCCACTTTCCTGGATGATGAGGAAATGATGAGGACAACACAAACACCCAGTCATCTCGAGGCAGGTGAAAATTCCTGACCCCGCTGGGAATCGAACCCGGGACCCCGTGCTCGGGAAGCGAGAACGCTACCGCGAGACCACGAGCGGCGGACTTCGGTGATCTGGAGGGAACCTACGTATCCACCGTGGCACTGCCGTTGACTAGGTTCCCAAAATGATAGACTGAAATTGGGAAAATAAATGGACTTGAAGTACAAACTGTTGATAAATCCTCATTCCTCGCCAGATTAGCCAGCATCTGACCTCCATACACTCCTGCACGCCAAGGAAAGTTATACCTGTACAATATTTTTGAGTGAAATGGCGACATTGTATCAGCTTCAGGTGGGTCAAAAGGAGCTGCATTTCCAGAAATACATTCCAAAGACGAAGTCTACACATTGGAGAAAACTTACAAAAATGATCTGTGAGATAAAGGAAATTCTATGTTTTATGCTTGAAGCAACATTTTTCATCTCCAGGATGGTAACTTTTTACATTTGCCCGTTATGAGACATTGTCTTATTCGTAGAATATCGTCTCCTTTTTCTTGTTAGCTAGATCATTTCAACGATTCCTTTATCGAAATATTGTGGAACCCGTTTACAGGACATGTATGCATGATTGTCGTTAACATTAATGAACACTTTACTTTTTAGTCCTACTCATGCATCTACACGTATTTCTGTAAGGGCTACCAGTTTTTAAGTAGAAATTTGAAAATGGAATATAAGTTGAACAAAAGAAATGGCTTTGAATGAGATTTAAAACTTGCTTCGCTACCTGTCAGATATTTATTATTATTGAGAAAATGATCAAAAGTTTTTGTTGCTCCGTACTGAACTCGTTTCTGAGGCTCTGGTACCTTCACTGATGAGTAATAAAAGTCGTTTTTCTCTCTACTGTTGTAGGTACGTGTATCACTGTCCTTCTAAAATTGTGCTGGGTTATTTATGACGAATTTCGTTTGTAAATATCTGTATAGTGCTGACGCATTTAAAATGCCCAGCTCCTTGAAGACGTCCATGGGTGAATATCATATAGTATTGTTACTAATCGCCTTTGTGCAATAAATACTTTTTTTCTGAGTGTTCAGTTACCCAAGAAAACTATTCCGTTGGACATTATTGAGTGGAAGTACGCGAAATTGTCAGGAGCATGACACATTTTATTTGAAAATCAGGAATCATACGAAGAACAAAACTAGCTAGATTTAATTGTTTGAGAAGCTCAGTAACATGCAACTTCCAGTTCAAGTTTTTGTCAAAATTTACAGCCAAAACTCTGAAGCATTCTACCTTGTTTACTGACTTCTGCTCATATGGTATGACTCTTATTTGTTGTATATAATTGTATGTAGTGTGCTTCTTTTTCTTCAGAGTTCAGGGACAGTCAATTTTCAGAGAACCACCTAATATTACTTTGGAAAATACCATTTACGAACTCTTCTGCTGGTTTCTCTCTAGTGGGATTTATCATAAGACTATAATTGTCCGCCAAAAGTAACAATTTTGCTTATTGACTGATAAGTGGAAGATCGCTCACATATATTTATGTATGTGTAAGGAATAGAGTGGGCCTGAAATTGAACCCTATGGAACACCCTTGGGCATTTTCCCCCCCGCCCCCTTCCCCCCTCCAGGCACTGAATTCTTCTACCTTTCCGACATTGTCTGAATTATTCAACACAACCAGCTGTGCATAAAGCCATCAGTTCCATGTAACTTGAGCTTTGTTTCGAAGAGCTTTTTGTGCCTTGTCCCACATCGGCACAGAGTCGGCATTGTTGTTAATGGATTGGCATTGTTAGTTTTATTGGCGACCAGCCTTCTTGCTGCTGTCTTGTTATCCCCCAGGATGGAATACATGTACCACGCCTGTCTCCGTGTAGTGTTATTCAAGTGAAAATGGGCGATAGTTTTCTAAATTTTTGCGAATCATGTAACTGAGGTAGCACCCTGCTACCAATTTGGTATTCACTTAGAGGGAACCATCCAAATAACGACATACGGCACACCGACCCTCGCCGTTAATTCGTCGGACGGATTCTATCCGTTGGTGGATCATCTCTCCGTCCCGGGAAAGGCGCTGTAACACTCACAGTGTAACTTTTGTACTCTGCTTTTTATGTGTGTGCATAATGTAGAGTGTATGTACACGGAACTGAAAAATGTTATTACCTACGCGCAAGTATATAAAGCTGCGGACTTACTTTGAATCACAATTCTTCCCAAAACCCTTTTCAAAATCCACAAATAGTCTCATCGTTATTTGATTCATTCATTTCTAGTAAATCTGTATTCAGAACTTAGTAGCTCAATCCCAGATAGAAATTTCCTAACCATTCAGTCCTACATCTGCTTCCCAACACACCTCGACTGATAATAATGCTCTATCTGTGAGCATCCTCAGGCAGAGACCGTGTAAGAACGCAACGATACATAGCGGATCAACATAGCTTGTCTCAGATACGTGCATATCGATAAGGTAACTGAAGGTAATAACGTCATGCATTTCGTTAATTGGCTTTAACGTTGAATCGTGATATGCAGAATGTATAATTTTTTAATGAGTTATGTCCTAGTAACTCCCTACGGATTCCTTTAAAAATAATTGACCTATATTACTATTTTTTACATGTAGCTTTTTAATGTAGAAAGGGGTTCAAATGGTTAAAATGTGTCTGAGCACTATGGGACTTAGCATCTGAGGTTATCAGTCCCGTGGAGCTTAGAACTGCTTAAACCAAACTAACCTGAGGACATCACACACATCCATGTCCGAGGCAGAATTCGGACCTGCGACCGTAGCGGTCGTGCGGTTCCAGACTGAAGCGCCTAGAAAAGGGAAAACTAGTGTTTGTGGGGAGTAGTGAAGCCAATAATTCCAATTTAAAATCTCTCACATTTATGACACCCAACGTACCACACATCAGTCAAAAGTTAAAAAATACATAATTGCAAGCTATATTGGAAGTAATACATTCAACAGTTACGAAAAAATGCACAATTTAGGCATACAAAGAACTAAGTCAGATAATTTCAAGTTCAGCAGAGCTATCTTTACAAAATGTGTACAGCCCTAAGATTTTTACCAATCCGTTATAACATGTTTCATGATACCATGTTTTACGTGTCTGCACTGGATCCAAACCTTCTTCCTCCTTTTGTCGTAAAAGTAGCTACCACACCGCAGTAAAGATGCTTATTGCAGGGTTTGGAGTGTACTTTGAGCGAGGCTTTCTTGTGAGCATTTACGAGACCCGATGTTGAGGCTGCTGATAAACCATATTACGCCCAAGTTTCTTAGGTGGCGTCTTCCCTTCATCCTCGTTCAGTCAGCCCCAAAGAGTTCTTCGTAGAATGTTAAATGTCCTCTAGCCTCCGAAACAATAATTCCAGATCTAACTGCTTCAATGGCCTTCCGCAGATTCTCAGTAGACTAATTTGCACGAAGATTATGACAGTACTTACCGATGTCGTTACCTAGAAGTGAAAAATGCAGATATGGCGTTATTACCTGCAGGTGTCTTATTACAGTTTTTATCAACTGTACTGAAAAATATTTAAATACTTTAAAATCTATTTACGTGCTGTAACACACGAAAGAATGTATTTTAATCACATAGTAATCGGAACATTAATTGAGATTACATTAGAAATTTATAGGTACCTCAAGTACACAGGGAAAATGTTCAGTGTCAATAGAAAGCATATGTTTAGCACGTGAACGCACTCTGGCGGTTGCCCAACTCACACTGAGGTTGGTGTTGCTGCAAAGACGGTACAAGCAGGCAGTGGAAACTCGACCCTGTGTTATTCGTTACTTACACTTTGATACCACCCTCGAAATACTTTCAAACTAACCATTAATATGCATTTGGCGTTAAAAACTGCACGGTGGTATTCTTCAGTTAATCTAAATGAAAGTAAGAATTTAACAATTCTTTAATAGCCAAGATAACAAGCACACCTCACAACAACTATAACTTGTTGCATAAAATTCTAAATATTCACATTTGAACAGTACTGTATAACGCCGTCGCCACTTCCTACGGTATGAGCACAGGAGCTCTGAGGCTGCATCTATTTCCCGCTGCACTCGCAGGAGAACACAAGTTATCCACTGTGACAGGCGCCGTTGCTAGGTGTCTGGATGGAAACAAAGGAACATTGTCTACCGCAGGTAGGCTGCCGCGGCGCTCGTTGCACCTACGCCGACGGGCAGCCGGTGCAGGGGCGGTCAGGCGCTCCATGTGTTACCCCGGCGGTGATGCATTGGCGGCAGCAGGCGGCTCGCCTTATAACATACGCGCGCCGGAGATGGATGCGCCCGCCTGGAACCTTACTCGGAAATAAATTCCCTGAAGGAGCCGCGATGAATGGCCTCCGGCCGCCGCCACGGGGCGCCTGCCCCTTTTTCTGCCCATAAATTGGCAACCGCCGTCGCCTGCTGCCCAGTTATCTAATGACCTCGCATGATTTATGGCCGAATTTGAGAGCAACTTTATGAGGCCGACTTTATCACCGACGCTGGTCTCTCTTCTCTCCTTCCCTCCTCTTCTCCCTCCTCCCCTCAGTCCTGCCTTCCTCTCCTTCTCCCTTCAACCCTTATACGCATCTCCATCTATACCCTTCCCTGTCTACTGCCCATTCTCCTTCACTAGTGGTCACCACCGTCTCCCTCTCGCTTCCTCTCCCGCTTTCCATTTCCCGTTTCTTCCCACCTACCTCCCCCTCTCCCCCTCGTTCTTACCCCGTTTTCATTGCGGGTTAGTGTCTCCGACGTCGGCAAGGACTCACTCTCTCTCTGTCTATCGGCTTCCTTTATGGCATGTTGGCCGGTCACAGGAAACCGCCTCGGTTACTTGTTATTGCCTGTAAAATATTTACAGCTGCGCCCGTAAAAAATATACGACCGTTCATTAAAACGGAAAGCCGATAGTAACTAAAAGAAGTCACAGCCTAACGGACCGCTGCAAATAAGGCCATAACTCGCTTCCTGTTATGGAATCTCGTGTCTGGTGCGCTGAGGCCGGGTTGTGAAATTGGTGAATGGCGTGTACATGTGGCTGCCGTCTTGGCGGCTGTGTCTGGCTAGATAAACTACGGCAAGACTTGAGGAGCACTAAAGGTTGGAGTTACGTACGGAACCTGTGCGTATATCTTTCCTTTGACGACTCTCTTTCACTTATCTCTCGTTCCTGGGGAGGTTCATGCAAGAGGTACCTGACGTTGGAAACTTCTCCACCCGGTAAACTTCAGTCCTAAGCCTCCTTGCAGCGGAGTTGTTGTGAACCATCAGATTTAATTTGACGATCATTCCGTGCCCGGAAAATAAGCTGAATGACTTCTATTTTGAATGATACAGAGGAACGTACATAAGGTGTGGAGGGGCTGCGAGAGACACCTAACCCTTTAACTCGTTAGTGCATCAAAATTTCTTACATATCTATAAAACAAAATAAACCTCATCTAGACAGACGTTAATGCAACCACACTTTCTTCGAAACCAACAAACTGCAACGTACGACTAATTAAACAGGTATCATTCCGGAGCATTTCTCTGTTGGCAGAGGCGTAAAGTTCCATGTGGTGTGTCAACCAACCCACCGCAAGGACAGATACACCTCAATTTTAATTCTGTAATAGAAGTTTCTTCCGATTTTCGAGGAGACAAAAGGGAATTATAGCCTATGCTCTACATATACAATATACTTTCTCGCCAATTTCTGCGCCGGTATTTAGAGTAAAGGTTATTGGCGCTGTCTCTTTGGTTTTGATTCGGATATAAATAATTCTGTCGCTGAACCGTTCACAGTAGCTCATTCTTCGCCTTACTTTCTCATACTCGTACACAGTAAAACAAAGCAAGACGGAAGTATTATACAACAGTAGAAATCAGACTAAAGAAAAAGTTAACACCATAACTGGGGGTTCGGATGCTCTACTTCGAAAACTTATAGAAGCCAGAACTATGGAAGAATATAGGTTCGCCAATAGGAATGAGAGAGGAGAACGGCTCCTTCTGTTCTACGATAGATTTTAGTTACGAAAATTAAAAGGTAATCTATGAAAGACCAGGAAGCAAAGTAAGATGCAAGATGTATTACATCATGGTGGGAAAGAGACCCCAATATCAGATTTTTTTATTTTAAAGGGTACACAAAGTGAATACAGAACCAGATAAGATTAAAATTCAGGGTAAAAAAGTAAGTACAATAATAATTGTTGATGACAACATCGTTTACGATTTAGTGTTACAGAAGATTGCTAATAGCTGAGGGGATCTTTGAGACTATAAACGAAAAGTAATTTATAATCAACGCGTACTAGCAGAAGGAATGAAATGATAAGACGTATGTTACAGGGTATAGCATGCATGGAACTAGTGAAAGCTGTAGAAGGCCAAACTCGTGGAGCCCAATTGAGATTATAAAATATGAATCAAATAATTAAGTATGATTTATATACAGGATGAGTTTCCTGTCCCTAATGAAGTCGTTTTATGCAACGTGCGTTCTATATCTGCTCTTCAAATACCACGGGGGGATTTTAATATTCTGTTAGTCCTACAGAAAAAATCAACAGGACCTTTTTGTAGGAAATTTATTGTAGTTACATTTTATATGGGAATACGTTTCCGCTGAAAGTTTCGGTTTTCGAGTTATTCACGACAAATGCACAAAAGTGACGTTGAAACGTATCTCTACTCCACATTCGTCCCTCGCCAGCTTTTCTAATATGTTGTTCATAGCACTGTCTCCTACCACTGTACAAAAATATCCGACTACACGAACAATTTTCGATATTCGACATTTTTTGCTCCCTATTGATTGGACTATTACGCCACCAGTAAAGTCGTCTATTTCTTTAATATTACCTTTTCAATGTGCCCCTGAGGGTGGTAAAAGAAACAGTACTTTTATATAAACGTTACAATAAAACTAATTACGTTGACATTTCGATCCAAACTCGTCCCTTAAAAGCACAGTAGTTTAGTAGTCAAGACGTCTTACGAATACAACCATGTCATTGTTTATTTTTTGCTGTTAAAATTCACAAAATTGTAGGTAAAGTTTACAGAAATGTCAGTTTTACAATTCGTAGATGCTCGAATAAGCCGGTGGCTTACTAAGTCAAAAAAGATAGAATATGGGAAATAATTCGTGCAGCTGCAAATTATTGTAGAGTGGTAGGAGGGAGTCCTTTGAACAACATATTAGAAATTCTCACCAGTGAGCACAGAGTGTGGGAGTGGGGTTTCGTTTGAAGGTCACTTATGTCAGCTGTTCTTGAATAACGCGAAAACTACGGCCTCTGGCAGAAACGTATTCCAGTACAAAATTTAACTACATTAAATTTCCGACATAAGGTTCTGTACATTGTTTCGGCAGGACCAATAGTTCTCAAGAGCATCGCGGGTAGTTTTCGGAGGCCAGTTATAGAATTGAGGGTTGCATGAAACGACACTGATCGGGACACCTGAATCACCCGGTATATAATTCTTCGAGATCGAGGAGACTGATACAGGGGAATATATGGTGGTGACCGTATCAAAACAGACTAATGGCAGTTCATCTCCTCCCCCCCCCCCTCCAAAATGAGTATTATGTACTACAGTGTCATCCTCTGTGCCCTATCCTAAGCGCCAACGAAAAATTGTGGGATGAAGGAGGGCGTCGCTTGCGTGCCACATCGATTTGGCCAAATTTTCGAAAGTTTTCACCGTGTATTCCGCCGTTTCTTTAGCGAGCCTTACCGGGAAAACTCACCTGCAGGCTAAACTCCTTAATAAAAGAAAAAGAGGTTCTATAAGATACTGGCTTTGTTTCTGGCGTCGGTGAAACGGATAGCGAAGTTATCTGGAAGCCTTTCAGTCACAACGTACAGCATCTTCACCCCGATTTCAGTCGATTTTTTGTTTCATTCGTTTCTGAAGGGACTACCTCACATGCTATCAGAATACTCTGTTCAGCTATTTACGACCATCACTGGTATTTTACCAACATGATGACTAAGGTCCTCTCAACTGACTTTTTAAGCTGACTTTCTGCTGTGGTGTGTCTCCCGTTAGACGGAGCTCTGTAGACAAGTCTGAGGAAAGTTGCTCTTTGTTTCTACACAAATTATACACACGGAGATTATACGAGGATGTTTAACTAGTGATTGACGGAACGCGTCTGCGTCGACATATTTCCGGTGGTGATATGGATGTCTGCTCCAATTTACAGGGTCGACAGTTGTATTTCTGCGTTCCAGAGCATTATTACGCAGGCAGGACAAGAAACTATGTCGTCAATTACCGCCTGCTGAAGACCAGACTGTGGAAATTCCACTTAGTCCTATCCGGTTACGACATTATTTTTAAGCACTCTAAGGCGTTATTTCTTAACAAGTACCAAGAATTCTCCCGAGTTAATAAATATTCCGTAACGTCTTCAAGGTTCCTGTATTTAAATGAGCCTGATGAATATAAAAAGAAATTGATAAAAAACTCGGGGAAACTGGTGTAAGTAGGCTGTTTATGTTTTCTTTATGTAAGTAGGCTGTTTATGTTTTCTTATTGGCAACGTTACGTAGCGCTCTGTATGAAAATCACTGGCTGTACTGTGTGCAGTCTGTGGCTAGTTTGCATTGTTGTCTGCCATTGTAGTGTTGGGCAGCGGCAGCTGGATGTGAACAGCGCGTAATGTTGCGCAGTTGGAGGTGAGCCGCCAGCAGTGGTGGATGTGGGGAGAGAGATGGCGGAGTTTTATAATTTGTCATGAACTGCTATATATATTATGACTATTAAGGTAAATACATTGTTTGTTCTCTATTAATATCTTTCATTTGCTAACTATCCCTATCAGTAGTTAGTGCCTTCCGTAGTTTGAATCTTTTATTTAGCTGGCAGTAGTGGCGCTCGCTGTATTGCAGTAGTTCGAGTAATGAAGATTTTTGTGAGGTAAGTGATTTCTGAAAGGTATAGTTTAATGTTACTCAGGGCCATTCTTTTGCAGGGATCTTTGATAGTCAGATTGCGTTGCGCTAAAAATATTGTGTGTCAGTTTAAGCACAGTCTTGTATAAATTGTTCTAAGTGGACGTTTCACTGGGAGTTTCACTCTCGATACATTTCGGGATGTTGCCACAATTAATCTGAAATGCCCATGTCTTCAAACGTTGCGTAAACAGTTTTTACATTATTTATAGTAATGCTGAAAATCATACGTAAAAGATATGTGCCAAGATGGCTTTCATTCTTAGCGACACCACTGCTCTCATGTGTGTTACATTAACAAGAACATTGAAAACTTAGTTAAGCTGACTTAACTCTACATATAAACCATGCATTTGAAATAATTATTGTTACACTTCTTTATACTATAGTTTCATCCAAGAGACCGCATTAAATTTTTCGGGGGACCAATTGTAGTCTGGTTGCTAAGAAAGTGTCACATGAAAACCAGAAGACACTTTTTTTAGCCGCATACTTCCACCGTCCTTGAACATTTAGGTAATTATAGTAGCTAGACAGCAGTTTGAGCAGTGCCTTCTACATCCTGTGAACGCCTTTCGATTCATCCAGTCCATGACACGAGGTTCTGAAATATTCGTCAGTCCTTACGCGTTTCCCCCTTCTTGGGAGATCGGTTTAATCACGTTGTACATCCTTCTTTTCGATTTATCGCTGATGACGTATTGTATAAGTTTTAATTTTGTTTTGAACTTAGTGAGCGAACCGAATGTGGCATTCACCATTGTCAGATTAAAAAAAATATTAAGATTATTGTTCTTGTTTAAGTGTAAATCCTACCGGTTGTAGCATTACGCCGCTTTCACACTATACGGTTTTGACCGTACGGCAAAAAGCCGTACGAGTTTTAGCCGTGCCTGTGTTGCTTTCACATTACACGGCTTTTTGACGTGACCAGTTGTTGGTGTCTATTCAGTTTGCTTAATGTGTGTATCAAGATGAACCGTAAACGAGTTGTTGCTTTGTGGTTGCTTCATCGTCGCCGCAAAAGAAAAGGTCGTCTTTTGTGGGTACACCCCATTAACCAGAGAAGAGACGAAGTGGGTTTATTTTATACACTCTTTGAAGATTTGAGGAACGACGGAAATAAATTCTTTAACTATTTCCGAATGTCTATTACCTCGTTTGACGAATTACATAGAAAACTAAAGGATGTGTTACAACGACAAAACACACAATTCCGCAATTGCATCCAACCTGTTCAAATGCTGGCTATCACGTTAAGGTAATTTAATACATAAAAACTAGTTCTGTTTATTTACTTATTTATTTGTGTTTTACATTTTTATTACGCTCAGATTATGAAGTAGAAAAGTCAATATCAATATCAGCAGTTGAAACCAAAGAGTTTGTAGCAGGACTGACTGTACTGTCACTTTGTGGCGACAGGCTCTCTGCAAAAACGTTGTAGAACTGCGTTGTTGATGGTGGGCCTTCATGGCTACTTGTGGAAGGCGAAGGGTATGGTGGTGGCACTTTATTAATTCGTTGATAAGAACTGCGACCTTGAGAAGTCTGTAATGGTTGTTCGAGAAAAGTAGTTGGGTTTGGTGCAGCTGGAGGAGGACGAATCTGATGCGTATGGTAAGAGGATATTGGAGCAGCATTTTCCATAGGTGAATAAGAATAAGCTTGAAATCTATTATTATAGGGCATGGGAGGTGTGTAATGGGTAAATGGAGGAGGTTGAGCTGTCAATATATTTCTCCTTTCATATATATTTTCTATAACTTTGAGGACTCCCATCTGAAACTGAAGATAATCCTGTTCATCAAATTTTTCCAGATGAGGCTTCAGACTAAGTAAAAATGACATTTTGCTGCAAGGTTTGTCTTCTTCCAGAGCTCGTAATATTTTCATTTCGATTGCATCAGGTTTTCTATGTTTTCTGTTTGTATGGCACTCGCTTTTGGATGTTTGTTGTGTGGGTGCTGTATCAAATGGCCCAGAAACATTCTCAGTATTTTCGACGGAGCCCTGCGTTTCTATATCTTCTTCCAGTCTGGCGGTGCGTTCCGATTGAAAACTGTCCTCCGTCTCTCGAGCATCATACAGCTTTTTTAGAAACTGCAGCTGATCAGAATATACATACTTTTTCTTTTTCTTTGCTGCTGAGCCACTTTTTTTCGCAGCTTGAATTTTTATGTTTGACTTCACAAAGGAGTCTCGTAGATTGGTCCACCTCCGTATTACTTCTATACCTACATCAAAAGGAAACAAAACTGTATGAAAACATTTTAATTTTGTATAGAAAAAAGCAAAACTGTAACAAAAAATGTCCACTGCAAACTAAATGTCACTGATTTTTTTTCGTTTTGTTCAGGTATCTGGCAAGCGGTTGTTCCTTCACTGACTTACATTTCCAGTACAGAATTGGGATTTCTACAGCAAGTAAAGTGGTTAATGATGTATGCACAGCAATTTGGTCATCACTGCGGGAAGAATGTATACAAAGACCGACCAAAGAGGTATGGGAATCAATAGCGGCTGGATTTGAACGTACTGCTAATTTCCCCCACTGCTTAGGAGCGGTGGATGGAAAACATATCCGTCTTACTGCCCCATTTAATAGCGGATCAATGTACTTCAATTACAAAGAATACTTTTCTGTGGTTCTGATGGCTGTAGCGGATTCCAACTACAGGTTCATTTATGTCGACGTAGGAAGTTATGGCAAAGACTGTGACTCTTCAGTGTTCAGACGGTCCAGTTTATGGAAGTCAATAGAAAGTAATTCCCTGGAATTTCCAGACGTCCAATGTCTGCCTGGTACGGAAGGTCCAAAAGTACCCTACTTCTTCGTGGGAGACGCAGCATTTGGCCTACACACGCATTTGCTCCGGCCTTTTGGGGGAACAAACTTGACAGTTGAGAAACGTGTATTTAATTACCGTTTGTGCAGAGCAAGGAGGTATGTGGAATGTGCTTTTGGCATCCTCACCAATAAGTGGCGGTTGTTTCACCGACCTTTAAATGTTCATCCAGATTTTGCAGTAAAAATGGTTAAAGCTTGCATTGTTTTACACAATTTTGTACGTCAGAGAGATGGATTTATAATTGAAGACACCACATCCTTCACTGGTTTGGAAGACTTAGCCCAAGATGCCAACATAAGAGGAGGACTGACAGCCAACGCCATAAGGAACACTCTTTGTAAATATTTTATGACAAATGCTGGAAGCGTGTCATGGCAGATGTCAAAGATATAAATTAACAAGCCTTTTCCTTTTTGTAGATTGTTTGTGAAAGCCTGCGACTGTATAGTAAATAGTTTTCTTTATAAATAAATTACTGCTACCACTCACGTTTTTAATCGTTTTGTTTATATTTTGTACGACGCGTTTCGGGAAATAATTCCGATCTTCAAGTGCGTTTTTTTCTCTAAGTTTTCATTATGTGTAGTGTTTTTTTATTTGTGAGGTCTTGTGCGTGTTTCTCTTATAAATTACAGTAAAGAAAACAGAATGCAAGACCTGACACATAAAAAGACACCACACATGATGAAAACTTAGAGAAAAACGCACTTAAGGATGGGAATTATTTCCCGAAACGCGTCGTGCAAAATATAAACAAAACAAAAAAAACGTGACTGGTAGCAGTAATTTACTTATAAACAAACGATTTACTTTTAGAATAAAATTTATAACGTTAAATAAAAACTGTTTAAAACGTATTAAATGTAATATTAATATATTAAATAAATACTTACCAAACGCATTTTTATCTTTGTCTTCCATCTCATCAAAATCTTGCTTCAGTGCTACGCAAACTTCCCGCCAAGCATTCTTTGTAGCAATACGATCTCTATACGCATCTAGAGTTTTGTCCCACAGAACAGGTCTTACTTCCACCAAGGTTATCAAAAGTTCAGTATCAATTTCATCCATTCTTCTACACTTTTCAGTAAACAAGAATAAACACAAATGAATAAAACGACACTACAACGAACTAGTCGACGCCGTACGGCTCAAAACCGTCCAGTGTGAAAGCATGCACTTAGTCACGTAGGCCACTGTTGTCGAACTTGCCGTACGGCGACCGTCTGTTGTAGTGGCAAGACACGGCTGCAGCACGGCACGGCAGCGGCATTTTGCCGTCGCCGTATAATGTGAAAGGCGCCATACATTTCTTCACACCTACAGCCGTACGGCTTTTTGCCGTACGGTCAAAACCGTATAGTGTGAAAGCGGCGTTACTTGGCTACTACGGAACAATGGAGCAACTGCTTCGCCCAGCCAGAACGCTTGGTGAAACATATAGATGATTGTGTCTGAACTATTAGTTTGTAATCTCTGATCAGATGGAAAGACGCAAGAAGCTTATTTTGTTTAATGTATCTGGCCACTAGAAGCAACAACCTGAACTGCTACTAAAGAATAAGGCTGTCATTCATTAGGTTGTATTACCGGTTCTTTAGAACTTTGGTTCAACATCAAGTGATTTCAGATGTTATGGAAAGACGCGACATACGTGATACTGTAACACTTATTCCGTTACTTAATGAGAGTGAGCTGTTATTTGTGGGTTATGGATGGTTAAGAAGCAAACCTCATCTGTATTTTTTGCTTATGATGTTAGTAAACGATGTCTAAAGATGGAGGTTTACATTTTCTAGCAGTAAAAGGTACCGATTCATCCTCTGAACTTCGTATATTTTTCAATTAGGATTTAAATTTACACTGATTTAGAATTTTATGGAAGAACGGTGTTTCTGTAAGATAAATAGGCATCTCTGTTAACAAGGTCACGTATCTATAACACTGTTCAATGGACAGTATCGTTTAAAGGATTTAAACGGTGATAGTAGCGGTTTGTTTTGTAGAAATGGATTACTTTTCTCTATCTTTTTCTCAGAGCTACAAATTATTTTATGAAATCTCATCTTGAGCTATTATGATATAAAAAAAAGGAAAAAATAAGATTTAGTCTACATAATCACACAATTTCATTTAGTATATTCTTTGGAACTAAACTATCACATTTATGGTAAACGGGAAAGAAACTGTTCAATATTACTCGTTAAAGCAGTGAGCAGTTAAAGCATACGAAATATATGGGAATACCAACAATATCCGTGGTGGTGGCTTTTGTACTTGCCTGGAAATAAAGACTCACTGGATCGTGGGAACTGTTAGTGATGACAACAGTCATTAGAGTGCCTTAAATTTTATTAACATTTTAATAAAAAACACTGTTTAAATTGCTTTGCTGCCATTCACAGTTACAGATAATTATGAAAACAGTAAGTGGTACATGGGTCTGATTAATTAAAATAATAAACCACTTTGCAAATCTCGGCTAGTAAGTATAGTTAGTGTACACAACAGCGTCATTATTTATGAGAAACTGTAAAATCATAATAGTTGATCTGTTGTAACAACCTCATTATTACCTAGTCGTGTTTAGTAATTCCATCGAAACTGAATGTTGTGAACTATCTTTCTAATTGTTCTCGTTCAATCCTGAGTAGGATCATTAGTCTTCCCTCTCTGTAGTGGGTATGAGTGTCATACGGATGTCTGTGTGGAGTCCTGTGCAGTACGTTTTGGTGTTTGTGTTTTGGTAAGTGAGGATGAAAATGAGAAGATAACAGTGAACCTACTGACATCGAGGCTCATTTATCTCATTTTCCTTCAACGTACACTATAATTAATCTATTACAGTTTTTACTTACAAGTACAGAATAACAGTTCAAGTTCCTCAGCTAGTAGAATTTTTAGTGATGAAGTTCATTGTTATGGCTTATTATTTGGAACGAAAATAGTTAATTGCTACGAACGTCACTAATCGCTCCATTACACTTCCTAACGGTAGATAGTAACTGAGCAGCTTCCATTAAAAGAGCTGTGTGGGGTATATTCCTTACTTTCCGAGTGATTATGGTATTACGTTAAAAACAGAAGTCGCAATAATATGAATCTAAGATGTAAATAAGAGACCACGGCTTAGTACATTCAGAGTGTTTCATTCTTTCTTTCTTTTTTTTTTTTTCACGACACGTTTAGGAGGCTTTGCTTCATTATCATGTGGCACGTGCGTTGCTTCCGAAAACTCACGACATCTTAATCTACTTTTTTTCATCACTGTGATTGCTGAGTGTTGTTGACAGAATGCTTTTAATAGAAAAGTGTATAAAAAATGAGTTAAAATCTATAAAAAGATCCTATCACTTGATCTGTAACTTTATAATAATTTTTGCATATCGTAAAACGGAAAATCGTACAGCATCTCTGTATGACAAACACGCTATATACTTGTAATATTACTGGTAAAGTTTGCGAAAAATGAGTGTGTAAAGCAGAAATGCAGTGCTCTCCTCCAAGGGCTCCTTCGAATGAAAGTTATATACTTAATACTGTAAGTAACCACAACGGAGGGGTATCTGTTGAGAGGCCAGACAAACGTGTGGTTCCTGAAGAGGGGCAGCTGCCTTTTCAGTAGTTGCAAGGGCAACAGTCTGGATGATTGACTGATCTGGCTTTGTAACAATAACCAAAACGGCCTTGCTGTGCTGGTACTGCGAACGGCTGAAAGCAAGGGGAAACTACGGCCGTAATTTTTCCCAAGGGCATGCAGCTTTACTGTATGATTAAATGATGATGGCGTCCTCTTGGGTAAAATATTCCGGAGGTAAAATAGTCCCCCATTCGGATCTCCGGGCGGGGACTACTCAAGAGGATGTCGTTATCAGGAGAAAGAAAACTGGCGTTCTACGGATCGGAGCGTGGAATGTCAGATCCCTTAATCGGGCAGGTAGGTTAGAAAATTTAAAAAGGGAAATGGATAGGTTAAAGTTAGATATAGTGGGAATTAGTGAAGTTCGGTGGCAGGAGGAACAAGACTTCTGGTCAGGTGACTATAGGGTTATAAACACAAAGTCAAATAGGGGCAATGCAGGAGTAGGTTTAATAATGAATAGGAAAATAGGAATGCGGGTAAGCTACTACAAACAGCATAGTGAACGCATTATTGTGGCCAAGATAGATACGAAGCCCACACCTACTACAGTAGTACAAGTTTATATGCCAACTAGCTCTGCAGATGACGAAGAAATTGAAGAAGTGTATGATGAAATAAAAGAAATTATTCAGATAGTGAAGGGAGACGAAAATTTAATAGTCATGGGCGACTGGAATTCGAGTGTAGGAAAAGGGAGAGAAGGAAACGTAGTAGGTGAATATGGATCGGGGCTAAGAAATGAAAGAGGAAGCCGCCTGGTAGAATTTTGCACAGAGCACAACTTAATCATAGCTAACACTTGGTTTAAGAATCATGATAGAAGGTTGTATACATGGAAGAACCCTGGAGATACTAAAAGGTACCAGATAGATTATATAATGGTAAGACAGAGATTTAGGAACCAAGTTTTAAATTGTAAGACATTTCCAGGGGCAGATGTGGACTCTGACCACAATCTATTGGTTATGACCTGTAGATTAAAACTGAAGAAACTGCAGAAAGGTGGGAATTTAAGGAGATGGGACCTGGATAAACTGAAAGAACCAGAGGTTGTACAGAGTTTCAGGGAGAGCATAAGGGAACAATTGACAGGAATGGGGGAAAGAAATACAGTAGAAGAAGAATGGGTAGCTTTGAGGGATGAAGTAGTGAAGGCAGCAGAGGATCAAGTAGGTAAAAAGACGAGGGCTAGTAGAAATCCCTGGGTAACAGAAGACATATTGAATTTAATTGATGAAAGGAGAAAATATAAAAATGCAGTAAATGAAGCAGGCAAAAAGGAATACAAACGTATCAAAAATGAGATCGACAGGAAATGCAAAATGGCTAAGCAGGGATGGCTAGAGGACAAATGTAAGGATGTAGAGGCTTATCTCACTAGGGGTAAGATAGATACTGCCTACAGGAAAATTAAAGAGACCTTTGGAGATAAGAGAACCACATGTATGAACATCAAGAGCTCAGATGGAAACCCAGTTCTAAGCAAAGAAGGGAAAGCAGAAAGGTGGAAGGAGTATATAGAGGGTCTATACAAGAGCAATGCACTTGAGGACAATATTATGGAAATGGAAGAGGATGTAGATGAAGATGAAATGGGAGATACGATACTGCGTGAAAAGTTTGACAGAGCACTGAAAGCCCTGAGTCGAAACAAGGCCCCAGGAGTAGACAACATTCCATTGGAACTACTGACGGCCTTGGGAGAGCCAGTCCTGACAAAACTCTACCATCTGGTGAGCAAGATGTATGAAACAGGCGAAATACCCTCAGACTTCAAGAAGAATATAATAATTCCAATCCCAAAGAAATCAGGTGTTGACAGATGTGAAAATTACCGAACAATCAGTTTAATAAGCCACAGCTGCAAAATACTAACACGAATTCTTTACAGACGAATGGAAAAACTAGTAGAAACCGACCTCGGGGAAGATCAGTTTGGATTCCGTAGAAATACTGGAACACGTGAGGCAATATTGACCCTACGGCTTATATTAGAAGCTAGATTAAGGAAAGGCAAACCTACGTTTCTAGCATTTGTAGACTTAGAAAAAGCTTTTGACAATGTTGACTGGAATACTCTCTTTCAAATTCTAAAGGTGGCAGGGGTAAAATACAGGGAGCGAAAGGCTATTTACAATTTGTACAGAAACCAGATGGCAGTTATAAGAGTCGAGGGACATGAAAGGGAAGCAGTGGTTGGGAAGGGAGTAAGACAGGGTTGTAGCCTCTCCCCGATGTTATTCAATCTGTATATTGAGCAAGCAGTAAACGAAACAAAAGAAAAATTAGGAGTTGGTATTAAAATCCATGGAGAAGAAATAAAAACTTTGAGGTTCGCCGATGACATTGTAATTCTGTCAGAGACAACAAAGGACTTGGAAGAGCAGTTGAACGGAATGGATGGTGTCTTGAAGGGAGGATATAAGATGAACATCAACAAAAGCAAAACAAGGATAATGGAATGTAGCCAAATTAAGTCGGGTGATGTTGAGGGTATTAGATTAGGAAATGAGACACTTAAAGTAGTAAAGGAGTTTTGCTATTTGGGGAGCAAAATAACTGATGATGGTCAAAGTAGAGAGGATATAAAATGTAGACTGGCAATGGCAAGGAAAGCGTTTCTGAAGAAGAGAAATTCGTTAACATCGAGTATAGATTTAAGTGTGAGGAAGTCATTTCTGAAAGTATTTGTATGGAGTGTAGCCATGTATGGAAGTGAAACATGGACAGTAAATAGTTTGGACAAGAAGAGAATAGAAGCTTTCGAAATGTGGTGCTACAGAAGAATGCTGAAGATTAGATGGGTAGATCACGTAACTAATGAGGAAGTATTGAATAGGATTGGGGAGAAGAGAAGTTTATGGTACAACTTGACCAGAAGAAGGGATCGGTTGGTAGGACATGTTCTGAGGCATCAAGGGATGACCAATTTAGTATTGGAGGGCAGCGTGGAGGGTAAAAATCGTAGGGGGAGACCAAGAGATGAATACACTAAGCAGATTCAGAAGGATGTAGGTTGCAGTAGGTACTGGGAGATGAAGAAGCTTGCACAGGATAGAGTAGCATGGAGAGCTGCATCCAACCAGTCTCAGGACTGAAGACCACAACAACAACAACTGTAAGTAGGCTGTTTAGGTTTTTATGCTGGTAACGCCACGTAGCGCTCTGTATGAAATTCACTGGCTGCGCTGTGTGCAGTTTGTGGCTGGTTGGCATTGTTGGAATATTCGCTATTGTAGTGTTGGACAGTTGGATGTGAACAGCGCGTAGCGTTGCGCAGTTAAGAGGTGAGCCACCAGCAGTGGTGGATGTGGGGAGAGAGATGGTGGAGTTTTGAGAGCGGACGATCTGGACGTGTGTCCATCAGAAAGAGTAAATTTGTAAGACTAGAAATCATGAACTGATATATATATATTTTATGACTTTTGAACACTATTGAGATAAATACATTGTTTGTTCTCTACCAAAATCTTTCATTTGATAACTATGCCTATCAGTAGTTAGTGCCTTCAGTAGGTAGAATCTTTTATTTAGCTGGCAGCATTGGCGCACGCTGTATTGCAGTAGTTTAGAGGTTATTGTTAGTCAGGGCCATTCTTTTGTAGGGATTATTGAGTCAGACTGTGTTGCGCTAAAAATATTGTGTGTCAGTTTAGTGTTGATCAGACAAGTAAACAGAGTAATGTGTGAGTACATTCAGTTTTGCTCAGCTCTTTGAAAATCAAATAACGTAGAGGTTTATCAGCACAGTCATTTATAAATTTTTACTAAGGGCATGTTTCAATACATTGTTGATGTTTCGACATTGGTGGTTCCTCTGGACCAGTGAGCCACAACTAAATACCTGGTCTACCACCTGATAACGCAGCAAAATGTCTTAAACGTATAATAAATTTTTTAAAAAAACTTTAGCTTTAATGACTGGCTACGTTGTGTTTCGTGTTTGCTTGAAACAAACTGTCTCAAACATGTACAACTTAGTTGTGTCAGCAAAACATAGGACAAAAATAGTGCTACTTATTTCGATGTTCTGATAGTGTAGACTGCTAAGAAGTGGTGGTCATGGTGATTGTCTAACAATTAACTGTTGGATGTCATTTACGAAAACAAACATCAGCAGCATTTCAGGTGAACGACTTCTTTTGCCTTGGGCGCAGATACTGGTCAAAATCTGGGAAACTCGTAATTTTGTAAATAATTCTTATTTTATTATACTGGGACCAAAGCTGATAAGTCTGCCTTTACACCCCAGGTTGGATAATATAATAAATCGGCGAACATTTCTATTGTCTTGGGCACATAATCGAGGAGAGATGATCACCGTTCTCATGAAGTTCCACTCAAGCACGTGTTTCTAAACTTTCTACATTCATGTTGTATCTCAAACGAAAATTGCTCGTGACTAGTTCGAGGCGACAAGACTGTCAGGAAAATACATGTCGAGTGAGCTCAATGTTTCCCCAGGACTAGTTTCATCCAGCTACGTGTCTATTCTCTGTCGGTAAACAAGACCTGTCATGAGCATCGATTGCTAGTTGAGGGACCGGGTCACGCACACTGACGTCAATTGACGTGCGGGGCTACGAGTAGACGCCGTGAGACGTTCTATCGATACATCACATCGGGAACAATAAAACGCAGCTCACCGGTGGTAGAGATATCTGGGAAGGCATATGTACAGCATGAATCCCGCCTCGTAATGTTCTGTAGCGTCGAGAAACATTGCACATCTGATAGTGCGACGATCACGTTCAGGTAGCAAGTAGAAAGTACTCGTTATTTATTCTATCTACCTAACAGATGTTGCTTAGCTTTCACCAAGCTTTAACCAAGTACCAGAGATTTTTCTGCAAACTTTAGCATAACGTAGTACAAATAATATGTGAAAAATAATCGATCGTGTAGTAGCAAGGGGGGGAGGGGGGGGGGGAATACTGATGCCGCTGTTGCCGCTACCACTATACACAAAATTCGAACCCTCAAAAGCGCAATTTACTACTGATTAAAAAGCTACCTTGGTGTTGCATTTCACCGTTAGGCATAAACGACCAGGTGGAAAGTCACCCCCGCAAGAACAGGTAACCTCAGTTTTAAATGTATTTCTACTATGTAATTTGTTATTAAATCTGCATACACTGATCGTCCAAGAAATTCCGAGACTGATTTTATTCATGGAATACGAGTGACGTCAGTGCAGTATCTACGGTGACAGCTTCAAGTAACAACTGTAAACAACAGATTTGTATTCGACCAGTCAGTTGAGAACAGGCAGTGTTAATCAGTGGATGTGCGACCGTGGCGTGTCAAATTATTGTTTAACAAATCGCAATCAGACAATGAACAGAACGTCTCTAAATGAGGTGTTAAACACATTAGGCTAGAATGTTTTTAAGAAGAGAAAAGCATGTGCAAAGTTTTTTCCGCATACCTTGATCGTCACAGAAAGAAAAACGACGCGTTGACTCTTGACGCGACTCGACTGAAATGAGAAACGAGGTCAGTTCTTTACTGCCAAAAACGTTCACGAGTGACGAAACTTGGAATTATCAGTTCGAAGCTCCACAAAACGACAAGGACCAGAATGTTGCTCTGACAACTGGCCAAGACCGAAGAAGTTGCGTGATTGATTTGCGTCTTGAACAACCCCTCAAAGAAGAATTTTTCTTACCGTTTCGCATGATCTCTATGTTCTGTGCGTTAGATTCAAGTGGTGGAAGACTGTATGGAACACCTGAAGCATCTTAACTTTTCTCTACTTTTGTGTTAATCCAGTCTCGAAACCATTTGGACGCACAACGTGTAGTTATATCGTCGAATCTATTTTATTGAGACCGACACCTCTGTCTCAGTATTTGTGACTTCATTACTCACAGATTAGATTCTCATATTTAATATTCGCAAATAGAGACGGAATCTAAGAGGTGAATATTGAAGATATGACAGCTGACTAGTTTCCTGAAATTAAGTTAATTTTCCAATTTGTCTTTTGCAAATAGCACGAGATACACTATGTGATCAAAAGTATCCGGACACCCACAGAAACACACATTATTCATATTAGGTGCATTCTGCTGCCACCTACTGCCAGATACTCCATACCAGCGACCTCAGCAGTCCTTAGACATCGTGAGAGAGCAGAATGGGACGCTCTGTGGAACTCATGGACATCGAACGTGGTCAGGTGATTGAGTGTCACTTGTGTACGCGAGATTTCCACAACCCTAAACATCCTTAGGTCCACTGTTTCGGATGTGATACTGAAGTGGAAACGTGAAGGGACGCGTACAGCACAAAAACGTACAGCCCGACCTCGTCTGTTGACTGACAGAGACTGCCGACAGTTGAAAGGGTCTTAATGTGTAATAGGCAGACATCTATCCAGACCATCACACAGGAATTCCAAACTGCATCAAGATCCACTGCAAGTACTATGACAGTTAGACGGGAGGTCAGAAAACTTGGATTTCATGGTCGAGCGGCTGCTCATAAGCCACACATCACGCCGTCAAATGCCAAACGACGCCTGGCTTGGTGTAACGGGCGTAAACATTGAAGGACTGAACAGTGGAAAAACGTTGTGTGGAGTGACGAATCACGGTACACAATGTGGCGATGCGATGGCAGGGTGTGGGTATGGTGAATGCCCAACGAACGTCATCTGCCAGTGTGTGTACTGGTAACAGTAAAATTCGGAGACGGTGGTGTTATGGTGTGGTCGTGTTTTTCATGGAAGGGGCTTGCACCCCTTGTCGTTTTCCGTGGCACTATCACAGCACAGGCCTACATTGATGTTTTAAGCACCTTCTTGCTTCCCACTGTTGAGCAATTCGGTGATTGCGATTGCATCTTTCAGCATGATCAAGCACATGTTCATAATGCACAGCCTGCGGCGGAGTGGTTACACGACAATAACATTCCTGTAATGAACTGGCTGCATAGAGTCCTGACCTGAATCCTACAGAACACCTTTGGGATGTTTTGGAACGTCGATTTCGTGCCAGGCCTCACCGACCGACATCGATACCTCTCCTCAGTGCAGCACTCCGTGCAGTATGGTCTGCCATTCCCCAAGAAACATTCCAGCTCCTGATTGAACGTATGCCTGCGAGAGTGGAAGACGTCATCAAGGCTAAGGGTGGGCCAACACGGTATTGAATTCCAGCATTACCGATCGAGGGCGGCAAGAACTTGTAAGTCATTTTCAGCCAGGTGTCCGGATACTTTTGATAATTTAGTGTATATTGGTGTCATTATCGTATCAAGCGTCAATATATTCTGAAACTTCTTTATGTTGTTAATTTTATAGTTTAGTTGTAGTTTCCGCGTCAGGAAAGAAATTTCGCACTATATTTTAACTAATTCTGAATGTAGTTTGTGTGTAGCATCAAACATTTAATACTGTATTTCCGTGATTATTCTTATTATCAGTTGCAATATTTGTTCCTTTTTTATTTCATTTGCATAATTGTGTCGAGTGCAACGAAAATTTGAGTCTGCACTTCGTAAAATGAGATAACGATTATGTAAGAGCAGTATCAATTACTTATTTATTATGTTAACTTCTGTATTTTGTGCAATACAGCCTTCAACCATTCAAGGACTTTTCTTAGACGCTCTGCCCTCTAAAATTAGTAATATGGGTGCCCACGATATATAAAACGGTGCACTACCCTCTAGCAGCTCTCTAATGGAGATGCTTTTACGGCCGACGTTCCCTCTGGGAAGTGGCAGAAATAAACGAGTCATCTCAGGAGATCATGAAGCCCGGTGAATCTTGAGTATGCTATGGACAGTGGGGAATGTGTCGATAAACGGTTCTGAAAAACGGTAATATCATTACGTTCCAGGAGACCACTTGTTGTTGATACCGCTACATTTGGTTGCACTAAACAGCATTACGAGGGAAATATTTGAGAGAAATCTTGAACTTGTGGTTCGTACTAATGACGTACAACACTGGTTGTCAAACAAAGCAGCCATGATCGCCTCCACATCATTGGAAACGCCTCGCAAATTTCAACTCGCTTCGAAGAGAAGAGGAGAGAAAGAACGAAATAAGGCAGTACCTAACGTATCATTCTTATCAAGGTTTTCAGAGAGAGCAGAGTCAAACGGACAAAGATGGCGACGAGAAACGATTGTGTGCTACTGGTTTTCTCCAAAAGTAATGGGCCACCAAAATTGGGACGGTCAGATAGGAACTTAACTTTCAATATGCACGAGTACCCTTCCAGCAACTTGCTCGTTGAGTCGCTTCATTCAGCCCTGTACTTCAGCATGCACGTCGTACCAGAACTTTCACGTATCCCCGTTAAAGTTACGGTCTCCAGGAACTCGTGAGGCTTAATTGAGTGGCCATCTGGGAGTCGACCTCTGCCGTTCACAGGCAGTACGCTGCCACTTCCGCTACTCGTGCGCACCCTAAGTACCAACCCAAAGTGGCAACTTGCCACTTGTTTCCTTCCTATAACCGCTACCGCAGTGTTTGACCGGGATCGAGTTCTCGTCCAGCAAAATATTTTCATTTGTCACAAATGTTCAGCCCGGAGTAGTTGCTGCTGAAGAGTATAAACCTGTACCCTTAGTTTTCAGAAACTTTATATTTTAAAAGAAACAAAATTCATAAAATTACCACAGCACGTGTAACATCTTATTACGCGTATTCTTCCTTGCTATTCGCGCTCAATTGCCAGTCACAATGATGAAAAACGGCATCACATGCTATTCTGTGTGGGTATCATTTTAGCGGCATTCCATGAATGTTTGAACTTTCTTGTTTGCACCCTTTTGAGTAAGCTAAGATCTTGTATTGCTTTCGTATCTCTTCACCACAGAGTTGTAAATCAGTAGCCATTTGATTAGTGAAGTATAAATTATTTACGATGAAGTAGACTTTCTCCATATCCTACATGCATCTCTTACTTGCATTTTTAGTTTTACATTCTAAGTTACTATTTATTTGGGGATTTTTCAAAATGGTTCAAATGGCTCTGAGCACTATAGGACTTAACTTCTGAGGTCATCAGTCCCCTAGAACTTAGAACTGCTTAAATACAACTAACCCAAGGACATCACACACACCCATGCCCGAGGCAGGATGCGAACCTGCTACCGTAACTGTCGCGCGGTTCCAGACTGTAGCGCCTAGAACCGCTCGGCCACCCCGGCCGGCAGTTATTTTTCCTCTCGACTCTGTATTCGTCATAGTGATGTGATGCATTAGTATATTCCCTGTAATCACTATTTTTTGGACAGAAACTTCCCCAAAAGCCAGAAATGTAGTGTCTGCTTGCCACTGAGAAGTTCCCTGTTTAAAATCTGACGGACAGCAGGAACGACACGGTTGAATCATAAACACAAGGGATCCTGGAGCAAAGTACAGGCACTCCCACTACGTACAAGTCGGTTTGTTTTTGGGTCACTGGTATCATGATAATTCAGGAGTACAAGCAAACACTTGAAGCAACACACAAAGGACGCAGCATCCTGAACTGGGAGGTGCCACAACGTGGAACACCTGAGAGCAATGCGGAATTCTGCGACCAACAACATCGAAAGTATTCAACTTGTATGAAAACTGGGAGGCATGGTTATGCAGCATTCATCATTTACTGGGTGAGATTGCAAATTCAGCCGACCAATGGCAAAGACGACGTGGTGGGTAATTCAGCACCCTGCAGTAAAGAATGGATCAGCTAACAACACTACTGAGCAGGAGGAGGTAAGGGTAATTAGTCATATGGGTCAGGCAGTCAGCAGTAAGTCAAAGAAGAATTGGACTGGAGGAAAGAGAGAGTGAGCATACCGTCCAGTAGCATGTCAAACTACTGGCGACTCTGTCTTCAAACTTTGAGTTAGGTTCCTGCCTTCCCTCCAGTGTCTGTCGTCACTATGTTATTTTCTCATTTTCCGTTCCATCTGAAATGGACCTTCCTTTTGCTCTGATGTTCGAATCTTTTAAGTATCTGGATGCACTTCCTTGTCTGATCTCCATTTCCAAATATTACACTGACACCTTCTTTCTGGAATGATCACTGCAGATAACAAACACTGAACACAAACACAGTAAAGCTGTGTCAGCCACCAGTGCCATGCCCAACTTGAAGGGATGGAGGAGCATGTAACCAAGCACGTGAATTCCATACTCCTATTATGTTTTTCTTCCCCTCATTTTCATTTTTTTGCGGATATATTCTATAGAGTTATTTTTATGACATTGCACAGTAGCTAAAAACCTCAAAATCAACTCAGGGCTTAGCCAACTTAATCTTATTATCCGTTACATTCATTGGTTAGTTAAAATCCATTGATGTGACTCATTTACCTAAAAACTGAACTAATTACGATCAGCAGTAATTTTAGATTTAATTGACATTTCTCCTATGTCAACATATGTTCCATTGCTGACTTCCTGAGAAAACAGATCAAAAGAACGTATGAATAAGTGAAACATCCCTACAGCCTTCGATGAAAATATGTTAGTGAGCTTCTCATTAATTTAATCTCAGAGTAATTAAGATCTTTCGTAAAAATATTTTTATTGAAATTGAATCCTAAATTTCGGCAAACTAGGCGGCATAACTGAATAAAAATTATTGTTAAATCTAAAAGTCCTAATTAAAACGAATTTCTCTTCACTGTTCATTCAAATAATCAGGAATATGAATCTTCGATTGTAACTTAGGGAAGTCCAGCAACCAACAATACCTAACTTTAACTTTAATTGTTACAGTCTTATAAAAGAGGCTCCTCAGAAGCCGTTTTTGTCAGTCTGCGGATGGTTATGAAACAGATTTGTGTCCAGGAATGTACCGAAGACGAATTAGTACAAATTACAGCCAGTACAGTCTTACGAGCTTTATCTACATTTCGGATCTGGAAGTTAGGTACTAGATTCTGGGACTGCTTTCTTGATCAGTGACTGTGCTCTTGCAATTAATTCCAACAGCTGTGTTTAACTTCAATAATACGTAATGTAAACTGTGACAATAGATTCCGACTACGAACAGTGTTATTTGCAAATGATACTTACTGTGCACAACGTTTCCGTACTGATATGACTGTTGTACTGTGTGAGGAGTTTATTCAGCGACTGTGTTAACCATTTACATGTCACACGTTAATAATTGAGTTTTATAATTTCAGTGTTTGGTTACTGCACTCGAACAATCATATCAGACGATATCAGACGAGTGTAGTATGTGGCTAACCGTGATTTGTCCATACATTAAAATAAATGACACATAGTCTGTCCAAAAACCGTAGATTATTCAACATCTAACTACAAGTATACTATTTGAACTGCAAACCTGGTGTAGCCTACATCATTGGCAATAGCTTACTTTTCACAACCACTTTTCAGTCAATTCGACGGAGACGCAGCTGCCGATGGTAGATGTGTACAGGTAAATACGGTTATGTTACAAGCTGAAGAAGAAACGTGTTAAGCTTGTAAGAGGTATGCGCTGTCTGCGATATGAGAATCGCTGAACAGAGAGCAGTGTTGACTGCACTACGAAGTGTGTCGTACTGCAGTCAACACTGCTCTTTGGTCAGCGATTCTCATATCGCAGACAGCGCATATCTCTTACAAGCTATCCAATGCATTGCCGCCAAGCCGCGGAACATGGAACATGAAAGCTGCCGGCTGTCAACACGCAGCCACACACACCGCTATGGGTGACCGATATCTCACGTTGGCATCACATCTTCCATAGAAGTCTACATTTCAAACGACTCTGTCGAATTGTGACATCAAATAATTCATTCACTCCGCCGTACTTTCCCATTTACTGCATCGTGCCTATGCCCAGTCATATCTACTCTGAGTTATATTGTTCACCCAACAATAAATACATCCATGTTTTAATCCTGAAGTCAATTTGTCTTCAGAGTGACCTAAATTCCATCAGTTTCAATTCATTACATTTTGGCACCCACCATGGGACCATTATCAATTCAGTTACCCAGTTAATTTGTTTGATTACAGATAATCCCAAAAATTTCTAAACTCTTCACTTGACGTTTTGTAACACTAGTGCAGTACTGTGTAGCACGAGTGGACTATTATGTCCGTGCTACAATTGAAGTAGAATGTTACGCACTGGTGAAACTTCCTGTGTTACTGTTATGCTTCTGTTTAGAGATGTCAGTGGTTTGGTATGACGTACATCACTTTTAATAAGCTTTCATTCGGTATCCGATAATGTGTCGCAGTACAGGGAGCTGATGTTGCCTGTTGTCGTTTCCAGTTTCAGTAAAATACTTACGCTCGATGTTAAATATTTTGGCAAATGCGCCTTCCATCAGCAATCAGATTACTGTCATAGGGAAAAATAGTAAGCTGATTCCTCACTTCTGCTACCGAATATGCCGATAAAGGTGCTGAATGCACTCATGGGACCTGGAGGAAACTGAATAAACACCCTCAGTTTCTTTTCCACTTCCAGTCTAAGTGGAAGGGGTGATCCACTGTAGTTCCCTACCCACTGTAGAGCACCGACCTTCTAGACTTACGCTCGACTGAGCACTCTTGGTTGGGATCATTTGAGACGTTAAATTCTGTGACAGCTGTTTAGACTCATTACTTGCTTCACCCATCTTAATTCAACTTGTGCACGTGAGGCGTTGCACTTCTTCCATTAAGTATTTCCCGAATTTTAAAATTTTATCCTTGTTCCAGTCTCTACTGCACAGTATGATTTCCTTCTATGCTTTATTCATCCTCATATCTTATATCACTATAGGTAAATCGGCCATTGCATTACAGCTCTATTTTCTTCCCAAAATGCTATATCATTTCTAATCTTTACAGTGATGGTAGTCCACAACACATTTTTAAGGCTATTTCATTTCCGTCATTTCGTCGATAATCTGCTGCCACATATAACATTTCTTTTATCTTCCACCTTGTTGTTGTATGTTTTTTACTACAGAAACTCATTCTTCCTGCACGAATGTTTCTGTAGAACAAAAGAATTGTTTATGCGTCACGTTCGGTCAATTTCAAATACTTCGTCCTTTTTAAATGAGACTTCATTCACAGAAGTGAACAATCAACAATCTCTTAAAATATTGCATATAGTTACAGTACTTCCACCATTCTGGATGGCAATAGACAACAACACAATGAAGTTACACAGAAGTTTCTTTTTACATAAATTGCTACCAATTTCTGGCGTTTGTAGTCAAGTATCAAGTCATCCTGCATAACAGAGTGTACTGGGTTACAAATATCATATATACAATACATATGGTCTACCAATGTACAAGTACATTTGACAGGATGATTACATACCGCGTTAGTCTTCCGTAGCACCATAATGTGAGTACACATTGCTTGTATGAGTGGCCGAGTGCAAGATACAGTTTGTGTACGACTTTCCGGTGCTGCATGCAGCACAATAATGTAGCCAGCGTACGAGTATGTAATGTAGGACTTATGTAGTATGTAATGATCTTGTCAAACGCATTTGTACTTTGGTGGGCCTTATGTGCTGTATATGTTACTTGTAACAAGGTATACTCTGTTCTACAGAATGGCTTGATAATGGCTACAAAGGTCCGAAACTGGCCGCCATTTAAATAAAAACTTCTGTGTAATTTTGACGGTTCTGTAGTTTTATTGACATCGTAGATAGTTATTGTCGTCCATTTAAAGCATTCGATAAACTCCACAGTACCTTAATTTCCGGCTACCCAAACATAGCCACAAAGCAGCCAATTATCAAGAGCAAATACATTCTCTAAGCAATAAAAAACAGTCTCGAAGGAAAAATATTTCATTTAGAAAATGATTGTGGACCCATGAATAAAGAAAAATACTGGAAATAATTTATGCTACGTGTCTGTTTCTGTCAGTACCCCACCACTTCCATTATTTCAGATTTTTTGCTAAGTCCTCGGTGTACTTCCTTACACTGTAAGGAGAAAGATTATCTTAACATATGTTTGAACAGTAAACAAGATCGTAAATTCCTCAACTGAGTAAAAACAGATTCTCTCTCATGTTGCTCGCGCAATAACTGGCGCAAAATATGGCACACCAGATGCCTCAACACTGAAAGACTTATTTCTTTCCTCGTAGTTGAAGAGAATGTATTCCACATGTATGGCACACGTGCAAGTGAGGCAGGCCGCCCGTGTAGTCGTGTGTCTAGCGTGAGTGGCGTAGGCAGTAAGCCTCGGATGTCATGTGGATAATTTCTGGAACTAAGTCGTTGAATACAGTTTTACCGGGTGATACAACGGCACCCTTCTGCGAACTCGTCCATTCGTTCCGGACGTTAACGCGCGCCCGTGGACACGTTCAGAGCTGGCGCGACAGGTCTATGGCGTGAGAACCGGCCGCGTAGAGATAACTCGTGCACGCGCCGCGCTGCTCCAGCATAACAAACGCCGCACTGTGTGCGCACTTGGTACTCCGTTCTGAGCTCGAAACGTCGTAAATACTGCCGCCGTGGCTCACACACCAAGCACCGCGAGAGCGATAGGGGGCGGCCTCTCCTTTTTTCCTCTTCCGTGTTTGACCTAAGAGGTGGCACGGAAGAGTACATTGCTCTGAAGTCGCGGGAACACGGTGAGAGTTTAAGCACAGTTGTCAAGATACTAATGACTGGTAGTGCTCTAAATACAGTAACTGCTATCTTACTGAGCGAACTGCGTCAGTGGGCGTGGACTATAAGGCATGATACTGGACTGGCTCTCTACTCTACAGCGATCCTCTCACGGGACGTGAAAGAGTGCGTGGACGAGGAGCTAGTGACGTCACAGCATGGAATTTCACGTTCCACTTCATTGCGAAACGTGAAATAAGGAACCTGGCATGTCAGATTTTTGTCTCATCTTGAGGAATGTGGCAATTGGGGTGCAGCATCAGTGTTACGTCACAGGCAGATTTTCGGAGACACCATATTGTAGGCTACAGAGTTAAACTCCGTATTTCGTGTTTTTTTGTTACAGAGTACAGGGCACGAACTTAAGCTGTTTCAGAGCATCAGCACGTTAAGGATTTCTCGAACATGCGTCGCTTTAGGTTACGATTTGTCCCAATAAAAGGACGGGAAACTACATATCAGTAGCTAAACGCTTCCTGTATTTGATGCCTTTAGTGATATAACCTGTGTGCTATGAAAGTGTACCGCTTCAATTTTACAGCACAGTAGTCTATCGACAGCGTGTCGTTTAGGGTATAGGCCTACACTATGTGATCAAAAGTCTCCGGAGACATGGCTGAAATTGATTTACAAGTTCGTGGCGCCCTCCATCAGTAATGCTGGAATTCAGTATGGTGTTGGCGCATCTTTAGCCTGGATGACAGCTTCCACTCTCGTAGGCATACGTTGAAGCAAGTGCTGAAAGATTTCTAGGGGAATGGCAGCCCATCTTCACGGATTCTTGCACTGAGGAGAGGTAGCGATGTCGACCGGTGAGGCCTGGCACGAAGTCGTCGTTCCAAAACATGCCAAAGGTCTTCTACAGGATTCAGGTCATGACTCTGTGCAGGACAGTCCATTACAGAGATGTTATTGTCGTGTAATCACTCTGCCACAGTCCGTGCATTATGAACAGGTGCTCGATCGTGCTGAAAGATGCAAACGCCATCCCCGGATTGCCCTATAACAGTGGGATACAAGAAGGCGCTTAAAGCCTGTCCTGTGATAGTGCAACGAGAAAACCACGAGGGGTGAAAGCGTGAAAAACATGACCAGGCCATAACACCAACGCCTCAGAATTTTGTTGTTGACACTACACACGCTGGCAGATGATGTTCACCGGGCATTCACCATACCCACACCCTGCCATCGGATCGCCACATTGTGTACCGTGATTCGTCACTCCACATAACGTTTTGCCAGTGTTTAAACGTCCAATGTTTACGCTCTTTACACCAAGCTAGGCGTCATTTGGCATTTACCAGTGTGATGTGTAGCTTATGAGCAGTCTCTCGACCATAAAATCCAATATTTCTCACCTCCCGCCTAACTTTCATAGTACTTGCAGTGGATCCTGTTGCAGTTTGGAGTTCCTGTGTGATGGTCTGGATAGATGTGTGCCTATTACACATTACGATCCTCTTCATAGAGGGGACCTTTGTAAAGGTTACTGATATTCTTTCAGAGTCAGATCCGTTTAATGTATGATTTAAGTGAATAATTAAATGAAAAATTTAGAAAGAAAAAGCTTTTAATGCCTACAATGAAATTTTTCTATCACGATTAGAGTTTGATAACTAGTTTCGGTTGATACCTTCAACCATCTCCACTTTATTGAAAATCGGAAAAGGTGGTTAATAAGCACAGGAAATCATCATTAGTTGCGGTCATGAAATAACATGCATTCGTTAATACCAAAACCATAACAATAAGTAATTTAAATCATCAACATGAGCAAGCCATGTTGTAGATCGTAACATCGCAGGATGATGGTAATACAGAAAAATGTACAATTGCATGAGTAAAAACGTGGCTTGCTAACGGTGATGTTTTTAAAATAGATACTGTTATTGTTTTGGTACTTCCGAATGGATGTTATTGCGTGACTACAATGTTTATTCACCACATTTTCCCATTTTGAACGATCGGAAGACGGTTGCAGATAGCAACCGAAACTAGTTACCATACTTTAATTGTAACAGGAAAATTGCAGCTAGGCATTAAAAATTCTTTACTTTAAAATTTTTTTATTTAATAACCCAAATCAAGGCCACCGCTTCCTTCTAGACAATCTCTGGCTTCATTAATTGAATGAATTAATGTGTTAATCCAAAGCTTGCATTCTGGTAACATCCTCCATTCATATCTAATTTATTTCTTTGTAATTCCCCACCTTAGGGTCCATAGCTACGGTTGTAAGTTACGTGCGTTATCGATTCCATTGTGCACATTAATTACTGCTAGGATCTTAAAGGCGATTCCAGCTTATAATTAACTTTCTGGGTCAGGGTAAATATTTTTTATGTGGAAGAAATTCTCCAACATCGAATTCCTGTATTTTCCTGCAATATATTCAAAGTTAATCGCATTCAGCGACTATCATTGATCTGCAACTTTCTCAGTGTCCCTTTTCTGTAATTAAACTATAAATTAGGCTAGAAGAGAAGAGGCCCAAAGCCTTCATGGTCCAGGGACAGAAATGCAAGTCCTTGTCGGATACTGAAACAGTGATAGGAAGCACATCCCCCAATTCCGGCCACAGACATCACACGCTTGATTTTCCAGCATCCTTCTGTATTACCATATAAAAACACTTAGATTTTCTTATTGTTAGGTTTTCTCGTAACCCATGACACACCTCCATTCAACGCTGCACTCCATATGCAGATTCTCAGTAGTGGTAATAATAGAAGTCGCAGTTCTATCCGTACATGAATCGCTTTTGCAAAGTTGTCGAACATGTCGTAGTATTCCAGTTTAGAACGACAAAAAAAAAAAAAAAACCTTAACCCATATGTATAGGCATCTACATACTAACAGGTCTAGTTTAACAGAGATAGGATGGACAGGCGGCTGTCACTTTCTGGTATTTGCTAGAAGTAATTTAGGGAAACCACGTAAATCTTAAATCAGGGTGGCCAGATTGAGCTTAGAACCTCCATTCTCGCGAATACAAGCCAGTTTGTTTAATACTGTGGTACCACTTACCGGTTATCCGTAGTATACAATACTATCTGCAAAAAATTATTTAATTATTTAAAATGCTAGTACTATACAGTTCATTCAGCTCTCACTTCTATCCCTTCATTTACTACACACGCTATGCGCACATTATTTCATAATGTAACACTAGACACCTTGCCATCTGATTACAGGACGATAGCGACGATGTTTGGTTTCAATTTTGTGTAGCTACTGTAGCTTCCCATTTGCTGTCCTGAGAAAATGGACCTATAATGAGTGATACCTTGAGATCAGAAAGAGGACATGGTGGAGGCGACCTTGTACCACTATTGATCACTCCCTTTCCCAATCCAAATGCAAATGAAGAGAGGGAAAAGCGGCTGCGTATATGCTTCTGTTCAGTCCCTGATTTCTTTTGTTTTACGTCTGTTGTGTGTTGGTGGCAGTGGGATAGTTCTGCAGAAATAGTCTCTCTCAATATAATATCGCAGAAAGACTGTCTTCTTCCTCCCACAGACTCCGAGTTGAGATCACGGAGCGTATCCGTAGTGCATGCCTATTGATCGAACCTTCCGGTGACAAATCTAGCAGCACGCCTCTGAATTACTTCGATGTCATCCTTTCATTCAACCTGGTGGGCATGCCAGACGCTCGAGCAGTACTCGAGAATGGATCTCACTGCTGGTAGCACTTCAGAGTTGACGACTGATGACCTCCGCTGACCTCATGCGATATAGTACAACCACCCTCACTAACGCTCGACGATGTCTGCCCGTCAGTACATGAGGTCTTCCTGGTTCAAAATGGTTCAAATGGCTCTGTGCACTATGGGACTTAGCATCTGAGGTCATCAGTCCCATAGAACTTAGAACTACTTAACTAACTATCCTAAGGACATCACATACATCCATCTCCGAGGCAGGATTCGAACCTGCGACCGTAGCGGTCACGCGGTTCTGCGCTGAAGCGCCTAGAACCGCTCGCCCACAGTGGCCGGCTTGTCTTCCTGGTTTTGGATGACCTATGGTTGTTCTTTCGCGTCCCCATTACAGACTGACCTCACCAACAGTCAATGCGTGCAATTTTAGATGGGCTGAAAAGTTCCTGATGAATTTGTTACTCAAATGACAACCAGTGACTACTCCACGCTCGAAGTTACTGTACTCTCCTGACAGATTGTAAAGGTCGTTTAAAGAAAGAAAAGCTTTATGATTAGGTTCAATGTATGTCTGAACTGTGCACTCAAATTATCGTGTAGCGTGTTGTAAGTGCAAGTTGTGTGCTTAGTCTGCGTTTTTGTTGGCAAAAACTTTATACGAGCAGTTAGGGCAATGCAACTCCCAATACCAATAAAGAAATACAGTCACTGCAAAATACATTCGGCCCCTTAGGCACTGAATCCTTAGCCCCGTTCAAAAACGATAGCTTTGGTCCCTGTGCACATACAAAATAAATTAAATTGTCTTACCTCTAAAGCAGCAACGATGGTACGGGAGATATTCTCGTCTCCCATGAAAACAATACAAATATGCTAGCTACAGGCTCATCAGTGTGCCATGCTGACCGTAATACTTGAAATGTACATGAAATTCTTTTGACTGATAAATGAAAACATTCAAGAACTTCTTTGAAAAACATATGACCTAGACAGGGAGGTGGTAGTGATTATGGTGAATTACTAACACTGAGTTTTTAGCTAAATTATGTTGCAAGTTAAGTTCGCCTTTTCAAAAGCATCTGACAATTGAAGTTACATTGGTCAAAAAGAAAAATATATCATATTTACTAATTGATTCACGAACGATGAGATCTATACACCAAGTATTATCTAACCTCACTAAACCAGCGTAAATGCAAAACATCAAATTATGTATAGCTCCGTTAACAAACCTTAGAAGCATTATCAAATTAGTTTACGTACATTCTGGAGTTACTCAATAATCACAAATTATCAGCCAACACATATATGCTAACGCGCTGGCAAAACAAAAATCATAATTATTTAACATTTTTACCTTGCTGTTGTGAAGACTTTTGCTTCCATGTTCAACAGTATTGGCACACCTACATTAATCTAACACTTGATGGCTTCACAGGGGACATCATAAAAGCAGCCTACTCCATCGTCTTTCGCTCACAGACAGCGCCCAGCGCTCTCTTACTCCAACACTACAATCTCAGACAAGAAACAGTATCTTTGGTTCTGTGGTCGTGCACAGTCAGCGATCCACTTTATAAAGCCTATGGGAGACATACATAGTTTGTAATATCTTTGTTTCAGTTTTGTTTACATTAATGTTCTTGTCATATTCGGGAGCCACATACAGGTGTGCCCCAGTAGACTGCTTTCAAGATCCATTGCGCTGTTACTACTTCTCCACTGACAACACAGTACTCTTGCCGTCCTTCGTGTTACGGTGCTCGCTTATTTCCAAGTCCGTATCGATCTTAGTGCTGAGTTTTCACTCAGACGGCGCTTTGGCGTTAGGCGGTTGTTTCCGTGTGTCATCGCTGGCCGCAGCTTAGCTGGAGTCGTGTGAGGAGGCAAGAGGTGGCTGCCTTGGCGTGCAGACAGTTCGGCTTGGCTGGGGTTGTTTGCGTCTGGACGCCGAGTGGGGCCCGATCGGAAGACCGGACCGTGATTTTAGTGTTAATAGTGTGGACAGCGGCGTGGTGTGCCGTTTAACTTGATTCGCAAGGGGAGCAAAATCTCGCGTGTTGTAGTTTGTCGATTCTGAGTTTGAAATACCTTCTATGTGCGGTGGGATGTCATTTCGTCCTCCTGTCTCTCCGTCGCTGGGATTGCTATCCTCATTTACCGTCCCATGGATGTATATCGATGGGGTACGCTGCTCTCCGTCCTCTACTGTACTCTGGTGATGGAAGTGCGTCGTTCAGCGGCACATTAGCCTGGGTGCTTTATGTTTGATCTTCAAGTGCATTGTCTTCGAGTGGCACTCCTTAGAGTTTGCCTTGCGGAGTTAGATTGGAGTTTATTTTGTCTTGTGGTGCTTCCGCTTTCCGTTAACGAAGGATAAGCTTGATTCGGCACTCGGTACGACGCTTGGCACCTCAGCAGGCGGGTCGGAGCCACCTTCGTGACTAAACGGAAGCCTTTGGACGGAGAGGTCTTGTGTTTTGCATGTTGTTCATAAATTGTTGTTTTGGTATTAAGTTGGCTGAGGTTTCTTATGGATTTTCCGGCATTTGGTCTGTTGTCCGGCCCGGGCTAGGCCTCGTTAATCTAAAAGTCGGTCCTTGTTTTGGCTTAGTACGATTTTGGTTTACTGCCTGGTGGTTCTGGTAGTACGCCGGGTCGCTGTGGTTGTGTTGCATTTTGTATGGGGCTGTGTGCTCGGAGCCGTGGAGTACCATTTGTGTGAACTGCTTCACTGGGGAGTAGTGATAGAGCCATTCTTGGTCCTCTGCTGTATTTTATTTGAAAGTAACATTATCACTTAAATGATTTAATTCTTGTTGCGTTAACTGCAAATTGGGCAGTGAGAAATTTAGTAATGTGATTACGGAAGATTTAATAGTGGCACATGCCCCTTTACCTTTTCGTAATCTGTTAATTACCGAAATACCTTAAGCTCATATTCATGTGATGTGATTTTCTTAAATTATTGTATTTTTATGTCATGTTATTGTTTTTTTTTAATTTGCTGATCACTGGTGTACTGTTCCAAGTATTAAAATGTTTCAGGTAGCTATTACTTGGGTGGAACGCGCGGAACCGCAACGGAGAGAGTAGTTGCGTGCCTTACGTGTCCGTTGTTGGCGCGGCCAAGTGTCCGTTGTTTGTTTTGGTGCACCTGAGTTAAGTATTGTGTTGCCTCCTCCCTTGCGGCTCCGTCGTGTTCTTCTCATAAACATTTCCTTCAAGGCATTTTAGTTAATTTTATGCCAGTATTATTTTAATTTCTTATATAGGGAAAAATTGTGCGGCCTTCATTATGCACACTGTTTTTGATAGCGGAGTTGATATGCCATTGTAATTTCTTAAACTCCATTGTGCGTGCCCTTCGTGATACATATTGTTTGTTTGAGTATGCCAACTGTAATGTCTCATATACCATGATGGGCGGGTGTAATGGTGCAATAAATGGATGATTGTTATTTCTGTTTTTGGCGCCCTTCATGCCTCCTTTCTTGTCCCTATTGGTACGCTATCCTTGTGTTGGTAAGCCACATCACTTCGTATTGGCGGGTCCGGCTCTCGTGACACGGAGCGGTCAGTTCTGCATTACATAAGGCCATTCGAATCGCTGTTAACAAAAAGGATGTCTGAGACCTAGTTCGGTATACTCTGACCTTCGTTCACAATCAGCTGTGTGACATACGCTCAGAAGATGTCTGAGCCGTAAAGTAGAAACTGTTTAATGTCGCTCTTCCGACTGACATGTTTTGAATCCCAGACCACTGTAGGAGACAGATACGTGAAAACAAGTGCCGTGTGTGATGCCGCCGACGAGCGCACGACGGACAGATTACTGTGGAGCAGCGGCAGGCAAGTGAGGGCGATGACTCTGGCCTCTAGTCTGGCGGCGCGGGTCACGCAGATAGCGGCCACTTGAAAGGAGGCTAATTGCGGTGTTCGCCTTTGAGGCGGCCACGCGCCGCTCTGCCCTTCCTGAGCGCCAGAAACCAGCCCAGCTCAGGCCGGCCACTTGCTGCCGCCTCTGATAAGGACCACGCGCCCACGCGCGCTCCAGAAAACGGCCGCTGCTGATGACGAGCAGCTGACACGCGGGTTTCGTTTTCACATCACTTCATAAACCGGACGACCACCTGTTGTGGGCTTACAAAGTACCGGTTAATAAAACTTTATTGGCAGTGTAGAATCATACTCAACTATCGCCAACAAAATTAAGAGGGGTAGGACATCAAACTGGCCGACTTGGAGCAGGAGAGGCACCACAGGACATTTTAATTTCCACTGTCTGTACTTTTACAAATAAATTCATAAAACTTTGTCAGCATGACCAGAAAGGGTTCAGGATTGACGCTCATAGCAGTGGAAGTCCAAAAATATAACAAAATATATATTTTTTTACATGTGAAATGTCATCATTTTTTCACTTACTATTGGCTGTACTCGTTGCTATAGGTACACTTTTCTTTATAAGTAAGGGAGATTCTTCGATGAATTTTGCACAGGTGTATGAAACTCTAGAATTTTCCAAATCTATTAAAAACTGCTAAAAATTGAGATAATTAACGATAACATTTGAGTTTTTTTTCTAAACATGAAGTTTAAAATGTAACAGCACATTCATTTTTTCATTAATTAAATAAATTCTAGAGTTTCATACACCTGTAAGTATGGTTGGTACGCTGTGCAAAATTCATCGAAGAATTTCTCTTACTTGTGAAGAAAAGTGTACCTATAGCAACAAATGCAGCCAATAGTAAGTGAAAAAATAATGAAATTTCACATGTAAAAAAAATTTATTTTGTTATACTTTTGAACTTACGTTGCTATGAGATTGAATCCTGAATCCTTCCTGGTCGTGTTGACAAAGTTTTATGAATTTATTTGTAAAAGTATAGACAGTGGAAATTAAAATGTCGTGTGGTGCCTCCCCTGCTCCAAGTCGGCCCATTTGACGTCCTAACCCCCTTAAAGGATTTATATTCTGATAGCGCAAACTAAATTGGACGTATCAGCCTCTGTAGCTGAGATCGCTAGACGTCCCCACACGGGACGTGAAAGTCATCCTGGATGTAGAGTTTGACGAGCAATGTCATATCAGAAGCTGGGCAGCAGTCAGGGAGGGTGAGAAAGTACCGCGCCAAGGACTCAGGCACAGTGGGGGCGCAAAGAGCGATGGAGAAAAAATGAAGCGAAAGGGAAAAAATGAAGAAAGATAGATTTAACCGGGAGAGACGCATTACCTGTCGCACCCCACTTATTCCTATTTTCTGCCTATGAGAAAAAGCCCTTCCACCGATTCGCGACTGCAAACGCACGCTGCCATTCTGCAGTGTCGTGTTCTAAGAAACAACTACTATCAAACAGACGTTTAACTAACGCCATTTAAGGACAACAGTGTGCTTTGTTCACGCAGCTTGCACCTATAAAGTTTGGTCAAATTCGACAGTGCAGTTCTGGATGCTACTTCTTCTTCTTAAGGTACCGTCTCTCTTAAGAGATTGGCTATCAGTAAGGGTGATCTTGTTTTCTGACTGTGGGTTTATAAACACTGTCTCATATTCTGTAGCGAAGTTGCATGTAGTTTTAGCAGTTCTTCAGGTGCGCAGGATTTCCTGGGTAAGTCCGGGTCACAACCTGGAATTTCACGTTGCGGAGCATTCCCAGGTGTGAAAGGCAGAAAAGATTCATTATCATGAGATCTACTATCGCTTTCTACGTGACCAGGATGTACTGGTGGTTGAAGGCTTTTCGTGGTGAAACTTAAGTACTGTTAAAATACGCCATTTCTAGGCATCATTGCATTCGTGTCTTACTGAAACAGTTTCGTTTTCGGAACGATTTGTCATAATTAAATGTCAGGTCATGAGATATCAGCAGTTGAGGCCTTTAAGACATAACTGGATCAGGGACTAACGGATACAGATGCGTGTTGTGGACTGCAAAGTTGTCGGTCCGATTCCTGATTTGTGAAATTTCTTTCTTTCATCTTCATCTTTGCTAAATGGTCCTGGGGCTTTCTTATTAACTAAACAGAATTATGCTCTGGAATATTAAAAGTTGTGTAGGCCCTATACACAAGAGCATCCAGTTTTATGAACGTAACGGGATATGGACCAATGAATTACAGGTCTACGTCACTGGTTCACTCTTTGGCTATTCAGTACGATGCTTAGGATGCTACAGAGAGAACAACAAGCATGTGAACAATGGAGCAAATATGTGTCTTAACTGAACAAACGTTGCTATTTTACGTGGGTCAGTTTTCATACACAAACAGTGTGAAATTCGCTCCAGATCTAGTCGACAACTGCCGCTGGAGAGCACTTCAGTCACCTGTTACGATGAAGGAAAGTTTTTGTGTGATGTAGCTGCTCGTTTCTGGCCGTGTCCCAATCACGATGGAAACCACGTCTGTGTGTTCACTTGCGCTATGGTAGCGCTGGAATCTGAGGCAGCCGGTTCGAGTCGGGTGGTATTAAAATATTTTCACCGTCAGTAAATGCCCGGCAAGGCGACGAGAAGTTAATAATCATCAGACCTTGCGCTAATATCCTGGTCCATACAAGGCACAAGGGCGGGCTAAGTGTTGGTTCTGCGTTAACAGTCTCCACCCTTTCAGCACTGTACGCCACTACACCACTACAATCAGCAATACACGTAGACCTTAACCGTCACACCTTGGAGGGAAAGGTGACGTGGTTCACGACGGAAGAAATATCATTACCTGACCCACGTTACTGTATTTGCCTACTCATACGACTGATTGCCTTATAACAGAGAGTACTGCACAAATGCTGAGTATGTGACGTGATGAAACCTCATCACTTGATGAACAAGTGACTTTAATATTACGCGTTTCGAGATAGCAACACATACCAAATACATCACGCTGTTCAGATGAACAGAATATATATGTTGAGTACATAACTGTCAGGGGCAGAGACAACAGTACATCCCAAGTGGCGCTGCCTAGCGTCATGTAGTGAAACAATATGCAGTATCATATTGACAATGAAGAAGATTCGAATAACAATTTAAAACATATATCTGTTCAGTTAAACATAAATAAGCTCTCATATAACAGGCGCAAGAATATAGAGACACTTTTGCATAAATACAATGAAGCTAGAACTTTTAAAAAACCGCACAGGAAGGTGCAAATCTAACAGACAAAATATTATAGAGACTTTTTGGTAAGTAAAATAAAATAAGAATTTTTTAAAACTATACAGGAATATAATAATTTATCATTGTACTTTGCAACAGGTCGTAAGCAATTACAGTAGAAAATAAATATAGATTTACTGTTAACTTATAAACGCCAGATCAACCGACATGAAAATCGGGTACAAGTTTCTTATACATTCATAAGTACAGTACAGTTTCATAGGTTAGCCACTGATATTAAGATTTTTTCTTATTTTTATTTGAAGAATGAAAATACATCTTTGGCACTTACATCATATTTGGTGTCGTAATGCATATGCAGAACAGAAACCAACAGACATGACTATAAGGATTACTGAAATAAAGTTGTTCATCCAAAAACCGGTTCATCACGATAACCACGAAAAAAATTGCTTTTTTACGTTGCAGAAGACAAGGGTAAGAGGATGAAGGCTGTAATATACAAACATTACGTATCCTAAAACAACGTCAAAGATACTAAAACAAACCCTTGGCGATAGGAGTGAACTGTCATCGCAAGTAACCCACATGACATTACATTAGCGGACGTCACATTTAGTTTCATTATACCACATTTAGTGTCATTGTACATGTGCTATACAGATCGAACAAACGTTCATTAAAAAACAGCTGTTCACCAGGCAACCAGAACTCATTTGCTCATCAACTGATGACTTTTCGGTAGGTGACCTGTTCAGCATTTGCGCAGTTCTGTCTGTCTGATGCAATATCATCGCAAGCCTTCTGCATGTCTTCAGTTAACTGTCTTACGTTACATACTTATGTTTAAAGCTATATACACACATCAAAAAAAGTTTTGCATCACCTGGGCTCCGAGAGTTCCGGAACCTGTACAGAAAATTGGAATAGAGATCAACATAAACATCATTTCCGCCCTTTTTATTGCTCATGAAAACCACACATTGCATGTTGTGCCACCATACAGCGAGACCTTCAGAGGTGGTGGTCCAGATTGCTGTACACACCGGTACCTCTAATAGCCAGTAGCACGTTCTCTTCATTGATGCATGCCTGTATTCGTCGTGGCATACTATCCACAAGTTCGCCAAGGAAATGTTGGTCTAGATTGTCCCACTCTTCAACAGCGATTTGGCGTAGATCCATCAGAGTGATTGGTGGGTCACGTCGTCCAAAAACAGCTCTTTTCAATGTATCCCAGGCATGTTTGAAAGGGTTCATGTCTGGAGAACACGCTGGCCATTCTAGTCGAGCGATGTCGTTCTTCTGAAGTAAGTCATTCACAAAGTGTGCACGATGGGAGCGGGAATTGTCGTCCGTGAAGACGAATGCCTCGCCAATATGCTGCCGATATGTTTGCACTGTCAGTCGGAGGATGGCATTCACGTTTCGTACAGCCGTTACTGCACCTTCCATGACCACTACCGGCGTACGTCGGCGTTAGCCTCACACAATGCCACCCCAAAACAGCAGGGATCCTCCACCTCGCTGCACTCGCTGAACAGTGTTGGTTCAAATGGTTCAAATGGCTCTGAGCACTATGGGACTTAACTTCTGAGGTCATCAGTCCCCTAGAACTTAGAACTACTTAAACCTAAGGACATCACACACATCCATGCCCGAGGCAGGATTCGAACCTGCGACCGTAGCGGTCACGCGGTTCCAGACTGACGCGCCTAGAACCGCACGCCCACACCGGCCGGCCGCTGAACAGTGTATCTGAGGCGTTGAGCCTGACCGTCTTGCCTCCAAACACGTCTCCGATGATTGTCTGGTTATAGGCATATGTGACACTAATCGCTGAAGAGAACGTGATGCCAATCCTGAGAGGTCCATTCTGTATGTTGTTGGGTCCCTCTATACCACGCTGCTAGGTGTCGTGGTTACAAAGATGGACCTCGCTATGGACGTCGGGAGTGAAGCGCGCATCATACAGCCTATTGCGCACAGTTTTAGTCGTAACACGACGTCCTAAGGCTGCACGAAAAGCATTATTCAACTTTTTGGCGTTGCTGTCAGGGTTCCTCCGAGCCATATTACGTAGGTAGCGGTCATCCACTGGAGTAGTAAACCTTGGGCAGCCTGAGCGAGGAATGTCATCGACAGTTCCTGTCTCTCTGTATCTTTTCCTCCATGTCTGAACAACATCGTTTTGGTTCACTCCTAGACGCCTGGAAAATTCTCTTGTTGATAGCCCTTCCTGGCACAAAGTAACAATGCAGACGCTATCGAACCGCGGTATTGACCGTCAAGGCATGCTTGAACTACTGGCAACACGAGCCATATGCCTCCTTCCTGGTGGAATGACTGGAGCTGATGGGCTGTCGGACCCCCTCCGTCTAACAGTCGCTGCTCATGCATGGTTGGAATATTTTTGGGCGGGTTTAGTGACATCTCTGAACAGTCAGAGGGCTGTGTCTGTGATACAATATCCACAGTGAACGTCTATCTTCAGGAGTTCTGGGAACCGGGGTGATGCAAACATTTCTGATGTGTTTACTTTACTTTCTAATTTGACCTACTTTAACTTAACTTTATATATGCTGACGGAAAAAATTGCAACACCAAAAAATAATTAATGTAGAGTAATAGAATTCCGGGAATACATTTGTCTGTTTGTTTAGTTAATACATTTCAGTGATTAACATTGCAAGATCACAGGTTACTGTAAGCACGGGGTAAGTCATTGCCAATGTGAAATATTGGTACATTAATAACTGGTGTAACCGCCAGAATGTTGAAATATGCAAACGTGTCTGCGTTCTGATGTACAGGTGCCGGATGTCAGTTTGCACTTGGTCGGTCAACACAGGAACGGTAAACGCTGTTTGTGGATGACGCTGGAGTAGTCGTTCGATGATGTCCAATTTATTCTCGATTAGAGACAGATCTGGTGATCGAGCAGGCCATAGACAACTCTGTTGAGCATTTTGGTCTACAACAGCGGTATGTGGCGGAGCGTGTAAGAGGTATGTGCTGCCTGCGATATGTAAGCTATAAGAGAATCTGAGACCAAAGAGCAGTGTTGACTGCAGTACGAACTGTGTAGCAACAGCAGTAAGCTGTTGCTAGCGAGCAGTCGCCTGTGTGCGCTGGTCAGTCCTGTCTGGTGTATCACGTTGGCTGGGCCGGTCGCGGTGCAGCGATGCCGGAGCCTGAGTATTATTGTATAAGGTAAAAAAGCAGCCTCGCGCATATCTAGTAATATTATGTAAACTCACATGTAAATCTTTTAAAAATGTCCTAATAATAATCTTTGTCTAATTTCTAACAAGCATTCATTTCAATTTAAAGAATTTAATTTTTTTTTAAATGCAAGATCATTCCGATTGTTGCAAAAGAAAAATCATTTGCTTCCTTTCATAAATAACAAATGTATAGGCCAGCATTGCACAGAGCTGTGCCGGAAAAGAGCTATTGTAAGAGCAGATAGCTGCCGACTTTATCGAGGTAAGAATTTTTGCTTTGAATTCAGGATGATCTTACAGGGCCATGACGCAGCACTGCTGTCGTCCAAATTTTACCAGGTTACTGAATTTATTTTTTATTACGAGGTTTAGGAATTTTTCTGTTTCGAGCTTATATTGAATGAGAAAAGAATTTTGTGGGTACATTAAATGAGAACCAATTTTGTTCAGAGGTTACACAAAAAATAGAATCATATTACTATTATTATTAATTTTTTTGTGTAACCTCACAAAAACCTTAATTAATAATAATAATAATTTGATTCTATTTTTTGTGCTACGTCTGAACAAAATTGGTTGCCATTTAATGTACCCAAAAAAATTCTTTTCTCATTTAATATAAGCTCGAAACAGAAAAATTCCTAAACCTCGTAACAAAAAATACATTCAGTAACCTGGTAAAATTTGGACGACAGCAGTGCTGCGTCATTGCCCTGTAAGATCATCCTGAATTAAAAGCAAAAATTCTTACCTCGATAAAGTCGGCATCGCAGACAGCACATACCTCTTACAAGCGTTATCCTACTGGAAAACACATCGAGGAATGCTGTTCATGAGTGGCAGCACAACAGGTCGAATCACCAGATAAACCAACAGAATTTGCAGTCACGGTGTGTAGGATAACCACGAGAGTGCTCCTGCTCTCATACGAAATCACACCACAGACCACAACTCCAGGTTTAGATCCAGTGACTCCAGCACGCACGACAGGTTGGTTGCCGGCTGTCAACTGGCCTCCTTCCAACACGTATCTGTCAATGGCACCGATGTAGAATCTGCTTTTATTGGGAAACTCAACAGACCTCCATCCTGCCATCCATCGAAATTTCACTTGACACCACTGATGTCGCAAATGGCGGTGTTTTGAGGCCAATGGAATGCAGTCTACAGTGCATCACGTCGTACACGATGCCCTTTTCTCTCGGTAGTGCCACGTGGCCGTCCAGAGCCCGGTCTTCCTGCGACTGCACATTCTCGTGACCGCAGCTGCCAGCAATCATGTACTGTGACTACAATCCTCCCAGGTCTTCTGCAATATCGCAGAAGGATCATCCAGCCTCTCATAGCCCTATTACACGACCTCGTTCACACTCAGTGAGGTGTTGACAATGGCGGCTTTGTCGCCATATAGGCATTCCTGACTAACGCCAGCTCACCAGTTCGAATCTCAAAGGTAACTAACGCTCACGTTACAGTGTGTATTTAACGCAAATCTAATTTGCATCCTCATAGTAGCGCTACTGGCAACGGCCTTGCCGTAGTGGATACACCGGTTCTCGTGAGATCACCGAAGTTAAGCGCTGTCGGGAATGGTTGGCACTTCGATGGACGACGGGTGACCATCCACGCCGCCATGCGCTGTTGCCATTTTTCGGGGTGCACTAAGCCTTGTGATGTCAATTAAAGAGCTACTCGACCGAATACTAGCGGCTTCGGTCAAGACTACCATCATAACGACCGGAGGAGCGGTGTGCTGACCCCACGCCGCTCCTATCCGCATCCTTCGCTGAGGATGACACGGCGGTCGGATGGTCCGGCAGGCCGCTCGTGGTCTGGAGACGAAGTGCTACAGTAGCGCTACTAGCACTACTCTTACGCGACTGGAGCGAAATTCGAATAGATATCATCTTTCAGATGCAGAACTTTCGTTAACGTCGCACAACTCCTTGGTGATTCGATTTTTTTCCGTCAGTGTATTTTCTTGACCAAAAATACTTATGAATGAGATTTTCACTCTGAAGCACAGTGTGCGCTGTTATGAAACTTTCTGGCAGATTAAAACTGTGTGATGGACCGAGACTCGAACTCGGGGCCTTTGCCTTTCGCGGGCAAATGCTCTACCACCCGAGCTACCTAAGCACGACTCACGACCCGTCCTCACAGCTACAGTTCTGCCAGTACCTCGTCTCCTGCCTTCCAAATTTCACAGGAGCTCATCTGGCAGAATTGAAGCTGTGAGGACGGGTCGTGAGTCGCGCTTGGGTAGCTCTGGTAAAGCCGGCACGGTAGCTCAGCGTGTTCGGTCAGAGAGTTAGCTGCCCTCTGTAATAAAAAAAAAAACTGAGTTAATCGATCAACAACGAACTTCAACGGATGTATTACGACGTCCGCCCCGAGCAGATGAAACGAACAGAAGCGAACAAAATGAGATTTTAAAAAAAGGTGGTAGAGCATTTGCCCACGAAAGGCAAAGGCCCCGTGTTCGGGTCTCGGTCCATCATACAGTTTTAATCTGCCAGGAAGTTTCAAAAATACTTGTATATACGTTTTTAAAATTTTGTTTAAATTTGTGAAATGGATGTGCAACAACGCACTTGAATAGTTAGTTACAGGCTGTAATGGGATCTTCAGTGGTTAACGCTCTATGATCTTTCTTCGAAACAGACGTTGACCATTTATTTTAAGTAAACAGCATCTAATCTCTCATCCACATGTAAGAGTTGTGAAATACTCCTTATCTCGCTATTTCGTTGGTGATCTCGTCATGTGTGCGATATGATGTTGGTTTCGGATGCTATTTCTGATACGAAGAAACATTAACATATGATTAACATATCAAAGGATTGTGCTATTCAGGTTACTTCCAGTCATTATCCAATGAAATAAAGTTTCTGAACTTTGAAACAGCTATGTTCACTAATACCAGTGGGTACTGTACTGTTAATGAAAGATAATTCTGCCTTCAGTCTTACAAAAGTACATTATTACAAAAAGACAATATTAGAAAAATACATTATCTCCATTTACAAAAGATCTTCCATCAAGACTGTTCATTTCACATCACATACCCGCCAAAACTGCCCATTTACAACTATTCTTCCGCCAAGACTGTACACAACGAAGAAGAAGAGAGATATAATACACTCCTGTTCAGAAAAAACAGAATACCTTGAACTTCTACAGATAGTACGTTCATATTCACAGGATCTGTACATTAGTATGTTCTGTAGAAATGATTAACATTTCTATCATGTCGGCCCGCGGGTTCAAGGCCAACAACGATATTGTGGCTCAACACTACCTACCGGTAAAATGTGCCTGCGACTCTCGTTGTCGCTGTAAACCAGAGGTAATGGATCAGTGTGACTTGAGCAGACGCGCGGGATGCCTCGCAGACGTTTGCACCAACTGTACCATCAAACCAGTCAGTTTTAAAACGACGCATTTATTGACACGAAAGAATGTGATGCATCCATCCGGAAAATTGCTGCTCGTGTGGGATGAAGTATTTCGGCAGTGCATCAGATGTGTGCAGAATTGTTTGCGGAAAGCCGTAGACCACGATGAGGTGGGTCAATCCGCACCACTCAGACGCCCTCCCGAGAAGATCGACACCTCATCCAAATGGAATTGCAGGACAGATTTGCGTCGTCATCGGCTCTGCGGCAACAGTGGAACAGTGTAACACATCGTACACTATCAGTGGTGACAATCCGTCCTCGTTTATTACGGTATGGGTTACGTGCGCGTCGTCCACTTCTCCGCCTATGTTCGACAAATGTGCAGAATCATGCTAGACGGCAGTGGTATATGGAACGACATCACTGGGGACGGGAATGGCATCAGATAATGTTTTTGAAAGAATACAGGATCTGTATGTTTGTAAATGATGGGCGTGTTTTGGTTCGCTGCAGACAGGGGAAGCGGCTTCACGGTGACTGCATTCACATAGATTTACAGCGCCAATTCAGTGCCTTAAGGTGTGGAGTGCTATTGCATACAAGCACAAACCACAGTTCGTGTGTGTCCAGGGCACTGTGACCAGTGTGACCTACATCCTGCAACCCGTAGCCATTCCCATTCTACACAACATCCAGACGCCATTTTTCAGGAAGACAATGCACGACCACATGTTGCTGCACGAACACGTCCCTTCTTGGCGTCACAGGATGTCAGCCTTTTGCCCTGGTCCGCCAGATAACCAGACTTGCTGCCAGTCGAAAAAGTGTGGGATGTAGTGAAACGACGGGTGCAGCGCTATGACCGATGCCAACCACCACAGATAAACTTTGGAGCCAGGTGATTGCTGCGTGGAACGCAGGACGCCATTCCCGGCGTATGCGTATGGATGTCATCACGCGTGCAATAAGTTATCGGGACCCACAGCGGACCCTGCGAGACAACTAGTAAAAATTAATTTACAATAATTTAAATAAAATGCTTCAACGTTAATTCAGATATGTATAATATGAATATTCAAATATGAAACGACGGATTATTGTGAATATGTGTACATATCGACTTATTTCTACGCAACTGAAAATATCGATACTAAGTTGTATGGTACGTTTCTTATGGGGTTATTGACTTGATGGCATTACGTGTACTAGTCAAAAATAAATTATTAATACGAAAGGTTTCGCCGTTTTTCAGATGCCTTTCCTGATTGGTCTACGACTTTTCATTTCAAAGCATACTTTTTATCAGTCACGTATACCTACATCACGACTGAAAAGTCGTCCTTTCTCTACTTAAAGAGAATAGACAGATGAAAGTTGCATGTCTGAATTAGATCTGAAGGAAGTTTTGTATGACCGGTGGGCGTGAGAAAGCACGCGCGGCCTGGACTTTGGCTGGTTCACCCTTTGGTGGCTCGCCACCTGCTCCTGAAGATGACGCAAAGGCGTTGCGAGTGATGATAGCCAGCTGTTGGCGACGTGGCGGCAGAAGTGGGCCAGCGACAGCCCCGCTGACAGACGGGCCGGAAGCGCTGTCCGCGGTGCGGGGGCGTCGGCAGACAACAGGTGGCGGAACCGCCGCGCACTTGTCACGCCACCGGAAGCTCCGAGTGGCCGAGGAGGGCCACGGGATGCCACAACAGGCGCCTTCTGCTCGTTACGTCGCTGCTAGCGTTTGTAAAGGGCAACGTCTATGTTTTTTTCTCTCATGATACTGACACCATGTTCAAGAGAGGGGTTCAATAAGTAGCGCAACACAACAAGTTCCATTAAGTGGCAGCGCTATACATAGCCTTCAGGAAGGCGTCTGTAACGGACGAGCGTTCCAAGCAGAGAGCTGCCATTGAGTTTCTTTTGCTGGAAAACTAGAGCATCGCAGATATTCATAGGCCCTAGCAGAATGTCTACGCGGAGACCTGTCAATGAACAAAAGCACGGTGAGCCGTTGGGTGAGGTGTTGTCATCACCACAACAAGATTGCGCATACATGACCTGTCTCATCTGCCGCGTGCCTCCCGGCCGATCCGCTGGTAGAGCTGACCCACTCATGTACCAGCTGGGGTATACAAGTCGTATGCCCGCTGGGTTCCTCGCGGTCAAACAGACGACCATAAACAGCAATGAAGGACCACCTTGGCTTATCATGTCAATTTTTTGTCGAACTTTGTCACAGGCGGCCAACGGCCTTGCCGTGGTAGTAACATTGGTACACGTTACATCACCGAATTAAGCAGTGTCGGGCTAGGCTAGCACTTGGATGGCTCACCGACCGGGTCTGCCGAGTACTGTTGGCAAGCGGCGTGCATTCGGTCCTTGTGAGGCCAACTGAGGAACTACTTGATTGAAAAGTAGTGTCATCAGTCACGAAAACTGACAACAGCCGGGAGAGTGGTGTGCTGACCACATGCCCCTCCATGTCCGCGTCGTGACGCCTCAGGGGTGAGGATGTCACGGCGGCCGGTATGTTCTGTTGGGCCTTCAAGGCCTATTCGAACGGTACTTATTTTTTGTCACAGGCAAAAAAACATGGTTTCATCACTTCGAACCAGAAACAAAACGGCAGTACATGGTGTGCCACACAACCTCTTCTCCGAAAAAAAAGTTCAAAGCCGCTTTCTCAGCCAGTAAAGGCATGGCGACGGTGTTCTAGGGGTCTGAAGTGCTTATATTGTCTGCTGTCCTCCCTCATGATGCAACGGTCAACTCAGAGGTGTATTGTGTTACCCTCAGAAAATTGAAGAAATTGCTTCAGTATATTGATCGCCACAAAAACGCAAACGAACTACTCTTTGTCGTGGACAATGCAAGGCCTCTTACAAGTCTGCGCATCCGAGAGGATCCGTCAAAACTTAACTGGACTGTTCTTCGTCATCCACCCCAGAGCGAGTATCTCGCACATTCTGACTTCCATCTGTTTGGCCCAATGAAGAATACACTCCGCGGGAAGCAATACATGGGTGAGGTGGAGGTTATTGATGCAGCAAGACCAGGGCCTCGGCGTCGACCAGTAGAATGGTGCCATACGGGAATACAGGTCCTCCCAGTAAGATGGCGTAAGAGCGTCGCATAGAACGGAATTATGTTGAAAAATATGGGTTCTATAGCCATGAGAGTGAGAAATAATATGACGTATTGGAATCCTGAATAAAAAGAAACTGCTTTCACTAAGAAAGAGGGTTACATTACTTACTGAACGTCCGTCGTAGGAATGAGCCAGTAGCAGAGATGACCAAAATTTTACAGGATTCTACGTGCCTGACATCTTCAGATTGTGCATCACTGTCTTACTACCACATAGCTAAGGTGAAGTGTAAAATTCTATGAACAGACGAACGGAATAGCTATGAGATACCTACGTCACCAGGCATCTTTAAAGAGGTGGTGGAAAGGGCCTTGCTGCAATAGTGGGCGGGTTGCCTTAAATACAGGCGTTTATACACCGACAGTCTGTTGCCATCTGACTGATCGGTGAGGAGTGACTACATACTGTCCACTACCATTTGAAAGGTGCCTGTGTTCTCGCGCCACTTCCGTTTCTTCTTCACGCGAGTGTGCTATAACCAATTTCGATCAGTCGATACAAGCACTATAAAAACCTCTTTTCTTGGTCTCTGATGCAGTTTTACATCTTTGTACGGTCAGTCTGCATTCTTTCGCGGGTTGCAGCCTATGTTGTTCGCCTTGTTTGGAAGTCATAGCTAATTCCGTCTACATACACAGGCACGCGTTATGATTTCATTTGGATTTGTACCACGTTATGATGGTATTATTACTTTGACTTTGTACATTATACTGCCGAGCAGTTCTGCCACTTTGGCTGGTACACATGTTTTCTTTGCATTTTTATACATGATAATGATCACTAACATTAAACAACTGTGGTTTCTACTGTTATGTAAGAGGGCTACTTCCTTTTCTAGATCCGATCGTTCGAGAAATTAAAACCGCAGTGAAAATCTATGCCGCCATGCTAAGGTGTGTTGCACAGTGTATTTGCCCGTTGACCATGTCACACCTGACTTTTAAGATTTGAGCGCACAGTGAGCACATAAACGAGGGCTGTTCGGAAAATAAGCATCGATCGGTCGCTAAATGGATAGCACTGGGAAAATCCGATAAAGTTTTGCTCAGAGCTGTTTAGCAGTGTCGCTAGTATGCACATCGCTTTTTTTCAGTCCTGAGCGCACAGCGAGCACGTAACCACCATGCCTAGAAAATAGTGACTCCCTTCAGATACGAGGGCTTAGTGAGAAATTTGGCTTCAAGTTATGCAACCCACACAACATAATTGTCATGCGTTTCGTTCTTCATAACACTTCTCTGTGAAGTCGCTTCTGTGGCATTTTCGATAGGAATTGTTTGATCACCTAAAACGTAGGCCGTAATTGGCTCGTCCTGAGTTTCATCTCTGCTCACAAGAACCGCTGGCTATGAAGACGACATTTTGCCACAGACAACGAGATGTATACGAGCGTGGAGAATTGTCGGAAAGTACAGGCAGCCGCCTTCTGCGACAAGGGTATTGGAAAGTTGGTACAATACTACGAAAATTGTGTAAGTCGGAGCGGCAACTATATAGAGAAGTAGCTCTAAGGGGTAAAACATTTTTGATTTTCACAGTGGTTTCCACTTCGCGACCGTTAGGAACTTGCCTAGAATAATAGAGTTCTCGTCAAGTGTGGAGTGCGTGCTGTCATTCGATTTCTTCGTGCTGAGGGGTTCCGCATGATTTCTTGCAGCCCACATAACGTAACTGTCGTGTGTGACAGTTTACTGCAGTAATGGTGAAGGAACTTTGAAGCAGCACGAACAGGCGTCCAAGGCGCAGGTGGTCAGGGAAGCAAGCGAGTGTCAACCGATGATCAAGTTCAGCGTGTGGATTAGGCGATTCGCAGAAATCGCCTACGAAGGGCGGCTCAGAACGGGGCCACCGAGATGTACGGGGCCATGGAAAGTGTTTGATCATCCGTCATACACCGCCGATTTGGCTCCCTGTAACTTCCATCTCTTTGCTCACGTGAGCCTCTAGGTATGAGGACAGGATTTTGGTGTAGACAACGGGCTGGTTACCGGCGTACAGAACTGGCGCAAAACACACGCGGCTGCCTTCTATGATGAGGATGTTGCAAAGCTGGTACAACGCTACGACAATTGTTTCTAAGTCGGCGCATCGACTACGTCGACAAGTATCTAGAAGTCATAACAAAGTGTTCCAAATAAAACATTCTTGATTTTCACTGTGGTTTATATTTTGCGGCGGATTGTAACCTGATAAGAAAATAGCTCTAGTATTTAAATGTTGTGTATTTATTTTTTTGTATTATTCTGCAGCACCATATTTCACATCTTTCACGTACTCCCACACCTCTGAATCTTTTTTCGATTCAAGTTTCATTTCCATGAAAAATTATGCTTCCTGGATTGATATTTATTGCCCCCGCACTTCAATTTTTCTGCTGACGTTTTCTTTCACTTGCTACGTTGCTTCTTGGGCATATATTTGTAAGTGAGTGAAGCTAACTTACAACTTCGTCTTAACTGACACTCTATGCGTCTACCTCTGCACGGACAAACATTATTTATAATCATTACACTTTTTACATCACGTTTACGTTTTGCAAAAAAAATCCATGCTGGAAAATTTCTTTACCCGAAACCAGTCGTACAACAAAGAATAAAAAAGAGCAGCAGCGTAAGAGGTTACATAATGTCATTTCCAATAAAAGAAACTAATTTGTCTTGAGTTATTTACATGTTTCGTACTACCATTAGTTTATGTTTGTATTGAAGTTAATGTCACGTTTCTGTAGCAGGTCGTAATTCTTTTATGGATTCCTGTACGTCTGCTATCGTTGAAACGGTATCCTCTTATTCGTTGCGCCTGCCATCACAAGGCATTAAGTCTTAACAGGTTATCTGTTACAGTTATCTTCTCGGAAACCGATTTTCGCAGATGTAGCATAGATCACTTTAGTGTCTCGCAGAGGATTTCACTGAACGGTTTGCAAGTGATATTACTGAACCAGTCTTATTAACATCTCGCCAAGGCAACACCACCAATTTCCTATATTGCTACTGATCACGGCATCCGCGTAAAATGCGTGCAAATTGTGACAGAATGAAGCAGATATCCTTTTCGGAAGTAATGCAAGCTTTGAAACATCGTGGTGTGATACATAGGAATCTCGTGCAAGGCTTTGTGTAGTTTGCTTATTATTATGTGACCTATTTCACACTAATTCCAGCAAGATTCGATTCAGGCATTGCTTCTTAAAGTTTAGACACCGCACTGCGTACCCAGAATCGATGTTTGACGTCATGCTGCTTCACATTTTTCACTTTTTGCTTATAGCGTAGTTTGCAACACAATGTTCGTTTTTCCTTAAAAGCAATCCACACATAAGCTCACACGAGTTTCACAATATGAAAATTTACGCAGAAGAGGAGTACAGCCGGTCTTTTCCGCACTAACGTCACTAGACCGGGCATTCCAGGAATACAGTGCACGCAAACGACAACTAACAGTTCTACTGCCAGAGGCAGAACTTCGTCGGAGGCTTTCATAATTGCTGTGGAGTCGCTTGGAGATTGCGTTGGAAGATGCGGATGATAAAATCTATAGTATTGGTGTGGGGTATCATTAATTGTCGGCGAAGTACTCGAGTGTCCACATCGAACGCTGTAAAGCAAACGTTATGTGAGAATAACTTCAGTGCAAATTATAAGGTGAAACAGAGAAGCCGGCCTGTACGAGGTCTAGTGGGCGATTATCTCTTCAGTATTAGTTACCGAGACGGAAGCTGAGCAACATTCATTAGTCGGCACGAAAAGCCTGCACGTACCGCGAACGGTGGCACGGTAGAGGCACGTGTGCGGACCATCACATCGTGCCAAACCCTAGCAAGCTGGGACTGGGGCAGAGCAGGTCACAAGTAAAAGAATATTAGGGACAACATTTCCAGTTCCCAGCGTTCGTCCGATGACGGAAGGACAGCCATGAAAATCTAGGTTGGAATTATGTATTGGAACTGTCTGTAATTTAATTCTAGGACAGTACTGTCCATTCTCCCAGACCAAAGTGTATGCGTCATTATCTATACCGATGGATAGAGCGGGCTGTCAAAGATCAAAACCGCTACGTGGTCTAGTTTTTATCAGCCAAATACAAGGCGAGTCTTAACTGGGGCGGAGAGAGTTCCCATTGGGAACATTAAGAGGTGATTTACAGTTCAATAATTTTCGTTACAGCTAAAGGAAACCTCCCGGAAATCTTAGTCAAAGACGGGCATTTGGAATTATTTTTAATTAACACGGTTTTTCAGAAAAATTCTCAGACTGTACCTTCTGCATGAATTAAGGTAAAATCTTCAGAGTAAATTTTAATCTAGCCATACAAACTAACAGTTCACCTTGGCGCCGTTCGTAAGTTGCAGAAGCGGTACCTTTTACAGATGACAGTAATGTTACAACAAATCCCATTAGAGAGAAAACAAGACAAGAAATAATATATATTATTTCTCAGGTCCTCCTCCCATGAACCATGGACCTTGCCGTTCGTGGGGAGGCTTGCGTGCTTCAGCGATACAGACAGCCGTACCGTAGGTGCAACCACAACGGAGGGGTATCTGTTGAGAGGCCAGACAAACGTGTGGTTCCTGAAGAGGGGCAGCAACCTTTTCAGAAGTTGCAAGGGCAACAGTCTGGATGATTGACTGATCTGGCCTTTTAACACTAACCAAATCTGCCTTGCTGTGCTGTACTGTATGGTTAAATGATGATGGCGTTTTCTTGGGTAAAATATTCCGGAGGTAAAATAGTCCCCCATTCGGATCTCCGGGCGGAGGCTACTCAAGAGGATGTCGGTGCGTGGAATGTCAGATCCCTTAATCGGGCAGGTAGGTTAGAAAATTTAAAAAGGGAAATGGATAGGTTAAAGTTAGATATAGTGGGAATTAGTTAAATTCGGTGGCAGGAGGAACAAGACTTCTGGTCAGGTGACTACAGGGTCATAAACACAAAATCAAATAGGGGTAATGCAGGAGTAGGTTTAATAATAAATAGGAGAATAGGAATGCGGGTAAGCTACTACAAACAGCATAGTGAACGCATTATTGTGGCCTAGATAGACACGAAGCCCACGCATACTACAGTAGTACAAGTTTATATGCCAACTAGCTGTGCAGATAATCAAGAAATTGATAAAATGTATGATGAGATAAAAGAAATTATTCAGATAGTGAAGGGTGACGAAAATTTAATACTCATGGGTGACTGGAATTCGGTAGTAGGAAAAGGGAGAGAAGAAAACGTAGTAGGTGAATATGGATTGGGGCTAAGGAATGAAAGAGGAAGCCGCCTGGTAGAATTTTGCACAGTGCACAACTTAATCATAGCTAACACTTGGTTCAAGAATCGTAAAAGAAGGCTGTATACATTAAAAAAGCCTGGAGATAACTGACAAGTTTCAGATAGATTATCTAATGGTAAGACAGAGATTTAGGAACCAGACTTTAAATTGTAAGACATTTCCAGGGGCAGATGTGGACTCTGACCACAATCTATTGGTTATGACCTGTAGATTAAAACTGAAGAAACTGCAAAAAGGTGGGAATTTAAGGAGATGGGACCTGGATAAACTGACTAAACCAGAGTTTGTACAGAGTTTCAGGGAGAGCATAAGGGAACAATTGACAGGAATGGGGGAAAGAAATACAGCAGAAGAAGAACGGGGTCTTTGAGGGATGAAGTAGTGAAAGCAGCAGAGGATCAAGTAGGTAAAAAGACGAGGGCTAGTAGAAATCCTTGGGTAACAGAAGATATATTGAATTTAATTGATGAAAGCAGCAACTAATGAGGAAGTATTGAATAGGATTGGGAGGAAGAGAAGTTTGTGGCACAACTTGACTAGAAGAAGGGATCGGTTGGTAGGACATGTTCTGAGGCATCAAGGGATCACCAATTTAGTATTGTAGGGCAGCGTAGAGGGTAAAAATCGTAGAGAGAGACCAAGAGATGAATACACTAAGCAGATTCAGATGGATGTAGTTTGCGGTAGGTACTTGGAGATGAAGAGGCTTGTACAGGCTAGTGTAGAATGGAGACCTGCATCAAACCAGTCTCAGGACTGAAGACCACAACAACAACATTTCTCAAGTCACTATCCCTTTTTCTTGCGAAACAAACTTATTAATCACGAATAAGAGAGACGTTTTTCATTTGATATTTCTACAAGTGCCATTTCATTTGTTTTGAAGTATTTTTTAACTCGATTATTTGTATACAGCATTGTCATAGATAAAAACCTTTGCAACTTCGGTAGTCCATTGTCTCTGCCCGCCGAACAAGTTCAATTTTCTAAACGAATTTGTTTTCTTAAACGTCAGACATATTTGTTATTGCCTTGGACTGTGAATACCTTTTCTAATGCGGTCTGACGTACTTACGTAACATACGAACTGCAATTAAACTCTCAAATTACAGTTAGATGTTATTGTGACCATGGTGATACACCAGGTAAGAAATGGTTCAAATGGCTCTGAGCACTGTGGGACTTAACTTCTAAGGTCATCAGTCCCCTAGAACTTAGAACTACTTAAACCTAACTAAGCTAAGGACATCACACACATGCAAGCCCGAGGCAGGATTCGAACCTGCGATCGTAGCGGTCGCGCGGTTCCAGACTGTAGCGCCTAGAACCGCTCGGCCACCCCGGCCGGGTACACCAGGTAAGAAACAACACTACGTTAAGACCTATACAGTTCCCGGTTATTTACTTATTTGTATTTTATGTTCGTGTTTCCAATTAAAATTCTCTTCACCAACAGGTAACTAAATATTACGGTTCAAAGCTAGAAATTACAACCATCAGATGACAGTTAAATACTATCATGAGCAGTAAATTACATTCCTGTACTTCTTGTATTTTATGTTTGGATTTGCTCATTAATTATTAACTTTTGTCAAGAACAAAGCAGTCAAATATCGTTTACACTGAGGTATTGTAATGCTCTGCTCAGAATTTAATTCAGAATTATCTGCATGGAAATCCATATACGAAGATGTATCATAAATACCTGATTATTGCTTCACGTAGTTCGGTTCATTTTTATAGATGTTTTCTCTTTATTCCCACTACTACCATTATCCCAATGACTAAAGTATTCGAAACACTGTCGTCATTTACAAATATAAAACTGAATGTTTCACACGGTTCCCCTAGTTGTTAATGATGTGTTTCAAAGAATTATTATGTGTTTCTCTGAAAAAGGGGCTCCCTTTAATTTTTGAAAAAAAAACACATAGTATTCAGTTCTGCACAAAAAACAGAGTCATACGAACAGTTGACGTAACACATGAACAGGACTCAACAAACAGATTAATTTTTGGGTTGTGTATTGACGAAAACTTAAGTGAAAGAAGCTTTTTCAGGGTGCTCAAACAATTAAGCTCTGCAACTTTTGCTTTTCGTAACTATTATAACTAGTCTTGAAAACACACGAATCAACCTCGTGACTTATTTGGAGTATTTTCACTAAATGATGTCTTCTGTAATATTTTTCTCAGGTAACTTATCATTAGAAATAAAGAGTTGGTTAAATTCGTCTTCAAAAATTTTTCGCAATTTGAAAAGAATAGCGATGCCCATACCGACCACAGCAGAATAAAGAATGGCCTTTACCAACGGAGACGTGTAGCGTCAGTAGGCCACATACAAATTTGACGTTAGTTCCAGGGAGCATCACGTATAGGTGACGCGCCCCTTTGCTACCCATTATTAAAACTCTTAAGTGGCTTAGAAATAAGCTCCCATACGAATGGACAAAAATTTTTAATCATTTTCTCAATAACATAAAATGTCTGACATGCAGCAAAGGAAGGTTTACATATAACCTAAAATCATTTCGTATGGACAATTCCTTTTATTCCACTGACGAATTTTTGTTAAAAGCTGGTATGCTGGAAAAAAACCTTGTTTTAGGCGAAGTGCCATTATAATTTATACGTATCATGTAAACTGACGAGTCCCACATTACTTCAATTAAAAAAGTCCATTTAAGTGACCTATACAACATGTAACTAATTAATGCGAGGGGTCTCCCTGGTACAGTTAAAAGGCTTGACAAAAATATGGAAAAGCCATAAGTACAACACGTCACCACGCCTGATAGGCTATAGGGAGCCTGGTGGCGTCTACCCGTCTCGGAATTGGTAAATACAGGTACTGTATGGTTTTCAGGGGAATCTTATGCTATTCTTTCTGCAAAATAATGGGGGATTCAGGTAAAAGTGATGGAGGCGGACAAAGATCACACACACTTCTTCCCAAAGCAGACCACAGGCGCTCAATAATATTGACATCTGGTAATTGTGTTGGCCAGGGGAGATGCGAAAATTCATTCTCGTGGTCAGAAAACCCTTCCTGGACGATGCGAGATGTATGAACAGGGGTCCCGTCATCTTAGAGCACAGCATAACCGTAGGGGAACAAGTAATGTACCATGGGATGGACCTGAATAGCCACAACGGTTACATATCATTTGCATTAATGCGACCTTGCGGAATAATTGTGAGGAACATGCTATACGACGATACGGCTGCCCAAACCATCATCGAACCTCCGCTATTTTTCACTCATACGACGTAAACTCGACCAGTTGTTGGAAACAGGGTGAATCTATATTCACCTACTAAATGACTGTCTTCCATTGCTCCATAGCCCAGGTTTTATGGCTTTGGAACCTAGTTAAGGAGTCCACTACACACAGGAGGCGGCTACACGGGTAACGGGGGCTGTGTGGATGGGACTGGACTTTTTTTTTTAGGTTAGAGGGTCTCAGGGAACCACAGAAAGGGCGTCCGTCTAAAAGAGGGCAGGTAAAACACAGTAAGTTAGTTGTAGAAACGATCGGTGTTGCAGTTGTAAATTGTCGTAGCTGCGTTTGGAAAGAACCAGAAGTCCAAGCCCTAATAGAAAGCACTGAAGCTCAGTTAGTTATAGAAATCTCGCTAAAGCCGGAAATAAGTTAAGCTGAAAGTTTGCAAAACGGTCTAACAGTGTTCAGAAAGAATAGATTGAATACAGTTGGTGGTGGAGTATTTATCGCTCTCAGAAGTAGTTTGCTTTGTAGTGAAATTGAAGTAGATAGTTTCTACGATATAGTATGGGTAGAAGCTATACCTGACAGTCGGGCTAAACTATTCATTTGATCGTTTTACCGACCCCACCCCCGACTCAGAAGATACAGTTGCTGAACAGTTCAACGAAAACTTGAGTCTCATTTCAAATAGGTACCCCACTCATACAATTATAGTCGTTGGTGGCTTCAGTCTACCCTCGATATGCTGGAAAAATTATAAGTTTAAAGCCGGCGACAGGCATAAAACGTCATTCGAAATTATACTGAATGCTTTCTCAGAAAATTATTTTGAACAGTCAGTTCATGAGCCCATTCGAAGCGTAAATGGTTGCGAAAGCATACTTGACCTCTTAGCAACAAATCATCCTGGACAAATAGGGAGTATCGTGACGAATACAGGGATTAGCGACCACAAGGCAGTTGCTCCTAGACTGATTACCGTAACACCTACAACCACCAAAAAGAAACGCAAAGTATATCTATTTAAAAAAGCTGATAAAAATGCTCTTAACGTTTTTTTTAAGAGACAGTAGTCTTCACTCCTTTCGATCTGATCATGTAAGCATAGAAAAGTTGTGGAATGATTTCAAAGAGATAGTATCGACAGCAATCGAGAGACGTAAACCACATAAATTAGTAAGTGATGGTACTGATCCTCCGTGGTACACAAAACAGGTCAGATCGCTGTTGCAGAAACAGCGAAAAAATCATGCCAAATTTAAAAGAACGCAAAATCCCCAACACTGACAAAGTTTTGCAGAAGTTCGAAATATAGCGCATACTTCAATGCGAGAAGCTTTTAATAATTTCCACAACGAAATTCTGTCTCGAAATACGGCAGAAAACGCAAAGAGATTCTGGTCATACATAATGAGGATGCAGGGATGAGGACAACACAAACACCCAGTCATCTCGAGACAGGTGAAAATCCCTGACCCCGCTGAGAATCGAACCCAGGACCCCGTGCTCGGGAAGCGGCAACGAGACCGCGATACCACGAGTTGCGGACGTGAGATGGTGTGAACAGTGACGAAACCCAGAAGGTAGCGACCTATTGCGACAGAGAGTTATGGATGTCCGGATGTTTTTGGCCTGACAGTGTGTTTTATGTGTGAACTGACCATGTCTTTCTTAAGTACATTTCTTTATTCTGTCTCTTGATCGCTTCATTCTTATCATTCTGTTCCCCTATATGTCAGTAAGATAATTACTTGACATGCCAGAAATGACGTGTAAGTCAACAGAAGAATGGACGAACCCAGAAGGACAAATACGCTGGGGGTGAGAAATACGTGAAGTAGCAGTTGTTAGAGACACATGGGAAGCCTTACCACCCCCACCCCACCCCTCTCCCCCTCTTACTTTTTCTCTCTCTCTCTCTCTCTCTCTCTCTCTCTCTCTCTCTCTCTCTCTCTCTCTCTTGTGTGTGTGTGTGTGAGAGAGAGTGAGAGAGAGAGAGAGAGAGAGGGGGGGGGTGGGGGGTGGGGGGCGGGGGAGAGATAGGTGAAAGGATATGGATGGGGGTGATAGTTTGTGGCAATGCTTCCATCAAATCCGTTGGTTGACTCAATTTATGAGAGAAATGTTACCAGTTGAAGAGAAGCGTCAGGGGCTATACGTCTAAACCCTAGTCCCAGTAAGCTCGCAGCAGGTGCCTTTCACGTCGATTAAACAGACATAATCTTAGAGCATTGTGAGGAACCAGAACAATAATGATAAAGCTGACTCGTACTCAGTCTTGTAAGGTGAATCACCGAAAGATAAAAGGGAAAATAAGTACATGGGACAGTTTTACAGGAAAGGGAGGAAAGGCAACTCTAAATAGACGAATTAGCAGCTTCGCAGAATATTGTCCAAGACCAATCCTAGTTTACAAACATTACTTCTTGGTTCGGGTAACGACACCATGCAACTAGAGACAAAGAGAAAGAAGTATACGTGGATGTGATACATGCTATACATAACCATATTATGACGTGCTGTCCCCCCCTCCCCCAAAGGTTCATGCTCTCACTGAGTTCAGTGTCTAGCTTGACATATGGAACTAATACTCAAGAATCGTGTATCTCCGTCGAGGACGTCATAAGGCATCCACGAACTGACTGAAGAACTTACTGCTCTCCAAAATGAACCAATTAGCATTTGTAAATCCTTGAGATGGGTAGTAAAAGGAGTGTCAAGATGCATAAAACAGCTTGTAAAATGGGCTACTGAGGTAAGAGCTGCGAATTTGGCGAAGAACAGACGTAAGAGTGCCTCCTTCGCTGCCCCAAAATGAGTCTGGAGTGTGCAACTGAAAGTCGTTCTACCAAGCCGTCCATTATCAATGTGTGTCGAGGTCCTCAGTTCGAAGAACCGTTTTATGCAGTTCTCCAGGCTAGTCTACCATCCGCAAGCCTCTTCATCTGTGTGTAACTACAGCAGCCTACATCCACTTCATTCTGCTTGCCGAAGTTTAGCTTTGATCTACTTCTATAGTCTTTACTGACACATTTCTCTCTATTACCAAATAGTCGATTCTTGATGCCTCAGAATGTGGGCTATTAACCGATCCTTTTTCCCCTTTTTCAGTCAGGTTGTGGCTTAATTTTTTTTTCTTTCTAGTTCCATCCAGTACCATTTCAATAGTTTTTATTCTCTTCATGTCTGAACAAATACGTTCAGAATAAACATCTTTTTCAGAAATGCTTTTCTGGTTGCTTCAAGTCTGCTATTTATATCCTGCTGTTTTTGGTAATCATCAATTATTTTGCTGCCCAAATAGCTACACAGCCTCTCTGTCTTTGGACCACATCAGCTATTTACTTGCCTATACAACAAAATTCATCTACCACTCTCTGTGTCAACATTTCCTACTTCAATGTCCTCAGCGTCGGCTGTTTTAATTTGACTGCATTGCATTACCCTGGTTTGACTTTCACCGTCTAACCTTTTCTCAATACTCTATCCGTTCCCGTTCACCAGATGTTTCACGTCTTTGTCATGTCTGACAGAACCATCAGCAACCTCAGTTTTTATCTCTCCTCCCTGAACTTTAATTTCTTTTCCACGTCTCCCCTTGGCTACCTATACAGCTTGCTCAATGTACAGGTTAATAACTTCATGGATAGGCTACAATCCTGTCTGGCCCTTCTCAGCTACTGCTTCTCTTTCATGCCTTTCAACTCCTATAACTGGATTCCAGTTCCTGTGGCAGTTGTAGAAAATCTTACACTGGGTGTATTTTGTACCTGTTACCTTCACATTTTAAAGAGGCTGCTCTAATCGACATTATTGAAAGCTTTCACTTAATCTACAAATGCTTTAATCGTAGGTTTAGTTTTCTTTCGCCTATCTTCTAAGATAAGTCACAGGATCAGGTTTGCCTCAGGTGTTCCTACGTTTCTCTGGAACCAGAACTGAACTCAGCCGAAGTCATCTCCTCAATTTCCCGCACCTCTGCGATTTCCACAGTTTCAATCTGCAGTTAATAACCAATAAGTTACGACCAGAGTCTACATTTACCCCTCGAAATATTTTACAGTATAAATTCTGGATTCGAAATCTCTTCATATATTCCAATGTCTCCAGGTTTCTTTCACATACACAACCTTCTTTCGTGATAACTAAACAAAGTGTCTGAAATAACTAAATTATGCTCTGTGTGAAATTCTACCAGGCCGTTTCCCCAGTAGTTCCTTTCCCCCAGTCCATGTTAATCTACTATTTTTCCTTCTCTTTGTTTTCCTACTATCGAATTTCAGCCTCTCGTCACAATTTAACTCTCGTCGCCGTTAATTATCCGAGTAATTTCTTTTAACTCGTCATACAATGGTTGAATGTCTTCATCATCCACGGAGGTATTAGGCACGTGAACTCGTACTGTCGTGTTGGTTCTTGACTTTGTGCCTACGTCGGCTGTGATTCTAAATTCACTATGTCTTTCGTAGGAGCCGACGCCCACTCCCATTTTCTTACTCATTATTAGGTTTGTTCCTGTATTATACCGTTTTCGTTTCCTGTTTGTGTCCCTTAGTCACATAATCCTGTTCTTCCGGCCACCATACTTTACTAATTTCACTGTATGTAACTGGAACCCATTAATTTCTCATTTTAAATTCTCTAACCTATCTACTGGACTGAGACATATAACATTCCATTCCACGCATCAACTTACAGAACTCCTGTTTTGCTTCCCCTGCTGACGATATCCACTTACCCTCAGAAATGCCGTTATCCACAAGCCACAGAGTAGAGCTTCATGTTCTCGGGAAAAATAACGATTATAGTTTCTCCTTTCTTTCAGCTGTTTACATGCAACATAGAAATGTCATGCTGATTAAATGTTACAAGGCCAGACCAGTCAATCATCCAAACCCTTCCCCTCCCATTATAATAACCACATGTTTGTCTGGTCTCTTCAAAGATTATCCTTCGTTGTAGTTACACACTCGATGCTGCTATCTTTATCATTGAAGCATGCGAGCCACTTCATTTCAGCAAGGTTCGCGGTCCTTGAAAACAAAGGTTGGAGGAGGGGGGGCGGTGGGGGGAGCGAATATCAACAAAGATACACAAATTAAATGTTATCATCCACTTTCATACATTTTACTGTTATTCGTGTACTTCAGTCAACACTGATAATTAACGGTTAAGCCCAAACTGAAATGTTCGAATTTGAAGCAAGTTTTCAAACATTGCAGTAATGTTATTTGGTTTATTGTTTTTGCAGACTCAGGAAACAAGTCAGCACCTGTCGAACGTTCATGACAGGTTGCTAATCAGGGTCAAATTATATTGCAGCTGTAAACCTCCCTTTGGGGAGCAGCGATGTTAGATCTGAAATTGCAAGCACGGCTCAAAGTCCGAATCTTAGCTTAAAGCTAGTACTACGTTTCTCCCTCCATCCAATATTTTCTTGCTAGCTTACATGTTATATTGGTAGCTTAAAATAAAAAAATCCTTTGAGATCGAAAATATTTCCGAGAGTTTGGGTTTCGAACGTCTTCGGTGATGGCATCAGCTCTCCTTGTCACGATGAATTGACAATTTTTCTAATACAATAACACAGGTAAACCATTAAAATTGCTTGCTGTCGAGTGTTCGCTTCTAGGACACAATTTACAGGTTGCTTTTATCTATAGTAGAAGGTAGCAAACTTCGCCCCAGCATTCGATTCACAATAAAGTAACTACAGGGACGCATCACTTGCAAAAGAGAGGGATTTATTTTGAACTTTTTACGTTGTCGCCATGTTTCAGAATTCAAAAGGCATTTTACTGACTGCAGCGTAAAATATATGGAGTATTTCAATAGTGGAGAAATAGGTTCAGTCCATAACATCTTCCTGGAGTGACGGATCTTGAAGCTACGGTCAATATTTTCAAAATGGCAAAGAACATTATACACTATCCACTACTTTTGAAAAGAATCGTCTCGTCTATGTGATAACTGTCAAAATTAACGAAGTAATTAATTTTCTTCGGCTGATACGCAGCTGCACGAATGGTTACACAACATTTAACGACGACAAGCGAGTCCGCTTGCTGATATGGATTGCAACATTCTCGGCTCTAGCCAAGTGAACACGAACAATAAGCCGAGACATAAATCTTTCAGTAATTAGCACATGGAGATAACAAGTTCCGCGACGTGGTTTGCAACTGTAGACCATTACTCGTATTACTAACGACAGATAAGAATAAATCGGACGTCACCTATAGACACAATCCTCATTTTAAATTGCCCCGGTTTCAAACGTAAAGTGGCAGCCATTGCTCAACCTAATTATCCGTAATACTAACATGAGAAGACAGGCAGGAACAATTTATCACAGTGACAGCTGAATATTTCTTACTGTGACGCGCCAGGAAACACTACATTTGCGACAAAAGTAGCGATGGCCTCAATATTTTCTCGTTGTCGCTTCATGGAATTTATCTTACACAATGTGTTTTGTGCGGTACTCGAACTCTCATGACCTCAGTCCAAAAATAGTGAGTAGAGTATCACAGGGATTTCACAGAGCTTTCTCATTTCTGCCCTTAACTCGTTCTGGCAGACAATCGATACTATCAAAAGGTATTTCAGCTGTTATCGTACGGGAACACACGCCTTGGAACACCTATGATAATACGAAATCCATTCTAAACTTTCTGGTACGAACAATCAATAGATAAGTAGTGCCGATATGAGCCCACGTAAGGATCATATCTTAAGGTCCCTTCCTCACTTCCCGTGACTGATTACATACTAGCGCTAGTTACATTCAGGGACACTCAACACAAACACCCCCTCCCCCAGTCCCCCGGGGAAATAACCGGCAATTGTACATTACTGGCCATTAAAATTGCTACACCAAGAAGAAATGCAGATGAAAAACGGGTATTATTCATTGGACAAATATATTATACTAGAACTTACATGTGATTACATTTTCACGCAATTTGGGTGCATAGGTCCTGAGAAATCAGTACTCAGAACAACCACCTCTGGCCGTAATAACGGCCTTGATATACCTGGGCATTGAATCAAACAGAGCCTGGATGGCGTGTACAGGTGCAGCTGCCCATGCAGCTTCAACACGATGCCACAGTTCATCAAGAGTAGTGACTGGCGTATTGTGACGAGCCAGTTGCTCGGCCACCATTGACCAGACGCTTTCAGTTGGTGAGAGATCTGGAGAATGTGCTGGCCAGGGCAGCAGTCGAACATTTTCGGTATCCAGAAAGGCCCGTACAGGACCTGCAACATGCATTATCGCACTGAAATGTAGGGTTTCGCATCGATCGAATGAAGGGTAGAGCCACGGGTCGTAACACATCTGAAATGTAACGTCCACTGCTCAAAGTGCCGTCAATGTGAACAAGAGGTGACCGAGTCGTGGAACCAATGGCACCCTATACCATCACGCCGGGTGATACGCCAGTATGGCGATGACGAATACACGCTTCCAATGTGTGTTCACCGCGATGTGGCCAAACACGGATGCGACGATCATGATGATGAAAACAGAACCTGGATTCATCCGAAAAAAATGACGTTTTGCCATTCGTGCACGCAGGTTCGTCGTTTAGTACACCATCGCAGGCACTCCTATCTGTGATGCAGCGTCAAGGGTAACTGCAGCCAGCTGCTGCAGACGTCGTCGAACTGTTCGTGCAGATGAATGCGGATAAGATGCCTGTCATCACGACTGCTAATGTTAAGAGACCGTTGGGATCCAGCACGGCGTTCCGTATCACCCTCCTGAAGCCACCGATTCCATATTCTGCTAACAGTCATTGGATCTCGACAAACGCGAGCAGCAATGTCGCGATACGATAAACCGAAATCGCGATAGGCTACAGTGCGACCTTTATCAAAGTCGGAAACGTGATGGTACGCATTTCTCCTCCTTACACTAGGCATCACAACAACGTTTCACCAGGCAACGCCGGTCAACTGCTGTTTGTGTATGAGAAATCGGTTGCAAACTTTCCTCATGTCAGCAAGTTGTAGGCGTCGCCACCGGCGCCGACCTTGTGTGAATGCTCTGAAAAGCTAATCATTTGCATATCACAGCATCTTCTTCCTGTCGGTTAAATTTCGCGTCTGTAGCACGTCATCTTCGTGATGTAGCAGCTTTAGTGGCCAGTAGCGTATGTCGCTCAGGGGAACCTCCCATCCTTCTTAGGCTCACCTCTCCTCTCTAATTCCCCTTGGATCAATACGAAGTATGAAAACCCCTGAGTCAACAGGATTCGACCTCTGCCCTTCTCTTTATTACATCATGAATCTAATTGTGTGAGCCCCGCTCATCCGAGTTTTACATGTCGTACTGCTTTGATCACCATGAAGCACCAGCAGGGACCAGGCAGCTAATCCAGGCATAATAATAAGAATAAGAGTGTTAGATTTGAAAGAAAGTATTTTTTAAAAATATTATAATTATCAATATTGTAATTTGTAAATATATTCGTTTGTTATTTTTCCCAGCACCAATACTGCATGCCTCTAACACTATAGCAGCAGAACTGCTGGACGAGGACACTCAAGTGTTCTGTATTTTATTGTCCATACCGCCACAGCAGCAGCAGCAGATTACAGGCGGTCTCCTTGCTCCTTCGAGCTTGGAGTTTGACTATTCTCTACCACTATCATTGCGGCAGCCTGTGTTGGAGCTTCTGCAGCTCACCGAGTCTCGGCTAAGACCTTCAAGAGTCCTGTTATTGGCCAACACATACAATGTGACGGCTACTGGTTCTAAATATGTGAATGTATGCCTAGCACCTGATAATGACTTTGAACTAGTTATGGAAGTATAAAATGCACAACGTGTCAATGCTGAAGTGCAGTATTCGTGGTATGAGTGGAACTACCTTTGTAGCATGATGGAGTGTGTAGAGAAGAATATGACGGCCGAATACGACCTATCACCCACTCCTACTGATGTACAGATGTTCGGATGTAAGGTGTACGTAGCTGATGTGTATGGAGAGGTAATGTTTAAAGTAACCTCAAAGGGCATGAACATACACCTAAAACATTCCAGTGCAGTACAACTGGTTCGCCGATGATATTGTAATTCTGTCAGAGACATTAATGGACCTGGAAGAACAGTTGAACGAAATGGACAGGGGCTTGAAAGAAGGATATAAGATGAACGTCAACAAAAGCAAAACGAGGATAATGGAATGTAGTCGAATTAAGTCGGGTGATGCTGAGGGAATTAGATTAGGAAATGAGACACTTACATTAGTTTTGATATTTGGGGAGCAAAATAACTTACGATAGTCGAATTAGAGAGGATATAAAATGTAGACTGCCAATGGCAAGGAAAGCGTTTCTGAAGAAGAGAAATTTGTTAACTTCGAGTATAGGCTTAAGTGCCAGACAAGAAAAGAATAGAAGCTTTCGAAATGTGGTGTTACAGAAGAATGCTGAAGGTTAGATGGGTAGATCACATAACTAATGAAGAGGTAATGAACAGAATTGGGGAGAAGGGAAATTCGTTGCACAATCTGACTGTAAGAAGGGACCGGTTGGCAGGACATGTTCTGAGGCATCAAGGGATCACAAATTTAGCATTGGAGGGCAGCGTGGAGGGTAAAAATCGTAGAGGGAGACCAAGAGATGAATGTACTAAGCAGATTCAGAAGGATATAGGTTGCAGTAGGTACTGGGAGATGAAGAAGCTTGCACAGGATAGAGTAGCATGGAGAGCTGCATCAAACCAGTCTCAGGACTGAAGACCACAACAACAACAACTGAATGATCTGTATTTGCCTTAATTATTACAACAGATGGGTTCTGCTGTTAGCATCTATATTTGTGAAAGGGGAACCATGTTGCAGAACAGTGGCGTAAATATGAAGCAATTGCAAAAGTTTATAAGTACCTGTATTCCCCCAGTGCCAGTGGGTATAAGTTCAGATCCTGTAAAGTCCGTGCAGGCGGAGTCAATGGACGGTATTGTTATGTATATTGTCCAACCTACTGTATTTAATGCTATACAGGCTGAATTTAAGGCTTATAATAGACAGATGTTTGCTGTTTGCGATATACAGTGTCATACAGTGATCGTAAAACATGTCTCCACCGTCACTCCCTCCAGGTGCTGCGTTGACACCCACCGAAGCCTGCAGTGGAGCAGTCTTTGAAAGATATGGCCTGTATGCAGGCGAGAGTAGCAGGCTGATAAGCCGCCCACCTACATAAGAGCTGCAGCATGCAGCTGTGACAACACTTCACCAGTAGCAGTAGCTATGTATGAAATAAGGGTTTATGAAAGGATGTAACTACTGTGACTTTGGGAGTATCATGTCTGATTCCTATAGAATACCATAATCGAAACTACTTGCTAAGCTGCAGTGTCTACACATATTATTATTTTTTAAAAATTGAGAAGAAAAGATCATTTATTTTCCTTCTTACAACTAACAGTGTCCTGTTTAACAGGAGGAGGTCCATGAATCTGGTTTCGTCCATTCACACCATAATGTCTATAGCAGGGCTTAGACAAAAGGACATAATTTTCGAACATCAGGGTAAACCTGTGTGAAATATCACATAACAAAAGTGTAAGTTGTGTAGGAAACAAATAATAGACCACAGCATCCAAACTGCAACATTTCTCTGTAACTATTCCATAAATTTCCAAAACTACTTTGCAAATACTGCTTGATTTCAGCCACTCGAACATGTAATGGCCAGTAACACATTATTCATCTTCATCTTGGAAAACATAGACCTTCAGCAGAAGCGTCCTAACGTATTCGGGATTGTCCAGAAAATCTGGGTTAAGATGGGTTCTTGAACAGACAAAACTTGTGCAGTCAGTGTTCACCATTAAGAGCTGTTTTCATAGATGCAACACTGGTCACAATTTGCAATATCTACATATACATCCACACCTACAAAGATAGCCCGCAAGCCATCGCAAAGTGTGTGGCGGAGGGTACCCTGTGCTACTACCAGCCATTTCCTTTCCGGTTCCACTCGCAAATAGTGCGAGGGAAAAACGACACTCTATATGCCTCCGTTGTTGTTGTTGTGGTCTTCAGTCCAGAGACTGGTTTGGCACAGCTCTCCATGCTACTCTATCCAGTGCAAGCTCCTTCATCTCCTAGAACCTACTGCAACCTACATCCTTCTGAATCTGCTTAGTGTATTCATCTCTTGGTCTCCCTCTACGATTTTTACCCTCCACGCTGCCCTCCAATACTAAATTGGTGATCCCTCAGAACATGTCCTACCAACCGATCCCTTCTTATAGTCAAATTGTGCCACGAATTTCTCTTCTCCCCAATTCTATTCAATACCTCCTCATTAGTTATGTGATCTACCCATCTAATCTTCAGCATTCTTCTGTAGCACCACATTTAGAAAGTTTCTATTCCCTTCTTGTCTAAACTTTTTATCGTCCACGTTTCACTTCCATACATGGCTACACTCCATACAAATATTTTCAGAAACGACATCCTGACACTTAAGTCTTTTCTCGATGTTAACAAATTTCTTTTCTTCAGAAACGCTTTACTTGCTATTGGCAGTCTACATTTTATATCCTCTCTACTTCGACCATCGTCAGTTATTTTGCTCCTCAAACAGCAAAACTAATGTGTCTCATTTCCTAATCTAATTCCCTCAGTATCACCCGATTTAATTCGGCTACATTACATTATCCTCGTTTTGTTTTTGTTGACGTTCATCTTATATCCTTCTTTCAAGACACTGTCCATTCCGTTCAACTGTTCTTCCAGGATCTTTGCTGTCTCTGACAGAATTACAGTGTCATCGGCGAACCTCAAAGTTTTTATTTCTTCTCCATGGATTTTAATTCCTACTCCGAATTTTTCTCTTGTTTCCTTTACTGCTTGCGCAGTACACAGATTGAATAACATCGGGAAGAGGCTACAACCCTGTCTGACTCCCTTCCCAAATACTGCTTCTCTTTCATGCCCCTCTACTCTTATAAGTGCCTTCTGGTTTCTGTACAAATTTTAAATAGACTTTCGCTCCCTATATTTTACCCCTGCCACCTTCAGGATTTGAAGGAGAGTATTCCTGTGGTGTCACCGCCAGACACTACACTTGCTAGGTGGCAGCCTTTAAATCGGCCGCGGTCCGTTAGTATACGTAGGACCCGCGTATCGCCACTATCAGTGATTGCAGACCGAGCGCCGCCACACGGCAAGTCTAGAGAGACTTCCTAGCACTCGCCCCAGTAGTACACCCGACTTTGCTAGTGATGGTTCACTGACAAAATACGCTCTCATTTGCCGAGACGATAGTTAGCATAGCCTTCAGCTACGTCATTTGCTACGACCTAGCAAGGCGCCAATGTCAGTTACTATTGATATTATGAATCATGTACAGTCAAGAGCGACGCTCATCATTAATGGATTAAAGTTAAGTATTCCACCAGCTACGTCCGTTTTTCTAAAGTCTAATTTCCTTGTCCTGTTCCAGACCTCACGCCAGCCTGCGTGAGCTAAAACGCGTGCGTTTCGGCTTCCTCTAGTATACCGGGTTGGCTCTCCTGCCAACCCACAACAATTCCAGTCGACATTGTCAAAAGCTTTCTCTAAGTCTGCAAATGCTAGAAACGTAGGTTAAACTGATACTTCGGTAATTTTCACATCTGTTAACACCTGTTTTCTCTGAGATTCCGTATGAGCCCTAATGTCTCGAAACTTATCTTAGTGGTCCTTACGTGCAATGTATGTTGGCGGCAGTATAATCGTTTGGCAGTCAGCTTCAAATGCCGGTTCTCTAAATTTTACCAGTTGTGTTTCCCGAAAAGAACGCCGCCTTCTCTCCATGGATTCCTGTTCGAGATCCCGAAGCATCTCCGCAACACTAACGTGTGCTTCAAACCTACTGGTGACAAATTTAGGAGCCCAATTCTGAATTGCTTCGATGTATTACTTCCATCAGACCTGGTATGTATCCCAAACACACTCGCAATACTCTAGAATAGATTGCACAAATATCGTACATGCGGTCTCCTTTACTTCTGAACCACTGTTTTCTAGAATTCTCCCAATAAACCGAAGTCGGCCATTCGCCTTCCCTAGCACAATTCTCACATGCTCGTTCCATTCCATATCGCTGTGTTGTGTTACACTCAGATATTTAAACGAGTTGACTGTGTCAAGCAGGACACTAGTAATTACAGATTTGTTCTTCCTACTCATTGGCATTAACTTGCATTTTTCCACATGTGGGGCTAGCTGCCATTCATCACACCAACTGGAAATATTGTCTCAGTCGTCTTGAATTTTCCTACAGTCATTCAATTTCGACACCTTACGCACACCACAGCGTCATCAGCAAACAACCGCAGATTGCTGCTGCTCAACCTGTACGCCAAATACACTCCTGGAAATGGAAAAAAGAACACATTGACACCGGTGTGTCAGACCCACCATACTTGCTCCGGACACTGCGAGAGGGCTGTACAAGCAATGATCACACGCACGGCACAGCGGACACACCAGGAACCGCGGTGTTGGCCGTCGAATGGCGCTAGCTGCGCAGCATTTGTGCACCGCCGCCGTCAGCGTCAGCCAGTTTGCCGTGGCATACGGAGCTCCATCGCAGTCTTTAACACAGGTAGCATGCCGCGACAGCGTGGACGTGAACCGTATGTGCAGTTGACGGACTTTGAGGGAGGGCGTATAGTGGGCATGCGGGAGGCCGGGTGGACGTACCGCCGAATTGCTCAACACGTGGGGCGTGAGGTCTCCACAGTACATCGATGTTGTCGCCAGTGGTCGGCGGAAGGTGCACGTGCCCGTCGACCTGGGACCGGACCGCAGCGACGCACGGATGCACGCCAAGACCGTAGGATCCTACGCAGTGCCGTAGGGGACCGCACCGCCACTTCCCAGCAAATTAGGGACACTGTTGCTCCTGGGGTATCGGCGAGGACCATTCGCAACCGTCTCCATGAAGCTGGGCTACGGTCCCGCACACCGTTAGGCCGTCTTCCGCTCACCCCCCAACATCGTGCAGCCCGCCTCCAGTGGTGTCGCGACAGGCGTGAATGGAGGGACGAATGGAGACGTGTCGTCTTCAGCGATGAGAGTCGCTTCTGCCTTGGTGCCAATGATGGTCGTATGCGTGTTTGGCGCCGTGCAGGTGAGCGCCACAATCAGGACTGCATACGACCGAGGCACACAGGGCCAACACCCGGCATCATGGTGTGGGGAGCGATCTCTTACACTGGCCGTACACCACTGGTGATCGTCGAGGGGACACTGAATAGTGCACGGTACATCCAAACCGTCATCGAACCCATCGTTCTACCATTCCTCGACCGGCAAGGGAACTTGCTGTTCCAACAGGACAATGCACGTCCGCATGTATGCCGTGCCACCCAACGTGCTCTAGAAGGTGTAAGTCAACTACCCTGGCCAGCAAGATCTCCGGATCTGTCCCCCATTGAGCATGTTTGGGACTGGATGAAGCGTCGTCTCACGCGGTCTGCACGTCCAGCACGAACGCTGGTCCAACTGAGGCGCCAGGTGGAAATGGCATGGCAAGCCGTTCCACAGGACTACATCCAGCATCTCTACGATCGTCTCCATGGGACAATAGCAGCCTGCATTGCTGCGAAAGGTGGATATACACTGTACTAGTGCCGACATTGTGCATGCTCTGTTGCCTGTGTCTATGTGCCTGTGGTTCTGTCAGTGTGATCATGTGATGTATCTGACCCCAGGAAGGTGTCAATAAAGTTTTCCCTTCCTGGGACAATGAATTCACGGTGTTCTTATTTCAATTTCCAGGAGTTTAATTTAACAGCGGTCGTGTCACACTTACCTGGGCCACTCCTGGCGATACCCTCATCTCTGATGAACATTCGCCGTCGAGTACAACATACTGGGTTCTATTACTTAATATTTATTCGAGCCACTCATACGTCTGTGAACTTATTCCATATCCTCGTACCTTCGTTAGCAGCCTGCAGTGGGGCTCCGTGTCACATGCTTTCCGGAAATCTGTACATATGAAATCTGCCTGTTGCCCTTCATCCGTGTTTGCAATATATCATGTGAGAAAAGGGCTCTAGATGATTTTATCACGAGCCACGCTTTCTAAAACCATGCTGATTCGTGGACATAACCTTCTCAGTCTCAAGAAACTTTATGACATTCGAAATGCGAATGTGCTCTAGGATTCTGCAGCAAACCGAAGTTGGGAATATTGGTTTTAGTTTTGCGGATCCATTCCTCTACCCTTCTTATATACTGGAGTCACCTGCGCTTCTTTCCAGTCGCTTGGAACTTTGTGATGGGCGAGAGATTCACGATAAATGCAAGCTGGGTAAAGGGACAATGCCTCAGAGTACTCTTTGTAAAACCAAATGGGAATTCCATCCGGACCTGCCGATGTATTTTCTTTCAGGTCTTTCAGTTACTTCTCCACGCCAGGGATGCTTATTGTTATGTAGTTCATATGGGAGTCTATGCAACGGTCAAATCACGGTATATTTGTAGGACTCTCCCGTGTAAACGATGCCTTGAACGTGAAATTTAAAACTTCGGCTTTCGTTTTGCTATCTTCAACTGCCACACCAGATTTGTCGACAGGGGACTGTAAATGGCTCAAATGGCTCTGAGCACTATGGGACTTAACATCTATGGTCATCAGTCCCCTAGAACTTAGAAATACTGAAACCTAACTAACCTAAGGACAGCACACAACACCCAGCCATCACGAGGCAGAGAAAATCCCTGACCCCGCCGGGAATCGAACCCGGGAACCCGGGCGTGGGAAGCGAGAACGCTACCGCACGACCACGAGATGCGGGCAGGGGACTGTATGGAAGCCTTCGACCCGCTTAGCGGTTTTACATGGGACCAAAATTTCCTCTCGTTTTCTGTCAGATCTTCTGCTAAGGTGTGACGGTGGTAGTTGAATGCTTCGCGCATAGATCTTTCCACAGACGCACGAATCACTGCTAAGCTTTGCTTGTCGTCATTTGTGCGTTCTCTTTCGAGCCGACTGTGCAACAGCCTCTGCTTCTTCAGCATCTTCAGAATTTTGCTGTTAAACCATGGTGGGTCTTTTCCATCCTTTATCTACTTACTAGGCACATAACTCTCCAGACCACGCCGGCCGGGACGGCTTAGCGGTTCTAGGCGCTACAGTCTGGAACTGCGCGACCGCTACGGTCGCAGGTTCGAATCCTGCTTCGGGCATAGATGTGTGTGATGTCCTTAGGTTAGTGAGGTTTAAGTAGTTCTTAGTTCCAGGGGACTGATGACCTCAGAAGTTAAGTCCCATAGTGCTCAGAGCCATTTGAACCACTTTTTTTCTCCAGACCACGATTTACAACCTGCTTAAACTTTCCCTATAATTCCTCTACGCCCATCTTCCTAGAGTTAAGTGATGTCAATTCACTGTCTAAGTGAGATGCTAACAACTGCTTATGTGCTCTATCTACCAGAAACACTCTTCTAGCCCTCTTGACTGATTTATTAACTTTCGTAGCCATTGTCGCTATAATGACATCATGATCCTAATCCCCATTTCTATACTGTCATTGATGATAAGATCCGGCCTATTAGTAGCTACAAGACCTAAGGCAGTTCCGATGCGTGTGGGCTGCCGAGTTAGTTGCTCAAGGCAGTTGTCAGAAAATGTGTTAGAAGGTGTTCCGCATGACTGTCTGTCTGTACCCCTGCAATGAATCCACAGACATCCCAGTCTACACTCGGTAGGTTAAAGTCGCCTCCAACGAGTAATGCAGGATCTGGGTATTTCTGTGCTACTAGCTGTAGACTTGTTTTGAATGGCTCTAGAATTGTCACACTCACTACCCTTACATAAGTTAACAATGAGCTCAATTTCTCAGTATAGGTTCATAACTTTGTTCATTTTGATGGTGCACTGAGAGTATAACTTAGCATGTTCATCTTTTATACTGAAACCAAAGACAAAGCTCTTTAAAAAGCTTCATACACTCCTGCAAATAATGTATCTTAACAGCAATTGATAAATAATTCACATAGTCATGAGAGGAGTGGTAAAGGGTGAAGATGTCTAGGTACACAGGAGGTGAGGTGGAATTGCCGCCACCATATGGTGCAGTAATTATGTTCTTTAACATCAGCTGCAGTTTAAACTACGCTGGATGTAAACACATCAGTGTGGACATGGTATCGAACTGGGAGTTGTATCTGGTATATTAAAAAAATCTACAGTTTAGTGATTCCAAAGTGATCTGTGGATGAATAGGTTTTCCTATATGCCACGTCAGTGCAGATGCATGTTTTACGCCATGGAAACATTAACTCTTCATAATTGATACTGGACATCATATGCTCACAGCAGGAGACTTCCCTGAAACAATTAAAATATTTAACAACAGGGAGTGTTCCCAAGTACAGTATCAGATGTTTAAGAATCTATTGCACAGCATATTATTCTACAAGACATTGTGGAGTAATATGTTGGAATCAGCTCGTCAAAATCCTATTCCTTTGGAAGAAACCGTTGCTCAACCCTATGATTCATGCTGTACATCTATAGCAGTCGAAATGTGTGAGCCAAGAACTTCAACCTTATTTAAGTATGTTCATATTCACTTGAATATGTAAGTGTTTATGAATAAAAAAAGTTTAAGAGCTACATGTATTCTCTATAAAATACCTTTTATGCCAGTGTGAATGCGAAGTTGTCCTCACGACTGAGAGGACAAAACATCCCCATCACAAGAGATTTGTAGTAATTGTCTGGCTCTGTAATGGTAATGAAAACCAAAACAAGCAGAAAAGGAGTTGGTCATTACTTGCCGATTATATATAGGCCTTAACTGTCAGACTCTCAGACTGAAGGAAGACAAATATTCTTCTAGCACTGTTAACACATCCTGAGCAGATCTGTTATGAGCATGTATGTATTTTTCCTAGAACCCTCTTTCAGCTCAGATGTCGGCTATTGCAGGAGATTTTAGATGGCTTCAACAGACTAAAGTGCCACATGTCCAGTGAAAGCAGTGATATTCCACAACATGAAAAAGTAAGGCTAAACAGCCTATACAAATTTGATGACACCACAGTGGAAAACTAGGATGAGATAAGGAGTTATTTCTGTTTTGGCCACTATAAGAAAGTCGATGTCTTCTATTCGAGCCAGACATACTCAAGAATTCTGAAGCAATTACACAAGGATTTTGAATGGATGGCAGTGTTCCTCCCGCATCTACGAGGATTGCCCAGAAAGTAATGCACTACAGTTTTTTTCTCTTCAACAATTCTTTATTGAACATAATGAGAATTACACACGCGAAAGAATGGTGTTTTATCTACACACCCTGTTTTTCCACGTAATCCCCATCCCGATCTATGGCGTTTCTCCAGCGCGAAACAAGGGCCTTGCTCCGCCCGGAGTGGCCGTGCGGTTCTAGGCGCTACAGTCTGAAGCCGAGCGACCGCTCCGGTCGCAAGTTGGAATCCTGCCTCGGGCATGGATGTGTGTGATGTCCTTAGGTTAGTTAGGTTTAATTAGTTCTTAGTTCTAGGCGACTGATGACTTCAGAAGTTAAGTCGCATAGTGCTCAGAGCCATATGAACCATTTTTGAATTAAGGGCCTTGCCGGCCAAATCAGTGAAAATTTCATTCACCGGCCTCCCGAGTCTGGTGCCATCGCACAGGCAGCGAATTAACGTTATTTTCAGATGGCCAAAACGAAAAGAAGAAGAAAAAAAACTGCTTTAGATTCCAGAAGGGACACCTACGGCCGCCTACGGCTTCTGTTCAGAAAGAAGATGTTTGCGATGACATTACGGCCTGCCTGCACCACTGTCCTGACTGACGGAGGAGATAGGTGGCATGTGGCACACTTGTTGCCTTGCATCACGCACGATGACAGCAACGGGCTGACGTTCGCGCGTTGCCAAGTACCGCAGCACCGGCGTAACCCTGACAGGGCCGTCACGATGCGGCCGCGCGCTCGTAATTTGCGAAAGGTGACGGGATCAGCTGCGTGCAATTTTTCTGATTGACAGCCGCTATCTGCAGCCATCGCGCTTGTATGACGGCATTAAGTCTTGTCCCGCCTAAAGCTCCCATATAACACTCTCACCCCACCCCGTCGCGGCCGCTTGCCGGGGACACCGGATCACGCTTCGCAATTTGCGCGACAGCAGCGGGCGCGTGTCTGAAAAAAAAAGAGAGAATAAAACAAATAAAAATTGACGGAAGGAAAGGAGAGGATAAAAAATTGCGTATATCCTCTATCGTTCGACACGTTTGAAGGCACACGAGGATGACAACCACAGAACACTAGGACACTGCAGGGGGTGGCGGAGACAGGTTGCCCGGAGTGGTGGAGGGAGGGAGGGGGGAGGAAAAAATAATATTTATTTAATACGACATAATTCTTTTTGACAACGCGATGATAGAGTAGGGTATTTACGAGTTAAGCATAATAGCTGCTGCTACAGCGCGAGGCTATCAATAATGGAAAAAAGGGACCTATAACTGATACATATTCAAAAATCCCCTCCATCCTATCGACCAGAGGCAGCGCACAGAGGGTAGGCTGCTCCAGCAGCTTTTTCTGTCTCTTCTCTCACCACTACCACCACCCCCTCCTCAACCGCCCTTCACCCTCCTACTACCCCCATAATTTTTCCTTCTTTTTTTTATTTTTTTGGGGCGGGTTACGACATCGTAATCTATAAAGCTGGTTTTCGTGTCACGCGATTGCCCTCGTGATGGAAAAAGTCACACGCGTCCCTGGGCGGCAAACACACACACACACAGGCACACACACACACACACACACACACACAAGATGAGAGAAGCGCCGATTAGCAATACTTTGTTGGCACCCCCGCTGCGCTTCGTTTGAGAGGGGTGGCCAAAAAACAAAAAAAAAGAGAGAGAACAGAAGAGTAGAAGGAGAAAAACTAGCAGGGAGTCAGATTTATCGTGATTGGTTGCGGCGTGAGAACAGGATTGGGGTGTGAGGGAGGCGGTATGGGGTGGAGCGGGTCGGTTTTGGCCGGGTGCGGTAGGGACGGGGGAGGGCTAGGATTGAGGGGGAGGGGGGTGTTGACCCCATCGCTGCGTGAGAGCACACACCGCCATGACTGTGTGTGTGTGTGTGTGTGTGTGTGTGTGTGTGCGCGAGAGCGCGCGAGCTCGCGTCTGTCGGTTTATAACCGGAGCTGCGGCGCAAGAACCCGATGAATAAATAAAGCTATCTGGAGGGCAATTTATCATCCTCGCGTATCTGAGGGCCCATAAATTTTCGCCTCTCTTTGTAGTCATGGCAGCAGCCGCCGCGGCGGTGTTCAGCGGCAGCGCCGCCATAAATAAACAGCACGGGGAACAGTCCGGGCAGTCGGCGTGGCGTGCCCAGCTAGGACCTCTCTCTCTCTCTCTCTTTCTCTCTCTCCCTCTACTGGTCCGCTTCTTATTTATGTTATTAGTTGGTGCGCGAGCCGGGCGCGCGGTTCCCGCTGTCATTCCTCTCCCCGCAAACAAAAGGCATTCCCTTCCCCCTCCTCCCCCCCCCACCCCCCGCCAGCGCGGCATTGCTTCTACACTTCCCCCTCTTCCCCTTACTCCACCCCCCTTCATCGTCGTTTCTCTGCTGCCATACTGCGGTTAAGAACCGCGACGGGGTTGCGGATATCGAGTGGCAGTTGCGCGCCCGCCCCTGCTGAACTCATTGTCCTTTGTTGGGGGGTACTTGCGGCGCCAAACGTATGTGTTAGGACCAGTTGCTACTTTTGTAGGTCGCCATATGTGGCCAGCTGGAGGAGGGGAATAGCGCTGCTTGGAAGACTTTCATGTTCATGTTCAGTAGCACACATCAGGGACATTCCGACTTTACTGATACGAGTAAGTACAGGTACTTTTTAACAACACTGAGAAAATTTCCGCCCTATGCAAGAGAGCAAATAATGTATTTTACAACTCTAGGGTGAGTCACATTAAGACGTAACACCGCTTTTATTTCGTGAATGGTTACACATGTCGAGACGCGATTTTCCGCAAATATTAGAACGTCGAGGGGCACCTATGTTTTTGTTTGGTTACTGTTTTTAGCGCTGCTATCAACTGAGATATTGAAGTAAGTTTGTTTAAATGGAACCGCTTACTTTTCGTAACTGCATTCGACAGTTCTTGATAAGACACTTACAGTGATCTAGCGTTTGTTAGTGTTGACGTTGAAACCTGTCGTAAAAAAATTCGAGAAAATTACGATATGCTTATATGTAGGGTGAGTCATGTGACACGTAACACCCCTTTTATTTCGTGAACGGTTACACTTATCGAAACGCTGTTTTCGGCAAAAGTTAGAGTGTCGAGTGCACATATTTTTAGTTTGGTTAATGGTTTTAGCGCTGGTATCAACGGAGATATTGAAGCAAGTACGTTTGTTGAAGTAGAACCGTATACTTCTTATAACTGCATTCGATAGGTCTTGGAAGACTAATACAGTGAAGTAGCGTTTGCTGATGTTGAAGTTAAAACTTGTAGTAAAATTCGAGAATTGTACTAGAATCTGAGAGCACAGTGGCCAGAATCTGCATTAGCGATGCAAACACAGCCAAGCGGAGCCCTTGTGCTACGCTGTTTCAGAATGTCAACTCATTTGCCTGTTTACTTGTCTGCACTGCAGGCAACATTCGTTGCGTGCGGACATGTACACCAATGAAGAGAAGTTGGATATGCTACTTTTATATGGTAAATGTAAAGGAAATGCTGTAAAGTCAGTACGGCGGTATAGGGCTATTATCCGGATCGCCAATGCCAGACGCGCCAGGCAGTTGCACGAATTATTAAGACGTTAGTGCGGACAGGCTGCTTGAACGTCAAAAAGAGGACTAGAAAGAAGACTATAACTGACACAGAACATGAAGGTGCTGTTCTGGCTACGACGCTAATGAATCCACAATGGTACGAGACACACTGCCAGAAGAGTGTTCGCATCCTGCAGCGACAGAATTTCCATCCCTATCGTCTGTCACTACATCAGGCACTCGACAACCCTCATTCCGAACGTCGGACAGCATTTTGTCGGTTTTCCCTTCAGCAATTGAGAGACAACCCTACGTTTTTCTAAAGTGTGCCCTTTACCGATGGAGCAACGTTTACTAACCATGCTAATGTACGTTTCCATAACATACACTGCTGGGCCGCCGAAAGTCCACCCTGGCTTCGTCAGACACATCAACGGACGTGGACCGTAAATGTATGGTGCGGCATCATAGGAAATTACGTTGTATGCCCTTAAAATTACGTTGTATGGCCTTACTTTATCTCAGGCGTCCTAAATGGTCATTCGTAAGCACAATTTCTGACGACCTTTCTGCCGGTTCTTCTAGGAGAGGTATCACTGCATATTCAACAGTGTATCCGGCTGCAACACGACTGTTGTCCATCTCACTCGTCCATTGTAGCAACGCATATACTGAATGAGAATTTTCCTGGACGTTAGGAAGGAAGAAATTCCAATGACAAAAGGCCTGCGAGGTCCCCTGATTTGACTGCTCTTGATTTCTTTCTTTGGGGAAAACTCAAAAATGCAGTCTATGACGAAGCTCCAACAGCACCAGGTGATATGAGTCACCCAATTGTCAGCGCATGCCCACTGTAATTACATCGGTTTGTCGTTCTATCGAAAGACGATTGCAGATGTGCCTTTCAGTCCATGGACAACTGTTTGAACGCATGCTTAAATAAAGGATAAAGTTATTTGTTTGGATTACGAAATTTATGTTATGTGATATGCGTGGTTATCAAATCATTGTTAGCAAATTGTTTGTTTCATTTCCGTGTGTACGAAATTTCACTGCAATGTCAAATAAGTTGAGAGCGAGTACTGCACGTAGCTGATAACACTGTCACTACACGCCTACGTTCAGCGTGAAACAACGTTTCGTTAAAAAGAATATTTATTTTGCGGGGTACTGATGGTCACCAAACTATTTTTAACTCCATGTTTAGTTCAACGATAAAATCCCATATGATATAATTTAAAATAGTGTAGGTAGAGGCAGTTGTCCGGTAGCATCTAATTTACCTCTAAGAAGCACAGTAACACGTACAGCAAAAGATAGGTCAAATCTTTTTTCTAGTATTTAGATATTTAACACAATGGTTGCTTCAAAATCAAATGGTTCTGAGCACTATGGGACTTAACTGCTGAGGTCATCAGTCCCCTAGAGCTTAGAACTACTTAAACCAAGGAGATCACACACATCCATGCCCGAGGCAGGATTCGAACCTGCGACCGTAGCGGTCGCGCGGCTACAAACTGTAGCGCCTAGCACCGCTCGGCCACTTCGGTCGACAATAGTTGCTTCTTGCAGCGTATAAGACCTCTTTATTGTTGAAGAATGAAAAGTTGATTTCTCTCTTTCAGCTCACGTAAATCTGGGAGGACACGCAAATGCGAAATAGTTGTGATACTCTAGATTCTAGCCTATGTCGTATGTCATATACAACATTCGTAGATGAACCTACCTCTACGACGTAGGTTCGTTCAGAGAGGGAGGGGGGATGTAGCTTCACTCTCGCAGCGCAGGACTGTCTTACGGTACACAACTATGCAGCCTGGTCCGTCCAAAACGCCTGCTTTTCAGTGTTTGCAAAAAAAAAAAAAAAAAAAAAAAAATCAAATGTGTGTGAAATCTTATGGGACTTAGCTGCTAAGGTCATCAGTCCCTGAGCTTACACACTACTAAACCTAAATTATCCTCAGGACAAACACACACCCATGCCCGAGTGAGGAATCAAACCTCCGCCGTGACCGGCCCCACAGTCCATGACTGCAGCGCCTTTAGACTTTTTTTTAATCTCATTTTGTTCATTTTTGATCGTTGTATCTGTTCGGGGCGGACGTCGCAATACACCCGTTTCAGTTCGTCGTTCATCTATTAACTCAGTTTTTTTATTACAGAGGGCAGCTAACCCTCTGACCGAACACGCTGAGTTACCGTGCCGGCAATTTTTAAATGTCGTCTCCCGTCGCATAGACCGATCGGCTGGTGCAAATCTCTCGATTTGACGCCACGTCGGCGACTTGTGCGTCGATGGGGATAAAATGATGATGATTAGGACAACACAACACCCAGTCCCTGGGCGGAGGAAATCTCCGACCCAGCCGGGACTCGAACCCGGGCCATTAGGATTGACAGTCTCGCGCTGACCACTCAGCTACCGGGGGCGGACCGCTCGGCTAATCCCTCGCTAATCCTTCGAGTTTACAAAGCGAAAAAGTTTATATACTTTCTTGACAAAAGAAGAATCATCACCAAGTCATAACATTATTTGATAAATGAATCTAGAAATAAATTTAATAATTAGCGTCAGATTGTGCCATTAATGATATGAATTTTAAATATGCCAGAATTTCTAATTTCAAATATTTCTAATAGAAGAATAATTTAACTCTACGTACAGAGTACTAACAAATTAAATTCCTTTCATACATATTTTAGCCCGAAACATAACACATCATATACAAAATCATATGAAGTACATTCAGTTAAATAGCTGATATAATGTTCATCTGTACAAGAATCGATAGTATGCATGGTATCGGTTATTCCTGTAAAAAAAAAGTGTAGTGTTAGACGGGGGTGTCCCATTACAACCGTCACAACCAATTTCTGTACAAGACCGCCTGTTTAGCTGAGTACCAGGTACTCGCCAGTATGACGTGGTTCAGATCCGTCACCGCCGTCGTGTCTTGATCACTGTGTCCAGAAGCGACGACTTTCAACCGGTGTAGGTGGACGGGGTAACACCCGTGTCCCAGCCTCGGATGAGAGAGGTCACATGACGTGCACTAAGCCTCACCAAGGTGAACCATGGCAGAGAAAAAACGTGGCCGCCTTTGTAGTGCAGGGATACGTGCAATTCACAGTTCCAGTCGTGATAAGCAACTTTCTTGTCCGTCGAGTTGAAATCCAAGCAAGGGATTGGTGTTAGGTGGAACGGTCGTTCCATAATGCTCGTTTAACGAGGGGGGTCATCTGTTTCATTCTGGAGAGTGCCATCATTACTCTTTATCCAAAGTAAGCGGACATCAATGCCTTACGTCTCGAGTCTATTATGGCCTCCAAGACATCCAAGATATATTTCTTAGTCTGTTTATCAAACTCCGGATGTTGTAGTTTCTGCAACACACCAATGCGAACCGGAGAGTCAAGGTGCCATAATAAATAGCCTCCCTGATGGTCAATAACTCCGCCGTGTAGATAGACGATTCAGGCGGCAGTGAAACCATTTGGTATGTGTCGCTAGAGGGGCTGAAGTAGACGAATCCCACACCCTCCTCAATTTTCAGACCATTACCACCGTTTTAACTAATACACCCGAATGTTTATGTGTCTTATTTGATTTAGCGACGGAAACACATCGTTCCTGCTGTCACCTCAATTGTTACGACAGCAGCATGAACTATGAAAAATTATATAAAGTTCGTTGCATTAGACACTGCCAGCGTAATTTACTGATAGAATTATGTAAGACAAAATAGTACTGGAAAACTTGAAGAAAGCGCAAAAAGTGCGTAAATATTTATGGGTAAAAGAAACATGTACGAATTGTGTCTTTCATAAAGACGAAGTTTTCTCCAGTATTTTTTCGCAAAACCTTAAGTATAGAAAAGCTATAATATCAAAAAGGACTGTTTAAGAGAACAATTCGGCTCAAGCATATTACTAATAGTAACTAAACTCCGATGACACTGAAACCAAAAGCATGTCGGAAGTTCAGTCTCAAAACATCAGACCACTCAGAACGTCAACGAATAAAAGCACAAATCAGTTCCTAAACACGGTAAAGTTTTTCAAACTGAGTTGTCTCATCAACTTTCCTTTACAGTCCAGTCCCCCTGTCGGGTATCATCTCCACTGTAAACGAGTCGCATGTTTGACTGTACAGCATCGTGAGGCAATAGCACTTGTCAAGGCCACCAGCAGCTTGTTTCCCTGCCCGTCAGATATACCGAGGCTTACGGGTACACAAGACAGCAGATTTGTGCGTCCTTTTTATTATTTTCCAAATGCCTAACCATACAAAAGAGTCTGAATGGTGTTTTATCGATATTCATTTCAACCCGTATATTAATTACTTTTCTGTTTCCAATCTGAGCTGTTTCCACATAGTTCACAATGACTATTAGTTGACCGATATATCTGTGTGAACACACGTATTCTAATTTTTTATATCAAATAATACACTCCTGGAAATTGAAATAAGAACACCGTGAATTCATTGTCCCAGGAAGGGGAAACTTTATTGACACATTCCTGGGGTCAGATACATCACATGATCACACTGACAGAACCACAGGCACATAGACACAGGCAACAGAGCATGCACAATGTCGGCACTAGTACAGTGTATATCCACCTTTCGCAGCAATGCAGGCTGCTATTCTCCCATGGAGACGATCGTAGAGATGCTGGATGTAGTCCTGTGGAACGGCTTGCCATGCCATTTCCCCCTGGCGCCTCAGTTGGACCAGCGTTCGTGCTGGACGTGCAGACCGCGTGAGACGACGCTTCATCCAGTCCCAAACATGCTCAATGGGGGACAGATCCGGAGATCTTGCTGGCCAGGGTAGTTGGCTTACACCTTCTAGAGCACGTTGGGTGGCACGGGATACATGCGGACGTGCATTGTCCTGTTGGAACAGCAAGTTCCCTTGCCGGTCTAGGAATGGTAGAACGATGGGTTCGATGACGGTTTGGATGTACCGTGCACTATTCAGTGTCCCCTCGACGATCACCAGTGGTGTACGGCCAGTGTAGGAGATCGCTCCCCACACCATGATGCCGGGTGTTGGCCCTGTGTGCCTCGGTCGTATGCAGTCCTGATTGTGGCGCTCACCTGCACGGCGCCAAACACGCAAACGACCATCATTGGCACGAAGGCAGAAGCGACTCTCATCGCTGAAGACGACACGTCTCCATTCGTCCCTCCATTCACGCCTGTCGCGACACCACTGGAGGCGGGCTGCACGATGTTGAGGCGCGAGCGGAAGACGGCCTAACGGTGTGCGGGACCGTAGCCCAGCTTCATGGAGACGGTTGCGAATGGTCCTCGCCGATACCCCAGGAGCAACAGTGTCCCTAATTTGCTGGGAAGTGGCGGTGCGGTTCCCTACGGCACTGCGTAGGATCCTACGGTCTTGGCGTGCATCCGTGCGTCGCTGCGGTCCGGTCCCAGGTCGACGGGCACGTGCACCTTCCACCGACCACTGGCGACAACATCGATGTACTGTGGAGACCTCACGCCCCACGTGTTGAGCAATTCGGCGGTACGTCCACCCGGCCTCCCGCATGCCCACTATACGCCCTCGCTCAAAGTCCGTCAACTGCACATACGGTTCACGTCCACGCTGTCGCGGCATGCTACCAGTGTTAAAGACTGCGATGGAGCTCCGTATGCCACGGCAAACTGGCTGACACTGACGGCGGCGGTGCACAAATGCTGCGCAGCTAGCGCCATTCGACGGCCAACACCGCGGTTCCTGGTGTGTCCGCTGTGCCGTGCGTGTGATCATTGCTTGTACAGCCCTCTCGCAGTGTCCGGAGCAAGTATGGTGGGTCTGACACACCGGTGTCAATGTGTTCTTTTTTCCATTTCCAGGAGTGTAGTTTAGCTATATTTCTATACTGTGCTGTTGATAGTATGGTCTTATATTTTGTTTCATTTCATTTACATGTGCACTTAAATGATGAACTTGTAGTAAGGCACTAAACAAGTTATGTCAAGTTACTGGTAGCAGGCAATATGCCATAAATACTAGTATTTCGACTGCCGCGGTTAGAGACTTAGCAATATGAACCCTAATGCACCAAGAATAATTTCTTCGGACGAGTAAATTAATATGGCTTTGCAAGGACAGACTTATGGGTGATTTAAGTAAATATTTTACGCCTTTTCTTTTCCTTTATTTTATTTTAAAACGTCCAGTTATTAGTGTGGATGCACTGTGGATCGATAAAGATATGGAAAATCCAAAAACACAACATAGTACCATACCTAATACAGTGCAGTAAACCCATTGACATTCAAAACAGCTTCTGGTCATCAGACTTTTGTGGACAGGGAAAACGCAACAACTCATCCTCGTGCTTGCAAAACTAGTCCTGGATGATTCGAGCTGTGTGAATAAGAGCCCTGTCGTTTTGGAATATAGCGCCCTCACTGGGGAACAAACATTGTGCCATTAATCTTCGTTGATCCATTATTAACCATGGGACAACGGCTGGTATGTATTTCTTGATGCAATAATTTACCAACAGCCGTATGTATTGTATAAATTTGTTTTATGAACTTATTATGTGCTACCAGTTTCGGCATTACATTGATACCATCTTCAGGCCCCAATCGTCATAGTCGCTAAATCGCTATACACGGAAGGAGCCATATAACTGTATCCGTGAATAAAATCGTTATGCAACAGCTCTTGGTGGCCAGGTGACACAGACTCTTCTACAATACATGCGGCTGTTGGTAAATTATTGCATCAAGAAACTGTGCCACGAGGTGGACCTGATCATTCAGGATGCTCACACAATCCTTGGCCGTAATGTGAACCAGAGTAACCACGGATCCCACGGAGTGCCACGATATGGCGGCCCAAATTATCACCAAACCCCTTGCCATGTTTCACTCTCGGGACATAAACTCAGGCAGAAGTTGTAAAGACGCATTCTATCAAAACCCTTTCTTCCATTGTTCCATAGTTAAGGTTTTATAGCTTCGACGCCACATTTTCCTGTTAGCAACAAATACATCACTGATGAGTGATTTTGGAATTCCAGCTCGTCCTGCAATTCCTGCTTACTGAGCTCGCTTGATGTTGCTTTGAAACTGACAGGGTTCGCAGCTGCGACATTAAGTTCTGCACTGACGTTTGCAGTTGCCGTCCACTTATTTTTTGTCACAATTCTCTTCAATGAGCGTCCGTCACTAACATTTAACACATAATGTCGTTTATGTTCAAGCAAATAATTCACATGGTGTTTCCATATTTTCGTCCAACTCCTGTATGTGTGAATGACAGAAGCCAACTTTTGTATAACTATAGGGGTTGGACAAAAATAAAAAAAGTGGACTGGCCACCCACGAGTCCCCACGTAAATCCAGTGGAATACCTTTGGGATGAGTTAGAACATTAACTTCGTTCCAGAATCCAGCGTCCAATTTCACTCTTTCCTTTGGTTTCGGCCCTTGATGAAGAACAGCCTGCCATTCGTCCATATACATTCCAAAACCTCACTGCATCTGACCCCTATCGATTTCAAGCCGTCATAAAGGTGAAGGATGGACACAATCCACGCTAAAGTCCATTAGAAGGTGTCCGGGTACTTCGATAACACAGTATAGCAGTTAGAAAATATTTATAGTACAAAGATAAGGAAATTTTTTTACCAATATTTAGGAAAGGTTTAAATCTCACTTCCATGAGCCATTTTTTGCCGGTTCCATACGGCAGTCAGTGCAAATGCGGAACCCTGTCCGTCTGTTTATCTATCCGTCTGTTAAGATCCCTTTAAGGAACGGGCAGAAGTATCACGCTTAAATTTATGTCAGATACTGAGGTTAACGGTCGCTTGGCGGAGTAAAAAATTAAACATCTAAGACAGAGTAGTTATAAGATAAAGCCATTTATGTAACATATGTTGATACTCGCAAGCTCACTCATCAGAAACTATAGATGAACAAATACAAACAATTACATTTGTATGGAAACTTCATAGTGCGAGTCCTTCCTACTCCCACTTGTCCAGTCTCTTTCTTTTCGAAATTGGTGAGAATGTTCCTTTATTCATCAAGGCTCATATTCCTAAATGTTATGTGTATTCTTCCTTCAGGTACAAATGCAACTACTAATGTTTCTGATAATAAGAGATTCATATCTGACATCAGAAAATTATAGTAAATGACTTTGGTGCTAAACATAATGGTTGCCAAAACGAATGTATATGAAGCGTCAATATATTTCAGAGGATCATTAACGGTGTCTAAAAATCCAAAACTGAAACACGCCCGGCAAAAACACTGTAACAGCTGCGTCCAAACGACTGTCTCAAGCATAAAGCTACTAAATTTCGCTGATTGTCGTAGGTGTGACACACCTCGCGTGTGTCTCTTCGAAAAGCTAAAATCCGGTAGTAAGCATGCAGTTAGCTTTATGTACCAGAATGGTAGAAAATGTCGAGATAAGAAAAAGTTAAGAAGACACAACTGAATTAAGTGTCTCTGTTAAAAACAGAAAAGAATGAAATGAAAGAAAATAATACTAAGGTGTACGTGAACAAAGAAAATAATTAAGTTCCTGTTAATGAAGAAATAAAGAAATATCTCAGTTATGAGGGAAGGAGAAAAAGAAGTCAGTTAGGATGTAAATGTGTTTGAAGAGATTGTCACACGTGATTTGTTCCGTCGTATACAAAGAAAGATGCACGCTCCACTTGACTGCAGATTTCTCCTACGTATAAAGCTGCTGTCAAAAAAATGTATGATTAAGATTGGGAGGAAGCAAAGTGGAGGGGAGCAATGAAGGAGTAATCACATGAGAGCATCGTGGAAATTGTAAAAAAGTTGAGTTATTGGGTGAAACATACGAATCAGCAGTATTTTTCTACAAACAGATTTCAGACACGGGTAAATTTCGCAGTCCTATACATACTGATTACAAGGGAGAATCAAGTTAAATTGGGATTAAATGAAACTTAAATTAATCTTTTCATTTCCAGACATGTTTTGCGTCTAACAAAGCATTCTAATCTTCTCTCTGTAACTTTTCCCCCCTCCGCCTCCTTCCAGCCCAAAGCTAAATATCCACAAAAGGTTTTGCACATTGTCCTGGAGCAAATCCCTTCTTCCTTCAATTGATGGGTTTCTGCTACTGCGTACAGATACACTGAAAACATCGGTAAATTATCACCTTTCTTACACAACACGTCATTGTTTTACCTGACCTTCAAATTTCATTATTACTGTACATTGCATCTAATCATTGAAAGTTATATGCGGGTGTCCTAACCTCATTGGTCTTTTAATCAGGTCTACTAATTTTAATTTAATTTCCGTTTCTGTAGGCTTTTTCCTGTCTATTGCTGTAGAAAGGTAGAACCGCTGATACTTGACGTCGACTTACAACCCCCTATATTCTTTCCAGAATTTAATCGTTTCAAATTACAACTGCACATTTAAGGTTTAAAATTCTTTTGTATCATATCATTTCTAATATTTACAGTATTTTTTCCGCTCTGAGTGAATCTTGATTAACTTTTATATCGTTTAAATGTTGCGTTCCAGTCGTTCACTTTCATATACAACGTTCTAAATTGTAAGAAGTTTTCTTCACTTGGGTGACTTGTCTTCTTTGCCTCTTCCATCGTTTGCTTTGATTCTCTTGGGGTTTCACTACCTATCCAGTCCATTCCTTTCGCTTTTGCTTCTGTTTTCTTATCTGTAACAATGATAATCGTGTCAGTGTTCTCTTTCAACTACTACGTATTACTTAAGTTCTTTTATTTCTTTACTCATAAGTCACATTCCAAGGAAGCTGGCCAATAGAAGCAGGATCTGCAATTTTAGGATTGCATCTAGCAGATATTGCTGTTAGGTATAGATCTAGGAAGCGACGAACTAGGTTAAATGATCACCAAGTTTGTAATGGTTCACAGAGAGCAGTCAAATAAGTGACAACAGAAACAAATAAACCGAATAAAGGCCAAAATCTATTTGATGATCCGGCTTTTAGTCATCCAGGAAGCCCTATTTCCATACTAAAGTGTACATAGTGTCGTATGGAACTGATAACATATTACAAGCGCTTAGGCTGTAACATATCTTTTTAAAGTCCAGTCAACGAAGGAAATTTTTGTGTACTGGCATCATAAAAGGCATGATAAAAATCCTCGTCTTTGGGGTGTGATCGTGGGGGTGGGCGTGCGGCATGTTGTTTATAAGTCATATCTTAAGGCTTTCATTAAGTATCTCGAAAGCAGCGGATTGTAGCGAAACTCGTTCCTGGTACAAAATTAAACTTCATTAAATTTCCTACAAAAAACGTGCTATTCATTTTCTTCTCCAGGACTAACAGTTTCCGGGTTAGAGGAGATGGAAGGATCGCAGATTATTAAAGCGCGTGTTTTAATGGCATGAAATTAATGTTTATTGTTAAATGAAGTGACTGAAGAACAAGTGTTAAATACACTCCTGGAAATTGAAATAAGAACACCGTGAATTCATTGTCCCAGGAAGGGGAAACTTTATTGACACATTCCTGGGGTCAGATACATCACATGATCGCACTGACAGAACCACAGGCACATAGACACAGGCAACAGAGCATGCACAATGTCGGCACTAGTACAGTGTATATCCACCTTTCGCAGCAATGCAGGCTGCTATTCTCCCATGGAGACGATCGTAGAGATGCTGGATGTAGTCCTGTGGAACGACTTGCCATGCCATTTCCACCTGGCGCCTCAGTTGGACCAGCGTTCGTGCTGGACGTGCAGACCGCGTGAGACGACGCTTCATCCAGTCCCAAACATGCTCAATGGGGGACAGATCCGGAGATCTTGCTGGCCAGGGTAGTTGACTTACACCTTCTAGAGCACGTTGGGTGGCACGGGATACATGCGGACGTGCATTGTCCTGTTGGAACAGCAAGTTCCCTTGCCGGTCTAGGAATGGTAGAACGATGGGTTCGATGACGGTTTGGATGTACCGTGCACTATTCAGTGTCCCCTCGACGATCACCAGTGGTGTACGGCCAGTGTAGGAGATCGCTCCCCACACCATGATGCCGGGTGTTGGCCCTGTGTGCCTCGGTCGTATGCAGTCCTGATTGTGGCGCTCACCTGCACGGCGCCAAACACGCACACGACCATCATTGGCACGAAGGCAGAAGCGACTATCATCGCTGAAGACGACACGTCTCCATTCGTCCCTCCATTCACGCCTGTCGCGACACCACTGGAGGCGGGCTGCACGATGTTGGGGCGTGAGCGGAAGACGGCCTAACGGTGTGCGGGACCGTAGCCCAGCTTCATGGAGACGGTTGCGAATGGTCCTCGTCGATACCCCAGGAGCAACAGTGTCCCTAATTTGCTGGGAAGTGGCGGTGCGGTCCCCTACGGCACTGCGTAGGATCCTACGGTCTTGGCGTGCATCCGTGCGTCGCTGCGGTCCGGTCCCAGGTCGACGGGCACGTGCACCTTCCGCCGACCACTGACGACAACATCGATGTACTGTGGAGACCTCACGCCCCACGTGTTGAGCAATTCGGCGGTACGTCCACCCGGCCTCCCGCATGCCCACTATACGCCCTCGCTCAAAGTACGTCAACTGCACATACGGTTCACGTCCACGCTGTCGCGGCATGCTACCAGTGTTAAAGACTGCGATGGAGCTCCGTATGCCACGGCAAACTAGCTGACACTGACGGCGGCGGTGCACAAATGCTGCGCAGCTAGCGCCATTCGACGGCCAACACCGCGGTTCCTGGTGTGTCCGCTGTGCCGTGCGTGTGATCATTGCTTGTACAGCCCTCTCGCAGTGTACGGAGCAAGTATGGTGGGTCTGACACACCGGTGTCAATGTTTTCTTTTTTCCATTTCCAGGAGTGTATGTGTATCACGTTTAATTAGAGTAGAGCCGCGTTGAAGGATAAATTGTGTCTGAAGGTGTAACAGCTTGCGGGGGGCTGGAGTGGAGGGTATATGTGCGCCAGAAGATAGGTGGTCCGATTGTGGTGATGCAGTGCCCTATTTCATATGTCTGTAAACAGAAGAGCAAGCAGGCCGCTTCTCCAGTCTTACCACACTGCGTCACAAGAAGCGACAACAGAGTGTTTCACAAAGTTGTACCGGTCTTCCGTATCGCGCTCTGTGAACTGCTGGCGACAAAGTGCACAGACAAGCCCGATGGTTGCTTCTTTTCCACGAAGTGCGTGGAATACAGATATAAGTTACTAATAGCACTAACGCATAAACGCGTAAGGATAGAATGTAACTTCTGTAAATGTACAATCCTATCCGTTGCTCATAAGTGTTTAACAAACTATAAAGCGCAGTTATCGCAGTAATATTAGTAAGTGCTAGTCAGTGTCAAACGCTCCTTACGACCTAAAAAGTACTTACGACACATCAGTTCAAAACTAACACGCTATTGCAGTGTGCCCTTGAAACGTCCCCTTAGAAAAATTATACATGACTGTGATTAAACTGACACACAATATTTTTTAGCGCAACGCAATCTGACTTTCAATAATCCCTACAAGAGAATGGCCCTGACTAAATTAACCTATACCTTTCACAAATCACTTACCTCACAAAAATCTTCCTTACTCGAACTACTGCAATACAGCGAGCGCCACTACTGCCAGCTAAATAAAAGATTCAAACTACTGAAGGCACTAACTACTGATAGGCATAGTTAGAAAATGAAAGATTTTGATAGAGAACAAACAATGTATTTACCTTAATAGTGTTCAAAAGTGATAATATATATATCAGTCCATGATATCCAATATCACAAATTTACTCTTTCTGATGGACACACGTCCAGGTCGTCCGCTCTCAAAAATCCTCCATCTCACTTCCCCACATCTACCACTGCTGACGGCTCACCTCCAACTGCGCAACGCTATACTCTGTTAACATCCAGCTGCCCAACACTACAATGGCAGACAACAATGCAAACTAGCCACAGACTGCACACAGCACAGCCAGTGATTTTCATACAGAGCGCTACGTGGCATTACCAATAAGAAAACCTAAACAGTCTACTTACATAGCCCCCATGCTCCCCACAAAAAATTTTACAAATTGTTTTGGGTACTGGCCAATACATATTTGTTAAAATTTTTTCACAGTTACACTAACAAAGAAATCAAATGCCTACACTTATTGATACAATCTTGGTCAAAAGCTAAAATATACTCACAGTCCATAAAGACAGTCCTAATCGTTCATCACAGTAAAATTGCAGTGTCTAAGCAGTAAAAGAAAATGCACACGGAAGTAGTGGATTTCCATGCAGTCTTGAAGAAGTAGTGTTGTCCTTCCAATTGAAAGACAATGCTGACTCTTGACATGCAGACAGGTAATGGGCCACAACAGAGCAAACCCACCGCAGAGTCAGTCGACGTTTTGAAGAATATTGGTAGGTAGGTCATCACAGAGTAGACCCACTGTAGTCCTGGTAGAGAGTATGGTATTGGTGGGCCACCAGAGGTGCAGACCCACTGTAGTCCTTGTAGAAATAATGGAATTGGTGGGCCATCAAAGATGCAGACCCACTGTAGTCCTTGTAGAGATAATGGAATTGGTGGGCCATCAAAGATGCAGACCCACTGTAGTCCTTGTAGAGACGACCAGCAGCCATCTGTTGCGACTGTGCAGGTGCACAATCACCATTAAAGTGTCTTGCAGACTATATAGCAAGTCCATAAACCACCACTTGTGCACTCACAAACTGTTTGGTATGTCCTTAGAACCAGCAATGCTGTTAACCAGTCCCTTGCTGAATTATTAACAGATGTGCAAGCACTAACAGTCCCAACTTCTCACATACTGTGCATATATTATGACCAATAGAAACGTGTGCAGTGAAATGAAACTTAATTTGAAGAACTGATGTCTATACAATTATAAATTTACGACATCAGTTTCCTCTACAGTGACAGCTTGCTACAAATAAAATTTCGCAGGTCGAAATATTTGCGTTACGAATCTGTAGAAACAAAATCCTATAAATATAACAGTGTCCAAAAAATTTTCGCCGGCATTGCGATACATTCACTCATTTACACACATTTCATAACTCTTAAAGTACGATTCTTGGTTTCCAACATCCTTTTTCACAAGCGATACAGATGGCCGTACCGTAGGTGCAACCACAACGGAGGGGTATCTGTTGAGAGGCCAGACAAACATGTGGTTCCTGAAGAGGGGCAGCAGCCTTTTCAGTAGTTGCAGGGGCAACAGTCTGGATGATTGACCGATCTGGCCTTGTAACATTAACCAAAACGGCCTTGCTGTGCTGGTACTGCGAACGGCTGAAAGCAAGGGGAAACTACAGCCGTAATTTTTCCCGAGGACATGCAGCTCTACTATATGATTAAATGATGATGGCGTCCTCTTGGGTAAAATATTCCGGAGGTAAAATAGTCCCCCATTCGGATCTCCGGGCGGGGACTACTCAGGAGGACGTCGTTATCAGGAGAAAGAAAACTGGCGTCCTACGGATCGGAGCGTGGAATGTCAGATCCCTTAATCGGGCAGGTAGGTTAGAAAATTTAAAAAGGGAAATGGATAGGTTAAAATTAGATATAGTGGGAATTAGTGAAGTTCGGTGGCAGGAGGAACAAGACTTTTGGTCAGGTGATTACAGGGTTATAAATACAAAATCAAATAGGGGTAATGCAGGAGTAGGTTTAATAATGAATAAAAAAATAGGAGTGCGGGTTAGCTACTACAAACAGCATAGTGAACGCATTATTGTGGCCAAGATAGACACAAAGCCCATGCCTACTACAGTAGTACAAGTTTATATGCCAACTACCTCTGCAGATGATGAAGAAATAGATGAAATGTATGACGAGATAAAAGAAATTATTCAGGTAGTGAAAGGAGACGAAAATTTAATAGTCATGGGTGACTGGAATTCGTCAGTAGGAAAAGGGAGAGAAGGAAACATAGTAGGTGAATATGGATTGGGGGGAAGGAATGAAAGAGGAAGCCGCCTTGTAGAATTTTGCACAGAGCATAACTTAATCATAGCCAACACTTGGTTCAAGAATCATAAAAGAAGGTTGTATACCTGGAAGAATCCTGGAGATACTAGTAGGTATCAGATAGATTATATAATGGTAAGACAGAGATTTAGGAACCAGGTTTTAAATTGTAAGACATTTCCTGGGGCAGATGTGGATTCTGACCACAATCTATTGGTTATGAACTGCAGATTGAAACTGAAGAAACTGCAAAAAGGTGGGAATTTAAGGAGATGGGACCTGGATAAACTGAAAGAACCAGAGGTTGTAGAGAGTTTCAGGCAGAGCATAAGGGAACAATTGACAGGAATGGGGGAAAGAAATACAGTAGAAGAAGAATGGGTAGCTCTGAGGGATGAAGTAGTGAAGGCAGCAGAGGATCAAGTAGGTAAAAAGACGAGGGCTAATAGAAATCCTTGGGTAACAGAAGAAATATTGAATTTGATTGATGAAAGGAGAAAATATAAAAATGCAGTAAATGAAGCAGGCAAAAAGGAATACAGACGTCTCAAAAATGATATCGACAGGAAGTGCAAAATGGCTAAGCAGGGATGGCTAGAGGACAAATGTAAGGATGTAGAGGCTTGTCTCACTAGGGGTAAGATAGATACTGCCTACAGGAAAATTAAAGAGACCTTTGGAGAGAAGAGAACCACTTGTATGAATATCAAGAGCTCAGATGGCAACCCAGTTCTAAGCAAAGAAGGGAAGGCAGAAAGGTGGAAGGAGTATATAGAGGGTTTATACAAGGGCGATGTACTTGAGGACAATATTATGGAAATGGAAGAGGATGTAGATGAAGACGAAATGGGAGATAAGATACTGCGTGAAGAGTTTGACAGAGCACTGAAAGACCTGAGTCGAAACAAGGCCCCGGGAGTAGACAACATTCCATTTGAACTACTGATGGCCTCGGGAGAGCCAGTCATGACAAAACTCTACCATCTGGTGAGCACGATGTATGAGACAGGCGAAATACCCTCAGACTTCAAGAAGAATATAATAATTCCAATCCCAAAGAAAGCAGGTGTTGACAGATGTGAAAATTACCGAACTATCAGTTTAATAAGTCACAGCTGCAAAATACTAACGCGAATTCTTTACAGACGAATGGAAAAACTGGTAGAAGCCGACCTCGGGGAAGATCAGTTTGGATTCCGTAGAAATGTTGGAACACGTGAGGCAATACTGACCTTACGACTTATCTTAGAAGAAAGATTAAGAAAAGGCAAACCTACGTTTCTAGCATTTGTAGACTTAGAGAAAGCTTTTGACAATGTTAACTGGAATACTCTCTTTCAAATTCTGAAGGTGGCAGGGGTAAAATACAGGGAGCGAAAGGCTATTTACAATTTGTACAGAAACCAGATGGCAGTTATAAGAGTCGAGGGGCATGAAAGGGAAGCAGTGGTTGGGAAAGGAGTAAGACAGGGTTGTAGCCTCTCCCCGATGTTATTCAATCTGTATATTGAGCAAGCAGTAAAGGAAACAAAAGAAAAATTCGGAGTAGGTATTAAAATTCATGGAGAAGAAGTAAAAACTTTGAGGTTCGCCGATGACATTGTAATTCTGTCAGAGACAGCAAAGGACTTGGAAGAGCTGTTGAACGGAATGGACAGTGTCTCGAAAGGAGGATATAAGATGACCATCAACAAAAGCAAAACGAGGATAATGGAATGTAGTCAAATTAAGTCGGGTGATGCTGAGGGAATTAGATTAGGAAATGAGACACTTAAAGTAGTAAAGGAGTTTTGCTATTTAGGGAGTAAAATAACCGATGATGGTCGAAGTAGAGAGGATATAAAATGTAGACAGGCAATGGCAAGGAAAGCGTTTCTCAAGAAGAGGAATTTGTTAACATCGAGTATAGATTTAAGTGTCAGAAAGTCGTTTCTGAAAGTATTTGTATGGAGTGTAGCCATGTATGGAAGTGAAACATGGACGATAACTAGTTTGGACAAGAAGAGAATAGAAGCTTTCGAAATGTGGTGCTACAGAAGAATGCTGAAGATAAGGTGGGTAGATCACGTAACTAATGAGGAGGTATTGAATAGGATTGGGGAGAAGAGAAGTTTGTGGCACAACTTGACTAGAAGAAGGGATCGGTTGGTAGGACATGTTTTGAGGCATCAAGGGATCACAAATTTAGCATTGGAGGGCAGTGTGGAGGGTAAAAATCGTAGGGGGAGACCAAGAGATGAATACACTAAGCAGATTCAGAAGGATGTAGGTTGCAGTAGATACTGGGAGATGAAGAAGCTTGCACAGGATAGAGTAGCATGGAGAGCTGCATCAAACCAGTCTCAGGACTGAAGACCACAACAACAACAATTACACACACACACACACACACACACACACACACACATATATATATATATATATATATATATATATATATATATATATATATATATATTCGTCGACACTTCTTCAATATTTCATCATAATAAACACGTAGCATAATCAAATTCCTCATATAGCATCACCTTATTGATCATAAACATATCTCAACAGCAAAATACACATGATCGTCGTAATAATAACATCATAACACCTCAGTCAAATCTCAAAATCGTCGTAGCTTCCTTCAATAATATCAAAATCTAAAAAAAATTCTCTGCTCATTTCAATAGTGTCGTCTACCTCAAACGTACTTTAAAATCAATTTCAGAAGTGTTCAGTTATCCAATTGTGTAATTGTGTAAACATGTGTCATTGATATAGTAAAAAGATGTTTGTTTCTCTGTCAAATAATCAGATAGCTGTGTAATTCTGTTTTAGAGGAATATGGTACCGATGTGTAAAGTTGTATAAGCAAATACCATATTAGCTAGGGCTCCTTGTGTTTGCCACACACATGGTACACAAAGTAAGCGTGTACCCCCCTGAGGATTAACGTAATTATACCTTCAGGTGTTACAGATTACAGCAATGGAATGAGATGTATCACGGAAAACTTTTTGTGTGGTTCAAAAATCTTTAAAAATAAATGTTTTAAGTACAAAATTAATCACTCAAATGCGTGTCCTGTAGTGCTAAATGTGCGTCTTGCTGTAAGATAATTCTGTGGAAGCGTCGTAGTTATCGTCCTCTGTAAGCAAAGTTTTGCTGAAGTCAATATACTCACCTAATCATAAACAAAAGTGAAATGCTTTGCGTATAGATATCGTAGTTATTATGCTTATTGCCATGATGAACAAAGTACTGTACTGTAACCTATGTATTTTTGTGCTACGGAAAAGGCTGTCTCATTGTAGCTATACAACAAAAGTTACCACTAAAACATGATTTACTTTCCAGAATAATGCATAAAAACTGTGCAGATATAAAACAGATACATCGCAAAAGCAACAATGTAAATTGTCTGTCACATTAGTAGCATCGTGACATAATCGTGTAGCTGTCAAAGAAACCAAATACTAAGTCACCTTTAATTTCACAGAAAGTACTTCAAATAAATAACTTCTTTTCAACTAAACCAAAATGTTGCATTAAAATCTCATTAGCAGTATATGTTCTAAGTATGTAAGCCTTATAGTCGTTATGAAATCGTGCAATTAACAAGCAAGAATGTACACACACAATAACACCGTGTCCTCTGTTCTCTATAACAATGCATTCGTAATTTTTGTTTAAATAAGTTCTCTTAGTTTCTTTACTGGATATTTAACTTCAAACATTGTTGCATGTTAACAGTTTCTAAGTGTGACAAATTGTACTAGTAGCGTGAAGTGAAAATTTTTTTAGCAAAGACTAAGTTAAAAAGCAGACTGTCTCTCAAGAAACGGTTTTACATGTGAAATGTGGTGGAATCCTTTACCCTTTGTAGTGCGCAGTGTTTCAAGTTCAAAGGAAGTATCATGTTGTGCACGTCGGTAAGGAATGCTAAAATTTTTCTCAGGGTTAGCGTCTATGTTATTTTTCTCTGAGCCAGCCGGCGCACATGGCTGCCTGCGGTGCAAGTCATTGTCTGTCTCTTTGTTGGCGCGCGTCGTTATTGGGATTTGGAGACCTAACTTCTACAAATTCACCTTGTCGAGAGGGCCCTGCCCTGTTTGAATCCCACCAGTTCTAATGCAATTCAGGTATGTCGTTATGATCATATCGTCTGTCGTCATGTCGGTAGATTCCATAATTTCTTTCTTGTCGGTCACGTGGTGGAGAATTTCTCCGTGAATCGTAACTGCGTGCTGAACTGTTGTGCCTGTAGTTATTCTGTCTCCCTTGATAATAATTGTTTTGGTTCCCATATTGTCTGTTTCTATAAATATCTCTGTCATATTCATTACTACGGAAATGCGATCGTTCTTTGTAACCATTATTCTGCCAACGGTTGTCATACGTGTGGTGTCTGTTTTGGTCACTATTTGCGTTGTAAGAATAGCCTTGTCGTGTCCAGTTATTATTTCTTTCCTTGTGGATTTGTGACGGATGTGACCTGTAATTGTTGTGTTCCTGTTTTCGCGTCCCGCAATTGTCAGTGTCGATTTCCAATTCTTGTAAGAGTCCCTGAAAAGCTTCAATGTCGTCTTTGCAACGTCCTGCCAAAATAGTATGTCGTAAATGTTCAGGTAATTTGATTAAGCAAATGCGGATGAGTTCTGAGGGGCTGTATGAGTTTGAAAGATACTGATTCTTGTGCAACATGTCTTCAAAATATTTCACAAGACTGGAAAATTCAGATTGTTCGCAACGTTTCATCATTATGATGCTATGTTTTACTCGGTCTTGTGTAGCTTGAGACCAATATGCTGAGAGGAAGGCATGATAAAATTCTCCTTCACTGTGGCAATCGTGAATGACCGATCGGATTCTTACAGCTGGTTCATTCTGTAAATAGCCACACATAAATTCTAATCTGTGCTCTAGTGACCAGTTGGAAGGAAAACAATAAGATAATTGAAGCCACGCTTGTGGATGAATGTCGTTGCCGGAATTCTTAAATGTTTTGAATTTACTTGTAGTAATAAACAGCTTATAGTCAAAATCATCATGTCGGCCAGTCGCATGTCGGTCATCATTACGTCGTTTCGGCGGTTCCATCTCAAAATTCGGTGTACCTTGGCAATTCCTTTCATAATTCCCGAATCCCCCGTGTTATTATTTAGTGGCTGTTCCGTATTTCTATGTCCCTCTTCCCGTATTGTATCCCGAGTATCCTCTGAAATATGTAATTCTTGTATTACCTGTGTCACTGATCTTGTACTTCCCGGATTTCTATTTGGTGTTGCGTATTAATTTGATTCTGCTTTTGTTCAAATTTCCTAATTTGTTCATACTCTTCTGTGTCAGTGAAGGCTACAAGTTTTGTGTCATCAAATCATCATCTACCTTTGTAGATAAGTTAGTGAACTAATCCGAAAGTTCGTCTACTTTCTCCGATAGTGAACTTATTTCCTCAGTGTGTTTTGCTGAACCAAGTTTCAGAGTGTCCATTTGTGTTGAAATCGTATCTACTGTGTCCTTTAAGTTTTCTTAAGTTTTTGCTAGTTGCGTAACCGAATCGGTAGATGCAGCTGAGTCAATCTTAGCTTTCAAGGTCTCATGATTTTCATTAACAATAGTTTGCAGTTCTTTTATGGCTGATTCGTGAATCTGTAATTTATTTTCATGCCGCGGAAAAATAGGTTGGAAATGCTCACGAATTTGTGTTTTTACGTCATTACAGACTTTTTGACATTTCGATTCAATGTTATGTAACTCAGTAGTTAAATCTTCACGTGTTTGTTCAAGCGTGGTGTCTAACTTCCGAAGATTTTGTTCCATTGTGTCTAACTATGAAGCTTTTGCTGTGTTTGTCGTTGATTTTTTCCATTTATTGCATTAATTGCAATAATAATGGATTAGTGTCTGGAATCTGTTTCTCTATGCTTTTCGGCAGTGCATTTTCAGCGGCAACATTCACATTTTGACAAGCAGAAAATGTGTCTTGACTCATTTGAGAAAACGGTGAAGACCCTAAACCTGAGTCTACAGCATTTTCAATATTGTGTTCTGTCATTTCATTCCTGAGGCGACCTGTTGCCGACCGATCGATCGATAATGCTTCCCTGTTCACTACTTGTTTCACTGTCTACACCATTATTTGCCGCCCGTTCCATTTCCCTATGCGCAATTACCAAATTACTACTTCGAATATCTGTTAATTCATTACACAGGGGTGCTGATAAGCTACACTCGTCGTCACTATTATTTCTCAGTTAACTTTGGAGCCTAGTGTTACGTTTTTCACACGCCATTATTGTCACAATATTCCACACGATAACACAGAAAAGCACAATTTGAAGAGCAAAAATAAGAGAACACATTAACAAAGCACTGAAAATAATATCTAGTTAATTGCAAGTGCAGCTGCGAATTACTTGGTGCAAATCTACATGCATTTTTACTGTACAACAATGAAAGACTGCAACTACAAAGGAGATTCTCTCTACAAGTACACGCTAGCAATAAACAAAAGCTACACTAATTACACAAACTACAAGAAAAAATCAGAAGATTCCAGTGAGGTATCCTCGGCTAAAGGTCGACATATGAAACGTCCCCTTAGAAAAATTAATGAATTACTGTGCTGATAAACCTCTTACATTATTTGTTTTTCAAACAGCTGAGCAGAACTGAGCACACTCATACATTTCGCTCTTTACCTATTCTGATCAACACTAAACTGACACACAATATTTTTAGCGCAACGCAATCTGACATTCAATAATCCCTACAAAAGAATGGCCCTGACTAAATTAACCTATACCTTTCACAAATCACTTACCTCACAAAAATCTTCGTTACTCGAACTACTGCAATATAGCGAGCGCCACTACTGGCAGCTAAATAAAAGATTCAAACTACTGAAGACATAACTACTGATAGGCATAGTTAGCAAATGAAAGATTTTGATAGAGAACAAACAATGTATTTACCTTAATAGTGTTCAAAAGTGATAATATATATATCAGTCCATGATATCCAACATCACAAATTTACTCTTTCTAATGGACACACGTCCAGATCGTCCGCTCTCAAAAATCCTCAATCTCTCTTCCCCACATCCACCACTGCTGGCGGCTTACCTCCAACTGCGCAATGCTACGCGTTCTTAACATCCAGCTGCCGAACACTACAATGGCAGACAACAATGCAAACTAGCCACAGACTGCACACAGCACAGCCAGTGATTTTCATACAGAGCGCTACGTGGTGTTACCAATAAGAAAACCTAAACTGCCTACTTAGACCCTTACATATTCGATTCTATGTACTGTACTTGTTCGTTGAGCAGTTTCATTCAAAATTCTAATACGGTTGCCATGCTAAATGGAAAGTTAAGACTCAGGAAAAGGTGAAACATTAATTGAAATAAAAAAAAAGAAATTGAAAAAAGGCAAGTTAAATTCATGGCAGCCGTAACTGAAAACGAATTCTCTAGTACACAAGTAAGCCGCGGTGACCGTCAACAAACATTGAAATTAGCTGACTGTAAAACACTCGTTAAACAGTGCTTCGAAAACGGTACAACAAAAATATTACACATAGAGTAAATACATCATTTACAATGTGATAAGCAGCGTGTCTTGAGGCTTAGGATTTTGAACCACACATGCTACATACGAAATACTAAGTCGAACAAACACCCACGTGTAGCACCCGAAATTACACTGGTGTGCAGAACTTACGGACGAAAGTAATTTTCGCATGGTGTTTCACTGCCGAGTAACATATCTTGATGAAACTTGGAACATATACGGGAATAAATACTACAGTGTAGTACAGAAGGTAACTGAAAGAAATTAGCAGTGAAATCAACAGAAATGACACTTTTATTCAAAGGTAATAACTGCACTGAAGTCCCCACCATTTGTGATGATCCATTGGACATTAGAAAAGACGGGACATGGCTATTGATACGGTGTGTGATGACCAAGGGCAGCAGTGCATGCTCTGCAACGTGTTCCGGTACTGTCACAAGGCTGGTAAGGGGTAAGTGTGGTAGGGCTTTCCAGCGCTGTTGATAACAGCTGGGTGGTCATTGGTGAATGTGTACGTGCTCCAATACGTGACTCCAAAGCGTTCAGCACATGCTTGGTGGGATTTAAGTCAGGGTAAACGGAAAGGTCAGTTCATTCGCCGAGTATTCTCTCATTCTGAGTTCTGCTGCACCTACGCTGTTCGATGCTCTCGCGCATTGTCATCCATAAAAATGAAATCAGGGCCGAATGCACCTCTGAAAAGACGCACATGAGGGAGTAGTACTGCGGCTCAGAAACGTTGACCCCTGAGTGTACCGTGCTCAAAGCTTTGTAGGTCAACATTTTCATGTATCATTATGCCACCGCACACCTTAGAAACTGGACCGCCAAAACTATCATGTTCGAAATGTTCCCATCTCTCGCCATACGAGGCTACTTCCAGAATCAGTACTCGGACTTAATCTGCTCTCGTCTGAGAACAGTACGCCACCCCCTGCTAGTTGGCCAAGTCTCTAAGCTCTTGCCACCTTGGCAAACTGTGTCGCCGATTTGCGTGTGTCAACGTAACACAAAGTGCTGGTCAGAGGGCAAAGAAACCACCCTCGTCGTGCCACTGTGAAGAGTGAGACTGCGTGCCTCCCAGTCCTGTTAAATATGGTAGCAATATCATCAGCTGTTTGCCGTGGACCCCTGTTGCCTCTTACCTGTTGCAAAATGTAGCGGTCATCTGCTGCTGTAGTTGCCCATGGTACACCACTTCCATTCCTTCGGGCAGCAGTGCCTCCGGCTTGGAACGCTCACCATGCGTGTGAAACAGTGTTGTGAGCAATACGAAACTCAATGTCTACACGTGTCATATGCCGTCCTTCTTCCAGTTTCCCGTTGATTCTTCCCCGTGTGAAGCAGTGCTCACTTCTGGGCCGTGCTGTACTGAAGAACGCCACCACAGTACTCCGTAACTGCTCGATGACTGACATACAATGCCTTTCACGTTCGTTCACCTGCCTCGTGTCGCGAGGCCAGCCCTATTTCGCTGTACAGAGACATTAATCTCACGCAATGTGACGTCCAATTTTCTGTGCATTTTCGATCATTTCCATTACGTTGCTTTATCTATCTCGTCCTTAAGTTTTGCAGAGCAGTGTGCAAACTCAACAGTCCTGTAAGACTCATTTGAAAATGAATTCAAACGCAATGTGGGCAGTGATTGCATCTTATCACATTACTTCGATGTCTACCGCTCTGCCGGCCGCGGTGGTCTAGCGGTTCTAGGCGCGCAGTCCGGAACCGCGCGACTGCTACGGTCGCAGGTTCGAATCCTGCCTCGGGCATGGATGTGTGTGATGTCCTTAGGTTAGTTAGGTTTAAGTAGTTCTAAGTTCTAGGGGGCTGATGACCACAGATGTTAAGTCCCATAGTGCTCAGAGCCATTTGAACCAATCTACCGCTCTAAGCCGGCCGGAGTGGCCGTGCGGTTCTAAGCGCTGCAGTCTGGAACCGCGAGACCGCTACGGTCGCAGGTTCGAATCCTGCCTCGGGCATGGATGTGTGTGATGTCCTTAGGTTAGTTAGGTTTAATTAGTTCAAGTTCTAGGGGACTAATGACCTCAGAAGTTGAGTCCCATAGTGCTCAGACCCATTTGAACCATCTACCGCTCTAAAGCTTCCATCTTATGCATTAGAAACAGATGTGAATCACTACCTGACGTATCACGTTGCAACCGAACAGAAGAGCAGTATAAGAGCCCCACTTGATCGGAACAGGCGAAAACTACCTCTTCGCGCTCCGGTTGGTTGACAAGGATTCAGATACGTTAAGCGTCTCAGAAAACATTGAAACCTGGGGTCAATGGAAGGTATGATTGTGTTACGATTGTGGACGGGGCCGTAATCAGTTACTATTGGTTCCTTTTTACAGTTACACATAATTTATTTTAAACTAGTAATTCCAGATTCATCAATAAATAAAATACCACACGTTATTAATGAAGGAATAAACAACTGTGCAAATAATAGTGTTTTCAGTGAGCAACAATTTAGCAAATCACCATTAAATACAGATACAACAGATAATGTTTTAAAAACAAGCCTCTGTGATCCGGACAGGAGGCCTTACACGTCAGGAATGGCAATAAATTAAGAATTGTTTAAAACTCGCTGCAACTTACAAATTACAGGTACTGAAATATTAAAGGCAAGTCGCCACAAACGCAGCATAAGGCATCAGACGCCAGGAATGGCAGTAAATAAGATTTTAAAGGCTTACTGTGTAAATACAAATACCAAATTAGAATTTTAAGGCAAATGACCACAATCACGGCTGAATACCTTACACGCCAGGAACAGCAATAATACTAAAAATTTAGAAACCTGCTGTAAAACAGCAAATACAATAGCAAAGGTTAATTAAAAAAACAAGTACCTGATCACCAAACGGGTGGAATAAGATGATGGTAAACTTTGTAACAGAAGGGGCCACAGACAGTGCTCCAGGAATCGACCTCTGAGAAGGTCCGGCAACAAACACTTTCGCGGGCGATGAGCTGGGCAGTCGAGAGTTGCATTCACTTCACAGGATGGTAACTCAGACTAGTGGCAGTCTAACGGATGACTAACAATAATCTTGCTGAAGCTACCTGACGTCCGATAACCAAATGCAACGATGGAATAATACGCCAAAGCCGGAACCGGCGGTCTGCACTACGTCCAGAATACTGTGTTCAGAGCGCCCAGAACGAGAAAGGAATCATTACCACCAGAGTAGAAGAATCAACAACCGACCGACAATCAAGAAGGCTGTCAAAACTACACGCCTTACTGGACATCAGCGGCTAGGCGAGAAAATGTACGCTGTCGCTACATACACTAACCCCCAGGGCCGGTAACTGGGCCGTTATCGGAGACCAGGCAAGAAAAATTACCACTGCTTGAACTTAACAAATTGTAACAAGTTGAACGCAATTAACAGTAATAAGAAGTCGAGGAAAGCTAATCAAATCTGCCTTCCCCAAACAATCCACTCGCTGCTCTTCACCTCGGCGACACTACGAGCAGCAACACGAACCCAAGTCACTGGACTATCGCGAGATACCAAAGTGGTGGAGGTTTCTCTACTTGCTGGATCCGGTTTACGAGGAAGTCGTGCACCCTCGTGACCACAGCCCTTTCATCCGGCAGTCCATGCGTGCTGCCAGCGGTTCACAAATGTTCAAATGGCTCTGAGCACTATGGGACATAACTGCTGAAGTCATCAGTCCCCTAGAACTTAGAACTACTTAAACCTAACTAACCTAAGGACGTCACACACATCCATGCCCGAGGCAGGATTCGAACCTGCGACCGTAGCGGACTGCGCGGACCTGAGTTCTCCACAGTCCCCAGCCGAACTCGCACACTTATACTACCCGGCAAAACAATGACGTCGCCCCAAAGATTGGCCAACAGTTAATACATATCGATAACCGCTGCTGCTGCCACTAGCGGACAGGCAACGCTTTCGAAACTGAGTGGCCCAGTCAAGACGAGAAGAAGACAAACAACGGCAAGCATTCCAACTAAACGATAGTGTCTGGCCTGTATCAGAGAGTGGAAACCTACAAACAGCACTAACGTGAGGCGCAGCACGGCTCACACATACTTACACTAGCAAAGTAGCATTCCCTGCGCTTTCTGCTGCTGACACGCTGGTCGACAGCCGACCATTCAAGCGAGAAACACAATGCGTATTACAGATTAAGTGGCCAACTTTCAACTTTGTGATATAATTCTACTGAACTAGCCGCTCTTTCCATAAATCGGGCCTCGACTGAGACCACTCTATTTATTCGAGATCGATAGCTTCAGATCAAAACTCTTTCGTAAACTATCAACCTAAAATTCTACGTTATAAAATATATTTATTTTTATTTTTATTTACACGTCAACTTGCATAGGACCAAATTGAGGAGCAAATCTCCAAGGTCATGGAACGTGTCAGTACATTAAATTACAGCATAACAGTAATAACAGAAAAAAATATATTTATGAACCTGAAAAAAGTCAAACCATAAATTTAAGAAAACGCAATCAACAATACAATAAGAATCAGCTTAATTTTTCGAGGAACTCTTAGACAGAATAGAAGGAGTGACCTATGAGGAAACTCTTTAGTTTCGATTTGAAATCGCGTGGATTACTGCTAAGATTTTTGAATTCTTGTGGTAGCTTATTGAAAATGGACGCAGCACTATACTGCACACCTTTCTGCGCAAGAGTTAAGGAAGTCCGATTCTAATGTAAATAAAAAAATATAAAATAAATATAATACTGAATATGATTGCTTTGTTAAGATGTTTGTGCTTATCTTAATTTTTCTTGGCGATCGGACTTGGCTGACCTAGTTGAAACGGCAGGCGGCTGTGGACTCCGGGAACACCGGCGCTTGTCGTAATCACGAAAATTCTCTTCCTGTAATTTTCCTCTCGACTTATTTCAATAAATAAAAAATACTTGATACTGTTCTTCCATATAATTTTATTCACGCACACATGTGATACACAAAGCTCGCAATACTTCATATCTAAATTTGCACATCTTCATCTTCCTTCTACGTACGAGAGAGTCTGAAAGAGTGAAAAAAACAAAAAGAAACTGTACAATATTTGAGTGTTTTTTCGTTATTTTGTCTGCGCCTTACCGCGCTTTCCTAATTAACGTCTTTGGCGACCCTCTTGTAAGTCGGTGTTTCAATTATTAGTTTTTTAATAAGTCTTAATAAGTCACCATCTCAGCAGAATAAATATCAGTAAAATCGCAACCTTCTGCTATTCAGTAGTTTACCCTGAATATTCGTTTGCATACTTAATTGTATTAAATCAGAGTAGTTATGGGGGCACAATAAACACTATACAAGGCAGGAAAAATTATGTAGGTCCAATTTCATCAATAGGCATTAAAATAGGAACTTTTCGTAGACACAATAGTTTAACTCGAATATTTTATGTAACACACTTCATTATATGCAAATCAAATAGTTATGGAGAGTACTAGAGACATTTACTAATTATCAGCTTGATACGAGTTCACACTCATGGCCAACTTTGGGGTAGCCAGCAGAAATGCAAAAATTCTGAAATACAAAATTATTTCTGTCGTGTCTTCCACTCATGCGTTGCCGTATAATTATTTACTCGTACCTTGTATCAACTGATCTGGCCCACCTTTCTATTAACGGACGTTAACACAGTTTCGCGCCAAAGTGAATACGCTCACATTTCATGATTCAGAGTTCTATTTTCCGCACAAATTTACTATTTCGGAATTGAGTTACACGAACCTGTAGTGAAGCTACTGTACGTTTTTGGAACGAAACTACACTTTACTAACGTGACGGTTGCTCCCACCGACCACATGGCGGAAAATCAAGTAGACAGTGGAAACGCATCAGAAATAAAGAAAAAATCCCCCAGAATATCACTGTGAAAAAAACATCACATTACAATACATTAAATGAGTTAACTTCTTTTACGCTCATAGCAATTATACGATCGTGAGCTTAAGGCCCATGGTGCGTGGCTGACCAAGACACCAGCGCAAAGTTCTTACTGAAATTTAATCAAGTTACAACATTCCATTATGGGGGTTTCGCGGTAATCTCACTCTTGATTTAAACATCTGGACTTAGTAACGAACAGATTTGAAACATTCTAATACCTTTGATAATACTCGTATTGCCATAAAATCGAGAGCTAAGTCTTCAATGTCTGCACAGCGCCGCTATGCAGGAACCAGTCTCCTGCGGGCCACATCGCCTAACCGTTATGGAGGTGGTGGTGGTGTGGTGTGGTGGTCGTGGTGGTGGGGGGGGGGGGGGGTTGGTTCGCCAAACTGTCAGAGCCAGTACTCGTGCCTTCGCGGCCTCTCTGACCTGACTTGCACACTCTGTCTTTGCCGAATTTGTTCGCGTTTTGGGACAGGTAATATCCTACCACAAAACCACTCTACTCATGCGATACTACAACCTCTGGCTACAGCTTTCTGCTGCTTCACATAATTTCTCACTCATACTGCCCAGGTCACACAAGGGAAAGCATGCAGGGAAACGTGGCAGACACTAAATAAAATCCATAAATAAAAAACAACGCCGTTTGGTCCATTCTCTTCTACTTGTTACCAACTTATTTATTTCTGCAGAGAAAACCCACTCATTATTAATTCTCTTGTGCCGGAAATTTAATGAGAAAAATATGGAACTTTACAACAAGTTCTGTGTCACTGGAAATATTTCTATACGTCTTACTTGCATTCACATCGAAAGATATGCACCTGGAGGTAAAAATCGGAACTTCTTTTTCAAACTTATATCGGTTCCGCGTTAACGCATTAGCGTATCTACCAAGTTTGGCTGTTATATGATAATTACAGCCCACATTATATCTCTGTGAGTAGCTGCACTTAAATTATAACCACCCAAAACGGGCAGTGACAAATAGGTTTTGTGGAGGACAGCTTCCACAAACTAATCCTGCAAAGGCTAATATCAGACCAGTGCTCCTCTTAATTTTGAAACTTTTGTAGAAAATCATTTCCAAGTAATTAATGCATTTCAATCGCAGCATGAGATGAAGATGTCTCAGTTCTGATATTTAGTTTGACTTAAAAGACGATGTTCTATTACTGATTAACTAAAATATCGATACAGATTCATCGATAAATCTCATAATACTTTGCTTCGATAAAATCTAATTTAATTTTGGTAACACTCTGATTAAACAGATTCGTTTGATACACATCACAGTAAGATTCTGTTTGACTTATTATTTGGAATTTACCTAGTGATTTTCGTTTTTGTCGTTTTGTGCCCTTCCACCCAGCTTTCAGCTTAGTTCAAGCAATACATTATGAAAACTATTTGCATACAATTTATGATGGGTTCCGATGCACTGAATTACTCATGTAAGTGGCCATTAGCATAGCCTAAAATTACACAAACTCAAATTAAATCATGGGACACGTCTTATTTTGACGTGGAGCTTGTTCGATACCAAGGGAATTACGCCACAAGCCACCAGAATAAAAGAAGCAACCATAAATGAATGTGAGCAGTCTTCGAGAGCGCTGAGTTGCATGGGCCAATGATTCTGATTTTTCCTTTTTATTAAATAATAGTTGTCAACACTGACAAAGGCAAGTGGTTCAAATGGTTCAAATGGCTCTGAGCACTATGGGACTCAACTGCTGTGATCATCAGTCCCCTAGAACTTAGAACTACTTAAACCTAACTAACCTAAGGACATCACACACACCCATACCCGAGGCAGGATTCGAACCTGCGACCGTAGCAGCAGCGCGGCTCCGGACTGGAGCGCCTAGAACCGCACGGCCACCCCGGCCGGCAAAGGCAAGTGGAAGATATCTTTATTTTTGTACTGAGCATTACCCAAAGCTTTTTTTTGTCAATCGTAAAGTCATATCATCTGAAGCAGGAAATGGATCCGCGAACCTGAAACTCTCGTCAACCAACGACTATAAGATAAGTGTATCCACAGGACTTGTAGATTTGAAAATCAGCTGATTTGCGCTCGTTATTTTATTTATTTTTAGTTACCGTTTGACATAAACACTTGTACGTGTATGGTACACTGGACATCTACATCTACATCTACTCTGCAAATCACACTTAAGTGCGTGGTAGAGGGTTCATCTAACAACCTTCACACTGATTTTCTATTCTTCCACTCTCCAACAGCGCGCGAAAAAACGAACACTGAAATCTTTCCGAGAGAGCTCTGATTTCTCTTATTTTATTACGATCATCGTTTCTCCCTGTGTAGGGTGGCATCATCAACAAAATATTTTAGCATTGAGAGGAGAAAGTAAGTGATTGAAATTTCATGAGAAGATCCCGCTGCAACGAGAAACGCCTTTGTTTTAGTGATGTCCACCCCAAATCCTGTATCATGTCCGTGACAATCTCTCCCCTATTTCTCGATAATACTCTTGACTGGGGGGCTAAGAATACCAGTAAGTCGAGTTTTATGTATATTAGTTGGAAAATAGATATAAAATACGCAGTAAAATGAACAGCAGAATATGTGATGCAATAGACTGTAAAACGAGCATTACAAACAGGCTGTGAGAGGAACCAGCAAGAGGAGCAATAAATTGTAAATTAAGATCGGCAGTTGAATGAACATTAAAGTCAGCTGTAAAAAGTACATTAAAAGGAACAATAAGATAGGTAATAAAAAGAAAAATGAAATGAGCACTAAATTTACACTAATAAAGTTGACTGGACTAAGGAACATGAACAGCAAGCATAATCACTTTGTGTTAATGCGTAAGTCATCTGGCTACGAAATTTCTGCTTCATTTAGTTTTTGTAGATCTGTTTTTGCTCCTCGGTATACTCTGATTTGCATTCACTCGCAGTATGATCAAACTGCCTGACACAGATAACCACAGTCACACTGAAGAGTTCAGGATTTGCCTCAGTTGTGCAGAAAGTCCTGACAGACTCCATGTGATGTTCGAGTCCTGTTAAGAGCTTTCCATTATCGGCGGGGAACTTACAACCCAGTCGGTCGGTGTAGGGTCGGAAGTGCGCTGGTGACTCATCATGTTGGATCTCCAGTCTGTTCGTCATTCTGCCACGATGTTGAAGTCTGTATCTAATAGTTGCTCTGCTCAGATTAAAGGGCTTTCCTCGACCTCAATCTTCTCAGTGGTAAATGAGGAATGTCCTTATGAAGTGACAATCCTAGGTCGCTTTGAATCCTCTTCAATCGACGGACCAAGACGGACCAAGAAGCTCTTTCTACGTAGCGGAGATGTGGCAGTGAGGCGTTCACTTTTGATGCATCCACCGATGATACGCATCGTGTTGTGTAATTTAAAACCTAGTCTCCGTAAATGGGTGCTATTCATCCATACAGAAGAGCAGGATTCCGCGACAGAACACACAAGTCTGTTAAGTGGCTGTTATACGTACCTTACGTGTGCGATTCGACTGGGGTTCATCAGTCATTAGTGCACGCAGCCTGCCACACCCGCGAACTCAACACAAAATACCAAATAACTGATTCTACGCTCAGACACAATCCAACACAATCGTACAAACGTTAAGCTGATAATTATTCACTCTGCTATGTGCTAGTGTGTCTGAAATTTCATTACTAACAAAACAAAAATTTAATTAAATCCATAAAATTAGAAACCATCCAGATAACTTTCAACATTAAAAGAAAACAATGTTTCTCGATATGGCACCTGTATAATATTAGAAACACCGTCACAGTGAGACTGCAATTCAGTCAGCATGAGTCCACCGATACATCTTTTTTTATAAATGGTCGTCTCATCAGAATTTTGTGGAAGGAAATGATAGAGTGAGAAAAGTTATTTTCAAATGTACTAATTTATTTGGTTTCAGTCACTACGATTTTAACTGAGGTTGTGTTGATTCACAATTACCTAAATGAAAAATGTAAACAGCAAAATGCTAACTATTTCTACTTTCGCTGGGTCACGAACGTGATAATGTCCAAGTTAATAAAAACTGTATCAGTGCAGACGGTACATGAACGCTCTCTGGGAGACTGTGGATTGGTATGCAAATCTCTTTCCAAAATCTAGGCACCTGACATAACGCTCATATACTAGATAGCATGAACTCTATACCCCAGTATGACAAAGAAATAACGATAAAATGCAATTATAAGTTGCGAAACAGCCACCCACATTGTGAAGTATGCAATGCTAAAGGCGACAGTTACTCGAAAGCCACTAAAGGCGCGCCGTACATCAGGTGTGCACCGAACAGCAGCCCTCCAACGGATGAGACACGAGCACCCACCACGTGCTCGCCCAAAAATCACCACTTCCACACTCCAAGTAAGCCCCTCACTGGACTTTCCCGCCCACACTTCTCAAAATTAGCGTAGGAGGGAAGGAAACTGCTAAGTTTGACACAGAGAGAACTAAAATGTTCCCTCTCTTCTTGTGTACAGAGGAAGCATGCAGAATTTCCTCATCCAGCATTTTTTGTATTCTCTGTTAATAAACTGAAGCTGGTTCAACACCAGCCGTCGCCATACGACTGACGGTAACATATCTGGGTGCATAAATGCAGCTTGCTTCCCACACTGTCAATGGAAACATGGCGTTGGCCCTGTTTTCCTGCTTCGTCTTTTGGAAAACCTACAGGCTCTATTCAAATCTCTGAGGAACTCTTGTGACTAGCACAGTTTTGAAAGATCCTTTGGTAGCACTATGGCTTAAGAGACACTGAAAGCGGCTTACTCGCACGACCGCCTCCCACGAGAACTTTTGTTGGGAAACATATCGTAATTCCGCTATTGTCAACCCACTGCCGAAGACGTGCAGGTGCCATATCTCACCACATTCCATGAACTGAGGAAAACATGGCCTAATATGCCAGAATTCACAGGCCCTGCTTTTCCTATGAGAAATTCTATGGAAATGTGACATAAAATGATGGTCCATTGAAGAGCCAAAGGAACTGGTACACCTACCTAATACCGAGTAGATCCCCCGCGAGCACGCAGAAGTGCCGCAACACGACGTGACATGGACTCGACTAATGTCTGATTTAGTGCTGGAAGGAATTCTCATCATGAATCCTGCAGGCTGTACATAAATCCTAAGAGTAGGAGGGGGTGGAGATCTCTTCTGAACGGCACATTGCAAGGCATCCCAAATATGCTGTCTGGGTATTTTGGTAGCCAGCGAAAGTGTTTAAACACAGAAGAGTGTTCCTGGAGTCATTATGTAGCAATTCTGGACGTGTGGGATGTCGCATCGTGCTGCTGGAATTGCCCAAGTCTGTCGGAATGCACAATGGGCATGAACGGATGCAGGTGATCAGATACGATGCTTACGTACGTGTCACCTGTCAGAGTCGTATCTAGACGTATCACCCCAACTGCACACGACCCCCATCATTACAGAGCCTCCACCGACATGAACAGTCCCTTGCTGACAAGCAGAGTCATTGGATTTACGAGGTTGTCTCCATACCCGTACACGTCCATCACCTCGATACAATTTGAAACAAGACTGTTCCGACTAGGCAACATGTTTCCTGTCATCAAGAGTCCATTGTCGGTGTTGATGGGTCCAGGCGAGGCGTGTCGAGCAGTTATCAAGGGTACACGAGTGGGCTTTCGGCTCCGAAAGCCCATATCGTTCAAGTTTCGTTGAATGATTCGCACGCTGACACTTGTTGATGGCCCTGCATTGAAATATGCAGCAATTTGCGGAAGGATTGCACTTCTGTCACGTCGGACGATACTCTTCAGTTGTCGTTGGTCCCGTTTTGCAGGATCTTTTTGCGGCCGCAGTGATGTCAGAGATATGACGTTTTAGCGGATTCCTGATATTTACGGTACACTCGTGAAATCGTCATACGGGGAAGTCTCCACTCGCTCAACGTGAGTTCGGTGATCTTTAATGGTTCAAATGGCTCTGAGCACTATGGGACTTAATATCTATGGTCATCAGTCCCCTAGAACTTAGAACTACTTAAACCTAACTAACCTAAGGACAGCACACAACACCCAGCCATCACGAGGCAGAGAAAATCCCTGACCCCACCGGGAATCGAACCCGGGAACCCGGGCGTGGGAAGCGAGAACGCTACCGCACGACCACGAGATGCGGGCGATGATCTTTAATGACTTCATGTAAGGGGCATAGCCCTTGCCACCTTACAAGGTATATTATGGATGATTAGTTATGCCACGTGTGACTTTTGTTGGCATACGTTTGTTACCATACAACTCTACATACATACTCTAAAATGTCATCAACATAACGCTGGACCTTTAAGGTCCATGTACTGCAATTAAACGGGACCGGCTATCGTAGTCTATGGCTCCACAGTCCATTACGCAGCATGGGGGCGATGCTGCTCTTCACCAGGCTTCCTCCACACGCGTATACGTTTATCATCCGTTTCCAAAACGAATCAAAGTTCATAACCAATCATCACGTCTTGCCCATCTGTAGCTCTGCACGTCGATGTGGGTTGACACACTGTTGATGATGTCGCCCATGTTTCGGTGTTAAGGTCAGTACACGAGAAGTGCACTTGGAATGCAAATTCGCATCCGCAAGGCGTCTCAAAATGCTTTGTGGAACAATTGGCAACCGTTCATCTCCTCGTGTAGTGGAGCGAGTCACTGTAGGATCCCTGATCGCTTCCCGTACAATACTTCGCTCCTCTCACCTCTTACGTCTTCCTGGTCGCTCCAGACACGGCACGTCGCAGATGAGTGCCATCTCGTTTCATTTACCCCCAACATCGTCTGACGGAATACTCCGAGAGATCGGCCTGGGAAGCCACACGGCATGTCGATCAGCCGGTGGTTTTCATGCAGTTGATTGGGCCCCTCTCAAATTGGCATAACTGTACGAAATGTCATCTAACAGGTCTACCTGACATTCTGCGCCTACTAACGTCGTTCTCGACTTGGTTAAAAAATGGTTCAAATGGCTCTAAGCACTATGGGACTTAACATCTGAGGTCATCAGTCCCCTAGACTTAGGACCTAAGGACATCACACACATCCATGCCCGAGGCAGGATTCGAACCTGCGACCGTAGCAGCAGCGTGGTTGGCGCTGAAGCGCCTAGAACCGCTCGGCCACTACGACCGGCTCTCCACTCGGGATAAGATCATCACCAGATGTGATCATCACGTGCATGACTCGTAGCCAGCCCGATTGCAGCGACACCGCAGGATCTGTAGGCATGCGCACTGGCACCAGACTTGGATCATTTGCACATCGGATCACACTGAATTTATTTGCAAAGTTTCGTGTCTATACCTTTCTTCCCCCTGGATGCGCTGATTTTCATGTTCCCTGGTATACGTCACATTCAGTGGCGGGAGCGTTTTGTAACACACAAGTGCCAAGCAAGATCGTAAAAGATGGAAAAGAGCCACCGTGGTACAACAAGCGAGTTAGAAAACTGTTGCGGAGGCAAAGGGAGCTTCACAGCAAACATAAACATAGCCAAAGCCTTGCAGACAAACAAAAATTACGCGAAGCGAAATGTTGAGTGAGGAGGGCTATGCGAGAGGCGTTCAACGAATTCGGAAGTAAAGTTCTGTGTACTGACTTGGCAGAAAATCCTAAGAAATTTTGGTCTTATGTCAAAGCGGTAGGTGGATCAAAACAAAATGTCCAGACACTCTGTGACCAAAATGATACTGAAACAGAGGATGACAGACTAAAGGCCGAAATACTAAATGTCTTTTTCCAAAGCTGTTTCAGAGGAAGACTGCATTGTAGTTCCTTCTCTAGATTATCGCACAGATGACAAAATGGTAGATATCGAAATAGACGACAGAGGGATAGAGAAACAATTAAAATCGTTCAAAAGAGGAAAGGCCGCTGGACCTGATGGGATACCAATTCGATTTTACACAGAGTACACGAAGTAACTTGCCCCCCTTCTTGCAGTGGTGTACCGTAGGTCTCTAGAAGAGCGTAGCGTTCCAAAGGATTGGAAAAGGGCACAGGTCATCACCGTTTTCAAGAAGGGATGTCGAACAAATGTGCAGAACTATAGATTTATATCTCAAACGTCGATCAGTTGTAGAATTTTGGAACACATATTATGTTCGAGTATAATGACTTTTCTGGGGACTAGAAATCTACTCTGTAGGAATCAGCATGGGTTTCGAAAAAGACGGTCATGTGAAATCCAGCTCGAGCTATTCGTCCACGAGACTCAGAGGGCCATAGACACGGGTTCCCAGGTAGATGCCGTGTTTCTTCCGCAAGGCGTTCGATACAGTTTCCCACAGTCGTTTAATGAACAAAGTAAGAGCATATTGACTATCAGGCCAATTGTGTGATTGGATTGAAGAGTTCCTAGGTGGCCGAACGCAGGATGTCATTCTCAGTTGAAATAAGTCTTCCAAAGTAAGAGTGGTTTTATGTGTGCCGCAGGGGAGTGTCGTAGGACCGTTGCTATTCACAATATACATAAATGACCTTGTGGATAACTTCGGAAGTTCACTGAGGCTTTCTGCGGGTGATGCTTTAGTATATCGAGAGGTAGTAGCAATGGAAAATTGTACTGAAATGCAGGAGGATCTGCAACGAATTGACGCATGGTGCAGGGAATGGCAATTGAATCTCAATGTAGACAAGTGTAATGCGCTGCGAATACATAGTAAGAAAGATCCTTTATCATTTAGCTACAATATAGCAGGTCAGCAACTGGAAGCAGTTAATTCCATAAATTATCTGGGAGTAGGCATTAGGAGTGATTTAAAATGGGCCTTGGTGGCCGTGGGGTTCTAGGCGCTACAGTCTGGAGCCGAGCGATCACTACGGTCGCAGGTTCGAATCCTGCCTCGGGCATGGATGTGTGTGATGTCCTTACGTTAGTTAGGTTTAATTAGTTCTAAGTTCTAGGCGACTAATGTTAAGTCGCATAGTGCTCATAGCCATTTGAACCATTTGATTTAAAATGGAATGATCGTGTAAAGTTGATTGTCGCTAAAGCAGATGCCAGTCTGAGATTCATTGGAAGAATCCTAAGGAAATGCAGTCCGAAAACAAAGGAATTAGGTTACAGTACACTTGTTCGCCCATTACATGAATACTGCTCACCGTTGTGGGATCCGTACCAGACAGGGTTGTTAGAAGAGATAGAGAAGAGCCAACGGAGAGCAGCGCGCTTCGTTATAGGATCATTTAGTAATCACGAAAGCGTTACGGAGATGACAGATAAACTACAGTGGAAGACTTTGCAGGAGAGACGCTCAGTAACTCGGTACGGGCTTTTGTTGAAGTTTCGAGAACATACCTTCACCGAGGAGTCAAGCAGTATATTGCTCCGTCCTACGTATATCTCGCGAAGAGACCATGATAAAATCAGAGAGATTAGAGCCTACACAGGGCATACCGACAATCATTCTTTCCACGAACAATACGAAACTGGAATAGAATGAAGAGCCGATAGAGGTACTCAAAGTACCCTCCGCCACACATCGTCGGGTGGCTTGCGGAGTATGGATGTAGATGTAGATGCGCGCTTTGTGGAATATCGCTTTACGCTTTATGAGAGTTCTTCATCCTCCCAACTTAATAACTTCCGAAATGGCTCAAATGGCTCTGAGCACTATGCGACTTAACTTCTGAGATCGTCAGTCGCCTAGAACTTAGAACTACTTAAACCTAACTAACCTAAGGACATCACACACATCCATGCCCGAGGCAGGATTCGAACCTGCGACCGTAGCGGTCGCTCGGATCCAGACTGTAGCGCCTAGAACCGCACGGCCACTCCGGCCGGCCGTAACTTCCGATTAGGTATAATTAAATCCGTGACTGTTAATCGCCATCGAAATATAGCAAGAGCTGGATGGAAGCTTACAACCTGGCTAGGGAAAGACGCGGAAGGGAGGAAAATGCAGGCGGAAGGAAAGTGAGGACGTGAGACGCTGTGACACGCCAGCAGCGCCCGACACCCTCGGCAGGCGTGGCGACGCCTTGACGGCGTTATTTGGAACCACGTCGCAGTTCGCCCCGCGCCGGGCGCCTCGCACGCGCGACGTATATTTCAAATTTGCGCGCGTGGGCCGAGGAAGCAGGGCCGCCGCCTGATGGATGGCCCCATTCTTCACGCCTTAGCCCCGGAATATATATGTCTGAAAGAAACCGCTTTATTCTATAACCCTTTTAGTACCTCTTGCAGGCTCGGCGTCACTGAAAGACGCCCCATAAGACACACGTCAGCCCTCCCACTGGGGTTGACATCTTTCACACGCTCTGGGTTGCAGTGGCGCACACTATTCGTCAGCGAAAGCGCGAAGAGAAGACGGATGTAGGAGTCTTAAAGTATTACTCTTTAGACGCTACGGATATAGAGTACGACTGTGCAGCCAAAGAATTTCGCAGCATGTGCTGATCTCGAAGCCCATATGCTCCGTTTACTGCTTACATACCTCTGAAGTTACAATCAGTTACGTTGCAGTTCACAATTTTTCAATTTGTGATATATAAGTTTCACATTTTTACCAAAGGCATTGTCATCGAATGAAACATGATTGTCAAATATATTTATTTGTTGAATGAAATTTTCACTCTGGAGCAGAGTGTGCGCTCATATGAAACTGCCTGCGGCTGTTTAAAACTGTGTGTCGGACCGAGACTCGGACTCGGGACCTTTGCCTTTCGCTGGCAAGTGCTCTACTATTCTGAACTAACCAAGAGCGACTCACGACTCGTGCTCACAGCTTTACTTCCGCCAGTACCTCGTCTTCTACCATCCAGACTTCACAGAAGCGAAACTTGCAGAACTAGTACTCCTGGAGGAAAGGAGTCCCGAGTTCGAGTCCGGCACACACTTTCAATCTGCCAGGTACTTTCATATTTATTTGTTATTCTACAATATCCTGAAAAAAGCACAAACTGGATCTCTGTTTTGGCATGGAGCCTAATACGAAATACATGTCATTGTTATGTCATACACATCGACACGTGATCTTCCTCAAAGGTATTGCCGCTCTTTCGCCGTTCTGTCACAAGTATTTATGTTTTGACGCACTGGTCTCACAAAGCCTTTATTCCACAATACCTGTGATAGATACGCATAAGATGTTGAAATGGTCATCTTCTCTCTATAATTTGTTGTAGCATCTATTGTTACTATTGTAATGGACATAATTCGCAAAACCAAAAAATGACTAATATAGAGTAATGAGCCGGCCCCTGTGGACGAGTGGTTCTAGGCGCTTCAGTCTGGAACCGCGTTGCTGCAACGGTCGCAGGTTCGAATCCTGCCTCAGGCATGGTTGTGTGTGATGTACTTAGGTTAGTTAGGTTTAAGTAGTTCTAAGTTCTATCGGACTGATGACGTCTGATGTTAAGTCCCATAGTGCTTCGATCCATTTTTTTTTTCTTTGTAGAGTAATGAAAATTCGCGAGTACATTTGTCAAGCTAACATGTTTAAATGATTGCCGTTAGAAAATCTAAGGTTAATGTAAGAGCAACATAAGTCAATTCAGATGTGGAATGCTGGTACATCAATAACTGGTGTAACCTGCAGAAAGTTGAATAAAGGCATGAATACGTAATGCATTGTGCTGTACAGGCGCCGGGTTTCAATTTGTGGGATGATATTTCATGCCTGTAGCATTTGGCCGCTCAATACAGGGACAGTCAATGCTGTTTGTCGACGAAGCTGGAGTTATTGTTCGATGGTGTCCCATATGTGCTCGGCTGGGTATAGATCTGCTTATCGAAAGGCCAAGGCTACATGTCGACAATCTGTAGAGCATACTGCGCTACAACAGCTGTTGTTACACGCTTCCTGGAATGATGTTCTTGAAAGGCAGTACAACTGGTCGTGTCACCAGGCTGATGTACAATTTTAGCAAAAAAATGGTTCAAATGGCTCTGAGCACTATGGGACTCAACTGCTGAGGTCATTAGTCCCCTAGAACTTAGAACTAGTTAAACCTAACTAACCTAAGGACATCACAAACATCCATGCCCGAGGCAGGATTCGAACCTGCGACCGTTGCAGTCGCGCGGCTCCGAACTGAGCGCCTAGAACCGCGAGACCACCGCGGCCGGCCAATTTTAGCAGTCAGTGTGCGTGGGGTAACCATATCATACGAAATAGCACCCCGGACCATAACTCCAGGTGTAGGTCCAGTATGTCCAGCAAGCAGACAGGTTGGGTGCAGGTCTTCAACCGACCTCCTTCTGAACACCACACCGTCATCATTGGCACCGAGGCAGAACTAGCTTTCATCAGGAAACACAACGGACCTCCCTCCTGCCCTCAAATACGCTCTCGCTTGACACCAATGAAGTCGCAAACAGAGGTGGACTGTGGTCAGTAGACTGCACGCTACAGGGTGTCTGGCTCTGAAATGTCCTTGAAGTAACCACTTTGTAACCGTTCGTTGCGTCACCGTGGTGCCAACAGCTGTACAGATTGCTGTTACAGATGCAGTACAATGTGCCAGAGACCCACGCGGAACAGGATGGTCTCTCGGTAGTGCCACGTGGCCATCCGGAGCCCAGCCTTTTGCGACAGTACATTCCTGTGACCACCGCTGCCTGCAGTCATGTACAGTGGCTACCTCTTTTGCTAAACCTTTCCGTAAAATCGTAGAAGGATCATCCAGCTTCTCGTAGCGCTATTACATGACCTCGTTCAAACTCACTGATGCGAAGATAATGGCGTCTTTGTCACTGAAAATTGTCTTTAAAAGTGAAAGTATCTAACCCAAAATTTTATTTTTAATTAGTGAAGGTATCAAAGATAAAATTTTTCCAATATAATTATTCAACAAACCTGATCTGACTGCGTCTGCGAACTTGTTTAGTGCACTCCTCCATTTTGCTACTAATGAAACTTGCATTTGACTCAGCAATCAATGCCTTTTGTGCAATGGCATTAAGATGGTACTGAAAAATTAATTTTGATCCTGATGTTTACTTAATGAAATTATATCTTGACTTGAATAATGCCAGTTGTGCAATGGCATAAAATTAGTTATTTGAAATAACTTTGCTCTGATAAGTTTAATTATACCAAAATCAATTTCAAACCATGAACTGCACATATATATTGCATAGAGGCCTCATTTTCTTTATGTTCCTTCATTTAGTGGATAACTTTACTTTACTACTGATTTTCATATTTAATACAAGCAAAAAATATGGATTATATACACTCCTGGAAATGGAAAAAAGAACACATTGACACCGGTGTGTCAGACCCACCATACTTGCTCCGGACACTGCGAGAGGGCTGTACAAGCAATGATCACACGCACGGCACAGCGGACACACCAGGAACCGCGGTGTTGGCCGTCGAATGGCGCTAGCTGCGCAGCATTTGTGCACCGCCGCCGTCAGTGTCAGCCAGTTTGCCGTGGCATACGGAGCTCCATCGCAGTCTTTAACACTGGTAGCATGCCGCGACAGCGTGGACGTGAACCGTATGTGCAGTTGACGGACTTTGAGCGAGGGCGTATAGTGGGCATGCGGGAGGCCGGGTGGACGTACCGCCGAATTGCTCAACACGTGGGGCGTGAGGTCTCCACAGTACATCGATGTTGTCGCCAGTGGTCGGCGGAAGGTGCACGTGCCCGTCGACCTGGGACCGGACCGCAGCGACGCACGGATGCACGCCAAGACCGTAGGATCCTACGCAGTGCCGTAGGGGACCGCACCGCCACTTCCCAGCAAATTAGGGACACTGTTGCTCCTGGGGTACCGGCGAGGATCATTCGCAACCGTCTCCATGAAGCTGGGCTACGGTCCCGCACACCGTTAGGCCGTCTTCCGCTCACGCCCCAACATCGTGCAGCCCGCCTCCAGTGGTGTCGCGACAGGCGTGAATGGAGGGACGAATGGAGACGTGTCGTCTTCAGCGATGAGAGTCGCTTCTGCCTTGGTGCCAATGATGGTCGTATGCGTGTTTGGCGCCGTGCAGGTGAGCGCCACAATCAGGACTGCATACGACTGAGGCACACAGGGCCAACACCCGGCATCATGGTGTGGGTAGCGATCTCCTACACTGGCCGTACACCACTGGTGATCGTCGAGGGGACACTGAATAGTGCACGGTACATCCAAACCGTCATTGAACCCATCGTTCTACCATTCCTAGACCGGCAAGGGAACTTGCTGTTCCAACAGGACAATGCACATCCGCATGTATCCCGTGCCACCCAACGTGCTCTAGAAGGTGTAAGTCAACTACCCTGGCCAGCACGATCTCCGGATCTGTCCCCCATTGAGCATGTTTGGGACTGGATGAAGCGCCGTCTCACGCTGTCTGCACGTCCAGCACGAACGCTGGTCCAACTGAGGCGCCAGGTGGAAATGGCATGGCAAGTCGTTCCACAGGACTACATCCAGCATCTCTACGATCGTCTCCATGGGAGAATAGCAGCCTGCATTGCTGCGAAAGGTGGATATACACTGTACTAGTGCCGACATTGTGCATGCTCTGTTGCCTGTGTCTATGTGCCTGTGGTTCTGTCAGTGTGATCATGTGATGTATCTGACCCCAGGAATGTGTCAATAAAGTTTCCCCTTCCTGGGACAATGAATTCACGGTGTTCTTATTTCAATTTCCAGGAGTGTATATACATATATAGTTAAAAATTAAAGTCATATACAAAAACTTCCATTTCTAACATTTTTGTAGCACGAATCACTCTTACAAAAAATATTCACAAAATGTTTACTGCGTCATAACTTGGACATACAATCCTAACTCTGAACATTATTTAACAAAAACCATTTTGAAATCGTTCTATAGCTTCTCCCATTAATGAGCTAAAGTTTGCTCGGTGTATAACCTGAAAACTGCATAGCGTGAATCCTACCCTAAAGCTGTCACCACACATCTGCTTCCTCCAGGCACCTAGCTGTGACGACCGAGTAATTTACTGCGCGCGCCCGGCTCTCTTAACAATCAAAGATCCTCTTACCCAAAGATATTATACTCATTCCACCTTGCGGTTGGCAACTATCGACTTCATTTTCTGGATATACCCTGGTCAGGCCTTAGCACATACCTTTCATCACTATAAAGGTTTTCTTGACTAATGGCAACTCACCACATCGAATCTCAAAGATAACTAACATTCAGGACCGTTACAGTGTGTATTTAAAGCAAAGCTGATTTGCAACATCATAATGGTGCTACTAGCACCACTCCTACGGAACTGGAGAGAATGCTGAATTGACGTCATCTTTCAGATGTGGAAACACGCCTACCAACTTGAAAGGTCTCTGTTGGATTCCTTTCATGTTTAATTTCTTAAATCTGTTGCCATTTATGGAATAAATTCCTCTTCTAAATGTACTGTGGCGTTTCTGACTATCTGGGAGGAGACTGAGCAGTGGAACGTGTTACTTTTACACATAAACAAGAACGATCTGTCACACTACTACACTTTAAAGCACAGTTTATATGTAATTCTTATATGTAATTCATATCACACAGTCTCATACGGAACCTACATCCGCTTTCTTTTATATACTGTATATGATAAGATACTGTCATCCCCCTTCCCTTTTGTGTGAGAGGATGAATGAGCATATGTATTTCTAGTTGCATGCTTGAGGGTAGTAGACAAGCCTGTCTGCTAGAGAACAGTAGGACCAACGTCGGAACAGGTAGCTACGCTTCCTAAAAGCAAAGAGGTTTCCATCCTTAGTATGGTCCTGTCCGTCCGTTGTCATGTTGGTATAGGAAGCTGCCCCTCTGGCCACTTCCGTTGGTCTTTGTGAGCTACCCCTCAGGAAGCACGCTCGGAAGTAGGCAGTTGCTGTGTGGCCGTGGCGAGCGTCTGAAGTGGTAAGATCTCTGGCTAAGCGCGTGTCTGTTAAGTCCGTAGGACAATGGATTTCTTAAGTTCAGCCTAACTGAAAATTTAATCACCTTGATTTCAGGTTTAGCTCTAAAATATCTAATGCTATCTTAAAGTGCAGCGGAGTGTAATTCTCGTGTTAAATTCAGATTATTTTGCGGTAGTTGCTTTGTTACTACTTTGTGAGTAAAGTGGAACCACGTGTTGATCAGTAACTCTAACTAAGTTCATCAATCTTAAATGCGAATGTATGTGTGATTATAACGTCTCGTCTTGACTATATTTTCAATATAGCAACTTTTCTTTATGTTCAGCTCACGTGGGGTGTACTTTGCGAGACCACTACCACGTGCTTATATAACTGTTTGACCCATCAGGTTAATAGTAAGACGTTAGTAACCAGTTCAAGGTTTTTCTTTTGTCAATTGCTTTTAGATCTAATGTATTTTAATTATCAAAATTATTGTGGAGTTGTACGCTTTGTGTAAACCAAGTTGACCACGTGGAGCATGTGGTGTAATCATCAAAGTAGCCCTCAGCTATTCTTTTTGCGAAGACTTCACAAAGAGTTAATATGAATTTAGTATACCAGTGTGTGGTAATTACATGACGGACAGGATTGTGGTATGAACGTAATTTTTTTTGGGTAAAAACTGAATCTGTTGGTTGTGGTTAATTTCTTCTTGCTTATGTTTCAATGTTCTTGGTGTGTGATTTTATGAATGCAGTGTTGTATACAGTCTCCCAATCTTGGCCCCATATTTTATGTGTTCCGTAAGATTACAATCTCACATTCTTTTCAATCGTAAATAAGGCACCAGCTCAGTTATAACTCACGTATAATATGCTGAAATTTCAATGAACAATCTTAAAATAAATTTCCAAGTATAAACTGATTTCTTTCTTTTTATTTAAATTCTCCTTTTTATATATATATTTTACCGGTTTTGTATGACTATTAAAAGATTATCATTAGTGTTAGTCTGCTAAATATCTGATGAAACAGTTGCCCAGTAATCCACGGTTAGCGTCCCCAGACAGATCACGGCTTTTAACCCAGCTTTTATTGTCTATTACCACCGATCTCAGCATAACAAAATTAAAGTTACAACGTTACACATCAGCATACAAAATTAAAGGAACAATATTACACATGGCGACCCTGTTCTGTGATTCCGCTAGACTCTGGAATCTCTGAAATGTTAGATTGCGAGTGTGTTATAATCTTAATTTTTTTCCCTACAGCGCTCAAACAACTTCTGCGTTGTTTCTGAGCAGACTTTCAAAAGATTCACGGCGTTGTTGATCGGCGTTGCGTTGTTTGTCTTGTTTTGTTTTTTATATTTGTGTGTTTTATATGTCTGTGTGTTTTTTATTCTCGCTTGTAAATTCCACTGTTTCGATCTAAGATAAAAATTTGTATTGCGTGTAAAAAAGTGCGTACTAGGTTGGGTATCTTTCGTGTGACTGTCGTAATTTTTGTGGGACACATTTATTTTGATTAGTGTGTCGCATACCGGTTATAAATTGCACTAATGCAGACACGTAACCAAACTAAAAGTAAGCGGTCCGACAACCTAACCAACATGGACCAAGGGGATAATTTAATTTCGAATGTTAACGCGTCGGGCGGTTCCGAAAATGCAATGGGGAATACTTCAGACGAAATGCAAGACAGGACGAACGGGCTCACATCAGAGCCACAAATTAATTTGCCTCCAACTAACCAAATTGATTTGGCAGAACTCATGAAAGCCTTATTGCAACAAAATAAAGAATCATTTGAAAAATCGTTCCGAGAACAAAAAGAATCATCAGAAAAATCGTTCCGAGAACAAAAAGAATCATCCGAAAAATCGATCCGCGAGCTAGGCGAACAAATGACGCATAAATCTGAAAAATCGATCCGGGAGCTAGGCGAACAAATAGACGAAAAACTAATCCAGCAGACAAATAAAGTCGACAAGTCGATGCAGAGAGTGTCCGATGATATCTCACAAAGAATAAACAATCTGGCAAGTGAGATAAAAAGTGATATTATGAAAGAATTAGGCCGTACATTTGAACAAATCGATGATCGTCTGCAAGCTTTAGAACAGAGCAAGCGGAGGGGCGATACCGAATCTAAAGAAAGCGAAGAACGGCTACTTAGGAATTTTGAAGAGCTGAGGGAAGAATGCCAAAGGGAACACCAGCAGGTAATCTCGAGGGTCCAGCAGGCGGAAACGCATTGTCCCACGTCCGTTAGCAACACAATAGCGGACAACAGTTTAGCGATCCACGCGTTGGAACAGCAAATAGAACAATTGAAGCAGACTGGGGCGGAGGACAAGAGACAAATTGATGATAAGATTGCGGCATTAGCGGACACTGTAGGCACGATGAAGCTGACGGAAAGCGAGAACAATACTACACCGGTAGCGGCCGCAGAGACCGAAGAAGTGCGTTCGCTTCTTAGATTTCAGAAGGGACAGTTTGAAGTGAAGAGACAACACAAAGCTGTAACAGGCGAATTACAAGAACGCGTGGCGCATCTGGAAAACCGCATGGCGTGTGATTCCGAACTCGCCAATAGCACTAAAAATAGCCGGATGAACAGTGCAGAGAGGGACTCCGGCCACGAGGGAGATTTTGACGACAGGGAAGAATGTAATTTAAGGGGCAGACATGAGAGAAACAGAAACATTCAAGGGCCTCGCCAGGAGGAAATGCGGGGATTTGATTTCAAACATTTCCTTACGGTGAGAAAGTTTGAAATATTCCAAAATTCGCAAAAAGGAATACATCCACGAGCATGGCTCGAGCAATTTGAGTTCTGTCTTCCTCCCGACTGGGCAAGTTCACATAAGATAGAATATATGTGTGGCTATTTGGAAGGCGAACCGGCGATTCGCATGAGGTCGGCAGCGCGTCACTGCAACTCCACTCGGGAGTTTCGACAAGCCTTTCTGTCCGCCTATTGGTCGGAAGCGGCACAAGATAGGGTCAAACATGGCATAATTATGCTGCCAAATTTGAACCAGTCTGGTTTCGGCAGCCCTGCACGTCTATTCGACCACATGCTGCAGGCAAATCAATTTTTATACGACCCATACGGGCCTGCGGAACTAATTAGGATATGCATCACCAAATTGCCGATGCACTTGCGGCACGTCATTCTTGCGGGACGATGCAAAGAGGACGTGGAAACGTTTAAGACGCTTCTCCAAGAGTTGGAATACAATACAGGAGAATGCCCGCCTAATCAGGCACAAAGTTATTACGGGGCACAGCAGCGCGACCGCAGTCGTGGCCGTATTACTAATCAACGGCGTGACTGGTCGTCGCGACGCGAACGGAACAATAATCGGGACCGGCCGTATAGAAACTGGGGTGACAGTCGCGAACACAGGTGGAACAACAGAAATGATCGAGGACGTAGACAGAATCGTGAACGGAACAGTTACGGCAACCAGAATCGATACTACGGTGAACACGGTGGGAATAGGACTATAGGCGGAGCACCTCATGGTGTTGAAATTCGGCCAGCTAACCCTAGACATAATCCAGCAAATGGAAATGAACGAAACCGGCAATGACAAACGATCAGCGCAGAAGGCGCCCAATCGGAACAAATGAGCGACATGGCAAATGAGTAGAAAGGACAGTGAGAAGTAGAGAGGACGGTGAGGAGAAAGAATTGATTAGTTTAAATTTGTGACGTATGCATTTTGAATAATATGTTGGTAAAAATTAATGATAAAGATGTTTCTATGTGATGGATTGAAGTGATGTTTTAATTTTTTTTCTCTCCTTGTGCAATTAGGATTTAGTTTGATTCAAACGTGAAGATAAAAGGTTTCTTTGTGAACGAGTAAAATGCTGTTTATGTTTTTTTTTTTTGTGTAAATTGAATGGAGTCGCTCCTGAGAGAAGCAAGATCGTTGCTGAATTAGTGCATAAACTCAGGGGAATATTCGATCTGTGGGTATTATGGGTCTGGCAAACCCAGGTCCCCAGCTGTTAGTAGCCTTGTTTCCGATTTTCTGCTTTCAGTGCTACTATCTATCTATTACTATTCTATATCTGTCAGTATAAATGAGGATCTCTTACTATTGTATGCGTGCTGTATGAATATTTTAAGATAGGAGAACTCTGAGAAAGGAATGAGTAAGTTTGGAATCTTGAAAACAGGATGCGATAATACGATTGTTGAACCATTGGCTTCCCAATATACGCTAATATGTTAATATTGATGATATATGTCTTTTTTGTTCTTTATAGCTGAGTACGTAAAGTGCTGTCTGTGGATTTCGTAAGTATATTGATTCCCTTCAAGGTGAAAGAAGAATTGTGGTTTGTGTAATTTACGTGGCTCTGAAATATTATTGTGGTAGTCAAATACGAGCAGCTTTTCAGCAAATGGAGAATGGAACGGAAATATGGATCCTTTTTGTAGTCTTGATTGATGTTGAGCCAAAGCCTAAAAAAATTATTCTGCGTTAATACTTGTCCTAGAAAAGCGACGTTTATGTGTTTTGGTGATGCTGTGAGCATTACAGCTTACTGTTTTCGCTGGTGCGGGATGCACTGCAGCCTATATGATTTGTACTGAGGAAATTTCCCTCTTGAAGGTAGAGGATGATTAAATAATTTTGATTATGGGAACGAAGGAAAGCTTGGTTTAAGGTAATAAGGATAAAGCAAAACATTTGTCATTTAAACTACAGGAGGATTCGGATCTTTTGTGTCTGTTGTAAGTTCAATATGTTAAGATGATACTGTTTTACAGAATAGAGGTGGCCACAATTTTGCCATTCATGAGAAATGAATCCAGAATAACCACCACAGGCGAAATAACTGATTTGGAAGCGAAAGGTAACGTAAAGAAGGAACGAAATAGCAGCAAAATGGGTAAGAAAATGTAATATAACCTGTATAATGCAAACATTTTTAACCTTCTCAGAGTCATCTGCGTGATTAATTGTTGTGATAACGTAATTTTAGGTGAAATTTTCTTACTGTTTTATGTGTGAATATATGAGTATGATAAATGTATAATTGCGAGTCTCTTTTCAGGTGTGCGAACTGGTATAAATGTTTTGGCGTGTAAATAACCATTGTTCTTTTTAATGTGTATGTTTAAGGAAAGTTCTCCATATTTATCATGTGACAAGACGTATGCCGCGAGCGTCAAGAAGAATGTTGTAGTGGTATATACACGGTGTTGAAATAGCATTGAAGTAGCTTATTGGGTTAACTAGTAGTGGATAGAAGTAGAATATTGAGTAATGCATGTTTATGGGTAGTTAGTTTGTAGAATAGACAACAGGTGTGCATGTATGTGTGTGTAAATAACATGTGAACCCTATGCTGTCCTGACCTATACTTGCACAAGGCATAATCCTATTCATTTTAGTGAATTAATAAATAGCATTTGATTTATTAAAACGTAAGTGAACCACATTAGTGATGTGGATTTAAATATTATATTGTCAGTTCATTTAAATTTTTATTTTTATACTGTCAAGTCATTTCACTTTTATTTTTTTTACATTGTCAAGTCATTCAAATTTTATTTTATATTGTCGATTCATCTAATTTTTTTATTTAAAAAAAAATATTAAGTCTCACTTAGTTCTTAAAAATTGTGAAAGACAATACTAAGTGGTATTATGTATGACATTGTGTAATCACATAAGGATGATGAAAAATTTCTGTGAATGCAGTTGAGAACGTGAAAGCGAACCGGCAAAACTCTTAAGAGACAGCGGGAGCAGCCGCACTAGTTATAAACTGGCGGGTTTCCCAGCGGGACACGCTGTCATCCGGGCCACTTTGGGAGCGCGGCCGACAACAAAAGGAGAGTAAGCGGGAAACACTTTCCCTTGTACCTGGAGCTAATGGGCGGCCGCCCCGGGCGACCCTTCCTCGAGGCGATGACCTGAGATGGGCGAGCGGTCCACCGCGCGGAAATCCATCTGCTGGCAACGCACCACACGCACGCGACCGTGACGAGACGGCTGCGGTGAAACAACACAAGGGGCGTGGAGCCTTTTGACAGGTACTGCCCAGAGAAACTTGCAGACGTCAACGACGCCTATCGACATTTCCTGATGGATGCCTACTGTCAAGCGACAGTAAATCTTGGTTCGATGTTCTCTGGTCGCTAAGGGTGGCACAAAAGAAGAGCCATTAAGTGTCATCCTTGCCCGAGAATATCAACCTGGCGTATCAAACGAGGATACCGCACGAATTTGACAACACAAACATGGAACCAAATCGAGATGACGTGACACGGGAGAAACTTCACGAGAGGGCAGAGACGGCGGGATCGCACGCAACAGATGGACAGAAAAATCCCTACTGACAGCTGCGGCGACGAACCCCCCCTCTTTCCCCTATATTGTGCCTCGGAACAGTGGAAGTACTGAGTGTGTCAGTGAACAGTGATTATACGGTTCTTAGTCCAGTGCATATACGTGTGTTTCTGTCAGAGAAACTCTGACTCGTGTGTTTTGCAGGAGTTCGATTTATTGGTGTTTATTAGACTGACTCTTGTATTTTGCAGGTGTTCTATTTATCTTTTTTTAGACATTGACTCTTGTATTTTGCAGGTGTTTTATTTATAGGTTTCAGATGTTGACTATTGTACTGTTTTATTTATCAATGTTTGTTTTTGTGTGATGTATTAAATTTGTGATATTTTGTTTCGTAAATTCATTGCTGTGGCATTGCTTCGTTTATCAGTCAGATAGCTTTTTATTCTCATTGAACTGTGATCGATTAGCCTTTGCATGGGGCATATTTACTGTGAGGAACCCCTTAAGGGTAACAATCACATAATTATTGTAGTTTCAGTATAATGACACAGTGCTCATTGTTTGCTAGCTAACTGAAATATAGTAGAGTGATTAAATGAGTGCCACATAGTTATTTTAATTCTACAAATTATTAGTTTTATACGATATAGAATTTTTTTGCGATAACCACTTTGTAAAACATGTTTTTTCTCTTATCAGTTTGTTGCTTTTGCAGATTGTGCATTGTTATGTTCTGCTTTTTAATACCGATGTTATTTGATGTTCTTTTTTTAATTGCTGTGGCACCTTTGCTATTTTCATAAATTTTGCTTGTTAATAAACAGTCATAAATTTTCCTGTGATCAGTTGGCTCTTGCAATGAGCAAATACTGGTGAACTCCATAAGGGTAACAACCAGAAATTGTTTTCATATTAATGACACAGGAACCATTGTTTTTACTTGCTGACCGAATTAGGTCTACACTACCTTTTAAATAGGTGTCACAGATTGTGTTCTTTTTTTTCTGTTTGAAATTGGTAGATTCTAAAGATGTGTTGAAATTATTGTGTTTTAGCAAGTAGCTGGTGTCCTTTTGCCTTTTCTTTTACACTTTTGGTTTAAGTAGGGTGTGAGAAGCCTGCTTGGGAATGTCCTAGCATGGCTAGAAAATTCCCTGCACAGTCTTTTCCCGGAGCGTTGGGGTTATGAAAGGTCTCTGTTGGATTCCTTTCATGTTTAATTTCTTAAATCTGTTGCCATTTATGGAATAAATTCCTCTTCTAAATGTACTGTGGCGTTTCTGACTATCTGGGAGGAGACTGAGCAGTGGAACGTGTTACTTTTACACATAAACAAGAACGATCTGTCACACTACTACACTTTAAAGCACAGTTTATATGTAATTCTTATATGTAATTCATGTCACACAGTCTCATACGGAACCTACATCCGCTTTCTTTTATATACTGTATATGATAAGATACTGTCATCCCCCTTCCCTTTTGTGTGAGAGGATGAATGAGCATATGTATTTCTAGTTGCATGCTTGAGGGTAGTAGACAAGCCTGTCTGCTAGAGAACAGTAGGACCAACGTCGGAACAGGTAGCTACGCTTCCTAAAAGCAAAGAGGTTTCCATCCTTAGTATGGTCCTGTCCGTCCGTTGTCATGTTGGTATAGGAAGCTGCCCCTCTGGCCACTTCCGTTGGTCTTTGTGAGCTACCCCTCAGGAAGCACGCTCGGAAGTAGGCAGTTGCTGTGTGGCCGTGGCGAGCGTCTGAAGTGGTAAGATCTCCGGCTAAGCGCGTGTCTGTTAAGTCCGTAGGACAATGGATTTCTTAAGTTCAGCCTAACTGAAAATTTAATCACCTTGATTTCAGGTTTAGCTCTAAAATATCTAATGCTATCTTAAAGTGCAGCGGAGTGTAATTCTCGTGTTAAATTCAGATTATTTTGCGGTAGTTGCTTTGTTACTACTTTGTGAGTAAAGTGGAACCACGTGTTGATCAGTAACTCTAACTAAGTTCATCAATCTTAAATGCGAATGTATGTGTGATTATAACGTCTCGTCTTGACTATATTTTCAATATAGCAACTTTTCTTTATGTTCAGCTCACGTGGGGTGTACTTTGCGAGACCACTACCACGTGCTTATATAACTGTTTGACCCATCAGGTTAATAGTAAGACGTTAGTAACCAGTTCAAGGTTTTTCTTTTGTCAATTGCTTTTAGATCTAATGTATTTTAATTATCAAAATTATTGTGGAGTTGTACGCTTTGTGTAAACCAAGTTGACCACGTGGAGCATGTGGTGTAATCATCAAAGTAGCCCTCAGCTACTCTTTTTGCGAAGACTTCACAAAGAGTTAATATGAATTTAGTATACCAGTGTGTGGTAATTACATGACGGACAGGATTGTGGTATGAACGTAATTTCTTTGGGTAAAAACTGAATCTGTTGGTTGTGGTTAATTTCTTCTTGCTTATGTTTCAATGTTCTTGGTGTGTGATTTTATGAATGCAGTGTTGTATACAGTCTCCCAATCTTGGCCCCATATTTTATGTGTTCCGTAAGATTACAATCTCACATTCTTTTCAATCGTAAATAAGGCACCAGCTCAGTTATAACTCACGTATAATATGCTGAAATTTCAATGAACAATCTTAAAATAAATTTCCAAGTATAAACTGATTTCTTTCTTTTTATTTAAATTCTCCTTTTTATATATATATTTTACCGGTTTTGTATGACTATTAAAAGATTATCATTAGTGTTAGTCTGCTAAATATCTGATGAAACAGTTGCCCAGTAATCCACGGTTAATGTCCCCAGACAGATCACGGCTTTTAACCCACTTTCATTGTCTATTAGCTCCGATTTCAGTATACCAAATTAAAGTTACAATCTTACACATCAGCATACCAAATTAAACCAACAACGTTACAAACTTTCGTTTATGTCGCCCAACTCCCTCTTGATGATTTTTTTTTCTCCTCAGCTTATGTTCGGCATTTTTATCATTGTCTCTACCATTTCCACTATTGCATTTGGTTTTTATGGTTATTATACTAAGAATTTACTCATCGTTTACATTTAGAGTTTGTTATTTAATGTCAGATGTGGTAGAGCAGTTTTGTCTCCAAAGGAACAATATGATACTGTAGTGGCTCCTACATATCTCGACTTGTTAGATGCAAACATTTTAGGCCAGGCATTACTGTAACTATTACTGATACCGATTGAAACAACAAGTTTACTACTTATACTGGTCACTGTTTATTTGATTTCCAACACGCATATCAGAAACTTAAACCTCCATTATCAGGTGCAACGATATGTCATATCAACTGAATTAAAACCATGTGATGATGGACATTTAAACCTCTCAACACGCATGGTGAAAATTGTGACTGGTAACAGTAAACTTGCTGTTTCAATCACCACCTTGTCTCCTTCGTTAATTCGCTTCCCAAATTGTTGTTACAATTTATGCCCGCTTTTGTCTACCTTTTTGTTTATCTGGAAACATACTTCGTGGAATGCTACACACGACAAATACCTGGCTGTCAATCAATATCACAACAGAATCACAAACTAATAGACTATCTCAATATACGTATAAATGGTAGGTAATTAAAGTCTATAAGATCCCAGTATTATATGTGTGATATACCACATTTCTGTGGAATCAGTCAAGTTATATGTTATCTCAAGTAAGTAATTTTAATATCTGTATCAGGACTTTGACAAGTTAGCATATACAAAACTAAACACTACTTTAGTCGAATCATCGGAGTTAATATATTATTCTTTTTCACTGTCAGTTATGTACTACATCTCTAAAATATATTTGTCTACAGAAAGAACCAATTGAGAGGTGGCTACCGCTTCAGGCTACACACGTCTCATCCGTGCGATATGTACGATGGAGTAGTATGCCAGTGACAGGTAGAATGTGACAACTGCACATAGAATCATAAAGTCAGATGTGGAAGTAATGACAGATATAGTACTAACTATCTATGCTTGCTCACTGGCTACTGTACCCCTATATCGGGAGGAATAAAAGGAGGAGGCTGGGCTGTATGGGGTAGATGAGAATGAGGCAGCGCGGAGCCGTCACAGAGGTCATTCCCTTGGGACGCAGACAGCAGTATGTTTTCGTAGCAGCGCAGTGAACTCACGACAGGGAGAAAGCGACGCAAGAGACTTTGTTTGTGTAGATAGCCAGGCACCGGACGTTGGCCACTACCGCCCTAGGACAATGTGGTGGGTCGCAGTGACGCCCCCCCCCCCCCTGCTTTGTCTAGGCCAGCCTTCGGACAGCATTGCGCGTACATAGGTGGATGATAAAACTCGCCGGTGGCGGTTGGGAATTTAGAGAATTTCTATTCTCTGTTTGTAGCAGTAGAGGCAGAGGTGGACACTAAAGATGATGATGATGATGTTTGGTTTGTGGGGCCATCAACTGCGTGGTTATCAGCGCCCGTACAATTACCCAATCTTTGCTCAGTCCAATTTCGCCACTTTCCTGGATGATGATGAAGACAACACAAACACCCAGTCATCTCGAGGCAGGTGAAAATCCCTGACCCCGTCGGGAATCGAACCCGGGACCCCGTGCTCGGGAAGCGAGAACGCTACCGCGAGACCACGAGCGGCGGACGACACTAAAGAGGTCGAAGGGGAGAGGAATCTTGTGCGGAGCTGATGGAGGGGGTAGGAGAGATTTTATAAATTTATACTTTTTTCCAATGTTAGCAGCGAAGCAGAAGATTGATTAGGAAATTTGGGATGTGTAAAAAGCTGTAGCAAGGCGTGGAGGTAAGCGTTTTTGTGAGATTCGGAATCGGGCAGTGGAGTAGGCAAGATACATTTTGGGAATCAGATGGTGGAGTAGAGACGGTCAGCAGCAGTGGTGTGCACATACAGCCAACAGCGATGAAGGGTCACATCGAGTTACTACGGTTCGACACCAACTAGCTCGGCTCACGTTAAGATTACACTGCAACATCAGCATTCAATGGATGGATACACAAGATAATTTTTTCATTTGTATGGAAGTGGCGTCTTCCATGACGTTCGTTCTGCCCCAGCAAGCAGCAGCAGCAGCAGCACTCCGTCTTCAGGCCACAAGTGGCCCATCGGGACCATCCGACCGCCGTGTCATCCTCAGCAGAGGATGCGGATAGGAGGGGCGTGTGGTCAGCACACCGCTCTTCCGGTCGCTATGATGGTTTTATGTGACCCGAGCCGCTACTATTCGGCCGAGTAGCTCCTCAGTTGGCATCACGAGGCTTAGTGCACCCCAAAAAATGGCAACAGTGCATGGCGGTCCGGATGGTCACCCATCCATGTGCCGACCACGCCCGACAGCGCTTACTTCGGTGATCTGAGGGTAACCGTTGTATCCACTGCGACAAGGCCGTTGCCCTGCCCCAGTCAGAGTGTTACCTTTATTCGCTGTGAGTTCCTTGCCATGCGATCAGTGTGAACCTGCCATACGACTTCGGGCTTGTATTAGTATGATAGTGATGTATGATAAACCGCTTGATATCCTTACTCACCTCCGGACGTTGCCAACCGATAGGGACGGTTGTTAATGTGAACTGTTACATATTGTCGGAAATGAGAATGTGAATGTTGAATGTATAATCCTTGTAAACTTCAATTTTGTTTATGATATAAATTATGAGTACCGAATTCTGTGACTCTGCTTTGATAGTTAGTGAACCCATTTCACAGGAAGGAGTTATACAAGATACAAAGACATCCTAGTCGTGATACAGTGCTTAAGGCCCCTTACGCCAGACTGCGTTAAAAAAATTTGTTGCGTAACTGGATCCCGAGAAGAGAACTGCTGCTGGAATTGGACCGATAAGATCAGACCTGAGAAGTTCAGTTATAAGGGGCAGATATCGTAAAAAAAAAAAAAAAAAAAAAAAAAAAAAAAAAAAAAAAAAAAAAAAAAAGCTGTAGCGCATACTTCAATTCTTTTTTCCCCAGAGTTGACTTTAAACAGACATAATGAAGGCCATTTCTTCGTCTACTGTCATAGCTACGACAACTATTACCTCTTACGAATTATGATGGATGATTTACAAGTATTTAAAATAGGAATGTATTCTGAAACAGTAATTAAAATTCCTCAACGACTGCTCTGAACTATAGTTGGTACAGTGAACGCAGCGTGGGGCTACACAGCAGAGGAATCCCAGTGTTCCCATGAGCATTCAACGAAATTTTTACGACTGAAGTGGCCATGGGATCATCGAGATTGGGCCTAAGACAAATAGAATCGTGCCGCCTGGCGGGATGAATGACGTTTTTCTTCTTAATGGTTGATGATCGGTTTCGGAAATGTCTTCCACGCGAATGCTTGCTCTATACATGCAGTACGCCATGGGCACAGGTTGGGGATATAGAATTATGAGGGACATTCACTGGATTTCCATGGGACCTGCAGTAGTAATCCAAGACACCAGCTGTGAACTACATGAACGTTATTGCAGAAAACATGCCCCTCTTCACGACTGATGGATTCCCTGACGGCGAAGGCATATTGAAGTGGGATGACCATATCACAAGACTAGAATCGTGCTACTACAGTTTGAGAAGCATACTTGTAAACTCATTTAGCTGCCTTTGCCACCAAATTTGCCTGAGCTGAACCCAACGGAAAACATCTGGGATTCTATGGGGTGCCAGTTCTCCTCCATAAGCCACAGGTCCGAAATGTAGGGGAACTGCAGGAATCGTAGGAGACGTTTGGTGCCACGTATTTCCGGAATCCTACCAGCTACTTGTCGTGTCTACGAAATTCTGAATGGATGCTCTATTGAGTTCCAAATGCAGCTGTGGTCACAGCACTGCACCAAACGCAGCCGCTAGTGTTATGATGTTACCGGCAGTCTACGCATGCAATGCCCTAATCCAGCTGCTGTTGGGCTTAGACCAATGGTGTGGCATCACACAGAATCTTGTAAGGAATTCATTACTGGTTCTCGAATGGCAGGTAAAGATGTGAAGGTGTCACAATGTGCTAGGTTCACAACTTGGCTGTTCTCCCTTGTGGTGGTCAGGACGAGTATGCCTGCCCTCTAGTACTCATGAAACTCAACATCAGGTGAATGTCACATCTGATTGTCCCACAAACCTGGCTACCGTACGACTTGACCAGCCAGGGAAGTGGTGAACTAAATGAGACCACTTTCAAACTCTTGTCAGGTGCTGGTAACACTGTCTTACACGAGTACGGAGCATCTCTGTGTCATTGACAGTGATCGCTCAACATCTGATGCAGTTCACACCCCTTGCTTTCTGTTGTGGTTGGCAGGAGAGCCAACACCGTGTTACTACAGGAGGCCGAAATGCACGCGTTTTAGCTCACGCAGGCTGGCGTGAGGTCTGGAACAGGACAAGGAAATCAGAATTTAGAAAAACGGACGTAGCAGGTGGAATACTTAACTTTAATCCATTAATGATGAACATCGGTCTTGCCGGGACATGATTCACAATATCAATAGTAACTGATAATGGCGCCTTGCTAGGTCGTAGCAAATGACGTAGCTGAAGGCTATGCTAAACTATCGTCTCGGCAAATGAGAGCGTATTTTGTCAGTGAACCATCGCTAGCAAAGTCGGTTGTACAGCTGGGGCGAGTGCTAGGAAGTCTCTCTAGACCTGCCGTGTGGCGGCGCTCGGTCTGCAGTCACTGATAGTGGCGACACGCGGGTGCGACGCATACTACCGGACCGCGGCCGATTTAAAGGCTACCACCTAGCAAGTGTGGTGTCTGGCGGTGACACCGCACTTTCCTTACCGGACCTGATGATAACACTGAACACAAACAGCACTAATGCAGTCTGGTGGCCATTCCACATATCAAAGAGAATTGCAATTCTAATCACTTACACACCAGCCGATGTGTACATGTTTGAAATTACATTGGCATCCATTCATGTCTTCTGGGTGCATTACTTTTCTTTGAGGCAGTATACACGGTGATTCAGCTGCCCCTACCTATGAGTTTTATGTACCCTGCAACGCCTTTAAACAACGCTAGCACGCTTTTCATCGCTATGTGCAAACTGTTAATCGTTCGGGAAAAATGAACAGAATGTTTTTGTAGTAAATTTAATGTAGATGAATTTTGCAAGGGGATACATATCCTTTGGAGAACACGATTTTCTAAACATTCAGGAGAAAAGCGTTTAAAGGTAACTTTGGTGCATTTTTCTGGAATAGTTCAAAGAAGTATCTCAGTACAGAAGTGGACTACATTGAATCTCCTACGAAAAGGTCCCATTCATTATTCAGTTCAAATGGTTCAAATGGCTCTGAGCACTATGTGACTTAACATCTGAGGTCATCAGTCCCCTAGAACTTAGAACTACTTAAATCTAACTAACCTAAGGACATCACACACATCCATGCCGGAGGCAGGATTCGAACCTGCGACCGTAGCGGTTGCGCGGTTCCAGACTGTAGCGCCTAGAACCGCTCGGCCACTTCGGCCGGCCATTTTTCAGGACCAGTAATTTGCAGATAGTGATGGAGAGAATGTGGAAAGCTTGCTCGTGGCATTTAAAGGCACTGTGGGTTGTATAAAAACGATAGCTAGGGGCAACTGAATGACTCTGTATGTATATACAGGGTACGATGGGTATAAGTGTAGATATATTTATATAAGGTATCTTAATATGTACTCACATCAGTATGCTGGTAGTTTTTTCTCTGAACTGAATAGTCTTCCCACAAACACGTCACATAATTTACTACCTGATGTTTTCTGCACGGTCATAACTGCACCACTAAGTGGACTACTAGCTGCCTTGGACTACGTGTACACACTTCAACACGTGACCTGCTGCCAGGATAAAAAAAGAATTAATGAACTGCTTTTGGCAAATGTACTTGGAGGTACTACTCAACCTAGAAACATACGACTTGTAGTGGCTATAATTATTAGTCTGCAAATGACATAAATATTTATGTAACGTTGTTCAGCATTCCGTCCTCAGTCACCAAGAGAAATATATACACATATACCTGTTACACTCTGTATATAGAGAAAAATAATGGTCTTATAATACTCCCTTGGCGTACACCCACGACCGAAGTCACTTTTGCATCTGAGGAATTGATTCTGTTAAGAGTCAAGTGCTGTGTCGCGTGTTTTCCAGTGAAGTGAACCGCCCAGAGACGAGCACACAGACTGGGGAGTGCCCGCCGACTCGGCGCCGTGGCGACAGCTGCGCCGCTATATTTACCCGTGAGGCGACGCGGGCCGGCCGCACCGTGCAGTCCGTACCTCACGTCAGCGCCGGCACTGGAGCGTGCGCGTGCAAAACGCGCCATTTGCCACGCCGCTCGCGGCCAGCTGGCCTCACTAACTCAGCGAGCTTCCTCGTGTCCGAGCTGACTCAATGTACAACACCCGCCGCTACAACAGCTGCGCTACACTCCGAGACATCGACCACATTGGTCGTCCTGATGTGTTTCCAAAGGGGCACTCGAAATCTCCTCGATGGAGTACAATGCAAATCTCGTCTACAACAATAAATATGGATTCCACTAAAAGAGAACCTACGAAACTCAAGTCGCTCTGTCCGTCCGCGGGATTTAGAGCACTGCAGACATCGCCGCGCAGGTTGGAGACATGTTTAGTGATGCCAGGAAGGCATCTGGTGGTTGGTTGGCCATCGGTCCGGCATCTGGCATAGTTCCACTGTAGCTTTGTGGAAAAGTACGAGTTTACAAATTACTAGACCAAGTGTGTGATTGGATCAGGACTTCCTTGCTAGCAGAACTCAATACATAACTCTTACTGGAACAACATCGACAGATGTAAAGATAATTTCAGTAGTGGCGCAAAGACGTATGATAGATCTTCCACTGTTTATTATACGGGGTGAACATTAATGAAAACCGATAAACGACCGTGGCGGATTCCGGACTGGAAATGGAGGAAAAAAATTTATCGTTGCCACGGTATATGGCGCTGACCAATGAAAGTTTCTACGGACACGTTCCGTGTCTGCAGCACACAGGTAACGATTAAGCAGATTCAAAAATGGCTCTGAGCACTATGGGACTTTACATCTATGGTCATCAGTCCCCTAGGACTTAGAACTACTTAAACCTAAGTAACATAAGGACAGCACACAACACCCAGTCGTCACGAGGCAGAGAAAATCCCTGACCCCGCCGGGAATCGAATCCGGGAACCCGGGCGTGGGAAACGAGAACGCTACCGCACGACCAAGAGCTGCGGACGATTAAGCAGATTCAAAATGGCTCTGAGCACTATGGGACTTAACAGCTGCGGTTATCAGTCCCCTAGAACTTAGAACTACTTAAACCTAACTAACCTAAGGACATCACACACATCCATGCTCGAGGCAGGATTCGAACCTGCGACCGTAGCAGTCGCGCGGTTCCGGACTGAGCGCCTAGAACCGCGAGACCACCGCGGCCGGCTAAGCAGATTGATAATGACAATTCAGGTAAAGGTTGCCCCGTCGGTATAGAAGAGTGAAGACAGAAATCCCAAAATTGTCATTGTCTGATGCAAAAAAACATCGACAAAATCGTTCCCGTAGCAGGAAATCCGCCGCTGATAATCCTATATATGTATGATCTAGCGGGTAGCGTCGGGATGTCCATGAGACTGTTCGCAGATCATGTGATTCTCTACAAGAAGGTACCAACGACAGAAGATTGTCGTGAATTACGGGAAGACTTGCAATGGATTGATGACTGGTGCAGAGACTGGCAATTGACCCCGAACATCAACAAATGTAACATATTGTGCGTAAATAGCGAATAAATTCACCAATGTACTGTGATAAATCGCTGGAAACTGTAACTGCTCTAAAATACCTAGTCCAGACGAGCTCAAAGTGGAATGGCCACGTAAAGGAAATTGTAGAAAAGTCAGATGCCACGCTGAACTTTATGGTACGAGTCATAATCGTTTCAGTCCGACAAACATCAAAAGCATATAATTTTAAAATTTTTCGCATAATGAGCCTTTATTATCACACACTGAAACGCCAAAGAATCTGATATAGGCATGCGTATTCAAATACAGAGATATGTAAACAGGCAGAATATGGCGCTGCGGTCGGCAATGTCTATATAAAACAACAAGTGTCTGGCTGGCCAATTTGTTCAAATGGCTCTGAGCACTATGGGACTGAACATACGAGGTCATCAGTCCCCTAGAACCTAGAACTACTTAAACCTAACTAACCTAAAGACATCACACACATCAATGCCCGAGGCAGGATTCGAACCTGCGGCCGTAGCGGTCACGCGCTTCCAGACTGAAGCGCCTAGAACCGCTCGGCCACTGCGGCCGGCGTGTCTGGAGGAATTGTTATATCGCTCGCTGCTGCAACAATCGAAGGTTATCAAGATTTAAGTGAGTTTGAACGTGGTGGAATAGTCGGTGCACGAGGGATGGCACACAGCATCTCCGAGGCAGCGATGAAGTGGGGATTTTCCCGTACGACAATTTCACGAGTGAATATCAGAAATCCGGTTAAACATCAGATCTCCGACATCGGTGCGGCCGGAAAAACATCCTACAAGAACGGGACCAATGACGACTGAAGAGAATCGTTCAGCACGACAAAAGTGCAACCCTTCGACAAATTGCTGCAGATTTCAATGGTGGGCCATCAAGAAGTGTCATTGTGCGAACCATTCAACGAAACACCATCGATATGGGCTTTTGGAGCGTATACGTCATGTTGAGGTCCGCCCGTGGCCAAAAGATCATCAGATATGTCTCCAAAAGGCCACGTGTGGGACCAGCTAGGACGTCAAGTCTGTCCCATTGCCGGGGTCCAGGATATCAAGGAGCAGTTAAGATAGTTGTCAGGAGAGGATGCAACGGCTTTACAACACATTTAGCATTCGAATGACTGCATGAATCCATTCAGTGCAAAGTCATACTGGTAACTGGTCTTATACTTCCTAGTTGTTTGTAAATACGGCTCGAATTTGTAATCACTGCTGTGGCGTCATATACTCCCTCAGCACGTGGAGATCCATTTGATTTGTTCCTCCGCTTCTGGGCACTTCAATTTTTTGTCAAGCAGTCTACGTTGGAGGTATTCGCTACTGCATACGACGATGTCTCGACATTCTGTTTAGCTACAGTCATCTGCTTTGGCTCTAGTGGCCTCGACTTCGTACGGACAGGCTGCAAAGTAGTTCACTAGTTGTTTTGTGACTATTGCGTCAGTATTAATACACTGAAGAAAAAAATCGCAGTACCGAAGAATAATTAATGTTGACTAATGACATTTCGGGTATACATTTGTCTAGATATCATACGTAAATGATTAACATTACAAGATCACAGCTTAAAAAAAATGGTTCAAATGGCTCTGAGCACTATGGGACTTAACTTCTGAGGTCATCAGTTCCCTAGAACTTAGAACTACTTAAACCTAACCAACCTAAGGACATCACACACATCCATGCCCAAGGCAGGATTTGAACCTGCGACCGTAGCGGTCACGCGGTTTCAGACTGTACCGCCTAGAACCGCTCGGCCACTTCGGCCGGCCGATCACAGGTTAATGTAAGGGCGAGATAATCCACTGCAAATGTGAAATGCTGGTACATTAATAACCACTATGAGGGTCGGAATGTTGAAGGCAAGTATGCAAACGTGAACGTATCGTGTTGCACAGGTGCTGGATATCAGTTTATGGGATGGAGTTCCATGCCTGTTGTACTTCATCGGTCAATACAGGGACAGTTGTTGTTGATGACGCTCGAGTTCTCGTGCGATGATGTTCCATATGTGCTCCATTGCGGACACAGTAGTGATCTAGCACTCCAGGACAACCTGTCGACACTCTGTACAGAATGTTGGGTTATAACAGCGGTGTGTGGGTAACAGGTATCCTTTTCACGAATGGCACTACAACAGGTCGAATCACCAGATTGACATACAAATTTGCAGTCAGAATGCGTAGGGTAACCACTAGAGTGTACCTGCTGTCTTGCGAAATCGCAAACCAGACGATAATTTCAAGTGTAGGTTCAAGTGTGTCTAGCACGCAGACAGGTTGGTTTCAGACCCTCAACTGAACTCCTAACAAACAAACGATCATCACTGGTGTCGAGGTAGAACCAGCTTTGGTCAGAAAACACAATAGTGCCGGCCGTTGTGGCCGAGCGGTTCTAGGCGCTTCAGTGCGGAACCGAGCTGCTGCTACGGTTGCAGGTTCGAATCCTGCCTCGGGCATGGATGTGTGTGATGTCATTAGGTTAGGTTAGGTTTAAGTAGTTCTAAGTCTAGGGGACTGATGACCTCAGATGTTAAGTCCCATAGTGTTTAGAGCCATTTTAACGAAGAAAACAAAAAAAATGGTTCAAATGGCTCTGAGCACTATGGGACTCAACTGCTGTGGTCATTAGTCCCCTAGAACTTAGAACTACTTAAACCTAACTAACCTAAGGACAGCACACAACACCCAGCCATCACGAGGCAGAGAAAATCCCTGACCCCGCCGGGAATCGAACCCGGGAACCCGGGCGTGGGAAGCGAGAACGCTACCACACGACCACGAGATGCGGGCCGAAGAAAACACAATAGACCTCCACCCTGTCCTCAAGTGACGTCTTTGTGTTGCGATGCTTTTCCGTTAGGCCGTTATTACACTATCAAATTTCTTTGTCAAAGATTTGATCAAAGATGTGATCAAATATTCCGTCAAATATATTTGACAAAGACCTTTGACGTAGCGCTAGAAGGGGTAGTACACTATCATCATATTTTTCGTCAAAGTTCAAGATGGCTGACAACAAGAACTTGTTATTAACTGCAGCAGTTGCATGTACCACAATTGCACTGTGCGTACATGCGGAAGAGAAGCGGGGGAAAAAAAGGAAACATACCTGGGTGAAGCCGTGGGTTTTACGAAGACACGATAAAAGCATTCAACAAAACTTGTTACGTGAGCTCATAGTGAAGGACGTCAAGTCGTACATCAATTACTTAAGAATGGATGAGCATATGTTTCTGTATGTGCTCGATGAAGTGTATCCTCATATCAGAAAGCACAATATTCAATTAAGAACTGCTACATCTGCAGAAGACAGGCTCACTGTAACATTCCGGTTCCTTGCTACAGGAGAGGGTTAGGTTAGGTCAGGTCTCCAATCTTCGTAATCTATTTTTGTATTCAGTGTGCCTCACGTTGTAAAGCACCTCATCGGCTTCATACATCTGTATTAATTTTGTAGTTGTCGGCACACACCAACTGTATTTACCGGGAATGTTTATAGAAACACTACAGACGACAAAATGCAGCGATGCTAGCGCTCCTTGTGGTAACATGTCACATTGCAGTGAACAGAAGACAAGCGACTTCTTTGATCAAATCAACAGCGACGCCCTAGATTTGATCAAATATTGGACATTTGACAAAGTTCCCTATTACTCCATCAAATATCTCTGACAAAGATATTTGACGAAGAAATCTGACAGCGTAATACCGGCCTTCGTATAAATCAGTGTCGTGAAGCTCAGTACGGAATTTTTCATATACTGACGCGTGACAGCAGTTGCCTGAGTAAGGCGACAGTGCCTGCCTTTCGGTCCGGCTGACAGGTCGTGCCCCGCAAACGCGGGTGCGCCGCCGTGACGTCGCGTGAGGCGCGGCGTGGGCGCGGCGTCGCGGCGCGATAGCCTCGGGCCTTAATCCCCGTGTCGCATGTCGCCGTCCGGCGCGCCGCCCCCTAATCGCGCCGCCACAATATACACGTCACGGCCGCAATTATTGGCGCGATCCCCGTGCGCGATACGTCCGCTGCCGCCGCGCCTAGGCCGTGTCTTATGGGCCTTGTTAACGAACGGCGACGTCTGGCAGTGCACGGTCACGCAGGGCAGCCCACAGCTGAACGGGGCTGTTGCATATCCTACGTGTTCGTTGATGACTAACTGGTATTACACGAGAAACTACAGAGTCCCAATCACATTAATGTGACCATCACCTGTGTTCGCCGTCAAAGACGACAGGTGGCAGCGTAACAGTGGAGGGTATAAGGGATGTTAGGTGTTGTGGGTTGGCTGGAGAGCCAACACCGGGTGCTAGAGGAAGCCGAAAGGCAAGCGTTTTAGCTCACGCAGGCTGGCGTGAGGTATGATTCAGTATCAATAGTTACTGGTAATGGCGCCTTGCTAGGTCGTAGCAAATGACGTAACTGAAGGCTGTGTGTGCTAACTATCGTCTCGGCAAATGAGAGCGTACTTTGTCAGTGAACCATCGCTTGCAAAGTCGGTTGTACAACTGGGGCGAGTGCTAGGAAGTCTCTCTAAACCTACCGTGTGGCGGCGCTCGGTCTGCAATCACTGATAGTGGCGACACGCGGGTCCGACGTATACTAACGGACCGCGGCCGATTTAAAGGCTACCACCTGGCAAGTGTGGTATCTGGCTGTGACTCCACATTAGGATATTCCCGTTACAAACTTCTAGGACTTGTACGCGGGAGTGAGTACATAATATTTCGAGTGTCCACAAATGTACCGTTTGCGTTATGCGATGGTTTCAGTTCAGATGTGTAACGCGTCCACTTCTGCTCAGGGAGAGAGAAAAGTCTCAGAGCTGCTCGTCCTGTTGTGCTGTAGGATAAAAAGGATGCCATGTCTACGTCAGGCGGTCACGTGATGTCACTTCTCTGCCTTGTTGCGAGACCTGCCTGTGCGGTTCGGAGACGTTTCAACAGACGATATGGCGAATTATGAATAGGCCCAAATGGGCCAACTGCGTGGTCGCCGCTATGGCCTAATGTAGCTCCTATGGACTACTTATTGTGAGGCCGCATGCAAAGTTTGTGGGGTTGTAAGTAGTCTGTTTAGGTTATCATGTTGGTAACGCCACGTAGCGCTCTGTATAAAAATCACTGACTGTGCTCTGTGTAGTCTGTGGCTGGTTGGACTCATTGTTGGAATATTCGCTTGTGTAGTGTTGGGCAGTTGAATGTGAACAGCTCGTAGCGTTGCGCAGTTAGACGTGAGCCGTCAGCAGTGGTGGATGTGGAGAGAGAGAGAGAGATGCCAGAGATTTCAGGGGTTACTATAAGCAGACGATCTGGTCGTGAGCCCGCCAGAAAAAGGAAATTTGTAAAGATGGAGGTCATATATATATATGACGACTTTTGAACATTATTAAGGTAAGTAGAATCTTTGTTCTCTATCAAAATCTTTCATTTGCTAACTATGCCTATCAGTAGTTAGTGCCTGCAGTAGTTTGAATCTTTTATTTAGCTGGCAGTAGTGGCCCTCGCTGTATTGCAGTAGTTCGAGTAACGAAGATTTTTGTGAGGTAAGCGATTCATGAAGGGTATAAGTTATTGTTAGGCAGGGCCATTATTTTGTAGGGATTATTGAAAGCCAGATTGCGTTGCGCTAAAATATATTATATATATATATATATATATATATATATATATATATATATATATATATATATATATATATATGTCGACGAAATGCAGCTGAAGCCTGCAGGGTGTATGCAGAACGGTACCCGGACAGAGAGCATCCAACGTGCCGCACATTGCAAAACATCTACCGCCAACTGTATGCAACAGGTATGGTCGTAGCACGATAATGGGTCCGTAACAGGCCCGTCACAGGAGAAGCGGGTGCAGTTGGTGTGTTAGCTGCTGTTGCCATGAACCCTCACATGAGTACATGGGACATTGAGAGAACCGGTGGACTGAGTCAAATTAGTGTCATGCGCATACTGCATCGTCACCGCTTTCACCCGTTTCATGTGTCGCTATATCAGCAATTACATGGTGATTAATTATCGAGTGCAATTCTGTCAATGGGCATTAACAGAGAATGCGTTGCAGTTCTACCTGTTTACCGATGAATCGGGTTTCACAAACCACGGGGCAGTGAATCTACGGAACATGCATTACTGGTCCGTGGACAATCCTCACTGGCTCAGACAGGTAGAGCGACAGCGACCGTGGACTGTAAATGTATGGTGCGGAATCATTGGCGACCACCTCCTTGGTCCTCACTTCATTGCAGGGGCCCAAACAGCTGCAACATACATCGCGTTTCTACAGAATGATCTGCCAACGTTGCTCGAAAATGTCCCACTGGAAACACGTCGACGTATGTGGCATCAGCATGATGGTCACCTGCACATTCCGCAATTAACACTAGGCTGACCCTTGACAGGATGTTCGACGGGCGTTTCATAGGACGTGGAGGACATATAAATTGGCCAGCAGGTTCTCCTGATCTTACACTCTGGACTTCTTTCTGTGGGGTACGTTAAGGGAGAATGTGTACCGTGATGTGCCTACAACCCCAGAGGATATGAAACAACGTATTGTGGCAGCCTGCGGCGACATTACACCAGATGTACTGCGGCGTGTACGACATTCATTACGCCAGATATTGCAATTGTGTGCAGCAAATGATGGCCACCACGTTGAACATCTATTGGCCCTACATGTCGGGACACACTGTATTCCACTCCGTAATTGAAGCCGGCCGGTGTGGCCGTGCGGTTAAAGGCGCTTCACTTTGGAACCGCGTGACCGCTACGGTCGCAGGTTCGAATCCTGCCTCGGGAATGGATGTGTGTGATGTCCTTAGGTTAGTTAGGTTTAATTAGTTCTAAGTTCTAGGCGACTGATGACCTTAGAAGTTAAGTCGCATAGTGCTCATAACCATTTGAACCATTTCTTTTCCGTAATTGAAAACGGAAACCACGTGTGTACGTGTACCTCACCCCTCATGGTAATGTACGTGTGCGTCAGTGAAAAAGACCAATAAAACGGTGTTAGCGTGTGGACGTAATGTGCTGTTCCAGTCTCTTCTGTACCTAAGGTCCATCACCGTTCCCTTTGGATCCCTACGCAATTCGGTGTTCTCCGATACACACGATCGAACAGCGGAGCAGTGGTACTCAAGCGTCAACTTAGGTTAGAATATCTCCGGATGTAATTAACATTTTACAATGCAACAAACGGCACTGATTACGTATTTGTTTATATGTTCAGATGTGCTAACAAAACTAACGTGGTTCCATTTTAAAAAAAACGTAGGTTTGTGTTAAAAAACATACTTCCGTGCATTTTTTTATGGTTTGTATTAACCAATTACACTAGCCCCTCTCCTCACGTTCGGTCTGTGGAATCGATTCGTCAGTATTTGATGTGGTTTACGAAATATATCCAGCGGTAATGTTAGGTGGGTCACTATATATATATATATATATATATATATATATATATATATATATATGTAGTGTGTCAGTTTAGTGATGATCAGAATAAGTAAAGAGAGAAATGTCTGAGTACGTTCAGTTTTGCTCAGCAGTTTTAAAATCAAATAACGTAGGAGGTTAATCAGCACAGTAATTCACAATTTTTCTAAGGGTACGTTACAGGCTCTTGCCCACTCCTTGCTTATACGGTGCCTAAAGGATGCTGCGCTCTCGGAATGCTATACTACAATTCAGACAAATAACATTAGTAGTTTTATTTATAAAAAGGAATTGCCAATACTTAACTTTGGAGATTTACAAATAGTAGTCGCAAACGATGAGCTACTTGCATTATAATTTAGGAGTCCTTGATATGTGAACTGTTCAGGCAAGTTGACACACGTCGCTGATAACTAACGTCCGCGATCCGATTCCGACCTGAGCGGTGGAGGCTAGCAGGAGCCGCGTTAATATTCATTTCTTCCAGGTGTCGCTCTTGAAATAGCGCGGCCCAGTTCCGCGCACCATTGTCCGCCGTTTCCTCACCGCCTTCTCTACTCTTGCGTTCCGCATCTTCATTCTGGCGCTTGTGGTTACGCCAGAACAAAGTTTAAGTTCCGAGACTCCTATAGACACAGGAAGATCTGTTGGCATGAGGTCCGGCCGCTGCACTAGAAACTGAAGAGACAAACAGGTGGAAGAGAAAGTGTGTACAAGAACATGCTTTGTAGGTACGATGCCCTTTGAAAAATTAAGAATGACTGTGCTGGTAAACTTCTACGTTATTTGATTTTCAAACAGCTGAGCAAAACTCAACGTACTCAAACAGTTTTCTCTTTACTTATACTCATCATCACTAACCTGACACAATATTTTTAGCGCAACGCAATCTGACTTTCAATAATCCCTACAAAAGAATGGCCCTGACTAACAATAACCTATACCTTTCACGAACCACTTACCTCACAAAAATCTTCGTTACTCGAACTACTGCAATACAGCGAGCGCCAATACCGCCAGCTAAATAAAAGATTCTAACTACTGAAGTCACTAACCACTGATAGGCATAGTTAGCAAATGAAAGATTTTTATACAGAACAAACAATGTATTTACCTTAATAGTGTTCTAAAGTCATTATATATCAGTTCATGACATCTAGTCTTACAAATTTACTGTCTCTGATGGACACACGTCCAGATCGTCCGCTCAAAACTCAGGCATCTCTCTCCCCACATCCACCACTGCTGGCGGCTCACCTCCAACTGTACAACGCTACGCGCTGTTCACATCCAACTGCCCAACACTACACAAGCGAATATTCCAGCAATGAGTCCAACCAGCCACACACTGCACACAGCACAGTCAGTGATTTTCTTACAGAGCGCTAGGTGGCGTTACCAACACAAAAACCCAAACAGCCTACTTACACTGTAACAACTTTGCTGGTCGCCACATCGAGCATGCATCAGTAGTGTTCTGTTCCTACAGGACGATGGGCTCTTTTTTGTTTTGGAATAGTATAAAAACGTAATGTTTAAGTTAATACAACTATATGTGCTTAATTGATAAATGGATGTTTCAGGATTTTTCCTTTCGAACGGTTACCTAAAAAATTTACCGCGTCACGCCTAATTCAATTCCTCAAGCACAAGTGGATGAGTTAAAGATGTGAATTGAAACTGTCGAAGAACGGAGACAGTAGGTTTCCGGACGTGGGTTCGTATTTAGAATATTACGTACTCACTCCCCAGTACGTGTCCTTGAAGTCTGTGATGGGAAGTTCCGAACATGCTGTATAAAGCGTTCTGGAGGGATGCAGAAAACTGTGCAGTCGATGTCGTAATGCAGAAACGGAGCGGTTTATCTGACATCCCAAAGGGCATGGACATTGGCCTTCGGGCCAAGGCTGGAAGCATTTCTGAGACGGGTAAGTTTGTTAACTGTTCGTGTGCTGCCGTGGTAAATGTAGACCGTGCATGGAAAAATGTCGCACCGACGCATTTGTGGTGCACCACAGGGGTGAACGACGGTCGCGGAGGTGGGTACGGACGAATGGACGTGCAACTATTGAGAAGCTGACCACCCAGATGAACGAACGGGCCACCGAGTCTCTGCAGCAGGCGTCTTGTTCATCCACTTTGCTGACTCCTGTTCATCGGCGACGAAGGCTGGAAGTAGTACGCTAATACCGCAACCGGACATCCACTGAGTGTCGACAGCTGGTCTTTTAAGATGAATCACGTTTTATGCTCCATCGCACTGCAGGCAAACATCGTGGAACAACCATCGGAGTCATCGCCGGAGAAAGTAGCGTTACGCCCTGGGAAATGTTTTCGTGGCATTCCTTGTGTGCCGGCCGCGGTAGGCGAGCGGTTGTAGGGGCTTCACTCCGGAGCCACGCGGCTGCTACGGTCGCAGGTTCGAATCCTGCCTGAGGGAATGGATGTGTGTAATGTCCTTAGGTTAGTTAGGTTTACATAGTTCTAAGATCTAGGGGACTGATGACCTCAGATGTTATGTCCCATAGTGCTTAGAGCCATTTGAACCATTCCTCGTGTGATCTCGTCATTCTGGAAGCACAGTGGATCGACACAGGCATGCTTCTATCTTTGGGAAATTGTCCACCCATAAACGTAGCTGCTTTTCCTCGGCACGATGGTATCCGCTCGTATCAGCAAGACCATAGCTCGCAGTGTACTTGCGTCGTTCGGAGAACACCAGGATGAGTTTAACATATTCCCCTGACCAATAAACTTTCCGGATTTAAAAACAGTCTAATAACTCAGGGACCACCTCGATCAGGCTGTTCGCGCTATGGATCCGCAGCCGAGAAATCCAGTGCAGTCGGCCCTGCCACTGCAATCCTCATGGCTTTAAATCCATGTCGGTACCTCCCAGAACCTCATTCGCTCTCTTCCTGCACGTCTTGACGCTGCTCACGCTGCAAAATGTGGTTATTCAGGCTTCTGTTAGGAGTTCACATTGATGTGACTGGACAGTGTATGTTAAAATATTACGTGCTATTTGCATGTGCAACATTTGGTCAGTTCTTGTACCTAGATAATACACTAAAAGCAAATAAATAAATAAACAGTATTGCACGAGACTCGAAAAACCGCTTCATTACTGCCTGGAACGTTACGTTACACGCGTGTCTGTCCCCTCACGCCGTGTTCCTTGCCATACTTGGGCGAGTTGGTAATTTTCGTATTCCTTCAATTCATTAACATCAGCGGACTCGAAGTAACTGAACGTTGCTCACTTATCTTCTTTACCGTACATATGTGCCGACTCGGTATTATTCGTATTCTTCCAATTTCTTAACCGAAGTGGGGAAAGTCATTAGTGTCACGGAGTACAGAATATATTTTATCAGTCGCTCCGTTTAATGTATTAATTTGTCTTTGACGTTAGCCATTTAACCAGGGAAGAGAGTACTGACATAACTGTTTATAAGCTGCGGAGGTGTGTAAGCTGGATTCTAACTGAAGGGGAAAGGTTTAGTCGGATGACCCGTGGAGTACGGGGATCACTCTGTGGTGCAGTTTCCTCTACTTTTGCATCTGATCTATAGCTGTATATATGCTTTCTGCTGAAACCGGGCAGCACTGACATCAGTAGAAAAATGCTCCAGTCGGAACAGAAAAAAGGCGAATATACTCCTGATTTAAAGACCATGACTGAAAAGCAGGGTACCAGCTGCCTCGTTCTACCTTCCTCAGCAATTTTACAAATTTTCTCAAGAAATTTGGTACGCCATCATATACAGGCTCTTTTTAGCAAGCGACTCGCCTCTTACGCTTACAAGCTCTCCTAACTGCAACTCGCTCACTCCCACTATTCCATCGCTGCAAGTCGATCATACCCATCCACTCTCACTTGTACATTCTCACTCACTCATTCAGGCTAACTCACTGTCATTATCTCTTTGTGTCTGACACTGTCTCCTGTCTCACAGCCACAGTCTCCTTCGTTCTGTCCTGCTACTCTCTTACTGCTACTATCTCATCCATTCCTTCCCACTGCTTCTTATAGTCACTGTCTCTCTTCGTCGTTATCATTCTCACTAGTTCTCACCCACTTCAACTTTCTCATTCTGATATATACAGAATGAAGGGTGCTGTGGCAGTCGGACAGGACACAGTAACAAATAGAGAGACACGAAGAGATAACGACAATGAGTTGGGCTGAATGAGTGATTGAGAGCGTGCAAGTAGGAATGGGTGGATATGATCGACTTACAGCGATGGACTAGTGCGAGTGAGCGAGTTGCATCTAGGGGAGCTTGTGTGGGAGTGACAAGTCAGTTGCATGTTAAAAAGAGCGCGAATATGTTCGCGTACCAGATTTTTTGAGAAAAATTTTAAGAAGTACTGACGAAGGTAGAAGGAGGCAGTTGGAAAGCTCATTCTCTTTATTCCTCTTTCCCTATCACTTCTTCCCTAGCAAGCTGTTGTCACCTTTAGCAGCAGAAAAAGGCGAGTGTGCTCCTGATTAAAAGAGCCTGACTGAAAAGGACTGTTTTGTGCTCCAATGGGAACACCTTTCCTGCTACAGCAAGGCGTGCCACACATATGAAAAGAGATTTACGGGTCAGTAAAATTTTGATAGTTCAAGTATGCGAAACTGAAGTAGCGCAAAACTAATTTTACACGTCAGACCGATTTTAAGTGCATAAAAATTTTAAATGTGCTTCAGTACTACAACATGGCTTTCCCAGGGTCCTTCTGATGATAAAGGAGACACTTTACAGCATATTTTTTTCCGTATCACTTCACTGTATGAACTACGTTTTCGCCTCACACTGGATTTTGCATTCGTATTTTACTTGTACAAGTAGGATAATATACAACTTCTGTATTTCAGAGACGGTGAAAGATATGAAGAAAATCCTCAAGATTGTTCGAGGAATATGTCGCTAAGGTTACAGCCATTTGCTGTGCGTATCCTTCTTGGAATCTGCACCCAAAAACCATTATTCTCGATAAAGATTTTTGAAAATAAGTAGATGGCATTTCTAGATAAATGCCGAGAGAATATACGGTTGAAACTTGAGCAATATGCTATCGTTATTTTTTTCATTTCGCCTCCCACCGGGTTTTACGTACGTATTTTACATACACAAGTAGGGTAAACTTGGACCTCTGTATTTAGGAAAAGGATAAGATATCAAGAAAATTTTGAAGGTTGTTCGACATCAGGATCTTAGGAAAATACTGGAAAATTTCATTTATTTCTTCTGCGTAGTCGTCTTGGAAGCCGTGGCTCGTTTTTGGTACCATTCTTTCCGGATGTCTCCCGATCATGGATAAAGATTTTTAACATGTAAAATGGCACTTCTAGATAAATGTTTACAGAATATACTGTTAAAATTTGTGCAATTTGCTGCGGTTAAGTATTGAGGTATTCGCTGTCGACGGCGACAAAACGTTGAAAAATGTTTTTTTCAGGTTTTCTCAAGAACCGTCCATGAACGAGATGCTTTCTCCGTGAGACCCTTAGCCGCACAGTAGACCACATCAAATGCAAAAGAACCAACCAATTTGCTCCATTTGCCTATGCTGGACGAAGTGTGTAATACTGAATCTTTGCCCCTGTACTGTAGGAAAGGTACAGTAAGATGATCCTTCTGTTGTGTATACAATTGGTCCCTAGACCAAGGGCTATATAAAACACTTGAATCTATCTTTGTATCACCAATAGAAACCGAGGTACGTGCTCGGAAAAATCCCGTTTTTATGTGCAGCGTTTGAGAACAAGTCCGTCGTGGATAGCTGCCGAAACAGGTCCGCCACAGATGTGTAGGTTGGTGATTTCCAGCTCTGATCAAGTTCGAGAGTAGTTATACCGTGGCCTTTCGTAAAGCGAACACCCAAGTGTCACATGACTGAGGCCCACAATCGCATTTGTATGCTCTTTGCAGTCGGGCTGCACGTTCAGTCTTTAAAGATGTGAAAGATAACAGCCATGACCAAACCGTATGTGCATTATAGTAGTTCAGTGTCGTCTAGATAGTTCTATTTGTGAAAACCAGGGGTTGTGTGAAATGCGCTGCTGTATTGCTGCACAATGTATTCCTCTCGACTGTTGCGAGATCTGCCATGTCTGCGAACTTTCTTGAAATACTGACTTGTTTCCACCAGCAAAGAAACACGTATTTGGTAGACCAGTTTAGTAAAGTTTGCCATCAGTCACGCTACATTTCCCCAGGTGCTCCCATGTATTCTTTCCCTCATGCAGCTCGTGTTTGACTCGGGCTGCGTCGGCAATGTCCATCACCATCCACCTACTTTTTTCACTCGCTACCAGCATATCGACAGCCCATGACGTTATAAAACAGTTCCTACAGGCTGTGGCAAGTGGCCAGAACACAGCAAATACCGCCAGCTAATGTATCGTATGTCTCTGATACTTACCAGTGCATAAGCCGGGCGCTGTACGAGGGACCTGCCGCGATAGAGTTCTCCCGAGCTTCCAGCAACATCAATTCGTTTAAAACCCACGAGCTTTCGGTCGAGTACTCCTCGGCCATTGTCAGGTAGTGACTGCCTTATGGTTGCTGCTGCCATCCTTATATAGCAGTGCCGCCTTTTGTGACATCAGTGAAGCTTGATCCCTCGCCTTTCTACGCGCTCCCGCCGCACCCACTTCAATCTTCCGACGGACGGGTCCAAAGCTGTGCTTAGCTGCAGGCCGCCGTCTTTACTGAGGGTGTTGTCACAAAGTTTTGTCTCGATCGCATCTTTTATAACGCTATCCCAAAAAATAATAGTCTGTGTAATAACAGATGTCTGGACGACTTCTATATAATATCCGTTTTCTAAAGCATGCTCTGCTACCATTGATTTCTCAGGTGACCAAAGGCGAAGACAGCTGTCGTTTTCTACACAATACTACATATTACTATCTACTCCTAGTGGCCTAAGTGAGTCAAGTCGCGTGATGATTCAATTTGGAATTATTTTGATATGACAACGAGTTCACCTCTTGCAGCTTTAGCTCTTACTATCAGCACCAGTCTAGCCAAAGCGGATATTCATCAGCATGTAGGAGAGGTAAATCTATTCTGGGCAGAGATCTCACTCAAACAACGCTTCCACGAGTATGGTCGTACCCACAGCTTCACAGGTTGGCAAGAAGTGTGTATTTATTATGGCTACACCAGACGTTCAATAGACGAAGTAACGAGCAACCAGTACGTTGTAACGTGTATGTGTATGTGTCTTAACACTGTGGTGGCGACTAGGTAACGCGGCAATGGCTAAAAATTCATTCCACGTCGTCATTACGCGCAAAGAGATTACTTAAAATTACTGTTTTCTCCTGGGAAAACTACGTTGTTCATCAAAGCGAACGCCAGTTACTTTCTTCCGCTCTGTAAACTGCAAATGTTCTCCACTCTGTTCAGAATTACTTAGGGTTTGACATTTCGGCAAGAGCACGGGAGGTACAGAGCATAGATACGGAGCGTAGTGGCCTTGCACGAGCGAGAGTGAAAAGCGACACAAAAACGCGAAAAAAATTTTTGCGTAGCTTCGAAGAGACGATGCTACTGCTGCATTTTTACATTCACAGTTGTTTTATCAATATATTTGCAAACTGGAATTTTGCATGCGATATGTAATTAGAAATAGGAAAAGGTGCATTTTCTTAAAAATGGTAATTAGATTCTGTGTGCTGAACATTGCGCTCTCATGTCCATTATAATTATCCGGGCTGTTATGCCGTGGTCGGTTGATGAATGCTGTGGTGATTCCCAACGTTTCGTCTCCGACTGCGGGAGACATCTTCAAGGGGGTCCGTAGCTTGATGGAAGATCCAACACACACACTGGCTCGCTACTGACTGCCGCTAAATTCCGTGTCCGCGCGCCCCCGGGGGCGCGCGGACACGGAATTTAGCGGCAGTCAGTAGCGAGCCAGTGTGTGTGTTGGATCTTCCATCAAGCTACGGACCCCCTTGAAGATGTCTCCCGCAGTCGGAGACGAAACGTTGGGAATCACCACAGCATTCATCAACCGACCACGGCATAACAGCCCGGATAATTATAATGGACATGATATTTCCGGCCGTGAAAGTTTACATTTTAGTATTGCGCTCTCATTTAAATATATGGGTGAAGGGTCAGCCTACAGAAATTGTGAAACGAACCCTGTCCTACAGGACCGCGTGCCACAAAGGCCGCAGAGTCACCACGACTGGGGAAACTCGCAGGCGTCTATTGTCTATTGAGGCCCAAGCGCTGTAATGCGCGAGTGAGACAGACGAGAACCTACATCATAGGGAAACCCAGTAGAAGCCGTTTGTGGCCGAGAAGACGCAGCAGTGTTAAACATGGCAGAACTAAGGTCGGCCACCAAGGGAAACATTTATGAAAAGTATTAATTCTGTGTAGTGCAGGGAATGAAGCCACAGTAATTTTAATCTGCTATTATCCATTAATTTTCATGGTATAAATGGAAATGTCGTGTGGCTAGGGCCTCCCGTCGGGTAGACCGTTCGCCTGGTGCAGGTCTTTCAATTTGACGCCACTTCGGCGACCTGCGCGTCGATGGGGATGAAATGATGATGATGATACCAATAAAACTTGTAATTGATCGAATCTATAATAGTTTGGGATTTACTGTTAAAGTGAAATTCATAAATTTTTGTAACAAAGACCTGAATTCTAAGATCTGAACGCTTTAGTGGATCTTAACGACAGACATTTCATATAGAAGCGCATCATTAAAGTGACAAATTTTGTAAATACCAACTCTGTAACTTCATTTGTTTAAAAGATATAGTAAATTTAAATAATCAGTATTTACAGTTAAGCATCAGATTATCATTTCCTCCACACAAAACACATTGAACGATGGCAGTTTGACATATTATTCTATCAGTTGGATTCTGACCATTGCGAGAAGTGAAGCACACAACGATAAACTGTAGTCTGGGTCGACAAGGATCCTGCTGCTGCGGAACTTCAACACGCCCTGGTAGATGTTTCGTCTCCTTACACGAAGAGTAGTACAATGTTCACACAAACAACCAAAATTCAAATACGATTTCTGAATGAGAAACACACTATGTAATCTTTCCTTACAAATAAATGTAGATGACGATATCCCTAGTCACTTTTGGAAGGAAGCGATGAAATGCCAATCATTTAAATATCCAAACATGTAGCATTCTTCATACCAATTCGAAGTTTTTTGTATGTCGCATTCATAGTACTGCTGTAATCGCCTGCAATGAATTTGTTTGTGCTGAATTCCAAAGTAACTGCAAGACATCTTACAATATGCGTGTTATAGTGTCTAATTTAAAACATGAAGAATGCCTCCCTATGCAGATGGAACAGGTGTAAGTCCAGATATTTTTGTAAATGGTACCTTAATATGTACAAACATTAGTGCGTTGGTTGATTTTACTCTGTGTCAAATAGTCTACTTGCAAACACAAAACGGGACAAATGGCTCTAAGCAGTATGGGACTTAACAAATGAGGTCATCAGTCCCCTAGACTTAGAACTACTTAAACCTAACTAACCTAAGGACATCACACACATACATGCCCGAGGCAGGATTCGAACCTGCGACCGTAGCAGAAGCGCCTAGAACTGCTCGGTTACAGCAGCCGGCCTGCAACCACATCAAGTAATTTAGAGCCTGATGTTGTCTGCATAGTTGTAACCACTCCACTAAGTGCACTATGACTGCCATATAGACTAACTCTTTTGCATCAACTCATCTACACTTCAACACCTTATCTGCTGCCCAAGAGAAAATAAGCATTAATGACTTGCTTTTGCCGCATGTACTTGGAGGTACTAACCAACATAAAAACTTACTACTCCTAATGACAACAATTACTAGTCTCCGATTGAAGTAAATACTGATATAATATTGTTTAGTACATTGTCCTCAGTCACCAACAAAAATACACTCCTGGAAATTGAAATAAGAACACCGTGAATTCATTGTCCCAGGAAGGGGAAACTTTATTGACACATTCCTGGGGTCAGATACATCACATGATCACACTGACAGAACCACAGGCACATAGACACAGGCAACAGAGCATGCACAATGTCGGCACTAGTACAGTGTATATCCACCTTTCGCAGCAATGCAGGCTGCTATTCTCCCATGGAGACGATCGTAGAGATGCTGGATGTAGTCCTGTGGAACGGCTTGCCATGCCATTTCCACCTGGCGCCTCAGTTGGACCAGCGTTCGTGCTGGACGTGCAGACCGCGTGAGACGACGCTTCATCCAGTCCCAAACATGCTCAATGGGGGACAGATCTGGAGATCTTGCTGGCCAGGGTAGTTGCCTTACACCTTCTAGAGCACGTTGGGTGGCACGGGATACATGCGGACGTCCATTGACCTGTTGGAACAGCAAGTTCCCTTGCCGGTCTAGGAATGGTAGAACGATGGGTTCGATGACGGTTTGGACGTACCGTGCACTATTCAGTGTCCCCTCGACGATCACCAGTGGTGTACGGCCAGTGTAGGAGATCGCTCCCCACACCATGATGCCGGGTGTTGGCCCTGTGTGCCTCGGTCGTATGCAGTCCTGATTGTGGCGCTCACCTGCACAACGCCAAACACGCATACGACCATCATTGGCACCAAGGCAGAAGCGACTCTCATCGCTGAAGACGACACGTCTCCATTCGTCCCTCCATTCACGCCTGTCGCGACACCACTGAAGGCGGGCTGCACGATGTTGGGGCATGAGCGAAGACGGCCTAACGGTGTGCGGGACCGTAGCCCAGCTTCATGGAGACGGTTGCGAATGGTCCTCGCCGATACCCCAGGAGCAACAGTGTCCCTAATTTGCTGGGAAGTGGCGGTGCGATCCCCTACGGCACTGCGTAGGATCCTACGGTCTTGGCGTGCATCCGTGCGTCGCTGCGGTCCGGTCCCAGGTCGACGGGTACGTGCACCTTCCGCCGTCCACTGGCGACAACATCGATGTACTGTGGAGACCTCACGCCCCACGTGTTGAGCAATTCGGCGGTACGTCCACCCGGCCTCCCGCATGCCCACTATACGCCCTCGCTCAAAGTCCGTCAACTGCACATACGGTTCACGTCCACGCTGTCGCGGCATGCTACCAGTGTTAAAGACTGCGATGGAGCTCCGTATGCCGCGGCAAATTGGCTGACACTGACGGCGGCGGTGCACAAATGCTGCGCAGCTAGCGCCATTCGACGGCCAACACCGCGGTTCCTGGTGTGTTCGCTGTGCCGTGCGTGTGATCATTGCTTGTACAACCCTCTCTCAGTGTCCGGAGCGAGTATGGTGGGTTTGACATACCGGTGTCAATGTGTTCTTTTTTCCATTTCCAGGAGTGTATCTGTACTGTATGTAACACTCCCATTCTTGTCATGACGAGCAAGTGAACACATAAAATTAATGCAGTGGTTAAAGCACTGACTTTAATTCAGTAGTAGACCTTTTCTGAAATAAACTAGAGGTATGCGCGAAATGCGACGGAAAATGATATTTGGAAAAAAGACCAGTGAAGATGGAAGAAATGATTGCTACTACAATATTACAAAGAAAAGTTGTTACAGTTGTGGGAGGACATAATCGAGATCCTTTGCAAAGTGAGCTAGCACAACAAACCTTATTCATTAATGACTCGAACTAAAAAAGAATCACCCATCACCAGTAAAACATATTGATTTACTCGTACTTTGCAGAGTGGATAAATCGCTAGACTTACACTCGGGAGAAAAGTGGCTCAAATTCACGTCCAGCTCTGTAGATTGACGTTTTGTGTGAGCTTTTAAAGTGACTCCAGTGGAATGCCTTTTATAAAAGAAACACATCTTCAATGGATATTAGTTACTTTTGAACTGTCCAGAGGATGTAGCGTTTCATTTCCACTTCACTAACGAAAATTCGACACATATTCACTTTAAAATATCGCATTTCCTGCTTTCTCGTCCAATTTCTGTATTTACGATGAGAACGTTTTACTGACGGTCTGTAAACCTATTAAGATGATTAAACCGAGAACTGTGGTTTTTTGGGTAAATGCACTGGTTGTTTCAACGTACGAATAGGGTATTAAGAGCTGTTTGTGTATTTTCCAGTTATGCAACAGACCTGTAATTCATTTCAGAATGTACCCACCTCTACACAATACTGACCGTCTCACACTAAAAGCAAAATATCATTCTACAGATTGTTTATGTAAACTATCCGTCTAAGGAAATGTGGTGTGGGAACAGGCACAATGAAAAGAATGTCGACTACACTCCAACAAACTTTTTAAACATACATCTTAAATAATGGTGTCTGGATATTCATATAAGTAATGTATTCTCAAGTTTTGAACAAATCCAAACTACAGATGCCAGATAAAGCCAACTATCGTAGAACTGTGTAATATGTATTTTGCTCGATTTTGATGACTTCTGAATATCGAAAGACTCGTGTGTATGAATTAGCTCAAGCTAATGTCACTCCCAAGTGAACTTCGGTGGTTTCGAGAAAGAACGTTTCGTTTATCCAGTAACTCGCGGTAGACAGAAGGTCTGTGCCACCTCTGCCTTTTTCAGTACCATCTCTTCTGCTTGTTCCAATAAAGAATTTAACGAATATCTCTTCTGATCCTGTGGTCTTTCTACTTTCGAACGAAATGAGCTGCTTTGCAAATCCGTGCTCACTTTTTCTATTATTTTCGCATCCATTCGATGGTCTAAGTTGCCAACAAACGATTGTTACTTGCGTTAGTTTTCACGTTTGGACAAAACTGTTACCAAACTCATGTTTGTCAACCATCATGCCACTTAATGCAATTTTCTGTTTCCTTTCGTAGAAAATTTATTAGATTTGCGAAGTAATCGGTTTCGTAATTTATTTTTTAATTCATCAGTGGAAGACAATATTACTTACGACGTTAGTGGCTTCAGATGTTTATTTATTAGCACATCATAGAGTCACTTTGGGGAAGGTAATGTAATATATAATGATCAATATTGTGTATAATCTGCTTCCAGGACTGCGTCAGCCACAATTTCATAAAAATATAAACTGTTTTCTTGCTCAAGAATAGTTCATTTATATTACCTGAAATGATGCAAACTTTTGATGCACTGATATTAAACATAATCAGTGGTAACGTATGCATGAGTACTCTTCAGCCTCTGACGTACGAAGTTGATGTGAGTAAACACTAAATTCTGAGCACCTGATACTGATGACAGGTGCCAGGCGTTCTTAAGTGAAGACCACATTACGTAAATGCTGAAAAAATAAGCTGCTAGTCCGTGCACACGTCCACTCTATTGCTTTACTGACAGTTTATTTACGCCTGCAACGGGAGCCAAAGTTTGTCCCAAACAAACTGCATCATTACTTCAGCAGTGCGTTTGTTACCATCATCCGTTCAGAGTGCTATGTTTACATCGTGATGCCTGCCAGAGATGGGGCTTTTCCGTTAGCAGTTAATGAAACAGGGGTATTCTGTTGCTGATAGGAGGTAATCCACTTCGTGCGTTTACAAAATAAGCATTTATTGAACCACGTCCTTACGGATGTATGTGGCACACGTAGGACCATGTATAAGGGACATTTTGAGCGTTTGGTGTCCTGAAGCTTTTTTTCCTTTTTTTCATAATGATGGATGTACAATGACGGGAACGGCTGCTATGAAGCTTGTGTTGACAAAATAAAGCAATTTAATACATCACTCGTAATACTAAGTACTAAGTAAAACGATAAAATCAACGGTTATTAAAACGGTCATAATATCACTCTAAACGATTATCCTGATTTTTTTTTTAATTTTGGTAAGATCTTATGGGACCAAATTGCTTACGTCATCGGTCCCTAAGCTTTGACACTACTTAACCTGACTTAAACTAACTTACGCTATGGACAACACACACACACACACACACACACACACACACATACCCGAGGGAGGACTCGAACCTCCCACGGGGTGAGCCGCGCGGACCGTGACAAGACGCCTCAGAACGCGCGGCTACCCCGCTCGGCTACATCCAGATTTAGTCCATCCTTTCCTGGATTAACTTCAAGCAACCATGAGATCCGTTCAGCTACATACCAATCCTATCAACATAACCTGCGACACTTTCAATTATATCCCAACGTGTCCTATTCTTTCTTTCTCGCTTCTTCTTGCTTGTCATTCGATATGATATGCCTTTCGCAGTTCCTCACGGTTCCTTATCGGACACATATTTTCATTTTCATCGAAAATCTAATTATTTTTCTGTTTTGTGTCGAATAATGACATTTTGAGACCGTAGCTGTGCACAAAATACAAACTGATTCCTCGAAAAAGAAAACAGCTACCGACCACTGAAAATAATATTGTTTGTTTACACAAATAGTGCTGTTTCGAACCGACAGTTTCATCTTCACATGGCTGGTCACGCTCACGTTGTTTATATTAATTGTCGCCTTGTATCTCCCCTTGTCGCGAAAGTTCTTTGGGTAGTGATGCCCTACAGCAAAAATAAATAATTAACATAAAAAATAAAAAAAACGGTTTGAGGAACGGCCTATTCCACTGTAACTGTACCTAACAATGAATCAAAACAGTGTAAACAAATCTCTAACGTAGGTCATTAAGTTGAACACTTCTCTGCTGTTGTTCACTAAATGGTAAAAAATATGTAAAGCACTTACTGTACAGTACCACGCAGACATCGAATAGTTTTAGTCACATTTAAGACTATTTACGAAGACGGTCGTACCACAGATAGAAGAAGCGCCAAACAATTTCTCTCTCAGAGATGTTGTGATATATACAATGACGTGACAACAGAAAATTTACAGTGCATAAACCTTTCATCAAACATAGTAATCACTACATTAATCGTTTAAGGTTGTTCCAATAAATAAACTAGCCACAGATAGACAAAAATACAGTGTACTCTAAATTCCTACAAGTGACAATATAAGGCAATGCCAGCTAACTGACTATCGTGTGTCGGACAAACAAAGGACGTTTTATTCCCATAAACAGTTCACAGCATACTCCAGACAAAGGATCGAAACGAATAACGTAGTGTATCACTCCATCCGGTACCAACTGCTAGAGAGCGGCACTGCCTGTTTCAACAATTACGTTCACTTTCTGTTGAATTGCTACCCTGCAGAGAAGATGTAGCTCATCAACTTTTCATGAAATAGTATAGAAAGAGAAAAGAGGGAAGGTTAACGTTTTACGGCTAGTTGACGACGAGGTCATACAGACGGAAAATATGCTTGCATTGGGAAAGTGTAGGGATGGAAATCGGCAATGCCCTTTTCAAAGAGAATATTCCGGCATTTTCCGTTAGAGATTTAGCGAAACCATGGAAAAATCTTAATGTGGATGGCCGGACAACGATATGAACTGACGTCCTCTGGAATACGGGTCAGATTACTTATATCTGCCTCATGTCGGTAGGCAAATGCAAAGCGTTTCGTAAATATTTATCTAATTTCACAAGACTATATCATTTGCATTAATGAAGAAAGCAACTTGTGGTATATTTTGTCTTACGCAAGGGAATACACAACTTTATTTTTACAAGGGAGTATCTGTCAAATGCAATCAGACAGAACCTTTGGGTACTTTTTAGAACTACGTTTAAGATCGAAAGTATCATTTATATTTCACACATGTTCTAAGCAAGATGAATATTCAGCAATAGTCATTCTCTTCCCATAGTTTTGCGAGCACGTCCGGAGATAACGTATTCACAACTGCACAACTGTTGCTAGGCGTAGACGCAGTTCACCCGAAGTTGCTGGAGAGGGAGGCACGTGGAAGAGGCTTTTCACAAACCATCTCAAAAAAAAAAAAAAAAAAAAAAAAAAAAAATTACATTGCGATCAGGTGAACTTGGAGGCCAAAAAAGATGCGAACGTCCCTTTATGATTGATTCCTCGTAGAGTACAGAGTTTCCGTCTAAAGAAAAAAACACGAGCATGCCAACTGAATTCAAGACTTCCTTGCAGTTGGAGCTCAACACGTCGCTCTTAACCAAACAAAATCAACGGATGTAAAAGTAATTTCAGGAGCATCCCAAAGAAGTCCGGTAGGATCGTTTCTGTTTCCTACAAACATATATACACTGAAGCGCTAAACAAATTGGTATAGCCATGCGTATTCAAATACAGAGAAACGTAAACAGGCTGAATACGACGCTGCGGTCGGAAACGTCTGTATAAGGCAACAAGTGTACAGCGCAGTTATTAGATCGGTTACTGCTGCTACAATGGCAGGTTATCAAGATTTAAGTGAGTATGAAAGTGATGTTTTAATCGGCGCATCTTCGAGGTAGCGATGAAATGGGGATTTTGGATTTTCCCGTACGAGTGTACCGTGAGCATCAGGAATCCAGTAAAACACCACATCTCCGACATCGCTGCGGCCGGGAAAAGATCCTGAAGGACGGAACCAACGACGACTGAAGAGAATCATTCAACGTGACAAAAGTGCAACCCTTCCGCAAACTGCTGCAGATTTCAATGCTGAGCTAGCAACAAGTGTCAGCGTGCGAACCATTCAACGAGACATCATTTTTATGAGCTTTCGGAGCCGAAGGCCCACTCGTGTACCCCTGATGACTGGACGACGCAAAGTTTTACGGCTCGCCAGGGCCCGTCAACTCCGACATTGGACTCTTGATGACTAGAAACACGTCGCCTCGTCGGACGAGTCTAGTTTCAAATTGTGTCGAGCGGATGGACGTGTACGGGTATAGAGGCAAACTCATGAATCCATGGACCCTGCACGTCAGCACGTGACTTTTCAAGCTGTTGGAGGCTCTGTAGTGGGGTGGAGCGTGTGCAGTTGGAATGATATGGGATCCCTTATATGTCGAGTTACGACTCTGATAGGTGACACGTAAGTAAGCGTCCTGTCTGATCACATGCATCCATTCATATCCATTGTGCATTCCGACGGACTTGGACAATTCCAGCAGGACAATGCGACGCCCCACCACACGTCCAAAATTGCTACGGAGCGGTTCCAGGAACACTCTTCCGAGTTTAGACACTTACACTGGCCACCAAACTCCCCATATATATATATATATATATATATCGTCGAAGTTCTATAAGGCTGCTCCCAGATGATGCAATTGGCTATGAGAAGGTAAAATTCCTGACGACTATAGAAACTTGCAAAAGGATCTGCAGAGGATAGATGAATTTTCCAGGGATTGGCACTCGATGCTAAATGTAAATAAATTTAACATGTTTCGCATACACAGGAGAATAAAGCCACTACTGTACAACTACACAGTTGATGACAGATTTCTCGGAACAGCATCTACTGTAAAGTATCTAGGAGTAACAATCCTGAGCGTCCTTAAGTGGAACAGCCACGTAAAATAAACACATAAAAAAAAGTTTTGCATCACCCCAGTTCCCAGAACTCCTGAAGACAGACGTTGACTGTGGATGTTGTATCACAGACACAGTCCGTTTGACCTTTCAGAGATGTCACTAAATCCGCCCATAGATGTAAACAACAATGCATGAGCAGCGCCTATTACACGGAGGGCTTCCGACAGCCGATCAGTTACAGTCATTCCACCAGGAAGTAGGTATACGGCTCTTGTCTGCAATTCCTCCACGCCAATACCGCAATTCGAACGCGTCCGCATTGTTATTTTGTGCCAGGAAGGGCTCTCAATAAGGGAAGTGTCCAGGCGTCTCGGAGTGAACCGGAGCGATGTTTTTCGGACATATAGGAGATACAGAGAGACAGGAACTGCCGGTGACATGCCTCGCTCAGACCGTCCAAGGGCTACTACTGCAGTGAATGACCGCTATCTACGGACTATGGCTCGGAGGAACCCTGACAGCAACGCCACTATGTTGAATAATGCTTTTCCTGCAGCTACAGGACGTCGTGTTACGACTCAAACTGTGCGCAACAGGCTGCATGGTGCGCAACTTCACTCCTAAAGTCCATGGCGAGGTCCATCTTTGCAATCACGACACCACGCAGCGCGGTTCAGATGGGCCCAACAACATTCCGAATGGACCGCTCAGGATTGGCATCACGTTCTCTTCACCGATGAGTGTCGCATATGCCTTAAACCATACAATCGTAGGAGACGTGTTAGGAGTCAACCCGGTCAGGCTGAACGCCTTATACACACTGTCCAGCTGTTTTGTGGTGGCATTATGTGGGATCGACGTACGCCGCTGGAAGGCGACGTAACGGTTGTACGATCCCTGAACGCCATCCTCCGACCGATAGTGCAACCATAATTGGCAGCATATTAGCGAGGCATTTTTTTGACGAGGCATACGTCTTCATGGACGACAATTCGCGCCCCATCGTGCACATCTTGTGAATGACTTCCTTCAGGATAACGACATCGCTCAACTAGATTAGCCAGCATATTCTCCAGGCATGAACCCTATCGTACATGCCTGGGACAGATTGAAACGGGCTGTTTATGGGCGACGTGACCCACCAACCACTCTGAATGATTTACCCCGAACCGCTGTTGAAGAGTGGGACAATCTGGACCAACAGTGCCTGGATGAACTTGTGGATAGTATGTCACGAATACAGGCATGTTGTTGTTTATTAGAGGTTACCTGTGTGTGCAGCAATCTGGACCATCACCTCTGATAGTCTCGCCGTATGGTGGTACAACGTGCAATGTGTGGTTTCACGAGCAATAAAAAGGGTGGAAATGATTTATATGTAGATCTCTACTACAATTTTCTGTAGAGGTTCCAGAACACTCGGAACCGTGGTGACGCAAAACGTTTTTTGATTTGTGTAAATATCAGGAACAGTAGAGGTCAGACTGATGTTCATAGTTAGAATCTTAAAGGAATGTAATTCACCAACGAGAGAAGTGGCTTACAGAACAGTTGCTCGACCGATTCTTGAATATTCTTCTTGTCTCTGTGACCCTTACCAGGTTGGCTTAATAGAAGAGATAGAGAAGATCCTCGCAGCTTTCCTGTGTTTCCTCACGGGATCGTTTAGTGAGCTCGGTAGCATTACGGATATGGTCAACAAATTCCAGTGACGAAAGCTACAAGAGAGGCGGTGTGCATCACAGAGAAGTTCACTGTTGAAGTTCCGAGACGACACGTTTCGGTAAAATGCTATCAACGTATTACTTTCTCTTGCGTACGTCTCGCGAAAAGACTGCAACGAGATAATTCGAGAGATTGTAGCTGATCCTGACGTTTACCGACTACCATTCTTTCCACGCGCCATTCGCCAAGAGGACCGGTTAGTGGTACCAGATGCATCCTCCGTAGGGTGGCTCAAAATGGCTCTGAGCACTATGGGACTTAACATCTGTGGTCATCAGTCCCCCAGAACTTAGAACTACTTAAACCTATCTAACCTAAGGACATCACACACATCCATGCCCGAGGCAGGATTCGAACCTGCGACCGTCGCAGTCGCGCGGTTCCGGACTGAGCGCCTAGAACCGCTAGACCACCGCGGCCGGCTCCGTAGGGTGGTTTGCGGAGTATTGATGTTGATGCAGATTTGGAGGCCCTACTCTCGAAGAATATCAGGCTCTGCTGTTTGAAACTAAATGACACTTCTTGAAACAGAAAACACAAAAAGGTTTTGTTGTTGTGTTACCGCCACGCAGAATCGAAGCTCATTGGGTAATGAACCAGCGAACTGCTCTTCATCGAAGACCTCTACAGGCAACCACATGAACAGGAGACTTACAGTTTTCGTTAAGATAAACTTTTAATTTAGTTGTGTAAATTAAGATGTACCTCAAGTTTCTATCTTCATTCATGTAGGAGATATGGTCTTGTGAAGTCGGATGAATCTCTATGAAACACAGGCATTAAAGAGAAATATCTCCAGAAAGGATCACTGTGTTATTGCTGTCTTCATGCAGTCTTAAGGTAAAGATTTACATGACGTTGCAGTGCAGAAGGTGGAAATTGTACAACTTTCTTGCAGTGGAAAGTTACACCGACGCAGAAATTACGTGAACACGCACGGGCCATTAACGAGAATCAGTTTCCTTGTAGGTGGCGTCTAAACCGGGAGGCGACGTGTGTTAGGAGGTGAGCGCTTTTAATTGCGACGTCGTGCGCGCCGACTCGAGGCTGATGAGGCAATAAAGGTGAAGGCAACTCGGCGAGACCGGCGCGGCTTCTTTAATTGCCTGCGGATGGTTGTTTACGGCGTCCGGACGGCGGGCGATGCATATTTGCACGCCGTTGTGAAGTTCATACGCAAGTCGTTACGCCCGTATCGGGCGAGACGTGGCCGGATAGGGCTCATTTAGCGCCGAGCTCACGACGTCGGCTGTCCTACTGACGTCGCATTAAAAGAAGCTGTTCAATATTTTAAGCTACTGACTTACTGTTGCTGGAAATGTGTGCGGCGCCCCCCTTATGGCTGATGAACGTAGGAACGGGAACCGCAGCTAAGGTAATTCCCGCACGACTGCAGTGCGTTACTGTCAGTGAAGTGCAAGTAGGTAGCTCCCGCACCTAGCAGTACGGTCTTAACCGTAGATAGGCTGTCATAAACATACCTGAGAAGAGTTGCTAACTGAGGTGGCGCTGTCCGTAAGATACTGGACTCCGCGCTTGGGAAGAACAGGATACAGTGTCCTTGAAGCTGTCCTCATATAGGCTTCTCTTGGTTTTCTTAAACTTCTTCATAAATTTACACTATGTTTAAATGAGAAATTTTAGGCTAGGCTTTACCGTGACTGTTACTGACATTAAATGAAACAAGAAGTTTGCTCTTACCAGTCACTGTTTATTTATCTCCACGGCGCGTTTCAAAGGTTTAAAGCTTCATCATCAGGTGGATTTACATTTGCTGGTATGACATTTGGGTGTGTGTTGTGTTTCGATTTTTTGGAGGAACTTGCGGCACTGTCTCCAGTGGTCACAGGTTCCTTTCACCGTCGTAACACATCACAAGTATACTGTCATATTTTGTAAATAAATACGGCGCCTTTATGTTCCTTCTCTAATGCTTGAAGCTGCATCTTTACTCCACCTGTGTCCTCGTATATAAATAATCATAGAGCAACAGTTCTGTTATTCAATTTCTCGACCAAGCTAACTCTCTGCCTGCTTTCCTCCTTTCTTTTACTCTCTAGTTCGTTCTCGTACGACGTTTTCTTCGTATTTCTCAACATATTTCTCACTGTGTTACACTTATAATACACGGGGGTAAGTAAAAAATTATCCGCAATTTTTCATACTGGCCTCTGTCTTCGTGTATTTTATTGTTGTCCAGCTATGAAAGTTCAGTCCCAATTTCTTCATTTGTCTTTCTTTTGTTGCAGATAGACCACGGCCGCTCCATTAGATGGTTCAAATGGCACTGAGCACTATGGGACTTAACTTCGGAGGTCATCAGTCCCCTAGAACTTAGGACTACTTAAATCTAAGTGACTTAAGGACAGCACACACACCCATGCCCAATGCAGGATTCGAACCTGCGATCGTAGCGGTCGCGCGGTTCCAGACTGTAGCACCTAGAACCGCTCGGCCACTCCGGCCGGTCGCTCCATTAGAAGTTTGCAGCAAAGAGGGGCAATGGGCGGTGATACGGTTTTTGTGGTCGGGAGGTGTATTGGGAGCCGCAGTCCATCAAAGACTGAGGGAATAGTGTCTTTCTGCAACTGAATGTCTGCGAAAGGATTGAAAAGTTCAAAAATAGTGGCACAAGTGTTACGAATGAAGAAGGACTGGACGAGCATCCACAGCTGCAAATGATAAAAACATCGAGCGTATAAGTGACATGGTTCTCGTAGACAGACAAGTGACTAATGATGAAGTGGAACATCGTCAGGAAAGTAGTCATGGTTCTGGCTACGAAATCATCCACAGCAGACTGTGCAAGTTTAACAGGTGTTAGTGGAAAATTTGGATAAAAGGTTTTCAAAATATGTCATTAATGAAAATAATCAACTGTCGCCAGTTCCTCATCGGCACAAGAATATTTGAACTGAAACTGCATCTTACGTAAGAATAGTCATTGGCGTCATGACGTAGAAATACTACCTAAAGCACACTTTGAAGTACTTCACACCACACATGTCACAGTAGTCAGATACTGTAATTGAAGCAAACAGAAAGATTCTTTAAATTTACTAATTGGTAAGAACTGTCATTTACCTAGCAGTTACTCTGATATTTCTTTGTATAAAAGTTATATAAATTATGCCACAAGGTATAAATTAGAAAGTGTGCTCTCAGTGAAATTCCGTGTCCAAGTTAGGTGAAGTTTTACTACCAATTTTGTTTTATTATGAAAGTTACGCTATTTTTAGCAAATGAATTAATACTGCCTTTGGCATCATTTTATTTCTGACATTATTCATACTACAGCCAAAGATTTCAGTATTACGTAATTGCCCAAAAGTTGGAAAAATTATGTTTTGATAATCTAATAAATTAATGTTCACTTTATTTTCAGTTCATTTTCTGATTATCTCGGTTCGTACAAAGGGATAGGATGGACACTACTTGGATAACGACTTAGGAAAATTATTTACGTCACAATAAGTAGACAATATTCCCTGAATAATATATCTTGACTAGGAGCGATAGGCACATCTATGACCTTTCAACATTGTGAGTATATTTCAGATATCACTTTCAATAATTTTACTATCCACAAGGCTGAGACACCGTATATTATTCCTTATCATGTAGGTTGTACCTGCTAATGAGGCTTTAGGCCGCGAAACTAGTTGTGTATAAGTAACACAAGAATTTTACAATGTGTCCGCGGAATTCTTCTTAACATCATAACACCACACCGCCTACTTGAGGTTTCACCATCCTTCCACCACTCGCGACAGTAGCACGCAAACAAGCAAACAGCCGGTCAGTTTTAGAGATGCTCGTTCCCTAGCGCAGGGGCATGATAATCTGCCCTTTTTCAAAGTCGCTTATGTCAGTGGATTTCCCCATTTGCGGCTCATATCTTCGCTAGAATGATCCCCCCTTCAGACATATGCCCTCATTCCCCTAAAGTTGCGCCCGGAGCACAAAATTGAAAAGTCTTTTCTGCATGTTTTTCATCGAGTAATTTACTTAAAACGGTCAAGAACTTATTATCGCTTCACAACTTCTTCAACATGGTTAACCAGTTATTGTCGAATGATAATCGATGTCTGGGATATCCAGAACTTCTTTCTTCGATGTGTATAATATTATTCTGCTTCTGATTTGTGTTTCTGCTCCTGGGATGAGCAAGAGAACTTTACAAGTGATGATTATCATGTATGAGTATCTACGTAAAAATGGACAACAAACAATTGGCGTTTTCAGAAGATTGTAGCATCTCAGACACATTAAATACCGCCTTTAAGTCATCATTGTCTAATATAAGATACACGTAATAAAATAAATGATTTACCGAAAAGCGTCATGTGAAAAAAAAAATCAAAGCCAAACAATGGCTGCCAGTTGCAGACGTGGGCAGTCTAATTACATCTGACATATGTTTGTCTTTCTAACCACCATCATCAATCTGACCACTGAATTGTTTGTACTGCTGCAACATGTTTGTAACATATTTCAGCTGACTTCCAGTACATCACCAGATCAATCTCCCCGTGTCTCTTGCATTCCAATGAAGAACTCACTTTGTTCGTATACTACGTAGATACATGATTATAAGTCTCGCCAACGCCCACTTTATTTTCCTTACAGTCAATTTCGTCTCCCCCTTTAGTATTCTCCCTGAAACACTTGTTTCTCTTCTTGCCTCTTCAAGTAATTCCAAAGATGTATCTGACCATTGCTCGCCGAGCAACCTTACGTTGTTGGATGGTTTTCGAATTAATAGTTAACGTCTTTCTGCCATAGCTCAAGACTGGTAAATCACACTGATTGTAAACTTTCAGTTTCACACACATGGGAAAGCTACTTTTGAAATCCCTATGTAGTACACGAAAAACACTTTCAGCTATTTGCTGTCATGCAGTCGCTGTCTTTGACTGTTCAAAGTAATTTAAATACAAAAACTCAACAATTGCATGTGTGGCTTCATTGTTGATTTGTACTGATCCCTCTTTGGTATCTTTCTATACGGGGTAAGCAAAATAAATCTGACCTGGAAAATACATACAAATGACTGGCTCGCGATTGCCCCTTGTTAATGAGCATCAGAGAAGATGCTGCAAATGGCCACCGTTAATATGGAGGCAGTGCTACGCTCTGTTTACCTAACAGTGAAACACGTGTAAAAGCTCTGCCTGAGCGTTAGCCGAAAGAGCGTTCGAAATGTTCTGCTGTAGCTCTTCCAGTGAGTGAGGATTGTTTGAGTATTCATTTCGTCCCACAGGCAAAAATCACAGCGAGAGAGATCAGGCGACCGAGGCGACCAGGGGATTACACTGACTCTGCTGACTATCCTTCTCTCACCGAACGCATGGTACCCTAGTGCCAAAGTCTTAGCAGTGTGTACTGTTGTTCCGTTTTGCTGAAAATAACCATTTTCTTTTAATTTTATCGACAGTTGGATTATATACTTCCTGGTCATAACGGTGGACATTAACAGTTTGATGAAAGAATGATGTTGCGAGGCTGACACGAGACGCTGCGCACCGAACACCAGTCTGTCGATAATGCAACGGCTCTTCGAAGTATTGACGAGGATTGCCTGATGAACAATGGTGCATGTTCTGTGAGTTCGTATGCCCCGACAAGCTGAATCAGGTCCAAGAAATGAAAAACGGAGGATCCAAAAGTCCTTCTTCCAGTTCACTCAGAAACCACCAATAGAGCTCAGCAAGCAAAAGTCCATCTGAACACCTCAACTCGTGTGCAACAGTAAATCTGTAAGGATACATACGAGATCTGTTCGCATAATTGTGCAACATTAGTACTTTTGCGTCAGTGGTGTGTCGGAGCGAAATGTGGACGGAATCCCTGCACACGCCAATGTTTAATGTGTAACTGCTGGAAGTTTCATTGTTGTATGACTGTTAGTTATTGTTCATTGCTGTATGAGTAGAACATCGTGTCGCACAGTTTCCGAATTCTGAGATGGCAGTGTGAGAGCAGCAACTGGTCTACATTAAATTTTGCTTAAAACTCAGGAAAAAGTTTACACAGACACACCAAATGATGCAGTAAGCCTACGGTGATGAGCGGTTAAGCCGTCCTCGGTGTTCACACGATTTAAGAATGGCAGGCTCATGTTAGGAACTTAACGAAATTGTGCGTGCCTATCAAAGACTGACTGCCCGAAAGATCGCAGAAGAATGTAACATTTCAGTTGGACCATGTCATGAAATGCTGACACAGCATCTTGGAATGCATCGTCTTGCCACCAAGTTCGTCCCACGGCTCATGAGTCAAAACCAGAAAGAACTTCGCCTCTCAATCTGTTACGAGCTTTGGATCGCGCAAACGAGAACGAGACGTTCCTTAAGAGAGTCGTAACTAGTGAGGAGATGTGGGTCTACGATTATGATGTTGAGATCAAGATTCAGTTTTAACAATGGATCGGGAAAGATTCTCCAAGACCAAAAAAAGCTCGTCAGGTCGGGTCAGAAGTCAAAGCCATGCTGATAGTTTTCTTTGACTTTGAAGGATTAGTTCATCGTGAATTCGTGACACAGCGACAAACTGTTAATCGTTGGTACTACCGGGACGCGTTGTGACGTCTGTGAGAAAATGTGAGAAGGAAACGGTCTGAAATGTTGCGAGACAATTCGTGTCTCTTGTATCACGGTAACATTCATTCCTGTTGGTGGGTGACTAATGCACAAAAAACGAAATCACTGTGGTGCCTCATCCTCCATACTCTTCAGACCTGGCCCCTGCGGACATTTTTTCGCTGAATTTTCCATTGCAGGTTTTTCCAAAACACTACCAGTCTTAAACTATTGTGCAAACAGTACTACTACCTTTTCACGAATTGTGTTTCGCATAACACTCGACAATGTACACGACCTGTTCTATCGTGAGCACCATTTTTCGTTACATTCAGCTGGTCACTAACTAAAACTGCTCGCCTCACTTACTCAAACGTAATGACACGGCGAAGAACTTGGGACAGAGCAAGGTGGAGATACGCATGCACAGTTCTGCGACGCCAACCGGCTGGAGTATCGAAATCATGGTTTCCAGCATGTTGTGTGATAGACAGTTCTCCTGTTCATTAAGTAGGATTAATTCCGCACCCGTCTTAGAAATGTTTTACGGTCCAGTTTTGTTCTGTATTACTGTAATCTTACCCTAATTGATTTATAAACTTCTGTTTGTCATGTGACAAAGTTAATGCAATAAACACATTTCTCCATCCGTAAATCTTGTTTACTTGGTTTTGACAATGTTTAGTATAATGTGGCGTTGATTCGATAGTACTGGGTTTAATGCGTTTCTTCACTGCACGTCAGATAAATGTTTTCAACGAACTGACTACTGGCAAATGCTATACATACCCCTCTCTCATCAAGTTACTAGACCAACAGAATAATACGGAAAATAATGTACATATTTAATGTTGAGTTATTGCTTTCTTAGACAGACGGCATTTCAACAGCAAGAAAGAAGCAGGAATTATGTGCTCGGTGAGAATGGAAATGAGGAGAAAGATGCGTTTAGTTCTTTGGGAATTTCATTTCTGTAGCACAATTCACTTCCTGCAAAACATGGGAAAGGACTCCGTCTTATACTCGACCAGGCACTTCAAATTTTCAACCTAGATAAGCATGCTTTTACGTGGAAGGGCACGGGAGAGAGCGAAATCATTTGACGAGGGTAAGAATGCTGAAGATTAGATGGGTAGCGCACGTAACTAATGAGGAGGTATTGAATAGGATTGGGGAAAAGGGAAATTTATGGTACAACTCGACTAGAAGAAGGGATCGGTTGATAGGACACATTCCGCGGTATCAAGGGATCGACAATTTAGTACTGGAGGGAAAAGTGGCATGTCATGTCATCTACATAACCGTACCAGTACATAACTTTGTAGTTTTTTGGTTTTATTATATGTCTGAAGATCATATTCTCCAGGTTGTTCATAAATATGTTAGCTAGGAGGCCACTAATTGGTGATCCCACTATCAATCCTTCAAGTTGAGAATAAAATTCAAATTTGGCGCCGAACTCTCTGGTGAACAAATGAACACTGACTGGGCTTGGACGCACAACAACCACAATTACACTGTGTTTATATGATGTGAAAAGTGCTCTTACGACCTTATTTGTGAAAATGCGCGCTATATTTACGTGTGCATCACGACACCTCACCACGATGCTCAGAATAAAAGGACTTACCGCACGAAAACGTAAATGAATATAGGCGCGAAATATCGCGACAAACTAAATTACTTTTAGATGATACGTTAACTCCCAACAAACTTCATCAACATCGTTTGGTTGCCGATGACAAGCTACCTGTAGTAAATAATACACAAGTGGTCCTGAAATGTCATGCACACCAAGTGTAAAGGTATTAACAAAAAGAAACGAACTATTGTTTGAACTAAACATCCACATAATTTTATATTTATTCAGTTACAGATTAAATGAAACGGAAACCCACAGTGGTGCTGAAACATATTTGGGTACTTGGAAAAACGGTGTTTCGCGTAACTGGCGGAACTCACATCCTGCAAGATGTATATTTGTGTTTGTTCCTAGTTTTCCACAGCAAGATCACAAATTATAGTCGTAGAATTTGGCTTTATCCGTTCTGGTTATGTAACAGCATTGCTTTCATGGAATATCTTGTATGTTACACCATCAATACTGGACAAAGTCCCTTGTAATAACTATTACTTGGGTTGTTATAATGTTTTTGGAAATGAATTTTCCTGTTTAAAGCGATCTCAGTCAAGATGTGTAAGCAATGACGTGCTGACATTCGTCTTGCTACGGTGTAAGGGACTCACAATTTCCTGATCACATATTGTCAGACAGACTTGAACTAATCTTCTTTTTTATGTTATATTGCAGGACCAGTAATTTACTACAAAATCACTGTGAACAGTGTGTTTCTTCCATTCAGTCATAAGATTGACTATGCGAGTACTTAAATATTATCCCAGTTGTATGCCGATATATGGCATGGCAGAGACATGGCTTTTATTATTATTATTATTATTATTATTATTATTATTATTATTACATACTGATGCAAAACATGTATCAAAATGCTCTTCTATTGGATGTAAATTATGACATGCAGTCTCTACCAGATACTTCCATAGTTTGCCACTGAAGTTGTTTATATAAGGCTGCCAGCTGATGCATTTATTAACAGCACGCCGGATTGTATAGCTTGCATGTATAGATGCTTTTGTATAATTATAATATATCATCACTGCTCTTGTGAAGTCGCCACTGTACATGATATGGACATCTAATACCACTGAGGCAGTTTGCATTTAACTGCAGAACATGGTTGCAGTCATAACCAACATGGATTCCGCAAACAGAGATCATGTGAAACTCAGCTCGCCCTATTTGCCCAAGAAATTCACAGTGCCGTAGACACTGGCGAGCAGATTGATGCCGTATTCCTGGACTTCAGGAAGGCATTTGATACGGTTCCGCACTTACGTTTAGTGAAAAAAATACGAGCTTACGGAATATCGGACCAGGTTTGTGATTGGATTCAGGATTTCCTAGAAGAAAGAACACAACATGTCATTCTTAACGGTTCAAAATCTGCAGATGTAGAGGTAATTTCGGGAGTACCGCAAGGAAGCGTGATAGGACCTTTATTGTTTACAATGTACATAAATGACTTAGTTGACAACATCGGTAGCTCCGTGAGGCTATTTGCAGATGACACGGTTGTCTACAAGAAAGTAGCAACATCAGAAGACTCGTACGTACTCCAGGAAGACCTGCAGAGGATTAATGCATGGTGCGACAGCTGGCAGCTTTCCCTAAACGTAGATAAATGTAATACAATGCGCATACATAGGGGCAGAAATCCATTCCAGTACGATTATGCCATAGGTGGTAAATCATTGGAAGCGGTAACGACCGTAAAATACTTAGGAGTTACTATCCGGAGCGATCTGAAGTGGAATGATCACATAAAACAAATAGTGGGAAAAGCAGGCGCCAGGTTGAGATTCATAGGAAGAATTCTAAGAAAGTGTGACTCATCGACGAAAGAAGTAGCTTACAAAACGCTTGTTCGTCCGATTCTTGAGTATTGCTCATCAGTATGGGACCCTTACCAGGTTGGATTAATAGAAGAGATAGACATGATCCAGCGAAAAGCAGCGCGATTCGTCATGGGGACATTTAGTCAGCGCGAGAGCGTTACGGAGATGCTGAACAAGCTACAGTGGCGGACACTTCAAGAAAGGCGTTACGCAATACGGAGAGGTTTATTATCGAAATTACGAGAGAGCACATTCCGGGAAGAGATGGGCAACATATTACTACCGCCCACATATATCTCGCGTAATGATCACAACGAAAAGATCCGAGAAATTAGAGCAAATACGGAGACTTACAAGCAGTCGTTCTTCCCACGCACAATTCGTGAATGGAACAGGGAAGGGGGGATCAGATAGTGGTACAATAAGTACCCTCCGCCACACACCGTAAGGTGGCTCGCGGAGTATAGATGTAGATGTAGATGTAGTATTAAATTTCTGCATAGCTGGAGCCACTCATTACTGCATAATGTCGATTTACTGCTGCAATACTGAGAATTTTAGAAAATCACCCACCAATGGAATAACTGTTCTGAAGTCATTCCAACAAGCAATTATTTATTCTCACTGACATTCATACTACACATTAATTTCGCCACTGAAAGTTCAGACTAGGAGAGGAGAAATATTACCTTGAGGGGGGAGGGGTGACCTGGATTGTTTGACCTTGCATGAGAGGGAGAGAGAACAAACTCCTGTCTGTTCTGGAACTCTTATTCATCCGCTACTATTGATGCTATGTCTAGGACATGTCCTATAATGTTTACACCATTAGATGGCAGCTGAAAAACGATTAAGTAGCATGAAGGACGACCCAGTGATTCAGACGCTTTTGTGTTGTCTTATTAAGAGGAATGCAAAAGGGAATTTGCTGAATTTGCTGTGATATACATTTTTAGCTTGTTGACAGAAGTAAGTTAAAGACTAATTGTTTCTTTCCGCACGTTGTTGCTCCTAGAAGAAAGACACCATTTAAAAGCACAGAATGGAATAGTTCGGCTAAGTAAAGAGCTAAAGAGGAACTGAAATAAGAAACAAATATGCTGGCTTCAGTAACAAACTTCCCTTATTTGCAACAACATCTTAGTGCGCGATTATTTTTCGATCTTTATCCATGTCCTTACGATGTGACAAGTTCAATAATTATCGATCAAGACAGTGGTAATGGATGAGCAAATATAGTACAGGTGTGATCACGCTTTCAGTTAAACGTGTATGAGGTCCGACACAAAGAATCTGATGCTGCAAATTTTTATTCTTGTTAAATATTTATTAATTTGTCGATTTATTTATCCTGACAAGAATAGAGCCATCTGGCCATCTCATACATCTACATAATTTGATTTATGTTTACATAACGAAATAGATGTTATAAAAAGACTTACATTTAATAGGAGAAACGACACTCAGAAGTAACTATAATACAAACCAATGGAAAGCAGTAGAAGCTACATCAAAGAAATCAGAATTTACGTTAGTAGAATATCACAGGCTGATTACAGTCTGATAGACCTAAATTGAAAGCACAGACTCTAATATACTTGACAGAAGGTCCAGGATATAGACCGAGGTAAGGAAAGTGACGTGACTGACTGAGATGCCAGAGAAGAAGGAAGCGTGATTGGGAGGAGATGGATGCATTTAACAAAGAGAAAATTGCCTGTATGTTTTAATTTTTAGGGAAAAGTTATGATGAAAAAAGTAAGTGTTTCAACTTTCTCTCATATTCAACAGGGAATTGAATTGTGCATAGAGTGCAGGACATCATGTTTCAGCTGGCGACAGAAATTTCTGACCAGTTGAGGGTCTCATACAAAGCTATACCCACGTTCTTGATAGATTTCTAATTTGGTTCTGGCATACCACCGATAAGAATAGGACGCAGTTTTTCGTGGAATTTTGGACTAATACATTTTTGATGATTAAATTGTGAGTTGTTCGCATTTAGTTGAGGTCCTAGATTTAGCACCCCTCTTAAGTGTTGAAGACATATCGTCATTTAACTGGACGATACCAGTATTGTATTCACGTCTGGCGCAAAATTAAAGCTGGAGATCATCCACACAGAAATGATATTTACTGAAGAACAGACTCAATGAGATACCGTTGATGTTCAAAAAGAATAATAGTGGCCCAGGAATCACCCCCGTGGCACTGCTGAGGGATCATTTTTCCAGGAATGCTATTCATTTGTGCAGACAACCTGTTGCTCAGGTAGCTTTCAAACGACTTCACAATACTACTTGAAAATATCAGCCGTCACATTTTTCTAAGCGGTATGTCGAAGATGACGGTATGAAATGTTTCACTGAAGTCTACTAGTGTCAGTGTTGTGGCTGTACGATATTTTCAAATACTGGACTGATATTCGTCAAGTAAGTCGAAATTATATAAGAAGTCAGTAACTGGGGTGTGAACAATATATTTTAAGATTTTGGATGCAGCAGATAAGGGGCAAATTGTCCGGTAATGGCAAGTTGACTAAGAGTTTTCATTCTTAGGAGTAGGTTGAAATAGCTTCTTTTACGCTGAGTGGCTTGTATTCTATGCACGAGAGAAAAATTAAACATGGCTGTCAGAACTTTTACCAAGATTGTTATGGGTTGGCAGGAGAGCCAACACCGGTTTACTAGAGGAAGCCGAAAGGCACGCGTTGTAGCTCACGCAGGCTGGCGTGAGGTCTGGAACAGGTCAAGGAAATTAGAATTTAGAAAAACGGACGTAGCAGGTGGAATACTTAACTTTAATCCATTAATGATGAGCGTCGCTCTTGACTGTACATGATTCAGTATCAATTGTAACTGGTAATGGCGCCTTGCTAGGTCGTAGCAAATGACGTAGCTGAAGGCTATGCTAACTATCGTCTCGGCAAATGAGAGCGTGTTTTGTCAGTGATCCATCGCTAGCAAAGTCGGTTGTACAACTGGGGCGAGTGCTAGGAAGTCTCTCTAGACCTGCCGTGTAGCGGCGCTCGGTCTGCAATCACTGATAGTGGCGACACGCGGATCCGACGTAGACTAACGGACCGCGGCCGATTTAAAGGCTACCACCTAGCAAGTGTGGTGTCTGGCGGTGACACCACAAAGATGTACACAAAGTTTTTTATCATGTTACTGCTGACACTGTCGTTGTCCGTCGCTTCGGAAAGATTCTCGTTAATGCTTTTCTTATTGTGTTTGGTGTAAAGTGTTTTAGGTGAAACGTGTCAGGATTAGATACGTGGTCTTTGGTTCCTTGCGTGTGATAGTGCTTTGCACATATACGCCCAGTGATAAATAATGAATTATGGACTACACCTTAAAATTTTAAAAACGTCATTTCGCAAGAAAAATTTTAAAATAAAAATTGTATGTTTTTGTTATGAATTGTGACCAGGTTCCGTCAGCTGATGACCACGAGGTTGACACTAGTCCCAAAATAGCAAAAACAAAAGCTCTTAGCACTTTGTGGCGGTTACTTACAGGTCATTAATTGCTCTTACTTTAAGTACAGGCTCAGGTGATGGCTGTAGCCGAAGCATGTGAGTAAAGTAACAACCGCAAAAATTAATGTACTAAGCGATCTAAACAATATTCTTCGCAAACTGTAATACTCGTTTTTAACTGTTCGTGAATGTAGGATTTATTTCTCTGCGTAACTGATTTGTTTCCTGCTTTTTTTTTTCTTCTAATACTAATACGAGAAGGGTTCTGTGAGTTATATAACACATTTTTTCTGGTATAATTTCGGTTGAGAAAATGCAAAATTTTTGGAGGGACATCGTGGAATAGTCCCGCTTCCGTCCGTATACATTCATGAAGTTTAGATAGGTGGTGGCGCTATACGAAGCTTTCAGAATGGTATCCGTAACGTGGGTGCGTTCCAGTCAGAGAGCTGTCACAGATTTTCTTCTGGCGGAAAACCAGTGCATCACAGATGTTCATATGCTCTTATAGAATATCTACGCAAACATGGCAGTAAACAAGTGCCTTTGGGCGAGGCCTCTCTCATCATCGCTACTAGGCATTGCAAATCTGTCTGACCTCCCGCGCGCCGGCCGGCCGCATCTAGCTGTGACTCCTGCAGTGTTGGAACGTGCTAACACTTTCATTCGAGGCCATCACAGGTCACGTCAAAAACCTCGCTGCACGACTGGATGTCTCTGTCGGTAGTGTTGACACACTCGTCCACCTGGTGGGATACTCAAAGGTGTGTGCCTGCTGGGTTCGTCGCCGCCCAGCAGAAGACCGTAAAGAACAACGAAGGACCATCTGTGGGGAATTGTTTGCGCCGCACGAGACCGATCGCAACAATTTTTTGCGAACTTTGCCACAAGCGATAAAACACGAGTTCATCACTTCCAACCGCAAACTGAACAGCAATCCATGAAGTGGCACGACGGCACCACTGCTCTAAATTAAAAATATTCAAAACCACACCTTCAGCCGGTTAAGCCTTGGCGACGGTCTTCTGGGACTCTGAAGGGGTTATTCTGTTTGATGTCCTCCGTCATCGATCAACTCTGAATCGTTTGTGCTACACTCAGGAAACTGAAGAAACGACTTCAGCGTGATCGTCGCTACAAAAACGCAAAGGAACTTCTCGTTCACCGTGAGAACGAAAGACCTCATACGAGTCTGCACATTCGAGAGGAGCTCACAAGACTTCATCGGACTACTCTTCTTCACCTACCCCTCACCTGGTGACTTCCATCTGTTTGGCCCAGTGAAGGATGCAATCTGCGGGAAGCAGTACGTGGATGATGGGGAGGGTACTGATGCTTCCACACGTTGGTTCCGACGTCGACAAGTAGAGTGATACCATGCGGGAATAAAGGCCCTTCCAGTAAGTTGGCATATGACCGCCACATTGAACAGAAGCCGGTCGCTGTGATAGAGCGGTTCTAGGCGCTTGAGTCCGGAACAGCGCTGCTGCTGCGGTCGCGGGTTCGAATCCCGCCTCGGGCATGGATATGTGTGATGTCCTTAGGTTAGTAAGGTTTAAGTAATTCTACGTCTAGGGGACTGATGGCCTTAGACGTTAAAGTGCTTAGAGCCATTTTAACTGAAACTATGCTGAAAAAGAGGGTTTTCTAGCCAAAAGAGTGAGAAATAATATGGTGTACTGGAATCTTGAGCCGGCCGCAGTAGCCGAGTGGTTCTAGGCGCTTCAGTCTGGAACCGCGTGACCGCTACGGTCGCAGGTTAGAATCCTGTCTCGTGCTTGGATGTGTGTGATGTCCTTAGGTAAGTTAGGTTTAAGTAGTTCTAAGATCTAGGGGACTGATGTCCTCAGAATTTAAGTCCCATAGTGCTCAGAGCCATTTGACCCATTTGGAATCCTGATAAAATCAACTTGCTTAAAAAAAAGAAAAAAAAAGATGAAAGAAAGAGGTCCCTTACTTCTGAATAGATCAAGTCACCATATTATTAATTTTTTAAAGAAAGTCTCTAACTTACTACCTATTCTGCCTCTTTGCAGAGCTTCCACTGTGTTCACGAGTCCTTGGATCTCGCGCTCCGCCACATTAGATACCCGCTGTACTACCCTCGAAGAGTGAGGAGACACTGCTAAACAGGTTAATGAGCGCGCAGAGTGACCGCAGACGACCGCGCTGAAATTAATAGCTCGTCGCTTGGCAACCGCAGGCGAGGGATTAGTTGCGAGGCGACAGCGGGCCCGCTCGCTGGCGGACTCTGCAGAAAGCGTCCTCTGACAGCCGCGACGGCAGCGCGAGAAACAAATTGCCCGACAGCTGCAGCTTGTAATTTGTTTTGCCCGCATTCCGGCGATTTTTACGGAGCGGCGTCCTGTCCCCTGCCGTCCCGCCGCGGCTCCTCGGCTGCAGAAGGCCTGCGCGGCTCTGTGTCGGCCTTTTACAGCCGCCGTCTGCATTCCTGGGCGGCTCGCATGCTGCATCGCCAATGGCTGCCCATCCGGCAGCAGGCGACGGCAGTTGTGTAGGACGGCGCGGCGCACTGCACTGCTTTCACTGTTTTGCGCGCCTGCCGCGGGGCACTCGAAAAAGAGGAGCATTGCCGGTCTAGACAGGCTGGTGGTTGTTTGTACAAGACGCGCTGTGACATGTGTTGCTCTGGAACAGCCCGGAAACACGGCGCGGCAACGCGGAAAAATTTGTCCTGTAGAGGGTAACATTCTAAACTTGTCATTTCTTGTACAACTGATCCATTAAGTTGAAAGAAGCTGTTAATTTGCACTTTCATTTTTGCTCATAATATTTTTATTTCTTCTAAATTGCTAGCTGATCTTTTTAATGCTTTGCTTGTTTGGATCGTGATCAGCTTCGATTAGGTGAAACAAGTTCTTTGTGCGATCTGAGTGTGACTGCACTGATCATTTGCACATCTTTGCACGCATGTTGAGCAATCAGTCAAGTGGGTACGTTCACTGGTTTGGAACCATGAGGCGATTTTGGTTCAAATCAACGATCTACACTCCTGGAAATTGAAATAAGAACACTGTGAATTCATTGTCCCAGGAAGGGGAAACTTTATTGACACATTCCTGGGGTCAGATACATCACATGATCACACTGACAGAACCACAGGCACATAGCCACAGGCAACAGAGCATGCACAATGTCGGCACTAGTACAGTGTATATCCACCTTTCGCAGCAATGCAGGCTGCTATTCTCCCATGGAGACGATCGTAGAGATGCTGGATGTAGTCCTGTGGAACGGCTTGCCATGCCATTTCCACGTGGCGCCTCAGTTGGACCAGCGTTCGTGCTGGACGTGCAGACCGCGTGAGACGACGCTTCATCCAGTCCCAAACATGCTCAATGGGGGACAGATCCGGAGATCTTGCTGGCCAGGGTAGTTGACTTACACCTTCTAGAGCACGTTGGGTGGCACGGGATACATGCGGAGGTGCATTGTCCTGTTGGAACAGCAAGTTCCCTTGCCGGTCTAGGAATGGTAGAACGATGGGTTCGATGACGGTTTGGATGTACCGTGCACTATTCAGTGTCCCCTCGACGATCACCAGTGGTGTACGGCCAGTGTAGGAGATCGCTCCCCACACCATGATGCCGGGTGTTGCCCCTGTGTGCCTCGGTCGTATGCAGTCCTGATTGTGGCGCTCACCTGCACGGCGCCAAACACGCATACGACCATCATTGGCACCAAGGCAGAAGCGACTCTCATCGCTGAAGACGACACGTCTCCATTCGTCCCTCCATTCACGCCTGTCGCGACACCACTGGAGGCGGGCTGCACGATGTTGGGGCGTGAGCGGAAGACGGCCTAACGGTGTGCGGAACCGTAGCCCAGCTTCATGGAGACGGTTGCGAATGGTCCTCGCCGATACCCCAGGAGCAACAGTGTCCCTAATTTGCTGGGAAGTGGCGGTGCGGTCCCCTACGGCACTGCGTAGGATCCTACGGTCTTGGCGTGCATCCGTGCGTCGCTGCGGTCCGGTCCCAGGTCGACGGGCACGTGCACCTTCCGCCGACCACTGGCGACAACATCGATGTACTGTGGAGACCTCACGCCCCACGTGTTGAGCAATTCGGCGGTACGTCCACCCGGCCTCCCGCATACCCACTATACGCCCTCGCTCAAAGTCCGTCAGCTGCACATACGGTTCACGTCCACGCTGTCGCGGCATGCTACCAGTGTTAAAGACTGCGATGGAGCTCCGTATGCCACGGCAAACTAGCTGACACTGACGGCGGCGGTGCACAAATGCTGCGCAGCTAGCGCCATTCGACGGCCAACACCGCGGTTTCTGGTGTGTCCGCTGTGCCGTGCGTGTGATCATTGGTTGTACAGCCCTCTCGCAGTGTCCGGAGCAAGTATGGTGGGTCTGACACACCGGTGTCAATGTGTTCTTTTTTCCATTTCCAGGAGTGTATATAGACAACATAGACTGGCCAAGGCGCCGCCATATTTGAAACCGATTGAAAACTTCCCCGCCATATTTTACAACGACATGTTAAGCGACATAGCCATCTCACAGTCTAACATAACACTCGCGACGCTACATCTCCCTTTTGTTACCCACGGCGATAGCAGCGCCCCAAGCGGCTAGCAAGCGACACTTCTGCTAACGATATCGGAATAGAGCGAATACTAACGTTTATATTGATTTGTAACACAGTTTTTATAAGAGCGAGGGTATGTAGCGTCATAAAAATCGACAATAACCAAAAAATTACACTACATTTGTGATTATTTAGATTCTTAAGAACCTTGGGATATACAAAACGGTGCATTACAGGACTGTCATTTACCATTCTTTGTTCACATACTCAAATTTATTGAATAATGTCGTTTTTATTTAATGACGAAAGAAATCCTAGTAAACACTGGAAGACGTGACCTACAGAAAGACGTCTTTTGTATATCCAAGAAAGCAGAACTTCCACTACACTTTCAGTCTAATCAGTGGTACGGAATGATAAACCTACATTAGTTTAAAGTATCAAATAAAGCCGCTACACTTACAGTTTAAGGGAAAACCACACACAAGTCAAAATAAGTCGTCAAGAAGCAATAAAGCTGTTTCCCAACTCAGGAGAAAACAGTTCCACAATTATTGCTAAATCTGAGCCACAGGCGGCAAGAATCACCAACACATTCGCATTTAAAGCAAAACTAATTACATTTACAAAAAATATTCGTGTATTAGAAAGTCGAGTGGAAAATTTTTAACTGTTAAGGAAAATGCCTATGACAATAACAACAGACAACCACCAAAATATATACCTCTCATGCGTCAGAATGTGTCTATATTCGGTTGCTTTCCTTGGAATAAGCGGCGAATATAGACATATTCGAAAGCATTTCTTCATGAATGAGTAGTAGCTTATGTCAATGAATCAGTGTGATCCGGCTGTTTTTCCATGTATTTACAATAATTCATGTCTCTTGGTAAATTACTAACGCATGGGATGCAAAAATATGACAACTATTCCGTTAATGAAGTAGAAAATAATTAAGAACAAACATTAACCCCACGACGCAAGAGACTGACTGCTTACTCAACGCTTCTAGCGCTACTGTCGTTACAACTGTCAAACAGTAACAACTTTCACCCCAGAGAGTGTTGTGGCTGTATTTATTAGACTTTGCTCATCTGCTGGCACGCAAGCATGTTTTGTTTGTCATATAGCAACGTTTGCCACTGCTAGACGCGATTTTTTCTTTATCTATTGGCCACACGACGCGTTTCGGGAAATAATTCCCAAATATTAATTGTGTTTTTCGTTATATCAAGCGTGATGTTTGCAACGTGCGAGCTGCTGCGTTTTTGTAGTGACTTTAATTTAACGCGCAAATTTTGTGTAATTGCCGATATATCTTACCCTACAGATACTGGCGAATTTCTGTACAGTACTTATAGTTACTACGCCTTTGACCTGGATGGCGTACAGCGCGTTTCACGCTAGAAACTTCTGTCTTACGGATCTGTCAAAGAAGTATATTTACGAGGTGTGTAGGTCATTGGTCTTCATAGAGAAACCAGACGACAATAGTCGTAAATAAACATTTCAGTAAGCGATTCGAAAGTTTTATTACCGTTGCAGTTGAGAATAATTCCAGGTATGCGGTCTAGAGATTTTTGTTCTAGCGTCGTGTTTTTTTTTTGTGGCTTTCAGCAATTCCATTGGAATATAGGACTGTCGTGTTTAATCTCATATTACGTTACGATTTTTGTATCGCGGAAAAGAGCATTTACGAAATATCCTAAGATGAGAAGAGCGTATAGAACTCTATTGAGTACTCCGTCACTTGTTCCCGCCTTATGCTGCTTACTCATTGTTGTATGAGAACATTGTTATTCAAAGGAATTCTGTACAAAAAATGAAGACTAGCTTATAGACTATATTTATGCACATCTTTGCGCCTATTGTGGTTACTGTTTAACACGTAATTTTACTCTGGAGAAACAGATCTATTATCGATACTCACTAAATTCAGAAGGGTGGTGTACTTTTATAAAGTCATTTACCTGACATTCCAGATGACCATGAAGATCCAGGAAATGCGGTGGAGAAATTTCCCAGTTGCGACCGTTTTATATATGTACGAAATGTTGCATGTGAAAACATGCTGGAACCTAGCTAAAGTTCGACATTCCACCTATATCATTACTAGGATTAAAAAAACTGTACACCGGACAGACAGTGAACACGTTTTATGATCAACAAAATACTTTTAATTTGCATTTCAGTCAGAAAAACATTTTAGTCCATCATCTGTTGCATATGTTCAGCAGAAATGTTGCGTGTCTCTTGAAGTCTCACAGCGTACAGAGCTTGTGGTGGTATTTTTCCGCGTGGTGAAACAGTTTCAGATTTCGCTCACTTTTTGTAACATGAGAGCTGATCGTAGGATCGAGTGATATTTTTTCAATCCGTCGTGCTGTAGATTCAAATTTATCACCTTCTTTTGGACTATATGTGCCTCATTGTCTTGCTAGAAGTCCTGTATGGAGAATACGGAATTTTGTTACTCTGTTCTAGAGCTTATTTGTGTTAACTACAATGAGTACCCGTGTGGGGTTTTTAAAAGTTGCACTGTTTTGAGAACATTATACGAGGTGTCCCTGGAGGAATGGTCAGCATTCAGAAATATAACAGAAACGGTCATTAAAAGCAAAAATGTCTAGTAGATATGGGCTCTAAAATGTGTACCTTAACAGCCATGAGCACTTTTTCTTGTTCGATACTGCGAAACAAATTTCTACTACTACAAGCTTTTTCCCTGTTTTCCGGATGTGTACAGAAAACATTTAATATCGAAATACAGCGTGTTTTAAGAGTAATTTATAAATACATTGTCAGTTTCCGGCGAGTAAAGCGTAAGTAATGTAGTGGGTTTTCAAATGTGACATGTAGCATGTTTCGCAAATACACTAAACAGCAGTTTCCGGTAAAACATTTGTGTTTTGGATTATCCGTGTTTCTCGGATATCAGTTCAATCTCGAGAACGCTTTAACAGTGCTAATCTGGAGTCTTCTGTTTATGCAATATACATCATTCTGTGTTATTGATATCAATAGGACTCAGTTTTTTGATACAAAAATGTGAAATTACATCCTTCTTATGCGTAAATCCCGGGTATCCAAAGAGTTAATCGTGAAGTATGTTCTGAATCGTTTGCAAATAATGTTAGACACTGAAACCCCCCAAAGAAATCAGAAAGACTGATAAAATCCTGTTGGCTGTGGAAAAAATACTATATTATTAGACTTCAAAGGAAAACAGGATATAAATTTTAAAAAGGTCTTAGTTAGCATTTATGTCAAGTACATTTCGTTTCCAACACACATATTTTACCCATGTTAAGAAATTTATGGCATTATTTTGATGAATCTGTATGTTGAGAGGCACAATGAAAGTTGGAGAATATCTTTTTAGACTCCTCTTCCCCAAAAAGTCCTTAAATTGTCCAGAAGCATGGACCTTTAACATCCTGCATCGATTCTGTGCTGTCATCGTGTCCCCAGTTTCATACATGATGGTTCAGCCATACCAGTTCGTAACTCTGTGACTGCATGTTGTGCTATTTTACATTCCATAGCGTCCAGACCCTTGAGAAGACATCTTTCTGGCCCTGAAATTTCACACTCTTTTTCCCTCTTTTCTCAATGGATGAGTTTTGTTCCATAACTGTAAAGGTGTTCAAGCAAATACAACGCATCTGAATTCTAAAGAGCTGACTACAGTAGCTCTGCCGTATAAAACTGAATGTAAACTAAGGAAGTTCTCACGGGTTTTCTTTGTCCACTGTTGTGATTACGCTGTGCAGTGTCTTTGCCATAACTTACAAATAAACCCATTTTTAAACACGCAGCGAGTAGCGTCTAAGCTGATAACATCTGGATCACAATATCAGGAATATTAGCTTTCGTTCTTACAAACTAAGATATAAGTCAAATATTGTCTTTATGCAGCTCCGCCTTACTGTGGGAAACCGATAGTTTCCTTTGGTAAAAGAGTGTGCGGTCTCCTTTCATACTCTGGCGAATATTTTTTGTGCTGTTACATTGGGAGCCGCTAAAAATAAGATTCTAAGTCCGTTCTCAAGCCATGGTTGCGGAGTGACAAATAAATGGCTCAGTCGTTTTCAAAAGAAACTGGAAAGTTATTTGTCTGTGGGTGCTGAAGTAAAAGTAAAGGGGAAAATCAGAAATCGTTGTGTCTCCAGAACTCTATCGTATACGAAGCCGTAAATTTGAAAAAGTTTTGATTGTTGGTACTGCCACTTACATTCTTATGAATCTATTTACTGTATGCATCTCTCGGTCTCCCTCCACGATTTTAGTTCCACATGTTTCCTTCTGATACTAAGTTGGTGATCCTTTGATGTCTGTCAATGTGTCCTATCAACCGATCCGTTCTAGTGAGGTTGACCATAAAATTCCTCGTTAATTGCGTGATCTAAACATTTAATCTTCAGCCTTTTTTATGTAGCACCATATTTCAAAAGCTTCTATTCTCTGCTTATCTAAACTATTTGTCGTCCATATTTCACTTCCATACATGGCTACACTCCATAGTAATACTTTCAGAAAAGACTTAAATCTATAATCGATGTTAATAAATTTATGTTCTGCAAAAACGCTTTTCTTTCCACGGACAATCTACGTTTTATATCCTCTCTGTTTTGGCCATTATCCGTTATTTTGCTGCCCAAATAGCAAAACATATCTACTTATTTTAAGTGTCTCGTTTCACCTGATTTAATTCGACTACATTCCATTATTCTTGTTTTGCTGTTGTTGCAAGTGGCCTCTCGAAAGCCGGTTTATTCCCTTCAAGTGCTCTTCCAACTCCTATGCTGTCTCTCACAGAATCATAATATCATTAGCAAACCTCAAAGTTTTTATTTCTTCTCCAAAAGTTTTAATTCCTTCACCAAAGTTTTCTCTTACTTCCTTTACTGTTTTCTCAATGTACATATTGAATAACGTCGGAAATAAAGTAAAACCCTGTCTCACTCTCTTCCCAATAATTGCTTCCTTTTCCTGGCCCTCGACTCTTACAATTGCCATCTGGATTTTGTACAAGCCTCGTGTGTTCCTCCATTTCTCCGAAATCCAAGCTGATCTTCTCCAGTTTTTCCATTCTTCTGTAAAGAGATCGTGTTAATATTTTGCAACCATGACTTATCAAACTGATAGTTCGACAATATTCACAGCTGCCAGAACCAGCTCACTTTGGGATTGGAATGATCATATTCTTCATGAAGTCTAAGAGTATTTCGCCTGTCTCATGCGTCTTGCATACCAGACGGAAGTGTTTCGTTATGACTGGCTCTAACAAGGCTATCAATAGGTCTGAGAGAATGTCATTTACTCCTGGGGCCTTGTTTCGGACTAGAATTTTCAGCGCTCTGTCAAATTCTTTTCGCAGTATCATATCTCCCATCTCATCTTCATCTAAGTCCTTTTCCATTTCTGTAATACTGCCTGCAAGTTCATTTCCCTTGTACAGACTCCTTCCATCTCTCAGCTTTCCCTTCTTTGCTTACGGCTTATTTTCTATCTGAGCTCTTGATATTCATATGGCTGCTTCTCTTTTCTCCAAAGGCCTCTTTAACTATACTGTATGCACTAGCTATCTACCTTTACCCTAGTGATATATGCTTCTAAATTCTTTCATTTGTTTTCTAGCCATACCTGTTTAGCCCTTCTGCACTTCCTGTCAGTCTCTTTTTTTAGACATTGGTATTCCCTTTGCCCTGCTTCATTTGTTGCATTTTTATATTTTCTCCTTTCATCAATTAATTTCAATACCTCGTGTGCACCCAAAGATGTCTACTAGACTTTGTCGTTTTAGCTATTTGATCCTCAGCTGCCTTCACTAGTTCATCTCTCAAAGCTACCCATTAGTCGTCCACTGTATTCCTTCCTCCTATTTCAGTCAAACGTTCCATAATGCTCCCTTTGCAGTTCTCAACAACCTCTGGTTATTTCAACTTTTCAAGGTCCCATTTCCTTAATTTCCTAAATTTTTGCAACTTCTTTAGTTTTAATTTGTAGTTCATAATCAAGAAATTGTGGCCAGAGTTCACATGTGCTCTACAGATGTCTTACAATTTGAATTTTGGTTCGGAAATCTCTGTCTTACCATTATATAATCTATCTGAAACTTTCCGCCGTCTCCAGGTCTCTCACACTTATACAGCCTCCTTTCATGATTCCTAAACTGCTAGCGATGATTAAATTATGCTCTGTGCAAAATTCTATTAGGCGGATTCCTCTTTTATTCATTTCCATAGACCATATTCACCTACTATTTTTCCTTCTCTTCCTTTCCTTATTATCGAATTCCAGTCCCCCATCACAATTAAAATATTCATTTCCTTTAACTATCTGAATAATTTCTTTTGTCTCATCATATATTTCTTCAATCTCTTCGTCATCTGCGGAGCTAGTTGGCATATAAACTTGTACTACTGTGGTGGGAATGGGCCATCTTGGCTATGATAACACATTCACTGTGCTGTTCATTGTAACTTATCCGCATTCCTACTTTCTTATTCATTATTAACATTATTAACATAATATTATTAACATACTCCGGCATTACTCCAATTTGATCTTCTTTGTTTAACCTAGTATTCGCCTGACCAAAAGTCCTGTTCCTGCTGCCACCGAAATGTACTAATTCCCACTATAGCTAATTTCAGGCTATCCATTCCCCTTTTTTAAATTTTCTAATCTGCGTACTCGATTAAGGGATCTAACATCCCACGCTACAATACTTAATATGCCAATTTTGTTTCTCCTGATGACGACATCCTCCTGAGTAGTCCCCACCCAGAGGTCAGACTGGTGGACTATTTTACCTTCGGAATATTTTACCCAAGAGGACGCCATAATCATTTAACTATGTAGTAGCATGCCCTCGGGAAAAATTGCGAATGTTGTTTCTCCTTGATTTCAGCTGTTTGCAGTTCCAGCACAGCAAAGTCGTTTTGATTGACGTTATGGCCAGATCAGTCAATCATGCAGGCTGTTGCCTCTGCAACTACTCAAGGGCTGCTGTTCCTCTTCACGCCTTGCGGGGTAGCCGCGCAGTCTTAGGAGCCTTGTCACGGTTCGCTCGGATCTCTCCCCCCCCCCGCCTCCCTCTCTCCCCCCCCCCCTCCCCCGCCCATCGGAGGTTCGAGTCCTCCCGCGGGCGTGGGTGTGTGTGCTGTGTTTAGCGTGAGTTTGTTGAAATTAGATTAAGTAGTTGTGTGAGCCTTGGGACCGATGATCTCAGCAGTTTGGTCCCATAGCAACTTCCCACCTACCTATCCTCTTCACGAACCAAACGTTTGTCTGGCCTCTCAACACATACTTCTCCGATGTGTTTGCACCTACGACACAACTATCTGTGTCACTAAGGCAAGCACGGCCTCCCACCAACGGCAAGGTCCGTGGTTCATGGGTGGGAAAAACTTTCACTATTTTCCAGTTTTCATAAAATGTCACTCTATGCACAGAGCAAAGAGGGGCCATAATTAATAAAACAGAATACAAAATGTAAGTATTTTACATAAAAAAACTCTGGGTCCCAACGCAAATACAAACGCTGCGGATAACCGTTGAAGCAAGTATGGATGCTTATTTCGTTGATGATGATACACCGAAGGTAGAGTACATGGCACTGACATTTCCGGCACAATAACTACGTAAGTGCCCCCGCTCAGTGGCTACGACTAGCTGGTAGTACGTTATATATTAAACGCCAGTGGCGACAGGAAATATATCGAAAACACACATACATCTATTAGTAAAAGAACAGATTGTCTCATGTATTAGATTGCTACTGATTTAGGTAACTGATCTGTGGACGACGCACTGAATACATTCGGTTACTTGATAGCCGACGCCTGTCAAATGATCTAATTACTGGAACGTCTGGATGATAAGAGAAATATAAATATAGTTGTCAAGTTCAATTCCGGGGCTGAGTCAGTTAACTTGCGTTGACGCACTCGACTGTAGTGACCGCCCTCTGTGTCGATGCCATGTGAAAGACTGAAAGAAAACAGGTCACCCCCTAGAAAATTACAACGAACCGTTTACGGGTAGCAAGAGATTTACAACGGCGTAAATCTAAATACTACACTCATTTGCATTGAGCGCAGCGATTGGCATAAAACGCTGCAGCTGAATATGGACGTTAAATGAGTTTACAACCACAGATATTGTTGCCCATTATACAGCGTAATTGCTTGAATGACAATGACATGTAGCTTCGTTTAACGACTATAGGTAATAAATTCAAACGCTTAGTAACATGACACTTGTTTTTCTCTTATACATATATATATATACATATATATATACATATATATATACATATATATATACATATATATATACATATATATATATTCATATGCCAGCATGTTGTCGTGAATTTGGTCTTCTTGAGTTCTGGAAAGTATTTTTTGTTATTGTATACCGGGTGATTATAGTTAAACTATACCTATTTAACACGTCATAACATGGAAACTAATTACCGCACGAGTACTAAACTTGGTAGCATTAACGTCCAGAGTATGGGGTACATGATTTCCATGCGTAACAGCGCCATCGTCCAGTTCCGGCTGTGATCACCAGGTGCCGTGATCAGTCATCGTGATTCTTAGTTCCACACACCTGACCAGTCGCAGTGCATTTGTTGACGTGACAAAATGAACTTAGACAAAGCTCTTGGTGAAGCTCTGTTATCAAAACAACAGTAATGCTGCAGCTGCACTACGAGAATATTGCAGTCCAGAAGGATTACGGAAGGGTCCTCTTTCTCCACCTGCTATGCGGAGCATAATGAAGAAATTCGAACCAAAGGAGAACTGGGTGTCGCACCACAGGCGATTGTTAAAATCGAATCGCTGCTGGTATGGCAGACAACGCTGCGTGCAATTCCCGATCGTCAGGCAAAGCGCGTGCTGTGTCACGGCAGTTGAACATCCCGCGGTCCACTGTACAGAAGGTGCTTCGAACCATTCTCAAACGGTATTCGTACAAGATCCATATTGTACAGCAGCTTCCACCACAATACGCACAACGACGTGTTGACTTCGCTCCACTTTCTCACAAGGACTGAAACTTACGAGGGCTGGCAGTGGACCATCCTATGGACAGACTAAGCTCATTTTTCTCTGACGGGTGAGGTGAACACACATGATTGCTGAGTATGGGGATCTTCACCTCCAGTTACTGTGCATGGAGTTCCTCTGTTTCACCGTATGGTGTGACTTCACAACTACGTTCATCATTGGCCCATTCTTTTTTGTACAGGTTTGTGTTCAAGGACCAAAGACGTGCAGTGTGACTGGCCAGCGTTACTACGACATGCTTCGCCAGCATTTCATATCCGCCCTACAGGAGAGAAACGCATTGAACTCAACAATTTTCAGGCAAGATTAGGTCCCGCCGCACATCGCTCGTGGAGTTTACGGGCTTTTCCGAAATACATCTGGAAAAGATAGAGTTATTAGCTGATCTTTTCCAAATGCTTGGCCGGCATGATCACCTGATCTCACTCCCTGTGATTCCTGGTTGTGGGGCTACCTGAAGGACAGAGTGTACCAGGGGATCATTCACACATGTGCCGATCTGAAGCGCAGCTTATCAAGAGAAGTAATCAGCATACCTAGGGACATGCTTCGTTCTACTGTGTAGAATGAAAGCCTACGCTTTCAGACGCTTCTGGACACTGATGGGCGTCACTTTGAACTTCCTTTGTAGCAGTAATGGTACCGGTATGTTATGGTACCGTCGCAGCACATTATTTCTCTTCGCCATGTCGTTGACATTAATGCTATCAAGTTTGGTTCTAGTACGGTAATTAATTTCTAACATATTAAATAGGAAAAGTTTAATTATATCCACCCGGTATTTCAAACGGGACTTCAGTTGGAAGACTGACCTTTATCAGTCCCTCATTGATGAAGAAAGTATCTAACTGCCATAGGAACTCTTAGACGCGCTTGATAGATTTTCTGCTTCTGCACTGGATGTTTAAAAATATGCACTACACTTTTTGAAAGCTTACAGTGCGAACCAAGTAGTTATCATCTTCTACAGAAATTTGTGTCTATAAATGATAGACAGGTTCGAATCCTGCCTCGGGCATGGATGTGTGTGATGTCCTTAGGTTAGTTAAGTTTAAGTAGTTCTAAGTTCTAGGGGACTTACGACCACAGCAGTTGCGTCCCATAGTGCTCAGAGCCATTTGAACCAGATGGCCGACCAACACCCTTTTTCTGGAGGACACTATCTGTTTCAATAAGCGACGTATGCCAAACCCGAATTGTTAGTTGGGAACACTGTTCAAAAGTTTCGTTGCACCTGGGTATCAAACGTCGTCTCTATAAACCAGGCCACACACTCAGCTTTCTCGTATGGCGTCCAAATTTTATCAGTTTTCCAAAGTGCAATTTTGTAACAAATTTGCGTCACCTGAAAGGTAGACATGTTGAAAATCATTTGTTAATATCTAGTACAGTTTTATTTGTATTGAAGTCTTCATTTGGGAAGATAATGTTGGACACCCTTTGTGACAGATCATAACCATCAGCCTTTTCACATCCACTGGTGGATAATAGGCTCCTCTACGTACTACAATGCATTGCAGTCTTCAGCGATACGAATCCCTGTTGCTCCTGCATTATTTTAGAGTCATCTGCCTGCTTTCCATCAGCTTGTCTTTTTACTCTTCTGTTATTTCTTGGAATCCAGGAAAGAATTTACTTTGAGCATCTATCAACCATCTTCAGAGCTACTGTCCATCTAACTTCCACTTTATTTTCATCACTGTAATAGCTACATCTTCCACTCCTCTCGGTTTCCCAGACCATTTATTAGCATTCCTCTTTCTGCCACTAAATTGCAACATGCATCTCTCCATTTGGGAGCTAGGTTTCCCTCGCGTTCCGAATGGTCTCCTTGTTAAAAGATAATATCTGACGGCCATGAGTAAAATGTTTGTAAACCAACAGTTTCATACCAATGAAAATTTCATTTTGAAAACTTACTTAGTTTACGAAAAGCACTCGATGGCATTTATACTCTTCTGTTTATTTCTTCTGCTGTTCGTCCAGTGATAGTAGTAATCACTTGCCATCGCTAATGAATTCTAATAGCAACTCTTTTTCTAATTTGCAAAACTGATAAGTAAATACGTGGGTTCTAGGAATGAAGGAATGTTTTCAGATAATGAAAATCGTAAGTAAACATTCCTTGGACATCGAGAAACCAACACATCGTAAATAGGCTTTCATAAAATAATAATGGCCACCTCACTGACTCATTATTTCTTGGTTTAGTGAAAAACGTAAAAACACATGAGTTTCAATCGTTTGAACATTAACTAAGTATTGCAAATGACTTGTCCTTTTCAAAGTTATGAGTGTTAATTTTTACCAGTATAATGTCCAGTTACATCTTGAAAAGGTACAGCAAATAATTCGTGAAGCTGTATACATTTTGTATCTGTAATTGAATGACCTTTTATACTTATGGCCAGAGAAGGAAAAGTTAAAATTTATCAGTAATTTCAGTGAAAATCAACAAAATGTTACCCTGGAATTCTTGTAAGTTATTTATCACTAACTTTTTATACAGTTTACCCCTACTTCTTCAGCTAGACCCCACTCTCCATCCTTGACTATTGCTTATGTAAGCATTTGTAATACTCATTTCAAAATAATTCCGTTAATTGGGAATGGCGTACTTGTGTTTATTTTAAAAGGCTCCAGAAAGTTTCAAAATAACGAAATGTTCAATTTTTACTTTTTTTACATTTTAACAATCTACAGACTTCCCCTTTCAATTGATACATAATTTATTCAAATGGCTCTGAGCACTATGGGACTCAACATCTTAGGTCATCAGTCCCCTAGACTTAGAACTACTTAAACCTAAGGACATCACCCTCATCCATGCCCGAGGCAGGATTCGAACCTGCGACCGTAGCAGCAGCGCGCATAATTTATTCAGTTCAGAAGACTACAACCATTTTAAAAATATTTTTCTGCATGTGTGTGGCCCACTTTGGCGCTGTTAAACTCCTGTCAAATGCTGTACTCACGAATCTACATGCTCATCATGTATGTTTTAGTCATGTGAGAGAAAATAAGTGCAACAAAATAAGTGTTGTGGTTAACCTGTGACAGTTCGGCACATATCGCTCTCTTGATTGTCGTGTGTTTCATGTTTATTTACTCTTTTGTATTCCTGAAAATATTCATAGTGAATTCTGTTCATTGGAGTTTCTGTTTTATTTAAGGATAGTCATGGGTAAACTTAAAGTAACTAGAAGGCTTTTGAGGAAAGGTGAGATGTTGGAAAGCCAAAGGTAGGTAAAAACGATAAAAAAACGTGTGAGCCTATCCTTGCTGCTCATTGCGAAGAAAGTGAGAAAGAAAGTACTTCGCTGAGGAAGCTGGGTTCAGTTAGCGAAAAGTATCAACGTTTTGTGGGCGAATCGGATGTGTATGAAATATTTGATATATCACTTTCCAACGGAAGTTTTGCAAACTAGTATGTATTAAGTATAGTGAAGTCGGTCTGGAACTGCCTATCAAAAATCACATAGGACTTGCCAATAAAAAGGAACTGAAGTGCGGTTAGTGTTCATACATGACCGCCTTTTGGAACAGCGTTCCAATAACTCCAAGTGAAGAAATTGGTAGCAAAATCTATGAACACAACGATAGATTTGTTTATGCCTGGCGTACAGTTTGTAAGAGAGATACTGCAGGCACAGTTTTCTGCAGCATGATGTATCTTCCAAATCCCCCAACCAAGTTTACGAACTGTAATGGTTTTATAAGGTCTAAAGTAGAATATCTCTGTATAGAATATATGAGGAAAGGTGTGGAAGAGGCTGTAATAGAAAACAGTGGTAACAGAGACTTGAGTGCAGCATTTGATGGTACATGGCATAAACGGGGATACACATTTCTTCAAGGAGTAGTATCTGCCACCAGTATGTACATAGAGAAAGTTTCAGATGTAGCAGTAATACAAGAACCTAAATATTGTAGGTGTTGACAAAAAAATAAAGATACACATGAAAATAATTGCACAGCTAACGGTAGTGGCAGCGGTGGAGGAATGGAAGATGCTGGTGTTGCTAGTCTATTTCAACGTTCTGTTGCGTGTGATAAAGTACGATATGTGAATTATCTTTGTGACGGTGATGCTAAAAGTTTAACATATTCAAGAACTGAATTCCTTCGGTGATGATGTTGTAGTGTAGAAATTTGAGTATATTATCGGACACGTACAGAAACTAATGGGAGCAAGACTTCGGCGACTGAAAGCTTCGTAAAAAAACAAAATCTTAGTTATGGTAAAGGACTTGACGGGAAGGGATTGTTAACTGACAGTGTAACTGACAAAATACAGAACTACACTCCTGGAAATGGAAAAAAGAACACATTGACACCGGTGTGTCAGACCCACCATACTTGCTCCGGACACTGCGAGAGGGCTGTACAAGCAATGATCACACGCACGGCACAGCGGAAACACCAGGAACCGCGGTGTTGGCCGTCGAATGGCGCTAGCTGCGCAGCATTTGTGCACCGCCGCCGTCAGTGTCAGCCAGTTTGCCGTGGCATACGGAGCTCCATCGCAGTCTTTAACACTGGTAGCATGCCGCGACAGCGTGGACGTGAACCGTATGTGCAGTTGACGGACTTGAGCGAGGGCGTATAGTGGCCATGCGGGAGGCCGGGTGGGCCTACCGCCGAATTGCTCAACACGTGGGGCGTGAGGTCTCCACAGTACATCGATGTTGTCGCCAGTGGTCGGCGGAAGGTGCACGTGCGCGTCGACCTGGGACCGGACCGCAGCGACGCACGGATGCACGCCAAGACCGTAGGATCCTACGCAGTGCCGTAGGGGACCGCACCGCCACTTCCCAGCAAATTAGGGACATTGTTGCTCCTGGGTTATCGGCGAGGACCATTCGCAACCGTCTCCATGAAGCTGGGCTACGGTCCCGCACACCGTTAGGCCGTCTTCCGCTCACGCCCCAACATCGTGCAGCCCGCCTCCAGTGGTGTCGCGACAGGCGTGAATGGAGGGACGAATGGAGACGTGTCATCTTCAGCGATGAGAGTCGCTTCTGCCTTGGTGCCAATGATGGTCGTATGCGTGTTTGGCGCCGTGCAAGTGAGCGCCACAATCAGGACTGCATACGACCGAGGCACACAGGGCTAACACCCGGCATCATGGTGTGGGGAGCGATCTCCTACACTGGCCGTACACCACTGGTGATCGTCGAGGGGACACTGAATAGTGCACGGTACATCCAAACCGTCATCGAACCCATCGTTCTACCATTCCTAGACCGGCAAGGGAACTTGCTGTTCCAACAGGACAATGCACGTCCGCATGTATCCCGTGCCACCCAACGTGCTCTAGAAGGTGTAAGTCAACTACCCTGGCCAGCAAGATCTCCGGATCTGTCCCCCATTGAGCATGTTTGGGACTGGATGAAGCGTCGTCTCACGCGGTCTGCACGTCCAGCACGAACGCTGGTCCAACTGAGGCGCCACGTGGAAATGGCATGGCAAGCCGTTCCACAGGACTACATCCAGCATCTCTACGATCGTCTCCATGGGAGAATAGCAGCCTGCATTGCTGCGAAAGGTGGATATACACTGTACTAGTGCCGACATGTTCCTGTGGTTCTGTCAGTGTGATCATGTGATGTATCTGACCCCAGGAATGTGTCAATAAAGTTTCCCCTTCCTGGGACAATGAATTCACGGTGTTCTTATTTCAATTTCCAGGAGTGTATTATGGAATTAGGCAAAACACACACAGTGTCGATGAGATTAAGTAGGCTGTCTAGGCTCTTTTTTTTTCATACTTTTTCAGCCGATGAAAGGGCCCGTCATTACTTGTGTCGCAAAGAAGAAAACAGATGGAGAAAGTACAACAAGGAATTGCTAACTGGTGAAGTGTACACTCACAAACATAGTCTGCCTGATGCGGTAATGGAGGTGATAAAACCTATTTTTATTAACTGCAGCTGAACTGTTGAAAGTGTTCATGGAAAAACTCAAAACCCCACTGAAAATATAAGTAGTGTTATATGGTCGAGAATCCCCAAGACTGTGTTTGTTGGTGTGTATGATACTGTTGCTACTCTTAATGAGGACAACGTTGTAAGGTGGGAAGTATTTCGAAATATGGGAATGAAGATGGGTTTCAACATGGTACGAACGATGCTTGCTGTAAACAAGGAACGTCTTCGGGCTGCTGACAATGCTGTAAATAGCCGAGAATTGTACAAACAGTAAACAGGAGTAGGACAAAGAGAAAACTGGAGGAGGAGTTTGCAGAAGACGAAGATAATCCATCCTATCGACCTGGAATGCACTAAAAAGGTAAACCAGACTTTGTAGCCCGATTCCAAAACTTCTATTTTTCCAAACAAATTACATGTTTTCTCAGGACCTACCAAACCAATTTGCTTCGAATTTTCCGGAAATGTTACACAGTCCCTTCTGTGTAACAAAACACAGCCTTTCTTCAGAAACCGAATTTATAAACAAAAAATAACACTAAAAGTAGTGAATTTTCATTACAATAGATCTTTTTTTAAAAAAAAATCCCCGTGTTAAGTTGTAGCCAGTACGCCAATAAATAACCTGTAAAAATTTCAACTTCCTAGCTCGAATACTTTCTGAAAAAAAAGTAATTTAAAAGCGCTTTTTTAACATAGAAAAGATAGGGCTTTCCGGAGTCCCTTAAGAGTAATAATCACCAGTTTCACAGCTGACGAATCAGTGGTTCCGATTTCCGTAAGTACTTGTAACGCTTTCCAGAATAACGGCTTGCTAACGAACAATTATCAGCCATTTTCTACACCTCCTGGAGGTCGCTACTAATGTTAGCGAACTTTTTCAGGGCCTGCAGCTATTATTTCACTACAGAGTCCGATGTTCAAGCACGAATAAAATGGGCACGTCTGTAATAATTAATATTCACGCGGACATGAATTAGAAATCGCGAGCCTGTTATCCTGACAACGGTTTGTGAGTGTACGCATTTTTATTCTCAGATAATTCCCTTTACCACTCGGTCAGAGAGGAAGAGTTATAGTCTCAGACTTTATTCAGCGCATTGGACGACATCTGATCTCATTCAAGGTTGGGAATTCCTGCATTTAAGTACACCGGGTGAAAGTTACTTCACAATTTAATGTACCTTTTTCAGGTAAACTTATCGGACGAAGTATTAGTCACTCTCTTAAAACAGCAGACTGGTCGCTATGGAGCAATAAAGCCCGTGTACAACTTGATCAGCCGATCGTGTGATCCTCCACCACTGACATGGGTCATGACAGTGAAGTGACGTGTGTGAGCAGATCTGTTGTGTGGAATGAGAGCAATGGGATGGTACAACGTGAAGGTATGACAGATTACAAAACGGAAGTTGTCGTGTTGGGACGTACCAACGACCACATCGTGAATGAAATGGCCCTATTTGTTGGCTTATCAATGCAGGCTGTCCAACGTGTCTCAAGGAATGGTGTAACCCTCGCAATCATGTAACACTGTGAAAAAACAGTGGTCGTGAAACGAGCCCAACTGACAAAGATCTGAGACGAGAGTCATGTCTTATCAGTGACTAAGGATTTGAAACCCGACAGGAATTGCTACTATCTGTGAATGCAGGTCCATCTCAACCAGATTACTAGAGAAAATGGTTCAAATGGCTCTGAGCACTATGGGACTTAACCTCTGAGGTCATCAGTCCCCTAGAACTTAGAACTACTTAAACCTAACTAACTTAAGGACATCACACACATCCATGCCCGAGGCAGGATTCGAACCTGCGACCGTAGTGGTCGCTCGGTTGCAGACTTAGAACCGCTCGGCCACCCCGGTCGGCTTACGAGAAAACATTGGAAGTTGTTCCAGACTGGAAGTGGTGTGATATATTACGCTGAGAGTCGAGGGCAAAGTGGTTACGTCTCTTATTATGTTTGTTGTACTATCTGAGAGTCGACCGGAGTTCAGCAGTTGTTTGTGCAAGTTGACTGCCACACTTGCGAACTCAACACGCGAAGGACGCAAAAAAATGGTTCAAATGGCTCTGAGCACTATGGGACTTAACAGCTGTGGTCATCAGTCCCCTAGAACTTAGAACTACTTAAACCTAACTAACCTAAGGACATCACACACATCCATGCCCGAGGCAGGATTCGAACCTGCGACCGTAGCAGTCGCGCGGCGAAGAACGCAGTAAGCAATTCTGTCCTCAGGTAGAATCCAACATAATCTTACAAATGTTAAATTGATAATTATTTACGCTAATGCAGCTTAAGCTTCATTATCCACAAACTGAAATTAAATGCAATTAATATAATTAAAAATGGCCAGGTAACAATCCAAATTATGAGAAAAGAGTATGTTTCTCGTAATGACACCGGGAATCACGGTCACAATGAGACTGCAGTTCGGTGAGCTGGAATCCTCTGGCGACATTTATTTTTCATGGAAAGGGTCACCTGATCGGAATTGTTGCCGGTGGAAATGGTGGAGTGACAAATATGATCTTATAAAAATTACTTCATTTGCTCTGGATCAATAATTTTCAAACTAAAGTTCCATTGATTTATAGTTACTTTCATCCTAAAGTGTAAACAGCAGTATGTGTACAACATTGAAAATTGTTTAATCACCAGGATGTTAATATCCAGATTTATAAACATTGTTTTTGTGCAGAGTGCACTTGAATGTTCTCTGGAAGGGTATAAACTGAGATTCAAATCACTTTCCAAAGTCTGGGCAACTGACAAAAAGGACATGTACGCATATTGGATATTACCGAACTTTGATTCCAGTAAGATAGAGAACTAACGATCAAAATCAATCATACGTTGCGAAACCGGATAGCAAATTGTGAGCTGTGCAGTGCAAAAAAAGCGCAAATGTTAAACATGACACGTACTCACAAACAGCTGAAGGAGTGCCAAGCCTAAGTACGGCATGAATCAGCGACTCTCCAATGACAAGACATAAAGCGTCGCTGTGTGGTCGGCCAAAAATCAACTGCTGACTGTACTCTCGCACACTTTTCAAAATAACCATGGGTGGGGAAGAAATCACAAGGTCTGCCGCAGTGTCAACTGAAAATCTCCCTCTCTCTCCCTGCTGACTGTACTCTCGCACACTTTTCAAAATAACCATAGGTGGGGAAGAAATCACAAGGTCTGCCGCAGTGTCAACTGAAAATCTCCCTCTCTCTCCCTGCTTGCACGGAATACATGCAGAATTTCTTCCTCCAACACTTGTTTTCTCTATCAAGAAATTAAAAGTTGGCAGTGTACTGGCCAATGCCTTATGATTGGGAGAAAGTAGTCTTGACACGAAAATGCATCTCATTTCCCACTCTAGAAACATACCAGTGGATTGTTCTGTGCTTCTGCTTTTAGGACAACGTTTGGGCTTTTTTTTTTTTTTTTTTTTGAAGTCTCTCGAGAGCTCAGATGCCTCGCACTGCGTTGACCGTTGCGTCTAAGGTACTGTGGTCTAAGAGACACCCAAAGCGGCTTACTCAAGCAACGAGTGCTCATGACAGCTCCTGATGGAAAACCTCTCGGGTTTCCACCACTGACCACCCGCCGTCTAAAACTAGCAGGTGGCACATCTCGCCACACTGAAATAGCTGGGAGAAAGACGAGCTAAAACGTGAGACACGAGCCCTTCTCCTCCCTTCAGAAAGTTTACGAGGGTACAAATTAAAATGATTACATATATTATTGCATAGTGACACGTAACAGACCAGTTTCATCACAACAGTTAGAAATTGATACTGAAAGACGTATACCTTCGTGCAATGCTGGCCTATATTTTTTTTTTATTTTTGGATGCAATGGTAATGCATTGGAAATTCTTGAAATTGAAATGAATGCTTTTCTTTAAAAGAGTTGCTTTATATTATAAAAATTATTATTGGGGCATCTTTTTTTTAACAAATTAAATTACAATTAACATACATTATTAAATATGCGCAAGGCTGCTTCTTTACCTTCTACAACAATACTCAGCGTCCAGAATCCTGACCAGAGTCGCGAGCACAGCCCACAGCCGACGCATGCCGACTCCCGCCGACTAGTACGGACTGCCGACTACTGCTCACTCGTTACTACTACTGCCGACACGCGCGGTCAAGCACAGACTAGCAACAGCTAACGATAAACTACTCTCTGGTCAGAAATTCTGTCATGCCTCGCCCATCGCCGGCAATGTATACGTCTTTCAATACATGCTCTGACTAATATGGGACATATAGGAGCATTTTACTGATATTCAGCACACATGCTCACCTTACTGATACCAAATTTGCATGCATACCTAGCTGCTATGGAATACACTAATACATCTGATTGATATTTATATTGTGTCTCACTATGTCGGTTATCCCTCCTGGTTAAGACTGATTATTCCACGAAAATATTAACCATTAAGGTCTACTTACGTGTACAGAAGATCAACTTATGACTCACAATAGCATAAATTTATCATTCTTTAACCAAGAGAGAACACCAGGTAACGTTTCTGAGTGCACAAAGAAAACCTGTCCAATATATTCTACTATTTTCTACATAACCACATGTGAAACGTCCTAACAACCCTGTGGAGTTAAAAGATAATTTTCCACTCACCTGTAATCTTGCTAATAACTTGCTTCAGTCCGGAACAGAAAGCTGAAAGAAAAGTGATGCCGTGCTATGTCTTGTAACAAGTGATCGCACAATGACCTAACTTTGTCGTGGCCACTTGTTTCCTAAAATCTAGCACCTCTTAAAGTAGATTTTCTGTACTAAATCTTTCGCCAATGTAATCTATTAATCTTAAGACAGAAAGTTCGTTTCAATAAAGTAATCGACCTGCGGATATAGATTGCAAATGATGAATGAGTGCAAGATAAATCTTTTCCGACATAGATTAATAAGATCCTAGGTAAGGAAAATATGAATTCGTTATTCCCATGCTTCTGATTTTTACTGAAATTAAATTGAACTAAGTGCACAAATGTTCATTACATCACCATGTAGTGCGCCTCAGGACAAAAGCATTTAGAAGCAAACTCACGACGACTGTACTTATTTAAATTGTTTATTCAAAAAACAGAATGAATAACAGAAGTTAAATAATATACAGGTAATTTTATAAAACACGCCTGCAGGTACTCCATTGCAATCTACACACACGTGCATTACGAAGGCTTCGCCCTTGCAAAGAGATTGACGTCACTAAGTCTATAATGATAAAAGAAATGCAAAGTTTATTCTCTCTCTCTCTCTCTCTGTGTCTCTCTACTTCTGTATCTTGAAAGTTAACCCTAGTGGGCTTGTTAAAATGATTGAAAAATGTTTGCATAATTTTAGTGTTCAAACAACATTTATTATTAAAAAAAGACATAAATTATGCTAAGCAAGTAATTTATTGAATACCGTAAGCAATTAACAGGTTTCTTAAGACTACACTGGACAAGGATCCTGGGTTAGCAAAAACGGCTTAACTCTGGCCCTAAAATTGTGAATAACTCAATCTGAATTGATCTGATGCTGAGCAGACTTTGATTGATCAATTTTACTGGAGTTTATCCATATAGGTGCAGCTGAGAGCAAGTGGCGATTGAGAAGTGTACGCCCCGACAATGCCGGAGCGGCGGTACATTACCCTGTTTGCTTCGTGCTCCGATGCAAATTGCAGCCGGCGAGATGTGTGCGGTGGAGGTGTGACGTGGAGGTGGCACCTGTGAATCGATCGCGGCCATGAAAGAAATGCAAAAATCTCACGGTCTAGCGATCAGGCAGACGGATCGCAATTTACTCTCTGCCACAGCCCTGAAATCACGGTAGATTTCAGTGTGTGACACACCCTTTCGCTGGTCACACCAATTAGGCCCACTTATACGACAGAGTGCCCAAGGATACCAAACGTCAAGACTGGTAAACCAGAAACGAATAAGTGTGCCCTCGGTAAACGAGTAATTTGAGGTCGCACTGTCGGTACAGTAAGAACTTCACCATAGGCTCCCAGTCTCAATTACTCGCAAGTGAATTCTGTCTCAGGACAGGGCCCAAGTACCAACCACACATGCCAGATTAGAAGTGATTACCAGACCAAAGTCCCGCATCTGAGTACTTCACACCATTCCAGAAAAAAATTCCGTTTTCCCGTCAAGTGCACGAATGACACCGCTTTCACCCCGTCTTGAGCCAATCACAGAGCTCTAGAGGCGCTAAATCTCCCCTCCCACACAACATCACACAAACTCATGTCAAACCAGTGCATGAGTTAAGAAATCTGTGCCTCTGAGAAAAAGGAAACCGCCAATTACTGGCCTTTTTTAAGTATTCACAGAGGGGGAAGATTATTTTCTCTGAAGTCAAGTCACTTCCCATGGCAACAAGTGAACAGACACATTCTTAAAGATGTTTATCTAAATCACCTGTGCCTTGGGGTTGTTAGTCCTAGCTATGAGGTGTAATAAAGATTATATATCTAAATATTTCTCAGATGCTGGAGTTTCTTATACAATCGGTGCAGCCGATGGAAGTGGTTCACAAGTCTATTTGCAGTATTGGCTAACAGGAAAACTTGGGAATATTTATTATGCGTGGCTCTGCACACAATGCCTGGTTTATGACTCCACTGTGTGGACACATTCCTTCAAGCCATCGCCCCCAGCCCAGGCTTCAGCTGGCTCCACGGCAGGTATCGTGGCATTGTTCTGCTGGAGACCTGTCTGGACGAGGGGCTGCCCTGTCTACCCTGTATGGCTGTGGGCCTGCCTGGCAAGATTTACTGATGGATGGGCTCGCAGCCAATAGCTTTCAACTCCCAACTGTTTCTATGAGCTAAGAACCATAAAAATACCTCATGCTTTTAGTGCCTTACCAGGCCCCATCAATGTCTGCTCAAGCTGTTAACTTTCTAGAGTCTCACTCAAGGTGCATCAGGTTGTAACAAAGTCTTTAATAATTTTCCATATACGAAAAATAGGTGAGAGAGTAACTGTCCTCTCTCAATCTCTCTCTCTCTCTCTCTCTCTCCCTCTCTCTCTCTCTCTCTCTCTCTCTCTCTCTCTCTCTCTATATATATATATATATATATATATATATATATATATATATATATATATATATATATCACCTGTGCACTTTGAAACTTCTTAAAATGAAATATTTGGGAAGATGAAACTTCTTTATTAAAATTTTATGCTTATATTGCTTAGTGAAGTCGACTATACTGTCTCTTTACTATTCTTTATCATATCAACACTGACTTACTAAATTTGCCCTGACCAACAGAACTCAAACTTTTTCTGTACAGTAATTACTCACAATATTCGACGGTAATGCGATCTGACTGCTTTCAGATCAACTCAAAAGAATGACCCTGAATAAGAAGAAATCCTGACAATTACCTATACATTTCATAAGTCACTTACCTCACAAAAATCTTCATTACCCAAACTACAGCAATGTCGCAAGCACCAAAACTGCCAGCTAATTAAAAGATTATAGCTACTGAAGGCTCTAAATACTGATAGGCATGTGGTTAGCAAAGGAAAGATTTTCTTGCAGAGCGAACAATGTATTTACCTTATTAATGTGACAACCAGTTCAAAAATTATATAATAGTGCATGACATCCCGTTCCAAAAATTATGTAATCATCGACAAATTACATTTCCATGACGGACATACGTCCAGATCGTCCATTCACGCTAGTACTGCAAAACTGCAACACTGCTAATTATTAACGTCTAACCTCCATCACTTCTGATGACTCACTCCCAACTTCCATCACAGCTGGCTGTTCACCTCCAACTGCAAGACCGACCAGCCACAGATAGTCTCTTACAGACTGCGCACAGCGCAGTCAGAGATTTAATACAGAGCGCTACATAGCTCTACCAACATACAAACACACAAAAAGCCTACTTACAACCTGTCCGCTCAAGCTCAATATGGTTTAGAAAATATTAAACAGGCACCTTCAAGCTGTGACGGCATGGTCTGCAGCGTGTTCTGCACACGGGTCTCAGAGCCAGTGACTCCTTTGTTCATGTGTCTCTGTCGAGTCCTGTTCATGAGTGTCCATGGTCACAGATTGCTCATTTCAACTGCCACTTGTCGTACTGAGTCTTACTGACCTACAGTTAACGAGGCCTCATTGACCAATACGAAAGCCTGAATATGCACGAGAAATGAAAAACTGTTTACGAGAAATATAAAGCTCTCTCTCTGCTAGTGCAAGCCAAATATATACAGGATGTTTCCGTAAGAGCCTGCATAACTGTAACAGGACGTAGAGAATGATCCACTGAACAATTTGAGACAGGGAATCTGGAGTCGGAGAAACAAGCAAACCAACTTAAAGAGATGTGGGAGTAAACTTATTCTTTATTTCCTGCAAAGAAAAAAGAAGGACAAGCCTAATTACTAGGAAGTCATGATGCAAGATTTGTTTACTTTACTTGTCTGTAAGGTGGTTCTGTTATATCGTATTTACATTGTCCCATGACAGAACGTGTTATGAATCAGCAACATGGCAGTGCACTGAATCACTTTAATGTGGATGTCTGCACCATAGCAATGTTGAATTTTCTGGTCGCTGGATTGGAAGGGGAGATATTATTCCATGGTCTGCGAGATCACCTGCCCTAAATCCCCTTGATTATTTTCTGTAGCGATATTTAAAGTCACTCAGATGGAATTGGTTGCCAGAACTGTAGCTGCTTGTGATGCGATTCGAGACATAGCAGGGATATTTGTTATGGTGGATCAGGATCTTGTTCGCTGATGTCATGCTCGCACTGAGATTGGTGGCTGTCAGTTTCAGGACATTTCGTAAGATTAGTACAAATGGTCCGTTCACTGTGTCAGTGATGGTATTTGCAGTTAACTGTAACTAATGTAAATAAAAAAGTACACAGTAATGTGATTTTATTTTTATTGTCTCCTTAAGCTGGCTTCTTCAACCCCAAGTTCCCTACCTCGCATTGTTCAGTGGAGCATCCTCTATGTCCTGTTAAATTTTGCACGCTCTTACGCATAAACTATGTATGTGACTTGGTTATAGCACAGACATGTTGAAAGGCTCCCTCTACTACCTCAGTTTAACACTTCGCGCAACGGGTTTATTTGTGGGTCTTTGCATGAATGCCCTAACTTGAGAGCTATGTCAATTCTGCTTGGCCCAATGATTGACATTCAAATATATAGTAAAATAATTAAATAGAATTTCTTTTTTTGACAGATAATAAAATAAAATAATAAAAGGTTTGTCTACTCTTATAGAAAGCATGTACCGACTCAAATTTGAATTTTATATAACAAATGGTTTATTCAGTAAATATTTGAGATAATTATAAGAACAAAAAAAAATTCACTTCTTTAACCAAATCTTAACGCTTCTGATCTTCACACAGCATGAAATTTGCATCAGATTCCACAATGTAAATTAAAACGCATCTGACTTTCTTATTAACATTGTAAAATTTAACGCATCTCACTTTGTATTTAAATTTATCGTTAACGCATCTGACTTTTTTACTAAAACTACAGAATGGTAACTCTTATTACCGCAAATGCCCACTTTTGGACCGGAAGAAAAGGATATTCCACTACTGTATCCGTTAATCAACGTGGACACACAATTAATGCACCAACATATGCACAGGAGGAACGTAAGGATTGATCCGTTAGCAGTTTCGATATTCACCATTCAGTAACAATCTCTACTCAAAATTATCCCACCGAAAACGAAAATTATCACATATAAATTCCGCTCCTATTTCATCACTCACTTTAATAGCTACTATTGTATTGCTGTCTACCCCAGACACAAATTCACACATTGAAATATGAAAACCCTTCCCAACACATACAAAATACACACACTCAAGTTGAACTACGTACTTTGTTGCAGCCAAAGTTCATGGCTACGGTATCAGTCTACTAATCTCTTTCCCCCCTTTGCAACATTAATTAGTCAGAAAATTTCCCCACGTGACTCTACGTTCCAATAAACATGAATAAGCAAGCATTATCTTCACTTGGTTTGCTAAAATTCGACACACGGTTTCACACGAGGTACCACGTGTCCTTAAAAAGGGATCCACGTTACTAAATGTTTCAAGATTGCAGATATGTAAGAAAATTGAAAAATTATAACACTACTTAATTCCACAGGCATATTTCATCTAATAGCACACTTCCTACTTACATGCTATAAGTCCCTAGCACTCGTGCTTCCACTAGTTATAAGATTCTTGATCAGCCCCACATGGTGAGTGCCAGGTGTAAAGCTGAGTAAATTGTCACACGCACTTAAATATTTCATTTTTCCTAATGAAGTTGCTTGCTCAACAAATTAAGATTAAATTACTCACCGCAAAATTGTTATAAAACCCCAAAATTTCGAATTACTATCAAAGAGCAAAGCAACATTTCTACGTCCCCTGCTATTGCACTTTACCTATCTAAATAAATTTCGTTTCCCCAAAATATTAATATTACTTTACGCCTAGCTACAAAAAGAGGGTTGTTCGCCTAATGTGAAACCATTACTCATAAATATAGCACATTTCCCACACTTAAATCGAGCATGGCTCGACCCATCTCAGAAAAGCGTCCTCTCTCGTCCAAGTCGTCAGCAGCAGTTTGGACTCGGAGCCACGCTACTGTTCTGCTCGCCTGACCGCTCATGGTGGGGGCGGCTCCCAACCAACCATCAGCTCAGAATTTCCCCGGTTTAAAGTTGCCGGTCAAACCTCCATTCTACACAATGGGAAAGTTTCCGCGCTTTGCCTCCCAAAGACTGAAACGTAGGTTTTGCAGACTATCCAACCTTCCTACACTTCGCTGCAGCCAAAGGCTGAAGTTTCAGAGCTTCCATAATCACTGCCTGTCGACTAGTTGTTCCCTATCGTACACCTACAATCGTTAAATGTCGTTCGATCCTTATTCTCTCCCCAAACATTCTTCCTGCAATTATTTTCATACATTCATTTTTTCTTCCTCCTGCTGCGGACACAATACGATAAGGGAATATAGGAAACAGTGGGCATTCATAACTTATTCAATCAATAAAAAAACAGTTCGATTTCTCTGGTCATACTTTTATAACTTGGTGTTGGTTTGTAGACACCGACAGTAAGTCTGTGCTAAATAAATTAAATGATATTATTACGATCAATAAATTATATTATCACGATAAATCTCGTGTTCTCAGAAGAAAATTACGATCAACTGCATTAAATATTGTTAAATTATTAGAAATATGATTGAGAGTTGCCATTGCTGAAGACAATGGCCATCTATCGATGTATACCAATATGCATCACGAAAAATCTGATTGTATATTGTTATTGAGTCAGCCTCATATTGCAAGATCTTTTCAACATTGCGAAGGGCTCGACACATGTAGTAGAAATTTGGAATCGTATACCTCGCTAAAGGTACAAAAAGAAGCACACACAGCTGCACATCTTCATTGATCCAGACAGCACAGAAACTGTACTGTAGTTGTCTTGAGACACATACTGTGATTCCATGATTTGCAATTTTGCTTCTCTTTCAAGTGTTCCTGTGGTGAAGCACTGCGATGAAGTAGTGAAGTATTTAACCCATGGTACCGTTCAGGACAGAGATGTTTTGGAGATGTTTGTCGCAGCATGGCTTGGATCCACTGCTTCATGTTACTGTAAACTTCAACCAAGACGTTTATGTCATCATTAAAGGTGAGCATGTATTGACCTTCCTACGAAGTTTTCGTGATGAATATGCTCTGGACACTACCGTCCACCCATATTGACAACACCCATGTTTGCAGCGCAACACACATATATTTCTGGTCTGAGGAACTCTCAGGTTCCCTAACGCACCTCGACTCCCCAATACATCAAGCGACCTCAGTCACATAGGAAATGTCTGGGACCGCTTCTAAAGCTGAGTTTGGCCGCTCTGCATGATCTAATCATGTGGCTTCAGCTGGATACGGCGTACGGGAAACACTTGTATACTCACTTTCTCGCTGAATTGAGACCAATATCGAGGACAGAGACACTGCTAAATGATACTCAAATGGTTCAAATGGCTCTGAGCTCAATGGGACTTAACTTCTAAGGTCATCAGTCCCCTAGAACTTAGAACTACTTAAACCTAACTAACCTAAGGACATCACACACAGCCATGCCCGAGGCAGGATTCGAACCTGCGACCGTAGCAGTCGCGCGGTTCCGGACTGTAGCGCCTTTAACGACTTGGCCACTCTGGCCGGCTACATGGTACTACCGTGCTCTTCAGGGTGCAACTTTTTTTCCAGGTTGCTTATTAAATTTATAACAAATATGATGCAGCTTCCTTGTCTGACGTTGCATGAGAATCAATACTGGGAAGGCAGGCCACCATCACCACATACGCTCTGGCTGTTTGCCCGAATAGTGCAGCACCTGCAATACCGTTTATAGCCCGGAAAGACGAGTTAAGGACGACACTGGAAAGAAGTCTGAGGAAACTGGTACACCAGTTAGCCCTCCAGATTGCTGAATCAGCCACATCTGCTCAGAGAGCTGTGCGCAGCCTCATACTGAAATCTTAAAAAGTAGCTCAAGTACATGCAGTGAAACTACTAATGTTACCGTACAGTATTTAAACAAAAAAGAACAGTTCATGATCAGCTTCTTTGTCATTCAGAGATCATGACAGCCCGTAGCAGTATTTGATCAAGCCTTGAACTACCGTTATTTTGTAAGATTTAAGTCTGAGAACGCGCACCGGTTAGCGAAGAGACACTAATCAACACCAGTATGAAGTGCTAGGTGACAATGATTTTCTCTTACTTCTTTCCAAGGACTGTAGTATATCGTTTAGTTTATTTTTCACTTTTTAATCGACATGCTAACTATCACGAAATCTGAGTAACAGGTTGGTGTGTATGCAACCAGTAGAGTATATGTTACATGGCAGTCTTTTTCTTAAAAACTGTTATGGAAGCTGTTCAGTATTGCAATAGCCATATACAATAAATAAATCTAGTCAGATCAATAACGCTGCATAAATGTGCAAGCAATAATGACAACTGTTAATCTCTGCAATCCTGATTAATTGTACATATCTTTATCTTTTCCTCGTGTACAGTAAAGTTGTAATTATAACATCCTTGGGGCTTTTAGCTGGCTGGTGAGTGGGAAGATTCACTGAGGGAATGGCACTAGTCGTAAGTATGTTTTCTGCTGAAAGCCAATCTCAGGTAGGCAAACAATGGGGGGAGAATGGTCTGCCAGCCCACCACAGCAGGTGTGAAGACAGCTAGTGTACCTTAGAACTCCGTAGTACCTGAAGCAAAGAAAAAAAATCTTTTTAGCATTGATAAAAATATGAAAGCCAGGAAGGAACTACTGCAATCGTCTTCTGTTCTCGTGCATCTTGCCACTACGGCGGCTCTCTTCTGGTACCTTACTGAGTATTCTGGTACCAGAGCCTTTGAAATTTACTAGTAAGTTAGCTCGCTCATGGGGTTGGAGAGAGAAAGCACTCTTGTTTTTCCACCGACCACGGGCGCCGATAACCGCACAGTTGAGCGCCCAACAAACCAAACATCATCATCCACCGACGTGGATGCCGCCTAGTTTTTCATAGTTTTATTGGTTCAGATTCGACAGGAATCTATGCTGAGAACGTTGCCTGTTAGCGTACTTTGGGGTAACATTTCATTTCTCTTTTTATAGATGTGCTTTCTTTGCTACCAAGGTCAAATCTGCTGTTCCGAGGAAGATACTTTGTTCCATTTTAAGGAATTAATATCATTCTTTTATTAAGTTATCTATGAATTTAGGGCATGGCTCACATCACTATCCCACTTATTTAATATTACTAAAGGGTTTAGAGATTATGTGGAGTTCCTTTTTGTTATATTTTTTATGATTTGTGGTGTGCATTCCACGTGGTCTCAAGAAGGCCATACGTAATTACACTACATAAACTTTCGTGTTTATGTCTTGAATAATAATCAAAATAGATTTCGAATTTTCTTCAGTCGTTTTTCGTCCCGAAGTCTCTTTTCAAATATCCAGGATCAGATCACATGCGTTCACATAGCCTTTGTCTGAAATCGTATTTGATGTGAGCAGACTTAAGTGAATAAGTTCCGCTTTCGGTGGAGTTGTTATTTATATAAACCACCATTGGCAGATAACATATTATTTGTCTGGATGCATAATACAGCAAGTGTAAAAGGTCGGCCTGAGGTGCTACGAGAGTTGTGGTAGTTCTGAATGTATTGAGAGTGATTTGTGATCAGTGCATCTTTTTAATTTTTAGGTCATACAATTTCGAGTCAACATCTCCACAGCATGCACTCTCTTTATAGGAAAGATTGCAGTGTACTTTCAGATTGTGCTGAGAAGTTTGGATGCATTGGTTGTAATTATGTCTTATAAAAACGCATGTTCATGATCCCCTATATCTATAGCTGAGCTATCAAAGCCTATCCTTCTTTCGAATATTTCATAAATAGCAGTCGGACTGCATTGCTGTCCATTCATGAGTCAAAACCTTGTATATGAAGGGGAATTTTTTCAGGTTATTAAGAATGAGGTCATGCAAGTTAAGTATTCAGATTAAGTTTCAAAAGGGTGTAGGAAGCTTAAAACGTGTACGTTACACCGTACATATGATCTCTAATCTTCCACTGGTGGTCTGTTTCACTGCAGCCATAGTGGTGATCACTGTGCCTTGTAAGCGCATTTGCAAGTATTGATCGGATTTACTTACATTTTGTTGGAGACATGTTGAATCTCAGTTTTATCTTCGATGAATATAGAAGCTGAAATAATGAACTAAAATTTATGCTATTGCTGGGATTTGAACCTCATTATTTTGTTTACAGGGCAGGCGTATTATCCGTTACACCATTCTGGCATTGGGGCTACATCCCTACCTCGTCTACTGTAGCCCAATGCCCTAACTAACACAAACTTTAGTTCACACCTCTACCCTTCTTGATTTCCCTTTCTTAAATCGTCAGTGTTGCAGAAGCTGTCCAATACTGGAATGGCACCCAAACTTTGTACGTTAGTGAGGGCATGGGACTAGGAAGTATGTGTAGCTGTGGCACGAACAGTACCAGGACGTTGTATTGAATGACAGTTTGCCTTGAAAGTAGGGGATCCGTTTCAAGTCCTTGCCTTGGTGCCAATTTTATTTCATTACTTCAGCTTCTGTCCTTATCGAACATGGCAACTGAGTTGGTTACAGATGTAATGTTTATAATAGCCACTACCAATTACCATCGCCCTTTCACCTAGCGAAGGCAGGATAGTGCAACACGTTATTTTACATATTTATTCATTTAGCGTGTAAATAATACGTGCCTGTGCATAAACTCAAATTGAAAATTACATGTTTGATCCTCTCTAAATACCTTAAAGTGTGGTACAAGATAGTACAAACACCGCTAGATGCAGCTGCTTACTGCGCGTTTAGCTAGAGTAAGACGAAAGGGTTATTGCGAGCCTTCCACGGCGAGAGGAAATATTCTTGTATGTGTGAATGTGATGGACTCACCATCAGTTGTAGGTGTGTCGTTCGAGACATGATCAAGTAGGGAAGCAATAATTTACCAAGATGCCTTAATCTTGTATACCTAAATCTTCAGGTGCCCTGGCATTTGTTTGTTCCAGGGGCACCTGCTTTGTTTCCAGCTTTTTTTATCACTCTTGATGCTGCCATAATTCCCAATATGGTACCTAGGGTACTACTGCTTGCATGTTTGTACCACAGTAAGACCGAAAAATGATGATTAGTCTGAGAGAGAACCCTTTAGTATTGTCTTTATGCTCTTCATGCCCAGCAAATCTACTTTAATTAGCTATAGTATTTCCAGACAACATTGATGCAGTTCACGTCGTTTCGGGAATATCCAGTCAGCTTCCTGTCATACTAGAGATTCGCAGTCGCTGTGAGAGACTTCGAGGAAACAATAGCGCTGCGCACTCAAAAGACAGTTGCGAGGTGCCGGGGCTAGCAGTGTATTTAACACTAAATTCTTCTAGAATCTACATATGTAAATGATTCTCTAAGCCCCCCCCCCCTATTCTAACTCCGACTTTTGCTGTTGCACAAGGATAAAAAAAAAAAAAAACGCGAACTGACTCTAATCAACCCTGCCAGTGGAGTAGAAGAGAGTTTGGCACCTGCAATAATTTAATTTGATAAATAAGTTAAATAAACGAAGGTTTCATTAACATAGTGAGGAATGATAGGGTTGCTCTACCGATTAACAGAATGAAAGTTCTATCCATAATAACAATATGATTTATTAAGACTAAACACAAAACAATAAACAAAAACACATGAAACATTTACAATACATCAAATTTGCTCAAATTGGATACTCAACCAAACACTGTGAATGTGAAGTTGTCCCTAAACTAGATTGTGCCACAAGTTCCTCCAAAAAATCGTAACACAACACACACACAAATGTCATACTCACTAATGTAAATCCACCCGATGATGGAGATTTAAACCTTTGAAACGCGTCATGGAAATAAATAAAACGGTGACTGTTAACAGTAAACTTGTTGTTTCATTTAATGTCAATAACAGTCACAGTAAAGCCTAACCAAAAATGTTCGCATTTAAAGCGAATTCATTTTGCTGACCACTACGTCACCTGGCATGGTGATAGCACAGTTGCTGTTGTGTCTCCCACATAGGCACAGTGAACTTACACGCTATCGGAATTTCACGTCGAGCCCACGGATTCCGGAGAAACAGTGACTGGAAGGTTGGTGGCTGCTAACGAAAATCATACACTCAGCACACGTACTCTGGCCCTGAGATCGGTATTCGCACTGAATCCATCAAGTGCGCCGCAAGTTGACCTATCTCACCGGTACAGCCTGCAATGCTCACCTGAATTCCCACCGCGAATAACGTTGCTGACGTGTATGTGGCTCTGCAGAGGAGATGAGGACACGACCATATCGCTCCAGCTACGTCCCCTGCTAGTCTGCTTACCTGCACAGCGGTCCACCTCAGCTGAAACCCGAAATCAAATCTCCGATACCTTTCCACGAAATCCTGATCCGATTGTTTGACTGCTCGCGCTTACAGTTGGCGAACGAATCCTCTCATAAATATCTCTCTTTCTTCTCTGGCCTGCGAACTATTTCACACTGAGAAGTGTCTTTTGCCAACAAAAAAATTGCAAAAGTACCACGGCCGAATAATTAGGTTTCCTTCCAGAACACAGTCCAACCAGAAACAGTGCGTTGTCTTCAGACGCCAATCAAGTCACACAGCGCTCCTCTGCTACTAAAAGACGTGCGCCCTTACTCTATGTTCGGGACATCACATTTAAACACTCCAATCCCGCGACAGCGCGCCCATAGACTACCCTCACATCTGAGGGCTTTCGAAATGAGGAAAGTAGTACTCAAGAGGCTAGGTCAATGTCAGCCATGATTTTTCAAAAGCGGCCGATGGCGATGTCCAAAGCCACTCTGCAAAGGACTCCTGACTCCAGTCAGAGGTCGTAAACCTGAACAATAGCTAGCGGACTCCTGGAGCACCTCGGAAGTCCTGATTCCACGAATTCTCCGTCTGACGCTTCGCTCTCTCAACAAACTGAAACTCTCGCTGATAGTCCCTGTTTCCTCAGTCTCAGGTCCATTGCTCTGCATCATCCCACAATGCCAGCATTCACCTTTACATTGTTAGAGGTAAGAATATTTAGCTAGGACACCATATACCAGTCACCAGGGTACACACTCGTTAATAAAGTTTTCATAGTAATTCCCATCATTGTCCTTCTAATTATAAAATTGATAGCAGAACGAAATGAAACACGCATGCAGATTCGTCTGCCGTCTTTCCTAGATACTGTTAACGCAAAACTTCATAACAATCAATCTGGAAGAAGAAGTGAAAACATAGTTCTTGTGAGACTGTGAGAGGTGGCATGAGCCCCCTCTCATATTTCTATCTTACGATTTTCCTCTCTAATTGCATGCAGTGAAAAGTCGTTACTCCTTCACACGCGGACTTCCCACGCAGCGTCTCTCGCCACCCGGGTGGTCCGGTGACAGGCGGGCTCTACTGATCTGGAAAGCGTTAAGCCGACGGGTGTGAGGAAGTCGAGTGAATGCTTTGCAGACGCCGACATTGTCAAAAGACACGCCCAGAGGGGTCTGAAGTAGCAGCTGGGCTAGAGGTTCCGTTACTTCGCAGAAACTTAGCGAAAACACTTTCTGGCGGGCTACCAGCGAGGCGTGGGAAGGACTTGTGTACCCAGGCTGTTGTGGCGGGAAAATTTCCGCGCTTTCTGCAAAATAGTAACTGTGATTGGCTTGCTCAGGGCATAGCTCCGTGACGTAGCAAAATCAGCGCAGAAATTGGCGCCAAGAATCTCCATTGGTGGAATGGTAGTGCTCCGGCAATAGAGGGGAATTTTCCGCCGGTTTTCGAGTTGCTGATTGGAACGTTTAACCACGGCCACTGTCGTTGGGGCGGGAATGTTGTGTGTTCGGCCTGTATGGGTGCTCTAGGTGGTCGGCTCTCGCCTTTCGGTCGAGGACGTCGAAGCATTCAGCCATCGCCTCCGGTACGCCAGATCGTGTTCTGGCAATTAAGAAGACAGATTGGTAAGGTATGTCCGCAGCACCGGCAGACAGGGATTTTCCTAGGTGATAATCAGAGCTCAGCAGAGCGCGCCTGTTCGTCACTGTGTCTTCCTACCGTACTGCCGTGATCATGTGCATAGGTCTTGGTGCAATCTCAACAGAGTACTGCAGATGCTCCAGCACACCCTATTGCCGTTGCAACAACGTAGCAACAACACCCGACGTTTAGTCCTATGTGATGTCAGTACTGTGGAATTTGTGAAGTGCTTCGAATATTTCTAACAATGTGATCTAGTGACTCATTCTCAGCACAGTCGTGAACTTTGTGCAATGTGCACGCACAACTTGATGCCCCATGAACCTTGTTTTTTTTCTTAAATTTCTTTCTCTAGTGTTGTTTTTGTAATGTATGTTATACCTTGTATGTGTTTGTGTTTTACACTGTAATTCTTATTACAAATTACTGTATTGTTCTCCACACCATGTTTTTTTTGTATTTTGTATTTATTGTTGTGTGTATGCAAACAGGGTGCCTGAAGTCCCCATATACTGAAGCAGATACCACCACTGTCATTGTGAATGGACCATCAGTTCAGGGAACATTTTGTAAAGGTTATTCTTGCTGCAGGGAGACAGAATGAATCGGAGGTTGTAATTAGATTCTGAAAGCACACAAAGAGATTGTTAACTTAAATAGTATCATGTGTGAGTGAGTTCAGGTTAGTTTAATGATTAAAATTGTTGTAACATCTTGGGCATTTAATTGCGGAGCACTCCAACTCATTGTAAAGAATAAATTGCTCCATATTTGGCTCACATGCCCGGGCCATATTTAGAGCATGGATGTCTGTGTGAATCAGTGTTTGGAAGGGGCTCCCTGGGTATGGATGTGTGATGTGAGTGTTAGTGTTCCATATTAAGAAGGTGAATTTGGCTACATCATAAATAATCCTCCCTCTATGAGCTGCATTTTTCAGTTGCAGTGATTTTTTTTGTAGAGTGCGGCATGTGCAGCCATTTTGCGAGATTGTTCTTGGGCGATTGACTCACTACCTTGCTCCTAAGTGAGCCAACCGCTCACCAATTACAATCTAAAATGGCGTAGGGGCTATGAGAGGTGGCATGAGCCCCCTCTCATATTTCTATCTTACGATTTTCCTCCCTAATTGCATGCAGTGAAAAGTCGCTATTCCTTCACACGCGGTCTTCCCACGCAGCATCTCTCGTCACCCGGGTGGTCCGGTGACAGGCGGGCTCTACTGATCTGGAAAGCGTTAAGCCGACAGGTGTGAGGAAGTCGAGTGAATGCTTTGCAGACGCCGACATTGTCAAAAGACACGCCCGGAGGGGTCTGAAGTAGCGGCTGGGCTAGAGGTTCCGTTACTTCGCAGAAACTTAGCGAAAACACTTTCTGGCGGGCTACCAGCGAGGCGTGGGAAGGACTTGTGTACCCAGGCAGTTGTGGCGGGAAAATTCCTGCGATTTCTGCAAAATAGTAACTGTGATAGGCTTGCTCAGGGCATAGCTCCGTGACGTAGCAAAATCAGCGCAGAAATTGGCGCCAAGAATCTCCATTGGTGGAATGGTAGTGCTCCGGCAATACAGGGGAATTTTCCGCCGGTTTTCGAGTTGCTGATTGGAACGTTTAACCACGGCTACTGTCGTGGGGGCGGTAATGTTGTGTGTTCGGCCTGTACGGGTGCTCTAGGTGGTCGGCTCTCGCCTTTCGGTCGAGGACGTCGAAGCAACCAGCCATCGCCTCCGGTACGCCAGATCGTGTTCTGGCAGTTAAGAAGACAGATTGGTAAGGTATGTCCGCAGCACCAGCAGACAGGGATCTTCCTAGGTGATAATCAGAGCTCAGCAGAGCGCGCCTGTTCGTCTTTTTCTAACTTTGTTCTGTCTTGGGTAGCAGCAATTAACGTTGGGTTGGCTATGTGTTTTCTCTAAGATTTGAGTTGCAAGGAATTGGCTGCACATACAAATATGGCGTCTGGAATATGTTTACAGTTGTGACAGTATACATGTGATGTGTTACGACAGCGAAAGGAACCTGTGACCACTGGAGCCAATGCCACAAGTTCCTCCAAAAAATCGTAACACAACACACGCACAAATGTCATACTAACTAATGTAAATCCACCCGATGACGGAGGTTTAAACCTTTGAAACGCGTCGTGAAAATAAATAAAACTGTGACTGGTAACAGTGAACTTGTTGTATCATTTAAAATGAATTCGCATTGGGGAGGAGGCTGGTTCAAACCAACGTCCGACCCTCGTGTTTTAGACTTTCCGTTATTTCCTTGAATCGCTTCAGGTAAATGCCACGATGGTAATCCAAACGTACCGATGAGCTCGTTGTTTGGACCGCTCTCGCTAATCGACCAACCAACCGAGTTGTCCAAAATAACAAGCAATCATTAGTTTCACACAGACATCGCATTTACTGTACATTTTAATAAGGGTAATAATCATTGTTTTATTGGAACAGATTTGTTTACTTAAAGGAATGAGATTTTCACTCTGCAGCGGAGTGTGCGCTGATATGAAACTTCCTCGCAGATTAAAATTGTAGCCGGACCGAGACTCGAACTCAGGGCCTCTGTCTTCCGCGGGCAAGGGCTCTACCAACTGAGCTACCCAAGCACGACTCACTCCCGGTCCTCACAGCTCTACTTCTACCAGTACCTCGTCTCCTACCTTCCAAACTTTACAGAAGCTCTCCTGCGAACCTTGCAGAACTAGCACTCCTGAAAGAAAGGATATTACGAAGACATAGCTTAGCCACAGCCTGGGGGATGTTTCCAGAATGAGATTTTCACTCTGCAGCGGAGTGTGCGCTGATATGAAACTTCCTAGGAGATTAGAACTCTGTGCCGGACCGGGACTCGAACTCGGGACCTTTGCCTTTCGCGGGCAAGTGCTCTACCAACTGAGCTACCCAAGCACGACTCACGTATGCCCATGCTGTTATAAGAATCGCATTATCCACCTAAATTTGTGTACATGAAAATTAATAAGATAGATCTTAGAGAAGTGGCCCCTACACAGTTAATTTTCTGGGCAGTGAACACAAAACCAGAAAGAGGTGACTTCACATCTGCTTTCCATTAGTAGCACTTTGCTTATGACCGATATGATATTTCTTTACAGTATTATATTCTAGAGTATCTCTTTATCATTTTCAATGTACTGCTATATGAGGCTCATTTTCTTATGATGATGCACTTGTAATTAATTCAAGTTAGCTGCAATATAAACCCTTTAGTTACAGCATGGAAGATGTTGCAGTTCATTTTTTCGCATTTATTGGTGGTAAACTACTGCACTGTAAAATTGTAAAGTGCCTTTACAACACCTTTCATTTTTATGATGCGGATGAAAGGCGAACCACGTTATTTGCAGGTGTCTCTTTTTTCGTAAAAACTAGAATACTCCGCTTCATTTCCAACCAGACATGAAGAAAGCAGCGTCGGAAATAAATGTCTCGTGGAAGTGAGAAGAGCGTGCTTGTTTCGAACTGTTCCCGGCTGTATTTTCTGTCAAACTCGACGTCGACACTAAAGAGCCTCGGAGGAGTTTGCCGGATGAAACATGTGCGGGGCGAGTCGGCGGTCACGCCACGGCGGCGTTTACGGCCGGCCCGTCGCCGGGGCTATTTTTCCGCGTCCGTGGCGTGCCTGTCAGCCGTCCGCCAGCCATCGCCTTTACCCGTCCTGACAGACACATTTATTACCGCCGTTGACGAGCGGCTGGCGTGCCCTACGTGAGGCAGCCAAGGCCGCGCCGCCAACGCCCGCCGCCTGCCGGAGACTCCGGCACGTCCGCGACCACGCGACACTCAGAAGAGCGTCGTCGGCCGTTGCGAGCGGCGAGACGTGCACAGGTGACGCGCATCCGTTCCAGGTGTATGCATTGATGAGGGGTTGAACTGGAAAAAACACACTGAGGATCTCCTGAAACGTTTGAGTTCAGCTACTTATGCTATTAGGGTCATTGCAAAGTTTGGCGATATACATCTGAGTAAATTAGCTTACCACGCCTATTTTCATTCTGTGCTTTCGTATGGCATCATATTCTGGGGTAACTCATCATTGAGTAAAAGAGTGTCCACTGCACAAAAGCGTGTAATCAGAATAACTGCTGGAGCTCATCCAAGATCATCCTGCAGACACTTATTAAAAGAGCTAGAACTTCTTCACTGTAGCCTCACAATATATATATTCTCTTATGAAATTTGTTATTAACAATCCGAACGAATTCAAAACTAATAGCAGTGTACATGGCTACAACATTAGGAGAAAGGATGAACTTCACTACTCAAGGTTAAATCTAACTTTGGCTCAGAAGGGGGTAAATTATGCTGCCACGAAAGTCTTCGGTCACTTACCTAATAGCATCAAAAGTCTGACAGATAGCCATATAGCATTTAAAAGGAAATTAAAAGAATTTCTTAATGGCAACTCCTTCTACTCATTAGATGGATTTTTGGATATAGTAAGTGTGGAATGTCCCAACCTCAAAAAAAAAAAAAAAAAAAAAAAGTGTCATGTAATATTTTGTCTAATGTAATATCTTGTATAGACACCTTTTATTAACCTGACGTGTTCCACATCATTCCAAAGTTGCGAGGTGCTGGGGCTAGCAGTGTATTTAACACTAAATTCTTCTAGAATCTACATATGTAAATGATGCTCTAAGCCCGCCCCCCCCCCCCCTATTCTAACTCCGACTTTTGCTGTTGCACATGGATTATAATAGAAACGCGAACTGACTGTAATCGATCCTGCAAGTGGAGTAGAAAAGAGTTTGGCACCTGCAATAATTTAATTTGATAAATAAGTTAAATAAAGGAAAGTTTCATTAACGTAGTGAGAAATGATAGGGTTGCTCTACCGATTAACAGAATGAAAGTTCTGTCCAAAATAACAGTATGATTTATTAAGACTAAATACAAAATAATAAACAAAAACACATGAAACATTTACAATACATCAAATTGGCTCAAATTGGATACTCAAATAAATGCTGTGAAGGTGAAGTTGTCCCTAAACTAGATTGTGACATTTATGACAAAATGGTATGTGGAGCCAATTCCTTGCCACTCAAGTCTTAAGAGAGACACACAGCCAACCCAGCATTAATTGCTGCTACATTAGTGAGAACTCAGACAATGAACACCCAAGACAGATCAAAGTTAGAAAAGACAAACAGGCGCGCTCTGCTGAGCTCGGATTATCACCTAGCAAAATTGCCTGCTTTGCTGGTGCTGCGGACGTACATTTCCAAGCTGTCTTCTTAACTGCATGGACACGATCTGGCATACCGGAGGCGATGGCTGGTTGCATCAACGTCCCGTCGTGGTGATGATAATGTCGCGAGTATAGCCCGAAACAAATTATCCTGGCCTGCTTGTTCCAGACTAAAGACTTCCTAGCAATACAAATGCGCCTCTGAGGGAGATGAAGAAGGCTCTCCACACAATCACTGACGGTACAGTGATTGATTTTAACAAGCAAAGTCACCCAGTAACTCCGATGCAGTCAACTTTAGCCAAAACTGCTCAAGACAGACAACATAGGCCTCTTGTACACAGAATGCTCAATTGCCAACTGTACTCGGAAAGCTACGTTTAAGTCAATACTTCAGCAACTTTGTCAAACAGTTACAAATAAATAAAAGTATATTAGACAGCCAACGGAAGGCAGGCTGACCAGAGCAGCGAGAGATCAGTCTTGTAACCTACTCCGACCGAAAGGCGAGAGCCGACTCCCCACAAGAGCACCCTTACAAACTGAACACAGAACATTCCCGCCCCCACGACAGTGGCCGTGGTTAACCGTTCCAATCAGCAACTCAAAAGCCGGCGGAAAATTCCACTCTATTGCCGGAGCACCACCATTCCACCAATGGAGATTCTAGGCGCTAATTTCTGCGCCGATTTTGTTACGTCACGGAGCTATGCCCTCAGCAAGCAGATCACAGTTACGATTTTGCAGAAAGCGCGGGAATTTGCCCGCCAAAACTGCCTGGGTACACAAGTCATTCCCATGCCTCGCTGGTAGCCCGCCAGAAAGTGTTTTCGCTAAGTTTCTGCGAAGTAACGGAACCTCTAGCCCAGCCCCTACTTCAGGCCCCTGCGAGCGTGTCTCAACCGCTATTCCACAATGTCGGCGTCTGGAAAGCATTCACTTGACTCCCTCACACCCGTCGGCTTACCCTTTCAAGATCAGCAGAGGCCGCCTGTCCACGGACCACCCGGGTGACGAGAGACGCTGCGTGGGAAGTCCGCGTGAGAAGGAATAGCAACTTTTCATCGCATGCAATTAGAGAGGAAAATCGTAAGATAGAAATATGAGAGGGGGCTCATGCCACCTCTCAAAGTGCCGTATTCATGATCTATGGAACAAGTACTAATCTAATCTAATCTAATCTAATCTAGAGCTGTAGCAGAGAAGAATACGAACACGGCAGAGTGCGGACTAGATATAACCCCCAGCGTAAAAGTGTTCCACAAGGCACAAATAAAGCAGTTTCTGTGAGAGTAACTTGTCATTTTGCCACTACACGATTCATGGTTCACACCATCAGGTGCAGGTCTAGAATTGTTTATTTACATAGCTGGTGTTGGTAAAGAGTACAGATTGCTTTTCAAAGTAGCAGATCAAGAGCGGTGTGGGTTATGTTGTGTCTCTTGCTAATATAAAAAACTGTTTATTTATAAAAAGCCAGATAGCAGTTACAAGAGTCGAGGGGCATGAAAGGGAAGCAGTGGTTGGAAAGGGACTGAGACAGGGCTGTAGGCTCTCCCCGATGTTATTCAATCTGTATATTGAGCAAGCAGTAAAGGAAACAAAAGAAAAATTCGGAGTAGGTATTAAAATCCATGGAGAAGAAATAAGAACTTTGAGGTTCGCGGAGGACATTGTAATTCTGTCAGAGACAGCAAAGGACTTGGAAGCGCAGTTGAACGAAATGGACAGCATCTTGAAAAGAGGATATAAGATGAACATCAACAAAAGCAAAACGAGGATAATGGAATGTAGTCCAATTAAGTCGGGTGATGCTGAGGGAATTAGGTTATGCAATTAGACACTTAAAGTAGTAAAGGAGTTTTGCTATTTGGGGAGCAAAATAACTGATGATGGTCGAAGCAGAGAGGCTATAAAATGTAGACTGGCAATGGTAAGGAATGCGTTTCTGAAGAAGAAAAATTTGTTAACATCAAGTATAGATTTAAGTGTCAGGAAGTCGTTTCTGAAAGTATTTGTATGGAGTGTAGCCATGTATGGAAGTGAAACATGGACGATAAATAGTTTGGACAAGAAGAGAATAGAAGCTTTCGAAATGTGGTGCTACAGAAGAATGCTGAAGATTAGGTGTGTAGATCACGTAAATAACGAGGAGATATTGAACAGAATTTGGGAGAAGAGGAGTTTGTGGCACAACTTGACTAGAAGAAGGGATCGGTTGGTAGCACATATTCTGAGGCATCAAGGGATCACCAATTTAGTATTGGAGGGCAGCGTGGAGGGTAAAAATCGTAGAGGGAAACCAAGAGATGAATACACTAAGCAGATTCAGAAGGATGTAGGTTGCAGTAGGTACTGGGAGATGAAGAAGCTTGCATAGGGTAGAGTAGTATGGACAGCTGCATCAAACTAGTCTCAGGACTAAAGACCACAACAACAACAATATTTAGAAAAGGTATCTTGAGGTTAAAAAAAACATGATTGTCTGACAGTGAACTGTACTTACAGGGACGGTAGACTCTAGTCTCCGCGTGAAGATTATGATGTGGAACATGGATACGCGTAGTGACAAAATAAACAAGTGACTGACGCAGACGCAGTTTTATTTGTATTTATCAACAGTCGCAGCCCTTATAATACCATCCCTCACGGACGAAATATTCGTTCCACAAGATTCTGTGGTCTCAGCCTGTAGTCTCAGCCTGAATACAGATCAAACTCACTAGTCATAAAGACTAAATTGCCACATTATTTTTATATGTGCTAGTATCAGTGAAGGGGGAGGCGTGTTTATAGCGATAAGAAGTGCAATAGTATCGAAGGAAGTTGACGGAGATACGAAATGTGAAATGATTTGGGTGAAGGTCACGGTTAAAGCAGGCTCAGACATGGTAATTGGATGTCTCTATAGGCCGCCTGGCTCAGCAGCTGTTGTGGCTGAGCACCTGAAGGATAATTTGGAAAATATTTCGAGTAGATTTCCCCACCATGTTATAGTTCTGGGTGGAGATTTTAATTTGCCGGATATAGACTGGGAGACTCAGACGTTCATAACGGGTGGCAGGGACAAAGAATCCAGTGAAATTTTTTAAGTGCTTTATCTGAAAACTACCTTGAGCAGTTAAACAGAGAACCGACTCGTGGCGATAACATATTAGACCTACTGGTGACAAACAGACCCGAACTATTTGAAAAAGTTAACTCAGAACAGGGAATCAGCGATCATAAAGCGATTACGGCATCGATGATATCAGCCGTAAATAGGAATATTAAAAAGGGTAGGAAGATTTTTCTGTTTAGAAAAAGTGACAAAAAGCAGATTTCAGAGTACCTGTTGGCTCAACACAAATGTTTTGTCTCAAGTACAGATAGTGTTGAGGATCAGTGGACAAAGTTCAAAACCGTCGTACATAATGCGTTAGATGAGTATGTGCCAAGCAAGATCGTAAGAGATGGAAAAGAGCCACCGTGGTACAACAACCGAGTTAGAAAACTGCTGCGGAAGCAAAGGAAACTTCACAACAAACATAAACATAGCCAAAGCCTTGCAGACAAACAAAAATTACGCGAAGCGAAATGTAGTGTGAGGAGGGCTATGCGAGAGGAGTTCAATGAATTCGAAAGTAAAGTTCTATGTACTTACTTGGCAGAAAATCCTAAGAAATTTTGGTCTTATGTCAAAGCGGTAGGTGGATCAAAACCAAATGTCCAGACACTCTGTGACCAAAATGGTACTGAAACAGAGGATGACAGACTAAAAGCCGAAATACTAAATGTCTTTTTCCAAGAGAGGAAGATTGCACTGTAGTTCTTTCTCTAGATTTTCGCACAGATGACAAAATGCTAGATATCGCAATAGACGACGGAGGGATAGAGAAACAATTAAAATCGCTCAAAAGAGGAAAGGCCTCTGGACCTCATGGGATACCAGTTCAATTTTACACAGAGTACGCGAAGGAACTTGCCCCCCTTCTTGCAGCGGTGTACCGTAGGTCTCTAGAAGAGCGTAGCGTTCCAAAGGATTTGAAAAGGGCACAGGTCATCCCCGTTTTCAAGAAGGAACGTCGAACAGATGTGCTGAACTATAGACCTATATCTCTAACGTCGATCAGTTGTAGAATTTTGGAACACGTATTGTGTTCGAGTATAATGAGTTTTCTGGAGACTAGAAATCTACTCTGTAGGAATCAGCATGGGTTTCGAAAAAGACGGTCATGTGAAACCCAGCTCGCGCTATTCGTCCACGAGACTCAGAGGGCCATAGACACAGGTTCACAGGTAGATGCCGTGTTTCTTGACTTCCGCAAGGCGTTAGATACAGTTCCCCACAATCGTTTAATGAACAAAGTAAGAGCATATGGACTATCAGACCAATTGTGTGATTGGATTGAGGAGTTCCTAGATAACAGGACGCAGCATGTCATTCTCAATGGAGAGAAGTCTTCCGAAGTAAGAGTGATTTCAGGTGTGCCGCAGGAGAGTGTCATAGGACCGTTGCTATTCACAATATACATAAATGACCTGGTGGATGACATCGGAAGTTCACTGAGGCTTTTTGCAGATGATGCTGTGGTGTATCGAGAGGTCGTAACAATGGAAAATTGTACTAAAATGCAGGAGGATCTGCAGCGAATTGATGCATGGGAATGGCAATTGAATCTCAATGTAGACAAATGTAATGTGCTGCGAATACACAGAAAGATAGATCCTTTATCATTTAGCTACAAAATAGCAGGTCAGCAACTAGAAGCAGTTAATACCATAAATTATCTGGGAGTACGCATTAGGTGTGATTTAAAATGGAATGATCATATAATGTTGTTCGTCGGTAGGGCAGATGCCAGACTGAGATTCATTGGAAGAATCCTAAGGAAATGCAATCCGAAAACAAAGGAAGTGGGTTACAGTACGCTTGTTCGCCCACTGCTTGAATACTGCTCAGCAGTGTGGGATCCGTACCAGATAGGGTTGATAGAAGATATAGAGAAGTTCCAACGGATAGCAGCGCGCTTCGTTACAGGATCATTTAGTAATCGCGAAAGCGTTACGGAGATGATAGATGAACTCCAGTGGAAGACTCTGCAGGAGAGACGCTCAGTAGCTCGGTACGGGATTTTGTCAAAGTTTCGAGAACATACCTTCACCGAAGAGTCAAGCAGTATATTGCTCCCTCCTACGTATATCTCGCGAAGAGACCATGAGGATAAAATCAGAGAGATTAGAGCCCACACAGAGGCATACCGACAATCCTTCTTTCCACGAACAATACGAGACTGGAATAGAAGGGAGAACCGATAGAGGTACTCAAGGTACCCTCCGCCACACACCGTCAGGTGGCTTGCGGAGTATGGATTTAGATGTAGATGTAGATGTAGATATCACTGATACCTCTCTCATTTCTCTCAGGCTGAACGCCTCCGTATTCATTACACACTGATGTACAAATTGTACAAATTTAAGGACGAAATGTGTCACTGCCAACTAACATAGCTCGATCAAACTCAGAAGATAAGTGAGGGAAATACACAATGAGATGAACAGGTCACCGCGATTGGTGTTGGTCCCCTGGACATTACAAACTGCGGAGCATGGTTCTTCTGCATCTACATCTACATTTACTTCTACATACATACTTCGCAAGCCACCATATGGTGCGTGGCGTAGGGGTCTCTGTACCATTACTAGTCACTTTCTTTCATTTTACACTCGTAAATAGAACGAGGGAATATGACCGTCCGTCTACCACCACATGAATCCCAATTTTCTTATCTTGTCTTCATGGTTCTTAACACGAAATGTATGTTGACGACAGCAGAATCATTCTGCAGTCGGCTTCAAACCCCTGATATCTAAATTTTCTTAATACTGTCCCTCGAAAAGAACGTCACCTTGTCTTCAGAGATTCCTGAAGTATCTCTCTTACACTTGTGTGTCGTTCGAACATGCCGATAACTAATCTAGCAACCCGCCTCTGAACTTCTTCGATGGCTTCTTTAAATCCGACCTGGTTCGGATCCCAAGCACTTGAGCAGTATTCAAGAATAGGCCTCGCTAACGTCCTACAACAGGTTTCCTCCACGGGTGAACCACACTATTACAAAATTCTCCCAATTAACCGAAGCAGACCATTCGCCTTTTGTACTACAATCCTCACATGCACCTTCTGTTTCATATCGCATTGCAACTTGTAAGATGGCAAGAACTATGCCCCTTACATGAAGTCATTAAAGATCACCTAACTCACGTTGAGCGAAGAGTAGGGCTGAACAAAAATGTCTGACAAGGCACAATGCATCTTGTAGAGGGTGTAGTATGAACGTATTGGAATAATTAATGTCGGGTGATGGTTTCAAAGTAATTCACGTCACATGAAAACTTTGTGGAAACGCATCGCTTTACTGGAGGCTAGTTTATCCCAAGGAAGTATTCTCAGTTGAGCATGGCCATCTGGGGAGCGGCGAAGGGAAGCGACAATAGGCAGCTTAGGACAGCTCAAGCTTTGAGAAAGTGCTAATGGGGCACGGCCTGCAGCTGCCTTGAGATGAGTGACAGTGAGTTGATGGTTGACACCATGCTGGTGTACTGGGAAGCAGATAGAGAACTTGTATGCCTGTTGATAAATGTCCATTGTCCCGTTTTCAGTGAAATATGAGAGAAAGCTTTGCAAAGCTACAGTGGAGCAGTCAACAGAGGCCAGAATATGCATGTTCGTGACTATAGCAACTTCACGGTGAATTCACGGTCCACAGAGTCTGAAGTAAATCAGGTGAAGAGTGACAGAATGAAATACGCTGGCCTCCGATGGGAACTTAGGACCAAGGAATTTGAAGTACTCTCCTGGGAGTCAGAATTCCGGAAAAATTGGTGTTTTGTGCAGAGGCTAACCTTGATGGGTAGCCTGGGAGGAGCTAAATAGCAGAAGTTGAGAGGAAAGGAAATTTTGTGGGAATTTGTTCACTTCCCAGAGCAGGCATTGGTTGGCACTGGAAAGCGATGCATAATTAATGCGACTTGCGCTGCAATTGGTGTAAGTGATTTTGCTGGAGGGGAGACCGAGGTGAAGAGTGGACTGGGAGAAGTCTTAGTGGGAGTCCTCCATTCCCAGCTTGCCTAGAGTGCGCACGTGGCATTCTTTACTCAGCTTGCCCGAGAAAGAGTGAGCATCTCTGCAGTTTAGGACTTATAAAATGGAACGATTGAGCTTGGAGATAAAAAGTTTTGGTTCAGCTATGTACTAAGCAAGATAGCTGGGAGTGAATAGATGAGCGCAGCATTGCAGCACCACGAGGCCGGCCGACGTCCTCACAACGAAGACGCCCCGCCATGCTGAATTTGGTGTTATTGCACCTGCTCTGGTTTGAATTAGGCCACTGATTAATTTGTTGGATCACGTCGGCAAAGTTTCCACGAGGGTTTCATGGGCCATGTATTGGGGAATTCTTCTCGCACTTCGCATTACGCCTGGGTCAGTCGATAGGAATTAATTTTGATTTATCGCGCTTTACTCCACGTAAACGCAATTTATTACCACTGCCTGATAGGAGAGTCATGTAATGTGATGATTGAAGGTCGGGAGTCAAAATAAATTTGTGCTAATTGACTGCATCTGTTTTCAATCAAGTAGTTGAAATCCCAAGTCACTTTCTTAATTAATTTTATGTTCAACATTTGCATGTGGTGTTCAATAGCTGAATATAACATCAATGTGCACCCTTTTTCAATTAGAAGTGATCAATTCTGAATCAATTAATGTCAACACTGCCACCGCAATTCGATCAGGAGACACAGAGCCTTATTACTTTCTTTGCGTTTCCGATATTGCGGCAGTTTTGCACTCTCTGTTGATCTGTTAGTCAATTACCTGGGGTGAACACACGCCAAAATCAGATAAGTGACGGGTGGGGTGTTACAAACTTTACGCTCAGATATTTAAATGGCGTGTCTTAGTCAAGCAGGACACTACTAACGCTGTGTCCGAACATTAGGGGCTTGTCTTACCTAGTTATCAGTATCCACTAAAATTTTTCTACATCTAGAGCTAGTTGCCAGTCATCACACCACCTAGAAATTTTGTCTAAGGAATTTTATGTTGTGGGCAAAGGCCTTGCCGCTGTGGATACACCGGTTCCCATCAGATCCCCGAAGTTAAGTGCTGTCGGTAGTGACCGGCTCTTGCATTTTCCGGGGTGCACTCAGACTCGTGATGCTAACCGAGGAGCTACTCTCGAGCGAATAGTTGCAGCTCCGGTCAAAGAAAACCATCATAACGACCGTTAGAGCGGTGTGCTGACCACACGCCCCTCCTATCCACATCCTCAGCTGAGGATGACACGGCGGTCGGATGGTTCCGATGGGCCACTTGTGGTCTGAAGACGGAGTACTAATCTTGTATTGTCCTACAGTCAGTCAGTTTCGACGCCTTCCTGTACACCACAGCATCATCAGCAGACAACCGTAGATTGCTGCCCACCCTGTCCACTAGATCATTTACTTATATTGGAAATAATAGCGTTCCTCTCACACTTCTCTGGGGCACTCCTGACGATACCCTTGTCACTGATAAACACTCGCCATCGAGGAAGACATACTGGTTACTCTGACGTAAGATGCCTTCGAGCCACTCACATATCTGGGAGACTATTCCATATCTTCATATCTTCTTTAACAGTCTGCAGTGGGACACAGTGTCAAATTGTTTCCTAGTGTGTGTGTGACCACCACGCACGTCAAGGCATTATCTGCAATATGCTCCCATGCTGGCCAGAAGATTGGTAAGAACTTTTTGTGGTAGGGCGTTCCATTCTTCCACTTCTGCGGTTGACAACTGTTAGACGGTCGTTTTCACACATGCGCGTGGTGAAAAACGTCTCCCCAACGCACCCCACAAGTACTCATTGGGATTTATGACGCGGGAACGGACAGGCCAATCCCTCCACCCTGTATCCGCTAACTCCACGTGCACTGTTCGATGCAGTCGCGCACTGTCACACATGAAAATGAAGCTAGGACCGAATGCACCCCTGAAAAGACGCACATGAGGATGAAGTATCAGTCACAATAACGCTGAGTGATAACTTTACCATGTTCAGAGATTTGAAGGTCAGCACATCCATGTATGTTTTCGAAACCCCAAGTCCTGATGTTGTGGTAATTAGAATGTCTAGAAATATGGAACGTTGCTTCATCTGAAAATACTCATTTTTTCAGGTAGTCATAGTCAGCAACTGTGGGAGACGCGAATGTTTGGTTCAAAAATGGCTCTGAGCACTATGGGACTTAACATCTGTGGTCATCAGTACCCTAGAACTTAGAACTATTTAAACCTAACTAACCTAAGGACATCACATACATCCATGCCCCAGGCAGGATTCGAACCTGCGACCGTAGCGGTCACGCGGTTCCAGACTGAAGCGCCTAGAACCGAATGTTTGTGCGCAGAGCTTGGACCATCTGCAGTTTGTATGGAAAAAGGCTTAAAACATTATGGAGAGTTGATTTAGCTTCGAGGAATTCACGTGATGAACGACGAATTGACTTTTGTGATCTGCGTGTAAATGAAGCTGCCACTCTGTCAACACATTCTTGAGACATAGGAGGACGTCGACGTCGATGAAGGTCATTAACACTGGCTTCTTCTTTAAGGTTTTTGAATCACTTAATTATGGCTGTTTTTGGCGGTTATTCCCTACCATACCAGCGTCTCTAATTCCGGAGTAATTATGTCAACGACATTTATTCTGCATACCACATGACACATTGTGCCTTCTACCGACCTTTCGCCATTTTGAAACGCTCCAAGCGAGAACTACAGCAAAGAACAAAGGAAAAGTCTTTTCGAACTTCTAAACGTTTTACAATAAACCACAGTTCTCTAATATTTTCTAGGTTATAAGTTTTGATATGATAGCGTTTTGATGGACACCGCCGGCCGCGGTGGTCGTGCGGTTCTAGGCGCTCCAGTCCGGAGCCGCGCTGCTGCTACGGTCGCAGGTTCGAATCCTGCCTCGGGCATGGATGTGTGTGATGTCCTTAGGTTAGTTAGGTTTAATTAGTTCTAAGTTCTAGGGGACTGATGACCACAGCAGTTGAGTCCCATAGTGCTCAGAGCCATTTTTTGATGGACACCCTGCACTTCAAATTTCTTTTATTTTAAGTATGCTTGAATAAGAAACTTCCTGGCAGATTAAAACTGTGTGCTCGACCGAGACTCGAAGTCGGGACCTTTGCCTTTCGCGGGCAAGTGCTCTACCATGTGAGCTACCGAAGGACGACTCACGCCCGGTACTCACAGCTTTACTTGTGCCAGTATCTCGTCTCCTACCTTCCCAACTTTACAGAAGCTCTCCTGCGAACCTTGCAGAACTAGCACTCCTGAACGAAAGGATATAGCGGAGACATGGTAGAGCACTTGCCCGCGAAAGGCAAAGGTCCCGAGTTCGAGTCTCGGTCGGGCACACAGTTTTAATCTGCCAGGAAGTTTCATATCAGCGCACACTCCGCTGCAGAGTGAAAATCTCATTCTGTGTGCTTGAATATTTTGTAAAAGTTCTCACTGAAAAGCAACACTGTACCACCAACAGCCCACAATAAAGGGAAGAAAAGTACCACGAGTAAGTGCTGTCTACACGATATACATACAGACTTTAGTCAAACTGATAATGGTTCATTCCGGCACTTGTACGCCTCGTCTGGGGCCTAGAGTCATGCCCTTCCGAGTGCTTTTCTAGGTGACGGACTGCAATGACTGTTAGCAAGATGAAAATTATAAGCTCGGCTCGTGAATATGTCAACAGCATGGGGTCGTTGTGCAACACTATGAGCTCAGTTGTTAACAGTATTGAGAAACTGACGTGAACCCTTAGAAGTAAAACTGTAAACTAATTAATTCAACCTACCAAAGCAGTTTTAGTCTACGTCATACTTTAGTTACTCACTTTGTTGTTGTTTTGTTGCGGTCTTCAGTCCAAAGATTGGCTTGCGATCGCTCTCCACGTTAGTCTTGTTTTGTGTCTCTGCTTTATTGCCTCAAGCTACTCGTGATTTCCTTAATTCGATTAAGTGAGAACGTACGAGAAAATACACAGGTGCATCTAACCTAATGTAATGTTTCCTTTTTGAGAGATAATTGAACCAAATTTTGCTCATATTGTCATTATGTTATTGGCTATAATCTGGAATACATTTCAATTTTTTGTCAAGTAGTTTGATCAGGGCGCTGTCGGATACTTTGAGAACACACATTTTCATATGAAAACATTTTCTCAGTGTTACTGTGCTTATCATTTTCAAAATGTCGTCAAGTATTCTGAGCAATTAGGTAAACAAATCCGTATACCAGGTTTATAATATCGGTCTTAGAACACTCGCACCATTTTGTTTTTAAATTGATGTGAATTATATATAGCAATATTTGCTTCAGACATATTTAAATAGATTCGGCAGTAACATAAATTTCATACCACAGGAAGTTATGTTACAGTATTTACATACTTTGTAGCAAATTTCACCTTCTTATCTGCAATGATCCAGAACAAAATGTTACTTAGATTCGGCAGTGATGTAAATTTTATACCACAGGAAGTTGTGTTACAGTATTCACATACTTTGTAGCAAATTTCACCTTCTTATCTGCAATGACTCAGAAGAAAATGTTACTTATACAATGGAAAATGAAAGATATAGGAAATGCAGGAAAAGATTTTATTAGCATTTATTCCAGAAAAAAGTACCTTAGTGCTGGCCATAACCAAGCATTTCGTCTTGACGGTCTTCTTGTGGCTCTTTTTTTCTAGTCTGATCCTTCTGACGTTTCCTTTTGGCAATACCCTTCACTGAAATTTCGGAACTAGCAGGGTCTTTTTCAATAAGTTTTCCCTGAATAATCTGCGTCAGATAATAATCTCATAAGGATCCTGATCCTTCCAGTGTTGCCATCACTGAAAGGCAGACAAGCATAATATCGTGAAATTTTAATAATAGTAGATGAACAATATATATTCTTCGTGCGCATCCTCTAATGGATATGAAGGTGGCATCTTTTCTTTCGGACATGTCCGAAAGAACAGATGCCACCTTCATATCGTTAAGGCTAACCGGCTGACGACCTTCTACAGTGCGGAAGCACACGAATGTCCTGAACTCTTACGGGACTCGGTGGATTGTCTGCCGCGAGTAATGGGTATAATGGTAGGGGCACTACGAATGCAGTGCGCGGACTACAAGTTGAGAATGTGGGTCTCAGGGGGAGCGTGCCGGCGATAAGTCCTTACAGTCGCACTATCCTCTGTGCCCTCGATGGCTCAGTTGGATAGAGCGTCTGCCATGTAAGCGAGAGACATGAGTTAGAACTCCGATCAAGGCACACATTTTTAACGTGTTTCTAAGTTGCTACGGAACTATGAGACGGCAGAAAATTTCAACACAATTTGCATTCATCTGAACCAGCATACTGTTAGTTAAGCCTTGGTCTGAGCCGCGAGGGGTAGCCACTCGGTACGAGACGTCTTGTCACGGTCCGTGCGGCTCCCCCCATTGGAGGTTCGAGTCCTCCGTCGGGCATGCATGTGTTTGCTGTCCTCAGTGTAAGTTAGTTTAAGTTAAATTAAGTAGTGCGTAACCTTAGGGACCGATTACCTCAGCAGTTTGGTCCCTTAAGACTTTACCACAAATTTCCAAATTGCCTTGGTACGACACACTTCCTACCTTTATCAGTTTAACGACTCATTGATGCCTCAGAATTTGACCTGTCAACTTATCTCCACTTTTAGTTAAATTGTGTCATAAAGATATTTTCTCGCAGTCGCAATTCAGTATTCTTCCGCAATACGACGTTTCAAAAGTTTCTACTCTCTCTTTTTTTCCCATTGCTTCTCTTCCTCGTTCACTTGCTAATAATGCTATGATTATACTTTAGGAAATGATTTGATAGTGTATAAATTTATCCATATTCCGTCCCTCCTTAGTTGCTTCAAAATTCAGGAATGTGTCTTTGCAACCAAATGAATGGCAGCATGTTTCTTTTTTCCACACATCTTTTGCTTCTTTTATTTGCGAGGCATCTTCAGTAGCTTGTAATACATGTTTGTCTTTCGTGTGTATTAAACTGGTGCGGAATTTCGTTTTGTATGTGAGTTTTGTTCTCAATAGTAATTTTTTGTTTGTAGTCCACTGTTGCTATTTGATTTTACTCAGGGTCATTTTGCCATTTGCAGGTAGTCTGTGGAGCTGTAGGCACTAGAAAACGGGGTGCCAAGTGGAGAAATCGGAGCATTTCCGTCGTATTCTTCTCTCTGTATTTGGTAGAGGGGTGAGACCTGCGTACGTAGCCAGAAACGTTTGTGCCGTGTATGGGGGCAGTGCCAGTGAACAGAGCACGGCAAGAAAATGCTTTCCTCGTTTTAAGGAGGACCGTTTTGACATTAGGGATACCCCACGTTCGGAAGACCTTCAGGGTTTGATGAAGGCCATTTAAATATAGTAATCCACAATAGTCCACGTCAATGCACTCGAGAACTGCATGCAGTGGGGAAGCTTCAAAAGTAGTGTGTGTGGGTACCTCATGCTCTAAGCCAAAACTACAAAAATATTGGGTGGACATATGTACATCACTGTTTGGTCGTCATCAAGTGGTCGCGAACAACACCGACCATTCTTACCCCGTATCGTTACTGGTGACAAGAAACTGTGACTTTATGTTGACATAAGATAAAGAAAGGAATGGTTGAGCCCAAACAAAGCAGCAACTCCACGTACAAAGACCTGCATCCTTCCATAAAAGATAATGTTACGCATCTGGTGGAACAGCGACGGTGTGATGTACTACGAATTGCTTCACCGAGGTGTAACCATCACCGCTAACACTTACTGCCAACAACTGAGACGTCTTGCAGACGCAGTCCAAGAACAACGACCAGGAACATTGCACGAAGTGATGCTACTCCAAGATAGGCCCTGGCCACATTCTGCTAGACTGACAAAAATTTTGAATTTCCATATACAATGATTCGCGTTCTTGGTATTCTAATTAGTGTATACCTGCTGATCGTGTTTCTTTGGTTTGTCTTTTGCTGTATGTAAATGTGACTAGAGTGTGTTTGAAGTTCTGTAATCAATGTGGAATTCTATTTTATGTAGTATTTGATATCTGTGTGCTGATTTGTTTTTGCATGTTAAAGTGCGTCATTTCACTCTGTTACTCGTGTCATTAGTGTTACTATTGTGTGTTCCCGTGTGTACTGTAGTGTATTTACTGTTTGTGGTTTTTTTTTTGATATTTGAGTTCTCCGCTTGTTTTCATTTTTCTTCAGATGTGTTTTAATTTGTGTTTGAGTCTTTATACAATCATGTAAAATGGAAACGAAATATCAATCATGGAAGAGGACATGAAAATTATTAGAGTGAGCAATTACAACGAAGCGGTCGTGACATTACAGGAAAACTTACACATACAGAGTCCTTACAATGAACATGAAATTAATCAATGATGAAGTCAGGATAATCAATAACTCGCTGATTATATTAACCACTACAGCCATTATAAAAAGAGGTCTAAAGCATAACCAGACTAAATAATAAATGAAACCCTCTCTTTCTCTCCCTCTCTCTCTCTCTCTCTCTCTCTCTCTCTCTCTCTCTCTCTCTCTCCCTCTCCCTCACTCTCACAGCCATGCACACACACATACACACACACACACACACAAGCAAGCAAGCAAAACAACACACTCAGCGCATACACATTACAAATGAACAAACACAAACACAAACTATACATGCACACCACAAATTAAAGACGATGGACAAACACACAATGACTGTTGGCAACACTGAACACTGCTAACTCACACATTGATTACACAGTGAAAAGTGGAAGAAAAGTTTGAAATAAATGTGGTTGAAAAGAAGAAAGCGTAAAACCTGCCGTTTGGAGTATGCAGACCCAGTAAATACATGTTCAGGACGACACTCGAGGATTAAAAACATTAGTAACTTTAAGTAACACCAAATCATAACTTAAATTCACGAAATTTGTACTTCAAAACTTGTTCCCAACCTGAAACACAAGAGAAAAACAAGAGAAAACATGATATACTGACAGGTTTGTAACCACTATAAAGCGCGGTTATTACATTCATTAAATAAACATATATTACATCTCACTAAACATGCTTCACAAATAAAAGAAGTGGAAGGCATATGACAAAAAACAAACTGCCTTTCATTTGGTTGTAAATGTGGAATACACAATCCACTAATTTCAATTTATGTTGAACGTTAACGAAATTCTCTTTCTTCAGAAAAGCTTTCCTCTTTGCTCTTGTCTTCACAAGCCATTTTACTGCTCAGGCTCGTTGCATCAGCTGCAAATTCAAGGTTTCGGCTGACTGCTATAGTCAAACTGAAGAAGGAAGCACTGTACAGTGCTTAATATAGTGTGAAATGTATAGGGCGGATAAAACAAACTGGTCCGGAAAATGTATCATCCATCTTTAAGATAGGCAACCCAACTTGCGTCATCCGCATCCAAGGTTCAGGAAGTTGGATTGCCTATATTAAACGTGCATGATATATTTTCAGGCTATTTTTCTTTAGCCCGCCCTGTGTAACTGCAGTCTGAGTATATTTCTAAGAAAAATTAGATAAAAATATTATTGCCCTGAGCTGCAAGTGAAATACTTCATTTATAAAACCAGTTTCAGTCGTCTGACCGTCGTCAGGTATTCATCAGGTATTCATAGCGTCTTGCTATGCGAAATATTAACTCTTTATCGTCAGAGGGTCAAAACCATAAATCATACACTGAAATCAATCTGTGAGATAGACTGACGACGTAATTTATGTTACGATGCGATAAGAGTGTATAACTCTTGGTTTTCTCACCTTATGGTAATGTTTTTATATTTTGCCCAACATGACACTGTGAATATCCTTATGAATCTGAGGATGGCCATAGCTGAAAGTGGTTATACAAAGAAACTATTTTATCAGCAGCTCAAGGCGTTAATATGATGTTTTTCAAATAATAGTATAAGACGTGTGAGACACCACCTCCTGAAAACACGTTTAAGATTTCGCTAGTAATGTAGGGGACACAGATAAGACATCTTGGCATAGGTGCATGTACGGGGACAGGCAAAATAATGTGAACAGTGGTAGTAATGGGATGGTAAGTTTGACGGTGAACAACGCAGGTAAGGCACGTGTCGCGTTGGACTGTGCGTGTTCAGTACGGACTAGGCATCAGTGCAGGTTGTTTACGAGTAGTACACACTTCGTGTTTGCATTCAGAGGCCGAGGTCGACGTGCAATGAAAGATCTTACACAGTCCCAAAGAGGGCAGACCAACTTCGTGATTGTTTCAAGAGCAACTATTTCAACAGTCATGACAGCCTAGAGAAAACATGGAAGGACAACAGCGTGCAAAACTAATAGTGGGCACAAATCAAAACTAAATGACAGAGATCATCGTACGCTAACACGAATAGTACCAAAACAACACAAAACTGCGGCCGCTAACGTGACTGCAAGGCTCGATAGCCATTTTCGAGACTCCGCAACTATCGACAGAACTCCATAAAGCAAATATTCATGGACGAGCTGCTCTACCGTAACACGGGCTGCTACACCGAAACCATTAGTGACGACAATCAACGCAAAGAAGCGTAAAACCTGGCATCAGAAGCATTAATGCACGACGTCTGAACAGTGGAAACACGTCGTATGATCCGACGAGTCAACGTTTTCGTTATTTCCAACATCGGGCCGGGTTTACGTCTGGAGAACGCCAAAAGAACCCTACAGACCTGCCTATCATGATATTCTGCTGGTCACATCATTAATCTCAAAGGCCATGTTATAGCCAACGGTTATGTGAACATATTAGTTGATCAGGTACACCCCATGATTCAAATGATGTTCGACAACAATGATGCCACATTTTAGGTCGATAATGCACCCATTCGCACAGCCAGGACAGTACAATCGTGGGGTAAGGAGCTTGCAGCTGAACTGCAGCGTCTTTCCTGGCCAACACAGTCCACAGACTTGCACATTATCGAAACCCTTTAGGCGGTTTTGGAGCGCAGACTCCGGAGCAGATTTCCGCCACCCTCGTCACTACAGGAGAAGAGTGGCTTAACATTCCGCTGAAGCCTATGCAATCATTATATGCCAGTATTCCAAGAAGAATCGTATCTGTATTATGAGCGAATGGAGGTCCAACCCCTTATTAATACACCATTCCCAAGCAAGAACAGGAGTTCAAATTATTTTGCATATCCCCTGTACAATCGCACCTGGAGCAGTAACCCGATGATGATGACCCCTCGACATTCCGAATAACCCGTGTTTACGAGCGATCCTGACAGCGACGGCAGTAAAACTTACTGTGACGCTAACGCTTTTGACGTGCTTACCCCGTTAGTGGTGCAGCACTTGATCCGTCAGTAACAGCCGCAGAAGAAAAGCGCTTAAGGCGACGTACCGCTGCAGACCGGTTGCCGGCCGGGCCTATAGGGCGAGCTACCGTGTAGCCGCGCGGACGAGCGCGGCCCACCCTGCAGCCACAATGCCGTCGCCGTCCGCCGCCTTCCAAACACGGCTCGCACTCTCTCCGGCCGGCTGTCCTTATTTACGGACATGACACGGCACTTACATCATAATTTTTGTGGAATTGGACGCGGCGGCGCGGGGGCCCGTCCGAAGTGTATATAATGGGAGAGCCGGGCCTCCCGCCGTGAATACATATGGCGCCATTTGCAGCGGCGGGGCTCGCTTTGTGGCGCTGTATATGGCGGCCGCGGGCCCGTCCGGAATGGTCTCCGCCGGCCGGTTACGCGCGGTACGGCCGCCGTGGCCCTTTTACGCGCGCTCCTCTGACAAGACGAGGCTGCGCTCGCTGTAACTTCACAGCCGTCGTGTCGGGATAATTGGCTGCCGCGAGCCGCCAGCTTCCCGCGCCGACCTGCGGCCGCTGCATGCCCACTGCCGCGGCGAGCTCCTCCGCCACTTGCTGTCCGCAGTGGGCGGCGCTGGCCGGGGATTTCCCCGGTAGCCGCGTGGGCGACGCGCTCCCCGCGGAGCCAATAATTCCCGGCGTCACCGCAGACATCAATATGGCGTAATAACCGCGGGGGGTGTCCGACTGGCCGACTGCTGCTGCGGTCGACGGGAAGACATGGTCGCTGACAGCTCGCGTGTAACGCTACACCGCCAGATGCCGGCTCGTTCGCGAACGGCGAGCGGCTATTTTACGGCACGGGGTTGTGAGTCAGCGCCACGAGTGGCGAGTGACACACCGCATATCCTCTGAAACGCTGCGGTTTTTCCGTCCCTAAATATTATATGCACTGTGGCACATCGCTTCTACGTCTGCTAAGAGAGGGCTTTCGTAGTAGCCCGAAAGCTGTGAGACAAATTCTTCTCCTGGAGGATCTAGAGCATAGACTTTTCTGAGGTCTATAGCAAAGTATGCAGACGCAATAACTGCAGCCCTGTCCAGCCTCTTGATAAAGAGAGAATGATATAGTAAAGTTCAGTCATGGTGTGGAAATTAGCAATTGGGCCTACATAACGAAATGTGTGAGGTCACCCGTATGAGTGTTAAAAGGAATCCGTTAAAACTTCGGTTACACGATAAATCAGTCAAATCTAAAGGCCGTAAATTCAACTAAACACCCAAGAATTAAAATTACGAAAAACTTAAATTTGAAGGAACACATTGAAATATGGGGAAGGCTAACCAAAGACTGCGTTTTATTGGTGGAATACTTAGAAACTCTAACATATCTAATAAGCAGAGAGCCTACACTACGCTTGTCCGTCCTTTTTTAGAATACTGCTGCCCGAGCTGGCCGCTGTGGCCGAGCGGTTCTAGGCGCTTCAGTTCGGAACTGCGCTGCTGCTACAGTCGCAGGTTCGAATCCTGCCTGGGGCCAGGATGTGTGTGATGTCGTTAGGTTAGTAAGATTTAAGTAGTTTTAAGTTCTAGGGGACTAATGACCTCAGAAGTTGAGTCCCATAGTGCTCAGAGCCATTTGAAGCATTTGACACATTCGGCCTGGAATCTCACTGACTGGAGTAGAATTTTCAGTGATGAGTCTCACTTGGAACTGAACCCTGATGGCTAGCGAAGACGTGTATGGAGACGCCCCAGATAGCGGTGGAGTATCAACGTGACTGTTACCCAATATATGACCCGAAAAACAGGAGTGATGGCCGCAGGTGCCATTTCTTTTGATAATAGGATATCTTCGTTTGTCATCCATAGCACTCTAACAGCACAGCGTTACGTCGACGTCTGTTTTTGTTTCCCTTAGTGGCAAGCCATGATAATGGCTGTCGGCATACGGTGAGAGTTTATAATACTTATCTTCGTGCCTGCGACATCCCACGATGGCCAGAAAGATCGCGGAATCTCTCTTCCCGGTTGAGAACATTTGGAGCATTATGGGCAGGGTACTCACACCATCTCGAGGTTTTGACGATCTAACGTGCCATTTGGACGGAATGTGGAACGATATCTCTCAGGAGGAAATCCAAGAACGCTATCAATAAATGCTAGGCCGAATAACTGCCTGCATAAGTGTCAGACATGAACCAAAGTATTATTGACAGGCTCAATTTGTGAAGCACTTTTTCCTGAATAGACCATCAATTTTTTCTTCTGAAAATTCAATCATTTGTTTCTCTGCAAATGTACATCAGATCTACCGATTTCCGCCCTATTCGGATAATTCCTTCGTGGTGTGTTGGTTTTGCTTTTTTTCTTTTTTTTCCAAGCTTATTTATACCAATCCCACTTCCTATTTTCCCGACTATACAGGCTCTTATAATACCTCACCACTCAGTCTTGAGTATCATATACGACCCATCACTAACTTAAAAAAAAAAAAAAAAAAAAAAAAAAAAAAAGGAACGCTTAACAACCTTTCCTTCGTACTTTCATCTCCAGTGACTGCTTCCTACTCTCAACTCTCATCCTTCGGTTCTCCACAATTATCTCGTCCCATCTACCCATTATGTGAAGCTGGTCATCAAACAAGAATCGACATCAGCGTAAACTTCAGCGAGACCACCATGAAGCGGTTAACCATATAAATGCACCCGATACAGCTACTAGCTATCCCTGTTTAATAATGTTATCTTTTATCTCCTTTCAGTGGCTTATAATATTTTTTGTTAAGAATCTGTAGGTTGAAGACCCTGCTGCCAGCGCCCCCCTCCAACCCCCTACCAATGGAAAAGAAATTACAATAAACAAAATAATATGCCAACACATTATGTGTGTGGCTTGTGGAGTAAGGAGTTTCTATCTCTGAAGTTCTGTTCAGAAAGTTCTGCTTAACACCCACGCATGGTTTTCAGAAATGTTCAAATGTGTGTGAAATCTTATGGGACTTAACTGCTAAGGTCATCAGTCCCTAAGCTTACACACTACTTAACCTAAATTATCCTAAGGACAAACACACATACCCCATGCCCGAGGGAGGACTCGAACCTCCGCCACGCATGGTTTTCGTTCACTGAATTCGAAAAAAAACACACTTTCAACAATTTTTTTCATTTATTGAGTCATAGCCACAAATTTATTGAAGAACAATTTCATTTTCCACCTTGGCAGTTATACCACTATCAACTGGAGACAGCTATTTCCCATTTTCAAGAGCGTCCTCCTGTACTCGTAAATTTACACCGGTACCCTTTGTGGGTGTATACAAATGTTCATCTGTCATTCTAATACGTAGCCGCTGCCGTAGTGAATACTAGCGTGAACAATGTTCCACATTGGTCAACGCTTTAAAAGTCATACATTCCACAAAACATTGTACTGTCCGGCTTAATTCAATCTTGTCCACTTTACAGTAAGCAGCTTAAAAGTAAACGGCTATTCAAAGAAATGCCGACAAACAGTCACCACTGCTCAGCCGATTGCATCTATTGATATGTGTAGGGCATGGTGCCTCAGTGTCATAGACGTTTTGTAGGTGTATTTAAAATTATAGTAAACTATGTACTGCAACTCACACATAAATTCAGCTACCCCTAACGCTGTCGTTTTATGCAACCAGCAATGTTATAGCTGGCCTTCATAAATCACGCCGGAGATTTTCATAATTTTTTACTCGTTACGTGTTAGTCCTACAGAAAAGACTAGCGTTGTATTTTGGCAGGAAATTTAACGTGGCTAAATTTTCTACTGGGATACGTTTCCGCTGGAGGCCACTGTTTTCGAGTTTTTCAAGAAAACCGTGCAAAACTGACCTTCAAACGCACTTCCATCCCACACTCACCCCTCACCAGTTACGATTTCTAGTACGTTCTTCGTGACAGTCCCTCCTATCACTGAAACAAAATTTCCAACTACACGGACTTTTCCCAATATTCCACTTTTTTTTAAATCTCTAGTGATTTAGTTCTTACGCCACCAGCATAGTCGGCTATTTCGTTAACATTATTAACTTAAATGTGCCAGTGCTGATAGTGAACGAGAAACGATTTCTTTATATGTTACGCTAAAACTAATTACTTCGAAAATTTGATCCAAACATAACCCTTCAAGCACAGCAGCTCCTTAGGCACAAGGCCTGACAAATACAACGTTGTAATTGTCTATTTTGTGCTTTAAAAAGTCACAAAACTGTTAGGAAAAATTTACACAATAGTCAATTTTACAGTCTCTAACTCGACAAAGTCGATAGCGTAGTAAGACCGGTCAATGAAGACCAAACATTTTCAAATTTGGGAATAATACATGCGGTTGCAAGTATTTATACAGTGGTGAGAGGGAGTGCCATGAACAGAATACTAGAAATCCGGACTTGTGGGGGTTCACTGTAGAATGGAGTCCGTTTCAAAGTCAATTTTGTACGTTTTTGTTGTATAACTCGAAACCTACGATCTCTGGCGAAAACGCATCCCAATAAAAATTTAACTAAATTAAATTTCCTACAAAAAGTCCTGTCCATATTTTCTGTAGTTTGCACGTAGCTAGCGAGAGAATATGAAAATCTCGCGCGTAGTTAATGAAAGCCAGTTATTACACCGAGAGTTGCATAAAACGACAGCAGTAGAGGCAGCTGAATCACCATGTGTAGTCATTTTTACGTCATACCACAGTGTATGTAATTCTGCAAAATGAAGTCAAAACTATAAAAACAAACGATTCAGACATTGAAATTTTAAAAACTTTCACAAATTGTGTGAGCTGCCATACATTATCGCACATGTAACTGCAGACTGGACACTTACTTGCGTTATTTACACCATTCCACTACATGAAACATTCCGATGAAATTCTGCATAAAACTCTTCTGGTTCGTAATTTTGTTTCTTCGTTCAATGTACCGTTCTGCTCTCTTTCAGCATGCTTGTATATTTCCGTTTCCTCGAGTGCATCTATAACTGTTCATCTCTTGCTTGTGCGTAAAAGAATGTGTGTGAAGAATTCTAGAAATTTTTTATAGGTAAGACGGGGAGCGATTTCACCACCCGATTTACAGAGCACATCAGGTTGACAGAAATATAATTACATAGTCGTAACATTCCAAAGAGACCACCTACATTATTGGAGAAGTTACCAATGCCCTACAAATGCTACAAGCAAGCAAGTTTGGATGCACTCGAAAAAATGAAAATATACACCTATGCTGAAAGAAAGCGGGCGAGTACGTTGGTTTTTGCATAATTTTAGCCGACTCTTCCATAAAGTGAAACAGTATTTATGCTGAAAATAAGTGCCCAACAGTCTCCAGTTTGTAGTTTGTTATTATGTGACAATATCAACCTCATCATTTCTGCGTGAGTTTTAAATTTCAATGCTTTAGCATCAAAATACGTTTTTAAAGTTTTTACTTCATTTTGTTAAGCGACTTACTCTATGACATGACGTAATCGTGACCGTATTTGTGTATGTAGGTGGACTACATAAATGATAATAATTTTAAACATATAATATATATATATATATATATATATATATATATATATATATATATGGGGGGGGGAGTGTGGGTGGGTGGGTGGGTTGGTTGTGTGTGTGTCTTAATTAAAAAAAAAAATTCTGTTCTAGCAAGGGAAGAGAGATAGGGCAGGTAGCTGAAATGAGGGAAGGACATTGGGACGGAAGAAGTCCGGCAAGGGAAGAGGGCAACAGTGGCAGCTTCCGTAAGTCTCTGCAGCCTCGGGCTCTCTACCTACAAAAATAAAACTGGCATACGAAATGCTCAGCTGCGTGAGAGTGGCGCATTCTACTGGTTTGTAAGCCAGGTGGGACGGGAACAGCATGCAAACACGCTACTGTGCGAGACTGCTTGGCGACTTCTCTCTGACCTGCCTGCCCACCAACCAGAGCGACGAATGGTGGCGAAAGATCGCCGCCGCAGAGCCCCTGGCTGCTGCGTCCTCTTGAAACGGGTCCAACTGCGGCCGGCGGGCATCGGCCAGTTTTACGGCCGGTCCGGGGGAACGGTACGAGTTTCTCACGTCGTATAAACGTCAGTCGGTGCGTCGCGGCGGAGTCCGCGCCGGTGCCAGCTCGTAATTTAGAGCGCCCATTTAATCCGGGCCGGCCGCCGCCCACCGGCCGCCGTAAGCGCGACACTTTACACGTTTTATAGCCGCGCTCCGGTTATGAGTGGCCGGGTAAACCTGGCAGCCATCCCCGCGAGATTTACATGGGGCGGCTGGCGGCGCGTGGAGGGTCAGCGCGTCCTTCGCAGCGGCGACTCTGCGACGCGGCGGCGGCGGCGCGTGCGGCCGGCAGCAGCCGGCAGGCACACCCCGCGAAGCCACGTCTCTCTGCCTCTGGCGGCAGGTCTCCAGGCACAGCGGACGAGATGGGTTCTCGTATTTATTTCTCCTATTGCTGGAGCGTCAGTGTTTTTAGAGGTTGGATCCGACCCGTCACGACTTCCTCTACTGTGTCGACAATACGAAAACTGTGCCCGGTGAATTTTGCGCCCACACTATAATCTGTGACATTTGCCAACACTATTCCTTTAGGTTATCTGCTTACCAAGTCCCGACCTACCTGCACCCTTAGAGTCTTCGTCCACCGGACGCGATCCCTACGCTTGCAGTGAGCTGCTGAACCGCGTCGGCCGGCCAGAGTGGCCGAGTGGTTCTAGGCGCTACAGTCTGGAACCGCGCTACCGCTACGGTCGCAGGTTCGAATCCTGCCTCGGGCGTGGATGTGTGTGATGTCCTTAGGTTAGTTAGATTTAAGTAGTTCTAAGTTCTAGGGGACTGATGACTTCAGAAGTTAAGTCCCATAGTGCTCAGAGCCATTTGAACCATTTTTTTTTTTTTTTTTGAACCGCGTCGACGCCGCCATGACATACTACGATATGCCCTCTCACTTTCCATACTGAACTTGTTGTAGTTGTTTTAACACGTTCTCTGGACATGGACCCTTTCGAACATGCCTGGGTTAGATTTGAAATGGCTGTTGATGGACGATGTGACCAACCAACCACTCTGAGGGATTTACGCCGAATCGCCGTTGAGGAGTGGGACAATCTGGACCAACATTGCTTTGATGAACTTGCGAATCGTATGCTACGACGAACACAGGCATGCATCAATGCGAGAGAACGTGCTACTGGGTATCAGAGCTACCGATCCGCACAGCAATCTGGACCACCACCTCTGACGGTCTCGCTGTATGGTGGTACAACATGCAATGTGTCGTTTTCATGAGCAATAAAAAGGGCGGAAATGATGTTGATCTTTGTTACAATTTTCTGTACAGGTTCCGGAACTCCCGGAACCGACGTGATGCAAAACGTTTTTTGATGTGTGTATTTTTCAAAACGAACATGAAGGTCAGGTAAATATCCTTAAATTCTAAAAAAAAATCTGCAGTACGGTCTATCTCATTATTGTTTATAAAACGCTGCAAACATGGGAATTAATCCACTTCTCCTCCGTAGTTCATTTTTCTCTTCCAAGAAGAAGAAGAAGCTTCTTTTTGAAGACTGAAACTTCATCAATAAACTGCAAGACAAAGTAGTACTATGTACAGACAAACAAATGATTACAAATTCAAACAAGGCGATGCCACATTAAAGAGAAAGAGCTTCACAAATTAAGGAAGTCAGTAACGCGCTAGTCCATCTCTGGCTCTTGTGCGAGCAGATATTCTGCTTGAGACTGATTGCTAGAGTTGTTGGATGTCCTCAGGGATATCGCACCAAATTATGTCCAGTTGGCGTACTGGATCGTCAAAATCTCGAGATGCCTGGAGCGCCCTGTCCATAATGCTCCAAACGTTCTCAGTTCGGGAGAGGCCCCGCCAGCCAAGGTAGGGTTTGGCAAGCACAAAGACAAGCAAAAGAAACTTTCGTCGTGTGCGAGTAGACATTATCTTGCTGAAATGTAAGCCCAGGATAGCTTGCAATGCAGGGCAATAAAACGGGGACCGCTGTATGGGGCGTCTCCAGACACGTCTTCACTGGTCTCCGAGGGGATCTCATCACTCAAGATCATTCTCCTTCAGTCAATGAGATTCCAGGACGAATGTGCCCGATACAACTGCAAACGGGTTTGGTTGTGTGCAGAGAACACTGGCAGTCTGTGCAAGAGGCACCATGAACTCAGCCTCCATTCTGTGAGACTCCTATTAATGGCACTTGTGGTCACTGAGGCACCAGTTCCACGTTGGTACGATGGTATTGATGAATTCGGGACTCTGAGCGCCTCTCCGACGGCTGGTTGGTCCTTCCGACCTAATGTCTCTTTAGGTCGATCGCTTCCTTCTTGACGTTGTGTTCGGCCTTGATTAAACCATTCCTCCCACCATCGTCAAATAGTGCCACAGTTCATATTCAAATGTCGAACTCCTTGCTGATTACTGCAGCAGGCTCCTTTGAGCCCAACTACATGTCCTATCTCAAATGCCGTTGTTTACGTATATATTTACTATCCAACTGAGTACACGGAATAAAATTCGCGAAGACTTTATGCCGTAGCATCGATATGTCCCCTGTTTTCAATTCCTGCCTGCCACTCGGTGAAACTGCGCTACAGAGTAACGCATTCACCGTCGGCAACCAGAGTTTACGACTTTGCATTTTCCGTCGATACCTGTATGAATATCGATTTATGAGCCGTTTGCGTAACTCCTTGATGGTTCGTCATTTTTTGTTTTGTGTATTAGAGTATATTTCGTCATTGTATATCACATAAATAATCGACCCTTAACAGAAAATCAGTCTCTAGAAATTAATTATGCTTATGTTGATTACATATTCAACAAAACTTCGTATCCCTGTAGGTACTTTCTTTCCCAAGACCCTCTTTCCGATATCGAGAACCGTTCACGAAGTTAGAGGGCTACAGACTTTTACGGCAAATCTCAGAAATCGTGCTAGTTAAAAGTACAGTTAACGAAGTGATGAATGACGAATTGCACATGTTACTATTCGAGTGTTTACGAGACTACAGTGAATTTAAATAACAATGTTCATGCATTATCTGAACATCTTTCATCATTTGCCTCATAACTTGGTATCTCAGCACGTCACCTATCAAACCAGGAGACACATATTTAGACGGTTATAGAGCGACATAAATATTGTTGTAATCACAGAAGCCAATTTATAGCAAAATCCAATTATCTGACTGAAAGAATGAATCATTCCTGCGAAGCTCTTACGCGTATTGAGATTTAACTGCAGGAGGTCTGCGCTCCAGCAATGTAACTAATCGAACTTGTCTGTGGTACATTATTGTAAGGAGAAGGAGGAAAGATTTTTCGTTTTGTTCTGAAACCTTTCACTTCGGAGGAAACATTCATAGGAGCTTTTGTCACCCTGGAACGTTAGGAACATAACTGTACCAGATAAATAGAAAAATGTTGCATATCTTCGGCGCTCTATAAACATTAAATTTGCAACCAGGCGGTATTGCCCCGTTACCTGTGTATAGGTGCATAGCACGTTTTTCGAAAATATTATACAACTTAGAATAAATAAATCCGCTTCAACTTACCTTAAGACTTCGATGAGCTTATTGCTCGGTGGTTTTCTTAAGCTAATTTTAGGATTTCTCTTTTTAAAACCAGAAACCCAGTCCTCCATTTCGGTAATTTTATTGAAATTGTCCTTAAGGTGGATTTTTTTCCGGCAAGGTGAAAGGTAACTCCCTGCTACTGAGCCAGAAGAATGCCATAGAATGATTATGCCAATGAGGCCACACAGGTGACCTTTTTCAGGAATAACACCAGACCTTCTCCCCAAGGAAAGTATACCTGAATTTGGCGTTAATCGATCATGAAATGTAATTCTGGAATAAGATGTTCAGTGATCTGACTGACTTTACTAAGCTTAATGCTCAAATGGTTCAAATGGTTCTGAGCACTATGGGACTTAACACCTGAAGTCATCAGTCCCCTAGAACTTAGAACTACTTAAACCTAACCAACCCAAGGACATCACTCACATCCATGCCCGAAGCAAGATTCGAACCTGCGACCGTAGCGGTCGCGCGGTTCCTGACTGAAGCGCCTAGAACCGCTCGGCCACGCCTAAGCTTAATGTCTTTTGTACGGTTTATTCAGTATATTCAGCCCTTTCTAATTTTCTTTTTGTCTTGTTCTCTGAAAGTAAATATAAGAGTTTACTTAAAGATAAACTATTTTTATTCGGAATTTTAAGGTGCAGAGGAATAGCCCACAGTCTGAAGACATTGCCCCATATTTGTCTGGCGATGTTACTCCATTCAGACTTCGTGGCGGAGACCTGTTTTTAATGGCTTTGCTAATGCTCGAAAAGTTACAAAACTCATGCCAAAAGACGAACTAGAAAGCATACTGTCTAGCTTCATTGTGGTTCTTACAGTGAAAAATACTGAAATACTTACCTCAGTTGAAACATAAACCACATATTAACATCGTATTTGAATAAAAATTAATTTTTACCACTACAATAACACTATCGTTTACAAGAACTTGTCGCCTCTGCATGCTCCTTCAGCACACTCTCCCACTGACTGCGGCGGTACTCAGCTGAGAAAACAAAGCTATCGATATTGCCTGGTGTGCTGATATTGCCCAGGTTTCCCCTACTGTTGTGATTATAGCTTCAACCATCTTGAGATATTTAAAAAATGAGTCTAAAAAATTATATTTTTTCGTATCTTCTGTGCTTCCGTGGAAATGAATTCATATGAATAATGAATATTCTTGAAAACAGAACGTACTGCAGCAGTAATATGTTCTCACGGCACAGAACACTCTTATAGGTACACTACACGTGTCGAGAGAGTCAATGGTTTTATTCTGTGTGCTGTAATGAACCTTGCCTCATCGAAACTTTCGCATATTAATCCAAATGTTCGACTCCGTATAAATTGTGGCCAGACATGGGTTAATTTTTTTTCACTTTAATTATATTTCTCACCTGAAGATATCTCTGAACGTATTCGACTACCACAAAACTAGTTTTTGGTAATATATTTTTTTATTCATGTCGATCCGTTTCGTAAAATCGATATTGTACCATGAAAATTAGTGATCACAATTGTCACCAATGATCAAAAAACAAATTTAAAATGTAATATTGTTATGCTTCAGTTTTCATGCAAACAAAATTTCCAACTTCATTTACAATTTTTCTAATTTTACTATTAGTAATGAAATTGATTTTTTAAAATAAAAGGAAGCTACTATTTTTTATATTGTCATAACCTGAAATCTTTGTTATTATCCATTAAGGCTATAAATCCTCACTTAAATATTTTTTTCAGAAAAAAGATAAACGAAAGCTAGCAACCAATTTGAGTTAAGACCTGAAGAAACGAGCAGCCTTGGTTGCAGTATTAATTATTTTTTTATTTCTTCCCAACGACGCGTTTCAACTTTCCTTAGGCATCTTCAGATACTAAATTTCATAAAAGTGGCGTGACCCCATTTATTGAGATTGAATTACCAAGAAAATATTAAACAAGTTATTGGTATTTGGTAGCGATGGGTACACGGGATACGGCTCAAGAAATATCCCAGCCGTTACATTCCCGTTGTCAAAGCTTTAAAAACACAGGGCACCGTCCTGTAAAATAGAACAAGACAGATGATGACAGAAAGCTATTACCCTATTTTATAGCGCACCGTGCAGATTTCTTAAAACTTTGACAAGGGGCATTTACTTGATGTGGCATTTTATGTGCGCATACCATGTACCCTTTTCTACCAGTATCAGTTAGTTGCTTAATACTTTCTTGTTAATTCAGACTCGCTAAATGGGGTCACGCTACTGTTATGAAATTTTGTATTTCTTCCGTAGGCCAAACCGAAGATGCCTGAATAAAAGTGAAACGCATCATTGGGAAATAATACAAAATTTTAACACTGCAACCAAGATTGTCTGTTTCTTCATATCATAAATACTGGTTGCTGTAGCAACCCCGCTATGAACTGGAAAAAGTTTAAGTTAAGACAATCATGTTCATACTAATTTGGACTATATCCTGTTCTAGAAGATACTCGAAGCTCGGTTCGTAAAATATCTACAGTTATTGCGGCCATGTTGGTCAGAGTGGGTTTAGCAACTATCGAGTTTCTCTGATTGATTATATTCTTTGTATGGTTCAAGCAAGTTGTATAGTGTGTATCTGAAAAGTGTCACGTACGTGATGGTAAATTATGTTTCAAGAACGTGCAAATAAAGGAATAAAATGGTTAAAAACAACACAGTATTCGAGCGACTTGTCATTTAAACGAACCAGGACAAAGTCTTTCCAGGAGGTTATACGGGAACAAGGGAACCGGCCCTGACTCTGAAATCAACTTCGCAAGATGAGTACTATTTAGCTAAAAATAAATACATTTGCTCTCACTATATGTTTTAAATTGTTTAAACTATGAGGTAGTTACTGCAGAGTAATAACCGTGCTTCGTAATATTTGGACTATAAGTAAGAGAGTGCCTTATAGTACACATAACCAAATACCCTTATACATATCTAGGCTTTCATGTTTTTTGTCCAGGAAGTATTCTCCCAGAATTAAACTACAGATAGTTTCAGTCCACCGATTCTGCTTTGGTTTTTGGGAGCTTTCCCTTGGTTTGAAGGTGGTAACACCCTCCCACCCTTTATCCCAACATCACCATGCATCGTGTTATTTGATTGACAAGTCTCTGATTCTCCGTTTGGTCATTACTCTAACAGCCCGCTCTGCCTTACGTATAGGGAATGGAAAATATAAAAAAATAAAGAATATAAATAGTACACATTAATAAGGAAGCAGCAGTTCAAGAAAGATAAAAATCTACGATGATGAAATTTCATTTTTTTATACTTTAATTCTCTTCAGAGTCACCGATGAGGTTATACTCTCATAAAATTAAAGCAACCGATAATTATACACATCATTTTTACATACGTGCATGAGATGCTGCAAAACCCCGCATGTGTGAGGCGAATGAAGTTTACTGAATTAGACATCACAACTCAGACATACCCTTAAGATTCAGTACTGGAAATAATGTGCACAACGGAATTAATACGCTATCAACGGCGTGACTCTAGCAGTGAACCTTAGGTTGGGTAGTTACCATTTCATTAATCAAAAACATGAAGTACGAATGAGCAGGTGCTCATCTTTGTCAGTTGAAATGCAAATTAAATGAACTAGATGGTTTATTAGAAAATCTGCATCAAATTAAACAATTTACAAATACACATAACTTTTGAGTGACCTCGATCTACAGAACTGAGCAACTGAAATCATTATTGAAGCTACCGATCAGGAAAGTAATTGGAACGGGCTGGAATATTATTACTCATTAAGAACTTCAAATTTGAACGTTGCACATGTTCCCTACACAGTGATTAAAATGGCTGGAAAACTGCCAAAAACGTTATGAGCGAGCCCACGGACCTGAGTCTGTGCTGATAGACTGAAATATGCATCCTACGATGTCTGATGAAACTTAAGTACTGGGTTCCATAACATGCTGATGCTGCACTCATGCCGTATAGAACGGGCAGCGTCGCCGTGCGTGGATGTGATTAGGTACAGCAGTGACGGAGACTGCTGTGGAAGCCATAGCCAGCGCGGGCCCAAGATAGAGCGCTCTGCACCAACGATGAAGGTGAAGTCTCTTGGTCTGGAGTCCAAAACCCAGCGTCTTTCTCCGCACGTACCAAGACTCCTTCCACCAAAAATAAATAGCGAGAGCCAATCTCTTAAAAGTTAAAGTCCCTCGCCAACGGCGTGAATATTTCCCGTTTCACGAACTCCCACCTCGAGACGTAAAATCTTGAGCGCCAATCAACGCCAGCTCTTCCCCTTTTTGCAATACTGTGTTTCCAGCCTTTCACCCATTTTACGTCAGTGAGCTCTACAGCTATTAGTATATGTATGGGAGATATTCTGAAAGTAAGGAACGATCGATCGCGGAATAAAAACCATAGTGAAAATTCGATGAAGCTTTGCAGAGCTGTGTTGGGTAGTATCTTTAGTATGTTCATAGGTATCGTCATGTCGCATTTCTCAGTTCTGAGCGCACACTGAGAACCTGAAGAAGCCTAGAAAATAGTGTCTCCCGCCAAGTATGGGTGCCTACCGGGGGACTTCGCCCGATTTCATGCAGCCCACTTAACGTAACTGTCAAGCTGTTCCTTCTTCATAACAGTTCCCGGCCCGACACAGAAGGGAAAATGAGGACTCTTCTGCAGCGTTTTCGATGGGAAGTGTTTCATCATCCACCATATAGCCCGGACTTGGCTCCCTCCCATTTTCATTTCCGCTCAAATGAAGCGCTGGCTATGAAGACAAAATTTTGGCACAGACAACGAGCTGCAGTTCAGCGTAGAAAATTGTCGGAAAATATAGGAGGCTGCATTCTCCGACGAGGGTATTGGAAAGTTGATACAACACTAAGACAAATGTCTAAATCGGAACTGCCACTATGTAGAGAAATAGCTGGATGGTCTCCTAACTGTTACAAATAAAACGATTTTGATTTTTCACTGTGGCTTCCATTTCACGACCGATCGTTCTCCCTCATACAATTAAATGATTTTCTTGCACTGTAGACCACTCAAGTTGCCTAGCAAGACTAGGCGAAACATGTTTAGTACCACAAATAAAACATTCAGCTGCAAAATGTAGAATATTTTACCTATGTGATGAAAGACAATTTTTTTTAACTTTAAGCGTAAACAACGTACTGATGATCTGACGTAGCTTTCATAAAAGTTGCCAACAGGTTACTTGAAAGGTTTCTGAGGTCAAACTGTGCAGTACTGCATAAATAAACTAAAATCCATGCAATGAAGGCTTTCTTGGTCGGTACTTACGATAATCCTGGTGTTTGATTTATGGGCATAAGGACGTGATACAAGGCATAGTTCTCTTCCTAACATTTCGTCTTCCACTGCTGGAGACGTCATGAGAGGCTTTAACGGCTCAGAAAGCTCAGCAAGCCGAACTGTTTATGTGTATTGTGTATCAACGTAACGGTTGGTTCGTCACGTCATCAGACGGATGCCCTACATCGTACAGTCGAGTCGACATATTGTATGGAGTTTGTAGTGCGTAAGAGTTGGCGGTGTTTGCTTTATTTAGCACTAAGTCCCACAACATGTCTAATTTCGATACTTTAAGGGGATATGGACTCATGGAGTCACTTAATAGAAGATGATATCTGTTCTACAGGCGGTTCCATTTTCATCGCAATGCATTGCAACAGTTACTCCTCTAAGAATAGCGTTAAACTGTGAGAACAAAATAAAGGAACAATTTTTTACGGTGGGGGTGACAGATAGGTCCGCTCATACTGTGGCGTGCTGGTTGTTTTCGAGAAGGAACTAGCGGAGGATATAATCTGAGGTGTGTAATATGACGTTTACTGCTGTGCATTTATTTCTCTCCTGAACATTCTGATCTTACCTTTATATCTTGTCTTGGAGAAGTAACGAACGACAGACATATAGCAACAGATGTTGCGCGGTTTTGTCGGCGCAAAACTTGGCTGTAGCGGTTCGGACATACATTTCTCGTAACGCCGCTCCGCCTAGCGGGTCTGCACGCGCTGTGGCCGCGACGTGGGCGTTTTAGAGCCCTTGTACTCCAGCAGGCGGGCTTGTAGGCCAGTAGAGAAATGCCGTGTCGCCGTTGTAAACTTTCGCCACTTTGAGTCACGTTTCAGTTTTTCGCTGTCTCCCGAGACACTATAGCAGCAACTCAGTATACCTCCACCCTACGTTCCGAGGCAATATTCGGAGAGAGAACCGACATGAAACCTCACTGGACAGCGAACGACGCTTTAATGAACCCATGTTTATTCTAGCATCTGACCAGCGCTACATTCGTTGTTTATTCCGTTTGTCGAAGCAGCATAGGTTCTGGATAAGACCTATAGTTGTAACTGTTACTACAATGGTACGCGGTCAGTGTAGAGATCGAAGCTGCACGATAAACTTTTTTAACTGCTTACATATTTTGTTTCCCATTCACTATTTTTAATTTCTGCTGTTATTCTGATTTTACTATCTCGTCTCTGTTCCTTGAAGGTATATGGGATGTGTCCCAATAGTTTCAAAAAGACAGCCACGATTTTTATCATCAACAATTTAGCATTATACGTGCTTACAATATTATCAATCTTAAGGTTTGGAGGAAGCGCTTATTAACATAATAATTATCGTTATTTAATGTATTTAATGTACAACACACAAACGAGAGAAATATTACCAGTAGTTACGCGTTTCGGTTGTCAAGTTTCCGATCATGTGGCTGTCTGCATTCTGCCCTAAATACACACGCACTTATGTTCAGTATAGCCAAGTGCTCCTTTCCTATACTGGTAGCGCCAAATCAGCTGCCTTCCCATACACAGCTCCTTCTGTAACCAAGTACAACGTTCTGACTTACCACACTGAGCCATCAGCCATTCCATAATATTCCAGACACATTACTAGGGACATGTAGAAGCAACCTAACAATAATTATCTGTGCAAACTGATCACATTCATCAAATTACTACTGCTAAACTCAAGTAAGCTCCATGAACCCGTTACTGCTCTCTGCCATTTGTACTAGTAGAATAAGCTATAAGGTGGAAGAATAAATGAAGGTCAACTTCGCATCTTACATAAGAGCTTTATACATCGTAAGGGGAAGGTATATGTGATACTTAACTTACATCAGCAGTAATGAGCAGATTTGCCTATAAGTATGTAATGCAAAAGGGATGACACTCAATCGACGGTATTATCACACCGCTTCTTGTGGTGTCACCGCCAGACACCACACTTGCTAGCCTTTAAATCGCCTGCGGTCCGCTAGTATACGTCGGACCCGCGTGTCGCCACTGTCAGTGATTGCACACCGAGCGCCGCCACACGGCAGGTCTAGAGAGACGTCCTAGCACTCGCCCCAGTTGTACAGCCGACCTTGCTAGAGATGGAACTGACAAATAGCGCTCTCATTTGCCGAGACGATAGTTAGCATAGCCTTCAGCTACGTCAATTGCTACGACCTAGCAAGGCGCCAGTATCATTTAATATTTATCTATGGATGCCTGTACCGTCAGACCGATGTTCTCCAATTGTGGATTAAAGTTAAGTATTCCAAGAGCTTCGTACTTTATTTATTAGACTCAACTCCTTTAACTGTTCCAGACCTCACGCCAGTCTGCGTGAGCTTAAGCGCGTGCATTTCGGCCTTCTTTAGCAACACGGTGCTGGCTCTTCTGCCAACACACCACTTCTATATAAGCATGTCAATGAGCATAAGGTGAAACAAGCAGCAAGAGGAAACGTTTTGTGTGGAAACGGGCACAGGCAGAAGCAGAGGCCACAACACGGGAGGCACCAGCAAAATCTCTTAGGGGTCGTCCTGTAGCGGGAGTCAGTGACTGGACAGGTGATGCATACTGGAGAGCCAGTAATGGGCCTCCAGAAGTAGGACAGAAAGAAGCTTTATAAAACTGCGTTTCGGAATTCCAAATGGATACGAACAAAACCAATGAAGCAGTTGAACACGTGAACAACGAATGGTACACCTGTGATGTACGCATGCAATGTTTAGGCATCTGGAGTGGGCACAAAAGGTCCGATAAGCGGAAACGAACTAGGAAAGAGTAAAGTGCCGAGATTTCGAAGCAGTTTAATGGCAGAGCCCTTGCAATTGGCAGGGAGAGTTTCCACACAAATAAGAGGAACACTCCTATTGATCGAAAAAAGCCGTGACGTGGAGAACGAAAGAACCCAGGTGGGGAAACAGTTCGGCTACATGAAAGACAAGAGCGAAATTTTCAGGGACTCGTCTCTGAACTGGCGTCAAGTCCAGCACGGGGTGCATAACGCCCTGTACGATGCAGAAGAGAAATTAGTGTGAACACTGCAGCTGACATTCAGCTAGATATTAGCTGTAGCGACGTTGAGCTCCAACTGTGGAGAAACGAACCAGTCAGTTAGTTAATTGTTCTTGCGAGGACTCAGAGGGAATTTTAATATGCACGTTGCTCCAGCCTTGTGCGTGCATATCGCCATAGTCCGAGACTAGGGATGAGTACACGTTTTCTCACATAACGAGAAACATATGGAGAGATTCTGCTAAAAAAAAAATCAGCATAGGCTTAATTAGTTTTTATAGGAATTTCAGAGGACGAGAGCAGCAATGCAGACGACGACTCATCGCAGCTAAGGTAAATACCGCGAGCAGAGGTGTAAACTTGTTGTTCAAAATGTTTAAATGTGTGTGAAATGTTATGGGACTTAACTGCTAACGTCATCAGTCCCTAAGCTTACACACTACTTAACCTAAATTATCCTAAGGACAAACACACATAGGAGGGAGGACTCGAACCTCCGCCGGGACCAGCCGCACGTAAACTTGTTCGTTCACCGTCTTGTGTCCACTGTAAACTCGAGCGACCTTGGTTAATCTTTTGCGGAACTTGTCACAAAACTAACCATCTTCTGTAGACTTGATTGTCATCCTAAATTGTACCAAACTTTGAACCAGAATTGGATGATTTATAGTAGTACTGGCCAACATCATGACGTAGTCATAAAAGTAATTTTGTAAAGAAACTTCTAGTTAAAATTTACCATTGTTGTGTTTAGGATTATTTCACTTTCTAAGGACGATATGCGTTCGTTTGATAACTGTCGTAACATTGTCACATTGTAAACTGTGTTAATGCGTGTATTTCTGTGATAACATTGCAACCTTAAACCAAAAATATTTACGGCTTACACAGTTGTTGTTTTGACCTACAAAACCATACAAAGCACATCATCAAATGTATCTGCGTGAAGTTAAATTTTAGGTTATTTAAGTAGGTCAAGCTTTCTTCCTTTCTTTGTTGTGTGCATCATCTCTAAATCTTCTTCTATGCTTTGTTGCGAGAGAGCTCACATATTTGGCTACTGCAGATTTGCTGTAATAGTCCAGTCTGAAAGTGTCCATGGGCTCTATACACTTCATCTTAATTTTTCTTCCCGTCTGCCCTATACATCTCGTGTAACGTGACGCACGCTATTTTTATACACCCACTTGTTCTAATCTACTTTTCTTCTTCCAACCTCTTGTCTTAAACTGTGTCTAAATTTTTCACTTTGAATGCCAACTAGGCAAAGTGTGGCTTAAATATATTCGTCTATTTCTCTGATATGTTCCCAAAACATGGCACTGTAGCGATATTCTTATATATAGCTATTTACCTTTCGTATCTCCTCTTCCCCCTGTGTGTTAGACGATTTACCATACATCACATCTCTTGTTTAGTAATGTTTAAATCATTTAATCTATCTGCTACACACATAAGTACCCTAGTTGCTCTGAGCACTGAACTTCCAAAAGCCGCTTATAAAATTCGTAGGTGACATAACTGGTTAGCAATCATGGTGTCTTTTCCTGTACTCTTTTTAATGACCTTAAAGGCATAGGCTATATCTTGCCTTATTATCTAAAGGTCCAGGAACTGAATATGATTATTGATTTCGAGCCCTATAATCAATTTTCTTGTGGAACAAATTAAATTTATTTACTGTTTTGTCGATGTCATCCTCATTTCCATCTACGAGTAACAACATAGCGTTTGTATATACTATCTTTTCCATTAAAGAATCGTCAGACTTAAAAACATTCTGTTCTATATACACTCCTGGAAATGGAAAAAAGAACACATTGACACCGGTGTGTCAGACCCACCATACTTGCTCCGGACACTGCGAGAGGGCTGTACAAGCAATGATCACACGCACGGCACAGCGGACACACCACGAACCGCGGTGTTGGCCGTCGAATGGCGCTAGCTGCGCAGCATTTGTGCACCGCCGCCGTCAGTGTCAGCCAGTTTGCCGTGGCATACGGAGCTCCATCGCAGTCTTTAACACTGGTAGCATGCCGCGACAGCATGGACGTGAACCGTATGTGCAGTTGACGGACTTTGAGCGAGGGCGTATAGTGGGCATGCGGGAGGCCGGGTGGACGTACCGCCGAATTGCTCAACACGTGGGGCGTGAGGTCTCCACAGTACATCGATGTTGTCGCCAGTGGTCGGCGGAAGGTGCATGTGCCCGTCGACCTGGGACCGGACCGCAGCGACGCACGGATGCACGCCAAGACCGTAGGATCCTACGCAGTGCCGTAGGGGACCGCACCGTCACTTCCCAGCAAATTAGGGACACTGTTGCTCCTGGGGTATCGGCGAGGACCATTCGCAACCGTCTCCATGAAGCTGGGCTACGGTCCCGCACACCGTTAGGCCGTCTTCCGCTCACGCCCCAACATCGTGCAGCCCGCCTCCAGTGGTGTCGCGACAGGCGTGAATGGAGGGACGAATGGAGACGTGTCGTCTTCAGCGATGAGAGTCGCTTCTGCCTTGGTGCCAATGATGGTCGTATGCGTGTTTGGCGCCGTGCAGGTGAGCGCCACAATGAGGACTGCATACGACCGAGGCACACAGGGCCAACACTCGGCGTCATGGTGTGGGGAGCGATCTCCTGCACTGCCCGTACACCACTGGTGATCGTCGAGGGGACACTGAATAGTGCACGGTACATCCAAACCGTCATCGAACCCATCGTTCTACCATTCCTAGACCGGCAAGGGAACTTGCTGTTCCAACAGGACAATGCACGTCCGCATGTATCCCGTGCCACCCAACGTGCTCTAGAAGGTGTAAGTCAACTACCCTGGCCAGCAAGATTTCCGGATCTGTCCCCCATTGAGCATGTTTGGGACTGGATGAAGCGTCGTCTCACGCGGTCTGCACGTCCAGCACGAACGCTGGTCCAACTGAGGCGCCAGGTGGAAATGGCATGGCAAGCCGTTCCACAGGACTACATCCAGCATCTCTACGATCGTCTCCATGGGAGAATAGCAGCCTGCATTGCTGCGAAAGGTGGATATACACTGTACTAGTGCCGACATTGTGCATGCTCTGTTGCCTGTGTCTATGTGCCTGTGGTTCGGTCAGTGTGATCATGTGATGTATCTGACCCCAGGAATGTGTCAATAAAGTTTCTCCTTCCTGGGACAATGAATTCACGGTGTTCTTATTTCAATTTCCAGGAGTGTATATAACTGGGACCTGTGTACGTATATTTGACTTTGTAGCCAAAACTATTCACTGCAGACCCACAGCGTTTATGCATGGGAGTAGCCGTAAGTCTCGCGTTGTGCACTATGGTGTTTTGGTCGCGGTGGGTGGAAGTGGGTGGTTGTGGGTGGCAAAAATTGTAATGCTCACATACTTAAGAGTCGGCGCTGCTAACACAAATTGCGTGGTATAAAATCGTAAATCTCCGAAAGTTTTTCGCCGATTACTTTGAAATTTTGACACAGCTTTGTATTCTCATACGGGAATATTTATTTACCTATTTCTTAATAAATGAAAAAATATGTATAATGTATGTATGAATATAAACATGCACGTATCTGAATGCTAAGTGTTGTTTCACAGTAATCGGTGAAGATCATTTGGATTGTGCCTAATGCGAGACTTAAGGTTGCTCCCATGTATCCATGTATAAACGACAAAACGCCAGTGGCCTGCAGTGAATAGTTTTGGGTGCAAAGTAATATATAACATTTCCCCTTCACACACACACACACACACATATATATATATATGAAGGGGAAATGTTATCACCAAAAATCACCAAAAGTTCTTAACCGATTTACTGTAAATTTTTACACAATACTCAAAAGAAAATCCACGTGACACAGGACATATACTTATAGTGTAGATAATATACAAATATATAAAAAATTACGATAGAAAAAAGTTGTTAGCAAACAGGATAGTGGTATTTATGACTTGTTAATCTATGATTAGAACATTACCACAGAATATGAATTTTCTATAACAGTAAACAAGGCTCAAAGTCAGAGAGAGGGAGGAAGACGGGATAGAAAAAAAGAATGGGTGGAAATGGAGATAGGAAGTGGCAAGCTACAGATGGGCAGGGAGAGAGGACAGGAAAAAATGTAAAGAAAAAAAAAGGAAGTTGGAGAAGATGGACATAGATGATGGGGAGGAAGTGCTGTACAGAGAGAGGGGAGAAAGAGAGGGGCAGAAGGACAAGATGGACAGAGAAGGTGGGGAGGTGGGGAGGAAGTGTTGGACAGAGAGAGTGTCAGGAAGGAATGGAAAGACATGAGGGAGGAGGAGATCAACAAAGAGAGGGGGAGAAGGTGATGGACAGAGATAGGGAGGAGGAGGAGGAGATGGAGAAAGAGAGGGAGAGGAGGAGATGGCTGGGACAGGCGACAGAAGGAGATAGGGATCTGAATCCAACTCCAAATCTTAGAATTCCTTCTTTCTTTCTTTTCCATTTAACCAGACTGAGCCATAGCAAAGCGTGGCCGAAAGCAGCTTGTGACTCTCAAAAATTTCCTCCATTGTGTCCGAAACGCTCGATTCGATACACAGTCCATATTTCTGGGTACAAGATTTTCTGTTAAACGACGAATAGTTGAGTCAGTGATAGCCCGCAGCAGCTCTTCTTATGCTTCAGTAAGCACTTACTAATGTCAGTTCCCACCTGCCTCCGTAACCAAGATAGTTAACACACACTGTACAGTGGCTCTCGACTCCGGGCAAACTAGTGCGAATTCCAGTGGTGAAAGAACTGTTTGCCGACAATATTTGGCCCGCAAGGGGAGGAGAGATGGTGGCTTACAGTTCCTGATCACAGGGCATCGCGGTAATATTTTCGGTTAAACTTCAGATCTCTCCATAGCGTCTCGTAAAACGAGGGTATGTAACACTGTTGATGGTGAGCTGACCGTTTCTTAAGCCCGGTGGCTTTCCCGGTTCTGTTCGAGAGAAGTAGGCTCTGCGCCGATACGTGGTTGCCCCCTCTCCTTTCCTTTCATCCTGAACATCACAAGCGGTACACTGTACTAGCACTCATCACAGACGTTCACACTAAACAGACAAGTACTTTATAAACAGGCTACTCTTGTGAGTGATTGAAGAACTAATACAAGTATGACCATTTAGCTCTGATTTGTTGAAACTAGGACTTATTATAATCAAATTCGTGACCCAGCTAATGAATTTTGTAACACTATCTGACTTCGACAACGAAAAAGGAAATTAAGTGAGCTGCTCTCATTCACAATCCCGCAGCTTAATGAATCACAGGCATCGGTTGAATACTTGATAATCAATGAATATGAAAATACTAGCAACATCCTACCAAAGTTATTAAAGGATAATAGTGACCAATTCAGGGTCCACCGCTGTGCAATGTGGATCGAGACCCTCTTCTGTAATTGCAATTGATAAATGCAAGAAGTAAGTAACAGCTGGCAATACGCCTCAAAATCATTTCATTGTTGTGCAGTTCGAATGATCTGAAAATGCATGACGTATTCAGAAATGCTGAATACTTCTACGCAACATTCTCTGTAACTTACTTTGCGGATGATGAACACATACCCTTTATGAAATCAGCCAGCGATTTCTTTATTTAGAGGTCGTCGTTAAGATCTTCTTCTACACCTGGTCTTCATTAAACAACGGGGTATTTGTTACCATGAACAGGATAAACCATCTCAAAATTGAAATACTCCGTGAGTTTTGCATGTGCAATAGGTAGACAGACTAATGATGGCACCTAGAAACACGTGAACACGAAATGGCAGTACACAAAGAGTCCACCAAAATGTACGTAAATATTTAGTAAATGACTTAGGTAAGTGAAAATGAGAAACAGCATGTGGAATCAGATCGTACAAATGTTTCCAAAACTAAGTAAACATCGGAAAAAAACTACTTGGCTTCCGAGAAACACGTGCACATCAATTTAACGTACCAGCAATCACAAAGACTCACATGTGGATGTACGACTCCAAAAAATATATAAAAATGAGCTGAATTAACGAGGAAAGCGATAGAGCTGATTGATTACATAATGTTTCGGACTGGATGACAAGCACACGATTCCGTACAAGCTCCAAGCATAATGAATTCACAGATATATGGAAATTTTGCAACGCCACCCACACGGTAGTAAATCATACCGAGTTTAGTACAAGTAATTAGTGAAAATTAAGCCGTGGGATGTGATCGCCACACTTCTGATTTGACAGCAAAACCTTGCCTACGAGCAACGGTTTCATATAACCGTTATAAATGTAACTTTACGGCAATACGGCCGATCTGCTGTCGTCACATCTAACCTTCAGTCTCGCCGTCCAGCCAAAACAGTCACCTGTGAGGAATTGTGTTTCAGAACTGTCTGCCAGCATGGACTCTTAGCCGCCAGAGGTGACCATGCTTCAGCCATAACCCCTCAAAGGGACAAAGAATCTATCTTGTATATATCGATACTGGTTAGTGAACATCTTTGCAGAGTATCAGAAGCAGCAAGTTCACAATTTACTGAAAGAAATTATTGAAAAATTGGAAGTGGTCGTTTAACAGCAAGTTTCAACTTGACAGTTCGAAAGATGTTGGAAGGCAATGGAAAATGAAGATATTGCCCTGAACAAATTCCCTCATCTACCCTCAATTGTCACTTTCCGAGAATGGGACTGATTTCGATTTATTTCTCTTACTGTACTCCAGATATGTTGTCAAGAGAATAAATTTAAAATTACTATCGACGATAAGTGTAGTATTTTTATGTTGTCTCAAAACAAAATGCTTAGATACTACTCGTATAATTTTCTGTGTTATCACTACACTGCGAGATCATATTTCTGAGTGACAATGACTGGGTGATGCTCGCATATGAATGTGCTTGTGTGTGTGTGTGTGTGTGTGTGTGTGTGTGTGTGTGTGTGTGTGTGTGGCTGCTCGTGCTCACGTCACGTTTGTACAGGCATGCAGCGTGTTCTCTGTTAAATTAGACTACATACAGAAACCTCAAAGCTGCGCTTGGAAGAAGTGAGAGCGTTACAGTATTCAGTGCTTCAATTAAATGCAGATGGGTTTTAAGGTCACGATTTGAGCTGTGCACTTCTGAGATTAGACGTGTCGAATTGTAGACTCAGATGTTGACACCGACTTGTGAAGGCACCTAAACTGTAGCCTACTATACGTGCTTTGTAATTTATTTCTTAATTTACCTCCAGCCGAGTTAACTATGAATACTTGTTGATCCAAAAGCGCGTAATCGAATTGTTTATGAGTTCATTTCAGAAAATTCCACAGGAACTTTATGAAAGTATCTTCCAAACTAATTAGTCTTTCCCGAAATATGTCTTTCAAATAATGATACTTTTTTGGTCTCCATAGGCGTCTATTATTGAGGGACACACATTTCCACCAATCTGCAGTACATTCCCACCAATCTGCAGTAACCACAAAAGGATTAATTAATGTTAAAACCAATTTAAGATGGACGTGGATGTTTTATTGGTTGCCCACTCTTTCTCTTTCGACGAATTTTTAAGCACAGTCAATTGAAAGATCACCTAACATAACTGCTGTTCAACTTGTACACATCTTAAGTACAGTAATATGATCAGCTTGTAACCTGTTTCTTTTCTGTACTTTCCAACGACAGGGAAGGATTTATTTCGCTTCCTTCAGTACAGAAAGGCTTACATTTTGCAGTGTCTACTATTAACGTTTTATATATATATATGGAAACTATTTTTATATGGGAATTTCAAGATCACTTCACTACGGACCTGTGGAATGTACATTATCTATACTATTAATACTTATATAAAAAGTAAACAAATAACTGTAATCGACATTGCTAGAGGTATTTTGAAAAAGAATGCACAAGCGTGTGTGGCATGACCACGGCTTTGTTTACCACTGGTTATAGTTCGTTACTGGTTGTCAAAGACGGAGCTTTACTCGTCACAGGAACTCACAGATTTGCAATAAAAGCCTGGCAGTGAAAACGTGAGTAGGTATGGAATACGTAGAAGGTTAACATCAACGCAAGCCAAGAAGAATGAAAAAATGCTAGCATAAATCCTAATTTATTCTCGCGCGTAATATGATGTTCAATGCTTGAGTATAAGAGATAACATTTTACATAAAAGTCAAATTCCAGGCACCAAGTGCCATTACACGACCAACCGTACGCCACAGACAAAAGAAAATCACCACATATTGGAATTAACACCCGAAATATTATTTGGTGAATGGAGCAGCAATGAGATAAGCTTGTTTGAACACTGGATGACTGAAATAAAACCTGTTCTGAAATGTTGAATGTGCGAACAAGGAATCTACATTTCCACGTTAAACTCGACTGCAAATGTATCGTAAAAACAAAGTGAATTCTGTATGCTATGGAAAACCAAATAATGTACAGTCGCGTAAATGCAACGCAAGTGTCCCAGCCAGCAACCATCTCACCATAATGCAGATCGAAGTCGTCTGAATATGTCAAGTTCAGTGTCACAACACAAAGCGTCTGTTTTAAAAGATAGAATCGTATCACGGCAGCAGGCGGAAGGCAAGAGTGAGCCTTTGATTGCTGGTCTCATAGTCTTGCAAGCTTCGCTATTGGTTAAGGACCGCCAAACCTCGCACGATTTGATAGAATGTAACTCAAAATGGTTGAAATGGCTCTAAGTACTATGGAACCTAACATCTGAGGTCATCAGTCCCCTAGACTTAGAACTACTTAAAGCTAACTAACCTAAAGACATCACACACATCGATGCCCGAAACAGGATTCGAACCTGCGACCGTAGCAGCAGCGCGGTTCCGGACTGAAGCGCCTAGAAACGCTTGGCCACAGCGGCCGGCACAGAATGACAGTTTCTACACAGAGATGTCCTACCACAGCAGACAGATAAGCGACTACAGATCTTCAAGTTAGACATGCGTCAATCGAAGGGTGCACGGAGAATACGAGTGTCCAACATTAGATGCCTTGTAGCTTTTTCTTTATGGTAAAGTTGCGTCTAATACCTATGCAGACGAATATGTCTACAGAAGAATGTTACTGGAAGAAATTTATTGCCGTAGATAGAAACTTGTGAGGAACTGCTTCGTCGAAGACACAGGGAGCAGAACGAATTTCTCAGAATCTGGAGGGACTGCGTTGGACCATTTCAGCGAGGAAGGTTTATCAGCAACCATCTGTCAGCTTGGCAGTGAAATGTACACTAATGTGTGGAGGGGACTGGCGAAGCAGCAGTTACGCCTCTACCGTAAGTACTGTGTGGAAGCAATGGGACCAGATGAGCGTGATGCCAGAGTTCTCTTCTATTATTGGTACGTATTGCCCAGCATGCACTAACACTGACAAATGTCATTTTTAATAGTTTCTATGAGCTACAATTGTGGGTATAAGGCTTTAGCTTTTTATATGAACAAAAAACTAAATTTTCGTTTGCGGCCATTAGTTCTTCTTTTTAAAGTACTCAGTGTAGGTAAAATTATCACCAAGAAAGTTTGGGACATCATCACATTACTTAGTTGCTACCTGGCCTGCTTTTATTCCTTCACCAGGCAGTTGGTGAAAGAGAGCAGACATCGGTTAACGTCTTCGTTCACATACAGGGTGGCCAAAGTAAGACCAAGAGTATTTGCGGAATTGTGTGTGACCTCAATATGTTTCATCCATTCGCACACCAACGGACGACCGCTCACAAACTTTCAGCAAGCTGCAGCCACAGCACGCAATGTCTGTAACTTCGCCATGAGTTCACAGAGTGGTCCGTGAGGAAAGTGACAGTCAACAAAGGCAGCAAAATCACCTGGCCTCCAAGTATGCCTCTATCTCAGTACCTCTCTATCTTTGGGGTAAACTTAAGGATCGGTTTCATAGGATTTGTCGAGCTAGAATAAGCTTTCTACAATGTAAAATTGTCGAATACGTTCAAAATACTGATAAAAAAGGAGTAATTTGCAGGGCGAGGCATTCAATATAAAATATGCTCAACAATGGAGAGGGGACAATAACAATAGAAGACCAACACTAAACTGTGCGGACTAGAAATGGTATAAGATGGGGATGCAGCCTTTCAGCCCGACTTTTCGATCCGTAAACCGAAACAGAAACGATAGAAATAAAAGAAGGCTTCAAGAGTGGGATAACAATTTAGTGTGAAAGGATATCTCTGATAAGATTAGGCTGATGACTTTGATGTCTTCAGTGAAAGCGAAGAAGAACTACAAGATGTCTTGAATGGAATGAAAATTCTAATTAGTGCTGAATATGTGTTAAGGGTAAACCAGAAAAATACGAAAGTTATGGGGCATATCAGAAATCATCATACGTGACCACGTAGTACACGACGTTAAGGATTTCTGCTAAGGCTAAGCAAAATAATGCATAACGGACGAAACGAAGAGGACATAGAAAGCAGGCTAGCACCAACAAAGCGGCCATTCATGCCCAGTAAAAATCTGCCAGTGTCAAACACAGGCCTCAGAATGGGAAAAAAATCAGGAAATATCTGAGAATGATTTACGGCATTGTACGGTAGTGAATTGTGGACTGCTGTAAACATGAAAAAGGAGAAAGTGGAGGCGCTTGAGATGCGCTACAGAGTGGTGCTATAGAAGGATGTTGAAAATTAGGTGGATCGACAAGATAAGAAACGAGGAGTGTCTCCGCTAACTCAGCGAGGAGAGGAGCATATGAAAAACACTGACAAGAACAAGGGTGATAGGCCATATGAATAAGGGAATAACTTTCATGGTACTAGAGGGGACAGCAGAGGGTAAAAACAGTAAGGCAAGTCAGAAGTTGGGATATATCCAACAAATAATCGAGGAGGTAACGTGCAAGTGCTACTTCGAGATGAAGATACAGGCAAAAGATCGCAAGAGATTAATTCGTGGCGGGCCGCAGCTAACCTGCCTGAAGCCTGACAATTCAAAAAAGGCGTTTTCATATAACTGATTTCCAGTTAGGTGAAAAATACTTCATTTAGGTTTTGCTGGTAGCATTTCTTCACTACAAGCTTGTTACTGCTAGTATGCCGTTATTAACTGTACCTGTTGATGTTACAATACATATAGATTATTTACGTCTGTATATATGTTTCATATAAAGTTGTTTTAAAATTTTACTTACGTCTAAGTGGAGTAACATTCATAACGCATCTTGGAAAGCAAACAGTCAAGCGTCTGCTAGCACCTATCGAACGAAAACCACACAGCAGAACACATCGAAAATGATTAAAGAATTCTACATGCAATACCTAAAGAACCTGATATGAAAATTTTGGAAGAAAGACCTTATCCACATACGAATAAATATCCCAACGGCATCATCAGCGAACAAACCCCATTTTGAAACACGAAAATTATTTATAAAACTTCGCTGAAATTTTAGTAAAAGAAAACTAACAAAAACCACGTGATACACAAACACAATAGACAACCTTAAACTTCAGCTATCAGCAAAACTCTGATATTAACTTCTCATGGTTGGGATTCACAGTCATGTAATATTTCTTAAAAGACATCATAGTCGCCGTTGACTGTATAAAATATATTTTATTGTTACTATTGCAATTTCGACCTTATGGCAATTTTCAAGTAACACTGCAAAGTTACCTAAACACAGAAATACAAAAGTGAAGCACAGCCAGTATATACGTAATTAAGCAAACATTTAATTAAGAAAATAGCTCAATTATAAAAATTGGAGATAAATGTACATTACTTAGATTCTGTCAGAATATAAAACTATCTGACATGAGTACATGTCGTCGTCAACATTCTGACAGAATGAAAGTAACGTACATTTATCTCCAATTTTTATAATTGAGCCATTTTCTTAATGAAATGTTTGCATAATTATGTATATACACGCTGTGCTTCACTTTTGTATTTTTGTGTTTAGGTAACTTTGCAGTGTTACTTGAAAATTGCAATAGTAACAATGAATATTTTATACAGTCAACGGCGACTATGATGCCTTTTAAGAAAAACTGTGATATTTATGATATACAATCACGAACTCTGCCCTTCAGAGATGCGAGCTACTCTGTAAGCATAAAGCTTCATAGGAGCGAGAACTGTCGTTTTATCAACCAAAAATAGTATTCTATGCAGGCGAAATTAAGTGATTCGTACAACATGTCGCCAGAAAAATATCCGCTCCATGTTGCTTTATGAGCCCCACTCCACCTAGATGTAAGTAAAATTGTAAAACGACTTTATATGAAACATACAAAGACGTAATTAAAACATGTTAATTGTTAACATTTACACTTGACAATGCCTTTTTAGTCGAAACTAACTCGTAGTGAAGAAATACGACCACAAGCTAAATAAAATATCTTGCAGTTAACTTGGAATCAATTTATATAAAAATGTCATATTTTGACCTCATACCTGCTGCGGGCCCAGCAGAGAAGAAGAAGAAAAAATCGTTTAGTGTGGTCCAAAGAGTGGAAACTTTGTCCCTTTTCAAATGACGCAAGGCGTCTGGAGACCTGACGGCCCAATGACGCATTAAACCGCTGTTATCTTCGTAGCGTGTACTTCTGCCTGGAGATGGTTTTGTGATGTTTCCGTGACATGACTTGGGTCCTCTCATTCACGTTACCGCTGGCATGAAGTAGGACGTTTGTCTCAACATTCTCAATGAGCATGTGGTGTCCATGTGTCTGCATCTTAATGATGAGCATGCTGTGGACGCCCCGGTTCTCCAAGATGAGAAGCAGCGTGTTCACATGGCTGCAAACAAACGATTCTCTTTGGATGAAAATTGAGGCACCCTACCGCTCCTGAACGGCCCGGCTAAATCCCTCGATTTTAATCCCGAAGAACATGACCAATGCTATTTGGAACAGCAGGTGAAACGTAACAGTCAGTATACCGGGAATTTGGTAGCTCTGTGGGACCTAATTATGTCTTGAGCTGGATTAAAATATCTGAAGAAACTTGGGGACTTCTTTCCTCGCCACACTGAGGCCGTCTTTAAGGCTAGAGGCAGCGTTACACAATATTAGCGTGAGATCTCTTGAGTGTTCGATCTGCTTATTAGGGGTGTATTGCGGTGGATCGACGTGCACGTACTATTTCTTCACCGTGTCCGTCAGGCGACCTAAGCGTGTAGTTTGTTAAAAACAATACATGTCCAACGATATTAGCAGTTCTGATGCCATATGTTGAACGGTTCGGTCTTTCAATGCTCTTAGCAGTTTGGCTAATCTTGAGGCTTTAATTTTACAAGAACGTTGCACATTGTTCCGCCAACACTGATTGGGTCGATATCACCGTTGCCTCTTCCGAATAAATACTTGTATCCTGGAAGGTTCTTGTTTAATAAGACTAGCTGGCGTTAACTACGTAACTGTGATGAATAAATATGCCCATAATCTCCAGCTATTACGTATTTTTCGCAGCTCAACATGCAGTTGTTGTCCGTTGGTAAGGCAAACAGCGATATTAGCCTCTGCAACTAATTGGTCGTGAGAGTAACTAGGTAACTCGTATCTCTGAGCTAACTTTATGTCAGTGTCAAAAATTATGCATCTTTTCACTTTTGAAAACTCTAGATCACTTAAAAGCATGCAATAGCCTTACACAATTGATCGTGGATGTTAATATTGCATCCGATGTCAACAGTAATTTGACGGTAAATTATCGGTCTCAGTTCCCTTTTTCCTCAGCCTCACTCAATAAATAATGCGTCTTATAACAGTATCGGAATTGAGTCCGCCTTGGTGCAAAACACCTAGTAATTTATTTACTTATTTGTTCCCAAACTAATTTCGGCGACAAATATCGCCATCATCAGTGGGTTTCTTAAAATCTAAAACATGCTGGAAATAGCATGGTTGTACAAACGCGGTAACACATTATTACATTTTTACTGTTCGCTTTTAGAAATATGGTTTTCTATGGATACTTTCATCTACCTTATTCATTGTATGGTATGGCACGTTTTTAAGAAGTATTGTCGCTGTTTGCGGCATATTTTCTGTGCTTTCTTCTGTTGACGTTTTTTTGTCTGGTCTTTCAAGATGTTTCCGTTTCTACGTAATATTTTGTTATAGTATCATCTGCCTCTTTTTTCTGATGTGGTGTGGTCTCCCGCTCACACAGTTGCAGATGACGTGATGTACGCTGAGAAAAAACGGCAACAGAAAAAAACACAGAAAATATGCCGAAAGAGCCACAGTAATTCTTAAAAACAGACCATACCATACAATGAATAAGGTAAATGACAAGTATCCACAGAAAACTATTTTTCAGAAAACGAACAGTAAAAATGTAATAATGTGTTACTATGTTTGTGTAACTACACTATTTCCTGCATGTTTTGGATTTTCGAAAAACCGCTGATGATGGTGATATTTGTAGCCGGAACTAGTTTGGGAAATAAAAATGTAAACAAATAACAAGGTCACGATAAAGGATGACAGCCAAAGCAGTTGCAGGATAAAAATTGGCTGTCATCCTTTATCGTGAAGAATTTCAACAGTTGCTGTTTCAGCCATGTTTAAAATCTTGAAATAACAAGGTTTTTTTGCATCAAGATGGACTCCACTCCGATCTTGTTGTTTTTCTATGCAAACACGGACCAATTGGGAGAGTTACAAGGTAAAGTTATTGATGCGTCTTATGTTCAGCAACATGATCTGGCTAAGATTTGACACGATGAGCATCTAACACAAACACTCTTGTAACAAATAATTTCTCAACGCCGATTTTATAGTTCTGTTAACAACATCTTCTGTTCAATCTTTATTCGTTCTTCATAATACATTTCTATCGCCAATGTAATAACAGAAACTTTGTATGTTTGCTCATATGTATGAGAGCGACTTGATGCTTTGAAGACATCCAGGCAACAAATGATACATGAATTAAGATCATACAGAGCTTTTCATCTTTCCTTTCTCTCTACAAAACAATTCAATATCTTTTTTAACAAAAATCAAAGGCCCCTGTCCCAGCGATGACGTCTTTGAGCTTGGCACGGCCGTCGACTTCGTGTGTGTGAGAGGTGGCATGAGCCCCCTCTCATATTTCTATCTTACGATTCTCCTCTCTAATTGCATGCGGTGGAAAGTTGCTATTCCTTCACACGCGGACTTCCCACGCAGCGTCTCTCGTCACCCGGGTGGTCCAGTGACAGGCAGGCTCGTTTGACTTTGAAAGGGTAAGCCGACAGGTGTGAGGGAGTCGAGTGAATGCTTTCCAGACGCCGACATTGTCAAGAGGCACGCCCGCAGGGCCTGAAGTAGCGGCTGGGCTAGAGGTTCCGTTACTTCGCAGAAACTTAGCGAAAACACTTTCTGGCGGGCTACCAGCGAGGTGTGGGAATGACTTGTGTACCCAGGCAGCTGTGGCGGGAAAATTCCCGCGCTTTCTGCAAAATAGTAACTGAGATTGGCTTGCTCAGGGCATAGCGCCGTGACGTAGCAAGATCGGCGCAGAAATTGGCGCCAAGAATCTCCATTGGTGGAATGGTAGTGTTCCGGCAATGGAGTGGAATTTTCCGCCGGTTTTCGAGTTGCTGATTGGAACGTTTAACCATGGCCACTGCCATGGGGGCGGGAATGTTGTGTGTTCGGTTTTGTACGGGTGGTCTTGTGGGTAGTTGGCTCTCGCTTTTCGGTCGAGGACGTCGAAGCAACCAGCCATCGGCTCCGGTACGCCAGATCGTTTTCTGGCAGTTAAGAAGACAGTTTGGTAAGGTATGTCTGTAGCACCGGCAGACAGGGATTTTCCTAGGTGATAATCAGAGCTCAGCAGAGCGCGCCTGTTCGTCTTTTTCTAACTTTGTTCTGTCTTGGGTAGCAGGAATTAATGTTGGGTTGGCTATGTGTTTTCTCTAAGATTTGAGTTGCAAGGAATTGGCTGCACATACCACTTCGTCATAATGCTCACAATCTAGTTTAGGGACAACTTCACATTCACAGCGTTTGTTTGAGTCTCCGATTTGAGCCAATTTGATGTATTATAAATGTTTCATGTGTTTTTGTTTATTATTTTGTGTTTAGTCTTAATAAATCATATTGTTATTTTGGACAGAACTTTCATTCTGTTAATCGGTAGAGCAACCCCATCATTCCTCACTATGTTAATGAAACCTTCGTTTATTTAACTTATTTATCAAATTAAATTATTGCAGGTGCCAAACTCTCTTCTACTCCACTGGCAGGGTTGATTAGAGTCAGTTTGCGTATTTTTTTATCCTTGTGCAACAGCAAAAGTTGGAGTTAGAATAGGGGGGGCTTAGAGCATCATGTGCATATGTAGATTCTAGATGAATTGAGTGTTAAATACACTGCTAGCCCCGGCACCTCGCACGTGTAGTGACCAGCTTTCAACGGCGCCATACCTTGTTGCAACAAACCAGTGTTCCAGTGTCTTCGAACCCGTGTAACAGAAGGAAACAACAACGCATAGCGCACTCTAATTTCTAAGTCCAGACTATACCCATCACGGGCATATATTATGACCTGATGCAACTTACCTACATCTCCTTTGATATGAATATTACATACTTGGTATATCAAGAGTTCTTATCACAAACTGCGCATCAAACCGAGTCACTAAAGAAATGTAGTGATGGCCAAGGGTGCGCTGTATTCTCTTCTTTCATGAATTTCAGCCTAGTCCGATAGCTCAATTTTTCAAAACTGTCTATGAGGGGCATTATTTTTTATTTCAGTCTCCGATCGACCAAGAAATTAAAACCACAGTGAAATACATTGCACGGTGTCTCTAGTATGCACTTCTATGGCTTCACGTCGCACTTTTCATTTCTGAGCACACAGTGAGCACGTAAAGATGGCTATAACAATAGTGTCGCCCGCGGATTATGAAGTGCCTGTTGATGTGTGTAGCCTATTTTCATGTAGCTCACGTAAAGTTACTGCCATGTGTTTCTTTCTTAATGAAAAATCGCAGCCGTACACTGCAGGCGTAGCGAAGACACTCACTGCTGGAGCGTTTTCGACGGAAAGTGTTTGATCGCCCACCATGCAGCCGGGACTCGGCTCCCGCTAATTTTCATCACTTCGTTCACATGAGGCGACGGCACTCGGGCACAGACAACGGCCTGTAGACCTGGCTAGTGAACTGGCACAAACCACAGGCGGTTGCGTTCTGTGACGAGGGTACTGGAAAGCGGCTACCATGCTACGACAAACGTCTTAAGTCTGTGCGGTAACTGATGGTAGGTGTAGCTAAATGTTCCAAATAAAACATATTTTTTATTTTCACTGTAGTTTCCGTTTCGATTGGGTGTTTGGAAAAAAAGCCCTTGTACAGCTATGGATCTACAGAATGAACCTGTCGTTCATGAAGCAGCCACTGGCAGCACTATACTAACGAGAAGCACACAGCAAGTGACATAAACCGATTTTCCAGAAACATCGCTCAATGGAAGAGGTGCCAAGATAAGCGAAAATGTGTCTCGACTTATCCGCTGATACTCGATTGTTTCTGAGAAAGCGACCTACAAAGTTTTAGACGTAACTTAAATGACTTAAGCACACAATTATCTGATTCATAATAGTGACTTAGCGGGTAGTGTCACGTGTTCGAAACCCGGTTATTGTTTCTATTTGTTTTAGTTTTTCATTTAACTACCCACGTGCGTAGAAAGTTACTATACAATTATTGCTTATCAAGTCAGGGGATACAAATGCGTTATATCAATTATAAAATTACACTTGGGTATCACAATTAGTGTCACGCATTTATTGTATGTGTGTATGGTATTTTCAAGTGTTACAATATTTTTAAATTGTCATATTCTTCTATTTCAGTCTTATATCAGTTCTTAATTCTTATGTTTGATCTTCAGGAAGATTTGATACCTTTCATTGGATGATATCAATCGTAGAAACATTCCAAACATACAAATTCCGAATACCACTAGTATCGTCGCGAAGGAAAATTTCCCACAGCCACATGTCTTGGTATGAGTCTCACTCGGAAAAAAAGACATCGTTAACGTTGCTGAAGATTTCACGCGTTGGCAATAATTTCACGGCAAATCATGCATAATGCATCACTTTTCCGAAAGCTGACTGTAGCATCTGATGACGAATTAAGATACACTACGGGAATGAGACCAAAACAGTTTCAAATAGTTGTGCCATTTATTTACTTATTACGTTTTCAGTCCATTCACCAGATCTACAATTTAAATATTTATTTGACACTACAGTAGTGAAGGATAGTCACAGAATATAAAATTTTTCTTTAAAAAAGGGTTACAGTACCGGTTTCAACGAACTACGTCGTCATTTCCAAATGAAAAACATCAGTTGGAGAACACATAATGGCAATTATGACCACACATCTGACAACAATTACGAGAAATAATGAAACCAGGCAACCGAAACAATTGTGGCACAACAAAGTCACTACAAGCTATGCCATGCTTGCCCAACCGTTCATTCCTTGTCCTTATGTAGAATAGATAAAAACTATATCAGAGTAAAAACTGCCTAGGATTCTTGCAAAGTGTCCTGCTGTAACATAATGATGTCAGCAGTTTAGTAGTGTGTAAGTCCTACATGAGAGTACAGTGTGTTTTGAGATTCTTTTTCCGGAACATAGTAAAATTATGTGCTGCATTCGATATGGATGCTTGCTGTGCTTCATACACTTACGACTTGTGAATTTATATCAGCCATACGATCGTTGTGTCACAGCATGACACATTGCAACAATCCTTGGCAATTTGTACCCTGGTGTAGTTTTTATCTGTTCTGCGTTAGGACATGGAATGAACTGTTGGGCAAGCATGGGCATAACTTGTAGTGACTTGGTTGTGCCACCATTGCCTCGGTTCTCTGGTCTCATTATTTGTCGCAATTATTGCCAGATGTATGGCCATAATTCCCATTATGTATTTCCGAATGATGTTTTACATTTGAAAATAACGACGTAGTTAGTTGCAACCAATAATGCAACCCTTTTTTTTACAGAAAAATTTTATGTACTGTGACTACTCACTATTGTAGTGTTAAATAATCATTTAATTTATACACTCCTGGAAATTGAAATAAGAACACCGTGAATTCATTGTCCCAGGAAGGGGAAACTTTATTGACACATTCCTGGGGTCAGATACATCACATGATCACACTGACAGAACCACAGGCACATAGACACAGGCAACAGAGCATGCACAATGTCGGCACTGGTACAGTGTATATCCACCTTTCGCAGCAATGCAGGCTGCTATTCTCGCATGGAGACGATCGTAGAGATGCTGGATGTAGTCCTGTGGAACGGCTTGCCATGCCATTTCCACCTGGCGCCTCAGTTGGACCAGCGTTCGTGCTGGACGTGCAGACCGCGTGAGACGACGCTTCATCCAGTCCCAAACATGCTCAATGGGGGACAGATCCGGAGATCTTGCTGGCCAGGGTAGTTGACTTACACCTTCTAGAGCACGTTGGGTGGCACGGGATACATGCGGACGTGCATTGTCCTGTTGGAACAGCAAGTTCCCTTGCCGGTCTAGGAATGGTAGAACGATGGGTTCGATGACGGTTTGGATGTACCGTGCACTATTCAGTGTCCCCTCGACGATCACCAGTGGTGTACGGCCAGTGTAGGAGATCGCTCCCCACACCATGATGCCGGGTGTTGGCCCTGTGTGCCTCCCTTAGCGACTCTCATCGCTGAAGACGACACGTCTCCATTCGTCCCTCCATTCACGCCTGTCGCGACACCACTGGAGGCGGGCAAACACGATGTTGGGGTGTGAGCAGAAGACGGCCTAACGGTGTGCGGGACCGTAGCCCAGCTTCATGGAGACGGTTGCGAATGGTCCTCGCCGATACCCCAGGAGCAACAGTGTCCCTAATTTGCTGGGAAGTGGCGGTGCGGTCCCCTACGGCACTGCGTAGGATCCTACGGTCTTGGCGTGCATCCGTGCGTCGCTGCGGTCCGGTCCCAGGTCGACGGGCACGTGCACCTTCCGCCGACCACTGGCGACAACATCGATGTACTGTGGAGACCTCACGCCCCACGTGTTGAGCAATTCGGCGGTACGTCCACCCGGCCTCCCGCATGCCCACTATACGCCCTCGCTCAAAGTCCGTCAACTGCACATACGGTTCACGTCCACGCTGTCGCGGCATGCTACCAGTGTTAAAGACTGCGATGGAGCTCCGTATGCCACGGCAAACTGGCTGACACTGACGGCGGCGGTGCACAAATGCTGCGCAGCTAGCGCCATTCGACGGCCAACACCGCGGTTCCTGGTGTGTCCGCTGTGCCGTGCGTGTGATCATTGCTTGTACAGCCCTCTCGCAGTGTCCGGAGCAAGTGTGGTGGGTCTGACACACCGGTGTCAATGTGTTCTTTTTTCCATTTCCAGGAGTGTAGATACATAATTAGCAGACCAGTAAGGACAACTTTATTTCAATGTACACTGGAAAACATTTGTGTAATAATCTTCCATGTTCATGGGTACATAATTGAAAAACAGAAATAAAAATAGTAATCTCGTTTCGAACTCGGGGCGCAAAAAGTATGAAGTCACGAGGCCAGCCACTGTGGCAAAGCTTTGGCTGAACTATTCACTCGCTAAAAGACACATGCACTATGTGATCAAAAGTATCCGGACACCTGGCTGAAAATGACACAAGTTCGTGGCACCCTCAATCGGTAATGCTGGAATTCAATATGGTGTTGGCCCACCCTTAGCCTTGATGACAACTTCCACTCTCGCAGGCATACTACGTTCATTCAGATGCTGGAAGGTTTCTTGCGGAATGGCAACGCATTCTTCACGGAGTGCTGCACTGAGGAGAGGTATCGATGTCGGTCGGTGAGGCCTGGCACCAAAAAACATCCCAAAGGTGTTCTTTAGGATTCAGGCCAGCGCTCTGTGCAGGCCAGTCCATTACAGTAATGTTATTGTCGTGTAACCACTCCGCCACAGGCCGTGCTTTATGAACGGGTGCTGTAAAGTGTTGAAAGATGCAATCGCCATCCCCGAATTGCTCTTCAACAGTAGGAAGCAAAGAAGGTGCTTAAAACATTAATGTACGCCTGTGCTGTGATAGTGCCACGCAAAGCAAGGGGTGCAAGCCCCTCAATGGAAAACACGATCACACCATAACACCACCGCCTCCGCATTCGTGTTGGCACTACACAGTCTGACAGATGACGTTCACCGGCCATTCGCCATATCCACACCCTGCCATCGGATCGCCACATTGTGTACCGTAATTCGTCACGCCAGACAGCGTTTTTCCACTGTTCAGTCGTCCAGTGTTTACGTTCCTTACACCAAGCAAGGCGTCGTTTGGCATTTAACAGTGTGATGTGTGGCGGATGAGTAAACGATCGACCATGAAAAACAAGTTTTCTCACCTCCAGCCTGACTGTCATAGTATTTGCCGTGGATCCTGATGCAGTTTGGAATTCCTGTGTGAATGTCTGGATAGATGTCTGCCTATTACATATTACGAACCTCTTTAAAAGTCAGCGGCCTCTGTCAGTCAACAGACGAGGTCGGCCTGTCCACTTTTGTGCTGTACGTGTCCCTTCACGTTTCCACTTCACTATCACATCGGAAACAGTGGACCTAGGGATGTTTGGGCGTTGTAAATCTCACGTCCAGACGTATGTACAAGTGGCACAGAATCACCTGACAACGTGCGAAGTCCGTGATTTCCGCGGATTGGCCCATTCTGCTCTGTCACCATGTCTAATGACTACTGAGGTCGCTGATGCGGAGTATCTGGCAGTAGGTGGCAGCACAATGCACCTAATATGAAAAACGTATGTGTTTGAGGGTGTCCGGATACTTTTGATCACATAGTGTACGGTACCTCTTAGACTTTGACCGTCATTTTTCCAGAAATGATCGTGTGCCTACGTATAGCTGAGACACGAGTCAGCTTATTTTGGCTCCTCTTTTACTGAGCGAACATTCTGGAATATCATGTTATGGCGCTTTCTGTGCTCTCATCCGGAGAAGAGCGGCCGCTGTGTGAGGCACTATATGCAGGGAAGCCGAGCCATCCGACTACGACCACTTGTCAACAATTAGGCCGAGAGTGGGGCGGAGCCAGTATCGTTAGCTCGCAGGTGGTCCAGACCCGTCTTTATGGGCTCCTCCGTGTAACAGACTGCTGAGTGCTTCCCCGCCCCTATTTACGTAAAGGCCAAATTTAATAAATGCGTGCCGTGTAATTATCCGTTATTAAGACGTGGGAATGCTCCGTAATTTGTAGTTCCAAGTGTTCGACGTTAAATTTTATACACTGTTGTAAGCTGCACTGGCCCCTATGGGCGCTTCACAGCGGGCATCAAAATTTATTCGCGAGGCCTGTGAGGTTTCATTTTTAGGAAGGTTGTAAGGATCGAAGTAATTACGACGTCCGGTGGTAATTAACGATCTTGTCCTAAGTTACTGTCCAGTGGCTAAACTGCTGTAGAAAGCTCGCAATGAAACCAAGTATAGAACACGACCGCTATGCAATAAACCTGCAGTATAACTTTTACTTTTTGCAGCTTTAAAACACAGTCTGTGATTTACATGCATATTACCACGGCGCTCTCAGCTTGCTCGAGTGATATACGGAGGCAACGTACGAAACTGACTGTGCTGTACCAAGATACGTAATATGCCACGAAAATTAGCAACCGTGGTCTGTAATTGAAGTATGATATGCTTATTAACGAGTGAAACAATCTCACACTCCAAACCATGTTGAATATTTCACAATTTAGAGTTAGTAATTTCGGGAACCAGTTCCAAACCAGTTTAAAAACAGGTACTTCGTGTACTTCTCATTTTCTTCGGCGTACTTACGCGGCACCTGCGCAGTCACAGCTTATGTGAGCAAACCACTTTCAGCTTCTTCGTCCCAAAAAGTTACTGATTTATCCGATCGACATTCGGATCAAAAACGAGAGAAACTGAAATTGGAGAGAAATAAGATGCGAACAAAAATAGAGACGTTGTATTTCCTAACCATTCTAACAATAATTGCCTCTACATTGTACCGCTACTTTCATGAAGCAGTGAAAATATATTATAGAATGCTGTTGTTCAGTTTGGTAAACAAGAGGGTAGTTCCAGAAAATTTCTGTATGCCGGAAGTCAGTCTCTATCTTGGAATGTGGATTTCTTCATAACTGTGATAGTACTGGAAAAAGTGTACGTGTTTCAACACATGATAAGCATAGGTCTTAGTATGAAGAAGACATTTCTGAGAATGTTCTTTTGGAGCCCAGCATTGTGCGGCAGTGAGATATGACAGTGAGAAGACAGGAACAGAAGGGAATAGAAGCAGTTCAGGTGTGGTACTACGGAAGAATATTGAAAATTAGGTCGACTTCGACTGATAAGGTAAGGAATGAGGAGGTTCTCCGCTGGATCCGCGAGAAAAGGAATATATGAAAAACAAGAAGAAGGGACAGGATGGCAGAACATCATGAAATAACTTCCGTGGTACTAGAGGGAGCTATAAAGGGTAAAAACTTTAGATTTGGATATACCCAGCAAATAACTGAAGTCGTAACTGCTACTCTGAGATGAAAAGGTTGGCACAGGAGAGAATTCGTGACGAGCCGCATCAAACCAGTCAGACGAATGATGACGAAAAAAAAAGTTACACTCGTAATTTCTTTGTTATTTATAAGATTATACAAATTATGCTCACTGAGTGTACAACTGAAGCTGTGGTACAATTGGTGTAATTCAAAATAGTGTCAAGATGCCAGGTACAGTATTAAAGTAGCGCAACAAAACACCACACAGTTCTAAACAAACAGGTATAATTGCTATTTGTATTATATGTTTGTTCTCATTCAATTGAACACCTATAATGGATGACCTTCCTTTTTTGATTACCGTAAAAATACTAAACTGGATGTCGTCCCCTAAATGTAGCTTATAATAAATCGAAGTCAGGTCAGGCATTCAGTCTTTCTGGTTTTTCTATTTTGTGGTGACTCCTAATTGCTGTCTTTTAGAAGTTGGGACTGACAGAAATATATGAACTTACACGATCTAAAGAATTCGGTTAGAAATTGGACTTTAGCATAGCAGTAGTCATGACAACCATAATGGAAACGGCCGTAAAGTTCAGGACGAACTTTGTGGACACATCATCTCAGCAACCTTAGACACTTTTTACATTCATCCGGCAGCTGTCTGGATGGTATCGTGTATACCGCGGCGGTTACGCGTTTATCCAACTGCTGTCGTGCACGATACGCAGAACAGCTTGCATTTTATTCCTTCCTAGTCTTTCGGCACAGTTCCGGCGAAATGGAACGTGAACAAGTGTGAGAATGAGTTCCACTTAACCATCATTTAAAACGAAGGAGAAACAGCATACCGAGGATTCATCCAATTAATTTGAAAATGAATGAATGTGGGGCGTTTCACGTTCTGTTGCAAGAGCTCTGTAACGACTATGAGAAATTCTTCCAGTACTTTCGAATGAGTATATCAACACTTGATGAAATCCATGGGTAACTGAAGGAAGCCCCAAGGAGCCTCTTTTGGATGGAGCTTTTGGACTGCTCAGACACCACTTCGACCGTATAGAGAGAATGCGTTGACAGCTGCAAAGAGACTTTTCAATTGGTCTCTTTCCAGAGTTCGAAGGAACGTAGAGAGTGGCTTCGGAATATTTGGCAACATCTGAAGAATTTTTCAAATATTTTTGAACTTGGAGCCTGATTTTTCTCTAGATATTGTAAAACCACATGAACTTTTGTATAACTTTGCTTACGGGCAGACGGATATGAAACTAAAAATGCCAGCCGCGGTCAACGAGCGGTTCTAGGCGCTTCAATCCCGAACCGCGATACTGCTACGGTCGCAGGTTCGAATCCTGCCTCGGGCATGGATGTGTGAGATGTCCTTAGGTTAGTTAGGTTTAAGTAGTTCTAAGTTCTAGGGGACTGATGACCTCCGATGTTAAGTCCCATAGTGCTCAGAGCCATTTGAACCATCTGAACCAAACTAAAAATACATTAGCAATGACTCAGCGATTGCAGGTAGTTAGTCAGGTACGCGGAGGAATTTCATCAAATAATGTACAGAGCAAAACGATGAATTACGTTTTCTCTTGAACAGTGTACGTAAACTAGCAGTTTTCAAAACATAATTTTTGTAAAGGCTTATTGCTCCATTCTGTACAAACACATTTTTGAAAATGACGCAACTAAATATTCTCAAGTGATTGGGTAACTTATATACCATATTCATTTTTTCTCTTTGTCGTTCATGTTTTGAAATGATCCGTTCATTTCCTAGAATACACCAAGGCACGTATTTTTTGTGTGAATCCTGTGCTTTCAATTTTCTAGAGTTTTGTTCCAAAAAACTGGCCGTTGTTCCAATTTAGAAATTAATCTCTCAGTGTCTATTTCTCAAGACACGTGTACTCCTACAACAAGAAGTTATGAAAATAAAAATAAAGGCTGTTGTTACCTCGAAGACTGTAAGACCACCTAGTGTCTGTAAGATGTAAAGGCCGCATGTTTACTGGGCTACCACGAACACAAACGTTACTGTGTTACAACATCGCGGCTGCCGTCTGCCATTTGGACGACGGCTCGTGCCGCGTTAATGTGAAGGGCACCCAACTGGGAAACGTTAATAAAAAAGTTAAGTTCGCTAATTGTTAATTCGTAACTAAAAAAGTAACTTCGTTAAAGGTTAAATCGTTACTTTACAGGAGATTTATCGGAAGTTAAAGTTAATCGTCAACTTGTGAGCAATTGAATCAGACGTATTACCATTGCTTAAATAACAATATTTTCGTTGGGAAAGTTTAGTAAGGGCATCGAAGATAAATAAAGAAAACAGTTTAATCTTACAGTTTTATAACTATTTAGTTATTAACATGAAACCACGGGAGAATCAAAATACAGGAGATTCAGATACTGGCCGCTGTGGCCGAGCGGTTCTAGGCGCTTCAGTCCGGAACCGCGCTGCTGTTACGGTCGTAGGTTCGAATCCTGCCTCTGGCATGGATGTGTGTAATGTCCTTAGGTTAGTTTGGTTTAAGTAGTTCTATGTCAAGGGGCTGATGACCTCAGACGTTAAGTCTCATAGTGCTTAGAGCCATTTGAACCATATGAGAATCAGATAGCATCTGGCGTAAGGTGCACATTTCTCTTCATGAAAATCACCACGTTTAAGTTTTCGTCCGAGAGCGAGGCTCGTTTATGAGACAAAATGTTCTCGATCGCAGAAAGAAGTCGCTCGAGTGCTGTACTCAAGGGTACAGGAGTATTACATTTAGTAAATAAATTTACTGGGACCTGTGTCTGCTGTGTGTAATCCCCGAAACTGAACTTTTGATAGGGTTCAAAGTTTTTATCAGCTGCTAAAACGACTTCGGTTCGACGACATATAAAGAAATCATGTTCGTAACAGAAAACTTTACTATGCATTGGTCCACATTAGTCTGAGACACACCGCTGCCAATTGCTGCAAAGCCAAAAGACTCCAAAATGTTTCTCTGTCTTATTACTTTAACCGGATTACTGTACTGCCTCCGCTGTTGATATCTTGATGATGAAGATTGATTTCTCTTTTTTGCTTTGCTCGACCGGACTCTGCCTTCACTGTTTCTTCAAATTGTACGTACCGCATTTCATGTGCTCTCCTTATGTGTTGCTTCAAGCTGTTAAGGTTCGAAGTGTGAGCCCTAATTGTTGATTTTTTAGGTAAGCACAATTTACAATCGAAAAATATTTGTTTTCCCAATCTGGGTACAAAATAAACGTAATCAGTTAATTGCGCCCACGGATTTTCATCAGCTCCAGAGCTAGAAGCGTATTCCATGATTTCGTTGCCACAGTCAGTCCACTAACAAAAAGTAGTACTTAACGCGAACTCAGTAAACAAACAACAATAAACAGCCAACACCTACACTCCCTTCATCATAAGAATAAACCTCATGTAGGCGGCCTTTGGTGGCCGAGCGGTTCTAGGCTCTTCAGTCTGGAACCGCGCGACCGCTACAGTCGCAGGTTCGAATCCTGCCTCGGGCATGGATGTGTGTGATGTCCTTAGGTTAGTTAGGTTTAAGTAGTTCTAAGTTCTAGGGGACTGATGACTTCAGATGTTAAGTCCCATAGCGCTCAGAGCCATTTCAACCAAACCTCACGTAAACATTACACTATGTTTTCCTCCGCATTTGCTGGAACCTCATTGGGTTTTGTTTAACATGGAGCGGACGACAAACTGTCTAGAGTACGGTCAAGTACGATAATGAGGACACGTTTTATGCAGCGCGTTACGCGTACACCGACTCAGTGGTAATACGGGGCAGCAGCTTTAATGGCGCATTTAGCTTGGGCAGCACTGGCCAGCCAACTGGTCCAACTGACTTACAGCGATGTGAACAGTTGCAGTAAAGACGTAAAAAGAGACGAGCAGAGAGCAATATTGCTTTGACCGTCGTTTAATTTTTGAACAGAAGGAAATAATGGTACGACCCAGGCGATGGGCTTCTTAGGTGACCTGATGGGAAACGTAACACGCGCTCGATGTTAGCCCACATAGGGTTGTAATTAAAAACAAGAGTGATGAAAATTCCTGACGTTAACAAGGGCAATTTTTCTGCGTGAGCTACGTGCGGCGTAAAAGCGCACTACTGGGATTTCACCATGTAGCTAAATACTGAAGCCACTGAAGGAATTACAGTCAGTCGCCTGGTAACCTCTGAACTTTTTCCATATCGGACTCCGAGGAATACGGTACATTTCAGTACTGCTGTGTTGATAATGAGGCGATCAGCAACAGAATTGCAAGCTGCAAAAAGTCCATATTTCCTACTCCTCTTTTACAACGTGCTGTTCTGTATGTCGGCATCCTTCGGCAGTGACGTGTCACAAAGTTTCGTGCCTCAGTTCCAGTAGGCCTATGTTTGACAGCTTAAATGTCTGTTTATTTTTCGCGACTAATTCTCTAACTTAATTCCAGAGCAATTCTATTGAGTTTAAATTGCAATATTAAGATTACAACCGTAAAAATGCAGCATTTACAGTGTGCTACACGCCGTGAAAATTATTGTTTTCCATGTTTCTGCGACTCTTATCACTCTGGCTCTTGGGAGACCACAGCTGCCCTACAAAACAATTGGTATATTCACATAAAGAGTATTTGATTTTTCATTTTTCACCCAAAAATTTTATTGTGTAATGTTTTTTAACTTCAAAATCTTTAACAATCTTTTATTAAATATTGATAATTAACAATGTGTATTTCCAATGAAAATCTGAATTTTGCGCGTGATGTGTAATTTATAAACTAGAAGAGGAGCATTTTTTTGAAAAAATGATGATTAAGTATCAGTTAATTACCATATATTTGATAAATTTCATATTTAAACGATTTAGGTATTCAAATAGAACAAAAAAGGTTGTAGACCTCAACGAGGTCCGTGCCGCCGCCCACGGGCCCACACCATTAACAAACTACGGGTCTACCGATTGCGCCAAGCTAGTAACTTTTAAACGACACTGAACAGACATACTGTTTCTCGAAAAACGTCAAAGCTGATTTATCTCTGTAACCTTGTGGAAAACGTTAAGAACAACTTTTTTCTAGCCATTAACGGTGTTCCGTGTGCGTGTTTCACTACGAAGCAGGACGCAGTGTCCTCCATTTTCGCGATACGTGTGAACAGCGAGACAATCAGTGCACGAGTATTGCGCTTACAGGAACTGTGAGTGTACACGACTTTTTAAGTAAAAATTACGTAGCTAAAGTATGATTAAGAAACACGTTGATGGCTGTTAATATATATGAATGTCTTAAAGTTTCATTTACAGTGACATTGTAATCAGATATCTAATACGTAAGTTGGGCCTACTGCCAATAGCGGAACAACACCAGTGTACGACAGCAACGGCTGTTCACCAATCATCGCATTTCTGTTTGTTTACATCAGATTTATTTTTACGATAAACGGAGTATAGCTACTCTCGCTCGCACTTGATTGTTTACATCTACTGCGCGCTCCTCGACGTAGCCACATACCAACATGAACCGAACTTTGCAGAACATGATTTCCGGATTAACGGTCTTGTGACCAGCTACGGAAAAGCAGTATACGGCCGTGCAGATGACTGCCTGACAGGGGTGGAATGAGCGTTAATTATAGAACCGTCCTGTACTCAATTTCCTGCAGGTCATGTCCTAATTTCTCACAGTGGTTTCGGGTGTGATCGTTTCTCTCTGAAATACTAAATTACGCGATACTCTGGGGAAATACACACAGTATAATGAAATAACTGTTTGGAGTACCTTCGTAAGTTGCAATAGAACGTCTCCTTTATTTACTGATGGTGACTACTTTCGGACTTGCGTCCATTCTCAAACCATCCGTTTTCGTAAATCATTGATTACAGTTGTTTATGCTTGCGTGGAACAGCCACAGTAACTAACCCAAATGGTAATACAGATACGTGGGCGTACAGTTGAGAAGTTAACAATAAGCAGTGCGACCCCAGCAGTCATTTACCTAATAACATGAATTATACGCGAGTAACAAAAGCTACATTTAAGAATTTCTGAAAGTTAAAAGCGTAAATGAGTAAAACTTTATGACGAACTTGAGCACTAAAATCACTTGAATTATTTTTAGAAACAATATATGGCTCAAGAGTGCACTACTCGTCATGACTTCCTCCTGCGTAGCTTACATCGGTGAAAGTCAAAAACATCTCGTATTTCTTTCTAATAATACTGCGGGGAGCAGTTACATCACTAAAAATGCCAATAACTGAAATAGTTATTTTGCAGGATATTTGCCTTTTAGATCACCGAAGTAAAAATAATACTCTGTTATTTAAACATAACTCTATTCGATAGTGCTTATTCAGACAGTTAAATTTTCAACTGTAATTTTGACATTTTTCGCGGAAAAACAGCGATCTGGCTCAAAATACTTTATAATGGATTGAAAACAGTCTTGACCACAATAAAATTTTTATTTACAATAGTTACCGGCTTCGGTCAGAACGTGACCATCGTGAGACCATTTATACCATGGTGGTGGAGTCGTATCACCTGCTGCGTTCACCACAGCCGCCCAACAACACGGTATAAATAGTCTCAACACGGTCATATTCTGATCAAAACTGATAATCATTGTAAATAAATACTTTATTGTAGTCAAGACTGTTTTCAATCCGTTTAAATTTTAAAAAAAATTTATTACTTTCTATCCCCACCCCTCTACATGAACCGTGGACCTTGCCGTTGGTGGGGAGGCTTGGCGTGCCTTAACGATACAGTCAGCTTCACCATAGGTGCAACCACAAGGGTTCAGCGGTTGAGAGACCATACAAGTCCGTGGTTCTTAAAGAGAGCAGCAGCCTTCTCAACAGTTGCAGGGGCAACAGTCTGGCTGATTGATCTGGCCTTGTAACATTAACCAAAATGGCGTTGCTGTGCAGGTACTGCGAATGGCTGAAAGCAACGGGAAACTTCAGCCGTAATTTTTCCCGAGGGCATGCAGCTTTACTGCCTGTTCAAATGATGATGACGTCCTCTTCGATAAAATATTCCGGAGGTAAAATAGTCCCCCATTCGAATCTCCGGCGGGGACTACTCAGGAGGACGTAGCTATCAGCAAAAACAAATCTGGCGTTCTACGGATCGGAGCGTGGAATGTCAGATCCCTTAATCGGGGAGATAGGTTAGAAAATGGAAAGGTTAAAGATACGAGGGCAGTTCAATAAGTAATGCAACACATTTTTTTTCTCGTCCAATTTTGGTTGAAAAAACCGGAAATTTCTTGTGGAATATTTTCAAACATTCCCGCTTCATCTTGTATAGTTTCATTGACTTTCGACAGGTGGCAGCGCTGTACGGAGCTGTTAAAATGGCGTCTGTAACGGATGTGCGTTGCAAACAACGGGCAGTGATCGAGTTTCTTTTGGCGGAAAACCAGGGCATCTCAGATATTCATAGGCGCTTGCAGAATGTCTACGGTGATCTGGCAGTGGACAAAAGCACGGTGAGTCGTTGGGCAAAGCGTGTGTCATCATCGCCGCAAGGTCAAGCAAGACTGTCTGATCTCCCGCGTGAGGGCCGGCCGTGCACAGCTGTGACTCCTGCAATGGCGGAGCGTGCGAACACACTCGTTCGAGATGATCGACGGATCACCATCAAACAACTCAGTGCTCAACTTGACATCTCTGTTGGTAGTGCTGTCACAATTGTTCACCAGTTGGGATATTCAAAGGTTTGTTCCCGCTGGGTCCCTCGTTGTCTAACCGAACATCATAAAGAGCAAAGGAGAACCATCTGTGCGGAATTGCTTGCTCGTCATGTGGCTGAGGGTGACAATTTCTTGTCAAAGATTGTTACAGGCGATGAAACATGGGTTCATCACTTCGAACCTGAAACAAAACGGCAATCAATCCCCTACCAAGAAAAAGTTTAAAGCCATACCCTCAGCCGGTAAAGTCATGGTTACAGTCTTCTGGGACGCTGAAGGGGTTATTCTGTTCGATGTCCTTCCCCATGGTCAAACGATCAACTCTGAAGTATATTGTGCTACTCTTCAGAAATTGAAGAAACGACTTCAGCGTGTTCGTAGGCACAAAAATCTGAACGAACTTCTCCTTCTTCATGACAACGCAAGACCTCACACAAGTCTTCGCACCCGAGAGGAGCTCTCAAAACTTCAGTGGACTGTTCTTCCTCATGCACCCTACAGCCCCAATCTCGCACCGTCGGATTTCCATATGTTTGGCCCAATGAAGGACGCAATCCGTGGGAGGCACTACGCGGATGATGAAGAAGTTATTGATGCAGTACGACGTTGGCTCTGACATCGACCAGTGGAATGGTACCGTGCAGGCATACAGGCCCTCATTTCAAGGTGGCGTAAGGCCGTAGCATTGAATGGAGATTACGTTGAAAAATAGTGTTGTGTAGCTAAAAGATTGGGGAATAACCTGGTGTATTTCAATGCTGAATAAAACAACCCCTGTTTTAGAAAAAAAAATGTGTTGCATTACTTATTGAACTGCCCTCGTACATATAGTGGGTATTAGTGAAGTTCGGTGGCAGGAGGAACAAGATTTCTCATCAGGAGAATACAGGGTTATAAACACAAAATCAACTAAAAGTAATTGTGGAGTATGTTCAGAAATGAATAAAAAATAGGGATGCGGATAAGCTACTACCAAAAACGTAGTGAACGCATTATCGTAGTGAAAATAGACACGAAGCTCACGCTTACCACAGCAGTACAAGATTATATACCAACTAGCTCCGTAGATGATGAAGGGATTGAAGAAATGTATAATGCGATAAAAGAAATTATTCCGATAGTGAAGGGAGATATTTAATGGTCATGGAGGCTGGGATTCGATAGTAGGAAAAGCAAAAGAAGGACAAGTAGTATGTGAATGCGGAATAGGGGTAAGGAATGAAAGAGAAAGCCGCCAGTAGAATTTTGCACAGAGCACAACTTAATCATAGCTAACACTTGGCTTAAGAATCATGAAAGAAGTTTGTATACATTGAAGAGGCCTGGGGACACTGGAAGGTTTCAGAGATTTAGGAACCAGGTTTTAAATTGTAAGACAATTCCAGGGGCAGATGTGGACTCTGACCACAATTTATTGGTTATGAACTGTAGATTAAAACTGAAGAAACTGAAAAAAGGCAGGAATTCAAGGAGATTGGATCTGGATAACCTGAAAGAACCTGATGTTATAGAGAGTTTCAGAGAACGCATTAGGAAAAGGTTCATAAGAACAGGGGAAAGAAATACAGCGGAAGAAGAATCGGTAACTTTGAGAGATGAAATAGTCAAGGCAGCAGAGGGTTAAGTAGGTAAAAAGACAAGGGCTAGTAGAAATCCTTGTATAACAGAAGAGCTATTGAATTTAATTGATGAAAGGAGAAAATATAAAAACTCAGTAAATGAAGCAGGCGAAAAGGAATACAATCGTCTCAAAAAATGTGAACAGCAGGAAGGGGAGAATGGCTAAGCAGGAATGGCTAGAGGACAGATGTAACTATGTAGAAGCATATATCACTAGGGAGTAAGATAGATACCGCCTACAGGAAAATTAAAGAGACCTTTGGAGGAAAGAGAACCCCCTGTATTAATATCAAGAGCTCAGATGGAAAACTAAAGGCAGAGAAGGGAAGGCAGAAAGGTGGAAGGAGTATATAGAGGGTCTAGACAAGGACAATGTACTTGAGGGCAATAGTACGGAAATGGAAGAGGAAATGGGAGATACGATGCTGCGTGAGGAATATGACAGAGCGCTGAAAAACCTAGGCCGAAACAAGGCCCTGAGAGTAGATAACATTCCCTTAGAACTACTGATAGCCTTGGGAGAGCCCGCCCTGACAAAACTCTACTATCTGGTGAGCAAGATGTATGAGACAGGCGAAATACCCTCAGACTTCAAGAAAAATATAATAATCCCAATCCCAAAGAAAGCAGATGCTGACAGGTGAGAAAATTACCTAACTATCAGTTTAATTAATCACGGCTGCAAAATACTAACACGAATTCATCACAGACGAATGGAAAAACTGGTGGAAGCCGATTATCAGTTTAGATTCCGTAGAAATTTTGGAAAACGCGAGGCAATATTTATCTTAGAAGATAGATCTAAGAAAGGCAAACCTACTTTTCTACACACATCAAAAATAGTTTTGCATCGCCTCGGTTCTGAGTGTTCCGGAACCTGTACATAAAATTGGAATAGAGATCAACATAAGCATTATTTCCGCCATTTTAATTGCTCATGAAAACCACACATTGCATTTTGTATCACCATACAGTGAAACCTTCAGAGGTGGTTGTACACACCGGTAGCTCTAACACCCAATAGCACGTCCTCTTGCACTGACGCAAGCCTGTATTCGTCGTGGCACACTATCCACAAGTTCATCAAGACACTCCTCAACGGCGATTCGGTGTAAGTCCCTCAGAGAGGTTGGTGGGTCACGTCGTCCATAAACAGCATTTTTAAATCTATCCCAGGCATGTTCGATAGGGTTCATGTCTGGAGAACATGCTGGCCACTGTAGTCATTGCATGTTGTTGGGCCCATCTGTAAGGCGCTGCATAGTGTCGTGGTTGCAAAGGTGGACCTCTCCATAGACATCGGGTGTGAAGTTGCGCATCATGCAGCCTATTGCGCACAGTTTGAGTCGTATCACGACGTCCTGTGGCTTCACGAAAAGCATTATTCAACATGGTGGCGTTGCTGTCAGGGTTCCTCCGAGACATAATCCGTAGGCAGCGGTCATCCACTGCAGTAGTAGCCCTTAGGTGGCCTGAGCGAGGCATGTCATCTACAGTTCCTGTCTCTCTGTAGTCGGTGGTAGCATGTTTGCTGCTGATACAAGTAGTTTATCTAGTGACGAAACTGAGGCAGATAGTTCCTGTTAGTTAAAATGGGTAGAGATCATTCTTGGCAATAGGAATAATATAAAAATTGGATCATTTTACAGATCACCCAACTCAGATGATTCATTTGCTGAAAGGTTCAAACAAAACTTGAGTACAGTTTGAAACATATGCAGTTATAGGAGTAGTTGTGGATGACTTCAAATTACGTTGGCGAAATACATGTTTAAATCCAGAGGTAACATAAAACAACATCTAAAATTGTGCAAAACGCATTCTTTGAAAATCATTTAGAGGAATTAGTTCACGAGTCCAGTTGAATAGTAAACGGTTGTGAAAAGACAGTTGACCTCTTAGCAACAAATAATCCTGAGCTAATAACTAGCGTCAAGACGGATACAGGGAATAGTGAACACAGCGTTGCCGTGACGAGAATGATTACCGTAATTCCCAAACCCACCAAAAATAAAAGAAAAATATATCTATTCAAAAATGTAGATAAAAATTCTCTTGACACCTTCCTGAGAGAGAATCTGAACTCTTTCCATATTAACAACTTTAACTGTTGACAGAATGTAGCTTGGATTCAGAGAAATAGTATCGTCAGCAATTGAGAGGTTTATACAAAATAAATTAACAAATGACGCAACTCACCCCCGTGGTATACGCAACAGGTCAGAACACTGTTCCAGAAACAACGAAGAAAACGTGACAAATTCAAACGAACGCAAAATTCCCAAGATTAAGGATCTTCTACAAAAGCTCGAAATTTAGCGTGGACGTAAATGCGATGTGCGTGTAATAGGTTCCACAACGAAACATTATCTGGAAACCTGGCAGAAAATCCAGAGAGTTTCTGGTCGTATGTAAAGTATGCTAGCGCCAAGACACAATCAGTGCCTTCTCTGCGCGATAGGAATAGAAATACTATTGATGATAGTAATACTAAAGCAGAGTTTCTGAACACCTATTGCGGAAATCCATTCACTAAAACCGGCCGGGTGGCAAGCGGTTCTAGGCGCTACAGTCTGGAACCGCGCGACCGCTACGGTCTCCTCGGGCATGGATGTGTGTGATGTCCTTAGGTTAGTTAGGTTTAGATAGTTCAAAGTTCTAGGGGACTGATGACCTCCGAAATTAGGTCCCATAGTGCTGAGAACCGTTTGAACCATTTGAACCTTCACCAAAGAATACGAAGTAAATATTCTGGAATTGGGATCAAAAACAACTGCCAACATGAGTAAATTAAAAGCAGATATCCTCGGGGTAGTTGAGCAACTTACATCACCTAATAGAACCAATTCTGCCGCTCCAGGCTATATATCATTTTGAAAGCTCTCTGTTGGATTCCTTTAATGTTTAATTTCTTAAATCTGTTGCCATTTATGGAATAAATTCCTCTTCTAAATGTACTGTGGCGTTTCTGACTATCTGGGAGGAGACTGAGCAGTGGAACGTGTTACTTTTACACATAAACAAGAACGATCTGTTACACTACTACACTTTAAAGCACAGTTTATATGTAATTCTTATATGTAATTCATGTCACACAGTCTCATACGGAACCTACATCCGCTTTCTTTTATATACTGTATATGATAAGATACTGTCATCCCCCTTCCCTTTTGTGTGAGAGGATGAATGAGCATATGTATTTCTAGTTGCATGCTTGAGGGTTGCAGACAAGGCTGTCTGCTAGAGAACAGTAGGACCAACGTCGGAACAGGTAGCTACGCTTCCTAAAAGCAAAGAGGTTTCTATCCTTAGTATGGTCCTGTCCATCCGTTGTCATGTTGGTATAGGAAGCTGCCCCTCTGGCCACTTCCGTTGGTCTTTGTGAGCCACCCCTCAGGAAGCACGCTCAGGAGTAGGGCAGTTGTAGGGTGGCCGTGGCGAGCGTCTGAAGTGGTAAGATCTCCGGCTAAGCGCGTGTCTGTTAAGTCCGTAGGACAATGGATTTCTTAAGTTCAGCCTAACTGAAAATTTAATCACCTTGATTTCAGGTTTAGCTCTAAAATATCTAATGCTATCTTAAAGTGCAGCGGAGTGTAATTCTCGTGTTAAATTCAGATTATTTTGCGGTAGTTGCTTTGTTACTACTTTGTGAGTAAAGTGGAACCACGTGTTGATCAGTAACTCTAACTAAGTTCATCAATCTTAAATGCGAATGTTTGTGTGATTATAACGTCTCGTCTTGAGAATATTTTTTTAATATAGCAACTTTTCTTTATACTTTTCTTTATGTTCAGCTCACGTGGGGTGTACTTTGCGAGACCACTACCACGTGCTTATATAACTGTTTGACCCATCAGGTTAATAGTAAGACGTTAGTAACCAGTTCAAGGTTTTTCTTTTGTCAATTGCTTTTCGATCTAATGTATTTTAATTATCAAAATTATTGTGGAGTTGTACGCTTTGTGTAAACCAAGTTGACCACGTGAAGCATGTGGTGTAATCATCAAAGTAGCTCTCAGCTATTCTTTTTGCGAAGACTTCACAAAGAGTTAATATGAATTTAGTATACCAGTGTGTGGTAATTACATGACGGACAGGATTGTGGTATGAACGTAATTTCTTTGGGTAAAAACTGAATCTGTTGGTTGTGGTTAATTTCTTCTTGCTTATGTTTCAATGTTCTTCGTGTGTTATTTTATGAATGCAGTGTTGTATCCAGTCTCCCAATCTTGGGTCCATATTTTATGTGTTCCGTAAAATTACAATCTCACTTTTTTTTTTTTAATCGTAAATAAGGCACCAGCTCAGTTATAACTCACGTATAATACGCTGAAATTTCAATGAACAATCTTAAAATAAATTTCCAAATATAAACTGATTTCTTTCTTTTTATTTAAATTATCCTTTATATATATATATTACCGGTTTTGTATGACTATTAAAAGATTACCATTAATGTTAGTCTGGTTGGTAAACCAAGACTAAATATCTGATGAAACAGTTGCCCAGTAATCCACGGTTAACGTCCCCAGACAGATCACGGCTTTTAACCCACTTTCATTGTCTATTAGCACCGATTTCAGTATACCAAAATTAAAGTAACAATATTACACATCAGCTTAGAAAATTAAAGTTACAACATTACACATGGCGACCCTGTTCTGTGATTCCGCTAGACTCTGGAATCTCTGAAATGTTAGATTGCGAGCGTGTTATAATCTTAATTTTTTTTCCCTACAGCGCTCAAACAACTTCTGCGTTGTTTCTGAGCAGACTTTCAAAAGATTCACGGCGTTGTTGATCGGCGTTGCGTTGTTTGTCTTGTTTTGTTTTTTATATTTGTGTGTTTTATATGTCTGTGTGTTTTCTTATTCTCGCTTGTAAAGTCCACTGTTTTGATCAAAGATAAAAATTTGTTTTGCGTGTGAAAAAGTGTGTACTAGGTTGGGTATCTTTCGTGTGACTCGTAATTTTTGGGGGACACATTTATTGTGATTAGTGTGTTGCGTACTGAGTATAAATTGCACTAATGCAAACACGTAACCAAGCTAAAAGTAAGCGGTCCAACAACTTAAGCAACATGGACCAAGGGGATAATTTGATTTCCAATATTAACGTGTCGGGCGGTTCCGAAAATGCAATGGGGAATTCTTCAGACGAAATGCAAAACAGCACGAACGGGCTCACAGCAGAGCCAGAAATTAATTTGCCTCCAACTAACCAAATTGATTTAGCAGAACTCATGAAAGCCTTATTGCAACAAAATAATGAAAACACAGAGAAATCGATCCGCGAGCTAGGGGAACAAATGACGCAGAAATCTGAAAAATCGATCCGAGAGCTAGGCGAACAAATAGACGAAAAACTAATCCAGCAGACAAATAAAGTCGACAAGTCGATGCAGAGAGTGTCCGATGATATCTCACAAAGAATAAACAATCTGGCAAGTGAGATAAAAAGTGATATTATGAAAGAATTAGGCCGTACATTTGAACAAATCGATGATCGTCTGCAAGCTTTAGAACAGAGCAAGCGGAGGGGCGATACCGAATCTAAAGAAAGCGAAGAACGGCTACTTAGGAATTTCCAAGAGCTGAGGGAAGAATGCCAAAGGGAACACCAGCAGGTAATCTCGAGGGTCCAGCAGGCGGAAACGCATTGTCCCACGTCCGTTAGCAACACAATAGCGGACAACAGTTTAGCGATACACGCGTTGGAACAGCAAATAGAACAATTGAAGCAGACTGGGGCGGAGGACAAGAGACAAATTGATGATAAGATTGCGGCATTAGCGGACACTGTAGGCACGATGAAGCTGACGGAAAGCGAGAATAATACTACACCGGTAGCGGCCGCAGGGACCGAAGAAGTGCGTTCGCTTCTTAGATTTCAGAAGGGACAGTTTGAAGTGAACAGACAACACAAAGCTGTAACAGGCGAATTACAAGAACGCGTGGCGCATCTGGAAAACCGCATGGCGTGTGATTCCGAACTCGCCAATAGCACTAAAAATAGCCGTACGAACAGTGCAGAGAGGGACTCCGGCCACGAGGGAGACTTTGACGACAGGAAAGAATGTAATTTGAGGGGCAGACATGAGAATAATAGAAACATTCAAGGGCCTCGCCAGGAGGAAATGCGGGGATTTGATTTCAAACATTTCCTTACAGTGAGAAAGTTTGAGATATTCCGAAATTCGCAAAAAGGAATACATCCACGTGCATGGCTCGAGCAATTTGAGTTTTGTCTTCCCCCCGACTGGGCAAGTTCACATAAGATAGAATATATGTGTGGCTATTTGGAAGGCGAACCGGCGATTCGCATGAGGTCGGCAGCGCGTCACTGCAACTCCACTCGGAAGTTTCGACAAGCCTTTCTGTCCGCCTATTGGTCGGAAGCGGCACAAGATAGGGTCAAACATGGCATAATTATGCTGCCAAATTTGAACCAGTCTGGTTTCGGCAGCCCTGCACGCCTATTCGACCACATGCTGCAGGCAAATCAATTTTTATACGACCCATACGGGCCTGCGGAACTAATTAGGATATGCGTCACCAAATTGCCGATGCACTTGCGGCACGTCATTCTTGCGGGAAGATGCAAAGAGGACGTGGTAACGTTTAAGACGCTTCTCCAAGAGTTGGAATACAATACAGGAGAATGCCCGCCTAATCAGGCACAAAGTTATTACGGGGCACAGCAGCGCGACCGCAGTCGTGGCCGTATTACTAATCAACGGCGTGACTGGTCGTCGCGACGCGAACGGAACAATAATCGGGACCGGCCGTATAGAAACTGGGGTGACAGTCGCGAACACAGGTGGAACAACAGAAATGATCGAGGACGTAGACAGGATCGTGAACGCTACAGGTACGGCAACCAGAATCGACACTATGATGAATACGGTGGGAATAGGACTGTAGGCGGAGCACCTCATGATGTGGAAATTCGGCCGGCTAACCCTAGACATAATCCGGCAAATGGAAATGAACGACACCGGCAATGACAAACGATCAGCGCAGAAGGCGCCCAATCGGAACAAATGAGCGACATGGCAAATGAGTAGAAAGGACAGTGAGAAGTAGAGAGGACGGTGAGGAGAAAGAATTGATTAGTTTAAATTTGTGACGTATGCATTTTGAATAATATGTTAGTAAAAATAATGATAAAGCTGTTTCTACGTGATTGATTGAAGTGACGTTTTTAGTTATTTTTCTCTCCTTGTGCAATTAGGATTTAGTTTGATTCAAACGTGAAGATAAAAGGTTTCTTTGTGAACGAGTAAAATGGTGTTTATGTTTTTTTTGTGTGTAAATTGAAAAGAGTCGCTCCTGAAGAAAGCAAGATCGTTGCTGAATTAGTGCATAAACTCAGGGGAATATCCGATCTGTGGGTATTATGGGTCTGGCAAACCCAGGTCCCCAGCTGTTAGTAGCCTTGTTTCCGATTTTCTGCTTTCAGTGCTACTATCTATCTATTACTATTCTATATCTGTCAGTATAAATGAGGATCTCTTACTATAGTATGCGTGCTGTATGAATATTTTAAGATAGGAGAACTCTGAGAAAGGAATGAGTAAGTTTGGAATCTTGAAAACAGGATGCGATAATACGATTGTTGAACCATTGGCTTCCAATATGCGATGATATGTTAATATTGATGATATATGTCTTTTAGTTCTTTATAGCTGAGTACGTAAAGTGCTGTCTGTGGATTTCGTAAGTATATTGATTCCCTTCAAGGTGAAAGAAGAATTGTGGTTTGTGTAATTTACGTGGCTCTGAAATATTATTGTGGTAGTCACATACGAGCAGCTTTTCAGCAAATAGAGAATGGAACGGAAATATGGATCCTTTTTGTAGTTTTGATTGATGTTGAGCCAAAGCCTAAAAAATTATTCTGCGTTAATACTTGTCCTAGAAAAGCGACGTTTATGTGTTTTGCTGATGCTGTGAGCATTACAGCTTACTGTTTTCGCTGGTGCGGGATGCACTGCAGCCTATATGATTTGTACTGAGGAAATTTCCCTCTTGAAGGTAGAGGATGATTAAATAATTTTGATTATGGGAACGAAGGAAAGCTTGGTTTAAGGTAATAAGGATAAAGCAAAACATTTGTCATTTAAACTACAGGAGGATTTGGATCTTTTGTGTCTGTTGTAAGTTCAATATGTTAAGATGATACTGTTTTACAGAATAGAGGTGACCACAATTTTGCCATTCATGAGAAATGAATCCAGAATAACCACCACAGGCGAAATAACTGATTTGGAAGCGAAAGGTAACTTAAAGAAGGAACGAAATCGCAGCAAAATGGGTAAGAAAATGTAATATAACCTGTATAATGCAAATATTTTTAACCTTCTCAGAGTCATCTGCGTGATTAATTGTTGTGATAACGTAATTTTAGGTGAAATTTTCTTACTGTTTTATGTCTGAATATATGAGTATGATAAATGTATAATTGCGAGTCTATTTTCAGGTGTGCGAACTGGTATAAATGTTTTGGCGTGTAACTAACGATTGTTCTTTTTAATGTGTATGTTTAAGGAAAGTTCTCCATATTTATCATGTGACAAGACGTATGCCGCGAGCGTCAAGAAGAGGACGAATTAGAACAATGTTGTAGTGGTATATACACGGTGTGGAAATAGCATTGAAGTAGCTTATTGGGTTAACTAGTAGTGGATAGAAGTGGAATATTGAGTAATGCATGTTTATGGGTAGTTAGTTTGTAGAATAGACAACAGGTGTGCATGTATGTGTGTGTAAATAACATGTGAACCCTATGCTGTCCTGACCTATACTTGCACAAGGCATAATCCTATTCATTTTAGTGAATTAATAAGTAGCATTTGATTTATTAAAACGTAAGTGAACCACATTAGTGATGTGGATTTAAATATTATATTGTCAGTTTATTTAACTTTTATTTTTTTTACATTGTAAAGTCATTTCACTTTTATTTTTTTTACCATGTCAAGTCATTTAAACTTTATTTTATATTGTCGATTCATCTAATTTTTTATTTAAAAAAAAATTAAGTCTCACTTTGTTCTTAAAAATTGTGAAAGACAATACTAAGTGGTATTATGTATGACATTGTGTAATCACATAAGGATGACGAAAAATTTCTGGGAATGCAGTTGAGAACGTGAAAGCGAACCGGCAAATCTCTTAAGAGACAGCGGGAGCAGCCGGACTAGCTGTAAACTGGCGGGTTTCCCAGCGGGACACGCTGTCATCCGGGCCACTTTGGGAGCGCGGCCGACAACAAAAGGAGAGTAAGCGGCAAACACTTTCCCTCGTACCTGGTGCTAATGGGCGGCCGCCCCGGGCGACCTTTCCTCGAGGCGATGACCTGAGATGGGCGAGCGGTCCACCGCGCGGAAATCCATCTGCTGGCAACGCACCACACGCACGCGACCGTGACGAGACGGCCGCGGTGAAACAACACAAGGGGTGTGGAGCCTTTTGACAGGTACTGCCCAGAGAAACTTGCAGACGTCAACGACGCCTATCGACATTTCCTGATGGATGCCTACTGTCAAGCGACAGTAAATCTTGGTTCGATGTTCTCTGGTCGCTAAGGGTGGCACAAAAGAAGAGCCATTAAGTGTCATCCTTGCCCGAGAATATCAACCTGGCGTGTCAAACGAGGATACCGCACGAATTTGACAATACAAACATGGAACCAAATCGAGATGTGCGTGACACGAGAGAAACTTCATGAGAGGGCAGAGACGGCGGGATCGCACGCAACAGATGGACAAAAATCCCTACTGACAGCTGCGGCGACGAACCCCCCCCCCCCTTTCCCTTATATTGTGCCTCGGAACAGTGGAACTACTGAGTGTGTCAGCGAACAGTGATTATACGGTTCTTAGTCCAGTGCATATACGTGTGTTTCTGTCAGAGAAACTCTGACTCGTGTGTTTTGCAGGAGTTCGATTTATTGGTGTTTATTAGACTGACTTGTATTTTGCAGGTGTTCTATTTATCTTTTTTTAGACATTGACTCTTGTATTTTGCAGGTGTTTTATTTATAGGTGTTTTTTTGTTTTAGATGTTGACTATTGTACTGTTTTATTTATCAATGTTTGTTTTTGTGTGATGTATTAGATTTGTGATATTTTGTTTCGTAAATTCATTGCTGTGGCATTGCTTCGTTTATCAGTCAGATAGCTTTTTATTCTCATTGAACTGTGATCGATTAGCCTTTGCATGGGGCATATTTACTGTGAGGAACCCCTTAAGGGTAACAATCACATAATTATTGTAGTTTCAATATAATGACACAGTGCTCATTGTTTGCTAGCTAATTGAAATATAGTAGAGTGATTAAATGAGTGCCACATAGTTATTTTAATTCTACAAATTATTAGTTTTATACGATATAGAATTTTTTTGCGATAACCACTTTGTAAAACATGTTTTTTCTCTTATCATTTAGTTGCTTTTGCAGATTGTGCATTATGTTCTGCTTTTTAATATCGATGTTATTTGATGTTCTTTTTTTAATTGCTGTGGCACCTTTGCTATTTTCATAAATTTTGCTTGTTAATAAACAGTCATAAATTTTCCTGTGATCAGTTGGCTCTTGCAATGAGCAAATACTGGTGAACTCCATAAGGGTAACAACCAGAAATTGTTTTCATATTAATGACACAGGAACCATTGTTTTTACTTGCTGACCGAATTAGGTCTACACTACCTTTTAAATAGGTGTCACAGATTGTGTTCTTTTTTTTTCTGTTTGAAATTGGTAGATTCTAAAGATGTGTTGAAATTATTGTGTTTTAGCAAGTAGCTGGTGTCCTTTTGCCTTTTCTTTTACACTTTTGGTTTAAGTAGGGTGTGAGAAGCCTGCTTGGGAATGTCCTAGCATGGCCAGAAAATTCCCTGCACAGTCTTTTCCCGGAGCGTTGGGGTTATGAAAGGTCTCTGTTGGATTCCTTTCATGTTTAGTTTCTTAAATCTGTTGCCATTTATGGAATAAATTCCTCTTCTAAATGTACTGTGGCGTTTCTGACTATCTGGGAGGAGACTGAGCAGTGGAACGTGTTACTTTTACACATAAACAAGAACGATCTGTTACACTACTACACTTTAAAGCACAGTTTATATGTAATTCTTATATGTAATTCATGTCACACAGTCTCATACGGAACCTACATCCGCTTTCTTTTATATACTGTATATGATAAGATACTGTCATCCCCCTTCCCTTTTGTGTGAGAGGATGAATGAGCATATGTATTTCTAGTTGCATGCTTGAGGGTAGCAGACAAGGCTGTCTGCTAGAGAACAGTAGGACCAACGTCGGAACAGGTAGCTACGCTTCCTAAAAGCAAAGAGGTTTCTATCCTTAGTATGGTCCTGTCCATCCGTTGTCATGTTGGTATAGGAAGCTGCCCCTCTGGCCACTTCCGTTGGTCTTTGTGAGCCACCCCTCAGGAAGCACGCTCAGGAGTAGGGCAGTTGTAGGGTGGCCGTGGCGAGCGTCTGAAGTGGTAAGATCTCCGGCTAAGCGCGTGTCTGTTAAGTCCGTAGGACAATGGATTTCTTAAGTTCAGCCTAACTGAAAATTTAATCACCTTGATTTCAGGTTTGCTCTAAAATATCTAATGCTATCTTAAAGTGCAGCGGAGTGTAATTCTCGTGTTAAATTCAGATTATTTTGCGGTAGTTGCTTTGTTACTACTTTGTGAGTAAAGTGGAACCACGTGTTGATCAGTAACTCTAACTAAGTTCATCAATCTTAAATGCGAATGTTTGTGTGATTATAACGTCTCGTCTTGAGAATATTTTTTTAATATAGCAACTTTTCTTTATACTTTTCTTTATGTTCAGCTCACGTGGGGTGTACTTTGCGAGACCACTACCACGTGCTTATATAACTGTTTGACCCATCAGGTTAATAGTAAGACGTTAGTAACCAGTTCAAGGTTTTTCTTTTGTCAATTGCTTTTCGATCTAATGTATTTTAATTATCAAAATTATTGTGGAGTTGTACGCTTTGTGTAAACCAAGTTGACCACGTGAAGCATGTGGTGTAATCATCAAAGTAGCTCTCAGCTATTCTTTTTGCGAAGACTTCACAAAGAGTTAATATGAATTTAGTATACCAGTGTGTGGTAATTACATGACGGACAGGATTGTGGTATGAACGTAATTTCTTTGGGTAAAAACTGAATCTGTTGGTTGTGGTTAATTTCTTCTTGCTTATGTTTCAATGTTCTTCGTGTGTTATTTTATGAATGCAGTGTTGTATCCAGTCTCCCAATCTTGGGTCCATATTTTATGTGTTCCGTAAAATTACAATCTCACTTTTTTTTTTTAATCGTAAATAAGGCACCAGCTCAGTTATAACTCACGTATAATACGCTGAAATTTCAATGAACAATCTTAAAATAAATTTCCAAATATAAACTGATTTCTTTCTTTTTATTTAAATTATCCTTTATATATATATATATTACCGGTTTTGTATGACTATTAAAAGATTACCATTAATGTTAGTCTGGTTGGTAAACCAAGACTAAATATCTGATGAAACAGTTGCCCAGTAATTCACGGTTAACGTCCCCAGACAGATCACGTCTTTTAACCCAGCTTTTATTGTCTATTAGCACCGATCTCAGCATAACAAAATTAAAGTTACAATATTACACATCAGCTTAGAAAATTAAAGTTACAACATTACAATTTTGGTTACTGTGAGTGTATGCTGAAGCAATAGCTCAGTATTTGACAATCATATACAATCACTCGCTGGGCAAAAGATACCCAAAGACTGGAAAGTTGCACAGGTCACACCAATATCCAAGAAAGTCAACAGAAGTAATCCACTAAATTAGAAGCCCACATCATTAACGTCGATATACAGCAGGAGTTTGGAATATGTAGTGTGTAGCAACATTATGAATTACCTCGAGGAGAAAGCTCTGTTGACGCACTTTTAACGCGGTTTTAGGAAACATTACCCTTTTGAAACACAACTAGGTCTTTACTCACACGGTGGGTTGAATGCTATCTACAAGGGATTACAAATTGATTACGTATTTATAGGTTTCCAGAAGGCTTTTGACACTGTACCTCACAAGCGGGCTGTAATAAAAATGCGTGCTGATGGAATATGATCTCAACTATGCGACTGGTTTAGTGATTTCCTGTCAGAGCGGTCACAGTTCGTAATAACTGACGGAAAGTCATCGAGTACAACAAAGGAGGTTTGTGGAATTGCCCAAGAGGGTCTTACAGGTCCTCTGTTGTGCGTTATCTATTTAAACGGCGTAGGAGCAGTCGTCTTAGCTTTTTTGCACATGATGCGCTGTTCGTTGCTCATTTTTGACATGGTATTCACATTTCGGAAATACCATTTTTGTGTTTGTTATGATGATTTGAAAATGGGCCTCTTCCCGAAACTAGTCATCAAGTGAATAAATGTATAAAAAAAGTAAAGTTTTCAACTTTGGACAGGTTTTTCGTCGTGTACGTAGAAAATGTTGTTGGGAAGGCAAGCCTAGCACTGCGTTTTACTGGCAGGACACTTAGAAGATGCAACAGATCTACCAAAGAGACTACACTCCGCTTGTCTGTACTCTCTTGGAGTACTGCTGCGCGGTGTGGGATTCTTACCAGCTACAATTAGCGGAGTACATCGAGAAAATTCAAAGAAGGGCAGCATATTTTCTATTATCGAGAAATAGGGAAGAGAGTGTCACGGACGTGATACAGGATATGGCGTGGACATCACTAAAACCGAAGGCGTTTCTCGTCGTGGCGGGATCTTCTCACGAAATTCCAGTCGCCGATTTCAACTCCGAATGCGAAAATATTTGGTTGGTGCCGACCTATATAGGGAGAAAAGGTCATCATTGTAAAACGAGGGAAATCAGATCACACAAGGAAAGATATAGGTTTTTGTTTCATTCCGCGCTGTTCGTGAGTGGAATAACAGAGAATTACGGTGGAGATGGTTCCATAAACCCGTGCCAGCCGACATGGCTGAGAGGTTCTAGGCGCTACAGTCTGGGACCCCTCGACCGCTACGGTTGCAGGTTCGAATCCTGCCTCGGGCATGGATATGTGTGATGTCCTTAGGTTAGTTAGGTTTAAGTAGTTCTAAGTTCTAGGGGACTGATGACCTCAGAAGTTAAGTCGCATAGTGCTCAGAGCAATTTGAACCATTTTGATAAACCCGTTGCCAGGCACTTAAGTGTGATTTGCAAAGTAACCATGTAGATGTAGATGCTCCTGTTCAGCTGTCCTACGATGGCAGTTGCCGCACCGCCCACGTCGTGTACGAAGTCGTACGCAACATTCTTGAGTTTAGGAAAGCGGAAAACCTTGACACGCTGCGCCTTTGTTACACGAGTATAACCTTCAGTTTTTCAAGTACTGTACTCTAAATGGTGACGACGCTGTTAGACGCTTCGAGACGTTCTCAGAACAGCAAACTCGGCCTCCCTCCCGAACGCCGTACCCCGTAAGCAGTCGCCACTTTACATGCTTATGGCACCGCACACCAAAAGGAAACCCAGATAAATAAGAAGCAGAAATTTTTGCGCCGAGGCAGTAAAGTGCGGTCGCCCGCTGAGGCAGTAATTGCGGGTAATGAATATTTAATGCCGGCACCGCCTGCGCCTCGGCCTCCACCGCAGCCTCCTGAGCGGGGCGTCAGGGTAATTTGTGGCCCCGGCCGTCGGCGGAGAGCGGCCGCGCCGTAATTGATTTCACGTGTGATTATACGAGTGCCCGCCATAACCTCCCCCGTTTCCTTTCGCGGCCGTAACTCACGCGCGGCGCTGGACGCCGCGCACCGGCTGCCGATGCTCCCGCCCGCCGGGCCGGCTTCCGCGTCCAGAGCCCTCTCCGGAATGGCGGCATTATACTTGCTAAGTGACACCGCGCCAAATTACGTGAGCCTCGAGAGCCGCGCCGCCGGCCGCCTCCCAGTTCCTATTCAGGCGGCGTACGTTCGAGTCTTGGTTACGAATTTGGAAAGTATCGATTACCGATCCTGCCTTGCTGACGTAGATATCACGCGTTCACAAAACAGTTAGCAAAGCACGCTGTTATACACTGAAGAGCCAAAGAAACTGGTACACCTGCTTAATATCGTGTAGGGCCACAGCCAGCACGCAGAAGTGCTGCAACACGACCTGGCATGGACTCGACTAATGTCTGAAGTAGTGCTGGAGGGAACTGACTCTGTGAATCCAGCAGAGCTGTCCATAAATGGAGGTCTCTTCTCAACAGCACATTGCAAGGCATCACAGATATGAATAATAATGTTCATGTCTGGGGAGTTAGACGACCATCGGAAGTGTTTAAACTCAAAAGAGTGTTCCTGGAACCACTGTGTAGCAATTCTGGACGCGTGGGGTGTCGCATTGTCCAATTGGAATTGCCCAAGTCCGTCGGAATGCACAATGGACATGAATGGATGTAGGTGATCAGACAGGATGCTTACGTACTTGTCACCTGTCAGAGACGTAACTAGACGTATCAGGGGTCCCATATCACACCAACTGCCACTGTGAATCCAGCACGACTGTCCATAAATCCGTAAGAGTACGAGGTGGTGGAGATCTCTGCTTAACTGCACATTACAAGGCATCAAAGATATGATCAACAATGTTCATGTCAGGGGAGTTTGTGGGCAGCGGAAGTGTTTAAACTCAAAATAGTGCTCCTGGAACCACTGTGTAGCAATTTTGGACGCGTTGGGTGTCGCATTGTCTTGTTGCAACTGCCCAAGTCCGTCGGTATGCACAATGGACATGAATGGACGCAGGTGATCAGACAGGATGCTTACGTACGTGTTACCTGTCAGAGACGTAACTAGACGTATCAGGGGTCCCATATCACTCCAACTGCAACTGTGGATCCAGAAATGCAATCCATAAATCCGTCAGAGTACGACGTGGTGGAGATCTCTTCTTAACTGCACATTACAAGGCATCCCAGATATGATCAACAGTGTTCATGTCTGGGAGTTTGGCGGCCAGTGGAAGTGTTTAAACTCAGAAGAGTGTTCCTGGAGCCACTCTGTAGTAATTCTGGACGCGTGAGATGTCGCATTATCCTGTTGGAACTGCCCAAGTCTGTCGGTATACACAATGGACATGAATGGGATGCAGGTGATCAGACAGGATGCTTACGCACGGGTCACCTGTCAGTGTCGTATCTAGACGTATCAGGGGTCCCATATCACTCCAACTGCACACGCTCCACACCATTACAGAGCCTCCACGAGCTTCAACAGTCCCCTACTGACATGCAGGTGCATGGATTCATGAGTACGTCTCCATACCCGTACAGGTCCATCCGCTCGATACTATTTGAAACGAGACTCTTCCGACCAGGCAACATGTTTCCAGTCATCAACAGTCCAATGTTGGTGTTGACGGCCACAGGCGAGGCGTAAAGCTTTGTGTCGTGTAGTCATCAATGGAACACACGTGGACCCTCGGCTCCGAAAGCCCATATCGATGATATTTCGTTGAATAGTTCGAATGCTGCCACTTGTTGATGGCCCAGTATTGAAAGCTTGTGCAGTTTGTTGAAGGGTTGCACTTCCTTTACGTTGAACGATTCTCTTCAGTCATCGTTGGTTCCTTTCTTGCAGGATCTTCTTCCGACCGCAGCGATGTCGGAGAATTGATGTTTTACCGGAGTCCTGATATTCACGGTACACTTGTGAAGCGGTCAAACGGGAAAATCCCCACTTCATCGCCCTACCTCGGAGGTGCTGTGTCCCATCACTCGTGCGCCGACTATAACACCACTTCCAAACTCACTTAAATCCTGATAACCCGCCATTGTCGCAGCAGTAACCGATCTAACAACTGCGCCAGACACTTGTCTTATACAGGCGTTGCCGACCGCAGCGCCGTTTTGTGTCTGTTTACATATTTCTATATTTGAATACGCATGCGTATAGCGGTTTCTTTGGAGCTTAAGTGTAAAACACCAGCTCATCAAAAGTATCCTCACACCTGTCGCTGGACATCAATATGGTACGCGTCCACCCTTCGCTTATCTGACCGCTTGAACCCTGATCGGAACACCATCAGTGAGGTGTTCGAGTATCTGTAGAGAAATGACAGCATATTCTTCCTTAACAGGTGAAACCAGGCAAGGCAATGAGATGGACGTAGGGGTCTGGAGCGAAGTCGATAATATAACTAATCCCAAACCTGTGTCACTGTGATCTGGTCGGGACTCCGGAAAGGCCAGTCCATTTCACGAATGTTATTCTCTACAAAATATTGCCTCACAGAGGCTACTTTGTGATAGGGTGCTGATACGAACAGTAATTGTCTCCGAACTGTTCCTTTGTCGTAAGCTCTGCACAATATTGTAAAATTTTCTGGCTGTTGTTGTTGTTGTTTTGTTGTGGTCTTCTGTCTCAAGGCTGGTTTGATGCAGCTCTCCATAAGAATGCGAAAAACAGACTGGTCAGAACCGATACCGGTATTTTAGTTCTGCATAAGTCGTATTTTTGGTATATGTTTGATCCAAGTTGTAAGTTATTCATATTTTTAGCAAATAACTGAGTAAAAAAACGACATCAGTTATCCATTGTAGCAGTGATAAAATTTTTCGTTTTTAAACGAAACATTTTTTTAATAAAAAATGAGTAATTTTATTTGTAAAGTTCGCACTGGTTTGAAATATTGCCTTATTACACAAAATGGGAAAAGCGATCTACGATTTTAATAGCAACACAGACGAAACGAGCAACAAACACATGGCACAGTAACTGGTACAGCAACGCTGAGACGATAAGGTCCCTTTTGCTGTGTGTCGTGGCTTAAGATATGCCTGTACGTTGTGCAGTACTCAAGGCTTGCCCCCACCTGGTCTCAGTTCTATCTATCATCTCTGGACGTTCATTGTATTGCAGAATGACACCAACCCTAGTCTGGAAATATTTTTACGAAGAGACATAGCAGTGATGTACAATGCTTCATTTACTTTATAAGATTAAAGATTTGCCTGCCATTTCTATGAAATAATAAAAGAGGGAGGAAATTGTTGTAACAGCAATAAATTAAAATCTTAGCAATAGTTCATTCATAGTAGTCAATAAAAGTAGAAAGTAGCTGACCTGCTGTCTGTGTCTACTGCTTATAGCCCTTGAAAACGGACAAATTAACACGAAAGACAGGGTTCTCTAGCCACAGTTTTCCCTCCATCTGCCCAAGGCATCCACAGGATTCACCAGCAGTTTTCCTGACCTGTCCAAAATACTTGTCATTTCCTTCTTACCTCCCTTACGAAGACTGCTAATTACACTCCAGAATGGTTTTCCAGCAGCTTGACCCATAGTCTCCAACCTGTTTCCAAAGTCTTCCCAAGATTTCTTCTTGGATGCTGCAATTATCTGTTTGGCTTTGTTTCTTTCTGCAACATAACTTTCTCTGTCTACCAGGGTTCTAGTATGTAGCCATTTTTGATACGCCTTCTTTTTGCTTTTACAGGCTGCCTTGACTGTATCATTCCACCAAGCTGTTTGCTTCATCCTACTTTTACACACTACTGTTCCAAGACATTCTTTAGCCACTTCTAGTACTATGTCCCTGTACCTTATCCATTCCTTTTCCAATGACTGCAATTGACTACATTCAACTAACTGGTACCTTTCTGAGATCGCTGTTATGTACTTGTGCCTGATTTCCTTATCCTGAAGTTTCTCCACTCTTATCCTCCTACATATGGACCTGACCTCCTGCGCTTTCGGCCTCACAATCCCAATTTCACTGCAGATTAAATAATGATCAGTGTCATCAAAGAATTCCCTGAATACACGTGTGTCCCTCACAGCCTTTCTGAATTCCTGATCTGTTATTATATAGTCAATGACAGATCTGGTTCCCCTGCCTTCCCAAGTATACCGGTGAATGTTCTTATGTTTAAAAAAGGAGTTTGTGATTACTAAGCCCGTACTGGCACAGAAATCCAAGAGTTGTTTCCCGTTCCTGTTGGCCTCCATATCCACTCCAAATTTACCCATAACCTTTTCATACCCTTCTGTTCGATTTCCAATCCTGGCGTTAAAACCACCCATGAGCAGAACACTGTCCTTGTCCTTTACTCTAACAATTACATCACTGAGTGCCTCATAAAAACTATCCATCTTATCTTGATCTGTCCCTTTACAATGCGAATATACTGACACAATCCTAATTTTCTTGCTAGACACTGTCAAATCTATCCACATCAGTCGTTCGTTTACATACCTTATTGCAACTACGCTGGGTTCCATTTCTTTCCCGATGTAAAGCCCTACACCCCATTTTGCTATTCCTGCTTTGACTCCTGACAGGTAGACCTTGTATTCTCCCACTTCCTCTTCTTTCTCACCCCGTACCCGAATGTCACTAACAGCTAAAACGTCCAGCCCCATCTTACTTGCAGCCTCTGCCAGCTCTACCTTCTTCCCAGAGTAGCCCCCAGTGATATTAATAGCTCCCCATCTCATTACCATTTGTTTGCCAAGTCGTATCTTAGGAGTCCCTGGTTTGTCAGTTAGAGGTGGGACTCCGTCACCTCCAAAGGTCCGAGGCATTTTGCTCTGATTGTTGCCAGCATCATATTTAAAGTACCAGGGAAGCAGGTTGCTAGCTTTACTTGCCCCGAGTCCCATTGGGTTTTACCCCTAACGGCTGAGGGACTAACCGGTGGATTTGGTAGTCTTTGCCGTATGAGCACAAAGGTGACCACGACTCAGAATATGTCCGAGATCCCCAGCCTTATTCCAAAGTAACTGGTATCCCGACTGTCAGGACCACTTACTTGGCCACTCATACGTTGCCCGTGGTTCATGAACTAGGACATGACTACAGGAACCCACACCATTGGCAAATAAATGGCTCTTGGCCTCTTTCATTACTCAAATCAGTGTTTTATATGACGACATGTGGAGGTGTGAAAATACAGCATCTCAAATACTCGCACGTTGACTGAACCCTCCTAATCTAGCATCAAGCCTGTGACTTGTTTCGTCTTTTAATCCGACGTGATGGAGATACTAAGATAACTCGACCATTCTGCTTCCCTGCAACCAAACCCACGTGCTAATTCAATTTCATATCGCTTTCCAGCACTATGTGTAGATATCTAAACGGGGTGACTGTGTCGGGCAAGCTCCAATATTACTAAAAAATGCTTCAAATGGCTCTGAGCACTATGGGACTTAACATCTGAGGTCATCAGTCCCCTAGAACTTAGAACTACTTAAACCTAACTAACCTAAGGACATTACACACATCCATGCCCGAGACAGGATTCGAACCTGCGACCGTAGCAGTTGCGCGGTTCCGGACTGAAGTGCCTAGAACCGCTCGGCCACCGCGGCCGGCCTTAATATTACTATATTCGACCGTTAGAGGATTGTTTTTCTACTCATCTCCACTGAATTACATCATTCATGACACCAAATACGAACTATAAGTCATCCTATATTCTCCTACAACCACTCAACGACGACATTTTCCCATACACTAAAGCGTCATCAGCAAACGGAGGCAGAGTGCTGCTCACCGTGTCCCTCACATCGTTTATGTATGCGGTTAAAGGCGCTTCAGTCTGGAACCGCGTGACCGCTACTGTCGCCGGTTCGAATCCTGCCTCGGGCATGGATGTGTGTGATGTCCTTAGGTTAGTTAGGTTTAAGTAGTTCTAAGTTCTAGGGCACTGATGACTAAAGATGTTAAGTCCCATAGTGCTCAGAGCCATTTGAACCATTTGAACCGTTTATGTATGTACACAGCACCAGCGCTCGTGTCACACTTCCTTGACGCACTACTGACGATAACCCCGGACCTGCAAAGGAAATAGCTTGCAAGACTGTAGTGCGAGAAATTATAGAATACTGTTCCACTGTTGGGAGTCCTTATCAAGTAGATATATCAGACACAGAACGAATTCAGGGATACCGTACAGTGGTGGTAAGTGGTCGGTATACCCCACACGAAAGTGGAACGGAAATGCTCGGAGGAAATTAAATCAAAATCCTTGGAAGAAAAACGACTTCTTACCAACTAAAATCTGGACTCATCTCACCAGGTCACGGTTTTCCAGTCGTCTGCAGTCCAACCGATATTGTCACAACCCCAGAAAATCTGCTGCAAGCGATATCGTGCTGCGGCCACAGCCCATTAATGCCCAGTTTCCCGCACTGTCCTAAAAGTTGCGCTCCTCGTACCTCACACATTGATTTCTGCTGTTATTTAGGCAGTGTTGCTTGTCTGTTAGCACGGACAGCTCCTCGTAAAAGTCGCTGCTCTCGATCGTTAAGTGAAGGCCGTCGGCCACTGCGTTGTCCGTTGTGAGAGGCAATGTCTGAAATTCGGTAGTCTCGACACACTCTTGACACTGTAGATTTCGGAATACTGAATTACCTAACGATTCCCAAAATGGGATGGCCCGGGTGCCAAGTTGCATCTACGATTTCGCGTTCGTGCGACCATAATCGCGTCCGAAACCGTTTCGCATAAATCACCTGAATACAAATGACGGCTCCACAAATGTATTACCCTCTTATACCTTGTGTACGCGATCCTACCGCCATCTGTAGATGTGCGTATCGCTGTCACCTCAGTGTATCTCCGTAGCTTTCGTGAGAATAATATAAGGGGACTACAGAGGTATGTAGTCGTCATTCCCTCACTAAATTGGTGGATGAAGTAGGATAAAACTGACAAAAACTCATAGTATTAGTAGAGAGCCCCTTCCACCATGTCATGTATAGTGGCTTGGGGACTATGAATGTAGATTTAGATTTATGGTTTACACAACAATTTCTGCTCCACGAAACTAATTGTTATGAGTCGTAAAAAGTTTTATCAGTCTTTAAAACGTCCCTTAGTAACAGTCCATCTTTATATTGTAAAACTACGTAATTTCCTCCTAAAGAAGCATGTTGTGAAATCTCCGGGTGCAGGACCCAACACGATGCCAGTGTTGGAGAGCCATCAGAAACATTGCAACACGTGTTTTATGGACGACGTTCCAAGTAGTACACACAACTTACGACAGGTAATGAATGCTTACGCCCGAGAAGAGAAATTTCAGGAAGCTTTGCGCGGTATAGCTGTTGCCTGTAGGCGATGCGCGCATTAATGAGGATCATAACGGTGCCATAAAAGGCAACGAATTAAGGCGTAATTCCGTGAGGCAGTCACCTGTCGTAAGTCACGATGATACATGGCGCTCGTTAGGACTGAGCTGGCGTCATTAGAGAGTAGCCGCTTGCGTGGCTGCGTTAGTCGACACATCGTGCCATTTTGTTTGTGCAGCGCCGAGTCCCGTGTTAAGAGACCGGAGACGAACTGAGACCAGGCACAGTTACAGCACAGATGGATGGACTCGCATGGAAGACGACGTTAACGTTGCAAAGTTTACGGGGACGGTAAGCATATTCTGCGTTTGACACTTGGAGGTAGTGTTATGTGTTTTTCCCGGAGTCTCAAGTGTTGTTGTTGTGGTCTTCAGTCCAAGGAGTGGTTTGATACAGGTCTCCACGCTATTCGATCCTTTGAAGCCTCTCCTTGTCTAAACATTTTACCCCCTACAGTCACCCACCCACACACGCACAGACATACACACTCCTCCATCATCGTATCGACTATTCCTTGAACTTTTAATATGTATCCTCTCAACCGATCCCTTCTTTTAATCAAATTGTGCCACTAATTTATTTTCTCCCCAGTTCGATTTAGTACCTGTTCATTAGTTGTCCAGTCTTCCAATCGAGACTTCAACACTCTTTTGTAGCACCAAATATCAAAAGATTCTAGTCTCTTCTTGTCTATATGGTTTAGCGTCCACGTTTCATTTCCGTACAAGTCTACACCCCTGGACAAATACAGGGTGATTCAAAAAGAATACCACAACTTTAAAAATGTGTATTTAATGAAAGAAACATAATATAACCTTCTGTTATAAATCATTACAAAGAGTATTTAAAAAGGTTTTTTTTCACTCAAAAACAAGTTCAGAGATGTTCAATATGGCCCCCTCCAGACACTCGAGCAATATCAACCCGATACTCCAACTCGTTCCACACTCTTTGTAGCATATCAGGCGTAACAGTTTGGATAGGTGTTGTTATTTCTCGTTTCAAATCATCAATGGTGGCTGGGAGAGGTGGCCGGAACACCATATCCTTAACATACCCCCATAAGAAAAAATCGCAGGTGGTAAGATCAGGACTTCTTGGAAGCCAGTGATGAAGTGCTCTGTCACGGGCTTCCTGGCGGCCGATCCTTCGCCTCGGGTAGTTGACGTTCAGGTAGTTACGGACAGATAAGTGCCAATGTGTTGGCGCTCCATCCTGCTGAAATATGAATTGTTGTGCTTCTTGTTCGAGCTGAGGGAACAGCCAATTCTCTAACATCTCCAGATACTGTAGTCCAGTTACAGTAGCACCTTCGAAGAAAAAGGGACCAAAAACTTTATTGGCTGAAATGGCACACCCATTCTCTATAAACTGTTTATACCAACGTTTAATACACCACCTATCAGGAGGTTTAACACCATACTTCGTTCGAAATGCACGCTGAACAACTGTCGTCGATTCACTTCTGCCGTACTCAATAACACAAAAAGCTTTCTGTTGAGCGGTCGCCATCTTAGCATCAACTGACGCTGACGCCTAGTCAACAGCGCCTCAAGCGAACAAATGTACAACTAAATGAAACTTTATAGCTCCCTTAATTCGCCGACAGATAGTGCTTAGCTCTGCCTTTTGTCGTTGCAGAGTTTTAAATTGCTAAAGTTGTGGTATTCTTTTTGAATCACCCTGTATATCTAGTAATAGTTTCGAAATACTCATTTTTGTATCGGATATTAAAATATTTACATTTCTGAAGGGCGCTTTACTACCTAGATAGCAAAATTCATCTTCTATTTTAGCGTGTCTTAACCTAATCTTATTGCCTCACCACCGTGTAATTTAGTTCGATTTCATTCCTTTATCTTTCTTTTGCTTTATGTGACATTCATATTATAGCCCCTGATCAAAGAGATATCCATTTGTTTGTTCTTCCAAGTTATTTGCTGTCTTTGACAGAGTTACAGTGTAATCGGCATCACTCAAGGTTTTATATTTTTCTCCCTGAATGTTAATTCCTTTTCCCAATCTCTCCTTGGTTTCCTTCAGAGCTTTCTCACTCCCCACTCAACCACTGCTTCACTTTCATGTCCTCATTTCTGTATGTGTTGTAAATAACATTTCGGTCTCTACATTTAGTGGCCGCTTCCTGCCCAGTTTCAGAGTGTTCCCCAGCCAACACTGCCAAAGGTTTCTGCAAAGTTGAAATTGCTGTAAATGTACACTCCTGGAAATGGAAAAAAGAACACATTGACACCGGTGTGTCAGACCCACCATACTTGCTCCGGACACTGCGAGAGGGCTGTACAAGTAATGATCACACGCACGGCACAGCGGACACACCAGGAACCGCGGTGTTAGCCGTCGAATGGCGCTAGCTGCGCAGCATTTGTGCACCGCCGCCGTCAGTGTCAGCCAGTTTGCCGTGGCATACGGAGCTCCATCGCAGTCTTTAACACTGGTAGCATGCCGCGACAGCGTGGACGTGAACCGTATGTGCAGTTGACGGACTTTGAGCGAGGGCGTATAGTGGGCATGCGGGAGGCCGGGTGGACGTACCGCCGAAATGCTCAACACGTGGGGCATGAGGTCTCCACAGTACATCGATGTTGTCGCCAGTGGTCGGCGGAAGGTGCACGTGCCCGTTGACCTGGGACCGGACCGCAGCGACGCAGGGATGCACGCCAAGACCGTAGGATCCTACGCAGTGCCGTAGGGGACCGCACCGCTACTTCCCAGCAAATTAGGGACACTGTTGCTCCTGGGGTATCGGCGAGGACCATTCGCAACCGTCTCCATGAAGCTGGGCTACGGTCCCGCACACCGTTAGGCCGTCTTCCGCTCACGCCCCAACATCGTGCAGCCCGCCTCCAGTGGTGTCGCGACAGGTGTGAATGGAGGGACGAATGGAGACGTGTTGTCTTCAGCGATGAGAGTCGCTTCTGCCTTGGTGCCAATGATCGTCGTATGCGTGTTTGGCGCCGTGCAGGTGAGCGCCACAATCAGGATTGCATACGACCGAGGCACACAGGGCCAACACTCGGCATCATGGTGTGGGGAGCGATCTCCTACACTGGCCGTACACCACTGGTGATCGTCGAGGGGACACTGAATAGTGCACGGTACATCCAAACCGTCATCGAACCCATCGTACTACCATTCCTAGACCGGCAAGGGAACTTGCTGTTCCAACAGGACAATGCACGTCCGCATGTATCCCGTGCCACCCAACGTGCTCTAGAAGGTGTAAGTCAACTACCCTGGCCAGCAAGATCTCCGGATCTGTCCCCCATTGAGAATGCTTGGGACTGGATGAAGTGTCGTCTCACGCGGTCTGCACGTCCAGCACGAACGCTGGTCCAACTGAGGCGCCAGGTGGAAATGGCATGGCAAGCCGTTCCACAGGACTACATCCAGCATCTCTACGATCGTCTCCATGGGAGAATAGCAGCCTGCATTGCTGCGAAAGGTGGATATACACTGTACTAGTGCCGACATTGTGCACGCTCTGTTGCCTGTGTCTCTGTGCCTGTGGTTCTGTCAGTGTGATCATGTGATGTATCTGACCCCAGGAATGTGTCAATAAAGTTTCCCCTTCCTGGGACAATGAATTCACGGTGTTCTTATTTCAATTTCCAGGAGTGTAGATCTGTGTCTCTTCAACGTATATTTAATATTAGTGTCCTCTTTATTGCCTTGAGTGTCCCTAGTTGGAACTGTATAGCTTGTAAAACAGTAAGGGAAGACAAAATTGCAATATCTCCAACAAATAAATGAGGACGTTGGATGTAAGTGATTGTTCTGAGATGTAGAGATTGGAACAGAATAGAAAATCGTGGCACAGGCTTCAGCAAACCAGTCAGAACCCTGATGTCCTAAAAAAAAAGTGTTGAAAAATGGCAGCTGGAACACAAGCGTGTTTGTTCCGTAATCGCACGTCCTCACTCCACGTCTAAGTCATCTGTCAAAGACGGTGAAGTACTAGCCGTTTGCCCACCCGGCAGGTGGGAAGACGTCCCGGTCCCCGGCACGAATCCGCCCGGCGGATTGGTGTCGAGGTCCGGTGTGCCGGCCAGCCTGTGGATGGTTTTTAAGGAGGTTTTCCATCTGCCTCGGCGAATGCGGGCTAGTTCCCCTTATTCCACACGAGTTACACTAAATTAGAACAATATATTTATACCTTCAGCTGCTGACGGCCGTTGATATATATCAATGGGGATAAGTGAAAATGTGTGCCCCGACTGGGACTCGAACCCGGGATCTCCTGCTTACATGGCAGATGTTCTATCCATCTGAGCCACCGAGGTCACAGAGGATAGTGCGACTTCAGGGACTATCTCGCGAACTCCTCCCGCAGATTCTCACCTCATATGACCATTCGTACATTCGTAGTGTCTCTACCAAACATACTCATTACTCGTGGAAGTCATTCTTACCAATATGTGTGCCTTAGCACAGAAGAGGAAGGTCATGGCCGGTATTACCACAACTGTATACTTATATGGATATGGCGTCAGTTCTTTTGGACATGTCCAAAAGAACAGACACCATATCCATATGAGTTACACTATGTCGGCTATCGCTGCGCAAAACACTGTCTCCATGTATGCGTACACCGTAATTACTCGTCTGATATGAGACGTTTCCAGTGGGGGGAGATTGGGGGGGGGGGGGGGGGGTAGGGTCCACTGAGGGCCGAACCGCACAATAACCCTGGGTTCAGTGTTGGGCGGTGGTGGGGGGGGGGAGGGGGGGGGGAATTCTGTGGCCTGTTGTAGGGTTGTGAACAGCTAAGGTCTATGGCGGACGAAGTCCCTCGGTCGTTTCTAGGGCCCCGGTTCAACATACAATACACACTCTATCCGTTTCCATCTGCTGAAGTGGTACATGTTTGCTGAAGGAATAGGCTGTCGTCTGGTAGGCGCGTTTCACACTGAGGAAATACGATACGTTAACGATTCGTTGTAATAAAAGTCACGTGACGCGACGCTTATCGTTGCAGAATAGGCCAGCCAATTAGAGCGCTGGTCGCGTATTTTTCCGTTGAATGCCTATATAGTTAAGCTCGAAGCCCTACGATACCTGGCAGCACATCGATCAGACATGATTCAGACACTTTTGTGCATTAGAAATGGTCTCATATGATCAACAAAGTTCAATGCCATGGCGAGATTGCAATAAGCGTCGAGCATTCGATTGTATTCATGTGACTGGATACCACGCATACTTTGTGGTTATACAGCATTTTATCTCTTTCACCATGCATTTTGCCACGGAAGACGCCATGTGTTTGGTTTACTTTTGCTCTCATCAGAACGCGAGATGATCAGTATACGTTCTTTAGGTACACACCTATACATTCAGAGTTTCTCTTAATCACAAAACTATGTTTCAGAAGTATGTAACTTCATTTTTGAATATTCTTGTGTTGTAGTGTTCGGAGGGGATGTTAGACGATTTAATGGGACACATGTATTTTATACATGACAAGTAATCTTATGTACGTTGCTTACCCAAACAATACACCATACTTATCATACGTTTTGTCTTTCAATCCATTATTCTCGCACCTCTTCCTCCATTCATGAATTCCGCTACCTCCATATGTTAATGAGTAAGATCTGTTTCATGAAACGTGCTCCAATCGCCTATATTACAATCTGTTTGGAAGCCAGGATATATAAATAAGCAGAATTTGGCCTTATCTTCCATAAGAACTATACAACATTCAGATAAGACGACGTAAATACAGTACGTAGAGACACATGGCAACAAAGAAGGCTCATCAAAAAATATTTGTTTTACCATAGAGGCTCACAATATTTCAGGTTATAAAAATGTGATAAACACATTTGACTTGCACAAAATCAGCTCATAAGGCGCAGTGTTATATTTAAAAGTAGAGTATTACGGTGGGTGCAGTTAATGTTCTAATGTCTGTCTTGGAAAACAGCCCCTCCTCCCACTGCAGCATCCACTCTTCCCACTGCAACACCTCCCTCCGCTTTTCGTTGCGCTTTGGGTATGTTTTACTATCTCCCAAACCTGTAATGATAGTCAGATATTGTTATTATTGGGTCATGTTCAGTGTCTGAGGCAATACTCACATTGAACATTTATAAGGTTCTTGGTAAAACTGTTTGAGTTGCTCTTTCATTTGACATATCATTTACAACTGTAAGTTTAATGAAATAAATATTATAAAGCGTTAAAACCCCGATATTCATGTATAAACACCCTGTATTTCAGGGGAGAAACCAGGATCATAATCTTATTGAACTCTCAGATTCAGTTTCAAAAGTAATGGCAGGTTAACAGTGTTAGTAGGAACTGTGCTGACAACTTATAGGGCCAGACACTCTAGTAGGCAGGTGTAGTTTATAATCGATTTGTGCGTGAAAATTACATAGGCTATTGGAGAACATTAACCTAGCAGAAGGACATCGATACAATTAGTGCCAACGAGGTACCTTGCCATTTTCAACGCCTCGCATGACTGTACTTAAGACGAACGTTTACTGAGCAGTGGCTTGGTGGAGGATGTTTAGTAACATAAAATTCCTGGTCACCTAACGTTAAGCACTGGTATACCCCATATCCATCGACAACGTGCACAAGCGTGTAACCCATGACTGTGACCAAATCCGAAAGCAGTCAGATGTGTTCGCATGAGTTCGAGAGTCTTCGAAAAGTAGGGCCCAACGTGAAAGCACCTTCATAGTATCAGTTAGGATGAAAGCCAACGTGGCGCCTTACAACGAATTTTCAAATTTATAGACTTCCCGTCTCTGCAACTGATAGGGCTTACCGTTTCACAGCTGTCGTGGGTCAAGTGTCGAACTTTGCCTCGTGGTGCTCACACAGCTGAGGCGAATTCGTTGCATCCATCGAGCTCTACAGTGTTTTACGCGCTATATCCCGTTTCTCAGAGGCCATTTATCGCCGTCCACTGTGCCTTAAATAATCAGACACATCGGTATTTTTTCTATTACAACCTGATGTTCGTAAGTTGGCTCTAATAACTGTTAAATTCGCAATGTACTTATGCTTCAGGATTGTCATTTCTGTCGACAGATATCACTGTATGGTGAGCTCATAATCAATTCACTAAGCAAGGAGTATGAATGGACTTCTCATAAAGTTAACCTGTTGAAATAAAATTGAAAGTACGTCTGAAATATTACGTTAAGAAATATACTGAAATTGGAGGGAGCTGTAAATTTAGAAATAGTAATGATTCTTTCCATTTCTTATGAAGGACACTTTTACTTAATTTACTTCTTTACTTTGATGTATGCTTTCCAATTTGACTGTGTCCAAATTTTTTCTCAGAACGTACTATGCAGCTGGGCATTTTACTACTCTTTTGGAAACTAATTCCTTTCTCAATCGACGATAAATTAGTTCACTACACTTTGCGCCCGCTTCCATTTTATTGCCATCACCGTCACATACAATCTTACCATAAGCATCCGGACACACCTATGTAATGCGGAATTGAACACTGTACAGGTTTGTCCACTGATCGTGACCGGGCCAAAAATCTCACAAAATAAGCATCAAACGACAAAAACTACAAAGAATGAAACTTGTCTAGCTTGAAGGGGGAAACCAGATGGCGCTATGGTTGGCCCGCTAGATGGCACTGCCATAAGTCAAACGGATACCAACTTGTAACGACAACTGTACATATATAAATTTTTTTCTTTCTGAATTTCGAGAAATTAATGTAAGCAATGTTTTGAATTTCTTTTTCTTTTCGTGTCATGTTAAAGGAACTGTGAGCAACTTTTGAAATGAATATTACTATTTATGTTAGATTTCAAATAATGTGGTAATCAAAGGGAAGTGTATTTAAGGTTAAAATTATTGTAAGATGTGAAAATTGTAATTTATACACTTGGTCCATACGTAGGTAATGCGTTAGGATATGTGTAGTAGAAAACCTGTGGTGAATACCCTACCTGTAGGGGAGCGGGAAAAGGTGGAGGCAGGCGAGCGCGGGAAAAGGCACACTGGCGCGGTTCGGCACAATGGGCTCAGTTAACAGTCGGAGTTGGGTATCGGTCAGAGGAACACGTACTGTACCAAGGAGGCTATCCAGGAGAAGTGGATTACATTGAGCCTTGGATGGGCCGATCCGACGACTACTTGGCATGGCTATATTCTTAGGCACAAAATTGGAAAGATTATGACGCTAAGAAGAAGGAAAGTGCCGATGCAGTGAGAGCCTTAGCCGTGCTTGTATGTGTGCTGTGCTGCCCGCTATCTCGCTGCCCGCCAACCGCCGCACCAACTTGCACAGGTCAAACATTTAGTTCATCTTTAGAAGTGTATTTGTGTGGACCAGTGTCGAAACTGTTTCTAACTGTTCAATAACAATGTGACTTCTACCAGAATTGCCTTAGCCATTACTTATCCTGATCACTGACCTAGACAGGGTCCTTACCACATATTGTGCAACCCGAGTACCCCGAACTGAAAGTTTAAAGTTAGTGTTAACGAAAATTATCAGCAGATTAATCTATGCTATAAAGAAGTTTAAAGTTCTGTGTGTTATTGCAAATGTTGATAAAGAACAAAAGTATGACTAAATTGGAAGAGAGTTTTTTTTTAATTGAGTTAGCGATGTTATTTAATTAATTTGAGACAGAAATAATGACAATTAAATAATTCAGAAGTAAGCCAAAAGAGTAGTTATCCATAGATTGATAATTCTGAGTGTTAATTTACCTTCAGTACTTAATAGTTTCAGTATAACAACCATAACAGTTTCAGGGCCCCCCCTTTTTTCTTGTCTGTTCTTTCAAATCCTGAAGGGTACTGATCAGATTTGAACAGCAAAGTTAAGTTCTATATTAAACCTAAGTGTATTAGTGTTTTTTTCCAATTTTAATAGTGACATTGTATGTGTGCTTTCAAAATTGCTAATTCAAGGGTAATCTATGCCCGATTTCAGTCAGATCAATATACAAAATGCAGTTCGTAGTAATCATTACTGTGTGGTGTTGTGTAATTTTAGCTCGTCCAAATTAGTACAAAAGAAGAAAACCTTAGTTCAGTAGATTCCTTCCGGTTCCAAACTTTGCCATAAAACGCAACATTACTGCGTGTTATTATGCTTGTACTTGCACCCACTTGTACAAGGAAAAACTCACTCAATGCCTAATTAGGCAGGCGACCGTATTATTGATCATTGGTAGTATCTACTGTGTGTACTTCTTGTCCATGCGAACGCGTAATTGTACTTTACATTTGCTTGACTGCATCACTGTAGTTACTGACTGAGTATAGGTCCGATCTTGCTTCCATTAGGTACACGCGGTCAACTTATGTACTAAAATCCTTGTTTATAAGGTGAAGCCCGTGAACTTATTACAGTACAGGCTTTAAGAGCTAACGTACGCCCGAGTGGGCGGTAGCGTTACAAGTGGCTTCCCGGTGACAGGACATCCAGATGTTGTCGGTTACAAATTAATGTAAATACCGAACAGTGGATGTTCAGTGGCACGAATAGCAATAATATTCAGTAAAATAAATTGCAGTGAACGTCAAGTATAGTAGTGTGGTATGGTTGGCATTCAATATGGACAGGAACGTAGACAGGATAGATGTGCCGAGCGAAATGGAGAATGCGGCTGGCAGTAGCAGGAGTTTACGCGGCCCGATAACAGATGGGGTTAGCGGAAGACAATTGGCGTACATACAATACTATGAACACGCCAACGAACAGATTGAAATGTCGAGATTGTCTCGAACACAGCAAGGGACAAAACAGGAAGTAGAGGGTGACTTGGTAGATGATAGTGGGTACGTGAACGAATCCACTGACATATTTGATTCACCACAGATAAAGAAAGAACCGAAAGAAATTTCTGAAGTAGTATCGGAACACACCGATTTCGTAGAACAAAATAGTGTAACAATTTTAAGCATGAACGACTTATTTGAACAATTAACCAAACAAATTGCAGGACAGAATGATCAGCTTCAAAAACAAGTCGGCAATCAGGTTAATCAGCTTAAAACGCACGTTGACGAGCAACTCAAAACACAGGGTGAGCAGATTAAAGCACAAGTCGAAGGACAGGGAATTAAAATTAGTTAACAAATAGAACAAGTAGAACAAAAAGTGGGTAATTTAAGTTCTGTGGTAAATACTCTGAAATTTGAAATTGATAACATTAACAAAAATATGGATACTATGCAGGAGGAAATTGGTAACATTAATAGTAGATTCGATGTTGAAATTCTCAACATCCAAGAGAAAGTAGAACCTCTGGTTGAAACTAAGGTAGACGAAAAAGTTTTCGGTCTTAAAACTGAGATCGTAAACGAATGTCAACACGGAATATCACAGTTGAAAAAGGTAGTTTCAGACACTGAAAGAGATTTAGGTGAAAAAGTAACCGGATGTGTTCAAAATTGTACGAAAATTCAAGGCAAAATTTTCGATCTGGAGAGTAAAATTAAAGATAGGCCTGGTGTTGTCTGTAATGGCACACCAATTACGAAGCTATTAGAAGGTGAGGAACGCTTCGATCCAGCCAAGAAACATAACGGGTGGCATCCGTTAGATTTCATCAAAAATTGCGAGAGAGTATTTCCTGAGCACTTGTCTGATCAGGAAAAGATAAACGTTGTAATTAGCGCCTTAGCAGGTGACGCTAAGCGCTGGGGAATAAATTTAAATACCGAACGAATGACGTTCGAAGAATTCAGGCAAAGATTTACGGAAGAATATTGGTCTGAACAAAAGCAGGACCATTTATGGCGGGAGTTCATTACGGCCAAACATCACGATAACCGGGGCAGAAATTCTTTGAAAGATTTCTGTGAGTATTGGTACCGGAAAATGACGCATTTAAGAGGCCGAAGATCAGATTCAGAAATTATCTGGGAGCTATATAAAAAGCTTCCAGAAGATTCAAAGAGGTATGTAGGAAGCAATCATCGCAGCTTCCAAGCATTTCTCGAAAGGGTCGAAGAGGAAGACCATTGGCGCGCAAGTCGTGCCAATTATCAAAACTTTGGTAACCATAATAACTGACACAATGACGAATGAAATGACGACGATGGATTTCGCGACAATGTAATACAGAGAGGAAGAGGCAGAGGAAGAGGCAGAGGAAATTATCCAGGTCGCGGTAGAGGGTATACCGCGCAAAATAATAACGACGCGGGAAACTAATTTCCGCGAATGTTGCGGGCCAAACGGAAGCGGACAATACATACCGGCCCCGATTTAAGAAAAGATACCGGACCGACCGTAATGTAATGAGACAGGCTAGGGACAGACATGGAACGACGCAACGTGTTGTGGCGAAACAAGCGTCAGGTGCAAGCCAGAATGAGTCATCTCTGCCGCACAGAGCGCTACATGTTAACAGGCGAGTGGAGCATCAGCGGGCAACGACCCAGCCTAGCAGAACATCTGTTCAGAGAGAAGCCGCTAGCAATACGGCAGCAGTAGGTACGAACGTAGCCGTAGGAGCTGAGGAAAATTTTACGATTGATAATTCCATGGCAAAGGAAACAATAAATGAGACTGTGAGTACACAGAAAGGTGCGGTTAGCAGTGTTTGCAATGAGGTAAAAGGCGATAATGAATTAGCAGAAGTAACTGATTGGCGTGTGCAGATCGACGATCTGTACAAGGGCCTAAAGCAATGTGAGTGGGAGGATTTTAAGAAGGAGTATGAGGTGAGGAAATTAGTTGGTGGAAAGAGAGATAGTAGGGACGTCAATAAAGTGACGTGGCCCAAATTTGAAGAGGGGAGAATAAATAGCGCCGCACAAAGTACGCGTGCCGCCAATAGGATGCAGATTAATGATAGGAAGGAATTGGAGGATGAAATCCTCAGCATTGACGAAGAAATAACTTCTGCTAACAGTCCGCCAATAGTACAAGCTGCTACCGAGAGGCACCGTGGGGAAGGGGCAGATGATTACCTGAAAGTAATTAAAGTCTAAGAGGATTACACTGAATATGAAGTCACAGTAGATGTAAATAAAGCTGATGATGAGGCCGTTTTGCCAAAAGAGGAGATTGAATTAAAATCTAAGCCTGACGACAATACAGAGGAAGAACTTAGTGCCTGTCTCAGAAAAGCTTTTATGTTAGAACCTGAAAGCGATTCGGAATGGTCGGATTCCAACGAGAGTTCAGATGATGAAAGGTACGCAAATACAGACGAGAATGGATGTACTAAATCCCCCTATTGTGCAAAAGTAGAGTACTTAAATGAATCTGGTGCTGAGGAAGAGAGTAGTGATGACTCTAGTGTAGATGAATTTTCAGGTGTAAAAGAAAGTGAATATACTTTTACTGAAAGAGGATATGAGAAAATCAGTGAAAATAAAGGGGATGCGGTTAATTACGATATTGCACCTAACGATGACGAAGTATCAAAACAAAATCCAGACGTTGAGACCGAACAAAGAAAGAAAGAACCACCTGACGACTCAGTGTTTATTTTGCGAAGAGTTCAAGTAAGCAAAGACTTTGAACTCCAGAGGCCTAAAAAGCCACCAGACTTAAGTGACTGTTTTATGAACTAGAAAAGGCTGCCTTGTTAATAAAGAGACTGGGGGCAGGATGATGTATTTGTATATATTATTAGTATTGTGCATGACTTTATTGTTACTGTAACTCAGTGTTATCTGAAAGTGAATTATTGTTTTGTTGAATTAGAGCCTGGGGCAGATTTATATCTGATTTTGAGAATGTCATAAACACCTTACATCATGAAAATACAGGATTTCCACCGGAAGAAATTTTGTTAGGCAGAAGTAGTAAAAGTTTAATTGAAGAAAAACTAGAGTTTCCACCTTGTACAAGTTTGGGATTGGATCAAAAGAAAGAATTGGTGATAAAAAGGGCAAAGCAAAAAGCTCAATCTAGATCTAAAAGACACAATAAAAATCTAAAAGTTTCAAAATTTAAAATTGGAGATTATGTTCTTTTAAAAACCCAAGAAAAATCTAGTGAACTAAACCATGAAATTTCAAAATTTAAATATATTTATAATGGACCATATATAATACAGAACATTCCACACGATAATGCTTACTACCTGATCTACCCAAAATCCAAAAGACCTTTAGGTGTAAGAAATATTGTGGACCTGAAACTGTATATTCCTAGGAACGAGTAATTGTGCTGTATCTTATGCTGAACCCAAGTTATTCTAAATGTAACTAATCTTTGTAAATGTCTGTATACCCTCGAAAGTGTGCTAATGTAGTTATGTGAGTTTCAGATTACCAATTGTACTGTAACTGTAAAAAATTGTATGGAGAAAAGGACTGAAAAGAAAGGATAAATACTATCAGCCAGATAAAAGATGGGACTGTCAAAATGAAAATGGGCAGTGTACGAACCATAAAACGAAGGACTGCCAAATACCAATGAGGGCAGATAAATAGTCGATGGAAAATTGTAAATGTAATCCAGGGGATGTGACAATATGAAGTGAAAAGGACTGCCCAAATACGCATAATAGGCAGCAAATATGTGTAGTTAGCTTTCTGAATATATGTGTGTGTTTTGTTTAGTAAGTAAGGAAATGGACTGCTATTCAAAGCAAGCAGCAACAAATTATCTTATAGTGTATACAAAATATGCATTTGTTTTTGTAGTTAAATGTTTGTATTCCATAATCTGAAATTATTTCTTTGAGAAATTTAGAAAAAATGATTAAATTACTATTTTAATAATGTTCTGATGGGAAGTTGGACTGTGCAAAAGGCACTTGAGTAAATGACAAATAATTGTTCTCAAAAAAAAAAAAAAAAAAAAGTAGAAGGAAATATGTAGTGTAAATCTTTTTGGACATTTACATAAAGATTTAAAACCACTGTATAAATTGTAAAATTTAGTATTCCCATAAAATTTAGACTTAAGAAAATTTTCTGGAAACAGGGGCATGTGTAACGACAACTGTACATATATAAATTTTTTTTCTTCCTGAATTTCGAGAAATTAATGTAAGCAATGTTTTGAATTTCTTTTTCTTTTCGTGTCATGTTAAAGGAACTGTGAGCAACTTTTGAAATGAATATTTCTATTTATGTTAGATTTCAAATAATGTGGTAATCAAAGGGAAGTGTATTTAAGGTTAAAATTATTGTAAGATGTGAAAATTGTAATTTATACACTTGGTCCATACGTAGGTAATGCGTCAGGATATGTGTAGTAGAAAACCTGTGGTGAATACCCTACCTGTAGGGGAGCGGGAAAAGGTGGAGGCAGGCGAGCGCGGGAAAAGGCACACTGGCGCGGTTCGGCACAACGGGCTCAGTTAACAGTCGGAGTTGGGTATCGGTCGGAGGAACACGTACTGTACCAAGGAGGCTATCCAGGAGAAGTGGATTACATTGAGCCTCGGATGGGCCGATCCGACGACTACTTGGCATGGCTATATTCTTAGGCACAAAATTGGAAAGATTACGACGCTAAGAAGAAGGAAAGTGCCGATGCAGTGAGAGCCTTAGCCGTGCTTGTATGTGTGCTGTGCTGCCCGCTATCTCGCTGCCCGCCAACCGCCGCACCGACTTGCACAGGTCAAACATTTAGTTCATCTTTAGAAGTGTATTTGTGTGGACCAGTGTCGAAACTGTTTCTAACTGTTCAATAACAATGTGACTTCTACCAGAATTGCCTTAGCCATTACTTATCCTGATCACTGACCTAGACAGGGTCCTTACCACATATTGTGCAACCCGAGTATCCCGAACTGAAAGTTTAAAGTTAGTGTTAACGAAAATTATCAGCAGATTAATCTATGCTATAAAGAAGTTTAAAGTTCTGTGTGTTATTGCAAATGTTGATAAAGAACAAAAGTATGACTAAATTAGAAGAGAGTTTTTTTTAATTGAGTTAGCGATGTTATTTAATTAATTTGAGACAGAAATAATGACAATTAAATAATTCAGAAGTAAGACAAAAGAGTAGTTATCCATAGATTGATAATTCTGAGTGTTAATTTACCTTCAGTACTTAATAGTTTCAGTATAACGACCATAACAGTTTCAGGGCCCCCCCTTTTTTCTTGTCTGTTCTTTCAAATCCTGAAGGGTACTGATCAGATTTGAACAGCAAAGTTAAGTTCTATATTAAACCTAAGTGTATTAGTGTTTTTTTCCAATTTTAATAGTGACATTGTATGTGTGCTTTCAAAATTGCTAATTCAAGGGTAATCTATGCCCGATTTCAGTCAGATCAATATACAAAATGCAGTTCGTAGTAATCATTACTGTGTGGTGTTGTGTAATTTTAGCTCGTCCAAATTAGTACAAAAGAAGAAAACCTTAGTTCAGTAGATTCCTTCCGGTTCCAAACTTTGCCATAAAACGCAACATTACTGCGTGTTATTATGCTTGTACTTGCACCCACTTGTACAAGGAAAAACTCACTCAATGCCTAATTAGGCAGGCGACCGTATTATTGATCATTGGTAGTATCTACTGTGTGTACTTCTTGTCCATGCGAACGCGTAATTGTACTTTACATTTGCTTGACTGCATCACTGTAGTTACTGACTGAGTATAGGTCCGATCTTGCTTCCATTAGGTACACGCGGTCAACTTATGTACTAAAATCCTTGTTTATAAGGTGAAGCCCGTGAACTTATTACAGTACAGGCTTTAAGAGCTAACGTACGCCCGAGCGGGCGGTAGCGTTACAAACTGCGTTTTTTTATATAGGAACCCCCATTTTTTATTACATATTCCTGTAGTACGTAGAGAAATATGAATGTTTCAGTTGGACCACTTTTTTGGCGCTGCAATTGTCACAAACATATGGCTCACAATTTTAGACGAATAGTTGGTATCAGGTAGATTTTTTAAATTAAAATACAGAACGTAGGTACGTTTGAACATTTTATGTCGGTTGTTCCAGTGTGATACATGTAGCTTTGTGAACTTATCATTTCTGAGAATGCATGCTGTTACAGCGTGATTACCTGTAAATACCACATTAATGCGATAAATGCTCAAAATGATGTCCGTCAACCTCAATGAATTTGGAAATACGTGTAACGACATTCCTCTCAACAGCGAGCATGTACGCACATGCATTGACAATGCGATAACGCATGTTGTCAGCCATTGTCGGTGGATCACGATAGCAAATATCCATCAACTTTCCCCACAGAAAGAAATCCGGGGACGTCAGATCCGGTGAACGTGCGGGCCTTGGTATGGTGCTTCGGTGACCAATTCACCTGCCATGAAATATGCTGTTCAGTACCGCTTCAACCGCACCCGAGCTATGTGCCGGACATCCGTCATGTTGGAAGTACATCGCCATTCTGCCACGCAGTGAAACATCTTGTAGTAACACCGGTAGAACATTACGTAGGAAATCAGGATACATTGCACCATATAGATTGCCATCGATAAAATGATGGCCAATTGTCCTTCCTCCCATAATGCCGCACCATACATTAACCCGCCAAAGTCGCTGATGTTCCACTTGTCGCAGCCATCGTGCATTTTCCGTCGCTCAGTAGTGCATATTATGCCGGTTTACTTTACCGCTATTGGTGAATGACGCTTCGTCGCTAAATAGAACGCGTGCAAAAAATCTATCACCGTCCCGTAATTTCTCTTGTGCCCAGCGGCAGAACTGTACACGGCGTTCAAAGTCGTCACCACGCAATTCCTGGTGCATAGAAATATGGTATGGGTGCAATCGATGTTGATGTAGCATACTCAACGCCGACATTTTTGAGATTCCCGATTCTCGCGCAATTTGTCTGCTACTGATGTGCGGATTAGCCGGGACAGCAGCCAAAACACCTACTTGGGCTTCATCGTTTGTTGCAGGTCGTGGTTGACATTTCACATGTGGCTAAACACTTCCTTAAATAACGTACCTATCCGGCGAACGGTCCGGACACTTGGCTGATGTCGTCCAGGATACCGAGCAGTATATATATCGACCTTTTCCGCAATTGGCAAACGGTCCATTTTAACACGGGTAATGTACCACGAAGCAAATACCGTCCGTACTGGCGGAATGTTACGTGATACCACGTACTTATACGTTTTCGAGTATTACAGCGCCACCTATCACAAAGCGAAAATAGCGGTCCAACTAAAACATTCATATTTCTTTACGTACTACACGAATATGTAATGAAAATGAGGGTTCCTATTTTAAAAAACGCAGTTGATATCCGTTTGACCTATGGCAGCGCCATCTAGCGGGCCAACCATAGCGCCATCTGGTTTCCCCCTTCAAGCTAGACGAGTTTCGTTCTTTGTAGTTTTTTTGTTTGATGCTTATTTCGTGAGATATTTGGCCCGGTCGCTAATAATGGACCACCCTGTATATCACGAGAGGTAAACCTGCCAGCATAAAAGGTGGCGGGGAGTGTTGTCAGTAGAGAAGCAGTAACAGGTGATTGGTTCGGGCAGGAGAGCTTACTGACGTTGAACGTGGTCTAGTCATTGGATGTCACCTGAGTAACAAACCCATCAGCGACATTTCAAACCCCACAAAAGACTGTTCGTGATGTGATTGTTAAATGGAAACGCGAAGCAGCAACCACAGCTGAACCAAGTCGATGCAGACCTAATATACTATGGGGCTGAGACTGTCGTGCATTGCTGAGGCCGCTTCGAATGAAATCAGCGGAAGGAATCATTCGTGAGTTCCATTATGTTACCAGTGGTCCGCCTATCACGATGACTGGGTACGGGAAGCCGGCCACTGTGGCCGAGCGGTTCTAGGCGCTTCAGTCCGGAACCGCGCTGCTGCTACGGTCGCAGGTTATAATCCTGTCTCGGGCATGGATGTGTGTGGTGTCCTTAGGCTAGTTACGTTTAAGTAGTTCTAAGTCTAGGGGACTGATGACCTCAGAAGTTAAGTCCCATAGTGATTAGAGCCATTTAAACCATTTGAACTGTGTATGGGGAGTCGCAAGAATGGTGTCCAAAAGTCGGGCAGCTCGTCATAAGCCACATAATTCTATAGTCGGTGCTAAGCGACGCTAGATGTGGTATAGAGAAAGGCGTCACCAGACAGACGGGTGGATGGAAACGAGAGATTTGGAGTGATGAATCACACTAAACGCTGTGGCAGTCCGATGAAAGGGTTTGCGTTTCACAAATGCTCGGAGAACGTTAACTGCCATCACGGGTAGTGCCCGCAATCAGCAATGAAATACGGAGAAAGTGTTTCGGTATGGGGGTGCGTTTTGTGGTTAGAATGTGATCCCCGTATAGTGGTCACGAAAAAGCTAAATCCTTAATAATTTTCACGGCATTGGTTCTTCATATAGTAAAAGAACAGTTCTGAGACGGTGATTAGCTGTATCAGTGCATCCCGTCATAACGCAGCATCTGTGAGGCATAGTGAGGACAGTAACGTCTCTGAAATGGACTGAAATGGCCAGATTCACCGACCTGAACCCACTGGAACATCTTTGGAATGATAAAACGTCGACTTCGTTCTAGACCCCCAGCTTCCAACATCACTATCTTTTTCCGGTTTCCGCTTTTCAGGAAGACTGGGCCGCCATGCCTCCCCAGACACTCAGACACCTCACTCAAAGTGTCCCTAGCAGAACTCAAACCGTCATATAGGTGTCGGGTGGACACGACCCATTATTATTATTATTATTATTATTATTTTGAGTCATCACTCTTCTGACTGGTTTGATGCGACCTGGCACGAATTCCTTCCCTGTGCCAACCACTTCGTCTCAGAGTAGCACTTGCAACCTACGTCCTCAATTATTTGCTGCATGTATTCCAATATCTGTCTTCCTCAACAGTTTTTGCCCTCTACAGCTACCTCTAGTACAATGGAAGTCATTCTATCATGTCCTAACAGATGTCCTTATCAGTGTTTTCCGCTTATCCTTTTCTCGACGATTCTGAGCAGAACCACCTCATTCCTTATATCATCAGTCCACCTAATTTTCAACATGTCTCACTATCATACAATGCTCTGCTCCTGACATTCATTCCTAGAAACTGCTTCTTCAAATTAGGGCCCATGTTCGATACTAGTAGACTTCCCTTGACCAGGTATGCCCTTTTTGCCAACGCTAGTCTGCTCATCAAAAGCAGATGTCCTCTTTGCTTCGTCCGTTACTTATTATTTTGCTGCCTAGGTAGCAGTATTCCTTAACTTCATCTACTTTATGACCACCAGTCCTGATGTTAAGTTTCTCGCTGTTCTCATTTCTGTTACTTCTCATTACTTTCGTCTTTCTTCGATTTATCTTCAGTCCATATTCTGTACTCATTACATTGTTCATTCCGTTCATCAGCTGATGTAATTATTCTTCACTGTCACTGTGGATATCAATGTCATTATCAAATCGTATCATTGACATTCTTTCACCTTATATTCTAATCCCACCGCTGAACCTTTATTTTATTTCCGTCGTTGTTTCTTCGATGTACAGACTGAACAGTAGGAGCGAAAGACTACATCCCCGTCTTTCGCCATTTCTTAACCCTTTTTAATCCGAGCACTTCTTTCTTGGTCGTCCACTCTTATGAATTCCCCATTGTTCTTGTACATATTGCATATTACACGGTTCTCCCTTTAACTTACCCCTATTTCTCTCAGAATTTCTAACGTCTTCCACCATTTTGTATTGTCGAAAGCTTTTTCCACGTCGACATATCTTATGAAAGTGTCTTAATTTTTCTTAATTCTTGCTTCCATCATCAACTGCAACGTCATAATTGCCTCTCTGGAGCCGTTACCTTTCCTAAACCCAAACTGATCGTCATCTAACACATCCTCAATTTTCTTTTTGATTCTTCTGCACATTAATCTTGTCAGTAACTTGGATGCATGAGCTGTTAAGCTGATTGTGTGATAATTCTCGCACTTGTCAGCTCTTGCAGTCTTCGCAATTGTATGGTTGATATCTTTCCGAAACTCAGATGTTATGTCGCCAGACACATACATTCTGCACACCAATCCGAATAGTCGTTTAGTTGCCACTTCCCTCAACGATTTTAGAAATTGTGATGGAACGCTATCTATCCCTTATGCCTTATTTGTTCTTAACTCCTCCAAAGCCCTTTTAAGTTCGTTCTAGGCGCTCAGTCCGGAGCCGCGCGACTGCTACGGTCACAGGTTCGAATCCTGCCTCGGGCATGGATGTGTGTGATGTCCTTAGGTTAGTTAGGTTTGAGTAGTTGTAAGTTCTAGGGGACTGATGACCATAGATGTTAAGTCCCATAGTGCTCAGAGCCATGTGAACCCTTTTAAGTTCTGACTCTAATACTGGATCCCTGTCTCATCTAAATTTATTCCTGTTTCTTCTTCTATCACATCAGACAAATCTTCCAACTCATAGAGGCCTTCAGTGTACTCTTTCCTCGTATCCGTTCCCTCCTCTGAATTTAACAAAGGAATTTCGCTTGCACTCTTAATGTTACTATTCCTTGCTTTTAATTTCAATATTACTAATAGGTGTCCGAAAACTTATGGTCCGATAGTCTACTTCGTCCTCCACTCTACTCTGTTTACTGATCCATTTCTCCCCTGTCTGTCGGTGTAATTCCGAACACATATCTTTCCATCGTTGTTTTTTTTTTATTTTATTTTTTTTTGCAGCGATAAACTAACATGATTTTGTGCTGTAAAGCAGAACTGGTGACACACACTATTTTTAAACTTTCCGTTTCAGACGCAATAGAAATTTGGTTTTGAAAACTCTGTTTGGTTTACTGAACGCACTGGGGGCCAGTTTTTCTCTTCTGTATATTTTTCTTTGCTGTCTGTCCAGTTGTCTCTTCAGTATATATACCAACTTCTACATCTACGCTCAGCAAGCCACATTTACCACAGTCACTTCCCGCGTTTACTACTGAAACGTAAAGTTAACAGTAAACCATACTGTGCTGCAGGACGCCGATCTTGCAACTTCTGACACTAGACTTGGCAGAATGTCTCCATCTTTCGCGGTTACTAAATCAACCTTAAAAGCTTTGTATCTACTATATTTTCTCCATCTATCCTATCCGACTTGCAGCCCACTACCGAACACCATTCAAGTGTTGGTCGAGCATTGCTTTGTGGATGGAATACATTTCTTGACACGGCGTGGAGTGGCCGCGAGGTTTGAGGTGCCATGTCACGGATTGCACAGCCCCTCCCGCCGGAGGTTCGAGTACGGCCTTGGGCATGGGCGTGTGTATTGTTCTTAGCATAAATAAGTTTAAGTTGGTTTAAGTAATGTATAAGTCTAGGCACCGATGACCTCAGCAGTTTGGTCCCTTAGTAATTCACACACATTTTAAATGCGAACATTTTAGGTTAGGCTTTACCGTGACTGTTATTGACATTAAATGAAACAACAAGTTTACTGTTACCAGTCACCGTTTTATTTATTTATTTCCACGACGCGTTTCAAGGGTTTAAACCTCTATCATCGGGTGGATTTACATTAGTTAGTATGACATTTGTGTGTGTGTTGCGTCACGATTTTTTGGAGGATCTTCTGGCACTGCCTAGTGGAGAAACAAGACACTACTTCAGAGCATGGTTTTGGATTTCTTCTAACAAACATTAAACTGATATCTAATGGTAAACATAAAATAAGTAAAATAGAATACTTCCAGTGGTCACAGGTTCCTTTCGCTGTCGTAACACATCACATGTATACTGTCACATTTGTAAACAAATATGGCGTCTTGAATCTGCTGGGTGCAAGGTACATATAGCAGAAGAGAAGAAATAATCGCAAAGTACAAAGAATATACATCGTAACAACATTATTACAGAATAATTATTTAAAGGATTTGGAGGAGTTTGTTTTGATGTGTGGAATATATGTGCGTGTACTTCAGGTGGCATATAAATCCGATTTTGACTCGTTAAAACAGCTTAACATTCGTACTCGTTTATACAGTCAGGTGAAATGTTAAAATGGCTTAAAGTTCAAACTTGTTAATAACAATCACGTGAAATGTTAAAGACTTTAAGTACAATAATCATATTGGCTATAGTAGTAAAATTATACATAGATGACGATATTTGGTTGGGATTAATAGACATATGGGAGAGGCTGGAGGCAGAAGGAGAGGAAAAGAGTGAGAAAATGAGAGAGAGAGAGGGTGGAAAGAGTGATTGTATGAGAGCAACCATTTACATGGCAAGGGGTCTTAAGATTACATGTTACATATATCAGCTGCCTAAAGGTTGGGGTAATACATTGGTTAATGCTTTAAAATATGCAGATAAGTATACAATTTGTGCCAGTAGTTGATGTACATCTAGTTTCAAGCTGACGAGGGGTACAACCTGTTGGTGTGATGAATTATCTGTGAATGAGGTCAATCTCTTGTACTCTTGGCGGCTATCAATATTTATGGTAAATATTAAGGCGTGTGCATGAGTGTGTGTGTGTGTGAGTGTGTGTGTGTGTGTGTGTGTGTGTGTGTGTGTGTGTGATGAAAACAGAGATGATACTATTGTAAATATTGTCACTTTTGTCATTTAAGATGGATTCCGGTTGTTGGTGTTTGTATATTTGGAGTGTTTCAAGGATGTCTAGTTTTCTGCCTTTTGGTTGGATGTGTAGGATGCTAATACTTGTGTTGTTAACATGGTGTTTTGTTTCATGCAGGTGAGTGGCTATTGCTGATGTGTGGTATTTTTTGTTTTTTAGTGCTGCCATGTGTTCCTTGAATCTAATCTCAAATGACCTGCCTGTCTGGCCTATGCAGAAGCAGTCACAGTCCAAACATTCAATTTTGTACACAACTGTGTGGTGAAGTGGGTTTCGTGTGCCGATGTTGTGGGGTAACTTATGTCCAATCTTGTTGTCTGTTGTAAAGGATATGCTTATGCCTTTTCGTTTGAAGATATTGGCAATCTGGTATGAAACGTTACATAGAAAGGGGATTGTACGGAAGGTGTTATTTTCTTTTTGTTTTTTGTGTTGTGATTGCTTTGCCATTATTGAGTGTTTTAGGGTGACTACTATGCAGCTGTTATAACCATTTTCAATAGCTGTTTGTTTTATTATTTCGATTTCTTGATCACATTTGTCTTCAGAGAGTGGTAGTTGGATAGCTCTATTGATCATGTGCCAGAATGCTGCCATTTTTTGTGCTGTGGGGTGACAAGAGGAGTTGTGGATTGTGGTATGTGTTGTGGTAGGCTTCCGATAAATTTCAACATCTTTTTGGTGTTCAACTGTGAATTTTATGTTTTCAGGGAGTTGTTGAAAAACTGGTTCAACTCACTGATGTCATCTTTAGTGCCTTTTATTAAAATGATGGTATCATCTACATATCTGTAGTAGTAGATCATATTTTTGAGGAGGTGGTGACTGGCATTCAGGATTTAGTCTTCTAGGTTACTTATAAATATTTCTGCTAGCAATCCGGAAAGATTTGAGCCCATTTTTTAGATTTTTGTTTGCAGATTTTATTGTTAAATTTAAAATAGTTGTGTGAAAGTGTGAATTCAAGCAGGTCCATTAGTTCAGTAATGTGAGTTGAAGGGATTTTTTGTGTTTATGTGGGTTACCATTGATTATCTGTAGTGCTGAATCTATTGGCACAGAAGAATAAAGGCTTTGTATGTCAAATGAGTCAAGTGTGGCTCCATCAGGTACTTGTATGATTTTCACACAAACGTTTCTTGACGACACTCCAAATAAATCTCCGTATGGCATCTGCATTACCTGCGGTTAGTTTTATGTGGTTGTTAGACTTATAATCGCTACAATTTTATAGCGTTGCGATTTATTGATGTACAAAAAAAGTCAACTGACTCTACGATTTAAAGCCAATGGGTACAACTTTTTGTCCGTGTATTATCATAAAGCATTTTTGACTTACTGTTATCGATATGCAGGTCTTTTTTCAAACTTGACTGATTACGTTCCTCCATTCGTTGTTGAAATTTCCCTGCAGTGAAGACCAACAGGACAGTGTCACAGGCAGATGGTCCGCATAACTTACAAATGTCATAGGACATTTGAAGTGGGACACTCTTGCAGATAGACGGCGCGCTAGACGGAAGGAGCTGCTCACTAAATTCTGAAATACGATCTTCACCGAGGATGTAGACAACATATTATTACCACCAACTTCCAAATCGTGCAATGGTCACCATTCAAAGATAAGGGAAGTTAGAGCTCGTACTGAGGCGTTCATACCGTTGTTTTTCCCTTGTGCAATCCGCGAGTGTAACAGAGGGGGGAAATATGACTTTGGCGCGAATTGTGCCCTCCGCTACATACCGCTTGGTGGCTAGCGGAGTGTATATGGAGATGTAGATGTAGATATAACTTCTATTAACATATACAGTCAGTTCCACAAGAAAGTGTACGCCATAATTTTCAATTTAACGTCCGCGGCGACGTCTCTGGTAGTGGTCTCGGATCTGTAATGAGTACGCTTTTGCACAGTGTATACATCAACAGTGTGAGACTTGAATGTTTTGTTTTGTTGGTTGTAGTTTAAAATGAGTGTAAAATATCTGAAGCGTCACTTAATTATAATTATATTTATATGTTTATCAACTTTGCTTTCTGAGGCACGTCAAGAAGCTATTTGGTTCGAACGGGCAAACTGGGTGCTTCAAAAGGATAATGATTCGAAGTATCCAGCCACCTCTGTACAGCATGGTACAAAAAGATGGGATGTTCACGATGGACTGGTCTAAAATATCTCCGGATGCAAATCCGATCGAAAATGTTTGGTCGTATATTAAGATGAAGCTTAAAGGAAAGCCAATATATACTTTTAAGCAGATTTCATATCAAATCAGGACGATATGGAGGTCGTTATCGAAAGAATATGCAGAAAATGTCGTGAAAAGCATGCCGGAAAGGTGTCTGGCTGTAATCGATACTGGCGGCGATAGGGTTAACTGTTGGAAAATCGTGCAATTAGTAATGACATGTATTTACTTGTAAACATATATTTGTAACAGCGTCCAAACGGTTCAAATAGCTCTGAGCACTATGGGAGTTAACATCTGAGGTCATCACTCCCCTGTAACTTAGAACTACTTGAACCTAGCTAACCTAAGAACATCACACACACCCTTGCCCAAGGCAGGATTCGAACCTGCGACCGTAGCGGTCTCGCGGTCCCAGACTGAAGCACCTAGAACCGCTCGGCCACACCGGCCGGCTGTAATAGCGTCTTTTATTTCATACAGATAACGTCGTACCACTTACATCTTGTGGAACTGACTCTATTTTTTCTTTGCAGAACAATCACAATAAATTATACTTTGATACAAATATAAAGTATTTAATTGTTTTCCTATTAAATTCACTGACGAATTCGGAGGGCAATGAGTAAGCGCTTGTGAACAATAACATGACAAAAATTACAAATGAGGCGAATTTACGATATCTTCTTCTTGTTACTGATATTAATTTCTCATTAAAGGTTTCATCTTCCTTTTCGTTTTCTTCTGTTATTTTCTGCGGGCGGAGGTGGAGATCGTTGGTAAACTGATGTTGTTTGGGCATGGTGACTTTTGGAAGCTCTGGCGTGTACATTTAAAGAAACTGTACCGCCTCACCTTGTCCTGCGTAGATCGTAACGAGGTGCTGCAACACCGCTACGCGTTCTTTCTCTCGCTGAGCTCTTTCACCATGACAGGATTTCGTGACAGCGCAGTATAGTGTGAGAAAAGTTGGGAATGGAAGAGGGAAAAGGAAAAAGAGAGGAAAAGAGAGAGCGGAACGGAGAGACGAGAACCACTCTGGCGATGCAAATGAAACACAGACATTAATGTTGGCGTCGTATTTATGGTAGGTGTCCGTCTTTCAGCCTCTGAAATACGGAACGTGCGCCTCGCCTGACGGCGGCTAATGGATTTATACGGCGACTGCCTCCGAAATTAATTGTTCGTATAATTTAAAGCGTTGATTTAGTGACGGCAAAATTTATTCTACTTACGGCGCGTTTTTATGTACGCTTTGGCGAGTTAAAAGTGGCCGTAAAATCCCCCCACTTTTTTTTGCCCACGCCTGCACGCGTATTCTTGCGACAGCTCGCCGGTGACCGTCCGCGCAACTGCCGGACGCAGGGCGGCCAGCGTTAAGGGAAGGTCGAGGGAGGGGGTGCGAGAGGGATCATAAAACGGGCGGCGCTGGGATTTACGGCTTCCCCGTGGCGACGTATTTACGACCGACGCCAGGCCGTCTGGAGGGTTGACGCGGCGGTCGGCCGCAAAGTGCAGCCCGGCCCCGCTCCCGCCCCCGCCCCTGCCCCCGCCGTGCCGCTGACGTCGGTCGCAGCTGCGGGCGTCGACCACCGAGCTAGCGCGACAAGTGTTGCCACGGACTGGGTGGGTGGGGGGGGGGGTTGCGGTCTGTGCACGCGTGTCGCCTTGTCAGCTGTTAGATGCACAAGTGTTCTGTGCTGCCAGAAGTCGTCCTCTCTCAACGGAACTCATACGTTCTACAGATCGTTTGAAGTCGCCTGAAAGATACCATACTTCGCATCGGCGATCGATGACATCATAGGTGCACTGCACATATCGAGCAAATCACAGATTTTACTCTAGTTACGAATTTACCTCGGGGAAGATCAGTTTGGATTCCGTAGAAATGTTGGAATACGTGAGGCAATACTGCCATTACGCCTTATCTTAGAAGAAAGATTAAGGATAGGCAAACCTACGTTTCTAGCATTTGTGGACTCAGACAAAGATTTTGACAATGTTGACTGGAATACTACTCTGTCAAATTCTAAAGGTGGCAGGGGTAAAACACAGGGAACGAAAGGCTATTTACAACTTGTACAGAAACCAGATGGCAGTTATGAGTCGAAGGGCACGAAAGGGAAGCAGTGGTTGGGAAGGGAGTGAGACAGGGTTGTAGCCTCTCCCCGATGTTATTGATCTGTATATTGAGTAAGCAGTAAAGGAAACAAAAGAAAAATTCGGAGTAGGTATTAAAATCCATGGAGAAGAAATAAAAACTTTGAGATTCGTCGATGACATTGTAATTCTGTCAGAGACAGCAAAGGACTTGGAAAAGCAGTTGAACAGAATGGAAGGTATAAGATGAACATCAACAAAAGCAAAACGAGGATCATGGAATGTAGTCGAATTAAGTTGAGTAATGCTGAGGGAATTAGATTAGGAAATGAGACACTTAAAGTAGTAAAGGAGTTTTGCTATTTAGGGAGGAAAATAACTGATGATGGTCGAAGTAGAGAGGATATAAAATGTTGACTGGCAATGGCAAGGAAAGCGTTTCTGAAGAAGAGGAATTTGTTAACATCGAGTATAGATTTAAGTGTCAGGAAGTCGTTTCTGAAAGTATTTGTTTGGAGTGTAGCCATGTATGGAAGTGAAACATGGACAATAAACAGTTTGGACAAGAAGAGAATAGAAGCTTTCGAAATGTGGTGCTACAGAAGAATGCTGAAGATTAGATGGGTAGATCACATAACTAATGCGGAGGTATTGAACAGAATTGGGGAGAAGAGGAGTTTGTGGCACAACTTGACAAGAAGAAGGGACCGGTTGGTAGGGCATGTTCTGAGGCATCAAGGGATCACAAATTTAGCATTGGAGGGCAGCGTGGAGGGTAAAAATCGTAGAGGGAGACCAACAGATGAATACAATAAGCAGATTCAGAAAGATGTAGGTTGCAGTAGGTACTGGGAGATGAAGAAGCTTGCACAGGATAGAGTAGCATGGAGATCTGCGTCAAACTAGTCTTAGGACTGAAGACCACAACAACAACAACAACGCATTTTATCTTAAAGTCAGTTTTACAGGAGCGACTTTCTGGTCAAAATCGACTACTCGTAGAACATGTGCCTTTGTGCCTGCGTGTAAATCGGCAATCAACCACGACGCGAGTGTCTCTATGAGGTCAATGATCTGTAGATTGTGCCAAGGGTGGAGTTCAAAATTTTCGAGTACGCGGCACGCTGTGGAAGCGCAGGGAGAAGGGACTATGGCAGCCTCTGCTAATGTCGGAAGTTTAACTTACTCTGATCGAGCTCACACCTGTTGTAGGTATGGATTTTGTGCTTTCGTGTCTTCTTAATCCTTGATGATGTTGTTAGCTTTGTTTATGTGGCAGATTGGGAAGTTACACAAGGTCCTGGTATTTTTTCTTACTTTTCTTCCCCTATAGGAGAGACGAAATATCTGAAATCAAAAAGTATTTTCGCTTTACAGAGAAAGAAACCTACACTATGCACAAATAAGAATGTAAATAGATAAACACATTACAATGAAAGTCATTTCAACAGTGACAAAGCCAGCATTATTGGAAGAGAAAAACAATTTTTAGTTGTTATTTGACATTTATCAAGAAAACAAGATACAAAGGATTAAGAAAAACGGCCCTGTTCTTGCGTTCTAATTTTCTCTGATGAGCGTTCAAGCATATTTTTCCTCCAGCAAATAAATTTATGTGTTCTGAAATGTTTGGCTGTTGCTTTTCCAATTCCTTCAGTTTGCAGGACTGTGAACAGTTTACCAAACGACCCTTGACAAGAACTTCCTGTATGAATTCCGATTTGGTTCCAACAGAGGATTATACAGCCAACGTGTTGCACATAATTGGTAGGTATATTGACCTATGGTTTCGACACCTACTAGAAGTGCCTTCATCAGGAAGAAATTTTGATGAAACATACTGATGTTGATCCCAGCTGGGCACTCGTGGCAAAGGCCACAACGTTCTATTTCACTTTTGACTTGAGCATAGCTGCTCTAAATTATGAGCATTGCTTTTTAGCAATGTGATTTTACGATTTGTCAAAATTTCATTCTGATGAAGACACCCCTAGTAGGTGTCGAAACCTAGGTCAATGTATCTACCACTTATGAGCAACCGGTTGGCGGTATAATCCTATGTTGAAGCTAGTATACGGTTGCTGACTAACATCCTTGTTTTAAAGTGTCTGATTTGGTTATTAATAAGCTTTATTGACATTGCTTGTTCCAGTATTTTGTTACTATATTTCGATTTTTCAGCAAAAAGAATAGTTGGTCATGACCTCACTTTCACTATTCAGATGCCAAAGTGCACAGCAGACAGCTCTCACAACAACGGCAGTTCTGATACTGACGTGTAAACGAAAATAGCTACTCAAAATAGACTAGACTCATTACGGGACTAAAACGCCAGGGGTGCTGTAGCAGACGCACTTTTCTCGAGTAATCAGTTGAGACAAGAAAGTCAATTGTGTAAATAGGGCTTAAGATCCCGTCTCTCTCTTGAGGATGGCTATCATTATGGCTAATCTTTTGACTTGGCGGATCCAAACAACTGTAGGGTAGTGCTTCCGAACCACTCCATCAGATTCAGTAGCCACGACATTCGTCATCTTCCTCTGGACCTTTTCCATAAACATTTCCTTAAATTATCAGAAAATTTCACATTTCTCCTCTCATGGTAAGGCCAAACTACTCAACTTTCCTAGTTTTGACTGCGTTCCCCAATTCCTTATCCTTACTGATTCGCCACAGACGATTTCATTAATAAGTCTGCGTGTCCGTTTTCTTCTTTAATTTTTGGTATGGGATATAATATCCCACAATTAAATTAAAAGTATCTCCCATCTCCCGATTCCACCCAAGATTTTCGGGAAGGTTTCCGTCGTTGTACCGCAAATCTTCGAACAGGAAACCTTCTCCCAGACATTCTCTTTCTCCCATTAGAAGCTCACTTCATATTTAGCTGAGAAGTCTGAATGTATATAGGTCATTTTTCGACTAGTCCACTCTGCTCAAAGAATGAAAAGTGTCGAAAATAAGTATAGGTACCGTAAAACACACAGCACACATACACATACACTAGTTCGGTAATGGGCGTACCAAATGGCATTCAAGCACTTACTTTTTTGTAACGACAGGGGCATACTCCGTCACGAAATTATTCGTACCTCCTTCGGAATTTACGTGGTGGACGATCACGACAGCCAAACTGGGGTCTAAACGTTTGTACGCCTCTCCACTCGTATTCTAGGGTACATCAGCTACAATCGGTCGGTTAAGAAAGCGACGTGGTTCCACGACGGAAGCAGCAACAACATACGTGTTCCAAATATGTAACAAAATCCCACGGTCCAAACTTCAAACTTCGATCTTTTAGGTGGCGGCGAGCTCATCTCTTTATTGTCTTAATTGCCAGCCGGAGTGGCCGTGCGGTTCTAGGCGCTACAGTCTGGAACCGAGCGACCGCTACGGTCGCAGGTTCGAATCCTGCCTCGGGCATGGATGTGTGTGATGTCCTTAGGTTAGTTAGGTTTAATTAGTTCTAAGTTCTAGACGACTGATGACCTAAGAAGTTAAGTCGCATAGTGCTCAGAGCCATTTTTATCGTGTTAATTGATTCTTCCGTCGCTTCTTGCTAGAACAACATAATAATAAGAGAGGATCAAAATATTGTGTATGTTTTACAGGGATGGTGCTCTTAGTTAACCGGTTTTCGGCTCACAAGGTGATCATCAGACTTTAACCATCGCATTTAAAGAAGTTACAATATTTGTAAGCAGCTATGGAAAAGATGTTACCTGTCTAGACTGAAAACGAATGCAGCTGGAGATTGCAGAATTATGACTCTGCATTTTCTGATCATGTATTGAGTGAGGGCCATAGCTACCAGCCACTGTCCCACGTCCATCACTTAGCAAACAAAGGTAAAAAACTCAACCTTTTTGACGCCCTGGAAATCAACAAACATGTGGCCCACAGTGCTGATTTAATATTAAATAACGTAACACGTTTCAATACGTCACCTCTTCTAAACTTCGCTTAATTCTCTGTTTTCTATTACTTCCCACACTGTTTGTTCCTTTCTATTCCCCCATTTTCCTGTATTCATTTTCTATTATTTTTTCGTGACTGGCTATGTATTCCACATAGCCTGTTGTCACAACTGCCAGTTATATCTTTTACCCACTGTCAGTATCGCTTTCACAAGGCAACACTTCATCAAACTATTCTTTAGTGGAATTATCAGGTACTAATTTTATTTTATGAGAAGAAACTCCGTCCGAGCAGGCCACGATGGCCCAGCGGTACCGACCGGCCTCCGTGTCATCTTCAGCTCACAGGCGTCACTGGATGCGGATATGGAGGGGCAAGTGGTCAGCACACTGCTCTCCCGGCCGTGTGTCAGTTTACGAGACCGAAGCCGCTACTTCTCAATCAAGTAGCTCCTCAGTTTGCCTGATTAGGGCTGAGTGCACCCCGCTTGCAAACAGCGCTCGGCAAACCGGACGGTCACCCACCCTAATGGTAACCCAGCCCGACAGTGCTCAACTTCGGTAATCTGACGGGAACCGGCGTTACCACTGAGGCAAGCCCGTTGGCTTTTATTTAATTGGGATTGTTAATTTAATGTGAACTGTTATATAGGCAGTGCTTTTGGAATTTAATGTTAATGTTTTCCCTTGTTTTCTCCCTTAGTATTTACTTATTGTTCAACTTTTTATTGTTTTACCACCAGACTGTCAAAGATGACTGTGTGTTTGTGCCTCATTCTAGACGAGTAAAATGTTTTCCAATGTTGTTTACAAATCTTGTAACTTCTTTGACGACGATAGTCAGTTGAAGTTTGATAATGGCCTTGTAAGCCGAAAACCAACTAACTAAACTCGTTGTTGTAGCTGAGTTGTAGGCTTCCATTCGTAATAAATTGTGGAAAAGAGAAAATAAACCGTACAAAACGATTCGTAAGCAAGTTAAAAATAGCACAATAATAATAAAGACGAAATTGAAGCCATTAAAGTAGGTCAGAGACGATGAAACCGTACCCAGAGTTACGAATAATTTTCAATACCACAACACACCCTAACGGGAATGAAGCTAAAATACCTCAACCACACAACTGACTGCAGACAATATAATGCTCCGAGGAATGTGTGTCTGGAGAACTAGGACTTATTTTACTTTCTCGTGTCCGTAAAATTTCTTTTAAAGTTCTTCAGCGCAATGTCGCGCCGCGTTCAGTGTTTCTTTCTCCTCAAGTCATTGGTCACCAAGAGTACATCCCGTGGAACACTTGGAACTTCGTTGAACATATTCCATATCGTCGGACTTCAGCACAGTCGCATTTGTGGCCCGGTACATATTTAATGCCCTGTTTAATTAGGTTTATTTTGAGTGGCGCTGCATCCGTTCCGATGTGATACAGTGTTCTCCAAACCTTCTGGCTTGATGTATTGCCGCTGGGCATCACTTATTAGGCAGGGAAGTCCTTTGGTCGCACTTTTAGCTGCCTACTAAGATACCTCTTGCGGGATTTCCATCTCCACATGAAGCACCGTGTAGGAGTCCGACCCTGGTATCTGAGTGATCGCCGCCTCGGTGGCTCAGCGTGTTCGGTCAGAGGGTTAGCTATCCTCTGTAATAAAAAAAAAAATATAAAAAAACTGAGTGAACAGATCAACGAACAAAATGAACGGGTGTCATATGACGTCCGCCTCGAACGAATTCATCGAACGATATAGAACAAAAGAAATCACAAAAAAAGTGGTCAGGGCGACAGAATATCAATTCTAAGGGTCCGGGTTCGATTCCCGGCTGGGTCGGAGATTTTCTCCACTCAGGAACTGGGTGTTGTGTTGTCCTAATCATCATCATTTCATCCCCATCAGCGCGCAAGTCGCTGAAGTGGCGTCAAATCGAAAGACTTGCAGCCGGCGAACGGTCTACCCGACGGGAGGCCCTAGTCGCACGACAGTGTAGGAGGTGATACTCATCGAAAGTCTGTTTAAATTTTTCTGCACGCTCATTTGCAATTCGTGGAGATTCAGGATCTGAGCGTCCTGCCTCTTTACATAACTTCCCAAGCGGTGTGGGTTTCACACATCCTATTGTAAACCTGCATGCATCATTTAGAGCTGTACTGACTCTTTTGGTCTGTGCGGATCTGGACCATATGGGGTATGTATATTCTGCTATGGAAAAGCAGAGTGCTTGGGCAGTTGTTATTAACACAGTGGGTTCCATTTACTAACAGCTAGTTGCGTCAAGATGTTGTTCCTGGTGACAACCATTTGGCGTGTCTTCTCGCAATGATTTTTTTATGTCAGTGATCTGCCGAGCATGACACCTAAGTATTTTTGTTTGTCTGTGTGTGTTCCAGTTGATGTCACTCCACGTATCGTTCAGCACCGTGTTCGCCTGTTTCGAGCGAAGGAGGATAGCGGTAACTTTTGTCTTCGGGGGGTTTCGAAAAAAATTATTCAAATGGCTCTGAGCACTATGGGACTTAACTTCTGAGGTCATAAGTCCCCTAGAATTAGAACTACTCAAACCCAACACCTAATGACATCACACACATTCATGCCCGAGGCAGGATTCGAACCTGCGACGGTAGCGGTCGCGCGGTTCCAGACTGTAGCGCCTAGAACCGCTCGGTCACTCCAGCCGGCGAGGGGTTTTGTTTCAGGGAGTTCTCTAGGAACAGAGAGACATCAACACACTCTGTTGACTCAGCTGACCGAGTGTCAATGGAAAGTGTGTACTATATACGGTACAAGGTGTCTTTCAGCCCTTCCTGTTAACAATGGTTCACATCACAGAGGCGATGAAACATCCAGAGTAACTTTCCTGTTTCGATAAGACTGCCACCTCTCAAAACACCCGATACTTAACGTTAATACCACTACGAAATCAAGCAATAACTTCCAGTCATCCTACAGAGAGCTCGAAGCAGGAGTTCATGGTTATTTCTTGTTAGCACAGTTCATCAGTTTGCACATAACGTTTTACTGGTGAAGATTATGTAGCGATAAGTCGGACACGGCCGCAACTTGGAGTGATGAGAGTCCATCTTTTGCAGAGAATGCAGCAACTAATGATACCATAGTGACAAAAGAACCACAGAGCCACAACCGAGGAACAAGGTGCAGGAATCCGTGAAGCCGTAATGGTTTTTGTAGTACTAACGAGGACAATAACAAATACATAAATCGGCCGTCATGTAGCGCGCTGTAGGTACGAGGCGAGAACTTTCATTTTACAGCGCCGTGCCTTTCGCAATCGGCGTGATGTATAACGGGTGTCTGCCGTTGTGACAGGCGCCGCTTTTTCCCCGCGGACGCTCAATTACCGAGGCGGCTGCACCGAGACTCGCCTGTGATCTCGCGAAGTCGCCTCCCATAAATAACGAGACGGCGATTTATCGCCGCGCCGCCGCGCGGGTAAGTGCTGACTCACGCGACAACAAAAGGAATCTCAATTCCGCGAATAGACTTCCTTTGTGCCGAGTCTCGCCACGAATGAGTGCGGCGAGTTTTGTAAAAGAGGTCGGGCGATGCGTCATAGCGGTGACATTTTTCTCCTCTCACAACGCAGGCACGCAACGCGCCAACTTGGGCGGCCGCGTACGTGTTCGCGTGCGTGCGTAAACGAACTCTTCTTGCGTGTTGCGACTAGTTGTATCGGCACGCGGATCGAAAGGCGCTCTAGTCTGTACGTTGCGTCTCGCAAGACAATGCTCTACTCCTCGTAGCGTCGAACGCGCTGCAACGTAATTAGCCTGCTCGGACTGCCTGCATAATGAGGTACACTCTACAACAGCTGCGATCTCTGCGGAATCGGGAGACAAAGCTGATTTCTCGTCGCCTTTGCGAAGCTTGTGTGTCGCTGACCCTCGACTTTCCATGTCTAGTACTTCCTTGTTGTTCCCCGGAGAACATCGAGGGGCAGTCGTGATATGCCACGCAGCGTAGCGTTAGATGGTGCTGGTGGCATCGGTAGAGGCTGGAGAGAATGGTGCTGTCTCTCTCACTCTGGACTATGTTTGCTTGCAGTGATCAGGTTTTCTGTAAAACAGAGAACAGAAAAGTTAGGCAACTGTTCTTACAAAATGAAGGTGCTGTATAGTTTACATAACGCTGAGTTAATGACTGGTTTGAACATATGTCCTGGAGCCAGTTCTGTGTTGTAACCTGGACTATGTTTGAAGTCCACAGAATGGTTGTCATTCTTAGTAGACACACTGGACAAGAATTAATCACCCTAGAAGACTTCACGCTAATACTGTCTAACACCTCCTATAGCCTTCACAGTGACTTCAATTGGGCAAGGAAGAGCGTCCACGAATTTCTTCATTTACGCCGTATCCAGTTGAAGCCTTTGATTGATGACAGCATCCTGTAGAGTTACCAAACTGCGGTGTGTTGACTGCCACGTTTCAGCCACTGTTCTAAGTAGTACTATACATCTTCCGTGGAGTGACTTAGCAAGCTAGTCGAAGTGAGAATTGTGTGCTTTAGTGTTCTTCAAACTTGGAATATACACTTCTGGAAATGGAAAAAAGAACACATTGACAACGGTGTGTCAGACCCACCATACTTGCTCCGGACACTGCGAGAGGGCTGTACAAGCAATGATCACACGCACGGCACAGCGGACACACCAGGAACCGCGGTGTTGGCCGTCGAATGGCGCTAGCTGCGCAGCATTTGTGCACCGCCGCCGTCAGTGTCAGCCAGTTTGCCGTGGCATACGGAGCTCCATCGCAGTCTTTAACACTGGTAGCATGCCGCGACAGCGTGGACGTGAACCGTATGTGCAGTTGACGGACGTTGAGCGAGGGCGTATAGTGGGCATGCGGGAGGCCGGGTGAACGTACCGCCGAATTGCTCAACACGTGGGGCGTGAGGTCTCCACAGTACATCGATGTTGTCGCCAGTGGTCGGCGGAAGGTGCACGTGCCCGTCGACCTGGGACCGGACCGCAGCGACGCACGGATGCACGCCAAGACCGTAGGATCCTACGCAGTGCCGTAGGAGACCGCACCGCCACTTCCCAGCAAATTAGGGACACTGTTGCTCCTGGGGTATCGGCGAGGACCATTCGCAACCGTCTCCATGAAGCTGAACTACGGTCCCGCACACCGTTAGGCCGTCTTCCGCTCACGCCCCAACATCATGCAGCCCGCCTCCAGTGGTGTCGCGACAGGCGTGAATGGAGGGACGAATGGAGACGTGTCGTCTTCAGCGATGAGAGTCGCTTCTGCCTTGGTGCCAATGATGGTCGTATGCGTGTTTGGCGCCGTGCAGGTGAGCGCCACAATCAGGACTGCATACGACAGAGGCACACAGGGCCAACACCCGGCATCATGGTGTGGGGAGCGATCTCCTACACTGGCCGTACACCACTGGTGATCGTCGAGGGGACACTGAATAGTGCACGGTACATCCAAACCGTCATCGAACCCATCGTTCTACCATTCCTAGACCGGCAAGGGAACTTGCTGTTCCAACAGGACAATGCACGTCCGCATGTATCCCGTGCCACCCAACGTGCTCTAGAAGGTGTAAGTCAACTACCCTGGCCAGCAAGATCTCCGGATCTGTCCCCCATTGAGCATGTTTGGGACTGGATGAAGCGTCGTCTCACGCGGTCTGCACGTCCAGCACGAACGCTGGTCCAACTGAGGCGCCAGGTGGAAATGGCATGGCAAGCCGTTCCACAGGACTACATCCAGCATCTCTACGATCGTCTCCATGGGAGAATAGCAGCCTGCATTGCTGTGAAAGGTGGATATACACTGTACTAGTGCCGACATTGTGCATGGTCTGTTGCCTGTGTCTATGTGCCTGTGGTTCTGTCAGTGTGATCATGTGATGTATCTGACCCCAGGAATTGTGTCAATAAAGTTTCCCCTTCCTGGGACAATGAATTCACGGTGTTCTTATTTCAATTTCCAGGAGTGTATGTGCAAACCTGCAAACAGAGCTTTCATCCTGGAAGATAGCAGCGTGCATAGCAAACTCATCATGAACATATTGAAGAAAGGGCAACACCTGGTTACCGTCAATGTTGAAATAAACGTCGTGGTTCATCTTCAAAGAACCTGAGTAAGTCATGGTGCGAAGAAAACCTCCAAAACAGCACACAACCACCCTTAGCCTGAGCTACTCCACCCGCACAAAGTGGGTTAAACGTCGCAATGGATCTTCGGTTTACCCGACACCTTGTACCATTTAAGAAGGAGGATAATATCAAGTCGCCGGACTATGCTACACGCATCCAATCAGCCACTGATGACGTGGGTGTTTGCCCGAATCTCTAAGGTAATGTATATGTAGGATAACCACTCATTAAATGAGCCCTGTGTACCCTTTATCTACGTACACATTCCGAAAGACATGAGGCAGTGAGCGGCTGAAGGACTTTTGGTTTCCAGTATCAGTTCGGATTTTTCAGTTGAATTCGGAATGGTGCCCTAAGAGTACGAATGTTGCTAATTCTTTGTATTCTTGTCGTCATCGTTCTTCGAACTCGTGCATAAGAAATTTTAACACTAAATACTTCCGTGACGTAGAAAGCCTTTTTTGTAGAGGAGTTTTCTGGGCATCTTAATCTCTTACTAAAACTAGAATCTGTTTCATTTTCTCATCTTTGGATCTACTCTTCCTCTCATATTAATCCTTACCTGGTAAGGATCACTGAGAGAAAATGTCCAACGAGTTTAAGTACCAGTCATAAAGAGATTACTCATTAAGCCACAGACATTGCCACGCACATGGATTTCTTCCTCTTTTCCCTTACACAGCACTGACCATTCCCAAGTTAAAACATATGTTAGGCCTGGTTATTCTATTTAACAAATTTTAGAAAATTGCACCGTATAAAATTTTTTACGCAATACAGAGAACTGAAAACAATAAAATACACATTATGAGTTAACTTTAGGTGCTGTCTTTGACATTCCGTGGTGTTTTACAGCTTTAGTTGCGAGCTGTTGCTGACACCACCGAACTCCGCAAAAGGACGAGTTCCCTGCTAGCCACGCCACCCAGGGCGCTAATTGCCTGAAGCACGAAGGTCAAAGATCAGTTCATTAACGCGAGCGACTTTCGCGTCAAAGAACGTAGTGCATCTGTGTGCCATTGATCAAATCGCCACAAGCTTAGAGAGGTAGAATTTCATGGAGGGTTAATTTGTGCATGATGTATATAAGAGGGAAGGGGGGGCGGCAATTAAAGGAGGGAATATCAAAAGACTCACCTTTTCCCAAAGTCTGATAGTCAAACATTCGACTGAATCATTACAGCTTTTCCTTTCATTACGCGTATATTTTATTTATGTTAGGGGTCAACTGCCAGCCCACTGCACAAGCTTCTTTCCTCTGCCGACCTTCCTGCATTTCGCCGCAGTTTTCTGACATTATGAGTTTCCCGTGTACCACAAAATGATTCACAAACAGTCTCTCAGGTGTTATTCACCTAATAATTTATAAACGTCGTGAACAATACCCGTATAAGTATATATATATATATATATATTACAGACGAATATCAACAAAAGCAAAACAAGGATAATATAATGGAATGTAGTCGAGTTAAGTCGGGTGATGCTGAGGGAACTAGATTAGGGAATGAGACACTTAAAGTAGTAAAGGAGTTTTGCTATTTGGGGAGCAAAATAACTGATGATGGTAGAAGTAGAGAGGATATAAAATGTAGACTGGCAATGACAAGGAAAGCGTTTCTGAAGAAGAGAAATTTGTTAACATCGAGTATAGATTTAAGTGTCAGGAAGTCTTTTCTGAAAGTATTGTATGGAGTGTAGCCATGTATGGAAGTGAAACATGGACGGTAAATAGTTTGGACAAGAAGAGAATAGAAGCTTTCGAAAAGTGGTGCTACAGAAGAATGCTGAAGATTAGATGGGTAGATCACATAACTAATGAGGAAGTATTGAATAGGATTGGGGAGAAGAGAAGTTTGTGGCACAACTTGACTAGAACAAGGGATCGGTTGGTAGGGCATATTCTGAGGCATCAAGGGATCACAAATTTAGTATTGGAGGGCAGCGTGGAGGGTAAAAATCGTAGAGGGAGACCAAGAGATGAATACACTAAGCAGATTCAGAAGGATGTAGGCTGCAGTACTTACTGGGAGATTAAGCAGCTTGCACGGGATAGAGTAGCATGGAGAGCTGCTTCAAACCAGTCTGAGGACTGAAGACCACACAACAACATATTATATATTATAAAAGAGAGTGAATTCATGTATGCTTCAAATCTTCTTAGCAACTGGACCAGTTTCAACCAGATTTGGTACACGTATCACTTATTGTCTAGAAAGAACCAATACAGGGGAAACAGACCACCTACTTCTCAAAGGGGTGGGGGTGAAGCGAAAAAGAAGCGTACCTCACGACTCGCAAATAGCGAGATTATATTCATCCAGTATTTGAGAATGAGAGCACTTAGTGAACTGAAACGAGCATTGCACATGATTTCAAACCTTATCGACACTTTTTCACGCTCACAATCCAGCATAATGATGAAGGGAAAATACTTTATCGCCTATTACATGTTCATGCTGTAAAACATTTTTAATTTGTTGCTTATCTTCTGCTCACCCTATTTTTACGTTTTGAAGACAGTAATCGCATACACCACTGAATATGCTTGCAAAAAATATACCGTTGTACGACACATAGTTCCGTAGATATGACGTCATAAATACTGAGATGCACGGAAAACTGCCGCATAATACATGACGTTTCATATCAGTCTAACAGTCCTCAATTACTTGCTGAATGTAGTCCAGTCTCAGTCTTCCTTTACAGTTTTTACCCTCTACAGCTCCCTCTAGTACGGTGGAAGTTATCCCCTGATGTCATAACAAATGTTCTATACCCTGTCCCTTCTTCTCGTCAGTGTTTTCCATATTATATTTCTTTCCTCAGCGATTCTGTGGAGAACCTCCCATTCAAACCTTATCAGTCGACCTAATTTTTAATATTCTTCCGTGGCACCACATCTCAAATTCTTCAATTCTCTTCTGTTCCGGGTTTCCCACAGTCCATGTTTCACCACCATACAATGCTGTACTGCAAACATACATTCCCAGAAAATTCTTCTTCAAATTAAGGCCTATGTTTAATACCAATACTCTTGGCCAGAAATGTCCTTGTTGTCAGTGCTAGCCTGCTTTTGATGTCCCCCTTTCTCCATCCGCCATGGGTTACCTCGCTGCCTAGGTAGCAGAACTCCGTCACTCTATCTACTTCGTGATCACTTACTCTGATGTTAAGTTTCTAGCTGTTCCCTTTTCTTCCACTTCTCATTACTTTCGTCTTTCCTCAGTTTACTCACAAACCATATTTCTCCTTCACTTTCACTGAGGATAGCAATGTCGTCAGCGAATCTTATCATTGATATCTTTTCACCTTGAATTTCCAACCCACTCTAGCAACTTTCTCTTATTTCCGTCATCGGTTTTTCGATGTACATTCTGAACAGTAGGGGCGAAAGACTACCTCCCTCTCTTACAGCCTTTTCAATCCATGACCTTCGTTCTTGGTCTTCCAGTATAATTGTTTCCTGCTTGTTTTTGCGCATGTTGTATATTGCCCGTCTTTCGATATAGCTTACCCTAATTTTTCTCAGTATTTCGAATATCTTGCACCATGTGACATTGTCCAACTCTTTTTCAAGGTCGATATATTCTATGAATGTGTCCTGATTTTCCATGGGTGGTACTTCCAATACCAAACTCAACGTCAGAACTGCCTCTTTGGAGGTTTTACCTTCCCTAAAGTCAAAATGATTGTCATCTAACAGATCCTTGGTTTTCTTCTCAATTACTCTGTATATTATCCTTGTCAGCAGCTTTCTTTCATGAGTTGTCAAGTTGATTGTGCGATAATTCTCTCACTTGTCAGCTCTTGTAAACTTCGGACTTTCGTGGTTGACGTTTCTCCGAAAGTCTGATGGTATGTTGCTAGTCTTATACATCCTATACACCAAGGGGATTAGTCGTTTTGATGCCACTTTGCCCCAGTGATTTTGGAAATTCCAGTGGAATATTATCTATTCTTTCTTCCGAATTTGATCTTAAAAATGTATTCCAAAGCTCTTTGAAATTCTAATAGTAGATCCTCACCTCTTCCCTATGGACTCCTCTTTCTCCTTATATCACGTCATCAGACAAGTGCTCCCCCTCATAAGGCCTTCAATGTACTCTTTTCAACTGTCTCTCTCTCCTCAGCATTTAACTGTGAATTTATCATTGCACTCTTAATGTTACCATCCTTGCTTTTAATTTCACCGAAGGTAATTTCGACTTGTCTATATAATGAGTTAGTCCTTCCGAGAATCATCTCTTTTTCGATTTCTTCACATTTTCCATGAAACATTTCGCCGCAGCTTCCCTGGGCTTCTTATTCATTTAATTCCTAAGTGACTTGCTTTTCTGTATTCTTGAATTTCCCTGAAATTCTTGTACTTTCTTCTTTCATCCATCAACCAAAGTATTTATCCTTTTACCCACGGTTTCTTCACAGTTGCCTTCCTTGTTTACGTGTTTTTCTTTCCAACTTCTGTGACTGCCATTTTCAATGATGTCCAATACTCTTCAAATGAACTGCCTGCTGGGTTATTCTCTGTCGCAGTATCTACAGTATCAGAGTAGTTCAAGCTTATCTCTTCATTCCTTAGTACTTCCGTATCCCAGTTCTTTCCGCATTCATATAACTGATTCGCCTCACTGATGTCCGAAAGAACAGGTACCCCGCATTGATATAACTGATTCACCTCGATGGGCAACTAATTCACCTTCTTCAGTGCGGATGCACAAATGCGTCTGAATTCCCACAGGTTTGTTCGTTATGGTTTTAGGGCGCAAAACTGCTACGGTCATTAGCGCCCGAATTCCCGCAGGAACTCGGAGTAGCGAGCACGGAGGAAACGACAGGGACTGTGGATAGGTGGCGCTAGGTGGAAGTGTAGGTCGGCTGAGAGACGTGCCGAAATGTCCGCGCAGTTGCAATAAACACATTGTACGGTTGGCGCAGTGGGTTAACGCACCTGCCTAGTAAGGAGGTGATTGTGGGTTCGAGTCCCTGTCCAGTACACATTTTCACTGCTCGCCGCTGATGCCACGCAAAGTCCCGATGCAGCTACAGCACTAGCCCCTGTCCTTACCTTTCTTCCATCCTGAACCTTCAATTTACGTGTCTTTGTGCATTATCTCTTCCTGCCTAGTCTCTTAAACTTCAACCTACTCTTTAACATTACTGAACTGTGATCTATGTCTGCCTCCTCGTATAACTTACATTCCAATGCCCGATTTCGGAATTTCTGCCTGCCCACTGAAATCTTCTCGTATCTCGCAGCCTTTTACAAGTACAACAACTCGTCTTGTTATAATTGAACAGAGTATTTGCTATTAGTAGCCGAAAGTTACTGCAGACTGCAATTTGTCTTTCTCCTCTCTCATTCCTGCTACAAAATCCATATTCTCCCGTAACCCTTTTCTCCATTTTTTCCGTTAGCACATACGCGTACGTGTCAGGCTGTGTGTCTTGTATGTCTGTCGATCGCGCCATGTTGCATTTTGCAGTCCCGAGCGCACAGTGAGCGCGTAAAGATAGCTAGAAAATAGTTCTGCAATCAGGAAAGAGGCTGCCAAGACGTTTCGCATGATTTCATGCAACCGCACGTAACGTAACTGTCATCCATGTCAGCGGTACACTGCAGGGGCAATGAAGACGCTCCTGCATCATTTTCGACGTATAGTGTTTCACCACCCACGATAGAGCCACTGACTATGAAGACAATATTTTAACATAGGTAACGAGCTGCAGGCCAGCACAAGAAATCTGTGGGAAGTACAAGCGGCTGCCTTCTATAATGAGGGATCTGGAAAAAGCTACAATGCTACGACAAACGTCTAAGTCTTAGCGGCGATTTTGTAGAGCAGTAGCTGGAAGTTGTAGCTAATTGTTGCAAATAAAACATTTTTTATTTTTTACGCTGTTGTTTCCATTTCGCGATCGTTGGAACTTACTTTCTGGAGAACCCACGTACTTTCACTATACCGTCTTCTCCTGCTTGCGACGTCAGTATGTATACCTGAACTACTGTTGTCGGTGTTTGTTTTCTATCGATTCTAATGAAAAGAACCCTGTCACTCAACTGTTCACAGTAACTCACTTTCTACCTTACCTATCTATTCATAAAGAATCATACTGTAGTTATACCGTTTTCTACCGCTGTTGAAATTACTCTACACTCATCCGACAAGAAATGCTCGTCTTTTTTCCATTTCGCTTCACTGACCACCCTATGTCTAGACTGAGTCTAGGTATTTCCCATTTAAGATTTTATAGCTTCCCTAACACATTCAAATTTTTGACATTCCACGCCCCGGTCGTAGAATGTTACCCTTTCGTTGATTATTAAGTTTTTTTTTCTCATAGTCGCCTCCTCCTTGGAAAACCTTTCCCGGAGATCCGAATGGGGGACTGGTCTGGAATCTTTTGCCAACGGAGAGATAATCATTACACTTTCTTCAGTTACATGCCACATGCCCTGTGGGTACACGCTATGTCTTTTTGCAGCCGTTTCCATTGCCTACTTACTGTCGTTGATTATTGCTGATTCTTCCGCCTTATGGGAATGGGCAGTATCTCACCCCAGCGGCCTGAGAGTACCCTGAATCTATGTCTGCTCCTCCACCTTCTTCTTCAAGGTCGTTGACAGAAAGAAGGTAACTTATTATGCCAAAAGTCATCGGCCCTCATTGCTGATGATTTTTATTCAAAATTTAAGCAGTGGCGGGGTTCAAACACGGGACAGACGGTATTTCGTTTATTAGTCAAAGATGCTACCAAAGACCGCAGATATGACGTAATAAACATAGATCTGCATGAAAACGAAACTGCAGGACGCAATTCACTAAAGATGCAGGATAAATACATTTAAAATCTGTTAAATGTATGTGAGATGTATGTGACATGTGGGTTCACTGGCAAGGCTACGTAAAAAGTTCCTCCTAATCCCCTAGATCTGTTTCAACGAAACTTGGTACACACATTACTCACTACCTGGAAAGAAATATTGTGGATATAAGAACCAACCTTCTATTAGTGCGGAGTTGGTAAAGTGGAAAGAGAAGGGGGGAGGACAGACAGAAAAGGGAAGGAAGAGACGGACACACACGGGAAGGGGGGGGGGGGGCGGAGCAGGAGATGGATAGGGAGAGGGAGGTGAAAAGGGGCAGGAAGAGAAGAGGTAGGGACGGACAAAAAAAGAGGAAAGGAGAGAAAAAAGAACGAGGAAGAGATGGACAGAGGAGGGGGACGAAGAAATGAAGGAAGGCAAGAGGAAGAGATGGACAGAGAGACGGGTGAGAAGGATATGGGCAGAGAGAGGCGGTGTAAGGAAATGGACGGAGAGACTTGGAGAAGATGGACAGAGATAGGAAGGAGGAGGAGATGTATGACTAGATGACTAATATAAATGCACACCCAAGCTGGGTACTCAGCTAGACGAGTATAAGGGGTGATCAAAAATTTCCGTTTGAGTGCGTAGATGCAGCTTGTGTGGAACGTAGGGCGACTCTCAGGCGTATATATAAACAACGACATGTAGGCAAGGGAATGGTGTGGTATTCATGACTTTTCGAGGTGCTTGGAGTTATTAGCAACGTTATTACCAAATGCGTGCCTTAACAGGACCCACATGCTGTTCGTCTTTTCTTGGCTTCCGAATGACGAACACCGGTAGACATCCATCAGAGAATGAAGAACATGTGTGGAGCAGTATGTCTGTCGAAAGCCTCCGTTCTGGAATGGTTCGCCAACTTTCGTGCTGGTAGCACAAGACGACACCATATTGCAAATCTTGTAAGGTAGGAGTTATGCAAACTCAAGTGGGAACTTCTCGAGCACCCGCCCTCTAGTCCTTATCTCTCACCATACGATTATCACTCTCTCGGTCCCTTAATAAAAGTAGTGAAGGATCGACGATTCTTGTCAGACGAAGATGTGGGGAAATCAGTTAGGACTTCTTCACGCAGTAGGATATGGTGTTTTACCAAACGGGTATCTTCAACCTGTCCTTCAATGCTCACGGTTATTTTACCTGATTGGCACACTGACTCTGGTCTGTACAGTCTTCGAACGAAAGCTTTATATATATAAAACTAACTTGGGCAACTTTTACATCTATTTCGTCCTGTTGAGAACGACACCTACACCTCCTAGGAAGCCCTGAATTGAAACACAAATCGCTGTCATCTGATGCAAACAGATCATTACCAACTGCAATGACGTAAATATGTACGTAAACTTCAGGCGTTACATCTGTATAGACTTACTCTGTCAAAATTCCATGTGGGCGACATTAATACTTTTATGTCCACCTCAGGATCTGAAGACAATACATATAAACATTGCTTCGTCCTTAACATGGATGATTCAGTGGCGGACGGCTTCCATTTTCTCTTCAATTTGAAACGTATGGCCCTCATTTAACACTTATCTGCGCATCCAGTTGGTGTGAAGCAGACGTCCTGTCGAGCAGTAAGCAGCTAGTCTGCAGGTCCAATTCAGTAGATAAATCCTTTAGCTGTATTGAAACCAGTATACAATGGAGTTTTCTGGTTGCTTCATTATTTCCGTTACTATTATTTCATTTCTTATGCCCCACGTGGGCGAGGCATGTATTGTTAGGTTAACACTTCAATTGGCCTTTCTGTCAGTGACATTTGAAACACATAATGTGATTTATAAAAAATTTAAAAGTGATAAATAACATACGGTTTATATGTTAGAATACAGACTACATTCATTAATTTTATTATAATGGGTAAAAACCAAATATACTGTGAGTACAAATAGAAAAAAATATTTTGTTGCTGGTTGACATTGTGGGTAGTGATGGTTGTAGGACAGTAGGTTTGGATGAAAAAGAAAAAAGATTCATTAATTCGAGAAAGAAGGGAATAACAGGTTTTCATGAGAGGGTGTTGAGAATTGGATGTTAGTTGGAAAGTATGGAGAAGAGCAACTCAAACCAAACTAATGGAAAGAGGGGAAGAGAGCAGGAAGACGTGGAACCTTGACGTGGAGAAAAGGATTATTCTTTGAAATCTGGAAGTCTGGGTAAATCTGGGAGACACACATATTCATATTGTTTTCAAATGGACAATGAAGATGGAAAATTTATTATTATCGAGATAGTGGGATAGGAGATGGGTAAGATAGGGGTGATTGTCACAGAAGATGTTAGGACAGAAGCCACACAGGTGGAAAAATTTTTGTGGTCACCGATGCATAGAGAAGATTAATTAGAAGACCTTGCTGAGCTACAGGGTCACGCTATGAGACAGTTGGACGAAGGGTCACTGACAGTTTGTTAGGCTTAAAGAAGAGTTGTTGTTCTTGTGGACTTCAGTCCGAACTTTGATTTGATGCAGCCGTCCACACTATTCTGTCACGTGCAAACCTCTTCGTTTTTGCGTGATTACCACAACCTACTTCCATTTGAATCTTATTACTTAGACAGACCTTGGACTCCCTCTAAAATTTTTACCCGTATATTCCCCTGCATTAACAACTGACGGTTCCTTGATGCCTCGTGACGAGCCATATAAACCGGTCCCTTAGTGGTCACATGTTTGACAGGAGTTGAAACTTGACCCCATATAAATTACACAGTGGCTTTTGTCCGATTTTTCATAGGTGAACGAGAAACCTGAAATGTACAAATGCGATAAATTCATCATCATGATGCCTAGCTGTGCAAACAATGTTTAACTGATTAAAAATTAATCGCTGTAATTAAGTAGAAAATAAGTGAATCGAGAGAAAAATTTCGTCCGAATTTCATAGTCAAACGAAAATTGGATAATGGACAAATGTGGTATCAGATTGACCAGCATGAGAACTAATTTTGAAAAACGAATATTTAACTGTGTGAAAGTAATCTGGGTAATTAAGGAAAACTTAAATGGTGATTTGAGGGAAAATTGAAATATTTTATGAGCAACTGCTGCTAGCTATGTAATGTTCATCCCTCCATCTCTTTCCACTTAAAAATTTGCATTGGTGTGATACTTAACTGTCAAAACGGTGTCCTTCGAATCGCGTACTAAATTTGAGACAATTCACGAACAGAAGAGACTAAGAAGGCAAATAAGGTGACAAAAAGTTCATCTCTTCAAGGCATAGCTGTTTCAGGCCATAAAATGTTGCACTGGTGTGATATTTAAGCGTAAAAATGGCCTAGGAGAGAGAATGAATCGAAGAAATGAGGGAAGGAGCAGTGCAGATTATCTACCAGCGTGTGCTGAAATGTATTGCCTCCAAATCTTTTAAGTGAAAACTCTTGAAGCTTTTTAAACAAAACAAACTTTATTAACATTCTGCATCTTTATTCTTCGTGTTCAAATATTTATTTCTCTGCATAGTCATCCTGACGACGCACGCAAACCTCCCAATTAGAGACCAGTTTCACTACGGAATGTTCGGCTTTTGTTGACAGGGCCACAATATTATCTCTGCTTGCACCACTTCATCACTGTCAAAGTAAAGTCCTCGAACGTATTTTTTTCAGTTTTGGAAACAGACTGAAATGTGGCTACCATCTAGATTGTCTCCTTTCCTTCAGTGTCATAATTAATTTCAACTAGAGGGTAATAAGGAGACAGGGACTAACGTTAATTAATTTTAAAGAGTAAAATAAATGACTGAATGTCCAGACTTCTTAGTAATTTCTTTTCTTAGTTAGCGTTTTCACGTTTAACTTGGTGTGCATCTGTTCTTTGCTTTTGTGAGAGATTTCGGAAAACGTGTACATGATGGATTCAGGGCAGGCACTGCAGGGCTAAGAGAAAACGCAGGGCTTGGTGTGCACCAGGGACTCCGACATTCACTGACATGAGACTGCGTCTTACCACAGGCAGGGAGCAGTGTGGTACCTGCATTAAAGTTGCGTGGCCAGCTGGGTCCCCAGTGGACAGAGCTTTCGTTCGTCTTTATAGCCCATCTCGACTTTGGCCATGGAATCGTAGTTGTGGAGTGACGGAAGAAAACCGTATCAGCCGCAGGGTGGCGTTCTCCCATGTTCAGGCTAGTGTCATCAGGAGGTAAAAATCTTCAGCTTTCCAAAAAATATGAAGACACCGCACAATAAGCAGATAGCCTTAGGCACAGTGTAAGTAGGCTGTTTATGTTTTCTCATTGGCAACGTTACGTAGCGCTCTGTACGAAAATCACTGGCTGTGCTGTGTGCAGTCTGTGGCTAGTTTGCATTGTTGTCTGCCATTGTAGTGTTGGGCAGCGGCAGCTGGATGTGAACAGCGCGTAGCGTTGCGCAGTTGGAGGCGAGCCGCCAGCAGTGGTGGATGTGGGGAGAGAGATGGCGTAGTTTTGAAAAATATCATGAACTGCTGTATATATTATGAATATTCAGGTAAATACATTGTTTGTTCTCTATTAGAATCTTTCATTTGCTAAGACTATCAGTAGTTAGTGCCTTCAGTAGTTTGAATCTTTTATCTAGCTGGCAGTAGTGGCGCTCGCCGTATTGCAGTAGTTCGAGTAACGAAGATATTTGTGAGGTAAGTGATTTGTGAAAGGTATAGGTTAATGTTAGTCAGGGCCATTCTTTTGTAGGGATTTTTGAAAGTCAGATTGCGTTGCTCTAATATATTGTGTGTCAGTTTAAGCACGGTCTTGTATAAATTGTTCTAAGGGGACGTTTCAACAGTGTTCCTAGAACTGGGAGAGTGTAGATAGCTGCTGGGTGAGAGGAATCGCCGATTGGAAAAAATACATGTGACGTCTTGAGGCAGATCACACAGAGAGGATTTTTTTTTAGAGAAGATGGAATGTTAGGCATGCCATTTGAGCTTTTTAGGCGACACACTCTGTTGACAGGATCACTGCAGAAGAAGCAATTACGCCACTTGCAGACAGTGAGCGCTTAAAAAAAAAAAGATTGGTGGTCTTGTCAGCTTGGCAGGAACTTAACAGCCGGTTGCTTGATTCTGAGGGACAAAAGGGGACTTCGAAGTGGGCGTTAGCTCTTGATGTATGTCTGCAGGGAGTGGTCCCCACTGCAGCAGCTGACCAGGGATCCAGTGTTCGAGTTTGCAGTAGTGCGATCCTAGAGTCGGACGTGAGAGTGCCAGAAACGGAGCCAACACGCTGTTCGTCTACCGCTGATAGTTTGTGGTGAACGCAATACCAGCACCTTAGGCAATCACTTACCAGAATTAAGTCTTAGCATTGCAATCATCTGTTCTACATTCATCAGGACTTTGGTAGATGTATGTGTCTTTTTTTCAGTTTAACATTCAACCACACAGTCACTATGATTAGTATTTTTATTTATTTATTTACACTTCAAGTTCCGTAGGACCAAATTGAGGAACAAATCTCTAAGATCATGGAACATGTCAGTACATGAAATTACAACATAAAAGAACAGATAAAAATAAAATGTTTGTCGACCCGAAAAAATTCAATCCATAAGTTTAAGTAAACGCAATCGACAATACAACAAGAATCAACTTAACTTTTCAAGGAAGTCTTCGACAGAAAAGGAGTGACAGACGAGGAGACTCTTCAGTTTCGATTTGAAAACACCTGGATTACTGCAAAGATTTTTGAATTCGAGGGGTACCTTACTGAAAATGGATGCAGCAGTATAATGAACACTTTTCTGTACAAGAGTTAAGGAAGTCCGATCCAAATGCAGGTTTGATTTCTGCCAGGTATTAACATAGTGAAAGCTGCTTATTCTAAGGAATAAGCTAACATTGTTAACAAGAAGTGACAGTAAGGAATATATATATTGAGAGGCCAATGTCAAAATACCCAGACTCTTGAACAGGGGTCTACAAGAGATTCTTGAAATTACACTACTTATTGCCCGAACCGCCCGTTTCTGAGTCAAAGATTTCCTTTTAGAATGGGAAGAGTTACCCCAAAATATAATACCATACGACACAAGCGAATAAAAATAAGCAAAGAAAACTAATTTTCGTGTCGAACGATCACTCACTTGAGATACCGTTAGAAGAGTAAAAATGGCAGCATTAAGTCTTTGAACAAGATCCTGAAAGTGGGCTTTCCACGACGGTCTACTATCTATCTGAACACTTAGACATTTGAACTGTTCAATTTCACTAAACATATGCCCATTCTGTGAAATTAAAATGTCGGGTTTTCTTGAATTGTGTGTTGTTGTTGTTGTTGTTGTGGTCTTCAGTCCTGAGACTGGTTTGATGCAGCTCTCCATGCTACTCTATCCTGTGCAAGCTTCTTCATCTCCCAGTACCTACTGCAACCTACATCCTTCTGAATCTGCTTAGTGTATTCATCTCTTGGTCTCCCTCTACGGTTTTTACCCTCCACGCTGCCCTCCAATACTAAATTGGTGATCCCTTGATTCCTCAGAAAATGTCCTACCAACCGATCCCTTCTTCTGGTCAAGTTGTGCCACAAACTCCTCTTCTCCCCAATCCTATTCAATACTTCCTCATTAGTTATGTGATCTACCCATCTAATTTTCAGCATTCTTCTGTAGCACCACATTTCTAAAGCTTCTATCCTCTTCTTGTCCAAACTATTTATCGTCCATGTTTCACTTCCATACATGGCTACACTCCATACAAATACTTTCAGAAATGGCTTCCTGACACTTAAATCTATACTAGATGTTAACAAATTTCTCTTCTTCAGAAATGCTTTCCTTGCCATTGCCAGTCTACATTTTATATCTCCTCTACTTCGACCATCATCAGTTATTTTGCTCCCCAAATAGCAAAACTCCTTTACTACTTTAAGTGTCTCATTTCCTAATCTAATTCCCTCAGCATCACCCGACTTAATTCGACTACATTCCATTATCCACGTTTTGCTTTTGTTGATGTTCATCTTATATCTTCCTTTCAAGACGCTGTCCATTCCATTCAACTGCTCTTCCAAGTCCTTTGATGTCTCTGACAGAATTACAATGTCATCGGCGAACCTCAAAGATTTTATTTCTTCTCCATGGATTTTAATACCTACTCCGAATTTTTCTTTTGTTTCCTTTACTGCTTGCTCAATATACAGATTGAATAAAATTGGGGAGAGGCTACAACCCTGTCTTACTCCCTTCCCAACAACTGCTTCCCTTTCATGTCCCTCGACTCTTATAACTGCAATCTGGTTTCTGTACAAATTATAAATAGCCTTTCGCTCCCTGTATTTTACCCCTGCCACCTTTAGAATTTGAAAGAGAGTATTCCAGTCAACATTGTCAAAATCTTTCTCTAAGTCTACAAATGCTAGAAATGTAGGTTTGCCTTCCCTTAATCTTTCTTCTAAGATAAGTCGTAAGGTCAGTATTGCCTCACGTGTTCCAGTATTTCTACGGAATCCAAACTGATCTTCCCCGAGGTCGGCTTCTATCTTTTTACCATTCGTCTGTAAAGAATTCGTGTTAGTATTTTGCAGCTGTGGCTTATTAAACGGATTGTTGGGTAATTTTCACATCTGTCAACACCTGCTTTCTTTGGGATTGGAATGATTATATTCTTCTTGAAGTCTGAGGGCATTTCGCCTGTTTCATACATCTTGCTCACCAGATGTTAGACTCTTGTCAGGACTGGCTCTCCCAAGGCCGTCAGTAGTTCCAATGGAATGCTGTCTACTCCCGGGGCCTTGTTTCGACTCAGGTCTTTCAGTGCTGTGCCAAACTCTTCACGCAGTGTGGTATCTCCCATTTCATCTTCATCTACAACCTCTCCATTTCCATAATATTGTCCTCAAGTACATCGTCCTTGTATAGACCCTCTGTATACTCCTTCCACCTTTCTGCTTTCCCTTCTTTGCTTAGAACTGGGTTTCCATCTGAGCTCTTGATGTTCATACAAGTGGTTCTCTTATCTCCAAAGGTCTCTTTAATTTTCCTGTAGGCAGTATCTATCTTACCCCTAGTGAGATAAGCCTCTACATCCTTACATTTGTCCTCTAGCCATCCCTGATTAGACATTTTGCACTTCTTGTCGATCTCATTTTTGAGACGTTTGTATTCCGTTTTGCCTGCTTCATTTACTGCATTTTTGTATTTTCTCCTTTCATCAATTAAATTCAATATTTCTTCTGTTACCCAAGGATTTCTACTAGCCCTCGTCTTTTTACCTACTTGATCCTCTGCTGCCTTCACTACTTCATCCCTCAAAGCTACCCGTTCTTCTTCTACAGTATTTTTTCCCCCATTCCTGTCAATTGTTCCCTTATGCTCTCACTGAAACTCTGTACAACCTCTGGTTCTTTCAGTTTATCCAGGTCCCATCTGCTTAAGTTCCCACCTTTTTGCAGTTTCTTCAGTTTTAATCTACAGTTGTTAGAAACTGTAAAAACTGAGTCTTACGGTGATTTAGCGTTAGTTTATTTTCTACAAGCCCTGAACTTATGTCATGAACTGCACTATATGAAACGGGGCCAGTGTTGCACACAACATCCTTTACTACCAAGCTAGTGTCATCATCAAACAGAAATATTTTAGAGTTACTCGTAATACTAGAGGGCATATCATTTACATAAATAAGGAACAGGAGTGGCCCCAACACTGATCCCTGGGGCACCCCCCCACTTGACTGTACCCCACTCAGACACCGCATCACAGCCATGCTCAACATTGTGAATAATGACCTTTTGCTGTCTGTTGCTAAAGTGAACCAATTGTGAGTTACTCGCCGTATTCTGTAATGGTTCCACTTGTGGAGCAATATTTTGTGATCAACACAATCAAACGCCTTAGTTAAATCAAAAAATATGCCTAGCGTTCTAAACGTTTAGTTTAACCCGTCCAGTACCTAATAGAGAAAAGAGAATATAGGATTTCCAGTTGTTAAACGACTTCTAAAGCCGAACTGTACGTTCGATAGCGAATCGTGTGATATAAAATGATCAATTATCCTTACATACACAGCATTTTCAATTACTTTAGCAAACCCTGATGGCGTAGAAATGGGTCTAAAATTGCCTACATTATTCTTTTCTCCCTTTGTATAAAGCGGCTATACTACTGAATATTTTAATCGTTCAGGAAACTGAACATTCGTAAAGAAAAAATTACAAATATGGCTAAATACAGGGCTAACATGTGCAGCACGGTACTTTAATATTCTGATAGGCACTCCATCATATCCATGAGAGTCCTTAGTCTTCGGTGATTTAACTATTGACTCAATCTTCCCCTTGTCTGTATCACAGAGGAGTATTTCAGACACAAATTTCGGAAAAGCACTTGCCAAGAAAGTTATATGATTCCCTGTAGAAACTAAATTTTTATTTAATTAACCAGTAATGCTCAGAAAATGATTTTTAAATACTGTACATATATCGGATTTATCAGTAACAGAAATATTGTTGCTACGAACTGACTTTAGATCGTCGAACTTGTGCTGCTGACCAGACACATCCTTCACAACTGACCATATGATTTTAATTTGATCCACTGAATTACCTATTCTATTTGCATACCACATACTCTTTGCCTTCGTACTGTAGCTTGCTTGTGACTACGTCTGACATTTCGATATAATTCCCACTTTGTTCTACATGATATCCTTACCCCATTAGTCAGCCACCCAGGCTGCCTGTTACTAATAGTACCCCGTTTAGAACGTTCTACTAGAAAGCAACTCTCAAAGAGCAAGAGAAATGTGTTAAGGAAAGGATTATATTTATCATCTATGTTATCAGCGCTATAAACATCCTGCCACTCTTGTTCCTTGATGAGATTTCAAAAACTCTCTATTGCTGTTGGATTAACTTTCCTACATAGTTTGTAATTATATGTGACATTTGTTTGAGTACAGAAGCCTTTCAGTGTTAAAAATTTGTGCATCGTGGTCTCAAAGGCCATTCACCCTTCTACTAACAATATTCCCATCTAGTAATGCAGAATGAATAAAAATATTGACTGTGGCTGTGCTACTGCTCCCCTGCACCCTAGTCGGAAAAAATACAGTCTTCGTAAGATAATATGAATTTAGGAGATCTACCAATATCCTTCTTCTTGCATCATAATATACAAAATTTATATTGAATTCACGAGATATAACTAATTGCTGGTACTTCCTACAAAGTGAATGAAGAACCCTCTCTAGCTTGAGCAGAAATGCTCGAAAGTCAGAGTTAGAGAATCTATAAACAACAACAATTAGAAGTTTCGTTTTACTAAATTCAACTGCCCCTGCACAACATTCAAATGTCTGTTCAGTGCAGTGTCATGATAAGTCTATGGACTCAAATGGAACACTGTTTTTTTAAGTACATAGCCACTCCCCCATCCCGTAAGGCACTCCTTGAAAAACAGCCAGCTAATCTGTATCCTGGTAAAGGAAGCCTCTGAATTGTCACATTATTTAAGTTGTGCTCCGATATACCAATAATTTCAGAGTCAACGTCTATAAGCAGTTCACTGACTTTATCTCTAATACCTCTTATATTTTGATGAAATATGTTAATTTCTTCTCTAGTTAGAAACATGACATCCCTTAGTTAGAGAGACTTCCTTTAAGCAGTTATACCTATAAGCTGACTTTAATCTAAAAAAAAGTGCAGCTTTGACACCAACTACAACAGGAATTTTTCCATGAGTGATTCCACCACCACTCACTACACTGTCACCTATAAGCTTTTCCAGCTTCCCATACCTGATGAGGTGCAGGCCATGCCTAGTGAAACACGATCTACTGATAGACCCAACTGGCACCACTGAAATGTGACCCATGCCTCTACCATCAGCGCCTTCTCCAGCCTCATGGTAACGCACCTACCAGCCATATTAAGATAAGGCCAATCATGAAGCTGAAACAGTTGCACGAAATGCACATTAGTGCCACCAGTTTGAGTAGATATTTTTACCAGGTCACCACCTACATCATATTCCCCGTCGCTTTCAAGACTGTTCCCTATTCCACCTATTGTCACTACCTGATCCTCCTTCGTAAAATTCCTAAATAACTCCCCTATGCTGTCAGTCCCCTGAACCAAACCTGTGCTAGGCTTCACAAAGCTGGTGAAGTGGTACTCATTCCCCGACACTTTCAGCAACTGCTGGACCCACCTCTAGCGTGCGAACTACATAACAGCAGAACCTTCTTCTTGCTGTTAGACTTTGCAACTGGCCTAGGTCTTCTAACTGCTGAGGACTGTTGCATGTTCCCAACACCTACAGGTACAAGTGGCTCTTCTCCATCAACTCTGAAAGTTGGTCAAATCTATTGCATGTATCCAAAGTATAACTGACTAAATACCTCCTTCTCCTTGTTGCCTTCTTGCCAACTGCCAGTTTCCATTCTCCAGCACCCTTCACCCTCCTCAACCTATCTAGTTCCTCCTTAGCGTGTTGTAACTGCACCTGAAGGGCACAGATCTTATGCTCCTGCTTCTCTATCAACTTATTTCTTCTACAGATTCTGCATTCCCAGGAGACGCTCTCGCTAGAATGCCCACTGGCTTCCCCACTGCATTCCCCCAGTGAAAATACTTTCTAAAAAATCCCACACCGTAACCCACAACTAACAAACCTATGACAGAGCCCACAGTTCTAACCCATGAAAAAAGACTGCAGTTACCGAAAAAAGCTATGCACATACGTCACCTAAGTTTAGTTACACCAGTAGAACTGTGTATAGAACTAACAATAGCGGTCTCGAAATTCTCTCTCTACTAAGAAAGCAACTACTTCTGTTAATACTCTAACATTCTGCGTGCTCTCTGTTTGTTCTATATCGTGTCTCCCTACCACTTTCGCGCAACGACGCTCTGAGCGTGTTTTTTTAGGGATTTGACTAGTTTGATCCTGGGACCTGTTGCTGGTAAGGAGACGCCAGACCACACATGACATGTAGAGATCAGAAGAGTTCAGTGAGACTAGCGATGATATAACCATATACTTAATGATTTCAGCGTCAGCTCCACTGCACTCCCTGTTTTTAGTCAGCTGGTAAAATGGTTCAAATGGCTCTGAGCACTATGGGACTTAACATCTGTGGTCATCAGTCCCCTAGAACTTAGAACTACTCAAACCTAACTAACCTGAGGACAGCACACACATCCATGCCCGAGGCAGGATTCGAACCTGTGACCGTAGCGGTCGCGCGGTTCCGGACTGAGCGCCTAGAACCGCGAGACCACCGCGGCCGGCAGTTAGCTGGTAAAATAATATCGAAAAAGCAGTTAAGTTTATCATTGGAAATTTTATTCTACTCACTAAACATTGTTTATAAATTGCACTATTGATAAAAGGAAATGTTTTAATACAGGATGGTAAAAACCAACTGCGTTCAACAAAATTGTGAACGAATATTCCCTGAATGGGTTTCCAAGTTGTACAATGGATTGAAGGATGACCTGTGCCATATCACATTTATAATCTAGGTTTAAATTAAGTTTCACAAAAGAGAAAACTATCAAAATGGTCTACAGCGACCCTCAATTATCTTTAATTACTTATCTAACTTGTCGTAAATTACAGTGGCTGATGTGGCTTCTCAATAACTATATAACAGAAAAATCATCGCGTTTCAGATTTTTACTTCAAGCGGCAAATGTGAACACCATGAGCTATAATTGACGATCGACACTAGTATTACGCAAAAAGGGGGTGTAACAGATGAGACTTCTGCAGTTCTGAGTGAAGCTTTATGCGCTGTTATGCGGCATCCCGTGCGTTCATTACCTTGTCGGTGTTCGTCAGGGGGCGACGCGCAGCACAGCTCCGCTCACCTCGCTGTCTCGGAAGCGACTCTCTCCTAACTTCTCCTTACTACAATTTACCGAAGTTGGTTTAAAAAAACTATCTGGCTTTGTTTTCATCTGACCAATCAGGGTCTCAATGTTAACCTTAAGCTCCGCCTACAAAAATTATGTCTATCCAATGAGAAACGTTATACTTTTCGTGTTGGGGCAATGTTTTTAAAGTTCGCAACGTAACAAAGACGCGAAATAGTCTGACGCTCAAACTTGCAGCTGGTGTGGTCCTTTTAGTGTTATCGTAAGATCTATACTGTTCTTCTGGAGGGCTCTAGCTTTTAACATGGGCGGGGGGGGGGGTGGTCCTAGCGGTTAGCTGGCAACGTGGGTGTCCGTCCCTTATCGTATGGCCTTCCAGCTTAACCCGGTTCTGCTCTCGGCTTCTGTTCTCGTTTCTCCCTTCGTAACTGCGTCTGTCTCATGGTGGGAAGGCATGACATGCATTTACGCATTCTTGTGCTAGTCTGTGGTATTCAATTTGCTCACTCGTTACTCGTATTACTTTGGTTAATTTAATGTCACGATTTATTCGGAGCTATGTGACATACTACTGGATTTGCTTATCATGTCAGGGTTTTCATTGAAGGTGTTGGATTTGCCTGACACCTCACAATACTACTAAACCACAACTAATAAAAATGCCAGCAAAGCTTCACAAAATTATTGGCTAAAACCAAAAATTCAAGCGGCCACTCGAATACTCAAAGAAGTTAAAACACTGAATGAAAATCGTACAGAAGTATTTCACCGGAAGCAATAAGAGACGTCAGCTGAAAACTAAAGCACGATATTTACTAAACGACTTCAACGCACAGAAAACTCTGAAAAACACAGCGAGCAAACATTTGTAAAAGTTTATTAAATCGTTATTTCGCCACAGACAGCACGAAACATATTCACAGTACACTCGTGAAACGATCTTATGGAAAATCCCCAGTTCATTGCTATCTCGGAGATGCTGTGTCCCATCGCTCATGTGCCGACTGTGATACCGCGTTCCAGCGTAACCAGTTCCAGCACGAAGATCAAGAACGATACAGCAGAGAGTGCTGTTAGACGAAGTCAACCAATAACACGCTGACTAGGACGTCACCATAACAGGAGTGGCCTCTACAGGAAGAGAATAAAAGCGAAGCGCCGCCTAGCCTCGGCCGCACTAGAAAGCCGCATTAGAAGACGAGCAGTGACTTACGAGCTTGTGCGATCTGTTGTTAATTGCTTACATGGAAATTGTATACATCGAAGGACACTGACTATATGCATGTCGCCAATTGCTTGCGACACATCGTTGTACATCCACTAAGTCTAGTATTGACGATTCAATTACTGTAGTAAACTCCATTAATATGATTCGCTTGTATGTTGTCCAGCAATCCGAGAAAACACCCTATCCCAGAAAACACCCTGTAAGAGACGAGTGGACAGGATCCCACATGCCACGTTCAGACTCACTCAAATCTTGATAACCTGACATTGTAGCAGCGGTAACCGATCTAACAACTGCGCCACACACTTGTTGTCTTATATAGGTGATACCGACTACAGCACCATATTCATCCTGTTTACGTATCTCTGTATTTGAATACGCAAGCCTATACCAGATTCTTTGGCTCTTCAGTGTACTTGACAACCAATATCGAGAAGGGAGGCATTGGTTTTGAGCACTCTCTAGTGCATCACTCCAAAAATTCACCAAATAAGATTTCCTGAGTCCAATGTACACTACTGGCCATTAAATTTGCTACACCACGAAGATGACGTGCTACAGACGCGAAATTTAACCGACAGGAAGAAGATGCTGTGATATGCAAACGATTAGCTTTTCAGAGCATTCACACAAGGTTGACACCGGTGGCGACGCCTACTACGTGCTGACATGAGGAAAGTTTCCAACCCATTTCTCATACACAAACAGCAGTTGACCGGCGTTGTGTGATGCCTCGCGTAAGGAGCAGAAATGCTTACTATCACGTTTCCGACCTTGATAAAGGTCGGATTCTAGCCTATCGCGATTGCGGTTTATCTTATCACGACAATGCTGCTCACGTTGGTCGAGATCCGATGACTGTTCGCAGAATATGGAATCGGTGGGTCCAGGAGCGTAATGCGGAATGCCGTGCTGGATCCCAACGGCCTCGTATCACTAGCAGTCGAGATGACAGGCATCTTATCCGCATGGCTGTAACGGATCGTGCAGCCACGTGTCGATCCCTGAGTCAACAGATGGGGACGTTTGCAAGACAACAACCATCTGCACGAACTGTTCGACGACGTTTGCAGCAGCATGGACAATCAGCCCGGAGACCATGGCTGCGGTTACCCTTGACGCTGCATCACAAACAGGAGCGCCTGCGATGGTGTACTCAACGACGAACCTGGATGCACGAATGGCAAAACGTCATTTTTTCGGATGCATCCAGGTTCTGTTTTCAGCGGCATGATGGTTGCATCCGTGTTTGGCGACATCGCGGTGAACGCACATTGTAAGCGTGTATTCGTCATCGCCATACTGGCGTATCACCCGGCGTGATGGTATGGGGTGCCATTGGTTACACAAATCGGTCAACTCTTGGTCGCACTGACGGCACTTTGAACAGTGGACATTACATTTCAGACTGTTACGACCCGTGGCTCTGCCCTTCATTCGATCCCTGCGAAACCCCACATTTCAGCAGGATAATGTACGACCGCATTTTGCAGGTCTCCTACGGGCCTTTCTGGATACAGAAAATGTTCGACTGCTGCCCTGGCCAGCACATTCTCCAGATCTCTCACCAACTGAAAACGTCTGGTCAATGGTGGCCGAGCAACTGACTCGTCACAATACGTCAGTCACTACTCATGATGATCTGTGGTATCGTGTTGAAGCTGCATGGGTAGCTGTACCTGTACACTCCATCCAAGCTCTGTTTGACTCAATGCCCAGGCGTATCAAGGCCTTTATTACGGCCAGAGGTGGGTACTGATTTTTCAGGATCTATGCACCCAAATTCCGTGAAAATGTAATCACATGTCAGTTCTGGAATAATATATTTGTCCAATGAATACCCGTTTATCATCTGCATTTCTTCTTGGTGTAGCAATTTTAATGGCCAGTAGTGTATTTTTACAGCTAAATAATAATTCACTTAACGAAAAGAAGGGAAATACAGTGAACCAAAGATACTATGTTCAGAATTTAATTAAAAATGTAAGAAAAAAAGAAGAGATTTTTTGTGTCGCAGAATGATCATGTGCTTCCCCTAACACTGATATTGTAGCAAGTGGAAATGGGTAATAAACATGCAAAATTAAAACCATATTTACGACCCCATTTTTTTGGTGTCGTAATTTTTCTTCAGATGTTTGAGCAAAACGGCAACAAGACTTGCCTGTAAATTACACAATAGTTTTTATCCTGAATTGTCATTGTCGGCTTCGGAAATGGACAAATGAGGTAGCAAATTGTCCAACGTGAGGTCTGCTTTTGCGAAACATATTTAATTGCTTAAAAGTAATGAGAGTAATGAAGCAAAAACTTCATTAGTGATCTGAAGGAAAATTTAAATATATTGATGAGCAACTGCTCGTAAATAAAGTGTCTGAAAGGTAATAGTAAACTGCAAGGCGTGATATTTAACTGTGAAAAAGGCTCCTTCGAATCTAGCACGAAATTCACGACGTTTCGAGAGCAGAAGACGCTGGCAAAGCAAATGAAGTGTCAACGAGAACATGCTTTCTGTACAAAACTTGAAAATTAAATAAAAAATCGAAAAAGAAGGGACAAACGTTGTGTGAAATGATTTGTCTGAAAGATCAGAGAAGCATTTTTACGTGCTTTTGAATGATGCTCGAAATCATGTATAGCAAATGAAGTGCCGATTGGAAATTGAAGTTCAATGTTCAAACTGAGATGTTTGAATTTTGAAGGTTATTAGAGAATATTTTCCTGGCGAGTTATGTACACCGTGCGGTCTGCTGTTCTGTGGCCTTCACAAATACACTCCTGGAAATTGAAATAAGAACACCGTGAATTCATTGTCCCAGGAAGGGGAAACTTTATTGACACATTCCTGGGGTCAGATACATCACATGATCACACTGACAGAACCACAGGCACATAGACACAGGCAACAGAGCATGCACAATGTCGGCACTAGTACAGTGTATATCCACCTTTCGCAGCAATGCAGGCTGCTATTCTCCCATGGAGACGATCGTAGAGATGCTGGATGTAGTCCTGTGGAACGGCTTGCCATGCCATTTCCACCTGGCGCCTCAGTTGGACCAGCGTTCGTGCTGGACGTGCAGACCGCGTGAGACGACGCTTCATCCAGTCCCAAACATGCTCAATGGGGGACAGATCCGGAGATCTTGCTGGCCAGGGTAGTTGACTTACACCTTCTAGAGCACGTTGGGTGGCACGGGATACATGCGGACGTGCATTGTCCTGTTGGAACAGCAAGTTCCCTTGCCGGTCTAGGAATGGTAGAACGATGGGTTCGATGACGGTTTGGATGTACCGTGCACTATTCAGTGTCCCCTCGACGATCACCAGTGGTGTACGGCCAGTGTAGGAGATCGCTCCCCACACCATGATGCCGGGTGTTGGCCCTGTGTGCCGCGGTCGTATGCAGTCCTGATTGTGGCGCTCACCTGCACGGCGCCAAACACGCATACGACCATCATTGGCACCAAGGCAGAAGCGACTCTCATCGCTGAAGACGACACGTCTCCATTCGTCCCTCCATTCACGCCTGTCGCGACACCACTGGAGGCGGGCTGCACGATGTTGGGGCGATAGCGGAAGACGGCCTAACGGTGTGCGGGACCGTAGACCAGCTTCATGGAGACGGTTGCGAATGGTCCTCGCCGATACCCCAGGAGCAACAGTATCCCTAATTTGCTGGGAAGTGGCGGTGCGGTCCCCTACGGCACTGCGTAGGATCCTACGGTCTTGGCGTGCATCCGTGCGTCGCTGCGGTCCGGTCCAGGGTCGACGGGCACGTGCACCTTCCGCCGACCACTGGCGACAACATCGATGTACTGTGGAGACCTCACGCCCCACGTGTTGAGCAATTCGGCGGTACGTCCACCTGGCCTCCCGCATGCCCACTATACGCCCTCGCTCAAAGTCCGTCAACTGCACATACGGTTCACGCCCACGCTGTCGCGGCATGCTAACAGTGTTAAAGACTGCGATGGAGCTCCGTATGACACGGCAAACTGGCTGACACTGACGGCGGCGGTGCACAAATGCTGCGCAGCTAGCGCCATTCGACGGCCAACACTGCGGTTCCTGGTGTGTCCGCTGTGCCGTGCGTGTGATCATTGCTTGTACAGCCCTCTCGCAGTGTCCGGAGCAAGTATGGTGGGTCTGACACACCGGTGTCAATGTGTTCTTTTTTCCATTTCCAGGAGTGTACCATTATCAATGCCCGACGGTGTAAAAAGCTTCCACCTATTTTTTTAGTCTCAAAAATGTTTCAAAACCAAGAAAGGGAAAGCGCATTCTCAATTGGCACCTCATTTGTTGTTTCCGAGCATTACTCTAAGGAGCGTCAAACATTTCTCCAATATATTTTATTTTTACCTTTAGACGAGTCAGTTCACACAACATTTCACAGTTTTTTTCAGTCATTTGTTCAAGTTGTGCCATAATTTTTTATCCTCCATTCGAATCAGTAACTATTCATCAGTTACTCAACGTCCTCAAAAAAAAAAATGGTTCAAAGGCTCTGAGCACTATGGGACTTAACTGTTATGGTCATCATCCCCCTAGAACTTAGAACTACTTAAACCTAACTAACCTAAGGACAGCACACAACACCCAGCCATCACGAGGTAGAGAAAATCCCTGACCCCGCCGGGAATCGAACCCGGGAACCCGGGCGTGGGAATCGAGAACGCTACCGCACGACCACGAGATGCGGGCCTCAACGTCCTCATTAAGTCTTGAATATTCCTTTTTAGAGTCAGATTTCAAAAGCTTTTATTCTCTCCTTGTCTTAAGCGTTTATCGTCCATGTTTCGCTGCCGAGCAAGGCTACACTCTACACAAATGTCTTCGGAAAAATACTCCAAACCTAGAAAAATTGTAATCTTCTTTATAACCTACCCACCCAATCAAGGAACCTAACATTTCACATTCCGGTACGTAGAACGCCAATTTTGTTTTCCCTGGCGGGAGCCGACCGTTGTGGCCGAGTGGTTCTAGGCGCTTCAGTTCGGAACCGTGCTGCTGCTACGGTCGCAGCTTCGAATTCAGCCACGGGTATGAACTGTGTGATTTCCTTAGGTTAGTTAGGTTTAAGTAGTTCTAATTCTAGGGGACTGATGACCTCAGATGTTAAGTCCCATAGTGCTGAGAGCCATTTGAACCATTTGAACCCTGGCGGAAACAAACTTCTGAGCAGCTCCCGCCCATTGATCCGAATGATGGACTACTTTAACTCCGAAAAATATTTTGAAAGATAACTCTATCATCATTAAGCCATATATCTTTAGCTGTACGTGCTCGGGAAAATTTACGGCTGTAGTTTCCACTTGCTTTCTGCCGTTCACAGCACCAAAATAGCAAGGCGATATTGATTAATGATACAAGGCTAGATCACTCAACCATCCAGGCAGTTGTCCCATCAACTACTAACAAGTCTGCTGCCCTTCCTCGGGAACTACAACTTTGTCTGCCCTCTCCACAGATCCCCTTCGTTGTGGCTGCACCTATTGTATGGCAATTGCATCGGTTAGGCACGCAAAACACTTCACTTCGCCAATGTCCTTGGTTGGTAAGAGAAATGGCGTAAGGAAGACTAAGCTGTGAACCACTGTTATGAACGTATGAATGAAGCTCAAGTCTTTAGAGCTACTTACCGATACAAACACTGAGGTGACAAAAGTCAAGCGATGCCTCCTAATACCGTGTCGGACTTTATTTTGCAGTACAGCAACTAGACGTGGCATCAACTCAACATATCGCAGGAAGGACCCTGCAAAAAGTTGATCCATGCTGCCTCTATGGCTGTCCATAATAGTGAAAGTGTTGCTAGTACAACATATTGTGCACGGACTCTCATTTATATCCCACATATGTTCGATGGGATTAATGTCGGACCATCTGTGTTGCCAAATAATTAGCTCAAACTGTCCAGAGTGTTCTTCAAACCAATCATGAAGAATTGTGGCCCGGCGACAAGCTGTAGTGCCACCCACAAAAATTGCATCGTTTTTTGTGAACACAAAAGACGTGAATGGCTGTAAATGGTCTCCAAGTAACCGAACAGAACCATTTCCAGTCAATGATCTGTTCAGTTGGTCCAGAGGACAGAGTCATTCCATTAAGGAGCCACTAGCAGCGTGCACAGTGTCTTGTTGACAACTTGAGCTTCATGGGGTCTGTGCTACATTCGAGCCCTACCATCGGCTCTTACCAACAGAAATCGGGACTGATCTGATCAGGCCTCGGTTCTCCAGCCCAGGAGAGGCGCTGCAGACGATATCGTGCTTTTAGGAAAGGTCGGTCGTCTGATGCCGTAGCGCATAACATCAAATTTCGCCCTGCTGCCCAAACTATTACGTTTGTCATACGTCCCACACTGATTTCTACGGTTATCTCACTGTTGCTTGTCTGTTAGCACTGAGGCCCCTATGCAAACGCCGCTGCTCTCGGTCGTCAAGTGACGATCATGGGCCAGTGCGTTGTCAGCGATGAGAGTTAATGCCTGACACTTGGTGTTCTCGACACGTTCTTCAGACTATAGATCTAAGAATATTGAACTCCCTAATTCCGAAATGGAATGTCCCATGCTTCTGGTTCCAACAATCATTCCGCGTTCAAAGTATGTTAATTCACGTCGTGCGTCCATAATCACGCTGGAAACCTTGCCCTTTTGTACTTGGTGTACGTGATACTACCGCCACTTGTATACAGGGTGGTCCATTGATCGTGACCGGGCCAAATATCTCACGAAATAAGCTTCAAACGAAAAAACTACAAAGAACGAAACTTGTCTAGCTAGAAGGCGGAGCCGGCCTTTGTGGCCGTGCGGTTCTAGATGCTTCAGTCTGGAACCGCGTGACCGCTATGGTCGCAGGGTCGAATCCTGCCTCGGGCATGGATGTGTGTGATGTCCTTAGGGTAGTTAGGTTTAAGTAGTTCTTAGTACTAGGGGACTGATGACCACAGATGTTAAGTCCCATAGTGCTCAGAGCCATTTGATTTTTTGAAGGGGGAAACCAGATGGCGCTATGGTTGGAACGCAAGATGCCGCTGCCATAGGTCAAAAGGATATCAACTGCGTTTTTTATAAATAGGAACCCCCATTTTTTATTACATATTCGTGTAGTACGTAAAGAAATATGAATGTTTTAGTTGGACCACTTTTTTCGCTTTGTGATAGATGGCGCTGTAATAGTCACTAACATATGGCTCACATTTTTAGACGAACAGCTGGTAACAGGTAGGTTTTTTAAATTAAAATACAGAACGAAGGTACGTTTGAACATTTTATTTCGGTTGTTCCAGTGTGATACATGTACCTTTGTGAACTTATCATTTCTGAGAACGCATGCTGTTACAGCGTGATTACCTGTAAATACCACTTTAATGCAATAAATGCTCAAAATGACGTCCGTCAACCTCAATGCATTTGGCAATGTGTGTAACAACATTCCTCTCAACAGCGAGTAGTTCGCCTTCCGTAATGTTCGCACATGCATTGACAATACGCTGACGCATGTTGTCAGGCGTTGTCGGTGGATCACGATAGCAAATATCATTCAACTTTCCCCACAGAAAGAAATCCGGGGACGTCAGATACGGTGAACGTGCGGGCCATGGTATGGTGCTTCGACGACCAATTTTTTTTCTTTATTGTTATTTTTAAACCTGTTTACAGGCAGGACTGCAGCAGCATACTATGCCGCTCTTTGGCCACAGAGAAACACAAAAGATACAAGTGGAGACAATTAGAGAAAAAAATATGCTGGACATATAAACGGAGACAAACTCTTTTTAAAATAGATGGAGCCGTTCACGGGCGTAGAGTCCAAGATAAAATTTGTTCAGACACGTGACACATGTTGTTGTTGTTGTGGTCTTCAGTCCTGAGACTGGTTTGATGCAGCTCTCCATGCTACTCTATCCTGTGCAAGCTTCTTCATCTCCCAGTATCTACTGCAACCTACATCCTTCTGAATCTGCTTAGTGTATTCATCTCTTGGTCTCCCTCTACGATTTTTACCCTCCACACTGCCCTCCAATGCTAAATTTGTGATCCCTTGATGCCTCAAAACATGTCCTACCAACCGATCCCTTCTTCTAGTCAAGTTGTGCCACAAACTTCTCTTCTCCCCAATCCTATTCAATACCTCCTCATTAGTTACGTGAGCTACCCACCTTATCTTCAGCATTCTTCTGTAGCACCACATTTCGAAAGCTTCTATTCTCTTCTTGTCCAAACTAGTTATCGTCCATGTTTCACTTCCATACATGGCTACACTCCATACAAATACTTTCAGAAACGACTTCCTGACACTTAAATCTATACTCGATGTTAACAAATTCCTCTTCTTGAGAAACGCTTTCCTTGCCATTGCCAGTCTACATTTTATATCCTCTCTACTTCGACCATCATCGGTTATTTTACTCCCTAAATAGCAAAACTCCTTTACTACTTTAAGTGTCTCATTTCCTAATCTAATTCCCTCAGCATCTCCCGACTTAATTTGACTACATTCCATTATCCTTGTTTTGCTTTTGTTAATGTTCATCTTATATCCTCCTTTCAAGACACTGTCCATTCCGTTCAACTGCTCTTCTAAGTCCTCTGCTGTCTCTGACAGAATTACAATGTCATCGGCGAACCTCAAAGTTTTTACTTCTTCTCCATGAATTTTAATACCTACTCCGAATTTTTCTTTTGTTTCCTTTACTGCTTGCTCAATATACAGATTGAATAACATCGGGGAGAGGCTACAACCCTGTCTTACTCCTTTCCCAACCACTGCTTCCCTTTCATGCCCCTCGACTCTTATAACTGCCATCTGGTTTCTGTACAAACTGTAAATAGCCTTTCGCTCCCTGTATTTTACCCCTGCCACCTTTAGAATTTGAAAGAGAGTATTCCAGTTAACATTGTCAAAAGCTTTCTCTAAGTCTACAAATGCTAGAAACGTAGGTTTGCCTTTTCTTAATCTTTCTTCTGAGATAAGTCGTAAGGCCAGTATTGCCTCACGTGTTCCAACATTTCTACGGAATCCAAACTGATCTTCCCCGAGGTCGGCTTCTACCAGTTTTTCCATTCGTCTGTAAAGAATTCGCGTTAGTATTTTGCAGCTGTGACTTATTAAACTGATAGTTCGGTAATTTTCACATCTGTCAACACCTGCTTTCTTTGGGATTGGAATTATTATATTCTTCTTGAAGTCTGAGGGCATTTCGCCTGTCTCATACATCGTGCTCACCAGATGGTAGAGTTATGTCATGACTGGCTCTCGCGAGGCCATCAGTAGTTCAAATGGAATGTTGTCTACTCCCGGGGCCTTGTTTCGACTCAGGTCTTTCAGTGCTCTGTCAAACTCTTCATGCAGTATCTTATCTTCTATTTCGTCTTCATGTACATCCTCTTCCATTTCCATAACATTGTCCTCAAGTACATCGCCCTTGTATAAACCCTCTATATACTCCTTCCACCTTTCTGCCTTCCCTTCTTTGCTTAGAACTGGGTTGCCATACACATACACATACACATACATAGACGAAAACTGTCACATGTGAACGTAGGTGCACAAAACGAATAACACTGAACCACTGAAGCACAAAACGACGGCACACACAGAAACACGAGGCGTTGATCTCCAGCGCACGAATGTTCACTAACCGTGTACGAATCCGGTGACCTGCCAAGAGAGGAGGAAGGGGGGGGAGAGGGAGAGGGGAGAGCAGATGCCATGGGCAGGGGAGATAGGGGGAAGGTAGGAAGGGGGAAGGGAAGCCCGTGGGAAGGGGGGTGGAGGAAGTGGACGGCGGAAAACGAAAGAGAAGGGAGGGAGGGTGCCTGAGGGAATGGACACAGGAAGTGGGGGTGGAGAGGATCAAAGTTGAAAGGAGGGGTAGATGGAGGGGAGGAGGACTTCATAAGGGAGGGGGAGCTGGCAGAAGCCACCTTGGGAGAGGGTAAGGAGGGTGGAGAGATGGAGACCGGGTGGGACGTGGGAATACAGGCGCGGCAGCGGGCGGGGCTGGGAGAGGATGGGCAAGACAAGCGGGTGAGGAGGATCGAGTTTGCGGGAGGTGTACAGGATCCGTATCCTTTCAAGAAAAAGGAGGAGGTGGGGAAACGGAATAAGATCGCACAGGATCCGCGTGGGGGAGGGAAGACGGATTCGATAGGCGAGGTGGAGAGCATGGCGTTCAAGGATTTGAAGGGATTTATAAAAAGTAGGGGCGGCGGAGATCCAAGCCAGATGGGCGTAACAAAGGATAGGGCGGATGAGAGATTTATAGGTGTGGAGGATGGTGGAGGGGTCCAGACCCCACGTACGGCCGGAAAGGAGCTTGAGGAGACGGAGTCGGGAGCTTGCCTTGGCTTGGATTGTCCGGAGAACGACCAATCCACCTGTCATGAAATATGCTATTCAATACCGCTTAAACCGCACGCGAGTTATGTGCCGGTCATCCATCATGTTGGAAGTACGTCGCCAGTCTGTCATGCACTGAAGCATCTTGTGGTAACATCGGTGGAACATTACGTAGGAAATCAGCATACATTGCACCATTTAGATTGCCATCGATAAAATGGGGGCCAATTATCCTTCCTCCCATAATGCCGCACCGCACATTAACCCGCCAAGGTCGCTGATGTTCCAGTTGTCGCAGCCATCGTGGATTTTCCGTTGCTCAATAGTGCATATTATGCCGGTTTACGTTACCGCTGTTGGTGAATGACGCTTCGTCGCTAAATAGAACGCGTGCAAAAAATCTGTCATAGTCCCGTAATTTCTCTTATGCCCAGTGGCAGAACTGTACACGGCGTTCAAACTCGTCGCCATGCAATTTCTGATGCATAGAAATATTGTACGGTTGCAGTCGGTGTTGATGTAGCATTCTCAACACCGACGTTTTTGAGATTCTCGATTCTCGCGCAATTTGTCTGCTACTAATGAGCGGATTAGGCGCGACAGCAGCTAAAACACCTACTTGGGCATCACCACTTGTTGCAGGTCGTGGTTGACGTTTCACATGTGACTGAACACTTCCTGTTTCCTGAAATAACGTAACTATCCGGCGAACGGTCCTCACACTTGGATGATGTCGTGCAGGATACCGAGCAGCATACATAGCACACGCCCGTAGGGCATTTTGATCACAATAGCCACACATCAACACGAATTCGACCTTCTCCGCAATTGGTAAACGGTCAATTTTAACACGGGTAATGTATCACGAAGCAAATACCGTCCGCTCTTGCGGAATGTTACGTCATACCACGTACTTAAACGTTTGTGACTATTACAGTGCCATCTGTCACAAAGCGAAAAAAGTTGTCCAACTAATACATTCATATTTATTTACGTACTACACGAATATGTAATAATAATTGGGGGTTCCTATTTTTAAAAAGGCAGTTGATATCCGTTTGACCTATGGCAGCGCCATCTAGCGGGCCAACCAATGCGACATCTGGTTTCCCCCTTCAAGGTAGACGAGTTTCGTTCTTTGTAGTTTTTTCGTTTGAATCTTATTTCGTGAGATATTTAGCCCGGTCACGATCAATGGACCACCCTGTATGTGGATGTCGTTATCTCATGATTTTTGTCACTTCAGAGTTCAGTGTCATTCTGAAGTTCCAGAGCGCGCCAGCCGGAATAGAAACACTTGCCGCTTGTTTGCCGCACTGGCGGGCACTTGTTAGCGAGAGGTGTCCCAGCAGGACGGCGCGAGGCCTCCTTTGTTTGCTCCGCCCCTTCCCTTCCCTTCCCGCCAGCAGTGGACGCGACGGCTGCCGTCGCGCGCCGTGAATCGCTAAGCCGGCGCGCAGCGTCCAACCGCGAGTCCATTATTCTGGAGTGTCGTGTAGGCGGCCATCGTCGGCATGTAGATGAGCCGCGAGCCGCGAGCCGGCGGGTTTCCCCTTTCTGGGCTGCCGCAGCCGCCGTCCGGAGCGGCGCACTCACGCGTCAATTACAAGGCGTGGCGCCGGCGCCGCGACGCGACTCGGCTGCCAACGACCGCCGGCGACCGCTCTCAGCAGAAGGAAGTGCGTCACTGTTTTTCTGGCCAGCGTCGATCCTTTGCAGCCGCGGGGGCTGGTCTGCAGTTGTTCTCACCAACAGCACTGGGAACGCTGGTCAGTGCCTTCCGTGGTTTATTGCAGTCACTCAGTGAAGGCTGAATAGTCAGTATGATCTGATTCCGGATCCAGTTCCTCCGATGCTAGGTCGTATATTGGGCAACAAGTTTCTCCAGCGAACTTGAGCAGCTGCCAGGTTCCCAGTTTCCACCCAGTTTACGTAACTGCATTCAAGATATTTCGCAAATTCTCTTTTGAAGATGTTATGTGGTCTTCATCCACTTGTGAATGCGTATGTTGGTTTCCATAACAGTACAGACTTGGCAGTTTTTCCGTCTCTCGTGTGGTATCACGTATCAGTACCACCCCACGGGCTTCATAGCAAAGGAATTGCAAGATTTCGTCTGACGCCGATGGCGTCCCAATGGTGCGCGCCTGCTGAGGCAACAACTCCAGTGGTTCCATACCACGAGCGCCCTCTGCCGCCCTTATATGGGATGACGAGAGGCAGCCACTCACTTGCATTTGGAGACTCGTCGCTACAACACCATCGTTCGTGCATGGTACAGCGAGCCTCATCCCAGATGCTGTTGCATTAGCTCGATTCTAGTTTTTATTTTTTTTAATTTGGTTCAAATGGCTCCAAGCACTACGGGAGACATCAAACACATCCATGCCCGGGGCAGGTTTCGAACCTGCGACCATAGCATCAGCGCGGTTCCGGTCTGAAGCGCCTAGAACCGCTCGGCCACAGCGTCCGGCCACTATAATTATTGCTGACTTATTTGTAAAGAGTGTTCGCACGCTTGGAGAAGTACGAATTAAGTAAATCTTCTGTTTGCTGTGTTAACTTGTTGGCAATCATTCCTACTCCTGTCCAGCTGCTGCACCACTCTGTGGCCCAGCTGCCGTCACCATTGTGTACAGACTCTCACACAACGTCTCATGCCCAGAAAATTGACCAAAAGCTTCAGTCTTCTTCCAGCAACGATTTTGTGTAGGCTCCGTAGACCAACTCTTCTCAGTAGTCCATTATTTTAAACGCGGTCGCGATAACTGATCTTCGCCTCAAGCGTCATGAGTGAAAAATATTGACATGTCCGACAGAACACGCATCATTGTTTTTGATGCAGCGACCGCACATATCAATTTTTGGAGGAAGATACTGACGTCAGCAGCAACTGGGCACTGAAGTAATTCAATGGAAACAGCTGAAAGTTAGTGCCAGACTGAGACTCGAACCCAGATTTCTTGATTTTCGGGAGAAGTCGCCTTAAGAGATGTTTTTTTTTTCTTTTTGTTGAACTCATTTTGTTCCTTATTGGTCATTGTATACGTCCAGGGCGGACGTCTAATAACGCTTATTCATGTTCGTCGTTGATCCATTAACTAAGTTTTTTTTCCATTACAGAGCGCGGCTAACCCTCTTGCCAAAAACGCTGAGCTACCGTGCCGGCATTCAGCTACTCAAGCCTATTTTCCGTCTGCCCCAAGATATCCACTTATCGCACACTACGAAGCACGACAGAACGGATACCACACATATATGGTATATCTATAATACTGACTGCTATGATAACACAGAGCAGATGCACAATAGGGTCCGTATCTCTTGCGGCAATATAGGAAATGCTGCAAGCAAATGAGGTAAATGGACAGGGACGCTACTGCGTAGTGTGCGATAAGTTGAAAATTCGGATCGGAGGAAAACGTGCTCTGATCACCAAAGCGGTCAAGACGACCGCTCGCATAATGGGGGAAATCCGTTTTCAAGTACCACCGATCCAGCACAAACTTTGAACATTGACCACTGATAAATTTTGAACTTTCACCACCGATAACTTCGGTACCTCCCTCGAAACATAAAAGCATTCATTCACTCAGCCATCCGAATCATCATTCTCATTAGGAACATCTAAATAATCATCACCAGGAACTTCCGAAAGAATTTCAGATTTTTTTCCGCTTCCTCAGTAGAGGCATCTCTAAGATCAGGAGGAACTTCAAGACGAAATGAAATGAAATGAGCGTATGGCATGGTTGGCCGGGAGGCCCCAGCCGGGGAGGGGAAGTTCGGCCGCTAAGTGCAAGTCTTATATCATTCGACGCCACGCTGGGCGACTTGCGCGCCGGTGGTGAGGATGAAACGATGATGAGGATGAAAAGATGATGAGGAAAACACAACATCCAGTCCACGACCAGAGAAAATCTCCAACCCGGCCGGGAATCGAACCCGGGCCCGCTTGTATGGGAGGCAAACACGTTACCACCCAGCTCAGCAGGTGTTCAAGACGAAAATAATAACTAACTGAAATTTCAAAATAGAACCAGAACGTTAAATAAGAAAAAAGTACATGAAGGTAATCAAGTGGTGTTAACAACTTGTAAGTAGGCTGTTTAGGTTTTTATGTTGGTAATGCCACGTCGTGCTCTGTATGAAAATCGCTGACTGCGTTGTGTGCCGTCTGTGGCTGGTTGGACTCATTGTTGGAATATTCGCTTGTATAGTGTTGGGCTGTTGGATGTGAACAGTGCGTAGCGTTGGGCAATTGGAGGTGAGCCGCGAGCAGTGGTGGCTGTGGGGAGAGAGATGGCGGAGTTTTGAGCGGACGACCTGAGCGTGTGACCGTCAGAAAAAGGAAATTTGTGTAATTGGATGTCACAAAATTATATGTATATTATGACTTTTGAACGCTATTAAGGTAATTACATTGTTTGTTCTCTATCAAAATCTTTCATTTGCTAACTATGCCCATCTGTAGTTAGTGCCTGTAGTAATTAGAATCTTCTATTTAGCTGGCAGTACTGGCGCTCGTTGTATTGCAGTAGTTCGAGTAACGAAGATTTTTGTGAGGTAAGTGATTCATGAAAGGTATAGGTTACTGTTAGTCAGAGCCATTCTTTTGTAGGGATTATTGAAAGTCAGATTGCTTTGCGCTAAAAATATTGTGTGTCAGTTTAGTGATGATCAGAATAAGTAAAGAGAAAACTGTTTGAGTACGTTGAGTTTTGCTCAGCTGTTTGATAATCAAATAACGTAGAAGTTTACCAGCACAGTAATTCTTATTTTTTCAAAGGGTACGTTTCAACCTAAGTAGACAAAGCAGTTAAAATATATCGCAGCAGATGGCAGCTACAGGAAACATACAGAAAACAGCAGTTAATTGGAGATTTGTCCGCAATATGTTAAGCTGTTTACAGGGATCCCTTTTTCATTATCTAACTGTCAGAGTCACTGGTCTTTTATTGTTATCTCGCTCGGTTGTAATGAAAGGAAATATGTAATACCAGTTTTATTTCTACGCTACTGAGTCATTTTTGTGACGTACGCTAGAAACTTAATCAGCTTTGCTTTCGGCATTTCAATAACAGTGCATAAACCAGGGATCAGATGTTTCAGAACCATTGTGAATTGATCATTGTAACATTTGCTTTTTTTCAGAGTGAAGCGAAATGCTGAAGTTACCCTCGTGTTCCACAGAATTTCAACTTCTTAAAAATTGGAATAAACAATTCGGAATGAACAAGTTTGTAAAGCACACTTCTGTTTCTACTGACTTTTATTGTCTCTAGAATTACTGTAAGCATGAAACTCCAAATCATATTCCACAACATTCAACACTGTATGGATGTGGTCCATTATGAAACTGACAATAATATCTCACTTCATAGATGTACACAAATAAGTCAGCAGGTGTAGAGAAATTGCAGGCTGTGGTCCTCTCGGCTGTAAGAGATAATGTGTTACTCAAAAATGGCAAAATTAGACAAGTATAGTCTCGCACTAAAACACTGGAATATGCTGTGTAATTTCCGTTATATTGGACGGCTCTGAGCACTATGAGACTTAACATCTGAGGTCATCAGTGCCCTAGAACTGAGAACTACTTAAACCTAGCCAACCGAAGGACATCACACACATCCATGCCCGAGGTAGGATTCGAACCTGCGACCGTAGCGGTAGCGCTGTGCCAGACTAAAGCGCCTAGAACCGATAGGCCACACAGGCGGCGTTATACTGGACACAGTGCGTACTGTTGCAGGTGGCCACAAAACTGCACTACGGCTCTGGTATTTATGGTTCGTGAAGGTACATCTTTATTTTACCCACCTGGATAGTCATGCGTGTTAAATCGCCGCTTCCGGGGCGGGGACATGCGTCGACGCCGGATCGTATCTGCTCGGCTGATTAACGACGACAGTCGGTGTGCCGGCCAGCTTGGTTGTGATTTTTGGTGGTTCCCCACATCCCAATAGGTGAATACCGGACCGGTACCCAGTCTCGACTCATTTACAAGATTCACAAACATTTAGAATACTTTTCGCAGACAGTTGGGGTTCACAAATTCCATATCGCGGGATAACGAGGTAGTGACGGCATCCGACCATCCTTCATAGTAACCATACCAAAATCATTAATGACTATGCTGAACATGTGTCGATGCAGTACAAAGGCACTGTTATTAACCCTTGTACTCTGCCATCCTTGTACTAACGCATTCCACCATCTTCCACACTTGCACAGGATCCATATCCCATCCAAAGGAAACTTTTGCCACATCTCCCTATCTAACCATGAAATTCGTCCAGAGATTCTTCCATCTTTAACAGAAGCATTCTCTTTCTTTTCACTGCAGGACTCCTCTTTAAATTAATTAATCACTAAGAGTACAGGTAGTTGGAGAAAGAATAATTTTTAGGAAAGGATAACCAAAAATGTCAGGATTTCAAGGTCAGAAATAGAAGAAGGCTTGAGCACGTTGTTCGTGGAGAGGAAGAAGACACGCAGTGGAATGATGATGAAACATTGAAGGAGATGAAGGTGAAACACGTCAGGCTGTAACCTGTCTCGTGTTTAATTCTTTTTCGCTCAGCATACTGAATTCCTCGGTATGGTAGGCCTAAATAATTGATAAGTTCAAAATATCTGCAAAAGAGCAGTATTGTCTGTGGGACTACGTGATGATTGTAGAGGATTTCATTGAATTTCCTTTGATTCTAAAATTCATGTTGAATTCATTCTTCTGGTTATAAGCGGGGTGTGAAGCATTGCCCCTGCAGTATCCGCTCGCTTCCCCTTCCGACTAGGCGACTAGTGGTAAGGCTGACGACTAGAGCATAAACATTGAGAAGGCAAAGTTACAGAAAGTTGTGGGAGGACGCCTTTTGATAGGTCGGAGGTAGCAATCTTTGGGAGTGGCGATTGCACTCGCAAGTTTTCGGAACGAGGAGTCGTGGGTAAGTCCCAACTTCCAAAACAGAACTGTTTTTGGACTGTAGAAATAAAGTACGCGATCTCAAGTTGGCCAAAATCGCAGTTTTGACTGACACTTCCTTATAGTGTTGCTCCATTAGACAATACTTCTTCACTGAGATGCGGAGAGAGAGGACTTCTTTGCTGCCAGTAGTAGCGAGAGGAACGGACTTTTAAATCAGCACTGCATTTGCGAGAAAATGGACTCCGCCAGACCAGCACCCACCTCCACCTGCGCCACCACCCAAACTTGTCGAATGCAGTTGATGTAAGTTTCACAGCAAAATGGCGTTTGAAATTCGTGCAGGGTGAAAGGTGTGATGTTTCAGATTGATGAATCAATCACTATAGTGTGACCTCTCGGCCATGCTTTTACTCTTGGATTTCTGTTTCCATTCACTCACTAACCTCCCAGTGCACTCATGACCAACAATTTAATTTCGTAATTAGTAGTCAGTTGATACGATTTCTTGTCTGATCGGTCTGTTCTGAGAGAACTTGTCCGGTCCTTTCTTTCCGAAGATCCACAGTTATCACGCGGTCATATGTGTATATGCACTCATTCCCCCGTGATGAGCGTCAGATTTTTTTTTTTTTTGAGCAATCATCGAATTTGCACCCAATAAATGTACGTGATTTGTAACCCTCGCTTCATTATAGTAGCTGATAGTTACCGTCACAACATAGTCATTATTAACGTTTAATCAGGTTACACAACTGCAATCCACTTGCCACTTGTCAGGATCAACAGTCTCCTTCCGTTTCCTTGCGCAGAAATCCTTTACATACCAACTGGACCATAATGGGGGACTCTCACCTTGAGCGGAGATACTCACCACATGTCTTCGGCAAATCAGATTGACTGCAGCCTTGAAATGGAAATGAACGTACGGCATTGAGGGCCGGGAGTTCCCCATTAGGGGAAGTTCGGCCGCCGAGGGCAAGTACTTATTGCATTCTACGCCACATTGGGCGACTTGCCCGTCGGAGATGGGGATGAAATGACGATGAGGACAACACCAGTCCCTGCGCGGAGAAAATCTCCTGCCCCAGTCGGGAATCGATCCCGGGCCCCTCTGCGAGGCATTCCGCCGCCCTGACCACTCAGATAACGGGGACGGACGACTGCAGCATTAACCCAAGGTAATGACAGAGACAGAAATGCCATAATAGTGGTCCTTAACTCTCAATAGAATAAAATAAATACTCAGTTACTGGCTTTAGATGTCATACTTTATGACGGATAGAATTATCCCTTTCTCTTCTACGGAAAAGTTCCTTGCATTCCGTCATGGCTGTACTGCTCGCCATAAGCTGGTTTCTGCACTGAGAGACGGCGTTCCGGCCGGTACGAAATACTTACCTTCCAATTTTTCCAAAACTATTAGGTGAAAAAATTTGATTTTTGCACGTATTACAGTCTGGTACCTTCACTAGGTAAAAAAGAAACGAATTTCTTTTCGTTAAAAACAAAAGAAAAACTTGGAGTAGAAATTAAAATCCAGGGAGAAGAAATAAAAACCTTGGTTTGCCTGTGACATTGCAGTTCTGTCACAGACAGGAAAGGACTAGGAAGAGCAGCTGAACATAATTGACAATATGTTGAAAGTGTGGTGTCACCGCCAGACACCACACTTGCTAGGTGGTAGCTTAAATCGGCCGCGGTCCATTAGTACATGTCGGACCCGCGTGTCGCCACTGTCAGTACTTGCAGACCTAGCGCCACCACATGGCAGGTCTAGAAAGACGGACTAGCACTCGCCCCAGTTGTACGGACGACATTGCTAGCGACTAGACGTACGAAGCCTTCCTCTCATTTGCCGAGAGACAGTTAGAATAGCCTTCAGCTAAGTCCATAGCTACGACCTAGCAAGGCGCAGTTAACCATATCTGGAGAGAGTCTTACTTGTATTCACCATAAACGATGTATACCAAAAAGGATGGATTAAAGTTAAGTATTCCCAAAGCAACGTACTTTTCTTATTAGCATTCATTGAGCATCCTGTTTCAGACTTCACGATATTCTGGGTGAGCTTAGCGTGCCTATTCGGCCCTTCTAAATAACACTGTGTCGGCACATCTGTCGACACATAACAGAAAGGATATATGATGTTGTTGTTGTTGTGATCTTCAGTCCTGAGACTGGTTTGATGCAGCTCTCAATGCTACCCTATCCTGTGCAAGCTTCTTCATCTCCCAGTACTTACTGCAACCCACATACTTCTGAATCTACTTAGTGTATTCATCTCTTGGTCTCCCTCTACGATTTTTACCCTCCACGCTGCCCTCCAATGCTAAATTGGTGATCCCTTGATGCCTCAGAACATGTCCTACTAACCGGTCCCTTCATTTTGTCAAGTTGTGCCACATACTCCTCTTCTCCCCAATTCTGTTCTATACTTCATCATTAGTTATGTGATCTACCCATCTAATCTTAAGCATTCTTCTGTAGCACCACATTTCGAAAGCTTCTATTCTCTTCTTGTCCAAACTATTTACCGTCCATGTTTCACTTCCATACATGGCTACACTCCATACAAATACTTCCAGAAACGACTTCCTGACACTTAAATCTATACTCGATGTTAACAAATTTCTCTTCTTCAGAAACGCTTTCCTTGCCATTGCCAGTCTACATTTATATCCTCTCTACTTCGACCATCATCAGTTATTTTGCTCCCCAAATAGCGAAACTCCTTTACTACTTTAACTGTCTCATTTCCTAATTCCCTCAGCATCACCTGACTTAATTCGACTACATTCCATTATCGTCGTTTTGCTTCTGTTGATGTTCATCTTATATCCTCCTTTCAAGACACTGTCCATTCCGTTCAACTGCTCTTCCAAGTCCTTTGCTGTCTCTGATAGAATTACAATGTCATCGGCGAACCTCAAAGTTTTTATTTCTTCTCCATGGATTTTAATACCTACTCCGAATTTTTCTTTTGTTTCCTGTTCTGCTTGCTCAAAATACAGATTGAATAATATCGGGGAGAGGCTACAACCCTCTCTCACTCCCTTCCCAACCACTGCTTCCCTTTCATACCCCTCGACTCTTATAACTGCCATCTGGTTTCTGTACAAATTGTAAATAGCCTTTCGCTCCCTGTATTTTAAACCTGCCACCTTTAGATTTTGAAAGAGAGTATTCCAGTCAACATTGTCAAAAACTTTCTCTAAGTCTACAAATGCTAGAAACGTAGGTTTGCCTTTCCTTAATCTTTCTTCTAAGGTAAGTCGTAAGGTCAGTATTGCCTCACGTGTTTCAATATTTCTGCGGAATCCAAACTGATCTTCCCCGAGATCGGCTTCTACTAGTTTTTCCATTCGTCTGTAAAGAATTCGCGTTAGTATTTTGCAGCTGTGACTTATTAAACTGATAGTTCGGTAATTTTCACATCTGTCAACACCTGCTTTCTTTGGGATTGGAATTATTATATTCTTCTTGAATTCTGAGGGTATTTCGCCTGTCTCATACATCTTGCTCACCAGAGTAGAGTTTTGTCAGGACTAGCTCTCCCAAGGCCAACAGTAGTTCTTTATATGAAGAACATCCACAAAAGCGAGACGAATATAATGGAATGTATTCGAATTAAATCAGGTGATGCAGAGGGAATTAGAGTAGCAAATGAGACACTTAGAGTAGTAAATGAGATTTGCTATGTGGACCGTGAAATAACTGATGTTCGTAGAAGGAGAGAGGATATATAATGTAGACTGGCGATTGCAAGGGCAGCGTTCCTGAAGAAGGGAAATTTGTTAATATCTAGTATAAATTTAAGTGTCGAGAAGTCTTTTCTGAAAGTATTTGAATGGAGTGTAGTAATGTATGGAAGTGAAACATGGACGATAATAGTGTAGATAAGAAGAGAATAGAAGCTTTTGAAAAGTCGTGCTATTCAAGAATGCTGAAGATTAGATTGGTAGATCACGTAACTAATGAGGAGGTACTGAATAGAATTGGGGAGAAGAGGAATTTGTGGCATAACTTGATTAGAAGAAGGAATCGGTTGGCATGACACGTTATGAGGCGTCAAGGGATCAGCAATTTAGTAGTGGAGGGAAGCGTGGGGGGTAAAAATCGTAGAGGAAGACCAAGAGATGAATACACTAAGCAGATACAGAAGGATGTAGGTTGCAGTAGTTACTCGGAAATGAAGAGCCTTGCACAGGATAGAGTAGCATGAAGAACTGCGTCAAACCAGTCTTTGGACTGAAGACCATAACAACAACAACGTTCATCATACTTATTGCGTCGTATCAAATTAAGTAAAACATTGCATCAAATTGTGAAGAGTTTGCTGAGCTAAAAATGCACAGTGTAAACTTTCTGATTTTAGCTCATACATTGCACGGAATGAAATATAGGTCAGCTAACGATATTTTATTTAAAACTGAGAGCAGAGGTGTATCTCATTTCGTTCGCGAGTTATTTGGTTTTATATCCGAAGGACAGTCGCACGTGATGTACCCAATCACGTCTTTGTACATCGTTAATCATGTGATCATAAGAATCGTCATATCTCACAAACGATTGAAGACATCGAAATGCGGTTCCTGAAAATGATAACATTCAATGAGGCTGATACACTGAAGCGCCACAGAAACTGGTTTAGCCATGCGTATTCTAAAACAGGCACAATACGACACTGTGTTCAGTAACACCTATATAAGAAAACAAGCGTATGGCGCAGTTGTTAGACCAATAATGGCTGCTATTATTGCAGGTTGTCAAGATTTAAGTGAGTTTGAACGTGGTTTATAGTCGGCGCATAAGCTATGGGACACAGCGTCTGGGACGTAGCGATGAAGTGGGTATTTTCCCATACGACGAACTCACATGCATACCATGAATATCAGGTTTCCGGTAAAACATTAAATTAGCGACATCGCTGCAGTCGGGAAAAGATCCTGCAAGAACGGGACCAACGACGACTGAAGTCAGTCGTTCAACATGACAGAACTGCAACTCTTCCGCAAATTGCTGATGGGCCATGAACAAGTGTCAGCGTGCGAATCATTCAAAGAAACATAATCGATATGGACTTCCGAAGCAGAAGGCCCACTCGTGAATCTTTGATGACTGCATGACACAAAGCCTGACGCGCCTCGTCTGGGCCCGTCAATACCGACATTGGACCGCTGATGACTGGAAACATGTTGCCTCGTCGGGAGAATCTGGTTTCAAACTGTATCGAGCGGATGGACGTGTACAGGTATGGAGACAACCTCAGGAATCCATGCACCCTGCACCAGTAGGGGACTGTTCGAGCTGGTGGAGGCTCTGTAATGGTATACGCCGTCTGCAGTTGGAGTGATATGCGACCCCTGATATGTCTAGATAGGAGCCTGACATGTGATACGTATGTAAGCATCCTGTCTGATCTCCTGCATCCATTCATGTCCATTGTGCATTCCAGCGGACTTGGACAGTTCCAGCAGGTTCAAAATGGCTCTCAGCACTATTGGACTTAACATCTAAGGTCATCAGTCCCCTAGAACCTAGAACTACGTAAACCTTACCAACCTAAGGACATCACACACATTCATGCCCGAGGCAGGATTCGAACATGCGAACGTAGCGGTCGGGCGGTTCCAGACTGAAGTGCCTAGAACCGCTCGGTCACCCCGGCCGGCGTTCCAGCAGAACAATGCGACAGCCACCAGTCCATAATTGCTACAGAGAGGCTCCAGAAACACTCTTCTGAGTTTAAGCGCTTCCGCTGGCCATGCGACTTACCATACATAAATATTATTGAGCATATTTGGCATGCTTTGTAACGTGCTCTTCAGAAGAGATCTCTACCCCGTCGTACTATTACTGAATTATGTACAGCCCTGCAGGATTCATGGTACCGAATCCCTCCAGCACTACTTCAGACATTGTCGAGTCCATGCCACGTTCTTTGCCCCACTTTTGCGTGCAGGCGGTGGCCCTACACGATATTAGACAGGTGTAACAATTTATTTGGCTCTTCATTGTATGTTGAATGATATAAACTCGACACATTTTTATTTACCGAGGTATGGAAGTAACTTATCCGCAGCAGGACACGTTTGGACGTCCGTAGCACTGTAGGAAAATTTAAGCGGCGCGTAACTGCGAATCCATAATACCTGGAGAACGGCTTAGCAGGACATGTGTACACGGCCACAGCAGAAAAACGGTACTGGCTGGCTGTTACCAGTGCTTAAACGAAGGACATAAAATCTCTTGGATCTAATTTTCATCACATCTACTGAGGCGCTATCCTTTTTCTTCTCGGGATTAATATGACTTCTGCATTCCAGATACTTAACTAGAAGAAACTACTTGTTACTTCTTTTCATCGGCAGCAGCTACCGGTGCACAGCTGGACAGCGTCAGCAATGCCGAGCAGGCCTCGGCCGGTATAATAACCGCAACTGGCTTTAATTAGGAGCAAGCGGAGTGCGGCGGCAGGTGCAGACGGCTGCAGGAGCCGCTTTCCCGCTGCAAACGAGGACGTTGCGTGCCGTACGCAAGTTAAGCAGCGAGACGGCTCCTGAAATCTCGTTATCAATCTCCTGGCGTGACAGAATAATTGCTTGTAAATTCAATCTGCCAATGTGCAGCGGTCGGATACTTTATGTGACGTTGATTTACAGGCGGCGCGCAATTATGTCCCGGCAGGAGGCGAGCGGAGGCGGCCGTGCCCGATCGGCGGCGTAGATTTGCGACCGACGCGGCGGCAGAAGTCGTCGTTCGCTACGCCGGAGGCCATCCGTCCGCTACCGTCTCCTCCGCTGATGTATACGGAGAAGCTGCCGGCTCCCGCAGGCTATTAACTTCTTACCTGGCTATATTTGTAAAGGATCGCTATTAATTGCCGTTAATTTACTGCGTTGGTGACAGGTTGTCAACTCCCATCACTGTGACAGTAGAAAGTGCATTACCAGAACGTGTTCCGTTGGACGCGGGTTAACTTTTACATTTTTTACTTCAGTGTGTTGTAACCGTTCATTGAATCATAAACGAGCAACGAAATTCTCTTTGTACAGCGTGGCGCCAAAGGAGTATAGGCCTACGTAGTGGTAAACGCTGATAGAAAATGGAAAGTTGTAAGGTGGCTGATGATTTAGAAACGGGACCACAACAGCAAGTAGTAACTTCAGTCTCTGATTTAGTGAAAGTACGCCTCATTAATAACTCATGACCCAATAGTCAATTTTGTAACGGGTTCTCAATTCGAGAATGAAAAAGAAATAGTCACACACTTAAAAAAAAAAAAACGCACAAATAATAACTAGCAGGCACAGTTTGCATAACCAAACATCAAATGCTGTGAAAATCACTCTTAAGAACCTATAAAAATTGTTGTGTTGTTGTGGTTGTTATTTTTGTGGTCTTCAGTCCAAAGACTGCTTTGCTGCAGCTCTACACGCTACTTTATTCTGTGCAAGATACTTCATTTCCGAATAAGCACTGCAACCTGCATTCTTCTGATTCTGCTTACTCTATTCATCTTTTGGTCTCCACACTTCCCTTCACTTCTTCATTGGTGGTCCCATCCTGTCTGTGTCGTATCAGCCGCCCGGAGTGGCCGAGCGGTTCTAGGCGCTACAGTCTTTCACCGCGCGACCGCTACGGTCGCAGGTTCGAATCCTGCCTCGGGCATGGATGTGTGTGATGTCCGTAGGTTAGTTAGGTTTAAGTAGTTCTAAGTTCTAGGGGACTGATGACCTCAGAAGTTAAGTCCCATAGTGCGCAGAGCCATCATCTGTGTCGTATCAGCCGATCCCTTCTTTTAATCAAGCTGTGCCACAAATGTCTTATCTTCTCAATTCTACTGAGTTCCTCCTCACTAGTTATGTGATTTACCCATCTAATATTCAGCACTGTTTGTAGTACCACATTTCAAAAGCTTATATTCTGTTATTATCTGAACTGTTTAACGTGTATCTTTCACTTCCCTATATAGCTAAACTCCAGACAAATACAATTATAAAAGACATCCTAACGCTTCAGTCTACGCTGATGAGCCAAAACTGTTATGGCCACCTGCTTAATAGCTTGCTTGTTCGTCTATGTAACAAAATACATCAGTTATTCTGCGTATCAAGGTACAGACAGTTTGTTGGTGGGTTTCTGGAGGTATGTGACACTAGGTGTCTACACACAGGTCATACAATTTGCGTAAATACCGCGCCAATGATTTGCGTACGCGGTGATGTCGCCCGACAGCGACCCAGATGCGTCCCATAGGGTTTACATCAGGCGAATCCCGTCGCCGAGACATTAACGTGAGTTCACTATAACTCTCCTCAACACACGGTATTGTCTCCGAGACACTGACAATTATACTGCTGAAATATGACATCGCTGTCGGGGAAGACATCAAGCATGAAGCGATGCACGTGGTTCGCAACTGTCAACTATCAGCTTGTCTTCGATTGCTACCACAGATCCCATGCAAGTGCAGGAGAATGTCTCCCACAGCATAATACTGCTCCCGCCAGCCTACGTCCACAGCGCAGTGCACGTTTCGAGCAGCCGTTCACCTCAATAACGGCGTTTGTGGAGACGACTATAGACCTAGCGTAGTAAAAATGTCATTCACCCGAAGACCAGACACGGTTCCATCGGTCGAATTCCGATGGTCCCGAGCCCACTGCAATCGTAAACGACGATGTCGTTGGGTCAACATGTGAACACGTAGGTGTGGTCTGCTGACGATCTTAATATTCAACAACGTACCGTGAACAGTGTGATCCGAAACACTTGTGCGTGCGCTACCATTGTTCTCTTTCGGGATTTATTTTTTTTTATCGTATGGCAATACAGACACATAAGAAACAAACAGACAAATCACTAATATAACAAACGTTAATAATTGCAAACCAACATTAAACAAAGTTTACGGATTACAAACAGACATCAAGCCTATTAATATAATATATCGACTCTGGAGTTGCGAGCAGGAAGTCGTCGGGGCTCCCATTATAGGCTCTTCTGGAACACTCCTCAACAATGTGGCTGATGGTCTGACTTTCTCCGCAGTCACACTGAGGGGATGGTATTTTACCCAACTTATACAGGGAGTAAGCACATCTGCCATGACGAGTTCTAATCCTATTTAGAGAGGGCCACGTTTTGCGTTGTAGGTCAAAACCAGGTGGCTTTTGTGTGATGCAAGGCATGTTATCACCATCTATCCTACTTTACAGAGCAGACAAGTCTCCGAACCCCACGTTCAGCGAAAAGTCGTGGTCGTCCAACTATTTAGCGCCTAGATGTAGTTTGACTGTGCTTCTACCTCTTTCTGTAGATGCTCAGGACAGTAGCACGTGATCATTCGACTACCTTCGCCCTTTTCGAGATGTTCGTTCAAAGGCTCTGCGTAACAATGATCTGCCATTTATCAAAGTCACTGATCTCAGTGGATTTCCCCATTTGCTGGCCCCTATCAATGTCTGCTCCGCTTAAATATTTTTGTTACAGCGTCACGTGCTCTCAATGCCACTAGGCGGCGTCCACCGTCACGGTGGAAAAATTGGAAATTTGTGGTAAGGTCTTATGGGACCAAACTACAAAGGAAATCGGTCCATAAGCCTACACACTACTTAATCTAACTAACTTACCCTATGGACAACACAGACACCCATGCCCGAGGGAAGACTCGAACCTCAGCCGGCCGGAGTGGTCGAGCGGTTCTGGCACTACAATCTGAAACCGCACGACCGATACGGTCGCAGGTTCGAATCCTGCCTCGGGCATGGATGTGTGTGATGTCCTTAGGTTAGTTATGTTTAAATAGTTCTAAGTTCTAGGGGACTGATGACCTCAGAAGTTAACTCCCATAGTGCTCAGAGCCATTTGAACCATTTGACTCGAACCTCTGACGGGGCGAGCCACACGGATCGTGGCAAGGCGCCCAAGACCGCACGGCTACCCCGCGCGGCCGTCAAGGTGGGCAGTGGTCTTAATGTTGTGGCTTACCAGTGTATATCCATCGTTAATAAATTTCTTCCTCTCTACTTTGGCCATCAACAGTTATTTTACTGTCCAGATAGCAGAACTGATGTATTTTAAACGTCTCACATCATAATTCCCTCAGCATCATAATGTTTTCCTATTACATTCCATTATACTTTTTTCTGCTATTCTTGATATTCATCTTATATCCTCCTTCTGAGACACTGCCCCTTCCGTTCAGTTGCTCTTCCAAGTCCTTTGCTGTCTCTGACAGAACTACAATGTCATCGGCAAACCTCAAAGTTTTCATTTCTTTTCCCTGAACTTTAGTACCTGCTGCAACGTTTTCTTTGGTTTTCTTTACAGCTTGTCACTTTGCAGATTGAATAACATCGGCAACACGCTTCAACCCTGTCTCACTCCTTCCTCAACCACTGCTTCCCTTCCATGCCCCTCGACTATTATAACTGGTGTCTCGTTTCTGTACAGGTTGTAAATAGCCTGGAGCTCCCTGTATTATACCCCTGTTACCTTCAAAATTTCAAAGAGAATATTTCAGACAACATTGTCAAAAGCTTTCTCTAACTCAACACGTGCTATAAACACCTATCTTCGAAGATAAGTTGCCATGTCAGTACTCCTCACCTGTTGCTACAGTTTCCTGAAATCCAAACTTATCTTCTTCGAGGTTGGCTTTCACCAATTTTCCCCTCCTTCCGTAAAGAATGCGTGTTACTGTTTTGCAGTCATGACCTATTAAACTAACAGTTCAGCTGTTTACACACCTGTCAGCAATTGCTTTCTTTGGAATTGGAATTATTACATCATTCTTGAAGTCTGAGGGTATTTCACCTGTCTCATTCATCCTGCACACCAGAAGTACGAGTTTTGTTGTGGCTGGCTCTCAGGGCTACTACTAGTTCTGACAGAATGTCAGCTACTCCCGGTGCCTTGGTTCGACTTAGGTCTTCCAGTGCTCTTTCAAATTCTTGTTGCCGTAACACGTCTCCCATCTCATCTGCACCTTTGTCTTCTTCCATTTCTATAATATTGCCCTCAAGTTCATCTCTCTTGTACAGACCCTCTATGTATTCCTACCACCTTACAAGTTTCCCTTCTTTGCTTAGGACTGGTTTTCCACCTGAGCTCATGGTATTCACACAGTGCTTCTTTCTCCAAAGGCCTCTTTAATTTTCCTGTAGGCGGTATCTATCTCTCTTCTAGAGAAATATGCTTCTAAATCCTTACATTTGTCCTCTCGCCATTCCTGCTTTGCCATTTTGCACTTCCTGAGACGCTCAAGTTTTAGACGTTTGTATTCCCTTTCGCCTGCTTCATTTGAGCATTTTTATTTTGAAATTACAGAGTGTAAAACTGGCCAACATACAGATGAAAACAGTGCAATGGGAGCATAATCCATATTTGTAACCAAAATTCTTCAAACGAAAATCACTGATTGCCGATAATGGCTCTGCAAATCATCTGAATGATGACACGGCTCGAAAGACTGAATCTGTATGAACACACACACACACACACACACACACACACACACACACACACACACACACACTGTAAAAAAACCGGCCAGAGCAGCTCTGTATTCAGCAACCAGCGACAACGCTTACCTTCTTACCCTAAAATTTATACGTTCAAAGAATGGTATATTTATTATTATTAATGTTGGAAAATTGTGTACGAACCGAGCTATTTCATTATCTGCACTATATGTAATCACTAAATAGAGGCGCACAAGATGTCGTCAGACAAAGAATGGACCACAAATATGTGTACAATTCAGTAAATAATTTTGGAAAGCAGAAATGAGTAACAGAAAATTCAAACATATCATCTATATTGCCTTAAAATCAAACAAACAGTGGAAACAAGCCACCCATTGTGAAAATAGACGTGGGACATAAGTCGAAATTCCAGCAATCACAAATATTCAACTTTTAATACACGATTTCTACCAAGGCATACAACAATATAAAATTCAAATGGCTCTGAGCACTATGGGACTCAACATCTATGGTCATCAGTCCCCTAGAACTTAGAACTACTTAAACCTAACTAAGCTCAGGACAGCACACAACACCCAGCCATCACGAGGCAGAGAAAATTCCTGACCCCGCCGGGAATCGAACCCGGGAACCCGGGCGTGGAAAGCGAGAACGCTATCGCACGACCACGAGATGCGGGCGACAATATAAAGTGCAGGAGAGAATGACGACATTGAATGAATAATACTTTTGATTTAATGACTACCACATGATTCAGTAACCAGCTTCCAGCTTACGAAAACTACAATCTTCTTAAACGTCTTTAATATCTGACACCTAAGTATCATCACATATTCATAATTCAGCACAAGTTTAGTATTCAAAGTAATTGCAAAATAAACCGTGCGATACGAGTAGCTCACGAAAGAAGAGACTCAAAACCTTTGTCTTTAGCATCCACTCCAAATAACAGAAACAATCTCACCAAGTGTTCGAAGTTTTGCCACCGTCTCCGAACTGCCACCAGGAACTTGTGCCACCGTCTCTGAATTGCCCCCAGTCATCTCTCGACTCCCCGGAACAAAGTGTAGTTCAGACTTATTCGCTGTTACGGCCGGACTAACCACCAGCAATCTGACTGGCTTTAAACTACGTGCGGCCGTTACCAAAGGTGAAAACGCTAACCTGCTGAGTCTAAAAAGACAAAAAAGACACAACTCAATTGAAGATTTACGCCCAACCACTGACTCACACGCAATTATTATTATTATTATTATTATTATTATTATTACTGTTGTTGATGTGGGACAGAAGTGTGCCACAACATAATATTTGGTGCTTACTTTCGATCATCTTGTAGACAGCTGTTTGAGGAGTTAAACATTGAACTGCATCATAAGACATATTTTATGTCATGAAACTTGTTGTAAATAGTAGATTAGAATTCACAAGAATTAATACAAATGATGAAAATTGCAATTATAGTATCAGAAAATTGAACTTAATAAATCTTCATTAAAACTTACTTTAGCTCAGAAAGGGATGAGTAATGCTGTTAGCCAATTCTTTGGTCCCTGACACAAAGCCGACAGTAAATTCCTGACAGAGAAAAACTAAACTCAAAACAGAGTTTAAAAACTGCAATTTTTATTTACAGACTTGCAGCTTATTTAGTGAAACACTACTACTTATCTAATTTTGTTGTTTTTTATGGTCTTCAGTCCGAAGTCTGGTTTCATGTTCTTCACACTAGTCTACATTGTGCAGATCTCTTCATCTCCACATAACTATTGCAAGCTACAGCCTTTTGCTCTTGCTTTCTGTAATAAAGGCATAGTCTCATTTTACCGCCTTTCACCTCCTCCCGCACTCAGATTCTTCACCAAACTGACAATTCCTTAATGCCTCAGAACGTGTCTCATCAACAATTCCTTTCTTTTAATCAGTTATTCCATAGACGTCTTTTATCACCAGTACGATTCAGTACTTCTTCAATTTTTAAATTACAGCATTTGGCCAATCATAGACCGCTTTGAACTAAGACAAAGACACAACATTTTTCTCTTGATCTTCCAAGAACTTATTCATGCTTTGGCCAATGGCTGGCCTCTGTTCATTTGACATCACCCTCCTAGGTTGTGTTTTTCGTTGTTGGACGGGAAATTTTCCAGTGTTTTTCAGTAGCCTGAAACATCCCTGTTCAGGATAGTGTCTTCTGTGAAGTTAAGTTTTCTTAAGTCATTTCTTATCTTTTCTAATTTTTCAATTTGCCATCCCCCACCCCCCTACCGACCCGGCCCCAGGTCTCGGCCTTGACGTGGCACAGGGCTCCGTACTCAATGACCCAGACGACCAGTGCGGGACAGTCTATTTCTAATAGCTGGTTGTTTAATAACAGGAGAGAGGAAGCCTGTTAGTCAGCAACTTGGGAGATGAGGTGAAGAAGATCAACAGTTACTGAGGTGAATGAAGGTATTAAACTCAAAGGCCAGGAAGGCGGACCCGTAATTTTCTGCTGACAGTGATACCTCAACGGCAGCAAAGGTGGAGAAGACGCACCTCTGTACGCCGGATCTAGCGGAAGAGTCAACTCACCAAGCAGAAAAAAAATCCACATCGCGTCAGACTTGCAACAAGCGGCTACGTGGTCAGCGTCTCTCTACACGTTGACAGCTGCAAAAATCACTGGCGTCTGTTACCAAAGTCGTCGCCTACGAAAGGCATTTGTTCCCATTCTGGCAGCCAGTTAAGACCCATTTGGCGAGCCGGTCACGGATATAACTGACTGACACCCCTTCCTAGTTTACTTTCAACTAAGACGTGATGGTACTTCTTCATTAATTATCTGATACCAATGTTACTTCGAGACCACAGGGGAAAAAAGAGTTTTTTGTCAAAGTCATTTTATTCCCAATTCCTGTAGATTCAGTTTAATGTACCAGGTGGTCAAAAAGTCAGTATAAATTTGAAAACTTAATAAACCACGGAATAATGTAGATAGAGAGGTAAAAATTGACACACATGCTTGGAATGACATGGGGTTTTATTAGAACAGAAAAAAAGAACAAAGTTCACAAAATGTGCGACTGATCGCGCTGGACAGCAAAACGTCAGTGACTGCTACCGTGACGGGTGAGAGGTACGCCGACATGTTACAGAATCGCATCATCCACAGCCTGGCTAATAAACATCTGCTGGAGCGTACGATGTTTATGCAGGATGGCGATCCACCCCATATTGCTAGACGCGTGAAAGATCCCTTGCGCGCGTCGTTTGGTGATGATCGTGTGCTCAACCGCCACTTTCGTCATGCTTGGCCTCCCAGGTCCCCAGACCTCAGTCCGTGCGATCATTGGCTTAGGGGTTACCTGAAGTCGCAAGTGTATCGTGATCGACCGACATCTCTAGGGATGCTGAAAGACAACATCCAACGCCAATGCCTCACCATAACTCCGGACATGCTTTACGGTGCTGTTCACAACATTATTCCTCGACTACTGCTACTGTTGAGGAATGATGATGGACATATTGAGCATTTCCTGTGAAGAACATCATCTTTACTTTGTCTTACTTTGTTATGCTAATTATTGCTATTCTGATCAGATGAAGCGCTATCTGTCGGACGTTTTTTGAACCATTGTATTTTTTTGGTTCTAATAAAACCCCATGTCATTCCAAGAATGTGTGTCAATTTGTGCCTCTCTGTCTACATTATTCCGTGATTTATTCAGTTTTTAAATTTATACTGACTTTTTGATCACCCGGTATTATAGTGTACAAATACTTTAGGTTTAGCGGAGAAAAGGTCAGTCACAAAATTATTGATCGTTGTAATATACACGTAGAAAAGGAAAAGGAGGTATGACCAGCATCGACAACAGATTCTCTTTTTATTATTGTGTCTCTGAATGGGTCAACATACTCTTAGAAATGCAACTGTTCTGTTCTTCATTTCTGTACTAACGTCAAATCATATGCTCAGTTTCACTGTGTTTCACTGTTTTAGCAACCATATGTTACTGCAGTGTTCCCATTAGCGAGTTTCGCTGGGTGGTGGAAAATTTGTATTTTATTTCTTTTCCCGTACAGCTGATATAGGACAACAGTCTGCCCCCGAATGGCGAATATTTTGGCTCAACTACGTCTACAAACATGGAAGTAACATGGAAGTTTAATAGGTGCAAACAAGGCTAAGGGTGCAGTCACATGATCAAGGTAGGCCTTGTAGCTGCAAACTGGAGTGTTTTGGTGACATTCATGCCCCATGAAAAACAAAAAAGATTTTAACAATTTAATGGTTTAGGAAAAAACTGAACTATACGTCACATGTGAATGCTTTAGGTTCTTTTCTTGGAGTTGGTAGAAGATGGTCAAGAAAAACGATGAGGCTTGTTTTCGAGAAATGAGTTTGAAATATTAACGGAGATTTTGGTTGGAAAGTAGCATAGCAAAAGCCTTTTTTGTCGTCAAGAAAATTAGTTCTTGTTTATATTTCTGTAATATTTAAAACTCCACAGGAACAAAATCAATTTTCTATATATAATATTTTTATCTCCTTCGACTCTGAACATTTTCATGATGCCGCAGTTTTCATTTTCGGTTTTATTTATTATAAAAAATGTTCAATAAAAAATAAAGAGTGTACAGTTACTTTCATAAATATGTAATACTGAAAATTAAAAGAAGTTTCAGGAAAACAAAATTCCTGAATGAATTATTGTCTTTGCACTTTTTGAAATGGGTCTCTAGTTAAATATCTTCACATAGACTTAACGTCCTTTCTCGCCTGTGGTCTATAGTTTATTTTATCAGGTACAAATGGTTGAAATCCAGCAAATTTAAGATAATTGGTGCTTTTTGTTATAAGACAACGTTCAATGTTGCGAGACAAGATTTTATTTTATTTATTTATTGAACCCTACGTTTGGGGAAATATTTCCGATTCTCGAGTACGTTTTATTAGAACTATAGCATTTGTGTGTGATGTTTTCGTTGTGGGAGCTGCTGCATTTTGCTGTTGTACTTAGATTTCCTTTTAGTCCTCTCATGCAGAAACTCACACACACTAACCAGCACTTGCACAATTCACAGGGCATAGCACTCGTTAAAAAAAGAAAACTATAAGTAAAAGTAAATGAACACTGGCAGCAAAGAAAGTGATTTTGACTGACTCTGAGAACTATGGGACTTAACATCTGAGGTCATCAGTTCCCTAGAACTTACAACTACTTAAACCTAACCGATTTAAGGACATCACACACATCCATGCCCGAGGCAGGATTCGAACCTGCGGTCGTAGCGGTCGACCGGTTCCTGACTGAAGCGCCTATAACCGCTCGGTCACAGCGGCCGGCAAAAGTGGTTTTATAATAGACAAAATCTGCACTAGCGCTATTACTGATTGTAAATGGCCAAGATGCATTCATAAATACCAGTTGAGTTAAAAGTCTATAAGCTTGTTTAAAGCGAGTCATGGAATATGTAACTAAGAAACTCATTACTATCAGTAAACGTCCCACCATTCGACGCAGTCTGATGTATTTATGAAATAGTTGTTACTACTTCAGTCATTTCTTTACTAATATTTATTACCGTGACAGGTTTCGGCACCAAGCTGCCAAATGCTTTACAGTTTCACATACATTAATCTCAAGTGCGATGAGGGTTACTTGGTAGGTGTACCATGGAGGTTAAATACCGGAATTTAACCCCGTATTAGTAGGTTCATTTGTTTTAGTGTCTATCTGATGTCAGATGTATATTCAAATCATTAACGTATTTCCTTACATTTTTTCTGGAAATTTATTTGCCTGGCACACAGCACAGTAATAAACACATCGTCACTACTTAGCTGTTTCCTATTCGTCCAAAGACCCTTAAGTGGAAAGATAACTTATTTATGTTGCTATTGGTACAAGGAATGAAAATAAAATCTTATTACATAAGCGTACTTATATCACGGCAGATGAGACAACAGTGTGTTTATTACTGTGCTCTGTATGCTATATACAGGGTTATTACAAATGATTGAAGCGATTTCATAGCTCTACAATAACTTTATTATTTGAGATATTTTCAAAATGCTTTGCACACACATACAAAAACTCAAAACGTTTTTTTAGGCATTCACAAATGTTCGATATGTGCCCCTTTAGTGATTCGGCAGACATCAAGCCGATAATCAAGTTCCTCCCACACTCGGCGCAGCATGTCCCCATCAGTGAGTTAGAAAGCATCGTTGATGCGAACTCGCAGTTCTGGCACGATTCTTGGTAGAGGAGGTTTAGACACTGAATCTTTCACATAACCCCACAGAAAGAAATCGCATGGGGTTAAGTCGGGAGAGCGTGGAGGCCATGACATGAATTGCTGATCATGATCTCCACCACGACCGATCCATCGGTTTTCCAATCTCCTGTTTAAGAAATGCCGAACATCGTGATGGAAGTGCGGTGGAGCACCATCCTGTTAAAAGATGAAGTCGGCGCTGTCGGTCTCCAGTTGTGGCATGAGCCAATTTTCCGCGGGGTACGCGTGAAACTTGTCCGCACGTGTTCAACCGTTTCTTCGCTCACTGCAGGCCGACCCGTTGATTTCCCCTTACAGAGGCAACCAGAAGCTTTAAACTGCGCATACCATCGCCGAATGGAGTTAGCAGTTGGTGGATCTTTGTTGAACTTCGTCCTGAAGTGTCGTTGCACTGTTATGACTGACTGATGTGAGTGCATTTCAAGCACGACATACGCTTTCTCAGCTCCTGTGCCATTTTGTTTCACTGCGCTCTCGAGTGCTCTGACGACAGAAACTTGAAGTGCGGCTTCAGCCGAACAAAACTTTATGAGTTTTTCTACGTATCTGTAGTGTGTCGTGACCATATGTCAATGAATGGAGCTACAGTGAATTTATGAAATCGCTTCAATCATTTGTAATAGCCCTGTAAATAAACTTCCAGCAAAAATGTAAGTAAATACGTTAATGAAATGATTTTAACACACAATTCACTTAACGTACGCACTAATAGAAATGAATGTTTCTGTACAGGGCTAAATTTCGGAAGTTAACTTTCCTAGTAAACAGCAACATCACTCTTGAGGTCAACGTACATATAATTTTAACGCACTTGATGATGGCAGCATGCTGCTGAAACGCTCTACGCTAATAAGTGACTGATTCAGGAAAAATTGTTTCATAAATTTATAATAACATGGATAACTCAAACGAAACTCTTTACAGTCACCTGATAACAATACAAGGAAGAGTAGAAAGCAAAAGTTCCAAGAAGTAAGAGAACATCCAAGTGACCTTCCTGATCGACGGTGGAGGGACGTCACCAGTGGAGCAAAGGGGCTAAGCGGAGAGGGCGGCGCGTGTGCCAAAGCGGCCCCCCGCGGCCGGCGTTGCGTGCCCGTTTCTTTGTCTCGGCCGACCGCGTCGTTTTCCGGGAAGTTTAGAGCGCCGGTGACGTGGGTGGTCCGGGACCACCTCGGGCGCCGCCAGCGCGGCCCGTTCTGTTCTGTTCTGCTGTGGCCTTTGCCCGCCCCGGCCCCCCGCGGCCTCCGCTGCCCTTGTTCGTCAGCCGGCCAACTTTTATGACGGTCCCGAGATGGATGCGCGAGGCACGCCCGCTTACGGCCGCGCCATTCGTTAGCTGGCCGGTGGAAAGGAGCTGCAATGAACCAGGCGAAACAAGCGCCGACGCCGCGTTTGATCTCCGGGAGACCGCGAGTTGCGTGTGGCGTGGCTCGTACAACACCGAGGCGTCAGACACCTTGCAGCGGGAGCCCACGGCTTGTTCTACTTGCTGGCAAGCACGTGTGTAAGCCGTGGCTGCGCTGCGGGTTGTGCCCCGTAAATTGCCTTTGCCAGAATGACAGATCCTGTCTACAGCTGAAGAGTGAGATGGAAATCGTCTTAAGAGACATTTTTAGGCTCCCGTACCTCATTCGGTAGAAAAGGAACCCTAACTGTCTCACTTTGTTGTCCTTCTGTCCCTCTGTTTCTCAACACAGCTTTTTTTCAGGGACGGTTAGATGTATTTGTGGTTTACTTAGACACTCCAGAAGAGGAGTTTGCGAAGCTTGGTATCAAAAGTACCGTGAACGTCCGACCCTTCGACCATAGATACTAGTAGACTGGCCTTGCTGTGCAGACGCTATAGGGCTGGTGGGGCTCCAATATAAACCACGTGACAGTTGGCAAAACGTGGCGGGATTTCAAATCAGCGGTCTGCCATCCTATGTTTGTATCGTATTTTACCCACATTTGCCGGCCGCGGTGGTCTAGCGGTTCTGGCGCTGCAGTCCGGAACCGCGGGACTGCTACGGTCACAGGTTCGAATCCTGCCGCGGGCATGGGTGTGTGTGATGTCCTTAGGTTAGTTAGGTTTAAGTAGTTCTAAGTTCTAGGGGACTTATGACCTAAGATGTTGAGTCCCATAGTGCTCAGAGCCATTTTTTACCCACATTTCTCAATTGACTGCCAAACGCTTCCAACAAAAATTACTTTTTTATTTGCGAAAAATTATGTCAGAAGTACATTTGACCTGGATTTGTTCACAGTACCATTTATAAAATCTAACAAATACATCGAACGCCCCTCTGGCGGGCAGCGGGACGAAATTACTATAAACTATCAATTAAAGTAAAATGTCGTTAAAATTCTTTTAAACAGTAAGAGTGGGCTCGTGTCAAAACTTTTAATATTGGATTCGCCGCGTTTTGAGCTCGCGCTACAGTCTGGAACCGCACGACCGCTACGGTCGCAGGTTCGAATCCTGCCTCGGGCATGGATGTGTGTGATGTCCTTAGGTTAGTTAGGTTTAAGTAGTTCTAAGTCCTAGGGGACTTATGACCACAGCAGTTGAGTCCCATAGTGCTCAGAGCCATTTGAACCATTTGAACCAACTACAGGTGCCAAAACTGTCGACTTTAGGAGCAAGTCCATTTTAGAGTATCAATTTTAGGTGCACATCAAAGGTTCAGTTCCTACTATTTTTACAAAAGTTTTAACTATCAGTTAAAAAAAAAGATATTTTGGATGAAAGGTGAGACTTTGAAGTTTCAGAAATTAATTTTGGAGCCTACATTTATTTAATAGTATTAGAAGGTAGAAAAAAATTCTCCTCATGTGTCGACTATAGGTGCTTATTACAATCTCACTTGCATATAGAAAAAGGCGCGTATGTGCAGATGGCTTAAAATTTTTCCGTTTCAGGGTCTGTATCCAAAGCTGCCTTCAGTTTTCATCCTTAGGGAACCTATGAGTAGGAACGAGAAACAGTTATACTTACTTCTGTAACCGAATTATCACAGATACTTTCCAAAATTTAATATGAGTCTGACTTTACAGGCATCACTTTCAACACTTTAATTTACATGATACTTTATTTCAAGTGTAAAAAACATATAAAAGTCACTTCAGCAGATTTCAATAATCGCATCTGCACTATCATAGAAACACACGTGAAATGTAATGCCATTTCCCCCGACAAAATGCTGAGTACAGCCATAAGCACAACACGAAACAACCATGTTTTGCCAACATTCACGTGGCTTTAGCCGAGAGGTGTTGGAGCCACGAAAATGACGTCAGGGCCAGTCTATATATTTTTGGTCGAAGGTCCGACCGCAGCAGGAACATCGCTGCACGCAAACCAGTTACGCTGCCCGCGAGAATACTGCCCCCTGTAGCGGCAGCTCTACCAAGAAGAGAGACGCGGGCTAAAGTAACTGTGCTCGAGCAAAAGCTGTTTGTTGAAAGCTGTGAGTCAGTCCGAGTCTTACTAGGGAGTTCCTACAGAACAAGTGTCTTCAAGTCGTCGAATGAGATAGACAGGTTAATCTTCAGTAGAAACAGAAAAGTGAACAGAACTGTTGCTTATGGACTGAGAAGTAAACTGAGTACTGTTAGTGTGGAACTGTTCCTAGACTAGCACATCAGTACAGAGGATTAGTTTTCTTCCGACTTTACTTCAGAGAACACTATTTAGTTTGTGTTCATGCAACTGTAGTCAACGTAGGACACATAAGGTTAACCTGCAATCTGCAGTTGTTGTAACCAGTGTTACCAAGGCTGAGTAATATATTTCACTATTCATTATCCTGTATTACTTTCATTTTGTGTGTGCTGCCGTTGAACCCACGCATCCGTCTTGCAAGGACACCTTTATTAATCATTTTCAGCGGCAGCGAGATCTTAATCAGAGTGGACACTCCCAGTCCAGAAAAATATCAACTTGAAATTTAAGGTAAAATACTATGCTCTACGGTATCTTGGCAGTGTAGAAAATTCAAACTTCTAAGTTAATGCGATCGAAAGACGCGGCATTTATGTCACATATATTGACAGTCTCAAATTCATTCATCAAAACCTATAGAAATGTGTGTGTGTGTGTGTGTGTGTGTGTTTGTGTGTGTGTGTGTGTGTGTGTGTGTGTGTGCACGGAGCCCTCACAGCGCGAGTCATATCCCACTTATCCGTTTTTGTTTCCTCACAAAATGCATTTTTGGTGCAGTTTTGTTCTCGGAACTCTGTTCTACGCATCTAGTGTCCATCCAGATGTCAAATCATGGGTAAAATATTACAAATATGCGTTTGTGGAAGGCGCATGATGTTTTTACCAAGCTGCGCTTCCTTCTGGGGTTCCAGGTTGTATACGAGAAGTGGTTTCTGTTGACAACAGCGCTATTGGTTAAAAGATTAGTGCTGTATTTGTGTACTTGTATTATCACAAATCAACCGTAATGGCTCAATAATACTAGCACTTGGAACGAAAATTTTATTCTTACTGTTTTCCCGGAAACTGCCATTTAGTAGACGGTGGCTGTGTACAAAATACAAGTTGATTCTTACACAGAAGAAACAGCAACCACGCCATGTTGCTAATGCTGTTTATTTACACACACTGCACGATTACCTGTTTCGAACAGGCCGTTACTTTTATATTAGATTTGCAGTTCCGTACAGTAGTAGTTGGAAAAAAAAACAGCGAAGTACTAAGGTAAACAAGAACAGATGTAATGTAAGCGTGAATAGTCTGGAGAGGAACCTGTCGGTTCGAAATCGGTAACTGAACTGTTTGTGTAAATAAGCAGCATTATTAACATTACCTGATTGGTGTTTTCTTTCTTGAAAGAATAAACTAGTAACAGATGGCTTATTGACACTGAGAGCCAGTCACTATCGTGACACAACTCGTAGATCGTTCTTAGTAGAGTATTTATCTTCCATTATGACTCAGTTTTTGAGATGATGCGGTGAGCAGAATATTTCTGTGGCATCGGAATACTTTCTCAATATTTTGGGTACAAATCAGTTATGTACATACAGGGATACATGGTTCTTTCGTTTTCCTGACAAGCCTGAGTTTCGGCACTTTGAACGCTTATCACTTTTCTTACGAATCAGTGCTGTTGCGAAATTCAACATTCATTATTACCTTCTTAAGACGCGCCGTTTGCGCTCCACAGTTCTCCCCTACTTCAGTTCAATTAGGCAGCAAAATATTTTCTGTTATTTGTTGTCCGCGGCTTAAATAATCTTCAGAAGTGATGTCTTGTTAAGAAAGAAAGCTACTGCTAAAAGGCTTCTTTGAAGACCATTTTGCAACAGCTGTTGGACAAACGTCGCGAATGCAGAAAAAGCATGTGAATAAAGATATTTCAAAATCTCAGCAGAAATACAAGTTATAATTACTGCTTGAGTTAAGAGCAAGAGGTACATTGGAATACAATAATGTTAAAAACGGAGGTCAATGTGAAAAAGTCGGCTGTAAACTAGACCAGCGAACACCCAAAACATTACATTTGCGAATATGAGATGTGTTACATTCAGACATTCACATTACCCGCGCAGGGAGTGAACATGCTCAAAAACTGTCCCAATAGAACTGAGTTCAAGTGGTTCAAATGGCTCTAAGCACTATGGGACTTAATATCGGAGGTCATCAGTCCCCTAGACTTATAACTACTTAAACATAATTAACCTAAGGACATCACACACATCCATGCCCGAGGCAGGATTCGAACCTGCGACCGCAGCAGCAGCGCGGTTCCAGACCAAAGCGACTAGAACTGAGTATTGCAACCACTCCCCAGGTGTTGGAGACGAAGCTCAGAGGCAACTTAAGATCCCAAAGATACATAAACCTACCACGCAAGACTAGACGTATAGACAGACAATTTTAACAGTTAGTTCTGTTAACTAAACAGAATGTAAGAGGATACACACAGCCTCCATGTATAAGGAAAGCAGTTTCTAGTATTTAAGACAAATATAACAAACGAACTTCAGAAATACTAACGGCTAAAAATCGACATAGAATGATAGGCTAGATGTAAAAACAAATTCTTTCCGCAGCCGGATAGTAATGGTTATGTGCTGTACCTGCTGTCATTTTCAAAGTGAACCAAGTGTTCAAATGTGTCTAAATTTCTAAGGAACCAAACTGCTGAGGTTATCGGTCCCTAGACTTACACACTACTTAAACTAACTTATGCTACGAACAACTCACACACCCATGCCCGAGGGAGGACTCGAATCTCGAACGGAAGGGGCAATGCAATCCGTGTCATGGCTTCCTAGACCGCACGGCCACTCGGCGCGGCTCACAGTGAACCAAGTAACTTTAAGTCCTTACATGTAATCACAGTAATGCTGCAATTATGTACTGAAATAACTATTCGCTGCATTTCTTTTATTATAAAAACGAAAATCTAAGATTATTCCGATGGAGAGAATCCACAAATCACTACCTGAAGGCTAAGAAGGCTATTCGTTAGGTAACCTCACTTATAGTACATTTTTACTGTTGTGGTAATTGAGTGTGTTCGAATTAAATTAGGCAATTCTGGCAGAACTAGATTAAGAAATGACATAATGGAAGAACGCCAGTGGATGAGTTTCGCTATTTCGGCAGACGAAGGTAGAAGGCTAAAGGATATAATGCACAGAATGACAATAGGTACAAAAAAATTTATGAAACAGAGACATTTGTGAAGACTGAATTTAAGAACATAGAAGATGCGTGTTCTGCAGCCATTTCAGTATTTGCCTCGAGTGCCTAGCCTTGTATGCTATTGAAATGTGGTACTGCAGAAGAAGACTGAAGATTGGAAGGATAGATACAGTGACTAATGAAGAGGTATTAAATCGACTTGGCGAGAAAAGAGCTCTGTGTGCAACTTGACCAAAAGGAGGAATAGGTTGAAGGGTACTTTACATCCTCTGGTATTAAGGAATAGTTAATTCGGAAATTGGGGGAAGTGTGAGTTTTGACTATGGAAACCACGTTGAAACGGGTGGAGGCTGTAGTGGTTATGCAAGGCGAAACAGCCTTGAAGAGAACAGACTAGCGTAGACAGTTCCACCAAATCAGTTTTCAAGCTGACAAGTATAGTACCAAAACATGTTTTGCGTTATAATTATGGAAGCAGTCACAGCTTAAAGAATTAAATATTTGTTGTGAGCGCCTTATAGTAGTTGCAGAAGACGTTATGTCCAAGATTGCAACCATTCTTTTCCGAAGATCAAGAGAACATTAGACAGCTGAGCCAGAAGAAAATCGAGGCTGAACTAAGCAGCAAAATATCATGAACTATTTTATCTTCATTAAAAACCTAAGGGGACAGTATTCGCGCACTGACGCATGTGAAGTTATTTTTGGAACACTAAATAAGTCGATCTATATAAAGTAAAATTTCCAATAATGGAATAATAGGAAACAGGTATCAACGATGGACGTATACGCACTAGAGCAATGAAGAAAATTAATTTTTTCGTATTTATAATTTTCCATGATTAAAAAACAGTGATTTCTGTACGACAGAGTCTAGTACAACGAGTACTGTGACAACAGCTGAAACGGTAAAAAGTTAAATTCGTGAAGACAGAATCACGAAATAACAGTTAAAAAAATGGGTCCCAAAACAAAGTGCCTACGAACAGTGTATATTTTAAGGGAAAAATAACTTCCAACCACTAAGGAATATTTGCTTGTTTTCCATTGAATGACATTTTGTACAGCAAATTTTTGCAAGTAAAGTTAAATGCCATAGAAAAATGTAGTATACTGTGCGAGTATTAGTTGAGGACCAATTGGATGAAAATCAGTGTTGATTTAGGCCTCTTAGAGGTTGTCAGGACCAGATCTTTAGCTTACGGCAAATAATGGAGAAGTGTTATGAGAGGAACAGGGAATTGTATCTATGCTTTATAGATCTAGAAAAGGCATATGACCAGGTTCCTAGGAGGAAGGTATTGTCTGTTCTACGAGATTATGGAATAGGAGGCAAACTTTTGCAAGCAATTAAAGGTCTTTACATGGATAGTCAGGCAGCAGTTAGAGTTGACGGTAAATTGAGTTCATGGTTCAGAGTAGTTTCAGGGGTAAGACAAGGCTGCAACCTGTCTTCACTGTTGTTCATAGTATTTATGGATCATATGTTGAAAACAATAGACTGGCTGGGTGAGATCAAGATATGTGAACACAAAATAAGCAGTCTTGCATACGCGGATGACTTAGTTGTGATGGCAGATTCGATTGAAAGTTTGCAAAGTAATATTTCAGAGCTAGATCAGAAATGTAAGGACTATGGTATGAAGATTAGCACCTCCAAAACGAAAGTAATGTCAGTGGGAAAGAAATATAAACGGACTGAGTGCCAAATAGGAGGAACAAAAATAGAACAGGTGGACGGTTTCAAGTACTTAGGATGCATATTCTCACAGGATGGCAACATAGTGAAAGAACTGCAAAGCTAATGCAGTGAGCGCTCAGCTACGATCTACTCTCTTCTGCAAGAAGGAAATCAGTATCAAGACTAAGTTATCTGTGCACCGTTCAATCTTTCGACCAACTTTGTTGTATGGGAGTTAAAGCTGGGTGGATTCAGGTTACCTTATCAACAAGGTTGAGGTTACGGATATGAAAGTAACTAGGATGATTGCAGGTACTAGTAGATGGGAACAATGGCAGGAGGGTGTCCACAATGAGGAAATCAAAGAAAACTGGGACTGAACTCTATAGATGTAGCAGTCAGGGCGAACAGGCTTAGATGGTGGGGTCTTGTTACACGCATGGGAGAAGCAAGGTTACCCAAGAGACTCATGGGTTCAGCAGTAGAGGGTAGGAGGAGTCGGGGCAGACCAAGGAGAAGGTACCTGGATTCGGTTAAGAATGATTTTGAAGTAATAGGTTTAACATCAGAAGAGGCACCAATGTTAGCACTAAATAGGGGATCATGGAGGAATTTTATAAGGGGGCTATGCTCCAGACTGAACGCTGAAAGGCATAATCAGTCTTAAATGATGATGATGATGATGATGATGACTGCTCCTCTAGTGATAGCCTGGGCACAGAGGCATATTAAACGGTATAGGTCGCAAAAAAGGAAGGAAGTAACATTTCGGTTTAACGTCGCTTGACGACAAGCCATTAGACATAGCCGAGTCCTTTTCAAAATAGCCGTCTCGACACCTGTCTTAAGCGATTTGAAAAACCCACGGTAAATCAAAATTTAGATAGTCGAACAGGGAGTTTGGATCGCCGTTCTACAAAATGTGAGTCACGTGTTATGAACGTTGTGTGACCACGCTTGTTCAAGATGCTGCCAAAAATCTTAATTTTAAATGAAGCAAGAATATATTCTTGTAGTTTCCACGTGGTGTTGTACGTTTTTTCCACAACATACAATACTATACATGGGGACCTGAAATCTCTTGGAAGAAAGCCACAAAATCATGCGAAGCAACATAGATATGAAAGTGGATTCCTACCCGTAAAGAAAATTGTCTTCAACAGAAGGAATCTCCTGGCTTAGAAATAAATAAGTGGTCTCCGAAACTCTGCACAGAAGTATTGCACTTTATAAACGTGAAGCACATACTGACTGCAAAACGTTTACTGAATATATTTAAACATTTTAGATTTCCTGACCTACCTGCTCGATTAAGGGATCCAGCATCTCACGCTCCGATCCGCAGAATGCCAGTTTTGTTTCTCCTGATGACGATATCCTACTGAAATCCCCCCCGCCCCTCGGAGATCCTAATGACACTATTTTACCTCCTGAATGTTTTACCCAATAGGACGCCATCATCAGTTGCATGAACTCGGGAGTATTACAGCTGCAGTTCCCCTTGCTTTCATCCTTTCGCAGTACAGCACATTAAGGTCGTCGTGGTTGATGTTACAAGGCCAGATCAGTCAATCATCCAGACTGTTGCCCCTGCAACTACTGAAAAGGTTGCTGCCCCTCTTCAGGAACCACACGTTTGTCTGGCCTCTCAACAGTTACCCGTCCGTTGTGGTTGCACCTACGGTATTAGAACTGACAGAGAAAAAGTTGTGCGGAAAATTGTTATCACAATTAAGATAGTCCGCCGCTCGTGGTCGCGCGGTAGCGTTCTCGCCTCCCGCGCCCGGGTTCCCGGGTTCGATTCCCGGCAGGGTCAGGGATTTTCTCTGCCTCGTGAAGACTGGGTGTTGTGTGATGTCCTTACGTTAGTTAGGTTTAAGTAGTTCTAAGTTCTAGGGGACTGATGACCATAGATGTTTAGTCCCATAGTGCTCAGAGCCATTTGAACCATTTTTTGAATTAAGATAATGACAGGATATACCTTCTGGAAATCAGTAGAAGTTAGTCTGAAATTGAAGGAATATGCATGACGTTAAAAAAAAGGCCATTAGTGATTTAAACATTATTGAAGAAGCAGAATATAGGAGGTAGCGGGGAAAAGCAAAGGAATCCGGTTGAAGATATAATAATATTAATATAAAATTTAATAACTTGAGATGCAATTGAGGGATTTATTGGTGGTTTGCTTCTAAAAGTATAACAGCTGTTTTCCGTGTTTGCTTGCGGCAATTAGTACGGCGGACGCACACGTATGACTGTTTTTTTCTGTAAATTCGCTTCAGTAGCCATGTGGACTCTACAGCAGAAGGTGTTTTGTGTGTTTTTCCCTCGCGTAACTAAAATTAGTTACACTGGTACAACGTTATTTTCGGCGTGAGTATGGACTGCGACCAAAAGACTATGTTCCCACTTACAAATGGAACAAGTAGCTTCGGGAAACTGGGATGTCGGACCACCACGCCGAGCATGCAGTTGCAGGGGCTGGCTACTAATGAATTAACCCGTGCATCGTTACAGCGGAGCTCTCATAAGTCAATCCGACAAGCGAGTAGGCAGTTCCACTTTCATTGTTCTGCAGTAGACGATGTAGTCCGTAAAAGGTTGCTCCTCCGCGAGTGGAAATTGCCGCTTCGTCACAAAATTAAGCGTGAGGACAGGCCGCGACGGAAGTCATTCGCAGAGACAGTTCTGGAAAAAAGGCTGAAAACGAAGCATTCCTCGACTTTGTCAGTTTCTCAGACGAGGCTACATTGAACATTTCCGGCACGGTAAACATGCACAAATGCCGCACATGGGGAACTGAATCCCCCTTCCTACTTCGTAGTAGAGTGTGAACTATACTCTCCGAAAGTGACTGTGTTGTGGATTGTTAAAGGGCGGGGCCCATTCTTCTTTGCGGAGCCTACAGCTATTGCAGCAACGTACGTATACATGTTGGAGCTACGTGCTATGCCACAACTTCCTCGCGACACTATCTTTCAACAAGAAGGAGCACCAAGCTACTTTTCGAACATTGTGAGGGATTTCTTGGATTGTGAGCTCAAAGAAGGCTAGACTGGGAGAGGTACTCCATCGACTGCTTGGCTCTCAGAAGCCCAGACTTTACGCCACTAGATTCTGTGCTATGGAGGTTTATCAAGAATCAACTGTACCAGACACCAGTCCATGACCCAGCACATATGCACCACCGCATTCGTACAGCTATGGCAAAGTTACGTCGGCAGTGCTGCAAAAAACTTGGAGCAAGGTGGAATACAGATTAGATGTCTGTTGCTCCAATAATGGTGTGCATATCGAGACGTATGAGGTGTGTAAAAATCATTTAGAGTTGTCATCCTTGTAGAAACATACGACCAATATATTTCTCAATTAATTCTCAAGTTATTACATTTTATATTATTATATGTTTAACACGGACAGCCCGTACTGAAAACACAACGACATTCTACGTCCCTACGTTACCATCTAGAAGGAGAACGAAATTGTTTCTAATTACAGAAAGTCTTGTTCTCCGAACTCACTAGTCGTTCCGAAGTCAGTGCATAGATCATGGTCAGCTTCTTCCAGGCTTGATGAGGAAAGGCAGTGGAGCCACTACATTAAACCTGTTATTGAAATGAGTGTCGTATACAAGTAAATTGGGTTAGCTTGCTGCAGTGATATGCTGATCAGCCAGAATATTATGACCACAGACCTGCTATCGACATAAACACGTCCAGACGATAGCAGCGTCACCTGGTGAGGAGTGACTGCTAGGTAGACACATGCACGATGCATGTAGATTCAGTAAGCGTGCTGTCCACATGTGGAATGGGGAAGGCGCGCGATTTATCTAAGTGTGACCGAGGTCAGATTGTGATCGCCTCGCGGCTCGGCACGGCCATTGCGGAAACCGCAAGACTTGTCAGGTGTTCGAGAAGTGCTGAGGTGAGTCTTTTCAACACGTGGTGAAACCAAGATCAAACCACGTCCAGGCGTCGAGGAGTTGGGCAGCCACCCCTCATTACAAATGTCGAATATGGTAATCTGGGCATACTGTTAAAACAAGACAGGCGGAGAACTGTGGCGGAACAGATATCAGTCTTTGATGCTGAACAGAGTACAAGTGTTTCTGAACACACAGTCCACCGAACACTCCCAACGATGGGCCTCCGGAGCCAATGACCCATACATGAGCCAATGTTAACACTACGACATCGGCAGCTACGACTGAAATGGCACGAGGCGAACGGCACTGGACGTTGGCGCAGTGACAGAGCGTTGCGTGGTTTGATGATTCTGAGAGAAGGGCGCGAGTCCGTCGTCTTTCACGGGAACATTTCCTTCACACGTGTATTTCGGTAGAGAGAGCAAGCTGGCGGCGGTTCCATTATGCTCTGGCGAACATTCACGTGGGAATCCAAGGGTCCAGTAGTGCTCGTGCAAGGCACCATGAGGCGGAGGAGTATGGTACTCTGGTTGCAGACCACATACACTACTCCATGACGATAATGTTTCCCAACGGCCGTGACATTATTCAATGAGATAATGCGCCATGTCACAAGGCCAGGAGTGTGATGGAGTAGTTCGAGGAACACAGTGGCAAGTTCCAATTGATGTGATGGCTCCCCAGATGGCCAGATCTGAACCCGATCGAACTCATCTGGAGTATGATTGAACGTGGCGTCAGATCTCATTGCCACCTCCCTAGAATTTACGGGAATTAGGTGACCAGTGTGTGCACATGTGGTGCCAAATCCTCCAGCGGCCTGCCAAGGCCTCATTGCTTCCATGCATGACGCGCTGCCGGTTACCCGCGCCGAAGAGGACATACCGGTTGTTAAGCAGATGGTCATAATGTTCTGGCTGATAAGAGCACACGGAGAATTTCTCTGTCTCACCTGTGCAACGTATATGAAGAGTGTGTAAGAAGAGGACGATTCTTAGCTGAGGCATAGAGCCTCATTGCACAGACTAATCTAGGAACCCGTAAAGAAATAGAAAAAAGGAACAGTGTTTAGGAGAAAGTTTACTTACTTTCCACGTTGCTCCACTGTCTGATCTTGGTTCATCTGGATGAAACGCATATCAGGAAAATTTCCCTTATCGCACTAGACGACCTTAATTAATACACAAGCCTTCAAAGGGAAACCAATAAATCCGACACCGTCATTTTGTAACAAATACAACCTTTTTTTATCTTTTCTTATTTCCTTACACCTACATTCGTATCGTGCAATTCACTGCTCCCTCTTTGTTAAAGGATTCTCCATGAGTCAGTACTACTTAATTCCCTTATTTCATTTGTGTGGTGGACATGAATAAGGACTGTCTCTAGTTATGTACTAATCGTCAATGCAATTTCAGCTACGGAACGTAATAATTTTAATGCATATTTGCCCTCTATAGCCCGTTTAGCAGTAACGTTAACAGTAAGACAATATTAGTATAGCTGCGCATCGTTTAAGAAACTAGAGCCGTAAGCTATTCCCCATAACCAATCAAAGATAAAATAACTAAGAATTTTATTTAACGGGAACTTTTGCCACTTCATTTAATTACGATATGCAGTGTGAACCAAAACTTCTTGGACAAAAATTCAAAGGATGTTTAGTGATATTTTCTGAGTGTTTTGGTATAAAGAACCATTGGTCTTCAGTGGCTTGTTACAGAGCAGTTACGTTTCGTTTGATTTCTTACCCCACTTTTTTTGTATATTTATTACGCTGAAGATATCTGCAGAACAGTGTAAATCCGGGCGGCATACGCTGCGTCCCTTGTTTACAAACAAAATTACTCCACTCAGTCACAGTACTTGCCGCTCACAACGACTGTTCGCTCTCGAACTAGCGTTCAGTACCGCCCTGTTCTGACACGGGTTTGTTTCTGCAGCGGTATTAGTTGTACGTTAACAGTGATACACACTAGTATGGACAGGTTTACTGACGAAGAGGTGGCCAACATGCACCTCGTGTACGGTTTCAAATGGTTCAAATGGCTCTGAGCACTATGGTCCCCTAGAACTTAGAACTACTTAATCCTAACTACCCTAAGGACATCACACACATCCATGCCCGAGGCATGATTCGAACCTGCGACCGTAGCAGTCGCGCGGCTCCGTACTTAGCGCCTAGAACCGCTAGACCACCGCGGCCGGCCGTGTACTGTTTCACTGAATTTAGCGGGACAGCCACATCGGCGCTACGCTGAGCTGTCCAAACTGTGTCAGCAGTGACATTACACTGCTTTTGAGGGTTGCTAAATTACTCCCTGTTTTCTGTTGTACGTTCAGGTGACTGCATATTACAGGCTTCTTCACTGCTACGAAGCTCTTTTCACAGGGAAAGGTAGCTGGGGTAACAAACCGAATAAATCCTAATAACAGTATCACTCTTTAATGAACAATGAGAGACCAGAGGCATCATATACGGAAATAGAAATATCCCCTTATACAACAATACTCACGAAATACCCCTCTTCAAAGACCCAAATTTTATCAGCAGAATTCGATTCCAACCTGTGAAGATTTTATGTAAATTATAAGTACATAAAAAGTTTCCTTCCAGTTAGGAATACCACTCCACAACTGAGGTAGTTATCTGTGGTGGGGTTGTCACCTTACGGCGTACGAACTTGCCTATTTTTATGTCAGGTTGCTCCGTTATCCCGTACAGTTGCAGCAGTTTATAGGCGCCAAACATTTTCATTTCTCCATCTTCCGGCTGCTACATTTAAAGTGAGTGCATTTTCCAGTGCCCACGACGTGGATGTGGAAGTAGGATGTGCTGGTAGAACTGCTACGTGGCCGCAGTGGCGTCACTCAGACATTTAACGGTCTGACGTTTTCGACACCAGTTATGGCAGTTGACACTTTGCTATCCTTTAGCCTCCTTGTTCACCCTGTACAATTGCAGTTCATGCAAATTAATAAATTAATGCCTCTGAGGCGTCAGCTGTTTTATTTAACAGGAACTTTTGCCACTTCATTTAATTACGATATGCAGTGTGAACCAAAACTTCTATAGAAATAATGTAGATTCTCCATTATCGGAAACACCCACCTCGTAACCGAGTCTTCATCACGATGAACTTAATTTGAAAAATTGTTATGACTTTCTTGGACATTTGTTGACAAACTGCCTGTTAGCACCTGCCTCGTGTTCTTCGGCATACATTCGTCTGGTACTTTTTTTCACCTTTCGCCAGCGCGAGTGGCTGGCATTGTCAAAGTGTGACCTCCATTGCTGGTGGTACTCTGACAATGCCAGCTACTAATGTTCGTGAAACGTCAGAAAAATCATCAGACGAACGTTGTCCGAAGAACACGAGACAGAAGCTACCAGACAGTTTGTCAATTTAATTTACGACGTAAAAACCGTACGGAGGCTGTGACCATAAAGTATAATGTGAGAACTTCTTGCACACTGCTGTAATGCATTGCCGCGCGGGATTAGCCGAGCTGTCTGGGCGCTGCAGTCACGGACTGTGCGGCTGGTCCCGGCGGAGGTTGGAGTCCTCCATCGGGCGTGGGTGTATGTGTTTGTCCTTAAGATAATTTAGCTTAAGTAGTGTGTAAGCTTAGGGACTGATGACCTTAGCAGTTAATTCCTAGCCCGCCTGAGTGGCCGAGCGGTTCTAGGCGATACAGTCTGGAACCGCGCGACCGCTACGGACGCAGGTTCGAATCCTGCCGCGGGCATGGATGTTTGTGATGTCCTTAGATTAGTTAGGTTTAAGTAGTTCTAAGTTCTACGGGACTGATGACCATAGAAGTTCAGTCCCATAGTGCTCAGAGCCATTTGAACCATTTAGTTAAGTCCCATAAGATTTCATACACATCTGAACAGTTTTTTGTACTGCATTGCTTAAAACCAAAAGACCGCTTCTTCTTAAATTTTTTAATTGAGCTAGCGCTTAAATTTAATAAACACAAGAGATTCATATAACAGAGACTTCAGTCGTCAACAACATATTCTCCTTCACTATTTATAGCAATCCGCCATCGCTGGGGTAACTTCTCGATTCCGCTGCTGTAGAAATCACGTGGTTCTTAGGCGGAACACTTTTCGAGCAATGTTCAGAGGACATTTTCGTCCGGAAAGGAAATTCGTTAAAGGCTGTTCCAAAAAGAGCGGAAAAAGCGAAAGTTTGGGGGCCCAAGATCAGGTGAATAAAGGGGGTGCGGAATGTCTTTCCAACCCAACTCCTGAATGGCGTTTTCTGTCTGTCTAGCAGAATGCGGGCGGGCGTTATCATGGAGTAGAAATACTTCACGCAGTCTTCCTGGTCGTTGTTCTTGGTTTCCGTCTGCAAGACGTCTCAGTTGACAACAAATGTCAGCAGTGATGGTCACACGTCGCTGTTCCACCAGACGCATAACATTATCTTTTGTGGATGCGCACAGGTTTGGTACAGTGAGTTGCTGTTGTGTTTGGGCTCATCCATTTCTTTCTTTTCCGTATGTAAGCATAAAGGCACCATTTATCGTCACCAGTAACGATACAGGATAGGAATGGCTGGCGTTGTTCACAAACCAATCGATGAGGAGCAAGCAGAGATACACATATGACCAGCAGCTTATTTTTACTATTTTGGCTTAAAGCGTGCAGTACGCTTACTCTCGAGTTTTGAACCTACTCCGTTCCATGCAGATGTCACACCATGGTGGAATGATCACCGATCATCACATCTGCCGATTCGCGAGTACATTCACTTTGATCAATGTGGATTAATGATTTTGAACGATCTTCATCAAAACTCGAAGGTCTTCGTGTACTTAGAAAGTCACTAATGTTTAAACGATTCTCCTTACAACCAGAAAACCATTTTATTGCCGTGCTCTCTCCAGTGGCAATTCCCCCATAAACGGTGCAAATGCGTCTGGTTGCCTCCATTGCTGTCACCGCTCTACTGAACGCAACCAGAAGAAATTGTCGGAAATGATTCGATTTATCCACTTGGCACTCCATTTTCTACCATCGACAGATCTACACATTATCTCCAAATGACAAAATGACAATATGACAACACAGAAGCAACAGTTACATACAATTAATAAAAAAATTGGGAAACCACAGCAGCTGGAATACCAACAAGCCTAACAAAAGGTTACAAACTTTTGCGTCAACTTAATATACTTGACAAGCTTCGGGCTTAGCCCATCCTCGGAATATCAAACAGAATACGTAGTACAATGTCAGATGTGTAGATTCTCGACTTCGGTGTTCAACTCAGATGCTGAGAGGGTACACCTATAAAGCTGTACTGCGTATAAAGGCATTTTGTTTGATGTTGTTGGACGGAATAGGTCCGAAACGCGTCGACTATGGCAGTTGCTTGCAGCGAGGGATCTGTTGTTTACAAGAGGTGCTCACTGATCACACAGGTGTCTTAGATTAAGTTCCAGACCTCTCCGTAGTGTCTCGTGAAGTGAGGGCTTGTGACACTGTTGACGGTGATCCGGCCGTCACCTGTGTGCTATTCGAGAGGAACTGGCTATGTGCCGCCACCAGGCTTTACACTCTCCCTCTCCTTTGTTGTGGTAGATGTAGGGAGGAAGTGGTAAGCTGCTGGACCGAAGTTACTTTACACATTCTACCAAAAAATAATTTATTACAGGAAGACAGGAGTTTGATATTCAAATTCAAAACTTTGTTCTGCTTCAGAATTAAACGCCACATTCGCATACTTCATATTACAGTATCTAACGGCACAATGTTACAACAATAACAGCTTAAGAGTTTGATGGCAAACCGTGTGAATTCAAGGTCAAATTACAGGTTTTATACGGTGACTGTAATTCAATAAAAGAAGGCTTCAAAACTAACATCAGTTTCACAGAGCTTAGGTGACAACTAAGCAAGTTAACGTCTGAGTTAGAAAACTTAGCAGCGCTTTCACAAATTTTGACGTAATCAAACCCCAGAAGAGTGAGCTTGGAGCTAACATATGAATTATTAAAACTTCTGAATGACATTATAGCAAAGTTCACGGCAGTGAACGATTTTTACACTGAAGCGCCAAAGAAACTATTATAGGCATGCGTATTCTAATTTCGAGATACGTAAACAGGCAGAATACGGCGCTGCGGTCGTCAACGGCTATATAAGAAAACAAGTGTCTGGCGTAGTGGCTAGATCGGTTACTGCTGCTACAATGACAGGTTATCGAGATTTAAGTGAGCTTGAACGTGGTGTTATAGTCGTCGAACGAGCAGTGGGACACAGCATCTGCGAGGTAGGATTGAAGTGGAGATTTTCCCGTACGACCATTTCGCGAGTGTACCGTGAATATCAGGAATCCGGTAAAAAATCATATCTCGACATCGCTGCGGCCGGGAAAACATCCTGCAAGAACGGGACCAACGACCATTGAAGAGAATCGTTCAGCGCGACAGAAGCGCAACCCTTCCGCAATTTGCTGCAGATTTCAATGCTGGGCCATCAACAAGTGTCAGCGTGCGAACCATTCAACAAAACATCATCGATATGGGCTTTCGGAGCCGAAGGCTCACTCGTGTACCATTGATGACTGCACGACACAAAGCTTTACGCCTCGTCAACACCGACACTGGACTGTTGATGACTGGAAACATGTTACCTAGTCCGATGAGTCTCGTTTCAAACTGTATTGAGTCGCTGGACTTGTACGGATATAGAGACAATCTCATGAATCCATGGACCCTGCATGTCAGCAGGGGACTGTTCAAGATCGTGGAGGCTCTGTAATGGTGTGGGGCGTGTGCAGTTGGAGTGATATGGGACCTCTGATACATCCAGATACAACTCTGACAGGTGACACGTACGTAAGCATTCTGTCTGATCACCTGCATCCATTCACGTCCGTTGTGCATTCTGACGGACTTAGGCAATTCCAGCACGTCAATGCGACATCCCACACTTCCAGAATTGCTAGACAGCGTCTCCAGGAACACTCTTCTGTGTTTAAACACTTCCGCTGCCACCAAACTGCCCTGACATGAACATTATTCAGCCTTTCAACAGAAGAGATCTCCACACCTCTGTATTCTTATGGATTTATGGACATGGTGTCAACTCTACTTCAGACATTAGTCGAGTTCAGGCCACGTCGTGTCCCGGTACTTATGCGTGCTCGCAAGGAACCTACACGATATTAGGCAGGTGTACCAGTTTCTTTAGCTCTTCGGTGTTTATCTGTCCCCCTATGCTCATTACTTGTGTTTGGGGCCACTTTGACTTTGACTACGGGAAATTCTTGCCAAGTAGAGGATACTTTGCAGCAATTGAAGTGATTACTACCAGGGAACCATCTAGCGCATCTGGACTAACCATAGCTCGAATCAGCGACGGGGTAGACGAAGTGCCATTGTGTAACCGACAGAGACGTAGCGAAATGCAAATCAGCCTGCAAGTATGTGCGGGAAATTAACTCTCCCGTTAACTGAAAGCAAAGCTATTTGCGTCAGGCTATCAAGGAAACAAATTAACTCCTCAATACGTCATGCCGCAACAGGCAAGCGGCCGTGACGCAAGCACACGCAGATTAATGCGTGAGCTCTGTTTGGTATCGGCGCGGCGGCACGGAATGGCCGGAGGACTCGTCACGGATACGGCGGCTGGCTAATAGAGAGAAACGTGCCTGATAGCGACACGCCGCAGCCAGCATCAATACTTGTCAGGCGCGTTCACGCACACGGCTCGCTAATATGTTAATAGCCGTAGGAGGGACGAGATTTACGACAGTGCTGCCACTCTGACAGCGCCAGAGCAATGCGAACGAGGAAGTGCCGTAGCCGTCGCCGCCGCCGCTCCCGCGTCACGGTCGCATTAAGCAGTGATTCAGTACGGCCGAGGACTGTGGGAACGGGAGGCTGCCGCTTCCGTTTAGTTACACAACGGCCCACGTCTCTATTCCCCAGGTATAGTTTACCTGGTCGCTGACGTCGTGAGAGGTTCGTAGCGAAATGCTGATCTGGCGTCCGCATGCCGTATTCGCACCATTGCTTGAATGTACCTAATGAGAAATATTTAAGACACAAAGCAATTACAGACATTGGCTGCCAGTGGACACTGATTTAAATAAATCTGGAAAGTTTGAAAATTTATACCGCACCAAGACTGGAATCTGGGTCTCCTCTTACTAGGCAGTTGCGCTGACCACTGCGCCACCCGATCACGCTGGTCATCGCAACTGCATGGACTATCCGTCAGACCCACATTCTGAACCTATACACACACTACGATTGTAGTGCCCCTTGCTAATTATCCTCATTAATCGCGATATTTCACCGATTCACGTATGAAATCGATGCTGGGGTGCATCCACACTGAAGAGAACACTGGTTGTCCTTGCCTTAAAGAAAAGAAACACAAAGACTATTCAGAATTAATTAGACCATTTCTCATTTTATTTATTAAATGCTATAGAAAGACTGATGTGAACTTGTCGTTGTTGTTGTTGTTGTGGTCTTCAGTCCTGAGACTGGTTTGATGCAGCTTTCCATGCTACTCTATCCTGTGCAAGCTTCTTCATCTCCCAGTACCTACTGCAACCTACATCCTTCTGAATCTGCTTAGTGTATTCATCTACGATTTTTACCCTCCACGCTGCCCTCCAATACTAAATTGGTGATCCCTTGATGCCTCAGAACATGTCCTACCAACCGATCCGTTCTTCTGGTCAAGTTGTGCCACAAACTTCTCTTCTCCCCAATCCTATTCAATACTTCCTCATTAGTTATGTGATCTACCCATCTAATCTTCAGCATTCTTCTGCAGCACCACATTTCGAAAGCTTCTGCTCTCTTCTTGTCCAAACTATTTACCGACCATGTTTCACTTCCATACATGGCTACACTCCATACAAATACTTTCAGAAATGACTTCCTGACACTTAAATCTGTACTCGATGTTAACAAATTTCTCTTCTTCAGAAACGCTTTCCTTGCCATTGCCAGTCTACATTTTATATCTCCTCTACTTCGACCATCATCAGTTATTTTGCTCCCCAAATAGCAAAACTCCTTTAGTACTTTAAGTGTCTCATTTCTTAATCTAATTCCCTCAGCATCGCCCGCATCTCGTGGTCGCGCGGTAGCGTTCTCGCTTCCCACGCCCGGGTTCCCGGGTTCGATTCCCGGCGGGGTCAGGTATTTTCTCTGCCTCGTGATGGCTGGGTGTTGTGTGCTGTCCTTAGGTTAGTTAGGTTTAAGTAGTTCTAAATTCTAGGGGACTGATGACCATAGATGTTAAGTCCCATAGTGCTCAGAGCCAGCCCTCAGCATCACCCGACTTAATTCGACTATATTCCATTATCCTCGTTTTGCTTTTGTTGATGTTCATCTTATATCCCCCTTTTAAGACACTGTCCATTCCATTCAACTGCTCTTCCAAGTTCTTTGCTGTCTGTGACAGAATTACAGTGTCCTCGGTGAACCTCAAAGTTTTTATTTCTTCTCCATGGATTTTGATACCTACTACGAATTTTTCTTTTGTTTCCTTCACTGCTTGCTCAATATACAGATTGAATAACATTGGGGATAGGCTACAACCCTGTCTTACTCCCTTCCCAACCACTTTTTCCCTTTCATGTCCCTCGACTCTTATGACTGCCATCTGGTTTCAGTACAAATTGTAAATAGCCTTTCGCTCCCTGTATTTTACCCCTGCCACCTTTAGATTTAGAAAGAGAGTATTCCAGTCAACATTGTCAAAAGCTTTCTCTAAGTCTACAAATGCTAGAAACGTAGGTTTGCCTTTCCTTAATCTTTCTTCTAAGGTAAGTCGTAAGGTCAGTATTGCCTCACGTGTTCCAGTGTTTCTACGGAATCCAAACTGATCTTCCCCGAGGTCGGCTTCCACTAGTTTTTCCATCCGTATGTAAAGAATTCGTGTTAGTATTTTGTAGCTGTGGCTTATTAAACTGATTGTTCGGTAATTTTCACATCTGTCAGCACATGCTTTATTTGGGATTGGAATTATTATATTCTTCTACAAGTCTGAGGGTACTTCACCTGTCTCATACATCTTGCTCACCAGATGGTCGAGTTTTGACAGGAATGGCTCTCCCAAGGCCGTCAGTAGTTCCAGTGGAATGTTGTCTACTCCGGGGGCCTTGTTCCGACTCAGGTCTTTCAGTGCTCTGTCAAACTCTTCACGCAGTATCATATCTCATATTTCATCTTCATCTACATCCTCTCCCATTTCCATAATATTGTCCTCAAGTACATCGCCCTTGTATAGACCCTCTATATACTCCTTCCATCTTTCTGCTTTCCCTTCTTTGCTTAGAACTGGGTTTCCATCTGAGCTCTTGATGTTCATACAAGTGGTTCTCTTATCTCCAAAGATCTCTTTAATTTTCCTGTAGGCAGTATCTATCTTACCCCTACTGAGATAAGCCTCTACATCCTTACATTTGTCCTCTAGCCATGCTTGCTTAGCCATTTTGCACTTCCTGTCGATCTCATTTTTGAGAAGTTTGTATTCCTTTTTGCCTGCTTCATTTACTGCATTTTTATATTTTCTCCTTTCATCAATTAAATTCAATATTTCTTCTGTTACCCAAGGATTTCTACTAGCCCTCGTCTTTTTACCTACTTGATCCTCTGCTGCCTTCACTACTTCATCCCTCAAAGCTACCCATTCTTCTTCTACTTTATTGCTTTCCCCCATTCCTGTCAATTGTTCCCTTATGCTCTCCCTGAAACTCTGTACAACCTCTGGTTCTTTCAGTTTATCCAGGTCCCATCTCCTTAAATTCCCACCTTCTTGCAGTTTCTTCAGTTTTAATCTACAGGTCATAATCAATAGATTGTGGTCAGAGTCCACATCTGCCCCTGGAAATGTCTTACAATTTAAAAACTGGTTCCTAAATCTCTGTCTTACCGTTATATAATCTATCTGATACCTTTTAGTATCTCCAGGGTTCTTCCATGTATACAACCTTCTTTCATGATTCTTAAACCAAGTGTGAGCTATGATTATGTTGTGCTCTGTGCAAAATTCTACCAGGCGGCTTCTTCTTTCATTTCTTAGCCCCAAGAATTGTCCTTTACAAGGACATCAAGAAATTTGTACAACAAAAATTAAAAAAGCTATTCTGCATTTAATAAACAACAATTAATTAACCTTATTGAAGATAAGAATCTCAATAAAATCAGCAAAACGAATGATAGTAATTTTCGAACTCTTCTAGTAGATAAAAATTCAGACATTAAATAAAAATTTATTAGAACATTTTTTGAATTTATAACCTTCATTTTGATGAATTTTAAACTAGAAAAATTAATAGAAAATAGATACAGGCTCTAGAATAGTAATACATGAAATTAATAATTATTATTATTTTTTTAGAACAAGGAATTTTTTAACGAGATACTAGAAAGAAACACTAAATTTAAAAATGTTTTCATTCAAAGACGAACAATTAAAGTTAGTATGAGGTGCATTTGTAGTTTTAAGAGATATGAAGAAATAGGGGAAGTTAGTTTTAGACAAAAAAACAACTTTTTTGGGATTACCAGAGTCAGGAAATTATTACTAAAGATCAAAAAATAACTTATTAACTGAAAGGAAGAAATACAAAGAAAATACTCAGGTTGGGCTTTATAGTCCATAATAATTTTGAATTATGTATTTATATAAACAGTTATATTTTTGGTTCTCAATTTATCGACTTAAGAAAAGAAATTAAAAATAAAAAGTAGCAGTCATATGGGAAATAACGACCAAAAATGTTTTTTACTGTCAGTAAAATTTCTTTATAACAAGTACATCATGATACAGAAAGATTTAATACTTATAAAAGCAAAAGAGCAGAAATAGATAAAATTTTTCGAAAAGGAAAAATTACTTTTCCTTTAGAATAATTGGATGTTCTAAAATCTGAAAAGAAATGGTTTATTTCTATTAATGATTTTTCTTATGAACGAAAATTTGTTCCATATTCTCTTCACCACACATAAAACAAACAAGAAACACATTTTAACCTTCTTTTTATTCGAGATGAAAATAATTCACATTATTCTCAGATAAAAAGCTTACCATAATTAATTAGCACCAAAACACAAATCAGAAATTTACCCTTGTAATACATGATTAACATTTTTAATGTGCAAGAAAAAATAATAAAGCACAAAAACGATTATCAAGAACAAAAGAAGTAGAAATGAATATGCCTGCAAAAGAATAAAACATTAAATTTAAAAATCTTTCATTAATGGCATTTTTTGTAATACATACCAATTTCGGAAGATTATGACCAAATTGCGATACTTGTCAATCAAATCGTGATAAACCTCATATCAGAAAATATAAAAAACATTTACCAGAATCTTTCAGTTACTACATAATATATTGTAAGGGGGATTATAGGTCCCCCATAGAATTGTTGTGGATGCCACAAAAAATTTGTAGCAATATAAAAACAAGAATTTAAAGAACTTAATGCTATATATAAAAACTCTCTAATAAGAATAATAAAAGAAGCTAAAGTAAATTTTAAAAAAATAGAAAACTTGTTCTGTCTGTGAAGAAGAATTTGCTGCTGGAGAAAATAAGTTACAGATGAATGTCATTTAAAGCAGAAAATTCGAGGAATTAGAAGGATATAATAAAGATATAATTTCCAAACCAATAATGAAAAAAGTATCAAATACAATAGTTGAAAATCGTTTAACATTCGGATTTATCGATAGTTTTAGATTTTTACCATTAAGTATCAATAAATTATGTTTGAAACTTAATAACGAACAATTTAGAGAAAGATTTAAATATTTTTAGGTGAAAAATTAGATTTGATTTTTAAAAAGGTGTTTACAAATAAAAAAATACAGATTGTGAAGAAAAATTGAAAGAAAGAAAAATATATAAAAGATAATGTTCTTATATGATATTCAATTAATGTAATATATCTGATGAAGAGTATAATAGTGTAAAATTAGTCTGGGAAAAATTTAATACCAAAAATTTAGAAGAACATATGAAATTATATAATTCATCTGATGTTTTAATACTAGTGGCTATAGTTGTATTAAATCAGGATAAATGGCGTGGGAGTTGGGACAGGTTCCATCAGACTGGACGAAAGCAGTTATCACACCAATCTTTAAACATGGAAACAGAAAAGATTGTAACAACTACAGAGGTATCTCATTAATCAGCATTGTGGGTAAAATCTTCTCAGGTATTGTTGAAAGGAAAGTGCGAGTATTAGTTGAGGACAAATTGTAAGAAAATCAGTGTGGGTTTACACTTGTTAGAGGTTGTCAGGACCAGATCTTTAGCTTACAGCAAATAATGGAGAAGTGTTATGAGTGGAACAGGGAATTGTATCTATGCTTTATAGATCTAGAAAAGGCATATGAACAGGTGCCTAGAAGGAAGTTATTGTCTACAAGATTAATGAATAGGAGGCAAATATTTGCAAGCAATTTAAGGTCTTTACATAGACAGTCAGGCAGCAGTTAGAGTTGATGGTAAATTGAGTTCATGGTTCAGAGTAGTTTCAGGGGTAACACAAGGCTGCAACCTGTCTCCACTGTTGTTCATATAATTTATGGATCACATGTTGAAAACATTAAAATGGCTGGGTGAGATTAAGATATGTAAACACAAAATAAGCAGTCTCGCATATGCAGATGACTTAGTTGTGATGACAGATTCAATTGAGAGTTTGCAAAGTAATATTTCAGAGCTAGATCAGAAATGTAAGGACTATGGTATGAAGATTAACATCTCCAAAATGAAAGTAATGGCAATGGGAAAGAGATATGAATGGATTTAGTGCCAAATAGGAGGAACAAAAATAGAACACGTGGACGGTTTCAAATACTTAGGATGCATATTCTCACAGGATGGCAGCATAGTGAAAGAACTGGAAGCGAGGTGTAACAAAGCTAATGCAGTGAGCGCTCAGCTACGATCTACTCTCTTCTGCAAGAAGAAAGTCAGTACCAAGGCTAAGTTATCTGTGCACCATTCAATCTTTCGACCAACTTTGTTGTATGGGAGCGAAAGCTGGGTGGATTCAGGTTACCTTATCAATAAGGTTGAGATTACGGATATGAAAGTAGCTAGGATGATTGTAGGTTCTAGTAGATGGGAACAATGGCAGGAGGGTATCAACAATGAGGAAATCAAAGAAAAACTGGGAATGAACTCTTTAGATGTATCAGTCAGGGCGAACAGGCTTAGATGGTGGGGTCATGTTACACGCATGGGAGAAGCAAGGTTACCCAAGAGACTCATGGGTTCAGCAGTAGAGGGTAGGAGGAGTCGGGGTAGACCAAGGAGAAGATACCTGGATTCGGTTAAGAATGATTTTGAAGTAATACGCCTAACATCAGAAGAGGCATCAATGTTAGCACTGAATAGAGGGGATCATGGAGGAATCTTGTAAGGGGGCCTATGCTCCAGACTGAACATTGAAAGGCATAATCAGTCTTAGATGATGATGATGATGATGAAATCTTATTATCTTTATCCAGACTTGCATCCTGCAGCCACAGGTTTATATTATGACACTATGTTAAAAACGACATAAATTTATTTACATTTATTAGACAATTATGACACATTTTTAATGTTAGAAAAAGGAACTAGTGTAGATAGTTCCCAAAGTATTAAGAAATATGCTAAGGCTAATAATAATTATGTGACAGATTTTGATTATGAAAGTTATATAGAATATTTAGATGTAAAGAATTTATTTGGTTGAGTTACCATACAGTGGTTTCAAATGATTAAATCCAAAATATTTTAATTCTAAAAAATTCAACAAAATACTGGATGATTATAAACATGGCTAAATTTTAGAAGTTGACTATCAATACTCAAAAGAATTAAATGATTTACACAAAGGTTTACCTAAAGCACCAGAAGGAGGAAATAAATTATTAATGACATTATTTAATAAAGAAAACATGTTTTAGATTATAGAAATCTTAAACAGAGTGTAAGTCTTGGATTAAGATGCACAAAAACACTGTAAGTTAACAAATGATTAGATTTTTGGTAACACAATGGAAAATATTAGAAATAGATGACATACTAAAATAGTAACAGGTCCTGGAAAAACATTCAATATATATTTCTATACAATATTATAAATTTACAATGGTATCTTCCGAAAATTTTGTACCAATCTACCTGAAAATAATAAAATTAGCTAAACCCAGTTATGTTGGAATAATTATTTTTAGTTATTTCAAGAATTAAAATGTATGATATTTATTGTTGTGTTATACAACCAATAAATGGAGAAAATTTTAGTTTATTTTATATGAATACTGATTCCTTTACATAAGATAAAATAACTTAATATCTTTTCATAATGATATAAAATGCATTTTAAACAAATTTGATGCAGGTGAATATGTAACAGATAATAATTGTGGTTTACCCCAAGAAAATAAATTTTATTTGGCATAAATGAGAGATGAGAATTGTGGAAAAATTATGTTAGCACACATTAGGGTAAAATCTAGAATGTATGCTTATAGAGTAGAGGACAAGGAATTTAATAATTCTGAAAGAATTAAAAAATCGGGGGTAAAAATGAAATTACTTTTATTGATTATAAAAATGTTTCAATGATAAAACAAAACAATACAAAAGTGAATTGAATTATATCTTAGAAACATAAACTGTTTACTATTGAATACAATAAAATTTCTTCAAGTAGTGACAATAAAATGGTTAATTAGAGAATGGAACAAATACCTTACCACATGAACATTAAAAATAATCGATTTAAATTTGAACAAAGAAACCCAAACATTTAAAAACTGCATGTATCAAACATTAAAAAATACATATTAATGAATATCAAAAATTAAATATATGTACATGATGATAAATATTTTAGAAAAGGAAAACTTGTATAAATCTGATAAGTTTTTACAAAAATTAGTATATCTGTACAGGTATGTTACCAGTTTCAATATTGTTTCATAGAGAGCCAATTTTTGATGTGGTGTCAGATTCATTATAGATATAGTTTTTTCATTAAATATTTAAACGTTTTCCTTGTAATTTTATTTATATTTTTGGTAATAAGTGTTAGTAAACTGTTTAGAAGGTATTTTGTTACAATTTAAACATTTTCTTCTTTTTTGACGGTCTGTAGATCATTTGTGAACGTTTTCAAATTAATTTTTAAACCTATTTTTGTAAATTACCCAACAAGGTTGTCATTTCAATTATTAACAATTTATTTAGTACATCCAAATTTCTTTGTATTTTATTCGTTTCTTTCTTTCTACGCCCTTTAAAACCAGTATAAGATGGTAAATTCTTTTTTTGTGGATAAATGACCCATCTTCGAAAATATCCATACCCTAACTGTTTTTATTAGTAAACCAGGCTTATATTAATTAATTATAAATTGAAAAATGAAAGAACCTAAAATGTTTTTATTAATTTTTGTTATTTTCTCATTTTCAATGTTTTATTTATTGCATGGAAATAATGTTAGGTCTGCAAAACAAGTAATTAATCTACAATAATAATGAAGTATTTATGAATACTGAGCAAAAGAATAACCCTTGGTATAAGCCTAAGAGAGTGGAGAAATATTAGACTATGAAGATAGTCACTATGCAATCAGAAAGTATGTTGATGGAAAAGATAAAAATTTAAACCCAAACAATCCTCACAGTTAAGTGGTAAATAAAAATCATCAAAATTTATCAATGAAGTTGCTTTATGCTCTTTAATTTCAGAACCAAAAAAAGAAGAATCCACAAAATTTAGAAAATGGGTTACACGTGATGTTTTATCCTTAGCTTGTAAACATAGAGAATATTAAGTTATGACCAAAGTTAAACGGATATATTGGGGTCGAATAATTCACTTGGAAAATTTAAACACAATTTGCAAAGATCACTTACAAAACTTATATGTAGTAGTTGATACTTCTGTAGGAACGCTACAAGAGTGGAACATAGAAATATATAGACTATCACCAATGTTGTATTCCAAACTGAAGAGCTTAATTTAAGATTGACCTTTGTACTCTTAAAAGTATTCAGTGTTTACTATGAGCATAATTGTTACATCATTAGAAGACAGAGGAATAAAGTTTGCAAATATAGTTATATAAAATCGAAGCAATACACTCAATTTGCGAAGAAATGTTAAGTCTTAAGTATGATCCTGTGTCAATAAATTTTCACCAATGAATGCAAGAAAATTTCAGTATGATTTGCAGTTGTAGCTATTTTAATCTTGTGAATGGATACACAAAAGAACAGTTGGTTAATGATATAACAAGTCTTCATCAATAAAAGTGAAAACCCAACTACGTTTTTAAAATTAAATTTTATGTAGCATTGATAGCGATTTTAGTATACCTCTAATAAACCAAACTTGTCAAATCCATCTGATTGAACCAACTTAAATTTAATATGTTCAACTAATTCTGACCTCATGTGATTCTTATTAACTTTTCTTCTAATACAAAACTATATTCTACCTTCATTAAAAAAACAGCCAGGAGAATTAATATTGTAATTTTAACTCAACACTTTTAAATTATTAGTAACGAATTTCAAAAATTTCTGATCAGCAATTGGTTATGTAACTTTTTTCAAAAATTCCTTACAGTTTCCTTATTCTTACCTTGTCTCCTATTTTATGCTTAGTTTTGTTATTAAATACAGCAATAGAAATACTCACCACAAAACATATTTCCATTACCCGTATGAAGGTTTTTTGGCATTCTTGAAACGAAATTTTTTTAAAAGCTTCCAAAACATTTAACTAAGTTTATCTTTAATGGGAATTGCCCCAAAAATTTTTGAAAAGACATCAATAATAGTCAATAAACACTTGTATCCTAATTTTTCTAAATTCCTTATATGTTTCCATACTTCATTTCTACTGGATTTGCTAGCCATAAACACCTATACCAAACAAAACAAAATTTCTTCTTTTTCTATTTGGTTTATGTAACTCATTAATTATTATTTTTAATGATTATTAACAGGCTTTGTATCAACATGTACATAATATTTGTAGCAAATTTACTGTTTTTAGTTTCACAAACTGTAAAAATTCTGTCAGTTCTTTGTCTTTCATTTTTAAGTGTCTTTGAGGTTGGTGTGTTTCTGGAAACCTTCTAAACCTTGAGCACCAAATATGATTATCAATTTATATAGATTAAAAATGTAAAAAGCTAATTTTTTCACAAAATAAAATTATTTTTGAATCTATGGGTACAGTTTTTACTATATATGTTAATCCTGTAGCTCAAAACTTGATTTATCTACATTTTTATTGATTTGATGACAGCAGTTATTTTGTAGAGATTATTAACACACTTATGGAAATTCAGGTTGATCTATTTATCTTATGACCACCTGCCTTGGGTATTGTAGGCCAGCCATGAAGCACCACCTCAAAGTGGAACGGCTCCCATATGACAGCGCTATGCCCTCCCCCCTTTTCTCTGTGTGTTTCAGCCTGAAGCCCATACAAATGTAGGCGCTTGTCAGGCAGTGTCATTTGAGCAGTGAAACAGGTATGAAGAGTGTAACAGTGTAGTTTGCAAACGCAACAATGGCAAGAGCGAATTATTCAATTCCACAACGAGTATTTATTTACAGTTTGTATGTGCATACAGAGACTGCTCATACTGTTCGGAGACTGTTTAAACATCAGTCTCCAATTATCTGAGTTCCAAGACATGATGAAATTCACAAATTAGTGAAAAATTTTGGGAAACAGGAAGTGACCAAGACAAGAAGCATAAATGACAGTGTACAGTGCTTGTCTCGAAGACATTGCCTACTATCAGGAAAATTCTCATAAAATGTCCCTTAGACATCTTTCATAGCATACACAAATATTGTGCACCTCTGTACAAAGGCGTGCTATACTGCAGGGGCTAAGGCCCTATAAAGTATCAGTCGTAAAAGAACTTCAACTCTGTGATCCAGCAACAGCTATAAATTTTGCGAATGGGTTTTAAAACAAGTGCATGATACTGAAATGGATCGATGCCTCATTCTGTTTTCAGATGTGGCTTGGTTCCATTTACAGAGATATGTTAATTCCCTAACTGTTCACACTGGAGCACAGATAGATCTGTCGTTCTTCATGTGGCACCCCTTGATGATCTGAAAATATAGGTGTTCTGCACAGTTGGTGGAGACAAAACAATAGGGCCAATTTTTATTAATGATATAGGTACAAGTGAAAGATGTGTGCTAAACATTTTGTGACTGTTTTTAATGAACTGATTGAAAGATTCAGCGAGGACTCATATGGCCAATGTTTCTCTGCACACAATTTACGATGTGTTCAATGAAAGAGTGATTACTAAGAATATCTGGCCCACTAGTAGTATGGATTTTACTCCATGTGACTTTTTTCTATGAGATGCACTGAAGGACAAAGTGTACACAACAAATCCTCACTTGATAGAGGAACAAAGGACACTATCCATGTACCAATTAATTCAATGTCTCAGAGAGAATTACACTGTATGATTAATAATTTCTTGAGTAGATGTCACAAATGCGTGGAAAATAATAACAGGCAGTTCCAACATGCCCTTGTGTGACATGGGTGAGTACAAAATTTGTTTGCTTATATTCTGAATGTACTCATGTCGTACCGCAGCAGTAGATGGGCAACACAGCATATGACCGCCGGTCAATGGAGTGCTTGCTGCCTGGAATCTACTGTGCCACACAGGCAGTTATCATATAAATTGGACACCGTTTATAATAATATTTAAAAGATAAATCTTTATTTTTATTTTCCCCAATAAGAAATACTTGCTTAAGAATAAAAGCGTTTCCGAAATTATGAGTTACTTGTTCATTTAGAGACATAAATCAAAATTAAAATATTAGTTTATCATAAACCTTTCCCTCTAATTTATCTAGGTAATTAATATATGGAGCTACATCTGAAATGGTATGATAATCTTCGAACCCTTTTTCCAGTTCCCTTTTAGTATAATAGTTGTTTAATTCTTTTTTGGTAATGTAATTATATAGCTGTCTTAGAGTACTTGCAAATTCAGCCTTCTTGCCACATTCTTCAGTTAATTTTGTAAATATATTTTCTTCACTACATCTGGATCATTTACATCTACTAACCCTTTTTTTACTTAAATCAATATAACCTTTAGTTAATTTAGAAACGCTAAGTAATTCTTTATAAAATTGTTTAATCATATTTTCTATTTTTGATCAATTTTTGATTCAGTATTATCAATTCCCATTTAATTTTTTCCGATTCCTTATTAAAATTTGATACGAGTGTTGGTTTTGTTTTTCCATTTCATTTTTTAAATTTGATTCTGATGTTAGTTTTCTTTTTCTAATTTTCATTGAAAATTTTCTAATTATTTATTAATATTTAATTTCTATTCTTCACATATTTTCTATTACCAAAAGTGTCCTTTCATTAGATTCAAACATGATTACTGTTGTAAGTACCTGACAATACTTTTAACACAGATGGCCACATACAAATAAATTAAAAATTTCTTATTCTCTCATTGTTCTAATGTAAACTATTTTCCACAATTATTTTACTAATTCTAGATGTATATTTCCAATAAATGAATAAAAAACAATTTTAGGTTTTTTGTTTGGACATAATCCACACAGTGCCAACAGTATCAGAATTATCTAAACTTGCTATTCCAGCTTCAAATTTTTTTCTGATTTATAAGTGACAGATGAAGCAGTGACTGCTAAAAAAGGCTTAGACCTGCTCCCAATCCTGAGACTTCATCCAGGTAATTCGCCAGTCATATAAACACTTCTAATATATTTTATTTTCAACTCCTTAGGAAGAATTTACTTATCAATAATGCGATAGTTTTATTACATTTTTCCATGATTTTTTTGGAAATCGTTTTAGTCTTACCTGTTTCTTTCTTCTCTATTGATTTATTATGTCTTTTTTGTCCCACTGATTCTTTATCATTTTTTGGTTTTTCATAAACTGAGTTCACAGGCAGATCCTCCTTTATTTTTTGTTAGATGTTCTATAATCATTTATACAACAGGAGGTTTAACACTGTAAGTAAATTTCCACTGTCCTCTTCTTATCTTTGTGGAACTTGTGCAGTTGATCATTACTGACATTAATTCTGACTACATTTGGTTTAATTTTGGGACTTGTTAGCAAAGATTGTTCGATACTATGATCATTCATTAATACAAATTAAAAATTTAATGAAGAATTTTACTAGCCTGAAACATTATGATGAAGATCTCCAACAGCTGAAGTAACATGAGCTCAGCACATTCCTAATTTTCTCTCTAACTGTGGTATCAGCTAATGTTTTTCGTATTGAAGCATCTTTAGCATAGATTCTTTCTGTTGCAGCTAACTGAAATTCTCTATCTGTTTCCTGTCTTTTCTCTAATGCTTCATTATCTCTATAGGAGGTATCATGCTTTCTACAAGCTTTGTCTAATTTATTTACTCCTCCATAATCTCTAGCTAACCTTTTTCTTTTTCTGTTCCTCAGCCACAGTAATTATAACCAGGAAGGATCATTTCAAATGGTAATTTTTATTATTCAAAGTGTTAACTAAGCCTTTTAGATATTTTTCTGATTTTCTTAGTGTTCAGTCACACTATGGACTTTTGTATTGTTAATTCTTGGTATGTCTTTAAACTTTTCTAAATAATGGTGATAGGGAATGGGTGGGAACCATTTGATTTTCTGTTTCTCTGTTTTCTTCTGTAAATTTCAATATATCATCGCCTAAACCATCGGTTCCATCTTTTACATTTTCTATGGCATCAATAAGAGGCTGATCTCCTTTTTTAAATTTTTCATTCTATTTCTTGTTATTTCTTTCATTTTTAAACTCTTTGTTTGATTCTTTCATTTTCATTCTATTTCATATTACTTTGTAACAACCCCCAGTTTATATTTTATAAACATTTATTAAAAATAAAAAAATGAAATGGTTGTCATATGTTCATGGTTAACATTGAAATATTGGGACTATTGAAATTTTCATATGCTTTACAATGAGATTGTTTTATTTTTACATTTCTAAAAATTTTTAACATGCATATACATTTCCCTTTGTTAGGTTTTCTACTTATATCTAACATAAAAAACCCAAATCTATCTTCATTTCAATATTCGCTACACATTTCTTTAAAATTTTAAAATATTATATCAATAACAACAAATTCATGATAAATATGATTTCAATTAATGTCATCCTGTCTAAAAAAATTAAAACATTTAAATTATCTCTTAATAATTGTTTTGTTATGTTAGAATATATCTGAGCTAAATTAAAAGGAGCTATCCTTTTTTGCATCCTCTAGTAAAATACTCTCTAACTATATCCTGATTGTTAAGAATAGAATCATCACATTCACTCATACTCATAAATTGCTTGAAAGACTCTTGTGCAAGAAATTATAGAATACTGTTCCACTGTTGGGAGTCCTTGTCAAGTAGACTAATGCTCATATATCAAGGATAATTGCAGAATGTGGTGCCATACAATGTGGCACTACACAAAGCTGGTGATAATAGCATAGGCACATAGGGAACACACATTACACAGATCTTTAAGCCCACAGTATTAGTGATAAGTTGAGAAAATGGTCCCAAAACAAATGTGCTACAAAATGCCACTGTTTGCTGTACATATACCCCAACATCAGAATGAGATATGATCATCATAAACATGTCGACAGGCCACACAATGGGTTGACACACTCTGGATCAGGTGGTCGAGCCGTTGCTGGGGTATAGGCTCCCATTCTTGTACCAGTGCCTGTCAGAGCTCCTGAAGTGTTGTACGGGTTCAAAGACAAGCAGTGATATATTGACCAAGAGCATCGCAGACGGACTCGATGGGGTTTAAGTCTGGAGAACAGGCAGGCCACTCCATTCACCTGATACCTTCTGCTTCAAGGTACCCCTCCGTGATGACAGCTCGGTGGGGCCATGCGATATTTTCCATCAGGAGGAAGGTGGGACCCACTGCACCCCTGAAAATGTGGACATATGGTGCAAAATAATGTCCTGGTACACCTGACCTCTGTCAAAAACTTGCAGGGGTGTATGTGCACCAATCATAATCCAACCCCACATCATCAAACCACGACCTCCATTCAGATCCCTTTCAAAGGCATTAAGGCCAGATGAAAACCCGGTGAGAATCACTGTTCAGACTATGCCTGGACTCTTTTGTGAACATAACCTGTGACCACTGTTCCAATGTCCATGTACTGTGTTCTTGACACCAGGCTTTATGGGATCTCCTGTAACCAGAGATCAGTGGAATGCTCCTTGCAGGTCTCTGGGTGAATAAACCATGTCCATTAAGTCGTCTGTAGACTGTGTGTCTGGAGACAACTGTTCGAGGGGCTGCGGTAAGTTCCCGAGCAAGGCTACCGGCAGTACTCCATGGCCATCTGTGGGCACTGATGGTGGGATGTTGGTCTTCTTGTGGTGTTCTACACTGTGGATAGCCTGTAATGTGGCGCCTGGACGCGTTTGCTGTCTGCTGAAATCATTGCCATAATTTTGAGATCACACTTTATGGCACATGGAGGGCCCACGCAATGACTTGCTGTGTTTGATCACCCTCCAGTCGCCCTAGTGTTCTACCCCTCATAATGTCATCAATATGCGTTCTTTGAGCCATTTTCCATACACGGTTATTATCAGCACATATGAAAATGTCTGCACACTTACTCACCTTATGGTAATACCCCAAGGTGATTTAAACCCACAAACCGCCCACCAGAGCGTTGTTTCACCATGTATCGGCATTATCCTTAATTTATTAGCATTATTTGAATTATCTTCACATTTGGATAATGCTATAGTTTCATGATCATGACCAATGAAAGTAATAATCTTCTTTATTATTTATTTTCAATTTTTTAAATATTTTTATAAATTCTGAGTATTTTGTTGATCTAAAATTTGATAATAAATGTGTAAATGATTAATTTTATCCCAGTTTAACAATCCAGAGGTTTAAATATAACAGTCACTCATTAATGTAGTCTTGCCACATCCACTAGTCCCTATGATGGCACACCAAATACAGTTTGGTAAAAGCTTACCATGTTCTTTTTTGATTTTATCGCCAGATTTCTTACTTTTGGATCTCAATCTACTATTTAATTAAATAATTTCTCATTTCTATTAAATGAGTTGATTGTTGCAGTATAAACACAGCTTTGTCTGTCACCTATTACAATTGAGTGTAACTTAGATGTTCTCAAAAAAATTATCAGTTATTTGTTCCTATACGAAATACTTATAAAAATGTCAGAGTAGCTGATTTTTATACAAGTTTCTTAACTCCAATAATAAATTACATTGTGATGGACCAACAATAGAAAATCCTTGTGGCCAATGATGATCACGAAATTACAAGCATTTATTCAATACAGAAACAATATTCACAATGTTGTTGTTGTGGTCGTCAGTCCTGAGGCTAGTTTGATGCAGCTCTCCACGCTACTCTGTCCTGTGCAAGCTTCTTCATCTCCCAGTACATACTGCAGCCTACATCCTTCTGAATCTGGTTAGTGTGTTCATCTCTTGGTCTCCCTCTACGATTTTTACCCTCCACGCTGCCCTCCAATACTAAATTGGTGATCCCTTGATGCCTCAGAACAACTCCTACCAACCGATCCCTTCTTCTAGCCAAGTTGTGCCACAAGATCCTCTTCTCTCCAATCCTATTCAGTACCTCAACATTAGTTATGTGATCTTCCCATCTAATCTTCAGCATTCTTCTGTAGCACCACATTTGAAAGCTTCCATTCTCTTTTTGTACAAATTAGTTATTGTCCATGTTTCAGTTCCATACAAGGCTACACTCCATACATATACTTTCAGAAACGACTTCCTGACACTTAAATCTATACTCGATTTCTCTTCTTCAGAAACGCTTTCCTTGCCATTGCCAATCTACGTTTTATATCCTCTCTACTTCGACCATCTTCAGTTATTTTGCTCCCCAAATAGCAAAATTCCTTTACTACTTTAAGTGTCTCATTCCCTAATCTAATTCCCTCAGCATCACCCGACTTAATTCGGCTACATTCCATTATCCACGTTTTGCTTTTGTTGATGTTCATCTTATATCCCCCTTTTAAGACACTGTCCATTCTGTTCAACTGTTCTTCCAAGTCCTTTACTGATTGCTCAATATACAGATTGAACAACATCGGGGAGAGGCTACAACCCTGTCTCACTCCCTTCCCAACCACTGCTTCCCTTTCATGCCCCTCGACTCTTATAACTGCCATCTGGTTTCTGTACAAATTGTAAATAGCCTTTCGCTCCCTGTATTTTACTCCTGCCACCTTCAGAATTTGAAAGAGACTATTCCAGTCAACATTGTCAAAAGCTTTCTCTAAGTCTACAAATGCTAGATACGTAGGTTTGGCTTTTCTTAATCTAGCTTCTAAAATAAGTCATAGGGTCAGTATTGCCTCACGTGTTCCCATATTTCTACGGAATCCAAACTGATCTTCCCCAAGGTCAGCTTCTTATACCAGTTTTTCCATTCGTCTGTAGAGAATTCGCGTTAGTATTTTGCAGCTGTGACATATTAAACTGAGGGTATTTCGCCTGTCTCATTCATCTTGCTCACCAGATGGTAGACTTTTGTCAGGATTGGCTCTCCCAAGGCTGTCAGTAGTTCTAATGGAATGTTGTATACTCCTGGGGACTTGTTTTGTATCAGGTCTTTCAGTGCCCTGTCAAACTCTTCACGCAGTATCATATCTCATATTTCATCTTCATCTACATCCTCTCCCATTTCCATAATATTGTCCTCAAGTACATCGCCCTTGTATAGACCCTCTATATACTCCTTCTATCTTTCTGCTTTCCCTTCTTTGCTTAGAACTGGGTTTCCATCTGAGCCCTTGATATTCATACAAGTGGTTCTCTTTTCTCCAAAGGTCTCTTTAATTTTCCTGTAGGCAGTATCTACCTTACCTCTAGTGAGATAAGCCTCTAAATCCTTACATTTGTCCTCTAGCCATGCCTGCTTAGCCATATTGCACTTCCTGTCGATCTCCTTTTTGAGTAGTTTGTATTCCTTTTTGCCTGTTCCATTTACTGCATTTTCACATTTTCTCCTTTCATCAATTAAATTCAATATTTCTTCTGTCACCCAAGGCTTTCTATTAGCCCTCGTCTTTTTACTTACTTGATCCTCTGCTGCTTTCACTACTTCATCTCTCAAAGCTACCATTTCTTCTTGTACTGTATTTCTTTCCCCTATTCTTGTCAATTGTTCTCTTATGCTCTCTCTGAAACTCTGTACAACCTCTGGTTTAGTCAGTTTATCCAGGTCCCATCTCCTTAAATTCCCACCTTTTTGCAGTTTCTTCAGTTTTCATCTACAGTTCATAACCACTAGATTGTGGTCAGAGTCCACATCTGCCTCTGGAAATGTCTTACAATTTAAAAACTGGTTCCTAAATCTCTGTCTTCCCATTATATAATCTATCTGAAACCTGTCAGTATCCCCAGGCTTCTTCCATGTATACAACCTTCTTTTATGATTCTTGAAACAAGTGTTAGCTATGATTAAGTTGTGCTCTGTGCAGAATTCCACCAGGCGGCTTACTCTTTCATTTCTTACCCAAATCGATATTCACCTACTGCGTTTCCTTCTCTCCCTTTTCCTACAACCGAATTCCAGTAACCCATGACTATTAACTTTTCGTCTCCCTTCACTATCCGAATACTTTCTTTTATTTCATCATACATTTCATCAATTTCTTCGTCATCTGCAGAGCTAGTTGGCATATAGACTTGTACTACTGTCGTTGGTGTGGGCTTCGTGTCTATCTTGGCCACAATAATGCATTCACTATGCTGTTTGTAGTAGCTTACCCGCATTCCTATTGTTTTAATTCATTATTAAACCAACTCCTGCATTACCCCTATTTGATTTTGTATTTATAACCCTGTATTCACCTGACCAGAAGTCTTGTTCCTCCTGCCACCGAACTTCACTAATTCCCACTATATATAACTTTAATCTATCCATTTCACTTTTTAAATTTTCTAACATACCTGCCTGATCAAGAGATCTGACATTCCACGCTCCGATCCGTAGAACGCTTGTTTTCTTTCTCCTGAAAATGATGTCCTCCTGAGTAGTCTCCACTTGGAGATCCGAATGGGGGACTATTTTACCTCCGGAATATTTTAACCAAGAAGTTGCCATCATCATTTATCCAAACAGTAATCCTGTAAGCCTTCTGGAAAAATTTCGGCCATAGTTTCCCTCGCTTTCAGCCGTTCACAGTACCAGCACAGCAAGGCCATTTTGGTTAGTGTTACAAGGCCAGATCAGTCAATCATCCAGACTGTTGCCCCTGCAACTACTGAAAAGGCTGCTGCCCCTCTTCAGGAACCATACGTTTGTCTGACCTCTCAACACATACCCCTCTGTTGTGGTTGCACCTACGGTATGGCTATCTGTATCACTGAGGCATGCAAGCCTCCCCACCAATAGCAAGGTCTATGGTTCATGGGGGGGGGGGGATATTCACAATAAAGTGAATTAAATTTTAAATACCGTAACAATTGAGTTTGACATGAATTTACAAGGATAAAAAGATAGTACTGGAGAAGTTTCATGCTTTAATTATGAAACTGTTGAAGCTAAAAAACCATTGATAGAATGTTCATAAAATTATTCCACTCAGATTAATCAATCCAAATTTGAATGTGACTGATGAAATGTTTGTGAACCACATTGATCATTTTCATCAAGAAACTAGTAATAAAGCTTCGTTCAAGTCGAATGCCAAATTTGGTGGGCCAATAATTTATGAACCAAATTATACCAAATATATTACAAATTATTGATACTTTACGGGATTTAGAAATTACTACAACTGATGAAAATTATAATTTAATTGATTTCAATGGCACTGCTGTAACAACACCTGCTGTAGACCTACCCAACAAGGAAAAAGGGACTATTATAAATATTGTAGTTGGCTGGATTCATTCCAGTCAGGCTCAGGTTTATGTGAGTTTCAGTTTTATTGGAAATGATAGTAATGATTATGCAACATATGATAGAAAATTCAATGAAAAGTTAATCAATAATTATGTAATGATGCTGCTTGAGGATATCACTATAAAAAAGGAATAAAGTATTTCATCTAGAATGGAACATCATTTTATTTCCCCTGATCTGATTAACCTCCTTTCTAGCCAATGAATTAACAATGGAAAGCCATAATCTTAATAATGTGACAATAAAAAGTGAGAAAAATGAAGTACTTTATTGTTTCGAACTATTAGGCACAATTATTTGGGAAGGAGCTTTAACTGTAACTTTTACTTAGAATTCTAATGCAAACGACTCCATTTTTCCCTGGGCAGACCATAATGAAGCTGGTCTTGAAGAAGTAACAACACTTCCTACAGAAAGAATAATAACTGTATAGTCGATGAAAATCCATGTTTATATGCTCAAATATGAACCACAAATATAAGCTCACTAGAGCTAGAGCAATAAAGATAAAAAATCAGATTCTGATACCTTTCTTCGAATCACAAATCATAAAAAGTGCCAGATGAAGAGGAAAGAGAAATTTTGATTTAGATACTGTCAATTACTATAATTTTGTTGAATTTGATATGCCTTACATAATTTTTCTTGTTCTCCTACCAAATGGAAAAAATATCTTAATTCTTTATTCTTCATTCGATTATGTTAATTACAGAATATGTATATAAAAAATGGAAGAAATGAAGTTTTTCCTCTAGAATCATGGTATCTAGATCCTTCAAACAATTATCTGAAGGCATATGACACTTTCTGGGATTTTAAACGAGTAATGTAATACAATGGCGCTGTTTATGCAAAACTGTACAGTGTCATAATAAATTATGCAATTTATGCTGTAAATGTATCTAGGAGAATAAATGTGTTAGCTAGGCAAAAACCTACTTTAAAATTGTGTGCTGCTTTTAATTAGAAAATTTCTAGTGATACTTTAGCTTATATAACTTTTGGAAAGGCTTTATCTTATGATTCTCAACACAGACTTCTAACTGAAAACTTTTCGGTAAAGTTGTATTATAACAATTTAAAAAATAAAAATTATAATAAGGTTTAAATAAAAAATAATTATGAATGAAAATGTAAAATAATTAATTTAATATTTTTTCATTTAATTTTTAATCTTTTAATTCCTTAATTTATAAGTTTTTAATTCTGTAATTTTTTATATATTTTCCTTCTTATTTGGAAATTCTTAATTTTAATAACTTTGGTGGTAATATGATTGGGAAGCTCTTTGGACAGATAAATAGTATGTTTCTGTTTCAATCACGTCATAATATAATTATGTATGTATGGATTATGAAACAGGTATTCAAAGAAGCATAAGAAAAAGATGGAAAACGTAGGTGGTAAGAAAATGTAATCAGTTTTGGATTTAACAGAAATCGCATGCCAACTTTCGAAACAATAGCATTAACAGAACAATATGGAACAGTGGACAAAAAGTTTGTTTACATGGGTACTGGTTGTCTTTATTATTAATTTTGTCTGTAAACATGACCACTATGTTCAACATATACTGGAAGGAAGAATTGTTGTGAGATTTTTACTGTTTTTTACATAGTGTATACTTCACACTGTGTGACTTCATTATATTGTTAATTAGAAAGCTAATAGTACAACTGCAGGATAATCTGGTCCATATTTCTTAATATTAATTTCTCAAGACCTGTTTGTGCATTACAAACGAAGGATCTCGGTCTTGCAGCTGAAATAACAGACTGTGAAATGCAGTTGATTTCGGTCTTTAGCTTTCAACGGCCTCCTTCCTTTTTTGATAAGTGATTATTCTAGGAAGTAATTTCAGTGACTGCTGATGTCTTTCAGATCTATCCAAGCAGATGTCTGAAGGGAGATATATCTCCATAAACTTGTAGTGTAATTACCTCCATGATTACAGCAGCGGTTTTAACCATTCATATGCATTTGTATTGTTGGTCTTTGCTTCTGACTTCATACCACATGTCAGATAAGATGCTACAGCCACTGTTTCGAAAGCATATCAGGGTTTTCTTATCCTGATTTATTTTCCCAACAAAAAACAAATCTTTATAGATCTTTTAGAACAGCTGTGTTTGTAATGCCTTCGAGTGTGAACTACCATTCATCTTCGTTTTCTTCGAAATGCCCAAAAATCAAATTCACTCAGACGATATCTCATGTTTTGTTCGACTAACACTACTGTGAATTGCAACATCAAATTCGGAAAACCTTTTCGCCCAGTTGCCAATGTATCTATATTCAACAACAAAAAGATTTTAAATGTGCCCTACTCGACATTTTAGTTGAGTTCCACAGACATGATTCAATTTTATCACCATTTCCATTGCTGATTCTGAAAATATCTTTGCAACGAAACTTACAAAACAATTTTAATCGGTTCCTCCGCTTTGTTCCAGCGTAGTGATCCTTCTAATTTGTTTTTCCATTTTTCGTGAACAACAACAGCTGTACAGCTTACCATAACAATACGTTTACCTTTCTTTACCGTCTTTCTTCCTCTTAATAAACGTTTATACGTCTTTTTTCTTCACTGTGTCGGATCATAACACGTTCACCACAAATAAAACATTCAGATGTCATATTAACCTCCACTGACGACTGATGCTTCCCCGACTGCCAGATTTAGCAGTGGCCAATAAAAGACCCCGTTGAAAGCACGCGTTTTCGACAGTGAATTGTTGCAGTGCTAAATAAATGAAGCAACAAGAGCGAATATTGGAAAAACCATAGGTTGTACGTAAAAAAGTGGCGATCATTAACCAAGCGATTTCGATAAAACTGATAAATGGCGATATTTATTAAGCATCTAGGTTTTTCGTCACTTCCTCTGACTTTCTAAAAACACATTTTAATGCACCACAACCTTTCTCCTACAAAAATTTTTCATCAAATTGGTCAGTTCTCAAATATTGCTCACTGTATGATGTGGAAAGTAGTGTTTATTGAAAATTGAAGAACTAGTGTTTCCTATGCAGCGTGGAAGACGTGGAAGTCACAGTGTTTCGTGAAAGCTGATTACAGGTAAGTTCACAATCAAACTAAGTTGCATATTTGAAGTAATGATGAAAAAATTTAATTAATCCTGTCCTCTTACAATAATTCAGTTGATTGCTAAGGTTGGCAGGCAGGTCAGACGGAACACAACCGACATGGCGACTTCCGACTTCTGCCGACAAGAACCAATCTGAAAAGGGAGAGGAAACGCCAGGAAAATCTTTACGAGCCATGTTTGCTATTAGTGGGTTATTTGTCGGCAAAGGATGGTAAACGTCGTGCAGCAGCCACCCATTGCCAACTTTAGTGATGTAACATGCATAATTTAATTTCATCTTCATTACTATTAAAAAGTTACACATTTGAACACAAACGTTCCTCTTCTGCACTTTCTGCCATCCACATTTGGATTTTCAGTGGTTTCCCAGTGCATTACAGGAGAATGGAGAATTTGTTCCTTGGAAAGGTCATGTTGTTTCCTTCCTCTCCAATAATAAGAGCCAGAAGAGCTCCGTTTCTGATGTCCTTAGCTATCGACGAGACATAAAACACTACACTTACCTTCTTACTTCCATAGCAGGCAGTTGATGAGCCTACGGAGTGGAAACTATGAAAGTGTTGTCAGCACTGAGCAAAATGGAAATTCATTTCCATGTACTTCTCCTCTCTTCGTGACGGTCATTGACGTGCTTCGAGCGCTTATTAAGTCCTTATTGTTTGAAATTCTACCCTTTGTTAGAAAGACGTTAGATTACCGACTTGTAAGAGCAAATGTTCACAGCCATCTCTAAACAATCGTTTACAGTCATACAAAAACACATCTCCAAGGAGATGCTATCGACAAAAGAACTTTACTGACTTATTTCTGCTTGTACATTTACATCTACGAGATCTACACCGATGATCCGCAATCCACCTCAAGGCGCGTTGCGGAAAGTACCCAGGACCACTACTAGTCGCATCCTTACCTGTTCTACTCGCTAATAGAACGAGGGATGGACAATTGTCTTACACCTACGTATGAGCCCTAATTTCTCGTATCCTACCTTCGTGGTTCTTACTTGCAGTGTATGTTCGAGGCAAAAGAATCGTCCCACAGTCAGCTTCTAATGCCGGTTCTCTAAATTTTCTCGAGAGTGTTCCTCGAATAGAACGTCGCCTTCCTCCAGGGATTCTCATTTCAGTTCCCGAAGTATTTGTATAACTCTTGGGTGTTGTTCGAACCTACCAGTAACAAATCTAGCAGCCCGCCTTTGAATTGCTTACACGTCTTACTTTAATCTGACCTGGTACGGATCCCAAACACTCGAGCACTACTCAAGAACAGGTGGAACTAGCGTCCTGCACGCGATTTCCTTTTTAGATGAACCACACTTTCCCAGAATTCTCTCCATGAACGGATGTCAACCATTCGCGTTTCCTACAACAAATTTCACGTAATCTTTCTAGTTTATATCGCTTTGCAACGTTACGCCCAGATATTTAAACGACGTGTCTGTGTGAAACAGGACACTGCTGATGCTGTATCTGAAATTATGGGTTTGTTTTTCCTGCTGATCAGCATTGACTTACATTTTGTTACATGTAGAGCTAGCTGTCATTCATCACACCAACTAGAAATTTTGTCTAAGTCATCTTGTATCCTCATGCAGTCACTCAAGTTTGACACCTTACCGTAAACACAGCTTCATCAGCAAACAACCGCAGACTGCTGCCCACCCCATCCGCCAATCATTCATGTACATAAAGAATGATAGCAGTCCTATCGTATTTACATGAACACTCCTGACGATACCCTTCTCTCTGATGATTACTCGCCTACGAGGGCAACATACTGGATTCTGTAATCTAAACTGTGTTCGAGCCACTCACGTATCTGTAAACCTATTCCGTATGCGTGTACCGTCTTTAACAGCCTGCAATGGACCACTGTATCAAATGCCTTCCTGAAATATAGAAATATGGAACCTGTCTGTTGCCCTTCATCCATAGTTCGCAGTATATCGTGTGAGAAAAGGATAAGCTGAGTTTCGCACAAGCGATGCTTTCTAAAACCATGCTGATTCGTGGACGTAAGATTCTCGGTCTCAAGGAATTGTTATAGACGAACTGAGAATTTGTTATAAGATTCTGCAGCAAACCGATGTTAGGGATACTGGTCCGTAATTTTGGAGGTCCGTTCCTTTAGCCTTTTTATACACAGGAGTCACTGGTTTTTTTCCGGTCGTTTGGGACTTTGCGCTGGACTAGAGATACACGATAAATGCAAGCTAAGTAAGTACTCTTTCGAAAACCAAATTAGGTTCCCATCCGGATCTGGTGACTCACTTGTGTGCAACTCCTTCATTTGTTACGGTACCTCAGGGATGCTATTTACTGCGTCATCCATACGCGAGTTTGTTCGATGGTTCAATGCCGGTATATTTGTACGAGCCTCCTGTGTGAATGGTTTCTTGAACGAGAAATTTAAAACTTTGCCTTTCGTTTGGCTGTCTTCAGCTGCCACACCAGACTGCTTGATGAAAAATGTTATAATCTATTAGCTAAATGCAAACAATAACTTAAATTTTATATATAAGTACACAATACTGCTTTATGTTCTATTACAATAAACTCCTCTTTATTACGATTTTCGTCTATTGAAACCCGCCCCCGAAATCAAGCCCTAGTTACGACTTCGAAGAGGTATGTCTCACAGTAGCTTAGATGAAAAGGTGTCCACGCACTTTACAGGCCATATTTACTGGACATTTTTGCTTCGAATGACAATTTCTGTAATATTCCCGAATTTAGTCCATTTCTCCTATGATACCTTGTATAGGAACATATATGGTTTACCATCTTTCAAACGAAAACGTTGATTATACCAACAGATACTTATCAGAAGAAGCAGCGCTGCGAAGAATGCCAAAACGTCGATTGTGATAGTGGTTTGGTGTTTTTTTTGTGATAGACAGACTGAGCGTGGTTAAGTATAAGCCGCTGTAATGTACATATTAAAACGGAAAATAATAATCTGAATTGTCAGCATGTTTACATATTTTGTATTTTTCATGAGAAGTATTACCGTGATTGTGAAATTAACTGACCCCATGTCATAGCGTGAAATCGCTCTTACGGTTGATAGAACATCCAAATAACAAAGCTAACATAAACCTTTTGTGAGACTCTAATTTTCTTCAATGAAATTTGTATAGGAATCTGAATTTGTTTTTCCGTCAGTTCTGTGTAGGCTAGAGTAAAACTAATGGTGGAGAACAATGACGCATTTCTGTAGCCTTCTTTCGGCATCTAATGAAATTACGGCATGTGACACAGCTGCAAGTGTTCGTGCAGGCTCGCCCCCTCCCGTTTAACTCTCATGTATTATCACTGGGTGTTTCTCGGTCCTTAATTACATTTCTGCAGCCATTACATTCCACAAATATTTGAAACGGTGGTCCGGGTACCGCTAATATGCTTTGAAAGGTCTGTGCTGAACAGCTGGCATACCGTCAGCCTACCTCACCAACCCTCGTGTGAAGTGGATCTCAAGATTCAAGATCGAATTTCCAATTAGGTACAGGTCGCAGAGAAAGATAGGCTATAGTCAATCCCCTAAAAGACCATCATACTTAAAATAAATATTTTTGTGTCTGTAAAAATAATTTTGACTAGAAATAAATAGATTTCAATGAAATTTAGTTAAAATTAACTAGACAAGAAGTGGCAAATAGGTAGTTTCGTTAGTTTTATACAAGGTGAGTCACTAACTGTTGCCACCTGGAATAATTCCCAATGTATGATAGCAACTGAAACGTTTGTGGGACAAATGTTGCACGTGTCGTTGGTTTTTTAGTCCTAGGTGGAGTCGCGTCAGAGATATGAAGGCCAACTTTGTTTTTTTTTTTTTAAATGGGATGCTATTACTTATTTTCTGATAGCGGCTATCGAGACGAATCCACTGATGTGTATCAGCGAGGTGTTTGAAGGTCACAAAAAGGTGGCATGAACGTCGATTTACAGAAGGAGTTCGAAGTGATGACTGTTGGTATCAATGCAGTGCTGCAATCTTCTTATCATGGACTAAGTGGTATTCCTTATCACTTCAGCACTTATCGAAGCACATGCTCTGACATTATCCCTCGTAAATCGTGCAAATAGTAAATATTCACCGAATACGACGTATCCATCTAACGTGCCGTAGACATGTAAACACCATTCGACGGTTTCGCAATACAACACCAATAGGAACGGTAAGACTAGTATCGAAGAATCAAGCGAATGTGAATGATGTATTCCTTCGAAGAATAAGTCGATATGCTTCTCATTTACGGAGAATGCAAACGAAAGTCAGTGAAAGCTAGACACTTTTATGCTAAAAGATATCCTCAAGATATTCACCCTACGCGTCTTACATTTAAATGTGTGTATAATAAATTGAGAACAACTGGATCTTTAACACATCGGAAACATATCCGGCAAAGGAAAGTTACTAATGAGGAAACGGAAATTGATACTCTTGCTATTGTGATTCGAGATCCACGTACTAATTCGCGCAAAATCGCACGGGAATCTGGCATGAGCCAGAGTAGTGTTGTTCGTGTTCTGCATCGCCATAAATATCATCCATACCATATCAGTCTCCACCAAGAATGAACTGGTACGGATTGTATGCGTCACACTGAATTCTGCCGATTGGCTCAACTTCAGATTCAGAGGGATGACACATTTATTAATTTGGTTTTATTTATTGATGAGGCTACATACACGAACTATGGAAATGTTAATTTGCATAACATGCATTATTGGGCAACTGAAAACCCATGTTGGCTGTGGCAAGTTGCTCACCAAAAACCGTGGTCTGTGAATGTATGGTGTGGGATTCTGGCGGACAGAATTGTAGGCCCCTATTTCATCGAAGGAAATCTTAATGGTAGGAAGTACATCATATTCCTGCAAGAAAGATTAGGCCTGTTATTGGAAGAAATACCTTTAGGAACAAGGAATAGAATGTGGTATCAACACCATGGATGTCCGGCACATTTTTCGCTGATGGCTAGAAATGAGTTGCAGAGACAATTTCCGAATCATTGGTTTGGACACGGAGCAGATGTGTCATGGCCGGCTCGTTCGCCAGGCTTGACGCCTTTGGATTTTTCCTTGTGGGGATTCGTAAAAGATATTGTTTATAAAGACGTTCCAACTACACATGAAGATATGCGAGAGAGCATGTGCTTCGATAAGTTCCGATATGATAATGAATACCACTCAATCCATGACAAGAAGAGTGCCACACAGCATTGACACCAAGGGTCATCACTTCGAAAATATTCTGTAAATGGACGTTCACGCCACCTTTGTGACCCTCAAAAACCTTACTGTTACACATCATTGGGTTCATCTAGTCAGCTACTACCAGAAAATAAGTACCAAACTATAGCAACCCATTTAAGAAAACCTAGTTGACCTTCACATCTCTTAAACGACTCCACCTAGCAACAAAAAAACCAGCGTCATATTATGGCCCCCTTTTTCCCATGCAACTTTTTTCCCACAAACGTTTCAGCTCCTGTCTCACTTTCCTAGTTATTCTTGGTGGCAATAGCTAGTGATTCACCCTGTATTAAGAAATCAATGGTAAGCACGTTTAAACGCTCCACTACACAATTGTTTACCGTACTTCTTTATTGAGAACAATGGGAAACCGCCGACAACCCACAAAAGCATGCTCTGAACCATCATTCCGCCAGCCAGAGCGTTGTATGCAGGCAAGCCCGTTGCGCAAGTTGTAAGGTGTCAGGCAAATCCAACACCTTCCATGAAAACCCTGACATGATAAGCAAATCCTGTAGTATGTCACATAGCTCCGAATAAATCGTGACATTATATTAACCAAAGCAATACGAGGAACGAGTGAGCAAATGGAATACCACAGAGTAACACAAGAAGGCCTAAATGCATGTCATACCTTCCCACCGTGAGACAGACGCAGTTCCGAGGGGAGAAACGAGAACAGAAGCCGAGAGCAGAACCGTGTTAAGCTGGAAGGCCCTACAGTCAGAGACGGACACCCACGTCGCCAGCTAACAGCTAGAACCCCCCCCCCCAGCCCATGTTAAAAGATAGAGCCCTCCAGAAGAACAATACAGATCTTACGATAACACAAAAAGGGCTACCCCAGCCGCAAGTTTCAGCATGAGACTTTTCCGCGTCTCTGCTACGTCAGGACCACCCCCCAGCCCATGTTAATAGATATAGCCCTCCAGAAGAACAGTATAGATCTTACGATAACACTAAAAGGACCACACCAGTTGCAAGTTTGAGCGTGAGACTTTTTCGCGTCTCTGTTACGTTGCAAACTTTAAAAACATTGCCCCACCACGAAAAGTATAACGTTTCTCATTGGGTAGACAGAATTTTTGTAGGCGGAGCTTAAGGTTAACATTGAGACCCTGATTGGTCAGATGAAAACACAGCCAGATAGTTTTTTTTAAACCAACTTCGGTAAATTGTAGTAAGGAGAAGTTAGGAGAGAGTTGCTTCCGAGACGGCGAGGTGAGCGGATCTGTGCTGCCCGCCGCCCCCTGACGAATACCGACAAGGTAATGAACGCACGTGATGCCGCATAACAGCGCATAAAGCTTCACTCAGAACTGCTGAAGTCTCATCTGTTACACCCCCTTTTTGCGTAGTACTAGTGTCGATCGTCAATTAAAGCTCATGGTGTTCTCATTTGCCACTTAAAGTAAAAATCTGAAACGCGATGATTTTTTTGTTATATAGTTATTGAGAAGCCATATAAGCCACTGTAATTTACGACAATTTAGATAAGTAATTAAAGATAATTTAGGGTCACTGTAGACCATTTTGATAATTTTCTCTTTTGTGAAACTTAATTTAAACCTAGATTATAGATGTGAGATGGCATAGGTCATCCTTCAATCCATTGTAGAACTTGGAAACCCATTCAGGGAATATTCGTTCATATTTTTGTTGAACGCAGTAACTTTTTATCAACCTGCATTAAAACATTTCCTATTATCAATAGTGCAATTTATAAACAATGTTTTGTGAGTAGAATAAAATTTCAGTGGTAAACTTAACTGCTTCTTCGACGTTATTTTACCAGCTAACTAAAAATAGGAAAGACTTGAACCCCTCCCACTAAATTTAGTTAGTATTAAGATTCTTTTACAGGGAGTGCAGTGGAGCTGACGCTGAAATCATTAAGTATTTGGTTACATCATCGCTAGTCTCACTGAACTCTTCTGAACTCTACATGTCATGTGTGGTCTGGCGTCTCCTTACCAGCAACAGGTCCCAGGTTCAAACTAGTCAATTCCCTAAAAAACACGTTCAGAGCGTCGTTGCGCGAAAGTGGTAGGGAGACACGACATAGAACAAACAGACACTACGCAGAATGTTAGAAAGCGTGCATTTCGCTCAACATGTCCATGCCGCAACAGCTCAGTACTACATTACAGGGACTTACATAACACCGTATGTCTGGGAAAATAATCCGATTTGACTCATATGTCTGGTGGTTCCAAATCTTAGTCCACGATCGTCAACTTAAGCTGAGATAACGGTGATTACTTTGAAGGCCAATAGGTACTTGGTAACTCGTGATTCCTTTATTTTCTGAGACCATTCGCTGAACTTTTCAGACGCACGCTGTATCACAATTTTTACATATATTTAAAAATCTGTACATGCTAACAGGGAAACACAAATCGCAGAAGACAAACAACAATTAAAAACAATATGTATTCTACATATCTATACTTTTTTAATTCACTGTTACTAGACAGTCCCTATGATTTTGCACTTGGTACGTATTACGTTATATGTGGTCGTGTACGAAATTCAGCTAACATATTGAATTTTTTTAGACTTCAATAGAAATGTCTATTTGTCACCAATCTCGAGATAACTGATTTTATGTAGCGGACTCGTTTCCGATTATATGTACCACTGACAAAGCCAGAATCAAATATCCATCACATACCTCATATCTCATAAACGATTTGAGATACGGAAAAGAAGATTTTGGTAAATGATAGTATGCAAAGCGGAGAGTGTTTCACGATATAGCTAATACGCGAAACTAAATTATCACTTGTTTGTCCGCCCGTGGTAACTGAGTGGTCAGCGCGACAGAATGTCATGCCTAATAATCCGGTTTCGATTCCCAGATGGGTCGGATATTTTCTCCGCTAAGGGACTGGGTGTCATGTTGTCCTTATCATCATCATTTCATCCCCATCGACACGCCAGTCGCCGAAGTGGTCTGCCCGACGGGACGCCCTAGCCACACGGCATTTCCATCAACTGATTTATTCAACTAAGTACAAACTTTTTCGACGAAACAATGTAATTTTTAAGTGCCACCGGTAGATGATGAAACGAGATTTACTGTGGATTTCGGAACAACATAAGTGAAAAACATTGTAGGTTTAATTTTGTACTGAGGACATTTTTTTTTTTTTTTTTGTGAACTGTCAACCTTGCTTGTCCTCAGTTCCTGAATAAACTTAATAAACCACTGTTTCAGGATTCTGCCGCAATTGTGTATGCGAAACATGTTAGTGAGGTGACACAGTGTAAATTCTGTTGTCTTTTGGCAAAAGGAGCAAATTTTAACAAGGCAACAAGAGAAATGTAGGTTTTACTCGGTATACGCCACTCACTACGCTTCTCTGAAAGTGACAATTGGTTAACAGTTCTGTCTGCTTTTGATGCATATTCGGCTGTTACTAACCAAAGCAGAGGGAACAGTCAGCACGCAAGTGTAGGCGTAGAGGAGCTCAGTTTAATATTTACGAAAAAATATGAGCGTAGTCTTAAGTTCAGAACGGCACTTTGAAACACCCGCGTTTTTCGTTCTTTATTGGGTTTTGTGTGATTTACCGAAGCCGCCAAAATTAATTATTATGATTATATGACCGTGTGCTTAGTGGATGAAAGGCTATCGGCTTTTCTGCTGTGGTTTCGGGCGTATTTCAACCGAGTGCGGCTGTTCTGAGACTGAATAGTGGAATGGTTGAAAGTTTGTGTACTATTATAGACCATGAAGGTTCCGATGTACAAATTGATTTGTATTTTCTACGAACACACAAATTCTGAGGGAGTTGCTACCTTCGCCTTACACGTCTAATTACGGTTAAGTCTTTCACTGATTGCTGATTTTAGGTACTTCGTCACACGCAATGATGATGGTTAACATTCACAACAATCCTCACTGCAATCCATGGTTATTGCTGGCCGACGCGGTTGACGCGAAACGCGTAATTCGGCACTTGTCACTTTTGGTTTTGTATCACTCACGAATCGGTATCGATGAGGGTCAACCCCACGACGATCAGGGGGACGCGCTCACTCGTCATACTCCGGTGAATTTACCGTTTACTACTCACTCGACCACCATTCTTGTCTGTCTCTCTAGTACTACTGCTCACTCGACACTCACCAGTACCACTTCTCACTCGACACTCCTCACACTGCCTCCTGCAGCGCTCGACAATCGACTCCTGTCTGCTATCGATCTGGATGTCGGATACTAGCATTTATGTTCGTGGGATCATGGATCCCTTACAACTTACCCCCTAGTGCAGGATACAATGCATTCATTGACCGTCCACAATCCCGACCACTCCCGCCCTCCCCACGTCTGTGCAGCCGAATGCGCGTCTACCGCCGATGTTCTGCGTGCTCTCAAACAGCACTTAATTGCCTACCCGCTAGATATCGGTACTGGAGCACAAGTTGTTCATTTACTCAGGAACCAAACAAAATTGTTATTTTACAACTCCCGAGAGCTGCGACGCGCAGTTTCAGAGCCCTTGCATTACCACCTGAAAGTGTCACTCGTGGTCCGTGTGCGCTTTGTGATCACCGAAAAGGCCGTTAGCCTGGAGACTGACAGGTTTTCACAGCAAAGTGATTTGACAAGAGTATGTTTTCTCCATCGCCGTATCAGTACTGTTCGACTTTGCAGTATGGCTCCAGGAGGATATTACAGAACCAATTACGTTGCTTTATACGCCTGTCAGAGCGTTCGCAGAGCGGCGGCAGAAGTAAAATTCGTTTAAGCAGGACAGACGCGTTGTTACTAGCGTCAGAGGCGCCGCGTGGCAGCCGCGGACATTAAAAGCTGTAATGGCCTTGTCCACAATGTTTTAACGATTTGCATTCGGTAAATTATTCAGTCGGCTAAAAGGGCCGTTTTGCACAGGCTGTTAACCCGGCGAACATTAGCACTTACGCCGCTGCGCTGTGCTGTGCGTGCCGGCTCGACGACAGAAATACGGCAGCGCCGCGGCCGTTGCATGCTAAGCGCGTCGCCCCGGACCGTTACGCGAAAAGAAATCACTGCACCCAGACGTCGTTTCTGCTGTAACGGACACGTAAGCTGGCTTAAAGAGACTTCGCAATTCCGTGGTACGTAATCTGCTTACGAGGAAAGGGGCGAGCAGCCACTGTTCAAAAATCCGTGTAAATTATTGCAGTAATATATACAAATCTGAAATGAAAAAAATTTAAATGTTTCAGATAAGGTAATGATTCATCGCACAGTTGTCACTTTTCTCCGTTGTAGTGTCCACGTTATCTTTTAATCTCATAATTTCTTTCCAGTGCAATAGTGCATTACTGAAAAAATAGTTCAAATGGCTCTGAGCACTATGGGACTTAACATCTGAGGTCATCACTCCCCTAGAACTTAGAACTACTTAAACCTAACTAACCTAAGGACATCACACACCTCCATGTCCGAGGCAGGATTCGAACCTGCGACGGTAGCAGTCGTGCGATTCCGGACTGAAGTGCCTAGAGTCGCTCGGCCACCGCGGCCGACAGTGCATTACTCCATCTTCTTCTTGTCTGTGCTCTCCATATCAACTACACCATCATAATCGAGAACCAGCTTTAATTATTTTAATCGCTGTCTGCCCCTACAATCTGATCTTTCGAGGCCTTTCCGTCTTCAGAAAATTCATCTGGTAAGGATTCGACAGACACTGCTGCACAAAAAAAGAAAAAAAAATGGCAGCATCGTCAAGGACAGTATTCAGTGCACCAGGGCCTACTGCGGGATCGTGGAGTTAGTGGTTTCGAAATTATGGCAAGCCATCTGGCCTGTCTCGTTACATAATTATTCATTTTCGTAATGACATCGAAGAAAAGGAGAGTACATAGGTGCTAAAATGAGATCAGTTAAACGAAAGCTCTATTTGCATTTGAGTTGTTGCTCAGAGTGATTTTCGTCTTCTAATTAACTTCTTCTTCTGAAACTGGGAGCAGCCATGAGCTTCATGTCGGCGCTCAGGATATGCTGATTGTACGGGTTAGGATGGTTTTTGTTGGGTTGGCAGAAGAGCCAACACCGTGTTACTAGAGGAGGTCGAAATGCACGCGTTTTAGCTCACGCAGGCTGGCGTGAGGAGGAAAGGACTCTACTGACGTGAGGTCTGGAACATGACAAGGAATTAGAATTCAAAAAGCGGACGTAATTACTTTGATACTAACTTTAATACATTAATGATGAACGTCGCTCTTGACGGTACATGATTCACAATATTATCTGTTCAGAATAGTAACTGAATATGGCGCCTTGCTAGGTCGTAGCAAATGACGTAGCTGAAGGCTATGCTAAACTGTCGTCTCTGCAAATGAGAGCGTATGTAGAAAGTGAACCATCGCTAGCAAAGTCGGCTGTACAACTGGGGCGAATGCTAGTGAGTCTCTCTAGACTAGACCTGCCGCGTGGCGGCGCTCGGTCTGCAATCACTGATAATGGCGACACGCGTGTCCGACGTATACTAACGGACCGCGGCCGATTTAAAGGCTACCACCTAGCAAGTGTGGTGTCTGGCGATGACACCACAGTTCTGAGTAGGCAAACCCCAAGAAAGTCCCTCTGGGAATTGTAGCCCGGAGAACAGGGCAGTGACTGCTTTCGACCTGGGGGTGTGCACTGTAACTTGTGACCCCGAAACCACTTTCGTTCTGGGAAGTGAAACGGCGGTACGTCTGATGTAAGACATCTGCAGTGTATGTATGTCAAACTATTGTCAGAACTCTTCTGCAGATGGCCAACGCAAAGTACAAGTTTCGCAAGAGCTGGGACTGTGAGGAACTAGCCTCTCGTTCAGCCCTTCCGCTTTCTCGCAGGCTGTGTAGCGAGGCTAGTTAACTTTAACAGAAGGCACGAATTGGTCAGTTTCTCTGTGATGTCAGGTGGACGTAGGAGATTTGTTTAATATACGAGGGTGCTTCGCAACCTTTGGTGGGAAGTAACACAGGGGCAGTTTTAGAACATACTAGAAAGAACTACTGACAGTGGGGTGTCAGACCGATCACACATTTGCGAGGAGCGATACAAAACAGTTCGTACATGACTTCGTCATGTGCAGCGCTGGATGTACGACGAACAGCACATTATACTAGCAAATCATCGCAAGTGCTGTACGGGTTCACACCCAATTACCTCGACACAATCTAGTTATGCCGCGTTATTTTAGGAGAGGAAGGCGTTCGCGCCTTTCAGTGTATAAAGCTACTGATAATATGTCTATTACTACGAAGAGCGGAGGAGGTGCGTAAGTTATTCTTCATGGTCCTTCAGTGTTTTGTGGATGTGTACTGAATTTTACACTTACTAATGCGGATGATAGTGCACATGGTAATGGTTGGGTTACTGTGGCTCTAGTTCGTGGTGGCAAAGTGGAGACTGTATCAGGGCTGGAGACTTTTAACAGCCGAGAAGTTATTGCTTACCGTACATTTCAGATATGTGAAGTGTATAACCAGCGATCGTGGTTCATCTTACTACATGTCTACAATGCCGTTGATTTACATGGCAGCAAATGTAATGGTGAGCGTGATTGCTGCATCGGCATAATAGGGAAGCTTACTTATTAGAATCATGTCAGCAGTTTGGATGCGATTTTTCAGGCGTGCATAGTAATATCCATGGCTCTCTTTTATAACTTCTTCCAGCAGACGGTCAGCCAGAGAATATCGTGTATGTGGGACAAACATTTGGCATAGTTCAGGGACAAATGAGCATCTGAATTCCAACTCCCCCCATAACTTTGCCATTTAGTAGCCTCTGAAAAGATTTTTATGTTCATTATTGTAAAGTAACACTTCTAAAATGCTGTACATTTGATTGATTGTCGTTATGCAGATTTTCTCTCTGTGATAAACCGACAAGTAAATTGCTTTTGATTCTTATGGCTCACTCCCTCATCATTGCAATAAACTAAATAATAAAGCAGTATTCTGTTTTCAGTCCATTGTGCAAATATTCAACATCATTGGACCTTGAGGTTGTGTCTCGAGTATGACTAGGTCTGATTCAGTTAACAACACCAACTCACAGAAGTGGGGTTTCGCATTTCATTTGCCACAGTCGTCGGCGATGAGAGGGCGCTCACGTGGCTTGTTCGTGCGCCCTTTGTTTTTACTCTGCAGGCAGTAGCTGAGTTTAGGGGCGAGAAGTGTTTGCAACATTCATTATAGGATACAACCATGTGCCGTCAACGAGTGCGTACTTCTGTTGAATAACATCAACCATTCGAATGGGGTCGCACTTTGGTCCTGCAGGAAGCTGGATGGATGTATCGACTGATCGCTGCCCATCCCGACACCGCCAAGTGCGACTACTTTGTTGACGTGAAAGAGCTGACAGGAGATTGGAATGCCGCTCTGCAGTCTTCAGTGATGAGAGTAGGTTCTGTCTGTACGCGAGTGGTGGACTCACATGTGTACGGCGTAGTCCTGGTGAGCTGCCTATTCCAGAATGCATTCGCCCACAGCCCACAAGTACCAGCCAGGGCCTCGTGGTGCAGGGAGGCGTTACACCTCTAGATGACATATGGTGTTTCTGCAGCGTAAAGTAAGCACTGCTCGCTACTTTGAACCAGATTGTTATACTCGTGCTACTTGTCGCAAACGCTGATCCCGTAAGCGTTAGAAATTATTACGGAGGTGCAACTTGGAGCTGGCAGCCAGGACCTGCCGGAGCCTTGTAGCACCGTTTGAACAAACATGTCCAAGCTGCCGATATCCCGGCGCCGAGCGACAAACAGAAATTGTAGTGACTATAGCCATGCCAAAGACACATAGATGTCAAAGGAGATGTTCTAGAGTGCTTTCTAATATGATATGGTCCGAGAAAGCGACCTTCGTGAACAGTACAAATACGGGTCCGTCTGAAACCTAAAAGAGAACAGGTCTGCAATCGTAAAGAGACACTACCTCTGTGTCGCTCGCCACCCGGTCTCAGACAGTCGTTAGCCTCGATATGCCGCCGCCACTATTCTGAGGAATAATTAGCCGACTTTATCGGCCGCTACCAATAAGACTGATTCTGAGGAATAATTAGCCGACTTTATCGGCACAAGATCACCATAGTACAAAGAATTAGGAGGTCTTAGTGTTGGAGTAATGCCTGGAGTAGAGCTCCATTATCATGAATCCATTCTTTCATTTCCATCCTGCTTCCTTCAGTTCCGTGCTTTGAAATACTTTTACCATGTAGAAGAGCCGCTATCGTAGTACTAGAAGGAGCCCACACTAACTTCTCTCATCGATTGTGTCTGCTGAGGTAAGATCCCCTGTCTTCTATAAGGTAACCTTCTATCTCCGTCACAGAACACTACATTCTGCCGTTTCTGTGACGGGAAGTTATATGCATGTCCACATACGGCTTCTGGGACACAACATAGTCTTCGTGGTGTACATGACTTGTCGTGTTTAGCAAGATCACGAGATTTCTAGCGAAATGAACATATATGGGATATGATGAACACGGAACTTACATGTTCTCCAAAGAATGCAACAACTGTTACCACTTTGCATCAAAGGGTGCAATATGCTTGGGGGCAAGCTATTGCAGGAAATCATTCGGCAACTTTACTATCGTTTGTATGCGAGAGTATACGCCTGCTTCGCCACTAGTGGTTGGTATACTATGTATTAATGCGTAGGTTTGGGCACCCTTAACTGTGACAAGTGTGTTTCGTTTGCTCTGTGTCCTACAGTGATGAACTACGTTGATATCCCTTTTCAGGTAAATGACCTTGTCCTTGAAGGTGTTGGACGTTCCGGCAGTGAATTTCTGCAGCACGAAATCCCAGTGTTTACAGTTTCTTCTTCTTGTTGTTGTTCTTCTTCTTCTATGTCTTCTTTTTCGATCTGCCATCGATCAAAGTTTCAGTACTTTGCAAATCCAAACCTCTGGTGTGCAATTTAAAAGTGTTCTTCGTCCACTGTTGGTCAATATCTGATAGCATTACATCATGTTTGCCAAGAAAAACATTTCTAGCTTGTTTCTGTGAGTTAAAGAGTATTGTGCTCTCATTTAAATATATGGCCGAAAGAGTCAGGAACTGTGAAACGAACCGAATCGTCCAGGACCGTGTGCCACAAAGGTCGCAGATTCACCACGAGATTAGGAAATTCACAGGCGTCTGTTGTCTATTGAGGCCTAAGCACTGTAGTGTGCGAGTGAGACAGACGAAGACCTACGTCATAGGGAAACTCAGTAGAAGGTTTTTGTGGCCAAGGAGACGTAGTAGTGTTAAATATGACGGACCTAAGATCGGCCGTAAAGGGAAACATTTATGAAAACTAATTCTGCAGTAATTCAGGGAATTAAGCCACAGTTATTTTAATGTACCATCCTCCATAAATTTTTATGGTGATCCCAATAAAACTTGAAAATTGATCATATCTATAATAGTTTAGGATTTACTGTTAAAGTGAAATTAACAAGTTTTGTAACAAAGACCTGAATGCCAAAATCTGAACGCTTTGGTCGATCTTAACGATCGACATTTCATATAGAAGTGCATCATTAAAGTGACAAACGTTGTAAATATGAACTATGCAACTTAATTTGTTTAAAAGGTATAGTAAATTTAAATTATCTGTATTTTCAGTTAAGCATCAGATCATCATTTCCTCCACACAAAACACATTGAACGATGACAACATTACACCTTATTGAATCATTAGGTAATAGAATATTTGTTGTAAAGTTTAGTGCATAAGAGTTACTTTTGTTCTTTATTTATTTATCAGAAAGCACATTGGCGCAAGGCTGCTGGCCGTGGAATTCAAAGCTAAGAAGGAAACTGTACTGGTTTTATGTAAAAGAATTTAAAGTCGTCAAGCTTTGATTATTTAAATATTTCAAAATGTAAAATAATGTAGAATAAGCCGTAGCCAATCAGATGGACAGCTTCCGGAAAAGGGAACTGCCCTAGTCAGTTGAGCGACGATCTTCGGCGCGCGGGAAAACGCGGCCTGGGACGGGCAGAGGGACAGTTCGGCTGGAGACACCAAACAGTACAGTTGGGATTGAGACGCGAAAGCAGACAGTCGGTCTTTTGGCAACTAGGAAGTGAAACGACTTAGAAAATTTCCCGTTGTGTGGTATCGCTCGACTTAAGTCTCTGAGCGGTGAACAGCCGCACGCCTGGTGTCAACTCTAACTTTTCGCGAAGATAACTAGGCGGAATATTAGAATTGCATTTCGCGATGAGATTGTGAATGATCGAACTATGTCAAATAGATATGCGCTCGAGTGTAACAGTAACTCTAAATACCACCACTTTCGCCATTAGTTTGTTTTTTGAACAAACATTATACTAACCAAATCCCAACTGTGTGGCCTACATCATTTATGGGTCGTTAATTTATTTACCGATATTATTATTACCGTTATTATATGTTATTTTAACTTTGTGTTCCGCGAACTTGCCATCAGCTAGACAATTTAACCAAAGGGTCACAAGTGTCTAATTTAGCGACACGTGCGGTTCAACCCCTAGAGTTTCAGCCAAGACATTTCGATGAAGAGGAAACGCATATGAGCACGAACATCTTTGGGATGTTAGCTCGCATGTCTATATGCTGTCCTCGAAAATTTTGCACCATCTATTTTCCCAACTGAAAGAACGCACTCACTCTTCCTACAAGTTTTCCCCGGCCAGTCGATGTCCTCCTTCCTGCAGTTCTTCTTCACTTTTGTTTTTGTGAATTCGTTATTACAGATTCTGTGCAAAATAGCGTGGAACCTAAAAAGAAAATAAGTGCCGATTTCTTTTCTCACTTGTGTGCATTTTCCTTGTTGTACAGAGGCATAAAGACAAACTGCAGCGAGACATGAAACGAAACGTAATTACTTTAAAGATGGTGGAGTCCCTATTTCCAAAGAAAGCCTGAACAAGCTCGGAAATTTTGTCGCTGGATTTTGAGCTTACCCTGCATAAGACTGGGATAAGCGACACAGAGCGATCAGCTACTAAAAAATAAAAGTATTGATAACAGTAAAAGATACACTATGAACCACAGACGTAGCAATGGTAAGGTGGCTTGCAAGCTTGCACGCTACAAACAGCCGTAGCGCAGGGGCAACCATATCGGATGGGTATCCGTCGAGATGGCAGAAGAACATACGACTCCTCATGAGGGGCAATAACCGTTTCTGTAGCTGCAGTAGGCAACAGTCTCGATGACTGACTGATCTGGCCTTGTAACATTAGATGGCCTTATGAATGGTGGGCTCCATGTAGTTCCCAAGTCATGCAGCGACCGTAAACCATAAAATTACCAAATATGCAGCAACCAGTCGCAAAATCTTGTTTTATTTATTCAGTTTGCAAATCAATTTGTAGAAGTGAATAAATAAAACATGATTTTGCGACTGGTTGCTCATATTTGGTAATTTAATTAGATGGTCTTGCTGTGTTCGCACTGCGGACGGCTGAAAGCAAGGGGAAACTACTACGCTTCTATTTCCGTAAGGCATGCAGCTCTGCTACAGTGGTGGCCCGTGCAAAATTTTACCAGTGTGGTACAATGAGGTGGCCTATAGCCTTTTGACTTAAAAAGGTAGTAATTAAATGGAACATATTAATTTTATGTATATAAATTGAACAGTTTAAATATATTTGAATTTAATAAGTAATCGTCTAACATTAAGACGACAAAATAAAGAAAAAAAAATAGTAGCAATCGGAATTGAATCCGAGCTGACGAATCATCTGACCCCTGTGCTACCGCACCAAGAAGTTAATTGTTCCTCGGAAATCCCCCTCACTTCATGGTAAATCTTTAGAGAGCATTTTATCTTTTCCTATGGTCTACTCGGACGAAATACTCTAGTTAAAATGAAAGAGGCATCTACCTGCTTCTACTCACATCTTTTGAGCCAGATCGGTGAGCCTCATCCCACGCTGTCCTTTCGTCAGGTTCAGCTGGAGTAGATCTACCTGTCTCTTTAAATCTGACTTTCTCCTTCAAAGGTCTACTCTAAGAGGGCCTCTTTAAACAGATCATCTGCAAAAAACACCTTCATACGAAATTTTCTTGTATACTCGCTTTTTTACCGTCATCAGTAAACTTTTAACTTACAAGGTAGTAACCATAACTAAATTAAATATAAAGTTAAAGACTTTTAGGCATATGAACTGAAAGGTTTAAATATATTTAAATTTTATAATTAATCGCTTAATATTGCGAGGAATAAAATAAAATGAAAAAATCATAGAACCTGGAATCGACCCCCAGCCAGCAAACAGCGTCAATGCACAAAACCCGTCAGCCATGGTGCTATTACGTCAACTGCTCCTCAAGAACCTCATACTCCACGCTTTCACAGTGTGTTCACATACTTTCAAAGAAAAATGCTGACCTGGTGTAGGCAACAGTAGTGACAGAAGGGATGCCGTCACATCAGAGCATGCCCAGTCGAAACAGACAGCTGTGTTCCTTATGTGAGTTGACTGCAGTTTGGCTGACTTTCATTGAAGCACTCGGCACTGGTTTGTAGTTATCGCGGGGAGCGCGGGGAAACACGTTTCCGTCCATCTTATTTGCATATCAGCACGCATTAGAAGAGAAATGGAATAATTTCAGTGTGATTTATGGATTGCATTCGAAGAGAAATGGTGTAACTGTAGTGCGATATATAGGCTATTGCGTGCTGTACTACAAGAGCACAAGAGCCACTGTTCAAAGTACGACTTAATAATGGTGAGATCCTCTTGAGCAAAATAATCTGCAGGTAGAAAAGTCGCCCATTCAGATATCAGTTAGAGGGGGACTACTCAGGAAATATCGGGGGAAACAGCGGAGGGAAATGTGAGAGGTAAAAGCAGCAGTGCGGTTGGTCGGTTGATTTCGGAGAGGGAACCAAACAGCGAGGCCATCGGATTAGGGAAGGAAGTCGGCCGTGTTCTTTCTAAGGAACCATCCCGGCATTTGCCTGAAGTAATTTAAGGGAATCATGGAAACCCTAAATCAGGATGCGCGGACGCGTTGAACCGACGTCATACAGAATGCGAGTCCAGTGTGCTAACCACAACGCCACCTCACTCGGTGCTGTAGTGCGAACCGCAGCTTGACTACATTAAGCACGTTCAAATGCATGCAGTTTGCTGTAGTTATGTGAAGTCCACAGCAACAGTTGGAATAGAAGAGAAAACAATAGCAACAGTTACAGCAGTGTGCATGATATTTCTGCAAACACTTAGCAGGCCTGCTAAATTTAAAAATGGCACCTGTATCTTTTATGAATCACGCCTACGACCGTTTGCATGAGCTAGCACCAGTACACAAAATTTCTGCTTGAGATTCGCTTTAATTTGAAAGGAGCGTAAATTATTTCAATTGAGCTGTAATGCCATCTTACAGAGTTTTAATAAAAAATGAAAGTACACCCATGTAACGGTCAAATAGCACAATTTATTGCACTCAGCACTTTACTGAAACACAGATTAAATTTTAGATAACTTAATTGGCATGATAAGGGAAATATGTAGTGAGAAATCAAGTTAAGAATTTTATATAACAACAACGTTCATTTCCTAGAAAATATGAAAATACTCATTAATCACTCGCTTTACTGAATAATGCGATTCTATGGAATGTTGACCCACCATAACTAGTACAGAATAAATATAGCAATATTAAACAACCTACTAGTCATATAACCAACACGTGGTACGTAATATTACAATGGTTTTTCTTAACTTGAAAATTAAAGTCTGCTTATCACATCAAAATCGTTGAATTAAGCACGTACTAGCATTCACACTATACATTCTAACAATACCACCACTTGCAAAGTAGGTTAGAAACCACATTAATAATGTTACTCACGCAGCATATGTTCCCTTTAACGGGCAACAACAAAGTTATTGACTGCGAATGGTATCGTCAGAACGGAAATAATGAAGTCACTGTAAAAATGGCATTAATTTTGGCACTTATCTCGAATGGATTCCCACGTAGATTTCGTCGAAGTGGTTATGGCTCATCTTGTTGATTCTAGGGTGATTCCACTTTGACTGCTAGAAGGTCCAGATCCGTATTTTAGCAATATCTGAAGACCTAACAAATGCGTTTTTCAGGAAATTCTTAATCAAACAATGCCAGATCAGAACAGTTGTAAGTAGGCTATTTAGGTTTTCTTATTGGTAACGCCACGTAGCGCTCTTTATGAAAAACACTGGCTGTGCTGTGTGCAGTCTGTGGCTGGTTTGCATTGTTGTCTGCCATTGTAGTGTTGGGCAGCTGGATGTTAACAGCGCGTAGCGTTGCGCAGTTGGAGGTGAGCCGCCAGCAGTGGTGGATGTGGGGAGAGAGATGGCGGAAATTTGAGAGCCGATGATCTGGACATGTGTCCATCAGAGGCAGTACATTTGTAAGACTGGATGTCATGAACTGCTATATATATTATGACTTTTGAACACTATTAAGGTAAATACATTGTTTGTTCTCTATCAAAATCTTTCATTTGCTAACTATGCCTATCAGTAGTTAGTGCCTTCAGTAGTTTGAATCTTTTATTTAGCTGGCAATAGTGGCACTCGCTGTATTGCAGTAGTTCGAGTAACGAAGATTTTTCTGAGGTAAGTGATTTGTGAAACATATAGGTTAATGTTAGTCGTGGCCATTCTTTTGTAGAAATTATTGAAAGTCAGATTTCGTTGCGCTAAAAAATATTGTGCATCAGTTTAAGCACAGTCATTTATAATTTTTCTGATGGGACGTTTCATATGTCGACCCTTAGCCGAGGATACCTCACTGGAATCTTCTGATTTTTTCCTGTAGTTTGTGTAATTAGTGTAGCTTTTGTTTATTTCCAGCGCGTAATTGTAGAGAGAATCTCATTTGTAGTTGCAGACTTTCATTGTTGTACAATAAAACAGTTGTGGCATGCATGTAGATTTCCACCAAGTATTTCACAGCTGCGCTTGCGATTAACTAGATATTATTTTCAGTGCTCTGTTAATGTGTTTTCTTATTTTGCTCTTCAAATTGTGTTTTTCTGTGTTATCGTGTGAAATACGTGATAATTATGGCGTGTGAAAAACGTAACACTAGGCTACAAAGTAATCTGAGATATAATAGTGACGACGAGTGTAGCTTATCAGCACCATTGTGTAATGAATTAACAGACATTCAAAGTAGTAATTTGGTAATTGTGCATAGGGAAATGGAGCGGGCTGCAAATCATGTTGTAGACAGTGAAACAAATTGTGAACAGGGAAGCATTATCGATCGATCGGTCGGCAACAGCTCGTCTCAGGAATCCGAAATGACAGGACACAATCTTGCAAATACTGTAGATTCAGGTTTTGCGTCCTCGCCGTTTTCTCAAATAAATCAAGACACATTTTCTGCTTTTCAAAATGCGAATATTGCCGGTTCAAATGCACTGCCGAATAGCACTGAGGAACATGTTTCAGACACCAGTGCATTGTTATTACTGTTAATGCAATAAATGGGATAAAGGCTACAAAAGTTAGACACAACACTTGAACAAAATCAGAAACAAATGGGACAAAATCTTCAAACGTTAGACGCAATGGAACAAAATATTCACACCACGTTTGAACAAACACATGAAGTTAAATCGAATCGAAATGTCAAAAAGTCTGTAATGACGTAAAAACACAAATTTGTGAGCATTTCCAACCTATTTTTTCGCGGCATGACAATACGTTACAGAATCACGAAGCAGCCATAAAAGAACTGCAAACTATTGTTCATGAAAATCATGAGACCTTGCAAGCTAAAATTGACTCAGTTGCATCTACCGATTCGGTTACGCAACTTGCAAAAACTCAGGAAAACTTAAAGGACACAGTAGATGCGATTTCAACACAAATGGACACTCTGAAACTTGGTTCAGAAAAACACACTGAGGAAATAAGTACACTATCGGAGAAAGTAGCCGAACTTTCGGATCAGTTCACTAACTTATCTGCAAAGGTGGATGATGATCTGAGTGACACAAGACCTGTAGCCTTCACTGACACAGAAGAGTATGAACAAATTAGGAAATTCAAACAACATCAGAATCAAATTAATACGCAACACAAAAGAGAAATCCGGGAAGTACAAGATCAGGTGGCACAAGTAATACAAAAATTACAAATTTCAGAGGACACTCGCGCTCCAACACGGAAAAGCCGGAAAATAATAAGACAGGGCATTTCGGAAATTATGAAAGAAATTGGCAAGGTGCAGCGAATTTTGAGATGGTACCGCCGAAACGACGTAACAATGACCGATATGCGACTCGCCGACACGATGATTTTGACTATAAGCTGTTTATTACTACATGTAAATTCAAAACATTTAAGAATTCCGGCAACGACATTCATCCACAAGCGTGGCATCATCAATTCTCTCATTGTTTTCCTCCCAACTGGTCATTAGAGCTCAGATTAGAATTAATATGTGGCTACTTAGAGAATGAACCAGCTGAAAGAATGCGATCGGTTATTCACGATAGTCACAGTGAAGGAGAATTTTATCATGCCTTCCTGTCAGCATATTGGTCTCAAGTTACACAAGACCGAGTAAAACATAGCATCATAATGATGAAACATTTCGAACAATCTGAATTTTCCAGTCTTGTGAAATATTTTGAAGACATGTTGCACAAGAATCAGTACCTGTCAAATCCTTACAGCCCCTCAGATCTCATCCGCATTTGCTTAATCAAATTGCCTGAGCATTTACGACGTATTATTTTGGCAGGACGTTGGAAAGACGACATTGAAGCTTTTCAGGGACTCTTACAAGAATTGGAAATTGACACTGACAATCGCGGGAAGCGAAAACAGAAACACAACAATTATAGGTCTCATCTACCACAATTCCGCGACGACAGAAATAATAACTGGACACGACAAAGGCTATTCTTACAACGTAAATTGTGGCCAAAACAGACACCACCCATATGTCAACCGTTGGCAGAGTAGTAACAATTACAGGATAAGATCACCTCTCCGCAGTAATGACTATCACAGAGACAATTAAAGAAACAGACAATATGGGAACCAAAATAATTATTATCAAAGGAGACAGAATAACGTCAGACGCAATGGTCCACCGCGCAGATATGATTCCGGGATAAATTCTCCAACACATGACCGACAAACAAGAAACTATGTAAACTACCAACAAGACGACAGACCTGAATTCCATCAGAACTGGCGGGATTCAAACAGGGCAGGGCCCTCTCGACAAGGGAATTTGTAGAAGTTAGATCTCCAAAGCCCAATAACGATGCGCGCCAACAAAGAGACAATAGGCAATGACTCATACCGCTGGCAGCCACAAAACTTATGTATGAAACCGACGACATAGGTGCTGTGGCTAGTAATTACATAAAAATGGAAGACATTAGGGGCATCTTACTCCAGGAACACGACGTAAGACATAACAACATTAAATATCCTGTGATTCACATTACAGTAAATGACGTAAAATTTACGGCAGTACTTGACTCTGGCAGTCCCATTTCTGTAATTAGTGAAACAGCCTTTAGCAAATGCAACAAATCGAACAATTGCCCCACACTTCCGTTATGTAAGATTAAATTAAAAGGTGCAATTTTTGGAAAAAGTGTAGATGTACGCCAACAAACCAACTTAGAATTCTTTTGTCAAAGCTACAGCTTCTCTATGAACTTTCTTATTGTTCCATTATTGTCGACGGAAATTATGTTGGGAGTAGACTTTTTGAATGAATACAAAGCAATCTTAAACTTTCACGATGCTGAAATAAGTTTAGAGAAACAAGGTAAGTCAATAGCTTTGAAATTTGAAGATTGCCTCTGAAACCACGACGAAGAAATTAATCGGCTTTAACTCCTGTTAGACAACAGTTCGGAATTTTTGACGGAACTTGACACTAACAATCACTCTGCAAGTACTGATAGGGATGATATCGACGGCGCATTTGATACTAATGAGTTAATTCAGAATAAAATTCAAACAATTGAGAAGTGTAATGACATTGATAGGAAGGACCTTTTTGAGATTTTACAAGCACATTCCACCGTTTTTACTCACAAAACAGGAACAATCAAGGGATTTCAATACCAATTTCGTGTTCATGAGCATACTAAATTTGTGTTAGACCATACGTAATTCCAGCACATTATAGGGACCGCGTTAGAACAGAAATAAAATCTATGCTTGACGACGGCATTATTGAGCCTGCAATAAGCTCATACAACAATCCATTACATGTTGTTGAGAAGAAAAATGGATCGATCAGACTTGTCTTAATTTCGAGACAAGTCAACACTATCATCATTCCTGAAACAGACAGGCCGCAAACGATGGAAGAACTTCTTCAAAATTTTAATGGTGTAAAAGTGTTGTCTTCTATTGATCTCAGATCCAGCTTTTATCAGATCGAACTTCATCCAGAATGTAGAAAATACACAGCTTTCCTTTGTTTCGGCGTTTGTTATCAATTTCGGAAACTTCCTTTTGGTTTGAACATTTCTTCAGCAGCGTTCATTCGCGGGCTAAATTCCGTATTACCTGAGTTCTTAAAACGTCACGTCACCTTATATGTGGATGATATTCTAATAGCAGAAGCCTCATGGGAACAACATAATCGCATCCTCAACAGTTTGTTACGTATATTTGCCGAATCTGGAATTACAGTTAACTTGGAAAAGTCTGAATTCGGTAGGTCAAAGGTGAGGTTTTTGGGATATATTATTTCTTCTGAAGGCATTCAGCTGGATCCTGAAAAGTTAGAAGCAATCAGAGCCATTCCAGTTCCATCCACAAAAAAACAAGTCCGCAGTTTTCTAGGTCTCGTAAATTTTTACCGTCGTTTTCTGAATATGCAAATTCTAGTGACACCAAAACTTTGTTCTCTCACTGGAAAAAATACTATTTGGAACTGGGACGAACAAGCACAGTTGGAATTCAATTCTTTGAAAGAATCGCTACTTAACGCGCCAATACTAGCTCATCCAGATCTGTCACAAGATTTCTGCCTTAGCACGGATTCTTCTAAAGTCGATCTTGGTGCCCATTTATTTCAAGAAACCATAGAAAATGACACTACTGTTCAGAAAACCATTTCTTTTTCTAGCCGAGTGCTAACAAAATCTGAAAAAAATTATTCCGTTACTGAATTAGAAGCTGTAGCTATCGTTTGGGCATTTAACAAATTCCGTTTCTTTCTGTCTGGTAAGCATGTAAAAGTATACAGTGGTCATCGTACATTACAATTTCTTATGTCTTCAAAATTAATTCATGACAGGTTAAAACGTTGGGCATTGTTTCTGCAAGAATTCCACTTCACAATATTCTACATTCCCGGCTAGGAGAACATTGCTGCAGACGCACTGTCACGCGCACCGGCTGGGCTTGAGAAAAGTAACACAGAAGGCAACCTCGAGAAAAATTTCAGTATTTTTTACATTCAAAAAGTCGCCTTTGAAAACTTCATCTCCACATCGTTAAAGAACATTGCTCATGAACAAGATAAAGATCGAATTTGGAAAGACATTAAAAGTAAATGGCATGAAAAGACACACACTCAGATTCGGCATTATTATCTGGTTAGAAACAATATTCTGTTCAAACGCTGCACTGTTGATGACAAGCTATGGGTACTTTGCTTTCATGACGATTTTGTTAATAAGCTCATTTGGTACATTCATGTCAGCTATGGACATTTTGGTGCACGAAAATGTTATCATATTCTTCGGACGACTTGTTATTTTAACAATATGGAAAAGAGAATTCGAAGAGTCTTGTCTATTTGTAAACTTTGCCAAAAGGCGAAACCATCTACTATCTCACATCGTGCTCTGTTGTTTCTTATCATTCCTTCTAAATTAAAAGAATTTGCTGCTGTTGATCTCTTGGGACCCCTTCTCAGAACATCTAATGGATTTTCGTACGTTCTAGTCGCTGCTGAACTTACTTCAAAATTTGTTTCTTTCACTCCATTACGTAAAGCCACTGGATGGTCTGTATCCAACGCCTTTGTTAAAAAGTTCTTACGTGAAGTTGGACACGTTAGTAAAGTCATTTCAGATAACGGACCACAATTCAGGTCTGCTGTTTGGTCACGCATGCTTCGGAATCATAAAATCAAACCTATTTTTATTTCATTGTACTCACCACACTGTAACCCATCTGAACGGATTATGAAAGAAATCAATTAGCTCTGCAGACTTTATTGTTACAGAAAGCATCAGCATTGGGACAGATATTTACACTTATTTCAGAACGTGCTGAATGAAATGCCTCATGACTCCACTGCTTTACCATCTATTCTTGTACTGAAGAATGAAGAACCACCCAACAGAATCAGAGAGCTTGTACCTATCCCGAATACACGTAAACTTCGACACAAAGACATAATTGATTTGGCTATTAAAAAGATAAAATCTGCAGCAGACAAAAGGAGAAAACCACACGGTAAAGCAAATGCTAAGAAATTATATATTGGTCAGAAAGTTGTCATTAAAGCTCATTCATTGTCACGTAAGAAGAAACACTTGAGTCACAAATTCTTTCTAGTTTACAATGGACCTTACAGAATCCGACGTATACCACATGATAATTGCGTTGAAGTTGAAACTCTGCGTACTAGGAAGAGTAAAGGTTTACACCACATTTCACACGTAAAACTGTTTATTCAAAGATAATCTGCTTTTTAACTTTGTCTTTGCCATATAACTTTTCACTTTACATCACTAGTCTGCTTTGTCAGACTTAGAATCTGTTGACATGCAACAATGTTTGAAGTTAAATATCCAGTCAAGAACCAAGAGAACATATTTAGACAGTAATTACGAATGCATTGTTATAGTGAACAAACGACACAGTGTTATTGTGTGTGTACATTCTTGCTTGTTAGTTGCACGATTACGTAACGACTATAATGCTTACATACTTAGAACATATACAGGTACTGCTAATGAGATTTTAATGCAACATTTAGGTTTACTTGAAAATACGTTTTTTATTTAACGTACTTTCTGAGAGATACCAGATGACACAGTGGTTAGTTTATTTGACAGCTACACGATTATATCACTACGCTATTAATGTGTGACACAATTTACATTGTTGCTTTTGCGGTGTATCTTTTTTATCTCTGCACAGTGTTTCTGAATTGTTCTGGAAAGAAAAACATGTTTTAGTAGCAACTTTGTCATATAGCTGCAATGAGACAGCCTTTTCCGTAGCACACCAACACGTTACAGTACAGTACTTACTTCATCACGGCGATAAGCGTAATAACTAAGATATGTACACGCATATCATTTCACTTTTGTTTATTATGAGGTAAGTACATTGATTTCTGCAGAACTTAGTTTTCGGAGGACGATAACTACGACACCTCCACAGAATTATCTTATAGCAAGACGCACATTTAGCGCTAAAGGACACGTATTTGAGTGATTAATTTTGTACTTTAAACATTTATTTTTAAAGATTTTTGAATTACAAAGAAAGTTTTCCGTGATACGTTTCATTCCATTGCTGTAATCTGTAACACCTGAGGGTATAATTACATTAAACCTCAGGGGGGTACACGCTTACTTTGTGTACCATGTGTGTGGCAAGCACAAGGAGCCCTAGCCTATATGGCATTTGCTTATACGACTTTACACATCGGTAACATATTTCTTTAACACATAAATTACACAGCTATCTGATCATTTAACTGAGAAAGACAAACATTTATTTTACTACATCAGTGACAGACGTTTACGTAATTACACCGTTGGATAACTTCACACTTATGAAATTGTATTTTGTATGCAGTTTGTGAAATGTTCAAATTTTTTCGGAACTATTGTGATATCATGAGAGCTTTGAATGATACTAGATTTGGTATGGGATCATGATTTTTAAAGTACGTTTGAGGTGGATGACACTACTGAAACGAGCAGAGAATTTTTTTAGGTTTTGAAATTATTGCAGAAAGCTACGACGTTTTTGAGATTTGACTGAGGTGTTATGATGTTATTATTACGACGACGATGTGTATTGTGCTGCTGTGGTATGTTTATGATCAATAAGCTGATGCTATATGAGGAATTTGATTATGCTACGTATCTGTTATGATGAAATATTGAAGGAGTGTCGACGAATATGTATATGTATAATAAGGTAAGGAATAATGAGTAGTGGTTAGGGACTCTGACTTGTGAAAAAGGATGTTGGAAACCAAGAATCGTACTTTAAGAGTTATGAAATGTGTGTAAATGCGTGAATGTATCACAATGCTGGCGAAAATGTTTTGGACACTGTTATATTAATAGGATTTTGTTTCTACACATTTGTAACGCAAATTCTTGTCCTGTGAAATTTTTATATGAGACTGTAACTGTAGGAGAAACTGATGAATTTCGGTAAGGAAGGTAGGTCACCTTGACGTAATGCGGTTTGGGCGCCCAGCTGAGAGATAGTCGTCTGACAAAAGATAGCCATTAGGTGGAAAAAAAAGAGGCCATTATCCTCGCTATTGACATTTCTTTGTCGAAAGCATCGCAAATACGACTCACTCAAACTTGAAAACATATCATTACACTGTGGAGCTCTGAATTAATGATATTTACTAAAATGCGTAATGAAATGATGAGAAACATTTTACGTCTATTGTCTTTCTAGTTGAGAGATTGCTCATTTTGTTTAATATCTGGTTTCCAGCTGTCTTGCAGCATTGGTTTTATAAAATTAAATTAAGTGCATTTGCTAATGTGAACACTTTCTGCCAACAGATCTATTAAATAGTAATTTTATGAGCCACATTCTTCGAAAAAGGAGTACTTGGAAAGGAGAGAACAATAAGAAGGGATTAATAACAGTTACTGCATACATTATTTTCTTTTCAACTACTTGGTAATTTTTTTGGTAGAGTAAGTTATCGTGATGCATCACTCTAGTGTTAAAATGTGACATAGGTATTAGACATGGCCATCTTTACTGTAATATTTCCTCTGCTTGAGCTTTGTCATGTTTAGGTATAAGTTATTGCATTTGCTGCTGCTGCTTGCCAGGCATAGTGCTACTAAATTTCACTTTGTATTACTCTGTGAAGCCAGTTTTACTACTGATTTATTTTTATTTTTGCTGCACATTGGCTCATATTAGTGATAATGTTGCGTTTCCTCTGCAAATTTAGATTTACTACAGCTAGCTTAGCCAATTTGCATTTTTTTGTCATTGCTGTTTGAGTTAATTGCTTTGTGCTGCTGCATTGCCTCGTCCCTTAGTATATATATCTGAGCTCAGTAGATATAAGTTAGCTTAAGAGGGGGTAGACTATATAAGAAACTGACTATGGAGAATAGGGAAAGAATGCATTGAGAAGTTATATGAAAAATATTTGGGCAAAAATGAGTATTGTACAATGAGCAATAATTATTTTGAAAGAAATATGGTTAGAATACAGAAAGGAGGTATAGATAGAACTTTTTGGAGATAATGATGAACGAAGGAAGATCTCCAAGAACAAAAAATGTTTTGTTTGCAAAATACTGCAGTACCAAATGTTACACTGAAAAAGAAACCCTGTCCTCTCCATTGTGTTATCCCCCTATGTGTTTGTGTACCCTTGTGTATTTGGGTTTTTCCTGTCTTTATGTGTTTAGCTAATAAGATTTATGTTGTAGAATTTTTCTAGTACTAAGCTACATTCACTATGATGAGGAATACTGTTATCCTCAAATATAATTTGCGTTTATAATATGTTATTTTCTTTGTAAAGATGTTTAGACATTATTTATTCTGTTCTGTTGCAATGCTCATGTGTGAAATTAATGTTTCGAAAACTATTCTCATTATTTTATATATTTACTTATGTCATAATTCCTGTAACACTGATGTATATCTTTATTTCTATTTTTTTGTAAAGCCTGTGTTACTAGAAATGTTATCTGTACTGTTATGTTCTTTAATGATATAATTTGTACCTTTGTAACTGTATTCTTATGTTGTAAATTTATAATTGTATAGACACCAGTTCATCAAATTAAGTAACTTGTAAGTTACATTTCACTGCACACGTTTCTGTTGGTCATAGTATATGGACAATATGTGAGAAGTAGGGACTGATAGTGTTTGCACGTGTGTTATTAATTCAGCAAGGGACTGGTTAACAGAATTGCTGGTTCTAAGGACAATTTAAAAAAAAACTTTGTGAGTGCACAAGTGGTGGTTTATGGACTTGCTAAATTCTCCGCAAGAGTCTTCGATGGTGATTGTGCACCTGCACAGTCGCAATGGATGGCTGCTAGCCATCTCTACAAGGACTACAGTGGGTCTACACCTTTGATGACTCACCATCACTATTATCTCTACAAGGACTACAGTGGGTCTGCATCTTTGATGGCCCACCAAAACCATTATTTCTAAAAGGACTACAGTGGGTCTGCATCTTTGATGGCCCACCAATACCATTATTTCTACAAGGACTACAGTGGGTCTGCATCGTTGATGACACACCAATACCATTATTTCTACAAGGACTGCAGTGGGTCTGCACCTCTGGTGGCCCACCAATACCATAATCTCTACCAGGACTACAGTGGGGCTGCTCTGTGATGGCCTACCTACCAATATTCTTCAAAACTTCGACTGACTCAGCTGTGGGTTTGCTCTGTTGTGGCCCATTACCTGACTGGATGTCAAGAGTCAGCACTGTCTTTCCGTTGGAAGGACAACACTACTTCGTCATGATTGCACGGAAATCCACTACTTCCGTGTGCATTTACTTTTACTGCTCAGACTTTGAGAAAAACACTGCAATTTTACTGTGATAAACGATCAGGACTGTCTTTATGGACTGTAAGAAAATTTTAGCTTTTGACCAACATTGTATCGATAAGTGTGTGCATTTGATTTCTTTGTTATTGTAATTGTAAAAACATTTTAACAAATATGTATTGGCCAGTGCCCAAAACAATTTGTAAATTTTTTTGTGGGGAGCATGGGGGCTATGTAAGTAGGCTGTTTAGGTTTTCTTATTTGTAACGCCAGGTAGCGCTCTTTATGAAAATCACTGGCTGTGCTGTGTGCAGTCTGTGGCTGGTTTGCATTGTTGTCTGCCATTGTAGTGTTTGGCAGCTGGATGTTAACAGTGCGTAGCGTTGCGCAGTTGGAGGTGAGCCGCCAGCAGTGGTGGATGTGGGGAGAGAGATGACGGAAATTTGAGAGCCGATGATCTGGACATGTGTCCATCAGAGGCAGTACATTTGTAAGACTGGATGTCATGAACTGCTATATATATTATGACTTTTGAACACTATTAAGGTAAATACAGTGTTTGTTCTCTATCAAAATTTTTCATTTGCTAACTATGCCTATCAGTAGTTAGTTCCTTCAGTAGTTTGAATCTTTTATTTAGCTGGCAGTAGTGGCGCTCGCTGTATTGCAGTAGTTGGAGTAACGAAGATTTTTCTGAGGTAAGTGATTTGTGAAACGTATAGGTTAATGTTAGTCAGGGCCATTCTTTTGTAGGGATTATTGAAAGTCAGATTGCGTTTCACTAAAAAATATTGTGTATCAGTTTAAGCACAGTCATCTCTAATTTATCTAAGGGGACGTTTCACAGTGGTATGCTAGAAATTATTTTTGACTTGGTGTTCACGATCCACATTTTTATTAAACTTCTTGTAAATTCACATATACTTCTTCTTAATTGTCACATCATCATGAAAACAGTTTTGTATCAATGTTCATATATTTAATTTCCACTTTAACCAAACACAAGACTTGACTGTTCTTTTACAAAGCGAAAAAACAGCTTAACTTCTACAAAGTAAAACAAAGACTGCTCTGTGCGATTTCCTGCCAAAACAGTCACAAGTAAGTCAATGATTATGACAGTCTCACAGAAATGAATACACATAATAACCATATCACTGTAATATATCGATACATCGGAGTACCTATACATTAATAAAACCAAATGTGAATATTGTCACAAAAATATGTCTTCTTACTTCGCAGAAAAGTAGTACGATATTATTGGTATCGAGAACTGGGGTTGGAGTGCCGTAATGGTAAATAAAGAACCATTACAACATTCATACAATCAGAAAATATTAGAAACTTCCCACACCAGATGTGACTGCACTTGGGAGTGAGCATACGGCTCTATCGGTGATCGGTTCAACAACAATTCCTGTTCATACACGTTAAGATAAATCTTCTAAGTTTTCTGTGTAACACGAAAGAACATTATCAAATCTTTCGCGTGAATTTAACTAGAAGGTTCAGCTCAGAACACGAGATTTGATTATATCGAGCTGAAGCTTCTCACTAGCAAGAAATACACGTAGGTCAGCGGACCACGTGTTATCAGTTCTCTCCAGAATTAACATTCAACAAACAAAATTTACAATAAATACACTTTACACACATGCTTCACAGTCACACCGCAAAATACAATTTTAAGTAAAACCAGCCATTATTTCGCGATGAGAGCCTGTTCACTAGCAAGTGCAGTGAACAAAGCCTGGTTTGAAACCAGCTGCAAAAATAAATAGCCTGCCTATCTCTCCTAATCGGGTTGACTTTAAGAAACACCACAGTGTGTTTCATTGGCAGGGAAGCTGCTGGAAAGTTCAGAGTGAACATGAATTCCTCAATATTCGCTAGGCAGAGGGTCCGTACTCACCAGACTCTAAGGAGGGAATGCCTAATTGTCTCTTCTCGTCCGGGGTTCATACACGGTGGCCGGAATGGCTCATAGAATCCGCACAGCGGCAATTTTTCCACCTAACGGAACCTGCTAACGCACGGGGACCTTCCGTCTCTTTGGTCCAGTGCAAGAGTCGCACTCTACTTAGTAAGAGGATTGGATAAACTGCATCTACACAGTTATAGAACCGAGAGCAGACAGCCCACGCATACATCAGCAGACGATCCGCACTCACGACTGTGCGACTTAATAATGGTGAGATCCTCTTGAGGAAAATAATCTGCAGGTAGAAAAGTCACCAGTTCAGATATCAGGGAGAGGGGGACTACTCAGGAGAATATCGGGGTAAACAGCGAAGGGAAATGTGGGAGGTAAAAGCTGCAGCGCGGTTGGTTGGTTGATTTGGGAAAGGGAACGAAACAGGGAGGCCATCGGATTAGGAAAGGAGGTCGCACCCACACTTGCAGACAATACTAAGAGTAATAATATTAAAGTAATTACCTATACTAAACATCATTCCGATTAATAATTATTATGCTGATCTTCCCTGAGTGTCGGAAGGGAACTCACAAGGAGACGGCACGACCGTGGGGTCGGAGATTTGTCCGAAATTGTGTGAGGTGAAAGAGGACCCCTAACACCTCATGTGGTTAAAATATTGGGACACACTGCTCGGAAAATCCCGAGAAAAATCGATCCAAACTTTCTTAGGCGACTTATGAGTATAAAACGTTAGTCCATTGCCGAGCCGCCGTCTGGCCTACATCGTTAACGCTCGAACTCTTCCGCGAGAGGTCTCGGGTTCGATTCCTCCTCCGGCACTTTGTTTTTCTTCTGTAGCTTGCAAAATTGCAGCGCATTGTTACAGGAGAATCGTGAAATTAATTCCGGGGAAGATTGTATAAAAATTCATTCTATAATTTACCATCAATTATCGTCACCAGTGTCCCGAGACATGATTCAATATGTCTGGTTTGCCTCAAAATTATCAGAAACTCAAAACATTGGGCATCACATGGGGGCATGTTTTTGTACAGATTTATTGCAAACGCCTTGTGATTGTAAAAAACCCGCTTTTAGGCCTATATGCTGCGCAAGATGTCGCAAAAATTATTGCTTTGTTTGTTTTTACGGTAATTACGACTGCGGTTCTTGTTTATAATTATTATATGTATAAAAATAATTGAATGTTTCCCAATCGACTTTGTTATTCTGATTAAAAACCCAATGTTTCTCCTTATATACTTTACAATGAAAAATGAAAAACCCACCGCCATGAATTGTGTTGTTGGACAAAAAGGAAATACTTTTTATTCAATAATGTAACAAATTTGTTAAAGATAATGTAGGTTTGGGAATCTTTCTGAATAATTGGTGGAGTAACCAAAGAAAATGAAAACAGAAAAAGAAAATGAAACAGAAGAGAAAAAAATTGGTGGAGGAGGAACCGAACCCGAGACATCTGGCGTAAAAGTCGGCGCCCTAAACATCCAGGCCAGACGACGGCTCGGCAATGGACTAACTTTTATACTCAGATGGCACCTAAGAAACTTTCTTTGGATCGATTTTTCCCAGGATTTTCCGGGTAGTGCGTCCTAATATTTTAACCACGAGAGGTGTTAGGGGTCCTCTTTCGCTACACAAAATTTCGGACAAATCCCCGACCCCACGGTCGTGCCGTCTCCTTGTCAGGTGTGTTTAGAGTATAGAACTGTTTTGTTAAGCCATGTAGTGGCTCACATTGAGCCTTTACAAGTGCACCAGGCATGAGTCATCGAAAGAAAGGAGAAGAAGAAAGAAGCAGAAGACGATGATGAACTGGACAGAGGGAGGAGTTTTGTGGAGCCCCGGGAGGCTGCGCCGCAGAGCCAGCTCCTGCCGGATGAGTGGTGCCGGCGCCGAGGGCGGACACGACAGTAACGGCGCGCCGGCGCGAGGGCCCGGCCGGCCATCGCCGCACCTGCGCCTCTGATTTGTCGCCGCGACGTCGCCGCGAGGTATATTTAGGCGGCGCTTAATGCCTGCGACGCCGCAGTAACAATAAACTTTTATTCCGGGCGGCCCGGCGCTGGTCGCTGGGCGGGGCGGATATTTCACGGCGGACTTGCGACACGGTGGCGGCGCGCGTGCCAAATGCCCCGGACCCGCCTCGCCTCACGGCCGCCCGCCGCCCGCCCCCGACACCACACCCACTCCCGCCCCCGCACCAGAATCCGTTCATAACGCGCCGGCCGCAGACACCTGCTACGAACGCCAACCGCGCTGCAATCGTGGACCACCGACGTGGCACGCGCCACCGCCTGGTGGCTGGACCTCGGGGCGTAATCCGTATCGTCGCAGTGGATAATAACCCAGCTGGTTTACGAGGCCTACAGCCCACGACTACAGGGTGACCCATGGGGAATGGACGTGTTTCATTTCTACAGGGTGATCCAAATGTCATGTCCCGCAGGACAAACGGGGCGAAGAAGTGCTCCACTGACAAACTTTCGGAGAAGACAGTAAGGACCAGAAAAGTCTAGTAAACATGGGCTCTAAGGTGCGTAAGTTAAGAGCTATGAGCACTTGTTCATCTTCTACACTGTTAAAGAAATCTACTCCGAGCTCTCTGCTTTTCGTACATGGGGGGATGGTACTGTGGATCAAAACAAGAAAAAACTGTCCACTAATCGTGGACTCTAAAGTTCAAGTCTTAGCTGCAGCCATCAGCACTTGTGCAGATGAGCACTTGTTCGGATGTGTTCCACAGGAGCGACGATGGAAAAGTGTTCATAGCTCGCAAGGTAAGCATTTGACAGTCCACATTTAATGATCATTTTATTTATTGATTTGGTCCATTCCTCTATTTCCCCAGAATCGTCAGATCAGTCTTCCGATTGATTCGATGCGGCCCGTCGCAAATTCCTCACCTGCGAGAGTAGCACTTGCAGCCTATGTCCTGAATTATTTGCTGGGCATATTGCGATCTCTGTTCAGCCATGGTACAAACTGCTGTTTTGAAGAGCGCGCCGCAGCGCGTAGTGTGAAGCAGTCGCCCTCCGTTCCTGGTGGTGGCACCGCTGTGGCAATCGCAGCTTTCATGTCTCCCTCTGGTGGGAAAGGGGAAAGGTTGCCTGTTCACGTGCATTTAAGGGGCGCTATGAGCTCGCCAGTCAGTCAATCTGGGTCAGTCTCTCGTCCCCAGCTTGCTAGTCTGTCTCTCGTCCGCATTTGTTAGGCAGTTAGTGTCAGTCTGTCGTTTGGAGTGCTAGTATGTCTGTAGTTCGGATCAACCTTTAAAGGCAGCAGTAAGAGAACTCAGCAAGTGGTCGCCCGGTCGGGGCTTAGTTCCTGCATCTGAGTCTGCGCGTTAGGCCGCCAGTCTACACGAGTTTGCTCAGACAATCGCCATTGGCGGTTGGATCGATCGGTTGGTCGGTCGCGCACTGAGACACAAGATGACTTGTCAGTCTTGAGCGTCGGCGCATGTGAGGTCACTGTTTATTAGAAGTTAAGTGATTGGTGATATGTTGTTTGATTTACTCTTGTTAAATTCTGCTTGTTTTCTTGGTGAGGTTACTAGCCGTTTTGCTTTGAGGTCGTCCCACCATTCTTCTCCGTTTGCCCACACACGGGAAGGTGGTTGTTTATAAATTGGGTGGTCCTTTTTCCCTTGTGGAGTAGGGGGGGGGGGGTTAGAGCAACCTGCGGTTCGGGTTGTTTGGTAATCTCCCTATCAATCTACCGTACATTAGTAACTACCTCTCTCATGTTTGTCGGATTTGGTGTGTTAACGAATTTATTGCTTGGAGTGTAACGGCCTAATACCTGAAATATGTTTTGATCTTTGGAAACTTTGATATTTTTGCCTATGATCTTGAAAGGCGGTATCTGTGTATTGTAGTGCATCTTCTCATTTGTTTGACCAACCTTGTAGAGTTTTATATAAGACTGCATTTCATGGGCTTTTATTTGAATGATCATTTTAGTATATAAAGTTGCAATCCTATCACCGTAAGACTTTTCTTAGAAGTTAAAATCAAGTTGTACCTTCGGTAGAAAGGTTAATATTTTAATTGTTAGTGTTTTGTACAATTTCCATCCCTCCTATGGAGGGGGGGTGCATGGTTTGTGTGCTTTTGTAAATTGTTAAAACTCTTAGTTTAAAGTTATCTAGTGCGTTGCAGATTTGCACCAGTGTAGTCATTCACAGGCTGTTGTGAGCGATCGTAACTACGGCCGTGTCAAAAGGGAGCGGCAAGATTCTCTGCCCGAAAGCTCATACAGTCAAAACTTGTTTCTTTCTGCCTCTGAATAAATTGTAACTTCGATATTTCTGATTATAATTTTAAATCTGTTTCTTTTAAAAAATGCTTTTAGGCCCTATTAAAGTGAATAAAATTCCCATTTGTTAAAAAGAATTTGGTTGTGATTTCATCCGTTACTCCCTGGCAACTACTTCCATGCTTACATAGTGTGATTAAATGTGTTAATGTTCTTGATGAATCGCTAGTAAATAAAATAAATTCTTAAGAATATTCTTTGAAAATAAATCCCGGTTCATCTGTCTTCCTCTATAGTTTTACACCCTACTGCTCTGATATCGTGGAAGTTATTTCTTGATGTCCTAAAAAAAGTCGTATCATCTTGTCCCTTCTTCTCACTGTTTTTCATGTATTCCTCTCGGTGCCAATTCTTCACAGAACCTCCTCCTTCCTTACCTTATCAGTATACATTACTTTCAACATTGTTCTGTAGCTCCACATCTCAAATGCTTCGATTCCCTTCCGTTCCGGTTTTCCCAGTGTCCATATTTCGCCATCATACGTTCGTTCTCAGAAATATCCTCCTCATATTAAGGGCCTATGTTTAACACCAATAGACTTCTCTTGGCTAGGAATACTCTTTTTGCCAGTGTTAGTCTGGTTTTTATGTCCTCCTTGCTCCGTCCGTCATTGGTTATTTTGTTGCCTGGGTAGCAGAATTCCTTAACTTCATCTACTTCGTGATCACAATTTCTCATTTTATATTTCTCGCTGTTCACATTTCTTTCGTTTTTCTTCTCTTTACTCTCAATCTACATTCTGTGTTCATTTGACTGTTCACTCCATTCAACACATCCTGTAATTCTTCTTCACTTTCACTGATGCTAGCAGTGTCATCTTCGAATATCATTGATATGCTTTCACCCTGAATCTTAATCCCACCATTGAACCATTCTTTCCTTTCCATCATTGCTTCTTCGATGCACAGACTAAACAGTAGGGTTGAAAGACTACATCTGTGTCTTACTCTTTCTTTAATCCGAATACTTCGTTCTTGGAGTTCAAGTCTTATTGCTCCCGTTTGGTTCTTGTACGTATTGTATAATACCCGTATTTCCCTATAGATTAACCCTATTTCTCTCAGAATTTGGAACGTCTTCCGCCATTTTACATTTGGAACCCTTTTTCTAGGTCGACAATTCCTATGAAACTGTCTTGTGTTTTCTTCAGTTTATTTTCATTTCTGGTAGAAAACCGGCAAAATGGATGTCAGATAGTCTAGTTATACAAAAGGAAAATAATCACTCGCAAGATTCCCGTAAGATGCTTCTAAAAAAGTAATTAACGACTGAAGAAAGTTCCGAAAACGAAAAAAGATGACTGATTCCCATCGAAAATGACATTCGAACAGCCGACAGCAGTTTTACATCACACTCACCAGACTCCAGGATAGTGACTGCTAACACTGAACAAAATTCGGCCCGCCCCAACTCAAATGGCACCGCAAGCTAGCCACAGAGACTTGAGCCCAGTGGCCATTCTCAGGTCCTGCTTCAAGACGAAGTCCACTTGAATAAACCAACGAACAGATATTTGCAGTTACACTCACATTCATACAGCCAAGACCTCTTTCATATTCAGGAAAGATGGGGAAAGCTACACAGAATGAAAAATACACGGTGTGGAAGGCAACGACCGTTCCCGCCAACTATTCACGTTTGGCATATGTCATTTATGAAGTCAGGCAGTTTTGTCTATAAAACGGGGGAGGTTGTCCCATCTGTTTCCGATACCAACATCGACAAGGTACAGCAGTCATCTGCAAGGAGTCCTACAAAATCGGAGTCTATGGCAGTCCGAGAGTTGATATTCTAGCGCGCTGCATTGCTGCGATTGCAGACGGTCAACAACGCACAATGTCTTGCGTAAGAGGTTACGCTATATTCCTACAAGTTACTATTCCAGGCGTTAAAGCTTACGGAAAAACCTTAGCGCGAACAGTTTGCAGAGGATATGCTAGACAACACTGATGCAAACAATGATTTTTTTGGAAAAGATTTGTTTCTTGAATGAGCCAGCGTTTCATGTATCTAGCACACTGAATCATCATAACATTCGTATGTGGGATTTACAGCATCCTTATGTTACACGTGAAATGGGAAGAGACAGTCCCGAGGTCAATCTTTGGTGGACTCATATATATAAATGCATCACTGATCCATTCTTTTTCGTCGAGTCTGAAGTCAACGGTGATGCCTATCTGGACATGTTACAAGAGTCCGCTGTGCCGTATTTGGAACACCTGTAACCGGACATCATATTCCAAGTGGATAGGGCACGACACCACTGGTCCCTAAATGCCCGTCGCTTTCTGGATGAAAACTTTCGGGATAAGTGGGTTGGACGAGATGGTCCGATGCAATAACCGCCACGATCCCCTGGTCTCACACTACCAAACTTCTTCCTGTGCGGTTTTGTGAAGGATCTGGAGTACCAAACTAAGGTTAGAGATGTACAGGAATTGAAGGCAGGCATCCGCAACGCATTTGAGCATGTCGCCGTGGCGATCTTGAAACGTACGTGCAAAGAATCGGGATTCCGACCAGACATTATATGAGCCACAAAGGATGCACATATCGATGTGTATCAGTCAGGAAACAGAACCTTCGAATTATCTTATCACGCGTTGAAAACCATTTGTTAATATCTAGTATAGTTTTAAGGATATTAAAGTATTAAGTTGAAAAGATAATTTATAGAGAGAGTCCGGACGCTATTATGATGTTACACAAATATGATGTTTATTAATAACGTTTTCCCTCCGATGGTTTAATGGCCTTTTGTACTCCAAGACAATTAGAAAAATAACTACATATCCTCATGGAACTACAGGATGCTATAAGCAGAGAGCTAACACATGTTCAATTTAGTTCACTGCATTTACGTGCCAATATTCAGCATACAACATTCGAGTAATAGGTACATATTTATTTTTTTCTGTGCTGGAATTTGAACGTCCTTATGTATGACGCTCTATACTTATCGCACTTTACAAGTCATAAAGCTTTTCGCAATTGTTTTTTTCGTGCATGACGATTATATATTTTGCACAGCTTGAAGGTTTTAGGGCTAGATTATTACTAGTCATGGGATTAATCTTAGCTTTTTATCAGAGCACATGTCTTTAAAAATAAATTAGGCATCACTGTGCTAGAAATTCACACCATTAAGTAATTTTAGACATAGAAGAACATAAAAAATGGAAAAAGGACCTACAGATTTTTCCTTATGCTCTAAAGGAAAATAACAACCATTTTTTAAAAAGCGAATGTCTTTAATAAAGAAAACAGAAGAAGTAGATTGAAGGAAGTGGTATCCCATAGCTTCAAAAATTACGATCTTTCACTGCCGCATTTAGGACACATAATCAAGATGTGGTTTACAACAGCTACCAAGTTGGAATCACACGTATATGCTGGAGAAATGTAAATGTTGATTCTGTGTAGATGTAGAGGAAAACATGCATGGTTAATTCGGAGTCAAACGATGGTGGAAACCTGTAATCGGTCGCAATATGTCCTCGTAAATACGGCCTTGCTGGAATTGGATGTTGTAATGCTACGTAATAGCCACTTTTCATTTGTGTTTTCCTTGGCTAATTACCGCTTGTTAGTCTGTACGTGGCAGTTTCAAATGAAGGACAGTGCCCATAGATGCAGCTTGTTTCTCTAATATGTCAATTTCCTCATTGTAGCGGATGCCAGCGTGGCAATGCACCCACAGCATATGGATTCGCTGCATCCTTCCATTTATAGCTAACGATTCCAGTACGCCATCCCGTAATCAACGGTTGGGTGTTTCACTCATATCCAGCGTTGAATATTTTTAAAGACACTCTGGGAGTCAGACACAATTAACATGCTGAAGAAAGGAACAGAAGGTACAACAAACCTCAATACTTACGAAATTACCCCTGTCTCAGTCTCAAAACGAATGGTTTTCAGATAAACGGTAGTATGTTGAGGGAAGCCATTCTCCTGTATTCTACGCAGCCACCCCCACCCCCCTTTCGCCCCACACATCAGCAGCAAGAATCAATTCCTTATTATTGTTATTATTATTATCGTTTTGTTAGAATTAATTTAGATATCGTTGAGGGTTAGGTTCAGTCGGATCTTTCGAATACTTTTGAGCACAGTCCAAAAATGGTTCAAATGGCTCTGAGCACTATGGGACTTAACATCTGAGGTCACCAGTCCCCTAGAACTTAGAACGACTTAAACCTAACTAACCTAAGGACACCACACACATCCATGGCCGAGGCAGGACTCGAACCTGCGAGCACAGTCCAGATGGGACTACAATGTAACTGGCTCTTTCGTTTTAAAGGTGGCAAGATACTTGGGTCAGACTAGAGGGGAGAAGAAAGACGGGGTACTATATGCAGTGTGTGTATGTATCTATGCCATTTTACACGAACCTTTCATTTTTAGATATCATTTTAATACTACAGTGTGACTGGTTGGAAGGGGGAGGAAGGGAAAGGAATGTGTCTTGTTTCTCGTTTTTTAATTTTCACAATATCGCTCATGGAATATTTCCATCATCTTGGATTTTTGATTCGTTATTTCATTTTAAGACTACACTGTGACAGGTTAGCGTGGGGAGGGGGGGGGGGGGATCAAGGGAGGGAGAGGTGGTGGAATGAACAACTGGGCTACTTGCGCCATCTTGAATTTCTTAAATTTATTTTGAATTTCTCGCCATCTTGTATTTTGATATTTTCCACCGTTGTCATCTTGGATTATTGAAATTCTTGCGTGTTGTAGTGCTGCGACTGCAGCGCCAACCATCGATATAAACTTGAACTCTGTTCTAGGTAGTTGGTAGCCATACTGATACTGTCGCAATACTTTTGGCTGAAGATCAACAAGAAGTGCAGGTAACTACAGCCAATGTAGCCGTTGTCCACCAAGCTGTGGCTACCTGTGTCGACTCTCATTCAAACATAATGACCTGCCGTCCCAGCCTTTACGGCGCATAACCCACTGCAGAAAATTGAATCGAAACCTAAATATTCGTAAAACGCATCGTACATTCCGCTTATAACTACTAGACCTGTTAGCACTCCAGCTAAAATACCTCCTCCCTTCCTTTCAAGCCAAGAAATTGTCTTATACTTCTCTAGTCTCTGTCCTGACACCTCTAGGCTTTCCGGAATACTCTTGGTCCTTAGAGTCAACAAACCTCACTCCTAAACTGCGGTTCATCGACTTTAATTTGCGTCTTCAGAGAGGTGCTTGAATTCTTCTTAGCACATCTCTTAAGCTGCGGAGCATGAGGAGAAAATCATGTAATTCCACTAATGGCCAGTGAGTAGCTGATTTAAGGCTCCTGCATTTTAACCACGTGACACGGCAGGAAGCCCAGGACATGTTATTCAACACAAAAATGTGCGAACTGCTACTAGCGTCATTTTGCACTTACGTTCAAGTGAAAACTATATACAGTAGACAGTATGCTCGAAAATTTCACTTGAGAACAGTTCTGTGAAGTTTCACTTTTCGTTTTCATGAGAGGCTTTTGTAATCAGTATCTATCACTACATATTTCACAGTATTCCTGATACACTCTCCTATTATTAAAAAACTTGTCGCCATTTGTTCTGCTCTTCTTTGTATTGGTTGGATATCTTTCGTTAGTCCAATCTGGCACGGATCCCATACACTTGAGCAGTATTCCAGTATTGGATATACTGTACATTATTTTTATAAACAGTCTACTTCGTAGACATATTGGAGTTTCCCATTCTCCTACCAATGAATTATTGTCCGTCTATTACATCTACTTGTGAGCCTATGTGATTGTACCACTGTAAAGTCATGCCTAGGTATACGTGCGATATAACTGTCTTCATTCACTACGCAGCCAGTGACACTGTTAGACTAATTTTTTTGAACACGCTGTACAGTGTGTAACAGTTGTAAGTGCAGGTGTTTCTATTGGTGACTGAGGACGATGTACTGAAGAACATTATGTCAGCATTTACGTCATTTCCAGACTAATAATTATAGCGACTGGGAATAGTGCGTTTTTAGGTTGGTTAGTACTTCAAAATGCTTACTTTCTCCTGACCATCAGGTCAGGTATGGAAGTGTAGCATTACACCCTGTATTTTCTTCTGCACTCAAAGCCACTGACTGCACCAGGCATATGTTTTGTCATTTGATGATGGGATATAAAAACCTTTCTTGTCGGGTCGTATTTCGTCACATACAGGCAATTTACAAGAAATTGTAAGAGGTCCATGATTAAGGAATTTGTTGCTAGCGCACTCGAGCAAATGTAATTTCGATGGATTGCTCAAGCGCAGCCTGCGATATGTAAGCTATAAGAGAATCTGAGACCAAAGAGCAGTGTTGACTGCAGTAGAAACTGTGTAGCAGTCGGAGTAAGTTGCTAGCGAGCAGTCTGCTGTATCGCGTTCGCTGGGCCGGTCGTGGTGGAGCGATGGCGGAGCCTGAACGATATAATATAAGGTAAAAGCAGCCTCGCGCATATGTAGTATTGTTATATATTAAGTCCCATGTAAATGCTTTTAAAAAGACATCTCTTAATAATAATCTTTCTTATAAAAATAAACTTTCGACAATCATTCAACTCAATTTAAAGATTTTACTAATTTCTCCAATCCTTGGTCATGCTGATTATTGTAATGAAAAATCAGTTCTTTCTTTTTATACATGACAAATCTATCTGCCAGCATTGCACTGAGCTGCGCCAGAAAAATTTCTTACAGGAGCAGATATAAACGCGTTATCCGGCGACCTAATTAAGGTAAGATTCTTCAATTTATTCAGAATCAATTTTCAGGGCCATGACGCGGCACTGCTGACGTCCAAAATTCACCAGTTTAAATTCACAGTCAATTATTGAAAGGTTATAAGTGAGTCGCTATTTTTTATTGAGAGATTAGTCGCATTTTATTATTGATAGGTTACGCAATTTATCTGTTGGGCAGTTACACTGAACGAGAATTATATAATTATATAATTTCTTACTGTTGGGAGGTTTCGGAACTTTTCTGTTGGGAGGTTACACTAAATGTGAATATTATTTACATTATTTTATTTTGTTCGGAGGTTACTAAATGTCATCGTTTCTACAGCAGGTAGTATTGGTCGAAACTAAAAGAAAATTTCCTATAATTATACGTATGAAAACGTATACCTCTTTCGTGGCCTATGCTGTCCCATCGTTACCGACCGACCGCCGTGTCGTCCCCTGCCAGTGGTTTTATAGGATGTGGTATTAGGGACATAGTGTCAGCACACCGCTCTCCCAGATGTTGTTAGTTTCTGTGACCTGGAGCCGCTAGTATTTGGTCAAGTAGCTGCTCAGCTGACATTACGAGGCTGGGTGCACTCCCTTCCAGTTCTACTACCAAGGAGAAATCCCAGGCTGCACCAGGCATCAAATCTGGTTCCTTCACATTGCTGTCAACCATGCTGACCATCCAGCTACAGAAGCGGACTATTTTTGTACGACCAGAAATTAATACCTGTTGACATATGGGGCATTTTTTAGTGCCTTCTGTGGTTTGAATCTTTTATTTAGCTGGCAATAGTGGCGCTCGCTGTATTGCAGTAGTTCTAGTAATGAAGATTTTTGTGAGGTAAGTTATTTGTGAAAGTTATAGTTTAATGTTAGTCAGGGCCATTCTTTTGTAGGGATTTTTGAAAGTCAGATTGCATTGAGCTAAATAACATTGTGTGTCAGTTTAAGCACAGTCGTGTATAAATTTTTCTAAGGGGACGTTTCATATGTCGTCTTTGCAACGTCCTGCTAAAATAATATGTCGTAAATGTTCAGGCAGTTTGATTAAGCAAATGCGGATGAGTTCTGAGGGGCTGTATGGGTTTGACAGGTACTGATTCTTTTGCAACATGTCTTCAAAATATTTCACAAGACTGGAAAATTCAGATTGTTCGAAATGTTTCATCATTATGATGCTATGTTTTACTCGGTCTTGTGTAGCTTGAAACCAATATGCTGAGAGGAAGGCATGATAAAAATCTCCTTCACTGTGACAATCGTGAATGACCGATGGCATTCTTACAGCTGGTTCATTCTCTAAGTAGCCACACATAAATTCTAACCTGTGCTCCAATGACCAGTTGGTAGGAAAACAATGAGAGAATTGATGGAGCCACGCTTGTGGATGAATGTCGTTGGCAGAATTCTTAAACGTTTTGAATTTACGTGTAGTAATGAACAGCTTATAGTCAAAAACATCGTGTCGGCGAGTAGCATGTCGGTCATTGGTACGTCGTTTCGGCGGTTCCATCTCAAAATTCGGTGCACCTTGCCAATTCCTTTCATAATTTCCGAAATGCCCTGTGTTATTATTTTGTGGCTTTTTCGTATTTCTAAGTTCCTCTTCCCGTGTTGGAGCGCGAGTGTCCTCTGAAATATGTAATTCTTGTATTACCTGCGTCAACTGATCTTGTACTTCCCGGATTTCTCTTTTGTACTGGGTATTGATTTGATTTTGATTTTGTTTGAATTTTCTTATTTGTTCATACTCTTCTGTGTCAGTGAAGGCTACGGGTCTTGTGTCATTCAGATCATCATCTACCTTTGTAGACAAGTTAGTGACCTGATCCGAAAGTTCGGCTACTTTCTCCGATAGTGTACTTAATTCCTCCATGTGTCTTTCTGAACCAATTTTCAGGGTATCTACTGTGTCCTTTAAATTTTCCTGAGTTTTTGCAAGTTGCATAACCGAATCGGTAGATGCAACTGAGTCAATTTTAGCTTGCAAGGTCTCATGATTTTCATCAACAATAGTTTGCAGTTCTTTTATGGCTGCTTCGTGATTCTGTAATGCATTTTCATAACGCGAAAAAATAGGTTGAAAATGCTCACAAATTTGTGTTTTTACGTCATTACAGACTTTTTGACATTTCGATTCAATGTTATGTAACTCAGTAGTTAAATCTTCACGTGTTTGTTCAAGTGTAGTGTCTAACTTCCGAAGATTTTATTCCATTGTGTCTAACTTTTGAAGATTTTGTTCCATTGTGTCTAACTTTTTAAGATTTTGTTCCACTGTGTCTAACTGTTGCTGTGTTTGTCTCTGGTATTGTTCCATTGCGTCTAACTGTTGAAGCTTTTGTCCCATTTGTTGCATTAATTGTAATAACAAAGCATTAGTGTCTGGAATCTGTTCCTCTACGCTTTTCGGCAGTGCATTTGCACCAGCAACATTCACATTTTGACAAGCAGAAAATGTGTCTTGACTCATTTGAGAAAACGGTGAGGACCCAAAACCTAAGTGTGCAGTATTTGCAATATTGTGTTCTGTCATTTCGGATTCCTGAGGGGAGCTGTTGCCGACCGATCGATCGATAATGCTTCCCTGTTCACTAATTGTTTCACTGTCTACACCATTGTTTGCAGCCCGCTCCATTTCCCTATGCACAGTTACCAAATTACTATGTTGAACATTAGTTAATTCATTACATGGTGGCGCTAACACACTACTTTCGTCTTCACTGTCATTTCTCAGTTTACTTTGGAGCCTAGTATTACGTTTTTCACACGCCATTATTGTCACAATATTTCACACGACAACACAAAAAAAAAACACAATTTGAAGAGCAAAAATAAGAGAACACATTAACATAGAACTGAAAATAATATCTAGTTAATTGCAAGCGCAGCTGCGAAATACTTGGTGCAAATCTACATGCATGCCACAACTGTTTTACTGTGCAACAATGAAAAACCACAACTACCAAGGAAATTCTCTCTATAATTACGCGCTAGCAATAAACAAAAGCTACACTAAATACACAAACTACAAGAAAAAAATCAGAAGATTCCAGTGAGGTATCCTAGGCTAAGGGTCGACATATGATACGTCCCCTTAGAACAATTTATACACGACTGTGCTTAAACTGACACACAATATTATTTAGCGCAACGCAATCTGACTTTCAAAAATCCATACAAAAGAATGGCCCTGACTAACATTAAACTATACCTTTCACAAATAACTTACCTCACAAAAATCTTCATTACTCGAACTACTGCAATACAGCGAGCGCCACTATTGCCAGCTAAATAAAAGATTCAAACTACAGAAGGCACTAACTACTGATAGGGATAGTTAGCAAATGAAAGATATTAATAGAGAACAAACAATGTATTTACCTTAATAGTCATAATATATATATAGCAGTTCATGACAAATTACAAAACTCCGCCATCTCTCTCCCCACATCCACCACTGCTGGCGGCTCACCTCCAACTGCGCAACGCTACGCGCTGTTCACATCCAGCTGCTGCTGCCCAACACCACAATGGCAGACATCAATGCAAACTAGCCACAGACTGCACACAGCACAGCCAGTGATTTTCATACAGAGCGCTACGTAACGTTGCCAATAAGAAAATATAAACAGCCTACTTACAATATGGGGCATTTTACTTGTGAGGAGTAATGTGTAGTAATCGGTGGTGGAGGCCGTCTTACCGTTGCAGTGTACTGCACATGTTGAATGGTTGTAATCTGCAGGAACCTGATGGTGACGCTAATACTTCATTGCAGAGCAACGACCTTCTGTTCCACCGCATATTCTACAGATCGTGCGACAGTATCTCAATGCATCGTTTCACGTGCTGTGAATTGCTTGAGGAGGTCCACAAGCATGACCATCCAGTTCCTCGAACCTGAATCCGTTGGACTTCTCACTGTGAGGGACGTTTAAACGCATCAATGTATTCTCAACCAGTCGACAACGTGCACACGTTAGAGGAGAGAGTGTGACCAATGCATGTGACGCAGTTCGAATGAAACCAAGTGATTTGAAAGAGTGCGTGATTCAATGCGTATGAGGGCTGGACGATGCGTCAGGATGGGTGGAAACCATATGCCTACTGCTTCTGCTTCCACGTAACAGGACAGTTGGGAACGCGGTGACAGACTGGCTCACATCTCAACAGGTATTACTTTCCTGGCGTACCAGTACTGGAACTTTTGTTCTGGTTTTGACCAGTACTACCTCAGCAGGAATGTGTGACCTTTCTTTCAAGCACACAATATAACCACACCATCTGCGAAAAGTCAGAATCACAGCTACCTGTCATGAGTATATATCGTTAACAATAGCGGTCGTATCACCCGTTAACGGGGAACAAGATGTGTCTCCTCGCCATACTTCTGCCAAGCGGTCTGTAGGATGTTCTTGGATTTGGTCTTTAAACATACATTACTAAAACCTCACAAAATTTGCGATAGCAGCTGGTATCAGCCGGCCGGGGTGATCGAGCGGCTCTGGGCGCTACAGTATGGAATTGCGCGACCGCTACGGTCGCAGGTTCGAATCCTGCCTCGGGCATGGATGTGTGTGATGTCCTTAGGTTAGTTAAGTTTAAGTAGTTCTAAGTTCTAGGGGACTGATGACCTCAGAAGTCCCATAGTGTTCAGAGCCATTTGAACCATTCTGAGCTGGTGTCAGTACAGGATGTAAAACAGGACATTTTGTACTTATTTTGTTCGTGACACACCATTGGAGACCTTATAACTGTAATTAAATGCCGCGTGGGATTAGCCGAGCGGTCTGAGGCGCTGCAGTCAGGGACTGTGCGGCTGGTCCCTCGGGCATGGGTGTGTGTGTTTGTCCTTAGGATAATTTAGGTTAAGTAGTGTGTAAGCTTAGGGACTGATGACCTTAGCAGTTAAGTCCTGTAAGATTTCACAAACATTTTTTTTTGTAATTAAATAGTGCATAAACTGGAAATTACGTTTTTCTTTGAATAAAATATGGAGCAGGTAAACTTCCGCTGGTTTAGGAACAATGTAACACCCCCCTCTCCCCTTTAGTGTTCCAGGGCTAACATTACATATGACAACCAGAAAATTTGTGTTATGACTTCAGCACAACTCGGCAAACTGAAGATGTCTTTACACAATAATAAGACAGTTCAGGTGGTTTTCATTAATCATTGACATTAAAGTCAGCTGTGTGCTCAACACAATCAAGATTTAGTAAATAGAAGTTTTTAACAGAGGAGTGTAACATGCGGCGAAACATTATTTTCATGTTGGGAAGTATAAGTGACGTCAGTAATGTCTGAAAACGTTATTTTTTTTAATCCTATAGCCATTCAAAATATTTAGAAAACAATTTTAGATGAAGACAGAGATTGGAATACATTCAGAAAATGATTGAGAATGTTGGATGAAATTGTTTCTCTGATATGAAAAGATAGCGACAGGAGGGAAATTCGTGTCGGACCGCATCAGACCAGCCAGAAGACTGATGACTGAAACAAATAAGTATCGTTCTATGTAGGTTTTAACGACTGTCGGCAGAATATAATACGCGAACTATACGCAAACTGCGTTACGACTGACGAAATAAGCCAGTTTTTCAGCTACGATCTTGATATTGCTTGGAGGTGAACTGACGACACTACCTGTCATTTTACAATTACTTTGAAACTTCTTTCTAAACATCATCCTATTACATAAAGCTCATCTTGAAGGAAAGGCCCTCTACTCTCCCGCGTCAGCTCGTCACTTCACATTACCGAGCGACCTGTCGCTCCGCTCACTTGTCCTCGTTATGCACATGTCTCGGGCCGTAAGAGTAAATGGAGTGTCAAGCTCGGCTGGAAGTGTGCCGCCTCGACAGCTGCCCGCAGCCTGCCAGGTGGGTGCACAATGGGGGCGACAGGCAAATGAATGTGCGGCGCTGTCTCCAGAGATGACAGCTGAGCCAATGCTGGCGACCTGTTACGTTTGCAATTAGCTTCACAACTGAAGCGCTGACAGCAGCTGGGACAGGAAATCTCTCACGATTGCCACAGAACCACAACGGCGGCGCAGCAGAACGAAGCAGAGGAGCGTCGTGTTCTCTGATTTGCCTGGTTCTGTTAGCGTTGTCTTTATCATGTGTCGTCTGTATATCAACATTGTCTTTGCTATGGCGTATTTCTTCATTTTTTTCGCACCTTAACATTTAACTAGCGAAACTCCGTCTTCTTTTTGTTGTGCCTTCGTGCCGCATCGTCGCATGTTCGGAAGAGCTGCGAACGGATTCGGTTGCCAGATAGCCTTCCTATCTCAACCCTGTTACCCTCCCCCCCCCCTCCTCCCCTTCCGACCCCATCCCAGGACAGAATAATTGTACCTGAACTGTCTGCGTGTAGTGTTAGTCACGCGAAAGTGAGCGCCGAAACGTTCTTTTCATTTTGGGAAGTTTAAGTGACGTCAGTAATGTCTGTAAACGGTATTTTTATAATCCTATAGCCATTCAAAATGTTGAAAAAATAATTGTAGAGGAAGACAGAGATTGGAATACATCCAGCAAATGATTGAGGATGTTAGCTGAAAGTGCTCCTCTGATATCAAAAGATAGAAACAGGCGGGAAACTCGTATCGGTTCATATCAGACCAGCCAGAACACTGAGGACTCAAACAAAAAAGTATCGTTCTATGTAGGTTTTAACAATTGTCGGAAGAGTATAATACAGAACTACAGGCAAACTCCGTTATGACTGACGAAATGAGCCAGTTTTTCAGCTACCATCTTCCCGGTTATCGCGAGATATTGTTTGAAGGTGATCTAACGACACTATCTATGCTATCTGACATTTTATAGTTACACTCATGTTCATAAATTAAGAATAATTGCAGAATGTGGTGCCCCACAACGTGGCACTACACAAAACTGGCGCTAATAGCATAGGCACATAGGGAACACATACGACACAAATCTGTATTCTCGCGGTATTGGTGATAAGTTGAGGAAATCGTCCCGAAACATATGTGCTACAAAAATCCACTGTTTCCTGCGCATATACACCGACATAAATATGGGATATGATCACCATGCACATGTACACAGGCCGCACAACGGGTTGGCATAATTTGGATCAGGTTGTCAAGCAGCTGCTCGGGTATAGCCTCCCATTCTTGCACCAGTGCCTGTCGAATCTCCAGAAGTGTTGCAGGGGTTTGAAGACGTGCAGCGATACGTCGACGGAGAGAATCCCAGACGTGCTCGATGGGATTTTGGTCTGGAGAACAGGCAGGCCACTCCATTCGCCTGATATCTTCTGTTTGAAGGTACTCCTCCACGTTGGCAGTTCGGTGGGGCCGTGCGTTATCGTCTATTAGGAGGAAAGTGGGACCCACTTCACCCTTGAAAAGGCGGACATATTGGTGCAAAACGACGTCCCGATACACCTGACCTGTTCAGTTCCTCTGTCAAAGACATGCAGGGGTGTACGTGTACCAATCCCACACCACACCAACAAACCACGACATCCATTCAGGTTCCTTTCAAGGACATTAAGGGGTTGGTATCTCGTTTCTGGTTCACGCCAGATGAAACCCGGCGAGAATCACTGTTCGGACTGTACCAGAACTCATCCGTGAACATAATCTGGGACCACTGTTCCAATGACCACGTACTGTGTTCTTGACACCAGGCTTTACGGGCTCTTCCCTGACCGGGGGTCAGTGGAATGCACCTCGCAGGTCTCCGGGCGAATGAACCATGTCCGTTCAGTCGTCTGTAGAGTGTGTGTCTGGAGACAACTGTTCCAGTGGCTGTGGTAAGGTCCCGAGCATGGCTACCTGCAGTACTCCGTGTCCGTCTGCGGGCAATAATGGTGAGATATCGGTCTTCTTGTGGTGTTGTACACTGTGGACGTCCCATACTGTAGCGCCAGGACACGTTTCCTGTCTGCTGGAATCGTTGCCATGATCTTGAGATCACACATTGTGGCACACGGAGGGCCCGTGCTCCGACCTGCTGTGCTAGACCAGCCTCTAGTCGCCCTAGTATTCTACCCCTCATAACGTCATCAATATGTGTTCTTCGAGCCATTTTCAACACACAGTCACCATAAGCACGTCGAAAACAGCTGCACACTTACTCTCTGCACGGTACTCTGGCATTCACCAACACACCTCTGCGTATGTGGACTGCTGCCAGAGCCACCGTGCGCATGGTTCTACCCCGACGTAATTTAAACTGGCAAACCGCCCACCATAGCATTGTTTCACCATGTATCAGCATTATCCTTAATTTATGAGCATGAGTGTAGTTTGGACTTGGGAACTAGCCAGATGTTCACCTGGTGGTAAGGGGGAAAAGGACTAAAAACTACATCCAGGTAGGCTGGCATACCAACAATAGTCGTTAATACTTCCAGCTGGATTCCAACTGGGGCCGGGGCATCTCCCCGTCCCAGAAGCGGCGCTCTAACATGCATGGCTATCCGGACGGGTATTTGACTAGAGAGACGGACGAAGTTCGGCAAAAAACAAGTTATTTCGTGACGTATGCAGTACTTCTTCCTTCTCTCAAAAATGTATTAGTGTTATGCACCAAAAGCAGATGAAATATATCTACTTTACATAGGTTAACCAGCTAGCGCACAGAAATAAAATCATTGACACAAAATGTGGTTATGGAAAAGTCTTGACCGCACAGTTCTTTATCAAATGTTAAAAAATCATCGTCAGACATAACCTGTAGGAAGATGTACACAAATTATTAAACGTTACTCATACGAGTATACTGTATAACCATGAGAAACACTGACGCCCCATTATTTCATTACTTACTTGTAGATGTAGTTTTAAGCTCAACAAACTGAGCACATGGACTATATATATATAGAATTACAATTCTATTGCATAAAGACTACCCATGGGAGTACGGTTGTCAGCTCATTTTACTCGTCGATGTCAATTGTCTCTCGTTAATGCTCACCCCAACTGTCGGTGTGGTTTATTTCTTTGACAGTTTAATACGCTGCAACCAGTTTGACACTCTTGTATCCAATGAACTGACATTTAGTAAAGAACTGTGCGATCAAAACTTTGCCATAATTGCAGTTAGTGAAAAACTTGAATGTTCACCTATTTCTACTAAGGAAGCATTCCTGGATTAAGTAACGAAAATTAGTTACATTTATTGAAACTCTTCGGTAAGTTAGGAAGAGCTGTAGTTAGTTCTTTTCACAAGTAGTGGGTGATCCGAAACACCACTTTCAAAATCATAGAGCTTGTAGAAGCACTGAATAACTGTTGAAATAGCTGGCCACGAACAAAGCCGTACCACTTGCGTACTACTGGTTGGGTGCAGTAAAACTGGTATGAAAAATTTCTACAAGTCTGACACCGAATAAGCTACCCTAGTTAAGGAATAATGGTCTGCTCTTTGCAGAAATTGCTGGTAATTAACTCACTTGCTTCCCTGGTCCTATGTGCACGATTTATTAATCTGTGAGGGACGAGTAACAAATCTTCGTTACCGAAATCGGCAAAAGCATTTAGCCATGTCTTCTTGACCGAATAGGAATTATTTCTGTGTACGTCAACTTGCACTGCAGCTAAAAATCGCATAGATGCAAACGATACTATCTTGGAGGCAAAGATATACTGACTCACTTCCCCATCGAAAACGTCATGAAGCCAGGCAAATGATGCACATCCGCTGTCTGTTGTGTTTACTTCCTCCTTAAATTATTCACGCAGCCGTTCGCCTTCCATTAATTAAAACATAAAAGTATTAAGGTGATTCCGGATACAAACGATTTTCGCATCTGTTTACGAAAAAATATGGGGTAAAATACAGGGAGCGAAAGGCTATTTACAATTTGTACAGAAACCAGATGGCAGTTATAAGAGTCGAGGGACATGAAATGGAAGCAGTGGTTGGGAAGGGAGTGAGACAGGGTTGTAGCCTCTCCCCGATGTTATTCAATCTGTATATTGAGCAAGCATTGAAGGAAACAAAAGAAAAATTCGGAGTAGGAATTAAAATCCATGGAGAAGAAATAAAAACTTTGAGGTTCGCCGATGACATTGTAATTCTGTCAGAGACAGCAAAGGACTTGGAAGAGCAGTTGAACGGAATGGACAGTGTCTTTAAAGGAGGGTATAAGATGAACATCAACAAAAGCAAAACGAGGATAATGGAATGTAGTTGAATTAAATCGGGTGATGCTGAAGGAATTAGATTAGGAGATGAGACACTTAAAGTAGTAAAGGAGTTTTTCTAATTTGGGGAGCAAAGTAACTGATGATGGTCGAAGTGGAGAGGATATAAAATGTAGAGTGGCAATGGCAAGGAAAACGTTTCTGAAGAAGAGAAATTTGTTAACATCGAGTATAGATTTAAGTGTCAGGAAGTCGTTTCTGAAAGTATTTGTATGGAGTGTAGCCATGTATGGAAGTGAAACATGGACGATAAATAGTTTAGACAAGATGAGAATAGAAGCTTTCGAAATGAGGTGCTACAGAAGAATGCTGAAGGTTAGATGGGTAGATCATATAACTAATGAGGAGGTATTGAATAGGATTGGGGAGAAGAGAAGTTTGTGGCACAACTTGACTAGAAGAAGGGATCGGTTGGTAGGACATGTTCTGAGGCATCAAGGGATAACCAATTTAGTATTGGAGAGCAGCGTGGAGGGTAAAAATGGTAGAGGGAGCCCAAGAGATGAATACACGAAGTAGATTCAGAAGGATGTAGGTTGCAGCAGGTACTGGGAGATGAAGAAGCTTGCACAGGGTAGAGTAGCATGGAGAGCTGCATCAAACCAGTCTCAAGACTGAAGACCACAACAACAACATGGCAAGCGGTGTATGTATTATGATGCGAGTTGTTGGCGAAGGATTAAGGGTGACTGCACAACGATTCTATTCCCGCCAGCGTACATTTCGCGTGAAGATAAGATTAAAGAGATTAGGGTTCGTACGGAGGTATGTAGTCGTTTTTCCTTGGCTCTGTTTGCGAGTGTTATAGAAAAGGAAATGATTAGTAGTAGTACAGGGTATCCTCCGCCACGCACCATACGGTGGATTGTGAAGTGTGTATGTAGATATAGATGTAGATAGTAATTTATAGTAGCTCTGACAATGGTTATGGTTGCAATCACTAACTGATGTGGTAAAAATGTCGAATGTATACTACTGTTGCAGTTATCTAGTAATGTAATCCATCTGACGAGACGACATTTATCCACTGCCCAACATCGATGATGCTGTCACTGTGGATGTAGCCGACACTGTCGCAGGGTAACACGGGAACATGCAGGGGTCGTACGTTGCGGGGCTCCATGTTCAACAATGTGTGCTGGACGATCGGCCGGTGTGGCCGTACGGTTCTAGGCGCTTCAGTCTGGAACCTCGTGACCGCTACAGTTGCAGGTTCGAATCCTGCCTCGGGCATGGATGTGAGTGATGTCCTTAGGTTAGTTAGGTTTAAGTTGTTCTAAGTTCTAGGGGACTGATGACCACAGATGTTAAGTCCCATAGTGCTCAGAGCAATTTTTTTTTCTTTTGTGGTGGACGATGTGATGTGAAATACATGTGCCTGCACCGGCATTCATCTCTGTCGTCTTTGTAATGTCAAAGACGATCCATGTCTCCAAAACCCGGGTGTGTATCACAGAGCCGTCGTGAAGAGACGCAAGGAGCGTCAGCGACACATACGACTAAAACAACCAGGCAAATACCTGTCGCCGAGCTCTGCCTCGAATATGATGATGGAATGAAATTCGATGAGACCAATATTATGGTGAAGACGCAAGTTTCTGGGACAGTGTAATTAGTCTATCGAAATAACGTTGTCAGTATACCTAACAAACAGGGATGGAGGTTTCATCTTAAATAAAGATTGGCATCCGGGACTCAGTTTATTAAAATCTCGCCCAACATTCAAGGACGCAGTCAGGGTATCGTTAAGGGAGGTGGGGAATCCGATTTCTTAAAGCTTAAAGAGGACTTTAAACAGGCTCATGAGTCTCATTTATTCTGGAGACACATTTATTTATTTATTTATTTAATTTTCTGTATCTAATTTTCTTAATTTTACGTACATAATTTGCTTTCGGGTAGCCTTCACAAAAATTTTCGTTCTATGAAATTAAGTAAGAAAAGCTTTTCTTAAAAATGTTTAACATCTATTCTCAACAGTATATACATATATATATATATATATATATATATATATATATATATATATATATATATATATATATACGGTGTCCCAGCTATCTTGTCCACCCAAAATATCTCTGGAACAATAACAGATATTGGAAAACGACTTTCACCTGTATCAATGTAGGACTGGGGTCCATGAATGTACATATTTGGAAACATTCTAAAACGAAAGCATATGTGTTTTTTAACACAAACTTATGTTTTCTTAAATGGACCTCCTATATTTTTTCTGCAGCAATCCATAGCATGACAAAGCACATACACAATGGCGTTGATTGCATCGCAATATTCCCATTACATCCCGAGATATTGAGACGCGAAGTTGACGCTTGAAACACCCGACATGCGCTGCTAGCGCACGTCCTGAGGCTCAGGCGTGAACCCCATGCTGCCCGTAACCGCGATGTGATTGACATGCGTAATCACACTTCCATACTTATCAAGAGTTCCGAAACGAGTAAAACGGTCTGCTGCCATCCTGCACTAACGTCGTACATTCCAGCAGTTATTTATCCCATAGGCTAGGGGTGATGCGGTTCTGTAACATATCTGTGTACCGCAACGTTAGTCACAAAGTTAACTTCGCTTATCATTAATCCGTTACTAAAAAGGTAATGCCGTTCAACGTTAAAGCTTTACTTTACTGTAGATCTAGCGCAAGTGACAGTTGATCATTCATTCGTAATAGTAAAATTCATGTTGATGCTTTAAGTGAAATTAGCAAGTGGACTAAAAGTTTTACCGTTGTTTAGGTAAAAATGTTTTGATTTGGGAAGTTCAGGTAGGACATAGCAGATGAATGTAAACATGTTTAACCAATTAGTTTTATTATCACATAATATATTATCTAATGCGTTAAATGACAAATTGTTGCAAACAAATGTTTCTTAACATCACTAGGTAAAATGGCCCTTTGTAGAAACTTCCACTGTGATACCAGCACTACATACTAAACATAGCGTTCACATCTCATGCTCAAAGTCATGCCCATTGGCTTGCATACATAGGGTCACTCTGCGGATATAGGATGCCCTACTTCATGCTACTGTTTCCTCTTTGATGGCTGTTCAAGCATCAATAATGCGTTGCTTCATGTCCTCTGGTGTTGTTGGTTCATGTTGGTAAACAGCATCCTTCACTGCTCCCCAAAGAAAATAATCCAGCGGTGTAAGGTCCGGAGATCGGGCAGGCCACCTAACTGGGCCACCTCGTCCAATCCACCTACCAGGGAACTTACTGTTCAGGAGTCGTCGTGCTCGTAAGGCGTTATGTGCAGGGCATCCGTCATGCTGATACCACATGACCATTCTCCGGTTCAGAGGTACGGTGTCCAAGAGAACAGGAAGATTGTGTCGTATAAATCTGGAGTATTGTCTGCCGTTTTGGATACCATTTATAAAGAAAGGTCCGATACTGGTTTCTCCAATAATCCCACACCAAACATTAACTTTCCACGGACGTTGATGCTCTACCTGACGGAGCCATTTTGGATTGTCTGCGGAGCAATATTATGGTGAAGACGCAAGTTTCTGGGACAGTGTAATTAGTCTATCGAAATAACGTTGTCAGTATACCTAACAAACAGGGATAGAGGTTTCATCTTAAATAAAGATTGGCATCCGGGACTCAGTTTATTAAAATCTAGTCATATTGACAATTCCTTTGTTGGAGAATGATGCCTCGTCGGTAAAGAGAACATCTGCAAAAAAATTTGGATTAGTCAGAAGTTTTTGCTGAGACCACCGACAAAATGTTACCCTATTGCGGAAGTCATTTCCATGAAGATCCTGGTGTAAATGAATACGGTAAGGATGCAATTTATGACGTTTAAGAATACGCTGTGCTCTTGATTTCGACACACCAACTTCACGTTCAATTTGACGTGTGCTGATTTGAGGGTTCACAGCTATGGTAGCGAGCACAGCAACTTCAGCACGTTCCTCTGTGCGTGTTCTAGGACGATGTCGAGGTCTTGGATTTAAGCTTCCCGTTTCACGTAGGCGATATGTGAGACGACCAAACATCCGGCGCGAAGGCGATGGCTTGTCAGGGAATCGTCTTCTGTACAGTCGTTCTGCCTAACAGCATTTCGTCCACCTACAACAGGGTACAGTACAGTTATGTAGAGTAGGGTAGAAAACAGACATATTAACTTAATTATCATAATGATCGCTAACAGTACTATAAAAAAACAAGCAATCTCATAACGTTTTTCCCGTCAACGTTCATTCTCCATAGATCAGCAGCATTTCTACCATATCTTCATGTGTGTACATTATACTGTACAGTATAAGTTCCACAACACATAGTTTATTCACAACGTGTACTACCTCCGTGCCGTCACTAGATTACTCTGATGCACGACTACACTGGCAAGCGGTGTACTGCACTTCAAAGCAACAACAAATGGGATGCTCGGAGTGTGGTGGAGTACAGGAGTTTGCATGGGTCGCAAATCATAAACAAGGCGAAGTGGTAACTGTGACAGTAGTGGGAACTACGTTGGACACTTGACTAGGTAGAGCCATGCCCTGCGCGACAGGCACAATGGGTCATATAACGCATTAGATAAACCTTATTTTTGATGTGCAGGATAAATAAGACAACCTGACGGGTGTACACCGATCGGCACTGGTTCATATTGTGTACGTAGATACGTAGAACGTGCAAGAGGGAAACCATTATATGCTTATGAGAGTTGATAGCAGCAGACCGTATAATTCGTTTCGGACCTCTTGATAAGTATGGAGGTGTGATTACACATGTCAATCACATCGCGATTGCGGGCAGCATGGGGTTCACGCCTGAGCCTCAGGACGTGCGCTAGCAGCGCATGTCGGGTGTTTCAAGCGTCAACTTCGCGTCTCAATATCTCCATTTAAGAAAAACATAAGTTTGTGTTAAAAAACACATATGCTTTCGTTTTAGAATGTTTCCAAATATCTGCATTCATGGGCCCCAGCCCTACATTGATACCGGTAAAAGTCGTTTTCCAATAGCTGTTATTGTTCCAGAGATATTTTGGGTGGACAAGATAGCTGGGACACCCTGTACATTGCAAATTAAACATTTATTTACCGAGCGGGGTGGCGCAGTGGCTAGACACTGGACTCGCATTCGGGAGGACGACGGTTCAATCCCGCGTCCGGCCATCCCGATTTAGGTTTTCCGTGATTTCCCTAAATCACTCCAGGCAAATGCCGGGATGGTTCCTCTGAAAGGACACGGCCGACTTCCTTCCCAATCCTCCTCTAATCCGATGAGACCGATGACCACGCTGTCTGGTCTCCTTCCCCCAAAAACCAAACCAACCAACCAAACATTTATTGTTTTGGCAAAATGATAACTTCACTCTATTGCAAATGGAATTAACATTGCTAACAAGACACAGCTCAGAATTTTTGGCAGTAACTATCTTTCTCCTTCTACGATCTTGTATTTAAATTTATGACTTATCTGGAACCAAGTCAGAACTCCTTCAGCACATAAAAGCACCTCAAGTTCCTCAGTTAAATCCCAGATTTTATTAAGGTAGGTTTCATTTCACTAGAATTATTCAGTTTCCTTTAGTGATCAAGTATTTCAGTTATTGTAGTATTATAGTATTACAAGAGCGTAAATAGATTTTAAATGAAAGGAGAGGCAGTGAAGAGGGGGGGGGGGGGGGGGTGCAGGTAACAGTTCACAGTCTGCTCGGACGAATTCAAGCAGTCCGGTGAAAAACTCATTCAGAAACGAGCTTTAGAATGTGCTGTCATCACATACCCGTTTCGCTCTCCACAAACCACTCCGTCTCGTTCAGTATCGGAACTGGTTTTCATAATTGAGAACTTTGACCAAATTTTTTAAAATAAATGCAACTATCGTCGTAGGAGAGACATTTTTGCTGATCAACGCGACTTTTGGGCGACACAGGCGGATCCAAGTGTATTTTTATGGACTAATTTTAATTTAATGTTACTTGTAATAATATTTACCACTCCGCATGACTTGTGAAACACTGAAATATTGCAGCCCCAAAATACGACTCCATTGCTAACATTAAACTGCTATAAATATGGAATTCGGCCATTATAGTAGTACGTACATATTTTTATCTTACCACAATGCTAGTGGACGAATCAAACTCTGTTTTCTTTTTCTTTCTTCTTACTAAGTTATCCATGATTATAAACTATCAGAAGAACGCACGGCAAGAAATCAATAATCGGCAGCGCTTACATTAACTTAAACTGCAAGTAAGATATGGACTGATTGACAATACAACATCTGAGCTGAATTAAGGCCAACAGTGCACAGTAGTTGGTCTTGACTTAAGTAGGGATAGGAGTCAGCCAATAGTGCTATCGATATACAGATACTGTCGATGGCGTAGTTGAGACTCGATAGTGGGTATTTCTTTTATGTCGTACTACTGAAAACCAAAACACCTTTCAGTTTCACTAGACGACAGCTAGGTCGTGTGTAATTACATTTTTGTGATAGTGGGGATCCTCGCCTTCCACCCCCCCCCCCTCCCCCACACTCACACACCCTCCTTTGGCTCCGTCCTTGGACCATCACATCCACCATAGTTGGAAACCGCTGAGGGAACTTGCGTTTCCCGGACTATCAATACGTGCTCTGTAAAACAAATGAGCATCAAAGGACATAGTGGATGTCGGGAATCGAACTCGGCAATGCGAGATCTGTTCAAAAAATTCGGGGACATCCGCAATTTCTCGCAAGTGGTGTGTTGGAGTGAAATGCTGATAGCATCCCTGTGTTTCATGTGTAGCTGCCGTCAGTTTCATTGTTGTATGTCTGTTAGTTATTGTTCAGTGCTGTATTGAGTAGAATGTTGTGTCGCACAGTCTGTGAATTTCGAGATGGCACAGTTAAAGGAGCAACGCGTCTGCATGAAATTTTGCGTGAAACTCAAGAAAACCTTTATATAGAAACACGAAATGGTTTAAGGAGTCTGTGGAATCGATTCGTCAGTATTTGATGTGGTTTACGAAATATATCCAGCGGTAATGTTAGGTGACTCACCCTGTATAAGACAACAAGTGTCTGGCGCAGTTGTTAGATCGGTTACTGCTGCTACACTCTCACGTTATCAAGATTTCAGTGAGTGAGTCGGCGCACGAGCGATGAGACACAGCATCTCTGAGGTAGCGATGAAATGCGGTTTACCCTTAAGACCTTTTCACGAGTGTACCGTGAATATTAGGGATCCGGTAAAACATCAAATCTCCGACATCGCTGCAGCAGGAAAAAGATCCTGCAAGAACGGGACCAACGACGACTGAAGAGAACCGTTCAACGTGACAGAAGTGCAACCCTTCCGCAGATTGCTGTAGATTACAGTGCTGCGCCATCAACAAGTGGCAGCGTGCGAACCATTCAACGAAATTAATCGTTATGGGCTTTCCGAGCCGAAGGCCCACTCGTGTACCCTTGTTGACTGCAGGACACAAGGCTTTACGCCTAACTTATGCCCGTCAACACCGAAAATGGACTGTTGATGACTGGAAACAAGTTACCTGGTCGGACGAGTCTCGTATCAAATTGTAACGAGCAGATGGACGTGTATGGGTATAGCGACAATCTCATGAATCGATGGACCCTGGTCCGCAGCTCGTGGTCGTGCGGTAGCGTTCTCGCTTCCCGCGCCCGGGTTCCCGGGTTCAATTCCCGACGGGGTCAGGGATTTTCTCTGCCTCGTGATGACTGGGTGTTGTGTGATGTCCAGGTTAGTTAGGTTTAAGTAGTTCTAAGTTCTAGGGGACTGATGACCATGATGGACCCTGCATGTCAGCAGGGGACTGTTCAAGCTGGTGCAGGCTCAGTAATGGTGTGGGGCGTGTGCAGCTGGGGTGTTATGGGACGCCTGATACGTTTAGATACGACTCTGACAGATGACACGTATGTAAGCATCCTGTCTGATCACCTGCACCCATTCATGTCCATTGTATATTCCGACAGACTTCGACAATTCCAGCAGGACAATACGACACTCCACACGTCCAGAATTGCTACAGAGTGGTTCCAGGAACACTCCTCTGAGTTTAAACACTTCCGCTGGCCACCCAGCTCCCTAGACATGAACATCATTGAGCATACCTGGGATGTCTTGTAACGTGCTGTACAGAAGAAATCTTCACCCTCTCGTACTCTTATGGATTTATGGACAGCCCTGTAGGATTAATCGTGTCAGTTCCTCTAGCACTACTTCAGACATTAGTCGGGTCCATGCCATGTCGTATTGAGATACTTCTGCGTGCTCGTGGGGGCCCTACAGGATATTAGGCAGGTGTACCGGTTTCTTTGGTTCGTTATCGTATAATGACAGGCGTAGTCGATTTATTGATGCAGCTACGACGTGGAGAAACCATCACTTAGTATCTTATGTGAGATGTTTGTGGGAAGACTGTTAGGCACAGATGAAAAAACAACTAACACACTGACGTGTGTACATATTGAGACACCACATTTAAGAATATCTTTATGTATAGTCGTTACACCCTGTACTCCTGGCGTATAAGACATGTAATCGCAGCTTGAACTAACCATTGTAAGAGACAGATGTGCATTCGATCAGTCAGTTATGAGCTGTAGTATGGTAGCGTGATTGTGTCTCTAGTCACGATCTAACAACATCTCTAAATCAGGTGTTTAGGATATTCTGCACAAAGTTTTGTAGAAGTGAAAAGTCTGTCCGAAAGCTGTCACGCTCACTTTCACCCCCAAAACTAAACCAAATTTGATTGAAATGTCAAACACAGACAGTTTTCTGGAAGAAATCATCATAGGGGACGAAACTTGGTGTTATCAATAATTGTCGTGTACCAAGCAAGAGAGGCACAACAAATACTGTGAGAGGCCTCCATCACAACGTACAACCGCTCACCAGGTGCCTCTCAAATTCCCCTCCCGCCGGAGGTTTGAGTCCTCCCTCGGGCATGGGCGTGTGTGTCGTTCTCAGCGTAAGTTAGTTTAAGTAGTGTGTAAGTCTAGGGATCGATAACCTCAGCAGTTTGGTCCCTTAGAAATTCACACGCATTTGCATATTTTTTTGCTCTCAAATACTTGCAGCAGTCTCTAGATGCCACTCACAAGCACGGATGTGTTTCTGCTTCCGCGCAACTTCCTTGAACGTGTCGTGTGCCTCCTCCGATAAATTGGACCACAGCCATAGCGAACCCTGGCAAGCGCAGACTACTTTGCTTCCGCCTTATAATGGCGGAAGTTGGATCCTTCCGCCGACTGCCTCAAAACACGGCGCACCCCGAACGCTCACGCAGTTCCACTCCAGAAGTCAGAGAGTTAGCTTCAGTGCCTGCAGTCAGCTCAGACGGTACTCTGAAGACTACCTTCCGACATGCCAGTCACTATTTACAGTGCACTTGATTCTTTAACAAGCGTCTGTGAACATTGCTTTCAATAATACTTACGATATCATTGACTACCAAAAGACAGCAAAGTCAGTTAGTTACCATTGTTTTAGGTTAAGGACATCAGGCGTCGCACATCAGAATATACGTAATTCCAGTATCATTTAGCAACATATTTCTAATAAATGTTATTTGTTATTTATTACTGTGTTACCATATCTTTGTTATAGCGCCCATTGTTACAGAAAGTGTTTAATTAATAAACCTGTCAGGAACTGTAGCTGGGAAACATGTTTACTCTACGATGGATGCCTGGGCTGAATGAAGAGTAACATTCAGTCACTACATTCACAAGAACAAGAACCCACAACAAAACGAAATATGTAGAAATTCACATAAAGGGTCAACGCTTTGACGACGTAACAGACATTCAAGCCAGAGTGACACATGAGCTGAACAACATCCCTAAAAAGGACTTATCTGATAGTTTTACATGCTTATTTGAACATCTCATGCGTTGTAATGAAGTGGAGAGAGACTTCGTGGAATACATGAAACATTAAATTCAGCATTTTAACGTTCTTTTTTTTTTCTTCGGTTTCGAACATTTTGAATTAATGGAGGTAAATCAGGTGCTCTTCAGCTCACTAATATGTCTACTAGCAGCTTCTAAATCCCCCTTAAAAACTCTAGGATGGTGTAACCGTTCCTGATACTGATTTTAACATGGTAATCATCGATAAAAACCACCTCCCTGTTGCAACAACAAACATGCAAAACCATGTACTCCAATTATCCATGTTTTTGACTGATGGATCAATAACAGTTTACTCTGGGTGTGGTAATTATTGGAGCTGTGTTAGAACACCACTCGAAATGTCGAACAGTTTGTCACACTTCAGAAAATCTCGGGTTCATTATCAATATCAATGAAATTCTATAACAGCCTTGTAACTGAGATGATATTTTATTCTATTTTGAAGGCTACCAGTTTTGGCATTCCACTACGGCATCTTCAGGCCCCATATTGGTCTCTCCAAATAAACAACAATGTCACATGATGCCATGAATCCCTGGATGTCGTGAATTCAATCGTTTCAACTGCAATCAAGTCTTCGAATGACGCACTAGTAACAAATGCCTAGTGTGACTAAATGTCTTTGGTAGACTTATTCCAGCACGTTCAACTGCAAACTGTAATAGGTTTGAACTGCGTCCTTCGTAACAACATAAAGGACAAATCTAGGCGGAAATAGTTCCGAAAATTCCGGTGTAACTCTGATATAGCCCCAGTGCGTATCACAAAAACATTCTCGAGACAATGTTTAGGCTCCGTCTTAACCGGGGAAGCTCCAGAAGGCAGTCCTGGACGCGGCGCGTAAGAGAGCATTAATACGAGATGCATTCAGTAACTAATGCAACACATATTTTTTCTGAAAGCAGATTGGTTTTACTCAGGATTCCAATACATCAGAATATTCCCCACTCCTTTGGTTACAAAATCCTATTTTTCAACGTAATCTCCAATGCGACGGCCATACGGCACCTAACTGGGAGTGCCTCTATGCTCGCATGGTACCACTCCACTGGTCGACGACGGAGGCGACGTCTTGCTGCGTCAGTAACTTCCCCATCATCCACTTCCCGAGGAGTGTATCTTTTCTTGGAGTAAGCAGATGGAAGTCGGAAGGTGCAAGATTCGGTCTCTAGAGTCGATGAGGAAGAGTAGTTTAATGAAGTTTTGGTTCAAATGGCTCTGAGCACTATGGGACTCAACTGCTGTGGTCATAAGTCCCCTAGAACTTAAAACTACTTAAACATAACTAACCTAAGGACATCACACAACACCCAGCCATCACGAGGCAGAGAAAATCCCTGACCCCGCCGGGAATCGAACCCGGGAACCCGGGCGTGGGAAGCGAGAACGCTACCGCACGACCACGAGATGCGGGCAATGAAGTTTTCTAAGCTCATCTCGGTCGCAATACCAAGAGAACCAGTTGAGCAGCGAGTTCTTTGATTGTGATCCTCCGATCACCTCGGACGAGAGAGTCCTCACGTTCCAACACTGAAGGAGTGATAGCTGTGTGCGTCCCGCCGTATTGCGGGAGATCGGGCAGGTTTGTGCGACCTTGTTGCGATCACCATAAACGCCTCGCCAGCTAGACACCGGGCAATTGTTCATTGCCAGGTCTCCATAAACATTTAGAAAGCGCCTATGAATATCTGCGATACTGTGGTTTCCCACCAAGAGGAATTGAATGATAGGTTTCTGCCTGAAACGTACCTCTGTTAGAGACGCCACTTTGAAGGCTAGGTATAGCGCTGCCACCTTTTGGGACTTCATAAAACTACAGGGCCTGAAGCGGGAATATTCCAAGATGTCCCATAATAAATTCCGAAGTTTCCCAACCAAAACTGGCCGAGTAAAAAATTGCATTACTTATTGAACGCCCCTAGTAATATCGCTGGAGTGCGAAGACTGTGTTACAAACAAATGATGTGAAATACGAACACGTATTGAACATTTCAGTGGCTGGACAAAATTCGAGGCTACATACACAGATGAGTAATAATATTACGACCAGTGCACACCACGAGACTGAATGCCACACGGTGGCACTGCGGGCACATGACATGAAAGCAAAATGCATAAGCGGATCAACTACGAATGGGGAATCATTTACCGATGATATCGCCCGCATGTGGGGAAATCTACTGACGTAAGCGGCTCTGAGCGAAGGCAGATGGCCATGGCCCACTGCCTGGGAAAGCGTATCTCAGAAACGGTGAAGTTGGTCTGTTGTCCACTTGCTTCCGTGGCCAGCATCTGTAGAAAGGCGAAGTGGGACGTTGGAACCTCTAGTAGCCGACAAGGTGTTGACGTCCACGCCTCGTTACAGGATATGGACGTCGGGGGCTTGCCCACTCTGGAGAGCGCGATAGACGACGATCTGTGGCAGATCTTAATAGTGAGTTGCCGGGTGTTTAGCCGAGTTGTTGTTTCAATTTTTTGCAAAATATTTTGACGACTGACCCAGCCGCCTTCTTTTGGTGCTGTGAGTTTTACCATTATGTGCATTCGCGGCCTGGACTGCAATCAAACTGTGACTTAATGTTGGTCTCACGCTGCTACATACGAGGTCTATTGAAAAAATTCCGACACTCAATCCACAAAATTTTTCTACACTTATTTTTTAGTTATTGTGCATGGTCTCCTTCTAAATACTCTCCTCCAGAAATGACACACCCCTTAATGCCAGTTCCGCTTCCAGAAGCAGTGTTGTAATGCCTCTTGCTGGATTGTACGAAGCGTCGTCTGCGAATTTTTTTTACCTCATCTATCATTGTAAATCTTCTTCCTTTCAACGGGGTATTCAACTTTGTGGAAAAAAAAATCCGCAGGGGTCAGGTCTTTTTTTCTGCAATAGTCAGGCACCAACAGGGATGAATGTGCGCGTGTCTTATCCTGATACAAGAGCCATGAAATGCCTTAAGACGTTTCAGGCCGCTATCAGCATGGCTTTGATATCTGATCTGACCTGATGAGCTTTTCTTGGTTCTGAAGAACATTTCCCGACCCATTGTAAAGATTGAACCTTAGTCTCAACATCATAACCATAGACGCACGTCTCATCATCATTTATGATTCTCTTAAGGAACATCTCGTTCTCATTTGCGCGATCCAAAAGCTCTTCACGAATTGCGAGGCGAAGTTCTTTCTGGTCTTGACTCATGAGCCGTGGGATGAACTTGGCGGCAACATGCTGTGTCACAGTTTCATGACATGATGCAAATGAAAGGTTACATTCTTCTGCAACTATCCGAAAGTCAGTCTTTGATTGGCACGCACAATTTTGTTGACGTTCTTCACATGAGAGTCGTCGGTAGACGTCGAAGGGCATCCTGAACGAGTGCCATCTTTATTTTCCATCCTGCCGTTTTTAAACCATATGAACCATTCTTAACACCGAGTACGGCTTAAGCATTCATTACCGTAGACTCCTTAAACCATTTCGTGTTTCTCTATAAAGGTTTTCTTGAGTTTCACGCAAAATTTCATGCAGACGCGTTGCTCCTCTAATTGTGCCATCTCGAAATTCACAGACTGTGCGACACAACATTCTACTCAATACAGCATTGAACAATAACTAACAGACATACAACAATGAAACTGACGGCAGCTACACATGAAACACAGGGATGCTATCAGCATTTCACTCCAACACACCACTTACGAGAAATTGCGGATGTCCCCGAATTTTTTTAACAGATCTCGCATTGCCGAGTTCGATTCCCGACATCCACTATGTCCTTTGATGCTCATTTGTTTTACAGAGCACGTATTGATAGTCCGGGAAACGCAAGTTCCCTCAGCGGTTTCCAACTATGGTGGATGTGATGGTCCAAGGACGGAGCCAAAGGAGGGTGTGTGAGTGTGGGGGAGGGGGGGGGGGTGGAAGGCGAGGATCCCCACTATCACAAAAATGTAATTACACACGACCTAGCTGTCGTCTAGTGAAACTGAAAGGTGTTTTGGTTTTCAGTAGTACGACATAAAAGAAATACCCACTATCGAGTCTCAACTACGCCATCGACAGTATCTGTATATCGATAGCACTATTGGCTGACTCCTATCCCTACTTAAGTCAAGACCAACTACTGTGCACTGTTGGCCTTAATTCAGCTCAGATGTTGTATTGTCAATCAGTCCATATCTTACTTGCAGTTTAAGTTAATGTAAGCGCTGCCGATTATTGATTTCTTGCCGTGCGTTCTTCTGATAGTTTATAATCATGAAGTAAGAAGAAGAAAGAAAAAGAAAACAGAGTTTGATTCGTCCACTAGCATTGTGGTAAGATAAAAATATGTACGTACTACTATAATGGCCGAATTCCATATTTATAGCAGTTTAATGTTAGCAATGGAGTCGTATTTTGGGGCTGCAATATTTCAGTGTTTCACAAGTCATGCGGAGTGGTAAATATTATTACAAGTAACATTAAATTAAAATTAGTCCATAAAAATACACTTGGATCCGCCTGTGTCGCCCAAAAGTCGCGTTGATCAGCAAAAATGTCTCTCCTACGACGATAGTTGCATTTATTTTAAAAAATTTGGTCAAAGTTCTCAATTATGAAAACCAGTTCCGATACTGAACGAGACGGAGTGGTTTGTGGAGAGCGAAACGGGTATGTGATGACAGCACATTCTAAAGCTCGTTTCTGAATGAGTTTTTCACCGGACTGCTTGAATTCGTCCGAGCAGACTGTGAACTGTTACCTGCACCCCCCCCCCCCCCTCTTCACTGCCTCTCCTTTCATTTAAAATCTATTTACGCTCTTGTAATACTATAATACTACAATAACTGAAATACTTGATCACTAAAGGAAACTGAATAATTCTAGTGAAATGAAACCTACCTTAATAAAATCTGGGATTTAACTGAGGAACTTGAGGTGCTTTTATGTGCTGAAGGAGTTCTGACTTGGTTCCAGATAAGTCATAAATTTAAATACAAGATCGTAGAAGGAGAAAGATAGTTACTGCCAAAAATTCTGAGCTGTGTCTTGTTAGCAATTTTAATTCCATTTGCAATAGAGTGAAGTTATCATTTTGCCAAAACAATTAATGTTTGGTTGGTTGGTTTGGTTTTTGGGGGAAGGAGACCAGACAGCGTGGTCATCGGTCTCATCGGATTAGAGGAGGATTGGGAAGGAAGTCGGCCGTGCCCTTTCAGAGGAACCATCCCGGCATTTGCCTGGAGTGATTTAGGGAAATCACGGAAAACCTAAATCAGGATGGCCGGACGCGGGATTGAACCGTCGTCCTCCCGAATGCGAGTCCAGTGTCTAGCCACTGCGCCACCCCGCTCGGTAAATAAATGTTTAATTTGCAATGTACAGGGTGTCCCAGCTATCTTGTCCGCCCAAAATATCTCTGGAACAATAACAGCTATTGGAAAACGACTTTTACCGGTATCAATGTAGGGCTGGGGCCCATGAATGTAGATATTTGGAAACATTCTAAAACGAAAGCATATGTGTTTTTTAACACAAACTTATATTTTTCTTAAATGGACCTCCTATATTTTTTCTTCAGCAATCCGTAGCATGACAAAGCACATACACAATGGCGTTGATTGCATCGCAATATTCCCATTACATCCCGAACGTGAGGAGAGGGGCTAGTGTAATTGGTTAATACAAACCATAAAAAAATGCAGGGAAATATGTTTTTAACACAAATCTACGTTTTTTAAAATGGAACCCCGTTAGTTTTGTTGGCACATCTGAACATATAAACAAATACGTAATCAGTGCCGTTTGTTGCATTGTAAAATGTTAGTCACATCCGGAGATATTGTAACCTAAAGTTGACGCTTGAGTACCACTCCTCCGCTGTTCGATCGTGTGTATCGGAGAGCACCGAATTACGTAGGGATCCAAAGGGAATGGTGATGGACCTTAGGTACAGAAGAGACTGGAACAGCACGTTCTAACACCTTTTTATTGGTCTTTTTCACTGACGCACATGTACATTACCATGAGGGGTGAGGTACACGTACACACGTGGTTTCCGGTTTCAATTACGGAGTGGAATAGAGTGTGTCCCGACATGTAAGGCCAATAGATGTTCAATGTGGTGGTCATCATTTGCTGCACACAATTGCAATCTCTGGCGTAATGAATGTCGTACACGCCGCAGTACATCTGGTGTAATGTCGCCGCAGGCTTCCACAATACGTTGTTTCATATCCTCTGGGGTTGTAGGCACATCACAGTACACATTCTCCTTGAACGTACCCCACAGAAGGAAGTCCAGAGGTGTAAGATCAGGAGAACGGGCTGGCCAATTTATGCGTCCTCCACGCCCTATGAAACGCCCGTCGAACATCCTGTCAAGGGTCAGCCTAGTGTTAAATGCGGAATGTGCAGGTGCACCATCATGCTGATACCACATACGCCGACGCGTTTCCAGTGGGACATTTTCGAGCAACGTTGGCAACTCATTCTGTAGAAACGCGATGTATGTTGCAGCTGTTTGGGCCCCTGCAATGAAGTGAGGACCAATGAGGTGGTCGCCAATAATTCCGCACCATACATTTACAGTCCACGGTCGCTGTCGCTCTACCTGTCTGAGCCAGCGAGGATTGTCCACGGACCAGTAATGCATGTTCCGTAGATTCACTGCCCCGTGGTTTGTGAAACCCGCTTCATCGGTAAACAGGTAGAACTTCAACGCATTCTCTGTTAATGCCCATTGACAGAATTGCACTCGATGATTAAAGTCATCACCATGTAATTGCTGATGTAGTGACACATGAAACGGGTGAAAGCGGTGAGGATGCAGTATGCGCATGACACTACTTTGACTCAGTCCACTAGCTCTCGCAATGTCCCGTGTACTCATGTGTGGGTTCATGGCAAGAGCAGGTAACACACCAACTGCACCCGCTTCTCCTGTGACGTGCCTGTTACGGACCCGTTTGCGTGCTTCGACCATACCTGTTGCATACAGTTGGCGGTAGATGTTTTGCAATGTGCGGCACGTTGGATGCTCTCTGTCCGGGTACCGTTCTGCATACACCCTGCCGGCTTCAGCTGCATTTCGTCGACACTCGCCATAGATGAGTATCATCTCCGCCTTTTTAGAGTTAGAATACACCATGGTCACAGTTCCTACAACACTACACTGTCACAGACGTCTGGTAACACGGTGTACTACAGTTGGTCTGCGTGCGGAGACGAATTCAGAATAACAATAGCAGCAAGCGCTACATGCGGACACTGCGACAGCTAGACGAAACCACAACAGTGCACTACAGCCACACTCGTAAACACGGTCGTCATCGTAAACATGTCCCTGCAGATGCTGCTCGCCGACCGTGGCCCGTGTTTGTTACAACACGCAACTGAACGTCGAAGGTTTCAAGCGTCAACTTTAGGTTACAATATCTCCGGATGTAATTAACATTTTACAATGCAACAAACGGCACTGATTACGTATTTGTTTATATGTTCAGATGTGCTAACAAAACTGACGTGGTTCCATTTAAAAAAAAAACGTAGGTTTGTGTTAAAAAACATACGTCCGTGAATTTTTGTATGGTTTGTATTAAACAATGACACTAACCCCTCTCCTCACGTTCGGTCTGTGGAATCGGTTCGTCAGTATTTGATGTGGTTTACGAAATATATCCAGCGGTAACGTTAGGTGACTCACCCTGTATAGTCGCTGCTGACAGAAGCGCCGTATTCTGTTTGAGCCGGCCGCGGTGGCCGTGCGGTTCTGGCGCTGCAGTCCGCAACCGCGGGACTGCTACGGTCGCAGGTTCGAATCCTGCCTCGGGCATGGGTGTGTGATGCCCTTAGGTTAGTTAGGTTTAAGTAGTTCTAAGTTCTAGGGGACTTATGATCTAAGATGTTGAGTCCCATAGTGCTCAGAGCCATTTGAACAATTATTTTTATTCTGTTTGTTTACGTATCTCTGTGTTTGAATACGAAAGCATATACCAGTCCCTTTGGCGCTTTAGTGCAGGTTAATCGTTTTGCATCCACGCATCCACACATCAATATCTGATCTGTTGCCCAAAGAAAAGTAAGCATTAGTGGCTTGCTCCTGCCACACGTATTTGGAGGTACCACCCAATCTAAAAACATATAGCCAATAAAATTTGTCTGGCTTTGGGACCGCATTGTCAACTATAAAATTCCGACGCTTCTGCGACTATTGCAAGAGTTGTCAACTATAAAATTCCGACGCTTCTGCGACTATTGCAAGAGGCCTTCGTCAGGGTGTATTCCTAACTGCCAGCGGTTAGCAGTTAGCAGGAAGGCATCTTGCAATAGTCGCCGAAACGTCGGAATTTTATACTGCCAGCAGTTAGCAGTTAGCAATACACTCTGAGGAAGGCGTCTTGCTGTGGTCGCCGAAACGACGGAAATTTATAGTTGACAATGCGGTCCCAAACCCTGTTGAATTTTATTGACTGCGACAACGGCTGCGGAAGCGTACGTTTACATAAAAACATACAACTGTAATAGCTATAATTATTAGTCTGCAAGTGACATAAATACTAATGTAACTTTCTTCAGAACACCGCTCGCATTCACCATCAGAAATGTCAGCACTTACATCCTTACACGATGTATATGACTCACGGATCTTTTTGGGTGGGCGGTTATGTTGCTTTGGAAATAAATATAGAATCCGTGTGAAGAACAAAAAAGGAATAGGGTTGAAGGAGACGATTGTGAGGGTGGGAATATGGGACTTTGTAGTGGAAACAGACTGCAAGTGAACTATGCAGAGCGAAGTTCAGTTATTATTTTAAAAAGAAAATTTTCTCATTTTGTGTGGCGCTCCTTAGTGGCAACCGAAAAATAAATTTTGATGAGAAGAAATTAACTGGAGTGCCAATAATTGAAAGAAGCAGCCAAGTAAAAAAAAATATGTTTAAATTATCACAAGGCACAGTTAAATTTACCACTAAGAGAGAGAAAAATAATAATTCAAGATTTTGGCTAACTTGTTTTGATACCGTGGAGTGGACTGACGGCGCACATCGTTTGTTGAAATGAAACATTGATAAGCAATAAGAATTACTCATATATTGACGATACTTACACATCTTGAAAATATCTTTTGACTACAGCTGCCTGTAACAAGATCATTCGAGAGAGCGATCATTAAGAAATAACGATCGACAATAACGGAGGCATCAACAGACAGCGGGCCTCAGGAGAGAGAGAGATATTGAGAGAGAGACAGCCAGACGCTGGTCGTGTTCATGTACAAGTAAGCAACTGAAGGCTACTTTACTGTCATTTTTCCTCAGTCTCTTCCTGTTCTGAAAGTCTCCTGCGTACTAAAATGTTCGAAGAACTTCGCTGCGCTCCTTCCCGACGCCGGAGATCGCATAAAAAAATGGTTCAAATGGCTCTGAGCACTATGGGACTCAACATCTTAGGTCATAAGTCCCCTAGAACTTAGAACTACTTAAACCTAACTAACCTAAAGACATCACACACACCCATGCCCGAGGCAGGATTCGAACCTGCGACCGTAGCAGTCCCGCGGTTCCGGACTGCAGCGCCAGAACCGCTAGACCACCGCGGCCGGCGATCGCATAAAATTTGACTGTTGATGCCGCTTGTGCGGCGTCAGATGCAGTATTTGCCAAATTGAAAAATACAATTGCTCTCTTTCGCTAATCTTAACACTTGTATGCTCTCCCACATTGATAAATTAATTACAAGTTTACCTTACAAGACGATTTAAAGACAATACACTGAATTAATACAAAAATATAACCTTTCTTACGAAGATTTAAATAAATTATTTTAGTTTTGGGGCTTACATTTATTTCCACGTAAAAATAAACGTTTCAGAGTCGCTCCGGCCGAGAAAGGCAGTGCAGTTAAGCTTGAGCGTCGGTGTGCTACTGCTGGATCAACTCACACGCTCGGGATTTCCTATAAGAAAATAGGGAAGCGTTGAAAAAATGTAGAGAAGGGAGAAATGGGGGATCTGGCATTGTACAAGAGGAAAAAGACGAGCAGGAAACTTTTTCTCGCTCTTGTGTACACACCTTTATAGAAACTAAGTGCACCGGAATTTATTTACAGCTCTTGAGACTCGAAGTCTTTTAGGAGACTGTGTAGTTCGTAAAAATAAAAAAATAGAAAGAAATCGAGCGTGTAAGATCCGCGTTTTCCTCCTTGTAAATTTGGAGCCTTTGCAAATCCCCCGGTCCATTTGCACTAAGCCCTGCGTACTTAAGTGTCAAATGTATTCCTGAGAAGAGGACTCAGGGCGAGAGAGAGACGAACCGTAAGGGGGTGCGGCGCTGGAGTTCTTGAAGGGTTGTGGGAGCGCGTTTCAGCGGGGGGAGGGGGGGGGGAAGGAAGGGGGGTGGGGGGACAGCGGCGACGCGTCCGCTTGCCACGGCATTAGCAGCGGAGCGAGCAGCAATTTGCTGGGCGCAGGGCGGAGCGATTTTTCTCGGCGGCGCCGTGGGAGACGCAAGGCGGCGTATCGAGCGGCGGCCGCCCTTTCTCGCCCTGCGCGTCTGTCTGCGCTGCCGCCGCCGCCCCCACCGCCCCCGCCGCCCCTTGACAAGTCTCCGCCGCCCCTGACAGGTGGGGCGTCCGACGCGCCGGCATTTGTCAGCGCCGCGATGCCGCCGCCTGCCAACACTTGTTACGTGGCGAAGAGCCATCTCCTGTCCGCCCTGAACCGCTGCTCCTTCCGTCTTACTAGGTTTCTCCATTTCAATTACAGCACCTTTTAATCACGAACCATCACAAGGCGTTATGTAAGCATATTTGAAAAATTGTGAATGTAAACACACTCAGCGCTGGTGTAATATTCTACAATATTTATTATTTACTTCACAAACCGGTTTTTCAAGTCCATTAGTGGTCATTTGGGACTTCTTCCACTCTTAAGTACTATATACGAAGCTGCTTTCAGAGCGTAAGAGATTCACGTCCAGATATTGTAAATAACTTCTATTGGATTGGCAGCATCTACATCTACATTTACATTGATACTCAGCAAATCACATTTAATTGCCTGGCAGGGGGTTCATCGAACCACCTTCACAATTCTCTATTATTCCAATCTCGTTCAAAATGGCTCTGAGCACTATGGGACTTAACTTCTAAGGTCATCAGTCCCCTAGAACTTAGAACTACTTAAACCTAACTAAACTAAAGACATCACACTCATCCATGCCCAAGGCAGGATTCGAACCAGCGACCGTAGCGGTCACGCGGTTCCAGACTGTAGCGCCTAGAAGCTCTCGGCCACCTCGGCCGGCTCCAATCTCGTATAGCGCGCGGAAAGAATGAACACCTATATCTTTCCGTACGAGCTCTGATTTCCCTTAATTTGGTGATCGTTCCGCCCTACGTAGGTCGGTGTCAACAAAATATTTTCGCATTCGGAGGAGAAAGTTGGTGATTGGAATTTTGTGAGAAGATTCCGTCGCAACGAAAACGACTTTCTTTTAATGATTTCCAGCCCAAATCCTGTATCATTTCTGTGACACTCTCTCCCATTTTCGCGATAATACAAAACGTGCTGCCTTTCTTTGAACTTTTCCGATGTACTCCATCAGTCCTACCTGGTAAGGACCCCATACCGCGCAGCAGTATTCTAAAAGAGGACGGACAAGCGTAATGTAGGCAGTCTCCTTAGTAGGTCTGTTACATTTTCTAAGTGTCCTGCCAATAAAAAGCAGCCTTTGGTTAGCCTTCCCCACAACATTTTATATGTGTTCTTTCCATTTAAGTTGTTCGTAATTGTAATACCTAGGTATTTAGTTGAATTTACGGCTTTTAGATTAGACTGATTTATCGTGTAACCGAAGTTTAACGAGTTCCTTTTAGCACTCATGTGGATGACTTCACAGTTTTCGTTATCTAGGGTCAACTGCCACCTTTCGCACCATTCAGATATTTTTTCTAAATCGTTTTGCAGTTTGTTTTGATCTTCTGATGACTTTAATTAGTCGATAAACGACAGCGTCATCTGCAAACAACCGAAGACGGGTGCTCAGATTGTCTCCCAAATCGTTTATACAGATAAGGAGCAACATAGGACCTATAACACTACCTTGGGGAACGCCTGAAATCACTTCTGTTTTACTCGATGACTTCCCGTCAATTACTACGAATTGTGACCTCTCTGGCAGGAAACACTGTTGAATATAAAGGGAAGCAATCTTTTTTTGTTCAGAGCACAATGGGAACATGCTCACTGTCACTGTTTGCATGATTGCCTTGTTAGTGAAGCGGATTATGAGTAATGTGTCTGAAGAAATAAAAATAATACATCGGAATATTAGCGTTCCAGCACAGGTAAGCTAATAATTACTTTATAAATTTGGCAAGTGCATATTAACAAACGAGTTAATAAACAAATGGTTCTGAGCACTATGGGACTTAACATCTGAGGTCATCAGTCCCCTAGAACTTAGAACTATTTAAACCTAACTAACCTAAGGACATCAAACACATCCACGCCCGAGGCAGGATTCGAACCAGCGACCGTAGCGGTCGCGCGGTTCCAGACTGAAGCGCCCAGAACCGCTCGGCTACAACGGCCGGCAGTTAATAAACAGACTGGGCTACTGAGAAATGTATGAAACAATATTTTATGGTACATTCGCAGTCGTCGTATGTTATATCAGCAATTTTTTCTTTTAATGCAGGAGATGATACAGCTGCTCAGGAAGGTGGTGCTTTTTCAGCAACTGACAATAATGTCTGCAGTCAAGATACAGAAGAGAGCAGAGGAACGAGACGTTCTTGATGTTCTGAGAAGTGGAAGAGGAATGTCAGGCAACGGAAGTGGAACTGTGGACAGAAATATATTGCAAGGAAGGACTTAAGAGTTCCACCTAAAACCCTTCCTGATACCGCCTCTTGTTCCAAGTTGCAATGCCACAACGAACTGGAAGAAGAAGAGGAAGGAAACATTTTCATTCCTTCTGGAAACTTGGTGATTGCAGTCGGCAAGATGTTTACCTCCGGGGACTTGTTTAGTCACGTCCGACTGCGAGGTCTCGGAAATGAGTTGTATCTGGAAAACCTTAAGGCGCTGGCTCTGTACATGCACAAGTTTAAAATCTTTGATCCTACAAAATTTCATTACACTGCATATTTATCTTCGTATCTGATGATGCCGTAACAGCTGAAAATCGCTTTGTGAAGCAAATATTGTAGAATACTAAACCATTGTTGTGTGTGTTTTTATTAATAATGTGCAAAATATTCTACGAAGAACAGATGAAACAGTCAATCAATGTCTTTGAAACAACGCATACAGCTCGGTACGACGCGATCAACGTAGCTGAACCGACTACGGACAAAGGTGTGCAGGGCCAGTCACAGTCGCGTTTTATTTTATTTATTTTGACCAGTACCCCTATCCATGGATATTAGTTCCCCTACTGGTAACACGTTGCGAATTAAAAGCACCGTCTTCAACACCAAGTTTGTCCTATCAAGGTTTAGGAGATCGAAATACGTCTGCTACAAGACACATTTCATGTCGTGTATTTACGCGAGATAGCAATTACTGAAAACTGTGAATATTACCAAGCTAACAGTTTAATGAAATACTGACCTAAATTATTTACAGACGAACGGAAAAACTGGTAGAAGCCGGCAATGGAGAAAATTAGTTTGGTTTCTAGAGAAATGTAGGAACGTGCGAAGCAATACTGACCCTGCGAGCTATCTTAGAAGATAGGGTGAAGAAAGGCAAACCTAAATTTATCGCACTTGTAGACTTTGAGAAAGCTTTTGACAATGTTGACAGGAATACACTCTTTCAAATTGTGAAAGTACCAGGGATGAAATGCAAGGAGCAAAGGGTTATAAGCAACTTGTACAGAAACCAGACGGCAGTTTTAAAAGTCGAAGGGCATGAAAGGTTGAGAAAGAAGTGTGACATGATTGTATTTCATTCCTGACATTATTCAATCCCTAGATTCACCAAACCGTAAAGAAAACCAAACAAAATGTGGACAAGTAATTAAATTTCAGCCAGAAAAAATGAAAACCCTGAGATTTGCCGATTACACTGTAGTTCTGTTGGAGACAGCAATGGCCTTCGAATAGCTGTTGAATGGAATGGACAGTGTCTTGAAATGTGGATGTAAGGTGAACATCAACTGAATGAAATCAGGCCTTGCTGAGGTAATTAAATAACGAAATCAGCCATTAAAAATAGTACACGAGTTTTACCAGCTGGGCAGTAAAATAACTGATGACGGCCGAAATAGAGAGGATATAAAATGTAGACCGGCAATGGCAAGAAAAGCCTTTCTGATTTAGAGGATTCTCCGAACATCTATAGGTACTTGTCAGGAGAGTAAGTAGCCTTTTATGGAAATTTTACAGTTCCGTCTTGATCACACCAACTTTTACACTTCACGATTACCGGTTTCGTCTAGCGCCATATTCAGATATGTTACAAAGAAAAACAGTGTGTAACCAACTAAGTTCAGTTTGCTGACGCTAAATCTATAAATGGCTTGGTGCTGCATAAGAAACATAACAAGTGTTTACATGATTAACAGCCATGTATATCAGCCAACAAACATATCATAAAATATGTGAATACATAGTAAGTGCTGGTGATGATCACAATGCGTCTGCTAACTAAAAAAAAAAACTGAGGCCAGTGGAGGGTCTTATAGCTAGGGTACACGATTAACCATTATCACATATGTAACGGTTAAAAGGCGGTATACGTAGTCTTTAATTAATGAAATGACGAAAACTGAGTCTGAGAATAAAATATGTACTGGCATACTATACGTGGAATTAGATACATACTTAAAATCCACATAAAAATTTCAAACTAATAATGTGAAGCTCCTAGCCACGCAAGCTAAAACATACAATTCTTTAAAAGGCAGTATAAAAAGTTCAAGAATGAAATCACATCTATAAAACTAAATCTTCTAGTATGACAAAGCAATAACCGTTACTACAAATATACGAAAATTAACGAAACAGTGACTATTAATTAAAAAATTTAAAAAAACACTAGACAATAATACATACATCCGGAGTGTAATCTCAGTTATCGACTACCGATTTTTTAATTTTTTAATTACGACTTATCGTAAATTTAAATTACGACATATCGTAACAATACATTCGCAACTGTTTCGCGGACTGGTCGTTTACTGGAACGTTTTTATTTCTACAGGGTGTCCACACGAAACATCCCCGATTTCCAAGTGCAATAAAAAAAATTAAAAAAAACTGAGATGTAGATACCTGCAGTTTGTGGCGTCCTGTACAGCAAGTCAAAAGTTTTGTGTTGACGGTTTCTATATGATTCCTTTTGCATTGTTTCAGAAATCACTACATCTCAAGAGAGAGCCCAATCCGTAGAGTAGGATCCGGAAAAGAAATCAGCCATTGGTGTTTCCGATGTTAATTGTAAGACAACTAAGGCCAGTGGGAATGTAAACAGATCTCAGGATCTGGCAAAAACGCAGATCAGGTGAAATGGTAGAGGAGATCAAACAGAGCTTCCAAAGAAGTCCGTCAACGTCAGTTCACCGAGTGTGACGAGAGCTAAACATACCTCTCCCAAAGTTTCGCAAGGTGTTGCATAAAAGACTTCGCTTGCACGGTTACGAAATTCAAATTGAGCAAGTATTTAAGGGAAACGGATTGCAGCTTCGCCACTAATTTTGTACTCAGATGTTGGACTGGATGGGGCAAAGCCCAGACTACTAAGAACTGTAGTTTTCTCTGTCGAAGCAACCTTGAACACATGTGGGAAAATTAATTAGGGCAACATACAGAACTGTGGTTAGAAAAACCACCATAGTTATCGGTAACATGTCAGAAACAGCCCAAAGGTGAATGAAAGATGGCAAGTTGGACCTTTTGTCTTTTTCCCATCAACGAGCGAACAGTAATAGGACTATGTTATGCAGGAGCCTTAACCAAAAACCGAGCGGGGTGGCTCAGTGGTTGGCACAATGGACTCGCATTCTGAAGGACCACGATTAAAATCCGCGTCTTCCGTGATTTCCTTAAACCGCCCAAGGCCAGGATGATCGCTTTGAAATCGTTGACACCATCCGAGCTTTGCCCCGACCCTGATGATCTCTATGTCGACAGGACGCTGAACCGAATCTTCGTTCCTACCTTAACCAAAAACCAGTACGGTTTAAAGTTCCATAGCTCTTAAATAAAGAAAAATATTTCTACAGAGAGGATGCTCGCAACGGTCCTAAATCGTTGTGTCCAGGTAGAGTGTAACTGTGATGTTGCAGTGGATCAAGCTGATCTCGCTGAATACAATTTTGCATTTGAGTTCCATTCACCATTTTTGTAACATTTTGATATGGTTTTATTGTTTCGTTGTTGGGCTTTGTTTGCTGAATCTAATCGTTTCCACAAGACGGCCTGGGTGTGATGCATTGCAAGATATTGCTATATCACATGATGCAGTGCAATATTTATATTATATACTCCATAGGGTTCACATGTTACACTTTCTAACGCTTAACTTGTACCGTCTTTCTTGCTAGTGTTATCATCTAACTCCAAGAAGAGGGTTCATTGAGCCACTAGCAATTCTGGACGTGTGGGGTGTCGTATTGTCTTGCTGGAAATGCCCAAGTCCGTTGGAATGTACAATGGACAAGAACGGATGCAAGATGATCAGACAGGATGCTTACGTACGTGTCACCTGTCAGAGTTGTATCTAGACGTATCAGGGGCCCCGTATTACCCAAACTGCACACGCCCCACATCATTACAGAACCATCTCCAGTTTGAACAGTCCCTTGCTGATATGCAGGGTCCATGGATTCATGAGGTTGTCTCTATACCCGTACACGTTCATCTGCTCGTTACAATTTGAAACGACACTCGTCCGACCAAGCAACATATTTCCAGTCATCAAGAGTCCATTTTCGGTGTTGACGGGCCTAAGTGAGGTGTAAAGCTTTGTGTCGTGCAGTTATCGATGGTGCAAGAGTGGGCCTTCGGCTCGGAAAGCCCGCATCGATGATGTTTCGTTGAATGGCTCGCACGCTGACACTTGTTGATGGCCCAGTATTGAAATCTGCAGCGGTTTGCGGAAGGATTGCACTTCTGTCACGTTGTACGATTCTCTTGAGTCGTCGTTGGTCGCATTCTTGCAGGATCTTTTTCCGGCCGCAGCGGTGTCGGAGATTTGATGTTTTACCGGATTCCTGATATTCACGGTACACTCGTGAAATGGTCGTAAGGGAAAATCTCCACTTCATCGCTACCTCGGAGATGCTGTGTCCCATCACTAGTACGCCGACTATAACACCACGTTCAAACTCACTTAAATCTTGATAACCTGCCATTCTATTAGTAGAAACAGATCAAACAACTTCGCCATACCTTTGTTCTCTTCTATAGGCGTTGCCGACCGCAGCGCCATATTCTGTCTGTTTACATACGACTGTATTTTAATACGCATGCCAATACTAGTTTCTTTGGCGCTTCAGTGTAATTCGCGTGGACAGTGCATTCTCATACTCTCTTTCTCTTGCCTCCTATCATTCATCATAACATCGGTCCGCCGACGGTAGCTGAGTGGTCAGCGCGGAAGAATGTCAATCCTGAGGGCCCGGATTCGATTCTCGGCTGGGTCGGAGATTTTCTCCGCTCATGGACTGGGTGTTGTGCTGTCTCAATTATCGTCATTTCATCACCATCGGTGGCCAAGTTGCCGAAGTGACGTCAAATCGAAAGACTTGCACCCAGCGAACGATCTCCACGACGGAAGGCCCTAGTCACACGACATTTATTTATCATAAAATTTGATTCATTGAAAAGTACAGATGTAAACACAACATGGATGCAATGTGACAGGATCAGCGTATCATAAAAACAAATGACGTAACTGGAGACTCAAGAAAGATGACAGCTAGGTCATTAGCTGAAAAATATTGCCTGTAACTCAAATATGTTTATAATCGAATGTGAAGTATCTGTGAAGATTGATGGCGCTACAAAATATCCTGTTTGGAGTATAAACACAAAAAGAGCGGAGGATAAAGGGAAAAAACGTCGGTTAGTTTTTTGAGGCTATTACTGCAACAACGTCGACCCTATGATTTATTGCAGCTGTGAATCAAGGGAGCCCCACGGCGACTGTGGGCCTTCGCAGAACGTGGCCTGTTGTGGAAAGATGGATGTGGGCCAGGCGGACCGCGAAACCCGTCTTATCTGCCCACTGAACCCCGCCACGACCGCCCGAAATGCCGCGAGCGGCGAAACCCAGTGTCAGCAAGAAATGGGCCACCTAACCGCCCGGACAACAGATGTAAAACGTATTCTATTGTTTTCAAATAGAACGACTCTGTTCTTTTGTCTGTTGGTTTATTCATGGGTCAAAGGAACCTCGATTTAGAGAGACGGAGACGGCCAGCTCTACCTGCTACGACACCGGCATTCTTGTCGACGCTCGGCCGTACTGAATAATAAGCCCGTTTCGTTTTATTTGCGCGGCATTATGTGTTGCCGAGCGCGCGTATTGTTCCTCATAAATAAGGGCGACGCAAGTTTTATTACCGGTTGTTCTGACAACAGCCGGGCTTATGTATTCTCAGAGCAAAGAATACCGTCTTTAAGCTGAGTAAACCTCTGACAGGCCGCGCAGACACGACAAAAGCCCCCGTCTCCCCGCGCGGCCGCTCCCAGTAAGTCACACGGCTCGGGCGTCCGTGTTTTGCAGCCACAGTAAGGCTAAGTCCAAGGGGCTTTTGCTGCACGCTCGTATAGATAAGAACACTGGCCATTTCTGTCTGTTAGTCTGCTCACTACAACAACGATGATAATATTTGCGCAGCTCTATGAAGTTTCGAAAATAGTTCAAGTCTTTGTTGTCTTAGGTAAACACTCGTTTCGACGACTGTACCATCTGTTCTTAACACAACAGCATCAACTGTTGTCTGTGTTTTACGTTTACACGTTCCTTTTACACACAGTCTGAAAACGCACTGTTATCCATGAGAGCGTAAATGTTCTTATCGTTCACAAGTGTATACTAGTGTATTACACAGGTAAGTGTCCTCCCCCGGTAGGTCAGTGGTCAGCGCGACGGAATGTCAACCCTAAGGGCCCGGGTTCGATTTCCGGCTGGGCTGGGTATATTCTCCGCTTAGGGAGTGGGTGTTGTGTTGTCGTAATCATCATCATTTCATCCATATTGACGCGCAAGTCGCCGAAGTGGCGTCAAATTGGAAGACTTGCACCCGGTTAACGGTCTACCAGACGGGGGTCCCTAGTCACACGACACAGGTAAGTGTATTCTGCCTATTGTTTCCTTCAACCGTTTGGGGCGACAGTGGATGCTCTACTCCATTCACTTATCTGACCAACCTGTTTATCCGCCTTAGGAAATGAGTACTCTCATTGAAACATTTGAAAGTTATGTATGTGTTTGAAAAAGCTTCAACATCTGTCATAGGAAATGATGAGGAAGACCCGATATGAAACTCAAGCCACGTCCGAACAGGTCTTGGAATTCCCAACGCTACAGACGACCGCCGTGTCATCCTCAGCCCACAGGCGACACTGGATGCGGATGTGGAGGGGCATGTGGTCAGCACACCGCTCTCCAGGCCGTTGTCAGTTTTCGTGACTGGAGCGGGTACTCCTCAGTTGGCCTCACAATGGCTGTGTGCACCCTTCTTGCCAACAGCGCTCGGCACACTCAGACGGTGATATCCATGTGCTGGCCAAGCCTGACAGCGCTTGATTTCGGTGATCTACGGATACCGTGTTACCACTGCGGCAAGACCATCCAAATGAAGAATGTAATAGCCTTGTCAAGGTTCCTAACCTATCTACCTCCAACAAACACCTGTGAAGTAGTCACACAATACACATTTTTTTATAAATGAGCGCAACGGAAGGAATAAGGGGGTTCATATCTCAAAATAAGTACGTAAGTAAATAACTTATTGATAGTAACAAGAGGTATTAACACGTGTTAGCTACCCACGTAGTGCGATCGAATGTGTAGCGGGGCTGTCCCCCCCAAACATGTATTCATCAGTTCACAATGAATGCGAGTCTGAAAAGTCATTTAATAGAGCTCCAGTGTCTCTCGCACGTGGAATGACAATAATTCAGTGACTCAGTATTACCACATGTTCCTTTAACATACCGTTCAGTGAGCATCAGGATCTTAGCAATTCCAAATCCGTTCTCACTAACCACGTGAAGGATCGTAACCATTCCACTTCAAATACAAACACAGATTTCAGAACTCCACTTATTCAACGTAAGAAGATGGTTTCAAACATTTTAGAAGAAACAGATATCACCCGCAGCACTTGCCGTGATCCGTCTGGTATTTTGAACGGGCAAACTACGCTTAAGCATGCAGCCCTCCTGAATAACTTTCCTTTTTTGAAGCAGCGTACAGCCTCATTTGCTTCTCTTTCTCGTCCCTGATTACTGTACGCCATACATGTATACTACTTTTTTCCCTTCAATAGGCTTAACGTATGTACGGCAAGGTCCACCCAGTTCATTATACATAGTTCTAAAATTGTCCTCTCTTAATAAAAGTTGTATGTTTTTAATTTTATCCTATGACTATGGCGCATTATAGTAATGTGGCATTATCTGTGCTCTCACTAATTAAAAATTTGCCCGTCTTTCATGAAGTAAAATACACTCCTGGAAATTGAAATAAGAACACCGTGAATTCATTGTCCCAGGAAGGGGAAACTTTATTGACACATTCCTGGGGTCAGATACATCACATGATCACACTGACAGAACCACAGGCACATAGACACAGGCAACAGAGCATGCACAATGTCGGCACTAGTACAATGTATATCCACCTTTCGCAGCAATGCAGGCTGCTATTTTCCCATGGAGACGATTGTAGAGATGCTGGATGTAGTCCTGTGGAACGGCTTGCCATGCCATTTCCACCTGGCGCCTCAGTTGGACCAGCGTTCGTGCTGGACGTGCAGACCGCGTGAGACGACGCTTCATCCAGTCCCAAACATGCTCAATGGGGGACAGATCCGGAGATCTTGCTGGCCAGGGTAGTTGACTTACACCTTCTAGAGCACGTTGGGTGGCACGGGATACATGCGGACGTGCATTGTCCTGTTGGAACAGCAAGTTCCCTTGCCGGTCTAGGAATGGTAGAATGATGGGTTCGATGACGGTTTGGATGTACCGTGCACTATTCAGTGTCCCCTCGCCGATCACCAGTGGTGTACGGCCAGTGTAGGAGATCGCTCCCCACACCATGATGCCGGGTGTTGGCCCTGTGTGCCTCGGTCGTATGCAGTCCTGATTGTGGCGCTCACCTGCACGGCGCCAAACACGCATACGACCATCATTGGCACCAAGGCAGAAGCCACTCTCATCGCTGAAGACGACACGTCTCCATTCGTCCCTCCATTCACGCCTGTCGCGACACCACTGGAGGCGGGCTGCACGATGTTGGGGTGTGAGTGGAAGACCGCCTAACGGTGGGCGGGACCGTAGCCCAGCTTCATGGAGACGGTTGCGAATGGTCCTCGCCGATACCCCAGGAGCAACAGTGTCCCTAATTTGCTGGGAAGTGGCGGTGCGGTCCCCTACGGCACTGCGTAGGATCCTACGGTCTTGGCGTGCATCCGTGCGTCGCTGCGGTCCGGTCCCAGGTCGACGGGCACGTGCACCTTCCGCCGACCACTGGCGACAACATCGATGTACTGTGGAGACCTCACGCCCCACGTGTTGAGCAATTCGGCGGTACGTCCACCCGGCCTCCCGCATGCCCACTATACGCCCTCGCTCAAAGTCCGTCAACTGCACATACGGTTCACGTCCACGCTGTCGCGGCATGCTACCAGTGTTAAAGACTGCGATGGAGCTCCGTATGCCACGGCAAACTGGCTGACACTGACGGCGGCGGTGCACAAATGCTGCGCAGCTAGCGCCATTCGACGGCCAACACCGTGGTTCCTGGTGTGTCCGCTGTGCCGTGCGTGTGATCATTGCTTGTACAGCCCTCTCGCAGTGTCCGGAGCAAGTATGGTGGGTCTGACACACCGGTGTCAATGTGTTCTTTTTTCCATTTCCAGGAGTGTACGTCTCAGGTCTCATCTAATGTAAGCCTCGGTTAGTTGTCGACTGTTGGTTTGCAGTTTTCAATTGACCCCACTCTTAATGTGTACTTTTAGTACTATTGCTGCTAGCTATTAACTGGCATATTACTTTCTGACAGCATAGACTGTAAGGTTTCGCTACTTTCCTTGTTGATCTGTAACGAGAGCTTGTAAATAGGAGGGGCACATGTGTATGTTCTTTTAACAACAACGCGCCACAGTCATCAACTGTGTCGCGTTGTTTCACGTTGCCACTTATATATCCCCACCATACTTAAAATTTGTTTGCCATTCATGTAAAAGGAAAGTTTCATTGCACTTTACGGTTTATGTAACAATTTTATATCGCGCCTTCCACTCTGTTTTACCACACTTCCGTACCGACCTGTTCAATACGCTCCTTTACTACGCGTAATGCACTTTTAACTTATTTCGTGTATTTTTATATATTTTTTTGTTTTTTCTTCATTTAAAACGTAAACCACAAAGTAAAAATTGTGAACGGCGGGGCTAGTGGCCCCGCGTTCTTCTCTCCGTCAACAGATGGCAGCACTTCTGCCGCTCTGGTTTACCAATTTGCCTCCTCGTTCGCATCCGCTACTCCCTGTAGTGTTCTGCGCTCATAGGCAGCACACCGCGCCTGGTGCACGCGGCGCTCGAGGACCACAGCACAGCGTAAGTGCCGTGATACCATTTGTATATTTCCCTACCCAGGCAGTCGTCCGTAGTACTGTCTTGTGCCACTTTCGCATTGATATAGGTTTTACAGTGCCTAGCCCTACCAGCGGTTTCGAAAAGTTTTTTAAAAGTTCATAAAACTTTTTAGAAAAATATTTTTTTTGTTTTTTATGTGTGTTGCTGCGTATGAAAATTATGTCCCGCCTTTTGCTATTTCCAGTACGAAACCTGAAGATGGCACTATAACAGTCCGAAACCGGTGGTGTAAAAATAAAGAAATTTGCAACTGAAGCGATATTTCCACCACTGCTATAATGCTCAGTTGCTGATGTTCTTCCAACAGGAAAATCTTGAATAGATGACAGCACCCACTCTGAGGCACAATTAAGTGGAATATGAACATAGGAAATGACATATCTGGTAAATCACAATGCAACACGTGTCGTTAACAATAAATTTACTATTCCTCATAAACAGTGCACAAATTACAACCTCGTGTTGAGAATCCTACTCATACCACTCTTTACAAAAACAATATTCTATCGTCGGATCTGGAACTCTATTCATTCACACGAAATAGACGTTGCACTTCTTGGAAATTTAACATGGAAGAACTGAAATGTAATGGAATGAAATGAACCCAAAACAACGCAGTAACCAGTCTCCAAATACCTAATAATTTGCAAACTCTTCAAGCTTACTCTACTGCACATAAATACGTGAGGGTAAATCGGAGAGCGGAATGATACAAGTAGACCACCTGAGTAATCTCGAACTGCAGAACATATTTCAGCACAATATATAAATTTAACTGATCTTACCGGAAATCATGCACGACGTGCGAACTGTTCAAAACTGTGGCCCTCCATCAGGTAAGAGCAGTTTCATTAGAACAGCATGTTCTCTCAAATATTGCTCCCGAAACAGACTAGCCTAACACCAGACGGCAATGAACAACGAACGTAACTCAGCTCTTCTACTGCTGTAATGGCTGAGTACAAGACGAGCACATAACCACGTGGTATTTTCAGCCGCCAAAGCACGATATTAGCTGATGGCCAACAGCTCGCCAAAGACCATGTTTCCGATGCGGGGCCTGAGCAAAGAGTTTGTGGTAAAATAAATATTACAGATTCTGTAAAAGAAAAATAAGTGATGAGGGACAGAAAGAGCCAACAGACAGGCACCTTTCACACTTTACTTGAATTTTATATAAATCCCCCCTCCCCCTCCCCCCCCCCTACGTCATGGCTACGGTGCAGCAAACTTAGTGATATATTTTCAGTAAGAAAAACAGTCTAGGTTGCAAATGACAGCAGAAACTTTACGCGTTTCGTCTTTTTCGTCTTTTTGAAGACTTTCCAGTATTTGTTTGGGAACTGCGAGTAAAGATTTAGTCATAAGTAGCCAAAACTCTGGTACGCACTTTCGGCGAAGGGATGTAGCAATACTAAGATGGGACCACACTTGCAGTCTTGAAACATACAAGTTGCAACACAATTGTGTGTTTCAATACAGTGCGCTTTTGCTAAATAACTTATACATCTAAATGTATACCATGAAAACCACTGTACATTGCATTAGCTGCTGCGTCCATGCTCACAGACTGTGAAGTCAGGAGATTCTTTGTAGTACTTCGCATTGCAACTTAAAAGTGTAACAAAGTTGTAGGATTCATTTATGATTTTAAGACCTATCACTACACTAGGATCGTTACATTTCTTGCAGGTACGAATTATGTTTTTTAGATCCTTAATAATACAAATTAATCCCTTTAAATCGTATATATGGTGTCGTATCTACGAGCCCAACGCGCGACATTCAGCGCTTTTATCGTTACTTTGAGAGTACCTACCGAAGGAGTTTTTAAATCCTACCTATGCAACATACTACGGCCAAAATATTTACAGTTGTTCTCAACTGTTCCGAAATACAGGTCTGTTTCTTCACTAGCCACTTAACCTCTACGCCGCCTTTAAGATACAAATTTAAACTATGACTTGATTTCACCGTCTTCTTCTTTTCCTTTTTTCCCTCACACTGTAGTATAAGCCACTCATATCGATACCTCGTCATAGCCCTCGCCGAACCCCTTTCTCAAATCTAGTTTCTTTCATTCTATAGATTCAATTGGATGATGTTCATGCCCTAATCCAGACTGATCTTCGTCCTGGGTGAAGGTGTTAAATGGTTCTCATATCTTCGGCTTAAAATGATTTTAAAGCAATCATTGATTATTTTAACGTACGGGAACACATCTACAGATTGACCGATTTTACTCATTTTCCACTTCTCCTTGCCATATGCTCTCCTGGAGTAAACAACAAATCACCACTGATGTTGTTCACAAATGTAAACGTGTGTGAAATCTTATGGGACAAACTGCTAAGGTCATCAGTCTCTAAGCTTACACACTACATAACCTAAATTATCCTAAGGACAAACACACACACCCATCCCCAAGGGAGGACTCGAACCTCCGCCGGGACCAGCCGCACAGTCCATGACTGCAGCGCCCTAGACCGCTCGGCTAACCCGCGCGGCGATGTTGTTCTCAACAATACGAGGTTCCCATCAGCGGACGTTGCTGAACACCAGTTTGAGACGATTCGAATGGCAAGCAACATGAGTGGTTCATTCATAAGAAAATCTGGAAATGCTGTTCGAGCACGAAGCAACGACTGAAGTCAGAAGGTAAGCGTTTACAGACATCTGAGTTCTGGCAATATGTGGCACACAAAACGCAGGCATCATATAGGTTGCATTTATCTGCAGGCGCGTAACACGGATTTTCAAAGGAGTCTACACTCCTGGAAATGGAAAAAGGAACACATTGACACCGGTGTGTCAGACCCACCATACTTGCTCCGGACACTGCGAGAGGGCTGTACAAGCAATGATCACACGCACGGCACAGCGGACACACCAGGAACCGCGGTGTTGGCCGTCGAATGGCGCTAGCTGCGCAGCATTTGTGCACCGCCGCCGTCAGTGTCAGCCAGTTTGCCGTGGCATACGGAGCTCCATCGCAGTCTTTAACACTGGTAGCATGCCGCGACAGCGTGGACGTGAACCGTATGTGCAGTTGACGGACTTTGAGCGAGGGCGTATAGTGGGCATGCGGGAGGCCGGGTGGACGTACCGCTGAATTGCTCAACACGTGGGGCGTGAGGTCTCCACAGTACATCGATGTTGTCGCCAGTGGTCGGCGGAAGGTGCACGTGGCCGTCGACCTGGGACCGGACCGCAGCGACGCACGGATGCACGCCAAGACCGTAGGATCCTACGCAGTGCCGTAGGGGACCGCACCGCCACTTCCCAGCAAATTAGGGACACTGTTGCTCCTGGGGTATCGGCGAGGACCATTCGCAACCGTCTCCATGAAGCTGGGCTTCCCGCACACCGTTAGGCCGTCTTCCGCTCACGCCCCAACATCGTGCAGCCCGCCTCCAGTGGTGTCGCGACAGGCGTGAATGGAGGGACGAATGGAGACGTGTCGTCTTCAGCGATGAGAGTCGCTTCTGCCTTGGTGCCAATGATGGTCGTATGCGTGTTTGGCGCCGTGCAGGTGAGCGCCACAATCAGGACTGCATACGACCGAGGCACACAGGGCCAACATCCGGCATCATGGTGTGGGGAGCGATCTCCTACACTGGCCGTACACCACTGGTGATCGTCGAGGGGACACTGAATAGTGCACGGTACATCCAAACCGTCATCGAACCCATCGTTCTACCATTCCTAGACTGGCAAGGGAACTTGCTGTTCCAACAGGACAATGCACGTCCGCATGTATCCCGTGCCACCCAGCGTGCTCTAGAAGGTGTAAGTCAACTACCCTGGCCAGCAAGATCACCGATCTGTCCCCCATTGAGCATGTTTGGGACTGGATGAAGCGTCGTCTCACGCGGTCTGCACGTCCAGCACGAACGCTGGTCCAACTGAGGCGCCAGGTGGAAATGGCATGGCAAGCCGTTCCACAGGACTACATCCAGCATCTCTACGATCGTCTCCATGGGAGAATAGCAGCCTGCATTGCTGCGAAAGGTGGATATACACTGTACTAGTGCCGACATTGTGCATGCTCTGTTGCCTGTGTCTATGTGCCTGTGGTTCTGTCAGTGTGATCATGTGATGTATCTGACCCCAGAAATGTGTCAATAAAGTTTCCCCTTCCTGGGACAATGAATTCATGGTGTTCTTATTTCAATTTCCAGGAGTGTATGTTTAATGAATTTGGTGATCTGCACCACTGCTTTTATATTTGCGGTAATTTGATTTTGCAAACTTACCATGCAGACTGTTTATTATGGTTTGTCTGAGGCATTTTGTGGATAAGCGTAAAGTTTGTAAGTCTTATGATTACACTAAAATGGAACACTACAAATTATACATTCTACTACGAAGTGTCTGTGTCAAGTCTTGAATGTATTCGTTGGTATGGATAGTGGTAGACATTTCAAGAGTGTCGTCGTGGTTTCCTGAAACAGGTTTTTCCTGTACATATCATAAGAAGTAACACATTTTTATAACAGTTTCTGTTACTATGAAAAAATTTGTTGTTTTAAGTTGTATTTTTTCCAGAAAATGAATTTGCGTTGTAAACAATAGGCGTCTTATTAAAGAAATGTAATACGATTTGAAATAATTGGTAATTTCCAAGAATGTTTGCCTATTGAAGTTGCTTGTTCCGAACGATATATATCGAACATGTGTTTATAAATCGATCACACGACTATAGTGGCGGAACTTATTATAAATTATTTGTAAGTTGGTACAATTTGTGAGTTGCTACGAAAACCCATACGATTTATGCCGGTAGTGATTTGGGATGTCTGGTGCCATAGACGGCCGATTGCCCGACGTGGGAAAATCTGATTCCATGTTTATGTAATGTAGTTTGAATTTCTGTCGGAAATATGGACTAATACCGGATGACGAAAGGAGAGATTGTATAGACTGCGCTGGGAGAAGTCTATAAAAGTTCGTAAGAAGAGTGGTGACAGTGAAATCTCCTTAATATTTCATTGTGGAAACTGTGGTAAAACAACAACTATCAGGAAAAATACTTGGTTTGTCTATTCAAAATTATCGATTCAGACCAGCATAGATCACGTATCTTGATGGATTAGTGAGTACATCCCGCAAGCAAGAGCATCAGAAAGTGACTTATCTACCAATACCGTGTACGACTATTTCTTTTCTTTTTATAGTGGCGAACGACAGTGTACCGATCGGTGGACCAAATAAAGTTGCTGAAATGGACGAGTCACACGTAGCTAGCAGGAAAAACCAGAGAGGACGAGCTTTGAAGAATGAAATCGAACATATGTGGGTTCTCGGTGGCATAGAATGTGAGTTCCGGAAGTGCTTTATGGTAAGAGTATTCTCCAGAGACAGGGAAACTTTAGTGCGTTTGATAAAGCACTTTATACTGCCTGGTAGCGAAGTGATTACAGACAGCTTTCCATCCTACAAGACACTAAAATCAGAATTCAGCCTCGAGGTCGTGAACCATTGTGTAGAGTTCGTGTTTTCCGATGATCCCAGTGTCCACACGCAGAACATCGGTAGGAAATCAGTGAAATTTTCCATTAAACGACAAGGGTGTCCAGGAGAAAGAGACCAACTCTAACTGTTTCAGTAACTTTATTTCCCTAACTTGTGGTTGCATTGAAAAGCTGATTCATGTGACACTTTACCCTTAGCTTTGCATGACATAGGCAGAGTATACCCAGGTTATGGCAAAAAGGGAATTGCTCCCAGTAGTACACACGTCAAATGGACTTTTTCATGACGACAGCGTCGATGACAAGTGAGATAAGTCATTTCCTTTACAATCACAACAATTTTAGTCCACGTTCTTCTTTTGTCGTTGCTGTTGCGACCATTGTAAACACGGTTCATAACTGACGCCACCCCAGTCGCAGTCAAGTGGTCGATTTAGAATCGCGCCTTCGATATCTATCTTTTCGCCCCCTCGGCTTCGATAGGCAAACATTCTTGGAAATTACCAAATAATTCATTGTGCTCACATATTATTAAATAAGATAGTCCATCTTAATCGTCTTTATGCCAATGCAGATCGTGTCCTCAATCCCAGTACGGTATGCCCACATTTTCTTGGCTTTTCATCTCCCTAGTACTAAATCCGAAAATGTCCCTGAAATTCGAGCTGCTAATATGTTGATTACTGCCTCTGCCAACTTTGGCGATCAAATGATTATGTGCACAGTAGGCCTGTCGCTAAAGTTGTTACCGATTAATGTTGTGCTTCATATTTTGGCGATTAGTAGTTTATGGCAGTAAGTATCATTTGCACACGACCTCCGTACACCCAGTGATCTGACACGACAAGAACTGTCGTCGACGATGAATTTCTTAAGCACTCGACACACAAGCGACGTGTCGCTGGCAACCTCGGCAGCGATGTCGCCTGGAATCGGTCACTCTCTTCGATCCCGGCCGGCACACAAGAGCGATTCACCAAGAGGTTTCAACCGATATTTCGAAACCCGTTATATCGGGAAGTTCTGTTATGAAAAATTATCTACTATTTGGAAATAATCTGCCATGTTCAGAAAAACCGCATATGTCGAATAATGCTCGTAAAAAAACAAGGTTTGATATTTATTAGTGGTGTTTTCAAATTTTTTGTTGGGAACAATAATCCGTCCATTACGGAAGTGCTCCAGCTTAAATTATTTGCTTCTTACATAAAATACTTATTGAAAGTTTCCACAATTTTGAGACTACATTTCATTATTTCATTACTAGCCTCTAAAAATCTCCTCGTTTTCTGTATTTCTTTTCCGCATCTCACTTGCTACTAGGTTGCTGAAGGATTTTTATTTTTTCTCGAAAAACTAGACTTTTATTTCGGGAAGGGGGGTTATTTGTCCGTGCGACTATTCAGATTTAAGTTTTCCGTAATTTCCTGAATCGCTTAAGGCGCACGCAGGGTCGATTCCTTTGAAAGGGCACTGACGATTTCCTTCCCTGTCCTTCCCCAATAAGGGAAGGTCTCTAATGACCTCGTTTTTAAACCGCACTCTCCCTCTCTTCTTTCATAGTACGGGGTGGCAATAATTGAACTATATGAAAAAAACACGTCAGTTAGTTACAAACTACGTGCGTGCACACACTTTATTCAACATGTAAACGTCACTGCAGGTATTCGGATTTAGGTTATGACATGTTCGATATGCCTGCTATCATTAGCGATGATGCAGCTCAGACAAATACCGAAATTCTGCATGATCCGCTGAAGTGTCGGAACACCGATACTGTCGATGACCTCCTAAAAAAACAATATCGTGTGACTAGGGCCTTCCGTGGGGTAGACCGCTCACTGGGTGCAAGTCTTTCGATTTGACGCCACTTCGGTGACTTGCGAGTCGATAGGGATGAAATGATGATGATTAGGACAACACAACACCTAGTCCCTGAGCGGAGAAAATCTCCGACCCAGCCGGGAATTGAACCCGGGCCCTTAAGATTGACATTCTGTCGCACAGAACACTTTTTTTTATTATTTTCATTTTTGTTTTTTTAGATCTCATTTTGTTCTATATGGTTCGTTGAATTTTTTCGGGGCGGACGTCCGATGACAGCCTTTCAGGTACTTTGTTGATCCGTTCACTCACCGAGCACACTGAGCTACCGTGCCTGCAACCACTAAGCTAGCAGGGGCAGACGATGACCTCCTGAATTGTTGTTTTCAGCTAAGCATTGGTTTTGGGGTTATTGCAGCACACTTTGTCCCACCAAAAGGACTCGGATGTGTTCAGAGATGAGAAAATACGAAGGCCTCTGTATTCCCCACAGCCAGAATGCGGTCGCCAAAGTGCTCCTCCAGGACATCAAACACTCTCCTGTTTCGATGCGATCGAGATTCGTCTTGCATGAACCACATCTTGCCGAAATCAGGGTCACTTTGGATAATGGGCATGAAATCATCAAAATCAAATGGTTCAAATGGCTCTGAACACTATGGGACTCAACATCTGAGGTCATCAGTCCCCTAGAACTTAGAACTACTTAAACTTAACTAACCTAAGGACATCACACACATCCGTGCCAGAGGCAGGATTCGAATGTGCGACCGTAGCGGTCGCGCGGTTGCAGATTGAAGCGCCTAGAACCCCTCGGCCACACTGGCCGGCATGAAATCATCTTCCAAACCCTTCACATACCGTTCGGTAGTCACCGTTCCATCAAGGAAAATCGCACCGATTATTCCGTGGCCGGACACTGCACACCAACCAGTCACCCGGTGAGATTTAAGAGACTTCTCGATAATGAAATGCGGATTCTGAGTCAGCTAAACGCCCCAGTTTTCCTTATTGACGAACCCATTCAAATGAATGTGGGCTTCGTCACTAATCCAAATCATACCATGCGCATACCAATTCCCGTCATGCCCCGTGGCCGACCGTGCACTTTGAACGTTCTAACGCAAACAGTTCAAAACTTATGACCATTTTATGTCTTATAATTCAATAATTAACACCCTGTACATACACTATCATGGTACATACATACGCTATCATGATTTTTGCTTATGACTTTTTATTTACATTTGTAAAGTGATTTAAATCTACAATCATCCAGCTCTTTTAATATTTACCCTATGTGATACTGTGATTCTGTCTGTAGTCCGGGACTTAGGAACATTTCATCTCCTTACAGAGATGCAGTTTTTAGGAGAACTCGTTTCAGTCATAGTTTTGGGGTAAATAGTTTCTCACATCTAGTCCTTTTCATTCTATAGATTCAGTTAACTGATATTCTAATCGTAAAGCATACTGAACATAGACCTGTTTAAAGAAGTAAATGATTTGCACAATTTGACCGTTTGGCGTTTTCCAAAATCGAATTTGATTATTGTAAAATAAAGTGAGACTTCACTTGAGTGACTGATATCACAAATTTTTCCACTTCCCCTTTAGAGTGTATTTTTATACCTATTTTTTTCGGGCCACTTTTCCTCAGAGGCCTCGAGACGTGCCCCGCTTGCCCCTGCGTCATTAAGCCACTGCTTCACAGTGGAGAACATTATCGTCAGTGAAATATTTGCTAGTCCTGTTCAACTTGTCTTATTAATCGTTTATAATCTTTACTATTAAGCCTCCTTGGAACACACCCCATGTAACTTCCATTGGTGCTCTGATGTGTGTTACATCTCGCTTAGAGATTGCTTCATAACGTACAAACTGATGTTGTTTTTTGGCAATTAACAATCATCGCCGTTAATCTGAGAAAGAAATTTCTTAGAATGTTTGTCTGGAATACAGCGTTGTATGATAGTGAATGTGGACTGTGGGAAAACCAGCACTTAACAGCATATTATTTGAAATATGATGCTATAGATGGATTTAGAAATTTAGATGTACAGATACGGTAAGGAATGAAAAGGTTCTCTGCAGAACCGATAACGAAAAAAATTATATGAATGTGTCGTGTCTATTCTTTTAAACGTGTCCGAAAGAACAGACACCACGCATTCATATAACTGATTCATCTCTACAGGCAATGAATCCACGACCTTCAGTGCGGATGCACATTCATGTTCGACCTCCAGCGGGAGTCTAAAATTAGCGAGCATGGAGAACAGGGACAGGGACTGCAGATAGGTTGCTCTAGGTGGGAATGTGAGTTGGCCAGGGAGTCTGACAATGTAGTATTTGCGTTTGTGATTAACACTGTAACTTGGTGGTGCAGTGGTTAACGGAACTGTCTCGTACGCAGGAGATCCCGAGTTCGAGTCCTGGTCTGGTACACATTTTCATTCGTCGCCACTGATTCCAGACAAATTTCTGGTACAGCTGATATCATTAGTTTCTTCCGTTCCCTTTATTTTCTCCACCGTCCCCATTCCAATCAATTTACATAAGAAGAAAGGAATATATGGAGAAAACTGACAAGAAATAGGGACAGGACGACATGACGTATGTTAAGACACAGGGGTTTAACTTACACGGTACTAGACGGAGACGAGGGGAAACTGTAGGAGAAGAGAAAGTTGGGAAAACTTCCAACAGATAATAGAGGGTGACAGAAGAGATTGTTCTAAGGGGACGTTTCAGAGAGAAATTCGTATCGGGACGCAGCAAGGGGGTTAGAAGAACCAGCTGAGATGGCACAGTGGTTAGCACTCTGGACTAGCATTCGGGAGGTCAAAATAGCCATCCGGTCATCCAGATTTAGGTTTTCCGTGTTTTGTCTATATCAAATGGTTCAAATGGCTCTGAGCTCTATGGAACTTAGCTTCTAGGGTCATCAGTCCCCTAGAACTTAGAACTACTCAAACGTAACTAACCTAAGGACATCACACACATCCATGCCCGAGGCAGGATTCGAACCTGCGACCGTAGCGGTCGCGCGCTTCCAGACTGTAGCGCCTAGTACCGCTCGGCCACCCCGGCCGGCTTTGTCTATATCACTCCACGCAAATACCATGATGGTTCCTTTGAAAATAGCACTACCTATTTCCTTCCGCATCCACTCGTAATCTGAGAATGTGTTCCGTCTGTAATGGTCTCGTTGTCGACAGGATGTTAAACCCTAGTCTTCTCTCCTTCTTTTAAAAAAATCCGAGTAAGTGCGATTAGGATTCGCGCACCGAGGGTTCCATACAAACTTAAATACGTACATAGAGAGATCATCCACCCTGGGAATCGAGAATCACGACGATTTATTCCCGTAGTCGTTATCAATACAGGCAAGATATACGTATACCCTTTCCAGGGGAAACGTGTCTTAATGGACAGCCAGACAGTCGGAAATAAACCACAAAAAATTATTTTTCCTTTTGATATAATTACAAACTAACAATTTTCGAATCATTTCCCTTCGGTTTTACTCTGAAACCTTGCCTCTTGCCTAATATCTTGATATTGCTCCAACGGGAAGTACCCTATGGGTTTTTTTGAGTGAGTTTGCCAATAGCAAAATATGTGAAATAAATGGTCGTGTCTTCCGATTACACTGATTTAGAAGCTTCAAGCTTTTACACTGCCAAGGGACCACGTACCTTAATATGAGACATAAATTTCAACTTGATGCGCCAATCCGTTCTCGAAAAAAATAAATAAAATAAAATTCTTAACGGAAAGAGAGTCGCATAATAATAATAGAAACGTATTTCTTTCCTTTACTTGTACTGTGACACTTTACTTTTTGCCAGGTTTCACTATCCTAGTTAAATGGGAAATACCCTACAAGTTTTGATATGTTTGTCGGTATCAGACTGTGTAATACAAATGGCCGTATCTTTCGATTTAATTGAGATAGAAGGTTAAATTTTTCACACCGCCAAGGGACCGTCGATCATAGAATGTGGCATAAATTTGAAGTTTGTAACAACACTAACGTTATCCTACTGTATATATAATAAATTTTTTCTTTTGAATTTCGATAAATTAGTATAATCGATATTCTGGTTTCATTTCTTTTTTGTTTCATGCCATTATGTTGAAGAAGCTATAAACAATTTTCGATGTATATTTTAATATTTATGTTCAATTTCAAGTAAAGTTGTAATCGAAGGGAAGTGAAACTAGTGTTGAAACTATTGTAAGAAGTGAAAGTTGTAATTGTATGCCTCGTCCATACGTAGGCAATGTATTAGGATAAGTAGAATGTAAAACCTTTGATGAATACCCTGTCTGTAGGGGAGCGGAAAAAGGTGGAGGCAGGCGAGCGCGGGAAAATGCACACGGGCGCGGTACGGCATAACGGGCTCAGCAGTAGTAGTCGGAGTTGGGCATCCATCTGAGAAACACGTGCTGGATCGAGGAGGCTCTCCTGGAAAAAGTGGTTTCGTTGAGCCTCAGATGCGCTGTTTCTGACGCCTATACAGCATGGCAATATTCCATAGGCATTAAATGGAAAAGTATTGCGACGCTATGAAGAAGTGAAGTGCCAATATTTCATGAGCCATTGCTGTAATTGCATGTGTGCTTTGTGCCTCGCCATCTCGCCGCTTGCCGACCGCCTCATCGATACGAACAGGTTGAAACTTTTAGTACTGTATTCGTGTGGACCAGTGTTACTTTTGCTACATACTGTTCAAGAACAACTTAAATTTTACCAGAACTGTCCTATCAATTAATTATCCTCATAACTAACCTAGACAGGGTCCTTTCCACATGTTGTGCAATCCGAATGTCCCAAGATGAAGATTTAAAGTTTATGTTAATAATAATTACCTGCAGACCTATCTATGTTAGAATGATGTTTAAAGAACTTTGTTGTTAATGAAATACTGGACGAATAATATAGGTCTGACCAAGTTGGAAGATAATGTTGAAATTGGTTTAGTAATGAAGTTTATTTAAATTGAGACAAAAATAGCGGTAGTTAAATGAGCAGTAAATAAGACAAAAAGAGCGGTAAATCATATTTTGGAAATCTTGAATGCTTAATGCTCTCAATAATCAAACTTTCACTACAGTGATCATAATAGTTTCAGGGTCCCCCCCCCCTTTTTCATTTTCTTTTCATTTGAATTCTGAAATGTACTGAACTGCTTTGACCAGCAAAGTTAAAGTCAATATAAAACCTAAATTTATCAGTGTTTTCCCTTCTTAAAATTGACTTTGTATGTGTGTTTCAAAAGAGCTATTTCTAGGGTAACCTATGCCCAAATTCAGTCGGATCAAAAGACAAAACGCATGTTGTAGTAAACATTATAGTGTATTGTTGTGTATTTATGGTGTGTCCATATTAGTACAGAAAGTGAGATTCTTAGTTCAGTAGATTTTTCTGGTTCTAAAATTTACCATATAATGCAGTATTACTACGTGTTGTTATGCTTGAACGTACTTCCTCTTGTACAGGGAAGAAACTCAGTTTATGCCTATCTAGGCTGGCAACCGTATTATTAACAATTGGTAGCATCTGCTGTGTATGTTTCTTGTCCGTCCTAACGTGCAGTTACACTTTGGACTTGCTTGACGTATCCTTGTTGTTACTGAGTGGGTGTAAGTCTGATTTTGCCTCCATTCAGATACACGCGGTCAACATATTTACTAAAATCCTTTCTTATGAGGTGAAGCCCGTCAACTTATCATAGTACAGGCTTTAAAGAGTTAACGTGCGCCCGAGCGTAGACGTTACAAGTTGATGCATGTACCCGTTCCTGAGTAAAACGAGTGTTCACAGACGGACAGACCGACAGTCGGACAAAGATAATTGCTACCATTATTTTTTGGGATATAAAGAATTTTAGAATTTTTCCCATACCTGTACTGTGAATCCATGCTTCTTGCCAAATTTTATGATTCTAGGTCAACGGGTAGTACCCAGCAGGTTTTTATAAGTATCAAAATAGGTGACACGAATGGGCGTAACTTTTCATTGCGTTCACTTATAGCTTAAATTTTTTACACCACCAAGGGGACGTAGACATTAATATGTGACACAAATTTGAACGAGATACGTCAACCAGTCCCTCAAGAAAAAGGGTTTTAAGAGTCGGACAGACAGACTGGCTAGAAACTGATCTTATAACGGTTCCGTTTTTTACCGAATGAGGTACGGAGTCCTAAGAAGTAATCAGACACATTTAATATTGGTGATGTGTGAAACTAATTTCTTAATACCCGTCTCGTAGTGCTATAGCCCGCTTCCTCTTGCGTCATCCAGCGAGATGTTCTGTGATTAGACACTGGAATCCTATTCTGGAGGACAGCTGTTCGTATCTCCGTACAGATATACAGATTGTACGATTTCACTGTTACTCTAAGTTGCTCATTGCAAATGTTATGACGGTTTCTTTCCCAGGTTAGGTTCATCTGAAATGGCCTCATTTTCGACAGGTTGTTAGCCTCTAATCTTTCTTTTCACCATATTTCGTCACTGATGTCTCCAAGGTATCAAGAATCCTGTCCGCGGATCCAGGACAGCGGGGGCGTAGCGAGCAGGGTGGCGGACGTTTGCCCGAGCCTGGCGCCCCGCCCGCTGCGGGGGCGTGCAGCGGGTGACGTGGCGGCGACTGCGGCCGACCCGTCAGCGGCTGACGCGCGCCCCGCGCTGACACGTCAGCAGCCGCCAGTTCCGCCTCTCGCAGCTGACAGCCGTCGTGCCGCTGTCCGCCGCCGCTCACTGCCGCCGCTGACGAATGACACGGCCCGTATCTCCCTGCCGCCGGAGATCCTACAGCGCCTCTCGCGGTAGAGATACTGGGCCGTGACGCTGTCTAGTTGACGAACAAACCCAGCAGTTATTGCTGAGCCGACAGTATGAAAAATACACTCCTGGAAATGGAAAAAAGAATACATTGACACCGGTGTGTCAGACCCACCATACTTGCTCCGGACACTGCGAGAGGGCTGTACAAGCAATGATCACACGCACGGCACAGCGGACACACCAGGAACCGCGGTGTTGGCCGTCGAATGGCGCTAGCTGCGCAGCATTTGTGCACCGCCGCCGTCAGTGTCAGCCAGTTTGCCGTGGCATACGGAGCTCCATCGCAGTCTTTAACACTAGTAGCATGCCGCGACAGCGTGGACGTGAACCGTATGTGCAGTTGACGGACTTTGAGCGAGGGCGTATAGTGGGCATGCGGGAGGCCGGGTGGACGTACCGCCGAATTGCTCAACACGTGGGGCGTGAGGTCTCCACAGTACATCGATGTTGTCGCCAGTGGTCGGCGGAAGGTGCACGTGCCCGTCGACCTGGGACCGGACCGCAGCGACGCACGGATGCACGCCAAGACCGTAGGATCCTACGCAGTGCCGTAGGGGACCGCACCGCCACTTCCCAGCAAATTAGGGACACTGTTGCTCCTGGGGTATCGGCGAGGACCATTCGCAACCGTCTCCATGAAGCTGGGCTACGGTCCCGCACACCGTTAGGCCGTCTTCCGCTCACGCCCCAACATCGTGCAGCCCGCCTCCAGTGGTGTCGCGACAGGCGTGAATGGAGGGACGAATGGAGACGTGTCGTCTTCAGCGATGAGAGTCGCTTCTGCCTTGGTGCCAATGATGGTCGTATGCGTGTTTGGCGCCGTGCAGGTGAGCGCCACAATCAGGACTGCATACGACCGAGGCACACAGGGCCAACACCCGGCATCATGGTGTGGGGAGCGATCTCCTACACTGGCTGTACACCACTGGTGATCGTCGAGGGGACACTGAATAGTGCACGGTACATCCAAACCGTCATCGAACCCATCGTTCTACCATTCCTAGACCGGCAAGGGAACTTGCTGTTCCAACAGGACAATGCACGTCCGCATGTATCCCGTGCCACCCAACGTGCTCTAGAAGGTGTATGTCAACTACCCTGGCCAGCAAGATCTCCGGATTTGTCCCCCATTGAGCATGTTTGGGACTGGATGAAGCGTCGTCTCACGCGGTCTGCACGTCCAGCACGAACGCTGGTCCAACTGAGGCGCCAGGCGGAAATGGCATGGCAAGCCGTTCCACAGGACTACATCCAGCATCTCTACGATCGTCTCCATGGGAGAATAGCAGCCTTCATTGCTGCGAAAGGTGGATATACACTGTACTAGTGCCGACATTGTGCATGCTCTGTTGCCTGTGTCTATGTGCCTGTGGTTCTGTCAGTGTGATCATGTGATGTATCTGACCCCAGGAATGTGTCAATAAAGTTTCCCCTTTCTGGGACAATGAATTCACGGTGTTCTTATTTCAATTTCCAGGAGTGTATTTCACTGAAGCGCCAAAGAAACTGGCATAGGCATGCGTATTCAAATACAGAGATTTGTAAGGAGGCGGAATACGGCGCTGCGGTCGACAACGCCTACATAAGAAACAAGTGTCTGGCGCAGTTGTTAGATCGGTTGCTGCTGCTACAATGGCAGGTTATCAAGATTTAAGTGGGATTGAACGTGATGTTATAGTCGGCGCACGAGCAATGGGACACAGTATCTCCGAGATAGCGATGAAACGGGGATTTTCCCGAACGACCATTTCACGACTGTACCGTGAATATCAGGAATCCGGTAGAACAAATCTCCGACACCTCTGCGTCCGGAAAAAGATCCTGCAAGAACGGAACCAACGCTGGCTGAAGAGAATCGGTCATCGTGACGAAGTGCAGCCCTTCTTCAGACTACTGCAGATTTCAATGCTGGGCCACCAACAAGTGTCAACCAGTCAACAATACATCATCGATATTGGCTTTTGGAGACGAAGGCCCACTCGTGTATCCTTGATGAATTGCCGACTCAAAGCTTTATGCCTCGCCAAGGCCAGTCAACACCGACATTGGACTGTTGATGACCGGATAGATGTTGCCTGGTCGGACGATTCTCGTTTCAAATTGTGTCGAGCGGATGGACGTGTATGGGTATGGAGACAACCTCATGAATCCGTGGACCCTCCATGTCAGCAGGTGACTGTTCAAGCTGATGGAGGTCTGCAATGGTGTGGGGCGAGCGCAGTTGGAGTCTGATACGTCCAGATACGACTCTGGCAGGTGGCACGTGCGTAAGCATCCTGTCTGATCACCTGCATCCATTCATGTCCATTGTGCATTCCGACGGACTTGAGCAATTCCAACTGGACAATTCGATACCCCACACGTGCAGAATTGCTACATAGTGGCTGCAGGAACACTCTTCTGGGTTTAAACACTTCTGCTGGCAGCCGGCCTGTGTGGCCGAGCGGTTGTAGGTGCTACAGTCTGGAATCGCTCGACCACTACGGTCGCAGGTTCGAATCCTGCCTCGGACATGGATGTGTGTGATGTCCTTAGGTTAGTTAGGTTTAAGTAGTTCTAAGTTCAAGGGGACTGATGACCTCAGCAGTTAATTCCCGTAGTGCTCAGAGCCATTTGAACCATTTTTGAACTTCCGCTGGCCACCAAACTCCCCAGACATTAACATTATGGACCATATGTGGGATGCCTTGCAACCTGCTGTTCAGAAGAGATACCCCCTACCCTCGTATTCTTACGGATTTTCGATAGCTCTGCCGGATTCATGGTGTCAGTTCCATCCAGCACTACTTCAGACATTAGTTGAGTGGATGCTACGTCGTGTTGCAGTACTTCTGCCTGCTCGCGGTGGCGCTACACGATATCAGGCAGGTGTACTACACTCCTGGAAATTGAAATAAACACCGTGAATTCATTGTCCCAGGAAGGGGAAACTTTATTGACACATTCCTGGGGTCAGATACATCACATGATCACACTGACAGAACCACAGGCACATAGACACAGGCAACAGAGCATGCACAATGTCGGCACTAGTACAGTGTATATCCACCTTTCGCAGAAATGCAGGCTGCTATTCTCCCATGGAGACGATCGTAGAGATGCTGGATGTAGTCCTGTGGAACGGCTTGCCATGCCATTTCCACCTGGCGCCTCAGTTGGACCAGCGTTCGTGCTGGACGTGCAGACCGCGTGAGACGACGCTTCATCCAGTCCCAAACATGCTCAATGGGGGACAGATCCGGAGATCTTGCTGGCCAGGGTAGTTGACTTACACCTTCTAGAGCACGTTGGGTGGCACGGGATACATGCGGACGTGCATTGTCCTGTTGGAACAGCAAGTTCCCTTGCCGGTCTAGGAATGGTAGAACGATGGGTTCGATGACGGTTTGGATGTACTGTGCACTATTCAGTGTCCCCTCGACGATCACCAGTGGTGTACAGCCAGTGTAGGAGATCGCTCCCCACACCATGATGCCGGGTGTTGGCCCTGTGTGCCTCGGTCGTATGCAGTCCTGATTGTGGCGCTCACCTGCACGGCGCCAAACACGCATACGACCCTCATTGGCACCAAGGCAGAAGCGACTCTCATCGCTGAAGACGACACGTCTCCATTCGTCCCTCCATTCACGCCGGTCGCGACACCACTGGAGGCGGGCTGCACGATGTTGGGGCGTGAGCGGAAGACGGCCTAACGGTGTGCGGGACCGTAGCCCAGCTTCATGGAGACGGTTGCGAATGGTCCTCGCCGATACCCCAGGAGCAACAGTGTCCCTAATTTGCTGGGAAGTGGCGGTGCGATCCCCTACGGCACTGCGTAGTATCCTACGGTCTTGGCGTGCATCCGTGCGTCGCTGCGATCCGGTCCCAGGTCGACGGGCATGTGCACCTTCCGCCGACCACTGGCGACAACATCGATGTAGTGTGGAGACCTCACGCCCCACGTGTTGAGCAATTCGGCGGTACGTCCACTCGGCCTCCCGCATGCCCACTATACGCCCTCGCTCAAAGTCCGTCAACTGCACATACGGTTCACGTCCACGCTGTCGCGGCATGCTTCCAGTGTTAAAGACTGCGATGGAGCTCCGTATGCCACGGCAAACGGGCTGACACTGACGGCGGCGGTGCACAAATGCTGCGCAGCTAGCGCCATTCGACGGCCAACACCGCGGTTCCTGGTGTGTCCGCTGTGCCGTGCGTGTGATCATTGCTTGTACAGCACTCTCGCAGTGTCCGGAGCAAGTATGGTGGGTCTGACACACCGGTGTCAATGTGTTCTTTTTTCCATTTCCAGGAGTGTAGTTTCTTTGGCTCTTCAGTGGAATTCAAACGGACAAAGAACTGTAACCTGTCAGCCTCATCGAACATGCCACTACGTTTTTCGGGGGCTTCTACCTGCATCATCTAACGGAAATGTAATTAACAAGGCAGACAAATTGTAAAAATGAGAGGTAAAGTAACATAACATATTAACAGCTTTATGTAAACGAATGAAAGTGTGGAAGCGTGTTGTCAGAGGTCTCCCTGTCACGCACAGACAACTGGATCGCGCAGACCATGATGTCTCCGTGGCTACAGAGCCGAATAGGTCTGGCCTTGCTAAACGAGGCAGATGAAGGTACGGGAAAAGACAGCGTGTGTCGATCAGCGAGTAGTTACGTGTACTGTGGTGATGTTTTCTCATCACAGTGTGACTCGGACATAATACTTGGATGACTTCAAACGGGAAATAATCATCGGAAACTACAGGAAGTGCGTAATGGAAGAGTGTAGTCCCGGAGATTCCTCACAGCACTGTTTCATGTGTATAGGAAGCGTTCCGAAACACAAAAACTGCTGCCGGAAGGAGTGGTGGTGCTTGCCCACGGTCAACTACATCAGCGGATGACGGCTAGATTGTGCAGTAGGCAAGGTGCAATTGTAACCACATTTATCAGGGCTACAAGGCACACAATCCCGCGCTCCACAGTGGCACGGCGACTGCATGGAGGTGGTCTCCTTGTCCGATGACCAGTGCTTGAGTTTCGTTTACACCCGCACTTCGACGGAACCGTTTGTAATGGGACCAAGAGCACACCGACACCCAACGAGCAGCAGGGTGTAGTGTTATTCTCCGATGACAGCAGAGTCACACTGGTCGTGCCCTCATATGGCGAGATGTGTGGTCACCCAATGCACCGAGGAATACATGATTGTTTTGGTGGTCCATGTGTTACGGTGTGGGGAGGCAAAATATTGCATGGGCATACTGACTCTCAAATCTTTGAATACAAATGTTCAAATGTGTGTGAAATCTGATGGGACTGCTAAGGTCATCAGTCCGTAAGCTTACACACTACTTAACCTAAACTATCCTAAGGACAAACACAGATACCCTTGCCCGAGGGAGGACTAGAACCTCCGCCGGGACCAGCCGCACAGTCCATTACTATAGTGCCCTAGACCGCTCGCCTAATCCCGCGCGGCGTCTTTGAATGCGATGTACTGACCGGTCAGCGATATTGTGACACCGTAATTCTTCCCCATGTACGTCTTTTAGGGGGTCAATTTGTCCCCCACTCCACTGTTATGGTTGACAATACGCGACCGCTTCCAACTGTGCCGGTGGAGGAACATTTGGAGCGGGACAATATTCGTCGAATGGAATGGCTTGCCCGTTCCCCCGACTTAAATCCCTTCGAAAACTTGTGGGATGCGTTGGAGAGACGTATTGCACATGTCCACATGAACCAACGATGATGCAGCAGTTGTCAATCAAGCTGCTGGAGGAATGGTACACCTTACCACGTGAATTCTTACTAACCTTGTCGCCAACATGGGGGTTAGTTGCCGAACATGCATTGCCATCCGGGATAATCAAGCACCCAACCGTATCCTGCCTTTTGTAATGTGGATGGAAATATCATAACTCACAGATACTTTAGTGTAGTTACCGTGTTTGAATAAAAATATCATTACTGTTCGCGTCATTGTGCCTTTCTTTCAGTTACCTTCTGTACTGTATTATACTACAGCAGTTCATTCTATTATATTCGAATTTTTATCGATCTATATCACTTGCCAGTGACACATCATGTGAAAATGACCTTCGTTCATAAAATTTGCACACTAGTGCAGGACTCAGAGGTGTAGCCTGTTACCAATGAGAGACAGTGTCACAAGTTGTTCAGAAAAATCGAACGTACAAATCGTCCATGTCTTGTTATGAGGATGATGAATATTAAAATCTAACTATTGGCTAATATATGAATTGAAGGTAGCAATATTTGGAAAGAACTTGATGCTGTTTTCCCTATAGACCCATTTACTTACACATGTCACGATATAATGTGAGCCAACATCTATCCTTCCCAATATTAAACACCAATAGAACATTCGTTCTGGTGTCAAGTGGAATGGTTAATTGAAGGAATGATTGCTTGGTTCAGAGAATGAACTATGGTATGTTCAGATAAGAATTTTTAATACACATGGAGTTCAAATGGCTCTGAGGACTATGGGACTTAATATCTGAGCTCATCAGTCCCCTAGAACTAAGAAATACTTAAACCTAACTAACCTAAGGATACCACACACACCCATTGGAGGGGGAGGGGGGAGGTGAGTTGGTGTTACTAATCAGTTCTGAGGACTATGGGACTTAATATCTGATCTCATCAGTCCCCTAGAACTAAGAAATACACTCCTGGAAATGGAAAAAAGAACACATTGACACCGGTGTGTCAGACCCACCAATCTTGCTCTGGACACTGCGAGAGGGCTGTACAAGCAATGATCACACGCACGGCACAGCGGACACACCAGGAACCGCGGTGTTGGCCGTCGAATGGCGCTAGCTGCGCAGCATTTGTGCACCGCCGCCGTCAGTGTCAGCCAGTTTGCCGTGGCATACGGAGCTCCATCGCAGTCTTTAACACTGGTAGCATGCCGCGACAGCGTGGACGTGAACCGTATGTGCAGTTGACGGACTTTGAGCGAGGGCGTATAGTGGGCATGCGGGAGGCCGGGTGGACGTACCGCCGAATTGCTCAACACGTGGGGCGTGAGGTCTCCACAGTACATCGATGTTGTCGCCAGTGGTCGGCGGAAGGTGCACGTGCCCGTCGACCTGGGACCGGACCGCAGCGACGCACGGATGAACGCCAAGACCGTAGGATCCTACGCAGTGCCGTAGGGGACCGCACCGCCACTTCCCAGCAAATTAGGGACACTGTTGCTCCTGGGGTATCGGCGAGGACCATTCGCAACCGCCTCCATGAAGCTGGGCTACGGTCCCGCACACCGTTAGGCCGTCTTCCGCTCACGCCCCAACATCGTGCAGCCCGCCTCCAGTGGTGTCGCGACAGGCGTGAATGGAGGGACGAATGGAGACGTGTCGTCTTCAGCGATGAGAGTCGCTTCTGCCTTGGTGCCAATGATGGTCGTATGCGTGTTTGGCGCCGTGCAGGTGAGCGCCACAATCAGGACTGCATACGACCGAGGCACACAGGGCCAACACCCGGCATCATGGTGTGGGGAGCGATCTCCTACACTGGCTGTACACCACTGGTGATCGTCGAGGGGACACTGAATAGTGCACGGTACATCCAAACCGTCATCGAACCCATCGTTCTACCATTCCTAGACCGGCAAGGGAACTTGCTGTTCCAACAGGACAATGCACGTCCGCATGTATCCCGTGCCACCCAACGTGCTCTAGAAGGTGTAAGTCAACTACCCTGGCCAGCAAGATCTCCGGATCTGTCCCCCATTGAGCATGTTTGGGACTGGATGAAGCGTCGTCTCACGCGGTCTGCACGTCCAGCACGAACGCTGGTCCAACTGAGGCGCCAGGTGGAAATGGCATGGCAAGCCGTTCCACAGGACTACATCCAGCATCTCTACGATCGTCTCCATGGGAGAATAGCAGCCTGCATTGCTGCGAAAGGTGGATATACACTGTACTAGTGCCGACATTGTGCATGCTCTGTTGCCTGTGTCTATGTGCCTGTGGTTCTGCCAGTGTGATCATGTGATGTATCTGACCCCAGGAATGTGTCAATAAAGTTTCCCCTTCCTGGGACAATGAATTCACGGTGTTCTTATTTCAATTTCCAGGAGTGTACTTAAACCTAACTAACCTAAGAATACCACACACACCCATTGGAGGGGGAGGGGGGAGGTGAGTTGGTGTTCAGTTCTGCTGCCGCTGTTGTCACTGGTTTTTCTGTTTGACTACTCCCCTTGTACAGCTGAAAATCACATAATATAAAAGAAAGAGACACGAGCAGCGGTGTGCCACGTACAAAACCTGTGTAGAGACTGGCACAGTTAAACGGAGAATGGGAGCGTGGCATAGCCTGCTACGGGCTGTGAGCATTCTCCAACACGTGGTGAAAGAAAAATGAAGGAAGTGTCCAATGAAACCACTTATATGAACACAATATTTATTAAAAATTCGCTCTGGTCATGAAAATATGTTTTATAGAACGAACGAGTGCACATTTATGGCTATTAATCAACATAATGGGAACCCATTAAGTGAAAAGTTAAGTAAAAGCACAACAGATTTAATTCAGGAAACAGGTTTTAAGTACCAATTTCCTCGAGTCGAACTGACTTCCTACCAATTAAGAGAGGGAATGTTTTCAATCAGAAAGAGAAAGAAAAGTGAGAGAATATATCGCGAGTAGCCGTGACAGTGGGAACGGCAGTGCTCACCCCAAGCGAGTGCAGCACATCGCAGTAGCCATGTGTTCAGCAAGCCAAAAGCGTCGCAACACCAATAGCCGCAACCTGAATGCAGACAAGAGAGCGACCGAAGGCAGTTAGAACAACATCACGGAACATCACTAACGTCAAGACTTTCGTGGACCTCTTGAGAAAAAACGGTGCATGAGTGATATTTTTGTCACACAAAAATTTGTTTACTTTTCATCTCAGTGAAGCACTACACTTTTGTGTACTTAGCTTTTTGCACCGTGTATGTTTCATAATGAATACCTCTCCGGACCCCCTCAGTGACGAGTCATTATATAACGTATTTGCGTAAGTACGGTTGTGCCTGGAAGTTAATTTGATTTGTAATTTAGTTACCTAGTATTTTACTATCGCTATTTTCTTTTTTTAAGCATAGCATTTGATGAAGACTTGGTAATTAGTCGAAAGGGTAATGATACCACATGTGTCACCTGAACCTGAAGTACATAAACAAGACTGTTACTAGGTTCACCTCAGGCTGCATGCCAACTCTGGGCAGTCGTGATAAATTATGGCCTTCAGTCTGCAACAAAGTTAATTAAAATGTTGATTGACTAGACAGACTCTCATGCAATAAAGTGGATTTATGAAGCAGTCATATCTAATGTTCGCAAAAGAGGCTTTCGCCTGGGAAAAAGAGTTAGTTTTTATTATCATACTGTAAGTGAGAGCCAGATTGAAGTGATAGCCGCTTTTGATAGAAAACAGCTGAGGCAGAAAGAATGAGCTATTTGTCAGACGCGTAAATTTGTCATATGAAAATGTGTTAACAAGTTCAAAAGTTCTACTGTGTGTGAACTCCTAAGGGACCAAACTGCTGAGGTCACCATTCCCTAGACTTACACACTACTTAAATTGATTTACGCTAAGAACAACGCACGCACCCATGCCCGAGGGAGGACTCGAACGCCGGCCGGTGTGGCCGAGCGGTTCTAGGCGCTTCAGTCTGGAATCGCGTGACCGCTACGGTCACAGGTTCGAATCCTGCCTCGGGTATGGATTTGGGTGATGTCCTTAGGTTAGTTAGGTTTAATTAGTTCTAATTAGTTCTAAGTTCTAGAGGACTGATGACCACAGACGTTAAGTCCCATAGTGCTCAGAGCCATTTGAACCTTTTTTTTTATTTTTATTTTTCTTTTTTTAGGGACTCGAACCTCCGGCGGATTCCGCGGGAGTTACAAGTCCACTAAACAGTATCAAGAGATAATTTGCCGTTCTTCTATGATTTCCACGGATAATAAAGTGATTAGTACAAACGACGTCAATAAATACAAAGACTTGGGCCTCTGGACAACGACAGTATGTTGCAAAGTACTAGATGAGTATTAAATGTCGACAGTACTAACGTGGACTGCGACCTGCATGAAGAATCGGCCCACTTCATACAGCACATTCTTTTGAGGCATTTGTAGAGATGAAATAACACATCTCCGATAGCTTACGATACAGCATAATATGAAAGCATACACGTAGAGACTCACTTTTTTGAAGCAGATACATTTGCCAGTAACTGGCTGTGTGTTTTTTTACCGTTTAACACAGCTTTGTCATTTTATTTCATTCTTTCTTTTTTAGTATAGGATGACGTTGTAAAACCGCACTGAAATTAAAAAGGAGATGTCGAAACTTCATCCTTTTTAGGTAGGAATATACTGTAAGTGCTGTGAAGTTTGCTTAAGGAAATATATCTTTAAACAAGTCTGGTGGTGTAATGAAATATTTCCAGTAATATAGTAATTACTTTTATTTGCTCAGTAGTTACAATAGCGACCACCCTCAGTCGATGATGAAGATTTCCCAACCAACACAACATTTTCCTGTCACCGAACTTGGACGTGTGGAGGCATTTCCCTGTCCCCTCTTGCGGTGGTTCACAATGGTTTCAAATAGCAGCCGTACCCTCATGCACCAGCCAGAGTGGCCGAGCAGTTCTATCCGCTACAGTCTGGAACCGCGCGACCGCTGCGGTCGCAGGATCGAATCCTGCCTCGGGCATGGATGTGTGTGATGTCCTTAGGTTGGTTAGGGTTAAGAAGTTCTAAGTTCTAGGGGACTGATGACCCCAGATGTTAAGTCCCATAGTGCTCAGAGCCATATGAACCATTTTTTCGTCCACTCATGCTGCCCACCGAGACAAAATTTGTCGTGTTTTGCAAGCAGCTCTGCCAAACTTCAAAAGAAGGTGTGAAGTGAAGGGTCGCCCACGAGAGCTTCAACAAACCCTGTGACCGGAGGACTTCCTTACCCGAGAAACTAACAGAATAAGTTAATGATATTAGAGAGACGGTTAGGAATGTCTGCACTAGACTGTATGCGCAGACGAGTTCTGTGAACACCAACTTTAGATTGACAACATGAAGAGAAGTAGTAGCCAAGAAAGACGAAGGAGAAAAAGATGACAACACTCCCAACAGCATGACTTGTATAAAGGTAAAGTCCTCCCGTACAGTGGTGACGAAATTCAGACTCGCTGTCACAGGGATGGCTCGGAGCGGGAGGAATTATAAGCCTCTGGATTTGGAGGAGACACTTCTGGTGGTTTTATTCCCTGCCTCCATCTGACATCTTTACTGTGCCGAGGCGTCTTTTGCATATTCCTAAGACTGAAAAATATTCGTCGCAACTGTCCTTTGTACCGACAGCGACTAACTAATCTTAAAAAAAAAAAAAAATACAAAAGAAAAATAAATTTAAAACTCAAGACAACGTTTTCTGCCAGTGAATAAAATTGATTGAATACACATCCAAAAAAGATGAAATTAACTCCGTCGTGCAAACAGGCCTTGAAGGCCCTACGTCACCGACCGACCGTCATGTCGTCCTCAGTTCATAGGCGTCACTGGACGCGGATACGGAGTGGCATGTGGTCAGCGCACATCGCTCGCCCGGCCGTTGCCAGTTTTCGTAACTGGTGCCACTACTTCTCAATCACGTAGCTCCTGAATAGGCCTCAGAAGGGCTGAGTGCAACCCGCTTGCCAACAGCGCTCAGCAGACTCGGACGGTGACCATCCAAGTACTAGCCAAGCCCGACAGCGCTTAACTTCGACCACCTGACGGGAACCGGTGTCACCACGGTGGCAAGGCCGTTGACTGCGACTTGCTACGGTGTTGAGATTTCGAAGTCACGACAGCCCACTACAGATGGACACAACATTTCTTCAACGTAATTGCTGGAAAGTTATTGTTGAGTGCAGCACTATTTTTTTTTTTCGGGAACGTAACTGATCTGTCCACACAAACGGAAGCGTTACAGAGATTTTATGCTCGCCACAGGAAACTGCATCGTACAGCGATAGGTCCTGTTAGAAACATGTGTGAATATTTTGAAGGTTGCAGCACAAGCTGGCGATGTGTTATTTGCAAGTGTGACTTTTGAGGAGCCACGCTGAGCAACGAAATTGTACTCTCTTACTCTGTAGAACAGAACATATGGCGTCTCTTGAAGTGGCCACTTGTTTACAATTGCAAGCATTATATCTCGAAACCCCCCACCCCACCCCCATGAATCATGGACCTTGCAGTTACCGCGGAGGCTTGCTTGTCACAGGGATTCAGATAGCCGTACCATAGGTGGAACCACAATGGAGGGGTACCCGTTGAGAGGTGAGGCAAATATGTGGTGCCTGAAGAGGGGCAGCAGCCTTTCAGTAGTTGCAGGGGCAACAGTCTGGATGATTGACTGATCTGGCCTTGTAACACTAACCAAAACGGCCTTGCTGTGCTGCTACTGTGAACCGCTGAAAGCAAGGGGAAACAACCGCCGCAATTTTTCCCGAGAGCATGCAGCTTTACTGTATGGTGAAATGAGGATGCCGTCCTCTTGGGTAAAATATTCCGGAGGTAAAATAGTCACCCATTCGGATCTCCCGACTGGGACTACTCAGAGGGGCGTCGTTATCAGGAGAAAAAACTGGTGTTCTACGGATCGGTGCGTGGGGTGTCAGATCCCTTAATCGGGCAAGTAGGTTACAAAATTTAAAAAGGGAACTGATTAGGTTAAAGTTAGATAGCGAGAATTAGTGAAGTTCGGTGGCAGGAGGATCAAGATTTCTGGTCAGGTAACTACAGGGTTATAAATACAAAATCAAATTGGGGTACTGAAGGAGTAGGTTTGATAATGAATAAAAAATTGGAGTGAGGGTGAGCTTCTACAAACAGCATAGTGAAACCATTATTCTGCCCAAGGTAAGCACGAAGCCCAACCTTACCACAGTAGTACAAGTCTATATGCCAACTAGCTCCGCAAATGACGAAGAGATTGATGAAATGTATGATGACATAAAAAAAATTATTCAGTTAGTGAAGGGAGATGAAAATTTAATAGTCATGGGTGACTGAAATTTGATAGCAGGAAAAGGAAGAGAAGGAAACGTAGTAGGTGAATATGGAAAGGGGGTAAGGAATGAAAGAGGAAGCCGCCTGGTAGAATTTTGCACAGAGCGTAACTTAATAATAGCTAACACTTGGTTCAAGAATCATGAAAGAATGTTTTTTGCCTGGAAGAAGCCTGGAGATACTAGAAGGTATCAGATATATTATATAGTGGTAAAACAGAGATTTAGGAACCAGGTTTTAAATTGTAAGACATTTCCAGGGGCAGATATGGACTCTGACAACAATTTATTGTCTATGAACTGTACATTAAAACTGAAGAAACTGCAAAAAGGTGGGAATTTAAGGAGATGGACCTGAACAAACTGACAGAACCAGAGGTTGTATAAAGTTTCAGAGAGAGCATTAGGAAACGACTGACAAGAATAGGGGAAAAATACAGTAGATGAAGAATGGGTAGCTTTGAGAGATGAAATAGTAAAGGCAGCAGAGGATCAAGTAGGCAAAAAGACGAGAGCTAGGAGAAATCCTCGGGTAACAAAGAAATATTGAATTTAATTGATGAAAGGAGGAAATATAAATATGCCATTAATGAAACGACCGACCTCCCAGAGCGAATACACCGACGATATTTAAAATAACTTGCCAATCAAAATGACACAAACTAGACACACAAACTGACAAATACTTGCACTAGGACCTGAACGATACCCAACAGTAACCAAACACGCACGAAGACAAATCGGTAGTCGATGCGCACACACGCACACACACACACACACACACACACACACACAGCCGACTCAAGCGAGCCAAAATGCGTCGTCCGGTAGGACAACCGACCGACGATCCACCAAGACCGCGGCCCGGTTCAAGTGATGCGTGGCGGCAATGGCAGGCTATGTCGACGCAGACCTCACTGCCGCTCCAACCCTACTGCACTAGTGCCGCATTGCAACTCCCCGACTGGCAGGTCCGGACTGAGCTCCAGACGCGTTCCAACTGCCTGGCAGACCCGAACTCGCTATCCGAACTGACGACGCGAACTCGCGATCCGAACTGCGACCAACTAACTTCCGACAGACAACGACCGGGAAGTAATAGCAGTCGAGCATACTACGAGGGGGATATATCGATACGCGCTGCTAGCACCGCTGACGATCAAGCAAAGCAGCAACTCAGTGACAGTATTAATTTAAATTAACGTAATGAGGTGAAAGTACGTTAAAAACAGGGTGTAAAATACAAGATTGCGGGAACACGAGCCACGCACGCCTCAGCAATGGCAAGGAAAGCGTTTCTAAAGAAGAGAAATTTGTTAACATCGAGTAAAGATTTAAATGTCAGGAAGTCGTTTCTGAAAGTATTTGTGTTGAGTGTAGCCATATATGGAAGTGAAACATGGACAATAAAGAGCTTAGACAAGAAGAGAATAGAAGATTTCGAAATGTGGTGCTACAGAAGAATGCTGAAGATTGGATGGGTAGACCACATTACCAATGAGGAAATATTGAATAGATTTGGGGAGAAAAATTTGTGGCACAACTTGACTAGAAGAAGGGATCGGTTGGTAGGACATGTTCTGAGGCATCAAAGGATCACCAATTTAGTATTGGAAGGGGTAGCGTGGAGAGTAAAAATCGTAGGGGGAGACCAAGAGATGAATACACTAAGCAGATTCAGTAGGATGTAGGTTGCGGTAGGTGCTGGGAAATGAAGAAGCTTGCACAGGATAGAGTAACATGGAGAGCCGCAATAAACCAGTCTCTGAACTGAAGACTACAACAACAACATAGCTCGAAAAGAAAGATCAGTGACTTAGCTCTCGGCATGTTTGTAATTCAACTGTCTGTCTAATAACTTTATGCCTACAGTCTGTCCGACACCTTTCATCTCAGTCGGTTATTGCCACTGCCTTTGACGTGCTGTTGCTGCTCAAGCCCTATATATAGTCTTCTTCTTCTTCCTCTTCTGCCTTATCTTTTTCCCGTTTCTCTGTGGCATTGGCTTTGTTACACGGATTTTGTCAATGTTAGTGACAGCTGGTGGCCCGGCGCCCTTCCTGATGTCACCACTCTCCATCGGTAATGATTTTATGGTGGAGGACTCCTCATCGAGACGGAATCTCTGTACCCCGTCTGTCTGCGTTTGGAGGAAATACCACGTTCAAGTGCGAGAACATTTAGTAAATGTTGCGTAGCGGATATCTGAGGTGGGACATGGTTGCAGCCTGGTATTTAGCTAGTTGGATGTGGGAAACCATCTAAAAACAACATCCAGGCTGGTCGGTTTACCAGCCCTTTTCTTTAACCCGTGAGGTGAATTCGATCCGTGACACTCTTGCCTCCTCGATTCCCAAACGCGCCTCATTAACACGCTTGGCTGTCCGGGCGGATACAAGACTAGATACAGTTAACAACCTGTTGTGGTGTCACCGCCAGACACCACACTTGCTAGGTGGTAGCCTTTAAATCGGCCGCGGTCCGTTAGTATATGTCGGACCCGCGTGTCGCCACTATCAGTGATTGCAGACCGAGCGCCGCCTCACGGCATGTCTAGAGAGACTTCCTAGCCCTCGCCCCAGTTGTACAACCGACTTTGCTAGCGATGGTTCACTGACAAAATACGCTCTCATTTGCCGAGACGATAGTTAGTATAGCCTTCAGCTACGCCATTTGCTACGACCTAGCAAGGCGCCATTACCAGTTACTATTGATACTGAATCATGTACAGTCAAGAGCGACGCTCATCATTAATGGATTAAAGTTAAGTATTCCACCAGCTACGTCCGTTTTTCTGAAGTCCAATTTTCTTGTCCTGTTCCAGACCTCATGCCAGCCTGCGTGAGCTAAAACGCGTGCCTTTCGGCTTCCTCTCATACCCGGTGTTGTCTCTCCTGCCAACCCACAACACCTGTAAACACAGTTACCAGAAACAAAAAGATGCCTATGAAGCTCTTCTTTCGTTGGTAGAGCTATTTAGCTGTATCTAAATAGTGTGCGTGTGTGTGTGTGTGTGTGCCTGTGTGTGTGTGTGTGTGTGTGTGTGTGTGTGTGTGTGCGTCTGTGAGCGTGTGCTCACGCGGGCGCGCGCACGCACGCTCGCGTGCTTTATGCGTCTGATATGAACAGAAGTAAACACACGGGGGAAAAAATCATTCTGCCGTAGCATTCATCACACTAATACCTTATAACACCACCCCTATCCTTGATAATTACCTCAATTCCGCTAGGAAGAGAATTTCTTTAGGTCCAACTAAAGCCACTCATTGAACATTATATCCCTTAGAGTGCCAAATTGCGGGAATGTTCACTGCTATGTTTCACCCGCTGCTCCAATGATCCAAACGCACACATTGTCTGTCAGATCAACATCGGATTATTTAGCGGACTACTGGAGGAGCGAGAGAGTTGGGTTGGGTTGTTTTGGGGGAAGAGACCAAACAGCGAGGTCATCGGTCTCATCGGATTAGGGAAGGACGGGGAAGGAAGTCGGCCGTGCCCTTTGAAAGGAACCATCAAGCATTTGCCTGGAGTGATTTAGGGAAATCAAGGAAAACCTAAATCAGGATGGCCGGACGCGGGATTGAACCGTCGTCCTCCCGAAAGCGAGTCCAGTGTGCTACCACTGCGCCACCTCGCTCGGTGCAAGGGCGAGAGAGTGCCTAGGGTTTGGTCAGAACAGGATCATACACATTAAGCTCTATTAACACGATGGGAGTGACCACAGCATAACCGTCACTAAGATTTAGAAGACAGGGCAACGCTTGGTCGCTGACAGTCTTTAAATAAACATCCACTTTTGTGTTCACCTAACCCATTGCATCACGAATCCTGTCCGAACCACACCCTCACGCACTGCAGGTTAAACGACTCTTTGCACCGTTGCTGTAGTAGATACTTGGAATCAATTTAAAAGAGGAAAAAGCGTGACTCGTCGCATTACGCTACACACTTCCAGTCAGCTATGGTATAACGTCTGTGTTATGCGGCCTGCTTAAAAGTGCAGTTTTGTGTGTCCCTATGATCAAAGTATTTTAGCAAGGTTTCCGATTCAAAATGTCCATTGCATTCATCTCTCTTCATAATGTGCGCTCGGAAACTGGTTGAGATCGCCTGCATTAACCGACAGCAGCAAATCCTATAGGGTTTCAAATCGATTGTCACTGACAGATTGCGATCAGCTAGACTCTTCTTAGGGACTCTGTTGTTAATATGGTGTTACATACCTCCAAGTGCTACGCCATTCACTGCAGCCATGTTGAATGTTCGCGTTGATACAATGACAGTCGGTGCTCTATTGGGTTCTAAAGGTGGACCAATAATTTATTAAGCAGTTGATCATAATTTTGCGGCTCATCATTGGTGCACCACTTTACTGATGTGACTTAACGTGAAGAATGAAGTGTCAAGCCTGATACCAGTTTCTCATTCTCAAAAGTGTCCTGTGTGCCCTTTCAGCGAGTAACAAATACCCTGTCCGGTTAGGTCATTAAGGGGGTACGTTTATGAAAGGGACTACAGTTTATTTTTGTTTATTAGAAGAACTCATGGGCAATAAGCTCTCGAAGTTTCAAGGGTAAAATCGCATACGAAGTGCCTGAAAACTAATCAAATGTGTGACGCGACCTTTCTGCCAAGGCCACTTTTTGAAGCAACGCTTCAGTACTAGCTCTGTGAACTACGATTCCGTGGTTTACTTTCAAACAAATTTGTACGGGCTACATCTAGAAGGCTGCAATAAATACTCTTTGGTTTTGTAGATCATCTGTGACTCTGTTCCGTCTCTCGGTGTCTCTAAATTCACTCAAACGGAAACGAAGCCTTAAAACCACATTTTCATTTGCTGCTATTGTCAGATTTGCAGCTTACGATGCAGGGAGGATGATGGTATTACAGAGAATGGGATTTAAGACAGGAAATTTCACTCAAGACGAAAGAAAAGTGGATTTACATGTCCTCTTTGTAGCTGAAAAGTCAGTTGAAATTTTTTACACTTATTTCTACACATGCAGCAAATGTCTCAAGACTATCTTTTGATATTCTGAGTGCGAACTGAGATTTGGGACAAAGTGCTTTAAATTTTGCATGAGTTTTATATAACAAGTATAGAATTATAATCAAAAATTTTTGAAATTCTCATATTCGATATATTTTCAAAAAATCTCATGAGACAGTCTTACTATAAGCAAAGAGATTAAACAGAAATTTTTTTGAAAAAATCCCTTGTATAGTTTCTGAGAAAAAGGTGCATGTTTTAAAATTATATATATATATATATATATATATATAAGATTGGTGTGATTACTGCTTTTGTCCAGTCTGATGGAGCCTGTCCCGACTCCCAGGTCATTTCAATTATGCTGTGTAGGATATATATATATATATATATACTCCTGGAAATTGAAATAAGAACACCGTGAATTCATTGTCCCAGGAAGGGGAAACTTTATTGACACATTCCTGGGGTCAGATACATCACATGATCACACTGACAGAACCACAGGCACATAGACACAGGCAACAGAGCATGCACAATGTCGGCACTAGTACAGTGTATATCCACCTTTTGCAGCAATGCAGGCTGCTATTCTCCCATGGAGACGATCGTAGAGATTCTGGATGTAGTCCTGTGGAACGGCTTGCCATGCCATTTCCACCTGGCGCCTCAGTTGGACCAGCGTTCGTGCTGGACGTAGAGACCGCGTGAGACGACGCTTCATCCAGTCCCAAACATGCTCAATGGGGGACAGATCCAGAGATCTTGCTGGCCAGGGTAGTTGACTTACACCTTCTAGAGCACGTTGGGTGGCACGGGATACATGCGGACGTGCATTGTCCTGTTGGAACAGCAAGTTCCCTTGCCGGTCTAGGAATGGTAGAACGATGGGTTCGATGACGGTTTGGATGTACCGTGCACTATTCAGTGTCCCCTCGACGATCACCAGTGGTGTACGGCCAGTGTAGGAGATCGCTCCCCACACCATGATGCCGGGTGTTGGCCCTGTGTGCCTCGGTCGTATGCAGTCCTGATTGTGGCGCTCACCTGCACGGCGCCAAACACGCATACGACCATCATTGGCACCAAGGCAGAAGCGACTCTCATCGCTGAAGACGACACGTCTCCATTCGTCCCTCCATTCACGCCTGTCGCGACACCACTGGAGGCGGGCTGCACGATGTTGGGGCGTGAGCGGAAGACGGCCTAACGGTGTGCGGGACCGTAGCCCAGCTTCATGGAGACGGTTGCGAATGGTCCTCGCCGATACCCCAGGAGCAACAGTGTCCCTAATTTGCTGGGAAGTGGCGGTGCGGTCCCATACGGCACTGCGTAGGATCCTACGGTCTTGGCGTGCATCCGTGCGTCGCTGCGGTCCGGTCCCAGGTCGACGGGCACGTGGACCTTCCGCCGACCACTGGCGACAACATCGATGTACTGTGGAGACCTCACGCCCCACGTGTAGAGCAATTCGGCGGTACGTCCACCCGGTCTCCCGCATGCCCACTATACGCCCTCGCTCAAAGTCCGTCAACTGCACATACGGTTCACGTCCAAGCTGTCGCGGCATGCTACCAGTGTTAAAGACTGCGATGGAGCTCGGTATGCCACGGCAAACTGGCTGACACTGACGGCGGCGGTGCACAAATGCTGCGCAGCTAGCGCCATTCGACGGCCAACACCGCGGTTCCTGGTGTGGCAGCTGTGCCGTGCGTGTGATCATTGCTTGTACAGCCCTCTCGCAGTGTCCGGAGCAAGTATGGTGGGTCTGACACACCGGTGTCAATGTGTTCTTTTTTCCATTTCCAGGAGTATATATATATATATATATATATATATATATATATATATATATATATATATATATATATATATATACAAATTGGGATTGTGAGGCCGAACGTGCAGGAGGTCAGGTCCATATGTAGGAGGATAAGAGGGGAGAAACTTCAGGATAAGGAAATCAGGTACAAGTACATAACAGCGATCTCAGAAAGGTACCAGTTAGTTGAATGTAGTCCATTACAGTCATTGGAAAAGGAATGGACAAGGTACAGGGCCACAGTACTAGAAGTGGCTGAAGAATGTCTTGGAACAGTAGTGTGTAAAAGTAGGAAGAAGCAAACAGCTTGGTGGAATGACACAGTCAAGGCAGCCTGTAAAAGGAAAAAGAAGGCATATCAAAAATGGCTACATACTAGAACTCAGGTAGACAGAGAAAGTTATGTTGAAGAAAGAAACAAAGCCAAACAGATAATTGCAGCATCCAAAAAGAAATCTTGGAAAGACTTTGGAAACAGGTTGGAGGCTATGAGTCAAGCTGCTGGAAAACCATTCTGGAGTGTAATTGGCAGTCTTCGAAAGGGAGGTAAGAAGGAAATGACAAGTATTTTGGACAGGTCAGGAAAACTGCTGGTGAATCCTGTGGATGCCTTGGGCAGATGGAGGGAATATTTTGAAGAGTTGCTCAATGTAGGTGAAAATACGATCAGTAATGTTTCATATTTCGAGGTCGAATGGGATAGGAATGATGATGGAAATAGGATCACACTTGAGGAAGTGGAGAAAATGGTCAATAGATTGCAGTGCAATAAAGCAGCTGGGGTGGATGAAATTAAGTCGGAACTCATCAAATACAGTGGAATGTCAGGTCTTAAATGGCTACACAGGATAATTGAAATGGCCTGGGAGTCGGGACAGGTTCCATCAGACTGGACAAAAGCAGTAATCACACCAATCTTTAAACATGGAAACAGAAAATATTGTAACAACTACAGAGGTATCTCTTTAATCAGCGTTGTGGGTAAAATCTTCTCAGGTATTGTTGAAAGGAAAGTGCGAGTATTAGTTGAGGACCAATTGGATGAAAATCAGTGTGGGTTAAGGCCCCTTAGAGGTTGTCAGGATCAGATCTTTAGCTTACGGCAAATAATGGAGAAGTGTTATGAGTGGAACAGGGAATTGTATCTATACTTTATAGATCTAGAAAAGACATATGACCGGATTCCTAGGGGGAAGTTATTGTCTGTTCTACGAGATTATGGAATAGGAGGCAAACTTTTGCAAGCAATTAAAGGTCTTTACATTGATAGTCAGGCAGCAGTTAGAGTTGACGGTAAATTGAGTTCATGGTTCAGAGTAGTTTCAGGGGTAAGACAAGGCTGCAACCTGTCTCCACTGTTGTTCATATTATTTATGGATCATATGTTGAAAACAATAGACTGGCTGGGTGAGATTAAGATATGTGAACACAAAATAAGCAGTCTTGCATATGCGGATGACTTAGTTGTGATGGCAGATTCGATTGAAAGTTTGCATAGTAATATTTCAGAGCTAGATAAGAAATGTAAGGACTATGGTATGAAGATTAGCATCTCCAAAACGAAAGTAATGTCAGTGGGAAAGAAATATAAACGGATTGAGTACCAAATAGGAGGAACTAAGTTAGAACAGGTGGTCGGTTTCAAGTACTAAGGATGCATATTCTCACAGGATGGCAACATAGTGAAAGAACTGGAAGCGAGGTGTAGCAAAGCTAATGCAGTGAGCGCTCAGCTACGATCTACTCTCTTCTGCTAGAAGGAAGTCAGTACCAAGACTAAGTTATCTGTGCACCGTTCAATCTTTCGACCAACTTTGTTGTATGGGAGCGAAAGCTGGGTGGATTCAGGTTACCTTATCAACAAGGTTGAGGTTACGGATATGAAAGTAGCTAGGATGATTGCAGGTACTAGTAGATGGGAACAATGGCAGGAGGGTGTCCACAGTGAGGAAATCAAAGAAAAACTGGGAATGAACTTCGTAGATGTAGCAGTCAGGGCGAACAGGCTTAGATGGTGGGGTCATGTTACACACATGGGAGAAGCAAGGTTTCCCAAGAGACTCATGGGTTCAGCAGTAGAGGGTAGGAGGAGTTGGGGCAGACCAAGGAGAAGGTATCTGGATTCGGTTAAGAATGATTTAGAAGTAATAGGTTTAACATCAGAAGAGGCACCAATGTGAGCACTGAATAGGAGATCGTGGAGGAATTTTATAAGGGGGCTATGCTCCAGACTGAACGCTGAAAGGCATAATCAGCCTTAAATGATGATGATGATGATGATGATATATACACTCGAAGCAAGTTAAAAGTAAATGTGCTGTTTTCGTGTAAAGCATGGTACAAAATCCCATCACTGTACCTAAATTGTGGATTTGGTGCATCTTTTAAACTGTGTTGTAATGTTCTACGACTCAGAGATTACTTTTTATAATCATTTTCATCACTTCAAACTGTGGTTCCATTTACTCATATTTCGTAGCGAAACGATAAACAATTAGAGTTTGTTGCACGCATTCTCTGTCATTCGTGAATCTGTGCAATATAAATAGCGTGTCCATTCTTAAAGAACCAGCCTATTCACTGTAGAAAATACATATTTATGCATTCCTCACAATGAAATACACATTTCATCGGTTCATGTGCTTTCTCCAATTATTCAAAACAAAGTAAAGCTTTTTTGCTTTACACTGTACACAATCTAGCCCGGAGGTACAAATAAGGATCAACTTGTCTGTGAATGAGACCAAGCAAGCGCAGTGCTCATTATCATAAGACTGCGACTGTGGACAGCTTTGAACTGAGTCGTACAGCCACCATTTGAAGCACTGGCTCATTGTTTCGTAGTATCGCATGGGGATCAAACCATGGAGGGTAACAGCGTTGTAGAGCTGATCATGGAGTATTTCACGTTAACTGGATACGAAGGTCTTTGATATTTACGTCAGACTGGTAGCTGCATTTGCTACATGGTTTTTTGTACCAGTAACTCAAATAATGATTGATTTTTACAGACCTGACTACGAACAGTAATTTAACAAAGGAGTGAATGTGTGAAAGAAGTTCTGTGTCATGAAAGAGATGTGATAGAACGTACTAATCATAGAATAGTAATCTTTCCTGTCAAATGGTCAGACCTATTATTCATCACAATGAAGTACAAAATGAAAAAGGTATCGTCCAAAGATGTCAGACCAGTTTGGTTTTTAATCAGGCTGCATGACCAGGGAAGTACTTTTAGTAACGCAGGTGATGCTGAAGAGAAGACTGAATTTAGCAGGGTCCAGGAAAGTGGTCAAATTCGGAGCGGTCTACGTAAACGGATCCACAGTCTATCTGTCCACTTAATTGATCTCTACCGAGATTAGGCGTAATTATTAATTAATTTATGTGTGTACTATTCAGCAGCTGAGTGAATACTCCATCCTCTTCCACTGCTGTTTAACGAATCGCACAATAACTAGTTACCTAGTGATTGTTCTTAAATATTCCTAAGTACTTTCACATACACAAATTACCAAAAATCAATGTTCAGGCTTGGCTTTTTATCTTCTTCTGGCTGTTTTCATTATTTGACAGATTTCGCTTTATTATTTGACATTGTGACGCCACAGTTGTCAAGATAGCCTAAGGGACGGAAGCTGTGTGCACCACCTGTCTGTGAAATTTGTTCTGTATGTTATTGTATTAGTTTAGGTGGTATTCGTGGACTAGCCAAGCATTTGCCTAAACGTGTGTGAGAAAACTGCCTAAAAACCACGTTCATATTCTTCTTATTATTTGACATGCTCAAATTTGGAGATAAGTGGTCTATTGTGTTAAACGTGTGCATCCAGGCGAAACAGTAATAATCAAGATCACAAGTTTAATTTGATCGATTTCTAGTTTCGGCTTACTTGCAAGCCATCTGCAGATTATAAAAAAAAAAAACAGCTGCTAAACGGGGAGACACTTCGTCTTAATTATGTCAGCAGGATTGTTTTTTATAAAATGTAATGGAACAATGGTGTAAATCATCCCACTGACAGCGTCAGACAGTTTTCGCGTGCCTACACTGAGGTCATGCTTGCCACATTATGTTATTCTAAAGTAATGTCAAAAGTGGGAGTGTAGTATCCTTTCAGAACACTTCATTGCCTAGACAGCAAGTTTTGTTACATAGATAACCAATTTCAGGTAGTTCAACCGCCATCTGCGTATCCACAATCCCACTATGTGAGAGTGCTCAGTACTCTATATAGCGTCTAATATGTTGCAAGTTCTGGGATATAGATTTGAAGATCGCTACTGAATTGGCGAAAACCGGTTACCTATGTAACAAAACTTGCGATCTAGGAAATAATGTGTTCAAAAGGATACTAGACTCTCAAATATAGAAGTTTGCCTCCTGCTACCATTGACGATGTCAGGTATTCATAGTGTCATAAGCAGTTACTGTTTCGGAGTCTGTAAAACGAGATGACTGTTCCATACTACAAACTGCGGCAAGCAGAAGACTCAAAGAGCGTAATGTTTTTGAAAAATATTTCTTTTACGAACTGTTATTAACCACCTGTAGGTAATATATACAACAAATAACTTTATGGAGTATGCATAACGTATTATAACAGATAACTTTTTTAGAACCTTCAATTCACAAAAAAATTAATAAAACAGTAAGTGGAGGTCTACATTTGGGCACTTTAATATTGCAGCCTCTGGTTATTTGGAATAGGACTTTGATATGTGAACAGAAGGTTTATATGGAAAATAAGAATAGACTGGAAAAGCTTGAAGAAGGAGTAATTTTCCGATTCGCATTTGTGTCCGGAGAATAGCTGTACATGTATCAAATGCAAATCAAGAAATCTGCAATACCAGCTGACACGGTGCTACGCAGCATCCTCAATGCGATTTGGACGGGTTCCACAAATTCGGGAAGAGTTTAACGATCGACAGAGATTTTACTACATGGGCTGTTCAAGAGGCTTCCTGTGAAACCGTGACAACTTTGTTGCATAAATATTACTTTCTAGAAGTGGTAAGCAAATGTGGATAACCGGTGAGTAACTACGATTATCTGCGATACTACTGAAGGAGGCAATGTTCAATTGGAGCCGGGCTGTTGCAAACGGTGGGGCGGTTGTTTGACCGACAGATATACAGCCAATTAGCGGATCCAGTTAACTAGCAACTAAACCGCAGATTCTTACTAGTGCACGCCCTCTTATTATCTATGATGCTATGAGAAAGCGTTAGAGACAGAGGACAGCCATTGACACTGTTTCTTCTAACGTACTTTACGTGCCATGCAGAGTAACCGGTACTTTTCATAAATATAGATTCACAGATTCTTCTTGCCAAGGTGCTTATTTTCAATCATTAGGAAGGTAGTTACTAAGTTTATGATAATGATGAGGAGCTCTGAATTACGGAAGTCTTAAAAAATGAAAAGGAAAGCATGTAGACGAACATTTCTTATTATACAGTGTGAAGTAAGGTGGAACATGTAATGGATACTGGATAGCAGCAAGTGTGCCAGAACCACTTATCGTGAAATTGCCGAGAGCATATCCTGGCTAAGCACTTTTTGTTGCGTTGAGTATTTCTGTTTTTCCATTTTGACTTTTTAAAACCCATATAGCATTGCATAGTGAGACAAAAAAAACATTGCCGGCCTGGTGTGGCCGAGCGGTTCTAAGCGCTTCACTCTGGAACCGCGCGACCGCTACGGTTGCAGGTTCGAATCCTGTCTCGGGCATGGATGTGTGTGATGTCTTTAAGTTCTAGGGGACTGATGACCTCAGATGGTAAGTCCAATAGTGCTCAAATCCATTTGAACCATTTGAACAAAAAAAAAAAAAAATGGCCAGATGCGAGTAGGACTCGAGGTCTGAGGATTCCGTACAAAGTTAATTATGTATACAGGCAGTTAGTTCATTCATCCTAGGAATCGACAATCTCAACGATTTTTGGCTGTTATCGACATTGATACTGGAAAGTTATTGGTGCTGGGAAGCTGAAGACTTTCCAGAATGTTTGAATTTTAAGTTTGACGTCGGATAACAAATGAGAATTTCCTTTCGTTTAGTGTAATAAGAAATTATCACTTTTCGGATCTTTTTCGCCTTAGATGTGCTGTGACACCTAGTTTCTTGCCAAATTTCATGATTCTAGGTCAACGGGAAATATCCTATAGGTTTCGGTATTGAGCTGAGGTGTACAAAAATATGTGACATAAATAGCCACATCTTTTAATTGCACTGACTTGAAAGTTTAAATTTTTGACTGTACGAAGACAATGATGACCTTAATATGTGATATAAATTTCAACCTGATGCTTCTACCCATTCATGAGAAAAACGTTTTTTACCAGTCAGACAGACTGACAGACGGACACCAAATTGATCCTATAAGGTTTCCTTTTTTACAGATTGAGGTACAGAACCCTAAAAAGTGAACTGGTGAACAGTGGACGAGAAAAAAATTAACGGATCCCAAAAAGGACGAGTCACCCAAAGATGAACGATTTTGCCTATCTCTGCTGGTCAGCACATTCTCCATATCATTAATCCACTTCAAACATCTGGTCAGCGTTGACAGGAGACGGGCACGTCAGCCACTACAAACCAGCGTGGAATGACGCACTTGTATCTGTCGTACAAGCTCAATTCGCCTCGATAACCTGCTACGTTAGAGTTAATTTTCCTTCTAGAGGTGGCAGCCCTGTTTCCCAAATTACTCATTATATACATCCCTAAACCACATTCAGATTTCTGCTTCCTATACTCCACACGCGCTCTCCTTCCTTCTGATGAAATTATAAGCGTTAGCTGTGTATTAGTACACACGGCGCTCTGCAAAAGTTAAGGACGACAGAAATTTATATTTCACCTTGAAGAAATCGTTCACACAGGAGAATCGTATAAGCATTCCGTCATTTGACCATCGAACAGACTCCCGTATGGACGACACAGAAATAAGCAAGCGTGGCGTAGAGAAACAACTGAAGGGGTCGAAAACAAGCAAGTCACCGGTTCCGAATGGAATACCATTTCGGTTTTTCAAAGAGCACCCGAGGGGATTGGTCGCTTACTTAGCTTTCACTTATCGCCAATCACTCGTCCAGGGCAAAGTCCCAAGCGACTGGAAAAAAACGCAGGTCACTTCCGCGTATAACAAGACCAAAAGACTGGACCCGCAAAGTCCCTCACGTCGGTTTGCTGCAGAATGGTTCAAATGGCTCTGAGCACTATGGGACTTAACTTCTGAGGTCATCAGTCCTCTAGAACTTAGAACTACTTAAACGTAACTAACCTAAGGACATCCATGCCCGAGGCAGGATTCGAACCTGCGTCCGGAGCGGTCTCGTGCTTCCAGACTGTAGAGCCTAGAACCGCTCAGCCACTCCGGCCGGGTGCTGCAGAATACTTGAATGTATTCTCAGTTCAAATATAACTAATTTTCTTGAGCCAGAGAAATTTATGTCCACGAATCAGCTTGATTATACAAAGCTTTCCTCTTGCGAAAGTCAGCTTGCCTTTTTCTCATATGATGCACTGCGAACTATGGATGAGGGACAATAGGTAGATTCCATATCTCTCGATTTCTGGAAAGCGTTTGACGCGGTGGCCCATTGCAGGCTGTTAAAGAAGGTACGAGCACGTGGGATAAGTTTCCAGATATGTGAGTGGCTCGATGACTTCTGAAGTTATAGAACCCAGCACACTGTGCTCGACAGCGAGTGGCCGTCACAGACTAGGGTATCGTCAGGAGTGCCTCAGGGAAGTATGATAGGACCGCTGTTATGCTTTTAATACATAAATGATCTGGCGGATAGAGTGGACAGCAACCTGTGGTTGTTTGCTGATGATGCTGTGGTGTACTGGAAGGATTGAGTGACTGTAGGAGGATAGAAGACGAGTTAGACTAAATTTCTAGTTGGTGTGATGAATGGCATCTAACTCTACATGTAGAAAAACGTAAATGAAGATGAGTAGGAAAAAGAAACTCGTAATGTAGCGACACAGCATTGGCAGTGTCCTGTTTGGCACAGTCACGTCGTTTAAATATCTGGAAGTAATGTTGCAAAATGATACGAAATAGAAAGAGCATGTAAGGATTGTGGTAGGGAAGGCGAATGGTCTGCTTTGGTTTATTGGGAAAATTCTTGGAAAGTGTGTTTCATCTGTGAAGGAAACATCGTATAGGACGCTAGTGCGTCCTGTTCTTGGCCACTGCTCGAGTGTTTGGGATCCGTACCAGGTCGGATTAAAGAAAGACGTCGAAGCAATTCAGAAGCGGACTGCTACATTTGTTACTGGTAGGTCCGAACAACACCCTAGTGCTACGGAGAAGCTTCGGGAACTCAAATGGGAATCCCTGGAGGGAAGGCGAAGCTCTTTCCGAGGAACACTATTGAGAAAATTTAGAAAACCGGCATTTGAAGTCGACTGCAGAATGATTCTGTTGCCTCCAACGTACGTCTCGCGTAAGGGCCACGAAGAGATGAAATGAAAAATTAGGGCTTATGCGAAGGCACACAGGCATTCGTTTTTCGCTGGTGCTGTCTGCGAGTGGAACAGGAAAGGAAATGACAAGTAGTGTGTAATCTCCCCCTCACTTACCGACCTTAATGACAGTGAAAAATGAAACCACGTGTACCTAATGGGAGTTTTGGAAAAGCAATCGTCACCGAAGTTAACCTGTCGGTAAAGAGGGAGGAAAGGGTTACATCTAAATGAAAGGAACTGTGCTAATGAAACTGGTGGAAATTAATTTTGAAAAGGGGTAAAGTTAATAAAGAAAGTAAATGTGCAGCCGTTACGTTAACAATTAACTAGCGGTAATTAGGTATTTGAGATTTGGGGGAAATCACAGTCGCCAGTCCTAAGGACAATTACTATAGTAACTGAAAAAGAAAGGTTATTACACATATAATTAGCGCTAGAAGCGTGGCAACTGAAGGTTGACACGTGTAGTGTGAAAACTGAAAGTTTGTCAGAAGTAATAAATTTCGCTACACCCTGACTTAATTTAGCAAAAGAATTAATAAAACCGGAAAATCGAAAGTTAATTTCGTGACTGAAGTTAATAGTGAGCTTTCTTTCTGAAGCACATCGAAATTCAGTAAAATACGGTTAGTCTTGGACTACCTCAACAATCATTTCAAAAGCTACTTGAATCTACGCAATTTAGAAAGAAGAGATTTAACTTTGAGCCTGAATTAAATGATTCTGAACAATTAACAATAGTAAAATTTAGTACGTACCAAGCTGAGCTGCAGTCACAGGTAAGCTAAAATATGGTAACAAAACTCGCACTCTTAATTTGTGCTTGTGTAATCTGAATATTGTATCCCGCTAACTGAACTTTGAAATTAAAGCAGTGAAATGATGTTACTTTAATGCTGGCGTCTGAATTTCAACGACACTCGGGTTCATTCCGGAAAAGGAAGGGACCCTGCTTGGCAATGCAATTGGGACAATGAGCAACAAAGGTTCATGCTAAGTTGCTGTAATTATAGTTACGAAAATGGTACAGTTTGAAAAGCTGAGGTCTGCCATACAGTTCTAAAACTATACTTGCGTCCAGTCTTCCTTGTCGGTTGATTGAAGGTTTGAAGCCGTCGGTCGAGGAGGTGGCGACAGTTACTCATTGTCGGCCGTCGCTGTTGCAGAAGCTGGATGTTGGCGCGCCTTCTTCTCGACACGGTCACCAGACGAAACGGGCTCTTGATGTGCGCTAGTTAATGTTTCCCGTCCGCGACACCATGTCAGAAACTATGATCGCAAGTCGAGCGCAATTACATGCTGCCAAACCCCGAAAGCGCGGCAACTCGCGGGAGCGTCACACAACACACCTGCTCCACTCGCTACTCCAGCCAGACTCCTTCTCTCAGCCCGCGCTCCACGCGGCAGAGTTCACTACCAAAGATCCTACACACTTTGATTCTTCACACGACCTATCGACGTAATCGTTCGATAGCAGTTTTCCCTAGGCAAGACCCAGCGTAAAAATACAAATAATATTTACGAAACAAACCAATTATACATCGACATAAATGCATAAATATACAAATAGTAAAACAATTACAATATACAAAGATACAGAAATGTCATATCTTGAGGTAACAAAGCAAGGAAAAAAAAATAATAGTACAATAGATGGAAATAGGAGGATATGCATTTCCGGCGTTACACGTGCCCCACATTGTCTGAGGATGTTCGTGTAACGTAAACAGACTCAGAAAATGTCCCAAAAAAGAAACAGCGGAAATGCCTATGCTCAAAACATCAAAAAAATTTAGCATTCGTCTAATTGACCATAAACCAATTTTTAGACAATAATAATTGAGTGGAGATACTCCTAATCTTATTCCACTCTGTCATCTTGCACAAAGTAAAACAGGTTGACAACATATCAAAATTCATAAAAAACATAGAAAATGGTTTAGCTATTCCAAAATCATTAAAATTCGTAACACTATAAGGAATGGAATACTATTTGCAAAATTAATCAGAATACATGGTCATAAAAAACAGGTATATCAAAATACGCGAACTAATAATTAATTACATAGAATACACAATTTTATGTAACCTTTTCATAATTAATATTCTCGTCATGTCCAATTAACGCTAAACAAGAAAATAATATACAGCAGATAAAATAAAACATAAATATTGACAGTAGAATTCTTTCAGCTGTCCATGAAGAAAAACAGTTCCGCCTTCCGTACCCGCAAGTACAAAGAATGCCGACAGCGGCACAAGAGCCGACAGCGGCACAGAGCCGACAGCGGCTTCGCCTCGCAAGTATTGTTGCGCCCGCCTGTGCGGCACGCTTGATCTCACCTGCCTGTGTGACGGCATTTCCAGAACGTCCGTTTCACTGAATTCTTTAGGAAAAACTCACTCCCGAGTAATCTCAAGGAGTCCCTTAATACTATCACAGTGGATAACTCAACACTGTCCATCATCACACGCATGTACTAGCCTGAAACTTAAAACAGCGTCTAAGTACATCGGCAATGACTAATAAAAACACACATTCATGAAATATTACAGAAAGTTACAAAATCATATTTACATTGCTTAATCTACTGTGACTCAGCTGAAAACTTAAACTAGCAGCTTGGATTTTTCAGATGATTACTAATCAGTTACTCTTAAATCATTTAGTCAAAATTAATTACTTATTAATTACAACTTCTTTAATGACCTCTAGGTCAGGCAAAAGCATCGTAACATGGCACATCCTTAAATCTTACACTCTATATTTATATACTGTACAAATTACCCATTGTGTGGTATTAATCGATCCTAGGTTGGTACAATTTCAAGTCTACAATGTTCCGTGTACCTAATAGCTTTCCAGAGCTTGGATACTCTAAGCAATACGCATTTGTGTGAGGTATACCAATGACTTTATATGGTCCATTATAAACAAACTTAAATTTAGAGATTTCATGGTCTATCTCGCTCGATTTCTCGTGAGCTTTTACAAGTACTAAGTCTCCGATTGCAAACTTAGCAAAACGCGCTTTAGCGTCATGACGATGTATGCGACCATCGGTTCTTGGCTTCATTACTTCTCGCAAACGATCTTTTTTCACACCAATACTAATGTCAATCCGTGGAGGGAATTTGATTATCTCTTCCAATTCACTTTCTACACTTTTGTCAATGCCGAAATTCCTCACGTTACGGCAGTTCAAATTCATTCCTACGTCAATGTCATCCGGCCAGTTAGCAATGTGTATAGGCTGGTATTGCCTATGCACACCGTCTCCTGCCTCGTCAAAACCAACTACCATTGTTTTATCTAGTGACATACATGTCAAAGTTTTGCTTTCGCAATTAATCACTGCACGGTACTTTAATAGCCAATCTAACCCGATAATTACTTCCGTAGTTAAGTCTGGCACGACGACAAACTCTTGTTCAAATCGTGCCCCACATATCTCGAAGTTGACAAAAATCTGTTTTGTGACCGGTTTACTGGCCTTCCCAGTAGCACCGATAATTTTCACTCCTGTTACTGGCATAACTACGACGCCAGGTCTGTCTTTCAGTAACTCAAATATTTTCCCAGATACAGCACTCAATTCTGCACCGGTGTCAATCAACACGTTTAGTTGTAGGTCGTGCATATTAACAGACACTACTATCTGCCTACACTTGTCCTCGACTGTTTCTTTATTTTCCCACAGTAAATCCTCGTCTATATCCAGGTCATTCCAGAAAAAACCATCCGGCTTTGATCCTAAATCCGGCTTATCCGGCGGCTTTTTCAGCCTCTGTTCACATACAGTTTTAATTTCAACACGTTTGTCCTGAGGCGTAGTCTGTAGCTTCGCCTCCAATACCGAAACCTTTTCCTATAACTCGTCAACTAGTGAGTGTTGCTTTGCTATCAATTCATTAATCGTCACCTTCGTTGATTCCACTTTGGTCAGATTAATCTCATCCGCCAATCTACCTGGAGAAATGTGCCCAGTAGTATCTGCAATTACTTCCTCTGGATCTGCGCAACCCACACTGCTACCGTCTGACCGTATAACGTCAGCTCTAACCTCATACACGTTGTAATCTATGTGCTTTTCTACCAATCGTGTCCGGCTATCACTAAAATTTTCGCAATCTTTCTCCTTAATACTCTCGCAATGTTTAAACTGGAGGTTTGCGTCGGATGGGTCGGTTACTTCTACCACTGAAACTTTCGGTAAGGTCTGCCGGTTAGGGCCAGAACTTTCCGTTACTACTTCAACATCTAACTCCTGCGGGACGAAACACGACGAATCTTGCTCGTGCTCCCCCTTAACATCAGCTATTTCTAGTAAAGTCTGCCGATTAGGGCCAGAACTTTCTATCATTTCACAAACACTATCTTCCTGCGGGACGAGACGCGGCAAATCCTGCACGCGCTCCCCATAAACACTTCTCCCATACAGACCCCTATAATCTCTTAGTTCGTCGTATAAGCGACCGAACTGCCTTAACCAGACCTCATCCCTCTCTGCATCCCCTCGCTCGATGACGGACGTTTTATCCGACATCTGACCTTCTCTCAACAATTGCGAATCATTCTTAAACTCAATCTCCAGTTCCGCTGTGGGTATTACAGCTGCCACTTTATGATCGATTTCCGGAACACTACTTAAATTGTTCTCACTGACAGCGAATGTATTTTCTGCTGCCGTGTATACAGCTGATCTACTACTTGTGGGCGCACTCCTTTCTCCTAACACTGGCACACTCTCCCGCCGTTGATTATTCCTCACGGAATTTTCATAATGACGATACCTGGGTTTTCTCCTGTTATTGGGCCGCCAAAATTTCTCCACGCCCGCTCGGCCCCTCACCGGCGCGGCTAATGGTTTCCCTGTCTCGTCCCAGCAGATACGCTCCACGGATGCTGCTGAGGCGGCTGATCACACCCACTGGCGTTATTACTATTCTGCGAAGCCCGTATCACGCTAGTGTGATACTGGTTTCCGTCATTCCTGTTATTATTTGCATTGTACCGATTGTCATTACGGTCCGAACCATTATTGTTATTGCTGTCATGGTTTCGGTATGCATTATTCCCATGGTTATCGTTGTTGTGGTTGCTGTGGTACCCGTTGTTGTTACCACGGCCTCTACCACTGTCACGATTATTGCGCCAATTGTCCTCGTCCTCAACTCTTTCCAGGAAATCATTCACTGTCCTATAATTGCTTCCTACGTAGCGTTTTGTATCATCTGGAAGCTTCTTGTAGAGTTCCCAGACTATTTCGGATTCCGTGCGGCGATCACGCAAATATTCCAACTTGCGGATCCAGCCCTCACAAAACTCCTTCATCGAGCCGCGCGAATTCGCATCGAAAGGCCTCGATACGACAAATTCGCGCCAGACGCTTTGCTGTTTTTGCTCTGACCAGTATTCAGCCAGAAACAAATTTTTAAACTCGTCAAAAGTCAGGTTCGTAATGTTGAGGTTTAAGCCCCAACGCTTGGCATCACCAGCCAGCACATCAATAACCGCATTAATTTTTCTCTCATTTGTCCATGATCTGGGTAAAACTCTTTCACAATTTTTAATGAAATCCGTCGCGTGTATACCGCCCTTTTTCAAGGGGTCGAACCGCTCCTCTTTCGTCAACAATTCCGAACTATGTGCACAGATTGGCACATAGCTCTGTTTTTCGTCAAGTTTCTTTTCTAATTCCGACACTCTCGTAATTACTTGGCAAGTGGTTGTCGCAAGCGTTTCCACTTCCCTCTTTTTCTCTTCGCAGGTATTAGCCTGCTCCCTCACTTTAATGTCTACTTCGGACACTAAAGCCTTTAAAGTTTCCACCTTCTGTTGATCCTCTTTTTTCACTAATTGAATTTGTTCCGTCACCTTATTCTCGATGATCGGAGCAACTGCTTCTCCTACACTTTTCTCGATTCTGCTAATTTTGGAATCAAAACGAGTATTTATGCTCGCAATTTCCGCCTGAGCTCCTATCATTTCCTGTTTAAGATTACCGATTTCGGTATTAATTACAACAATATCTTCTTTGATTTTATCAACTTTTGTATTAACAACTCCAACATTGTTGTTAACAACGTTAATAGCTTTGTTCTGATTGTCTAGCATCCGTTCAATTTTTTCAGACTGAGCTTCTTGCTTGGCAGCCTGAGCTTCTTGCTTGGCAGCCCGAGCCTCTTGCTTGACAGCCAGAGCTTCTTGCTTGGCAGCCTGAGCTTCTTCCTTGGCAGCCTGATCTTCTTGCTTGGCAGACAGAGCTTTAATTTCTGCCGATTGACTCTTGATTTCGTTAATCAAAACATTCAATAAATCAGTTAAATTCCCGGAAACTACCGGTTTTACTTCCGTAGATGGTTCCTCTATATATGTTCCCCCGTATTCATCATCAAGGGGTACAGATTTGATTTTCGCTTCCGATTCCGAAACATTTTCTAAAGTTTGGAATTCCATTTCTGCTCTTTGTTGCGTTTCGGCGGTCGCGTCTTTCATGCTAGCCGCCAGCCACTGAACAATGGGTACCGCGGTGCGCGTTTCCCACTGTTCGACCGATTGTTCCGTATCCAAGTCTACCAAATTTTGGCAATTGTTGCCTTCACTCATTTTAATAATTTTCAATATAAATGCCAAACCTCAAATATAATTAGGATTACTCCCACTACTTATTCTCGCTGACGTAACGGCCTGTACGTAACCAGTACTTTGTTACGAGATTTGCACAATGCAAAATTCGTGTCCAGAACAACCTCAAATCCGAAGATTGTCCTGTCACCAGGTCGCCACGTGTAACCTCCCCCTCACTTACCGACCTTAATGACAGTGAAAAATGAAACCACGTGTACCTAATGGGAGTTTTGGGAAAGCAATCGTCACCGAAGTTAACCTGTCGGTAAAGAGGGAGGAAAGGGTTACATCTAAATGAAAGGAACTGTGCTAATGAAACTGGTGGAAATTAATTTTGAAAAGGGGTAAAGTTAATAAAGAAAGTAAATGTGCAGCCGTTACGTTAACAATTAACTAGCGGTAATTAGGTATTTGAGATTTGGGGGAAATCACGGTCGCCAGTCCTAAGGACAATTACTATAGTAACTGAAAAAGAAAGGTTATTACACATATAATTAGCGCTAGAAGCGTGGCAACTGAAGGTTGACACGTGTAGTGTGAAAACTGAAAGTTTGTCAGAAGTAATAAATTTCGCTACACCCTGACTTAATTTAGCAAAAGAATTAATAAAACCGGAAAATCGAAAGTTAATTTAGTGACTGAAGTTAATAGTGAGCTTTCTTTCTGAAGCACATCGAAATTCAGTAAAATACGGTTAGTCTTGGACTACCTCAACAATCATTTCAAAAGCTACTTGAATCTACGCAATTTAGAAAGAAGAGATTTAACTTTGAGCCTGAATTAAATGATTCTGAACAATTAACAATAGTAAAATTTAGTACGTACCAAGCTGAGCTCCAGTCACAGGTAAGCTAAAATATGGTAACAAAACTCGCACTCTTAATTTGTGCTTGTGTAATCTGAATATTGTATCCAGCTAACTGAACTTTGAAATTAAAGCAGTGAAATGATGTTACTTTAATGCTGGCGTCTGAATTTCAACGACACTCGGGTTCATTCCGGAAAAGGAAGGGATCCTGCTTGGTAATGCAATTGGGACAATGAGCAACAAAGGTTCATGCTAAGCTGCTGTAATTATAGTTACGAAAATGGTACAGTTTGAAAAGCTGAGGTCTGCCATACAGTTCTAAAACTTTACTTGCGTCCAGTCTTCCTTGTCGGTTGATTGAAGGTTTGAAGCCGTCGGTCGAGGAGGTGGCGACAGTCACTCATTGTCGGCCGTCGCTGTTGCAGAAGCTGGATGTTGGCGCGCCTTCTTCTCGACACGGTCACCAGACGAAACGGGCTCTTGATGTGCGCTAGTTAATGTTTCCCGTCCGCGACACCATGTCAGAAACTATGATCGCAAGTCGAGCGCAATTACATGCTGCCAAACCCCGAAAGCGCGGCAACTCGCGGGAGCGTCACACAACACACCTGCTCCACTCGCTACTCCAGCCAGACTCCTTCTCTCAGCCCGCGCTCCACGCGGCAGAGTTCACTACCAAAGATCCTACACACTTTGATTCTTCACACGACCTATCGACGTAATCGTTCGATAGCAGTTTTCCCTAGGCAAGACCCAGCGTAAAAATACAAATAATATTTACGAAACAAACCAATTATACATCGACATAAATGCATAAATATACAAATAGTAAAACAATTACAATATACAAAGATACAGAAATGTCATATCTTGAGGTAACAAAGCAAGGGAAAAAAAATAATAGTACAATAGATGGAAATAGGAGGATATGCATTTCCGGCGTTACAAGTGGTACGGGGTACCGTCCGCCACGCTGCGTAAGGTGGATTGCGGAATATCGATGCAGATAAAGTAACGTAACGTATTCACAACGCTGTAGTAATGAACGGAAGTGCGGGAGCATGTTGCCAGAGCTCTCTGAGTCGTCAAAGAAAGCTGGACGACACATGGCGTGAGGTCAGCGTGACTATAATGCTAAATGGGGCTAGTAACGCAACACGAGACAGCGGGCGGAACGGGAAAAGAAAATATATGTCCATTACTGAGCAGTTACGGTGCACTGTGGTGGTGTCCTCTATTGTACTGTGTGGAACTGGGGACCTAGAAACGACGGAGAGGCTTCGTCCCCGTCGTAGCCTCATTGGTACACAACCCCACAACAGGCTACAGCAGTCCATTCACCCCTCCGTCGCCCCACACCGAACCCAGGGTTATTGGGCAGTTCGACCCCCAGTGAACGCCCCCCCCCCCCCCCCCCCGCGAGAACTTCTCACACCAGACGAGTGTAACCCCAATGTTTGCGTCGTAGAGTAAGTATGGTGGTATGGTGTACGCGTACGTGGAGATAGTGTTTGCGCAGCAATCCAGTCGCCGACGTAGTGTAACTGAGGCGGAATAAGGGGAACCAGCCCGCATTCGGCGAGGCACATGGAAAACCGCTTTAAAAACCATCCACCGACTGGCCGACACACCGGACCTAGACACTAATCCACCGAGACGGATTCGTGCAGGGGACCGCCACACCTTCCCGCCCGGAAAGCAGTGCGTTAGACCGCACGGCTAACGGGGCGAGCTTGGTGTCCTCTATTACGACATAGCCTGGAGACATCTGGATTACTTCACACGGGGAAGAATTTTCGGGAAAGTGGAAGGACGAAGTGTGACAAGTGTAGCGCAACAGTTGCGTATTGCTCGTAGCAATGTTGCGCGTGCATGAGGAGCGTTCCGAACCACCGACACTGCCGCTGGTTGACCACGGTTAACTACAAAATGGTACAAATGGCTCTGAGTACTATGGGACTTAACATCTAAGGTCATCAGTCCCCTATAACTTAGAACTACTTAAACCTAACTAAGCTAAGGACATCACACACATCCATGCCCGAGGCAGGATTCGAACCTGCGACCGTAGGGGTCGTGCGGGTCCATACTGAAACGCCTAGAACCGCTCGGCCACACCGGCCGGCTGTTTAACTACAACTGCAGTTGACCGCCACATCGTGCAAAGGGCAGGAAGTCACCCTAGGCAAGCAATCTCACATTCTACAGTAGTACGCCAACTGTGTGGGGGTGATTTCTTTGTCCGACGACTATTACGGTATGTTGCGTTGACACCCGCACGTCTGCAGCATCACTTGTGGCGGTGCCAAGAGCAATGAGGACTGGGCGTCACATGCTCTTCTCAGCAAATTCAGTCTGAGTATTGATTCTGGACGTACCACCATACTATTAGAGGTGGGAACACGTGCTGAACCCAGCAGCCAATTGTCGTTTATAATCGTTTTGGCGGTCCAGGTCTTATGGTGTGGGTAGGCATGGGCACACTGACCTCCAAGTCCTTGAAATGAACACGGTACATTCATCTGTCATCATTATTGCGACATTATAGTTCTTCCCCATCTGCGTCTTTTCTGTTACCTGATTTTCATGCACGATAACGCGCGACCACACCGAACCGCGCAAGTGGGGGAGCTCTTGGAATGAGAGAATGTTCGACGAATGGAGTGGCTTGCCCGTTCTCACGACTTAAATACCATTGAGCCCGTGTGGCATGCGTTGAGGAGACGTATCGCAGCACTTCCACATACACCAACTGTTGTCAGCCGCGCTGGTGAAGGAATGGAACTTGGAAAAGTGTCATATCTGTTCGTCTCGCTGCCTGTTTCTTTTAGTTACCTGCTGTACTATACCGTAGCAGTTCTTTCTATGTATGGTACAAGTTTCATTTAGCTATCTACTTTACTTGGCAATGAGACACCAAACAAAATTATTTTCGTCCTTCAAGTTTTGTACACTGGTGTATTTAGGAAAGCACTCCACCACGCCAGCCCAATACGCGGAATGAGTTCTCTACTTGCAATAAGTTCCGAGTAACACCGGTATCATTCTTCGTCGAAGACCTCTCGTGTCTGCAGCGTCCAGCTGTTTACTGTGGGCTGCGACGCTTTTAGAAAGTGTTTTGTCTGCGGGCGCGGTTCGCCATTAGTCAGACGGCGAGGAACGGTGAGGCTGTGGAACAGGGGGGAGGGGGGACTGGCGACGAAAGCCCGACACCGACGACGTCTTAACGGCGGCGCTTCGCAGCGCATTGCCACCTGCAACAGACAAAAGCCTGTAACCGGATCATATTTTATTCGACTTCTTCTTCAGCTTCATTTCTGACAAGTGCGTTCTTCCTCGATAAATCAAATATATATTTTTAGCGATTTCAGGAGACATTATGTCCTTCACTGACTGATATTCTTGTCACTATGGTTTTCTTATTCTTCATCCTACCCTGAAGACGCGCATTCGAAGCAGACTCTCGACAAAGTGGTGATATTGTCAGCTCAAACAATGTAACCTAAATGACGTCGATTGCTTTCTGGGCGCCGCCGACGTCAGTTAGCAGACAACATTGTAATTAGCGCTTCTGCACATGCAGAATTAAGAGTAACATTCGGAGCTAGTCAGTACCAACAACGTATTTCTATCGATCGAGCTTCACCCGCCAGATACCTTGTTATTCTCAGAGGCCCAGGGTGGATGACCTCTACGGTGGCACGGTTGAGGTGAGGTAGTGGATTTACGTCAGGATAATGACCAATGATTGCTTAAGGAAACATCATTCATCGTAATATACACTGAAGGGCCTAAGACACTGGTACACCTGCCTAATATCGCGTAGAGTCTCCGCCAGCAGGCAGAAGTGCCGCATCACGACGTGGCATGGACTCGACTAATGTCTGAAGAAGTGCTGGAGGGAATTGACACCATGAATGCTCAGGGCCGTCCATAATTCCTTAGGACGACGGGGTGAAGAACTCTACTGAACAGCATGTTGCAAAGCATCCCAGATTGCTCAATAATGTTCATGTCTGGGGAGTTTGGTGGACTACGGAAGTGTTTACAGTCAGAAAAATGTTCGTAGACCCACTCTGTAGCAATTCTGGACTTGTGGAGTATCGCATTCTCCTGCTGCAATTCCCACGTCCGTCGGAATGTACAATGGACATGAATGGATGCAGGTGATCAGACAAGATGCTTACGTATATGTCGCCTGTCAGAGTCGTACCAGATGTATCAGGGGTCCTGTATCACTCCAACTGCTCACGCCACACCATTACACAACCTCCATTAGCTTGCACAGTACCCTGCTGACATGCAGGGTCCATGGATTCATGAAGTTGTCTCCATACCCGTAGACGTCCATCCGCTCGATACAACTTGAAACGAGACTCGTCCGACCAGGCAACATGTTTCGAGTCATCAACAGTCCAATGTTGGTGCTGACGACCCCAGGCGAGGCGTAAAACTTTGTGTCGTGCGGTCATCGAAGTTACACAAGTGGACCCTCTGCTCCGAAAGCCCATATCGATGATGAATAGTTCGCACGCTGACACTTGTTGATGGTCTAGCAATGAAATTTGCAGTAATTTGCGGAAGGATTGGTCTTCTGTCACGTTGATCGATTCTCTTCAGTCGTCGTTGGTCCCGTTCTTGCAGGATCTTTTTCCAGCCGCAGCGATTTCGGAGATTCGATGTTTTACCGGATTCCTCATATTCACGGTACACTAGTGAAATGGTAGAATGGGAAAATCCCCACTTCATCCTACCTCGGAGAGGCTGTGTCCTATCGCTCGTGCGCCGACTATAACACCACGTTTGAACTCACTTAAATCTTGATAACCTGCTGTTGTAGCAGCAGTAACCGATCTAACAACTGCGCCAGTTACTTTCTGTCTTATATAGCCTAGGTGTTACCGACCACATCGCCGTATTCAGCCTGTTTACATATCTTTGTATTTTAATACGCATGCCTATACCAGTATCTTTGGCGCTTCGGTGTATTTTATTGACAAACAACTACAACTCTCAATAGCGACACTGTGGCAGCAACGCTGGGGCTGTGCGTGTTCTCACAGCAGTACGGGCAGTAGCACTGATAGAACACGCAGCCACTTGTTGGCTTGATGTCAACAGTGGAGCAGGAGTGCTGACATCAAAAGTCTGTATGGTCTCGACACAGTCATGCAACTCAGATTAGGATGTGCCAGTAGGTGCGAAGACCCTCCGTGATTCTTGGAGCCATCAGCATACGTGACCATCCTTGCGAGTAGAAGCATACAGTATGCCCGCTCAGATGTAAATGGTAATGTGGCTGCATTGCTCTGGACTCGGAAAGCTGCCCCCCAGGGGCAAAGACAGGCTGTAATCAGAGTGAGCCTGGAGGTGGCCAACCAGCTAGAAGACCACGTTAGAACCAGTAGTAGACACACTGGCACAGGAGGCCAAGTCTGTCGCTCTGGCCTCCTCGTGTAGTCCTCCCTTCGTAGATGATGTTGTCAGACTGAGATACTTTTGGCTACAAATGATTGGTATTTCATACGGGTTCAACATCTACTTGGTTTGCCGAAGCACCGCTTCCAGCCACATACACCAAAACAAACATTTTTCCTGGAGCTGTTGTAACTGGATGGCCGATCCCGCAGTCTTCGTGCCTTTCTGCTGCATTGACGTTATTTCGATGCCGGACATGGCATTTATGTCTCTGATGTGAAGATGTCTTGGCCCGCTCCGTGTGCGGCTGCTGCAATAATCTCTTGCAACAACCAAGGCAGCACACCTAAAATAGTATCGACATTACAATATTCATTTCCGGGATTAATGGAGTTCTATTGGCAGACAGGTTTTTCCTGGTTTTGCTAAATCATCCTTTGGAAAGGACACGTCGAATTTTCTTCCCTGGCGTTGTTCAATCTGAGCTTGTGTTACCTCTCAGTCGATGTCATCATCAATGTGATACGCTTTAAAGTTCCTTCCTTCCTTCCTTCTTTGCAGTGACTTCAATATTGACTAGACATTTAATCACAATGCTTAGGCAAATATTTCCAGGCTTAGGAAATATGCATTCTTCTTGGCGTGACTGTCGTGATTTTAAGATACATGACTGGAGAATATTTGTTTTATTTTCTGTGTCCGTTGAAACAAGTTTTTGCAGAAATCGAAGGGCCAAGATCGTGTAGTATACAAGGCTATCAAGTAGAGGTCACTTGCAGCAATGAAGTTTGCACCTCGCCACACTCTCACAGGGCTCTGCCTGTGCCGGGAGGAGGCCTCTCATCCGCACGTTGGTCTTGCAGTGCGGCACTCTCATCCTCATCCTGTTCAAAGTTCGCTACACAGGGTGGGAGTCTCACTGCCAAAGGCACTCCAAGACACTTCACTCCCGTCCTCCATCTTTCTAATAGGTGCTCGGAATGGGCACCCGCGAAGATCTGTGTTCTTTGTATGAAGCTACTGCTGGATCGCACGCGTCGCTCAGCATTCTGCGATCCATGATTTGGGTAGCGGGCGTCGGCTTCCATCTTTGCCCATATCTGACGCAGTGCTCCGACACACTGTTGTTGATGTCAGGCATCCCGTTAAGTCCACAGCGACTCATTCACTGTGATGTTCACATTCTTCGCGCGTTCAGATGCGGTCCACACAGAAGCAGCGTACCCGGCAGAAGACACACACACGCACACACACACACACACACACACACAGGGCCACCAGTGATGTCCGCAGTGGTTGTGGATTGGCACTCCAAGTCCAGCTCGGGGTCAGTGACCTGATAAAGTTGATCCTGTCACAAACCTTGGCTTTCTTCTGTGGCGAAAGTTTTTCGGGAGTGCCACCATCATTATTTTATGTTAAAGCACTCGAACGACGATACAGGCAGCTTACGGCCGCGCGGAGTGGCCGCGCGGTTAGCTGCGCCATGTCACTGATTACTCGGCCCCTCCCACCGGAGGTTCGAGTCCTCCCTCGGGCATGGGTGTGTGTGTTGTTTTTAGCATTATTTAGTTTAAGTAGTGTGTAAGTCTAGGGACCGATGATCTCAGCAATTTGGTCCCATAGGAATCCACAGACATTTGACAGGCAGCTTATCCCGGTACCCATTACGTATAAAGTTTTCGTGAGAGTGTGTGAATATTCCTTTTTGTAACTACTTCGCGAGCTGTTGTTCCTTTTCTTTATCCCTTTAGAAATCGCCACCTCCACTTAATCTTAAGAGTAAAAAACTTCAGAATAAACAAGAGAACTCCTTGCAGTGACAGAAGATGAAACTTGAGAAAATTTACAAAAAAAAAAAAAAAAAAAATGGTTCAGATGGCTCTGAGCACTATGGGACAACATCTGAGGTCATCAGTCCCCTAGAACGTAAAACTAACCTAAAGACATCACACACATCCATGCCCGAGGCAGGATTCGAACCTGCGACCGTAGTGGTCGCGCGGTTCCAGACTGAAGCGCCTAGAACCGCTTGGCCACTACGGCCGGCGTGAAAATTTATAACTGTTAAATATTTAATAGTTACATTGAACATAAAGAAAACAAATATAATTAATTTCAATTTGAAGAATGAAAATAACGCTTTAAATCTAATGTAATAGCCCCTGTACAAACTGCGCTACAAACACAAAATTTCTAGGATTTAATATTTGCTTTTCAGTTGAAGTGGTGTGAACAGACGAAGACAGTTACAAATAGAACGTTATCAGCATGTTATGCCTCTAGAGTCGTATTATCAGTGTGTTGCCACGGTGCCTTTTTGTGACGTACGATACTTACGTACGCTAAATTTCAGCTATGAAGTTCTTCTCTGCAGAACAAATGCACAAACCATGAACACCAAACTGTAACTATAGTAAACTGCCACAAGAATAATAACCAATACACTGATCAGCCATAACACTATGACCAACAACCTGCTATCGATAAAACTCGTCCACACGATAGCAGCGTCACCTGATGAGGAATGACTGCTAGTCAGACACAGACACGGTGCATGTAGTATCAGAGAGTGTGCGGTCTGTGTGAGTTTGACCAAGGACAGATGTGGTGAGTGTCTTCAACACGTAACGAAACCAAGGTGAAACAACGTCAAGATGTGGTGGGGTTGGACAGCCACCCCTCATTGCAAAATGGGTGTGAATTTCGAAGGGTTCAAACTGCTAACATCATCGGTCCCTAGACTTACACACTACTTAAGGGGCTCCGGAAAGGCTCAAAATCATGAAAAGTTCAATTTTTACTTTTTTGCGTTTTCTGAATCTGCAGACTATTACCTTTTAATAGATATATAATTTATTCAATTCCGAAGACTACAACTATTTTTAAATTTTTTTTGAATGTGTTCTACACGGGGTGACCCACTGTGGCGCTGTTAAACTGCTGTCAAATGGTGTTATTATTAACGTCCGTGATCATCAGGTACAATTTAGTGATGTGAGATAAAGTATGTGTTGTGGCTAACCTGTGATGGTTCAATATATATCGCTGGTGTGATTGTCGATTGTTTCATGTTTATTTACTCTGTCGTTATCTCGAAAAATTCGTAATTAATTCTGTTTCTTGAGTCTCTATTTTGTTGAAGTATAATAATGAGTAAAAGTAAAGTTATTAGAAATCCTCTGAAGGCTTTTAAGAAAAGGAGAAATGTTGGAAAGCCAAAGGTATGTGTTATTACTGTAAATAATAACATTCTAACATGGTACGAACGATGCTTGCTTTAGACAAGGAACGCCTTCGGGCTGCAGACAGGGCTGTAAAGAGTCTAGAAATACAAGCAAGAGTAAACAGGAGGAGGAACAAGAGGAACCTGGAGGAGGAGTTTGCAGAGGATGAAGATAATCCATCCTATGGACCTGGAATGCACTAAAAAGTTAATCCAATCTTTGTCGCTCGATTCCCAAAACTTTTATTTTCTCATACTAATTACATGTTTTCTAAGGATCTTCCAAACATATTTGTTTCAAACTTTCAGTAAATGTTACACAGTACCTTCTGCATAATTTAACACAGCCTTTTTCCAAAAAACTGTATATTTTTGAATATATAAATAAAAAATTGCAAAAAAAATGTTGTGAATTTTCATTACAATTGAAAAAAAATCATCTTTAATAACTGAACTAAAATTTTGTAAAATCCCTGTGTTAAGTTGTAGCCCATATTCCAATAAATAATCTGTAAAAAGTTCAACTTCCTACCTCAAATACTTTGTGAGGAAAGATATAATTTTTAAGCGTTATTTTAACATTGCAAGTATAGGGCGTTCCGGAGCCCCTTAAGCTAACTTAAACTAACTTACGCTAAAGGCAGCACACAGATCCATGCCCGAGGGAGAACTCGAACCTCTGGCGGGAGGGGCCCGACAATTAGTGACTGGCGCCTCAAACCGCGCGGCCATTCAACGCCGCCCCTCATTGCAGATGTCGGACATCGTAGGCTGGACAGACTGGCAAATCAAGACAGGCGGAGAATTGTGGCCAAACTAACATCGGACTTTAATGCTAGGCAGAGTACAAGTGTGTCTGAACAACAGTGCACAGGACACTCCTAACGATAGGGCAGCACGGCCGATGACCCGTGCAGGTGCCAATTTTAACATCACGATATAGGCAACTACGACTGAAATGGGCACGTGATCATCGATACTGGACGTTAGCGCAGTGGCAGAGCCTTGCGTGGTCTGAGGAATCCCGATACCTTCTTCCTCACGCCAATGGGAGGGCACGAATCCGTCGTCTTCCAGGGAAGCAGCTCATTGGGAAGGAGACAAACTGCCGGCGGCTCCTCTATACTCTGGGAAACATTAATGTGGGCATCCATGGGTACAGTGGAGCTGACGCAAGGCACCATGGCGGCCAAGGAGTGTCGTACACTGGTTACAGACCACGTACACTCCTTCATGACGATCATGATTCCCGACGGCAGTGGCATTTCTCTGTAAGATAGTGCGCCATGTCACATGACCAGGATTGTGATGGAGTGGTTCGGAGAACGCAGTGGCAAGTTTCAGTTCATGTGCTGGCCCCTCAACTCGCCAGATCGAGATCCGATCGAGCATATCTGGGATGTGATTGAACGTTGCTTCAGAGCTCATCGGCCCCCTCCCCGGAATTTATGGAAATTTAGCGATGTGTGTGTGTGTGCAGATGTCATGCCAACTCCCTCCAGCGACCTACCATGGCCTCATTGCATCGATACCACGGCGCGTCGTCGCCATTATCTCCGTCAAAAGTGGAACATTCTAGCTATTAGGTAGATGGTTATAATGTTCTGGCTGATCAGTGTATAGCATTCAGTCTCATTTTAAAGCCTACACCGCCTGATCTTCCCCCCACCCCCACCCCCACCCCTCCATGACGACCCCCTCATCCCGGTCCTTACATCCTACCTACACTGGTGTCAATGTAATGTCCTGCCACAGAATAGAATCTGTAATATATTTCTAAATGGTAAAGCCCTCTACTGTTAGCATAAATCAGTTCTTTTATACATATCACTTCTAGCTGGAACAAACAGAAGCTGCCTTTACCAGTATTCCAGATCACTTTAATATAAGAACAAAAATAAGTCAACAGTTTACTTGAATTTTTTTCTTGGTTTTTAAATATAAAATGTACGTTCATACAGACACCTTTAGTCCATTACAAACACAGTAAGTTTTATACATACACCTTTAGCTAAAATAAACAGAATCTACTCTTGCTAATATCCCGGATCTGTTAACGTAATATCAGAAATAAGTCAACATTTCATTTGAAGGTTTGTTATTAATTTAAAAATTCAAATTTAAATATAAAGGTCATAGTCATACAGACAGCTGTATTGCAAATACAGTAACTATGTATTACTGATTCCTGGGCATTCGTGTTAACGCCCATCATGATTAAAAAATTTTGTTGTAAACAGCCTGTACTGAACGTTAATATACAAATAGAAATAAGAAATCAGATCACCTGACGTTTGTTCTTGTAGTAATGTATTTATTTATTTTATTTTGTGCTCTCATGTTAACGCCAGTCTCATGAAAATATTTGCCCTTATATCGATTTTAATGCACGTAGAAAAGAACAAATTACATCTCTGTCCAAGTTGGCCTATGCCATATATTTTTGTCACGATCTTTGTTACAAGCAGCAGTTGTAAAGTGCATGCTGGATGCTGGTAAAGTCTCGCTGTCAGAGTGAAAATTAGTATAGTTTGTGTGAAAGTGGGTGTAGTAATATAACAACTAGACGTCAGAATGGAGGCAGACAGACGGACACTAACCGAAAAAAGCCACCCATACTGCCGCAGTAAGTAAAAAACTGATAACAGATAAACAATATCATGACGACACATTAAAGCATGTTCCATCTTTTTGTCGTAGAGCCAGCACCCAGCATTTTACTAGAAATAATGATATAACTTCCAGAAACCATATAAAGATGAACCTGAAAAGGTTCGAAAACCGATTCAGGGAATAAGACATAATTATTCGAAAAAATGACTAGTTGCAGTTTTATATAACTTATTTACATCTTTTCAAAATAATATGCGATTTAACTGTAACATGGAAGTTCGTCAGCTATGCACATAAAAAACAATCTTAATAATTACTGCAGAAACAGCTCCGTCCATGACCATGGAGCAAGATATTTAGTGAACTTTCATTTGCCAAGGAAGAATAAACATAAAATTCAAAACATTTTCTGGTAATGTATAACATTCTACATCTACATCTACATGGATACTCTGCAAATCACATTCAAGTGCCTGTCAGAGGGTTCATCGAACCACCTTCACAATTCTCTATTATTCCTATCTCGTATAGCGCACGGAAAGAATGAACACCTATATCTTTCCGTACGAGCTCTGATTTCCTTTATGTTATCTTGGTGATCGTTCCTCCCTATGTAATTCGGTGTCAACAAAATATTTTCGCTTTCGGAGGAGAAAGTTGGTGATTGGAATTTCCTGAGAAGATTCAGTCGTAACAATAAACGCCTTTCTTTTAATGACGTCCATCCCAAATCCTGTATCTTTTCACTCTCTCCCGTATTTCGCGATAATACAAAACGTGCTGCCTTTCTTTGAACTTTTTCGATGTACTCCGTCAGTCCTACTTAGTAAGGATCCCACACCGCGCAACGGTATTCTAAAAGAAGACGGACAAGCGTAGTGTAGGCAGTCTCCTCAGTAGGTCTGTTACATTTTCTAAGTGTGCTGCCAGTAAAACGCAGTCTTTGGTTAACCTTCCCCACAACATTCCCTATGTGTTCTTTCCAATTTAAGTTGTTCGTAATTGTAATACCTAGGTATTTAGTTGAATTTACGGTTTTTAAATTAGACTGATTCATCGTGTAACCGAAGTTTAACGAGTTCCTTTTAGCACTCATGTGGAAGACCTCACACTTTTCGTTACTTAAGGTCAACTGCCACTTTTCACACCATTCTGATGTTTCTTCTAAATCGTTTTGCAGTTTTGCATTGTATAATACGTGCCCAACGACATGAAATTAACTCCGTCGGAACACGTTGATGTTGTGGGGCATGTGCTCAACACACTGCTCCCCCGGCCGTTGCCAGATTTCGTGACTGGAGCTGCTACTTCTGAGTCAGTTAGCTCCTCAATTGGCCTCACAAAAGGTGAGTGCGCACCGCTTGCCAACAGCGCTTGGCAGATCCGGACGGTCATCCTTCCAAGTGACAGCCAAGCCCGACAGCGCTTAACTTCTGTGATATGACGGGAACCGGAATTACCACTGCGGCAAGGCCGTTGGCAAGGAGATGAAAGGGATTACTGAAATAAACTTATTTAAAAAGCCAGTTAAAAGGTACCTGTTAAGCAACACAGTCTATACAGTGAAGAATTACTTAAATAATGCAGAAGATAGCTTTAGTAAAAAATATTATACAAGCAAATAATAATAATAAAACATCTTTTACAATCTGCACTAAATTTTTGCAGTATGGTTTTTTAAAATTTTTATCTATTTTTTAACGCTTTCATCTAAAGCTCTTTAATGGAGAATATTGACATCTCCTTTTTCTGAGCTCAATATCTCACATATTAAAGAGGGATGCTGACTAAATTTTTCAGACACTGCTCAAAACAATTACGAGAACCTGAGTTTAGGTGTCCGCCATACTCCACTAAGCACTAACTGAGTACTAAGTACGTAACCAAATTATAGATTTATCTTTCACAAATTAAGTGCAGAACAAAACAACTTCTCTTAATTACGTAACAAGAACTGAAACAAAGTTCTTGTCTTTGGATTTCGATAGCATCAATAACGTGTGTGTCTATCATAGTCTGACAATTACGTGGCACGCTGCTTATAAGTCTATAGTGCCACCCTGCGGTATTCCTTCCCATTCTTCAATGAGTACCTACAGGGTTTTTTTAGTGTCTCGAGAGGAATAATATGGCCGCGAACACGTCTGTCAAGCATGTGCCACACATTCTCGAAGCAGTTTAGGTCTGACCTTACCATTGGCCATTGGATTTGAGAGGCACCCACATGCCTAGCTCATACTGTGGCATCAAGCAGTCAGGCCTGCAAGATGAGTGGTCTGCCAAGCGAGTGGATTCATTCTTAGTTATCGAGTAATATTAGCTCTAGTACTCTCACTTAAGTTACAAGTTATCCTCCTATATGATTACTACGCAACGGAAACGCATATCTGACTATCAGTGATTTACAGAACTCTGACTGTACACTACGCACTGGCAGTACCACATTTTCTTTTTGTCTTTTATTTGACGGCTTTTATTAACACGTGGCCATCCCACTGAATATGAATGGCGCACACATTATAAATTCGGGACATCATGACAACATACAATTCGAAGGAATAGTCTACCAATCTCTTTCTTTTCACTATCTGATTTATTCCGATAAATTCCCTAACCTAAACACACAAATTCTATAACCTACAACAATAACACATGAGAAATTCCGCCCAGTGGGCATGACTTTACATTGGTGAATCTCTATATTATGGTCTCGTAATTTATTTAACGCTACAGTGCACTTTCTGGATAGGTTGGTGGATCTTTTATTATACCTCACACTTCGACTCTCACAATCATCATCACGAAACTTTCCTCCAGACCGAGCGGTACAGAAGGAACAAGCATAACCCACTAATCTTTTGAAACTACTTCGCTACACACCCATGGAAACCACACATATCCAAATTACATGACATACACCACACAACAATATGAAATACTACACAGAGAATGGTTACAACATTATCACTTTCAGCTTTCCCACTTCAATTAATATTGATCCCAGTTTCACACGACACTGCCCCACTTTGTAATTCTACTTTCCTACTGTGAACTCTGGAGATAAATGCACGTCTTCCTGTGCAATGCAAGCCATGTGGCGTTGCTGGATAGACGCCCGACCCACCTTGCTTCTCTCTCAGAGTTTGAATCTAGCGTCACACGCAATGTAATATTAATGTATTCATCACACACGCGAGTCCTCAACTGATACCATGGACGAGTACTTCTCTTTATCCTATGTCTCATACACAGATTGAGACTCACACAGTACTCACCACGTGGAAGTACTCGTCTCTAATTTCAAGTCCTGCACACGCCATTTCTTAAATATTTCAACTTATGGTACACACGCTATTTCTTAAATATTTCAACTTATTGTACACACGCTAGTGATTCAGCTTAGCTTAAGCACACGGAAGTATTTCAACTTATTGCTACACGTGGTTTCTTTGTGACCGTTGGTCACTTCCGAAGATTACTACAATCCCATTAATATTACCTGCCTGACATTTAATTCTCCCCACAAAAGTTCCTGAAATAGAGACATTATTATTTCAAACTACTCTTAAATATTCCACATGCATACCATGACTCCACTCTTTCGTCACTACGGAGCGCAACTAAAACAGGTGTTAACAGCACAGTATCCAGCGGAAGAGTGCCTAAAACATGGCCGTTCTCGAGGTCCTCTCCACCTCTGCCGAAGTGGGGGAGCACCTTACTACCCTATTGGCCAGTTACATTTCAGGCGCTCAAAGCTCTCGTAAATTTCATCTCTTTGGTTCCACCAAAGGTGGCCAAAGGATCGACTCAAAGATGATCATATATTCACATTCACTATCTGCGGTTAGCAGACGACCATACATTCATTCATTTCAAAAGATCTCACCAAACTGGATGTAGGGATTTATTTTGTGGGAGTGCACATATGATAAATTAAATAAATAAATTGTCATTCTTTCCTACACTGGTATCCGGCTTCGCTGTATTAATTGAAATTGAGTTATTTTACAAAAAAAAATGTGTTGTTCTGACAAAAATAATGAAGTATGTTGTACCTATTTTCAATGTCGGGCGGTACTGTACCTTTTCAGATTACTTCAAAGTCCGGGCTTCGGAAGACATCACTGGTGACGCCACCCACGTGGGCTCTTGCTTTATCGTGCATTCAGGGCCATCGCCGTATTCAACAGTCACTACACGGTCCAATCCCTCTGTTCGATGTACCACCCTGGCGGTAACGCGTCCGTGGACAATGACAAGATCCGTACGACTGTCAAAATTAATGCCTCCCCACACCATCACAGAACCTTGGCAGAATTTTCTGATTTCCTGGACAAAATTTGGCAGATACAGCGCCCAAGGAATCTTCAAGCACGAATGTGGTCCTCATCTTGCGTCAGAGAAAATCTGGACTCGGCTGTGAACAACACGTTTTGCCAGTGACGAAGTTGGCAGTTGACGTATCAACGGCAGAACTGAAGGGGAGCTACGAGATGTAGTAGTGTCAAGCGGGGTACTCGAATAGAACGCCTGGGTCGTAAGGTCCTTTCTCGTAACCCGTTCCTAATAGTCTGATGCAGAGTCTCCAGTGACCCTTCAAAGGGCGTCCTGCGTGCTCCGGCGGCAACCGTACGACGCTGCAACGCACAGATGGATTTTAATGCGTCGGCAACCTTGTAACACTCACCTTGTGTACTGAATTCTCCCTGTAGCAAGCCTACAACCTAGGGATGACAGATGGACAGACATTAGCTTCTGCGGCAACACTACGAAAAGATCATCCTTCTTGGATAAAACACACTGCCCTTGCAACCTGCACTGCAATAAGATGTCGCATTGCATGTGCCTGGTTGAAAATAAGATTCACAAATGACAACTACCGTCTATGCCCCTCACTAGAGAACACTGGGACTCCAGTATTTACTGCCATCTGAGGAATCACTTGATACCGTAATGCACAACACAGTCGATAGGTGGCGAATGACTTTATCTGTTGTATGCATTGAAAGCGAAGATTTCTAGCAATGCAATAGGACCAAATAGATTTAATATACCAGACTTTTATACACGTGTGCCCCTATTTCTTTTGAGGAGTGTAAATGGGAAGTTGCAGTACGCAAAAATGAAACTAAAAGTGGCGATCAAAGGGGTGTTGGTGAAGCTTATGTGCAACGTAGCACGATTCCTATGCGGATATATAAGCACCGAGAAGTAGGCAAGGGATTAGTGTGGGATTCGAGTCTTTCCAAAAGTGCGTGTGGCAAACACAGAAACGTGAATTGAGACGACGTTATTAGCGAATGCTTCTAAACGAGACCAACGCGCTATTATTCTTTTCTTGGCTGCTAAGAGACAAACATCAGTAGACATCCACCGGAGAATGACGAATGTCTATGGGTGAGCCACCGTTGTGGAATGGTGCGATAAGCTCGTGCTGGTCACGATTCGACATAAGGCACAAGTGGATCCATCACGGAGATAATAACTCGAACACCTGCCCTATGGTTCTGCTTTCTCCTCATCATCACGGCTTCGGTCCCTTAAAAAAAAATCCTTAAGAGGTCGACGATTCCGGTCGGATGCTGATGTACAGGAGGCAGTTACGGACTTCTTCGGGCACCAGGTACGGTATTTTACCAAACGGGTACCTTCAACCTGTTGCGGTGTGGTGATAACCTCAGTGCTCACTCCGATTTTTCCTGATTTCCACACCGTTTCTCGACTGCATTGCCTTCGAACTGAAACTTTTGATCGCCCATCATAAAATTCGTCGCCATAGCCCTGATGTCGGGCAACAGTGCACGTAGTATTACATTATGAGATATTGGGTGTATAGCGTGTGCGGTGACCGGTGTCGATGAATGAATCAACAGTGTAGCACGAGCTTCTAACATTCTCAGATGAATTATTGCGAAGCAGAATTGTGCGCTAGGAATAAACCGAGTGACACTGGGCGGTTTTGTACAGTCTGGTCTTATATTCTGCAGGAGAGAGACTGCAATCGTTATTCGGTGAGCCTATTGCAGGTTTTTCGTGGTTTCCCGAACTTACTTCAGGCAAATGTAAGAGTGATTCCCACTGTAAGGCAACGGGCGACTATGTGTATCATCTGAATGTAAGTATGTAAATACATGCAAATACGTATTATCTGTAATTTTTCTTACACTTTCATGGCATGACATGTCCCGTGTCCTTGTGAAAGGGATCCACGGTTGAATAGAACTACCTCTACTGTTACTACTAGGTGGATACTCGGGATAAGCTACTTCTGAGAAAACACTTCTCATTTATTTATTACTTTCCAGTCTGTCAGCGTCCACGTTTTAACTCTCTTAAGAACGATTTCTCCTAATCATCGGTCAGCTTTGGATAGATCAGATGACATTTCAATCACGTATGTGTAGAGCGGGAAACTCTGACTACAATAATTGCGAGAACGCATGCTCGATGAGAAACTATGTGTAAAAATTAAAGCCTGTCATACACACTCTTTCACGGACCAGAAAATGATGATGGCAATCAGTGACGGCTGAGCGAGGTGAAACCACGGTTAGGGCAGTGAAGACGCATTCGGCAGGCACGGTTTTCTTTTCTATTTGACGTGAAAGCCGAGATGGTTACTTTCCTTGTCCAATTCAGGCTAGTGTGGACCCCTCACCTTTGATGGTAAGTTGATTCAAATATTACTTAATGCTTTATTTCCGTACCCCATTCCTTCTCTCCTTCGTTCGGCTGGAGAAGTGTTCCAGCACATGACCAGCAATCAGTAAACAGCGTAAAACATTGTAGATATCTGGATGGACGTGCCTTACCGACGAAAATTTGAACTGGAAAAACGTATTACTGAGCTGCTCAAACTATTAAGTTCACCTTCTTTTTCCTCTACGTACTATTGCTAGTCTTTGCAACAAACTACCCAGAATCCTAACATGTTTTACGGAATTTGCATTCAAAAACGTCTCATGAAATAATTACGAAAATGCGTGATATTCATTAGCTGTCAGTAGATAAGAAATGAGTTCAATATACACTCCTGGAAATGGAAAAAAGAACACATTGACACCAGTGTGTCAGACCCACCATACTTGCTCCGGACACTGCGAGAGGGCTGTACAAGCAATGATCACACGCACGGCACAGCGGACACACCAGGAACCGCGGTGTTGGCCGTCGAATGGCGCTAGCTGCGCAGCATTTGTGCACCGCCGCCGTCAGTGTCAGCCAGTTTGCCGTGGCATACGGAGCTCCATCGCAGTCTTTAACACTGGTAGCATGCCGCAACAGCGTGGACGTGAGCCGTATGTGCAGTTGACGGACTTTGAGCGAGGGCGTATAGTGGGCATGCGGGAGGCTGGGTGGACGTACCGCCGAATTGCTCAACACGTGGGGCGTGAGGTCTCCACAGTACATCGATGTTGTCGCCAGTGGTCGGCGGAAGGTGCACGTGCCCGTCGACCTGGGACCGGACCGCAGCGACGCACGGATGCACGCCAAGACCGTAGGATCCTACGCAGTGCCGTAGGGGACCGCACCGCCACTTCCCAGCAAATTAGGGACACTGTTGCTCCTGGGGTATCGGCGAGGACCATTCGCAACCGTCTCCATGAAGCTGGGCTACGGTACGGTCCCGCACACCGTTAGGCCGTCTTCCGCTCACGCCCCAACATCGTGCAGCCCGCCTCCAGTGGCGTCGCGACAGGCGTGAATGGAGGGACGAATGGAGACGTGTCGTCTTCAGCGATGAGAGTCGCTTCTGCCTTGGTGCCAATGACGGTCGTATGCGTGTTTGGCGCCGTGCAGGTGAGCGCCGCAATCAGGACTGCATACGACCGAGGCACACAGGGCCAACACCCGGCATCATGGTGTGGGGAGCGATCTCCTACACTGGCCGTACACCACTGGTGATCGTCGAGGGGACACTGAATAGTGCACGGTACATCCAAACCGTCATCGAACCCATCGTTCTACCATTCCTAGACCGGCAAGGGAACTTGCTGTTCCAACAGGACAATGCACGTCCGCATGTATCCCGTGCCACCCAACGTGCTCTAGAAGGTGTAAGTCAACTACCCTGGCCAGCAAGATCTCCGGATCTGTCCCCAATTGAGCATGTTTGGGACTGGATGAAGCGTCGTCTCACGCGGTCTGCACGTCCAGCACGAACGCTGGTCCAACTGAGGCGCCAGGTGGAAATGGCATGGCAAGCCGTTCCACAGGACTACATCCAGCATCTCTACGATCGTCCCCATGGGAGAATAGCAGCCTGCATTGCTCCGAAAGGTGGATATACACTGTACTAGTGCCGACATTGTGCATGATCTGTTGCCTGTGTCTATGTGCCTGTGGTTCTGTCAGTGTGATCATGTGATGTATCTGACCCCAGGAATGTGTCAATAAAGTTTCCCCTTCCTGGGACAATGAATTCACGGTGTTCTTATTTCAATTTCCAGGAGTGTACATCAACAAAAATTTATGATCATTTGCGCAGTTACATAAAACATCCGCATGCTGTAAGGCAAGTTTTGAATATAACCTAAAATCATTTTTTATGGACAACTCCTGTTGTAGAAATGAATTTGTATTCAAGAACAGGTGCCCTGAAAGACCGAGCTTTAAGTGTAGTTGCATGAGTAGGACTGAAACATAATATGTTCATTAATGTTACAGTTGGGCCAGTGTGGCACTTGTAAATGGTAAGTATCCAGCATCCACAGCCGCTAATGATGTATATATCCCCGGTAAACTAACTCGTTGCAATTTATTCAGGAACCTGTACACAAAACTGAAATAGAGATCAACATAAACATCATTTCCGCCCTTTTTATTGCTCATGAAAACAACACTTGTGTATGTTGTAGCACCATACTGGGAGACCTTCAGAGGTAGTGGTCCAGATTGATGTACACACCGGACCTCTAATATCCAGTAACACGTCCTCTTGCATTGATGCTTGCCTGTGTTCGTCGTTACATGCTTTCTACAAGTTCATAAGACACTGTTGGTCCAGATCGTCCCACTCCTCCACGGAGATTCAGCGTAGATCCCTCAGAGTAGTTGGTGGGTCACGTCGTCCAAAAACAGCCCTTTACAATCTATCCCAGGCTTGTTGAATGGGATTCATGTCTGGAGAACATGCTGGCCACTCTAGTCAAGCGATGTTGTTATCCTGAAGGAAGTCATTCACAAGATGTGCACGATGGGGGCGCGAATTGTCGTCCATGAAGATGAATGCCTCACTAGTATGCTTCCGATATGGTTACGCTATCGGTCGGAGGATGGCATTCACGTGTCGTACAACCGTTACGGCGCCTCCCATGACCACCAGCTGCGTACGTTTGTTCCTACATAATGCCACCCCAAAACAGAATGGGACCTCCACCTCGCTGCACTCGCTTACAGTGTGTCTAAGGCGTCCTGAACGGGTTGCCTCCGAACACGTCTCCGACGATTGTCTGGTTGAAAGCATATGCGACACTCATCGGCGTAGAGAACAAGCATTATTCAACATGGTGGTGTTGCTGTTAGGGTTCCTCCGAGCCTTAATCAGTAGGTGGCGGTCATCCGCTGCAATAGTAGTCCATGGGCGGCCTGAGCGAGGCATGTCATCGGCAGTTCCTGTCTCTCTGTATCTCCTACATGCCCGAACAACATCGCTTTGGTTCACTCCGAGACGCCCGGACACTTCCCTTATTGAGAGCCCTTCTTGGCACAAAGTGTGAATGTGGACGCGATCGAACCGCAGTATCGACAGTCTAGGCATGGTTAAACTTCAGACAACACGAACCGTGTACCTCCTTCCTGGTTATTTATTTAGCGTATGGCTATACATGCTACATTAATACATCAAGTGTTAAACATTAAAATCTTATAACAATCATGAATATAATTTATGTTTATATTAGTCAGTTAAAAGGTTATATCGAGGTTTGAGATCCATTCTAGCGCCGATGGGGATGCCTCCAGGAAGTCGGACCAGTTCCCTGCATATGCTCGCAAGGAGCATTCACCATGGATATGTTGGATCGTCTGTCTAAGGGCACCGCAGTCGCATTCTGGTGACATCGCTCTTCCCCATTTGTATAGTGAATCCGCACACCTGCCATGTCCAGTACGTATTCGATTTAATGCGGACCATGTTTTCTGTGTTAGTTCCATTCCAGAGATGTTGCAGTTATAGCTCTCAAACCAGGTTTGTAGTTGGTCATTTGTCTTTTGGTTCCAATCTAGTCTCCATTGTTTCATGTGGTCATAGTTATTACTTTGAAGCTGCTCAGCTGTGCGTATGGGTGGCTTTCTTGATTTCAATCGAGTGTGTCGCAGTTGTGAGAATTCTTCTTTAATTGGTAGTTCTGGTTTTGTCTCAATCTTTCTGAATTCGTGCAGTAGGGCCGCTTTTTTACGCAGGTCCGGGGGCAGGATATTACATAGCACCGGTAACCAGTACGTGGGCGTTGATTTAACAGTTCCAGAAATCAACCTCATTGTGTTATTTAATTGCCTGTCAATAAGTTTGGTGTGACAGCTATTAATCCAGACTGGAGTGCAGTACTCAGCCACAGAGAACACTAAGGCGATAGATGAGGTGCGTAATGTTTTTGCGTTAGCTCCCCAAGTAGTACCGCTTCCTGGTGGAATGGCTGGAACTGATCGGCTGTCGGACCCCCTCTGTCTAATAGGCGCTGCTCATACATGGTTGTTTACATCTTTTTGCGGGTTAAGTGACATCTCTGATTAGTCAAAGGGACTTTATCTGTGATACAATATCCACAGTCAATGTGTTTCTTCAGGAGCTCTGGGAATCGAGTTGATGCAAAACTTTTTTTCATGTGTGTAGTTTCAGCAGGAATGAAAGACTCGTACGTAAGTATCTAAATCTAGCCCCTCGTTTCTGACAGTCAGTACTGCCGTATTTTTTTAGGGTATCTTAAATTTTGTTATTTGTATGGTTCTTATCTTCATCAGTGGAAGTCACTCGTGGAAACAGCTGTGTGGAACCGCCCAGAATTTTATTCATGCTGTGCGATGTATCCTGGCAATATTCATTTATCTGACGGGCAGATTCGTTGTGGATCTGACTCATCCCCATGTCTCGCCAACTGGATCCCTTAGCATTACTTCTCACGGGCGGCAGAGTAACTCGATTTGTTGAAATTTGGGAAACAACAGATCGGTGAGCACTCAGAGCAACGCGCCGATTTACCGCAGAGCAAAGTAGCAGAACTCCATATTAACGCCGGGAGCTCCGGAGCGCAACAACACATCTGAATATCCGCTGTCTAGCGGAGACGTTTTTTGTTGTTTGGCGTGCTTTCGGCCGCCGTGACGAGCAGGAGGCGCGGGGGAGATATCCGGCGGGCCGCGTGTTTCCGACATGCATTATTGAACGCCGCCCTGAGTGACAAATCAATGTCTGCGCCGTGAAGGGTTACAGGCCGTCTGCGGCGTGGCGCCGCATGTATTATGTAGGCGCGCGATGACGATCACGTGTCCCGCGGCATGACGCCTAGACGGGCAGCCGCGCGGAACACTCCGGCGGGCCCAGCTACGCTCCGTGTTCGCCACTGCGCTCACCCGGGATCCCGCCACTCCCCCCCTACCTGCCCTCCTGTCGAACGATGTCCAGATACACGCGTGACTGGTTACTACACGTCTGCTCTCGGGGAATCAGCGCTGAGCTCCGGGTTCGTGTTATGTCTCCCAGAGCAGCCCCGTCAACTGGTGACCATTGTCCATTCGCGGACAAGTGTGAAACAGTGGAACTAGTTGTTGATACCCTAGAACGAAGGAAGACTGACATTTAACGTCTCGTCAGCAATAAGGTGGAAATGGAAGTGCCGTGTGGCTAGGGCCTCCCGTCGGGTTGACCGCTCGCCTGGTGCAAGTCTTTCGAGTTGACGCCACGTCGGCGACTTGCGTGTCGATGAGGATGAAATGATGATGATAAGGGCAACGGCCAGTCCTTGAGAGGAGAAAATCTCCGACCCAGCCGGGAATCGAACCCAGGCCGTTAGGCAAGACATTCCATCGTGCCGCCCACTCAGTTACCAGGAGCGGACAATAATAAGATCATCAGGGACGAGGCATCTATATCTAAACCTACATATCTACATCTATTTCCATACTCTGCAGACCACTGTGAGGTACGTGGGAGAGGCAACTGCCCATTGTACCATGTACTGGGTTGATGCATAGCCGCGCGGGATTAGCCGAGCGGTCTCAGGCGCTGCAGTCTTGGACTGTGCGGCTGGTCCCGGCGGAGGTTCGAGTCCTCCCTCGGGCATCGGTGTGTGTGTTTATCGTTAGGATAATTTAGGTTAAGTAGTGTGTAAACTTAGGGACTGATGAACTTAACAGTTAAGTCCCATAAGATTTCACACACATTTCAACTTTTTTTATGCATAATTTGTTAGCGTTTCTATATAATTTTAATAAACCATCAGATACACATAACACCGACTTTAGTCATCACTTTAGTCATTCACTATTTACAACAGTCTGCCAACGCTGCAGTGACTTTTCGATTCCGCGACTGTACAGATGACGTGGTTTTGAAGCGTAGAACTCGTCGAGCCAAGTTAGGAGCGCATTTTCATCCCGAAAAGAAGTTCCTTGAAGGCTGTTCGATAGACAGCGGAAAAGGTGAACATCTGAGGTGTGCAAGATTAGGTGAATAAAGTGGGTTCGGAATCACTTCCCAACACAATTCCTTTATAGTGTCTTTTGTCAGCCTAGGAGAATGCGGGTGGATTTTATCGTGGAGTAGCATCACTTCACACAGTCTTCTTGGTCGTTGTTCTTGTACTGCATCTACAAGACATCTCAGTTTTTGACAGTAAATGTCAGCACTACCTTTCAAGGATGCGCGCAGGCCTTTGTACGGTGAGCTGACGCTTTGTTTGGGCTCAATCAATGCTTTCTTTTCTTTATGTTAGCATAAGGACATCATTTCGCGCCATCGGTGACAATACAGGATAGGAATTGGCGACGAACAAGCGGAGATGCATATATGGCCACACTCAGATTTTTGTGATTTTCGTTTAGAGCATGTGATATCATACACCCCATTTCTGAACATTCGCCACTGCATGCAAATGTCGCACGGAGGTGGAATGATCACAGTTCATCACATCCGTTAGTTCTCGAGTACAGTGACATGGATCACTGTGGATTAAAGCGTTTAACCATCTTCATCATTCCCCGAGGGTTTGCCTGAAGGTGGGGAGTCACTAATGTCAAAACGATCCTCCTTAAATGAAGAAAACGATTTTCTTGCCGTGCTCTGTCCAGCGGCATTATTCCCGTGCACGTCGCAAATGTATCTGGCTGCCTCCGCTACTGTCGACACCCTACTGAAATGAAACAGAACAATATGTCCCAAATTATCCGATTTCTCCACTTGACACTCCTTTTTCTAGCGTCCATGGGTCCACTAACTGTCTCTATATGACAGAATGACAACATGTAAACTCAACTAGCAACAGTGAACCACAAATAAAAAATGACAATCGGTAAATAAATCCATAACAGCCGTAATACCAACATACAGAATAAAAACGCTACGAACTTATGAACCAAACTAATATTAGAGTTTCTTCCTCTTCGAGTAGCGTGTGGGGTGGAGGAGAGTGGCGGCTTCAGTAACTATGTACGTACCGCAGTTTGTCTGAATCACCTCTTTGCGATCCTTACGAGAGCGATACTTAGTGAGCTGTAGCGTATTCTTATATAACATCGCTTCTAGAAAATTTTTAATCGGGGTTTCATGGAACTTGAATCTCTTTTAAGCGCCTGCCACTTCAGGCTCTTTTAGCACACCGTGACGTTTTCCTACTGCTCATTCGAGCTGCGTTTCTTTGTATATGTTCACTACTCCCATTAGTCCAATGTAGTATGTGTCCTCACACTTGAGCAACAGTCTATGTAGTTTAAGTAATCGCATTTCTTCCTTACTGAGTCTCATACCCAGGCCCTGTCATAAAGAAAAGGCTCTCTGATCTAGACATGCTTGGAAAGACAGGCGATATTTTGCAGCTGAAGACCGAATCCTCTTCACTGATGTTTATAACTTCACTGGAGGAGAGATAGCGTGCTGCTGCACGCCTACGAACTGGTATTTAGAAAATTAGCTAGCTATTTTATGTGAAAAACCGACTGCAGATTTTAACAAACCTAATACCATCACGATGATCACCTCTTAGATGTTATGTCTACATGGTTTAGCTCCTGTTGTTCGCAGTACCAAAGGGGTGGGGGTACTTTGTGCCCATCTTTTGAAAATATTGTAATCTAGACAATTACTTCATATTTCAAAATTCTGAAATAAATATTTATTTTCTTTAATGACTTCTTCTACCAGACTCCATGAATATTTTAAATTTTTCCGTAAAAACTTAACCCAAAAATCGAATTCTTACCAGGAGAACACGACAAGGGCATAATCAAACTTAATCCAAAAATTTAAGTCTTAATAGGAGAACACGGCAAGGCCGTTACCCGATTTTCCAGGAACATTGCTCAGTGGAAGAGGAGCCAACACAAGCGAATAAGTGTCTCGGCTTATGCGTGGATACTCGATCGTTTCTGAAAAAACGACGGTCAAAGTTTTCGTGGTTATTTTGAGGTACTTTTTGTATCTTTTACCATTCTGTAGCCTCAGTTCAAATGTTGGTACAGCGATTACGGTTCGGGCTTTATTATTTTGAGCTCCGGATTCGAAACCCGACTGTTACTTTTGTTTTTGTTTTTCATTTATATACCGATGTCTGTGGAAGATTGTCACACAAATGCTTTTCAGTGTATATTCATACAACGTTGTCCTTGTACGTTTACTAATTGTGTCAGATGAATGAATTTAAAAAATTTGAAAATTATTAGAAATTGTTTTCCGTGAAATTCGCCTAGTGTAACTTGAGTCATGATCGACTGCAAGCACCAATTTTCGGAAAAGTGATCTATTATGAATGGTTTGCTAACGCTCGGTATCTTCAACGTTAACGACGTTTCTTTACCGAGTGAGATCCACAGGAAGAAATGTCACTGTGGCTAAGCTACCTTCGCGCGATGCTCATAGTGTTCTGAATATCTGTGTTTGGAACGTTTCTAAGATCGGTATCATCCAAAGGGAGTCCATCACACCTTTCTGAAGAGTAAACATATGAATAAATTACATAACAGTTGATACAAGAATTTATATGAGGAGAGATAAAAGAGTATGAGAATTTAAAAGGACTGTAACCCTTCAACATACCACAGCCACATATATTATATAACAAATGTGTGGCACTTACTGCGTACTCCAACTGTATTTCAGAATTAATGTAACCCCCTTGTATCCCCTAATTTGATAAGAAACATTCGTATAGCAGCCTTCTACGGACGTGACTAGATAAATGAAAACAATAAAAATGAAACAAAAATAAAATAAATAAGAACAATAACTGGGTTTCGAACAAGGGGCACAAAATTTTAAAAAAAGGGAATCCCACGATTCCAACCACTGAGCCACCATTTAGCCTAGGGATATCGCGCTTTAAAAGATACATGCAGTACCTCGGAAATACCACGAAAACTTTGACCGTCGCTTTTTCCAAAACGGTCGAGCATCTACGGATAAGACAAGACACGTATTAGCTTATTTTGGCTCCTTTCCACTCAGCGAAGTTCGTGTGAAATCGCGCTATGCCATTTGCCATGTTCTCCTTGTAAGCAGTAATATTTCACTTTCCCCAATGAAAGTCAGATTCGTTATATTCAGGTTCAGGATCTTACTTACAAAAGAGTATCTCTTTAAACCTTATGAACCACGAGGCTGCTACGGTCGCAGGTTCGAATTCTGCCTCAGGCATGGATGTGTGTGATTTCCTTAGGTTAGTTAGGTTTAAGTAGTTCCAAGTCTAGGGGACTGATGACCTCAGGTGTTAAGTCCCATAGTGCTTAGAGCGATTTGAGCCTTATGTTGTGCGTAAAAGTAAACAATAATTAATAAAATTAGCATTCTTAAATTTTTATTGAAAGTACGCTGATGCTGCTTAGTGTGTGCTAAAAGAATTTTCATGCTCTGGACACTACTAACACATCGGTACATCGTTAAAAATATATTGTTAATACAAGTCAACAACAATTTAATAATTTTATATTCTTTTAAGGGTGGGCATAAAGTACCCCCTACCACCAACCCCCTCCCTCAATACCACGCGTTATGAAAAATGCGTTAGATCTGCTAGGGTTAAGTAAGTAGGTAAACTGGCGCCACCGTGTATGGGAAAGCGATTTATTCGAGAAATGGGGTGCAAGAATAGATGATTATCTGTTTTTTGCGGCAAGTGTGGGACCGTTACTGATCTAACAAAAATTGCAGATTTCTCGCTTGCTTTGTGTAAAAGCTTGTTGTACCTGGACTGGTCAGCCGAGATTGAAAATCCTTTGCGCAAGAACACTTTCACTAAATTAATCTTGAACGAGCAAAACCGATCAACCAGCACCACTTTCGCAAAGGGTTTCAAGTTCTTGTCGCTACTAAAATGAAACCTAACGTTGCCAAATTAGAATACTGCTACATGCAGTCATTATGTAACTATCTTTTATTGCAAAGATAACATAATTTTATTATAGAGTGCACGTTTATACTGACATCAATACGGTTATAAAATAGTAAAGCCTTTTACATAATTTTTATTTTCTCAGCATTGTAGGTCGCATTATTTTCCCTCAGACACACAAAATGCTGTCATTGAGAATTTTTGTTGTAAAATCAACTGATTGATATGAAATTTGTATGTATTCTATGTTTTATAATTGCTTCATCGTGTTAGCAGCGACATATTTGTTATACCAACATTGTATACACAGCTTCTGTAAACTAATGTCCTTGCTTCATAAGTGTGTTTGGAATTAAATTTTTCATTTCTAATGTTAGATGGAGCTGTGTTATGAATCTGTGTATAGGGTGTGGTAGTCTATAATGGAAAATCGTGCCTATTACGCCATTATTAGGTGATTTACCTAGACAGTCTACACATATAGTACACTTATGTATAAGTAAATTCTAAAAAGTTATCTTCCTCGATCGTCGTGTGAGTCCACCGCTATACAATTTTAATAAGTGTGGGAAACATTGAATAACTTCGGATGCACGTGAATGCTTATCAGAGCCTAAACAGGTTTCTTCCACTTCCTCAATTTACTGCATGCGTTGCAAACGTCGGCTATTACTCCTGTGAGCTTCATTACTTTAACTTCTTCTCTTCCAATTTGGTTTGAAGTTGTAACACACGGTGTTCTTCCATTAATCGGAACTGATTAGTTACAATTTTTGCACCTTAGTTATTATTATCACTACTGTAAGCTACTTAATTTGAAGGATTCCAATTGATGCTACCGGAGGAGTAAGACAAGAAGATGGCTTTAATGACTTCTTTCGATAGTGAATAATCGATAATACTAGGGCTTTGGAATGCTTCCCACTCTGAAGTTTGACTGAAGTTTGATCTTTCTAAGCGAAAGTTAAGGTCTGTTTTTATTTTTATTTGAGATTTACAACGTAATAGTTGCAAAAAGAGGTTATTTTGTACTAGTAGGAACATGAGACGAAGAGAAACATGATTTGACTCCTATGTGTTGAATACAAAATTACATTGTGTACATCAAGCTTTTTTGTAGCTGATGCAGCTGCAGCGACAACAGAGACCTCCCTCACTGCCAGTGAAACATGACAAATGTATTCACTTATTTATTTACCGGTGGTTCGAAAACCGTTTTTAAATCGCAGTACCCTGAACAGCTTTTAGATTCGTTTCATATTTTATTTAATTGTCTCTGACAGGTTCCGCTTTCATTTCAACAGATCACTGGGGTGTGCATTCAATGATTTTTCAATGTCAGTGTTCACAAAGTGAAACAGAGTACAATCAGCCAAACATGTCGGACATTTGCAACATTCAATTTCGAGCTTTTATTTAAAGCTACGAAGGAGCTCTGCTTTTTCCGGTATTGTAGAAACGATATACTTATTTGTCCCAGTGAAAAGTCATCAGAAAAGAGAGTAGGGAGGATAAAAATGATTATTAGAGGCAGACTGCTTCAACTGGGAACCAGCAAACTGCAGACGACCTGATTAGATTTAGAAATACAAAACAGAGTTTTCTGAAACAGACTTGGGGTGGAAATAACATTAATTCAGACAATATGATTAATACAGGCTGTATGATAACTAACAGCAAAAACAGACAAGGACGAAATTATATGACAATACAAGCAAAACTTGGGTTTGCAATCACGCCGTTTGCGAGATTATTGCAACTGCATGATTTTGAGCCTTCACTGATTTCAGAATGAAATTTCTGCATAGTCAGTACAAAAGTTCGAGGGCATACTAAAAGATGAAACCTCCGATTATTTTATGAGAAACTATTAAAGATTTTTAAATGGAACAGATTTTATTAACTTTCTATATTTTTATTCTTCCTTCTACGTATTTTTTTCTCAGCATTCAAAGGTCATGGGAAATAGAAAAACAAAGCTACCATGAGTGCATTTTGTTACTGCAGGTTACCTACATCAGGTTCAGGTATGCACTCAAGGGCAAACCTATTGTTCTCCTTTGATTGACTGGTGCTTAACCTATTGTTCTCCTTTGATTGACAGGTTCTTAACCCATTGTTCTGCTAAAATGATCCTTCCTTTTGACTGGCAGGCACTTAACCTATTGTCCCCCCCCCATTTCCCTCCCCCCTCAGGAAACCTCCCCCTCGCTGCTACAGGTACACTTTCAGGTCTGAGTTATTGGAATAGCCCCTCTCACTCTTATCAGTTTGATTGACTACTTAATTAAATTGATCACTTAATTAACCTCTCCCCCCCTGGTAAAACCCCTCCCCTCCCACCCCCCCTCCCAGAAATTGGTGGGAGAAAGACTCAGTTGATCGGTCATTTGGAGGGAATTCTATTGCAGTGTATGGAATATTATTTAAACAAGTTAGACAATGTATAGAATATTGTTTAGTTATTTATGGCAGTTTATGGAGTATAGTTTATTTATTTAGTTGAAGAATTGGTCTGGAAATCGCTTGCTGTGTATGCAATATTGTTTGAACAATTTAGACAATGTATGGCATATAGTTTACTTAAACAAGTTAGGGGATTCAAGGCAGTGTGTGGAATATAGCTTATTTATTTAAAGAATTTTTCAGGAAATCGATCACCACTCCCGCCACCCCATCTCCATCACCCCTCGCTCCCTCTCCTCTCCCCCTCCCCTGGCGGCTCTGCAGTGGAGGCGAAGGATCTCACGAAGGGTAATTCCAGAGCATTCGATTTTTATTTTAAAAAATTAGTTTGTTGGGCTTGGATTTCACTTGCTAATCATTCTCTGCTCTTTGGATGGATGCAAATCTTGTGAGAAGTAATTAAATCGACCGCATTCCATTTTTTATTCCGATTGCACAAGGAATGTCGTCATGAAACACACATAACACGTAATTACACTAGCAAATCTTTCGATCGCGAAGCACGCACCGCCCCCCGACCCTGACCACTGGACCACACAGGATGCTACCGCACACGATCTCAGAGTCAGGATGCATCGGCGGCCCCTGCCAAGTGACTACGTGGCCGTCAGCAGCCAAACCACGTGCAGTTGTCACTCTGCGTACCTCAAAGATGAGGTGGCAGCACCCCTTTGATACATGACACCTGAGAAATACCTGTCGAATAATGCGTTCACCTAGGCACCATTGCTGCCAGAGCTCTGGATCCAGTGCTGTAGATATCTGTTCCAATGCTTCCCAGAATAGCTCAGGGAGCATTGTCCCTAGCGATCCTAACGGGACATGTGAGCTGATGCATCACCACAAAATGTTAGCATAGTGACTCACCATCTAAAAGATTCTCTATGTTGCATTCTCGTCATATGCCTATTTAAACAAGAGCCAAGTCGACCTCTCGGAAATTGTAAAGTGTCGTAGAAATAGTTAACCCTCACTTTTGTAGGAGCTTTCGTGATGTCTCAGCTTTCCTGCATGAAAATTCTTGCCCTAACAGGACCTGTTTACGAAAATAGCCTAGAATAACACCGAATGCATTCTTCCTGATGGCCCTAACGAGACACCACGTGTTCCCTCCCTGGAAATCATGACATCCTGCTTTCAACAGAAACGATAAACGTTCTCACTGCTAAAAGTCCTCATGTTGTCTGTGCACGCTCGCGAAAAAGAGAGCAGTGTCTAAGCACTAACGGGGAAAATCGGAAAATTATGCAAACAGAATTCAAAGCACTGTCCTACAGAAGAGAAAAATTTTGGGAATTTTAGGTATCCTACAGTTACTGTTCTGTAGATGTCGTAATACCACAGTGGCGGATGAGTGTCGGCATTTCCATCAGAGATGGATAGTCTGCTTCAACTTGTCTTTGAGCACTTGCATTCTCAGAACTATCCATGGAGGGATCCGTGGGGGACTTTGCCAATGTGTCCATAGACAAGTGAAGGCAAATAACCTGTGGATGGGTGACAGGTTCAACGCATCCCTTGATTCGAGTTACATGATGTACCTGGACATAAATAACTTACACGGGCACGCCATGCAGCAATCACTGCCGACTGGTGAGTTTTGATGGGTGCCTGAAGATGAATGCAAGGGATTAGGTGGAAAAATCATGGGGGCTGCAGCTGATTCTCATGTAGGGTATGTGGTGGAGGCATAACTCCCACAACCTATTAGTTTGCATGATGCACACACCGATTTGCCACTGTGTCCAGAGCAAGTAGTTCGTAAAGGTGTTTCCATGAGAAAACTCATGACAACATGGGGGATAAGCGGAAATACATTATTCATTACCGTAATCTCTAGCAATGTCTTAGCTTGGGTATGGAGCTGGCTAGAATCACCCAGGCTATCTCCGTAGCAGTCCTCCTGGTTGAAGCAGTATATTGATTTGGGACAGAGAGCTTCCACGACGTGTGACTTTGGGAAAGATCTTCATGAACTAATGAGTAATTCAATTTTCTGTAAAACAATGGAGAATTCGAGGGAACGACGTGAAATTTCTATTTTAACAGAATGGGACGGGCTTTATGGCGTAATAAAATTCTTTGTTGCTGTGCAGATGGCGAAGACTGCAGTAGAGTTTACGAAACCTATTTATGTGGGAGTGTGCATACTAGACGTGTACCAACTCCACCTGTACCGCTTTCATTATCATATATCCATATAAATTACTTTATATGGATACAGATAACTTCATCAGTTGGGTGAAGAACTGCGATTCTTATGAAGTAATGAGGTGCCACGGTAATGAATTCGACCCTTCCTCATACATGGCTGATAATCCTTATGGTATTATTCTACAGAACAAGAAGGTTATCGGTCTTATGAAGGAAAAGGCGAATGGAATGCCACACAATAACCCTGGGTTCGGTGTGGTGCGGCGGTGATGTTAGTGGACTGTTGTGGCCTGTTGTGGCCTGTTGTGGAGTTGTGAACCACTGAGGCCTATGGCGGAGATGAAGCCTCTCCTTTGTTTCTAGGTCCCCGGTTCCATACAGTACTGTTCAACAGTGCCCTGGAATACATAATGAGAGAATGGTACCAGGAGGGTTCGGTTGTTTGGGGAAGGAGACCAGACAGCGAGGTCATCAGTCTCATCGGATTAGGGAAGGAAGTCGACCGTGCCCTTTCAAAGGAACCGTCCCGACATTTGCCTGGAGCGATTTCATGGTACCAGGAGAACCCAAAGTACATAAGAACTGGAAGTGCTAAAAATTAAATAAGTTTGAACTGCTTGGGAGTTGGCTGACGATTTTGTTCTCCTAGCCAACAATATTCAAACCAGATTAGAATATCATTTGAAAAAACCGCGATAATGCAAACTGACCCATCACTTGCAAAGAAAATTACAATAACAGAACAAAAAAATCGAAACTGTTGATAAATTTTAATATTTTGGTCAAATAGTGACTTACAATCTAAGTGAGAAACCATCACAGCACAACAGAATTATAATAAAAAAAAACTGAACAAAGCAAATTACATTACCAAAAACACAAACAGCAAGAAAGGTTCTATATAGATACAAAATTAAAACAGTAGAAAACAGTTACACAAGCAGAAATAACTTACGCCGCTGAAACCATATTCAAAACAATTAATACAGTAATACAGACTACAAAAGACAGAAAGAATAGGAATTAGGACATTCGTAAATAAACAACATCAAGTAACTGAGCATTCAACAATAGTTTCAAATGAAACAGTTTACAAGAAAATAGAGCCAGTAATGAACACGACCAGGAAGAAACGTGTCTTCTTTTTTGGTGATTTGAAGAGAACACCAGAAAACAGTATTAGAAAAATTGTGGAATACTAGGAGTAACATTAAACGGATCACAGAACTTAAGGAAGACATAAGAGGACTCCAAATTACATTAGATCTCCTAAAAACAATACTGAGTAAACCATAATACTGCAAGATACACAAACCAGGCTAGAAACGAAGATTAATCAAAGGGCTACAGGAAGCATATCTCAGACAACGGCAGAAAGACGGTATTTAAAAGAATGAAGAATTATTGGGCAGACAGTAAAGCAAAACATCCTTCATGTACTAATAAATTATAATAATCCTTGTGTAACCACTGTACTATGAAGGTCACAAAATAAAAATAAAATAAATAAATAATAGAGATGAATGTAGCAGTGTGTAAAAATGCTAGGACGAGACGTTGGAGACCTTGTTTGACAGATATGAGTGTACAGCAGATTAGGCCAGGCGTGAAATTTGAGTTTGATTAGACGGAGATTTAAGCGAAAAGTTCGTATTTCAGATATGTTGCACTATCCATGACAATACTTCATATTGAAGACATTGGTGGCTCGTAAATAGGCAATCACAGTTACCTCGCAAACGGTTGGTATACGTATACATGTTTGCCGGAAGATTCTGGCCTTTGTCATCGTATGCTTTTTCACGCATCAGTTTTCGCTGTTGATTATGTTACATCTTGTATAAACTGATTACCAACTTTCGAATATGGAAGCAATAAGCGATTTGAAACTTCCTGGCGGATTAAAACTGTGTGCCGGACAGAGATTCGAACTTGGGACCTTTGCCTTTCGCGGGAAAGTGCTCTACCACTGGATTAACACAAATTACCAATTAGGTATTAAATGATACGTTATTTGCTGATGAGAAAGACGAAGTTACAGTGTTAAGTAATTGTCAATTGTCACAGAAACTAAGTGGTAGAGATAAAGCATGTCTTGATGTATTGACTCATATGTTACATCATATTGTTGTTAGTGCATGGTCTGATGAATTAAATATATTTGATTTTGTGACATATATTTCACCTTCTTAAATTTCAGTTGCTGACAAGAAAAACGGACCAATATGCAGAAGATGTGTTACTAACTTTGATTGTATTTCTGGGTCTATGTTTTATGACTTAGAAGTAAACAAAAGACGAAGAAAACTAGAGTACGAAACTCGAAGTTATGATAATCTGTCGAGGTTGCTAATAGTGGAATGTATGTACAAGTATTCTAAAAATTTAGCATTCAGATTTTACTTCTGTCGTGATCTGAAATGTCAGTAGTATTTTTTTAATCATGCACCATTTTGTCTGAGCGATATTTCGTTAGTATCAGTAAGCTTACTCATCACTTGGAGGCTGAATACAATGTAGTCATTTCAGCTAAGAATAGTACTAAACGGTGTAAATGTAAGGGCATTTCTTGTTTATAGAGCCATATTAGTGTATTTAATATATCCTTAGAATTTGTTTTCTTCAGTTTGTTATTGTTGTTGGTGTAGTCTTCAGTCCAAAAATTGTTTTGATACAGCTGTTCATGCTACTCTACCCTGCGCAAGCCTCCTCAACTCTCCATCCTTGGGTCTCCGTCTGTTTACCGTCAACTTCACCAGCTGTATAAGTTACGTTACACCGGATACCTCACTGTGTTCTGGTGCAGCAAAGTAACTTTAGCGTTACGTTCTTGATGACACCATGTTTACGTGAATGGCACACCTTGATACGTTTTGCATTAGGTCTTGAGGAGAGAAGCTGGATTACAGAATAAAAAGTATGGGATGCTGATTTACAAAGATGCAGTGCTGTTCGTCTCCTCGTAGTGAACGAAGTTACAAGGAAGGAAATCATCATATTTAATGCCCTTTGGTAGCTAAAGAACATTTGCCTGATACATCTTTTATTTCTTTCTGGACCAAAAAAAAAGGAGAGACAGAGGAGAGATAGAGAGAGAGAGATAAAGAGAGAGAGAGACAGTGAAGTTCCTCTCTTTAGTGCGACATATACCATTTTCGTTCTGGCCAATCTTTCTTCAAATTCGGTTCCCGCCTGGTACAGATTTCTGAAAGCGAAGGCATTCGCAGATTATCTCGTGATGCATATAAATTTTGGCTTGTAACGTCGTTACCAATGTGATTCACGGTCTATAAACAGAAAACAGCCTATGTCTACGATCTAGTTCGCGGTCGCGCAGATGAGAGTTTCTGATTCACTGGAAATCCTGCTTAAAAATTTTTATCCTCGGCGCCCGTCGTCCCCAAGCATACACACAATATTTACACTGGTAGTTACGGTATGAGGCTGGAAAGGAGGTTTTACACTCACTAGATAAGAGAACAGTGTGTGATTTCCAAAACATCGAGAGTGAAGGATGTAACATAGATTAGGGTTTTTCGTCTCGTATGCGATAATTTCATTTGCGAAGAATCAAATTTTCAAGTTGAGCAGGAGTGAGAGACGAAATGGTGCGTGACTCTTTCTGTCAAATCATTCTGGACCAGGATTTGAACCCTTCTCATAACACAGACATATAGAAGATATTTCTCGCTAACTCAAAACGCGAACTGATAGGAGAGAAAATCGAGAATACTGGTATGAAGTCCGCTCCACCATGACATGTACAGCGAGTTGCGAAGTGTATATGTAGATGGTATATGTAGATTCCCCTCGTACAAGCATTCAGTTCCCTAACTGCTGCGTCACCTCCATTGAAAAAAGTTATCAAGAACATGTTTCATTTTTCCCTTTATTCTTTTGTATAAACCATGGTTATGAAAGAAGACGCGACACTTCTTTACGAAAGAAATAACACAAATCACTACACACTACTGAAGATGCTCTAAGGACGTAACAACAAGCATCTAAGACATTCGATCGAAAAAAAAATTGCTATATCATGTGACATAATAATGATCTGGTTAGATAAAGTGGTCGAAAGCCTTATACGCTAGGCAGTTTGTACCCTCCCCCTCACTTATCGACCTTAATGACAGTGAAAAATTAAACCGCGTCTACCTAATGGAAATTTGGGAAAAGCAATAGTCACCGAAGTTAATCTGTCGGTAAAGAGGGAGGAAAGGGTTATATCTAAATGAAAGAAAAAATGCAAATGAAACTGGTGGAAATTAATTTTGAGAAAAGGGTAAAATTAATAAAGAAAGTAAATGTGCGGTCATCACGTTAACAATTAATTGGCGTTAATTAGATATTTGAGATTTGGGGAAAATTACGGTCGCCAGTCCTATGGACAACTACTATAATAACTGAAAAAGAAAGGTTATTGCACATATAATTAGCACTAAAAGCGTGGCAACTGAAGGTTGACACGTGTTGTGTGAAAACTGAAAGTTTGTCAGAAGTAATAAATTTCGCTACACTCTGACTTAATTTAGCAAAAGAATTAATAAAATCGGAAAACTGAAAGTTAATTTAGTGACTGAAATTAATAGTGAATTTTGTTTCTGAAGCACTACGAAATTCAATAATATAAGGTTAGTCTTGGGCTACCTCAACAATCATTTCAAAAGCTACTTGAATCTACGCAATTTAGAAATAAGAGATTTAACTTTGAACATGAATTAAATGATTCTGAACAATTGACAATAGTAACATTTAGTACGTACCAAGCTGAGCTGCAGTCACAGGTAACCTAAAATATGCTAACAAAACTCGCACTCTTAATTTGTGCTTGTGTAATCTAAATATTGTAGCCAGCTATGAATACCATAACTGAACTTCGAAATTAAAGCAGTGAAATGGAATGATATTACTTTAATGCTGGCGTCTGAATTTCAACGACACGCGGGTTCATTTGGGAAAAGAAAGGGACCCTGCTTGGTAACGCAATTGGGACAATGAGCAACAAAGGTTCATGCTAAGTTGCTGTAATTTTCTGATGCAACAATTTTAAAAGCTGAGGTCTGCCATACAGTTCTAAAACTTTACGTGCTTCCAGTCTTCCTTGTTGGTTGATTGAAGGTTTGAAGCTGTCGATCGAGGAGGTGGCGGCAGTCACTCATTGTCGGCCGTCGCTGTTGCAGAAGCTGGATGTTGGCGCTCCTTCTTCTCGACACGGTCACCAGGCGAAACGGGCTCTTGATGTGCGCCAGCTAATGCTTCCCGTCCGCGACGCCGTGTCAGAAACTATCATAGCAAGTAGAGCGCAATTACATGCTGCCAAACCCCGAAAGCGCGGCAACTCGCGGGAGCGTCACACAACACACCTGCTCCACTGCACTACTACAGCCAGACTCCCCTTTGCCCGCGCTCCACGCGACAGAGTTAACACTACCAAAGATCCTAAACACTTAGGTTCTCCACACGACCTATCGATGTATTCGTTCGATAGCATAGTTTTCCCGAGGCAGAAGCCAGCGTAAAAAAAAAAAAAATTTACAAAACAAACCAATTATACATCGACATAAATGCATAAATAAATAAATATATATATATATATATATATATATATATATACAAATAGTAAAACAATTACAATATATAAAGGCACATAAATGTCATATATTCAGGTAACAAAATAAGGAAAAAATTTATAGTACAATAGATGGAAATAGGAGGATATGCATTTCCGGCGTCACAAGTTTAGGAGTGTAGTTAATCAATTAATGAGGTGCTCTTAATGTGAAGTTTCCCGTGAGCACAAGCCGTAATCTGTTTATCACAGTCGGCTCTTGTGACTGAAACACAACACGTTTCAGAGACGGAAACTCCCGCTACAAAGTTAATGTTACAGGAGGCAGTTTGTATTTCTGTCGCTGCGAATGGGCTGAGTGATGCCTGTTGCGTAAGAGAGATAGGGAGTGAGGCGGAATGTATTTATCCGTGTCGGCGATGTGTGCCCGGAAACAAAAATAAAGACCGAATCCGCTTAAAGCTGGCGGAGAAGTGTGAGCCACTTGGATGTGGGAGAAGAAAATATTTAACAGGAGGACATTCTGAAGGCCTGAGGTAAACACTTCAGACTGCTGTGCTTAATGCCTTCCATAAATCGGCTTTTTAAGTAGTTGCAAGAATTTCAACGGAAGAGATGACTCCGTGTTTGTTGTTAAATGAGCGCCGACTGTGAGAGCTGACAAGCGCTAACGGCAGCCCTAAAGACGGCGGCGGCTGCTTTGACGAGTGTCGGGTGACTGGCCGCAGTCGTATTCCGGAAAATTTGTCGCTCTGTCCGCTGTTGCAACTTGCGAGAATTTACGTCCTGCCGTACCAGCTCCTCCTGCTTGCAGCATCTCAGTCATAGTTACTGCACGCCTTGTGTTGGCGGGACTGTGGAGGTTTTACGTTTCACTGCAACGACAACGCAAAAATATGCTCACTGTTGTTTATAGGATGTTTTAAGAAAAACCTGCAAGTACGTGGCTATACAAGGAGAAGGAAAAGTTTAATCGTCATAAAATACACGAGTGAAACGTAGGAAACTTGCAAGTAAAGTTGGATGTGCATAGGGAAAGCGTGCCATTAATCTCAGCAGACTAGACATCCACATAGATATCAGCGACCATATTCTATTACTAAATATTCTGTCTTGATCGCAGGTATTTTTTGAATTAAAATCTGTACGTATCGTATTTCGGTAATTCCAGAGTCAGATCTGTAATACAACGGCTACAAGTGTACACTGGTGTGTAAAATTAAAGCAACAAATTGCTGTTTCCCCATCCTGTGTCTAATTGACGATGTAACTACACAAACTGTCAACAGATGTTGTTACGATCGTGTTCTGCACGGGAGATGGCATTCCGATCAGCGGACAACCACGTCAGCAGTGGCGTCGGGGCACCTATCAAGATGGGTAGTGTTTTGCAGGGTAGCCGCACATCCACAATCGCTGTGTACACAGTCACAGACGGTGCAGTATGGCACAGAAAAGATACCTACAGACTCTCTGCTGTGGAGGGTCATAAGAAGAATGGAAGCAGGAGAATCGTAAACAGATGCGGCCCAGTGGCTTAATGTAATCGTTCTGCTGTCTCTCTGATGAGGCGACATTTTATAGAGGCCGACACTGTACCCCGGAGACCAGGACGGGGCCAACCACATATGGTATCAGAAAGAGTGGACCGTTATTTGGCCGTGTGAGCACGATGGTACCGCCTTCGTACTGCACTGAAACTTACATCTAACCTCGCACCATCCCCTCCAAGTGTTTTATCGAGGCAAACCGTGTACAGAAGGCTTCAGCAGAGTGACTTTTATTGTTGTCTGTCCTGTCTACTCCTGGCGTGTCTTCACAAAAGGGAACGTCTAGAGTGGAGCCGTCAGTATGCCACCTGGACGGTCGAACAGTGGGCCAATGTTCTTTTCATAGACGAGTCCCGATTTGGTCTGGAGAGTGATTCTCAACGGATTCGCATCTGGAAGGCACGTGGGATACGATTTCGTAATCCTAACATTGTTAGTGGTGTGGGCACACATTATGGTGACCACACTCGAACACCTCTCCATGAAATTGTATGGGTGAATCAGCAAGATATAACTGCTGCCAGGTACCGTGAGAGATCTTGGAATTACTTTTGAGCAGCTCAGCAGGAAGAAAGAACGTTATTGTCTCAATATATTAATGACATCATTCACAGAACGTTCCGTCGTTCTCTCAGCTGTATTGGTACCAGACGTGGTCACACCCCATATGAGCACATTAACCAGTTGTCAGAATGTGTATGCAAATCCCTTAAGTTGTGAAAAAACGAAGAACATTTTTTCTACCACTATGTATATTGCAGTTGATTACATTCTGCCTTCTTTACATTGTGTTTACTTTACAATCACCTCTTTACATTGTTTTGTGGCAAAATAAACGCAACCTTCCAAAATTTCCGTTTCTTGGTTTAATTTTGGACACCAGTGTACATAACGAGCAAAAATATTTGAATGGAGGTGAACATTGTTTGTCCTGATGAACACTGCGGGACTAGAGAGATAGAAACAGGCTACTGTTGCGACATTCGCTCTTAAGAATGATGACACTCACTACGCTAGTCAATACCCTACAGGACTCTCCATATTTACATAACCACTGCGAACCACGTCTTCTCAGATTAGAGATTAGATTAGATTAATATTTGTTCCATAGATCATGAATACGACACTACGTAATGATGTGGAATGTGTCACTTTCACAAAAGTTTCTTTACATGTCATAATTCAACGTTGTTTTAACTAATTAATTAATTTTAAATAATTGTATCATTACTAATTTATATCAAAAAATTCATCTGCTGAGAAGAAAGAGTTGTCATTCAGAAAATTTTTATTTGATTTCAAAAGTAGGTTGGCCATCTGTCAGAATTTGGTACTATTTCGTAAATGACCAGAGACCCTTATGGCAGTATAATTCACCCTTTTCTGTGCCAAAGCTAGATTCAGCCCAGAATAGTGGAGATCCATCTTTCTCCTAGCGTTGTAAGAATGCAAATTGTTATTGTTTTTGAATTGGTATCGATTAGTAATAACAAAGTTCGAACTGATTATATTGTGAAGCTGCTTTAAATATGCATGTTTCCTTATATAAATGTCTGCAAGGTGATCTTGGGTGAGATTCAGCTACTATTCGGATTACACGCTTTTCTGAACTTAATATTTTTTTTACTTAATGATGAATTGCCACAAAATATGATGCCATATGAAAGCAGTGAAAGAAAATAGGCGTTGTAAGTTAACGTACTGGTACATTTACCGCCAAAATTTGCAATAACCGTAGCAACATAAGAAGACGAACTGAAACGTTTCAGTAGATCATCAGCATGTTCCTTCCAGTTCCATCTTTCATCAATACACAAACCCAAAGAAACTGGAATATTCTGTCTTAGCTACAGGCTTCTCTTTCAACTCTGTATTTATTAATGGTGACATGCCACTTAATGTACATAACTGTATATACTGTGTTTCATTACAATTTAACTAAATTCCATTTGCAGAGAGCCACTGAGCAGTTTTCTGAAAGACATTATATACAATTTCTTCTGATAATTCTTTTTTGTTGGGTGTGATTACTCTACTTGTACCATCGTCAAAAAGAACTAGCTTTGCATCTTAGTGAATAAAGAATGGCAAGTCATCAATATATATTAAGAACAATAAGAGACCGCATTTTTCGTACCTCCCCAGTTTCAGGAAACTACTAAGTTTTACATATTACCTGAACTGTTTACTTCAGCCTTCTGCACTCTTCCAGTTAAATATGGATTAAACCTTTTGTGCAGTGTCTCATTCATACCACAATTCTTTAGCTTATCCAGAAAAATTCCATGATTTATACAGTCAAAAGCCTTTGAGAGATCACAAAGAATCCTAATGGCTGAGCATTTAGTATTTGATCTGTGAATGTATGTCTAGAATTTTTTATTATAAAGCCTATCTGAAACTCAAACTGACATTTTTTTTGCATTTTATTTTTATAAAGACCTGAAGCTACACTTGAACACATTATTTTTCAAGAATTTTGGATAAAGCTGTCACATTTGAGACTGGGTGGCAGTTGTTGGCATCAGACCTATTCCCCTTTTTATGTAATGGTTTAAGAATAGCATATTTCAGTCTATCAGGAAAAATGCTCTGTTTTAGTAAGCTATTAGATTGTGGCTGAGAATCCTACTATCTGTTGGGAATGAGCTTTTAGTACTCTGCTGGAAACGCCGTCAATTCCATGAGAGCTTTTACTTCTGAGTGAGTTTATTATTTTCCCAATTTAAGAAGGAGGGGTGGGTAGAATTTAAATTTCATCAACCTTTATTGTTACTGCCTATACCATACACAACATGCCTTTTCTAATGAACATCTGGAACCTATTTTCTCCACAACATTTAAAAAGTTATCATTAAAAGTATTTTCAACTTATGAATTTTTGTTGATATGCTTTTCATTTAGTTTGACGGTAATATAGTCTTCCTGTGCTCTTGGTTGCCTTGTTTCCCTTTTAACAATATTACAATTTGTTTTAATTTTAGTACGAGAGTTGCTAACCTCAGACATAATAGTTATGGACATTTTAGTAACTTTCCTTAATATACTACAGTAGTTTTTATAATATTTCACAGTTTCTGGGTCATTACTCTTTCTTGTGATTACATAAATTTCCCTTTTCCAGTTACAAGATATTTTTGTTCTATTAGTAAGCCATGTTTTTACATAGTTTCTTACAATTATATTTCACTGTTTCCTTAGGGAAACTGTTTTTTAAAAAACTCATAAACTTATCATGAAATAAGTTTATTTCAAATTATAATCAAATTCCCCGTAGATCTTGTCTCAGTCTAAATGCTTCAAGTTTTCCCTCATTTTTGCAATTGTTAAATTTTTAATTGAAAGCACTGTTTTAAGGCACTGTTTTACTTTACTGATGAAGCTGTGTCACGTACTGTAACTAGCTGTGCATCACAATCAGAATGACCATTGTTAAAAGGATAAATGTTTATTTGCTCAAATTTATCTTCGTCTGTGAAAATATTAGCTATCAATGTGCTCCTTAGAAAATCGATAACTGTTGTCAAATTGAAAGAACCGAGTAATACTTCAAGGTCATTCTCTTTCAGAAAATTATTATTCAAATCTCCACAAATAATAATTTGCTTCCCTCTGTCTGACAAGATCCAGCTTTTCAGAAACAGGTGAAAATTTCCCAGTGGGTACCTATACACAGTTACTATTATAAAAGTACCATTATTTAGTTGAAGCTCACAGGCACATTGCTCTACACAAAACGTGTTAGTTTCTGAATTTTAAAATATATGCCAACTCCTCCTTTTTGCATGTTTTCTCTACTTACATGGGCTGAACGCTTCTATCCACTTTCATTTAGCTTTTCCATATCTGTGACTACATGATGTTCAGACAGGCATAGTCCATCTATTACATCCTCAGTTTCTAAATCTTCCAAACAAACAAGAAGCTCATCTACTTCGTTTTTGAAACCCCTGATATTCTGACACAATATGATGACATTATTTTACTCTGTTCTTTTATGAGAATGTTGTGATATTTTAATATCCTTAGTACCTGTCTGAGCTTCTCATTAAGCTTAACTCCTTTTAGTGCTGCATCGCAGGCAATGATATAAAATGGAAAGTAGACAAGGATTTCTAGTCAGATGAATACAGGATGATATCAACAGCAGTACAGCGTGGTGTAACAGTAGTACTGTGGGGAAACCGGAAAAGAAGAGAATCAGTGCATTGGACTTATGGTGTTGTGGAAGGATGTTGACAATTATATAGGTTGATGAGACAAGAAATTTGGAAATTCTCCACAGAATAGCCAAGAAAGAAGTATGTGAAGAACATTGACAAGAATAAGAGACAAGACGTCAGGAAATGTATTAAAGAACAAACAATCCCATTAGGGTGCGAATATGTCAGAAGGGTTCCCAAATGGGAATATCAGGGAGGAATTTCCAGTTCCGCCATTCGCCTGATAACCACTAATACTTCCAGAAAACATTGAGATTTGAACTATTTTAACTTGTGCATGGGTGAATGTACGCCATTATCCACGTCAAAAATTAAAATTTTGTGCATGTGTGTGACTGTGTGTGGTGCACTGCTGGGAGGTTGGATGGCTGACCTGAAGATAATATTATAGAAATGGAAGTAGGTGAAGATGATGTCAGAGATATGATACTACGAGAAGAATTTGACAGAACACTTAAGGATCAAAGTCAATGAGGCGGGAGACATACCCTCAGGGGTCAAAGAGAATGCAACGATTCCAATTCCAAAGAACGCAGGTGCTGACAGATATGAGCATTACTGAATCATCTTTTTAATAAATTACGGGTGTTAACTGCTGATACGTATTATTTACATGAGAATGAAAAATCTGATAGAAACCACGTTTGGGGAAGATCAGTTTCAGTTTCTTTGAAACGTAAGACCACAAGAGACAATACTGACCTAACGACTTATAAATAGACTAAAGAGTGGCAAACCTACATTTGTAACGTCTGTAGATGTGTAGAAAGCATTTGTCATGTTGACTGGAATACACTCTTGGAAACTATGAAGGTAGTGAAAAGTTATTTACAACTTGTACAGCTACTGGTCAAAAGTTATATACTAGTCTTCCGGCATAAAAGAGAAATAGTACTTGAGAAATAGCTGAGACCGGGTCGTAACCTTTCTCGATGTGATTCAGTCTGTGCAGAAAAGGAAAACAACGATAAATCAGGAAATTGAATTCAATTTTACGAAGAAGAACTAATAATGCAGAGGTTTGCTAAAAGTATTATAGTGGTATAAGAGTCGCAAAACGCTCGGACAAAAAGCTGAACAAAGTCTCTAGAAAAGAATTGATAAGACGAATGTTAAAAAATTTAAAACAAGGCTCTAAGGATGGTTGCTAATCATCCGAAATCACTTATAATCCAATTGTTATTAAACTATTTTGCGATCCCAATCATTAAAATTTACAATAGATTGAGAATAATGAAATGCACTCTAATTAAATTATGCAGCACTGACAGAATTAGACCGTCACATGAAACCCTAAAATTAATATATGGGGTTTGGTGTTTGACAGTAGAAGTTTGAAAATTGCTGAACTAGAGACACAATAAAATGTAGACTGGCAATAGCAAGAAAAGCGCTTCTGAAAAGAAAATTTGTTAACATTGAACGTAAATGTAAATATTAACTAAACAAAACACTTCTTCACCATGTTTCACAAACTTTATTATTGTTGAACGATCTAGTTTTCAGATAATAAGCCCATTTTCAAGTACACAACCGATCCGAAGGTTGGTAACTAAGCAAAGGTAAACAAGGCAACTTCTTATTCTGTTGATTCTTGACTCAACCTATAAAAGTTATCTGTGTTGACAATTTTAATACAGTAGAGTTACATTTGATTCTATAACATTCAATAGGACAGCATTTGCAATAACTGTGAAGAAACATACTCTGGAGTAGAGCTATGTACACAGGAATGGTAATTTAGGTACAGGTTGTGGTATTGTCTAAAAGTGGTGGATCCTTGAATTTAGTTTAGTACTAAAAGTGGGGATACACATATCTGCTTTTTAATTTGTAATCTTTCTGTGTGAGCTTTATACCCTTTCCCCATAAGTGCAGGACTTCTACATCTCCTATGTATTTGTCGTTTTGGTCTAAGTACTATTCGGCAAAGGATGAACTCGGCACCTTTTTTATCTCCAACCTCTCTTAATAAAGTACAGACAGACCTCCCAGTCTGTCCAATATAGCATGAATGACATTCTTGGCATATGATATTATAAATTCCACTGGACAGTTATTTATCTTCTGAACTGAATAACCATCTACCTAATGTCCGTGGGATACAGAAAGACACAGAAAATCCTTCATCTCGAAAAGTTATCCTGTTAAAAATTTGGTCTATAAATGGTAAACTACACAATTTCCTTTTCTGTTTATCCATTTCGAGTGCTGGATACAGTAGGCATCTGCTTTGCTTCGTTATTTTTTTTAATTGAGGATGTTGTCAGTAACATTGGATTCAATTTAATTATTTGTAGTTACTGTTATTATTGTATTAAGTTTCCGGACACAGTCTTCTTGGGACACTGCGATAGACCATGTGACAGAATGCTGCATCTTTGTAGGCTCTTGGTTGTGGGCTTGAGCGGAAGCTGGGATGAACAAATCTGTAAAGCAGTAAATTTGAAATATATGGTTGCTATTTTATATCTATAAACAGTTACTAGTAAGTTAATTGTTTATAATTTACAAGAACTTCAGGAGTTGTCTAGTGGAGCCTCTCCACATTAAGAGAATATCAGCCCCACATCGGCACCAATGCACAACATGTTTTGCCAGTACTTCAGCCTTAAGAGAATCAGTCTCCCACTGGTCCGTGATTTTTCTGCTAGCAAGTGATAGAAGGATGAGCGCAATGCAAGACCAGCTGCTTGCTTTTAACAGCTCCCTGGGAAGTACAAATAAAATTGCCGGTAGCTGTGGCCGAGCGGTTCTAAGCGTTTCAGTCCGGAACCGCGCTGCTGCTAGGTCGCAGGTTCGAATCCTGCCTCGGGCATGGATGTGTGTGACGTCCTTAGGTTAGTTAGGTTTAAGTAGTTCTAAGTCTAGGAGACTGATGACCTCAGCTGTTAAGTCCCATAGTGATCAGAGCCATTTGAACCATACAAATAATATTACTTGTCAACAATATCCTACTATACTAACTATACTCAGCTTCTGGATTAACATTGTGTAAATACAACGATTGCGACACAATACCTGTAAGTCTTTCACAGGAATGCTTGAGAACAAGCTGTGTTCATCAGAGAAAGTAAATTTGCGTTTCTTGTAATCTTGACATTTATTAACTTGTTTACTAAATCTAAGCTGATTTTAATGCTAGATTTCCCTTTGAAGTTAAATTTTTTCTTCATAATAATATTGATCCTTACACCAATATTCTGCACTAGTGCCCTCATTGCAGATACCATTTATTGTATGGCCGCTTCTCGTTTGTGGAATGTGGATAAGGCATACAGCTGTGGAGCCCCAGGATTCATTTGAAGAATACTTTTAGCAACATATTCAGAAAAACGTATTGCAGCATTCGTTTACTAACTGTTTAGCTTGATCACTTTATTTACCTGATGGATCTTTCTGTATTTTTAGTAGGTGAAGTGACTGGAAAAATTCTTCCACTTTATTTGTATAATCTGTTTTATTTAAGAGCATCACAGTCAATCCTTTACCTTTAGTCATAATAGTGTTGCTGCTTTCAGTCACAGTTTAAGTTTCTTCGTGAATAAGAACTAGTTGTTGGTCTCACATTGAAGTTGTCGTTGCTGTGCCTGCTTAATTTCTTCAGCACACTTTATTTTTACAGACTATGCCAAACCAAGAAGGCGAAAGTTTATCAACATATTTGGTGTAATAAGCAGTGCACAGATTACGAAATACCCACAAAATATGCTACCATCAAGATCAAAGGAAGCTCAGCTTCCTCAAGATACGTAAAGAAGACAGCGGAAAAATTGTGGATAAAACAAGAAATGTCAAATTTTTATTGGGTACGTGATAATGTGACAATGCATTTGAAATGAGTAGATATGCATCTTCCTCACATTTCTTTAAACCAAGACAATAAATACGTAACATATGTAGAAGTCTTACAAATTGAGGGAAAGGGTTTTAAAGCTCAATCAATTAGAAATACTAGAAATTAAAAAACAGTTGTGTGTATCCCCACATTTAACACTGAGTGAGTAAACTCAGTTTGACTTTTCACCCCTTTAAGACAACGATACAAACTATACCTAGGAGAAGAACCTTCCTGCCTCCATTCATAGGTAGATAATAACACAAATTCCCATTTATGTGCACATAACTCTACTCCAGTGTATGTTTTTTTCATAATTACGGCAAATGCTGCCCTAATGAGTGTTGTGGAATCAAATGTAACTCAACTGTGTCAACACTGACAACACATATTACCTTTACAGTTTAAGTCAATAATCCATGGATTAAAAAGGTGACTATTGTAGCTTACTCATGCGAAAATAACGTAGGAAAAGAAGGAGTTGTTACATACATTAACCAAGAACACAAGTTCAAAAATATTGAGGCAAGAAGATTTTGTGATGATCAGCAGACATAAATCTGTGCTTCTGAATCAATGATGAAAAATAACTCACTTTTAATTGTAACTGCTATACATACCCACTGGGAAATTTTTTACTTTTTATGAGGAATAGGATTTCTTCCTGTGCTATATATCATAAAGCAGCAAGCAGTTAGCAGTATATTTGCTGTCAGTAATTAACTTTCAAACATGGGTGAATAAAGACAGTAGGACCGTAATTGTCATTGTTTTCTTTGCCGAAGCTGAAAGTAAAAAAATAACTGTTTACCCAATAACAAATGGTCTCTCTGATCATGATGCACTGCTAGGATAAATAACATAACATCTTTCAATACGGATACTCCTCAGTGGAGATCAGTTAGAATAATTAATGACTCCAGGACAAATGCTTTTAAGAACAGTTTACAGGACACGACACGGGTTGCAATTTTTAATGTTCCAAATGCTAACATCCCATTTAGTCTATTCCATGAGAAATTCATATCATTATCTGAAAATAGCTATCCACATAAGGTAACCAGAAAGGACACGAAACAGCCAAGTAAAAAGCCATGGATCATTAGGCAGTTTAAAGTATCCTGTGAAAGGAAAAAGCAAATTTATCTTTTGGCAAGAACAAGTAGGGATCCTGCAGTAGTTGCACAATACAAAAACTGTTCAAAATTACTAAGAAAGGTTGTTAAAAACCAAAGAACATGCGCATAATGCGCCAAGAATCAGTACTTCCAGCAACAGACTTTAGGCTATATGGAATATAGTGAAACGAGAGACAGGACGCCCAGTCAGAGAAAAGTCATCGCTATTGAACTGAATGGAAGAGCTATATGTGATGAGTCATAGGTAGCAAATGCATTGAATAATCATTTATTAAGTGTAGTAGAAGACAGAGGGACAAACAGTTCAAGATCAAAATCACAGCAGGATGTTGAAAATGCAGCCTTCAAAAAATTCAGTCATATGAATGTATCAACAGATTGCCCTTCTGAAATTAAGAAAACTATACACCCTCTCAAAAATAAAAACTCATCTGGTTTTGATGGTGTTTTAATAGAGTACCAAAAATTTGCGCCCGTGTAATAAGCTCAGTCTTATCTGAAATATGTAATGCATCACTATCTCAAGGCATTTTTTTTCAGAGAGACGGACCTATGCCATTGTTAAATACCTCTTTAAGAAAGGCGATAAGAGAGATGTCAATAACTACAACCCGTTTCACTGGTGCCATCATTCTCCAAAACGTTTGAGAAGGTGATGTGTTCTAGAATAGTATCTCACATTAACAGAAATAGTTTCCTTAGTAAATCACAGTTTCGGTTACAGAAGGGTTGCTCTACTGAGAATACTATTTTCACGTTCACTCACCAGATTCTACAAGAGTTAAATAATAAAACAGCATCGGTTGGTTTTTCCTGCGACCTCTCTAAGGCATTTGACTGTGTGAATCACAGTATTCTCCTTGATAGATCGACATTTTATGGATCGATGGTATAGTCACCAGTGATAATGTCTTATCCAACCAAAAGAACGCAGAAAGTTGCGCTTAGTAATTCAAGCAATATAGTCCAGGGAGGTAATTGTGACTGGGGAGAAATCACGTATGGGGTTCCATATGGAAGTGAAATGTAGTCGATAATCCGTTCGGACAAGAAGAGAATAGGAACTTTTGGAATGATGTGTTGCAGAACACTGAAAATTAAATGGGCAGGTCAGGTAGCTAATTAGAAGGTACTGTATCGAACTGTAGAACAAAAATTGATGGCATAAGCTTTTCTAACTGAAGGAAGAGTAGGAGGCAAAAATTGTATAGGAAGACAAATAAAAAGTTTTAAAAAAATCTTCCAGATATAAATGCACAGTATCTCGTCAGACCTGTAATTCCTTATACTCACTTAACTCCCAAACAGGCTAAAGAACACAGTTCAAGAAACTTTCTTGTAACTTGGTGTACTGTAGATGGCTTTGATTAAAGTATGTTTTGTATCTGCATACAAGAATTGTTGGATTGTTATCTGTCTCATGCTTCAAGACCGTTCTGTGAATTCTTCAGTCTTTCAGTCTGCTGAAGATTACAAGAAAAATTTGGCGTCATTTGCTATCTACGTAGCTATAGAGCAGGAAGTTCCTAACACACTGCTTAGATGACTGTTGTGGCCATTGACCTTCACTGATTCTTGAAAATGACGCAGCTACTAAATAAAGTGACGAGTAGCTAATGGCAATTGTTGAGTGATTTTTAACTTGGTATTCCTTTAACTGATAAAATTTTGTATCCAGGATAACAATAAGATACGCGTCTGTATTTACGCTTTGTAGCTAGTAATCAGCAACCCTGGTCAATTTATTATGATTCACTAAGTCCATCATGGGTTATGGAGCGGTAAATATTAGTATCAATGAATTAGGAACACAGAACCTGTTTGTTTGAGAAAATCTGCAGGAAATTAACAATGTTAACTTCAGTTTGTAAACATATGCCACCCAGAGGAAGAGATTTCCGAAGTAGTGGGATTCACTCCCAACTTAAGACCATGGATATAAGTTCATATTTGCAGCCACTTCAGTATCTGATCAGTTTCATGACTTCCATGAAATGCTTCTTCAGTGCTCTACCCTACCTGTCATGTACGTACTAGACGTTTCACCGACTGGTCCACTTGACACTTTGTTACCCAAACTAGGATTAGTTACTGTAGTAGTGTTCGAAACTGTAGAAACAGTAGTAACATCATCTGCATCAGAGTCTCTTCCAAATTCTAAATTCTGTGTACTCTTCTTTAACATCATCCCAGGGGTTCGTCGTACGATCAACCAGAGTTTCATCTGCCGTGAAACTGTGGCATCTCCTTGAAATTATTTTTTCAGAACTGAGAAAATGAAATGAAATAAAAATAAAAAAAGACAAGTGTCGGCGTTCCCTCTAACTACAGAAACCAATCATATGGGTGTAAAGAATATACATATTGTATTAAAAATGTGTGCATAAACTGTTTTCATCACATTGTGTGTATTCAGTAATCATCCTACATGTGCCGTGGCAGCGGAAATAATTTATACTATCGCAGTGGCTAACATTTTCCAGATAATGATTCAACCAACACTATCTGGACATAAAATACGGCAAGTTAAATCGCAGATGGCTAGAAACTCAATTTACGACGTTCTGTTTGTTTCCATGTACGTCGCGGAAGAAAACTAAATGTAAATACGGCTCTCGTATTAATTTTAAACCTTTCCTATATAGGAAAGGTACCTGTAGATTGAACTTTCCGTCTATATGTCAGAAGAGTAAATCCACAGGTGACAAATGCTACATGAACTCAAATCCAGCTCTGAGGACGAGTGCCTCAAATGCCATCTTTAAATATTAATACTAATTACTGACTTGTTCGCTGATTTTTCAAGCCCGCAGACTTAGAAACATAAGAACGATTTCTTACTTATGAGAGAAACTGTTTCGAATATATTAATATCAAAAAATCGATTATACGTAGTAAATATAGTAATAAACTGAATTTATACCGGGTGTCCCTCCAAAGAGTCGTCAGGCGGATTTTCCCTGGCATTTCAGCAGATATTCGCTATTTCCTTTTTGCAAACAAATCCTGCTCATCGTGTCCTTCTTGCACCGAGCGAGGTGGTGTAGTGGTTAGCACAATGGACTCCCATTCCGTAGCCGCGTGGTCATAGGCGTCTTGTCACGGTCCGCGCTGCTCCCATCGTCGGAGGTTCGAGTCCATCCTCGGGCAAGGGTGTGTGTGTTGTCCTCAGCGTAAGTTAGTTTCAGTTAAATTAAATAGTGTGTAAGCTTAGGGACCGATGACCTCAGCAGTTTGGTCCTATAAGATCTTACCACAAATTTCCTAAAAACAATTTCCCATTCTGGAGAACGACGTTTCAAACTGGCGTCCGGCAATCCTGCTTTAGGTTTCCCATGATTTCCCTAAATGGCTTCAGGCAAATGTCGCAGTGGTTCCTTTGAAAGGGCACGGCCGACTTCCTCTCCTCAAGTCAACCAAGCGATGCCCAGTGTCGACGGAAAGCATTGGTTTGTTCACCGTTACAAAGAAAGCCATTTTTAAAGCGGAATGTTACATGTCCATTCTATAGAGCGGTCCCAGATCAGTCTAGTGTGATATTCGTTTTATTAATATGTATTAACAAGAACGGAAAAAAAGCGAGTACTCCAGCAGCGACTGGGCAGCGCTGCATGCTTGGCGGTAGGCGCCAGCGTGGACCAGGTCGTTGCTGTTGCTCCTAGAGTACTGGTTCTTCTTCGTATTTCACTGTCTCTGCTAGTACATATATATAAAACGTATATCCCACTGGACAAATCTGGGCCCGCTCTATCCAATGGACACGCAAAATTCCGCTTTAAAAATACACTACTGGCCATTAAAATTGCTACACCAAGGTGAAATGCAGATGACAAACGGGTATTCATTGGACAAATATATTATACTAGAACTGACATGTGATTACATTTTCACACAATTTGGGTGCATAGATCCTGAGAAATCAGTACCCAGAACAACCACCTCAGGCCGTAATAACGGCCTTGATACACCTGGTCATTGAGTCAAACAGAGCTTCGATGGCGTGTACAGGTACAGCTGCGCAGGCAGCTTCAACACGATACCACAGTACATCAAGAGTAGTGACTGGCGTATTGTGACGAGCCAGTTGCTCGGCCACCATTGACCAGACGTTTTCAGTTGGTGAGAGATCTGGAGAATGTGCTGGCCAGGGCAGCAGTCGAACATTTTCTGTATCCAGAAAGGCCCGTACAGGACCTGCAAATGCGGTCGTGCATTATCCTGCTGAAATGTAGGGTTTAGCAGGTATCTAATGAAGGGTAGAGGCACGGGTCGTAACACATCTGAAATGTAACGTCCACTGTTCAAAGTGCCGTCAATGCGAATAAGAGGTGACCAAGACGTGTAACTAATGGCACGCCATACCATCACGCCTGGTGATATGCCAGCATGGCGATGATGAATACACGCTTCCAATATGTGTTCACCGCGATGTCGCCAAACACGGATGCGACTATCATGATGCTGTAAACAGAACCTGGATTCATCCGAAAAAATGATGTTTTGCCATTCGAGCACCCAGGTTCGTCGTTGAGTACACCATCGCAGGTGCTCCTGTCTATGATGCAGCGTCAAGGGTAACCGCAGCCATGGTCTCCGAGCTGATAGTCCATGCTACTGCAAACGTCGTGGAACTGTTCGTGCAGATGGTTGGTGTCTTGCAAACGCCCCATGTGTTGACTCAGGGATCGAGACGTGGCTGCACGATCCGTTACAGCCATGCGGATAAGATGCCTGTCATCTCGACTGCTAGTGATACGAGGCCGTTGGGATCCTCCTGAACCCACCGATTCCATATTTTGCTAGCAGTCATTGGTTCTCGACCAACGCGAGCAGCAATGTCGCGATATGATAAACCGCAATCGCGATAGGCTACAATCCGACCTTCATCAAGGTCGGAAACGTGATGGTACGCATTTCTCCTCCTTACACGAAGCATCAAAACAACGTTTCACCAGGCAACGCCGGTCAACAGCTGTTTGTGTATGAGAAATCGGTTGGAAACTTTCCTCACGTCAGCACGTTGTAGGTGTTGCCACCGGCGCCAACCTTGTTCTCTGAAAAGCTAATCATTTGCATATCACAGCATCTTCTTCCTGTCGGTTAAATTTCGCGTCTGTAGCACGTCATCTTCGTGGTGTATCAATTTTAATGGCCAGTAGTGTAATTTTGTTTGTAACGAGGAACAAAATGACGCTTTCCGTCGACAATGGGCGTCGCATGAAGGACGTGATTAGCTGTATTTATTTGGTCTGAGTCCATCTACATAATGCAAAAATTAAATCGCAAAAATCTATCGAAACGTGAGTGAAAATGCTCCTGACGATTCTCAGGACGGACACATGGTATATTTCCCAGCGTCACTTAAGGGTCAAAATGTGTAATTCCATATACAAGACTAAATCAACCTTGAAACTTATCACTTTACTATCACTATAGTGACCTTTATACGTTACAATAAAGTTTGGATTCGTGATTGTATTTTCGTATTTTCTCCTCCTATTGCCAGCCACATCTCTCGCCACCGGTACGCGGACGGTCGACTAGATAATCGTGCGCTGGCGACCTCGGTTACGGAGGCAGGTAGTGGACGCTGTATCGTCATATTTCACTTCGGCGCTCTGGTAGGTCAGCTGCAGTCGGTCGCCTCCTGGTATCGGCGACTCGTTATCGCGCACCCATCTGGCGGGGCCGGCTCCGGCGAATCCCCTGCAGAAACCGCGCCGCACTGCACGGCTACACAGCCGGGCAGCGCGCTCCGGCGTGCCTGTGGCCGCCGCGAGGGCCGGCGGCCGTCGACCCGACCCGGCGATGCGGCGAGCGAGATGGTGTCGAGATAGGCGATCCACTTGGCGCTGTTATTATTGGCCATTGTGTGCGGCGCTGGGTGTGTCTGCCGGCATAACGAGGCGGGCCGTGCTCGGCCGGGCCGCGGGGCCCTCGTAAACTGGAATCGTCCATAGAAAATCGGGAGAGCCGCGGCCAGCCCCGTTTCTGGAAAACCGGAGCGCCGTCGCTCAAATTACGGGGCTGTCACTTTTATCGTCTTCGCCTTACGGGGCCTCTCTTACCCCCCGACCGTGAAATGTAAACACGGAGCAACTTTAATGGCTCGAAAACACACATTAGACACAGTGCGCGAGCAGCGGCGCCGCGGGAAATTCTTTTGTGTTCGTCCCGCCTCCGCCACCGCCCCCAACCGCGCCGCCTGGGGCTGCTCGAGGATCACACTGGATGGGTCCGGCCACGGTCTTACGAGCGGCGCACCACCCTGGAGATTACAGATTCGATTTCATAGGCTGGTTCTCCGATAAAGTGGTCCGGGGCACCGACTCTTCTGGAGAAGTAGTTTCACTCTCGAACCGTCACACGATGACCATAAATGAATTACTGAAACGGCTCAAGCATATCCCTTTGGAAACCTTTAAATGTGCGCCTTTGTATTAATTCCCTACACAATCAGTTAGATTTATTTATTTATTGATTATTTAGCCTGACCAGTTAGTGGCTTAAGAACCTATCTTACATCTGACCAGGAACAACGCATACAGGGAAATATTGCATAGCAATCACAGTAACAATATTTAAAGAATAAAACTCCACTTCGGTTGCTAGTAGTTTCCTAAACTGGTTCCACGACCGGTTTCGAAGCTTCAAGCTTCATCTTCAGGTACCACTGACTGGCCCGACCGCCACACATTTATGTTTTCGTAAAGCTTCAACCTTCGAAGTTGCTCATGGAACAAATTCAGAAAATTACTAACAACTGCAGCGGATTTTTATTCTATAAATATGTTCCTCAGTAGGGATGTTCACCTGATCAGATACTTTGTACAATAATAATGATTTGAATTATTAATCAAAATAATAATTAACAATAAAAAAATGGTTCAAATAGCTCTGAGCACTATGGGACTTAATTTCTGAGGTCATCAGTTCCCTAGAACTTAAAACCACTTAAACCTAACTAACCTAAGGACATCACACACATCCATGCCCGAGGCAGGATTCGAACCTGCGACCGTAGTAGTCGCGCGGTTCCAGACTGTGGCACCTAGAACCGCTCGGCCACCCCGGCCGGCAATTAACACTAATATTAGTACTAATAATTATGATAAAATGATGGAAGAATTAAGAATGATGTTGATTAGTTATTACATAGCAAACTATATGATAATAATTTGCATTATTATGGAAAAGTTATAATAGGTGATAATAATAGTAATATAATAGTGACACTAATAACAATTAGCCTTGTTTGGTATTAGAGAAAGTGGAAGGGGTATTGAAAGAGGACAAGATGGGGAGGAAAGTGACAATGACTGTTAGAAAATAATTTCAATATGAACTATATAGACAAGGGGTCGGAGGGGGGAGGGGGGGGAGGGTTGACGAGAGTGAGCTGCAGAACAGCATTAGCGTCTTTTGAATTCTGAAAAGATTCTAGTTTCTCTAATATTTTGAGGAACATTGTTCCAAAGTCGGATTCCTGATACAGAAAATTATTTAGAGAAGAGGGCACTGCTATGGTGGTACAGAGAGGATTTTACTTTGTTGAGAACGAGTATTTCTGCAGTGCTGTTCACATAATAGTGTAAGAGTATGAGATAAATAAGAAGGCCTGCAATGACTGAGAATACGATACAGCAAACACGCTTATCGTTATATAGACATGATAATTGTTCAAAGGCGGGAGTGATACGGACGAATGTATTGCACACAAGCTTTCATCGCAAGTTCCAGCCGACGTGACCTCTCCCGCTAAAGTCCTTGGATTACCATAATCAGGGACTGGAAGTATTAGTGGCTCTACGACTTTCTTTTAGGCTCGATAGGAAATACCTTTTCATATTTCTACAGTGAACGAAGGACGCTGACGCCTTATTACAGGCTGCAGTTGTTTCTTCAGTCGAGTCTAAGTAATGTTCGAGAATTATCGCCAGTTTTTTTGCAGAAGAAGAAAAGGTTACTTCTGTGCTGTTTAGGATTAAGGGTAGAAAAGTTTCAAGCATTAATCACACCGCTTAATGGATTTAAAACTTCGCTCTGCATTGAATTGCACGGTCTGAGACTTTGTGAACCCAAAGATTACAGAACTTGCGCTACCCTAATTCTTTAGTGATGATCTCATGCAGATACTCCCACAATTCTGCGGAGCATTGTCCAAAATCTGAGATACAATGGAACGCCGCTTTTCCACCAAATTTTTTCTTTAATTTTCTGTATTAATCCATTTCTGACTATAGAAGAGCGACCACTTTTGAAATCAAATAGAGCGAAGCACCACCGTGATGGTACCACACGGAACTAATAGGGTAAGAAGACCTATTTTTGGAGAGTTAGGGAAATCTAAGGTTATGGTTGGTTAAAAATCAGCTAAAAGCTTTCCTAAAATGGTTGACGTAGGTTAAATACGATTGATTGGTTTTATAGACCCTCTTATAGCGAAAGTCAGCACGTTATATTTCATAATTTATCTCAAAGAAACGTAGGCACTGTGGAGAATGTACTAAAACAGTGCACAATTTCGGATAGTGTTGTTCCTAATTTCGAATAGAATTATTTCATAACGAACATTTAGGATCGTATACCTTCAGGAACTGATTTTACAAGGGGCATTCAATAAGTAACGTAACATTTTTTTCTGAAATCAGGTAGATTTATTCACTATTCTAGTACACCATATTATTCCCCATTCTCTATTTTTCAACGTAATTTCAGTTCAATATGACGGCCTTACGCCACCTTACCAGGAGGGCCTGTATGCCCACATGGTACCACTCTACTGGTCGACATCGAGCCAACTTCTTGCTGCATCAGTAACCTTCCAATCACCCACGTACTGCTTCCCGCGAAATGAATCCTTCACTGAGCCAAATAGATGGAAGGCAGAAGGTGTAAGTTCCAGGCTTAGGGTGGATGAGGAAGAACAGTGCAGCTAAGTTTTGTGAACTCCTCTCAGATATGCAAACTTGTGTGAGACTTTGCTTTGTCAGAGAGAAGGAGAAGTTCCTTTCCATTTTTGTGGCGACAAACACGTTGTTCCCTACGGGTTCAGAGGCTAGAATAGGCACAAGGTATTCCTGCCTGTCCTAACTGGCGACTAAAAGAAGCCTCCTACTTTTCCGCCTGCTAAGTTGTGGTCGCCTTTTAGGGTTTGACCTCCACGTTTTGAAAACTTTTGGGCCATTTGGGGAAGGACGCCTTACATGATGCCCCACATATCCATCGCACGCTGAGTTCTTCCGTGTCTATTATTGTCATGGCTGTGCATCTCCATCTGTTATACAATTATTTGGGCGACGACTCCTTATGAAGTGCTTCGTCTTCATCAGTTTCCCACTGTTCTCGTTCGCCCCAATGGCAGCGAAGCGGACAAGTCGTGTTTCACTGGTGACTGAATGGCCCTAGCAGTCTCTAAGAAGGGAAAGGGAGACTATCATGCAGAGAAGTATGATCCCATCCGCTCCCTAGCTATACCATGGGACGAACGTAGGACTATAGAAGAAAGAGAGTCCTGTTAGCCTCGGTATTTAGTCTGCAGCAGAACAGATTGGGCCCCTTTCTGGCCACAGAGCCTCTATTCTTTGTTTTAAACCTGGAGGACATGTTTGAAGAAGTAACTGCACTGTCCAAAATAAGAAATGGGTCAGTTCTGATTCAGACAGCATCCCCAACCCAGTCAGGGGCGTTGCTCGACTGTGGCGAGGTGGCTGATATTCCCGTTTCAGTCACCACCTCATAAAAGCCTAAACATGGTACAGAGGATTATTTTTTATCAAGACGACGAGCTGCGCGCCAATTTAGAACGCTGGGATGTTCACTTCATCTGGTGCGTTCATAGGGAACAAAAAGATAATATGATTTCTACAGGTGCCTTCATCTTTGCCTTTGAGAGTAATTCGTTACCTGAAAAGGTCAAGGTGATGGTATACCGATGTAACATAAAACCGTACGTCTCTTCCCCTTTGTGGTGCTGTAAGTGCTGGAAATGTCTTCTCAGTGGAATTCTAGCACCACATGTAGAGACTGCGGACGTCCACTTGCATCCAAATACTCCATATGCTCTGCCTCCCACCTGTGTCAACTGTGGTCTGTGCTGTACTTCAAAAGCAGAGGAAAATTATGGAGTATAAGACACTGGACAGGCTGACTTACTGAGAGGCTAAACAAAAATATGAGAGGTTGAACCTGGTCAGAGACTATCATCTTACAGTGCAGCTACAATGACGTCTCCTCACTAGCAATGGTAGTCCCCTTGGCTAGGCCTCCCAGCCCCCCCCCCTCCCCACCCCCTTCATGGTTGGGGCACCTCTTTTTCTGTTGCTACTACTTTGGGAGCAATATTCCACAAAAGTCCAGGAACATCAGTCCCCACCACCCAGCTGGAAAAGCAACAGCTTTCTCTGGCTCCTCTCGCACAGAAGCCGTCCCTTGTACAAATGTGGACACCAGCCAGTGGCTGAAGGAGCCACAAGCTGCTGTTTAAAGCGCTTCACAGTCTTTATCTGTACCTGAAGCTACTTCAGAGAAGGCCTCCGAGCAAGCCCCTAAAGAGCAGCTAGAGGGTAAACAGTCCAAGAAGGGACTATCAAGAAAGGTGAGAATCTGGTGGCCCCCTCACCACCACTCCTAACAGTTCTGCGTCTGAGGACGAGATGGAGATTTTAGCATCCTTCGACACACTAGATCTCTCATTTCCTCCAATGGAAATGGATACAAGTACTCAACCTGTGGCAGCAGGTGATCCTGAGATGTAAACTGCCACCTTGGTCCCTTCATACCTTCCCATACCACAGAAAGCATCATCAAACTACGACAGCTCTTACGAATCGTACCTGCTTTCTTCATTGCCCTCGGTGATTTCAACATCCACAACCCTTGGTGGTAAAGATGTCAAGAATTTACAATCTCAACTCGACCTCCACCTGCTATATACAAGTGCCCTCTCTCATTTCAGTGTGGCACATACTCGGTCACTGATCTCTCCGTTTACAGTTCTGGCCTTCTACCTTCTATCCACTGGAGAGCTCACGACGACTTGTGTGGTAGTGACCACTTTCTGCTCTTCCTGTCCCTTCCCTGGTGTCATTCGCCTGGACGCTTGCCCATGTGGGCTCTTACTAAGGCTGATTGGGATGCTTTCACTTCTGCTACCACCGTTGAATCTCCTTTGCATGGCAACATTGGTTGAGTCATCCATAAAATCACTACTAGCGTTGTTTCTGCAACTGAATTGGCAACCGCTTGTTCCTCAAGTAGCCACCGTTGGAAGACAGTGTCTTGATGGTCGCCGGAAATCGCAGCAGTCATTAGAGATGTAAGCGGTTCCTCCAACATCATAAATGGCACTCTTCCCTGGAGCACCTTACTGCCTTCAATCGGCTTCATGCCTGGGTCTGTCAACTAATCAAATGACAGGAACAGGAGTGTTGGGAACGACTTGTCTCTACCATAGGAACACAAACCTCTCCTTCCCAGGTTTGGACTAAGGTCAGGCAACTTTATGAATATCAGATCCCTGCAGGTATACCTGGCATTTACAGTAATGGAACTATCTATACCGACTCAGACGGAATCGCAGATCGTTTTGCTCAGTATTATTCTTGAACCTTTGTATATGAGAATTATCGCACCACTTTTTGTGCACTAAAACAGCAGGTGGAATGACAACATCTATCTTTTACTACATGCCACCCTGAGCCATGTAATGCTCCATTCAGTGAGTAGAGTGTCTCAGTGCACCTGCACACTGTCCAGGTCCGCTGGGCCTGATCGCATCCTTCCCCAAATGCTTTAACATCTATCAGTGGATTACTAACGCCACCTCCTTGCCATCTTCGACCGCATCTGGAGTGATGACGAATTTCCGTCGCAATGGCAAGAAAGTGTCATCTTTCCAGTGCTAAAACCGGGCACCAACCCACTAATTATTGATAGCTATTAGCCTCACCAACATTCTATGCAAGATGCTCCAGTGTACGGTGAGCCAGCAGTTGTGTTGGCTTCTTGTGTCTCCGGGCGTTCTGGCTCTGTCCTGTGCTGGTTTACGCCATCGTCGCTCCTGATCACTTGTTGTACCGGAAGTCTGCCATCCAAATAGCCTATCCGTCATCACCTTATTGGCATCTTTTTTGACCTGGCGGATGCCCATGACAAAACATCCTCCCTACGTTACACAAGTGGGGTCTCCGTGGCCTGTTCGCGATTTTTATACAGAACTTTTTGTCGCTCCAACTTTCAGAGGTCGAGTCGGTGCTTCACACAGTTCCCTCCATATACAAGAGTATAGGGTTCCACAGGGCTCTTTACCGACTGCCCCACTCTTTTTAGTGACCGTTAATGGTGGCGCAGCAGCTGTGGAGTCCTCAGTAGCACCCTTTTTACGCACTGATGACTTTAGTATTTCTTTTTGCTCATCTACCGTTAGTTTTGCTGAACGTTGACTGCAGAGAGCCATACGAAAGACACAGTCATGGGCCCTCACCCACAGCTTTCAATTTTCAGCTGCCAAGACTTGCGCCACGCACTTTTGTCGTCGGCGTACGGTCCACCCACACCCAGAACTTTACCTCTATGATCATCTACTTAACATAGTGAAGACTTGTTGCTTTTTAGGACTGGTTTCTGACGCCCAGTTAACTTGGGTTCCCCATCTTCGTCAGCTTAAGCAGAAGCGCTGGTGGTATCTTAACACTCTTCGATGCTTGTATGACAACGAGGGGAGTGCTGACAGCACTACACTGCTGCAGCGTTACGAAGCCCTTGTACAGTCCCGTCTTGACAACGGGAGCCTGGTGTATGGTTCACTTGCGACGGGAGCTTTCTGAACGAGTCCAGTAACGGGCCTACTCGTGGAGGCTTGGGTTCCTCCATCGTGGATCAGCCGACAACAACAGCTGGCAAATGATACCACACATACGCGTAGCGTGTCTCAACATGTAAATTACCGTCTTCTTTTCCCAAACACAGCGATCCGTCTTCCACAACGGCGGCCCGTATCGGGGATTACAATTACAGTCTGCATCAGGTCTCTTCTCTCTCAAATCTTGTCTTTCCCTCAACCACCTTCCCTCTGGGTCCACTCATGTACACCTCCATGGTCCATGCCTTGACCTCAGTTTCATCTGGACATACTGGAACGCCCAATAGACTCATTTCCTCCTAATGCCCTCTGCCGCCATTTTTTGTCTATTCTTGGCTAGTTCCAGGGCTCAAAAATAGTCTACACTGATTTCCCAAAGGTCAATGGTCACGTTGGCTTTGCTTTGGCTCACGCTAGACATGCTGAACAGCGCTCTTTGCCGGATGGCTGCAGTGTACTCACTGCAGAGTTGGTAGCCATCTCTTGCACTCTTGAGCATATGTGCTCCTGCGCTGGTGAGTCCTTCCTCATCTGTAGTGATTCCTTAAGCTGGATTAATGCTTCCCTCGCCATCCTTTGGTGATGACTATCCAGGGGTCTGTTTATGCCCTCGGAAACCGAGGACGTTCAGTGGCCGTTATCTGATCCCCAGGACATATCGGAATCCCTGGAAGTGAACTTGCTGACAGGCTGGCTAAGCAGGGTACCACTAAACTGACTCTGCACGTTGGCACGCCGCAGACTGCTCTCCGATCGGTCTTATGCCGTAAAGTTTTTGGGATCTGGAATACCGAAAGGCTCACCCTAAGTACGCCAAATAAATTACGTGCTATAAAGAAGGCAACGAATGTGTGGAGGTCATCCATGAGAGCCACTTCCAGAGAGGACCCTTCCCAGCGTCGCTGCGGCTCTCAGTTGACAGTAGTCCTCAACTTGTTGGACTGTCCCAATCTAGCCACCCTGAGGCACTACCTACGGTGTTAGGAGACGATGCCTCAACTACTGGTATAATTTTAAGTTTTACTCGAGAGGGGAGTTTCTATCACTCAATCTAAGTGTGAGCATGTGGCCTTCTTTCCCGGGTCTTCGCCCTATCTCAATTTTAAGTCTTCCTCGCTCCTTTTGCTGCTGTGTGTTCGACTTCGTGTTCGTCTTTTCATCATCTGTCTTTCTCTTGCCTTGTGTTTTTAGGCTGGAGATTTCAGTGTGTTGCAGGGTGGCTGGATAACCACTTTTTATTCTTACGATCAGCCAGCGCAGGCTTTTCAGTTAATGTGTTCACTATTGACTTGCTTCTTTCGTTTTATCTCTCAGTGTGGTTACACAGTTCGTTTTACACATTTGTTCCTTCCCTGTATATCAAGCAATATGTTTCTTTTGAGGTATGGTTTTACTTCTAGAACTGTGTGACAAAGGGAAACGGGACTAATAACCACGCAGTTTAGTCCCTTTAATCCACAAACAGAGCAACAAACAAACACGCTGAAGTCGTCTCTTCAATTTCCTGAGGGTAGCACACTACATTTCAGGGTTGATGGTTGCACCATGAGAGAGGGCATCGAACAGAATAAATACTTCATAATCACGGTAGAATTTACAGGCAACTTCACCTCGAATGAGAGCGTCCACACGTTCCAACATTGCAGGAGTCAGTTGTGTGCGGCCGGCCGGCGCGCTGGAGATCGGAAAGGTTTGCGCGACCTTCTTGCGATGACGACAGATGTTTCGCCCAACGACTCGCCTTACTTTGGTTTACAGCTACGTCCCCACAGACATCTACAAGGGACTATGAACACAGGGTGACAATTATTGAACTATATGAGGGAAAACGTAAATTAGTTACAAACTACGGCGTGCGCACGCTTTATTCGCCATGTAAACGTCACTACAGATACTGGGATTTAGGTTATGACGTGTTCGATATGTCTGCCATCATTGGTGATGATGCAGCGCAGACGAATAGTAAAATCCTGCATGACGCGCTGAAGTGTCGGAACATCAATGGTGTCGACCTCCTGAATGGTTGTTTTCAGCTCAACAATAATTTTTGGGTTATTGCTGTACACCTTGTCTTTCATATATCCCCACAAAAAGACGTCGCATGTGTTCAGATCCGGAGAATATGGTGACCAATCGAGGACCATGCCGGAGTCCTCTGGGTACCCCAGAGCCAGAATGCGGTCCCCAAAGTGCTTCTCCAGGACATCAAACACTCTCCTGCTTCGATGGGGTAGAGCTCCGTCTTGCATGAACTACATTTTTCGAAACCAAGGTCACTCTTGATAATGGGGATGAAATCATCCTCCAAAAGCTTCACATACCGTTCGGTAGTCACCGTGCCATCAAGGAATATCGCACTGATAATTCCTTGACTAGACGTTGCATGCTACACAGTCACCCATTGAGGATGAAGACACTTCTCGATCGCGAAATGGGGATTCTCAGTCCTCATGCGTCAAATTTTCTTATTGATGAACCCATCAAAAAAAAAAAAAATTGTTCAAAAGGTTCTGAGCACTATGGCACTTAACATATCAGGTCATCAGTCCCCTAGAACTCAGAACTACTTAAACCTAACTAACCTAAGGACATCACACACATCCATGCCCGAGGCTGGATTCGAACCTGCGACCGTAGCGGTCGCGTGGTTCCAGATTGTAACGCCTAGAACCGCTCGGCCACCCCGACCGATGACGAACCCATCCAAACGAAAGTGGGCTCCTTTGATAAACTAACAAAAAGTTGCGCTGCGCATGCCCATACTAATTCCCATCATGCCCCACGGCCAACCGCGCAGTTATGACGATTTTATTTCGTACAGCTGAATAACTGTCATTCTATATCTTGCGATACTCTGATTTTCCACCAAAAGAAACTCAATGACAGCTCTCTAGCTGGAACGCACCACCGTTACAGACGCTATTTGGAAAGCTACTTATAGCGTTGCAGCTATTGGAACGTCGTGAAACTATAGAGACTGGATCGGGAATATTACAAGATGTCCCACAATAAATTCTGCATTTTTGCAACCGAAACTGACGAAGAAAAAAATATGTTGCACTAATTATTGTATGCCCCTCGTACAATGAAACGCCGGTTTTCATGGAAATCTTTTCTTCACTTTTCTGCACTTGTTCATTTCTAACTACAGGAGAACGGCCACTTCTAACAACAAATTCATGTTTTCTGTGGTAACCCTAAATCCCTTAACGCGATATTTCCTTCGAAAGGGTACGGTCGCTTTCCTTCCCCATCCTTCCCTAATCTGACGTTGTGCTCCTTCTCTAATGACTTAGTCGCAGAAAGGACTTCTAAACTCTCATTATCCTTCAGTTCTTGACGCAGATATAACAACACGTGAAATGGCGGAAGAAACGTCGTGGCTGCCTGACAAGCTATACAAAACACGTGTGTAACAACAGCAAAAGAATCATGGTGTTAGCGCGACACAATCAACGGGAAAAAGTCCCACAACATCAAAACCGTGACAAACTGTAGAGAGTATAGTTTCTTTAAAGCTACCAGCATGCATATTTAATATCGTCATGTTGAAAGGTCTCTGTTGGATTCCTTTCATGTTTAATTTCTTAAATCTATTGTCATTTACGGCATAAATTCCTCTTCTAAATTTACTGTGGCGTTTCTGACTATCTGGGAGGAGACTGAGTAGTGGAACGTGTTACTTTTACACATAAACAAGAACGATCCGCTTTCTTTTATATACTGTATAAGATAAGATACTGTCATCCCCCTTCCCTTCTGTGTGAGAGGATGAATGAGCAAATGTATTTCTAGTTGCATGCCTCAGGGTAGCAGACAAGCCTGTCTGCTAGAGAACAGTAGGACCAACGCCGGAACAGGTAGCTACGCTTTCTAAAAGCAAAGAGGTTTCTATCCTTAGTATGGTCCTGTCCGTCCTTTGTCATGTTGGTATAGGAAGCTGCCCCTCTGGCCACTTCCGTTTGTATTTGTGAGCCACCCCTCAGAAAGGGACCAGGTCTGTCTGACCGTGGCGAGCGTCTGAAGTGGTAAGATCTCAGGCTAAGCGCGTGTCTGCTAAGTCCGTAGGACAATGGATTTCTTAAGTTCAGCCTAACTGAAAATTTGGTCACCTTTATTTCAGGTTTAGCTCTAAAATATCTAATGTTATCTTAAATTGCAGCGCAGTGTAATTCGCGTGTGAAGTTCAGATTATCTTCCGGTAGTTGCTTTGTCACTACTTTGTGAGTAAAGTGGAACCACGTGTTGATCAGTAACTCTAACTAAGATCATCAATCTTAAATGCGAATGTGCGTGAGATTATAACGTCTCGTCTTGACAATAATTTTCAATATAGCAACTTTTCTTTATGTTCAACCCACGTGGGGTGTACTTTGTGAGACCACTATCACGTGCTTATATAATTGTTTGACCCATCAGGTTAATAGTAAGACGTTAGTAACCAGTACGAGGTTTTTCTTTTGTAAATTGCTTTTCGATCTAATTTATTTTCATTATCAAAATTGTTGTGGAGTTACACGCTTTGTGTGAACCAAGTTGACCACGTGAAGTATGTGGTGTAATCATCAAAGTAGCCCTCAGCTATTCTTTTTGGGAAGATTTCACAGAGAGTTAGTATGAATTTAGTATACCAGTGTGTGGTAATTACACGACGGACAGGATTGTGCTACGAATGTAACTTCTTTGGGTGAAAATTGAATCGGTTGGTTGTGGTTAATTTTCTCTTGCATATGTTTCAACATTCTTCGTGTGTTATTTTATGAATGCAGTGTTGTACGGAGTCTCCCAATCTTGGCTCCCTATTTGATGTGTTCCATAAGATTACAAATTCACATTTTCACAATCCTAAACTCACGTTTAATATGCTGAAATTTCAATGATCAATGTTAAAATAAATTTCCAAATATAAACTGATTTATTTCTTTTTATTTAAATTCTCTTTATATATATATATATATATATATATATATATATATATATATATATATATATATATATATATATATATCACTGGATGTCGTATAACTATTAAAAGATTATAATTAATGTTAGTCTGGTTGGGAATTTGGTAAGCTAGACTAGATACCTGGTGAAACAGTTGCTTAGTAATGCAAGATTAACTTCCCGAGACAGCTCACAGCTTTTAACCCGCTTTTATTGTCCATCAGTACCGCTTTCATCATAGCAAATTAAAGTATCAAACTTACACATGGCGACCCAGTTCTGTGATTCCGCTAGACTCTGGAATCTCTGAAACGTTAGATTGCGAATGTGTTATAATCTTAATTTTTTTTCCCCTGCAGCGCTCAAACAACTTCTGCGTTGTTTCTGAGCAGACTTTCAAATGATTCACGGCGTTGTTGAGCGGCGTTGTGTTGTTTGTCTTGTTGTTTTGTTTTCTATATTTGTTTGTTTTATGTGTGTGTGTTTTTTTTTTCTCGCTTGTAAATTCCACTGTTTCGATCAAAGATAAAAATTTGTTTTGCATGTGAAAAAGTGCGTACTAGGTTGGGTATCTTTCGTGTGACTGTCGTAATTTTTGGGGGACACATTTATTTTGATTAGTGTGTCGCATACCGGGTATAAATTGCACTAATGCAGACACGTAACCAGCTAAAAGTAAGCGGTCCGACAACTTCAGCAACATGGACCAAGGGGATAATTTGATTTCGAATATTAACGCGTCGGACAGTTCCAAAAATACAATGGGAAATACTTCAGACGAAATGCAAAACAGGACGAATGGGCTCACATCAGAGTCAGAAATTAATTTGCCTCCAACTAACCAAATTGATTTGGCAGAACTCATGAAAGCCTTATTGCAACAAAATAAAGAAACCGCAGAGAAATCAGAAAAATCGTTCCGAGAACAAAAAGAATCATCCGAAAAATCGGTCCGCGAGCTAGGCGAACAAATGACGCAGAAATCAAAAAAATCGTTCCGAGAACAAAAAGAATCATCCGAAAAATCGATCCGAGAGCTAGGCGAACAAATGACGCAGAAATCAGAAAAATCGTTCCGAGAGCTAGGCGAACAAATGACGCAGAAATCAGAAAAATCGATCCGAGAGCTAGGCGAACAAATAGACAAAAAACTAATCCAGCAGACAAATAAAGTTGACAAGTCGATGCAGAGAGTGTCCGATGATATCTCACAAAGAATAAAAAACCTGGCAAGTGAAATAAAAAGTGATATTATGTAAGAATTAGGCCGTACATTTGAACAAATCGATGACCGTCTGCAAGCCTTAGAACAGGGCAAGCGGAGTCGCGAGGCAGAATCGAAAGAGAGCGAAGAACAGCTACTTAGGAATTTCCAAGCGCTGAGAGAAGAATGCCAAAGGGAACTCCAGCAGGTACTCTCGAGGGTCCAGGAGGCGGAAACGGATTGTCCTACGTCCGTTAGCAACACAATAGCGGACAACAGTTTAGCGATTCACGCGCTGGAACAGCAAGTAGAACAATTGAAGCAGACTGGGGCGGAGGACAACAGACAAATACCTGATAACATTGCGGCATTAGCGGACATCGTAGGCACGATGAAGGTGACGGAAAGCGAGAACAATACTACACCGGTAGCGGTCGTAGAGACCGAAGAAGTGCGTTCGCTTCTTAGATTTCAGAAGGGACAGTTCGAAGTGAACAGGTGGCACAAAGCTGTAACAGGCGAATTACAAGAACGCGTGGCTCATCTGGAAAGCCGCATGGGGTGTGATTCCGAACTCGCCAACAGCACCAAAAATAGCTGTACAAGTAGTGCAGAGAGGGACTCCGGCCACGAGGGAGATTTTGACGACAGGGAAGAATGTATGTTGAGGGGCAGACATGAGAAAAATAGAAACATACAAGGGCCTCACCGGGAGAAAATGCGGGGATTTGATTTCAAACATTTCCTTATGGTGAGAAAGTTTGAGATATTCCGAAATTCGCAAAAAGGAATACATCCACGAGCATGGCTCGAGCAATTTGAGTTCTGTCTTCCTCCCGACTGGGCAAGTTCACATAATATAGAATATATGTGTGGCTATTTGGAAGGCGAACCGGCGATTCGCATGAGGTCGGCAGCGCGTCACTGCAACTCCACTCGGGAGTTTCGACAAGCCTTTCTGTCCGCCTATTGGTCGGAAGCGGCACAAGATAGGGTGAAACATGGCATAATTTTGCTGCCAAATTTGAACCAGTCTGGTTTCGGCAGCCCAGCACGCTTATTCGACCACATGCTGCAAGCAAATCAATTTTTATACGACCCATACGGGCCTGCGGAACTAATTAGGATATGCATCACCAAATTGCCGATGCACTTGCGCCACGTCATTCTTGCGGGACGATGCAAAGAGGACGTGGAAACGTTTAAGACACTTCTCCAAGAGTTGGAATACAATACAGGAGAATGCCCGCCTAATCAGGCACAAAGTTATTACGGGGCACAGCAGCGCGACCGCAGTCGTGGCCGTATTACTAATCAACGGCGTGACTGGTCGTCGCGACGCGAACGGAACAATAATCGGGACCGGCCGTATAGAAACTGGGGTAACAGTTGCGAACACAGGTGGAACAACGGAAATGATCGAGGACGTGGACAGGATCGTGAACGCTACAGGTATGACAACCAGAATCGATACTACGGTGAACACCGTGGGAATAGGATTGTAGGCGGAGCACCACATGATGTTGAAATTCGGCCGGCCAACCCTAGACATAATCCAGCAAATGGAAATGGACAAAACCGGCAATGACAAATGATCAGCGCAGAAGGCGCCCAATCGGAACAATTGAGCGACAAGGCAAATGAGTACATAGGGTATATAGAGAGGACAGTGAGGAGTAGAGAGGATGGAGAGGAGAAAGAATTGATTAGTTTAAATTTGTGACATATTCATTTTGAATAATATGTTGGTAAAAATAGTGATAAAGATGTTTCTATGTGATTGATTGAAGTGATGTTTGTAATTTTTTTTCTTTCCTTGTGCAATTAGGATTTAGGTTGGTTCAAATGTGAACATAAAAGGTTTCTTTGTGAACGAGTGAAATGCTGCTTATGGTTTTTTTTTTGTGTAAATTGAAAAGAGTCGCTCTTGAGGGAAGCAAGATCTGTGTTGAATTAATGCAAAACTCAGGGGAATATCCGATCTGTGGGTATTATGGGTCTGGCAAACCCAGGTCCCCAGCTGTTAGTAGCCGTGTTTCCGATTTTCTGCTTTCAGTGCTACTATCTGTCTATTACTATTCTGTATCTGTCAGTATAAATGAGGACCTCTTACTATAGCATGCGTGCTGTATGAATATTTTAAGATAGGAGAACTCTGAGAAAGGAATGAGTAACTTTGGAATCTTGAAAAGAGGATGCGATAATACGATTGTTGAACCATTGGCTTCCAATATGCGATGATATGTTAATATTGATGATATATGTCTCTTTTTGTTCTTTATAGCTGAGTACGTAAAGTGCTGTCTGTGGATTTCGTAAGTATATTGATTCCCTTCAAGGTGAAAGAAGAGTTGTGGTTTGTGTAATTTACGTGGCCTGAAATATTATTGTGGTAGTCAAATACAAGCAGTTTTTCAGCAAATGGAGAATGGAACAGAAATATGGATTCTTTTTGTAGTCTTGATTGATGTTGGGCCAAAGCCTGAAAAATTATTCTGCGTTAATACTTGTCCTAGAAAAGCGACGTTTATGTGTTTTGCTGATGCTGTGATCATTACAGCTTACTGTTTTCGCTGGTGCGGGATGCACTGCAGCTTATATGATTTGTACTGAGAAAATTTCCCTCTTGAAGGTAGAGGAAGATTAAATAATTTTGATTATGGGATCGAAGGAAAGCTTGGTTTAAGGTAATAAGGATGAAGCAAAACATTTGTCATTTAAACTACAGGAGGATTCGGATCTTTTGTGTCTGTTGTAAGTTCAATATGTTAAGATGAAACTGTTTTACAGAATAGAGGGGACCACAATTCTGCCATTCATGAGAAATGAATCCAGAATAACCACCACAGGCGAAATAACTGATTTGGAAGCAAAAGGTAACTTAAAGAAGGAACGAAATCGCAGCAAAATGGGTAAGAAAATGTAGTATAACCTGTATGATGCAGATATTTTTGCCGTTCTCAGAGTCATCTGTGTGATTAATTCTTGTGATAACGTAATTTTAGATGAAATTTTCTTACTGTTTTATGTGTAAACATATGAGTATGATAAATGTATAATTGCGAGTCTCTTAGCAGGTGTGTCAACTGATATAAATGTTTTGGCGTGTAAATAACCATTGTTCTTTTTACTGTGTGTGTTTAAGGAAAGTTTCTCCATATTTATCATGTGACAAGACATATGCCGCGAGCGTCAGGAAGAGGACGAATTAGAACAATGTTGTAGTCGTATAAACACTGTGTTGGAGTAGCATTGAAGTAGCTTGTTGGATTAACTAGTAGGGGATAGAAGTAGAAATTTGAGTAATGCATGTTTATGGGTAGTTAGTTTGTAGAATAGACAATAGGTGTGCATGTGTGTGTGTAAATAACATGAGAACCCTATGCTGTCCTGACCTATACTTGCGCAAGGCATAATCCTATTCATTTTAGTGAATTAATAAGTAGCATTTGATTTATTAAAACACAAGTGAACCATGTTAGTGATGTGGATTTAGAAATTATATTGTCAGTTCATTTAATTTTTATTTTTATACTGTCAAGTCATTTCACTTTTACTTTTTATATTGTCAAGTCATTTAACTTTTATTTTTATATTGTCGATTCATCTAACTTTTTTAGTTAAAAAAAATTAAGTCTCACTTTTGTTGTTAAAAATTGTGAAAGACAATACTAAGCGGTATTATGTATGACATTTTGTAATGACATAAGTATGGTGAACAATGTCTTTAAATGCAGTTGAGAACGTGAAAGCGAACCGGCTAAACTCTTACGAGACAGTGGGAGCAGCGAGGAGGAGGGCTAGTTGTAAACTGGCGGGTTTCCCAGCAGGACACGCTGTCAACCGGGCCACTTCCGGAGCGTGGTCGACAACAAAAGAAGGGCACGCCACAAACAGTTTCCTTTGCACCTGGAGCTAATGGGCGGCCGCCCCGTGCGACCCTTCCTGGAGGCGATGACCTGAGATGGGCGAGCGGTCCACCGCGCGGAAATCCATCTGCTGGCAATGCACCACACGCACGCGACCGTGACGAGACGGCCGCGGTGAAACGACAAAAGACAGGGGATAAAAGGGCGTGGAGCCTTTTGACAGGTACTGTCCAGAGAAACTTGCAGACGTCAATGACGCCTATCGACATTTTCTGACGGATGCCTACTGTCAAGCGACATTAAATCATGGTTCGATGTTCTCTGGTCGCTAAGGGTGGCACAAAGGAAGAGCCATTAAGTGTCATCCTTGCCCAGGAATATCAACCTGGCGTGTCAAACGAGGAGACCGCACGAATTTGACGACACAAACATGGAACCAAATCGAGATGTACGTGACATGGGCCACCAAGAGAAACTTCATGAGAGGGCAGAGACTGCGGCATTGCACGCAACAGATGGACAAAAATCCCTACTGACAGCTGCGGCGACGAACCCCCCCCCTTCCCCTTATATTGTGCCTCGGAACAGTGGAAGTACTGAGTGTGTCAGTGAACAGTGATTATACGGTTCTTACTCCAGTGCATATACGTGTGCTTCTGTCACAGAAACTTTAACTCGTGTGTTTTGCAGGGGTTCGATTTATTGGTGTTTATTAGACTGACTCTTGTATTTTGCAGGTGTTCTATTTATTGTTTTTTTTTAGACTTTGACTCTTGTATTTTGCAGGTGTTTTATTTATTGGTGTTTTTTTAGATGTTGACTATTGTACTGTTTTATTGATCAATGTTTGTTCTTGTGTGATGTGTTAGATTTGTGATATTTTGTTTCGTAAATTCATTCAAGTGGCATTGCTTCGTTTATCAGTCAGATAGCTATTCATTCTCATTGGACTGTGATCGATTAGCCTTTGCATGGGACATATTTATTGTGAGGAACCCCTTAAGGGTAACAATCACATAATTATTGTAGTTTCAGTATAATGACACAGTGCTCATTGTTTGCTAACTAACTGAAATATAGTAGAGTGATTAAATTAGTGCCACATAGTTATTTTAATTCTACAAATTATTAGTTTTATAAGATATAGAATTTTTTGCGATAACCACTTTGTAAAACATATTTTTTCTCTTATCATTTTTTTTTTTTTTTTTGCTTTTGCGGATTGTGCATTGTAATGTTCTGCTTTATAATACTGATGTTATTTCATGTTCTTTTTTAATTGCTGTGGCACATTTGCTATTTTCATAAATTTTGCTTGTTAATAAACAGTCATATATTTTCCCGTGATCAGTTGGCTCTTGCAATGAGCAAATACTGGTGAACTCCATAAGGGTAACAACCAGAAATTGTTTTCATATTAATGACACAGGAACCATTGTTTTTACTTGCTGACCGAATTAGGTCTACACTATCTTTTAAATAGGTGTCACAGATTGTGTTCTTTTTTTCTGTTTAAAATTAGTAGATTTTAAAGATTTGTTGAAATTATTGTGTTTTAGCAAGCATCTGGTGACCTTTAGCCTTTTCTTTACACTTTTGGTTTAAGTAGGGTGTGAGAAGCCTGCTTGGGAATGTCGTAGCATGGCCAGAAAATTCCCTGCACAGTCTTTTCCCAGAGCGTTGGGGTTATGAAAGGTCTCTGTTGAATTCCTTTCATGTTTAATTTATTAAATCTATTGTCATTTACGGCATAAATTCCTCTTCTAAATTTACTGTGGCGTTTCTGACTATCTGGAAGGAGACTGAGTAGTGGAACGTGTTACTTTTACACATAAACAAGAACGATCTATCACACTACTACACTTTAAAACACAGTTTATATGTAATTCATGTCACACAGTCTCATACGGAACCTACATCCGCATTCTTTTATATAATGTATAAGATAAGATACTGTCATCCCCCTTCCCTTCTGTGTGAGAGGATGAATGAGCAAATGTATTTCTAGTTGCATGCCTCAGGGTAGCAGACAAGCCTGTCTGCTAGAGAACAGTAGGACCAACGTCGGTACAGGTAGCTTTCTAAAAGCAAAGACGTTTCTATCCTTAGTATGGTCCTGTCCGTCCCTTGTCATGTTGGTATAGGAAGCTGCCTCTCTGGTCACTTCCGTTTGTATTTGTGAGCCACCCCTCAGAAAGGGACCTGGTCAGGCTGTCCGTGGCGAGCGTCTGAAGTGGTGAGATCTCCGGCTAAGCGCGTGTCTGCTAAGTCCGTAGGACAATGGATTTCTTAAGTTCAGCCTAACTGAAATTTTAATCACCTTTATTTCAGGTTTAGCTCTAAAATATCTAATGTTATCTTAAATTGCAGCGCAGTGTAGTTCGCGTGTGAAGTTCAGATTATCTTCCGGTAGTTGCTTTGTCACTACTTTGTGAGTAAAGTGGAACCACGTGTTGATCAGTAACTCTAACTAAGATCATCAATCTTAAATGCGAATGTGCGTGAGATTATAACGTCTCGTCTTGACAATAATTTTCAATATAGCAACTTTTCTTTATGTTCAACCCACGTGGGGTGTACTTTGTGAGACCACTACCACGTGCTTATATAATTGTTTGACCCATCAGGTTAATAGTAAGACGTTAGTAACCAGTTCGAGGTTTTTCTTTTGTAAATTGCTTTTCGATCTAATTTATTTTCATTATCAAAATTATTGTGGAGTTACACGCTTTATGTGAACCAAGTTGACCACGTGAAGCATGTGGTGTAATCATCAAAGTAGCCCTCAGCTATTCTTTTTGGGAAGATTTCACAGAGAGTTAGTATGAATTTAGTATACCAGTGTGTGGTAATTACACGACGGACAGGATTGTGCTACGAATGTAACTTCTTTGGGTGAAAATTGAATCGGTTGGTTGTGGTTAATTTTCCCTTGCATATGTTTCAACGTTCTTCGTGTGTTATTTTATGAATGCAGTGTTGTACGGAGTCTCCCAATCTTGGCTCCCTATTTGATGTGTTCCGTAAGATTACAAATTCACATTTTCACAATCCTAAATAAGGCACCAGCTTAGTTATGACTTACGTTTAATATGCTGAAATTTCAATGATCAATGTTAAAATAAATTTCCAAATATAATCTGATTTATTTCTTTTTATTTAAATTCTCTTTTTATATATATATATATATATATATATATATATATATATATATATATATATATATATATATATATATCACTGGATGTCGTATATCTATTAAAAGATTATAATTAATGTTAGTCTGGTTGGGAATTTGGTAAGCTAGACTGGATACCTGATGAAACAGTTGCTTAGTAATGCAAGATTAACTTCCCGAGACAGCTCACAGCTTTTAACTCGCTTTTATTGTCCATCAGTACCGCTTTCATCATAGCAAATTAAAGTATCAAACTTACAATGTATGAGAGAAAACAAATGTAACAGCCACCGAAAATAGCACATAAAGTGCTGAAACATGTCTGGGTGAGAACAAAGCTATAGAACGGTGCCTTACATGAGGCGGAATTCCCCCTCCACTTTTTCTTAGCAAACACGGGAACATCGAAAACATGATGCTTCTTCACTAACCGACATCGTTAGCGCACCGCTCCGTGGTGGCGCTCGACTAGGAGGTAACCCAATTAGAATCGTGGTCGCGGAATATTTTCAATGCCAGTGTTTCGTCGGCAAGGGGTAGAGACGTGGTGGTGTAAAGTTCTGCTAACCAGTCTTTGCGCCAGTGTCCTGGATTAAATTCTAAATCCCTCCGCGGTGTCTCGTGAAGTGAGGACATGTGACTCTATTGACGGTGATCCGTCGGATGGTGACATTACGCAAGGGCCTTGCGGCTTTTCGAAAGGGGTAGTCTCTGTTCTAGCACCGGGTTTCACCCTCCCCATTGCTTTCACCATAAGAACATAAATCCAACACTACACTGCACAGGCACTCATCAAAGTCATCCACACTACCCAGATACGCACCTGACGCTACATACACGTTGGAGGAAGGCAATGGTAAACCACCTCCACTCTGACCTTGTCTCCAATGGCGATGCAAGATTCCTGTATCTGCTCCCCTACGCACATTTTCTGAGTGTGGGACGACTTTGACTCGAATCTTCGTTTCGTTTTACTTCTGACATCGTCGTGAAGAATCGTTCTTCCACACTTAAGCAAGTAACACCTTCACTCATCATATTCCATGCAAGTACAGCACAAAACTTGACGATGGATGTCGAGAGTTCGACATCTTTTGCAAATTGAAACCGTATTACAAAACTTATTTCATATTTGAGAGAATTTTGTATTTAAACACTCATTTTGAACGGCAGTTGTAAGCGAACGAGAACTACTGTGCGTGTTTCGCTATGGCAACTACAATCCGTTTGAATTACTGCGTTGCATGTCCGTCCCAAGTGGTCAGCATGACAGGATGTGTCAATCCTAATTGCCCGGGTTCGATTCCCGGCTGTGTCGGAGACTTTCTGCACTGAGGGACTGGGTGTTGTGTTGACCTAATCATCATCATTTCATCCCCATCGACGCACAAGTCTCCGAAGTGGCGTCGAATCGAAAGACTTGCACCCGGCGAGCGGTCTACACGAAGGGAGGCCCTAGTCATACGACATTCACATTTTCATTGCGTTATATACTCTAACGGCTTCCGTTATACCTATTACTTCCCACAATACATGAAATCCGACGTAGCCCCAATAACTGAGTTCGAGAAACATGTCAGACATGCCACATCTGTATCTTTCAGTTTATACACTCCTGGAAATGGAAAAAAGAACACATTGACACCGGTGTGTCAGACCCACCATACTTGCTCCGGACACTGCGAGAGGGCTGTACAAGCAATGATCACACGCACGGCACAGCGGACACACCAGGAACCGCGGTGTTGGCCGTCGAATGGCGCTAGCTGCGCAGCATTTGTGCACCGCCGCCGTCAGTGTCAGCCAGTTTGCCGTGGCATACGGAGCTCCATCGCAGTCTTTAACACTGGTAGCATGCCGCGACAGCGTGGACGTGAACCGTATGTGCAGTTGACGGACTTTGAGCGAGGGCGTATAGTGGGCATGCGGGAGGCCGGGTGGACGTACCGCCGAATTGCTCAACACGTGGGGCGTGAGATCTCCACAGTACATCGATGTTGTCGCCAGTGGTCGGCAGAAGGTGCACGTGCCCGTCGACCTGGGACCGGACCGCAGCGACGCACGGATGCACGCCAAGACCGTAGGATCCTACGCAGTGCCGTAGGGGACCGCACCGCCACTTCCCAGCAAATTAGGGACACTGTTGCTCCTGGGGTATCGGCGAGGACCATTCGCAACCGTCTCCATGAAGCTGGGCTACGGTCCCGCGCACCGTTAGGCCGTCTTCCGCTCACGCCCCAACATCGTGCAGCCCGCCTCCAGTGGTGTCGCGACAGGCGTGAATGGAGGGACGAATGGAGACGTGTCGTCTTCAGCGATGAGAGTCGCTTCTGCCTTGGTGCCAATGATGGTCGTATGCGTGTTTGGCGCCGTGCAGGTGAGTGCCACAATCAGGACTGCATACGACCGAGGCACACAGGGCCAACACCCGGCAACATGATGTGGGGAGCGATCTCCTACACTGGCCGTACACCACTGGTGATCGTCGAGGGGACACTGAATAGTGCACGGTACATCCAAACCGTCATCGAACCCATCGTTCTACCATTCCTAGACCGGCAAGGGAACTTGCTGTTCCAACAGGACAATGCACGTCCGCATGTATCCCGTGCCACCCAACGTGCTCTAGAAGGTGTAAGTCAACTACCCTGGCCAGCAAGATCTCCGGATCTGTCCCCCATTGAGCATGTTTGGGACTGGATGAAGCGTCGTCTCACGCGGTCTGCACGTCCAGCACGAACGCTGGTCCAACTGAGGCGCCAGGTGGAAATGGCATGGCAAGCCGTTCCACAGGACTACATCCAGCATCTCTACGATCGTCTCCATGGGAGAATAGCAGCCTGCATTGCTGCGAAAGGTGGATATACACTGTACTAGTGCCGACATTGTGCCTGCTCTGTTGCCTGTGTCTATGTGCCTGTGGTTCTGTCAGTGTGATCATGTGATGTATCTGACCCCAGGAATGTGTCAATAAAGTTTCCCCTTCCTGGGACAATGAATTCACGGTGTTCTTATTTCAATTTCCAGGAGTGTAGAAAGAACTGCTACGGTATAGCACAGCAGGTAACTCAAAGAAACAGGCAGCGAGACGAACAGATATGACACTTTTCCAACGACAATAATTAGATTCAAGTCAACGCGATTTATAAATTTCCCCTGCACAGCCTAATAATGGGTCTTGGCTCTAAATAGTATGTGTTATAACCAAAGTAGTCTCTGAAACGTACTCCCCTGTTGGACACAAGGCTGGGAAGTTCTTGTGAAAGGACGTTCCATTCCTTCACCAGCGCGGCTGACAACAGTTGATGTATGTGGAAGTGCTGCGATACGTCTCCTCAACGCATGCCACACGGGCTCAATGGGATTTAAGTCGTGGGAACGGCCAAGCCACTCCATTCGCCGAACATTCTCTCATTCCAAGAGCTCCCCACTTGCGCTGTTCGGTGTGGTCGCGCGTTATCGTGCATAAAAATCAGGTAACAGAAAAGACGCAGATGGGGAAGAACTATAATGTCGCAATAATGATGACAGATGAATGTACCGTGTTCATTTCAAAGACTTGGAGGTCAGTGTGCCCATGCCTTATTTCAATTTCCAGGAGTGTATTTATCCTTTTACTAAGAAGAAAAAAAGAGCAGTGATTTTTATCAGACGATCGGGTGAAAGATTTAATTGTTGGATATTGGGTTTTTGAATTAGTGATTGTAATAAAGTTTAGTTCAAACGAGAGGATCAATTGTAAAGAAGTATCTTAACCTTACGCAACGGCGTAAGTGCGTGGAACTGGCTGGAAGACCTGTAATCTTACTGAGGAAATATCAGCAATTGTGCCACTGCCTGTTTAACAAAGGGATATCGTGGTCGTTTTATTTGAAACTGAAATAATGGCTGAGTAATTTGAGGGCATCAGATTTTGAAATCGCAGAACCAAACATTCCAGAAGGCAAGGTTCTTACGTATTCTGGCCGTGCAATTTGCACTAACAGCACTGACCATTTCTGCTGGCCAAATGATGTTGACTTACAGCGACAGTCCGACAGAAAATCTAAACCTGTTATGAGAAACATAGATAATTATTTAATATAGTTGTCATTAAGGTTAATTAAATTATTAGAGCAACTGACTCAATTAACATAAATATACTTTACGATATTTACGTTAATGTTACTCATTAGAAAATGGTTACCGCACCTGAATGCAAAAGGCATCTATCCGTGATTGGAGGTAAAACAGAAGTGTGTCTCCTTCGTGTCTTGATGTGGTGGTATTATTTCTGTCATTTGACTTTAAATTATCTATTAATCCAAATCGAAAATCTCTCTGGCTGAACACTGTGGAAGGAAAGATTACAAACCTACTAGACATAGCAAAATACGTTCTCATCATTTTCAGGAAGGGGACACACAGAGAACATCAGTTTCGTCATATAAGGAAAACGGTGGATTACGAAAGCAGCCTTTTCATATCACATAGTCCCAATGCTGGTTATTCCAAACGCATAACAAAAAGAACGTTGCGTTAACGAGGTGAATTGCGCCGTTTCAAACTTTTTCTCGAATAATGCAGTCAAAGGGGCGAATAAAATTAAAATTTAGGACACAGTCCTGGATAAAGGTGACTGCCAGCCACGTAATAGTTTGTAGGTATAGCGAAGCCTGTTTCGAGTGAAACTGTGACATTAGCAACTGTAGCAAGGAGACAACGTGTACGAGGGCGAAGTGACGTACTGTTAACAGAATTATGAGCTGTTACGGTGAGAAAGCACTAGTCATTGAGCATAGGATAAAGAAACACGACGGGGAAGCCCACCTGTTGCTTCAGAAGATTTCAAACAACAGGGTGTCAACACGAACTGACGCACCTCGCTTTCAGCACCCACACGCTGTGACTGCATTAAACAATGGCACTTCGGTAGATGGAGGAGCGACAGAAGGGAATCGACCATCAACGAAACTGCCACAGGACTGAATGTTAGACTTGATTTGTTTTCTGGATCGCTATAATATTTGTGCTAGGTCATCCTCGTCTTTCCCATCGTCATCAATGTTTCATGAATCTTTGCCGCCCCCAAGTATTACCGATCGCTCCAAATCCTTGAGGGTCATAAACTCCGCCTCGCTTTCCACATCCGTTTATCCTTCCCCACCCTTATACCGTATGCATCTTTACATCTCCTCAAACATGTGGATCATTTTTATCAGTCCTACTTTTTCCACAAAATTTTTGTAACCCTCAGTCTTAAGGACCATGACGCCTGTGTCACCTTCCTTACTCACTACATGTCGTTTCCCTGCATAATTTCTGGGGGTAACATCACCTCACCATATGCAGGGCAGCTTTTTCTCCATGAACAGGCAAAATGAAAGTAGAGAAGGTATTAACGGAGACTGTGAGTAAGTAATGTTATTGCATCATCTATCTCATTCGTTGGGAATTTATTAGAATACATCACGGCCGTTTCTGCTTTAAAACATAAAGAAACAACGCTATATCTTGTGTCTGCATCGCTCAGGTATTTACTGAACTCTAGAGTTCTGAATACAGTGGGAAACAATTAAAGATTTTGGTGCGATGTTAGAGCACTGAAGAAACAATGTAATTGTCTAACATATGCAGCCGTGGCACTCATTGTTGTGAGAGGTGTTACCATCTTACTGAAAGATACTACGAGTACCCCAAAGCGGCGAGAAAGCCAGCCGTTTCTTGCGTCATACACATCCTCAGTTTTATGTTTATTTTGATACTTCGTGTTTTATAAAGGACAATGCCAAGAATCAAGGCGCTTGTAATATGACATTTCTCATTGTGCAGAGGGCAATGCAACTTACGACCATAATATTTGGTGGGATACCCGGAACTATACCAGACGACGAGCACCAAAGAATTGCCTGTTTTACAATAAATAAATAACAAACAATAATAAACTGTAGATGTATATTCAACGATTTATGGCGTTAGAGCTCAGGGAGAAAAGCGATGATAGGAGTCGCCGTTTACCTATTGACCATATTCACATTTCACATTTAACTCTTCGTCCAAACGGACGGATTTTTAGAGAGAAATGGTTTTTTTTTTACTTTAATTATGGTGAAGTAAAGGGAGCAACAGCGGTCTGTCCTGCCTCAGTTGAGTGGCTATTGTCTGAGTTATTTGATCAAGAAAGACGAGTTGTGTATGTAGTTTTGGATGAGTATAGAGTAGCCACATCGTGCCTGAAACGGGTCGAGAGTAATTTTTTTTTTATGACGGCAGTTGTGCCTTCTGTTAGAAAGAACTTCTTTGTTCCATAAAAACACGGAAGAACTGCAAGACATCAGCAACGTCCTGCCACTATAATTCAGCGCAAAGTCTTCTGGCCATCTTCAGGTGAGTGCCACTGTAATAGTACAGGCGACGACGCGCTGAGCTCCGCTATTTAAAGCCATACTGAGGTGACACTGCGCATGCGCTGCTCAGCGTGCGCGTTCACAACAGCTCCTTGCGCTGCGCCTAGCGCCCTCCACGGTGAAAGCTTGACGTATCGATATCAGGTCGATTTTCATCTTTGTACAGATAACTACGTCGACTACGAAGTTTCTCTATACTTCTTTATTTTTCTTATGTAGGAAATCGCTGAGGCGAAGATTGCGGTTAAGCTTTAACCTCAACTTACCAACTCAGGACGATATGCTACAGGTGTAAGCAATATTCACCAGTAAATTATCTGTTTTCTTTGAAAAAAAATTTTGCGTTATCACTATACTTTGAATCCCTGATAACATGACAATCCCGCGTCCGACCATCCTGATTTAGGTTTTCCGTGATTTCCCTAAATCGCTACAGGCAAATGCCGGGATGGTTCCTTTGAAAGGGCACGGCCTACTTCCTTCGCCGTCCTTCCCTAATCCGATGAGACCGATGACCTCGCTGTTTGGTCTCTTCCACCAAACAACCCAACCTGATAACATGAACTGTTTGCACTGTTTCATAAATTTGCAGTCAGATAAAATCTTAAAAAATAGAGAAAAAATTACAATATTAATATAGAACCTTTGGCATAATGTAATAAAAAAACAATGTACAGTACATACTTTTAGTCTTTCATAAACTTTTTGGAGGTAAAGGAAAAGGAATTGAGGAAACAAAAATGTAGGAATTTGAATTTCTACAACTTCGAGAAAGTTCACAATCTGACCGACTATTAGTTTAGAAACATACTAAACTGAAGCGCTCTAACGGTAAAAGCATATTGAATATTCCGTACGGTCATATTTTTCTTTGTCAGTCAGGTTCGTTAAAAATGTGTATGAGGGATTTACGCCAATCACTTTAAGTAATAGGGAAAATGAAGCGCAGTATCCCTGGTGTAACACGCGGAAAAAAACAATGTAGCGAGTAGTAAGTAATATTGTTGCCTGTCGACTCGGTATTCTCGGATCACGCAAGCCAGTGACTATCTAGTTTGCAATGAATTTATACGACGACTACCAAGAAAACCAGAAAGGAAAACAATTATGTTAACCAGGTATGAGATCCCTCGTAAATGTCGCTGTCTATCTGGAGGTAAATAATGTTACATTAGCGATGCATTTTCTTTGCGCTTACATCCGTTTCTGGAATGAATTTACACTCCGCAACAGAATATGCGCTGACTTGAAACTTTCTGGGAGATGGAAACTGTGGACCAGACCGATCCTTTCGCAGACAATTGCTCATCCGACTGAGCTACCCATCCGTTTATCGTAGTAAACGTGCAGAGCTTACTCGTCACGGCATGTTGGACTGTCGTTGCGCAAAAATATGGTGGTGAAACCCAAGCCCAGAGATTAGGGGAAGTCAATTAATTACATGAGGTGTGTTTTTTAAAATTTGAACTCCACTGCCCCCTTCGCGAGATTTGGTCACATGTCGTAGGGCCACGCCCCCCTCCCCCCTCCTCACGTGTGGTATACCCCTTAGCGAGATAAAAATACGGTCGCTCAGTTCCGGACTGTCGCGCGTAGAGCCGCTCGGCGACTCCGGCCGGCAAACATGCTTCACTTACAAAGTGTATTAAACAGTGTTTTTAACGCTTGAGTAAAAACACTGTATTTTAAACGTGTCAACCTTGAGAGGTATTCGGACGGATGGACAGAGGCAGACCGACAAAATGGCTCCACGAAAACACTATCTACCTTTTTCAGAGATCCTTAAAATATTGACCTGTAATTGACACATTATATACAGTCTTCACTTACTTTTTCAGATGAAAGGCAACATTGTTTTCTACTTTCCTCTGAAGTGTATGATCACGTAGCTTTTGAGTCTCTTGATGTACACGATCACTAATAGAATACTTGTCGGTGTACTTCAGCTTAGCTTCCTTCCACAAACGGTTAATTTCTTACTCGCCTGAGTATTTCGAGTTGGCGGCATGCCGCTTCATGTACACATTGTAACAGTTTGGATACCAATTTAAACTGATCCCAGTAACATCGGCTTTATATGTGTTGTAGAATGTCGCGACTGACTGTCTGGGTGACACGCAGTGATTTCGATCGGCGCGGCTGGTAACACGCCAAATGAAATCTGCACACGGGCGGCACCTGTTTCAAATCGAGGGATCCCAGGCATGCACACGTGAAAAACAACCAATTCAGTTCAGTGAGACCATTAAGACTGATGGGCAGTAATATTGGCTATGCTCGGGATTAATTTGTAAAACAAAATGTTGGAAGTTGAGAATGCAGGCTTCCTCGGCGAATCTCGATGATAAAATCTTCTCGCCTGAAGATGGCAAGTAAGAAACTTGCTGAAACGTTGCTGGAGAACGACACATTGACTCGGCTGTCAACCCGAGAAGATCTTATCATGTTGGAAATTGTAATAATATGAAGGGAGAACATTAATAAAACCGACAAACAGAAGGGACGGATTTCTGACTGGAAATGGAGGCAAAAAGGTCCGATAAACATGCGTCCGGAAATGCATCGTTGATACGGTAGATGGCACTGACGAATAACATTTCCTCTGACCACGAGCCGTGTGATCCTTGTGTGTTGCACGCTGTGTGATTGACACAACGTACTGTAAGCAGAAGAATGGTCTCATAATCATGTTGTGAACAAATCGAGATGGTGTTTGTGTACGGCCAAGCAGATGGAAACGGTCGAGAGGGAGCATGGTCTTCCAAACCTGATGTACTCCCTGCTCGTGAGTGTATCTGAAAGTACCCATGATCACACGAAAGACCAAAAGGGGCTTGAAATGATGTGTAATGTGGTTGATGTCTATGAGGCTACTTGTTTTGGTATAGCTGCGCTGCCTCTCGACCGTTTCCATCTGCTTGGGTTGAATTGGGTTGAATTGCTTGGGGGAAGAGACCAAACAGCGAGGTTATTGGTCTCATAGGATTAGAGAAGGATGGGGAAGGAACTCGGCCGTGCCCTTTCAAAGGAACCATGCCGGCATTTGCCTGGAGCGATTTAGGGAAACCACGGAAAACCTAGATCAGGATGGCCGGGCGCCGGATTGAACCGTCGTCCTTCCGAATGCGAGTCCAGTGTGCCATCTGCTTGGCCGGACACAAACACCATCTCGGCTTGTTACCGACGTGAATAGCGGAACACTCTGCTGCTTGCAGTACGCTACGTCGATCACACAGCCTGCAACACACAAGGAACACACGGCATACGATCACAGGAAGTGTCATTCGTCAGCACAACCTACCGTAGTACCGATACGTTTCCGCACACAGGTCCATAGGTCTGTTCTCCCTCCACTCCCAGTGAGGAATCCGTCCCTGTAGTTTGTCGGTTTAAGTTGTGTTCGCCCTATATATTCTCTGAATTAAAAAGTTGACATGAGATTTTTCTTTTCCCCCTTCCCCATTTAAATGAGATTTTGAGCTCAGGTGACTAATGGACGTCCGCTTAGAAACACTTGGACGTTCTTCCTTGGGGACACAGTGGACCATACCGTCACTTGTGATGAACAGTCAGCGTACACAATAATGCAGTTCTACATCTACATCTACATACATACTCCGCAATCCACCATACGGTGTGTGGTGGAGGGTACCTCGTACCACAACTAGCATCTTCTCTCCCTGTTCCACTCCCAAACAGAACGAGGGAAAAATGACTGCCTATATGCCTCTGTACGAGCCCTAATCTCTCTTATCTTATCTTTGTGGTCTTTCTGCGAAATATAAGTTGGCGGGAGTAAAATTGTACTGCAGTCAGCTTCAAATGCTGGTTCTCTACATTTCCTCAGTAGCGATTCACGAAAAGAACGCCTCCTTTCCTCCAGAGACTCCCACCCGAGTTCCTGAAGCACTTCCGTAACACTCGCGTGATGATCAAACCTACCAGTAACAAATCTAGCATCCCGCCTCTGAATTGCTTCTATTTCCTCCCTCAATCCGACCTGATAGGGATCCCATATGCTCGAGCAGTACTCATAAATAGGTCGTATTAGTGTTTTATAAGCGGTCTCCTTTACAGATGAACCACATCTTCCCAAAATTCTACCAATGAACCGAAGACGACTATCCGCCTTCCCCACAACTGCCATTACATGCTTGTCCCACTTCATATCGCTCTGCAATATTACGCCCAAATATTTAATTGACGTGTCTGTGTCAAGCGGTACACTGCTAATGGAGTATTCAAACATTACGGGATTCTTTTTCCTACTCATCTGCATTTATTTACATTTATCTATATTTAGAGTTAGCTGCCATTCTTTACACCAATCACAAATCGTGTCCAAGTCATCTTGTATCCTCCTACAGTCACTCAACGACGACATCTTCTCGTACACCACAGCATCATCAGCAAACAGCCGCACATTGCTATCCACCCTATCCAAAAGATCATTTTTGTAGATAGAAAACAACAGCGGACCTACTACACTTCCCTGGGGCACTCCAGATGATACCCTCACCTCCGATGAACACTCACCATCGAGGATAACGTACTAGGTTCTATTACTTAAGAAGTCTTCGAGCCACTCACGTATTTGGGAACCAATCTCATATGCTCGTAATTCTCGTACCTTAGGAGTCTGCAGTGGGGTACCGAGTCAAACGCTTTCCGGAAGTCAAGGAATATGGCATCCGTCTGATATCCTTCATCCATGGTTCGCAAGATATGTGAAAAAAGGGCGAATTGCGTTTCGCAGGAGCGATGCTTTCTAAAGCCGTGCTGTGCTGTGCTGTGCTCTGTCTCAAGGAAATTCATTATATTCGAACTGAGAATATGTTCGAGAATCCTGCAACAAACCGGTGTTGAGGATATTGGTCTGTAATTTTGAGGATCCGTCCTTCTACCCTTCTTATATACAGGCGTCACCTGCGCCTTTTTCCAGTCGCTCGGGACTTTACTTTGGGCTAGAGACTCGCGATAAAAGCAAGCTAATTAGGGAACCAATGCAGTAGAGTACGCTCTGTAAAACGGAATTGGAATCCCATCAGGACCTGTCGATTTATTTATTTTCAACCCATTCAGCTGCTTCACAACCCCAGAGATGTCTTATCAATATGTCGTCCATACGGGAATCTGTACGGGACTCGAACGGCGGTATGTTTGTACGATCCTCCTGCCTGAAAGATTTCTCAAATGCTAAATCTAAAATTTCAGATTTCTTTTTGCTGTCTTCCGTTGCCAGGCCAGGCTGATCAGTGAGTGACTGGATGGAAGCCTTCGACCCGCTTACCGATTTTACGTAAGACCAGAATTTCCTTGGGTTTTCAGCAAGAGCTTTTGCTAAGGTATGACGGTGGTAGTGGTTGTATGCTTCGCGCATCGCTCTGTTTACAGCAGCACGAATCTCTACTAACTTTTGCCTGTCCTCATTCTCCCGATCTTTCTTGATCCGCGAGTGCAACGGTCTTTGCTTCCTGAGCATTCTCCGAATTGCGCTGTTAAACCACGGTGGGTCTTTTCCGTCCGTAACCCACTTTTTCGGCACATACTTGTCCAATGCGTGATTTACAACGTGTTTAAAATTTTCCCATAATTCTTCCACGTCCATCGTACCGGAAGTAAATGAAGTCGATTCATTTACTAAGTAGGATGCTAACAGCTGCTTATCTGCTCTTTCTAGTAAGAATACTCTCCTAGCCTTCTTGACCGACTTTTTAACTTTCATAACCATAGTCGTGATGACCACATCATGATCACTAATCTCTGTCTCAACACTGACACCGTCGATGAGGTCTGGTCTGTTCGTGGCTACCAGATCTAAAATATTTCCATTACGCGTTGGCTGTCGATTTAGCTGCTCAAGACAGTAGTCAAATATCTGGGATACAAACATCCTGGGAGATATTCCGTATTATCTTGGAGAAGAATCTCTCCAGCGTGCGGCCGTATGATTCCGTTCAGTCACACCAGATGGCACTCGGAACGCACCTTCGCCCAGTGGGCACCGCAACACGGCGGTGATGGGATCGGCCGACCGTGACGCGAGCGGCACGCAGCTGTTCAGCTGTTCGCCTCCCTCGCAGGGCTCCTAATGGGGAGGCACGCTTCGTGGTCGCGACAACGTGTTTACCTGCCACGCTGTCACGCCACTGGCACACAAATTTAAATAATAACCAATTAAGTTGTCCGTGTGATCGCGAATGTATTTTTCTCCCTCTGGCATCACCGCCTCCCTGCCTTCATTTGAGCTGCGGAGGGCCCCGTCCTGACGGCTGTAATGTATTATCTCCGACATCAACAATCCTAAATCTTTTTCAGGGTGAGGGAAGTTGTCCGCAGCGCGCGTGTGTGTGTGTGTGTGTGCGTACGAGTGTGTCCGTGTGGCTGGAAGACAGCTACGTGCCGCTTAAAAAGACGCCCACAAGCTTTGGCCTACATAGAAATTAGCTGTCTTGTAAGGTCGGTTGTAAATAAGAGGAACGGGTACAGTCTGAGCCGGCAACGAGCCACCGTCCGACCGGTTTTGTGGCCTCTGCGGCGAGACCGACCTCGCATCGTGTTGGAGCGAGAGGGTGAGAGGGGAGGGAGGTGGGAGAGAGAGACGGAGGGAGAGAGTGAGAGAGATGCGCGCATGTTTCCTCGAAGCCGACTCGCCGGTTCAGGGTGTACGCAGTATTTTGCATTTAAAATAACAGGAAGTTACGGCCCATGAGAGAGTCACGACAGTAATTTATTCCGACTAGCTTTCGGCGTAAGAAGATGGAAGGGGACGCGAGGAAACGAGGGGTAAGTACTGAAAATTTAAGCCTTGACGTCCGGTAATTGAACCTCTGGTAGGACGTGACAGGTGTTTATCCCTAACCGTGTTTTATGCAACCGGAGCTACGAAAGGTGCGAGGAATGCCCTGCTCGAGCTTTCGCCATCGGAGAGCGAGCGCTCTTGACGCGTGTGGAGGCACGTTACATGGCTGGAGAGGCCTCATTTATAACATTACCTGCTGTCTTGGCGATAGGCTTGTCAGACAGTGATGTAGTTGTGTATTCTGCAACTATGAAAGGATCAAGTACAATCTAGAAACAGCAACAGCAGAGCAAGCGATGAAAGGAGAAACAAGCTGCTGCAGTTTCCAGAATGAGAAATAGCACGTTGAACTTCAGCAGCAGTTCTATGTTTTCACAATCGATCTCACGAAACATCGAGCTGGGTTCGACTTTTTTCTGAGGTATCCCATTGCTATTATTACTATTATTATTAATAGTGGTATAAAGCTCGATATGGTGAAGAATGTGGAAGAGAGGTCTTAATTTCCAGTATAACCTTTATTTGTCTAGATCGTGAGTTTATAAAATAATATGACCGGTTCCAGATGTGGTAGCAATCATCTGTAGATCATGAAATATTGTTACACAGTGTAACACGTCACATGTTGTACAATCATATAATTTTATAAAGTCGAAATCTATATAAATAAAAGTTTTATTATTATTTCTATTATTATTGTTATTTCTTTTTCTTTACTTTCTCAGACTGTTAAGTCTGGTTAAAAATGGAACGTGACGCGGACCTTGATCAAGCGTGACTTCCTTGTAACTGTATGGTATATGTTATATTGCATTTAGGAACTTTCGGATAATTGAACATGTATCAATAATTACAGATTTTTGTAGTTGTATATATATGATTGGATGTAGCTGTATTGCATTGATGTACTGGTGGATATTGTGAGGTATGACTCCTGTAGTTGATAGTATAATTGGTATAATGTCAACTTTATCCTGATGCCACATGTCCTTGACTTCCTCAGCCAGTTGGATGTATTTTTCAATTTTTTCTCCTGTTTTCTTCTGTATATTTGTTGTGTTGGGTATGGATATTTCAATTAGTTGTGTTAATTTCTTCTTTTTATTGGTGAGTATGATGTCAGGTTTGTTATGTGGTGTTGTTTTATCTGTTGTAATCGTTCTGTTCCAGTATAATTTGTATTCATCATTCTCCAGTACATTTTGTGGTGTGTACTTGTATGTGGGAACGTGTTGTTTTATTAGTTTATGTTTTATGGCAAGTTGTTGATGTATTATTTTTGCTACATTGTCATGTCTTCTGGGGTATTCTGTATTTGCTAGTATTGTACATCCGCTTGTGATGTGATCTACTGTTTCTATTTGTTGTTTGCAAAGTCTGCATTTATCTGTTGTGGTATTGGGATCTTTAATAATATGCTTGCTGTAATATCTGGTGTTTATTGTTTGATCCTGTATTGCAATCATGAATCCTTCCGTCTCACTGTATATATTGCCTTTTCTTAGCCATGTGTTGGATGCGTCTTGATCTATGTGTGGCTGTGTTAGATGATACGGGTGCTTGCCATGTAGTGTTTTCTTTTTCCAATTAACTTTCTTTGTATCTGTTGATGTTATGTGATCTAAAGGGTTGTAGAAGTGGTTATGAAATTGCAATGGTGTAGCTGATGTATTTATATGGGTGATTGCTTTGTGTATTTTGCTAGTTTCTGCTCGTTCTAGAAAGAATTTTCTTGAATTGTCTACCTGTCCATAATGTAGGTTTTTTATATCTATAAATCCCCTTCCACCTTCCTTTCTGCTTAATGTGAATCTTTCTGTTGCTGAATGTATGTGATGTATTCTATATTTATGGCATTGTGATCGTGTAAGTGTATTGAGTGCTTCTAGGTCTGTGTCACTCCATTTCACTACTCCAAATGAGTAGGTCAATACTGGTATAGCATAAGTATTTATAGCTTTTGTCTTGTTTCTTGCTGTCAATTCTGTTTTCAGTATTTTTGTTAGTCTTTGTCTATATTTTTCTTTTAGTTCTTCTTTAATATTTGTATTATCTATTCCTATTTTTTGTCTGTATCCTAGATATTTATAGGTATCTGTTTTTTACATCGCTTCTATGCAGTCGCTGTTGTTATCCAATATATAATCTTCTTGTTTAGTGTGTTTTCCCTTGACTATGCTATTTTTCTTACATTTGTCTGTTCCAAAAGCCATATTTATATCATTGCTGAATACTTCTGTTATCTTTAGTAATTGGTTGAGTTGTTGATTTGTTGCTGCCAGTAGTTTTAGATCATCCATGTATAGCAAATGAGTGATTTTGTGTGGGTATGTTCCAGTAATATTGTATCCATAATTTGTATTATTTAGCATGTTGGATAGTGGGTTCAGAGCAAGACAGAACCAGAAAGGGCTTAATGAGTCTCCTTGGTATATTCCATGCTTAATCTGTATTGGCTGTGATGTGATGTTATCTGAATTTGTTTGGATATTAAGTGTGGTTTTCCAGTTTTTCATTACTATGTTTAGAAACTGTATCAATTTAGGATCTACTTTGTATATTTCCAATATCTGTAGTAACCATGAGTGGGGTACACTATCAAAGGCTTTTTGGTAATCAATATATGCGTAGTGTAGGGACCTTTGTTTAGTTTTAGCTTGATATGTCACCTCTGTATCTATTATCAGTTGCTCTTTACATCCTCGTGCTCCTTTGCAGCAGCCTTTTTGTTCATCATTTATAATTTTGTTCTGTGTTGTATGTGTCATTAATTTCTGTGTAATGACTGAAGTTAATATTTTGTAGATTGTTGGTAGGCATGTTATGGGGCGATATTTAGCTGGGTTTGCTGTGTCTGCTTGATCTTTAGGTTTCAGATAGGTTATTCCATGTGCAAGTGTATCAGGGAATGTGTATGGGTCTGCAATGTAACTGTTAAATAATTTAGTGAGATGTGAATGTGTTGAGGTGAACTTCTTTAGCCAGTAATTTGCTATTTTATCATTTCCAGGGGCTTTCCAATTGTGGGTAGAATTAATTGCTTGGGTGACTTCATGTTGCAAAATTATCACTTCAGGCATTTGTGGTATCATCTTGTGTGAGTCTGTTTCTGCTTGTATCCACTGTGCATGCCTGTTATGTTGTACCGGGTTTGACCATATGTTGCTCCAGAAGTGTTCCATGTCTGTTATGTTTGGTTGATTGTCTATTTTAATGTGTGTGTTATCCCTTGTTTGGTAAAATCTCTTGTGTTGAATGTTTGGTTTTGTTTCCTTCTATTTTCACTTTTTTTGTATCTTCTAAGTCGTTTGGCCAATGCTTGCAATTTCTGCTTTTTTTCATCTTATTGCTCTATTGCTTCTTGTTGTGAGATTTTACCTAACCTTTTTCGTTTTTTGTCTGATATTTCATTTCTTATAAATTGTTTTAGCTGTCCAATGTCTTTTCTCAGTTTTTCTATTCTGATCTGTAGCCTGTGTTGCCATGCTGGTTTTGTGGGCTTCTTCTGTGTGTTGGTTTGTTCTGATCTCTGCCTAGTGTGTATACTTAGTGTAGTGTGTGATCCTATATAAACCAGTAGTTGTAACTCTTCCATAGTTGTATTTTCATTTATTTTGTTGTGTATGATTGTGTTGATAGTTTTTATTGTTGTTTCGACTTGTGGGTTATTTGGCGGTCTATGCAAGAATGGTCTAATGTCTGTATTTGTGTCTTTGTATTCTATATATGTCAGCTGAAATTTCTCTTCTATATCTAACACGTGTGTCTCTTCATGTTCTATTTGTGCTTGTTCTGGTGGCTGTCTTAAGATTTCGTTTTCCTCTGATTGTTTAATTGATGCGTGTTGTTCTTTGTTTGTTTGCTCTGGGATGTGTGAGTCCATTACTGTATTTTCTTCTTCTTCTGATTGCACATTATTTTGTTCCAGTATTTGTTGTACTTGTTGTTTGATGTTTTCTAATTCTGACTGGGGTATCCTGTTATTTTTTATTATTACACGGATCTGATCAGCTAGTCGTTGTTCTGTTAAAAATTTTAATTCCGGGTATCTGGTAATAAATGTTGTATATACTTGTGATCTGTATCCAGTTGTGTTGGTTCCTAGGTTTGTTGCTTGGTAATAGCAGAACATGAGGTGTCTATTAACTTCATCTGACCATCTCATCCTCTGTCTTTGTTTTCCTTCTAGGGTGGTTGCAGGAAGCATATCCTGCAAAACACCTCTATTTGGATTTAAATCGTTTTCCAGTTGGCTAGCAGTGTCGTTACCATTGTGGGCGGGCATAGGGTTCAAGCGTCGTCCCCGACCATGACGGCGCTTGTCCGAGGCTTCTTTAGTTCTGTCCTGAACCAAGTAATCACACTAAAAGGGGGGTTAGCCCTTCTAGTGGTTTGTTCTTTTCGTCGCCTTTTACGACTGGCAGAACATACCGGAGGCCTATTCTTTTCCCGGGCCTCCACGGGAATTATTGTTATTATTATTATTATTATTATTATTATCATCACATTGACCCCATGATCTCACCTGAAACCTATAGCTGCTCTTCTTTCTTCGTTATTTCTTAATTTACCAGTTCCACTGCATCTTTTGTCTATGCTATTATATTTTTGTTTCTACGCTGCAGGTCTAACAATTTTAATTTTTAATTCCTTAATTAGTTTATTTCTGTTATTTATGATAATTCGACACTTTGTTTTTAGTTCCTTTTTATTTGTGGAATTCCCGCTATTGTTCATTTCAGTTTTATTATAAATAAATTGAATTTCACATTGTTACACCAAGTTCATTCCTGATTTCTAGTCCAGACACAAAAATAGCAAGTAGTTACATAAAGTAAGAAAAATGGCAAAATAAGTTTTACAGACAAAGATGTGACTTGAGCTGAAATGATAACAATTTATAAAAGAAGTAACGTGGGCAGTGTAGTGGCTGTGACTATTCAAATAGATTGGAAACTTTTAGTAATGGAAATGTTATGGAAATGGAAATGCCGCGTGGCTAGGGCCTCCCGTCGGGTAGACCGTTCGCCTGGTGCAAGTCTTTAGAGTTGACGCCACTTATGCGACTTGCCTATCGATGGGGATGAAATGATGATGATAAGCACAACACAACCCCTGGCCCTGAGCGGACAAAACCTCCGACCCAGCCGGGAATCGAACCTGGGCCGTGAGGTATGACATTCCGTCGCGCTGACTACTCAGCTACCAGGGGCGGACACGGTATGTTATGCTGTCCTGCAATAAATCTGATAAGAAAGGTTAATCCTAGATCTGTAACAAAAAGTAATTAAATAATTACACATTACAGTGAGTTTAGTCAGAATTTGGTCCTTAATGTGGATTGATACTGTTGATTTATGTTAATTGTTTGCGTGGTAGGCACTTACATCTTCGTTCTATACTTTTTGGAAGTTCGTTCCCGTTTGGCTTACATAGAGGACTTTTCCTGCCCCTTGAACCACAAACATTGCTAAGGTGGGGTGGTTTTCAGGCCTCAACGTTAGAGACAACAGTACCGTGCGAGCAACCACAAAGAAGAGTACCTGTGCAAAGAACAGACCGACTTGTGGTCCCTGAAGAGAGGCTGGAGATTTTTCAGTAGTTGCTGGGGCAACATTCTGGAAGTAAGGGGGGAATACAGTCGTTTCTTTTCCCAATGACATGCAGCTCTGCAGTATGAATAAATGATGATGGCATCCTCTTGGGTAAAATATTCGGGATTTAAGATAGTCACCCATTCATATCTCCAGGTAGAGGTACTCAGGAGGATGTCGTCATCAGGAAAAACAAAACTGGCGCTCTACAGATCGCAGAGTGAAATTTTAAATTCCTTAATCGGGTAGGTACTTTAGGAAACCTGAAAAGTGAAATGAATAAGTTGAAGTGTGATACAGTGGGGATTAGTGAAGATCGGTGGCACAATGAATAGAACATTTGGTGAAGAGAGAAAAGGACTGCAAATAAAAAATCAAATAGAAGAGATGAAGGCGTAGGTCGAATAACAAATACGAAAACAGAAATGCTAGTAAGCTCCTACAAGTATCATAGTAAATGCATTATAGTAGCCAAGACAGACATAAAGCCAACACCCAACACATTGGTACAGATTTGTATGCTATCTAGTTTCACCGACGATGAAGATACTGAAAGAATGTATGATGAGATAAAAACAAATTATTCACGTCGTTTAGGGATAAAAACACTTAGTGGCGATGGGCGACTGAAATTCGGTAGTAGGAATAGGAAGAATATGAAAAATAGTAAGAGAAAAATAGTAGGATCATATGGATTCAGGAAAAAGAATAGAACAGCAAGTAACGTGGCAGAATTCTGCACAGCGGAAACTTGCAAACTTGCTCACTTGGTTTAAGAATCACGAATGAATTTCGTATACTTTGACTAGATCTGGAGTCATTCGAAGATTTCATACTGGTTATAAAATGGTAACACATAGACTTCGGAACCAAATGTTATACTGTAAGATATTTTCAGGGGCAGATGGCGACTCTGACCGTAATTTATTGGTTATGAACTGTAGAGCAGAACTGAAGAATGTGCAAAACGCTAAGACGTTAACGAGATGGAACCAGAGTAAGCTGAAAGAACAAGAGGTTTATGAGAGTTGCAATGGGTACATTAGGAAACGGTTGACTGACACAGAGGAAAGGAATGCAATAAAAGACGATTGGGTAGTTTTGAGAGATGAAATAGTGAAGGCAGCAGAGGATGACGTAGGTAAAAAATTAAGGACTAGTAGAAATCATTGAATATCATACGAGATATTGAATTTAATTCATGAAAGGATGAAATATAAAAATACAGCAAATGAAGCAGGCGAAAAGGAGTACAAGTGCATAAATTTATGTGTTTATTGGGCGATTGATTTTCGAGCACAATATTAAATACGGATCAAGCAATTACACATGTACTTTACAGACAGAATCATAAATTTTAAGATAATCAGTTGCGTCGTTCATTGCCATCAGGAACTCGTCGAAAGTTCCACGATATGCACCATTAGGACATTCTGCAACAATGTGACGAAAGGTTTTCTTGGTTGACCCGCAGTCGTCCTTTGGAAATGGAGCCTTACCTCATCTACGAAGAGAGTCCATGGTTCTTCCACAGCTGGTGGGTTATTCTGTTGATCGCCAAACGTCTAAATATCGAGATTGAGAGGAAGTGCAAAATGGCTAAAATGGAGTGGCTAGATTACTGTCTGTAAAAGCATATATAACTAGCAGAAAGATAGGCAACCCTTACAGGGAATTAGAGAGGCTTTTGGAGAAAAGAAAACCAGCTGTATGAATATCAAGGCTCAGATGGAAAACCATTACTAACCAAAGAAGGGAAAGCTGGCAGTTAGAAGAAACACATGGAAAGGCTATACAAGGGAAATGAACTTGAAATCAATATCATAGAAAGGAAAGAGGACTTAGATGAAGATGAGATGATAAATACACTCCTGGAAATTGAAATAAGAACACCGTGAATTCATTGTCCCAGGAAGGGGAAACTATATTGGCACATTCCTGGGGTCAGATATATCACATGATCACACTGACAGAACCACAGGCACATAGATACAGGCAACAGAGCATGCACAATGTCGGCACTAGTACAGTGTATATCCACCTTTCGCAGCAATGCAGGCTGCTATTCTCCCATGGAGACGATCGTAGAGATGCTGGATGTAGTCCTGTGGAACGGCTTGCCATGCCATTTCCACCTGGCGCCTCAGTTGGACCAGCGTTCGTGCTGGACGTGCAGACCGCGTGAGACGACACTTCATCCAGTCCTAAACATGCTCAATGGGGGACAGATCCGGAGATCTTGCTGGCCAGGGTAGTTGACTTACACCTTCTAGAGCACGTTGGGTGGCACGGGATACATGCGGACGTGCATTGTCCTGTTGGAACAGCAAGTTCCCTTGCCGGTCTAGGAATGGTAGAACGATGGGTTCGATGACGGTTTGGATGTACCGTGCACTATTCAGTGTCCCCTCGACGATCATCAGTGGTGTACGGCTAGTGTAGGAGATCGCTCCCCACACCATGATGCCGGGTGTTGGCCCTGTGTGCCTCGGTCGTATGCAGTCCTGATTGTGGCGCTCACCTGCACGGCGCCAAACACGCATACGAACATCATTGGCACCAAGGCAGAAGCGACTCTCATCGCTGAAGAAGACACGTCTCCATTCGTCCCTCCATTCACGCCTGTCGCGACACCACTGGAGGCGGACTGCACGATGTTGGGGCGTGAGCTGAAGACGGCCCAACGGTGTGCGGGACCGTAGCCCAGCTTCATGGAGACGGTTGCGAATGGTCCTCGCCGATACCCCAGGAGCAACAGTGTCCCTAATTTGCTGGGAAGTGGCGGTGCGGTCCCCTACGGCACTACGTAGGATCCTACGGTCTTGGCGTGCATCCGTGCGTCGCTGCGGTCCGGTCCCAGGTCGACGGGCACGTGCACCTTCCGCCGACCACTGGCGACAACATCGATGTACTGTGGAGACCTCACGCCCCACGTGTTGAGCAATTCGGCGGTACGTCCACCCGGCCTCCCGCATGCCCACTATACGCCCTCGCTCAAAGTTCGTCAACTGCACATACGGTTCACGTCCACGCTGTCGCGGCATGCTACCAGTGTTAAAGACTGCGATGGAGCTCCGTATGCCACGGCAAACTGGCTGACACTGACGGCGGCGGTGCACAAATGCTGCGCAGCTAGCGCCATTCGACGGCCAACACCGCGGTTCCTGGTGTGTCCGCTGTGCCGTGCGTGTGATCATTGCTTGTACAGCCCTCTCGCAGTGTCCGGAGCAAGTATGGTGGGTCTGACACACCGGTGTCAATGTGTTCTTTTTTCCATTTCCAGGAGTGTATGTCACAGCAAGAAGAAATGAGAGAACACCCAAAGACCTGACTCGAAATAAGATCTTTGGAGTAGACGACATTCCCTCAGAACTGACGATATCATTTGGAGAGACAGCAATGGTTGAAGGATGTATGAGACAACTGAAATACTCTCAGACTTCAAGAAGAACCTAGTAATTCCTATTTCAAAGGAAGAAGTTGCTGGCTTGTGTGAATATTAACGAACTACCAGTTTAATCAGTCATGCTTGCAAATGCTGACCTGACATCTGCGAAAGAACAGAAAAACTAATAGAAGCCGACCTTGGAGAAGAGCAGTTTGGTTTACGCAGAAATTCTGGAACTCCCGAGGCAATATTGACCCTACGACTTATCTTGGAAGATAGGTTAAGAGAACGTAAACCTCTGTCTATAACATTTGTAGATTTGGCCAGCACCAGCTGGATATCGGATTTGAACGTGCTTGCCGTCCAAAGTTCCTATGCAGTGAGGGTAATTCCACTTCTCATCATAGTCATTGACGATCTGTTTCCATTCGTCTTTGTGTGGTTGTGGCACGTAAATCGGTTGCAGAGTTTTCCAAATTACCTCGCAGCGCTCTTTAACTATTTTTCCAGTAGTAGAAAATCTAATCCGAAAGGAAAAACCCGATGTTCTGTAAGAATTTCCAGTTGCCAAGTACCTGTGAACAGTGAAAAAAAGCCCAATTATTGAAGTATTACTCTTTACGTTGTTCTTTGACAACTAGGCAGCCTTTTATTGTCTTTGGGCGCCAAAGGAGAATAAATGAGTAACTAATAGATAACTTAAGACTAACCTAGAATTCTAAATTAATTTCTCTGTTCTATGTAATGAATGTAAAGACAAATGGAATAAACTACGGAATGCGGACATCCAGGCTAAACACCGTAGAGCCACGAAATCAGGTCAGGCAGTAAAGAATGTGAGCAAATGGAAATTTGAAGATGAATTGGCTTTTTTTGACTCCAACTCTCGTAGCAAGGAAAACTTGAGGAAACGCGGAAGACAGCCCTAATAATGAAGATTATGATGGAACACTGAAAGAGTTTGGCTTATGTCCGATTGATGAAACATACTCACAAGTGGTCTCGTCAGAAAGTTCCCAATATAACCCACCAAGAAACGACCTATTGTAAAGTGCAATCCCTACAATGACGGAGGCCATCGACGTCCTACGGCCAATGTGTCAGATTCTCCAACAACTTTTACTCAACCTTCAGCGAAGCCCGTAAGGCCTTATGTCGGAAAAAAACGTTTGTTGTCATCTGTACAAGAAATGGTTACAGTTATGAAAGACAACCAACGCTTGCCCTCCCAAGTACTTCTTCAAATTCCACTCGCTGCGTCAAGTAGCAACGTGGATGATGAATACGAACTTTTTTTCCTCAGCATGGCGGAAAATTTGAAAAAAATTGCGTCCTGATGAGCAAATCAGAGTGGAGATGGAAGTGAGCAACAGTGTTTTGGAGGCAGTGTGGCAAGTTGCACTTGGGAGATCATTTCAGGTGAACCCTTGTTACCACAATACTCTTAATACAAATCCATCAACATTCCATCAATCCTCCTCAACACCACCTCCTCAGTAATCTGAACACTGCTTGGACTGCTCAACGGACTCAACGTTCTCCTACGCTTGTCACGAGAGACAGTAAGAAACCTTTACCAATCTGTAATTACTTTTCTTATGTATAACAAAACGCACTTTGTGAAAAGAAAATCAATAAAAATCCCAAAATGTCACTGTGATAATTTTTTCCCTCCCAGATATATAATAAAATAACGTGTTAGCAATTACCTCAAGCAAACTGCAAGTCATATCTCAGCCGGAATGCTTTCCCTGAGTAGAGTGGAGCGTTTCTCTATTATCGGACCAACCAAGCTCAGGAGATGGTGGAATTCAGTTTTTGTCATTCTGTAATACCACTTAAACCACTCTTTATCTCCTGTTAGCTGAGACATTAAATTTTTGAACTCTCCGAATTCGTCTCGCCCCAAATTGATAGGATGCACCCATTCTCTAGACGAGTAAATGGATGCAATACACAGAGCAGCCATTTCTTCTTCTTCTTCTGGCAGCATGTCAAAAACACGGAGTACATTCATGGTTGCAGTTTCAAAACAAACTGTCAGGAAATGCATTGCACACGTCAGGCCAATGTGGTCATCACTTTATGCCTGACGTGGTCCCACGGAGCCTGACGTGACGTGGGAAAACTAAAGTACTGAGGAATGATGAGATGCGTTTCAAGTTCTCTTAGATTATAGAAACGGCAGTAATGAGTACCACACTAGGCAGTTCAGTTGAAGAGCAACGGGCATCGCTAATGAGGCGTTTACAGAAGGTGGGCAGAGAAACATAGGTATAAGATAGATAACTGGGAGGAAATCTTGGGTAACAAAAAAAATACTTCGATTAGTAGAAGAAAAAGGAAGCACAAAAATGTTCAGAATTACAAGAGTAGACGTCCCTTAGAAGTGAAATCAAAGTGAAATGGCTGCAACAAAAATGTGAAGAAGCGGAAAAATGAATGACCGTTGGCAACAGATTGGGAATACAGAAAATACAATACAACCTTCACTGAAATTAAAAGCAAAGGTGTTATCATTAAGACTGCAAGAGTAACTGCACTGTTTAACGCAGAGGAGAGAGAGAGAAAGAGAGAGAGCAGTTACGTGAAAAAAATACGATGAAGGAGAGGAAATATGAAGTCGATATGGTAGGCTGTATTTCAGTTTTCAACAGAGCTGTGGAATACTTGCGATCAAATGAGGCAGACGGAATAGATAACATTCCTTGGGAATTTCTGAATTCAGGGGAGAAAGTGGCAACCAAACAACTACTCAAGTTGTTATGTAGAATCTATAGCATTGGACTCATACCAGCAAACTTTCGTAAAAATATTAGCCACACAATTATGAAGATAGAAAGGGCCGGTAAGAACGAGATCTGTCACACAATCAACTAATCAGTTTATCCATCCATTGTGCTGACAACAACAATTTACAGAAGAATGGAGAACCGGACTGAATATACTTTAGATTTGCCTTTAGGAAAGGTGAAGGCGCTAGAGAACCATTTCCCACATTATGCTTGATAATGGAAGCAAGAGTGAAGACAAGACAAGACACTTTCATGCCGTTTATTGACCTGGAAAAACGTTCAGGAGTGGGACAGAAATTCAGGGACCAAGGATATGACTGATAAGATTCGCTGATGACATTTCTATCCACAGTGAAAATGAATAAGAATTACGTCGCCTGTTAGGTAGAACGAATACTTCATTGAGCACAGAATATGGATTGAGGGTTAAAGAAAAAAAAATTGATGAAAGTTGCGAGGTGTAGCATATACGAGATTAGTGATAAACTTAACAATGGAATTCGGGACGACACAATAGACGGACCTTGTAAGTCTTCGGCAGAATAAAACGCTAAAAAATAAACCTAACATAGTGTTTTTCTTCAGCTTTATTGCAGAATCGCTGTGTACAATGTAACGCAAATTTTAATACTTTGCCTGTTACTGTCGTCTGAGTACATTTCCTGTATAGTGTTTTACAATATTCTTATGTGTTTGTTTTACTGTCTACAATGAAAATAATAATTTATATTTCTCCCTACAGACGAATGAAGTACCTCGTATTAGTAATAATTTTCAGACACTGACCTATATCGATTAGATCCTAAAAACATGAATTGTAGGCTCTGCATGCTTATGATCAAAGGAGTTGATAAGCGTCACATGATGGTTGAAAGTCTTATATTTCCTTAAATGTATATACTTGGATACTATGACCTAATCTACACGAGGAACTCAACGTAATGTAGTTATTGAGGACTATCCGAAGCGAACAAATGATGTTCTGAGTAGACTGTGGAATAAAGCATTCCTATTGACAGTACTGAGGTGAAGCTTTTTACTTAAAACATTTATGCCTTTTAGTACAAACATTCAGACTTTACTGAAATAAATATCGCTTTGAAAACGGAATTTGCACATACAACCACCACAAACTTTTATCGGAAATTATGCTTACTTATCAACGTGGCTAATAGTTGCTATACTCTTACAATAATGACGTGTGCAAAGCGGTGCAGTGAGATACAGCGAGTATTGCAAAAATAAAACACTAACATCCAACCTGAAAAAATACATGTAATAACGCTGTTAAGCTCAAAGTGTGTTGCGTTACGTCGAAAGAGCAACTGTCAACGGGTAATGGCCATTGATTTATGAGAATACAGGAATTCAAATTTATAGACGTCAGGCAGCTGACTTTTTTTACGTAATCCCAGTATCGGTGAATACCGACTCAATTATCAGATTTTGAAAAAAAAAGTGGAAAATATGTCAATACCAACAAGGTTAGAAACAATTCATGTAGATATACGAATATGTATGTATCAAAGCAGTCACAGATCGTTCTACACGCTTCTGCCGAAAGATATAAAATGTAAACCATGAGGAAGAGGAAGAGCATGATTTCGCACTTAGTTGGAACGAGATATGAAACCTGTCGAGTGAGAAAGTTTCACTGTGCTGTGATAACGAAGGCGTTCCTGTCTTTACAAATAATCTCGTGGGAAACATTTGTTTAAGGTCTAGCAGAGTGGTGCAACGTTTAAGATACTGAACTCTTATTCCCAAAACAGGGATCAAGTTTTTTCTGACCTTTCCAAAAATGAAAGTACAGAGTGGACGAAAAATCCCCCTCCCCTTGTAAACCCGGTTTAGTATCAAATTTTGTTACGCAGGTTGGTAGCTATATTATTTCTTATCAGCTGCTGGAATAAATTGGTAGAAATGATGTTTACACGTTTTCCCAGATGCAAACGTAGTCGCGTTTTAATTTGTAGCCAGGGCAGATGTGATCGATCAAGGAGCTCTTAATGACAAGTGTGTGAGTGCACGAACGACAACACTCAGGGAAAACAATAAGACAGATTATGTGAGCATTTCAGGAGAGATTTAAGCAGACTCTACTTCGAAAGGCAACACTCCTGAATTGCGAAAGATGCGTTTTTTGTTTTGGCAGTGTTTAAGATAGATAGCGGAGTGGAAGGAAGAAGGCGCGGGGAGAAACATGTGTTGCAGCCTCTACTTCTATTGAATAATCTCCCACGAAATCGACAACAGTGCGAGATTAAATAAAAACAGTCCTTAAGGTCAGACCTTTTCGGTCGACGTTCGTGAACGAGTTACTGGATACAGACCGAAATGAGCGCGTTTTAGCATGCCGTGCATTATCTCAATTTACAAACGCAGTGAACCGAGCCAAGCTCATGTTTTCTGATGAATGCGCTGTTTATCGCAGCTCATAAGACCGAAATATTGTCGCTTGGGCCAAAGAATATCCTCATTGCAAGGTCGAGTTAGTAAAGGAACTGCCTCACATAATGATATAGGGAGCGATGACATCACATCTGCTTGGATCGTACTTTTTTGAAGCGACTGTGAAGGACGCAGATTATTTACACTTGTTACAAACTTGGTTAATACCTCAGATGGAGGAACGGTGCCTCACAGCACGCATACGTTGCAGCAAGACGAAGCAACTCCTCTCTGCGCTCTTGCATTGCCAGAGTTCCCAAAAGAACACTTTCCAGGACGGTGGATAGGTCGTGGTTCATCAGCAACACCAGCTCCCTTGAAATGAACTCCTGTACCCACCGCAAATGGAAACTCCCTACTGGGAGTCATTAAGGTGCATGTACCTCTACGTCGTTATGCTACAAACGAAGACCTGCGTAGTGCAGTTCAGGATGCATTTTACGCTATAACATCGGACATGCTCAAAAATATGTCAATAAGAACATAGAGGCGTATGGAAATGTGTTTACAGCATAATGGCGAACATACCGACGAACTGGACATTTATTACTTAAGTAAGTACTTAAACTAAGATGATCAAATCAATGAGCACTCGATACTAGGGGATAGGGGGAATTCTCGCCCACACTGCGTGTGATTTCCGAGATGCTTCGTCTCACGAGACGAGACGCTTCTTTCCTGCTCCACTTCCCCGGTGAGCAAATGCTTTGTCTCCAGTGACCTCGACATAAATGAAAAGTCAAAACATAAAACATGTATTGGTCCTTGCTTCCTCTACACACGGACAGTACGTATGATTCAGGTTACTGAAAGCACCATATATGAATCACTCCACTTCTATGTTCTAACAGAATGCACCTACACGGAACTGTGACATGCCTAAATTTATGAACATTGTAACAAAGAAAGGCTTGAAACTGTCGAAAGACTGAATATTCGTGTATGTTGAACAGTGTACCGACAGTAAATAACTAAGAATGGTGAGACCTGTTGTCTACTTAAGCCCAGAGCGTCCTTTTCCGTGTTGCTGGAGACATAATTTTCGTCCATACCCAGTCTGTGAAGTTCTGTCAAACAAATATAGAATGTGAAACAAGTGACTGAACGTTTCGTCAACTTCGTAGGGTGCAGTGACATCGCTTGCGTGAGTTCGAACAGAGGCAGGACGATCAGTATCCGGGACACACGTCTGGCACACAGACGCAATCCGGCCCCAACAGCAGCATGGTGCTACGACAATGATAGGGGTTCAAAAAAAGGTTCAAATGGCTCTGAGCACTATGGGACTTAACATCTGACGTCATCAGTCCCCTAGAACTTAGAACTACTTAAACCTAACTAACCTAAGGACATCACACAGATCCATGCCCGAGGCAGGATTCGAACCTGCGACCGTAGTGGTCGCGCAGTTCCAGACTGAAGCGCCTAGAGCAGCTCGGCCACAACGGCCGGCAATGATAGGGGAAGAAAGCGTCGTGTAGCAGTGTTAGCTGGGAGACCCCGAGGAGAAGGTTCACCCGCCTATTACGAAAGGGGTTGCTTCCTCCACATACGCGGGCTGTCAGAGTTGTAAGTAGACTTGTTAAGGAGACCACACACTGCCTATCTAACCCATGTTAATTTAGGCAAGTATTTGACCCATTTCTGAAAAAAACTATTTGATGCTGGACCTTAATATTTTTACTGTATGTTACACGTTGCTAATAGAGTCAACTATAGTAAAATCTACTTCATCCATCATCATCATCATCATCATCATCATTTAAGACTGATTATGCCTTTCAGCTTTCAGTCTGGAGCATACCCCCCCTAATACAGTTCCCCCCATGATCCCCTATTCAGGGCTAACATTGGTGCCTCTTCTGATGGTAAACCTATTACTTCAAAATCATTCTTAACCGAATCCTGGTACCTTCTCCTCGGTCTGCCCCGACTCCTCCTACCCTCTACTGCTGAATCCATGAGTCTCTTGGGTAACCTTGCTTCTCCCATGCGTGTAACATGACCCCACCATCTAAGCCTGTTCGCCCTGACTGCTACATCTATAGAGTTCATTCCCAGTTTTTCTTTGGTTTCCTCATTGTGGACACCCTCCTGCCATTGTTCCCATCTACTAGTACCTGCAATCATTCCTAGCTACTTTCATATCCGTAACCTCAACCTTGTTGATAAGGTAACCTGCATCCACCCAGCTGTCGCTCCCATACAACAAAGTTGGTCGAAAGATTGAACGGTGCACAAATAACTTAGTCTTGGTACTGACTTCCTTCTTGCAGAAGAGAGTAGATCGTAGCTGAGCGCTCACTGCATTAGCTTTGCTACACCTCGCTTCCAGTTCTTTCACTATGTTGCCATCCTGTGAGAATATGCATCCTAAGTACTTAAAACCGTCCACCTGTTCTAACTTTGTACCTCCTATTTGGCACTCAATCCGTTTATATTTCTTTCCCACTGACATTACTTTCGTTTTGGAGATGCTAATCTTCATACCATAGTCCTTACATTTCTGATCTAGCTCTGAAATATTACTTTGCAAACTTTCAATCGAATCTGCCATCACAACTAAGTCATCCGCATATGGAAGACTGCTTATTTTGTGTTCACATATCTTAATCTCACCCAGCCAGTCTATTGTTTTCAACATATGATCCGTAAATAATATGAACAACAGTGGAGACAGGTTGCTGCCTTGTCTTACCCCTGAAACTACTCTGAAACATGAACTCAATTTACCGTCAACTCTAACTGCTGCCTGACTATCCATGTAAAGACCTTTAATTGCTTGCAAAAGTTTGCCTCCTATTCCATAATCTTGTAGAACAGACAATAACTTCCTCCTAGGAACCCGGTCATATGCGTTTTCTAGATCTATAAATCATAGATACAATTCCCTGTTCCACTCATAACACTTCTCCATTATTTGCCGTAAGCTAAAGATCTGGTCCTGACAACCTCTAAGAGGCCTAAACCCACACTGATTTTCATCCAATTGGTCCTCAACTAATACTCGCACTTTCCTTTCAACAATACCTGAGAAGATTTTACCCACAACGCTGATTAAAGAGATACCTCTGTACTTGTTACAATCTTTTCCGTTTCCATGTTCAAAGATTGGTGTGATTACTGCTTTTGTCCAGTCTGATGGAACCTGTCCCGACTCCCAGGCCATTTCAATTATCCTGTGTAGCCCTTTAAGACCTGACATTCCACTGTATTTGATGAGTTCCGACTTAATTTCATCCACCCCAGCCGCTTTATTGCACTGCAATCTATTGACCATTTTTTCCAATTCCTCAAATGTGATCCTATTTCCATCATCATGCCTATCCCATTCTACCTCGAAATCTGAAACATAACTGATCGCATTTTCACCTACATTGAGCAACTCTTCAAAATATTCCCTCCATCTGCCCAAGGCATCCACAGGATTCACCAGCAGTTTTCCTGACCTGTCCAAAATACTTGTCATTTCCTTCTTACCTCCCTTTCGAAGACTGCTAATTACACTCCAGAATGGTTTTCCAGCAGCTTGGCCCATAGTCTCCAACCTGTTTCCAAAGTCTTCCCACGATTTCTTCTTGGATGCTGCAATTATCTGTTCGGCTTTGTTTCTTTCTTCAACATAACTCTCTCTGTCTACCTGGGTTCTGGTATGTAGCCATTTTTGATACGCCTTCTTTTTCCTTTTACAGGCTGCCTTGACTGTATCATTCCACCAAGCTGTTTGCTTCATCCTACTTTTACACACTATTGTTCCAAGACATTCTTTAGCCACTTCTAGTACTGTGTCCCTGTACCTTGTCCATTCCTTTTCCAATGACTGTAATTGACTACATTCAACTAACTGGTACCTTTCTGAGATCGCTGTTATTCTATTCAATACCTCGTCATTAGTTATGTGATCTACAAATCTAATCTTCAGCATTCTTCTGTAGCACCACATTTCGAAAGCTTCTATTCCCTTCTTGTCTAAACTATTTGTCGTCCATGTTTCACTTCCATACATTGTCAGAAACTACTTCCTGACACTTAAATCTATACTCGATGTTAACAAATTTCTCTTCTTCAGAAACGCTTTCTTTGCCATTGCCAGTCTACATTTTATATCCTCTCTACTTCGACCATCATCAGTTACTTTGCTCCCCAAATAGCAAAACTCCTTTACTACTTCAAGTGTCTCATTTCCTAATCTAATTCCCTCGGCATCACTCGACTTAATTCGACTACATTCCATTATCCTTGTTTTGCTTTTGTTGATGTTCATCTTATACCTTTCATGTCCTTTCAAGACACTGTCCATTCCGTTCAACTGCTCTTCCAAGTCCTTTGCTATCTCTGACAGAATTACAATGTCATCGGTGAACCTCAAACTTTTTATTTCTTCTCCCTGGATTTTAATAACTACTCCGAATTTGTCTTGTTTCATTTACTGCTTGCTCAATATACATATTGAATAGCATCGGCGAGAGGCAGCAACCCTGTCACACTCCCTTCCCAACCACTGCTTCCCTTTCATGTCCCTCGACTCTTATAAGCGCCATCTGCTTTCTGTACAAATTGTAAATAGCCTTTCGCTCCCTGTATTTTACTCTGCCACCTTCAGAATTTGAAAGAGAGTGTTCCAGTCAACATTGTCAAAAGCTTTCTGTAGGTCTACAAATGCTAGAAACGTAGGTTTGCCTTTCCTTAATCTTTCTTCTAGGATAACTCGTAGGGCCAGTACTGCCAAATGGTTCAAATGGCCCTGAGCACTATGGGACTTAACATCTGAGGTCATCAGTCTCCTAGAGCTTAGAACTACTTAAACCTAACTAACCTAAGGGCATCACACACATCCATGCTCGAGGCAGGATTCGAACTTGCGACCGTAGCGGTCGCGCGGTTCCAGACTGAAGCGCCTAGAACCGCTCTGTCACACCGGCCGGCTCAGTATTGCCTCCCGTGTTCCAACATTTCTACGGAATCTAAACTGATCTTCCCCGAGGTCGGCTTCTACCAGTTTTTCCATTCGTCTGTAAAGAATTCGTGTTAGTATTTTGCAGCTGTGACTTATTAAACTGGTATTTCGGAAATTTTCACATCTGTAAACAGCTGCTTTCTTTGGGATTGAAATTATTATATTCTTCTTGAAGTCTGACGGAATTTCGCCTGTCTCATACATCTTGCTCACCAGATGGTAGAGTTTTGTGAGGACTGGCTCTGCCAAGGCTGTCAGTAGTTCTAATGGAATGTTGTCTATTCCCGGGGCCTTGTTTCTACTTAGGTCTTTCAGTGCTCTGCCATACTCTACACGCAGTATCATATCTCCCATTTCATCTTCATCTATCTCCTTTTCCATTTCCATAATATTGTCCTAAAGAACATCGCCCTTGTATAGACACTCTATATACTCCTTCCACCTTTCTGCTTTCCCTTCTTTGCTTAGAACTGGATTTCCATCTGAGCTCTTGATATTCTCTTTCCTCCAAAGGTCTCTTTAATTTTCCTGTAGGCAGTATCTATCTTACCCCTCGTGAGATAAGCCTTTACATCCTTACATTTGTCCTCTAGCCATCCCTGCTTAGCCATTTTGCACTTCCTGTCCATCTCATTTTTGAGGCGTTTGTATTCCTTTTTGCTGCTTCACTTACTGCATTTTTGTATTTTCTCCTTTCGTCAGTTAAATTCAGTATATCTTCTGTTACCCAAGGATTTCTACTAGCCCTCGCCTTTTTACCTACTTGATCCTCTGCTGCCTTCACTATTTCATTCCTCAAAGCTACCCATTCTTCTTCTACTGTATTTCTTTCCCCCATTCCTGTCAATTGTTCCCTTATGCGCTCCCTGAAATTTTGTACAACCTCTGGTTCTTTCAGTTTATCCAGGTCCCATCTCCTTAAATTCCCACCTTTTTACAGTTTCTTCAGTTTTAATCTACAGTTCATAACCAATAGATTGTGTTCATAGTTGACATCTGCCCCTGGAAATGTCTTACAATTTAAAATCTGGTTCCTAAATCTCTGTCTTACCATTATATAATCTATCTGAAACCTTCTAGTATCACCAGGGTTCTTCCATGTATACAACCTATTCTACCAGGCGGCTTCCTCTTGCATTTCTTAGCCCCAATCTATATTCACCTACTACCTTTCCTTCTCTTCCTTTTCCTACTGTTGAATTCCAGTCACCCATGACTATTAAATTTTCATCTCCCTTCAATACCTGAATAATTTCTTTTATCTCATCATACATTTTATCAATTTCTTCATCATCTGCAGAGCCAGTTGGCATATAAACTTGTACTACTGTAGTAGGTGTGGGCTTCGTGTCTATCTTGGCCACAATAATGCGTTCACTATGCTGTTGGTAGTAGCTTACCCGCACTCCTATTTTTTTATTCATTGTTAAACCTAATCCTGAATTACCCCTATTTGATTTTGTATTTATAACCCTGTAATCACCTGACCAAAAGTCTTGTTCCTCCTGCCACCAAACTTCACTAATTCCCACTATATCTAACTTCAACCTACCCATTTCCCTTTTTAAATTTTCTAACCTACCTGCCCGACTAAGGGATCTGACACTCCACGCTCCGATCCATAGAACGCCAGTTTTCTTTCTCCTGATAACGACGTCCTCTTGAGTAGTCCCCACCCGAGATCCAATGGGGAACTATTTTGCCTCCGGAATATTTTACACAAGAGGACGCCATCATCATTTAATCATACAGTAATGCTGCATACCTCGGGAAAAATTACGGCGGTAGTTTCCCCTTGCTTTCAGCCGCTCGCAGTACCAGCACAGCAAGGCGGTTTTGGTTATTGTTACAAGGCCAGGTCAGTCAATCATCCGGGCTGTTGTCCCTGCAACTACTGAAAAGGCTGCTGCCCCTCTTCGGGTACCACACGTTTGTCTGGCCTCTCAACAGATACCCCTCCGTTGTGGTTGCACCTACGGTACGGCCATCTGTATCGCTGAGGCAAGCAAGCGTCCCCACCAACGGCAAGGTCCTTGGTTCAAGGGGGGGGGGGGGGGATGGGGCATATGTACTGAAAATTTTAGTTTGCGGGAAACTGACTTTAAAGAATAATTTTTGAAATTTGTTACTTTCAGTTAATTAAAATTGTCCTGCTGCATATGATGGCCCTTCTTTGGCCTCTAACCGGTCTTCCAGCTTCTTTTCCACCTACCTGGATGTTTCTCTTGCTTTCTTGGCGATATTAGATGCAGTCCTGTCTGCATCTGCTATCCTCATTTTATCGCAATGTTGCAGGCCAGTGATCATATTTTCACCAGGATAAATTCCCAGCTTTTTCAGTACCCAACACTTTCCATTATTACCACAACTGAGTGTAATAACAGCATCATGAACTCCTAGTTTCATTCTATGCATGCCTACAAATACAGTTTTAGGAAGGCGGTACCAAATTATGCTGTTGAAACATTCATTTGGGTTCTATGTCTGCCCATGCAGACATTGTCTTAGAAGGTCAGGATGAGCCAAATCTCTGAAAATAGGTTTAATTGCTGTAATAACAGCAGCAGGAAGAGAATGCTGGTGAGAATAAGATACTCCAGTTGCCTTATCCCTATTGTATTTGCACCATCAATTTTCTCCTGATGCACACAATCCCTGACATGGCTTGTCATCAGTAGAGCGCTTATGGAAGAATTTGGCCCAAACATATCTCTTCATTGCCTCCAGATTTTCTTTATTTCTCCTAATTGTCTGCCCATAGTATACCTGCAAGTTTTCTATTTCAGTTTTAGTTAACCGACCTTGTCCAGTCAACAATTTTCCATCTTTTAATTTTTTTCCTCTCATATCAACAGTTAGTATTCTCAGCCTTGTTCCCAAACTTTCTGAAATGGCCTACACATTCTATTTTCCTAATAATGGCATCTCAATATGGTTTAGAGTTCACCACATTGTTGTATGACTTACTGTCACCATCGCCCAAATATTTGGTAAACCGTACACCTCTTGTTTCTACGGAGCGATGAAATATTTGTTGTAGTCCATGAACTTCCATACCAACACTTGTTCCTATAAAATTAGCCACATAGTTGTGTTCTTTATGTTAATTGACTTTATAACATTTGAATATTTAGACGTTATCTCCACATCTAACACTTTACCGGTACCTACACTCGGGGGAGTCACTACTCCATTCAGAGAAGTATGTCCTCTTTTCTGCCAGCTTCCATCAAGTGCAACTGCAACATCCGAACTTCCATCATTTTCTTCCAGTGCTTCCCTAGCAGCCAGTTTCATGCTTTCCTCACTGATCTCACGTATAGTTTTCTCTAATATTGCAGACAGTTTTTCAAATTTATTTGGTGGTTGATGTAAGTTCATCACTGAACAAAATGTCTCCCTGCAACCATGCCCTTGCCAGTGGATTGTAAGGCATAAACTAATCTAGTATTGATTTCATAAGGGCCACTTGCATCTGGTTTTGAAGAACTCATACGAGGTGCATTCAAGTTCTGAGGCCTCCGATTTTTTTTTCCTAATTAACTACTCACCCGAAATCGACGAAACTGGCGTTACTTCTCGACGTAATCGCCCTGCAGACGTACACATTTTTCACAACGCTGACGCCATGATTCCATGGCAGCGGCGAAGGCTTCTTTACGAGTCTGTTTTGACCACTGGAAAATCGCTGAGGCAATAGCTGGTGAATGTGCGGCCACGGAGAGTGTCTTTCATTGTTGGAAAAAGCCAAAAGTCACTAGGAGCCAGGTTAGGTGAGTAGGAAGCATGAGGAATCACTTCAGAGTTGTTATCACGAAGAAACTGTTGCGTAACATTAGCTCGATGTGCGGGTGCGTTGTCTTGGTGAAACAGCACACGCACAGCCCTTCCCGGACGTTTTTGTTGCAGTGCAGGAAGGAATTTGTTCTTCAAAACATTTTCGTAGGGTGCACCTGTTACCGTAGTGCCCTTTGGAACGCAATGGGTAAGGATTACGCCCTCGCTGTCCCAGAACATGGACACCATCATTTTTTCAGCACTGGCGGTTACCCGAAATTTTTTTGGTGGCGGGGAATCTATGTGCTTCCATTGAGCTGACTGGCGCTTTGTTTCTGGATTGAAAAATGGCATCCACGTCTCATCCATTGTCACAACCGACGAAAAGAAAGTCCCATTCATGCTGTCATTGCGTTTCAACATTGCTTGGCAACATGCCACACAGGCAGCCATGTGGTTGTCTGTCAGCATTCGTGGCACCCACCTGGATGACACTTTTCACATTTTCAGGTCGTCATGCAGGATTGTGTGCTCAGAATCCACAGAAATGCCAACTCTGGAGGCGATCTGTTCAACAGTCATTCGGCGATCCCCCAAAACAATTCTCTCCACTTTCTCAATCATGTCGTCAGACCGGCTTGTGCGAGCCCGAGGTTGTTTTGGTTAGTTGTCACACAATGTTCTGCCTTCATTAAACTGTCGCACCCATGAACGCACTTTAGACACATCCATAACTCCATCACCACATGTCTCCTTCAGCTGTCGATGAATTTCAATTGATTTCACACCACGCAAATTCATAAAACGAATGATTGCACGCTGTTAAAGTAAGGAAAACGTCGCCATTTTAAGTATTTAAAACAGTTCTCGTTCTCGCCGCTGGCGGTAAAATTCCATCTGCCGTACGGTGCTGCCATCTCTGGGATGTATTGACAATGAACGCAGCCTCATTTTAAAACAATGCGCATGTTTCTATCTCTTTCCAGTCCGGAGAAAAAAGATCAGAGGCCTTAGAACTTGAATGCACCTCGTAAATGAAATCACAGCTGAGCATTTAGTGGAAATTAAATCCAAAGCAATTGCTAGGCCTTTTCTCCTGCTAGTACTCTCACAAATTTTTACACTCTGTGACTCACCACACTGTCTACATTGTACAAATTTAGAAATTACATCTGATAATATTCTCAAATTTATAATAATGTTGCTGCACCTCTTGTCACGTACAGTTAATTCCTTGTAACTCTATTGAAATGGTGAGAGCTTCTTTGATGATGCACTTGTTGAAGAATTACAAACATCGTTGCCAGGCGACATAACCTCTTCTACAGAAGGCTTTCTAAACTTGTTTCCTATAAATTGTCGTTTCTTTAAAATGCCTTTACGTTTCGTCATCTTCAATAAACACAACAAAACACACCTAAACAAGCACTGCAAAAGTAAGTATAACAACTACTCGCAATCACACTGAACAAGAATAACCTCGTGTTTGAAAGCTTGTTGTTTACAAACAGCAGAAACAAAAGACTACCGACCGTTTCATTCCAAGGATAGCCAACACTCGCGGGAGTAAAAAAAATATCCCTAAGTTGCAATGTAGAGGATATAAAGGTCTAAAATATATGCAGAAAAGTGGGTGACAGAAAAGTGGGCGTGACACATAAACGTACGTGGTAGGAAAATGCTCTCTAAACGCTCGAAAAAAATTTTTTTCAGCAAAATTCTTTTCAGAGTACTTAAGCAAAACCTTAATCTATCGAAATATGACGAAAACCGAAAATCGACTTTTTTAGACCTGAACCACAGTGTGGTCCCCTTAAATGCAAGAGGCTGTGATGGTTGTGTAATTAGTGTTGTGTCATATTTGTGTAGTGTGACGATCAGAGAAACCGTCACATATGCTCTCACTCCTTGAGACACTGCAGTGAGGCGTGGAATTTAATAATACAGGCTCTTGGTGCAAAGTCTGGTAATCAGGGATGTTACTCCACCAGCTCACTTGTCTTATCGTCCAAACGTTCGAGGCGAAAATTTCTTCTACCACCAACTATCTCCGAGACGACCAGCACCGCACAGGCGTACGTTAGCAACCTCGACTAGAGAGGCGGGTAGTTATAAAGTAATGGGTTGCTCTAAATGATGTGGCTGTCAGAAGGGTGTGTGTAGCACATATACATTCCGAATAATCTGAGTTCGCTGCGGCAAAAGTGCAGCTAGAAGATATAGTGGGTTGTCCGCTGCTGTAGCTGAGTGGTCAGCGAGGCTGACTGTAATGCAGAGGACCTGGGTTCGATTTCTTGTATTGCCACGGTCTTTTCGTTTGTGAGAGGACTGGAACGGGTCACATTCAGCTTCGTGAGGACAGCTGAGGAGCTACTTAACCGAAGAGTAGCGGGTTCAGGAGACTAAAACTGGCAACGTCTGGTGGAGCGGCATGCCGAACCCACGAAACTCCATACCACATCCAATGGCGCCATTGGCAGAGGATGATACGGCGGTCGGTCAGTACAGATGCGTCCGACAGGGCCTGCGGACGGAGTTTACGTTTAGTGGGATAGTTTGCATTTGGATTTTGTTGGGGCTATTAGTTTCTAGTTACTGAGAAATGGATATGTCCCCCACAACATTAGGAATATATCAGGTCTGACTAAAGGACAGGGAAGCAAACTGGCTGTGCCCTTCTGAAGCAACCAGCCCAGCATTTGTCTTAAGAAATGAAGGAAAATTACAGGAAATATAAAAATAAGTAGCAGGACGGGGATTTGAACCACCGTGCTCCCAAATCTGAATCCGGTGATTTTCGGCAGTGCAGAATCATTTGCTTTTGATGAGAAGGGTTCACTGCAGATTATTTGCAGTAAAATGGATAAAAGAATAAGATCGGACAGAATATGCTGCATAACTGCCACGTTTTGATCAAACACTAATTGCGATCTAAAGCCTTTTTGCCATAGTTCGTAACTCTGGTCTTTATAACAATGTCGAGGTCGCAGCGGAAACTTTGCAAATTTTAAGGTCTTTTTTTCTATTAAGCTAGTGTAATTTCTTATGACCACAATCGGCACACCATCTACTGTTTGTGATCCTTCTCAATTAACCATCGCTATAAGCCAGTCGATATATCACTGATCCCTGACGTGGCATCGAGACAGAATGTGTTACAAATACTGGAGAAGTATCTAGCGGAAGCGTGAGGGAGTTGCAAATACTGGCTTCATACCACTTTCCTTTGCTCAATCACTTTCTCAAGTCAGTGATTTTATCCCGATGTTGCACCGTTGGAGGCGTGTAACTGCACTGTTGGTCTGATACTATACACTCCAGCCATCACCGTCTTTGTTCAGTGTCGTGGTATTTGTCTGGAAAAATTACTTCATTCTGAGGTAATGTCATACCTCGATTTATAAAGCCGTTATAACTTTTAACATGGATACTTGCGTGCACCTGTAGAACCAATACCGATTGTGATAGTAATATGGTCGTTGCGATCGTGTATTTCAACATCTGACGGTTTGTAAGACGATTATGCCTCTCTTTCTAAGACATAGAGGTACCACTAGCAAGAAAAACTTATGATACACGTCCACCCATCACTGATATCCTTTCAGTATTATTTCGTATCGCCAGAAATCGGTTGTTGGCGAAGTATTATACGTAGTAGTAGGGAGTGCGTGATAGGTTTGCCTTGACCATCAGGCTTATAAGGTATGTGTGTGTGTGTGTGTGTGTGTGTGTGTGTGAGTGTGTGCCGACATGTGCACAGGAAATGACTATGTCCAGTTGTACGAAAGGTATAGATTTGATGTTGAATGCTGTGATAGCAAAGGGGAAAGAATGTCAAGTCATAAGAATGGTGGAGATATTTCTATTTCCAGGGCCAGATCCGCAGGGAAAGTGTATTTCCGGTACTTCACTCATTGTCGAATGTCGTCCAATCGAGACCACGATTGTAACATTTAATCGTAAGTATAGTGATCAAATATGATTGTGACAGTGTTGTGTAAATAGTTCCGCGTAGTCAGCGCGTACACAACTTTCCCACTAGAGCGCGTCCCGCTAAGCACAACAGCGCAGGCGCTGCGCTCGTCCGTCTCCGCACTACGAGATGGCGCTGCCTTAGAGATGGACCAAATTCTGCTTCCGCCGATCCTCGTATTAATATGTAACGCAGCCAATGAGATTGCTGCTAACGTAGAACCCTTTCTCCTCGTGGATCACACTCGCGCAGTGATACCTGAACGCGCGAGGTATTATAACGAGTGTACAGACCTCCGATTAGTCAGTCTGCATTTGTCTGCATGAAGTATTAATGTATAGACACTTTGTCAAGTATCAGAGATATGTGAGAATAAGATTAACATACCGAGACCAAAGGAACTTCAGACTGTCACTTGTAAACAGCATCCAGAATCAAGTTACGTTATGTCTATGCCTTTTATTATTTTAATAAATGTGTGTGAAAATTAATCAAGTTCTGTTTAAAGCTGGACACCGTCAATCTGCTACTCTAAGCGTGCAAGTGGCATTTCTATCGTCTGACCTAACGGCAGAAGATAAACACGCCACGATAAGACCACGAGACATATTGCTGACACTCGCCTACTTCGTTAGAGCGACAAGTCAAATAATCAGATGGTGTGTGTACCGAAGGTCTTACAGTACGCACAACACAGGCTGTGGCAGGAATGATTCACGTTTGCAGCTAATGGTAGGAGCTGTCCAAATGGAGAGGCCTGTTGCGGTGCAGGAATGAAGCTGACTTAACTGTGTCGTCCTCTAGACGGCCGAATAGCGAATTAATCTTTAGTATGTGCTGGACAGCTTTCGTGATCGCGTGGAAATCTGAATAGATTTCTTATGGAAGTGTGTCTGCGCTCGACCATTATTCCCTCCCATACAAATTGTCCGGTTGACTGCTTCTGCACATTTCGCGTCTTTATTTAGTTGAGAGGACATCGATTGTGGTGTGCGAATCTAGCAAGTAAAAGATAGGTGGAATACACATTTGCTGGTTCTCTAGACAAGAGAAACACCTTAACTGACGTTGTAAAAATTTTAAGGATGATTTGGGATCTGTTATATGACCAACATCGGTATTCACGGGTGTAAATATCAGTTTCCTCCATTTTTTTTCGAGGTCTTTGCAGACGAGATCAGTTTCTTGTTACTCAATGGTTTACAGCACGCTACACCTCGCTAAGGTTTCGGGTATCTAGAGATATAATTTCCAGTCTATATCGTCTGAATTATGTTGTGCGAGCGATCGGCATCATACTGCTATGTGCGAGATATCGATAAGTATCGCGAAAATGGTATGATATTCTGGCAAGCCATGTGAAATTAGATATGTTCTTGTAATCCCAGAGTCTGGAGATTGGCGTAGAAAACAAGGAAGCAAGCAAATAGGTCGGGGCCAAAAACAGTGACACCTTTGTGCCGAGGGGAACTGACCCAGCCTTTGTACAACAGTCTTATCGGTATACGTACGAGTGCCCGGTGATCGCTACTGTGTGTCCTATTGTGAGGGAGGAGTAGATTCAGCACATCAATAGCCGTAAGAAGAATGAAAGATTTTTTTTTATTTACATGGAAAATTATGTGCACTGTAGATACTGAGATTCATTCTGGGACCATGGTCGTATAGAGGAGACATATCAAGTACGTTGTTCGGTGTCAGACTGTGCCGGCAATCCTAATACTTAATTGTAATTACACCGATAAATATGTGTCTGGTTCCCAATATTCTTGTGAGTTTGGAGATGGCCGTGGAAAGGACAGCAGCAAGCAGGCAGGTCGGGGCCGGAAACAGCATCGAAGCGGATGCATTTGTTCTCAGCTGGGGCTTGCCCATCCTTTGTATACCGGTTCAGAGCGTCCGAGAAAGCTTCTGGCTTATGATGATTTGACTCGCGCTTCCCCTGAACAGGTTAATAGTGAACTAATACCCAATCTGCATTGAGTTGCCTTCAGGACCGCATGTGTCGCGTGTATACTCCACAGAAATTTGAGAAGATTCAATACGATGAGTGTTTGCCCTGGGAGTATTGTTAGCGTTGTCCCACGATGTGGGGTCATCCACGGCCGGCTGGCCTCCCTCTGGTTGCCACACTCCACCACGTCTGCGGTCATGGACCGCGTTTACAGCGGTAAATTCGTCTGTCGGCGCTGCACTTCGGCACGGTGAATACGTGGGACGTATTTAACGATCTGTAGATCACTTTTGCAGGTTTTAACTGTCAGTGCAATATGACGATCTGTACAAAATAGTTTTGTAAAAGAAAGTCTCATCTGCAGAAAAAAATGGCAAACAGTGCTTCCACACCGGCAGCATCAGCAAATTGGCAGGTAAATTCAGTAATAGCCAATCAGAATACTCCATTCATTAACATTCCTTTGTGCTGGGGATTAGGAGCCTCTAAATAGTAATGAAAACGTTTGGGTTTCAGAGATGTTTGTTGAAAGCAGGACTTAACGATTTCCATCAAGGGTAACACGTGATGGACGGGGTGCCACATTAGGACCATCAGGAGGAATACATTCGGTGTTACTCTTGGCTATTTTCGTAAACTGGTTCCGTTAGTTCAAGAACTTCCAGGCGGACAAGTTGAGACATCACAAAAGCCCCTACAAAAGCGACCGTTAACTATTTTGGCGACACTTTACAATTACCCAGAAGTCGACTTGACTCTTATTTTTATAGCCATGTGACGTCAGTATAACACTGAGAACCTTTCAGATGCACCTGCAATGGTGAGTTGCTCCACTAACATTTTGCGACGATGTGTCAGCCATGCTGGCCAGGTAAATACATGCATGGCTAGACGCAGCTCATGTGTCTTGTTTCGATCGCTAGGAACAGTGCACGCTATGCTATTCTGGGAAGTATTGGAACAGATTTCTATAGCTTGAGCTGTGATGTCAGAATTCACAGGTAGAAAGGTATTGGACCAGCAACGGTAAACACGTGCACATGGCCCAGAGGGGTCTCGTGTATGGGACTGGAGTGAGCGTGCCACTTGGCATGTGCAGCTTGGAGTTCTGTAGGGAGGCAGTTTGCTTATACGCCGCAGTTGACGATAGCTCAAAAGCTTTTTTTTTTTTACATTATGCAATCAGTGTTTGTGCACTGCATTATTTTCGGCTGTTTAAGCATTGTGAGCCTCCAGAATAGTTTCACTCTGCAGCGGACTGTGCGCTGATATGAAACTTCCTGGCAGATTAAAACTTTGTGTCGGACCGAGACTCGAACTTGGGACCTTTGCCTCTCGTGGGCAAGTGCTCTACCAACTAAGCTACCCAAGCACAACTCATGCAAAGGTCCCGAGTTCGAGTCTCGGTCCGGCACACAGTTTTAATCTGCCAGGAAGTTTCATTGTGAGTGTGTTTGTATAGCGTTAGACATGCAGTATCTTTAGACAAGTTACGAGTTGTTTTTCGTATCTGTTGCATTATTTTGTGAACAGGCGTGCAGGCTGTGCCATCCATGACTTCGAAAATTGACGATTATTAAGCGTGTTTGCAGAGCCTCTTACATGTATTATTTCGACAGTTTACAAGTTGTTTGCGTCTCTGCACATCAGTGTACTGCATTATTTCGGTGGTCTACGAGTAGTTTGCAGCTCTGTATGCTGTGTACTGCATTATTTCGGTAATTTACGAGTCGTTTTCGTGTCTGCACATCAGTGTGCTGCATTTTTTTGTGACTTACGAGTAGTTTGCTGGTCTGTAGGATGTGTATTGTGACCCCAAGTACATCAGAGCGAGTGTTTTCTCTTAGTATAATAAATATACTACGTCATATCCATCCATGAATATATTGTTCCAAAGTAAATAAAGCACAGTCCATCCTATTTAGTACCCGAACACTGGCTGAGTCCACTTCCCGCTAGTTCCAAAAAAGAGGTGCTGCTTGTATGATTTAGATTAGTGGAGAGAGCCCAAGTGACCTATCTTCCCATCATTTTCTTTGGTTCATGGAGGTAGCCCAAGTGACCTTATTGCCACCAATATTTGAACCTTCCACCATTTACTTTGTGGTGGTGGGGGGTGGGGGGGGGGAGGAGGTGAGGGGAGAGGAGGGTAGGAGAGGGGGTTAGGTTAGTGGAGGTAGGCCAGTTGACCTATTTTCCCACCAAAATTTGGACTTCCCACCATGATGTCATTGCAAAGTTGCGACATCTATTGGCGCCATCTTGTATCCGCCATCTTGAATAAATTTAGCAACATAGCAGAGTGGGTGACACTCCCATAGCTCTACTACTTTCATAGGTCTTCTTTTATCTGATGCTGTGGTAGCTGTATGATCTGCCATGGCCGCCCTTACAAAACGAAGATGCTGACGGACTTCGCTGCTGTGTGTACGTCCAGAACCTCGTCTATGGGTGTGAGACCCGTTTCAAACTCGCTCAGTCGGCTGTCGGAAACACGAGTGCGTCTCTGTTGCATGGTTGGCTGCTTGCTTCACACGACTGGGCGACACTGAGACTTCTGTCTGTGAGCATTCCCTATTAAAGGGAATACACAGATAGCCCTTTGGTAGCTATGTCACTGCTGTATCTGTTGGCGAACGATGTTGAAACCGTTATCATTACATTTACTATTCCCCAGGTGGCACATGGCTCCATAGCAACGAAATAGACGTCGTCTTTGCAGGTGTACTAATTTTTTCGGCAATAGACATTAAAGTTAAATTCTTCCAACCACCACACATGTATCCTGGCATGGTGTGCGTTAATGCGTTAACAGTGTAGACGTGAATTGCCCCTAGTTCGTTGTGGGAGTAAAATGACATCAGAGAGGAAGAAGGTGGTAATGCCCGAGAAAATAAAAGTTTTATATACTGCATAGGATGGACTAGGGAAAATTACTGACAATCTTTGATGCTGGATTTGTCACTGGAAATTCAAGGGTGTGAGACTGGAAAAATAAACGGAAAAAATATTGAAGACTTTTGTTTCAAAATGATGACAAATGACAGTTTAGAGAGTCGTGGGACAAAAAAGAAGCAAAGAACAAATAGCTTAATGGTGCACATTTCTTGTGAATTAGTATAAAGAGGAAGGTGGACAGCTAGCAAAGTCAGCGCTCGAACTGAAGACTTTGTGACAAACTGGACAACGAAACTGTACAAAATACTGGTTTATTCGCAATGCCAGGTGGAAAAGACTTCAGTCGAATTAATGCTGATGAAACTTCTACACCATTGTGCTACACATCTGGCTTCCTCAACTCTGATGTTTCACAGTGGTTAAGATCAGGAAGTACCAGTATGCCATCTGCTGTGATAGCAGTGCAGATGATTAACTAGTATCACAATGTAAGGATTTTGTGTTGTTTCCCTTTTCATACAATATTTTTAAAATTTCATATTTTCCTTATGATTAGTTTCACTAACTATTAAAAACGCTTAAATTACAAATCTTGAAGTGAATTTTTATAGTAATAGTTGTATACAACTCTCTGCAGTTATCTGGAAGTACAAGGCGTATTGGATTCCATATGGCGGGTGTCGACAATCCGGATGATCTACGAGTACTGTCCCATCATTGTCTGGATGAACGAGATGCCACTATACCACTTACGACAAGGGGAGTTTGTCATCAATTTCATTCTATAATACAGGACAGGGGTGAAGTTTGTATGTAGCATGAATGTCGCATTCAGTTTTTTAATCACTCCCTCCTACCTGTCTCCGAAGCTTTTGGTCTAAGGACTTGCAAATACGTTTGAAGTTAAGATCAATTTTAATTGGTGCACTAAATATTTAGTTTCCGTTCGGGCGTACACGAAGCTCAGTAAAACTAGCGTTAGTATTTAGTCGCTGGCTGTCAGGTATGATATGCCTATGGCTGCTGCATCGACGAAATTACGAAGTCTTGAAAAACTGTCTCTCTGGTAATTTTCACTTTAAAAATTATATTCAGCCCAAGGTTGGCCTCTTTATATGGTTTACGGTGTATGTAAGGGTCGTGAGTAATGGCGATAGGACTACTTTTGGAATTACGTTAAGTTGAAAAATGTTGCAGGTTCTATTTTTAATAAACGGCCACGCATAATCGTGCTACTCGTACGTTCCTGTGTGATGGAGCTTTGAAATCCACAAACCAAATATTTTACTCGATATTTGGCCTAATAAAATCAATTTTACGCACCTGAAAACACTTAAAAATGGGATTTTGGAGTCGGAGTGTCCTAATATGAAAAACGTATGTTTTGGGGGTGTCCGGATACTTTTGATCACATAGTGTACATGTTGAAGTATGTGTGGCCTCTTATTCCATGCATTTTATTACTCGTTTGATTTAACATCATTTTACATACAACAGGCAGTAAAATTTTGATGAATATCCTTAAAACTAATAAAATAGCGTTCTGAGTACTAGTACCGTTGTCTTAAGTCAAAGAACTGTTGACGCGGAATGGTAGATCATTTTACGACAGATGTCATTTCTAGCGGCTACTTGTCGATGCATTTAACGACAACGTAAGTTGTTATTACAGATTCGTCCTCATTGGAGAAAATTAAAGTATTAAACTGAACTTCCAAGTAGTTCAAAGGCTTTACACAGAAAGGAGTGAAGGCATTTTATCGCAGCGTTTTAAATAGATCATAAAAATAAACCAGTTTTCAGCAGGTACGAATTATATGCTACGTAACGAGAGAGCGACCTTCTGCTCCATTCCACTTGCTCCATTAGTGTTCCCGTACACAGTGCGCTGGTGGACGTAACGTAATGCCGGCCTGACACTTCTCTCGCTCCGAAGCAATAATTACTTTACGGCAGCGATCTTAATACGTATCAGCCCGTCGCTTTTATCAAGCTGCCCAATCACACAATCTGACGCACTGATAGACACGCACGCGGGGTAGGCGTACACACACACACACACACACACACACACACACACACAAGGCGGCATCAGCGTATCTAGCATCTGGACTGGCAGCTGGCACATATTGAAATCCAGTTTCACAACGGCGCTTAATTGGTAACATAAATCAGCCGGCCGATCCGGTGGGCGCGCCCCGCGTCATTACGCTGTCAGGGACGTGACAAAATCTCAATCTCGCTGCCTCGCTGCCCGCGGCCCCCATCCGCTCGCACAACGGCCGCTTTCTTTTTTCAGCTCGTGACAGCCTCGTCGACTCCGCGGATGACATAGACGAGCTGCACCAAAGCACTGCTCTGACGTGCTGACTTCTGCCCATAGAGCGGCATCGAACCACCCACTACTACTGTAGCGGCCTTCCAGTTCATGACTCGATACTATGTTTTGTCCCCGACTGTTCAACCCTGAGGTAGGTTTGCAGCATTATACCATTCCCCTCTTCTGTCTTCCTTCCTTTAGCGATGAGAAAAACCGACGGCCGCTGTGGACGAGCGGTTCTAGGCGCGTCAGTCCTGAAGCGCGCTGCTGCTACGGTCACAGGTTCGAATCCTGCCTCACGCGTGGATGTGTGTGCTGTCCTTAGGTTAGTTAGGTTTAAGTAATGTTGAGTAGTACTTAAGTAAATAAATTAGTGAAATCAAAGTGAAGTAGAAATTAGAATATAAATGAAAAACTTGGTTTAGTTTGGAGAGTTACATACTGGCACACAACTGGCACAACAGCAGAGCAGAAGAGACAATGACCGTGAAGTCAGCAAGTTCCACATAAGCGGGCGCTGTCGATTCAGCCGTCAGGGCATCGCCCGACCGGCTCACGTGTTTCTCAGTTGTCGCATGTGAGCAAAGGCCCTCGCCTACATCCCAAGAGCCAATGACCGACGTTAAGAAGATTCTTCGAGAATCTTTTCAACGTGACAGAAGAGGCAATGGCCGTGAAGTCGTTCACCTCCAGTAAACTGAAGTGAATAAATACGCGAGACGCAGTGGGCCCGACAGAGGAAGACGAAGGCGAAGACGGAGACGAAGACGGAGACGAGCGACGAAGAAGACGAAGAAGTGAAGAAGCGTAGCAGTTGTTTTAAGTTAGTTTCGGTGCTGAAGACCGTCATGCAAGAAGAGACTACATCATGCACAGACGCACCAAGTCCGCCGCTGTAATGGAATAGCAAGCAGCAGCCTCGGCGCCAGAAGACAGAAGTTAAAAGGTATTTGAAGTCTGATCTTTACGTACCCGGGTGACTCGTGAGGACGGGAAGGAGACGGCCTCACTTCAGCCGTCACCTGTGAGCTGGGATGAAGACCTGACAGCCGAAGACTGGCAAGCGGGAGTCCGTGGTTCGAGTCCGGGACACTGGCCTTCCCCCGCCGCGCCGCTCTGCTGGTCGACGCACAACACACGCGGCCGCTTAGAGAAGAGAAACACTGGGACGCCACATTCAAGGTATCACCATCCGATGCACGACGTCGCTCGCAATAATTAAACGGGCCACCTCGCGCTGCGCGTCTCCGGTCAGCTGGGCGAGACGGCGACACGAGATACACACCGCTACGCGTAATCAGACGCCGCCGCCGCCGCCGCCGCCGCTGCCGCAGCAGAAGGCTACGTAAACGACACAGCTGCCGCTCTCCGAACCAGAACATCCCGTAAGATACAGTTGTACAAATCTTCAATAAAAGTTATCTTATGTAAAAATGATGTTTCATTCGACCTCATACCCGAGCCAAGGAAGAACCCACCCTGCCCACATGTTGTTAAGAGAGAAAAGTTAATTTATTTAATACTTTCACCCTGACAGAATGCTTTAGAATGCTCATCCTGACAATTGACAGCATCAAAACAGAAAACCCAGTTACATTGAGTGACAGAAGTGTCACATTTAGTAACACAACTGTTACATTTGGTGTCAGAGAAAAACCCTTGGCTCAATATGAGGTGTGAATGACAGTCACTAAAGATCCACAGTTAGTATTGTTTAATGTGTGAAAGGATAGAGGTTTGCATAGCAGTCGTAATATTTTCTTTATTTAGAAGTGTATTCTCTCTCATAATTCTAAGAGTTTGTCGAAAATATTTAAACATCTTTTTCATTCAGTGTAGTAAGATTGTGTAACTAACAGTTTGTAAAATGATGACACGAAATCGTACAAAGTCAGAGTCAGCACCACAAGCGGTTTCTACTGAGGAAGCTATTCAGAGCTTAGTTAATCAAATAGCACAGCTTAAAAATGATAATAATGCATTATTTAAACATTTGTGTGAGGTTAGGCAAACCCGTTCAGTCCCTCCCACCCTAGATTCCTCAGCAGCAGCCTTGGTAACTCCTTTTTCAGGTAAACCTGGCGAAGACATAACAGCCTTTTTTGATGATTTAGTAGCAGCTGCAAAGTTAGGATCATGGTCAGATGAACAGCTCTTACAAATGACAAAGTTAAGATTGCTAGGAGAGGCTAAAGCACACGTATTATACCATGAAGAATTACGGAATGCTCCAACATTTGAGGAATTGAAGAAAGGATTGCTTAAACGTTTTCAAAAACAAAACAGCTGTAGATTTTATAGGGAAAAATTACACACTATCACTCAGGGGCAGAACGAGTCATTAGAAAGCTTTGTAGATAGGATTAGAAAAGTTAATAATAACACCTATCAGTTGACAACTAGTGATGAAGCAAATAAAGTTATTTTACAAGAGGCAGAAGATAGAGCTCTAGATACATTTTTACGTGGGTTACCTCCTGAAACGTCCCGTCGTGTCAGGGCAAAGTTTCCTAAAAATTTAGCGGAAGCTGTATCTGTGGCGACGGCTTTTGAAGAAATTGACATTGCCACCAGATACAAGGAGAAGCGAAATGTATTTTCAGCAGGAGTACGATGTTTTAGGTGCGATCGACAGGGCCATATAGCAAAAAATTGCAGACAACCTCAATGCACTAATTGTCAAAGAATAGGCCACACATTCAAGGATTGCAGGTCTAAGAAAGTTTTTGGAAATAGAAATCAGTTAAACTCATACGGGAATGTCGGAGCCGCCGCCAGGCGTTCCCAATAACATTTCATGCCATTAAGGCGAATGTGAAGGCGGAATGCTGGTTATCTGCTACCATACAGGATAAAGAGGCAAGGATACTGGTGGATACAGGCGCAAACGTATCAATAGTGAGTAGTGAATGCATTGGAGAAAAGAAATATGACCCTCCAAGGTATAGATTGAGTGGGGTAGGAGGACGTACAGTGAAGTCATTAGGATGTACATCATTGATTTTCTATATTCACGGTGTACAATTTCAAGAAGATGTAGAAGTGGTAACAAAGATAACTGATGGGTACGACGCGATCCTACGGTTGGATTTCCTGAATAAACATCACGCTAAAATTGACCTCAGACAGCAAACTGTAGAACTTAGCGGAATAGTATTTCAGCTAGGTGACACCGCTGCAAAGGGCCCTCTGCCGCAAGATTTCCCTAACCGGAAGGCGAAATCAACTACACTGCGTGCAACGTCCTTGAAGGTTGATTCGCGGGATCAGATTCCATCTGGCTCAGGAAAACTTCTCTGGATGACCGTTGACCCCGAGGTACCTATAGACACAATATGTCTAATAGAGCCACTAGAGGAAAATGAGGAATTAGATGTATCACATTGTTTTGTACGTAGAAGTGTTGTACAGGTTCAAGACGTTGAGGGAGAAAGAAAAGTACCGGTACATATTGACAATTTCGGAGTGGAGGACAAAGAGTTGCATAAGGGAATATTAGTAGCTTCAGTCAGTACTTTTGAAGAAGAAGATTTTATTTGGTCAGATATTAATGATGGTCAGAAACCAGACGCCTATAAAACCGCATTGCGCCAGAAGATTGAGCATTTGAAAGGAAAGGACAGAGACACGATAGAAGCAGTTTTAGTTGAGTTCCAAGATTTATTTAATGCAGAAGGTCCACTGCCAGCAACAGATATCACACAGCATAGGATCCCAACAGGAAATAGCCCCCCCCACTTTATAGAAAGCCATATAGAGTTGCGCATCACTTACAGCCAGTACTGGATGAATTTTTAGAACAGCATCTAAAAGATGGAATCATAGAATATTCTGATTCGCCTTATAATTCAAATATTGTAATTATTCCAAAGAAGTCTCCCGACGGTACGAAACGATATAGATTTTGTTGTGACTACAGACACCTTAACAAACAAACAATCTCAGATGTTTATCCTCTTCCAAACATTACAGATATCATTGACAGTTTGGGTAACAGTAAATACTTTTCAACAATCGATCTACGTAGCGGATATCATCAATTGGAAGTTGCACCTGAAGATAGGCATAAAACAGCATTTTCTACCCCTGGAGGCCACTGGCAATTTAAAAGAATGCCTTTCGGTTTGAAAAATGCACCAGCAACTTTTCAAAGACTACTCGATGGAGTATTGCGAGGACTCAAAACTCAGCAATGTTGTGTATATCTAGACGATATTATTGTATTCTCCAAAGACATTAATGAACATGCTGTGCGTCTTCGTAACGTTTTCCAGAGGCTTAGAAAAGCTAAATTAACATTAAATATGGAAAAATGTAGTTTTGCATTGACAGAGGTTACATACCTAGGGCATGTCATTAGTGAAAAAGGAATTAAAACAGATCCTCGATTAATTACGGCAGTTAAGGACCTCCCAACACCACAACGCGTTAAGGAAGTACAAAGTTTCATTGGTCTCGCATCGTATTACCGAAAATATGTTCAAAATTTTGCTGAAATTGCCCGACCCTTAACCCAATTATTGAAAAAGGGTGCAAAATTTCATTGGTCTGAAGATTGTGAATCAGCATTTCAAACCCTTAAAGATAAGTTAACACACAGTCCAGTATTAGCCTACCCAGATTATAATAAAGAATTTATTTTATCTTGTGACGCAAGTGGTCATTCAGTAGGAGTTGTTTTGAGTCAGAATAGTAATGGCGCGGAACACCCCATAGCCTACGCTTCGAGACAACTAACAACGGCAGAAAGAAATTATTCCACAACGGAGAAAGAATTGTTAAGTGTTATTTATGGTATCAAATACTTTAAATGCTACTTGTATGGTAGGAAATTCAAGGTTATTACTGACCACGCAGCTTTAAAATGGTTGCTTGGGTTAAAGGATCCATCTAGTCGTCTCACCCATTGGGCCCTATGTCTTTCCGAAATGGATTTCGAAGTTATCCATAAACCAGGCAAAAAACATACGAATGCAGATTGTCTAAGTCGGAAAATAGCACTTTTGGAAGCAACAGGCCGAGATACTGAGGACTGGAGAAAGGCACAAGATGAGGATACAGAATGCAAAAAATACGCATCTCAAAAACAATTTTGCTTTGAAGATGGTGTATTATGCCGTAAAACAAAACTTGGACCGCGAATTGTTGTTCCCCAACACCTTAGACAAGAAATAATGGCAGAGGCCCACGATCATATCCTTGCAGGACACGGTGGACAGCGGACAACCGAAAGACGTGTAGCAGAGCGATTTTGGTGGCAAACTAGAAAGCAGGATGTTGCGCAGTACGTTCGCAATTGCATTGCGTGCGCACAACGAGCTGAACTTTCTCGTTCAAAAATACCCTTACAGAGGCTCCCCGAAGCTTCATGTCCATTTCAAATCTGTGGACTGGATCTCTACGGGCCATTTCATAAAACACCTGGTGGTAATAAATATGTTCTTACAATTATAGATCACTTTTCACGCTATCTAGCTATGGTGAGTCTCCCAGATCAGCAAGCAAATACAGTTGCCCAAGCTTTAGTTAACAACTGGATACTTAAATTTGGCGTACCTGAAGCTATTATCACAGATCAGGGATCTAATTTTATGTCTGAACTAATGAAACAGCTCTGCCACTTACTAAAAATACGCAAATTACGCACAACTCCGTTACACCCTCAGTGCAACGGGCGCACAGAAAGAGTTCATCGGACAATTGGCAAGATGCTTAGTTATTATATTAACGAACAACATTCTAATTGGGACACGTATTTACCAATAATCGTGTCGGTATACAACGCCAAAACGCATGAAGCAACTGGCATGTCACCTTATGAAGTGGTCCATGGGAGAAAAATGCCGTTCCCTTTTGATGTAATCAGGCAGAAAAACAGAAAAGTCGGAGAAACAGTAAGAGATATCAGTCGAATGATGAAGGATGTATGGAAAAAGGTTCAAAAATCTAATACAAAGGCTTTGGAACGACAGGAAAGATTAGGTAATACCCAAGCTAAATATACAAATTACAAAATCGGTCAGTGGGTTATGCTTTCAACTCCATACGTTGCGAGAGGAAAAACAAAGAAATTTGTAACAAACTACAGAGGTCCTTATCAAATTATTGAGATCACGTCACCAGTCAACGTTAAATTGCAACTGCCCACCCGAACTACCATTGTCCATGCAAGTCGTTTAAAACCTTTAAGGGCGCTCCAGATGTAATTCCTTCAACAATAGTGTCTGCTTTTCCGAAGGGTGGAGGAAGTAACCGAAGAGGAAAAAGAGTGGCCACGCCAGCACAACATACAGACATGGCACCATACGAGTACAATCTGCGACCAAGAGTGCGAATGTCCTAGTGGAATCTCAGTAGACTGTGGATAGTATACATATGTAAATAATTAATAAGTGATAATGGTTTATTTTTTAAGAAAAAAAAGTTGAACGTAGAAACAGGTAGATCATGTAGTTAACATTGTATCCTTCTTTTTCTTGTTTTTGTTTTTACTAGGTTCGTAGGTCCATAACCATGTTGTTTGCTTTTTTCAGAAAACGCCATGCAAGCATTTCCTGCACAAAACCTGTCCTACCTCAATGACTCCCTTGACAGTTCCCTTCTGAAGTCATTAGATACGTTCATAAACTCACAGCAAGACAAAATTGATGCCAATGTTATAATGCAACATGTCTTAAAATTAAAAGGTGAACACAAAACTAAAATTATAATGTTAGGAACGGGTATATCTGGAACCTTTGTGTTGGTGTTTCTGCTTTGTACAGCTTTCTTTTATTTAAGACGAAAAAATAAGCCAAATAATAATATACCACTTCATCAAATCCCTGTTAACTGGATACCACACTCTTAACTGATGCACTTCAATGATTACTTTTGAGCATTAGTGAATTAATTTTGTTTATTGTACTTCACTCTTTACTAAACAGTCTTATGTTAAAGTAAACAATACTGTAGAATAGATATTCTTGCATTAATATAGGGTAGATTAAACAGGTGTTGCTATGTAATTTTCTAAATGAAAAATCTATTTTTGTTTATTCATTCTCATCAAGATTTGTTACACTTATTATAACCATTTATGTGTGAACTATGTGATTCATGAGCGCACAGTGCTTTGGTAAAGTGATAAAGTATTTTCAACATACTTAATGTGAAGCGTGTGTAATCTTCTAAGTCGAGAGTTTTCATTACTTGTGTTAGTGCTTTTGCCGTGTGAAGAGTGGAGGAATGTTGAGTGGTAAATTCGAGGGCGAATTTCTCCGAAGGGTGGAGGAATGTTGAGTAGTACTTAAGTAAATAAATTAGTGAAATCAAAGTGAAGTAGAAATTAGAATATAAATGAAAAACTTGGTTTAGTTTGGAGAGTTACATACTGGCACACAACTGGCACAACAGCAGAGCAGAAGAGACAATGACCGTGAAGTCAGCAAGTTCCACATAAGGGGGCGCTGTCGATTCAGCCGTCAGGGCATCGCCCGACCGGCTCACGTGTTTCTCAGTTGTCGCATGTGAGCAAAGGCCCTCGCCTACATCCCAAGAGCCAATGACCGACGTTAAGAAGATTCTTCGAGAATCTTTTCAACGTGACAGAAGAGGCAATGGCCGTGAAGTCGTTCACCTCCAGTAAACTGAAGTGAATAAATACGCGAGACGCAGTGGGCCCGACAGAGGAAGACGAAGGCGAAGACGGAGACGAAGACGGAGACGAGCGACGAAGAAGACGAAGAAGTGAAGAAGCGTAGCAGTTGTTTTAAGTTAGTTTCGGTGCTGAAGACCGTCATGCAAGAAGAGACTACATCATGCACAGACGCACCAAGTCCGCCGCTGTAATGGAATAGCAAGCAGCAGCCTCGGCGCCAGAAGACAGAAGTTAAAAGGTATTTGAAGTCTGATCTTTACGTACCCGGGTGACTCGTGAGGACGGGAAGGAGACGGCCTCACTTCAGCCGTCACCTGTGAGCTGGGATGAAGACCTGACAGCCGAAGACTGGCAAGCGGGAGTCCGTGGTTCGAGTCCGGGACACTGGCCTTCCCCCGCCGCGCCGCTCTGCTGGTCGACGCACAACACACGCGGCCGCTTAGAGAAGAGAAACACTGGGACGCCACATTCAAGGTATCACCATCCGATGCACGACGTCGCTCGCAATAATTAAACGGGCCACCTCGCGCTGCGCGTCTCCGGTCAGCTGGGCGAGACGGCGACACGAGATACACACCGCTACGCGTAATCAGACGCCGCCGCCGCCGCCGCCGCCGCTGCCGCAGCAGAAGGCTACGTAAACGACACAGCTGCCGCTCTCCGAACCAGAACATCCCGTAAGATACAGTTGTACAAATCTTCAATAAAAGTTATCTTATGTAAAAATGATGTTTCATTCGACCTCATACCCGAGCCAAGGAAGAACCCACCCTGCCCACATGTTGTTAAGAGAGAAAAGTTAATTTATTTAATACTTTCACCCTGACAGAATGCTTTAGAATGCTCATCCTGACAATTGACAGCATCAAAAGAGAAAACCCAGTTACATTGAGTGACAGAAGTGTCACATTTAGTAACACAACTGTTACAGTAATTCTAAGTCTAGGGGACTGATGTTAAGTCCCATAGTGCTTAGACGCATTTGAACCGTTTTGAGAAAAACCGACAGGTCAAAACCTATCCCGGTACTTTACTTTTGAATAACCGGGATTTTCCGGTATTTGTTTGGTCTGGGTTTTAACAGATGTTTTTATTTTTTATCAATCTCTGGGTAAATAAATCGAAGTATCAATTAGCCATAGCAGCCCTGCTAAAATTTTTCGTTTCTAAACAAACCTTTTTTAAAGAACGAGTAATTTTTGTTCGTAAAATTTGCATTGCTTCGAAATGTTACTTTATTATAGATAGTGGGAAAAGCAGTCACTGATATTTTAATAGCAATGCCGACAGAAACAAGCAATCAACACATGGCATAGGAATTGGTACTGCATTGGCGAGACAATGTTCCTGTTGCCGTGTGTCATGGATTAAAGGAAGCCGCGTACGTGCAGTGTGCAAGACTTGCCCCCCTCCCCTATCCCCCTCAGGTCTATACAGTAGTTCCTCAATCGTCAGACATCAGTTATAGTACGGAATGGCACCATCCCTAGTCTCGAAGTATTCTACGAAGTGTGGTATCAACGAAGTAGGACTACAGTTCTCCATTTGCTTTAAAAGATTAAAAATGGTAGAAGCCACAACAAACTTGTACCATAATATAAGGAGAAAACTTGTGATAGTTCATCCATAGTTAGAACAAAACTACAAAGCAGCTGATTTGCTGCCTGTGTCCACATGCCTTTATCTGCTTCTAGCCCTTGAAACTGGACTACACCTCAGTTTCATCCTTTAGCACTCACTACTCTTAATGTCCAGACACAGGTACGATCCCCGACTTCAACATGGTTTTTGAGCCGAGCCTCAAAAAATTAGAGTCAATAGGAGAGTTGGTGATTTTTTGTGGTAGTCAACGACATATCACTATTTACGGAAAGCAGGGAACTTTGGTCGGCTAAGTTTTCTTGTAATTGCCTATTTAAGTTAATATTTTGATTCTACGTGACTTGAATCTGAGAGAGTTAAAATTTTTCAATCTTCGTTCCATTTCTCCGTTTCTACAGGATATAGAAGATTAAAAAGAACCTAAAATCGGTCATTTCAGAAACCGGTTATTTTGAGCAGTTTTAGCAGTCCGGCTAAACTGACGCTGAGAAAAAAGATTTAACCTAAAATCGGATATTTCAGTGGTAACCTTCTTCTTCGTTTCCGAGTACGTAGTAAATCCGTCATCATTCGTAGTCTGCTGCATGTATGACATACTAGGTCATCCCCGGCGATTCATTCTCTCAGTAACACTTTCTGCTATTCTTCGAGTGACGCTGTGATGCCTTACACTGTGTTTTACGAGTTTGCCTCTTCTTGTTTGGATATGCTTCCACAGAGATTTGGTTCCCTGTGCACTCTGCATTAGTAACTCTGTCTCTCCAGCTGATCTCCATCTTTTGTGTAGCACCAAATATCCAGTAGTGAGAACGGTTTCTTTGTTTTCAATGTCAGTTTTACCTGAGAGTTAAAACCGCTCAAAATATTGCTTTCTGAAATAACTTGTTCTCAATTTTCTATTCCTATTATTTCCCGTAATAAACGTAAAAATCGAAAAAAGACTGAAAAATTTAGACTCCCTCAATTTCAGAATACAAAGAATCAAACTACTAAATTAAACTGTCAAATAAAAGAAAGACGTCCACGGCTTTTGTCAAAAACTGGGAAGAGGTTGAATACTAGAAAGAATTATCAGTATTCTTCTATTGATTCTACTTTCTTCATAACCTGCTCAAAAATCATATTGTAATCCAGAATTCTACCACTGTTGGGGCATTACGGTAGTCAGTGCTAAAATTTGAAAACTCAGGTTGGAGAACTCAATTTTTCGCATTAAGTTGTCTGTTTTCAAGGCTTACAAGCTGATAAAGGCATACTGTGTAGACGCGGCCGACAGATGAGCTACTGTCTGGTTTTGTGAATGAATTGTAAAGTTTTAAGTTCTCTCTTTATGTGATGTCGCAAGTCGAACAAATCGAGCATTGTACTTCACTTATACCGCACTTCGTATAATATATGCAGACTAGGGATGGTGCCAATCTGTAATACGACCAGGCCTAAAGTTCAACAACAGCGAGATCAAACAGGCCAAACCACAGAGTAACCGGTACATTATTGTCTCAGCAATTCTTATGATATGTCTTTTAAGTCAGCATCGTTGTTAAAACCGCACTGATCACGTTTCCCATTTTCTATGATAACTCGATATTTCAAAGCAACAGAAATTTTACGAATCAAAATTATCTGTTTTTTAAAAAAGGTTAATTTAAAACCGAAAATGTTACCACTGCTGCTATGGCTAACTGATATTTCGATTTTTTTACCCGATTATCAGTAAATAATAAAAAAACACCTGTTATAACCGAGACCAAACGAATACCGAAAAATACCGGATATTCAGGACTGAAATATCGGTATTGGTTTTTAACCGGTTGGCTTTTCCCATCCTTAATCTCCAGGGCTTCTGGCTGTGTCATCACTTGTTTTCCTCTTGTCCAATTCTTACACCCGATGGGGACACTCTCCAACTAAAAGTCTTCATGACCCGTTTCATTATTTGCAGACTGATTTTCTTGCTTCTGAGTCCGGCCTTTCTCAAATTAAATGTTGTATTCTGTTCACAATTTCTTTCTGGCTTCTATCAGACTTTGTGATCCTGCTTCCAAAATAAGTAAATTCCTCTGTCGCTTCTAGCTCCTCTCTTTCGATTCTTGTTCTTAAAGATTCATATTGTTCTTCAGTAATGCACACCATGACTTTAGTCTTTCGCTTGTTAATGCCCATGCTGTACTGATTACAGCAAATCCTTTCCATTGTGCTGAGGACCTACAAAAGATCTTCTTTAGTCTCTGTCACCCACAGCAACATCATCTGTGTAATGCAACATGTTTCTCTTCTGCCCATTCAATTTGATTGCCACCTCTATAGTCTCGCGAATTTGGTCTATAGCTTTCAGAATGTAGACACTGAATAAAACGGGAGAAGGAGTACACCCTTACCTCACACCTTTTCTAACTTCTGCTTCTCGTTCCTGATGAAAATTCCTGATCACAGTCACTTCGTTCATGTAAAATCTGAGTACCATTTCGTATTTCAGACTCTGAACATCTCTTGCCAGATAGCATTATTAGATGCCTTTCCAGGTAAAAAAGTCAATATAAGTTCATTTATTTTTGTGTATTTGCATTTCGATAAGAATCCTCGGTGCCAGAATCGCCTTTATTGTTCCTAATCCTCTCCAGTATTATGGGGTATCAACGCCAGCCTACAGAATTATATTGGTCATTACCCTTATCGTCGTCGTCATCAGCTGTTTATCATCACCTACTTTTTATTTCATATTCCTGACATCTCCATAGATTGTTTGATACAAGGATGAACTACTTTATACTGGCTGAAGAGTACTTGTTTCCGCACCACGGCGTATTTAAATGTATTTTGGGTTATGTTATTTTGTGTATGATAACAGTTAATGAAAGTTTTCAATTTCTTGCAGTAAATGCTCCCTTTCACAGTAATCAGTCTTCCGATCTAGTGAATGCTTGCTGTGTTCAATTCCTCCATCCCTTGCTGAAATTACTCTGGATCTGAAGCAAACAAAATCACGTCATCTCGTAATTGGAGGTGGTGGCGATAAGATTACTTTATGCGTATTCATTCTTCATCCCGATTTCTTGAATTCAAGACCTCTTCCAAGATTGCAAAAAAGCTTTGGTGCAATTGAATCATCTTGTCCAATTCGTTTCTCAGTACTGAACTTGTAAATCTTTCGACGTAACTGAATGGAAACTATAACCTTGCCTAAGTCTTCAAGGAAATTTTGTTTGTTGTAAAAAGAATTGTATCAGTGCCTCGATAATATCGTAACAAGAGTATCGTAGCGAAAGTATAGTTAAATAAGGAATTATTTTGACGTATTTTTAAGGTTTTTTAACACAAAATGATTTATTTAGAAATTAAGCTAAATATGGAAATTATGCTATGTTTTTGTGAACCAACTCGAGCATAAAATACAGAGGTGAACAGAAAGTGACAATATTCTAATCACAGACGGGTTACAGGGCTTGACGCAAATTGTATAGTACACACAGGGGCCATCGTAGCAAGATATCTTGAAGACAGTGCCACACATCCGTTATAACGTTTTTTTAAAGGCAAAATAGTCATATAGATTGCAAGGTGAAAAAATGAGAATTACACAGTGTTTCCAGAGTTAGTTATATAATAAAATGTATACTCAAACTACCTTTCCAAAGTAGTGTGTATCGATCCGTACTTAACGTTACTGGCGGATGTTGCCTAAGTTTGATATGTTCCTTATAGACTGCACATAGTACATACATTGTCCGCAGTATTTAATACTGCACTTGTGTTTCCTGTACACCACATACACACAAATAACAGTTTAATTTCCGTTAAAATAATAGTGAATATTTCTGACTACCTCTCGATGCTCCCGATAGCCATACTAAATAATATTTCTTACAATAATATGGAATTATTCAATATTTGGTATCGATACCGGTAGCTATGATATCTAAATAAAAGTGTCAGTACTTACTGGTGTCAGAAATTTCGAAATACACTGCGTGATCAAAAGTATCCCTACGCTCCCAAAAACATACATTTTCCATATTAGGTGCGTTGTGCTGCCATCTACTGCCAAGTACTCCATATCAGCGAGCTCAGCACTCATTAGACATCGTGAGAGGGCAGAAGGAGGCGATCCGCGGAACTCACGCACTTTGAACGTGGTATGCTGTTTCCGATGTGATTGAAGTGGAGACGTGATGGGACTCGTACAGCACAAAAGTGTACAGGCTGACCTCGTCTGTCGACTGACACAGACCGTTGACATTTGAGGAGAGTCGTAATGTGTAATAGGCAGACATTTATACAGAGCATCACAAAGGAGTTCCAAATTGCACCAGGATACACTGTAAGTACTATGACTGTAAGGTGGGAAGTGGATTTCATGGTCGAGTGGCTGCTCATAAGCCACACATCACGCCGGTAAATGTGCAACGATGCGTCGCTTGGTGTATGGAGCATAAACATTGGACGACTGAACAGTGGAAAAACGTTGTGTGGAGTGACGATTCACGGTACACTATGTGGCGATCCGATGACAGGATGTGGGTGTGGCGAATGCCTGGTGAACGTCATCTGCCAGCGCGTGTAATGAACAGTAAAATTCGGATGCGGTGGTGGTCTGGTATGGTCGTGTCTGTCGTGGAGGGGCTTGCACTCCATGTTGCTTTGCGTGGCACTATCACAGCACAGACGTACACTGATGTTTTAAGCACCTTCTTGCTTCCCACTGTTGAAGAGCAATTCGGGGATGGCGATTGCATCCTTCAACACCTGTTCGTAATGCACGGCCTGTGGGAGAGTGGTTACACGACTTTAACATCCCTATAATGGCTGGCCTACGCAGAGTCCTGACCTGAATCCTGTAGAACACCTTTGGGATGTTTTGGAACGCCGAGTTCGTACCAGGCCTCACCTGGTTTGATGCCGGCCGCCACGAATTCCTCTCCTGTGCCAATCTGTTCTTCTCTGGGTAGCAGTTACAACCTTCATCCTCAGTTATTTGCTGCATGTTTTCCAGTCCATTTCTTCTTACAGAGTTTTTACCCTCTCTAGCTCCCTCTAGTACTAATTTCGGCGAAAGAACTTTGAATCGACGAATCGGTTCAAAAATTCAAATCGCTCTGAGCACTATGGGACTTAACATCTGAGGTTATCAGTCCTCTAGAACTTATAACTACTTAAACCTAAATAACCTAAGGATATCACACACATCCATGCCCCAGGCAGGATTCGAACCTACGACCATAACGGTTGCGCGGTTCCAGACCGAAGCGCCTAGAACCGCTTGGCCACACCGGCCTGCCGATGAATCGAAATCAACTCTCCATATTGTAGTACTAGTGAAATATTTGCTGATAAGTGTTGCCAAGCCGATCTTAACTTGTAAGACAAGGTTCTCAGGACACATCTCTGACAGCTGATCACTAACTTGTAGTAATCCACTCTGGCAGATTTCTAGATCCGATCGCTGCACTGAGGACATACTAACAATTACAGATTAACAGTCAGCTGGCTCTTTTGATATTATTGGTAATCCCATCATAGTAAGTTGTCTCGGGGTAGTATTAAATCGACGTAAAAGTCATCCCTAAATTAGAAAATCAAGCTTCCTCGGAAGCAAAGTAATTTATTCTCACTTCAACAAAGTCGCGAAGTCAATTTCTTCGAACAACAGTTCAAATGGCTCTGAGCACTATGCGACTCAACTGCTGAGGTCATCAGTCGCCTAGAACTTAGAACTAATTAAACCTAACTAACCTACGGACAGCACACAAAACCCAGCCATCACGAGGCAGAGAAAATCCCTGACCCCGCCGGGAATCGAACCCGGGAACCCGGGAGTGGGAAGCGAGAACGCTACCGCACTCGAACAACAGTTCCTATAGCTAACTATTGTTCCAAGGTCTGACACAAAACTGCCATCTAATATTACCAGTAATTTGGGCTTAATCAGCGCACTGTTGATTTCACGGTACACTACCAGTGTCCGGATTATTTGCCCATATTTTTAGTAGCACAAAACTGAAGTTCCTTCCCAACGGTTTCTATAAGGAAAAGTACTCTTTTGGATATTTAATTCTCTAAGCAGCACATTGGAGGCTTCATGAATATCTCTTCGGTCATTTAATCACCTTCAATCTCTTTTTCTCTTTTAGTGGAAGTCTTGCAGCACGGTTGTGTTATTCGACCTCGCTTTTTGGATTATCAAGTAGACCATAGCTCACAGTTGTCGATACCTGACCAGCAACTAAATCGCAGCTGAGCACACATTTCCCCCAGTTGCTCGTTTTCTCCTCTGGTAGAGACACTACATCACTCACACTGGTCTAAATTTTTGCCCTTGTATGAACAACGCAACCGGTTTCAACTTTTTTGTCTTCAGTCATGTCTACTCCTGTACCAACATTTTAATATCAGAGTAGCAATTGCAACCTACATCCTCAATTATTGGCTGTATCTATTCCGGTCTCTATCTTTTTTTACAGTGTTTATCCGCTATAGCTCACTCTAGTAACATGGAAGTCAATCCCTGATGTCTTAACAGATGTTCTATCACCGTGTCCCTCCTTGTTGTCAGTGTTTTCCATTATTCGTTTTCTCAGCGATTCTACAAAGAAGCTCCTCATTCCTTATCTTATAAGTCGACCTGGTTTTGAACATCCGTCTATGGCACCTCATCTAAAATGCTTCGAATCCCTTCTGTTCCGGTTTTCCCACAGCCCATGTTACACTACGATACAATGCTGTGCCCCAAACTTACATTTCCTCCTCAAATTGAAGCCTATGTTTGATACTAGTAGACTTGTCTTGGCCAGAAGAGCCATTTTTGCACTGCTAGTGTACCTTTTATGTTCTCTTTGATCCGTTCACCCAGGGTTATTTTACTATCTACATAGCAGAATTCCTTCGTGTTCCCCAATTCTGATGTTAAGTTTCTTGCTGTTCCCATTTCTGTTGCTTCTCATTACTTTCCTCTTTCTTCGATTTACTCTCAATCCATATCCTGTACTCATTACACTGCTCGTTCCATTCAACATATCCTGTAGTTCTCCTTCACTTTCACTGTGGATATCAGCGTCATCACCGAATCTTATTGCCGATATCCTTTCACTATTGTAACTTCCTTTAATTTCTGCCATTGCTTTTTCGATGTATAGATTGATCAGTAGGAGTACTGTAACTACCCTACCACAAAAAAGGTCAAAATTTAATGATTGTGGTGTTGCTCACGCTGCTAAATACTGCATTTTCGGGCAACAACAAAGTTATTATGTGGCAGGTGTCATTAGAGCAAAGTTAATAAAGTCATTTCATGTAATAAACAATAAACTAGGCACTCATCTATTCGTGTTTCCAACGCTGGTCTCGTTGTAAAATCATGGCTCAATCGTCGAAAATCTAGGTGGTGATGATTCCATGCTCGGATGCAAAAAGGCCTAGGTTTTATTCTGCTATATTCAAAAGTTTTGTAGATGCGCTTCGCAAACCATTCTTGAAGATTAAACCTTTTAAAGTTAGCACAATGGTGATGTAAAAAAATAATCAGCACTCGGAAGTTACACCTCCTTTGAATTGCTTTTGTAGCAATATCACCGCCGGCGGCGGTGGCTGTGCGGTTCTAGGAGCTACAGTCTGGAACCGCGTGACTGCTACGGTCGCAGGTTCGAATCCTGTCTCGGGCATGGATGTGTGTGATGTCCTTAGGTTAGTTAGATTTAAGTAGTTCTAAGTTGTAGGGGACTGATGACCTCAGATGTTGAGTCCCATAGTGCTCAGAGCCATTTGAACCATTTTGCAATATCACGTAACACACAAAACATCACTTCACAATACAAAACATACTTGAAAACATCTTCCTCACTGTTAAAGTTCCACGTTTTATAAACTGGCTACAATATGCGTCTTTACAACATGACGATCAAGACTTGACTTTTTCAAGGTCCGACTCTCTAACAACTACTTACGCGCCCAAAAATCAAGAGTTACAAGTACGTCAAATATCATAGTGACAAAAGAAAGAATACACATAAGAATAATATCATTGCAACATAAACATATCGATATATCAAAGTACCTCTACATTAATGAAATCAAATCTGAATGTTGTCTAAGAAATATGTCAACTACTTTACAGAAACACAGTAAAATATTGCTGGTATCGAGAGGTTCAGGTGAGGTACCATAATGGTTACGTAATTCAAGTACCATTACAGTACAAGACTAGATCGTTGTCTTACACCCTTTTTGATCCGAGCACTTCGTTCTTGGTCTTCCAGTCTTATTGTTCCTTCTTGATTCTTGTACGTACTGGGGATTACCCACTGTTCCCTACTGCTTATTCCTATTTTTCTCAAAATTTTACATTGTCGAATGCTTTCTTCACGTCGACTTCTATTTTACATCAAGCCAAGATTTTACTGCTGACATGTCAAGCGTAGGAGAATGTCGTGTACTGAGTAGCTTTGTGAAAAAGAGATGTGTCGTGACACTCAGTAAATACGTAGATCGTATTACAGTTAAATTGTCCTTACAAAGTTTTTTTGTGAAACCGTAGCGTTCAGCTTCCGAGGGTGGACCTCTAGACTGAAACACGAAACGCGGCAGTGGAGCAAAGGCGAGAGGGAGAATGACAGGAAGGCGGGAGGTGGAGGTAAAAAACCGAGGCCGCCCATTGGGCATTGTGGCAGGTGGTAATTAGCGACAGGTGCGAGGTGGCAATTAGAGGAGCCACCGCGGCCCGCCACCCAGAGAGAAGTCGTTCCCAGAAGCAGCTCTCTGCCGGGTCTCCGGCTCCCAGTAAACAGCGTCACGCCAGGCGCTGTCCGGGCCGGGCTCTGTTAGTTACGCCCCGAACACCGGGCTGGCTAATCAGAGTCGCGCCACTAATGGCACTTCAAGGAGACCCAGGGACGGGACCGGGCGCCGGTACTCGTGAAGAAAGAGCTGCGAAATCTTAGGAGCGTAAGAGGTGTGTGAGAAGAGTAATGAGACTGATTTTTTTTTATCTACCAAAGTTTTTTAATTTTTCCGAACAACAATATTGTCCCCTTCAGAGTTGTTCCCTTCGGCAGCTACACACCGGAGGATGTAGTGGGACGCGAAATTTAAGCGACACCCATCCACCAGTGTCAGCCCAGTTTGCAGGTGGATATAAGTTTAATTTAGTGTTTTGTTTATGTATTTTGTAATATTTGTAATGTTTGTGAATTATCTATAGTTTTGCATTTATTTTTATGCTTCATGTACGGAGAGGGCGGCGCAACGAACGGAGACAGCATCTCATTGCCGGGCCCAGAGAGAAAATTGCTGGCCGCTATACGTCGCGGGTCGACAGCCAAAGAGCAACAGAAGATCCTGAAACCGAGCTGTTGCGTCTTGCTTCTACCAACTGAAAAAATAAGGATTTGTAATGTTTCCACAACAATGACGTCATAGAAAGTTTAACCATGTTGTAAATGTTCCGTCCTATCTTGTCAAGGCTCATGTTCGCGTCTATATGTAGTATATATGAAGATCATAAACTAGTGTATAGTACAAAACTTTAAATACGTGTTCCGAGAATTTATTTATGAAGAATTATGTTAAGGAATAAGTATTACTGATTTATTTGACAAGATTATTAATTTTTGACAACGTTCATAGCGAGTTTGAGTCTTGAAAGTTTATTCAATGTGGTTTTAATATTTATTAAAGCAGATAACTTGCATTAATATAATTTCTGAGAAGAAACAAACGACGTCTAAATTGAAAAAAGTTTGCGCAAACCAATTGGACTGAGTGACGTAATTCTGCGCATACAACTCAAATTATGATGTTTTAATTACAGTTTCGTTCAAGAACCATTCAGAGACAACTTTAAAAAGAATTTAAATATTTTTGAAGTGTTTTGTAACTGACGTAGGTGACGAAGTATGCACATGGTCATACGTCAAAAGAAAATCATTTATACAAAACTTACGTCGTTACACTACAAGGAGTCGTTCTTCCCAGTCTTGTTAGCAGCGCTGACAAGCTTCATCTGGTAGGGCACTTAACATGTCGATCACATGCTTTTGAATGTTTTCCAGAGTCCCAAAATGATCTCCTTTTAAGACATTTTTCAATTTCTGGAAAAGGAAAAAGTCACATGGACTCAGATCAGGTGCGTAGAGCATCGGGAATGTCAAAAATTCGTAATGGAAGTGACCGTGTAAAACGGGGCGTTGTCATAATTCAGCCAGCATCCGCTTGTCAGCAATGTCAGGTCTCACTCGATTCACCCTTTTCCTGAGCCTTTCTACGACATCTTTGTAAAACACTCGGTTGACAGTTTCTCGTGGAGGAACAGTCCCACAAGAGCACGCAAATGTTTGCCGTTTTTGTCGGTTTTTTAAGTTGAAGGTCTTCCTGAGCGTGGCTCATCTTCAACGTGTTCTCGACCATCCAAAAATTATTTGTGTAAGCGAAAAACTTGTGCTCTACCTAAGGAACGCCATAGGTCTCTTTCAACTTTTCAAAGGTCACACTCGCGGATTCCCCACGTTAAACATAAAATGTGATGGCATAACATTGATCTAAATTGCGCTATTCCACTTTCGTAACACACCACAAAAACTCAACTAACACAACTGCAGTGATGGCGCTCTCAAAAATCACTGATGGCTGTACTGACCTGAAATTCGGTCTGAGCATCTGGAAGGGATGAGCACGCCGGTCGACACAAGTAGAGCAACTTAGCGTTGCCAGATCGCTCGCAGTGTTGTCAGACTCATTACTTTCGTCGAATACCTTCTAAGTCTGCGATAAATTCGTCTAGGTTTGATGCTGCCTCTCGCTCTGAAGGGCAGATACGTGGCCGCTGTGGGGCTGGACCCAGAAAGGAAAATTCGAAAGGCTAACAGATTCGTGAACAAATAATGATGACCGACGACCTCGCTGTCTGGTCCCCTCCACCAAATCAACCAGCTAACAACAAATAATGATGTCGCGTAAAACACAATGAAAATTGATTGTGTTGGCTGTATATTTGCGGCAATAAACACTCATAGCACTCACTTTGGTTCAAATGGCTCTGAGCACTATGGGACTTAACATCTGTGGTCATCAGTCCCCTAGAACTTAGAACTACTTACATCCAATTAAACTAAGGACATCACACACATACATGCCCGAGGCAGGATTCGAACCTGCGACCATAGCGGTCACGCGGTTCCAGACTGAAGCGCCTAGAACCGCAGGGCCACACCGGCCGGCGCACTCACTTTCATCACGCTTCTAGTACTTAATTAGTCCGCAGCTGACGAAATACCTACTGCAGGGAAGACAACCTGGCAGTATCGATATTCCTGAACCAGGAAACTCTTTGTTAAGTTTGTCAGATCATGTAACGGAAGCTTTCGGTTAAGCGAAAATTGCCGGCCGAAATGGCCGAGCGGTTCTAGGCGATTCAGCCTGGAACCGCGCGAGCGCTACGGTCGCAGGTTCGAATCCTGCCTCGGGCATGGATTTGTGTGATGTCCTTAGTTTGATTGGATGTAAGTAGTTCTAAGTTGTAGGGGACTGATGACCTCAGATGTCAAGTCCCAAAGTACTCAGAGCCATTTTAGGCGAAAATCAGGTATAACTCTTTGTATGAATGTGTGGTGTCTATTCTTTCAGACATGTCCCATGGGCGATGGATCCATCTTCTTCTCTGCGAATGCACAACTACGTCCGACCTCTTGCAGGAATATCAGTGGAGCGAGCTTGGAAGGAATGGACAGGGTCTGCGGACAGGTGGCGCTCGATGGGAATGTGGGTCGGTCGTGAGGCGGGCAGAGATAGTCCGCACAGGTGCCAGTGCACTGTGTCACGGCTGGCGGAATAGTTAACGCACCTACGTAGTCTGGGCTCGAATCCCGGTACGCTACACATTTTCACTCGTTGCCACTGATTCCACGAAACGTCCCGATGCAGTTGACATCAGTAATTCCTTTCCTTTGCTTTCTCCCCTCCGCCTCCACCTTCAATTTACATATAATAACTCCCTGATGAGCGCTAGACCAGTGAAGTGCAATTCTGTTCGGATTACATTGCAAGTTATGGGTAACGGGAACCTCCATTATTCTCACACACGTTCTGTGGAGAGTCTTTGATCATTCCTATTATTTGTGTTATCAGTTAAAATTAAAGTAATATCCTGGGCGTCTACTGCTTGCGGAATTTGGCTTGTGTATTGTGTATGGTACCGAAGACCTAGAAACTACGGAGAGGCTTAGAGGCTTCGTCCCACCGTAGCCCTCAGTAGTTAACAACAGGCCACAGCAGTCCACGCTCCACGCACCCACGCCGCCCCAAACCGAACCCAGGGTTATTGTGCGATTCGACTCCCAGTGGATACCCCCTCTGCCCTACCCCCCACCCCCCCCCCACCCACCAGGAACGTCTCATACCAGACGAGTGTATCCCAAATGTTTGCCTGGTATAGTAGTGATGGTGTACGCGTACGTGGAGACAGTATTTGCGCAGCAATCACTGACATAGTGTAACTGAGGCAGAATAAGGGGAACCGGCCCGCATTCGCCGATGCAGATGGTAAACCGCCTTAAAAACCATCCAGAGGCTGGCCGGCACACCGGACCTCGAGTAGAGATGGGCAAAACTGTTCTTTTCAGAGATTGGATCAGAACTGTTCACTCCCTGAAATGAATTAGCTCTTTTTCATGACTCACCACTCATTTACAATAGAAAATAAATGGAAGGCACATTGCCCTTTAAACTTGGTTTATTCCAGTACTATACCTGTATTTTGATCTTATTTGATCCTATTTTGAAGTAACACAGATAATGAGTAAGAATTTTGTATTGTTTATTGAAATTTCCACGATATGACAAACTTTTTGATTATTGATTTATTTTGCACTATCGTGCTTTTTTGGGTGATCGGAAAATGTTGTAACTTGAGATTTACATTAACAATATATTTGGCTAAAATGTATTAAAATTTCATTAACCTCATACAAATACATCACAAGCCATATATTTTTAAAGTGAACGTTTCCTTTCGAAGACGCCTAAAATCGCAAAATCCGTACCAGAATAAGAAAAAAAAAATATAAATTTGACTGTAAAACGAAAGTGCTGCATATAGCCTTACGCAGAATAAAACAAGGAAAATATTGGTGTATGACATTTTGCGATACGTTTATCGGTTCGCTCGTAATTAAAGCGTAAATTCGAGTGTCCATAGTAAAAATCCTATAGTAAGAGGAGTCATCAGGAACCTAATCTAATCAGTTTAAACAATTAAAAATAAAATAAAAACAATTGATGTATACATAACATAATAATGTAATATACATAGCGGTATTACTACAAAGAACAATATCCAGTGGGGACGAACTCCGATGCAGAGGCGCGGAATCGAGCAGGTCGAGCCGCGAGCGGTATTACTGCGTGAGCTGAGACCGCAGAGACCAGGGTGACACCTGAGTCGCTTTGCTCGACGCTCTGGCTAGAGTCGAGACGGTGGGGTGAGCGTTGAATGGGCGAGTTCCGAGGGTGGGGGGGAGCGGTGAACTCACCCGCTCCGAGACAAATCGTTCGTTCCCTTGCGAGCAGGTTTTTGCAAGTAGTTCCTATGTTATCCGCTAGGTGGCTCTCTGTCCTGTTGCTCGCATCAACTGGCCAGAGGGCAGGACGTGCGACTGAAACGATCGCTGACAGAGTGCGATGCGAAGTTAAGCTGCGCCAGACACTGCACAGTGCACACGGCAGACGACGCACAGAGACGGCACGGCATATGTAAAACACAAAATCCAATGGGGCACTGCACAATGCAGGCAACCAAGGTAGAAGCAGGGCAGAGGCCGGCGCTGGCTGTGTTGTGTGGCGTGCACTGTGCTCTGACTAGCAGAGGCGCTGCTGATATGCTCCGTCTCTCTCTCTCTCTCTCTCTCTCTCTCTCTCTCTCTCTCTCTGCCATGGGAAACGTTTGGAGCTACCGTTCTTTTTTTCTGAATCACTGATTGTTCACTCCTTTGAAAGATTGAACTCTATGAATTAGTTCAAGAGCGGATCCCCCATCTCTAACCTCGAGACGAATTCGCCGGGCGGATTCGTGTCGGGGACCGTCACGCCTCCCCGCTCGGGAAGCAGCCCGTTAGATAGCGATAGCCAGGCGGGCTTCCGAATTTGGCTTAGTTGCTTTTTGCGAACATCTGCATGATAACCATCAACCAGTAACTCGACACGTGTTCTATCCCACATGGGCGCTCCTGCTTCCCATATTCCTTCTGTGCATTCTCTTATTCTCTTTCTCACAGTGTTTTTCAGGTATTTTTGTAATCACAGTTAATGCAAAGTTTGCGAGGCTTACTCTTTCGGTTACAGGCCGTCACGCACTGTGTGCGTTCAGTATTTGGTCATGTGTATGCTTATATTTTGAATGGAACCACCATTATTTAGGCTATTTCCATTTGACAATAGGTTTTTTCGAAGCTGTTGCTTTTGATTTTACACCCCCTCTGTGTAATCTTCCATAATGTTCATCCTATAGTTGAAACGGCCACGATCTGGCCTTTTGCAACAGACTGAGTTATGTACATAGCACGCATCTTACGAAACATTTTCTTTCGTCATATGAATTAATTCCGTCGCTGCCGGCCGTGGTGGCCGAGCGGTTCTAGGCGCTGCAGTCTGGAACCGCGCGACTGCTACGGTCGCAGGTTTGAATCTTGCCTCGGGCAGGGCTGTGTGTGATGTCCTTAGGTTAGTTGGGTTTAAGCAGTTCTAAGTTCTAGGGGACTGATGACCTCAGATGTCCCATAGTGCTCAGAGCCATTTGAATTCCGTCGCCAAAAGAGTTTTAAGAAATGCAGAGAAGGTGTACAGAGGGATTCCTTAGCGCAAATTGCTGACTAAACTTACTGATGCGTCTCAGGCCCATTATCAGTAAGATGCATGGATAATGCACATTGGTTAAAAGCCCACCCAACGGTAAAGGCTGCGTCCACTATCAATAAGATGAAGGTAAACTTACGTAAACTTCAATATACCTAAAAGTATCGAAACAAGACTCACTTAATACTCCTGCCATAAAACATGTGAGCGTTTGACGCTTGTTGCTACCTCTGCATCTCTTTTATCTTTAAAAATAGTGCGTGTCCACTGCACACAATCGAAAATCAAATTCTTCACAATGAAACACACGTTCTAGAAGTGTACATGTTATTTTATTATTTGTGACCTAATCATAGGGAAGCTGTGGGACACTAGGGATCTCAAAATGTAAGTCAGATCGAGATTACAGAACTATTATTTAATCTAATCAATTGAACAACTGACAATTAATAACACAGAGTGAACTAAAATAAAACGACTAGTGGCTCTACGGGACTCAAGTTTAATTGGAAGATGGCAGGAAGCAAAACTGAGTAAGATTTCCATATCTGGGCAGCTCGCAAATGCAAGATGAATGAAACATGTATGTAATTTAGATAACTGAGCATTCAAGATGCAAGAATTAAATGCCAGCTGCCCAGAAGATGGATTACGCTACTGCTTGAGTGACACATTCTTCAAGTACAGCGAGGGGGCGCCTGTCAGAAGTAGACGAGAGGCGGGAAGGGAATCCTCCAGTCGAAGTTCCCTCCTGAACTCCCACAATGTCCAATCTCCACTTCGAGAGCAGACCGAATGCTGCTGTCAATCTCACTAAAGAGTACGTTACCTTTTCCACGTAAAAACAAAGTAAAGCAGCAGATGGTGGCATCATCAGAAAATTTTGCAGTTACTCGCAAACATAATTATCTTGTGCTTAAAAATTAACGGGCATTGTCAACAGCACAATACGACTTTTGTTTCAGTATATCACGCGTAATCGATATACGCTGCTGTCTGCTGTGTAAATCATCACCATACGTCGAGTGTTACATAATGTATAGAAGTCTCGGAGTTTACAGATTGCATGGTATATTTGCCAGTTTCAGGTTAAAAAAAGTGTGTTTACATGCTAAACTGCTCCATGACAAAAAATAAAAACACCTACAGGACGGACATACAAAAATTGCTACGTAGTCAGCTCTGTTTTACTTGCTCCCTTTGACTTTTTGCTGTCGTGACATCTCTTGTACAATATGTGAAACAAGCCCCTAAATGTAATAGCTACGAACTTTCTGCCACCATCATAGTGTTAAACTCGTGGACAACATTTCATACAAGTTTAGCGAAGTCGGTTGATTATATTTTCCTGCGAAAAGTCAAACTTAAATTTGCGATCGGGTTCAAATTTGGTCACTTTTTTATGGCAAGGAGGAAACTAGAGATTTAAATACAAATGTGATAAAAGATATCGCCCCTCCGAATAACTCAAACATAACGTTGTGAGCCATTTATACACGGACAAAGAAATTAGTGCAAATTTTGTGCATTTATAAATTATCACAGTCGCTGACTATACCCAGTTCCTAATGGAAGAAAACCTGATGAATATTTTCCGCAGTTGATATTCAGATAGGTTCAGCAGTCAATTCGCAGGGAAGCTTGAAAGCAGACGAAATTAATTGTCCATGCGCAAGTCTGTTGACAAAGCTTCCGATTCCAATATTAATGATTAATAAAATTTTAATATAGAGATTCAGACATTAGGGACTTTCGGATAAGATGCGGGGAGAATTACGCATGCCTGTGTAGATCTGTGTCCATGAGATAGAAAGCAAGAGATACACCAGTAATTAATCAGGGCAGAACGAATAAGCATAATTCTGTTAATGACTTGATTTAATAGAAATAATTGCAATGTATGGGCCAGTCTTACAGAGGCAATGAGGAAAGTTACGAAAGGTTAAGTGCTACTCTGAAGTGAAGTAGTTACCACAGAAGAGGAAGTCATAGCGGTCCGCATCAAACCAGTCAGTTAACTGACTCCAGGAAAAAAAGACAGAAGGACAATGGAATGAAGCGTGGAAGGGCCATTTACAGATTTCCGTTGAAAAAGGAACAGACTCCTCCCCAGGCCTACATATTAAAGATAATAATGATAATGTTTCAATGTATTTCTGTTAATCTTAAGGCTTTCTGAAGATGGACTAATAATACATTATCATAGGCTTGTTCTATTTCTACAAGCACTTAAAGAAAATATGTTTATTTTCGTCAGTAGCTGCTGTTGTTTCCATCACTTCTTCCCATACTGAATTCTCATTTATTCCAGCTATTATTATATAATATCGTTCGCTATTGTTTGCGTCTTATATCAACTTTCTGGTCGTACACTATGTGTCTTCATAGTCTTGGGACAAAATCAGTTGATTATTCACAATTTGTAAACGGTATACTGTAATATCTTTTTGGGCTCGTCATATTATTACATTTCTTTCCTTCAATCCTCTGGTGTTTCTTATGTGGATACCAGCATTTTACGTAATGTGGGTGATATACAATACCTGTGATACAATTTTTTTGAGACTTATCACCAGATGATAACTTTTTTCAATTTTTAATTCTGTTAAGGCATTTTTATAATACTTGTTTTTGTATCACACCAATAACGGCTGAGACCTGGAGAAGTAAGTAACTATAACACTGAGGTCGTAAAGAGTACGACTGAGATACTAAATATTACCAGTACTACCAAATACAAGCAGACAATGTTACACAAAGGTGGAGAGCCTTCTGATATGTTATTATAAAGTGCAGCTGTGATTTTAAATACACTGTTACTTGCGTATGACAGCGTGATTTTTACATATTCGGAAGACGATTTGCAAATAGGTCGTTCTCGAATTATTTACTTCTAATTTATTTGTCGTTGGGCAAAAAAATGATCATTATCTATTTGTTCTGCAGTATTCACTTTTCTGTTCAATTTGCAGATTATCCTTTCACAATCTTCTGTTGTTTACCCTACTTTTTATTCTTATTCTTCATCTTCTTTTTCAATTACAGCCTCTGTACGACCGCTGGTAACGCCTTAATGGAATGTACTTCCTTCTTGTCCTCCGAGAACCTTCTAAATCTTTCTCTCCCTTTCTCCTAGTCTTCTTCCAAGAACAATAGAATCTTCTCTAGTCTCCTCCACTGGTAACTCTCTGTCCTTTCCCTGTACCCTCGTCTGTCATTGACCTCTGACATATTGGTTGATGTGTACTTGCTTTTCCAATTTCTGTTCCTTTCCACCTTGATCCCTAAATCCTTCCAGAGTTGCCTCTTGTCCTCCCCATTGTTCCCTATTTTTCGCCACCCAGTGCATATTCATACTGAACATATGTTCCGCAAGTATTTTACTGATATCTCCTGATACTTTCCTAATGCCGCAGAACAGCTCTTCACTGGACCTTCGCATGCATTTCTCAGCATTTCACGTATGACCCTGTACTTGCCTCAGAATTTTACTCTCTTCTTTCTGTAGTTTTTCTGAACCAACCTTCCTTGTGTTGTCGTCTCAGCTGCATGTCTTCCCATACATTGAATGTTTAAATTTCTTTTTCGTTGTAATCTCGGGACTGACCTCAGTCACCCTGGATAAGGACGCTGAACTGCTGGTTTTAATAAATTTTTCGAAAAATCATTGCTTTCTAGCTGTGATACAATAAATGTGAATGTGTTTCATTTGAAATGATGAAACTTACTTTATTTAATCCTAAAAATCTTTTCATGAATTATTAAAATTAGCACATAAATGGAATGTTTCACTGAATCACACTTTTACACTGAAGGAAAACTTCTATACACTGTTCTCACACGTAAGTGTCTTGGTGCGATCCGTTTTGAAACATTCAGGCATACAGAAAGTCAGATCACAGTTTTGACGTAACCACGATGTTTCTTTTTGGCATGTATCTCCCGTCTGGTACTTATTGACATCGGAACGCACTTTGCAGACGCATGTAGGGTGCAGTATATTATGATTCTTTTTACTGCCATTGTTGTATTAGGAGTGTTTATTTAAGCGATACAATATTTCAAACGCTTTACTGCGTTGTGCTCTTCTGTTTATTAGTTACATCAGCATTAAGCCACACAGAAATATGGATCAATGTCAGAATCATCACCGTCCCCTTCAGAACTGGAATCACCAATTTCTTCCTTCAGATCATTGAAAACAACGCTATCATCGAAATTCTCAATGCTGAAGCAATATAGAAGGCAAGCAGTGGTCCAACAAAGATACAGGTAGCAGACGAAAGCAATAACGGACTGACACAGAGAAAAAACATACACGAGATTTTTTGGAGTACAAACAGTTCAGTTCATAAATCGAGAAACATATGGTGGGACAATTCACAAACTTTTCCTTGTGCAGACTACATGGCTACCAAGAGCGAGGAAAACCCGCTACGTTAAGCCATCGGCACACTGACCCTCCATTCGAAAGTTGAGCACCGAGCTTGCCGAGTATCTGACGTCGAAGAGTCGAAGAAGCACGTTGGGGTGTGTTTCGAAACGTGCAGAACAATATCTAGCATCTCAGATATGCTGAACGTGCGTTGAACGTAGACCAATGAGATGATCACACGACACGACACACACATCACACGACGCTGTCTCTCTTCAAATGGTTCAAATGGCTCTGAGCAATATAAGACTTAACATCTGAGATCATTAGTCGGCAAGAACTTAGAACTACTGAAACGTAACTAACCCAAGGACGTCACACATATCCATGCCCGAGGCAGGATTCGAACCTGCGACCGTAGCAGTCGCGTCTCTTTTCAGTACAGAGTTGGCAAACGCCACTTTGGCTTTCAGTTGAACTCCATATGCCGTTAATCACCAGCATATCGAGGACCTCTCGGCAACCCGTCGTTAATTGTATGATGTGATGCGATAAAATGACGGAAAACGCCATTTTGGTTGTTGAGGAACTATTGAAACTTGCCTATCGAAATTATACCGTTTCAAGGCAAAGGCACACTGAGGATCCACCAAAACGCACTGTTATTGGTACAGTTTGTTGTGATTAATTGTCAGATAATAACACATCAAAGAGTAAAAGTTTTCAGCAATGGTAAGTATGCAAAGTATGGTCGTAAATTATTCTTGGTCAGTGTAGCGTGCAATGTACCAAATGATGGATTGCTGATTCGCGTCTCGTTGGAGCCAGACTTTTCTTTACCAACCTAAGCGTCTTCTAAAAGTTCTGATACTTTCTTATTAGTTTTATAAAGGTGTATTCTATAATATTCTATGTTATGAAAGTGTAAAAGCACTCTTTCTTAGAAACGAGCTAGTTCGATTTGTTTAATCTACAAAACAGCGGGCGCTACTTGCAGTGCGATATTTGGCACTTTCTTCTTTTAAGTTTTGTATTTCTCGTGCTGTAAAGATTCTACAGTGTCCAGGTAAGAATGATCTAAGCGTTTTGCTAACAAAGCGAGAATAATGAAGTAATTATTATGTTATGTGGAAAACTACTGTAAATTTGTATCACACTATTTGTAACGGAAATTTTCTAAGCCGATGACCTCATTGATTGGACATGGCAGTTTCCTTTTAATCTTATAACACGTTCATGGATATCGAATCTTTTATTTATGTGTATAACAGAGGAACATCACGAGTAGCATATGGACAAGACAGAAAATGTGCGTTTTAATACAGCTGACGTAAGAGGTTTACGCCCGCCCATTTCGTAAACAGTGTGGTTTGCGAGCCAGGTACAGCCAGCAACTGCCGCTGGAGCGCTGCGATCGCGTACATCACGTCGGGACTCACGCACCGTACGCCCAAGTCGCATCGTTTCTGAGCGTACACGTTGGCCCCAGCACGCTCAACGTTGACGGTCGAAAGTAGAATTCGTTTGCCGACGCCTTTAGCTACGAATTCTTTAACACAGCACAAGTGAGACTTGGAGGCTGTCCGCCTAACTGTATTTCTGCTGCAGGCTAGAACTGACCCAGTAAAATTTTTTCGTAACTCTGAAGCTGTGAAAAAACTTGGACTTCCAAAGCCTTTAGAACTGTTCGTCATAGTCACTTTCATTAATGAATTAAGAGATATTTGTAATAAGAAGATTCACTCCCTGTCTTAACAAGGATAGGAACGAAAAGTAATTTTTCTTACGTCAAAATAACTGAAGTGTAGAAAGAAAATACTTTGGTAAGTTTCACTATCTCGGTTTACAGTAACATAAGAAATTTCATGTTTTTCATACTAGCAAATTCTCTTTTGCCATCTGTGAATGACTTTTCAAAAATTACTATACTGGTTTGAAAAACAATTATAAAAACTCTAGCTTCAGCTATGTCCCCGTAGATAAAGTACCGTATGTTAACCAGATGGCAAAACATTCTCCTCTTGCTATCATTGCCCAAATCTAGTTTCGATATCTCGAATGGATTACATGGTATGAGGGATGCTATGAATATTTCATTTCAGGGCTTGTGCGACCGGAAGTGAACATGCGACTTATAATCCAATTTCTCGAGGCCAAGTAGAGACCTCCTCCCGAGTCTACCAAAATTCACTATCTTAGCCAAATTTCATTCGCAACAACATGTGGTGTAATATGCACCAAACGCAAAATGATAGCGCCCCCTATTTTTTATGCATTTTTTTCAGATTTGTTATTTATATAGGAACTATCACAATGATTATGACCATTAACCAAACGACGGGCATTTCACCATGAAGCTGACATGTAGAAATCACTTTGTTTAGCCAAATAGATTCTGTAAAGTCGTTTGAGAAAAACTGCAGGGCGTGCGCTTCGAGTCTGTCAGCAGAGCGTCACGCCACTTCTGAACCGCTCCGAGACCCACGGGAAAGACAGGCCGTGAAGCGTACGTCACTGCGCGTGACACTGCAGCTCTTAACTGTCGCCGGTGGGGAGCGAAGAACTAGGTCAGACGAGTTTAACAATTCTTGACAGCGCGTTTAAGTGCATACCACACGACACAATTAGGGTATTTAGTGGGTACCTTTTCAATTACACATTGATTTCCCGTCAGCCGTGCACGGAGCCCGGCGTTAAAGAAATGTGGTGGACAAGCCGAATAATGTGACGTCACAAGTCCGTTGCAGGGTCCGTATTTCTCGTGAGCTCCGGTCCGAGTAATGCCAAACCGAGCGCAATGGTACACCACGTTCCACGTTAAGACACACATACTGTACACACAAGTCGTATCGTTTGTGAGCGTTCAGTAGCAGGTTGCCCTGAGCACTCTGAATGTTGACGTTCGCAGGTACGGTTCGTGTGCACACGGCTTTAGCTACAAATTTTTGCAGGTAGCACGAGCGAGACTCGGGCGCCGTTCGCCAGACTACATCTACATCTACATTTACACTCCGCAAGCCAGCCAATGGTGTGTGGTGGAGGACACTTTACGTGTCACTGACATTACCTCCCTTCCCTGTTCCAGTCGCGTATGGTTCGCGGGAAGAACGACTGCCGGAAAGCCTCCGTGCGCGCTCGAATCTCTCTAATTTTACATTCGTGGTCTCCTCAGGAGGTATAAGTAGGGGGAAGCAATATATTCGATACTTCATTCAGAAACGCACCCTCTCGAAACCTGGACAGTAAGCTACACCGCAATGCAGAGCGCCTATCTTGGAGAGTCTGCCACTTGAGTTTGCTAAACATCTCCTTAACGCTATCACGCTTACCAAATAACCCTGTGACGAAACGCGCCGCTCTTCTTTGGATCTTCTCTATCTGCTCCGTCAACGCGATCTGGTACGGATCCCACACTGATGGGCAATACTGAAGCATAGGTCGAACGAGTGTTTTGTAAGCCATCTCCATTGTTGATGGACTACATTTTCCAAGGACTCTCCCAATGAATCTCAGCCTGGCACTCGCCTTACCAACAGTTAATTTTTGTATGATCATTCCACTTCAAATCTTTCCGCAAGCATATTCCCAGATATTTTACAGAAGTAACTGCTACCAGTGTTTGTTCTGCTATCATACAATCATACAATGAAGGATCCTTCTTTCTATGTATTCGCAATACATTACATTTGTCTATGTTAAAGGTCAGTTGCCACTCCCTGCACCAAGTGCCAATCCGCTGCAGATCTTCCTGCATTTCGCTGCAATTTTCTAATGCTGCAACTTCTCTGTATATTACAGCATCATCCGCGAAAAGCCGCAAGGAACTTCCGACACTATCTACTAGATCATTTATACAGGGTGTTACAAAAACGTACGGTCAAACTTTCAGGAAACATTCCTCGCACACTAATAAAGAGAAGATGTTATGTGGACATACGTCCGGAAACGCTTAATTTCCATGTTGGAGCTCATTTTAGTTTCTTCCACCTACGCTCAATGGAGCACGTTATCATGATTTCATACGGGATACTCTACCTGTGCTGCTATAACATGTGCCTTTACAAGCACGTCACAACATGTGGTTCAAGCACGATGGAGCTCCTGCACATTTCAGTCGAAGTGCTCGTACGCTTCTCAACAACAGATTCGGTGACTGATGGATTGGTAGAGGCGGACCAATTCCATGGCCTCCACGCTCCTCTGACCTCAACCCTCTTGACGTTCATTTACGAGGGCATTAGAAAGCTCTTGTCTACGCAACCCCGGTACCAAATGTAGAGACTCATCGTGTTCGTGTTGTGAACGGCTGTGATACAACACGCCATTCTCCAGGGCTGCATCAGCGCATCAGGGATTCCATGCGACGGAGGGTGGATGCATGTATCCTCGCTAACTGAGGACATTTTGAACATTTCCTGTAACAAAGTGTTTGAAGTCACGCTGGTACGTTCTGTTGCTGTGTTTCCATTCGATGATTAATGTGATTTGAAGAGAAGTAATAAAATGAGCTCTAACATGGAAAGTAAGCGTTTCCGGACACATGTCCACATAAGATATTTTCTTTCTTTGTGTGTGAGGAATGTTTCCTGAAAGTTTGGCCGTACCTTTTTGTAACACCCTGTATATGCTGTGAAAAGCAATGGGTCCCATAACACTCCCCTGTGACACGCCAGAGGTTACTTTAACGTCTGTGGACGTCTCTCCATTGAGAACAACATGCCGTGTTCTGTTTGCTAAAAACTCTTCCATCCAGCCACACAGCTGGTCTGATATTCCGTAGGCTCTTACTTTGATTATCACTGGCGCTGCCCGAGTTCCACTAAGCCTCCGTCCCCGGTGTATTAAAATTTTTCACCCTTTTTTGCGAAATATCGAAGTGAAATTCCGGAACGGCTGAGGCAAGTTAGCCAGTGGTGCAGTGGGCACCCGAGGTCGGCAGTTGGCAGCTGGCGGCGGCAGCGCGGCGCCAGCGTGACCGGCACGGAGTGTACTTGTTGCGCCGCAGTGACAGGACAGGCGGCGCTGAGTTATGGCCGACAGCTGTCGGCGCTGTGCGGCGGCGCGCCGGGCTACCGCCAGCCACGCCACGCCACGTAGCGGCGGGGCTGCGCCGCGCCGGCCGCCTCTGCCCCGGGCCTAATTAACACGCCGAGCCAGCCGCCACCTGCCCGCCTGTCACCGCGGATTTCGCATTCCCGCTGGCAGGCGGGCGGCCGCTTCCTCATCCCCTGACTTCCTCCTCCTCCTCATACCCATCCTCCTCCTCATACCCATCCTCCTGCTCCTGCTCGTGCGCTGCCTCTTCCTCACTGCGTACAGAACACGAGTTTTGAACGCAGCTTATGCTAGTGGCCGAAAGTCGCACTATTTATTTATTTCACCTGTCAAGATTAGAATTTTATGGCCTTCTGCATATACCCACGCCTGAATGCCTTAAGTGGAGTAAGTCCGGGAGAGTTTCACCACTTTTTTCAGCATAGTAACTGCATGTTTTTCACCTTCTTTTTTATTTACTTCTGGCAGCATGTTCGCTTAAGAGTGTTGTACAATTTTAAGTACAACATACAACGTTCAAAAGTGTCCGGACAATCAAAAACATACGTTTTTCACATTAGGTGCACTGTGCTGCCACCTACTACCAGGTACTACATATCAGAAACCTCAGTAGTCATTAGACATCGTGAGAGAGCAGAATGGGGTGCTCCGCGGAACTCACGGACTTCGAACGTGGTCAGGTGATTGGGTGTCACCTGTGTCATACCTCTGTACGCCAGATTTCCATACTCCAAAACATCCCTAGGTCCACTGTTTCCGATGTGATAGTGAAGTGGAAACGTGAAGGGATACGCACAGCACAAAAGCGTACAGACCGACCTCGTCTGTTGACTGACAGAGACCGCCGTCAGTTGAAGAGGGTCATTATGTGTAATAGGCAGACATCTATCCAGACTATCACACAGGAATTCCATACTGCATCAGGATCCACTGCAAGTAGTATGGCAGTTAGGCGGGAGGTAACAAAACTTGGATATCATGGTCGAGAGGCTGCTCATAACCCACACATCACGCCGGCAAATACCAAACGACGCCTCGCTTGGTGTAATGAGCGTAAACATTGGACGATTGAACAGTGGAAAAACGTTGTGTGGAGAGACGAATCACGGTGCACAATGTGGCGATCCGATGGCAGGGTGTGGGTATGGCGAATCCCCGGTGAAACTTATCTGCCAGCGTGTGTAGTGCCAACAGTAAAATTCGGAGGCGGTGGTATTATAGTGTGGTCGTGTTTTTCATGGAAGGGCCTTGCACCCCTTGTTGTTTTGTGTGGCACGATCACAGCACAGGCCTACATTCATGTTTTAAGCACCTTCTTGCTTCCCACTGTTGAAGAGCAACTCGGCGATTGCTTCTTCCAACACGATCGAGCAGGGCGGCCGCGGTGGCAGAGGGGTTCTACGCCCTTCAGTACGGAACAGCGCGACTGCTACGGTCGCAGGTTCGAATCCTGTCTCGAGCATGGATGTGTGTGTTGTCCTTCGGTTAGTTAGGTTTACTTAGTTCTAAGTCTAGCGGACTGATGACCTCAGATGTTAAGTCCCGTAGTGCTTACAGCCTTTTGAACCGTTTGAACGATCGAGCACCTGTTCATAATGCACGGCCTGTGGCGGAGTGGTTACACAACAACAAGATCTCAGTAATGGGCTGGCCTGCACAGAGTCCTGAACTGAATCCTATAGTGCACCTTTGGGATGTTTTGGAACGCCGACTTCGTGCCAGGCCTCACCGACCGACATCGATACCTCTCCTCAGTGCAGCACTGCAGGAAGAACGGGCTGCCATTCCCCAAGAAATCTTCCGGCACCTGATTGAACGTATGCCTGCGAGAGTGGAACCGGTCATCAAGGCTAAGGGTGGGCCAACACCACACTCAATTCCAGCATTGCCGATGGAGGGAACCACGAACTTTTCAGCCAGGTGCCCGATACTTTTTATCACATAGTGTTCTAATGAAGCTCTCTTGTTTAAAATATAACAGATGAAATGAAGATATAAATGAGTGGTCCTTCTCACCCATAGCTGTAGGGCTGAAATGGAAGAGTGTTGAGTAAAGACAGAACATATAAAATAGTTATACATGAAGAAAAGAATCAATTAAAATTACATATTTTTATTTGGGGTATCTTGCTATGAAAACTGAAATATAGTATTAAATATTTTAGTCCAAAACAATTTTACCAGTTTATTATAATTCTTGGGCGAACATGGCTTTTCACCACAGCAATTATTACCAAATGTTGAGCAACATTCATGTGACCACGTGAACAAGAGACACACTGAATCTGATGAATATGGTGAGCTGTTTGGATTATTTTTCTTTTTTAGCTTCTTTGGTCAGTTTTTCTCTTCGCTAGTATTTTCCTTCGGTGATCTTTTTTGTTCCTTTTTCTGTTCCGTTTCTTTTCTTATCCCTTTACTTTTTTACAGTCTCAATTTTTTCATCTGAGTTTACGACTGCTGCCTTCCTCTTAAGATCCATGATTTTGTTTCCAATAAAAGGAACAGGTAATACAGGGTGAGCTCAAAGTTTTGCCCTAATGTCCGGATCGGTGGATTGGATGGAACAGTCCAACACCCTGGCCACCTCGCTTTCCAGACATTACGCACCTCGACTTTTTTTCTGAGGCCATATCAAGGACAGAGTCTTTGTCACACCAGTTGCTGACGGCTGACGTTGACGAACTGAAGGCCAGGATACAAGCTGCTGTGAGTACTGTGACAGAACACATGTTACGAAACACCTGGCAGGAACTGGAATACTGCCTCGACATTCTCCGAGCTACCAAGGGAGCACACATTGAGGTTTACTAAAGTAAGTCGTCTTAAAAAAACTAGTAACACTAACCTATGTAACGATATCAAATGTAACTTATTATGCCACACGGTTATTCTGTTATAAATTTTTATTGTCAGGGCAAGACTTTGCGCTCACTCTGTACATCTTCCAAAAGTTTTGTGTCTGTTGGCATAGGAGTATTCAGTTTCTAAGTGGCCATCAAGTTTTAGGTTTAGTTGGACTGGAGTCCAAAGTTGTGTCAGCGAAGAAATTTGACTTGTGCTCTTTTGGCGTGCTTGGGATCACTAGGCCTTTTGTTGAACTCAGAAGTGATCGCTTGGCCTGTATGTGAGATTCTGCTCTTCCATTTCTTGGCACAGACATATCATCCGACAAATACGTAAAGTCTGGGTCTGCGGCCGTACTGAGTGGGGTTATTTCACGTGCATTGAAGCTAAATTTAATTGTGGTCCTTCTTTCCCACATTAAAACACGTGTCCCATCTCCCCCGATTGTCTGGAAGAGATGGACAACCCCGACTTCCATCTGCAGATAGCAAACTCGGTGGCCATTTTAGGTTAGTTTTATGCCTCCACGTTTTTGAAGCTCGCTGTATAAAAGCTGCACCAATATTGTGCAAACTGAGTCTTAATACTAAAATTATGTAACTACACGACAAAATTTTTGGGCTTACCAGAACAGAGAACGTAATTTTGCTCCAGAACTATCACGAAAATAACAGCAACACTTTTGCACCACGTACGTTCACAAAAGAGCTTCCTCCACGAAGCTAGAGCTGCTCTCTAGCGGCACATTTGTGAAATTACGCCAATAATCCACCTCACCTTGTAGTCCATATCCCCAGAAATTACCGTGCACGAGCAATACGAGATGCATTCAAGTTATAAAATCTCAAATTTTTTCTCAGAACTGAAAACAGGTAGGAACAAGAGCTTTCTTTTAAAATAGCCTTCCACCCTCTGTGAATGTTAGACAGATGACAGCAACGTACGGAATGCGGAAGTTAAGAGGCAGCGGCGAGAGCGAGAACTGGTTTTGATATTTAAAATAGCGACTTTTCCATCACAATAACAGCGTGTAATCATTTGTATTTTCGTTGTGGGTGATGCAACATCGCTTAAAATTCACCGTCAGCTGAATAAGGCATGTGGTGATGGCGTCATGGATGTTTTTGTTTAATGTACGTTCGTGGGTGCGACGTTTTAAAGAAGGCAGAACATCGTGCGACAACAAGTGGGACAATCTCGGCTTCACACCAGTCCGTATGACGATATGATCAAGCTAGTGGAGAAAGATGTTTCGAAAGATCGCCTCCAAAGTTAACACACAGGCCTGTGTGAAGATCTGAGTCCGCAGCTCGTGGTCGTGCGGTAGCGTTCTCGCTTCCCGCGCCTGGGCTTCCGGGTTCGATTCCCGGCGGGGTCAGGAATTTCCTCTGCCTCGTGATGACTGGGTGTTGTGTGATGTCCTTAGGTTTGTTAGGTTTAAGTACTTCTAAGTTCTAGGGGACTGATGACCATAGATGTTAAGTCCCATAGTGCTCAGAGCCATTTGAACCATTTTTTGAAGATCTGAAAACACAAAAGTGTCCTCCAAGTTGGTGCCACGAATGCTGACAGAAGAACATAAGGCTGCGTGCATAGCTAGTTGCCAGGCATTGTTGATGCGTGATGACGGGAGGTATGGGACTTTCTTTTCGTCGATTGTGGCAGTGGATGAGTCATACCTGCCGTTTTTTCAATCCTGAAAAGAAGCGCCATTCATTTCAATCAGTAGAACACATACTTACCAAAAAATCGGGTAAGCGCCAGTGTGGAAAAAATAACAGTGGCCATGTTCTGGGTTAGCGATTGTCTAACTACTCATTGCGTTCCAAACGGCACAACTGTGACAGGTGAGTTCTACCAAAATGTGTTGAAGAACAAGCTCATTCCAGAACTGCGCGAAAAAAAGAGCGGAAAAAATTGCACACGTGTTCTTTCAGCAATAAAAACGTACCAGAGCATCAGGTGAACGTGATGTTGTAATTCCTTCGTGTTATCGACTCTGAAGTAGTTTCTCGCGCTCCGTACTAGCCTGACATGGCTCCTGGAGAAGTTAGGTTGTTTTCAACGGTGAAAGACAATCTGTGCTCTCACATTCAAAACTGTGCTGTTATTGCCTCTGTGGAATCCTGCCCATTCGTGTCTTATAGATTGTCCAGGAAGCTGTTTTCTCGGATAGCTAGACAACATACAGGCAAATCGTATTAATAGAGTTTTTTACAGTAATTGAATTGACAATACTTAACTTTCGTTTCTACATCATGGGTCGCGAGCAATTGGTGACATGCAAATAATCAATGTCCTTTGATATATATATAATTTCCACGCAGGCTAATTACACAAGTTCATAACGCACTGCTATCGATAATATCACTGTGGCTCTTCCAGTGCTCTCGTCTAGTCCGGGTCAACTAGTGCGGTCGAGGCTGGACGACGCGTCGCTGTTATTTTCATGTAGATGCCGTTCCTGTCGTGGTGGCGTCCTAGTCAGCTATTGGCTGACGTCGTCTCACAGCCCTCTCTGCTGTATCGTTCTTGATCTACATGCCGGCGCTTGTCGTTATGCCGTAACAGCATCAGCTGTTTTGCAGAAATGAAAACAGTGTCGTAAAGAAGCGTTCGCAGTGACCATGGAATCATGGAGTCGCCGTTGTGAAAAATGTGAACGGTTGCAGGGAGATTATGTATAGAATTCAACCAGTTTCGCAGTTTTCGAGTGCTTAGCTTGTTTGAAAAAAAAACGGTGGTGTTATAATTTGAATGCACATCGTAAATAACAATAATGATGGCAACCTTCCCCCATCGACTAGCTGTTGTCGTGGCTGGGTGGATCCAGCGGCCAAGAAGACAAGGCATGGAAGCTTAGCTCGCTGTCTCATAGGAAGAGAGGGAAAGCGAGCTAGTCTTCAACGTGGGATGTTCTGTGGCAATTAAGGTAGTGTTAAAACCCATCAATACGGCGGAAGACTTTCTCGGAGTGCTCAGTATCTGATCATCAGAGATTCGGCTGGAGGGCTGGAATTCCTGTTCTGGAGCTCAGACTCTAGTTCGGTCCAAAACTGGAGAGAAGCAAGTAGAATGAAGCGTGGCAGGAGGCAAAGTTTTAACTCTGGTGGTTACCAATCCACTTCTGTCAAGAACAGTATAACCACAATATCGGATTCTTGGGCATCTGAACTGACGCGCAAAGCGAGGCAGCCGGGTACATCTTGTCAACTTCATCCAAATACCAAAACACTTTCCGGTACAATAAAATATATACTCTCTTACGAGCAGGAGAGTTGTAGAAACTAGAGCAAACCCTAAATTAACAAAGTATACAGACACTAGGCCTCGCAAAACAAGAGTGACTTAGTAACATGCAATGGGTTTTAAGAACGACGAACTTTTCAAACGTAAAACAGATGAACGAATACTGAAGAGAGAAACCGCATTAAGAGTCGTTTTTGCAGCCAAGAAGACACACTTATGTCTACAAAAAATGTGAAACATTTGAGTTAAGACAAAAATGAGAACGCTCACACGCTATAGTCGTTCACCAAAGTGAAAATGGTTTCTCTACCCGAAAAGCAAGTTGCAAAATTCAATCTGGCTCTCAGGAAAACCTTGCCACCTTGCCGGTAGTTCCTTATGCGATTTAGGAAATCCTAAACTTGGAAGGCACGTTGCGAATTCGAGCCTGTGTCCCTTCACCACGAGCCCAATGACTTCACTACTACGACACCTTGCTCGGCAGTCGATAGTCTGAAAAATCAAACAATCAACTTTGAAGACACGGACATTATGTACAACACCAAACAAGTCGGATGCCTCTGTTTCACCCTTTCGTCCTCTCACCCCTGCTTACGCACTCTGCCTCCCTCCCTCCCTCCCCCATCCTTCGCACTATCTCCTTTAAACCCAATGTTGTATCTCTTCTCCTCATTACAACGGCTTTTGTGTATTATATAGAAAATGAAAGAGCATTGTTTCCCTATCTATAATTGTTGTAATGAGCCCACGACATTCCTTTACAAGTTTTGGTAGACAGGTTTTGTTTACGTTCCTTTTAATAAACCGCCATGAAGACAGGAGGTTTAGATCTCAAGCAGTATGTTTGCTCTTTCATAGCCTGCTAAATAAAGGCAGGTTGTCTTTTCGTGTCGTGAAGCCAGGTTCCTTAATAAGTTCACAATATCAGTAGGAGTATACTGGGGCACATTTGTATGTGGCACTCGAATTTGACTTTATTAACGATGTATGTCTTTGATAGGTTTTATATCGCTGACTTTGTAAGATCGCAGAGTTAGAGATACTATTAGTGTTGGAGTAAAAGAGCGCTTGGCACAGTTGTAAGCAGCTGTCTGTTAAGGAAAGACGACAGAGTAGGCAGTCTTTGTGGTACATTACATGAAGACACCATGTGTTAGATTAATAACCAAAGTTACTAGTTTTGAACTGGGCCTTAGGATTCAGTGTTTAAGTAGTTGAATGTATTTTGTAGTCACTGTATTTCTTGTGGTTCATGGTGTGGGTTCCTGTAGTCATGCCCTAGTTCATGAACCACGGGCAACGTATGAGTGGCCAAGTAAGTGGTCCCGACAGTCGGGATACCAGTTACTTTGGAATAAGGCTGGGCATCTCGGACATATTCTGAGTCGTGGTCACCTTTGTGCTCATACAGCAAAGACTACCAAATCCACCGGTTAGTCCCTCAGCCGTTAGGGGTAAAACCCAATGGGACTCGGGGCAAGTAAGGCTAGCAATCTGCTTCCCTGGTACTTTAAATATGATGCTGGCAACAATCAGAGCAAAATGCCTCGGACCTTTGGAGGTGACGGAGTCCCACCTCTAACTGACAAACCAGGGACTCCTAAGATACGACTTGACAAACAAATGGTAATGAGATGGGGAGCTATTAATATCAATGGGGCTACTCTGGGAAGAAGGTAGAGCTGGCAGAGGCTGCAAGTAAGATGGGGCTGGACGTTTTAGCTGTTAGTGACATTCGGGTAAGGGGTGAGAAAGAAGAGGAAGTGGGAGAATACAAGGTCTACCTGTCAAGCGTCAAAGCAGGAATAGCACAATGGGGTGTAGGGCTTTACATCAGGAAAGAAATGGAACCCAGCTTAGTTGCAATAAGGTATGTAAACGAACGACTGATGTGGATAGATTTGACAGTGTCTAGCAAGAAAATTAGGATTGTGTCAGTATATTCGTATTGTGAAGGGACAGATCAAGATAAGATGGATAGTTTTTATGAGGCACTCAGTGATGTAGTTGTTAGAGTAAAGGATAAGGACAGTGTTCTGCTCATGGGTGATTTTAACGCCAGGATTGGAAATAGAACAGAAGGGTATGAAAAGGTTATGGGTAAATTTGGAGAGGATATGGAGGCCAACAGGAACGGGAAACAACTCTTGGATTTCTGTGCCAGTATGGGCTTAGTAATCACAAACTCCTTTTTTAAACATAAGAACATTCACCGGTATACTTGGGAAGGCAGGGGAACCAGATCTGTCATTGACTATACAGGGTCCGGCATAAAAAAACTCCCCGATTACAAAGTAACGTGCAGCGGACAGTAGAAGGAGCAGAGTGGTGGGGGGCGCGTCGTTAAGTAGCTACCTACGTGCCGTTTTCAGTGTTCGCCATGGCGTGGTCTGGTGAACATCGTGCCTTCGTAGTGGAAGATTTTATTCAAAATGGCGAATCGCCTATTAATACTCAACGTGCTTTTCGCGTTCGCTTTGCGCTCGGACGACGGGACCCTGTTCCCGATAAGAAAACAATTTATTCTTGGGTTGCTAACTTTCGTGAGACAGGTTCCGCATTAAAAAGGAAACCACCTGGACGACCACGGACTGCAACAGGCCCCGGAAATGTTGATGCAGTTAGAGCTTCAGTTCAACAATCTCCTCGACGATCCGCTAAAAAGCATGCAGCAGCATTACGGATATCTGATCGAAGTGTGAGAAGAATCTTGCATCGAGATCTTAAAATGCATCCTTACAAACTTGTAACTACGCAGGAACTGAGTGAACGAGACTGTGGTGTCTGTGTAAGTTTGTGCCAAGACCTTCTTCGGAACATTCGTCCCAACGATATTGTGATTTTTTCTGATGAAGCACACTTTCACCTTGCCGGAACAGTGAACAGCCAAAATTGCAGGTACTGGTGTGAACACAATCCCCAAGAACTTCATCAACGACCACTTCATAGCCCTAAAGTAACAGTATGGTGTGCTGTTTACAATTCCGGAGTGATCGGTCCTTACTTTTTCGAAGAAAATGACAGGAATTTAACCGTCAACAGTGAACGCTATTGTGCCGTGCTCCGCGACTTTCTCCAACCGCAACTAAGGGAGCTTTTTGGTGAAATAGAGAACGTGTGGTTCCAGCAAGATGGTGCTACAGCCCACACAGCGCGGTAGTCACTGGCATTGGTGAAGGAAATGTTTCCTGGACATGTGATCTCGTTGCGTGGAGACATTGGCTGGCCCCCACGATCGCCTGGACTTAACGCCCTGTGATTTCTTTCTTTGGGGCTATTTAAAAGCAAAAGTTTATGAACAACGTCCACAATCTTTAGGAGCCCTGAAAGAAGCAATTACACAAGAGGTTGAAGCTATTCCACCTGAAATGACTCAAAGAGTAATGAATAACTTCAGGGAAAGACTCAATCAGTGTGTCGACAGTGCAGGAAGCCATTTAAGGGATGTTTTATTTAAAAAGTAAGACCATAAGAGTATTTTCTAAAATGGCATAATATGTACTTTTATTTAGTGTAAATAAAATTGTTCTACCTTATTTGGTTTTGTTTTTATTAGCTTTCCTTAAAGGGGAGGTTTTTCTGCCGGACCTTGTATAATAACAGATCAGGAATTCAGGAAGGCTGTGAGGGACGCACATGTATTCAGGGGATTCTTTGGTGACACTGATCATTATTTAATCTGCAGTGAAATTGGGATTGTGAGGCCGAAAGTGCAGGAGGTCAGGTCCATATGTAGGAGGATAAGAGTGGAGAAACTTCAGGATAAGGAAATCAGGCACAAGTACATAACAGCGATCTCAGAAAGGTACCAGTTAGTTGAATGTAGTCAATTACAGTCGTTGGAAAAGGAATGGACAAGGTACAGGGACACAGTACTAGAAGTGGCTAAAGAATGTCTTGGAACAGTAGTGTGTAAAAGTAGGATGAAGCAAACAGCTTGGTGGAATGATACAGTCAAGGCAGCCTGTAAAAGGAAAAAGAAGGCGTATCAAAAATGGCTACGTACCAGAACCCAGGTAGACAGAGAAAGTTATGTTGAAGAAAGAAACAAAGCCAAACAGATAATTGCAGCATCCAAGAAGAAATCGTGGGAAGACTTTGGAAACAGGTTGGAGACTATGGGTCAAGCTGCTGGAAAACCATTCTGGAGTGTAATTAGCAGTCTTCGAAAGGGAGGTAAGAAGGAAATGACAAGTATTTTGGACAGGTCAGGAAAACTGCTGGTGAATCCTGTGGATGCCTTGGGCAGATGGAGGGAATATTTTGAAGAGTTGCTCAATGTAGGTGAAAATGCGATCAGTAATGTTTCAGATTTAGAGGTGGAATGGGATAGGAATGATGATGGAAATAGGATCACATTTGAGGAAGTGGAAAAAATGGTCAATAGATTGCAGTGCAATAAAGCGGCTCGGGTGGATGAAATTAAGTCGGAACTCATCAAATACAGTGGAATGTCAGGTCTTAAATGGCTACACAGGATAACTGAAATGGCCTGGGAGTCGGGACAGGTTCCATCAGACTGGACAAAAGCAGTAATCACACCAATCTTTAAACATGGAAACAGAAAAGATTGTAATAACTACAGAGGTATCTCTTTAATCAGCGTTGTGGGTAAAATCTTCTCAGGTATTGTTGAAAGGAAAGTGCGAGTATTAGTTGAGGACCAATTGGATGAAAATCAGTGTGGGTTTAGGCCTCTTAGAGGTTGTCAGGACCAGATCTTTAGCTTACGGCAAATAATGGAGAAGTGCTATGAGTGGAACAGGGAATTGTATCTATGCTTTATAGATCTAGAAAAGGCATATGACCGTGTTCCTAGGCGGAAGTTATTGTCTGCTCTACAAGATTATGGAATAGGAGGCAAACTTTTGCAAGCTATTAAAGGTCTTTACATGGATAGTCAGGCAGCAGTTAGAGTTGAAGGTAAATTGAGTTCGTGGTTCAGAGTAGTTTCAGGGGTAAGACAAGGCTGCAACCTGTCTCCACTGTTGTTCATATTATTTATGGATCATATGTTGAAAACAATAGACTGGCTGGGTGAGATTAAGATATGTGAACACAAAATAAGCAGTCTTGCATATGCGGATGACTTAGTTGTGATGGCAGATTCGATTGAAAGTTTGCAAAGTAATATTTCAGAGCTAGATCAGAAATGTAAGGACTATGGTATGAAGATTAGCATCTCCAAAACGAAAGTAATGTCAGTGGGAAAGAAATATAAACAGATTGAGTACCAAATAGGAGGAACAAAGTTAGAACAGGTGGACGGTTTCAAGTACTTAGGATGCATATTCTCACAGGATGGCAACATAGTGAAAGAACTGGAAGCGAGGTGTAGCAAAGCTAATGCAGTGAGCGCTCAGCTACGATCTACTCTCTTCTGCAAGAAGGAAGTCAGTACCAAGACTAAGTGATCTGTGCACCGTTCAATCTTTCTACCAACTTTGTTGCATGGGAGCGAAAGCTGGGTGGATTCAGGTTACCTTATCAACAAGGTTGAGGTTACGGATATGAAAGTAGCTAGGATGATTGCAGGTACTAGTAGATGGGAACAATGGCAAACGCAATGAGGAAATCAAAGAAAAACTGGGAATGATCTATATAGATGTAGCAGTCAGGGCGAACAGGCTTAGATGGTGGGGTCATGTTACACGCATGGGAGAAGCAAGGTTACCCAGAAGACTCATGGATTCAGCAGTAGAGGGTAGGAGGAGTCGGGGCAGACCGAGGAGAAGGTACCTGGAATCGGTTAAGAATGATTTTGAAGTAATAGGTTTAACATCAGAAGAGGCACCAATGTTAGCACTGAATAGGGGATCATGGAGGAACTGTATAAGGGGGCTATGCTCCAGACTGAACGCTGAAAGGCATAATCAGTCTTAAATAATGATGATGATGATGATGATGATGATGTATTTCTTTATTAGTACTGGGAGTTGCATTGCCCAATAGATTCGTATTAAGTTTTGTTAACAATAACGCAGTGTAAGTACACCACTTGCAGTTACAGCACGCTATACGATAGTTCGAGTTTTGTATCCTTTCCACAGTTCAGATTTCATTTAACGTAATCGTAAAGTTTTCTATTTCTTTTTTTTAAAGAACATTACAGTAGGAGCAAGAGTGCATGGAGTGTATAAAGTTTGTCATATCCCCCAGCGATGAATGACACATCTTTTATCTTCATAGATATGGCATCTGCTTTTAGGAATATGGGAAAAATGTTTGTTTTATTTGACCTCCAGAGTTCTTTCTCTATTCGGCCATCGGGAACATACGTTTAAATAGAATACACAACTGCATAAAGCAAAAATGCATAAATGCATATTTACTGAATTATCAGCTCAAACCGTCAATGTTATCCACAACAAAAGTTTAACAAATGGAAAGATAATTAAACTAGATATATTTATGTTATCAACTCAATTTAGTTATTAAATTTAATAATAAGTAATACAGATAAATGTAAACATGAGTCCTACAGATTTTTTCCTATACTCTTAACAAGTTGATACAGGTGAATATCACACATTGCTTGAGCAAGGAGGTGACCCACATCCCTCGGAAACTTCAGAAATTCCGATCGTCCACCGTGAAATATGGAACACGAAAACAAGATATGGTTAACATCAACTTCCGACTCGGAATCACATTCACATGCAAGGGAATCGCAAGCACTAATACTATGCACATTTCTAGGAAACTATCCATGGTTAAAGCCGAGTCGAATGATCGATCCAAATGCGTCCTCGTAAACCACTGCTTGTAAGAATTTGAGGTTGTAATGTCGCATAACATCCACCTTTCGTTTACGGGAACACATTCCACATCTCTTGCTATTGCTGTTCCGTGGCTCTTGACTTCATGTAAGTAGTCTGTATACGGTAACTTCAAATCGAGAACAGTTTCCGTAGCTGCAGCTTGCTTCACTAAGATATCAGCAGATGTCAGCGTGGGAATTCACCCACAGTAATATGATTACCTGTCCTTTCCGTTTACAGCGGATATATTTCAGTACCACATCAAAAACATAGCGGTTGGTTGTTTTGGTCCATTTTCGGTGTTGAACACTTTTAAGAACACTTTGGGAGTTGGAAATGCTTAAGAAGGAAGTTGAAGATACAAATTTGTTTCCAAAATTGTCATAGTCTCCGCTGTAAATAATGAAGCACTTTTAGGCAGTTTGTAGGCTTTACTGATTTGGATTTGAGAACATAGAAAAGCGCATCCAGTATACTGCATTTGTTGAATTTTGGATCCATGAGTATATATAAAAATATAACCAGGTCACTGTCAGTGAGACATTTAAATCTGCAATTTATGTTAACACTCATCGAGCTTGTCATATAATAATAATAGACTGGAATTTAGCAGAAGGGAAAGAGGGTTAGCTTCCAGTCCATGCCTATAGAAGAATACTGAGAAAGAGAGAGCATTTTTCTGAGTGAGATATCAAATAATTACACAGTATTGCGTCACTGGCGGATCTGACTAGCGTTATTTACTCTGTGCTCAACACACAGGTATCAGCAGTCGTCAAGATGCTTTTTAAAAGTGGAATGTGATGAAATATGGAGAAGTTTCATTTAATAGAGTTATTTGCGATTTTACACTTGCAGGGAAATAATAATAGCCGTCTACTGATGAAACTAGTAATTGTTAAAACATCCTACGGATGGCAGCTAAGTAGAATTTACTGCACGCAACGCTGTGGGAACAGTAACACGCTAGGAAGTAGCATCACGTATCGCAACTGTATGTGGCAAGAATACAGTCTGTTCTCTGTCGTTATGAAACACCCTGCTATTTAGATCTCTTCAGTGTGATCAGAGCAGATCTTTATACTGCATACCGTAATTAGAACACTTCGTGCTTTATCTTGATGCAGCTCCACCTGATGATTGATTGACTGTGTCCGCAGCAGTCTTATTCATTGCCCCTCCCGCCGGAGGTTCGAGTCCTCCCTCGGGCATGGGTGTGTGTTGTTCTTTGGTAAGTTAGTTTAAGATGTAAGTCTAGGGACCGATGACCTCAGTAGTTTGGTCCCATCGGAATGCACACACATTTGAACATTTTCTTCTTCATTCTGTAGAGGAAAAAAAAATTCGCGAAACGACGACAAATTTTTCCTCCCTTTATTTGCAGATCAAATAGGAAAGTTTCTTGCTTCTCTGAGTCGTGTACCAAAAAAAAAAAAAAAACGAAAAAACTGTTACGTCAATAATAAACGGTAAAAACGTTTACATTTGAAGATATTTAATATTTTTGTTAAGTTCTAAATTAAGCATACTGATGTCATGTTACACATGTCCGAAAATATGTTTCACGGGGCATCGTGAAACATTATTGAACTATGAATTCAAAATATTTTACTGTTAAGGCAGATGTCATATTACAATAAAACCGGCAAAGAGACAAACGTGAAAAGTAACCGTATTCTTCGAAGTAGCAGATGATACACCAATTTAGGGTGTAGCTTGTGGCACATCAATACGGCGGAAAGTGGTAAACATCGTACTACGATATTCCATCATTGTTAATAGGGACAATCGGACATGTGAACTGTATGTAGCATAGCTTGGAAGCTGGACGTCTATGACTCTGCTGTGTGCATACACAAACTGTGAGTATGAGTTATTGTTATCGCGAATAGTAGCGAGCGCCCAGTCGTCGAGGGGAGTCAGAAGAGGTCGGACGCAGCGTGCGGTGGAGAACAGCGTCACATCAGACGTCACAGCCTGCCGTGATCGTGCTAGTAGCGCCGTATGAGACTTTGGTGTAAATTGAGGAATTTTAGGTAATTTGCCATTTCGCTGCTCATAGTTGTTGGTTGCTTGCGCAATAGAGGGATTTTCTCAGATTTGTGTATGCATACATTGAGAGTAATAGTCGTACCTTCGTTGTGACCAGAAACGTGTTTGTTAAGTATAGACATTGTGGAATAATTGAAAGTCTGTGTAAAGTTTGTCAGTGTTTAAATAATACACTACAAATACAATAGGCTTTAGACTCGATTGGTTTCTTTCATTTTTCTTTACATAGTTTAAGGCTAGTAGACCAAACCCCTCCTGATCATTCTATTTCTGTGTCTAAAAATATGGCAGTAACTGTTGCAATTTGTCCATGCATTGCAGTCTACATGGATCGCAGTATTGCTTTTGAAATATTTTAGCATGTTGGTGATGAAGCAGTTGAAACGGCAAGACGAGGTAAGTTGCCTGTTGCGCACAGGAGCATTGCAGAACAGTTATTAGCAGAAGTTTGAGACTTTTAATTGGCAGATAGTTGTGAACTGATTTCTTTATAATTCGTAGGAGGAGTAATTAATTTTCTGTTCCTATTTCTGTTTCTTTTTGTTCCCAACCAGACTTCTATTATGTCAGAGATGCTCGTCACATGCTCCCGTATGTTTTTAAAATAATTACGAACCCGTCTCAAGGTACATACATTATGAAAGTGCTGAATTCGGTTCTCATTATCACAAAGGATCAGTGTACTCGTTTAAAAATGTGCAGAGTGTATCAAAAAGAGTCATCCGATTTCAAAGAATAATAACTCTTATCTCATTTGAGATACGTGCGTGAACAAGTTACTATTGGACAGAGCAAATTCTCGAACTGCACATGGTTCCCGCGAGGTAGTAGCAGTGAGCGCTCACTTCAGTTCTAGTAAAAATGGTGTCGCGACAACAGAAAGCGAGTTGTGTTCTACGTTATGCACAGCACCAGTCAGTAATAACTGTTCAGCGTGTCTTCCGTATTAGATATGGTGTGGATCCTCCTATAGCACAGAGCATTAGACGATGGCTTGATCAGTTCCGAGAAACAGGTTGTTTGTGTAACGCAAATCGCCGGGCCGTCCCCGAGTGTCTGGCACAGACGTCGAACGCATCCGCCATAGTTTCATAAGGAGTCTGTAGAAATCCGTTCGCCGTGCAGCTCGACAGCTCAACGTGCCCCCAATGTCCGTCTGTCGTGTGTTGCGTCGGCGTTTACGCATGAAACCGTACAAAATTCAGCTGCTGCAAGCTCTTCGTGGAGGTGACAATCAACAACGTGTTAAGTTCTGTAATTTCGTTCACGGCAACATGACGGCTCACAGTTTTCTTCCACGCTTAGCGTTTTTTGACGAGGCAACATTCATTTACATGGAAAGGTGAACCGTCATAATGTGAGAATATGGGGCTGTAAAAAAAGAGAGGAACTCTCCAAAATGTAATATGTTTTGTGCAGTTTCACTGGTAAAGGTGTATGATCCATTTTTCTTTTCCGAGAACACTGTTACAGAAAGCACATATCTCGATATGCCTGAGAACTTTCTTTTCCCACAGTTGGAGACTGATTCGAGCGACTTCATTAACCAACAAGATGGGCCACCACCACTGACATCTCGAGGTGCGGAAATTTTTAAATCAAAGGATTACTGGACCAAATAACTCAGTCTTACATTATGGTCTCCAAGGTCACCGGGTCTTGTGATTATTTCTTGTGGAGGTTTATAAAAGACTCTGTTTATGTGCCTCCGTTACCAACAACAATGAACTGCAGTGTGGGAACAGTTTTAATATGGCATTGATATATGTCGTGGATCTCAAAGAGGGCATATTGAACACCTACGAGAAGACAAGAAAAGAAAACTTTTTGAGCTTCCCGTTTATCTAAAAACAAAATTCATTGTATATAATCAAAATATCCACGGGTGTACTGCCGGTCTACAGTGTCCAACGGGCACAATATTTCGGCGATCATACATGTCGCCATCATCAGATGAACTGACGGACTGAGCTCCTGTGAACGTGCCGGCACGGAGATCCGTACGCGGCGGCGACTGATTTAAATACTCTCCGCCCGCGGCGCGCTCCTTCCGCCGTCCGCGCCCCGCGCCACGGTCGCGCGGTGGAACAGATTGCGATGGCGTCTGAGATGACGTCGGTGTGATGACTCTGTCCGCCGTGGTCGTAACAAATATACGTTTGCTCGATTTACTCTTGATTAACCCAATCGCTGGTTCCCAAGCGATGCTAAGATTATAGCCACACTCACGGTTTATGAGGTCGTCATTGGTGCGAATTTCGATGGCCTCTGTAACAACGCTGTCCCACTATCTCGACGTCTGTACCAGAATCCTCGTGCGTTCATACTCCATAGCGTGATTTTCCGACAAACAATGTTCAGCGACCGCCGACTTGCTCGGATACATCAGTCGAGTGTGCCTCTGGTGTTCAAGGTATCGATCCTCGACGGTACGCATCGTCTGACCAATATACGACTTGCCACATTGACACGGAATCTGGTACACGCCGAGCTTCCTCAAACCGAGGTCATCTTTGGCGCTCCCCATCAGTGCACGAGTTTTATTCGGAGGACAAAACACAGTTCCGACCCGGTGTTTCTTCAAAATGCGGGCGATTTTCCCCGAGAGTGCGCCTGTATATGGAACAAACGCAGTGCCTATCTCCTCCCTCGTGATTTCATCCATCTCCACAGGTTGTGCTGTAGTGGTTGGGCGGAGAGAACGTTGAATCTGCCACTCAGAGTACCCATTTTTTCGAAATACAGTTCTCAAATGTTCCAATTCCTGGGGTAGACTGCGTCAGAGATAGTGCGCGCCCTATGTACTAGAGTTTTAAGTACCCCGTTCCTCTGTGAAGGGTGGTGGCAGCTGTCTGCGTGCAAATACAGATCAGTGTGCGTTGTCTTCCGATACACCCCATGACCTAGGGTGCCGTCAGCCCTTCTCTTGACCAAGACGTCAAGGAAAGGTAATTTACCCTCCGTTTCAGTCTCCATAGTGAATTTGATGTTGGGGTGTATGAAGTTTTGATGTGTAAGGAAGTCAAGGAGTTTATCCATACCATGTGGCCAGATGACGAACGTGTCGTCCGCCGCGGGCGGAGGGTATTTAATAAATCGGTCGCCGCCGCGACAGAACCAAGTTTCCTCTGAGCAGCCATAACGTACGGATCTCCGTCCTGGCACGTTGACAGGAGCTCAGTCCGTCAGTTCACCTGATGATGGCGACATGTATGATCGCCGAAATGTTGTGCCCGTTGGACACTGTAGACCGGCAGTACACCCGTGGATATTTTGATTATCAAATACGCCGGGAGAAACTCAAGAATCACTTCATTGTATATGTTTATTAGTTTCAGAAATATAAGACGTGCCAAATCGGATGATTTTTTTTGTACACCCTGTTCGATATTAACTCCCTTACAGGACAGTAGCAGGCCGGAGTGGCCAAGCGGTTCTAGGCGCTTCAGTCTGGAACCGCGTGACCACTACGGTCGTGAGTTCGAATCCTGCCTCGGGCATGGATGCATGTGACGTCCTTAGGTTAGTTAGGTCTAAGTAGTTCTAAGTTCTAGGGGACTGACGACCTCAGATGTTAAGTCCCACGGTACTCAGAGCCATTTGAACCATTTGAACAGGACAGTATACCACATCGTAGTAAAAAGAGAAGGAACTGAGGAATGTCACTAAGTTTGTTAACGTATCGATAGTGTCAACATGCACAGTCATATTTGTCATTGGCACCATTCTTTGAGACTGATGTGATGTTTCAGATAAACCACAGTTTAAACAGAGTTTGAAAGACTTTTTGATAGGCAACCCCTTCTACTCTGTAGGTGAATATTTAACGGGGACTGTTAGATCAACTTAAATAAAAATTTCTATTAGATGTGTTTTGACAGCACTTGGTCAAAAGTCAAGATTATGTATTTTGTGTATGATAAAAGTTATTAAACGTGCATAACTATGTTCCATTCTGAAAGGGTAGTAATGTTGTTGATATTAGCAGTCCCACTTCACAGTTATGTATTCGCATATTTTGACAATCTTCCGACAACTGATCAGGATAGTGAGTATTATGTTACGATGTTTTATGCTTTTTATTTTAGATTTTCTGACTTGTTCCACACAGCCAATACAAATAGATTATTTTGTATTTTGTGTCTTAACTCATTAACTGGCGTTTTCAAATGATTAACTATTGTGATAGATAAACAAAAATAACTAAAATCACATGCAGAAAGATTCCAAATGAGATAAGAATAATAGGAAGAAGAATAAAAATACTGGTCGAAGAAATTTCGATTAAGATTTAAGACTAAAAAAATTCAAATCACATGACAAAGTCAAACTGTCTACCTTCTGTACAAGTGGAATGAATGTGCCTTAACCATTAGACTACCCGGCCAGTCTGTAGAGTTGTACAATATTCAAGGTTCTAGAGCATCATATGGAAGTCAGAATTTTTTTTCGATTACTCGCAAAAGAGAGTCCGCCAGGGTAAATGGCTGCAGAGTGCAATACCTGGGACCCCGTATAGATGGCAGTCCCACCATCTCCTTGTTAGCTTTAATTGTTCACCAGTTGTTGCAAGGGAACTGCAACGAACGAGACATACGTCAGTGTTGTACGCTTTTCTACGTCTACGTACATATTCTGCAAACCACTGTGACGTGCATGATAGAGGTACTTAAGTTAGGATTTCTTCACGTTCTCTCATGTATGGAGCCAGGAATAATATCTAAATTCCTCTGTGCGTTCTGTAATTGGTTTAGTTATGTCTTAACGCTTCTTACGACAACGATCCCTACGGGCTGAAGAGTATCTCTAGATTCTTCAGTAAGTATTAGTTGTTGGATTTTTGTAAGTTAGCTTTCGCGGTATAATTTGTATTTAAAGATGTGTTCAACGTGTATCGGGAATTTTGTACTTTCACGGATTGTATTTGTCCGATTCGCGCGATTTTTCGTTGATGTGCTGGTAGACATGTCGGAAAAGAATTTGTACACAGGTAGCCATATTGGAAATTTAATTTGTCGTCAGTTGTCCAGAGCGTTACATGTGTTTCGTTACGAGTGGCGGTAAATGATCTGTTTTAAAAACAGATCTGAGAATTGGCATTAAATGTTGTTTTAAAATGGATTAAAACATAAGAAAGTTCTAGAAATTTTGAATATAGCTTTTGGTGCGTCTACTCTGATTAAAAACAGGATTTACGAATGGTACAAGCGTTTCCAAGATGGTCGTGAAGAAGTTGGAGATGAACTTTCTAAACGCCCCAGCATAGCAACAGCAGATGAAAACGTGGAAAAAGTGAAAGAAATGATGATGAATGCCCGTCGAATCGGAAGCAGAGAGGTTTCTGATTATGTTGGCATATCAGTTGGCTCATAGCAAGAAATATTTTCAGATGTTTTGGGCTTCAAACATGTGCCACCAAAATTTATGCCAAAGGTGTTGAATTTCAAGCAAAAAGCTCTCTACACTCGTCAGCAACGCGAAGAAATCCTAACATGTAACACTATGCTAAGTAGCCTTTGCCGTGCACTAACACAGTGGTTCGCAGAATGCAGTCAACAGCGATGCAGAACTACCGCAAATGTGTAATAACAGCTACCGAAACATGGGACTACGGGTATGATGTCGAAATTAAAGCTTAATCGTTCCAGTGGGGGCACTCTGGATCACCAAGAACGAAGAAAGTTCGGCAGATGCGGTCGAATTTGAAGCTTGGCTCACAGTTTTTATCGATTTTAACAGTGTTCGTCTGTGTATATATGGATCTTAAGGCGCCCAGCGACGAGGTCATCAGCGCTCTCGATTTTAACGGCGTAGAACATAATGAGTTCATGTCAGGGTCAGACGATCAGTGATAAGCACTAACTACAAATTCAACGCCGTTTGCGCGAAGCAATCCGAGAAAAATGCCCCAATTTGTGGCTTTCGCACCATGGTTATTCGCCTGCTAACAGATATTTTAGCGAAAAACAACACGGTAATGATGCCCCAGTGTCTATATTCGCCAGATATGGCCCCGTGGGACTTTTTTCTGTTTTCAAAAATAAAGAGAATCTTAAAGGGTCAACATTTTACAAACCAAAATGAGATTAAAGGTGCGTCGCTGAAAGGGCTAAGTGCTGTCTCAAAAATCGAGTTCCATAAGTGTTAGGAAGAAGCATTGACGTAAGTGTCTAATGTCTAATGGGAACATTTTAAAGGAGACAACGTTGATGTAGAAGAATAGATAAAATTATTTCCAAAAAATGAAAATTTCCGCTACTTCTTGAACACATCTCCTATCTTCAATACTCTACAAGTTCACATTTTCAAACGTTTCCGTGACACTCTGCCGTCAGTCATACCGACGTGTGACCATTCGTGCCGTTCTTCTTTGCATACGTTCAGTATCTGCTTTTAGTCCCAGTTGGTATAAGTCCCACACACCTGAGCAATATTGTGAGATGGGGGACGCACAAGTGATTGGTAAGCAGTCTCCTTTGTAGACTGACTCTAAGTTTCCAGAATCTTCTCAACGAAGCGAAATTTGCAGCTTACCTTACCTTTGACTGAACCTACTTTTACATTCTGTTTCAAATCCCTACTAACTGTCATACGCAGGTATTCGTATAAGCTGAGTGATTCTAATTGTGAATCATTGATATTGTAGTGATGCAATACAACGTGCCTTTTTTGTTTTGGAATTTTTGTGTATTTTTACGGATTAATCGTGTTACCATTCTCTTATATAGGTATGGTTTGTTTTTCTTTTTTCCCCACTGGCCACAGTTTTCCCGTCCAGTGATTCGTTGTTGGAATCTGTCCCAATGCAACTGGTTTTGTAGCTAGCATGTATTATTGGTATATGAGCGGTGACTGTTTAAAACTTGTCTCTCAGGTTTTCCACTGAACAGCCGTTCTTTTTTGTACTCAGGTTACTCGATGTCACATCTAAAAGTGCGACACCTTATATAACGAGAGCGTCGGTGATTAAGTATGGTAATACTTGCCTGAGGTTTCGATCTTAAAAGATTTTTGCTTAGAGAAAGACTTTGTACGTCTTTCCAAATATTTGCCTCCTCTGTGTTACCACAGATTACGTGTCATTGCTCCCATTTATACTGAGAACACAGTACAAGCGAGGTGCCTAGCTGCTTCCACTGCTCTCTGTGAAATGCATGAGGTTCCTGTTAAAGGCATTCTCTTCGCAGAAAAAGAACGCAGGTCGTAAATCCGTTGTCTTGAGGATATAACGGACTGACACTGCTTAAATGATTGATTTTTTTCTATTTTTGGGATGTCACTTGTTATTAATAAATTCATTTCACAAGTTCTCTCTCTCAATACCAGTAATTCATCACACTTATTCTTTTGACTGTCCTACGCCTAACATATCTTCACAGAATTGAAACGAAAGCGATCACAGGGGACAACGCGTCTGTGCCTCATGACTATTCGTTCTAGAGTGATTAGGCAGCACAAACCACTTCGCTTGGGCGCGCAGTTTAAGTGGAACACGAAGATACAAGAAGTGCCTAGTCTGCCTTCTCGTTTAACTTTTGCTCTTAGTTTTGTTATCATTATGACTTCTGAAGTAAGTGGGCGATAGCCTGCTATTTACAGATGCCTATACCTGAATGTCAAGTTTTTGTAATATCAGTGGTAGAAAATTAGCTTTTTGCGCGCTGCCTCCGAAGACAGCAGTGATGGACTATAATTCTGGCGGTTTTTCCCAGGAAAGAGGTACCGGTCATAGTATATGCTACTGGTACGTCACACTACTTATTACGTCATCTGCTTCATGCTCCAATCTTAGCTGCTCTGAGGAGAGATGGTTGGAGCTAACTGTGATAGCTCCTAAAGCCAGAAATATTACAGTGTCACGCAACTAGTATTGCAGGTTTTTATGGTCAAGTCCATGCGAAATCGTCTCTATAGCCGAAACTGGTGAGTGCTGGTATAAACAGAAACTCTTCTCAGCACATACACAGTATTGGAGAGATTAATGTTGTACTTAAATTTCGGAAGAATGTGAAGCCAAACCTGAAATATATCATCAAAATTTCACATAATTTTAAAAAATCGAAGAAAATGTGTCGTAGTCGTTTTCATGTGTGATTGTGTGACGTTTCAGACGCATGAAAGATTTTTCGTCACCAAGTGTCTAGCTGTGCAGCAGCTTAAACGTTTGAATTTACTTATTGTAATTAATTCTCTTTGCTTATAAAGGCTGAGGTGCGTCTTTTCTTTCACCTGTGGTTACGTTTGATCCGCTACAGACATTTGTTAACTGTTATCACCTACACGAACAATAACAGAGAGCTCATGGAACAACAGCACTGGGCTCGCGAAATTTTTTTTAATAACAGAGATACAGGAACCATCCTTTTTATGGAACTGTTCTTTTCATTGCTTCCGGAATAGCAGAGTTATATCATTAAATTTGTCCCTTCGAGACCTGCAGATCTGCTGTTGTGGCTGTGAAAAAAAATCGCATAAGCCTATTAAAAACACTGATGCCCGTATCATCGTTGTTAACACCTTCAGGCATTATGTCCCGAATTGACGTCATACCAAAGCGACGATAATAAATGGAAAGTTAATTCTGAGTGTCAGTGACGGTAGCTGTAGATTCTACACGAAGCTACCAACGCCTGGAACATGTTTTTCCGTCTTCTGCGTGTTTCGGGCACGTCTAAAGCAATTTGCTGTTCGCGCCTTTCTTTACGACAAGAAGGTTAGAATAAAGTGGAGATGGCTTTATCTATACCGAATACAGGCGTCGGTTGAACTTGTCCACCATCTTGGTGAGTCTCAGAAGGCTTGTGTCTCCATTAAATCTCTTCGTTGATTACCCTCTTAGCGTTAATGCGTTGAATTGACAGGCAGTTCTGAATATGTGCTTTGAAACAATATTCCTTCGTGGATGAATACTCATCATCAGACAGTTGAAAACTTAATTTTGTAACCCCACTTCTGTCTCGTCGAGCATGATGTACATAAGGGCAAAATGGCAGAACGTTCCAACATGACCAACATGAAAGAGGCAAGCTTCATTTTTTTTTTCTGTGTAGGGGGGTCTCCTTAACCTTCTTGGTTCACAAAACACACACACAGGAAGTTATCGTCATTTGCTTAAACCACTACAGCTTGATACACAGGTAGATGCAGTTCTTAAAAGCATTTCGTTGTTCTACAGTATCTGTAATCTGACGCAAATCACATTTTAAGTAACAAACTAGTTGCACTTGCAAGTGAATTTGAAAACACTGCCTGTTTAAAAAATTCATATCAGCCTTTCGTGTACCGTGGTGGGCGCACGCAAGAGATGAAATCAGACGAAGTGAAAGCAAAACATTTCCGTTGATTTATAGCACAACAATACTTCAGTGACCAATTCTGTGTATTATATATGTACTTCAGTTTATTACAAGTTTCCAATTCCTGTGAATATCCGATCTCAACGCTGTTTGGGCTCATTACATGTAACTTCTGTTGCAACAAGGGAATTCTAATGAACTCCTAATATTCCGTAGCTTTGGATCTCCGTGGTTTTATGCTTCACGAAATGCAAGCAGAGATTTCAAAGACCGCGTACAACGTGCAAGCAGGGAAAAGAGAAACAGGCCCTCAGTCAGTATAGCGGCAGAAGTACTACGCAAGAAGCATCAATGTCTTACAAAACCTGTTCCACACAAGTCAACCCAAATGGACGTAGTATATCAGTAGACTCAGGTTACAGACTCAAGGCAAAGCCGTAAAAGACCCAATTATAAAGGACAGACAGTATTCATGTCCATTACGTGTAACATACGTTTGTGTCTACACTGCTTCAGAGAATTTCATGAGCAATACTATATTGTATTACACAGGGTGTTAAGGGTTGCTGTTGTGGTCTTCAGTCCAGAAGCATCTCTCCATGCCACTCTATCCTGTGCAGGCTTCTTCATTTCCGAGTACCTACTGCAACCTACATAGTTCTGAATCTGTTTAGTGTATTCATGCCTTGGTCTCCCTCTACGATTTTTACCCTCCGCGCTTCCCTCCAGTACTAATTTGATGATCCCTTGATGCTTCAGAACGTTCCTACCAACTGACACCTTCTTATAGTCAAGTCGTGCCACAAATTCCACTTCTCCCCAATTCTTTCCAGTACCTTCTCATCAGTTACGTAATCTACCCATCTAATCTTCAGCATTCTTCTGTAGCACCACATTTCGAAAGCTTCTATCCTCTTCTTGTCTAAGCTATTTATTGTCCACGCTTCACTTCCATACATGGTTACATTCCGTACAAATACTTTCAGAAAAGACTAACTGACACTTAAATCTATACTCAATGTTAACAAACTTCTCTTCTTCAGAAACGCTTTCCTTGCCCTTTCCGGGCTACATTTTATATCCTCTCTACTTCAACCAACATCAGTTATTTTGCTCCCCAAGTAACAAAATTCATTTACTATGTAACGTCCTCTTAGAAAAATTTCTGAATTACTGTGCTGATAAACCTCTTACATTATTTGCTTTTCAAACAGCTGAGCAAAACTGAACGTACTCAAAAATTCACTAAAGTGACATACAATATTTTTAGCGCAACGCAATTTGACTTTCAGTAATCGATACAAAGAATGGCCCTGACTAACATTAACCTATACCTTTCACAAATCACTTACCTCACAAAAATCTTCGTTACTCGAACTATTGCAATTCAGCGAGCGCCACTACTGCCAGCTAAATAAAAGATTCAAACTACGGAAGGCACTAACTGCTGATAGGCATAGTTAGAAAATGAAAGATTTTAATAGAGAACAAACAATGTATTTACCTTAATAGTGTTGAAAAATCATAATATACATAGCAGTTCATGACATCGAGTCTTACAAATTTCAAAACTCCGCCATTTATCTCCCCATATCCACCACTGCTGGCGGCTCACCTCCAACTGCGCAACGCTACGCGCTGTTAACAGCCAACTGCCCAACACTACAATAGCCAACAACAATGCAAACCAGCCACAGACTGCACACAGCACAGCCAGTGATTTTCATACAGAGCGCTATGTAACGTTGCCAATAAGAAAACATAAACAGCCTGCTTACAACTGCTTTAAGTGTCTCATTTCCTAATCTAATTCCCTCAGCATCACCCGACTTAATTCGATTACATTCAATTATCCTCGTTTTGCTTTTGTTGATGTTATCTTGTATCCTCCTTTCACGACACAATCCATTCCGTTAAATTGCTATTCGAGGTCCTTTGCTGTCTCTGTCAGAATTACAGTGTCGTGGGCAAACCTCAAGGTTTTTATTTCTTCTCCATGGCTTTTAATTCCTACTCCAAATTTTTCTTTTGTTTCCTTTGCCGCTTTCTCAATATACCGTTTGAGCAACATCGGAGATAGGCTACAACCCTGTCTCACTCCCTTCGCAATCACTGCTTCCCTTTCATGCCCCTCGACTGTTATAACTGCCGTCTGGTTTCTGTACAAATTGTAAACAGCCTTTCGCTCCCTGTATTTGACCCCTGCCACGTTCAGAATTTGAAAGAGAGTATTCCAGTCAACATTGTCAAAAGCTTTCTCTAAGTCTACAAATGCTAGAAACGTACGTTTGCCTTTCCTTAATCTTTCTTCTAAGGTAAGTCGTAAGGTCAGTATCGCCTCACGTGTTCCAGTATTTCTACGGAATCCAAACTGATCTTCCCCGAGGGGTATAAGTGAAAATACTGTGATAACCGGTACGTTAGGATGTACCCACCTCAATGTGTTAGTTGCTTTTCTTCTCTGCGTCTAACAGTCTTTCCGCAAATATGTCACATAATTTATTATCTGATGTTTTCTGCACGTTCGTAATTGTACCACTAAGTGGACTATGCCTATCGTTATCGACGGACTGTTTTGTGTTGACGCCGTTCACACTTCAACAGCTGACGTGCTGCCCTGAGGAAAGTGAGCATTAGTGGCTTGTCCTTACAACATATACATGGAGGTACCAACTAAGCTAAAAATATATTACTGCTAATAACCAGTACTTGATCTGTAACTGTATGTACTAGTACCCCTGTGCAGGAACCTCTGACGAAAACAAACCTGAGATTTTGAGAAGTGGTACAATAGAACCTTATTTTCTACCAGTAAAAATGTTGTATTTTAAAATGGGTAGAAAACTGTTGTAATAGAGTTTTAAGAATTACAGATGTTCAAACTTCAAACACCCCCCCCTCTCCCCCCTCCAACTCCGTTCCCGGAAGGTCGCAGTACCCTAACCTCCTTCTTTCATTTTTTTTAAATTTATTTGTTTGTACATATCAAGCACTGGCTATAACTATTCGTCTGCAAATATCAGGTACCGAAAAAAATATCTACTGACGCCCGTTACACCCTGTGCATGTATATTTAATTTGCAACCCGCTATGCGTTTCTCATTTTTAATCATGTAAATGTTATGGGCGTATCGTCAAAATGTTAAAAATCTTTTACTAGATAAGGTTCTGTGTCAATCGCTCACATGTCTGGTATCGCAGGGTGACATACGCAATTATACCTCGCAGGTATACCACATCTTTTACGAGAACGGGGTTTTCGTTGTTCCATCAACCATTGGTCATTGTTGTTCATCTAGGTGAAACGAGATTACACATGACTTTGAAGTGACAAAAGCTATTTCAGGTGAAGAAGCTAAGCGCCTCACTCTGAAAGTGGACAGACAGTTGTGCAGTTGTCTATAAAAAAGTAGTTACGCCAGAAGAAGATAGTAACGATTTGCAGAATGACGTCCAGAGGAGTGATGAATGGTGCAGACTCTGACAGTTGACCCTGAACTCCAATGAATGTAACATATTGCACATACAGAGGAAAAGAAATCCATTACTGTACAGCTGTTATCTCGATACAAACCGCTGGAAACAGTATCTGTTTAAAATATCTAGGAGTAACTATCCAGAGCGACCATACGTGGAATGACCACATAAAAAAAATAGTGGGAAAAGCAGATGCCAGACTTTGATTCATAGGAAGAATCTTAAGGAAATATACCTCATCCGTAAAGGAAGTGGCTCGTAAGACGCTTGTTCGACCAATTCTTGAGTATTGAGTATCTATCTGGGATACCTACCAGGTAGGACTGATAGAAAAGATGGAGAAGATCCAACGTAGAGCGGCGCCTTTCGTCACGGTCTTGTTTAGCCAGCGCGAGACCGTTACGGATATGCTCAACAAACTCCATCGGTAGACGTTAAAAGAAAGGCATTGTGCATCACGGAGGGGTATACTAGATAAATTTCGAAAGAGCACCGAGCGAGGTGGCGCAGTGGTTAGCACACTGGACTCGCATTCGGGAGGACGACGGCCATCCTAATTTAGGTTTTCCGTGATTTCCCTAAATCCTTACACGCAAACGCCGGGATGGTTCCTTTCAAAGGTCACAGCCGACTTCTTTCCCCGTCCTTCACTAATCTGATGAGACCGATGACGTCGCTGTTTGGTCTCTTACCCCAAACAACCCAACCCAACTCGAAGGAGCACTTTCTAGGAAAAGCCGGACATCAATGGGTGTCCACAATGAGACTCCAACATTTTAATATCCTATATCTTTCTCATTTCAGATGGTGAACCTGTGAATCCTGAAGGGGCAGACAGAGCAACTCAACAAGTTTGTGGTGTGCAAATTTGATACGCCAAGTGGCCGTAGTGGAGCTGCAATCAATTGTTTTAGCAAAATGGAGGATATGAAGGAGCATGCACAAGTGGTCTGGTGGTATGCAGAGACAAAATCGGCGACCCAAGTGCAAAGAAACTTTCGTCGAGTTTACAACAAAGCGCCCCCGTCGTTCAAGACTACAAAGAAGTGGTGTGATCAGTATTTGGCTACTGGGAGTGTTGCGAAAGTGCTTCATCAGCGATTACGTTTGTAAGCATATAAAGTGCAGGTTGTGCAAGAAATCAAGCCTGATGATCGACCAAAGCGAGAAGAATTTGCGTGTGTCATGTTAAATCGCATTTCCGCGGACGAGACATTTTTATCACTCGTGATGTTTACTGACGAGGTAACCTTTAACGTGTCAGGGGCCGTCAATCGTCACAATGTGCGCATCTGGGGGTCCGAAAATCCACATGCTCTAGGGAACACATGCGCAACAGTCCGAAAGTTAATGTGTGGTGTGGTTTGATGATAAATCGCATTGTTGGGCCGTTTTTCTTTCAGGAGCCGATTGTGGATGGAGCCATCTACCTGGACATGCTGGAACAATTTACCGTCAGACCTGTAGCCAAATGTGATGTTTCAACAGGACGGTGCCCCACCCCATTGGAGCCTTGATGTCCTAAAATTTTTAAATGACACATTCCCGCAACGATGGATTGGCCGTGGGGATCCAATACCTTGGCCGCCACGTTCGCCCGACATAACCTCCCTCGATTTTTTCTTGTGGGGTTATGTGAAAGAGCGGGTATACGCTACACCAGTAAAGGACCTGCAAGACTTGAAACACCGCATAAGAACTGTCATCAACTCTGTCACAGAACAGATGCTCCGCAACACATGGCACGAAATCGATTATAGACTTGATATTCTTCACGCTACCCGTGGCGCCCATGTTCAAGTGTATTGAACCGTCCACCTGTGTATGAAAACTTGATGAGCTGCTGTATGCTTTCCCTGTATTTTTTCGTCAATAAATTGTATTTCCTCTCATATTTTATGAGTTCAAATGTTGGAGTCTAATTGTGGACACCCTGTGTTGCTTCCCCCCTTCGCCAATATGCGCCTTGCGTAATGACAACGAGGAGAAAAATTCGAGAAATTAGAGCCAATACAGAGGCTTACCGACAATCATTCTTCCCATGCGTTATTCGCGAGTGAAACAGGGTTGGAAAGCTTAGTTAGCGTGTAACCCCCCACCCGTCACTTATCTGGTTTTGGTGTGTCTTCATCCCAGGTAATTGACTAACAGATCAACAGTGAGTGCAAAACTGCCGCAATGTCGGATAACGCAAAGAAAGTAATAAGGCCCTGTGACTCCTGATTGAACTGCGGTGGCAGTGTTGACATTAATTGATTCAGAATTGATCCCTTTTAATTACAAATGGGTGAACATTGATGTTATACTCAGCTATTGAACACCAAGTGCAAATGTTGAACATACAATTAATTACGAAATTGACTTAGGATTTCAACTACTTGACTGAAAACAGATGCAGTCGATTAGCACAGATTTATTTTAACTCACGACCTTCAATCATCACATTACATTACTCTCCTAACAGGCAGTGGTAATAAATTGCGTTTGCGTGGAGTAAAGAGCGATAAATCAAAAGTAATTCCTATCGACTGGCCCAGGCATAATGTGAAGTGCGAGAAGAATACTACAATACACGGCCCATGAAACCCTCGTGGAAACTTTGCCGACGTAATCCAACAAATTAATCAGTGGCCTAACTCAAGCCAGAGCGGGCGCAATATCACCGAATACGACGTGGCGGAGCGGCGTCGTTGTGCGGACGTCGGCCGACCTCGTGGTGCTGCAAGGCTGCGCTCGTCTATTCACTCCTAGCTATCTTGCTCAGTACATAGCTGAACCAAAACTTTCTATCTCCAAGCTGAATCGTTCCATTTGCTAAGTCCTAAACTGCAGAGATGCTCACTCTTTCTCAGGAAAGCTGAGTAAAGAACGCCACGTCTGCACTATAGGCAAGCTGGGAACGGAAGACTTCTACAGGGACTTTTCCCAGTGCGTTCTTCGCCTTGGTTTCCCCTCCAGCAAAATCACTTACGCCAATTGCAGCGCAAGTCGCGTTAATTATGCGTCGCTTCCCAGCGCCAACCAATGCCTGCTCTGGGAAGTGAACAAATTCCCACAAAATTTCCCTTCCTCTCAACTTCTGCTATTTAGCTCCTCCCAGGCCACCCATCAAGGTTAGCGTCTGCACAAAACACCAATTTTTCCGGAATTCTGACTCCCAGGAGAGTACTTCAAATTCCTCGGTCCTACGTTCCCATCGGAGGCCGGTGTATTTCGTTCCTTCGCTTTTCACCTTATTTACTTCAGACTCTGCGGACCGTGAATTCAGCGGGAAGTTGCTATAGTCACGAACACGCATATTTTGGCCTCTGTTGACCGCTCCACCGTAGCTTTGCACGGCTTAAGCGCATGTTTCACTGAAAACGGGATGACGGACTTTTATCAACAGGCGTACAGGTTATCCATCTGCTTCCCAGTACACCAGCATGGGGTCAACCATCCCCCCCTCACTGTCACTCATCTTAAGCCAGCTGGAGGCCGCACCCCGTTACCGCTTTCTCAGAGCTTGAGCCGTCCTAAGCTGCCTATTGTCGCTTCCCATCGGCGCTCCCCAGCCGGCCACGGTCAACTCGAATACTTTCCTGGGATAAACTAGCCTCCAGTAAATCGACGCGTTTCCACAAAGTTTTCATGTCGTGTGAATTACTTTAAAACCATCACCCGACATTAATTATTCCAATACGTCCATACTATACCCTCTACTTGTCAGTCATTTTTGCTCAACCCTACTGTTCGCTCAACGTGAGTTAGGTGATCTTTAATGACTTCATGTAAGGGGCATAGTTCTTGCCATCTTCCATCGGTACAAAAGTACCCTCCGAGACACACCATCTAGTGGCTTGCAGAGTACGATGTAGACGAAGATGCCGTTAGAGCTGGACATTTATGCACGGGAGCAGTGCCGCCCGCACGGTCGCCGCCTCGTGGAAAGACCCGTCCCAGCGGGAGAGACGGCGGCGCCTGTCAGGTGTCGGGTGGCGCCTCGCGGAGTGCGGCCTTTCCGGGCGAAGGCTGAGCCCCGCCGGCCCTGAGAGGCGGGCGGCGCGGCTTCTTGCATGGCTGCCCGCGCGCCGTGACACCTGTCACCGCGCCCGCAGCTGCCTGCCGGCCCGAGAACTGCCCGACCGACACCAGCTCCTCCCACCTTCCGCTTCCACTCTCCAGCGGCCAGTCAGTTCGTGTCAGCGTCAACTGAGAGTGGTTGCTCTGATTATTAAATTAATAATCACCACTTGCGTCGAAGCAGTGCCATTTAAAGGGCCAAACCGACTAACTCCTTTGCAACGTAAACCGTGAAAAATCAGATTAAAGTTGCACTGAAGAGCCAAGGAATTTCGTACACCTCCGAATATAGCATAGGGCCCCCGCGGGCACGTAAAAGTGCCGCAACACGAAGTGGCATGGACTCGACTAATGTCTGAAGTGTATACTTATATGGATATGCTGTCTGTTTCCAGAATGAGATTTTCACTCTGCAGCGCAGTGTGCTCTATATGAAACTTCCTGGCAGATTAAAACTGTGTGCCAACTGAACTACCCAAGCACGACTCACGCCCAATCATCACAGCTTTACTTCTGTCAATAGAGCACTTGCCCGCGAAAGGCAAAGGTCCTGAGTTCGAGTCTCGGTCAGGTACACAGTTTTAATCTGCCAGGAAGTTTCATGGTGTCTGTTCTTTCGGACCTGTCCGAAAGAACAGACACCATATCCGTATAAGTATATAGTTCTGGCAACACCGGTCATGACCTTTTTTTTTTTTAGATGCACATATATTCCCCGAACTGTTACAGGACTTGGTAAGAATGTCTTCCACGAGTAATTAGTGTGTTGGGGAGGGACACTACGAATGTAGTGTGTGGACATACAAGGTGAGAATGTGGGTCTTGCGGGAGACGTGCGCGTGATAGTCCCTGCCGTCGCACTATCTTCTGTGCCCTCGCTGGCTCAGATGGACAGAGCATCTGCCATGTAAGCAGCAGATCCCGAGTTCGAGTCCCGGTCGGGGCACACATTTTCACCTGTCTTCGTTGATGTATATCAACGCCCGTTAGCTGCTGAAGTTATTAATATAATTCTAATGCCTGAAGTAGTGGTGGAGGGAACTGACACCATGAATCCTGCAGGGCTGTCCATAAATGCGTAATAGTACGTGGCGGTGGAGACCTCTTCTGGACAGCATGTTGCAAGGCATCCCAGATATGCTCAATAATGTTAATGTCTGGAGAGTGTGGTGGCCAGCGAAACTGTTTAAATTCAGAAGAGCATTCCTGGACTTGTAGTGTGTCTCTTTGTTCTGCTGGAATTGCCCAAGTCCTTCGGAATCCACCATGCACATGAATGTGTGCAGGTTATCAGACAGGATGCTCACATGCGTCACCTGTCAGTCGTATATGGACGTATCAGGGGTCCCATATCATTCTAACTGCACACGCCCCACACCATTACAGAGCCTCCACCAGTTTTAAATGCAGGGTCCATGGAGTCATGAGGTTATCTCCATACCCGTTCAAGTCCATCTCGTTGATACAGTTTGAAACGAGACTCGTCCGACCAGGCAACATGTTTCCAATCATCAACAGTCCGATGTTGGTGTTGACGGGCCCAGTCGAATGGTTCGCACGCTGACACTTGTTAATGGTTCAGCGTTCAAATCTGCAGCAATTTGTGGAAGGGTTGCACTTCTGTCACTTTGAACGATTCTGTTGAGTCGTCGTTGGTCCCGTTCTTGCAGGATCTTTTTCGGTCGCAGCGATCTCGGAAATTTTGTGTTTTGCCGAGTTCCTGATATTCGCGGTACACTTGTGAAATAGTCGTACTAGGATATCCCCATTTAATCGCTATCCCAGAGATGCTGTTTCACATCGCTCGTGCGACGACTATAACACCACTTTCAAACTCACTTAAATCTTGATAACCTGTCATTGTAGCAGCACTTACCAACCTAACAACTGCGCCAGACAACTGTTGTCTCATACAGGCGTTGCCGACCGCACCGCCGTATTCTGCCTGTTTATATATCTTTGTATTTGAATACACATGCCTGTACCAGTTTCTTTGGCGCTTCAGTGTAAATGCATGTTGGAACCTCAGCTTTAATTATAACTCAAACTTTTATTCATCATAATATTACTACAGTAACTATATTGGGAGTATTGTACAAATTGTATGAGCACATGACATATACAAGATGAATCACCTAAAACTGTGGGTGTGTGTGATGTCCTTAGGTTAGTTAGGTTTAAGTAGTTCTAAGTTCTATGGTACTGATGACCTCAGTTGTTAAGTCCCATAGTGCTCAGAGCCGTAATAATATCGTATATCGTTAGTTTTTACCTGTTGAGAGTCTAACTACAACTGAATGAAACACAATTTTCGTGCCATGCGCGTTTCGCCTTTACTCTCTGAAGGCGAACACAGGATCAAAACAATTGTTGAGTTCCTAGTGCTGTAAAGTGTGGAAAACAAGAACCCAAATGGCAATTATAAGCAGAAAAACAGCACAAAAAACGGAACTAAAACACAACATGTAGAAAATCATCCACGGAACCAGCCACTGATGGTACCTTGCACAGAATAACGGCGAAACACGCATGACACGAAAATTGTGTTTCATTCAGTTGCAGAAGACGGCCAACAAGTCAAAATTAACAATGTACCTTAATATTACATGCAACTGAGGGAGACAGGACTACAAAAATGTTGAAGAGATTGTAATATTACTCAGGAAGTATACTTTTGTGCGAACATGCACTTTTTAAAATGGAATAGTGCCTATTGACATTAACCAACTAACCGAAGGGTAAATTAGAATGTAATGGGTGTTTGTTGCAGGATTCTCTTGCGAGTCGCTTTCGAGATATCGTATTTTGGAAAGTTCCCATAACAACGCTTGCACAGTATCTGCGGTAGCACACACTAAGGAACAAAACAAGTGCATACGCTACTTATGTGGATTCTCACCAGTAACGAGACAAATGACTATCACAGGCTGTGTTCAAATGACCACCGACAGCGGCGATATACGTTTCCAGTCACGTATGGAACGACTGCTGCACACGTTCTAGCATTTCAACGGAGATGTCCGAGCAGGCCGCCGTAATACGTCGTTGCATATCATCGGGTGTAGGTGGTATGTCCTTGTACACATTGTCTTTCAGTTTTCCCCACAGAAAAAATGTCTCCAAGCGTCAAATCCGGGGAACGGGATGGCCAAGGTACAGGTCCTCTGCATCCAATCCAACGATCTGGGAACAGTTCGCCAAGACATACTGTAGTATTTCGTGGACTATGAGCTGGATAGCCATCGTGTTGGTACCACAATTCCTCCTAGTCTGCAGAGGAACGTCTTCCAGCATCTGTGACAGATTGTCTGTTAGGAGGCTGCAATTCTTAGCCACGTTAAGTATTCTGCCTATGAAACACGGGCCTATGAGCTGATGGTTCACTATGCCACACTACACATTTACACTCTATGGTCGCTGACGTTCCACCTGACAAAGCTAACGGGGACTGCCAAGAGACCAGTACCGCACGTTTCGGCGGTTTACCTGGCCGTGAGTGATAAACGTGGCTTCATCACTAAACAAGATACATGATACATCTGGAATATATGTTTTAATGCCCATGTACAGAAGTTAAAGCGATTCTCATAATCGTTTCCACGCAGCTTTTCATGGAGAGAGATGTGATAGAGATGGAACCTATGTCGATGGAGAACACGTAGGGCACTTGCCTCTCTCATGCCACTTCCTCGGGCGATTACGCGGGAGCTGACTTGCGGATCAACTGCAACAGCAGAAAAACATAAATTTCCCTCTCTTCTCTCGTCACTTGTTTCCTTCTATTATGCTGTCTAGGTGTTACACTAGCACTTCACGTAACTGGTTGAAGAGGGTGATAAATAATTGACGAGATGGCTGGCATAAATTGGGACATCTTGCGACATATACCGTATAAGAATTCTTCCTACAGTCTCAGTACAACATAAGCATGTCTGCTTTGCCTGCACTGGTAAATCACATTGTCCATTGACGGCCTACTGCTCTGACTGTAGCACACTAACTGACTAGCAAGTCACAAAGCACTCAGGGAACACACAACCGCCGGCCGGAGTGGACGAGCAGTTCTAGGGGCTACAGTCTGGAACCGCGCCACCGCTACGGTCGCAGGTTCGAATTGAGGTGTGTGATGTCCTTACGTTAGTTAGTTTTAAGTAGCTTTAAGTTCTAGGGGACTGATGACCTCAGAAGTTAAGCCCCATAGTGCTCAGAGCCATTTGAACCATTTGAACACACTACCACACTGTAAGCAAAAGTAACATCATGCCTAGCAACTACGCAGGTTGAATGGCACAATCAGGTGTCGGCCAGGAAAATGCACAGTACGATATTTCGTGAACGGTTCGCGCGATACTTCCACAACAAACACCACTGACATTCTAATTTGCCCTACTTTTTCTTTGTAATGTCGATAGGCATTGCTCCATGTTTGCACAAAAAATACACTTTCTGAGTATCATTACAATCTGTTCATTGGCTAACAATACGAGCGCCTGAGTACCAAGCCGTTCTGTGAAAACCGTACATCAATAGCACCTTCCATTTCCGCGATATTTGAGGTGCAAGTCTTCGGTGATTCAGCCTGCACCATTTCTGAAACAGAGAACAATGTAACATTAGTAATTTTTAAGGAATTGTCACCTGAAAAAGTTCACTTCCGATGTAGTCCATCATCACAATACAAGAGATAATACTACTCTGTAACTTGACCGTTGTGTTCCTCACGGGTGGTCGCTAGATTCTAGCAGAAGTCATGGTTCAAATGGTTCTGAGCGCTATGGGACTTAACATTTGAGATACTCTGTCCCCTAGAACTTAGAACTACTTAAACCTAAGTAACCTAAGGACGTCACACACACCCATGCCCGAAGCAGGATTCGAACCTGCGTCCGTAGTGGTCACGCGATTCCAGACTGAACGCCCTAGAGCCGCTCGACCAAAGCGGCCGGCCCAAGTCATGGTTCGCAGCAGGAATACTCTTCAGAAGGAACATGATATCTGCCCTCTGTTCCTGCCGATGGGACGAATACTTGAGTATAGGGTATCCTGGTTTACATTCACAAATTCGGTTGGCGACTGCTGCAGTTTTTTTCAGTTTCACGACAGGAAATGAAAAGTTGTCGCAAAAAGTGGTCTTGTACTCAACAGTATTTGAAACGTCCCCTTAGAACAATTTCTGAATTACTGTGCTGATAAACCTCTTACACTATTTACTTTTCAAACAGCTGAGCAAAACTGAACGTACTCAAACATTCACTAAAGTGACACACAATATTTTTTAGCGCAACGCAATCTGACTTTCAAAAATCCCTACAAAAGAATGGCCCTGACTAACATTAACCTATACCTTTCACAAATCACTTACCTCACAAAAATCTTCATTACTCGAACTACTGCAATACAGCGAGCGCCACTACTGCCAGCTAAATAAAAGATTCAAACTATGGAAGGCACTAACTACTGATAGGGATAGTTAGCAAATGAAAGATTTTAATACAGAACAAACAATGTATTTACCTTAATAGTCATAATATATATAGCAGTTCATGACATCCAGTCTAACAAATTTCAAAACTCGGCCATCTCTCTCCCCACATCCACCACTGCTGGCGGCTCACCTCCAACTGCGCAACACTACGCGCTGTTCACATCCAGCTGCCGCTGCCCAACACTACAATGGCAGACAACAATGCAAACTAGCCTCAGACTGCACACAGCACAGCCAGTGATTTTCATACAGAGCGCTGCGTAACGTTGCCAATAAGAAAACATAAACAGCCTACTTACATACAGCCGTACAAAAAGGTACGGCCAAACTTTCAGGAAACATTCCTCACACACAAAGAAAGATAATATGTTATGTGGACGTATGTCCGGAAACGCTTACTTTCCATGTTAGAGCTCATTTTATTACTTCTCTTCAAATCACATTAATCATGGAATGGAAACAAACAGCAACAGAAGCTACCAGCGTGACTTCAAACACTTTGTTACAGGAAATGTTCAAAATGTCCTCAGTTAGCGAGGATACATGCATCCACCCTCCGTCGCATGGAATCCCTGATGCGCTGATGCAGCCCTGGAGAATGGCGTATTGTAACACAGCCGTCCACAATACGATCACGAAGAGTCTCTACATTTGGTACCAGGGTTGCGTAGACAAGAGCTTTCAAATGCCCCCATACATGAAAGTCCGGAGGGTTGAGGTCAGGAGAGCGTGGAGGCCATGGAATTGGTCCGCCTCTACCAATCCATCGGTCACCGAATCTGTTGTTGAGAAGCGTACGAACACTTCGACTGAAATGTGCAGGAGCTCCATTGTGCATGAACCACATGTTGTGTCGTGCTTGTAAAGGCACATGTTCTAGCAGAACAGGTAGAGTATCCCGTATGAAATCATCATAACGTGCTCCATTGAGCGTAGCTGGAAGAACATGGGGCCCAATCAAGACATCACCAACAATGCCTGCCCAAACGTTCACAGAAAATCTGTGTTGATGACGTGATTGCACAATTGTGTGCGGATTCTCGTCGGCCCACACATGTTGATTGTGAAAATTTACAATTTGATCACGTTGGAATGAAGCCTCATCCGTAAAGAGAACATTTGCACTGAAATGAGGATTGACACATTGATGGATGTACCATTCGCAGAAGTGTACCCGTGAAGGCCAATCAGCTGCTGGTAGTGCCTGCACACGCTGTACATGGTACGGAAACAACTGGTTCTCCCGTAGTACTCTCCATACAGTGACGTGTTCAACGTTACCTTGTACAGCAGCAACTTACCTGACGCTGACATTAAGGTTATCGTCAACTGCACGAAGAACTGCCTCGTCCACTGCAGGTGTCCTCGTCGTTCTAGGTATTCCCCAGTCGCGAGTCATAGGCTGGAATGGTCCGTGCTCCCTAAGACGCCGATCAATTGCTTCGAACGTCTTCCTGTCGGGACACCTTCGTTCTGGAAATCTGTCTCGATACAAACGTACCGCGCCACGGCTATTGCCCCGTGCTAATCCATACATCAAATGGGCATCTGCCAACTCCGCATTTGTGAACATTGCACTGACTGCAAAACCACGTTCGTGATGAACACTAACCTGTTGATGTTACGTACTGATGTGCTTGATGCTAGTACTGTAGAGCAATGAGTCGCATGTCAACACAAGCACCGAAGTCAACATTACCTTCCTTGAATTGGGCCAACTGGCGGTGAATCGAGGAAGTACAGTACATGCTGACGAAACTAAAATGAGCTCTAACATGGAAATTAAGCGTTTCCGGACTCATGTCCACATAACATCTTTTCTTTATTTGTTTGTGAGGAATGTTTCCTGAAAGTTTGGCTGTACCTTTTTGTAACATCCTGTATACTATAAAAAGTTTATTTTCATCAATCCATTACTAGTTTCAGATTTTCAGATTTGTTACAAACTCATTCTTACATATTAGCTTGCTTTCCTGCTCGTTCTGTACTCGTTACTGATGTAGTGGTTTGGTGCACTGGTGTATACGAGTACTTCTGTGCAATGAGTGCTGTTTAATTCTCGGTAAATTGCGTTACTACACACTATTCTGTTATCGGAGCATACAAGCTCAACATTTCGAAAACGTGGCCCAGTTGCACATGAGTAACTTGTACTACGGCCACGGTTTTCGATACGCCAACTTTCGACAAGTTCGCGACAGTTTTAATCTTCCTGGAAGGCACTATATTGCTCGTTTTTTTACTAAGACGTCAGTTCTATTCTACATACATCTGTAAAAGGAATGGCACGTCGGGAAGCCCACGCGACACGAGTCAGTGGGAGCCATTAAGGCCTCCAGAATTCGCGCCGCCGCCTCCTTGTCTTGCTCTGCGCGGGAATGCCAAGTCCTTTGTCCTGCGTCGGCGCCGTCCGCGACCTGTCACGCCGGAGGATTTGTTTTGCAGCGCGCCCGTCCGACACTAACACAACAAAGGCGGCCGCGCCGTAAACAGCACAGGCGGGGTCCGGGGGGCGCCGCGGTGTTTGCACGCAGCTGTCGGCACGTCAGCGCTGCCTGGCGGCTGTCGCCGGCGACAGCTCGAGGACGCGCCCGCACCGCCTGTTCCGCTAATGAACCGGCAGCCACTGTGCAGGTGGCTGCGCTGCCGGAATTTGTTTCCCTGCTTCCAGAGGGCTGCTCCGTCGCCCAGGTGGGCTTCTGTCTAGACGACGTGGGGGAGAGAGCCTCCTGACAGCTGGAGGAGTCGGTTGAGTCCTAACGTACCAGTTTTCTCGGAAACCGAGACTTAACCCCGCCTCTCGAGCCTGACGAAGCGAAAGCATTCAGCCGAATGAGACTAAGCCGTGACTCGAAGCAGCCAGCAACACGGGTAAATCCTCGGCACACCGAGAGATGGCGGTTATCGCTAAAACAACCGGTTTTCGGTTACACCGTTTGTTTTCGTCTCCAGTTCATACTAACTCTTAAAACCACTCAATATAACCGGTCTGTGAAATAACCGAACATCGGTTTTTTGCTATGTTGTCAAAAACTGACATTTTGAGCCCGTGTCCATGTGCAAAATATAGGTTGACTGTTACATAGAAGATAACTGCAAGCGGCTACTTTTTACAATGGTATTTATTTACTTAAACAGCGCCGTTACCCGTTTCGAACCGACAGGTTTATCTTCAGACGGCTGGTTCAAAGTTTTACATTGCCTGTCGCCTTTTGTTTCCCCAGAAAATGGTTCAAATGCCTCTGAGCACTATGGGACTAACTTCTGAGGTCATCAGTCCCCTAGAACTTAGAACTACTTAAACCTAACTAACCTAAGTACATCACACACATCCATGCCCGAGGCAGGATTCGAACCTGAGACCGTAGCGATCGCGCGGTTCCAGAATGTATTGTCTCCCCAACTGACGAAATTTCGTTGGGGTAGTGATGCCGGTCAAAAATCCGCGCAGGCTGCTAATGATCTTGCAGTAGCGAAAACTGTATGATACACTTTTTTTGTGTATATGTTTGCACATAATGTAAAGCACCACTCACACACTAAGAAGTTTCATTACAAGCGATGAAACTTCTTAGTCTGCACTGGAACATAACAGCGCGGATTTTTGATCGGCACCACTACCCCAAGCAAATTTCGTCCGTTGGGGAAACAAAAGGCGAAAGCTACTGTAAAACTTTGAACTAGCCGTCTGAAGATGAACGTGTCAGTTCGAAACCGGTAACGGCGCTGTTTAAATAAATAAGTACCATTGTAAAAAATGGCTGGTTGTTGTTATCTTCCATGTAAGAGTCAACCTATATATCGGTTTTTTCATTGCTGTTACTTCCAATAACAAACATACTGTTAGAGTAAACACTGGAAAGGTGAAGGTCAGGGAGAGTGAGATCAAGGTCGATATACCATTGAGGTTGCGGCAGAGATCGCTCGCATTGCCTCCAGTAAAGATTGCAAACGTGAAGGAGGTGGGCCTGGCGACAGGGAGGGCAAAAGATCAAAAGTTGAAGGTATCCCTGCATTGTCACTTTTGGATGGTATCAATCTGTCACCCTAAAGCAACCACAAAATTTAGAATTCTGTTATTATCCCAAGTTAAGCACACCAATAAAATTATAGTTATATCAATAAAGTTTACCTTTTCTATCAAGGCACATTGTGAATGCTTTCTCCTTATATAATGTCGGAAGCCTGTTGGACTTCCTCCCATTTTTAATCTCTCCAACCAAATGGAACATGGTACTTCGTTGCAGTATGTAAAACACTTCAAAACTAGGAATGATACTATTCTGCATACAGCTGATCTCAGAGGACGATAGTGAGAAACCACTGTGCAGATGGGGGCCAGTCTTGCACACTGCACGGACACGTGTACCGTCTAACAGGCCACGCCACACAACAACAGGTACGTCATTGACTCTGCAGTGCTGTACCAATTCTTATGTCATGTGTTTGTTGCTAGTTTCTGTTATTAAAATAGTGCTGATTGCTTTTCCCAATTCTTATAATAATCCGATATTTCAAAACGATGGGAATTTTATGAATAAACATTACTGGTTGGAGAAGGAAGTTTAAACAAATATTTAGGATTGTGGCTGTGGCAAATTATTAAGTCGGTTTTTTGTACTGTTATTAGTAAAAATGAAAAAAACCTGTTCAACCGAGACCAAACAAATGCCGAAATATACCAGTTATTCAGAATTAAAATATCGGTATCAGTTTAAACCGACGCTATCCCTAGACTCAGCTGTATATACTCTCCGTGTAGCAGATGCTTAAATTAATTCGTATGTGATAAATTAGCATTTCCTGTGATCTTCACTATATTTAATTTCATTTAACCAACACGGCTGAAAGGTGGAAGGAACATGTAGAGAGTCTATACGAAGGAGATGAAAGCAATGTTATAGAAATAGAAGAGGACCTCGTAGATGAAGATGAGGTAGAGGTACGACACTACGAGAAGAATTTGACAGAGTAGTGAAAGATGGAACAAGGCCCCTGGAGTAGACGACATTCCGTCGGAACTACTGATAGCCTTGGGAGAGCCAGCCATGACAATACTCATCCATCTGGTGTGCAAGATATATGTGACAGGAGAAATAGCCTCAGACTTCAAGAAGATTGTAATAGTTCCAATTCCAAAGAAAGCAGTTACTGACAGGTGTGAAAATTACCGAACTGTCAGTTTAAAAAGCTATGATACAGCAAGTGAAAAAGAAAGAGATATAGCGAAAGGGATTTACGTGTGTGTGATAAATCCCTTTCCTCGAAGATTTTCTTCCTTTAAACCTCCTCTGTGTTATCACACATGTCGTGTCACTGATCTCATTTGTACTAAGATTACTGCACACGCGAGGTGCCTACTTGCTTCCACTGCCGTAAATGGAATGCTTAAGTTCACTGACCTGCATTCTTCTATATTTTTTCTCCCCTGCTCAGAAAACAGCGCGTAGGTCGTGAATCCTTCATCTTGAGGCTGTAATGAACCGTTCGCGTGAAACTGGTAGTGTATAAATAATTAAACGTGGCGCTACCCGCTTTTTATTAGCAGAATACAAGAAACTGCACAATTATGGTTCATTTTATCAATCACAAACAATTTACGTTCTTCACACTTTACAGAGAACAAACAAAATAATGAAATGCGTGTTCGCGTAATTACTATCAAACTAGACCTCGGGTACGTGTCCAAAAACCAGAGGTCGTTAATTAAGTTCCTAATCAATACCGACCGCGGCAGACAACATGTCTGTCCTCGGAGACTGTCAATCGTATTATAACGCGATAAGCAAACCACCTCGCCCGCCGTCCAATTTAAGCCCGACCCGAAGATCTCCGAAGTGTTTCGTCTGCTTTTACGTTTAGCAATTATGTATTATTCTGCTTGTGACTAACACTTTCGAAATAATGGAATGACACCCTGCTATTGAGAGATGCTTTATATGAACGGCAAGTAAATTTCGTTTTTCTGTATTAGTGACAGTAGTCAATAATTTTGGCGCGCTACTTCCGCATACAGCAGCTCATCACGAAGAAGGGCCACAATTTAGGCTGGCTTTCTCACGATACACGTACCGAATAAACCATCTGTCGCTGGTACCTCACACCACATACATTGTCCCACTGCTGGCGTATCAAATGCTCTAAGAAGAGATACTTGTAGCTGAATATGATGGCTGTAAAGGCAGAAACGTTACAGTGGTTGCAAAACACTAACACGAATTCTTTACAGAAAAATGGAAAAACTGGTAGAAGCCGACTTCGGGTGAGATCAGTTTGGATTTTGGAGAAACGCAGGAGCACGTGAGGCAATACTGACACTGCAACTTACGTTAGAAAATAGGTTGAGGAAAGGCACGCCTCCGTTTACAGCACATGTAGACTTAGAGAAAGCTTTTGGCAATATTGACTGGAATTCTCTCTTTGAAATTCCGAACGTAGAAGAAGTAAAATACAGAGAGCGAAACGCTATTTACAACTATTGTTGATGCTCATCTTACACGCTTCTTTCACGACACTGTCCATTCAGTTCAACTGCCCTTCCAAATCTTTTGTTGTCTCTGATAGAATTACAATGTCATCAGCAAACCTCACGGTTTTTAGTTCTTCTCCCTGAACTTTAATTCCTAGTCCAAATTTTTCTTTGGTTTCCTTTACTACTTGCTCAACTTACAGATTCACTAACATCGGGGGTACAGAAAACAAGCCGCAGTTATAAGAGTCGAGCGGGATGAAAGGGAAGTAGTACTGGAGAAGGGACTGAGACAGTGTTGTGTGCTACAGCGCTGTCTTATGTTACAATCCTGTCTCACTCCCTTCTCCAGCACTACTTCCCTTTCATCCCACTCGACTCTTACAACTGCCGTCTGCTTCTGTGCAAGTTGTATCCACGATGTTATTGAATCTTTACATTGAGCAAGCAGTAAAGGAAACAAAAGAAAAATCTGGAGTAGGAATTAAAGTTCAGTGAAAAGAACTAAAAACATTGAGGTTTGCTGATGATTTGCAATTCTGTCAGAAACAGCAGAAAACTTGGAAGAGCAGTTGAACTAAATGGACATCAACTTGAAAGGAGGACGTAAGATGAACATCAACAAAAGTAAGACACGTAGTCTCATTAAATCAGGTGATGCTGAGGGAATTAGATTAGGATACGAGACACTTAAAGTAGTATGTGAGTTTTGCATTTTGGCCAGCAGAATAATTAATAAAGGCCGAAGTGGAGAGGATATAAAATAATGACTGGCATTGCTAAGAAAAGCGTTTATGAAGAAGAGAAATTAATTAACCTCGGATATATACTTAAGTGTTAAAAAGTCTTTTCCGGAGGTATTTGTCTGATGTGTAGCCATGTTTGGAAGTGAAACACTGCCGATAACAGTCTAGACAATTTTGAAATGTGCTGCTGCAGAAGAGTGCTGAAGATTAGATGGGTAGATAACTTAACTAATGAGGAGGTACTGAATATAATTGGGGAGACAAGAAGTTTGTGGTACAATTTGACTAAAAAAATGGGTCGTTTGATAGGACACACTTTGAGACATTAAAGAATCACCATTTCAGTACTGGAAGGAAGTGTGGAGAGGTAAAAACTGTGGAGGAGAAAAAGAGATGAATACAGTAAGCAGAATCAGAAGAATGTAGGCTGCTGTAGTTATCTGGAGATGAAGAGGCACAAACTTGAGTAGCTTGGAGAGCTGCATCAAACCAGCCTTTGGACGTAATACCGCAACAACAACAACGAACATATGGCGTGCTGGTCTGTCTTCGAGAATGCTCGTCAACCTTTTATTGATAACTAAAATTGAGTACTTCAGAGTACAAAAACAATTATTGCTTTTTTTTGTACGCCTGTCACCGTCTGGTGCACCATCTGTCACTGCATCATCACATCCACTCTACCGTCATTTACTAGAACCTGTAATCACTTCGTCGTCAAGATGTGGTGGTGAGGGTACTGCGTTGTTACAATCCATATCTTAGTTCGAATAAGTAACAGGACTAATTGATTGTGTCGTGCCCTTATTACACCGTTTTATTGTCTTTGCCAAATGTTTAAAGTATATTTTTTAATATCTGCATTTCAGTCATTACATCCGAAAACTATGACAAAAGTATTGCAGAATATTATCATACTTAGGCGCAGATATGTTCTGGAGTGGGCCACTATGAACAAAAGCTGAAAAAACTTTCAAATGTTTTGGATTCGCCTTAAGAAACTGAAAAAGAAGAAAATTTTACTAGGAAATGAATGTAAAACTTTAACCAACTCTAAGACTGTCTGTTTGAAAGTGTACGTTTTTACATATCTGTGAAATCAATATCTGCTGCTAGTACCTTGTTGCTTCGTGCCTTGCCTTATAACGTCCTTAGATCCTCTGCTATCCACAATGTGGTCCTGCTGTTGCTACTTAATCCTGTCCCACCATTACAGGCAGGCTTTCTGAGGTCATCCAGTGATTGAGGAGGACTCGTTTACCAGTCTCATGCATGCTTAATCATATTGATGTCACCAGATACCTAAGGCCACTCATTCGACTGATTTCTGCACCCTAGAGGAAGCTGAGCAATAACTGAATGCTATAGCTCGTGAGTAATGGTCTTAAAAGATGAACTCATTGCTGAAATGTCGAATGTAGGCTGAAGTATAATTTCGAGGATCGTTGCCAAAATAACTTGACAGTCAGGAGACGCTTCCTATATCTGTACGTGTTACTGGTCCCAAACATTTTAACCCAGGCTCCCTGCTGAGCCCGTGGGACTACGAAAGTTGCCTATCCATTTGAAAATTTTTACCCACTATACAGGGCTATTACAAATGATTGAAGCGATTTCATAAATTCACTGTAGCTCCATTCATTGACATATGGTCACGACACACTACAGATACGTAGAAAAACTCATAAAGTTTTGTTCGGCTGTAGCCGCACTTCAGGTTTCTGCCATCAGAGCGCTCGAGAGCGCAGTGAGACAAAATAGCGACAGCAGCCGAGAAAGCGTATGTCGTGCTTGAAATGCACTCACATCAGTCAGTCATAACAGTGCAACGACACTTCAGGACGAAGTTCAACAAAGATCCACCAAATGCTAACTCCATTCGGCGATGGTATGCGCAGTTTAAAGCTCTGGATGCCTCTGTAAGGGGAAATCAACGGGTCGGCCTGCAGTGAGCGAAGAAACGGTTGAACGCGTGCGGGCAAGTTTCACGCGTAGCCCGCGGAAAATTGGCTCATGCCACAACTGGACACCGACAGCGCCGACTTCATCTTTCAACAGGATGGTGCCCCACCGCACTTCCATCATGATGTTCGGCATTTATTAAACAGGAGATCGGAAAACCGATGGATCGGTGGTGGTGGAGATCATGATCAGCAATTCATGTCATGGCCTCCACGCTCTCCCGACTTAACCCCATGCGATTTCTTTCTGTGGGGTTATGTGAAAGATTCAGTGTTTAAACCTCCTCTACCAAGAAACGTGCCAGAACTGCGAGCTCGCATCAACGATGCTTTCGAACTCATTCATGGGGACATGCTGCGCCGAGTGTGGGAGGAACTTGATCATCGGCTTGATGTCTGCCGAATCACTGAAGGGGCACATATCGAACATTTGTGAATGCCTAAAAAACTTTTTGAGTTTTTGTATGTCTGTGCAAAGCATTTTGAAAATATCTCAAATAATAAAGTTATTGTAGAGCTGTGAAATCGCTTCAATCATTTGTAATAACCCTGTATTTTGTTTTTAGTAGACTGCAACAGTTGTCATTGCAATACTTCGTGTGTTTCTGCTATACTCGGCTTCAACTATTGCTTTAATCTCATTGAGCAACCTTTTTGCACGGTCACTCGGCCTTTTTCGCATCTTTGGGAGTCAGTTTTTCTGTTAGTCACTGGGAAGACTTCACAGGTTAGAAACCACGACGTTGTCTTTGTTTGAAATAGCATTAGCCATTTTAGTTCCGGGCCCCGTATCCGGGTTTCACTTCTGTGTTCTGTCTTTGGAGGAGTGGTGAAGACAGGCGAAGTGGTTTGGTTATTTCGAGACTGCTTGCTAAATATCTGCACAGCTTCATCGCGATGACGACGCGTTTAGGCATCCGGCATGGCCAAACAGAAGCCGGTAAGGTGCTCCATTCTGATTAAACAAAAGCTAATTACAGTGAAAAACGTTATTTCTTTTACTCAGGAATACTGTAAATTCAAAGTTATCATCCTCTCCTAAATTATGAAAGATTTGTTGCTTTGTTTAAAGTCGTGTATTAAGAACGTGATATGCTGATCGTTCTTTGTGAAACTGAATTTTATATCAGCTGCTTGGTATACATATCCTTTAATGATCTTCTTCCTGAATTATTTCCATTCAGACCAAATCGTTTCTTTGTTGGTCATGCGTACTACAGTGTCATGTTGCAAGGTCGTCATATTGCTGGAATGCATTGATTCTAATCATGGCCGATGAATATTCTGATGTATCGGAGACCACATATTGAATTGCAGCCATTATACATTAGTTATAATCCGTTTCTCAAAATGGGTCAAATGGCTCTGAGCACTATGGGACTTAACATCTATGGTCATCAGTCCCCTAGAACTTAGAACTACTTAAACCTAACTAACCTAAGGACATCACACAACACCCAGTCATCACGAGGCAGAGAAAATCCCTGACCCCGCCGGGAATCGAACCCGGGAACCCGGGCGTGGGAAGCGACAACGCTACCGCACGACCACGAGCTGCGGACATCCGTTTCTCTTTGGATGCTCTTATGATGGAGAAAAGTGGATCGACGAATGCTGGTTGGATGATCTCTGCTTGTTAAAAGACCTGAGCACCGTCCGAGCTCGAAATGACCCTTCAAGGCATGGTGATAGACTGAACAAGGTACATAAACCGCATTTTTCCGTTCACAACTGGAAACGCAAGGCACGCTCACTATGCAGATGCGTAGTACTGTCGTCAAAACGGTAATGCGGCCAAAAGAACACGAACTGAAGGGTTCCCACTATCCGTGCCTCGGAGATGTCGCGTCGACGCGCGAAATCACACACGTGGCCGTGGCGAGTATCAACGCACTCTTGCAATGGCATCCCTAGGAGGCGTTGACTCTTGGAAATATGGGACACGCGAATCATACTACGTTCATTGGTGGATACGGATTAATTATTTGCACTGCTACACCAGTGAAATCAATCTAATAACGGTCGTCAACTCGCTTTGACCCGCAGAGCGAGGTTAAACTTCTTACTAAGCCGAAGTAAATTGTTAAGAGCCTCGAAACTGTCTAAGCACGTTCAGAAAGTTTACGGGATCCAACCACCGGACTGCAACGATAGCACTTCATATCAATCGTCCAACTGGCTCTCAACAACTTTTGCCAGCAATTTTCACAACAACAGAACAGGAATACAGGTCATATTCTAGAGCGAAAGAGGCACACAACAATCCACACTGAAATTCTCACCGAATCGAATATAATTTATAGGTTTCAACGTACTTCGCTTTACCACCTGATTTGATGTATTTGTCTACTGGGCGTCTGCACACTTGCCAAATGACAACAATCGCCTAGAAAACCGTCAGCCTGAAATTCATGCCCGTTCACGGGAAATCACTTACGGAATCTCAGTTTTCTGCACTGCAAGCAGTCCTGCAATTGACCCCGAGGAACATCTTCTCCTAACTTCTGAAATGCAGTACGAAACATCACTTCTATCCTAAAGAGCACACGACTTATAAACCCCATGAGGGCTAACGGCCGACTCCTCGATTTTATTAGCTTCAAACTGCTCAACGAAATGTTTTACCATTTTGTTTCCAGTAAGTTAAAAGCAGCGTGTAGGCATTCTCGTTGGCCATTTCCTACCCATTTTATAGTGCCTCTTTAAGGTGCTGTCTCCTGCCAAGACCTCAGAATTTTCTCTGTAGTGGGTGTTGGTAAACGCAAACCCCTATAGGGGAGTCCTCCATGTGCTGGGTTCTTATGCCCTGACCACTAATCATTTAGGAGAATTAGGGAAATGCCGTCCCAACAGCGCTCCGACGGAAGAAAGCCTCTTCCCCAAGAAATAATTGTCATGGACAACAGCCACAGGAAGCTTCCACAGGTGCGGCCAGGAAATGACGCGTTACAAAGCATGCGCCGTGTGTGTGTCTTCCCGCCCAGTCACTCACGCCAGCTCGGGTCGCGTACTGTAGTCTCAAGAGAGGTTGCATGTGGCAGCGAGCTGGTAGAAGCAGTGCCACACCGAGCTATCCTATGGTGATGTGACATAGCGGTTGGCAGCCAGAACTGCAGAGCTGAGATGGACGCATCGATCTGAGCCAACGCCGATGACTGCTGTAGGCAGTGGTGGACCAGCGCTGGGGTGGCGCCTGGTCCTTTGATGATGCTCCAGACATACTTGTTCATCTTCGGCGTGGCTGGTTCAAGGAGTTGTCACAGGTTGCACCACACTGTAGTGGTCTGTTACAGCGAGCTAGAGCTTATCCACAACCACCAAAGGAACCAAACCTGGGGAAGCAGAGTGCCATGGAGCCTAAAGCAGAGTGGAAGCAGCAACAGTCGACTACAGCTGTTGTGTTGGGGGCATGACCAGCTGTGCTGTGCTGCGACAGCAGATGTTGTCTGCTTTCTGGTGTCCACAAGAAGACGGCAGCTCGTTGAAAGGGAGAAAGAAAGGTGACAGTGTCTGTTACAGAAATACAGTGCAGTGCTTTTTTGTACGTCGTATTTTTAATCGGCGGGCATTGGTAGTTGCCATTTGACCGACCAAATGGCATGGCGGTGGTCTGCTACAGATGCGGTAAAGTCGTCTAGTGTTACTTGTTGTCAAAAGGCGTGGCGAGGCCGCAAGAAAATTCATTGTGCCGCAAGTGACAAGCAGTGTGCGGCGAAATAATTATATCGAGTGGCAAAAAATACAATGGAACACCACAAATTAGATTGAGAAACATAGTGAACAGTGTGAAGAAGGTCAGAACGCAAAGTTGCGCTTATATGACAGTAATAAAAGTGGTAGTGCGACCTCCAGACCAGATGTGAGGAAACGCAGATCAGCAAATCGTAAGTAATTACTTTCTTACAAAAAAAATCGCGACGTGAACTGTTTAATAATGTGAAACTAACAAAACTGTATCTTTATAGATCCCACTGATGATGCCTTAGACCATGATAAGGCGAAATGCGTATGGGATAAATAAATTAAGTAGCAGCAGGAAAAGGTAGTTTTATTTACAAAACAAGTATTTAAGTGAACTTGCCTGGTGCGGCCGTGGTGCTATCTCGGTGTGCCACTATTTTTTTGAATTTGAAAATACTGCGGGGCCATTGTGAGATCATTGTGTTTTAGTGATAAGTTGTTACACCTTTTCCTTGTCTATGCATTTCTGTTTTAGTTTCTATAGTAAGCTGTATATCCATGAAGATCAGGGTGGTCAACTTCTTTTATTTACTGCCCACTTTTACATCTCTGTTACCAATAAAAAAATTTAACCGCCCACCAATTCTTCAGCAGTAGTGACTTACGAAGTCATCATCATCATCATCGTCATCATCTCAGCCTTTTCCCGCATCATATGGGGTCGGCGTTATTTTGCTGGATCCTTCTCTTACATAAATGCCTATCCAGTGCTTCTTCTCTGAGCCATCCTTTCTCCCGTAGGTTCCCTGCTACCTTGTCCTTCCATCTCAGTCTCGGTCTCCCTCTTCCCCTGGGTCCTTCGATTTGTAGGTCTTCAATTCTTCTCCCACGTAGCACTCCCCTCTTCTCTGCACATGTTCATACCATCTTGGCCCACTTTCTTGGATGTTCTTCCCTGTGGGCCCCACTTTCACTGTTCTCCTGATGTACTCATTCCTTAGTCTATCCCTTCGTGTCACACCACTCATCCACCTTAACATTCGCATTTCTGTCACTTCCATCTTTTTCTCTTGGGCTTTTGTAATGGGCCAAGTTTCTGCTCCATACAACATCGCAGGGCTCACCACAAACTTGTAAAGCTTTCCTTTCATTCTGCAGCTACCCTTCTTATCACACAGTACTCCGCTCAGTTTTCTCCAGCTCATCCATCCACTCACTATTTACCCTGTGTTGTATTTCGGCCTCCAGTTCTCCATCACTTTCCATGTAAGAGCCTAGGTATTTAAATTTCTTGACCAGCGTCAGTTTTTCTCTTTGCAGGTTCATATATAGGTCTTTGGCATCCTTTGTATACATATACTGTTTTCACCCTGCTAATTCTCATTCCCCTTTCCTCTAGAGCTTTTCTCCATTGTTCAAGCTTGTCTTGAAGTGCCTCCTGGGTGGGTTCACAGATTACATCATCAGCAAACTTCATGCTCCAAGGTGCCTCTTTTTACACATCTTTGACTAGTACATCCACAAGGTCAAAGAGACATGGGCTGAGAGCAGAACCCTGATGTAGTCCTACTCTCACTGGAAATGCCTTTGTTGCACCTGCACTGCTCCTGACTTGTGTCATTGCACCTTCATACATATCTTCTACCACCCTGATATATTTTTCTGGCAGGCATTTACTTCTCAGACATCTCCATATCTCTTCCTCGACACTCTGTCATATGCCTTCTCAAGATCGATAAAGGCCATATGCAGTTCGGCTTGTACTTCTCTGTGCCTCGCCATCAGTTGTCTTAGTGGGAATATTGCGACAGTTGTTCCTCTTCCTGGCATAAACCCAAACCGTTCTTCACATGCTTCAGTTTCTAGACGCAACCTCTTCTCAGTAATCCTTTCCCAGATCTTAATTGTGTGGGACATCAGTTTATCCCTCTATAATTGTCACATTTTTGGACATCCCCTTTCCCCTTATCTACGGGAACAATTATACTGCTCCTCCACGCATGTGGTATTCTTTCTCCTTTCCAGATCTGCTCCATTAGATCCCAGAGAACATCAGTTCCCTGTTCTCCCAGACTTTTCCATGCTTCTATTGGGATTTGGTCTGCCCCTAGGGCCTTACCATTTTTCATTTTCTTCATAGCGTGTTCGACTTATTCTCTATTTATACTTTGGGTCATTCCTTCATTATTATCTCCATCCTCATACTTCTCTCGTACATTTTCCTCATTCAATAGCCTTTCAACGTACTCCCACCACCTATTCAGGATTTTCTCAAGGTCGTCTAATACTACACCTGATTCATACTTTATCTGCCTCATTGGTCGCCTTATCTCTTGCTTTAGCAATCCGTAGGAGTTGCCTGCCGTCCTGCCTTCTTTCCAGCTCTTCATACGCCTCTTCCATTGCCCCAACCTTTGCTCTTGCCACTGCTCTTTTTGCCATCTGTTTTGCAGTCTAGTAGGCTTCCCTATCCTCCTGTCTTCCTGTTAAGTCCCATTTTTTCCTCTTTCTTCGCTTTTATCGCTTTCTGAACCTTCTCATTCCACCACCATGCCTCCCTATCTTCTGGCAGTCCCTTCCCTGTTGTTACACCCAACACGATTTTTCCAGTTTTTTTTAATTACATTGCTATTATAACTCCACCACTCCTGTACATCCTTTGGTAACTTCACTTCTCTTAATACTGTTTCCTTGAATTTTTCTCGCAACACCTCTTCTTTCAGTTTTCACCACTATATTCTTTGTTCTCCTCGCTTGATACATTTACGTCTTTTCCCCACTACCATTTCATAATCAGCCACTACGAGTGCTGCTCAGCCACACTTTCACTGTATATAACCTTGGTATTCTTTATTTCCTTTGTGTGTTTCCTTCTGTACGTTACATGTTTTTGTCTTCTACGATTGAATGAAGTGTTGGCGATCATTAGGTCAAAAGATCCAGCGTATTCTGCCATCTTGTGCCCTGCTGCATTTCTTTCTCCATAGCTCCATCCACCATGAATTCTGTCTTCCCCACTCCTCCTCTCCCCAACATGTCCATTTAAATCTCCCCCAGTTATCAGCCTTTCATTGATTGGTATTTCTATTGTTACTCCATCGACGATTTTCCTAAATACGTCCTTCTCTTCCTCTGAACATCCTGTCTGGAGTGCATACACACTTAGAACTGTGATGACGTCTCCTCCGATAGCAAGTCTTATGCTCATGATCCTGTCATTGATTCTGTCCACTCCACGTGCTTCCTCTTTTAGATCTTTATCCACAGTAATCCCTACTCCATTTCTGGACTCTTTGTCAGCACTGCTGTAGAACAACTTGTATTCTTCTTCCAATAGTTTGGTTTTGTCACCCTTCCACCTGGTCTCATGTAAGCACAGGATATTTACCTTCCTTCTTTGCACCATGTCTACAAACTCTCGACTCCTTCCCTTCAATGTCCCAATGTTTGAAGTTTCGACTCTGATTTTGCACTTCATTCCTTCTTTCGCATCCTCTTCTTTTGTTGGATTCTTCAGAAAACGTCTCACACGGAGATCCGATTGGGAGACTACAGGGTGTCCGAAAATTCTTTCCCTGATTACATAAATTGATAACTCAGGCTAGAAGTAAGATACAAATATGAAACTGGTGTCTAATTGTTTACAGACTATTAAAGTTTTTCTCACACATCAGTAAACTTCCACATGAGCACCCTTGGTAGCACGTAGCATATCTAGGCGATATTCAATTTCCGTCCACACATTAGCCAACATCACTGGAGGGATCGATTCAAACTGTGGTTATCCGTTGCCGCAGGGTTTCAAGATCTGGTACACGTGTTCGGTAGACCTCGTCCTTGACATAACCCCATAAAAAGAAGTCTAATGGGGTTATGTCAGGAGAGCATGGAGGCCAAACCGTTGGCCCATCATGACCAATCCATCGCCCAGGAAAGGTCATATCGATATAGGCACGGACGTCCAAACCCCAATGAGGTGATCCACCGTCTTTCTGAAAGAAGACATCGGGATGATACTGAAGCAGCTGAGGAACAGCATACAGTTGCAACATGTCCAGATACACTGCAGATGTGATGGTAGTCTCAGCGAAGAAGAATGGCCCGATAATTCGATCGTGCAATAGAGCGCACCAAACATTCACCTTTGGACTGCCTCTGGTGCACTCCATGATCTCACCAGGGGGTTTTGAACCCCAAATGAGCACATTATGGCGATTCACTACTCCACTGACAAAAATGGTCGCTTCGTCGGAAAAGGCAATTCGTCTGAGATAACCATCACCGTCCTCAATACGTGATAGCATTTCGACCGCAAAGTCATAACGACGTGTACTGTCATTGGGCAACAAGGCCTGAACGATTTGCACTTTGTATGCACGAAACAATAAACGTTTGTGTAAAATGTCATGGAGAGAGCTTTTTGGCATCTGTAATTCACGTGAGGCCCTGCGCACCGATTTCTTCGGACTTCGCAGAAAAGACTGCCTTACAGCTTCCACCCTGTCAGCTGAGGTTCTTGGTCGACCAGACCTCGGAAGGTCAACAACCTGAACTTCTCATAACAGGCTTTAATGCTCTTGACATCAGGTGGATTCCTTCCAAATGTTGCCTGGAAGTGTCTCTGCACTGTGGTTGGTGATCGTGTCTCATGGTACCACAGGACACACTGTGCCTTCTCCTGATTGGTTAACATGGCTTCTTAGGCACTGCACCTAATCCATTACTTACGTATTGCGAACCTAAAACAGAAAAAAACTTTGATAGTTGTAAACAATTCGACACAAGTTTCATATTTGTATCTTACTTCTAGCCTGACTTATCAATTTATGTAATCAGGGAATGTCTTTTCGGACACCCTGTGTTACTCATCACATTCAGACACACTTAAATATTGATAGCCTGCCATTGTAGCAGAAGTAACCGATCTGCGCCAGATAGTTGTTGTCTCATATAGGCGTTGCCAACCGCAGCACTGTATTCTGCCTGTTTACACATTTCTGCATTTGAATATGCATGCCTACACCACTTTCGTTGGCGCTTCAGTGTAGAAGAAATACTGTAAAAAGTTACGTTAATAGGTTAACTACCGACAAGGTAAACATTGCTGAAACCTCGGAGTCGGGGAAAACATGGCGGATGATTCAGTCTATCATATAGGAGCTCTAACCAGCAAAATTCTACTCTCACCGAAATGCTACGCCACTTACTATACGTGTAATAAGAGTGTTACAATACGGTTCTGGATCAGTTTAGTAGGCTGTAGATTGTCATTTCCCGGACCGTCGGTACAGGATTCGACACCTGTCAGCGGTTCGCGGCAGGCGGTCTTCCTTCCACCTGTGGAGGCGGCAGCTGCGCCGCTTTTGAGAGTCTGGCCTCCTGGGTAGGCCGCTAAGCCGCGGCCCACAATACGTCACGCGCCACCGCGCGAGCAATCCCATTACCACAATGGCGGCGCCGCTGCCGCGGCCGCAGCCGCTCTCCCTGCGAGGCCTCCTCGAGGACACAATGGGCCGCCCCTCCAATCACACACTGTTTGTCGGCCGCTTAGTGGCCGCGATGCAGCGCACGCCGCCGGCCGCACCCCTTGCTGCGCCGCGCCACGCCGTGTCAAACGGGCTTAGGGTGGCTGCCACGGCCAGTTATCGCACGTCCCAAACCAGCCGACAACGTTCCGCCGAGCAAAAAAGACCTCTGCAGATGCAATAAGGCGTTGCGTGACAAATGCACATACAAGAGCGCACACGCGATGGAAACGCTAAAGAATGGGACTGTCGAGCCGATTGGGATCTGGTCCTTCGGATTTGGTATCAACCAAGGGGGAAATTGGGAAATACTGACTGTGATCTAGTAGCTCGCCTTTTGATTATCCACTCATTTCTTTTTAATAATTGGTACTCATTTGACAATCAGACAGCCATCTCACATATCATCGCTGTTTCTCTAGCGTCCCCATGTGTCAAATATGATACAATTGCGCGATATTTTTTCTCATAGTCAGAAATAATGTTTTGAGTTGGCAGCCATATCTATCACGTACTATACAGTCTACGCTTCATGCTCGTCATTTTTTCAAATTTCTCGCAGCCAAAAGAAGATGGCAACAAATAAAAAGCACAGTGTCTGCTCACCTTCACCTGCCCATGATAGGCATTATTTTCTGCCTGACTCATGTAGTACTATCACCGTCAGAGGGCGGCACGGGACTACAAGCCCCACCGCCACATCTCCAAAGTGAATTGCAGTGACTCAGTCACTGCCCTGTGGAAACTTACTGCCTCACCAACACAGTTAGACCGGTGATGCTGTATTGTAACATATCACCCCGGACTACAAGTCCTTTTTAAAAAGAAAAAAAAAATAAATAAATAAAACACCGATGAAAGAAGATGGTTTAAAGAAAGACTTACGTATTAAGAACTTGTGTCACGGTCTTGGTTTTGTGCACGTGTTTTGAAGTCTCAGGCGCGTGTAAACGCATTGTGAGACTAAGATGACTTCTACTTTTGATGAATATGCTCACATAAGTAATTGTGGTGCTTTCTTTGTGAACACCCACCTGGGTCGTTACGTGCGGGCTGTCCAAGCACACCGGAGCACAACATTCAACTGCGGAAGTTCGAAGCCTTCCTACTGATGCTCTCTAGTTAGTACTACAGAGTTTCTCTATAAGGGTTTCTTTAATTTTCCTGTAGGCAGTACCTATGTTACCCCTAGTGAGATAAGCCTCTACGTCCTTACATTTGTCCTCTAGCCATCCCTGCTTAGCCATTTTGCACTTCCTGTCGATCTCATTTTTGAGATGTTTGTATTCCTTTTTGCCTGCTTCATTTACTGCATTTTTATATTTTCTCCTTTCATCAATTAAATTCAATATTTCTTCCGCTACCCAAGGATTTCCACCAGCCCTCGTCTTTTTACCTACTTGATCCTACAGGCTAGTTACGTTCACATATGTGTGAACGATGTAAACAAATGTAATTTGTCTGCTACATCTTGCTTACTGTAAATGAGGAAATGAATAGTTTCGTAGGGTACAGATCGAATGTTTAAGAACTGAACAGTGTTTGTATCGTAAGCGTATGTGGATCTAAGGGTTGACGGATTCAGATATTCTGGAGGTGCTACAACAGCTCATCGACCCACATATTTCGGTCCAAAAGGGAGAGATACGAAGAAAAGAAGCGAAAACCAATACAAGACATGCTATCACGTAGCAATGCACTGTACTCGCCAGAAATTTGCGCTAGGAGACAAAACTATAGATCTCGATGAAGAATGCAAGGTTGCTCCAGTCATAAGTTCGTAAGATGTCAGACTTGTTATGTGTTCCTGTGTTTCACTTCAAAAGAGAATCGCTTCAAAACTCCACACAATATGAAACAGCTTAGAATGTGGAAGCAAAAATCCTAGATTCAGTAACCTTCATATATTCGTAACCACGTATATTATTATATAAGAACATGTAACGAACACTGTTTTGCAAAACTGGCGCGCTATATTGTCAAACTGCCGAGCTGGTTGGAGGACCCTACCAATTATGTTCCAAACGCTCTAAACTGGCGAGGAATCCGGCAACCATGCCGACTTACATGATCTACTGAATGGGATGAGGAATCTAATGAGTACAGAATATGGACTGACAGTAAATCGAAGAAAGACGAAAGTAATGAGAAGTACCAGGAATGAGAACAGCGAGAAACTTAACATCAGGACTCATGGTCACAAAGGTGATGAAGTTAAAAAATTGGAGAGAATTTGGTACGGTATGCCTCAGGAGAAGGTCCAACGACTCAGCGAATCAGTGCCAGACCGGATAACAACTTACATAGGGTCAGAGATGGGCCAACGTTTTATTGCTTTGCACCGTCTTTGAAGCTCTCTCTCTTGAATAAATCATCCACTTTTTCTGAACTTGTAGTCGTTTGCTTGCCTGTACATTTACATCACATCTACCAATTTCCGATCCATTAGGATAATTCCTTCGTGGCGTGTCACTTCTTTGTCTTAGGATATATTGTTATTAATCGTTGCTTCTCATATCTCCACACCTTTTCCAATAAGGAACTGGGATATTATTCTGAAGAACCTGACGTCGCCGGCAGACAGAAGCATTACGAAGCTGTGATGTCCCTTGTAACCAGGTTCCCCATAACGGGGGCAAACACGAACGGAGCGGAGAAACTGACAGGGAGAGGTAACTGAGTTCTCCTACACCACGTCTTCCTCTTTTACTGTCTACAAGAAGAGACATTTTCGTCGGTGGACGGATGTAAACCCATGCTGACGTCACAGTGTCGTTTCCATAGTGTTCGTCGAATGGTATCACACTACAGAGCAGAAATTTATCGCGAGCATGCTGCGCTTGGTTCACAGAGCCACTGTGTCATTTTCAACTCTGGAGTTCTTACTAGTACTATCCAACGGTATTGTAGGATCTCCAAGTTCGGCGAACGAGTACTGAAGAAAACATGCTATTTGACAGGGAGCTTCTAAGTTTCCTAATTTCTGCTGACAGAGAATCAATATTAACTTAGATGAAGCAAATACAATCAGTTCTTTAATGTACATCGTACTAAATCCAATGTACAGTAACTTCAATAAACAATTAGTTATAGGTTTCATTTTACTTTCCATCTCTTTTGAAAGTATAGAAAATTTGTAATTTACCAACCGCAATCAAGCATTTAATATGTTGTTTGCAATATATTTCATAAATTTATTTCTGTTAAGAAGTATTTTTCAATGATGTTTCATTTTTATTACACCTTAAGATGAAATTATGAAATTAGCTGAATGTGTACAGAAAAAAAAATGCAGAAAAGTTGGTTTATGGGAAAAGAAGGGAGGTGGGTGCACTAGAGCAATTCCACTAAGAGGGCCGATCACCTTGTACGATCCTGTCTGCGGCTCTAGTTCACCATCTTCCATTCAGATGATTTTTATGAGCATTGTGTTCCAGTAAATACAGTACAAGATGAGTGCAGTAAAACGTCTCCAACGATTATGCGGCTGACAAACAACAAAATGCCAAGAACTATTAAAGCAACACCCTTCGAATATTAATTTCTCCCTCAAAACACTCAATAAAACCTGATTGTGTTGCCGCTTGGAGGCGTTCTACCAGCATTTGGTGTACTTTTAAAATCCTTCGGAAACCTTGGAAGAAGAGCCTGATTTTTGTGAAGTGAGTTGAAGTTTTAACAGGGTTATTTTGTAGGCCTAAGAGGAAAGCGTATTAGCCATACAAAAGTTTATAACAAAAGTTTTTACCAAAACGTTCAATAAATATAATATGAATCTGATAAAAATGAACAAGGACTACTGGTATTTGAAGCTAGTGGATTCGTCATTGGCCTCTGTAGCCAACTTGGATTGTTGGCATGCAGGGTGCAGGATTTTATTGTACTCTCAGTTCATAACAATATCCCTTATAATTATTAGGTAAAAACTCAGAGACTTGCAACAATTTAACACTAAGTTTGCGACTTCTAAAACAAACATGTACCTTCATTGTACCTCTTTTTTTGATGGACACTGATGTGTATAATGCGAAAAGAAATTTATAAATGGAACGAATTAGACATAGGGCAGACTTAGTGCAAAAAATCGCGCTTAAACAAAATTTCCATCATGAGTTTTTATGTCATTAGTAAGCTGAAGGTGGAGAAATTTATAATCCTTTTCGAAAAATGTAGTTTACTATTCGGCTATGCAGATGTATATGAACAGGATGAAATATCACCAATGAAAAACAGGATCGTGCTCAAAAATAAAAATTAAATTTTAACATTAAAATTGATGATAATGTAGTTAAATATATCATTATATTTTTACTCATTTACTATATAATATAAATTATGATGAGCTTTATAATAAAAAATTATATTACATAAGTTCAAGTGTATTACGTGAGTTCAAGTGTATAAAATCGTTCAAATGGCTGTAAGCACTATGGGACTTAACACCTGAGGTCATCAGTTCCCTAGAGTGAGAACTACGTAAGCCTATCTAACCTAAGGACATCAGACACAGCCATGCCCGAGATAGAATTCGAACCTGCGGCCGTAGCAGCAGCTCGGTTCCAGACTGAAGCGCCTAGAACCGCTCGGTCACAGCGGCCGGCCAACTGTATCAACTCATCTTGGCTATTAATAATGAATTTATTTTGGCCCGTAGTGCGCAGGCGCTATAGACGACATCTGACAGTTTGCACGCATTGTTGGAGGTTTATTATTTTTTTTATAAAACTGTGTTTCACTTATTTAAGAAAATGGGTACTGAATGGATGAAACCGCAGAACTTCGCCTTGCAAAGAAGAACCCTGGGACACTAACCAAGACATAAAAATGAAAAGAAACATGCCGGACAATGGATCGCAAATAGCTTAGCATGTAGAGCGGACGACGTGAAGAACAAGATGACTATCTCGTCTTATTTCGGTTGTGACGAAGAGACCTAGAGCAATATATTGTCAGACGGTGCATAATCTTCTGAGACCTACTCTTCTCTTTAAATTGCTATTCTGTAACATCTCTGTCTGACTTCATCCAATTCCCAATCTTCTCTACCATCACGAGACAGGACCAAGACCAGTCTTTTGCTGTTGCCCTTGTTCAGACATGCGGTATTTCACAACCTCATTCTTACGAGATGCAATCCATCGGAGCCATCTCTGCTCCATTCGCATTGGCAACTCCAAAATTTCATTTTTATCGATCTATACTTTTGCTGTACTTCGAAAATAAAGAGTACTGACTGCTGCCTAGGACGCAGTTCTACAGTACGCGTGAGATGTAACAGATCTTATGTGGGATGAACACTCTTCGAGGGGGTATTAGTGAGAACAAGCGGCAGATTAGTTTCCTCCAAACCAGCACATTAGCTGTATTTCTACTGGCCATTGGATGCTTCGTAATGCCACGAAAACTGGGTCTTATACGAGGGTTGTCCAGAAAGTAAGTTCTGATCCGTCGCGAAATGGACACCACAGTGAAAACCCGATGAAGCTTTGCACAGATGTGTTGGGTAGTGTCTCTAGTATGACCGTCGATCGCATCAAGACGCTCTTTTCAGTTGTGAGCGCACTGTGAGCGAGTGAAGGTGCCTAGAACAACGATGTCTCCCGCCAAGTAGGAGGGCCCACTGAGAGGCTTCGTCTTAATGTATGCAGCCCACGTAACACAACTGCTCCGCACTTTCTTCTTCATGAAAATTCTCAGCCGTACTATGCAGGGGCAGTGAAGACGCTGCTGGAGCCTTTTCGATGGGAAGCTTTCGATCACCCACAACGCAGCCCTAATTGGCTCGTCCTGAGTATCATCTCTGTTCACATGAAACGCTGGATACGAAGACAATAGTTGGGCGCAGGCTACACGCTATAGACCAGCGTAGAGAATTATCGGAAAGCACAGGCGGCTGCCTTCTATGACGATGGTGTTGGAAATTTGGTATAACGCTCTGACAAACGTCTAAATCGGAGTGGCGACTATGTAGAGAAGTATCTTGAAAGTGTAGCTAACTCTTGTAAATAAAATGTTTTTGAATTTCACTGTGGTTTCCATTTAGCGACCGATCGGAACTTACTTTCTGGACAACCCTCTTATATCGTTATTGGAACTCCATTATCAAGGTACAAGTGCGTTGCTTTTAGCTGTGCCATAATGCACACCTTGGTTCGTTTTTCGCGTTTGCTGTGGACCTACCATGATACACTCCTGGAAATGGAAAAAAGAACACATTGACACCGGTGTGTCAGATCCACCATACTTGCTCCGGACACTGCGAGAGGGCTGTACAAGCAATGATCACACGCACGGCACAGCGGACACACCAGGAACCGCGGTGTTGGCCGTCGAATGGCGCTAGCTGCGCAGCATTTGTGCACCGCCGCCGTCAGTGTCAGCCAGTTTGCCGTGGCATACGGAGCTCCATCGCAGTCTTTAACACTGGTAGCATGCCGCGACAGCGTGGACGTGAACCGTATGTGCAGTTGACGGACTTTGAGCGAGGGCGTATAGTGGGCATGCGGGAGGCCGGGTGGACGTACCGTCGAATTGCTCAACACGTTGGGCGTGAGGTCTCCACAGTACATCGATGTTGTCGCCAGTGGTCGGCGGAAGGTGCACGTGCCCGTCGACCTGGGACCGGACCGCAGCGACGCACGGATGCACGCCAAGACCGTAGGATCCTACGCAGTGCCGTAGGGGACCGCACTGCCACTTCCCAGCAAATTAGGGACACTGTTGCTCCTGGGGTATCGGCGAGGACCATTCGCAACCGTCTCCATGAAGCTGGGCTACGGTCCCGCACACCGTTAGGCCGTCTTCGCTCACGCCCCAACATCGTGCAGCCCGCCTCCAGTGGTGTCGCGACAGGCGTGAATGGAGAGACGAATGGAGACGTGTCGTCTTCAGCGATGAGAGTCGCTTCTGCCTTGGTGCCAATGATGGTCGTATGCGTGTTTGGCGCCGTGCAGGTGAGCGCCACAATCAGGACTGCATACGACCGAGGCACACAGGGCCAACACCCGGCATCATGGTGTGGGGAGCGATCTCCTACACTGGCCGTACACCACTGGTGATCGTCGAGGGGACACTGAATAGTGCACGGTACATCCAAACCGTCATCGAACCCATCATTCTACCATTCCTAGACCGGCAAGGGAACTTGCTGTTCCAACAGGACAATGCACGTCCGCATGTATCCCGTGCCACCCAACGTGCTCTAGAAGGTGTAAGTCAACTACCCTGGCCAGCAAGATCTCCGGATCAGTCCCCCATTGAGCATGTTTGGGACTGGATGAAGCGTCGTCTCACGCGGTCTGCACGTCCAGCACGAACGCTGGTCCAACTGAGGCGCCAGGTGGAAATGGCATGGCAAGCCGTTCCACAGGACTACATCCAGCATCTCTACGATCGTCTCCATGGGAGAATAGCAGCCTGCATTGCTGCGAAAGGTGGATATACACTGTACTAGTGCCGACATTGTGCATGCTCTGTTGCCTGTGTCTATGTGCCTGTGGTTCTGTCAGTGTGATCATGTGATGTATCTGATCCCAGGAATGTGTCAATAAAGTTTCCCCTTCCTGGGACAATGAATTCACGGTGTTCTTATTTCAATTTCCAGGAGTGTAGATTGCCAACGGATGGCAAGGCTGCAAATGATCGTGTCAATCTCCGTGATGTACTGCTTGCACAGATAATCGCGAAAACAGTCGTGCTTGAATTTTAGTCTGTATGAGACGACCTGGACAGAGTAAACGTCGGGGGAATAACTGCACAGTTCCTGCTGTGACTTCTTGTTTGTTCCCATTCTCGTCGCAAGCCTTCTGTTGTGCGCAATCCCTACTTGTGGATTCACTCCAAGCTATGTATTCTGCGCACTTAAGTTTTCGTACTATCAGCCACCAAGAAGTTGTCATGAGAGAGCAGAAACGCTGTGGTTCCAGTGTGGTTACGACACCACAGTCATCATGCCTCATTGTCTTTATAATTTCGATAAACCACTTTTTCACCAATTTGAACTGTAGAACTTGTTTCCAGCGGGCTCAGTGGTTTTGGAGCTATCAGTGTTGATATGGACTGCTCCAACGTATTTTAAAAACTGTGCAATTTTTTGTATTTAATTGGGACTAATGCTGGAAACGAATACCATTAACACATTCTCTTGGAATAATGTTAGTAGGTATTGTACTTCAAAGTCTGAAAAATGTTCACTTGCACTAATAATAATGTGTGCTCTACTTCACAATTTGAAAAACGTTCACTTACACTTAGTTGTTTTTTCTTATGACGCCATTATCCGCCTTTGCACTATAATAGCTTCAACCACTTGCTTACCTTTGTTATGCTTGCCTTATCCCACGTGGCCAAGATGGAGAGCTGTCTTTACATATTGGGTGTTCCAAAAATGTTGCGGCAAACTTGGGTGGTTGTATAGCGTGTCTTGAGGAACAAATCAAGGACGGGAACTCGTGTCCAGAAAAGACATCCAACAACGCTACAGAGCGTCGATATTACAGGTGCCACTAGGCCATTCCTTCGGCAGCAAACGTATCTTTGAGTACTGGAACGTTTCACAATGTTGGTTTTGCTAGTCAGTGAAGGCGACTGACTGTCACGATCGCCAGTGGAAAAGATGGAGCTAGCTGCTGCATAGAAAGGCCTTGGCTCCTATGAATGCGATGCCTTGCTGTTTTTGTGGGTGACGGTTTTGGACACGGGTTTCCATGTGTAGTTTATTTTTCTCCTGTATACCCGAGAAGAATGGAGGTTTTAGAGGGTTCCAGGAAACAAATAAACTGCGGATGGAACCTTGCTTCCGAAACTGAATAACGATCATTGAATAACGAACCATACTGCGAGACGTTCCACTTACTGTCCGTCAGTGTACAGAGTCGCGTTTGCTGACGAAGGGGTGACCTCAGGCAGGCGCCAGTGCCAATAGGTTCGGCAGTCTGTGGTGAAACATCTCTGTGGAGTCGTTTCATAGACGCTTGCCTCACTGGATTCTGTGCATCCTATTCTGTCCACCGCCTGATCGCGGTTTGATTTATTAACTCTCCCAGAAAGACTGAGCTATGAAAGTAAGGATTATTAAATGATATTATGTCTGATTTTTTTTCTGTTCCATAGGAAATCATGACCTGTATTTATTACGTTTTTCCCTTCACCCTATCCTATGTGTGTGTAAATGTGACTGAATGAGTGTTTTTACGGGTGGTTTCGGGTTTCTTTTGTGGGGGACGCTGAGTTGGTTGTCGTCTGCTAGGAGCAGGTGATGTTTGCTCCTCGTCTGGAGGGTAGTACAGGATGACCAACTTGGGATCCCAGTACCTGGACAGAGAGGTTTACCCCTTTTACTCTGAGGTTGGTTTGCCTGTCAGGTTGGTGGCGGAACTCTACTCCTCTGGTAGGGTTTCTGCCTTGCCGAGTTAATTTTATTTCCTGACGAAAAATCATTCTGCTTGCACCATTAAAATTTCTTATATTTGTGTCTTGTTTAATGTCTAACTTCTCAACAGTTAACTCGTAATCAAGTTTACCAGGTGCCGAAGTTCGGCCGTTCTTAAGCGGCAGGCGCGGATTCCATGTCGTATATGTACCATACAAACCTTATGAATCGGATAAACCTCTATCCAAGCTAGTGCATGAGCATAATGGTGATATGTATCGCTCTGAACTATTTCTGTCATGGGTATGTAGATGGAATGATTGAATTATTGCGTTCCATTTCCCTTTTATGTGTTTTTACTTTTTTAATTACGCTATTCTACCATTTTTTGGCGAATCATTTAGTTAAAATTTTCATTCAGGCACTAGTCATTTGTATTCACAGGATGTGCATCAAATTCAGCAATGAAATAAATGTGCTACCTAAAAGATAAACTCTACGTCCGTTATATTTCTCATTGATGCCAGTTTCCTAATTAATTTTCTATTCCCTGATTTTTTTTAATCTGCTTGCTTCTGATGAACAAAAATGGGAGCAAAATCAATTTAATTAAACAAGCTCATTGATATACGACATACAATGCTGTTCATCTTGATAGTGTCTTTTTTTTTAAAAAAAATGCATTCTTATAATTAAATTCTTAATTTAATTGAACTGAAAATTTCCATTTCGGTCTTTTCTTAATTGTTAGGAATGGCTTGGGCTGGTGGCGACCCTGTAATTTTTAAATTTATAATTGTCCTTGTGAGGTGTAAATTGCGCACGGGGGTTACATCTCCGTTATTCTTGGTACGTAACGTATGTTGAGCCTTGGCTAGGATCCGTTTACAGTTCTACATACATACTTTACAGTAGCGTAGTTGGATGACGTTTCCAGACAAGGGTTCCCATTCTCCATTTGTTCCTCAAGACTCCCTATACACCTCTTAGAAGTTTTTCGCAACATTTTTAGGACACTCAGTATAATCAATAGTTGGAGATCTCTAGAAGCATATTCATTGATTACAAAACAGGTTGGTAAACATTAAACGTATCCATTAACTACATTAGTTCCAAGGTTAACTCAAGCCCATATGCCCTCGACAAGTATCAGAAACGGTCAGAAAAAACCAGCAACCTTGCGAAAAGAGGAACTGATGAATGCTTACTCCGAAAACTTGTGTCGTAGGCCATACGTTCTTTGAGTCTCGAGACTTCGACACGAGACTTGAGTAGAAGAGCTCAAAAAGCCTGAAGTGTTGATGTGTATGGATTTCTCCTTCTCATAGACTACGTTCCACGGGGCATTCCCAATTCAACATACACGAATAAGTTTTAATAAATTCGACTCAATGACTATTAGACTGCAATAGGACCAATTTCTAAGAACGAGTTGAATTGGCTTTTCGTGTGACACATGGCAGTGCAGAGCAGACGCGTCTAAAGCTCTGCATGGTGAGTGAAGTTAACCCAATGACACCCTAAAAAAGAGTGTCAATACGCTATGGATGCCCTTGGAGCTTACAGCAGAAATAAATAACAAAGACATCCTCATTGCTGCGTAGCACTCATGCTTCAAGGAACTAAGAGCGCCACTTCTAGAGTGATAAGAATCTGTGTCAAGAGGCCAGAATAGTGCCCCAGTTGTTTGAAAAGCCCAAGTGTAAACTATTTATTTTGGACCTCGAATTCTTCTGATCTGAACTCGGTGGAACAGAATACCTTCAGAAACTTGCCAAGGATTTATTAAATCCATGTCACACAGAATCGCCGCTTGTGTACTGCATTCCTAATTGGATGATTGGAAATGTGAAATATTTTGGCTGATCATTGTAGGTCGGTGCTGTAGTCTCGTTGGTCTGTAGCGTAATTGTCTGGCCAATTATAGGGTCCCTCTATGACTGGCTGCGTGAATCAGGCGAAAGATCATAGAAGGCAAGGACATATCATCTCCAACGGGATCAAGCACAGTAAAGCACAGGGGTTTTCAAACAAACCTTTGCCATCATTCCATGCTTATTGTATTTTTCGATCGGCGATTCGGCGTTCAGCCTCATTTAGACCGATACGTGATGACGTTGTCCTTCCCTCATAGTAAAGCCGTCTTGATCACTATTTTTTGTGCCGTGACTGCACGTACTGCCTCCGCGCCATGTTGCCATGTCAGCAGGGGGTTTTGCGGCCAGTTGCCCTGACAACACCCGCACGCACACGGGACTCAAAGCAGCCACCTCTGCAAGCGGCCTTTGTACTCGCCGCCGGGCTGATGAAGCGCTCTGAGGCGAGATGTTTCGCGCCGGCGGGACGTCCTCAGGTTGGGTGGTCCAGCCCGCCCACGCTCTCTCCCCCAGCGTCCGGAGCTTCTGTATCGCTGCTTTGGCCACCACAATAGCTCTCGCCAGACGTTTTACCCGCGATACCCTCCACAAGCAGTCTGAGTGCCGCCTAGCCCCCAGCCCTGTAATATTGGGTTGGAACATAAGATCGCAGCGTTTCTCCATAACATAAAAATTTTAACCCGCCTATAAAAATAAACGTCACGGGGATGGAAATGTAGAATGCATTTGGGTGAGATTATTTTTACGGTGCAGGTGCATGCTTGTCCTTTCATACGCAAAGATCTACTGAAGGCTGATAGATTTTAAAAACTCTTTTGGCAGCGTTCTCGTGAACTTCCTTGATATCGACCAGATCACAATTACATTTTTTGATTTGAGAGTCTAGTCGTGAAGTCTCTCAGTCCGTCCCAATTTCCCGAATGCTTCTCGCATACGTAACAAAACTTGAGGGACTATCCTCCCTGAAGCAGTAAAAATGTAGTGTGCTGTGAACGAATGAGTAATATTATTCATATCGGTTTTTGCTCCTTGTATATCGACTGGTACTGGCAGCCGGTTTGATTGATATTCATTATATAATCGAGGTCAGAATTATGGATGTGTGCTTTCGTATGTATCTGGAAAGCTCCCGCAACTGCCAAGACTTCGTCCATCGTTGGGAACTCTTGGGAGCTCTCCAAATATTTGGAATTTTATCTACGAACCAGAAACAGAATACTGTAAGGGTGTACGGGTTTGTACGTAGCCATATAGTACGTAACATGCGCTCTACAACCGACCTCTCTTGGAATGCTGACAATTTGCTTGGTCAGCAGACATGCGTCCGGTGGCAGTGCGCCACAGGAGAGTAAGCCACTGGCCGCCGTCCGCAGCGCGCCGTACAACTAGCGCGGCCTCGGGCGCCAATTTGTCTCTTTTCTTAGCTCACCACGCAGCCTTTCGATACGACCGTAACTAGCAGGTGTTAGGATGTCAGACAAAGTGATGATTGTTGCACATAGCGTGCGTGTTTTATAATCAGCCTTTTGTTAATAAAATGTTTAAACTTACTTCCAGGTGCTCCCGTATTCCTGTACCTCAAGGACCCACTGTTTACATACCCTGAAAAATATTTCGTGTAATTATCATCAACCTCCTTATAATACAGATTTGAAGAAAGTTGCTGTGATGATTAATTTATTATGTATAGGTAGGGGTCTAAATATGGAAACCCAGTTTGTTTTTGCTGTATAAAAGAAATGTTTACCTCTCTTTCAGCTTCAAAAATTAGCCAAAGCTAATTCATAATGTTTTAGCAATGAACATAATATTATGAAACACAAAAAATAAATATGTTAATAATTTAAAAAATATTTTCTGCTTGCACTACTATTCTTTAATTTTTCAAGAAGTGTGGTTAATGTGGAAACGCCTTAAAATAGTGGGAAACTGACTACTTCAAACGAAAACTATTAACAACGTTAGAAACTATTTTATATTTAATTTAAATTACACAAAAATATTTTTTACGCAGCTGTAATACAAAAATGCTTCATTAGCGAAATTCACTTCCAAAAATCGCATATGTAAATATCTCATCCATTTCCGGCACACAAAGAGTGACTCCACTCCTCACAGACTACACACTTAATCTACAATTCTCCCAAAACGTCTTTGGAAAAATGCGCCTCCAAAAAAAAGTTCAAAAGGCATCTTCTTCAGTAGGTTTTTCTTCCCCAACTGGGAGATCCAAATCTGACTCGCCTGAAGAGACAGTTGGTACATTGGGCTTTTCATCTGCATCCTCAGATAACTTAAGTCATTTTTTGCATGGTTTTCCAGGAGGAGCTTCACGTTCTTTCTTGCTTTTGGCAGGTGGCTTAGGAAGCTTCTGTTTACCCTTCAGTAAGGAGTCTTCAAGGCGTGTTTTATAAGGCAAAGATGTCAAAACAGCTGATGAACCTGGCTTACGACCTCTGTTGGAAACCTTCCTCTTTAGTGGAGGGATTGGCATGGAATCTTGTGCAGACACACACGTGTTTGATGAGGTATTTGACAACGATGTTGACCTTCAGCTTTGGCCATCTTCACTTGGGATGTCAGTTGTCACAGGTCTAAATGCGTTCTGAGTATCTTCTTGTCTGGGGTCATTACTTCCACCTGGAGATGCTCGATTCTCATAAGTTCCTCTCAGACTTCTGGCCTCATCTAAAGCCGACGTGGCAGCTACAAAGTCGATTTCTGCAAATACAGTCCTGTGACACGGGAAAATTCCAGTCTCCAAAAATCCTTTTGTAGCAGTAGAGCCAGTCTCGTACTTCAGGTAGGCTTTCCCAAACAACTCAGATATGTCACATGGTCCTAAGGGCCGGCTGCTGTGCCGCAACCATTGGCGAACATTCTCAGCGTAATTGGTTTTTAGAGTACCCATGAACGTCTTATCAAGTGGCTGAGTTTTATGACAGGTGTGAGGCGGAATGCTCACGATTGTGACATGGTTCTCCCTTGCACGTTCTATAACTTGAAGGTTTCTGGTATGACTGTTATGCCCATCAAGAATTGACAACACAGTAGATTCTTTTGAGGGATGTGCCTTAGAAATGAAGTTGTCAAACCACTCGGAGAAGAGCTTAGTTTGAATCCAACCTGAAGGATGGCATTTACCAATTGTTCCAGGTGGTGCTCCTTTCAATAGAGTATCAGTCCAGTTCTTGCTGGGGAAGATCATCATTGGTGGTACGAAAATACCGCCAGCACTCATACAGCATATGACAGTCACCAGGGATCCTCGCTCTGCTGATGTGAGGGCACCTACTTGACGTTTACCTTTCAGTCCAGTTACATGTGGTATTCTGCTCTGGGCGACAGAGAGCCCAGTCCCGTCCACATTGTACACACGATCAACACTATAGGAGTGTTTACTGTACTCAGCTTCCAAAATGTCAAAAAACTTGCCTACAGCTTCTTTGTTGAACCCGTTTGCTCTCGATAATGAGGTTTGTCGGGTGTGAGTTTATTTCTGTGTCGTCTAAGAAAAAGATCAAACCAAGTTCTACCTGCAGCATTTGAAGTAAAAGGATGGTTAATAGTTCTCTCGACATCTAATCTGGTAAGACCATAGAAGCGATTATCCATTTCAGTGAGATACTGTACCAACTGTTTTTCAGTAGCATCAGGCAGTACACGCTTACGTCCAAGTCTCAAAGAAACACATTGTTCAGGTGACGTATCACTATGCACAAAACTTTGAAGTGTCGTCTGAGGTACACTGAAAGCTTTTACTGCTCTTCTTAACCCCATCTGCTTTTCCCTTAAAGCTGTTATAGCCTTAATCATGTTTTCAACATCCCACTTCTTCACAATAGCTCTTGGTTTCCGATCAGTTAGTTTTCATGGCATCTAGAAACAGACGCAAAACGTATTAGAAGTAGTGCATTTGATGCTGGTATTGTGGAAACGTTTACACAATGCCATCATATGTATGCTTCCACATTACCTACACAATGGCCATTTTAAATTTCGGTAGATTACATTAAGCAACTATCCATTTAAGGTTGAGAAAGGACTGCTAAAACCTACTATGCACCTCCCTTTATAAGCTATCAGACGTAAAGAAAGATAACTACAAAGTATGTAAATAAATATAATACCACAAGTTACCTCGAAAAAGGTTTAGAAAATGCGCGAACGTAAATTGCATCATTGCCACGGCATCTGTTGCTCAACTGACTGCTAACCCTCTACTGTGACAAATAGGAACTATTCCAACAATTTCTGGCTGCCCTGCTAGAGTGAAGCGCTCTGCAGGCCAGATACTATACGTTTCCACATTACCCACACGCTTACACATTTACAGCCCTACCTCTAATAACTATGGCGAAAATGACTATTTTTGAATAATTTTCCATGACATGTTCAATTTTTTGTACGACAAAACTGTGGAAAAAAAGGATTCACAGGCAGAGTTTCAACCCGAACTGCGGGAGTGGTAGCAGTGAACTGCTCTACCCTCGCTCGGTCGAAATGTGACTAACGTTACGAATATAGGAGGTATGCATGAAAGTTGAACATCGACTTTCTAAGAAACTAGAGGCTGTCGCATGAGAAACTGCTAGGTTGGTACTCATGACAGTCCTTCAAGGACATACCTAATACTCACCAAAATCTGTGATTAACAGGTCTGATGGTCCTCTTGTGACATTTGGCTGCCGACATTGCAGGAAATGCTCAACATAATCATTCTGCCGCTTTTAAAATTGCCTTCATTGAATCCCTACACGATGTGCATATCGGTCAACTCATCATCAATAAACCTATCCATACTGCTGTTTACCATCGCTAACGTACAACTATAGTCGGCTCCACTAACGATGGCTGTTCGCACAGGTCGAGACAAGGATGGGGAATGCATTGTTTCTGGTTTTATGCAACAGTTGTTGTACGCGCAAACGCGCGCTTTGAGCTTGATTTAAGCGTATATCCTGCAAATTATGTCTCTCACTTGCTTGTGTAGAATTTGTCGCTGACTGCCACCATCAGCCATGACAACTCACAACTAAATAACTCGCTGCAATCACGTTAAATGGTCGCACTGCCTACAACATTCACAGGACAGCGCTCAGAGCACTACTGTACGCTCATTAGCTGTCGGAGAATGTGTGACGTAGGTGCGCAGAACGACCCTAAACTCGATCGCCATCGTTCGTAACTCTAACACTGCTGGAAAAACAAACCCGAAATGGAACCGAGGTGTAATGAATGCTGGAGAACGAAGGATAAAGTGGGTATTATTGTTGCCAACAGCACTCGCCCTGAGTAAACGGAACAACTTCGATTCCAAACAAGGCACACAGCATGGTCCGTCGGTCTTTGCAGTGTTGTACAGACATTTTCAATACAATATAGACATGAAGATAAATGCGAGTAAGAAAAAAACATGGAAAGCAATTATTGTGTAACGAGTCATCACGGGCCACGAGTCCCAGATACCAAAATACTCAGAAAATATCCCTGAACGACCCCCGAAATTTAGTCTGTGGAATCCGGCTCTTCCTGTTCTTGACGTATCCACAGATGTAAAACACTGTTTGAGTTTTGGAACACGTTCCTCACACCAGGATACCCTGAACCCACGGCACCTACATTGGGCTGATTAAATACTCGAAACTTCTTTTTTTGGGGTGGGGGGGGGGGGGGGAGCATCAGTCATCTGACTGATTTGATACGGCCCGGCACGAATTCCTCTCCAGTGCCAACCTCGACGACTCAGAATAGCACTGGCAGCCAACATCCTCCATTATTTCTTGAGTATTCTCCAATTTCAGTGTTCCCCCACAGTTTCCATACTATACAGCTACCACCTTAACAGTCTTGGAATCCAGTTCCTTCTTTGATCAATGTTTTCCTTGTATTTGTATCGTTGCCTATTCTGCAAGAACCTCGTTGTTTCTCATTTTATCAGTCCATTTAGTTTTCAATATCTTTGTACAGCATCACATCCCAAACATTTCAATTCTTTAGTTTTTAGCTTCCCATCACAGTACATGATTCACTTGTATAGTAGGATTCTAATTAAGAATTATAACTAAACTTTATTTACATTTGATGTCCTTCTCTAAATGTAGTAGATATTTAGCAGGAATTGTTCACTACAGCAAGTAAGATGTATATGAATGCTGGAAACATTTCAATTCTTTAGCTTTTAGCTTCCAATCACAGTCCATGATTCATTGTATAGTAGGTTTCTAATTAAGAATTATAACTAAACTTCATTTAAATATGATGTCCTCCTCTCAGTGTAGATATTTAGCGGGTATTGTTCACTACTGCAATTTAGATGCATATGAATGCTAGATGAAATATCACCCTATTTCTGAACACTGTATTTTAGCTTGTTTTTATGCTATCGACGCAATTTTCATTACTTTTATGACATAATTGACGTTCGTTTGTATACATTTCGTTGAGAGTATGCAGTAATAATGCTGTTGTTTACCATCAGAGTTCTATAATGATTTCTTATGTCCTGGGATCGATGTCATTCGATGTATGGGGATAGTAACCTCGTGCCGGCCATTTTGGCCGGGTGGTTCTAGACGCTTCAGTCTGGAATCGCGTGACCACTACGGTCGCAGGTTCGAATCCTACCTCGGGCATGGACGTGTGTGATGTCCTTAGGTTAGTTAGCTTTAAGTAGTTCTAGGTTCTAGGGGACTGATCACCTCAGATGTTAAGTCCCATAGTACTCAGAGCCATTTGACCCATTTATTAACTTCGTCTTTCTGTTTATATATGAAGCTGTACCAAAGATGTTCACAAAGATAATTCAGTGCTCTGCGTTTAGCAAGAAACATATCATCGAGATGTTTTTATACCATATGGCGAAATTACACACATCAGAAAAAGTTTTGCATCACCCCGGTTCCCAGAACCCCTGAAGATAGACGTTGACTATGGATATTGTATCACAGACACAGTCCCTTTGACAGTTCAGAGATGTCACTAAACCTGCCAAAAATGTAAACAACCATGCATGAGCAGCACCTATCAGATGGAGGGGGTCCGACAGCCGATCAGTTCCAGTCATTCCACCAGGAAGGGGGTACACGGCTCGTGTTGTTTGTAGTTCAACCATGCCTAGACGGTCAGTACCGCGGTTCGATAGCGTCCGCATTGTTACTTTGTGCCAGAAAGGGCTCTCAACAAGGGAAGTGTCCAGGCTTTGTGGAGTGAACCAAAGCGATGTTGTTCGGACATGGAGTAGATACAGAGAGACAGGAACTGTCGATGAAATGCCTCGCTCAGGTCTCTCAAGGGCTACTACTACAGTGGATGAGCGCTACCTACGGATTATGGCTCGGAGGAATCCTGACAGCAACGCCACCATGTTGAACAATGCTTTTCGTGCAGCCACAGAACGACGTGTTACGACTGAAACTGCGCGCAATAGGCTGCATGATGCGCAACTTCATTCCCGACGTCCATGGCGAGGTCCATCTTTGCAACCACGACACCACGCAGCGCGGTACAGATGGGCCCATCAACATGCCGATGGACCGCCCCAGGATTGGCATCACGTTCTCTTCACCGATGAACGTCGCATATGCCTTCAACCAGACAATCGTTGGAGACGTATTTGGAGGCAACCCAGTCAGGCTGAACGCCTTAGACACACTGTCCAGCGAGTGCAGCAAGGTGGAGGTTCCCTGCTGTTTTGGGGTAGCATTACGTGGGGCCGACGTACGCCGCTGTTCGTCATGGAAGGCACCGTAACGGCTGTACGATACGCGAATGCCATCCTGCGACCGATAGTGCAACTATATCGGCAGCATCTTGGCGAGGTATTCGTCTTAATGGACGGCAACTCGCGCCCCCATCATGCACATCTTGCGAGTGACTTCCTTCAGGATAGCAACATCGCTCGACTAGAGTGGCTAGCATGTTCTCCAGACATGAACCCCATCGCATATGACTGGTATGGCTTGGAAAGGACTGTTTATGGTCGGCGTGGCCCACCAACCATTCTGAGGGATCCACGCCGAATCGCCATTGAGGAGTGGGACAATCTGGACAAACAGTGCCTTGATGAACTTGTGGATAGTATGACACTACGAATAAAGGCATGCATCAATGCAAAAGGACGTGCGACTGGGTATTAGAGGTACCGGTGTGTACAGCAGTCTGGACCACCACCTTTGAAGGTCTCCCTGTATGGTGGTACAACATGCAATGTGTGGTTCTCATGAGCCATAAAAAGGGCGGAAATGATGTTTATGTTGATCTCTATTCCATTTTCTGTACAGGTTCCAGATCTCTCGGAACCGAGGTGATGCAAAACTTTTTTTCTTGTGTGTACTTTCTAAAGATCTCTAACCAACTACTTAATATTTTGTACAGTTGTAATCCCAATACCTCTGATTTCCCTCCAGTGCTGCTCTGTTTACGCTTGTTATTGGTATGTTTAACTTTAAAAGTACTGTGTTGTATACTGGAATTCATGAAATGCTCTACACAGGAGACGTGGCCATTATTTCTATGTCTACGTCTACATGATTACTCTGCAATTCACATTTAAGTGCTTGGCAGAGGGTTCATCGAACCACAATCATACTATCTCCCTACTATTCCACTCCCGAACAGCGCGCGGGAAAAACGAACACCTAAACCTTTCTGTTCGCGCTCTGATTTCTCTTATTTTATTTTGATGATCGTTCCTACCTATGTATGTTGGGCTCAACAAAATATTTTCGCATTCGGAAGAGAAAGTTGGTGACTGAAATTTCGTAAATAGATCTCGCCGCGACGAAAAACGTCTTTGCTTTAATGACTTCCGTCCCAACTTGCGTATTATATCTGCCACACTCTCTCTCCCATTACGTGATAATACAAAACGAGCTGCCCTTTTTTGCACCCTTTCGATGTCCTCTGTCAATCCCACCTGGAAAGGATCCCACACCGCGCAGCAATATTCTAACAGAAGACGAACGAGTGTAGTGTAAGCTGCCTCCTTAGTGGAGTTGTTGCATCTTCTAAGTGTCCTGCCAATGAAACGCAACCTTTGGCTCGCCTTCCCCACAATATTATCTATGTGGTCTTTCCAACTGCAGTTGTTCATAATTTTAACACCCAGGTACTTAGTTGAATTGACAGCCTTGGCAATTGTACTATTTATTGAGTAATCGAATTCCAACGGATTTCTTTTGGAACTCATGTGGATCACCTCACACTTTTCGTTATTTAGCGTCAGCTGCCACCCGCCACACCATACAGCAATCTTTTCTAAATCGCTTGGCAACTGACACTGGTCTTCGGATGACCTTACTAGACGGTAAATTACAGCATCATCTGCCAACAACCTAAGACAACTGTTCACATTGTCACCCAGGTCATTTATATTGATCCGGAACAGCAGAGGTAACAGGACGCTTCCCTGGGGAACACCTGATATCACTTCAGTTTTACTCGATGATTTGCCGTCTATTACTACGAACTGCGACCTTCCTGACAGGAAATCACGAATCCAGTCGCACAACTGAGACGATACCCCATAGGCCCGCAGCTTGATTAGAAGTCGCTTGTGAGGAACGGTGTCAAAAGCTTTCGGGAAATCTAGAAATACGGAATCAACTTGAGATCTCCTGTCGATAGCGGCCATTACTTCCTGCGAATAAAGAACTAACTGCGTTGCACAAGAACGATGTTTTCTGAAACCATGCTGATTACGTATCAATAGATCGTCTCCTTCGAGGTGATTCATACTGTTTGAATACAGTATATGCTCCAAAAGCCTACTGCAAACCGACGTCAATGATATAGGTCTGTAGTTCGATGGATTACTCCTACTGTCCTGCTTCAACACTAGTGCGACCTGCGCAATTTTCCCGCCCATGAACCATGGACCTTGCCGTTGATGGGGAGGCTTGCGTGCCTCAGCGATACAGATAGCCGTACCGTAGGTGCAACCACAACGGAGGGGTATCTGTTGAGAGGCCAGGCAAACGTGTGGTTCCTGAAGAGGGGCAGCAGCCTTTTCAGTAGTTGCAAGGGCAACAGTCTGGATGATTGACTGATCTGCCCTTGTAACACTAACCAAAACAGCCTTGCTGTGCTGGTACTGCGAACGGCTGAAAGCAAGGGGAAACTAGGGCCGTAATTTTTCCCGAGGGCATGCAACTTCACTGTATGATTAAATGATGATGGCGTCCTCTTGGGTAAAATATTCGGGAGGTAAAATAGTCCCCCATTGGGCCCACCGGGCGGGGACTACTCAAGAGGATGTCGTTATCAGAAGAATGAAAACTGGCGTTCTACGGATCGGAGCGTGGAATGTCAGATCCCTTAATCGGGCAGGTAGGTTCGAAAATTTAAAAAGGGAAATGGATAGGTTAAAGTTAGATATAGTGGGAATTAGTGAAGTTCAGTGGCAGGAGGAACAAGACTTCTGGTCAGGTGACTACAGGGTTATAAACACTAAATCAAATAGGGGTAATGCAGGAGTAGGTTTAATAATGGATAGGAAAATAGGAATGCGGGTAAGCTACTACAAACAGCATAGTGAACGCATTCTTGTGTCCAAGATAGATACGAAGCCCACGCCTACTACAGTAGTACAAGTTTATATGCCAACTAGCTCTGCAGATGACGAAGAAATTGAAGAAATGTATGATGAAATAAAAGAAATTATTCAGATAGTGAAGGGTGACGAAAATTTACTAGTCATGGGGGACGGGAATTCGGTAGTAGGAAAAGGGAGAGAAGGAAACGTAGTAGGTGACTATGGATTGGGGCTAAGAAATGAAAGAGGAAGCCGCCTGGTAGAATTTTGCACAGAGCACAACTTAATCATAGCTAACACTTGGTTCAAGAATCATAAAAGAAGGCTATACACACGGAAGAAGCCTGGAGATACTGACAGGTTTCAGATAGATTATAAAATGGTAAGAAAGAGATTTAGGAACCAGGTTTTAAATTGTAAGACATTTCCAGGGGCAAATGTGGACTCTGACCACAATCTATTGGTTATGACCTGTTGATTAAAACTGAAGAAACTACAAAAAGGTGGGAATTTAAGCAGATGGGACCTGGATAAACTGAAAGAACCAGAGGTTGTACAGAGTTTCAGGGAGAACATAAGAGAACAATTGACAGGAATGGGGGAAAGAAATACAGTAGAAGAAGAATGGGTAGCTTTGAGGGATGAAATAGTGAAGGCAGCAGAGAATCAAGTACGTAAAAAGACGAGGGCTAGTAGAAATCCTTGGGTAACAGAAGAAATAATGAATTTAATTGATGAAAGGAGAAAATATAAAAGTGCAGTAAATGAAGCAGGCAAAAAGGAATACAAACGTCTCAAAAAAGAGATCGGCAGGAAGTGCAAAATGGCTAAACAGGGTGGCTAGAGGACAAATGTAAGGATGTAGAGGCTTATCTCACTAGGGGTAAGATAGATACTGCCTACAGGAAAATTAAAGAGACCTTTGGAGATAAGAGAACCACTTGTATGAACATCAAGAGCTCAGATGGAAAACCGGTTCTAAGCAAAGAAGGGAAAGCAGAAAGTTGGAAGGAGTATACAGGGTGTTACAAAAAGGTGCGGCCAAACTTTCAGGAAACATTCCTCACACACAAAGAAAGAAAATATATTATGTGGACAGCCCTGGAGAATGGCGTATTGTGTCACAGCCGTCCACAATACGAGCACGAAGAGTCTCTACATTTGGTACCGGGGTTGCGTAGACAAGAGCTTTCAAATGCCCCCATAAATGAAAGTCAAGAGGGTTGAGGTCAGGAGAGCGTGGAGGCCATGGAATTGGTCCGCCTCTACCAATCCATCGGTCACCGAATCTGTTGTTGAGAAGCGTACGAACACTTCGACTGAAATGTGCAGGAGCTCCATCGTGCATGAACCACATGTTGTGTCGTACTTGTAAAGGCACATGTTCTAGAAGCACAGGTAGAGTATCCCGTATGAAATCATCATAACGTGCTCCACTGAGCGTAGGTGGAAGAACATGTGGCCCAATCAAGACATCACCAACAATGCCTGCCCAAACGTTCACAGAAAATCTGTGTTGATGACTTGATTGCACAATTGCTTGGGGATTCTCGTCAGCCCACACATGCTGATTGTGAAAATTTACGATTAGATTACGTTGGAATGAAGCCTATTCGTTAAGAGAACATTTGCACTGAAATGAGAAGTGACACATTGTTGGATGAACCATTCGCAGAAGTGTACCCGTGGAGGCCAATCAGATGCTGATAGTGCCTGCACACTCTGTACATGGTACGGAAACAGCTGGTTCTCCCGTAGCACTCTCCATACAGTGACGTGGTCAACGTTACCTTGTACAGCAGCAACTTCTCTGACACTGACATTAGGGTTATCGTCAGCTGCACGAACAATTACCTCGTCCATTGCAGGTGTCCTCGTCGTTCTAGGTCTTCCCCAGTCGCGAGTCATAGGCTGGAATGTTCCGTGCTCCCTAAGACGCCGATCAATTGCTTCGAACGTCTTCCTGTCGGGACACCTTCGTTCTGGAAATCTGTCTCGATACAAACGTACCGCGCCACGGCTAATGCCCCGTGCTAATCCATACATCAAATAGGCATCTGCCAACTCCGCATTTGTAAACATTGCACTGACTGCAAAACCACGTTCGTGATGAACACTAACCTGTTGATCCTACGTACTGCTGTGCTTGATGCTAGTATTGTAGAGCAATGAGTCGCATGTCAACACAAGCACCGAATTCAACATTACCTTCCTTTAAGTGGGCCAACTGGCGGTGAATCGAGGAAGTACATACTGACGAAACTAAAATGCGCTCTAACATGGAAATTAAGCGTTTCCGGACACATGTCCACATAACATCTTTTCTTTATTTGTGTGTGAGGAATGTTTCCTGAAACTTTGGCCGTACCTTTTTGTAACACCCTGTATAGAGGGTCTATACAAGGGCGATGTACTTGAGGACAATATTATGGAAATGGAAGAGGATGTAGATGAAGATGAAATGGGAGATACGATACTGCGTGAAGAGTTTGACAGAGCACTGAAAGACCTGAGTCGAAACAAGGCCCCCGGAGTAGACAACATTCCATTGGAACTACTGACAGCCTTAGGAGAGCCAGTCCTGACAAAACTCTACCATTTGGTGAGCAAAATGTATGAGACAGGCGAAATATCCTCAGACTTCAAGAAGAATATAATAATTCCAATTCCAAAGAAAGCAGGCGTTGACAGATGTGAAAATTACCGAACTATCAGTTTAATAAGTCACGGCTGCAAAATACTAACGTGAATTCTTTACAGACGAATGGAAAATCTGGTAGAAGCCGACCTCGGGGAAGGGAAGATCAGTTTGGATTCCGTAGAAATGTTGGAACACGTGAGGCAATACTGACCCTACGACTTACCTTAGAAGCTGGATTGAGGAAGGGCAAACCTACGTTTCTAGTATTTGTAGACTTAGAGAAAGCTTTTGACAATGTTGACTGGAAACATGGACGATAAAAGGTTAGACAAGAAGAGAATAGAAGCTTTGTAAATGTGGTGCTACAGAAGAAAGCTGAAGATTAGATTGGTAGATCACATAACTAATGAGGAGGTACTGAATAGGAGAGAAGAAAAATTTGTGGCACAACTTGACTAGAAGGAGGGATCGGTTGGTAGGGCATATCTGAGGCATCAAGGGATCACCAATTTAGTATTGGAGGGCAGCGTGGAGGGTAAAAATCGTACAGGGAGACCAAGAGATGAATACACTAAACAGATTCAGAAGGATGTAGGTTGCAGTAGGTACTGGGAAACGAAGAAGCTTGCACAGGATAGAGTAGCGTGGAGAGCTGCATCAAACCAGTCTTTGGACTGAAGACCACAACAACAACATACTGACGATACTTTGCTCTATGAAGGTTTCAGAGATGAGGTGGGCTAACCAACATTTTAAATAACGTTCATCCTAATCTTGTTTTTACAGTAGAACGCGAAAACAACAATAACATTACCTTTTTAGATCCAGCCAATGCTAAACGCAGCTGCAAACATTGCTTTGCCATTTATAGGGAGCCAACTGCTACTGACGTAATTGTTAATGTTAACTCATGTCATCCTTCTATATACAAGACAGCCTTCTTCAAATCTATCATTTACAGAATACTTAAATTACCTCTGGAACTAGATGAAATCCTAGAAGAACTAAACGTTTCATAACAAACTGCCAAATATAACACATTTAACCCCAATTAATTTGATTACTTGTTTCGTAATTTGCGTTATTCTGACAACAGTCTTAGTACTTCCAACTGCAAATTTTCCAAAATGGCATACATCGACTTAATTTCTAACAAAATTAATAAATGTTTCAAGAATACCAATTGAAAATAGCCATTATTTACTAATTTTTGGCGGACTGGGCAGAAACATGCAATTGGAAACAGCGGTAATACCTATATTAATTCCGGTGTTTATAAAATATTATGACAAGATTCCGATAAACAGTACATTCACCAGAGAGGTAGGAACTTAACTACTGGTTACAAGGAACACACTACAGGTATGTCTCATAAAAAATCAGTATTTGGCCAACACCTAACAGATCACAATCACTCAGAAGTATCTATAATGAATAACTTAAAAATCCTTCACAATGCATCAAAAGGATTGTTACTTAACACATTAGGAGAGGTAGAGCTTTATGCTCACTACAAAAATAAATCCTCATCCACAATCAATGAGCAACTAGACTTCGGAGAAAAATTTTTCTACTTTCTTTTTGAAGGCTTACTATAGATTCTTCCTGCTCTTCCGTTCCTCTTTTATTCTTTCTTTCACTTTTTATATAATGTTTTTATGAAAGTAAAGAACTTTGTGCACTTTATTTTACACTCTTGGCTGCTTACGTTTTATGCTTTTTACTCATGGCTGTCTTAATATGTCCAATTTGTGTGCAGTGCTCCCTTCATGCGATATGGTGATTGTACCCTACGCTAAGTAAAGAACGCTATTTTACTTCAGTTGGTATTTACGAAATGCTGTTTGCAGCAGTTACTTTATGTAATATAAGGCACCTATTTCTTCATTTGTTATTTTCTTCCGTGAAACTATGCTGTATATACTTTATTCTAAGAACGGTTTTATGTCATGTATGCTTGACTAGCTATTGCTGAGGTAATTCTGTGTCCAATGAGTGGAGCAACGCTTATTTAAGCAACAGCTGGATTGCTCTCTTTAGCAGTTAGCGTTCGTGCAGTCGCACTCCTGCTCCATTCACCGCCACCGCCTACCATCATGGCCATAATTTCTTAGTTTATTATTTTATATGTAAGATGTATTTTATGTATTACTACATCCCTCTACCTCTATTATACGCTAATATTTCAGTATGAGGTCTGAAGATGGTCTAAGACAGACCGGAACTGTTAACCTAAAATAAAAGTTTCTTGCGGCCGAGACTGTTTACGTTCAATTTAAATTACTATTCAGTTGGCGGAGTCTGCAGTCACTGGTGGAATCATTGCTATGAGCTGGAGATAATCTGCGCTTGTGTGTCAAGGTCATATTGATGCACTTTTTCATTTATGTATCTCAGTTATTCCAGGAATCATTCAGGACTTTGTGTTAGAACAGCTTCCACGACTCTTTTCACACATTCATTTATCTAGACATTTACGGATTATATTATGAAAAATTTTCTGTAGGACACCGTCTTGAAAAATGCCTAAGATCCACTTCTGTAGCGTTTTTATAAGTCACTTTGTGGCCTGTCAAACTACAGTAAGTTCCAGTACAGATTAGCGTCATCCAATTATTATTATTATTACTATTTTGGGACTGAATTTCAGGGTAATATCTTTAGCTTCGAACTTCCTTCCACATGCATGAACAAGAACCGAGCTTATTTTATGATAGGCACCAGTTACAACTTGGATGGATTGTGCGATAGCTCTAGCTGTTATCTATGGTTGCTATCTTCGGTATTATGTGGACGAACAGTTCCTCGCAGAGGCCTCCCATACACTCTTTCAATCTGTCCGCTCTCTCCTCTCCGTTTTAACAGTGGAATTCGTCATGCAGCCTCAATGTTGGCCCTTTTGCCTTAAATTTCAAAGAATTTTTTTTTTTATTTCAGTGTAATGAGTCAGTCTTTCTACAACCATTTCTCGTTCTGTTTCTTCAAATTTTCCAACAGCCATTTCGCCATAGCTTCCCAGCACTTCCCATTTATTAAACTCCTAAGTGACTTACAATTATGTATTCCCTAACTCTCCCTTCACAGAGGGTGAGTTGAGCTGACGAAACTTTAAAAGATTTAATTCCTATGAGACACGAGATTTCACTCTTTATAAATAACAGTCTTGGCTTTTTCATTTTCCCGACGTGGAAAGTTCGGATTATCTTAAGTGGACCAATACTAATGGCACTGGGCAACCGTACCTCGTCAAGTAAGTGACAAGTAGGTTCTAAGTAACTGCAACAATTCGTAGTTATCTCCAAGATGGACGCAATAGCAGCTATGCACGTATAGCCTAAGCCGGTTGTTTCCTTTCCAACGACAACACTCACCTGCACTTCCACTGTAAAACCTTTCAATAACACAACATAAAAGAGCATTACACTATGTTTGAAAACCCGTGTGGGGTTGTTAGTACCCCCATCGGGCGCCTCCCCAGGTGGCGGATAGGGGAATGCCTCCTAGATATAGGTGGTACTGGGGAAATCAAATACCCAGGGCGGACCAAAAACTAACGAAATGTAGCGTCTGAACTCCTAGAGGAGCGGCTACAAACAGCGTCTGTTCTCCATGTTAGGAGCGGCTGAACACACACTCTGGAACTTACAATCCCAGTTTTAACCTCGGAATGGCCCAAAAAGCCATCTCCCCCCTGAATTTCAAACAACTATGCATGATGTCAATTTCTCTAGATGGAACTACTCCAGGAGGTAACCAATCCTCCGCCGCTAACAGCAGCGCAATCAGGCCTAAGGATTCTGGAGAGCCTGAAGCACCATATCGTTCAAGAAATTCAAAATCCTCTAAACTGAAGAAAAACAACGTACATTTCTTTGGAACCCTAAATATTAACTCGCTCTTGAAGCCGGGAAAACTGAAGCAGCTCACCGAAGTCTTGAAGGCATATAAAATCCAAATATGTGCGCTGCAGGAAACCAGATTTACAGATGAAGATTTAATGGATTATGAAGGATACAGGATATTTAAAGGAAAGAAAAGGCTGGAACCCATGTGGAAGAGGCCTTCCCCACCTTGGAACAGGCTTCATCGTGAAATCTAACTGGGTAAACTCAATAACCGACTTCCAGTCACCTAATGAACGCTTGTCTTTTCTCACATTCCGCGCCCTAAATAAAACCTATACACTTATTAATTGCCACGCACCCATCAACAATGACAATAAGAAAAACCCTCAGAAAGTAGATACATATTGGGAATCTCTAGACCACGAACTTTCTAAAATCCCAACATCAAATGTGAAAATACTGTTTGGGGACTTCAATGCACAAATAGGTCAAGAAAAAAAATACAAAAAAACAGTAGGAAACTACCCGGCCCACAAAAGGACAAACAGAAATGGAGAAAGATTAATAGAACTATGCAAGGGTCATAACTTAAAATTAATGTCTACAAATTTCAAAAAACCTCCTAAGAAACAGAAAACATGGAAATCACCAAACACAAGTATTGGAGAGTTCCAGATAGATCATATAGCCATCACACACTATAATCAAAAAGAAATAATGAATGTGAGAGTTCGGAAAGGGGCAAACATTGTAACTGACCACTACTTATCGACAATCAAATTAAATGTCATACCACAAAGAAAGAAACAAATACAAAACAGGAAAACTCAAAAGATAGACGCAAACATCTTGAAAGAGAAAAGAGAAGAATTCTGTCAAAACATAGTTATATGTTCGGATAAATGGGAAGATATAAAAGAAGGAATGATAAGATCTGCTCAAGAAGTCGCAAAAATGAAAAAGAAAAAGAAACACGAATGGTGGGATGAGATATGTGAGGAAGCAATAGAACAAAGGATGAAGGCATGGAAGAAATGGCACTCAACCAAAAGTGATAAGGACTACCTGGAGTTCAAACAGCAAAGATCTTCTACAGCAAAACTCATTAGATCAGTAAAAAGACTATTTGAAAAGTACCAACTTATACAAATGGATAAAGATTTTAAGAGAAACAATAACAGATCCTTTTACAGCACATTCAGACAGAAACTACAAAAATATGTAGCACCAAATCTGTGTTTTAAAGATACCAGTGGAAAACTGGTAATGAATAATGAAGAAAATTGTGAAATATTAGCAAAATATTTTGAACAACTCCTCAACTGTCAGGAACCTATTGAAAAATTACCAGCCAACACCCCAAACACAGTAAACAATAATTCTGAACCCCCATGCCTCATAGAAATCAGAGAAATCATTAAAAACCTTAAGAACAATAAAGCACCAGGGGAAGACATGATAATTGCAGAAATGTGGAAAAGTGTGGATAATACAACTCAAGCAAAACTACTGGGAATAATCAATGAGATTTGGAGAACGGAACGTATACCGGAAGAATGGAAAACTGCATTAATCCACCCCATCTTCAAGAAAGGGGATAAAACCGATGCAAATAACTACAGAGGGATATCTTTACTTCCGGTAACGTATAAAATTCTATCTAAGGCCCTACAAAACAGATTGGAGAAACAACTTGATCAAGAAATTGGTGAATACCAAGCAGGCTTTAGGAAGGGAAGATCTTGTGTGGAGCAAATTTTAAACCTGAAGTTAATTATTAAATATAGACGATTAAGAGGAAAAGACATCTTTATCACGTTTGTTGACTTCAAGAAGGCGTACGACTCCGTTGACAGAACAACCTTGGTTAACATCCTTAGGGAGTTTGGAGCAGACAAGAAAACAGTCGCAATCGTCAAAGAGACACTTACGGATACCTATGCAAAAGTAAAGTTCCGTGGTGAGGTATCCAGACCATTCAAAATCAGAACAGGATTAAGACAAGGAGATGGGTTATCACCTACCCTATTCAACTGTGTGTTAGAAAAAGCTATTAGAGAGTGGAGGAAGAAAACGACTGAAGAAGGAATACAAAAAATCAGATTAGGAAGAATAAAGGATGGATTAGAAGTAGATTGCCTCGCTTTTGCTGATGACTTAGCGATTCTTGCAGGAAGTTTGGAAGAAGCAGTCAAACAGATCAATATTCTGAATGAAACAGCAGCAAAAGCAGGACTGAAAATCTCCTCTGAAAAGACAGAGTACCTAACCAATGTAAAAGAGGCACCGAACAATATGATTACAGAGTATGGCCAGATAAAGAAGGTTTCTAATTTCAAATATTTAGGGGAAATCATCCAGCCCAATGCTTCAGATAAAGAAGGAAATAAAACAAGAACAAGAAAAATGGAAATGGCATTCCAGCCAACAAAGACTGTGTACAACAAGAAGTCAGTATCAATTAACGCAAAAATAAGGCACTACAACACTGTGATTAAGCCAGAGTGTCTGTATGCATCTGAATGTTTAGCAATGAACACTAACAAGGAAATGGAAGCTATAGCAAAAAAGGAGCGAAAAATCATTAGAAGAGTACTTGGGCCGAGGTTTGAGAATGGGACTTGGAAGCTTAGAAGTAATAGAGAAGTGTATGACAAAATTGAGAAAGTGGGAGATACTATGAGGAAGAGAAGAGTAAGCTTTTACGCCCATTTGAAAAGAATGAATGATGAAAGGCTGACAAAGAAAATATTCATGTTTTTTGACAAGAACCCCAGAACCCAAATCACCTGGTTCAAAGAAGTCAAAGCAGACTTAGAGGAGATGGGTATAGGAGAAGATGATATAACCAACAGAGACTTAATGAGAGACAAAATTCAACATTTTGAAGGATTTGAAGTGAAAAAGAGAAGAACTGGAGGAACAGTGTGGACAGAAGACCGAAGGGAGCAGCACAGAGAGAGGATGAAGACATATTGGCAGAAGAGAAAAGAGGAGGAGCGCAATAGGAGAAATGTACATTGAAAAATAGTTGTTTAACGTGGTCCCTAGACGGCCAAAATCGGAATAAAAAAAAATGTTTGAAAAAATGGGCGATTATTTGCACTTAAAGAAACTTACGTAAATACATGCGTCTTAAAAGATGGTGGCTAGGAGGAACAAAGCGTAAAGAAGGAAGTGGAGTATGCCATGAAAAAGATAAATATTGATTTACAAAGATAACTTAATTACTAAACTTATTTCTCCAGACTTTAAGCAGTATGACTTTATGTTGTATATACGCAAGTCTTTTCTTCATCACAAATAACATACTTCATAGTCAGACTATAACGTTTGCTCTTAGGAAAAAATAATTTTACTGCTACAAGAAAAAAAAGAAAAATGCTAATATATTGTTGTAATTCCTATCATTTCCTGAACATTTTTGTACTTCTTTCTTTCGTCGACCAGTTGAATTATTTCTTGTGTTACGCAACTACTCTGATTTCCCCTTTTAGAGATGTCCATTCCCCTTCAGCTGATCTGCCTTTCGTTGTATTCATTACTTCAATATTTACAACCCTAGAAAACTTCAGACGTATAACATTCCTCAGTACTTCAGTACCCCACTCCTTTCAACGTTGACACGTCTTGACGATTGTCTCAAGCTCCAGCCTACTCTTCATCATTACTAAATTGTGATCTGAGACAATATCTGCTCTTTGTCTCCTCTGTCGAAACTTATTACCGCAAAGTGAAGTTTTCCAGCCGTATGTATAAAAATGTATTTTACCAATGCTTAAAATTTGTCCATTATTTTGCTTTCTCAGCTGCACATTTATTTTCAAATTAGACTACTTTCCCTTCAGTATTTACGTATCCAAATGGAAATACGTAAGTGAAGCTGTGAATCCCGAAAAGATTTTATACGTCCATGACGGTCACTTCCGTGACCGCACGAAAAATAATCATGTAAAGGACTGCCACGAAGAAACTGATCACAAATGGATTTTCAACTGCAGAAGGAATCAGATGAATATTCAGCGATATAACACACTAACACAGGAAGCTACATGTTATAGGGCATCTAAATATTCTTGAAGTGAGGCAGGTAGTCTGTTGGTGGATACAGCGAAGATAAGTAAAGTGAGATATGTAGAGGAATTGTATTTCTTTTCGCATTTATGATCACCCATCAGCTAGTAATGTGATATTAATGGACAGGAAAAATTATCAACGACAAAATTGAAAAATGCCTACGGTGTGCATTTCCTGTAGCAGTGCAAACTTCGAAAAATATGATTCAGTCTTAGCAGACGACTCTTTTACGTCACGCTGAGGATGGCAATAGCAACTATTTTTACCCGGTATGTGAGTCTCGATTTTCATCTTGCGTCACTATCACACTACTTTAAGCAAATCCTTGGAAAGAAAACACTCATCAGCGGTAAGCAACTGTATACATTGGTGTAAAAAAGCGCAAATATATCTGTATGGTTTTGTAAAATCTGCCGGCCGGGGTGGCCGAGCGGTTCTAGGCGCTACGGTCTGGAACCGCGCGATCGCTACGACCGCAGGTTAGAATCCTGCCTCGGGCATGGATGTGTGATGATGTCCTTAGGTTAGTTCGGTTTAAGTAGTTCTACGTTCTAGGGGACTGATGACCTCAGAAGTTAAGTCCCATAGTGCTCAGAGCGATTTGAACCATTTTCTAAAAATCTGCAGAATTGTCTGTCTTTGAGAAACACATGAACTGACAGTAATTCTTTCTACGACTTCATAGGCGTTACCTATATATTCCAGGCTGCAGATGTCTACAGACAGTTAGTTACATGTATTCTGGATTTCCCCATTTATTTGTGCCGAAAATTTTCCCTGGTCGGGAGATTCGATACACTTATTTTCTCTTTACATTTCATTCCTAACTTAACTATTAGGACGAGCTGTTCGATATCCATACAGGTAGAACTCTACTTTTTACAATTAGATCCCAGCGTGCGCTGTGTAAGGCAGAGGGGTTCTCAATTGAGGATATTATCAGTTGGGGCATTTGACTTACAACCAAGAAAACCTACTGAACACGTTGTTCAGAACAATGCTTATGGAACTACAATCCTGGCATAATTATGAGACTCTAGTGTGTTCAAGAGAGCTTAGGCCACAAGTTTTTCGACATAGTGGGTGTGCCAAGAGGTATGGTCAACATTCAGTGATATAGCTGGAACGTTGATTTGAATAAAAAAAAACATCATATGGGTATATGGCCAGTTCCGATTAGTTTCCAAAATAGAACACATTGTTATTTATGGAACTGGTGGCCTTGCACACAGCTGGGTTGAATACTTAACAAACAGAATGCAAAACATTGTGCTGAATAATCAAAACAATGTTGGAAAAGCAGAAGATTTTAGCGACTGGAGAGAAAGCTTAAATGAATTCCCAGAGGGTTCAGTTTTCTCTCCACACCTATTCCTATGGCAGAAAGATATCCCGAGCAAAGAAGTTGAAAGCGAGGGGAAGACTGGAATAGGAGAGAACGTCAGAGAGGTTGGGTGGATAAGACACATACGTGCACGCCACTAGCCCAAAAATAAATGTATGTTGAAGTGCTATATATCAAAAACTATTTGGAATAGGTCATATGTACGCATGAATCGTTTTGCTTCAAAGGACATTCCTGTCGTATCCCTAAATATTAACCGTTCCACCTCGGACGCACTTATACTAATACGTATGCATGTCACTGATTAAAGAAAAGTGTTATTCTATACCCCAAGGGGTATAGTGGGCTATTTGAGACCCACCTAGTTGCAGAACAATTTTTAGTCAAATTTGTGAAAGCTGGAGGTGGGACAGATGAGTTCCTGATTGGGAGTATTTCACAGATTCCAAAATGAAGTTATCCTCAGTATTAGCTGTGAGACCGTGGAAACTGCTCTGCATTGCATCTACTCTCGGTTGGCCTGTGTCTGAACGGGTTTAAGCTTTATGAGTTACCGCTGACCGGTTTTTTCTGTGAGACAGAGCTGAAACAGAGGTCGCATCACCTATGCAAGAGGAGCTGATCGAGGTATGGAATGAACTAGTGTATCGGCAGAGTAAAACATACTACAACAGCTACAACTGATGCTCGTATTACATAATTTTAGAACGTCTCGAGCTACTTCTTCTTTCCACGTAATATACTGTGAAAGGTGGCTACACTGAGCCACAGCGCCAGAAATCGCGCCAGAGAGTATTGTTCCGCCGCCTCCACTGGCAGTGATTATTGAGACGCAGCGACAGGCAGTGCTTGCCGAGAAGTTGTGGTGGACACTGCTTGTAGCTGAAGTTAGAGTGAGATGTGGTAGTGGAGAGTGTTGTTCCATGTTTTATGCATTGGTTTGATGGGAGAGATAGCAGATGTTGTTCCAATGGAGATATTGTAATGGTCAGAGTGCATTTCGTCAATATATATGGAGGTATTTTCTTTTATTCTTTTATTATTTGTGTGTACTGAATAATGTGCCATTACAGGTTCAGTCAACAAAGCATCTGGCTTGTGTTCTTGTATTAGAGTGTAATTCTGCTTTCCTTACGCAATTATAGTATTTCTAATTTTCTTTTATCACGTCAGTATAATTGGTATTTAAAAATTCTTGTTTTGTTGAAGAAGAACCGTGCCAGATGTGCGTTGAGTCACACTACCACACACAGAACAGCTACACTTGTGCTATGTTGGCTTCGTAGGTTTTATAGTTGCTGGGGACTTAATTAATTAACTGTGTTAACGAAAATTTCGTTTCATTCTTTGTTGTTGTTCTAAGCAGTCAGATTGCGTACTAAAACTAGTCAGGGCCAGCCGTTTACGAGACTTGCGTAAACGGACTCACAGCTACTAAAAATATTTGCATTATTTATATAAAATAAGCCCCCATGCACGTGGCGACCGCTGCTTCGGATCGTCCCTTGGAATCTTCTGATTGTAAAAATAGTAGACCGTAGCATTGTTGTAGTAATTTGTAGTTTAGTAATTGTAGTCTATTTTGCATGTGTAGATTTGGTAATTGTCATTCTTCTAATGGTATTTTCTTTTTTTTAGAATTTGATTTGTTGTCTTGTATACGCGTTTGACGCTTTTGTGCAATTATTTCAATTGTTCGTTAATCGTGTTTGAGGGAAACATTTCGTGTGAATGGTATTGTTGGAGAGAAGGTGTCATTGTGTGTAATTTTCGTACAGTGACGAGCTTTGTATGTTTTGTAAATGATTACGCGATCTACGAAAAAGGCAAAAATGATGGATAGTGAGAATGACGAAATTGTTAACATGGCGAACTCGCCAACAGAGGAAAACAGTATCATGAATAATGAAGTGGAAAACAATTTAAGAAGTCGGGAAAATAGTCCGGAACCATTTCAAAATTTTTCTCAATCAGAAAATTCACAGAATACGAGATTAACGATAGAAGATTCTGAAATAGTATCGAACACAGATAGCTTTATGGCTATGCAGAAGGAAGTTAGTTTTGCGGGAAATGTTAGGGGCGAAAATAATTTCGAACAAGTTAACATGGAGCAGTTGATGAGTGCAATATTGAATTTACGATCTGAATTAAAAACAAATAGGGAAACAATGGCAACACGGTTAGACTCACAAAGGGAAACAATGGAAGCACGGTTAGACTCACTGGGATCACAAATGGGAACAATGGAAGCACGGTTTGGATCTGAATTAAAAACAGAGATGGGAACTTTGGAAACACAGTTAGACTCACGAATAGGGACATGTTTCAAAAATATGAAAGATGAATTAAAGAAAGAAATCAGAGAAGAAGTACAACCAATTTTGAATGCTCACAATAATAGATTAATTGCAGTAGAAATCTGACAAAAGGAACAGGATAGAGAACAGGAAGAAAGAGATCGCGTGATAGTACAGAAATTTTCAGAGTTAAATTTACAACGTGCAAAAGATAAGGAAGAAATATTTGAGAGAATCGAGGAATCCGTACCAAATGACAGAATAAATAACCTAACACAACAATATGAACAGTTAACTACCAAATGTGTTAATACTGAAACCCGAGTCGCGACACTTACGGAAGACGTAAATAAACAGAAAGAACAAATAGGTGATTTATCGGAAAGAGTTGAGGAGATTTCAGACAAATTGACAAGTCTTAGTTTAAATGGGGACAGAGATTCAGATGATACAGCACCATTGCCATTTGCAGAAACCGAAGAGTACCAGAACATAAATAAGCATGTTGAAAATCAGGGAAAATTTAATGAACGCGTTAAAAGGGAAGTTGAGGCATTACGAAAGCAAGTCAAACAGATCGAAGGCGAAATCGTAGGAAAAGATAGCAGAAGAAATTTAGAATCACGGATAGCAGAGGACTTTGAAGAAAATAATTTGTTTCATTTACGGGAGGCAACAAGAGATCGCCAGGCGCGCGAACTTGACAATAATCGACATTGGGACTGGGACAGACGCGTTAGGTCTTTGTCGCCACGAGGCGAAAACTTTGACTATAAACACTTTTTGACTGTTCGGAAATTTAAGATCTTCCGCAATTCTAAGAATGACATACATCCATGTTCATGGTTAGATCAATTTATGTACGCACTTCCACCAAATTGGCCACTAAGTCACAAACTGGAATTTATGTGTGGATATTTAGAAAACGAACCGGCGACGCGGATGCGCGCACTCATTAGAGATTGTAATAATCTGAATGATTTTTATCATGCATTTCTATCGGCATATTGGTCCGAAAACACGCAAGATAGAGTCAAACATAGTCTGATTATGCAGCGTAATTTCAAACAGTCTGAGTTCCGCACGCCGGCAGAATATTTTGAAGACATGATTCGAAAGAATCAGTTCCTTTCCAACCCTTATAGCCCGACTGAATTAATACGCATTTGTTTAACTAAGCTGCCACAATCCATAAGACAAATTGCTTTAGCCGGAAGATGTAAAGACGACATTGAGACTTTTAAGACTTTGTTGCAAGAACTTGAGTATGACAACGACGACGGGACTTCTTGTAACTTTTTCAGTAACAGTAATTACAATAGATTTTCAGAGAAAAGGGATAGTGATCGGAACGGGCGTTATATGGGTAACTTTGAGAATGACAGACGTAACAGACAGGACAATAGATACCAGCCTTATGACAATAACAGACGTTCTAACAGAAATTACACAGACAATTATAATAACGGTAATTCGTACCGGAATGATCAATCATACGGATACAGTAATCGGTATTATCAAGACAGAAATTATTCAAACAGTAATAGAAATTCTTACTACAGAAATAATCAGGGTAGTAGATACAACAATAATTTCAGAAGTGACAGTCGAAATTACACAAGAAGTAGCTATGCAGACAGACAGGAAAACAAAAATTTTAATAACAGACACAACCAAGAATTTGTATCTAACAGACAGGAGGGACCTAATTGGCATCCTCCACGTGACAGAACTTCAGAGAGACAAGTGCAAATCGTAGAAATGGATCCGTGAAATGACGCGAATAATCAAAGACGTGACGCAAACAATCGACAATGACTAGCAGCTTCGGCTTCTGGCAGCAATATAGACGGTTCAGAAAGTAATGACACTACGGCTTTACACTACGTACGCCTGGAAGACATGAGAGACATTTTGTTAGACGAAAAGGAAAATAATGTAGACGCATTTTTACATCCTGTTATTGAAGTATGTGTGGGTAAGAATAAGTTCACTGCAGTTTTAGATTCTGGGAGCCCATTGAACGTCATTAGTGAATCAGTTTTTCGTATATGTGAAATGACTATGGCCTGTCCTGTGTTACCTATTTCTAAAACTACAATTCGAGGAGCGATTTCTGGAAAAGGTGTAGAAGTTAAACAACAGACCAACCTAAATTTCAATTGTCAAGGATACGAATTTTCTGCTAATTTTATTATTGTTCCATTACTCAGTACATAAATTATATTAGGTATGGAGTTTCTTAACGCACATAAGGCAATTTTGAACTTTAAAGAGGGAAATGTGAATTTGACTGTTGCCGGAATGCCGAAATGTTTGAAATTTTTCGAGTGTTTAACAAGATCTGAATCAGATACAAAATGTTTAAGGTTTCTTACTTCTGATGTTTTCGTTGAGCATTATGACGACAGTGTGTTTATTCATGACAATGACAATAGATACAGAGACGCGATGGATGATATAATTAATAGCGAAGAACTAATTAATGAAAAGGTTAAGAAAGCTGAAGTGCCAGATGACGTTGCAAGAGAAGAGCTGCACCACATTTTGACTTCACATGCTACAGTATTTAGACATCACACAGGAACTATACAAGGCTTACAATATTTATTTAAGGTAAAAGAACACACACCATTTCGGGGGAAAACGTACGCTATTCCTTTGGCTTACAGAGACAAGGTTAAGAATGAACTTCAGTACATGTTAGATCAGGGCATTATTGAGCCTGCAGTCAGTCCTTATACTAGCCCATTACACGTTGTTCTTAAAAAGGATGGATCAATTCGTTTGGTTCTGGATTCCAGACAGATAAATAATATCATCATTCCTGAAACTGACCGTCCACAAAATTTAGATGAACTTCTTCAACATTTTCATGGAATTAAAGTTTTATCCACGATTGATATGAGCGCAAGTTTTTGGCAAATAGAACTCCACCCTGATTGTAGAAAATATACTGCCTTCTTAGCCTTTGGTAACTGTTACCAGTTTCGGAAATTACCGTTTGGACTTACTGTATCTTCAGCAGCATTCATTCGTAGTTTAAATGAAATTTTACCTGTTTATCTTCGTGACAATATTACGTCTTATGTCGACGACATTCTTATTGCTAAACATTCTTGGAGTGAGCACAACAAAATTTTGGATTCATTATTACGTATTTTTGCAAGAGTTGGCATTACTGTGAACTTAGAGAAATCTGAATTTGGTCGTTCACAGGTGAAATTTCTCGGTCACATTATTTCTACAGAAGGTATTCTTCCTGATCCAGAGAAACTTGACGCTATTCGTAATTATGCTGTTCCTATCACAAAACGTGATGTTCGTAGTTTCCATGGTGTCTGTAATTTTCTTAGACGCTTTGTTAGATTGGACAATTTGGCCACACCTCGTTTTTGCGATCTATCTGGAAAGTTCTTTTTAAACGAAAATCGGTCGACAACTCTGTTTGGTTAGTTTGTATTCCTGATGAGTGGGTTAATAAGCTGATTTGGTATACGCATTTCAGTTATCCACACTTTGGTCCCAGAAAATGCTTTCATAAATTACGAGAAAATTGCTACTTCAATAATATGGAAAAACGTATTCGATTTGTTCTTGCCAAATGCAAATTATGTCAAAAGGCTAAGCCGCCGACAGTTTCTCACAGAGCACCGTTGTTTCCTATCATTCCAGCAAAATTAAAGGACATGGCTGCAGTTGATTTGTTCGGTCCAGTGGTTCGATCTACTAATGGTTTTGCGTACATTTTCGTAGCAGTGGAGTTGACATCAAAATATGTGTGTTTTACACGGTTACGCAAAGCAACAGCTCGTTCAGTATCTAATGCTTTCATCAAACATTTTCTTAAAGAAGTGGGTCATGTTGATAAGGTTATATCAGATAATGGATCACAGTTTCGTTCTAAAATTTGGCTTCGTACTCTACGGCGTGGTAAAATTAAACCAATTTTCATTTCACTTTTTCACCCTCAATCTAACGCTTCAGAGAGATGGATGAAGGAAATCAATAAATTGTGTCGTCTTTATTGTCATCAGAATCACAGAACTTGGGATCAGTATCTTCATATTTTTCAAAACATTCTGAATGAACTTCCTAACGACTCAACTTCTTTACCACCTATACTGATATTAAAAAACAAAGCACCGACAAATCGCATTTCTGAAATCGTTCCTTTTCCGCCTACACGGAAACTGCGGCATTCTGAAATTGTCAACCTGGCTCTACGAAATATTGCATCTGCGGCTGCTAGAAGAGAGAAATCAGCGAAGCGTCCTGGTCGTTTAAAAATCTTGTCAGTTGGTCAGAAAGTGTTAATTAAGTCTCATCGTTTGTCTCACAAAGGAAAAGGCTTGGGTCGCATATTTTTTCTGCTTTATAACGGCCCATATAGAATTCGCAAAATTATTCATGATAACACTGTCGAAGTAGAAACTCTTAAATCACGACGCTCTAAGGGAATACATCATATATCTAACGTTAAAATTTTTGTGGAATGATATACTTTTGAAAAATTTTTGTAGAATGACATACTTTTGAGAAACTAACAGTTGTATGTAAACACACGGAGAGTACAAGGATACCGCGCTGTGTTTTGGCGGCGGCATATACTCAAAGCAACAGTCAAGTCTGCGCGCCGCACAAGGCAGTCGTTGACCGCAAACAATCACTTCCTACGTCACGCGCCTACAGCTGATCGAGCGCTCAGTGCGAATGCACTGACAGCCGTAAACAAATACAGTCTTTCTCCAAATAAAATCAGTATAAAGCTATAGTGACTTGATAAATTCTGTTATTAACATTCAGTATTTTTCAGGATACGGTTCTATAAAATATTTAAGAACTTCAGGTAAATTCTGTGCGTGTCCGACGTTAAGACGACTTGCTATCGAGAAAATTTCAGGAAAAATGTCATTTCGAAGAAGAAAGTAATAAACTAAAAAGGTAATTATTAATTGAGTTTATTTTTCAGGTAACATATTTCCACTTAGGTACGTACTTTAGACGTAATTTGCTGCTCGCGATTACGTGATTCATACTTTGTGCTAAATTTCATGTTCAATGAAATTACTTGTGAAGCGACGTGCTTGCGTACGTTAACTGATTTTGACAATGATTATTAATGAACTGAGTTGTAACTTGTGTATATTATGCATCGCTTGACTGCACTGCCTTTTCACTGATGTCATATTTTTTAATTATGTGCCTGCTCTGCTTATTTATTTAAATTATAATTGTCACCTGATTAATTGTGCTGATGTGGTTAGGTATGTAAGTTATACTTTGTGATTTATCTGCTTGCGCCTTCATGTTTACTTATTAAGATACGATGCTAATGACCTATTTAGTACGTAAGATATATGTTTACTGCTATGCATATGGATTGCACATTTACACATTTCTGCTTGTTGTCATAACCATACTTTAATTTGGTATATAGCAATGCTGATGTACAGTGTACAAACATAGAGTTTAGGTTACACTATGGTACTAGTTACAGATTGTTCGCTTGGCAGAGCCTCGTTGTAAGAATTGTGCTGCATCCACTTGTTGACATTCTGTTCACTACTGGTATATTTACTCGCTATTGCTTGCCTTGCTTACGCTCAGTGCCTTATATTTTTAAGATAAGAAAATGAACTGCTATAATTCGACGAACGACATTAGTACAAGAAACTTCATAGAAGTCACATGAGCTGGAGGTTTTATGAAAGCTGTATAAATGTATGCCAATAGGAAGGAAGCTAACGACATGACATACCAACACAGTTATTACACTGCATTTTTCGTGAGCAATTGAAATAGGAAGTGACACTTGACACAAGAAATACTCCACATGTTTGCTTCTGTTTGCCATAATTCTTGAAGTGGTGTACACACTGTGAAATATTAGGATCATTCACACTCCGTAATCGTACTTAATTACTGAGAGTTATTCGAACTAAGTCTGTTAGAGGTCATGTATGCGTTCTTTGTTTATAATTCATAATGAGTAGAAGATTTTGGTCAGATGGATTACACAGAGGTTGTGTGTTGACAGTGTGTCTTCGGATTGTATGGGATGAGGAGGTTTGCATTAGGATTTTATCTGTACTCGATCGAGGAGACTGACTAGAGGAAAGAGTTGTTATGGAAGTGAAATGATACTGGCAATAAGGTTTATATGTATCGACGTATTGAAGAGGTATTATGGAGGTATTGAGATTATATGAAGTTGATTGGAGTTATGGTGTATAAGAGGTAAAATAAGTGAGGTGCATATTTTTTTTTGTTGTTGGTCTATATGGAACAAGGAGGATGAAGATAGCAGACTAGAACACTAAAATGGAAGGAAGATTGTCTACACACACTTTGTTAAATCACTAAGCAGTATGTACTTTTTTTTTTGGAGAGAGGAAGTTGCATATCTTGGCACACTGACAGTTGTTCAGCAACCATACATTTTGATCTGGCTTGGCAAACATTGGTCTTGACATGATGACTATGACGTTGACTTAACTATTATTGACTGTTATACATTGCTGTCACTACTACTTGATACACATGATGAACATGAAATTTTGACAGAAGTGGATTCACACAGTTAACACTGTTCAATTACACAGTAGTACTTAATGTGGATGAAAGATGAGTGAGTGTGTTTTGTGTGTTTTCCTTTCCTAATCCTACCCACCTATCTCCTAAATATTATTTTATTTGTTTGTAGTGGCTTGCACTGACACCCATAAATATTATAGGTTTACTGATGTTTGTGTATTTGTAATAGTAATATGACAATTATCTGATATCATTTGTGTGTTTGTTATGATTTGTATGTTTAGTGTAAGAGCATTGTAAAAGCATTTGCATGTGCATTCAAACTATTGTTCATGCTTGAACTGTCTGATTAGTGATAGTAAATATTATGGACTGTTACTTGTACTTTTTCTACATGATTGGTGCCACTAGGACATGTTTAATCTCTGCTGAGGAACAGTGTGATCAGTGATAGTTGTTTAATGTCATTTGTCGGTGTCTGCACCTACTCAACAATGCTGGGTGCCACTGATGAACTGCTTCTACTGAGAAATGTGACTTGTTGCTGTCTGTACCTCTTCAACATTGCTGGGTACCACAGATGGAACTGCTTCTACTGAAATGATGTTACTTCTTGCTGTCTGCACCTACTCAACATTGCTGGGTGCCACTGATGGACTGATTCTACTGAGATGATGTCACCTGTTGCTGTTTGCACCTACTCAACATTGCTGGGTGCCATTGATGAACTGCTTCTACTGAGAAATGTGACTTGTTGCTGTGTGTACCTCTTCAACATTGTTGGGTACCACAAATGGAACTGCTTCTACTGAAATGATGTTACTTCTTACTGTCTGTACCTCTTCAACATTGCTGGGTACCACAAATGGAACTGCTTCTACTGAAATGATGTTACTTCTTGCTGTCTGTACCTCTTCAACATTGCTGGGTACCACAGATGGAACTGCTTCTACTGAAATGATGTTACTTCTTGCTGTCTGTACCTCTTCAACATTGCTGGGTACCACAGATGGAACTGCTTCTACTGAAATGATGTTACTTCTTGCTGTCTGCACCTACTCAACATTGCTGGGTGCCACTGATGGACTGATTCTACTGAGATGATGTCACCTGTTGCTGTTTGCACCTACTCAACAATGCTGGGTGCCACTGATGAACTGCTTCTACTGAGAAATGTGACTTGTTGCTGTCTGTACCTCTTCAACATTGCTGGGTACCACAGATGGAACTGCTTCTACTGAAATGATGTTACTTCTTGCTGTCTGCACCTACTCAACATTGCTGGGTGCCACTGATGAACTGCTTCTACTGAAATGATATCACCTGTTGGAGTCTGCACCTACTCAACATTGCTGGGTGCCACTGATGGACTGCTTCTACTGAAATGATGTCACCTGTTGGAGTCTGCACCTGTTCCACAATGCTGGGTGCCACTGATGGACTGCTTCTACTGAAATGATGTCACCTGATGGTGTCTGCACCTACTCAACATTGCTGGGTGCTACTGCTGGAACTGTCAACCAATTGTTATGAAAACATTTTTATGTGAATATTTGTATAAACTGATTTTTTGTGTATTACTGTTTGTGAAAAGTTATAAGACTCTTACCTGCTCATATTCGTCATTGCTGACGCTATCGATTGAATTGTTTAACCACATGATATTTCTGTAAACTATTATGTAAAGTCATATGTATGAAAGAATTTGTATTCCTTACTGTATTTTATATATTAGGCTATTGTAAGGTCAGTGCAAAGCCAAAATTTTATCTAGTTATATGATACTTACGTATTAATATTATCTTTTATTTTTGTCTGTATTTTTTTTTTTTTTTGACGAATTTGGTGGTATTTTCACCACCAATGCTGGCAAAAATACCATCAAATTCTAGCCCGTGGAGGAAGGGCATATGAAAGCTGGCTACTCTGAGCCACAGCGCCAGAAATCGCGCCAGAGAGTATTGTTCCGCCGCCTCCACTGGCAGTTATTATTGAGACGCAGCGACAGGCAGTGCTTGCCGAGAAGTTGTGGTGGACACTGCTTGTAGCTAAAGTTAGAGTGAGATGTGGTAGTGGAGAGTGTTGTTCCATGTTTTATGCATTGGTTTGATGGGAGAGATAGCAGATGTTGTTCTAATGGAGATATTGTAATGGTCAGAGTGCATTTCGTCAATATACACTCCTGGAAATGGAAATAAGAACACATTGACACCGGTGTGTCAGACCCACCATACTTGCTCCGGACACTGCGAGAGGGCTGTACAAGCAATGATCACACGCACGGCACAGCGGACACACCAGGAACCGCGGTGTTGGCCGTCGAATGGCGCTAGCTGCGCAGCATTTGTGCACCGCCGCCGTCAGTGTCAGCCAGTTTGCCGTGGCATACGGAGCTCCATCGCAGTCTTTAACACTGGTAGCATGCCGCGACAGCGTGGACGTGAACCGTATGTGCAGTTGACGGACTTTGAGCGAGGGCATATAGTGGGCATGCGGGAGGCCGGGTGGACGTACCGCCGAATTGCTCAACACGTGGGGCGTGAGGTCTCCACAGTACATCGATGTTGTCGCCAGTGGTCGGCGGAAGGTGCACGTGCCCGTCGACCTGGGACCGGACCGCAGCGACGCACGGATGCACGTCAAGACCGTAGGATCCTACGCAGTGCCGTAGGGGACCGCACCGCCACTTCCCAGCAAATTAGGGACACTGTTGCTCCTGGGGTATCGGCGAGGACCATTCGCTACCGTCTCCATGAAGATGTGCTACGGTCCCGCACACCGTTAGGCCGTCTTCCGCTCACGCGCCAACATCGTGCAGCCCGCCTCCAGTGGTGTCGCGACAGGCGTGAATGGAGGGACGAATGGAGACGTGTCGTCTTCAGCGATGAGAGTCGCTTCTGCCTTGGTGCCAATGATGGTCGTATGCGTGTTTGGCGCCGTGCAGGTGAGCGCCACAATCAGGACTGCATACGACCGAGGCACACAGGGCCAACACCCGGCATCATGGTGTGGGGAGCGATCTTCTACACTGGCCGTACACCACTGGTGATCGTCGAGGGGACACTGAATAGTGCACGGTACATCCAAACCGTCATCGAACCCATCGTTCTACCATTCCTAGACCGGCAAGGGAACTTACTGTTCCAACAGGACAATGCACGTCCGCATGTATCCCGTGCCACCCAACGTGCTCTAGAAGGTGTAAGTCAACTACCCTGGCCAGCAAGATCTCCGGATCTGTCCCCCATTGAGCATGTTTGGGACTGGATGAAGCGTCGTCTCACGCGGTCTGCACGTCCAGCACGAACGCTGGTCCAACTGAGGCGCCAGGTGGAAATGGCATGGCAAGCCGTTCCACAGGACTACATCCAGCATCTCTACGATCGTCTCCATGGGAGAATAGCAGCCTGCATTGCTGCGAAAGGTGGATATACACTGTACTAGTGCCGACATTGTGCATGCTCTGTTGCCTGTGTCTATGTGTCTGTGGTTCTGTCAGTGTGATCATGTGATGTATCTGACCCCAGGAATGTGTCAATAAAGTTTCCCCTTCCTGGGACAATGAATTCACGGTGTTCTTATTTCAATTTCCAGGAGTGTATATGGAGGTATTTTCTTTTATTCTTTTATTATTTGTGTGTCCTGAATAATGTGCCATTACAGGTTCAGTCAACAAAGCATCTGGCTTGTGTTCTTGTATTAGAGTGTAATTCTGCTTTCCTTACGCAATTATAGTATTTCTAATTTTCTTTTATCACGTCAGTATAATTGGTATTTAAAAATTCTTGTTTTGTTGAAGAAGAACCGTGCCAGATGTGCGTTGAGTCACACTACCACACACAGAACAGCTACACTTGTGCTATGTTGGCTTCGTAGGTTTTATAGTTGCTGGGGACTTAATTAATTAACTGTGTTAACGAAAATTTTGTTTCATTGTTTGTTGTTATTCTATGCAGTCAGATTGCGTAATAATACTAGTCAGGGCCAGCCGTTTACGAGACTTGCGTAAACGGACTCACAGCTACTAAAAATATTTGCATTATTTATATAAAATAAGCCCCCATGCAACTGTCACCGTAATTCATAGCTAATAACACCCTACAATTTGAGTTCCAGCCTCGAAAATTGTCACAGATGTCCACACGAGAACTGAGGTAGCGTCCGCGTGCACCAGCAGACAACTCTCTGTAGAAGAGTACGATGGTTCTGTAATACCAGTGCCTTGCAGTAAAGACGGTAGCAGATAACCGATTGCTGAATCTAAAAGTACATGAAAACATGCGAGAAATTCCGAGGATATGAGGTATGGGGATTTAGTTTCTAATGTAGTGGCTATCTCCGGTACTTACGCTGAAATTTACTGAGTAATATGTTCTGAAAATATTTTAAGATGAACTGCGTGTCAGTTTCGTTGAAGGAAATGGAAGTTCCTGGCCGACTATACCAGCAAAACAGCAAAAAACTGTCAGGGCCACATGGCGAACTGCGTCCCAGTTTGCATTTGTAGATCAAATTTATGACTGCGATTTGGTAAAGGCCGCGCTCACGCACATTTTTATTCCCCACTTCAAAGCTGCGTAGAAGTTCATTCCATTATACTCTTCAAATTACCTCGTTTTCTGTAACCAATCGAGCTATATAAACGGCCGAGGGAGTAAGCTAGCGACTTAACAGTTGCCAGTTATTCTTTTCAGCAACGGGAATGTCGTAAATGAACACTCCACTCTGACTTTCTCACTTTATCCGCTCGATCTTGGCTGTTCTCTTGGTTGAAAGCTTGTAGCCGTTTGTCACGTCACAAACTGAGCTGCAACCTTTTACTCCTGCAGGTGCTTGTGAAGATCGTATCAGTTTCTGGATACGAGTAACAGAAAGCAATGTAATCGCCACGAGTTTTATAACCGTCAGAATTACTGAAGATATATGTGAGGTTTTACGTGAATTCAACAGATACAGGAACAGGCCTGAACTAAGATTTGCAGTGATCAGTAACGTTACGCCCACGTGAGGACCGTGTTGCAGTGTAAGTGGGTAAACACAACGGAGTACAGAAGTGTGTCACGACAACAAATGATCAAAGAAACTGGTCTTCGCATAAACAACTGACATTTGATCTGGAACTATTGTTGGTCGCTCTGCTATTCTGGCCTGAACTGCCAACTTGCCTGTGTTGTCCTTGCCTTATCCCGCACGGACAAGGTGGGCTGCGGCTCTGCACTAAAATACACTACTGGGCATTAAAATTGCTACACCACGAAGATGACGTGCTACAGACGCGAAATTTAACCTACAAGAAGACGATGCTGTGATATATGAACGATTAACTTTTCAGAGCATTCACACAAGGTTGGCACCGGTGGCGACACCTACAACGTGCCGACATGAGGAAAGTTTCCAACCAATTTCTCATACACAAACAGCAGTTGAACGGCGTTCTCTCGTGAAACGTTGTAGCGATGCCTCGTGTAAGGAGGACAAATGCGTACCATCACGTTCCCGACTTTGATAAAGGTCGGATTGTAGCCTCTCACGATTTCCGTTTATCGTATCGCTACATTTCTGCTCGCGTTGGACGAGATCCAATGACTGTTAGCAGAATATGGAATCGGTGGGTTCAGGAGGGTAATATGGAACGCCGTGCTAGATCCCAACGGCCTCGTATCACTAGCAGTCGAGATGACAGGCATCTTATCCGCATGGCTGTAACGGATCGTGCAGCCATGTCTCGATCCCTGAGTCAACAGATGCGGACGTTTGCAAGACATCAACCATCTGCACGAACAATTCGACGACGTTTGCAGCAGCATGGACTATCAGCTCGGAGACCATGGTTGCGGTTACCCTTGACGCTGCATCACAGGCAGGAGCGCCTGCGATGGTGTACTCAACGACGAACCTGGTTGCACGAATGGTAAAACGTCATTTTTTCGGATGAATCCAGGTTCCGTTTACAGCATCATGATGGTCGCATTCGTGTTTGGCGACATCGCGGTGAACGCACATTGGAAGAGTGTATTCGTCATCTCCATACTGGCGTATCACCCAGCGTGATGGTATGGGGTGCCATTGGTTACACTTCTCGGTCACCTATTGTTCACTTTGACGGCACTTGAACAGTGGTCGCTACATTTCAGATGTGTTACGACCCATGCTCTACCCTTCATTCGATCCCTGCGAAACCCTACATTTCAACAGGATAATGCACGACCGCATGTTGCAGGTCCTGTACGGGCCTTTCTGGACACAGAAAATGTTCGACTGCTGCCCTGGCCAGCACATTCTCCAGATCTCTCACCAATTGAAAACGTCTGGTCAATGGTGACCGAGCAACTGGCTCGTCACAATACGCCAGTCACTACTCTTGACGAACCGTGGTATCGCGTTGAAGCTGCATGAGCAGCTGTACCTGTACACGCCACCCAAGCTCTGTTTGACTCAATGCCCAGGCGTATCAAGGCCGTTATTATGGCCAGAGGTGGTTGTTCTGGGTACTGATTTCTCAGGATCTATGCACCCAAATTGCGTGAAAATGTAATCACGTGTCAGTTCTAGTATAATATATTTGCCCAATGAATACCCGTTTATCATCTACATTTCTTCTTGGTGTAGCAATTTTAATGGCCAGTATTGTATATGTGTCGTGGGTAGAAGACCGATATAGGAGACACGCAAATAGTTGCAAAGCATATTCGCAAATACTGAAAGTAAACATTTATTGTTGCTGTTTCTAATGGAACAACTGTTTCGGTGCAACTGAAATAAAGAGGAGTCACATAAATTATCCGTGCCGCAGTATTAAGAGACGTGAGTGTAATATCACGCGATGACTTCACAAGGAAAAATATGGATTGACGTAGATCCTGTTCAGAAATCTGGAGGCCAGCTCAATATGTTCTGTCAGTTCGTAGAAATAAAGTGTTAACAAAAAAGATGACCCAGATTTTGAACAAACATTCACACAATGAAAAGTGCAAATGAAGTGTTGTAATAGATGTGGGTTAAAATACATATATGTATGTATATATAGCATTATGTTGATAACGACTTCAGTTTGTTGAGGAAGGTCAAGTGTCATGTGCTGGCTTGGTAAAGGTTCTGTTCTATGCTGTTTGCAGAATGACTGTTTTGGGGAAGATGTGTTAGTTCAAATGGTTCAAATGGCTCTGAGCACTATGGGACTCAACATCTGAGGTCATATGTATGTATATATAGCATTATGTTGATAACAACTTCAGTTTGTTGAGGAAGGTCAAGTGTCATGTGCTGGCTTGGTAAAGGTTCTGTTCTATGCTGTTTGCAGAATGACTGTTTTGGGAAAGATGTGTTAGTTCAAATGGTTCAAATGGCTCTGAGCACTATGGGACTCAACATCTGAGGTCATCAGTCCCCTAGAACGTAGAACTACTTAAACCTAACTAACCTAAGGACATCACACACATCCATGCCCGAGGCTGGATTCGAACCTGCGACCGCAGCTGTCGCGCGATTCCAAACTGAAGCGCTTAGAACCGCTCGGCCACCCCGGGCGGCGGAAAAATGTGTGGCAGGGCAGGATATGTTCAGGTTAATGAGACGGTGTGCATCCATGTTCCCTTTAAATCTTGTTGTGAAGCTTCTAATAGTTTGTCCAATGTAGAAGATAGGACATGAGTTGCAAATGCGTTTGTATACAACTGAGTTTTGGCACTCTTGCATAGTGGTTTTGCTACTGCAGACGAATTTATTTATCTTCCTGTTTGTCTGTGTTTGTTCAGTATGTTGTTAATATAAGAAAAGAAATAAGACAGCAGTTCAGCTGAAGTTTTGTTCGTACTATTTCGTAATCCATTCCATGTTACTACGATACTCGCTAATATTAATTTCTACATTCACTTTTTGCCTCTATCTGTGTTGCCATAGTGCGTGTAGTAATAATACTATTTCCTCCTTACACGGATGCGTGAATTCCTGTATCTTTCAAGATAACAGTTTTTCAAGCATGAAACGTGGATCTCCTACCAATTTAGTTAGTACACCCAATTTTAAGTTTCCTACTACAGGATCTTCTCGGAATGTTTTGTAAAAGCACAAACGTAGCCAAAATGTTCAGAAGTTATAATGCCATAACTGAGTCGATATGCATCAGGTGACAGATCCGTTTCCCAGAGGCTGGTAAATCTGGCGCAAAACAGCTCACGTGCATGCATGTATAGCAGCGTTTGACGTCATCGCTGCGTTAGCGAGTCATGTACTTGCTTCGATATTTCCAATTCGCTCTTCATTGCCTACACTTTGCGTAACACTGATCTACCTCGACACATACACTTTGTGATCAAAAGTATCCTGACACCAGGCTGAAAGTGACTTACAAGGTCGTGGCGACCTCCATCGGTAATGCTGGAACAATATGGTGTTGGCCCACCCTTAGCCTTGATGACAGCTTCCACTCTCGCAGGCCAACGTTCAATCAGGTGCTGGAAGGTTTCTTGGGAAATGGCAGCCCATCTTCACGGAGTGCTGCACTGAGGAGAGGCATCGATGTCGGTCGGTGAAGCCTGTCGTGAAGTAAGCGTTCGAAAACATCCCAAAGGTGCTATATAGGATTTAAATCAGGACTCTGCGCAGGCCAGTCCATTATAGGGATGTTGTTGTCTTATAACCACTCCGCCACAGGCCGTGCGTTATGAACGGGTGCTCGATCGTGTTCAAAGATGAAATAGCCATCCCCGAATTGCTCTTCAACATTGGGAAGCAAGAAGGTGCTTAAAACGTCAGTGTAGGCCTGTGCTGTGATAGTGCCACACGAAGCAACAAGGAGTGCAAGCCCCCTCCATAAAAAGCACGACCACACCATAACACCACCGCCTCCGAATTTTACTGTTGGCACTACACATGCTGGCAGATAACATTCACCGGGCATTCGCCATGCCCACACCCTGCCATCGGATCGCCTCATTGTGTACCGTGATTCGTCACTCCACACAACGTTTTTCCACTGCTCAATCGTCCAATGTCTACGCTCCTTACACCAAGCGAGATGTCGTTTGGCATTTACCGGCGTGATGTGTGGCTTATGATTGTCTGGATGGATGTCTGCCTATTACACATTACGACCCTCTTCAGCTGTAGACAGTCACTGTCAGTCAACAGACGAGGTCAGCCTGTACACTTTTGTGCTGTACGTGTCCCTTCACGTTTCCTCTTCACTATCACATAGGGAGCAGTGAACCCAGGGATGTTTAGGAGTGTGGAAATCTCGCTTACAGAGTGTGACACCTAATCACCTGACCACGTTCGAAGTTCCTGAGTTCCGCGGAGCGGCCCATTCTACTCTCTCACGATGTATAATGACTACTGAGGTCTCTGATATGGAGTACCTCTCAGTAGGTGGCAGCAGAATGCACCTAATTTGAAAAACGTATGTTTTTGGCGGTGTTGGTGGGGGGGGGGGGGGGAGTGTCCGGATATTTTTGATCACATAGCGTATCAGAGAGCACTGCTGAGCCAATGTATACATCACACCTCTGCAATTTGAATTTCTTACTGGTTCTAGATTGTTCTATGGAACATTCGGGTTGGGTTCATTCAGATCAAACTTTCAGGATGTTAAAATTTTTCACATATTTTTGAGTGTTGTTGTTGCTGTTGTTGTGGTCTTTAGTTCGTAGATTGGTTGGATGCAGCTCTCATCCTGGGCAAACCTCTTCACTGCTGAATAACTACTGTAAACTATACCCATTTGTATAGTAGGTGGAATAGTTTTGTCATGGCTGGATCACCCAAGGAATCAGTAGTTCGGAGGGAATGTCGTAATCTCTGGAGCCTTGTTTCGAATCAGGTCTCTCAATGCGCTGTCAAATTCGTCCCATTTTACGTTTATATACTTCCTCTTCCCTTTCTTCTTCATCTCCCTTTAATAGCCCCCGATACACTGCTCTGCAAAATTTAAGGACGAGGTACATAGATTAAAATAACTTATTAACTACACTGTGGATGTGAATGAAAGTCCGCTGGCATGTTGCTACAGGTCTCCTGGTCGTGCACAGACTGCCGGAAGTCACATTGCGTGAGATAAGCGAGACCATAGCGTCAAATGGGCCTGGCCCGGCGACACTGGGCATTTGAAGAAACGGGAAAAGGTAGTGTGTGCCAAATGGTTCAAATGGCTCTGAGCACTATGCGACTTAACTTCTGAGGTCATCAGTCGCCTAGAACTTAGAACTAATTAAACCTAACTAACCTAAAGACATCACACACATCCATGCCCGAGGCAGGATTCGAACCTGCGACCGTAGCGGTCGCTCAGTTCCAAACTGTAGCGCCTAGAACCGCACGGCCACTCTGGCCGGTCAGTGTGTGCCAATCAGCTAGCAATTACGGTGCACTTTGGTGGTGTTATTCAATGCAACATGGACCGGAGATAACATTTGGATGATATGACACCAAAAATAATAATCGAAAAGCACGGAAAAAGGAGTCAGTGTGACGAGTGTGGCTCTGAGCACTATGCGACTTAACTTCTGAGGTTATCAGTCGCCTATAACTTAGAACTAATTAAACCTAACTAACCTAAAGACATCACACAACTTCTGAGGTCATCAGTCGCCTATAACTTAGAACTAATTAAACCTAACTCACCTAAAGACATCACACACATCCATGCCCGAGGCAGGATTCGAACCTGCGACCGTAGCGGTCGCTCAATTCCAAACTGTAGCGCCTAGAACCGCACGGCCACTCCGTCCGGCTGTGTGGCCCAGGAGTTTGGTATTTCTCGTAGCATTGTTTCACGTTAGAACCATAGGCACTCTAGCCCGAAACTGATGAGGTAGCCGACCTCGTTCAACTACAACGGCAGATGACCGCTGCATAACGACGCAGGCAAAAAGTGACCCACTTTAAACATGGGTGGACGTTGCAACCACTTTTAACACGACTGCAAGGCACGCAATCTCTCGCTCCTCAGTATGTTGTGTTGCGTTAACATCAGCTCATCGGCGGCACCGTTTACAGTGACGCCCAGAGCACAGGGACTTGAGAAACGAGGTGTAGTAGGGTCGCTTGCTCTTCTCCGATGACACCAGATTCAGTCTGAGTAGAGATTCTGGACGTACTCTCATATGGCATGAGGTAGGAAAGTGTAATGCATCCGTAAACATTGTCGAAAACGATCATTTTGGCGGTGTAAGTGGGACACCCACCGGTCAATGTTGCTGTGACACTGTGCTACTTCCCCCTGTGCGTTTTCATTTGTGTGTTCGACAGTGACTTCATTTTTGTACATGACAAAGCAGGGTTTCATTTTTATGGATTACAAGGCACGATTGCCTCGAGCTGAGCAGGTGGAGCAGCTCCTGGAACGAGCGATTATTCTGAAAATGGACTGATCGACAGGTCTGCTCGTTCCCCAATATAAATCCAGTGGAGCACGTGTGGGATAGATTGGGGAAACGTACTGCAGCTCGTCCAAGTTTGCCAATCACGCTTGTGGAGGAATGGAACGTCCTACCACAAGAACTTCTTGCCATGTTGTGGACAGCGTGGGGCACGCTGCAGAGCATGCACGCCGTCCATCGTGACCACACACCTCATTAAGAACAAGTTTCCGCGTTTTGTAATGTCCAGGAGACCATCCTAAATAGTGGTGGCTGCAATTTAGTTCTTGTCTCTGAATAAGACTGCCATTTCTACTTGTTTTGTTGCCTGTCTCTATTACGTACTTCTTTCTATTCTGTAGTAGTTCTTTCTCTTTATGGGCCAAGTTTCATCTGGCTACGTGGCTTGACAATGACACATCATATGCAAGTTACTTTGGTCCTCATGTCTTGCACGCAAGTGTATATTCTTGTTCCTTTCAACTTTTCGTTCTTTGCTTAGCACTGATTTTACATTTGAGCTCTTGATATTCATACAGGTGCTCCTCTATTCCCCAAAGGCCTCTTTAATTTTGCTGTTGGCGGGATCTATCTTTCCCCTTGTTACACACTCTCCTATAGCCTTGCGTGTGTCTTCTAGTTATTTTGCTGTTTCTTACACCCTAATTTTTTAGACGACTCTATTCCTTTTCGCCTGTTTCATTTACTGCTTTTTATATTTTCTCCTTTCATGGATAAATTCTGTATATTCTGTCACATCCAAGGACTTCTAATAAGTGTTTTCTTTTGACCTATTTAATTCTGTGCTGCCTTCACTATTTCATCTCTCAAAGCTACCCATTTGTCTTCTATTGCATTCCCCTCCTCTGTTTTAGTCTATCACTCTCTAATGCTCCACTGGAAACTCACAATAACTTCTTGTTCTTCCAACGTATCCAGGTCCAGTCTCCTTAATTTCACTCAGTCGTAGTACTGTACGATGCAGGTGTCAACTTAGACGATAAATCACAGATCCAAAAGGTGTCTGTATCGGTAGCGTACTATGTTTCCCCTGCGACGCGCTCGTATAACATTGCACGGTGTTTTCGGGTAAAGCCGGTAAGTACTCAACGGCGGCGGTCTAACGATGTTGGGTATTATATGAAGCTATAAGTCATACACCATTCAGTGTCTTGCCACCGATCCGGCTACGTCCTCTAGGTTGGAGTTGCTATTTGGATACTGCGAGTGTCGGTCCGTGATCTAGCATTACCGTCTTTGACTAGTAGTCATGACAACTTCCGAACTAAGTAGTCAGCCTCGTTCTACCATCAGCCTTGTCAAAAAAGTCGGAAGAGCGCGCAGAGGTCCAACGCCATCTCTTGCCCTTCGGGTAGGAAACAGTTCCTAACAGACGAAAGAATCAGCAATGATCAACGGCATTAGGATGCAGAAGGCAATGGAAACCAATGGATTAAAGACACATATGTGCATCCATAGGGCATGTGACCTATAACTGAAAAACTGTCACTCCATTGGCAAAAGATTACGGATTTGTCCCGCATTCGGAGTTCTGGGAGGCTACTACCAAAAGGGGGTGGGGAGGCAACCATGAGAAAAACATTTACTAACTGGAAACTTTGACCGTGACATTTCAGAATTCTCAATGTAATAGGGAAGACAGAAAATTTGAAAAAGGAAATTCGAAGGCTCTTGAAATAGTGTGAGTCAGTGAAATGAAATGGAAAGAAGATAAGTAGATCTGGTCAGACGAATACAGGATAAATGGCGTAAAGACGGTAAGATTCGTTACGAGTAGGAAGGTAGGGCTGGGGAAAATTTATTTTGAACATCTCAGTGATAACGTTGCTCACACAACAGTTTACGGCAAATCAACGTAACAACAATAATACAGGTATACATGCTGACGAAACAAGCAGAAGATACTGACACGGAGAAACCATTAGACTGGTGCATAAGTTCGTAGCGTTTTTGTTTTGGATATTGGTATTTCGGGTGCTATAGGCATATTTATCGATTGTCATTTTTTATTTGTAGTTCACTGTTGCTATATGAGTCCCACATTATCACTTTGTCATTTAGAGATAGTGAGTGGACGATACATAATCAAGTGCCAATTGAAGAAGTCTGTTTTGAGTTTAACACAGTGGTGAGAGCGGCGGAGGCAGCCAGAAACATTTGCTCCTCGTATGGGGATAATACCACTGGACAGAGCACGGCAAGAAGACGGTTTTCTCGTTTTAAGGAGCATCGTTTCGACACTAGCGACTCTCCACGTTAAGGAAGATCATCGATGTTTGATGAAGACTGTTTCAACACATTAACTTGCAACGATCCATGTCAGTCTACACTAGAACTGGTAACTGTGACGAACTGTCATCAAATTGCTGTCGTGAAACACTTGCATGCAGTGCGGAAGGTTCAAAAGTCGGCTATATGGGTACCGCATGCTCTAAGCGAAAATTACAGAAATAAGCAGGTGGCCATAAGTGCATCTCTGCTTGATCGTCATCAATTGCCTCGTGAAGATCACAGAATATTCCTGTCTTGTATTGTTACTGCCGACTAGAAATGGTGTCTTTATGCTTATATAAGGAAAAGAACGAAATGGTTGAACAAAAAAAAAAAAAAAAACAGCAGTTACCCGTACAAAGACCTGCGCTCATCCCCAAAAGATGATGTTCTGCATCTGTTGGAACAGCGACGGTGTGATGTATTACGAATTTGTTCCCCGACGTGTAACCATCACTGCTGACATTTGCTCTCAACAAGCGAGACGTCTTGCAGATGCAGTCCAAGAACAACGACCAGGAAGATTTCGTGAAGTGATGCTGCTCCACAGTAACGCCCGCCCGCATCTTGCTAGACTGACAAAAAACACTATAGAGAAGTTTGGGTGCGAAGTCATTGCACACTCAACTCATTTACCTGGTCTTGCGCCCCCAAATTATTACCGTTTCCGCTCTCTACAGAACAACGTTCAAAGAACTTCTATTCTGGATGAAAATGCGCTCGATCCGCGGAATCTTAAAGTTTCCTCACCGCTCGCAGACAATTTTAAATAGTGGAGGGGAGTATATTATTGATGTCTAAACACTTTGTTATGTGTACCTGTTGTGTCTAATAAACTTACTGCAAAACGCTACGAACTTCAGCATCAACCCATTATATGAGGAAATTTAATGGTTCAAATGGCTCTGATCACTATCGGACTTAACATGTGAGGTCATCAGTCCCGTAGCATTTAGAACTACTTAAACCTAACTAACCTAAGGACATGACACACATCCATGCCGGAGGCAGGATTCGAACCTGCGACCGTAGCAGTCACGCGGTTCCAGACTGTAGCGCCTAGAACCGCTCGGCCACCGCGGTCGGCGGAAATTTAATGGGTAAAATCAGTATGCAAAGGGAGATGATAATATAATAACCAACGAGAGTGTAATGTGATTGTAGGGATAGAAGACAGAATTGCATACAGATTTGAGATAGGAAAAAGAGTAACTGAGTTCTGCAGTGCATTTCAGCTAGTAATAGCGAAATACAGCTTAAAAAAATCATTACACGAGAAGGTGTATCTGGAAAAGGCCTGGCAGCGACGCCTTAAGTTTCCTGTTGAATTACGTCATGGTCCAGTGCAGATTCGGCAATCAGGTATTGGATTGCAGTGTATATCCAGGACAGACGTAGTCTCGAATCACAAATGAGCAATGTTGAAGAACAGACTGTAGTTCAAGAGAATCGTCCGACGTCCGAAGGAATCAGTGTCGAAGGAAGTGCTGAAGAATGACGAGACGCGTTTGAAGTTCACTGACGTTATGGGGGCTGTGATAAGGAACACGAGAGTAGACAGCTCAGTTGAAGAGGAGTGGACATGTCTAAAAAGGGCAATCACAGAAGCTGGACACACAAACCTTGGTACAAGTGGGCCACTGCGAAGGAAACTAGCAAGTAACTGAACAAATACTTCACTTGGTCGACGAAGGAAGGAAGTACAATAATTTACAGGGAAAGATCACAATATATATCACTTAGGAATAAAATAAATAGGAAGAGCGGAGGAGCCAGGGTGAAATGGCTGCTAGAAAAATGTGAAGAAATCGAATAAGAAATGATCATTAAAAAGACTGATTCAGCACATAGAAAGCTCAAAATAACTTTCTGTGAAATTGAAAGTAAGTGCTTCAGCATAAGTACTGCAATGGAAATTCCATTGTTAGCGTGAGAGTTTAAGAGAGATTTGGAAGGTCTTTCGCAGTTTCTTAAAGCTGTGCGGGAAGTGGCAACCAAATCCCTATTCGAGTTGGTGTTAGAATCTCTAAGAGTGGAGACATACCACTAGACTTCCGACAAACATCATCCGCACCATTCCGAATATAGCGAGGGCAGATAAGTACGGGAACTAACGCACTGTCATATGCACAGGTCACATATGCAGGTTGCTGATAAAAGTAAAGTACATAAGAGCGGAAAAGAAAATTGAAGGTCTGTTAGATGAACATCAGTTTGGCTTTAGGAAAGGTAGAGGCGCCAGAGACGCAGTCCTGACGTTGCATGGGAGCAAAACATTATAAAAATCAAAACGCGTTCATGGGATTTGTCTACCTAGAAAAAGTGTACGACAATATAAAATAGTCCTCATCTTAAATGAAGAAGAATTACAGAACCATTTGCATCGAATGAACAGTCTAATGCGTGCGGAATGTACAGGGTGGTCCAAAAGTCTGGAAACACCCTCATAAAATTCAAATAGAGTAGCAAACAAGGAAACAGAGTCCCTACACACGAGGAACGGGAAGGGGAAAGATTTGTAGGCTATGCCACCAACATGGCGGCCATCTTTAAAGCCAAAATCTAGGATTCAACTCCAAAATTTCAAATAGGAAAGTGGTCATGTGACATATCAAACAGATAGAGAATTTCACCAGAAAAACAATGCCATTGTTATTTTAAACATAGCTTTATTCATTCTCGGGTTATAACCAGTTACTTGTGGCAGCAGTGGGATGCTCGTCAGCATGTGTGTTATGTGCCGAAGAGACATTACGCCGATGTTACACAGTCCCGAGAGACCACCAATAGTCATAGGAATGGCTCGATATGTTGTCCATTATGTTGGATTGTTAATGCTATCCTCCGAACCCAGTCCTGATGAACTTTGACCAACACATCTGGCTGAATTTGACCACTCGCATCAACAATGCGCTGCTTTAGATGATGCAAATCCCATATTTTCACAGAATAAACCAGTGCTTTCACATGACCCCAAAGATAAAAATCCAAAGGAGTCAAATCTGGTGAACGTGGTGGCCACTCCACAGCACCCCTACGACCAATCCACTTTTGAGGGAATTGCACAACCAGGTATGCTCGCACATTGTGCCCATAATGTGGTGGGCCTCCATAATGCTGGAAGACTTCCGGAAATGTCCCATCCTCCGTTAACAACGAGGGAAACACTTCTTCGTTCAAAATGGTTCAAATGACTCTGAGCACTATGAGACTCAACATCTTAGGTCATAAGTTCCCTAGAACTTAGAACTACTTACACCTAACTAACCTAAGGACATCACACACACCCATGCCCGAGGCAGGATTCGAACCTGCGACCGTAGCAGTCCCGCGGTTCCGGACTGCAGCGCCAGAACCGCACGGCCACCGCGGCCGGCCACTTCTTCGTCCAATAACCTCAGATAACCGTTGGCTGTTAACGTACCATCAATAAAAAAAGGTCCGACAACTTTGGTACCCCACACACCACACCAGACCATCACTTTTTGTGAGTCGACCGTTTTGGAAGCTTCAATCCAGTGCGGATTTGTGTCGGACCAGTATCTGTGATTCTGCTTGTTCACTTCACCATTGATAAAGAAATTGGCTTCATCAGTGAAGTTCTGTGAATTTGTGTCGGACCAGTATCTGTGATTCTGCTTGTTCACTTCACCATTGATAAAGAAATTGGCTTCATCAGTGAACAGTACCTGATAGGGGAAACGTGGGTTTATCTGCAGCTGCTGCGTCACCCATTCTGCGAACTGTACCCGACGGTCTGGATCATCCTCGTTCATGTGTTGGAGCAGCTAAATTTTGTGCGGGTACCATTTGTGCTGCGATAAAATTCGCAGTATGGAGGTATGGCTAACCCCACATTCTTGTGACAGGCGACGAGTACTCCGTTGCGGACTCTTGCTAAATGATGCCAACACGCTCACTGATGTTGCTTCATCGGTGGCGGATTTTGGTCTTCCAGCCTTAAGTTTATCTGCGACAGAACCTGTTGCTCAGAATTTGGCCAAAAGCTTGGCAACTGCGCTGCGAGTGATGGGCTGTCTGGTTGGGTGACGACTGTTGAATTCCTCAGCAATGATCCGTGTGCTTCTTTCTCCTGATATCAAGATGATTTCAATGCGTTCTTCATGTGTTAAGGATATTTTGTAACCTGTAAATCAAGAAACAATGATTAAAACGTTAGTATGAGTAAATGATACCTAACAGTTAAACACATGTAACATATCAGGCATGGGATAGTCACTTTGCACCGTTTCAGACTCCATTTTATGACTTCTCAGTACGTAATACTCACACTGCCGAGCGTCCCACTGCTGCCGCAAGTAATTGGCTATAACCCGAGAATGAATAAAGCTATGTTTAAAATAACAATGGCATTGTTTTTCTGGTGAAATTCTCTATCTGTTTGATATGTCACATGACCACATTCCCATTTGAAATTTTGGAGCTGAATCCAAGATGGTGGCTTTCAAGATGGCCCCAATGTTGGTGGCATAGTCTATAAAGTTTCCCCCTTCCCGTTCCTCATGTGTAGGAACTCTGTTTCCTTGTTTGCTACTACATTTGGATTTTATCAGGGTGTTACCGGACTTTTGGACCACCTTGTAGATTGAGATTAAACTGGTGTAAGACAAAGGCATTGAGGCACAGCAGAAGTGAGATTAGCGATAAAACTAACATTAAAATTAAGACCACGATGTAGATGACGTTAAGGAATTTTGCTAGCATGGAAGGAAAGTAACACATGAAGGACAGAACGAAGAGCACGTAAAAAAGCAGAATAAAACAAGCAAAGAGGACATTGTCGGCTAAAGGAAGTCAAGTGTCCTACATGTGGTGCTATACAAAGCTGTTAAAAATTAGGTGGACTGATGAGGATTGAGGAGGTTCTCCGCAGAATCCGTGAAGAAAGGGACATGTGGGAAACACTGACAACAGGAAAGGGCGGGATGATGGGACATGTGGCAACACATCAGGCAATAACCGCCATGGTACTACAGAGGGCTGAAGAGGGTAAAATCTGTAGGGGAAGACAGAGACTCGAGTACACCCAACAAATGATTAAGCACGTACGACGCAAACACCACTCCGAGACGAATAGGTTTGCCTTCGCTCGCTGATAGCCACACCACCCCCTGCTGTTGCTTCCACCCCTACCTCCAGTGGCCGGCCGCTGTGGCAGAGCGGTTCTAGGCGCTTCAGTCTGGAACCGCGCGACCGCTAAGGTCGCAGGTTCGAATCCTGCCTCGGGCATGGATGTGTGTGATGTCCTTAGGTTGGTTAGGTTTAAGTAACGATGACCTCTGATGTTAAGTCCCATAGTGCTCAAAACCATTTGAACTACTTCCAGTGGTCAACCTGCTTGCAACCATGCCACTGCTTTTTCCAGTCATTCCGGTATCATACTGATGTTCCCATATAGTATAATACGTGCGACAAAATTTGGGGAAGATATTGCAGAGGAAGTAAGAGAATTCCTTCAATGCATCTTATGCCAGTATTACGAGGTATTTTTGTTGACAGAAAGCACATTCCTTTGCTCTGGCACTGTCATGCTTGAAACAATAGTAGGTCTTTCCGTCCATTTTGTGAAAAGGGTTTGCAGTATATTGCTCATATAACTATCCGAAGTCACCGTTTGGCTGAACAGGATCGGTACAATAATTCGTGTTGCACAGACTTTACACCATACTCCTGTTTTCACATAATCTACTGGCACTTGATGTAACTGACGAGGATTTGCAGAACCCTGACGTCTACTACTGAGGTGACAAAAATCAAGGGATTGCGACATGCACACATACAGATGGCGGTAGTGTAGTCTTCACACGGTATAAAAGGGAAGTGAGTTGATGGAGCTGTCATTTGTACTCAGGTGATTCATATGAAAAGGTTTCCAACGTGTTTATGGCCGCACGACGGGAATAAACAGACTGTGAATGCGGAATGGTAGTTGGATCCAGACGCATGGGACATCTGACCTTGGAAACCGTTATGGAATTCAGTATTCCGAGACCCACAGTGTCAAGAGCTTGCTGAGAAAACCAGATTTCAGGCTTTACCTCTCACCATGGACAACGCAGTGGCCGATGGCCTTCACTTAATAACCAAGACCAGCGGCGTTTGGTTAGAGTTGTCAGTTCTGAAAGACAAGCAAGACTGCGTGAAATAACCAGAAAAGTCGATGTGGGATGCACGACGAACATATCCGTTACGTTACCCGTTAGGACAGAGCAACGAAATTTGGCGTTAATGTGCTATAGCAGCTATGGCACGCGAGTGCCTTTGCTAACAGCACGACATCGCGTGCAGCGGTTCTTCTGAGCTCGTAACCATATTGTTGGATCATAGACGACTGACAAATCGTGGCCTCGTCAGATGAGTCCCGATTTCATTCGGTAAGAGATGACGGTAGAGTATGGCGCAGATCCCATGAAACCATGGACCCAAGTTGTCAGCAAGACACTGTGCAAGTTGGTAGTGGTTCCGTAACGATGTGAGCTGTGTTTATATGGAGTGGACCGAGTGCTCTAGTCCAACTGACTGGAAATGGTTTTGATGTCAAATTAAACACCTTTCAGCCGCCAATTTTCAACATTATTTTATTAGGTAACCAGTTTCGGCGCTTTATTGCGCCATCTTCAGGACCCTGACCGACGTGTAGGAATACTCCACCTCGTTTATTATCGAAGCAGGGGCCAGCGGTACTGGTATTAGTAGATATGTACTTGCTACAGTGACCACTTCAAACTGTTAAATCTAACAGTCGGCGGTGATGTTTGAAATGGGCACTGTAGCAAGTAGATATCCACTAATACCAGTATTTCTGGCCCCTGCTTTGATCACAAACGAGTTAGAGTATTCCTACACGTCGGTCAGGGGCCTGAAGACGGCGTAATAAAGCGCCGAAACTGGTTGCCTAATAAAATAATGTTGAAAATTGGCGGCTGAAAGGTGTTTAATTTGACACCATCAATCGAACAGCCGAGTCCAGCGACCATCGCTAATAACGTGAACATACAGGGAAATGGTTATGTTCGACTACTTGGAGATCATTTGCAGCGATCCACGGAGGTCATATTCCCAAATAACGACGAAATTTTTATGGTTGACAATGCGCCATGTCACTGGTTCACAATCGTTCACGATTGGTTTGGAGAACATTCTGGACAATTCGAGCGAATAATTTGGCCACCCAGATCGCCCGATATGAGTCCCATAGAACATTCATAGGACTTATTAGCCGAGAGATCAGTTCATCCACAAAATCTTGCACCGGCAACACTTTCGCAATTATCGACGGCTATAGAGGTTGCGTGGCTCAATATTTCTGCAGGGGTCTTCCAACGACATTTTGAGTCCATACGGTGCCGAGCTGCTGCACTACGCAGCACGAACGGAGGTCCAACACGGTATTAGGAGATGTCCCATAACTTTTGTCACCTCAGTGCCTGTTAGCATTAGGAGGTATTTTTGTCGAAAGGCAGCATATTCATGTGCTCTGGCGTTGTCGTGCTTGAATTAATCATAGGTTTTTTTGTTAATGCTCTGAAAATTGTTTGTAGCTATCCGATACCTATCCGATATCATGGTTTGGTAGAACGAGATCGGTTCAGTAATTTGAGTTGCAGTAACTTCACACCATACTCTTCTTTTCACATAATGTGGAGACACTTGATACAACTGACGATGATTTCCAGAAACCCAACGGCTGTTGTTCTCTGCCTTTACGTACTCCTGTTAACGTAGTCATGATTCGCCAGGAAAGGAGCAACATTTTGGAATCAACCTTTTCGTCATGGAAAAACTGCAACAGCCAGTTAAACTTGCAAATGAGGCAGTGTTACCATTGTAAACGCATTACAGACTCGAATTAATAGTGAAGGATACGACTGAATTGGCTCAGAAATAGCGTAAAATTCGTTCTGGATTGAATCTTACGGATCGTTTGGTTAAAGGTAATTTGAAGCCATTTTCAATATTTTTCGACCGCGATTGTCTCAAGAAATATGTAAAGGTTTTTTAAATTACCGCTACCAGTCGCAGACTTTGTTAGCTATTGTATTACTTATTTATTTAGCGACATGTTTCGAGGGTATACCTCATCTTCAGGCCAAATGGCATTACAAAAACAATTTTACATTAAGGTCATACTGATGTTACATAGTCTTTTTATAAATGTTGTGGTTATCCTGTGGAAGAAGAGAAAACTTAGTAAGTCACTTTGGAAGCTGGACTGATGTTTGCGTGAAAATGTTTTGTAACAGTCACTCACTTTGTTCAACGAGACTGCCACGACAGAAGAACAAAGTCAGTGACTGTTACAAAACATTTTCAAGCAAACACCAGTCCAGCTTCCAAAGTTCAAAATGGCTCTCAGCACTATGGGACTTAACATCTGAGGTCATCAGTCCGATAGAACTTAGAACTACTTAAACCTAACTAACCTAAGGACATCACACACATCCATGCCCGAGGCAATATTCTAACCTGCGACGGTAGCAGTCGCGCGGTTCCGGAGTGAAGCGCCTAGAACCGCTCGGCCACTGCGGCCGGCGGCTTCCAAAGTGACATGCCCTCTTACTAAGTTTTCCCTTCTTCCACAGGGTAACCACAGCATTTATAAAAAGACTATGTAACATGAGTATGACCTTACTGTAAAATTGTTTTTGCAATGCCATTTAGCCTGAAGATGAGGTATTCCCTCGAAACATGTCGCTATATAAATAAGTACTACAATAGCTAACAAAGTCTGTCACTGGTAGCGGTAATTTAAAAATCGTTTACATAAAGTTAATTAGTGCGACTCATTTACTAAATATTTCTCCTCAGACTGATATCCCTATTTTCAGATGCTTCATAATTCGATTTGAGCCATTACTGTGACGTTCAATACTGTTGTTAACTTTTTTTAAAAAGCCACTCATTCTTACTAGTAATTATTGATGATTACATTCCCATCATTAAGGATAATTTCCGGATATTTTATCTTTTAACGCCTTATTAATCTAGCGTCGGTAGTGAACAAGAAAACTCGCTGTTTCTTTCACTGAACGGCATAATGAAGCAGTTTCTTAGTGCCGTAGCAGATTCTAATCTGATACAGCTTAGCAAATGAGCATATAAAGAGAATGAATTATAAGTGTTACGTAGCGCGTAAATAATTTCCGCGCTTTGCTTATCTTCTGACTCTAGGTTTACGATCGGCGTTTCGCTACCCTCTGCCGCTAACCGTAAAGTTTTAAATTGCTACCCCTTTTTTGTGTGCTAATTAAGAGAAATGCGCCGGTAATCTTTTTTAATAGTAGGGGTCCGGAAGGCTACCGTAATTACTAGTTCGTGCACCAGGCATTTTACACATTTTTGTTACGCCTGCAGCCGCCGTTATTTGTGTCGCGCAGGTGCCCCCTTTTTCCTATCGGAACCCACCTCGATGCTCATCGAATTCGGCAGTCATTCTAAATTTTCGAGTCCGAAAAAGCCCACGGGGCCATAAAAGAGCCGCCGGCGCCCGGCGGACAATGGGCGATACACTTCAGTGCCGGCACAAATAAGCGGCCGGCCACACGGGCGCAGCCGCGGACGCCGCTTCCAGCCTCGGGGAGCGCCGCCAGCTAACGACCCGGATGCCGCGCTCAAAACCCGCCTCCACAAACGCAGAGGAAACAGGCGCGACCGGACCACGGCACACAGGGGACGCGGGGAAACGACCCGGCGGCGCGCGAAGCGTGCGGTGCTCGCGCCAAATCCGCCCGTGTGCAACCAGAGCCGCAGCTACCGGTACACACACCTGTAACTGTGATACTGAAGGCCTCTTACTTCATTCGCGTGTGGACATGCTGTAGAGTAGGGAGGCATGCAGTCAACTGTAATAAAATTTATTTTGTAATTAACGATCCACGTCCGGTAGAAAAATTATTTAATTCATTGAATGAAACCCTAAGTTCTTTTCAACTATAAATGCGCAGTCGTCGTGTGTCTGTGATATTACGCTCAGTATTTAAAGTTTTATTTAAAACTGGGGTATGCTCTACTTATCCTCAGGTTTGGCTGAACTGTCACAAACATAAGGCTTTACAGTAGGGGAAGCTGCGATATAACCGGGTAGCTAAGGTAACAATCACAGCTTTCATTGTTGGCAGTGAACACATGGCGTGTCGTGGGGCGATCACTCTGTTTTTAAAATAACTGAAAAGCCACGATCGCTTCAATCATTTATTAGATGACTGGTTTCAGCTCTCTGAAGGTGCCATCATCAGTTCTGAAACGTGGATTAACATTTATAAAACCATATGGACATCATGGCATATGAGGCAGACCACCTGATGAAATTATTGTCACAACTAATAAAAAATAATAAAAAACTGCTCTCATGGTCGTTCTTTCCATAAAATATAAAATTAAAGTCACCAGATAAAACTCATTGTTGTGTATTCACATTTATTTCAGTGACTAATAAACAAGGCATGAACAGCATATATGAACTATGAGGACTTATTTTTCACGGTTTAAATTATATTTAACGTAGCTCGGCGCTGTGCAATATATGATTATGTATGTGGGCCTGTTCTTTTAATACGTCCGGAAGAACAGACACCATTTTGATAGTGCAGCAACTGTGCATCAAGACACGTAGGAATTAATGACACTGGCTGCCAGTGGACATCAATTTAAATCAATGGGAAAAGTCGAAAATTTGTGCTAGACCGGGATTCGAACCTGGGTCTCTTGCTTACTAGGCAGATGTGCTGACTACAGCACCATCCGGATACAGAGGTCACTACAACCACACACATTGACATGCCACACCTCCCGTCGGACACAAATTCTCAGCTTGTGGACTCGTTACTGAGGTAGTAGCCCTTGCCCCTTATCCCCATTACTCGCGACATTTCGCCGATTCTCGTAAGAGTTCGAGTGTGGTGTGCATCTGCTCTGAAGTGATCACTGGGTGTCCTTTTTTTAACCTGTCAGGACGATGCTTTTGTTGCAAAATTTTGTACATGGCTGCACGTTCAGAGACCGTGAATAGTTACAATTGAAAGAAAAACAGCCCTCGGTCACTATTTTTAACCAATTAACCGGGTTTCGACACTGCTACAAGTGTCTTCATCAGAATTTAAATCAAAGAATGGTTTATATTCTATAACATGTCACAGAATTATGACTAAAAACGTATGATAGAGTATAAGTACGGAATTATCGTGAAAGACTGGCAGTACTTATATGATCATTTATAAAACAATAAATGTGCCAAAAGGGCGTTAGTCACAAAGATATTTAAGATATTTATTATTTTATAAATGGCATATAAGTATTGCTAGTCTTTCACGATAATTCCGTATTTATACACCATCATACGTTTTTAGTCATAATTCTGTGATCATGTTATAGAATATAGACCATTCTTTGATCTAAGTTCTGAGGAAGACACTCCTAGCAGTGTCGAAACCCGGTTAATTCGTTAAAAATAGTGACCTAGCGCTGTTTTTCTTTCAATTGCTTTTGTTGCACTTCGTTCACTTTTGTAGGCGGATTCCGTGATCATGGCGCATTTTCCTCTTCAGTCCGCCTACGTACCTGGGTGGTAACGTACTCGCTTCCCAAGCAAGCGGGCCCGGGTTCGATTCCCGCCCGCGTTGGAGATTTTCTCCGCTCATGGACTGGGTGTTGTGTTGTCCTCAACATCATTTCATCTTCATCACCGGCGCGCACGTCGTCCAATGTGGCGTCGACTGAAACAAGACTTGCACTTCGAGGCCAAACTTCCCCGTACGGGGCCTCCCTGCCAACGGTACCATAGGCTGATTTTTCTTTTTCTTTTTTTCCTCTTCATCTGGTTGATGATGGCCTCTCGTAATAAATAACTGGCTCTGTACTTTCTGGTGAAACAGAAAATGAAGACTGTGTCTGCACATCAGTCAACGGACCACGATGTGGAGGAAAAGCGCTAACTGACTCTGTTATGTTCTACGAATCTAGCATTATTCTTTCTGTTGTATTCTATGGTGTAAATTCCTCTTCGCTAAACGCATTTGCATTTTTAAACCCATATAGGTAATTTTGCATTTAGTTTCAATTTTGCATTGCTAGTGTTATAGTATATGTAAGTCTGAGCAACTGAGCTATTTGGTACTGGGTTGTCACTCTTCCCGGATGGCTGTTAAGTCATGTCTTGATTTCCTGACCGTATAAGGGGTTTAATGGTCCCGTCTCAAACGAAAACATATCTCTTCAGTACGGGATAATTAATCAAGTTATTAGTTGCAAAAATACTAAAAAACAGGTGCAAAATAACTATAACGTCTATATGTAATTACTAAATTTTAGTTACTAAAACACATGCACACAAGAGGTGTACTGTTAAAAGCGCACAGTTCTTACATCATACATATAAATTATATATAACGAACTCATGCGGAAATATCAGGTAGTTCCGGTTTTAAAGCATTGCTTCTACCCGGTTTTACCCCAACCGTACCTTATCTGTAAAATTACTTCTGCGTGAGAAAGAAAGTGTAAAATCGTTTAAATGGCACATGTTCATAAAGCTTGTTTAAAGTATTATTCATTGTATTACTAGTTCCGTCTTGTAATACCACGGTATAAGTTTCTTGCTGAACACAAAATATCACGAAGTAAGGTACACAACCACGAAAATATAATAAATTATTTTGCTCAACACCAACGCTTCGTGGTAGTTCCGTTGCCGGCTATCTTCGTGGGATTACTGCGAAAGTACAATGTTTTTAACTAGTAAAGAGAAACACGTAGGTTCCCGGTGTCACCCCAACCCGACTATACCCCCACTTCCCCACATATTCATTTGATGTAGATACTTGTGGTAATATCTTCTGCAAAATATTTTAAGACATTGATTTTTCGTGTAGTAAGTGCCCTAATGATTATTTGCTATCTGTTATAATTTTCAAGACAATATAAACTAAAAATTAATTTTGGATTGTAACTTGGAACTTATTTTTAAAGTGAAATTGTAGAGAGCCTGGATCTGGAAGTGGTAAGGTGCTGGGTGTACCAAACACAAACCTTTTAGAACTTAACTATTTTTAATTTTTAGCACGTCTTCTATCTCACCAACAATCAATGGCCCCCGTGACACACAAATGACTGTTCGCAATTATTTAGAATAATATTTTAAATTAACCAGCATTTGAGAGATATTTAAAAACATTTTAAAATCCAAAAACATGTATCACAAGCAAACTTTTAACTTGTGTAATCAGTATGAAAATGAATAAGTGATAATTCACAGAAGAGCTGAAAAAAGATGTATTGTTCAACAGTTTTGAGTCAGAATTAGAAGGAGCTAAAATGACTGCAATGAACAACATAAGGTTACTGGGTTCAGTTCAACTCATACATCACACATTTGCCAATTTCTGCTCAGGATCTAAAATATACACAGAATACACATTAAAATTATTTTACAGAAATAAATTACAAATCGGGCACAGGTGTTTGACCTTGGCATAATAACCTTAAAACAAGAGGGAGTGTGCCCGTCAACCTCAAAAAAGGTATAAGGTAAACAAACCCTTGAAGATACAAATGTTTTAAAACCGTTTGGGCATCTAAACATTCAGAGTAAAACACACATACAGTTCAGAGATCCAACGCACAGCTACTTCAAATACAAAACACTTTACAAAATTTTGAACACCTTAAAATCCAAAATAAGAAACACACTGAATTTTAAAGAATCAATCTCTGTGCTTAGCCAGGCAATAATGCAACTAGAATTGGTCAAAATGTAAGTCCCGTCTTAAGAATAACGCGGTCATGTTCCGATTACCTCGTACGCTAACCCACATTAAAATCAAAGGTAACAGCCATTAGCGAAAACTACAAAAAGCTGCAGGCGGGAAACCAAAACGAATTTCAGTGACAAGGACACTGCAAAAGAACAGGGGTTTTGATGAATCGCATCCAACCTTCATCTCATGGAAAAATAGTGTGCTCACCATTTGTTTCTACACTACAGCTTGGTGAAATATGGAGAGCTGTAGAACCATTTCCGTAAACCAAGCAGCAGAAATGGGAATTGCGCCAGTTCAGAAGACGCAACCTGTAACGTAAGGTAGAAAGGAGCAATGGTTCTTAAGACAGCATTGAATACTCTTCACGGCAAACGATCAACAACGACAACACGACTACTGGTCTCCATCTTCAGCGAACGACAGCTGTTAGTATCCACAACAGTCATCGAGACTGGACCCCACAGAGAGTCGCATGTGCGACGAAATGCCTTAAAGGGCCACAAGGTTGTCCCCTCGTAGGATGCAAGGGAAGCCGTCGCCAGGAAACGAAACCCGGATTGTTCAACGAGAGGCCAGAATCGATATGATCGTACGCATGATTCATCAAGTTAAAAGTAATCATACGAATATTATAACATTAAGGTGTAAAAAACAATATTCTAACATTTGTGGGAGAAAAAATAAGAAACGTAAATTCAAACAAGAAAAAAAACAGGTAATTCGTCAGGTTTTCCTCCATTTGTACATCTAACATGAGCCCACTTCGAAGATGTTATGTACTGTACTCATTCTTCTATTGATCTGTTGATTTTACAAGCGTCCATTATACAATATAGGAACATTCAGTATTATACACCCTCTGGAACTGGCGTTTGTGGTGATTTAATACTTTTGAAACATTCTTAAAAAAGGATGCACATTTTGTTTATTGAGATTCACTGCTCCATCGAACCTAGTTGCTTCTGAACGATGAACTAATAATGAACTAGTGTTTCAGAAAGGCATTCAGCGAATCCACTCTAGCAATTTTCTTTTGGTAACATACCTCAACGTACTTAGGTCGGTAGTATATAGCTCACTGATAGATTAACTATCTAGCATCCCTCGTGGAAAATCCATAATACAGATGGGCAGGTCGTCTGATGTGGACTGGAAGTTTCTTCGTCATCTCGACGCTAATACAACATTATGTGCAATGCAAATTCCTGCTGGAATCTCGTTGGTAAATGCCAGATTCTCTCGTCACTACCGTCTCCAATTTTCTGAAATGTGAAATTTTTGCAGCAACAGCTTCCATGGTCTCCTTAGCACCTGTCCCCTCTCTGCTGTACCATTACCTTCCTCGGTATACCATAAAATAGTTGAATGTAGGCCATCCTAATAAAGATATTCACTCTCTCGTGTGTGGGCGATCAACAGTGAGGTTATCAGCACCATTACAAACAAACAAACTCCGTTCGAACATACCTTGAATGCCCAACGGTACCCACCGGCCGCCGTGTCATCCTTAGCCCTTAAGCCTCTCCGAATACGGAGGGCCATGTGGTCAGCACACTGCTCTCCCTGCAGTTGTCAGTCTTCGTGACCGACGCCGTTACTTCTCAATCAAGGAGCTCGTCAGCTGGTCTCACAAGGGCTGATACACCCCGCTTGCCAACAGCGCTCAGCAGACGCGTACGTTGACCTATCCAAGTGACAGCCAAAGACAGCAGTTGATTTAGGTGATCCGATGGGAACCGGTACAACCACTGCGGGAAGGCTGTTACATTCGTTAAAACAAACAACTTTGGATAAAATCGTTAAACTTGTTGTGCCCAGTGAGAAGGAAATCTATAAAATGACAGTTATTCACCTACTCCCACCTCACTCGCGTTAAGCCACACAGTCACTCTATCTCACACGCCTGGCTACTCTCTCATGAAACTAGCTCACTAGTGACTGTCTGCTATGTTACTTACCTCGTGGAAATCAGCTGAATCCTACGGCCACCTCTGGAAAATTTTATCAATGACATTGCGACGAGACTATTTTTTACAAACTAACCCATAAATTATGACAACCCGTCAGAAAGAGTCAAACATAATCAGAAGAAATTAATCCCCACCAGATAATGTTATGTAAATTGCCAATGCATAACTAGTTAGATTACTATTACTGTATCTATATTATGTTACAATTACATCTAAATGAGAAGCCAGTGTGGAAGCAAGTTGAAATCAGTGAGGAACACGGGAAGCGTGGTGGGGCCGTAAACTGCAGGGAGTTAGTCCCCCAGCCCCATTCGCAGAATAGCCGCTCGCCCTCATGCCAAGGGACCCACCATAATTTTATTAGAATCAGGTAGGGCTGTGCATTGGCAAGAGGCTGCCCAGGTGCCAAGTGCGCAAAGCCATGCAAAGTATGTTACCTCTCCAAGACGTGCGGGGACAACAGAGACCGTTTCTAACGAACTGCGTGGTCACGGGATGCACGCAGCTTAAATGGAAACTCCCAGAAGAACTACCATTGCGGAAAGAAACAGCAGGCAGCAAAAATTTGCTAAACAACCAGGGTTGTCAATGTAATATCAGAAGGTGGAATGGGAACAAAGGTTTAAGATCCCATTCAAGATAGTGTGATGCTGACACCTCCCCCAGGTGTCGCAAAACCAAACAGTTAAATAACTGTAAAAACGGTTAAAACATGTTCACGTAAATAATTTATGAGATGGGAGTAAGGAGTGTGACTGCACTTCCAGAGGTCATTATAAAATGGACAGTGGATGGCAATAAGCAGAGAGAGGGAAAAGGTAGGATGCATTTTGTAGCTCCAAGACTTAACATGTTTAGTAACTGGTTAACCACCTGAAATGTGACCAAAGGGGAAAGAGAAGCGTCTTGTTAGATAACCTCTTACTGGTCGCCACTCTCAAGATTTTTGTTCAACCAGTCACAAGTTACACGATGCTGAAAAGCGCAGAGCTCTACGTTTTACTAGTCGGAAGCACTCCACCGGAAGTGACTATTTCTTCTTCTTCTTAGTCTGGAGACTTCGGGTGCAGACTTCCTTTAGCAGGCGTCTTGACAGGCAGACTCCACTCCTAGACGACTTCTCCACGCTGGTCCCGGGACGAGAGGCTCTCATCTTGCTCAGGTGAACCTGGATACAGACAGAGAGGAGCTACTGGTGAAAGGCCAATGACCAATTTTGTAGTCACGTCAGCCATTACATGCAGATTATGAGCATGGTGAGACCGAGCCGCAACAACGCAGCGAACAGTGGGGAAAGATCGATCGTCTGAAACAACACGCAGTAATTTCAGGCTTCTACATAGTTTCTGACTAGGCAACAGATGTACACACGTATCCTTCTGTAGTGTTTTCTAACTCTAATCAGTAGTCCTCGACAATCAGTGCACGACCCCACGCGAGTCTAAATCTTTTGTCCTGATACGCATTAATCTGAATCACATTCCAGATATCCCATTCTCAGTTCCAAGGCATAAGATTATTACTTTCAATGATCGTCCAGCCACCTGTTTATTATACATTTAATCATGTACATGTGTAATAAACTTGAATGAGATCGTTATCTAATTTTACAGCTACATGAATTCATTTAGCGTTGTTTTGATGGGTGATGATTAACTTATATCTGATGCTTTGGACCAATTTAGGATACTTAATTAAAAATTCCAATCAAAGTACTCCATCCACACTTTCACAATAGGGCGAAAATTTACAATATCTGCCGGTAAATTTGAAATGTTGGCGTCTGTTATTTTTGACACAAGGCTCCCCTATATTTTGAGTATTCAAATGGCTCTGAGCACTATGGGACTTAACATCTATGGTCATCAGTCCCCTATAACTTAGAACTACTTAAACCTAACTAACCTAAGGACATCACACAACACCTTTTGAGTATTAATACACAGGAATTTATCAGACGGATACAGAGAAACTGAGTAGTTGAAAAAATAGTTAGTGATGTATTGAGATTAATGAAATGTTTAATACAGAAGAAAATGCATTGTTTAACATTTGAAGTGGAGGCACAATGAATATTTTATGTTGATGAAATTGTTTCTTTCGCTAACAGTGAAAAACAGGCATATATATATTATATATATATATATATATATATATATATATATATATATATATATATATATATATATATACTGTTTTATTTGCAGCAGTTAGCTACAACTTCCAGCTACTTATCTCAATAGAAGCCGACCCGACTTAGACGTTTGTCGTAGCCTTGTACCAACTTTACAATACCCTCATTATAGAAGGCAGCCGTCAGTGCTTTCCGCCAATTCTCTACACTTGCCTACAGCTCGTTGCCTGTGCCAAAATTTTGTCTTCATAGCCAGCGGTTCATATGAGGCTGTATTGTGGGTAATCAAACATTTCCAATTGAAAACTGCACAGGGGCATCTTCGTTGCCCTTGCAGAATGCGGCTGAGAATTGTCTTGAAGAACAAACTGCACGACAGTTATGTAATGTTGGCTGCATAACTTCAGGCGAAATTTCCCACCAGGCTCCCATACTTGGTGGGAGACACTATTTTTCTAGGTATCTTTATGTGGTCACTACGTGTTCAGAACTACATAACTAAAATGAACGACGTAACGTGATCTACGGTCATACTAGAGACACTGCCCAATACACCTGTGCAAAACTTCATCTTATTTTCACTGTGGTTTCCATTTCGCGACCGATCGCTCCTTACTTTCCGAATAACGAGAGAGAGAGAGAGAGAGAGAGACAGAGAGAGACAGAGAGTGAGGAAAAGAGAAGGGGGTTGGAGGGAGAGAGGAAGAGAAAAAGAGAGCAGAATATTAGTCTTCTCATAAACTCTTGGATGGACTTCAACGATATTTGACAAAGAATCAGCAGGACTCATGGGTATCACCACTGTAGGTTTTATAACCTCCTGGTTCCAATAGGAGGGGAGATACAAGCAAGAACGTGCTTTTTCAGCCCCTAGTGTATAGGCTCCCCTGCACGACAGGCATGTTGTGTGGGAACTATATCGGCCTACGAAATTAACCTCTTTTCCAGGGCAGCCTACATGTCAGGGACAAGGAACGGTTCACCGGGATGCGACATGTCTGTTGGCCTGCGTGATGTGTTAAAGTAGTATTGGCCTGCTTTATCAGCCTGCATGGCGGCCTATATATCAGGAGCAAATAAATGAATTTTCAAGACCATGGTTTGTAGCCCACTCTGCATGACATGTGTGTTATGGGAGTTAGATTGGCCCTGCTTTATTGAACTGTTTTCCCTGGGCCGTACATGTCAATAAGCATGGTTGGAAACAGGTTGAGATGGGCATATGGGGGATGGACAGAGCGAGGTGTACGAGGAAACTGACAGAGAGTCGGGGAGTGGGAGATGCATCTTCTGTTATCCGTTATATGTAACAGGTGCAGCGGTGAAACGGACGACCTTGGAAATAGCACAATATATTAGAAATAAAAAAAGGGGACAACAGACTTTTGACACTGACCCTGATATTGATGTTCAGTCAAAATGACGTCGTGGAACAGTGAACAATGCGTTATTGCCGTGAAGGTGCTTTACAAAAGCAGTGACAGCTATGTGGATTTCAGCGTGTACTTCATGCTTCTTACAATATCATGAGTCATATTCCAGTCCCATCGGAACATACTATCAATGTTTAGATTCATAACTTTGAGGAAGCGGATGATACAGTGTGGAAGAGGAGTGGAAGTGCAAAATGCGTGTCCACTCCAGAGAGCATAGCAAGAGTGGAAGAAGCCTACACCATAAAGACGCAGGAATTCAGCACGCAGGCATGTGCTGCAGCTTTACATGTTACACAAGAAGCTGCAATACCATCACACAAAATTCAGATAATGCAAAATTTGTATGCGGACGACCTCCAAAACAGACTACAGTTTTGTCTAGAATTGGAACTTGTAAACGACAACCCAGGCCTGTGCAACTATCTGATCATGAACGATGTGACCAGTTTTTATATGTCATTCTTCGTTGACAAGAAAAATTTTAGATACTAGTCACGTAAAAATCCTGAAATATCTCATGAAACGTCACTTCACAGTCTGAAAGTGATAGTGAGGTGCGGTGCGTCATCGTTTGGAATTATGGGACCTTCTTTTCTTGGAGACGATCTCAGCAATGCTGTTACTGTGAATGCAGAACGTTATGATCACATATTGAACCATTTCCTAGTGTTTATCTCACTGTAGATGCGAACACGCTCTTCCAACAAGACAGGGCCACATGCCATACATCGCGGCATTCCATTATCACGTCTCCAAGAACGAGGACATTTTCTGGCCGTCAAGATCTCCTGATCTACTAGCGTATCATTTCTTCCTTTGGAGTCATTTGAAATCCCAGATATTTCGGTATGACCCTCCACACACCATTCAGGATAATCACAGAAACTAGTTTAGGGATTCTGATACGGTTGTGAGTAATATACTGATCCATGAAGGAAATTTCTGAACCCTGGCGATCGGTGTAAAGTCGGCCCACTGCAGTGCCACATTGGCGTGAGTTACAGCTAACGTGAGTTTGGCGCGAGCCACTGCCGACTGCATTAACGACCTGCAGTGCAGGACAAATCAGATATTAACCTGATAGGAACAGATTTTTTATTATAGGGTTAATATCTAAGGAGTGTGAAGAGAAATGCGAGGAAAAGTCACATAGAAAATGTGGCTCGCACTAGACCGCGGCTGCAGTTCTGCGGTCAGAAAATGGCCGTAGCTCGTGCTGAACAAACGCTGCTGTCACAGTAGCTCACCACTCCCGTCATTGCTACGCCAATTAATTATGAACGGATAACATACGGGACTCCTGAGAAGTTTCCCAGAGTGCGATGTTTAAATCGTTTAAATTACACTGAAGCGCCAAAGAAATTGGTATAGGCGTTCATATCCAAATACAGAGGTATGTAAACAGGTAGAATACGGCGCTGAAGTCGGCAACGCCTATATAAGACAGAAAGTGTCTGGCGTAGTTCTTAGATCGCTTACTGCTGCTACAACGGCAGGTTATCAAGATTTATGTTAGTGTGAACACGGTGTTTTGCAACTCATCTTGATCATCTGATGACTTCACAAGACGGTGAATGACAGCATCATCTGCTAAGAGGTCTACTCAGATTGTCTCCTATGTCGTTAATATAGATCAGGAACAATAGAGGGCCTATAACACTTCCTTAGGGAGCGCCGGACATTACTTCTGTTTTACCCGATAACTTTCCGTCTGTTACTACGAACTGTGACCTTTCTGACAGGAAATCGCACAACTGAGGCGATATTCCGTAGACACACAGTTTGGTTAAAAGACGCTTGTGAGGAACGGTGTCGAAAGCCTTCTGAAAATCTAAAACTATGGAGTCAATCTGAGATTAACAAACTGTTCTCTTGAGGTACAATATAAGTATATTCCCATCTGAAACTTTAACTGTCACTGTCCTACCCGATGGTATTGACTGCTACAGCTGAGGTCTCGAACTGGAACAGAGCTCTTGCTAGTTCGACATTATACTGAACTCGACATGAGGGCGTGGTCTTCTGGTGATCCTCCCACTTGTCGCTGCGGATTGCAGCGAGTCCTCACTGACGTCTGTGGTGTCCATTGGCGTTGCCAGCTTTGGTGCGGTAGTGCGATATCTGTACTATACCGCACATTATACTCAGTTATCTAATTTTTTTCTGAATTTTAATAACTATACACAGTGGCCCGTAAACAAAATCGCTCGTGAGAAGCTGGGATGGATCATCAGTCAAATGTAGATACAATAATTGAAACGTCTTTTCTTAAGAGGGTAGCCCTCTCCCAACGCATGAAAAGTAGGCAACTTTCGTGACTTCATTTAACTACAATAAAAAAGTATTGCTAAATCTAATGATTTAGTTATATTTCTGACACTTTTGTCATTAAGAAATCTTTTTGGTGCAGACATTGGAAGCTCCGTTTAACCGCTGTACTAGGTGGAAGGGTCCCTTGCAGCCAGAACATTAGTCATCGGCGGGAATTCCCGAAGCCCTCTCGTTTCCAATACACAGGTGATTTTTCCACCGTGTACTAACTCTAGGGATTGATCGACGAGAGGAAACGAAACACGAAATGTCTAATGAACTTACGTCCGGAAATGCATGGTTTCCATGCTAAAGACCATTTATTTAATCATACTTTGTTACAGAGACTGCGGTATAACATACTTCTAGTTACCGATTTCTGAACCATACGGCAATCCTCTTTCGGAAAGAGTTCCTCCTCCATCTTCTTCGTGGCCATGGTTGCCCTGCGGGTCCCTTTGGCAGCTTCTGACATCCGTTGCTCTGCTCGCTCAGTATGCTTTTCGTCTGTTTTTGTGCAGAAGTTGTAACAGGTTTGTCGGATCTCAAGTTCGAGCTCGATCGTCAGTTCCAGAATGTCTGTTAGGTCGTCGTTGGAATTACATGTAGAGTACTTCTTTCCCGCTGTGAACGGTTCTCGAAGCACATTTTCACATATAGCCTTGTAACTCGATAATGGAGCCTTTGCCGATGTTAGGATGAACACTACAGTAAAGTAGACATCTCAGAGAAAATTATAAGCAAAAAAGAAATAGATTTCTTGAAATTTTTGAAGAAGACTACATCTTAAAGTAGTTGTCAGGTTTGTAACTGTACATATGGAAGTGAAACATGTACGATGTAGAGCATCGACGAGAAGCGAGCAGAAATATTTAAGAAGTGGCACAACAGAAGAATTATGAAAACGAAACCAGTAGATCGCACAACAAATGAAGAGGTACTGAGTAGAAATAGGGAGGAAAATTTTATGGCACAATTCGACTAACTCAAGGGGTGGTTTCATAGGACACCTCCTGAATCATGGAGGAATAGTTAGTTTGATAAAGTAGTGATATGATTGTGGTAAACATTGTAAAAGGTGACAGAAGTTTGAATGTAGTAAGCAGGTTAAGCGGATGTACGTTGCAGTAGTGATGCGAAGTTCACGAGGCTTGCGGAAGATAGTCTTCTGACTAAAAGCCACAACCAGAATAATAAATTATTTCTTGTTTCTGTTCTGTTTCGCCTTTCATTTCTTTCGCATTTTCCAACAACATCGTTTCCTTCTCCACTGTAAAAAGCCCATCTTTCAAATCTGACAGTCGCAAATGACAGCACGTACTTGCCTGACGAACCTAAAGTGGCCGTTTCGCCAACCGCAATGTTAGGTGAAAGAGACACGAGAAGTCGATTCGGCTAATGTCTAAGCAACAAAGTGGCCTCGGAAAACGTCGATACGTCGCCGGTCCATTACGAGGCTTTCAAAGCGCTGACTGAAACCAGTCGTTACGAAAAATCAGTATTTCTCAAGGCGTCTCCACCCGGCGATCAGCGAGACACGCGGTCCAGCCCAAACTACCGGCGCGTAAAAACTATAATCCACGGCGAGGCGTTCCGCCAGGGGGACATAATTCGGCGCCGGCAAATAACGAGCGCGTCCAGGCCCGCATTACGGCTAATGGAATATCCATAACACGTTTTCTACGCGACTGACCTTTCCATCCGCGGCGCTCCCAGCGGAGCCTATTAGCGACCGCGGCGTCGGAGGCTGTGCAGTAAAAAATGAGACGGACGGCCGGAGGGGCCAGTCGCATAAACACGGCAATTACAGCCAGAGTGACGCGCTCCCAGCAGGGCCCCGGGGCGCAGGTGACGAAACCTCCACTGGCTGGCCGCCTGCCCGCCCGCTATCGCAGGATCTCGCCCGCACAGATGTCGACACGCGAAAGCCGTTGCGCCACCACTCATCCGCTCACAATAGCACCTCCAGAGGACGGCGGATCTGCTTCCTCGATCTGAAGATGTGCTGTGAATCGAAACGATCATTTACCGTGTTTTCACCAGGCGACTTCACTCTCAGTGGCGGAAAGTTATGTCATAGCTACACATTCCGACGGCATCGGATTTATCAATTGACCAGGTACCTCCGGGCCTAGAGGAAAGTAGGCGCCGAGAGATCTCGATTGGAGTTCCTATTTTCGGTGGACTTGGTCACGCACATAGAAGTACGCGGTATATATTATCTAACAGGGGACGAGCTGAAACAACCGCTTTCCGGTAATATCGTTTTTTTTTCACGCCAGTTTAACCTGAGTGCTAAAACCGCTCAGAATAACGAGTTTCTGAAATAAGTGATTTTCAGAATTTTATTCCTATTATTTCCCGTAATAAACGTAGAAATCGAATAAAGACAGAAAAAATTTTACTGTATGTAAATAGGTTATACAGAACTGCAACCAGTCACTTTTTTGAATAATTATGTTTTATTCCATGAACCGGTTTTCGAACCTTTTCAGGTCCATCTTGGCTTGCACCCAGCATTATGCTACCAGTAATGATGTAACTTTCTGAAACCATCAGAAGATGAATCTGAAAAGGTTAGAAAACCGGTTCATGGAATAAAACATAATTATTCAAAAAAGTGAATGGTTGCAGTTCTGTATAACCTATTTACTTCAATAGACAGTCACGGTTCTAAAATATCCGTAATTGATACGCATAAAATTTTTACTCTCTCACTTTCAAGGTCCACAGAATGAAAATTTTACATTAAATACGCAGATAAAAGAAAACTTAGTCCGTCCGCAGTTCGCTGTTTTTTTTCAAAAAGTGATAAGTGCTTGAATAGTAGAAAAAACCGGCAGTTTTCTCATATTGATTCTTGTTATCCGGGATTATACCACTATTTGTACATTGCGAATAGTCAGTGCTAACGAGTGAAAACCAAGGTTTCACCACTGTATTTTTCGTGTTAGTTTGTCCGTTTTCAAGTGCTACAAACAGACAAAGGCATATTATGTAGACACAGGCACAGATCAGTTACTTCAGTTGTTACTTTATACTACGAATGATTTGTGCCAACGGCCTTGCCGCAGAGGTAACACCTGTTCCCTTCTGGTCACCGAAGTCAAGCGCTGTCGGGTTGAGCTAGCACTTGGATGGGTGACCATCCGGTCTGCCGAGCGCTGTTGGCAAGAGGGGTTCATTCAGCCCTTGTGTGCCAAACTGAGGAGCTACTTGATTGAGAAGCAGCGGCTCCGGTCTCGTAAACTGACATACGGCCGGGAGAGCGGTGTGCTGACCACATGCCCCTCTATATCCACATCCAGTGACGCCTGTCGGATGAGGATGACACGGCGACCGGTCGGTACCGCTGGGCCTTCCAAGGCCTGTTCGGGCGGAGTTTAGTTTTTTTTATGACTGATTTGTGGTTAAGATTTCCCATAATTTCCTGTTCGCTGCTTTTCTCGAAAAATGATAAGTGGTTGAATACCACAAAAATCACAAAAAGTCAGCAATATTCTCCTATTGATTTTAATTTTTTGGAACTTTGCTCAAACATCATGTAATCGGGGCTTATACTGCTATTGAGCATTGCGAATAGGCAGTGCTAAAGGGTGCAAACTAAGCTGAATAAATCTATATTCTTCGCGTTAGTTATTCAGTTTTCAAGGGCAACAAGGATATAAAGACATATTACGTTGACACAGGCAGCAAATCAACTTCTTTCAACATTTATTTGATGCTATGAATAAATTATAGTTAAGTTTTTAATTTATTACTGCTAACACAATTTCCTTCGTTTTTTTATTATTTCAAAGCAATGACAGACAAGTCTCATAAAGCAGATGAAGCATTGTACTTCCGTGATGTCGTCAGTCATACAACCACGGCGCCGCCTGAGAGGTCGATTCACCGGATGCGATTCTCTCGATAAACGGAACAGAAGTGTTGTGGCGTAGCAAGACAGCCACGCCACTCGGAAGTAGCCGAAAGGCACGCTAACTAATGCAGACGGGCGTGAAGTCTGAAACAGGACGCTCAATGAATGCTAATAAGAAAAGAACGTAATGTCTGTTTACTTAACTTTTATTATCCTTGTGGTACATCGTTCTTGTTGTGACATGCTTTGGACTAAAATTATCAATTGCTATGTAAGGCTAATGGCGCCTTGCTAGGTCGTAGCCATGGACTTAGCTGAAGGCTATTCTAACTATCTGCTCGGCTAATGAGCGATGCTTCGTCAGTGTGGTCGCTAGCAAAGTCGTCGTACAACTGGGGCGAGTGCTAGTCCGCCTCTCTAGACCTGCCAAGTGGTGGCGCTAGGTCTGCAAGTACTGACAGTGGCGACACGCGGGTCCGACATGTACTAATGGACCGCGGCCGATTTGAAGCTACCACCTAGCAAGTGTCGTGTCTGGCGGTGACACCACAAGAAGAACGGCTGAGCTAGCCAAAGAGTACACAGCCTGTCGCAGTAATTACGCTCGCCGCGAGGGACCGTTAGGCCACTTCATGTGTAGCAGGAGTGTAGTGCAGTTGTGCCAGTCTACAGTTCGTAGCCGCGCTCAGTGGTCAGCCAGCGTCGATGTTAGTCAGTCATCGTCTGCAGCTCAGTCATTGCCGCCGTCAAGTCCTTGTCGCCCAGTTGTAAAGTACCGTAATAGTACTACACTAAAGTCAATTGTACCAAGTTGCCAGTTATAAACAATTCTACGTTCTGTCATGTCGACAACCAATTTAGTCTTCAGATTCACCGGATTCGACATTCAAGATTACGAGAGCTTAATTCGTCACTGCAAGATATGTGACTTGTAAATTATATCATTCTACAGAGGCTTAGTCTAATCGCGTCTTCTATAATTGTCATCTAACAGATCATGGACTACAACAAAGTTAAGTAAGAAACACTTTCTTCATTTGTACTCCTGATAATTAATTGTGTTTTCCTGTTGTAGTTACCAAGCAGTCTTGGCATAGTAGAACCCACGTTTCCACCTCCTTGGCTACTTCATATTTGCTACCTCATGTTGATGGACTCGAGAGCCATCAACTTCATTGCTACTTCACTTCGTAAAAATATTTCCTGACTAGAATTAGTGCCATTCTGCAATACAGCAGATGTCCAGGGACACCAGCGAGAAAGTGCAGTATAGAGCAGGTATGAAATGATCGTATGGCATCTATTGGCCGGGATATCCCCTTCGGGGTTCGGCCGCTGTATTGGTGCAGCCACTGCATCCACGCACGTACATTAAGCCACGACACACTGCAACAGGAACGTTATCGTTTCATTGGTGCTATAGCAGTTCTTAAGCCGTGTGTTTGTTGATCGCTTTTGTCGACATTGTTATTAAAAACAGCACTGATCGCTTTGCCTATTTTCTATAATAACGCAATATTTCAAACGAATGCAAATTTTAAGAATAAAAATTACTCGCTTTTTTAAGACTGGTTTACTTACAAACGAAATATTTTACCAGTGCTGCCATAGCTAACTGATATTTCAATCTTTTACTTGGTTTTTAGTAAAAAATAAAAAAAAGCAACTTTTATAACGGAGATCAAGCAAATACCGAAAAGTGATGGTTATTCAGAATCAAAATGCCGTTATCGATGTTAGCAGGTTGATTTTTCCTATCTCTAGGGACAAGGTTCCAAAAGAGCCATTTTTCATATAACTGATCTTGGGGGGAGGGGGGGGGGTCTGAGAACGTGTCATCTCCCAAGAAATAATTCGACAGGAAGTACACGAAGCGCACTGGATTTTAAATGTTTGATAGTAAGCCAGTCAATTTTTTTGAAGGTAATTTACTGTAATATCTTAAAGGTAAGCTTATTTCATTAGTAATCCAAAGAACATATTTTTATATACAGTCCGTCCAGAAGGTCCCAGGATTGATTTCATTTCCTGAGTACAAGCGACGTCAGCGCAGTTACTACGGTGGTAGCTTGAACTAACAACTGTAAACAAAATATGTGCAATCGATCAGTAAGTTGTGTGCAGGCATTCTTAAGTAGCATACATATGGCCGTAGTATGTCAACGTTGTCGTGCCGCAAATCGCAGTGGAGCAAATCTCTAAATTAAGTATTCAGGACGTTCTGTAGAATGTTTTGAATAGTGTAAAAGTGTGTGCAAAGTTTGTCCCGCACACAATGAGTTCGAAGAAAAAGCAACTACGCGTGGACGCCTGCTACGGCTTGCCTAAATGAAAAACGCGGGTTGTTCTTTGCTGTAAAAAATAATCAACGGTGATATTACCAATAAGAACCGAACAAAAAACGACAAAGTGCAGAAATTCACATGAAGGGTCAAGGTTTTGACGACATAGCCGACTTCCAAGACAATGTGACGCGAGAGTTGAGCAAAGTTCCGAAGAAGAACCTTTCTGGTTCATAAATGCATGAATGAAAGTTCCGTGCCTTCTACTCGTGTGGGGGAAAGACTATGTAGAGCATCTTAACTTTTCTCTTTTTTTTTTTAATCCAGTATCCAAACTTTTTGGTCTGATGGGATATTATTAACGTGAATATATTATTAGTATGAACGCCGATGTAGGAAACCTTCGGAAATAACCACAGATTGGTCGGTTAATGAATTCTTAACATCCTAGGACTGAACCTACCAGTGCTAGTCTTCCTGGTTGGGCACGTTATTGTTTAGCAATTAAGCAACTTTGATTCCATTAGGAACAGTTGTGCAGGGTGACAGTAGACTTTAAGGAAGGTGAGGCACACAGTCGTCAGTCGCAATTCCATTGGTAAGAGTAGTAAAAACTAATGAGATTGCGACTGGTTGTTATGTGCCACTCCTGCCATATCAACTGGAATACATAACTAATAAGTCTGTGGTTGGGTGTAGCGCTGGGTTTCACACAAGTAGTTAAGGAAGATCCAAATAACTTTGCAATCTTGAAATTTTACCGTTTTTTTCTTCTCTTCCGGAGCAGAAATTGGATTTCTTTTTACATTGGCCCACAGCTGAAGTTTACTTGAATACATCTATAGTGCAGCACGACCGTGTTCTTCATATTGAACTACAATCGACCTACGTTGAAGCAAGACCGTGGAGCAGGCGACACTCCCATACAATTACTGAAAACCTGGGGACAGCGAACCCGATAAAACTATTCCACCTGATATGCAAGGTGTACAAGACAGGTGCTGACAAGTGTAAATATTACCGAACCATAAGTTCAATAAGTAACGGTTGCAATATACTGACACGAATTATGTACAGAAGAATGGAAGGCTGGAGGAAGTTGACCGCAGGAATGACCAGTTTGAGTTCCGGAGAAATGTGGGAACATGGGAGGCAGTACTAATCCTACAACTTATTTTAAAGACAAATTAAATGTAATCCTCCGTTTATAGCACTTGCAGATTTGTTGACTGGAATACACTCTTTAAAATTCTGGAGGTTACAAAGATAAAATATGTCGAGCGACGGTTGTATACTACTTGTACAGTAACCAGACGGCAGTTACAAGAGTCGAGGAGTATGAAAGGAAACCTGTGGAGACGGGAGTGAGACAGAGTTATAGCCTCTTCCCTATGTTAATCAATCCGGACGTTGAGCAAGAAATAAAGAAAACCAAAGAGCAAACTGTAAAGGGGAATTAAAGTTCTGGGAGAAGAAATCAAAAGTTCGAGGTTTGTATATAACATCATAATTCTGTCAGACACGGCAACTAAGTTCGAAGAGCTGTTGAACAGAGTGGATAGTCTCCTAAAAGGAGGTCACAAAATTAACAACTGCATCAGTAAAACAAGGGTTGGACGCAAAATAACTAACGACGGACGAAGCAGAGAGGATATAAAATGCAGACTGCCATTAGCCAGAAAAGCGTTTCTGGAGAAGAGAAACTTTTTAAGTGTTAGGAAGTCTCATGGTATTTACGTTGAGTGTAGCCTTGTAGAGATTCAATAATAGAGGAAAAGGTGTAAATTGGGACAGCACCTTTTATTTCAGATTTAACGATACTTTCTTTTGGAAAAAGACTAGATTTTTTTTACCTTCATTATCAGTATAACAAATTTAGTAAATAATAAGAGGCCAAACGATGATTAATATCAGTTATTACTATTAGAAACCGAAGATTCGTAAAAGCTCTTAAAATAGCGTTAAAAATGTGGTTTAATTACGGGCTCTCCACAAGAAAGTCCTAAAAAATCATTCAGGATGTTTGAATAAAACGCGATAAAACGGTAGACTAGTTAGTCTACAAGAGCAACCTGTGCATTTAGGCATTTTAAATTAACATAAAATTAAAAATTATTTACAGAAATTGCATACGTAATGGCTGTTCCAGGCCCGGCGCTGTCTAAGTGTGTCCACATTTGCCAGGTAACACATTTAACGCACACTTCTTCGCGAGTGCCTTGAGAGAAAAGACGCATCGATAGAGTCTGATGTATCACCATCGTTGACATCCAAGTCATTATCGCTGTCCGCAAGGGGACGGACACAGGAGTCTGATGAAGAATTGGATCGTTTTGTAGGCTGAAATTTCTTTCCTGAAAGCGTTTTGTCTTCCCAACCCTTCTCTTCATCCGGAATCCAATACCGGAAGAACTCAGCGTCCATTTCTTCACAGTAACTTTGTCAAGTGACTTGATCAGCTGAACCTTGCGCGGCATTCCAGGCCACTTCCTCATTAGGATCCGCGAATGGTGGTTCTCTTCTCAATATTGGAGACGGGAGACGCGTCGAACGCAGAAACTGCAGTTGAAGTCCCCAGGGTACAATGCAATGTTCAAATGGGTGCCTATATATACACCAATGCCACTTAACGAAGACGTCTGCTATCACATGTAACATAAGAACATGTTCTTAATTATACCTTAAGATTCTGCTTTCCGGATATCGTAATAAAATCCTTTAAACTAACCGTAAGGACATGAAATTGATACGATTTCACATGCCGGCCAAAGGCTTGCACTCCAGAACAAGTACCAGTTCGGACGCTGCATTCACACGTGCTGAAAGGAGTGTGCTACTTCGATTAACAAGCGGCACTGCTTACGGTCCTGGACCCCCGTCCGCAGTATCTCTCGTACCGCCATGGGAAGTCGTGCCCACACTTACACCTGTAACCGTTCTCCTCGAAACGGTTCATTCTAGAAGAAAACAGACACTTTTAAAATTCTACAGAAGAACGCTGAACATTAGTTGGATAGATCGAATATCTATTGTGGAGGTCATGAATCGAACTGCGAAGAAAAGAAATTTCTGACACTGTGTGACTGAAAGAAGGGATCGGCCAATCCGACACATCTTGGAAGTATGAAGGAATCGTCAATTTCGTAATGAAGTGAAGCGTAGGGGAAAAAATGTTAGAGGAAGATCAACGCTTGAATATAGTAAGCAAGTTCAGATTATGTAGATTTGAATCGTTATAAATGGATGAATGAGGTTTGAGCAGGACAGACTAGCGTAGAGAGACGCATCAAACCATTCTTCGGACTAAGGACCACAACGATAAGCAGTATTGTTTTTGGGTATACAACATAAATGAAACTTCCTGGCAGATTAAAACTGTGTGCCCGACCGAGACTCGAACTCGGGACCTTTGCAAAGGTCCCGAGTTCGAGTCTCGGTCGGGCACACAGTTTTAATCTGCCAGGAAGTTTCATATCAGCGCACACTCCGCTGCAGAGTGAAAATCTCATTCTGGATACAACATAAATATTTGAAACTTGATGGAACGTTGCAAAATGTGTTTCTGAAAACGAGGTTCTGGCATCTGCAGCGAGACAAGTTGAGGGAGAAGTGTTAATGTAACTGTCAGTCATCAAATAAAACGCACGTGCTCAAGAAGAAAGTAGATAATATTAAAAGGACAGCCCTGTCCTGAATTCAACAATCAGATTATTGACCTTACTGATATGTCACATCAAAAAGTCGATACAAATGCCTCCAGCAGACAGTTAAAATTATAGAACAAGTGCTAATAATTTCTGTCGTGAACCTTGCAAACCTTTAGATTCGGTACGAAGAGACCAGGCCTAAAAGGTCCGGTTATTAGAATACATTATCATGTTCTCACGATATGATTGCAAGGGTAAGTCACATGGTAACAAAAAAGGAAGAAGAAGTCAAGTTCACGTACTAAAGTTTCCAAATAAATTTTAAATGTGGGAGATCACTTGTTAGTTGAAGGCAACACCAGAAGTAGGTGAATGAGATCTTACAAACACAAAGAAGGTGACGAGAGTTTCATAGTGACTTATTGTGCTTCAATGCATATCTAGAACTGCTACACACTGTCCGAGTCTGTGATATGCCTAAAAATTATCGATGTCTCTCCTTTGCTATTCCAGAGGAAAATTATACATCTATGTCATTAGTGAAGTTGAATGTTCCTTATTTTTGTTTCTTTCGCCACGAGTAGCCATTTTTCTCTACAACGCATAATTGCCTGAATTTGATTGGTGGTTTTATGTCTATTTCTTAGGCGATCGAGAGATACCGATAAAGTAACGTGTTACTCGGGTATTGGGCTTTTTATCAACAATTTTTGTGGTTCCATTAGCACTGGCGTTTACAAGTATAACAGTTTTCACCGATATCGATTTCTGAAAAAAAATGAAGCCTTTAAGAGAATTTGCCAACTATCATTTGGAAGGTGAAACTGGGAGAAAAAGTAAACAAGGCTTAGAAGACCCTCATTTAGGACGGTTCCTTCAGAGGTTGATGCAAAAAGACAAAGTTCACCTAATCAGAAAAAGCATTTACACTTTAATAAGGCGCTGTTTCTCTAGATAGGAAACATTATATAGGATCTGTAGATAACAGCTACGCAACACGTTTTAGCTGCACGTTGAGGAGAGTACGCGCACTTCTATGATTATGTAAACTGCAGGCTTTACATGGACTTACAGTTTAGGGTTGCAGGGTCACTAATTATCTTTGATAGGAGTCGGGAAGTGCAAAGTTACTACTCCTATTAAGAAAACATTCATTAAAAACTGACCTCGATTTACAAGGGACACTTGATCCCGGAGGACTGCCAACGACTGTACGAAATTAATAACACAAACTGCCATTATATCATGGACTTTGATATTTGTCCTGGGCTATCAAAATGTGGAAGTATGTAATTAATGTAACTTTCGTATCACTCTGATTCAACATCCAGGAAATGTCGATCGTTTGGGTTGTTTTCCAAGCTGTGTCAAGGTCGTGATATTAAATTACACAACGAGGAGATGCGGGTAATATGGTTCGTCTTCACGGTGACGAAATGCCTTCCTACAGACTCTTATTATCAATAAAATCTGATAAGGAATTGATCTAAAATATACAGCTTTCAGGAAACATGTAGAGAATGCGTGAGCACTTGGCGAGGGAAACATTAAAAGAGCAACTCTGATTAAGACTGAATATGTCACAATAATTGATAATCCACATGGAATAAATGACATAACGTTGAATAGAAAAAAAATTATATCGTCCGTCATTTCTAGAAGTTTGGCTTAAACGAAGTTACAAGCGAGCACCAGCATTGATGATCTCAAAGGTAACGTAATGAAAGCTGGGAATCCATGCCAAAAGGGAGATTAATAACATGCAATGTAGTAACACAAGGGAATAAAACTGCTTCCATCACTACTGAATCACACCGGAGCAAGAGGCCACGCTGCAGAGGGGCTTAAATCAAAGTCAAAGCTTTCACACCAAATTGAATAAATTCCATAATTTCTGTGGTATTTGAAGCTCTTTATATAAACGGGTTCATTCTGTATGAAATTATTTAGCCCACTCATTGCCAGTGTTTTGGAGAGAACCGAACAAGAATGGTTTGACTCGAAAATAAGCACTATGCTAGACCTCTCTGGAGAAAGTTAGCAAGTTTGGCACTACAGTAACACACAACACAGAACAGTCTCTGTTTCCAACACTGATATATGCATGCGTTCACACATTCATACCTGCAAAATTACTCCGGGATATGGTGCCAATGACAAAAGATTGCTGATGATCATACTAAATATTCTTGCACAATATGTACTCTCTTCCCACGAGCCTACAAAACACAGAAAAACGATCTGCTCAACACATACGCGAGTTAGCCAGACAAATCTCTACTAAAAAGTGGAAGTGGGTTTAGCCAGCCATCTCTCAAGGTTCCATGTTTATTTATATACTTGCGCTCAGTGATGAAGCCACATATGATTAGTGAGAAAATATAATTTAAAGACTTATTAATCTCTTTGGTTTATCACTCATTTGTCGTGTTACCACATCTGCTAACTTCACTGTTATTTATTGATAACGGTGCATTTCCAGTCCTAAATTATCCAGGCATGTTATGCTACAATTGTTCTTGAGTTTATGTGTGATAATTTATGAAGTCTGTGACACCGTTAGAGCTCTATTATTATTTAATTCATTATCATCATCGTCTTCTTTTTCTTCTTCTTCGTCGGCTTCTATAGTTTACAGCCCTTGGCTGGACCTGTTTGAAAGTAAGCCTCTCTATCTTGTCATGTCTTCCCATGTATCTCTCTCCACTCTGTACCGCTCTTCTTCCCTTTTCTTCACATGTTCATTCACTCCAGCGATCCATCTGTCCCTCTACATTCCTCGACGTCTCTTGCTATTTATGTTAATTTCTTGGTATCTTGGCAGCTTTTATTCACATAACTTGTCAACACAATCTAAAACTTGTCTTGTCACCACAATCTAAAACTTGTCTTGTCTATGGTCTCTTACATGGACTTCTCTTTCCCAGTTTCTCTTGCCCTCTCATTTCTTACCCTGTCAATTCTTGTTTGACCTATCCAGTTTCTGTGAACTTTCCTCTCCTAGGCCTGTGTACTGCCTCCTACTTTTTCCGTATTACCAGCGATTCTGATGCGTACGTGAGTACTGGAGCACAATATGGTCGGTGTATTTGTTTGCTTTTTGGTGGTACGTCCTTGCTCAAGACCAGGCTTCTTACACTCTACAAAAATCCAAGTTTTTCCTTCATCTTTCACCAATATCCCAATTCTCCTCCCACTATCTTCTGTTATACTTGCCAGGTACTTGAAATTTCCCACTTTCTTTGGCTCTAGTCCTCTAGTACTTAACTTTGTCACTACTTTCATCTTATCCCTTGTTGTCACCATCACTTCAGTCTTGTTTGGATTAATTTCAATCTGTCCTGCCCCACACTACTTCACATACATTCAGTCTTTTTCGTATGTCTGTTCTCCATTTCTCAGTTTTTGCGAATACCATTGCTTTCACAATTCATATCCTAGTCATGCTGCTACTACTCCATAACCTCATTCAGAACGGTGCTGCAAAGGGATAATCTGCCTTGCTTCAGCCCATTTTTCTGTTCTAACTAGTCTATCATCTCCCCTCCAACAATAACACAATTCACACTTTCTTGATACATTTACTTCGTTCTTCTCATAGTAAGCCTTCCTATTCGTCTTTTCTAAAGCGTTTCCCATGTTGCTTTGTTTCACACGATCATACGCTTTTTCATTTAAGAGGAACACCATCACTAAATCCGTGCAAATATGTAATGTCTGTCTTGGAGCTGCCTTAAACTAAAAATTGTATTCACTGCCTTTGTTACTGGCCTAAAGCCATGTTTTCATACTCCCAATCTTGTCCCCTACTCTCTTCTCTTCTATCTTCTCCAACATCTTCTGTAATACCTTGGTGGCATCATCAAACTAAATACTCTGTAACTTCGACATAGCTTCTTGTAACCCTTTCTAAACATTGACAGTATGAGTCCCTTTCTCCAATGTTCAAGTGTTCTTCGTACTTTTCATTCTATTCTCATCTCCTAATAGAGCCACTCTACCCCACCAGTGTCAGCTGCTGGCGCCATCTCCACACGTATTTCATTTAGTCGAAGCTCTTTTCCATCTTCAATTGTCCTTATCGCTTTCCACACTTACATCCAGGTTATGTCCGTCTCGACTTCCTCTATATCCCGAGTTTCTCGTTAGCCTCTTCCATATATTCGTTGGGGTTTATTAACTCTTCATTGGTGTGTTATAACTAGTTATATATTTGAAGACATACATGATTTTTCTTTCAGTCTAAGTGCAACTCCAATTGCTATCATTTACAAAAATCAATGTTTTCGGAAGCCTGCAGCTACTTCATTAACGACTGAAATAACAAGACACTGCTCCAGTATCACTAAAGTGATATGAAGATATCTGTAGGCACATACAAAAAGAATCAAAAATAATAAGCAGTATAAGCAAATAACTAAAATACATAATCAGACAATAACTACAAAAGAAGATAATGGCCATAATTAGTCATTGTAAAAGAAGCTGAATTCATCGAAAAACTCTTAAATTTTTTGGTGGAAACAAAACAGTCCAACTAAACAAAGATCCAACAAAATAATTCCGCAAAAAAGTCGAGGGGCATTTAAAGAAAAGATATTTGTTATTGGCAGAACATAAAAAGGTATACGTCTGTTTACAAACTATGTAACAAACTCAATCAGTTTCTAAGGAAATATTTCACAACTGAAACAACGTATTCTATACAAATTCTATACAGTACCACGTATCACACTAGTCACTGAAATAAGAAGAATAAGGATTCCACAAGGTACCCACTTTACATCTCATCTAGCTTAGCACCCGTTGCTTTGCTCGCCTAAACTGTATGGCCTGCAGAGATTTTTTTTCTTTGTTTAATCGAATTTTTAGGTTGTTCGCAAACTGCAACACCTTCTAAGCTTTTCGCGCTACTTAAGGTGATATAAGCATGTACTTCTGACCAAAAAGCGATTTGGTAGCTGGAGTCCAAAGTTTTTGGCAATCATCTCTTCTGCATCCTTATGGGGATATTTACATAGAAAGTTTCGTCCCCTAACAGATATTTCTTTATATGTAACTGAGAAGTGAGGTACCAATTTTCATAAATTCAGATTTAAAATTTTTTTTTTAATGCAACGAAATATTTTCTAAGGAATTTTCATCCCTTATTTTACACCCTTAGGGGTTGAATTTTTAGAAACACTGAAACACGGTTTTTTTATGTTTCTAACCGAGATATAACCTTAAAAATCCTTAACTAGTCCCTTAGTAATTATTTATTTTCAGGAAAACTTTTACCCACTGTTTTACCCCTTAGTGGTTGAAATTCCGAAAATGCTGAAACGCGTATTTTTTAATTTCTGACTGAGTAACCAAATACCAATTTAATAGTTCTAGCTTGAAAATTCCCCTATTTCATCCCCTTAGAAATGGAATTTCGCACAAGCCCTTCTTAAGCGATGCCTATGCATACGATCCACGCTCTCTCCGTACTTCATGTTTCTATCCTTAGCAGTTCGGCCTGGGCGATGATGTGTCAGTGTGAGTCAGTCTGAACCTATTTCATCCCCTTAGGGTTGGATTTCCAGAAATGGTGACAAGAATTTTTTTCATCTGTAAGCTAGAAGCCAAACACCAATTTTCAAAGGTTTAGCTTTAAAAATGCTTCCGCAATGAAATGTTTTCATAAAACGTTTCATCCCTGTTTCACGCCATTAGGAACTGAATTTCCAAAAAAAAAGAGACGTGCGTGCGTTTTGTTTCTGACTGAGAAGACAAATACAAATTTTCGTAGATTTAGCTTCAAAAATGCTTGCTCAGTTAAACATTTCCATAAAACCTTTCATCCCCCGTTTCGCCCCCCCCCCCCCTTTACCTTGTGTTTGAATTCCCAAAAATAGTGAGACACTTATTTTTTTACTTCTGAGATGCCAAATTTAAATTTTCATATATTTAACTTTAAAAATGCTTTTATAATAAAACATTTTCATAAAAAGTCTTCTCCAGTATTTCTTCCCCTTAGGGGTTCAGTCTCAAATTATTTGTAACAGAGAAGTCAAATACCAATGTCCGTAGAAGTAGCTTTAAAAATACTTTAGTAATTCTTTAATAATGATGTATTTAGAAAAAAGCTTTCAGTCACTATTCCACCCAGAAATGGTAAAATTTCCAAAAATGCTGAAATATTTATTTCTTTACTTCTGACTGAGAAACCAACCACCAATTTTCGTAGGTCTGGCTTCAAAATTGCCTTAATAGCGGCATTTCTTTTTTAAACTTTATCCCATATTTCTCCCCATTAAGGTTGGAATTTCGAAAAATCCCTTCTTAAACGACGCCTGCAGTATAAGATCCACACCTTTTCCTAATTACAAGTTTCTGTCCTTAGCGGTTTGGGCTGGGCGATGATTAGTCAAGCGGTCAGTCAGTCGTTTAGTCAGGATATTGCCTCTTTTATATATAGAGAGCTCATGCCTGTTAAAGAAGTCACTGTGGTTGACTAAAAGTTTGCTAAAATACAAAAAGTGATCACCAGGTCACATTGTAGAATTTACAATGTTACTATATTTCTTAACTACAATTTCTTTGCATTTAGTTTAGTATTTATCAACAACCATGTGGCCTATGCATGGGCCATTCCATATCTGGCATAATAGCAGACATTTCCGTTAACCACCTAGAAAAGAAATTATTCGGCAGATAGAAACTATTTAGAAACATAGCGTATCACAAAATATACGTAGATGATACCATAATTTTAGTGGAATGTGAGACCAGTGACACCCTCATGTCGTAAAGTTATTTAATGGTGTAGAAAATAAATTTCACTGCCATATACTAGACAAATTAGTAGCAGTAATTTCCTAAATTTATGCAAGGAATGTCATAACAATTGGCCATAATTGAAGATATACAAGTACACGGAAGTACTACTTCCAACGTAGTAATCACTGCCACATAATGTCACCCACATCCAGACAAGAAGGCTGAATACAAAACTTTGGGACACAGAGCAAACAAAATTCTTTTGAACAAAGAGAACTGAGAAAAGAAATTCGACATTATCAAGAAAATGACATTAGCTAATCACTTCACCATCTCAATAATACACAACAGCATGAAAAACAGAAGAAATTTCTAGTTCAATGGAACAATGTAATAACACAATCCAATGTATAGTCATAATATTTTTTTGTAGGTAAGATTTCCAAACAAGTAGCAAACTTCCTTAGATCACACAAAGTGAAAGTATCTCTCAACGGACAATAAACGCCTGCAGGAATTATTTCACACCTTAAACAACAAAACAGATAAATTCATAAATTCAGAAATACAAAAAGAGATATGTAAAACTTTCTGAAGCTACTGTATAGGTCAGAATGGCAGGAATTTTCGTACTACATACAATAGACACGACATAAACTGTTACAAAGATAAGAAAACCATTAAAAAAACTCAAAAATGGTTCAAATGTCTCTGAGCACTATGGGACTTAACATCTTAGGTCATCAGTCCCCTAGAACTTAGAACTTCTTAAACCTAACTAACCTAAGGACATCACACACATCCATGCCCGAGGCAGGATTCGAACCTGCGACTGTAGCGGTCGTGCGGTTCCAGACTGTAGCGCCTTTAACCGCTCGGCCACTCCGGCCGGCTAGAAAAACTCAGGATACCACTTTACAAACATAGGAAAAGATTTTAAGATCATCCTTACCTTCCAGAAATGGATTTAACAGTGGATGTAATGGACAAAATTATTATCTACCATAAAAAGTCAGCCGTAAAGAAATTCTAAATGACATGCTAGATAGTGGATCGCTTAAATTCTCCAAAAGTTTTTTCTGTGCACAATAAGGACAATAAGTCCATAAAATTACTCATTCCTTCGTACATCCCTCTCAAGCATATGCAGCAAAATAGCATAAAACAGAACTTGATTCATGACTTAATTTAAATAGTAATTGCTGTTGCTAATCTCAGTTGTAATCGCCAATTAAATGTAAATAGTATCTCTCACTAAAACAGGACACCTCTAAATGTATCCACACTCCTTGGGAAACAATGTTGTCATAGTATCTTATAATGTCTATTGGAAAGTCTGAATTAAGCGAATAGAATGAGGTACCTCGCGTTCCTAGTGCTGGTATCGTTGAAATTAATAGCAGAAAATGTAGGGGACTGTTCTGCAAACTGAAAGTAAATTAGTAGTTTATATGGTATTGCTATTTATTACATCTTACGATAGAACAATTAAATTGTACAAGATTACACAGGGTAGTTACTGAATGATGGAAAACACAGTTATTTACCTAGTATCGTTAAGTGATTACTGGCACGATACCTCAGTTGTGTGGGGCCGCAATGAGGAGCAAGTGTGGGACAATAATTTAACGGCGTCACCTCCAATAACCAGAGTCACAAGGCCTGTACATTTCGACAGGAGAAAAACAATTGCATCGATCAGCATATGAATACGGAGAAATGGGCTAATCATGCACGAAAAAGGAGCCAGTACCACCCAGCCGACGTCATTCTGTGAGCAGTTCTTTCAAAGAAATCATCTGGACGCAATCATTTAAGTTGTAGCCCATTCACGAACACAGGGTGCAAAATTTAGTGAATTTAGCTGAAGTTAAAGTCTCAAGATCGTTGTCTCAGTTAGAACAAAACTTAACTGAAATTATCATCTTTCATCTCACTTCGCAAAGCAGCGCTTGCTAACTCAAGAGTCGAAGCCACTTCTCAAAACAGCGTCGTCTCCTGTCAGAAACTGATTTCTTTCGAGTCCAACGCTAGAGATTAAGTGACCTCTAACATCAGGATAATCTATCTGCTTCCTTCAGAGTCGGGTACTGGAATCAGTGTCTGCTTCCCTCCAACACTGGTACTTCAATCTCCTGTATTTTGCCTCCACTTGGCTCGGCGTACGAAAACTCATAGTCTTGCCACAGAATAGAGAATATAAAGAAAGGAAACATGGCTGAAACCCATGCACCAAAATTTAGGATCCATGCGCGAAGTCTGTCGTACTGAAACCAAGTAAACAATAGTGTGTGAACCAAAGGCGAACCGTTACGCTTTGTTTATTTTAATAATTGTGTATCTTAGCTGCTGGGCTTACCTATAAGGCGCACCGAACGAGGTGGTGCAGTGGCAAACACACTGGACTCGTATTCGGCAGGACGACGGTTCAATCCCGCGTCCGGCCATCCTGATTTAGGTTTTCCGTGATTTCCCTAAATCGCTCCAGGCAAATGCCGGGATGATTCCTTCGAAAGGACACGGACGACTTCCTTTCCTAATCCGATGAGACCGATGACCTCGCTGTCTGGTCTCCTCCGCCAAAACAACCCAACATTACCTATAAGGAAACAGTTATTTTATGTGCTTTTAAAGTTAGAAATATATAATGAGCAGTAGTAAGAGAGAAGACCGCTCCGGAAAGTGATAAGCGTTTATCATAAAGCAGCTGATAGCAGCGTGTGAGAAAAATGAGTTTTCCCATTTCGTGCTGTAAACAGTAAAAGCTTATTAAACACAAAAAAAATACTGTGCGTAACTGAAGCAAAACTACATCAACACTGGGAGTTAGGTCGTCGGTAGAGGTTCTCCTTTTTCTTTAAAAAAAAATAAAAATGACTTGTTTCGCATTTGCACGTTTTCTTCACTACTGTATATTATAATACCTCTCTTCGATTTTGAGGAAACTAATTGGCGCTCAAAATTGATATTTTATTTCGTATCGCATAGTATCACATCACAACTCGATAATGAAATGTTCATTTTTTCGATACTGGCCAGAGTTATTGCGCTACTTAATATCCTAGTACTCAGCACCATAAAATTTGAAGGACTCGCATTGAGAAATATGCTCGTTGAACACTTTACGGTCAGCTCATTTTAGGTGATACTCCACCACGAACTGAATGTAGCTAGCACATCGAAATTATTTTTAAAGTCGGAAGAAACGCCACATTTCAGTACAGAACTGAGAAGGTAAAAGTTAAAGTACTTTATCTGACCGCACTGCCCGACGGCGCCGTGTGCAGGTATTCTGCACCTCTGTCATGAACAGTTCTTGCAAGCAGACGCACTTTTCTCTAATTAATGATCGTCATTTGTTGTTGCACTTACTTCTAGAAGAAAATGATGACGAAGAAGGCATTTCACACCAACGGTTACTTAATGGAAAAGATGAAACACGTCTCGTACTTAGGACAAAGCATCACAGAAGTTTCTTTGCGACACTTATCAACCATCCTTTTTGAACGAGTATGATTCATATTACATAATATGTTAGAGTGGTTTTATAGGTCTGAGTTATTCCAAATCATTTGTGTAAGTAAAATTTTAATGCAGCCTACAGCCTTCATTTAAAGTAATACCGATGTTAATTCGAAACGAAATCGTTGAATGCTAATACCTTGGCATCATCTGTGTTAGGTCTACGTATACTACTTATTAGTGAGATATGAAAATTTGTGCTGTACCGGGACTCCAACCTGGATTTCCCGCTTATCGCAAGCGGTGGCCTCAGCCACTTCGGTTGTCTGTGCAGGCCATTTTATTTCGAATTAATTTCGGACGGCTGTCAATCGTCATTAACGACCTTTCCTCCAGACATGCAAGTGAAGAATACCTTCGGTAAGTGTTACTTTCAGGTTGAAATGGTTCAAATGGTTCAAATGGCTCTAAGCACTAAGGGACTTAACATCTGAGGTCATCAGTCCCCTAAACTTAGAACTACTTAAACCTAACTAACCTAAGGACATCACACACTTCGAAGCCCGAGGCAGGATTCGAACCTGCTACCGTAGCAGCAGCGCGGTTCCGGACTGAAGCGCCTAGAACCACTCGGCCACAGCGGCCGACCTTTCAGGTTGAAAACATGAGTGAAAATTGCAGCACTGATACAGGCACAGAAACTCCTGCAGTGTCTGCTATCTAACAGATGTTTCTGTTGCAAATGAAGTTGATTTAACAGCTCAAAGTTACATAAATGAAAACTTAAGATGTAAAATAAAATTACTGCAAGCAAAAAACCGCTATTTACAAAACAAAGTAGCTACACTGTCATCTGAAGCTAAAAGCAGTTCCAGTTCACAGCTAGCACTTTTTAAGAGTATTGAAGTTGAAAACTTATGTGATTCGTTTTTAACTAAAGATTTATCGCAGCCTCTTTCATGGGAGTTTCCTTTCGCATTTTTTTTTCATTTTATCGGTTGGATAAGTTTCGTTTCGTAAGAATGTCTTTTTAGAATCGTAGTAGCAAGGAGCTGCCGTTTTGCGTTTACTTGGTTTCCGTATGGCGTCGAGCGCAACGCTTGACTTGATACAGATCAAAGGAGCCGCCCCCTTCCTTTCCTTTGTGTATACTGCCTAACCAGCGACCTTGCTTTTAACCAGTCATGTCGTAACGCCAACTGTTCCGCCAACCGTGTAAGAGGCTGTTTTCTGTTCATTTCCGTCTACAGTAATGTTTGGAGGATAGCCGGAGGGACAGAGAGAAGCCGACTTTCTGCGATCCCCTCCTAGTAAACTCGAGTGGAAAATTTCCACCTGAGACTACAGAGAGCAAAAGACTAGTAGCTGCGGGGAGGCAGAGCTTGTATACGTAAACAACTCTTTGGTGCCAGCTTGGCCATGAATTTTAGAACCTTGTAGAAAATATCCTCTTGTTAGGCTTGCCTGAGAATCTACAAAGAGCTCTTCTCCTTGCACAATTAGACACGACTGCTAAAAGGAGTTTTTTGTTCTGCACCGCCTCTCCAGATGCTGTCGGACCAGACCGTGCGAAGAGCGTAGATTATTAAAGAAATGCGAGGGGCTTCACTGTAGTCTGGCATTTCACAACACAGACACCAACCAGCCAGTCGTCCACTTAAGGATTTATCTTTTCAAATCGCTTCAGACTCCATACACAGGACGCGCGACTGTCTGTTGTTTTCAAGGAGAGGCGTCCCAGGGAGTGCCGCAGCAGGAACGGCATGCGGAGCGTTATGTGGGCGGGAGCATGCCTTCCGCGACGGATGTGTCCTGCCTACACCAAAGAGCTTGCCACAGCCGTAGCTTGAGGCCACAAGGCCAACCAAGATCACATTACTAGTTAACACTTTATCCTCTTATAACGACTTATCAGATCTGCTCATAGCAGAGATGGACATTGATTTTAATGAAACTACGCAACTAACTACTGGCGGGAACTGTTTCAATCTGTATATCGTGTTATGATTTTTTTTGTAAAAAGACAGCGTGAAAAGTATATACACAGGGTAAATGAAATCAAGTTTTGGGAGAAAATGTTATGTTGAACCAGAGATGGTCAAATGCAGTGTCGATTGTGTAGTAGCGTCTCTGCTCAGCAGCAATCGCTGATTCAAGATGTTCTGGGTAATGTGCTAAAGTTAACTTTAGATCGAGAGATATACGGAGGACTCTCAAGTGTAAAGAAGTGTTGTATCTGATGTGCGCTGGATATATACTTAATCGCTACGGGCAGTAATGATTTTTTTTGTTTGCAATATTCTGTAGAAAGAATCCCAACACAAGTTGGAAATAATTAAGGTAAAGAAAGTTATTTTGTTACTAATACAATACTCATATTCATAAGTGATGATTGAGACAATGTATAGCACGCACTTCCAATACTTTGTAAAACTAATTGTTAATGTATAATCAGTTTATTGAGTGTGTTAATTGTAAGCGTTATTAATTTTCAAAGAGTCAAAATACAGGTTTTAAAGTTCGTGCCATATTGTTACTTACCCCAAGTCAATACTTGTTCCCAGATCTATGTCATTTTTCATTAACTATCCTTCTCAAGAAATTATTCTCTCAGTCATATTAAATTTAATTAAAATGTATGCTAAGCAACAGCCTTGTACAAAACCTGTTTGCTAACTATACAATTTAAAGTACTAACAAAGAGCAGTGCAAAGTGCGTTATCATTGTGCAGATAAATGTAAGAAATTTTATTATTTGAGGGATAGCATTCCTGAAGCACAGGGACCATTAATTTCAAATTTATCAGGTTTTGTTTATTACCAGGGTCAATTTCAAATCAGTAGTGTTGCATCAGATACAGTTTTTGTGTTATGTAAAAATATACAGTTTTGGTTTGGTTTAAAGTTATTCACAGTTTACATTCTCGCAGCTAAATTGAATTTACATTCTCGCAGTCAGAACAGTTCGTTACAGGGCAAAGCGCAAAAGCAACGAGATAAAGTACATGTTCACATGCCATTCCCATTCTAACAGTTGTGTTTCAGACTACTGCCTGTTACGTAATTTCAATCATACTTCAAACGTACATGTTTCGAGTATGAATGATGGTCTGAAATTGTGGTAATTTCTGTGCAATGAAGGAAATACAATTCCTGTAAATAGATACACAAGAAATACTATTTTTAACATTAACCCTAAAAAATTCCATAATTTATGTTTTCCGATTTTCCATTTGCAGTAAAACCATGAAAAGACAACTGCAGGAGAAGAGGACGAGACCAATACACACACACACACACACATACACACACACACACACACACACACACACACACACAGACAGTACGTACGTAAAAGGTAGCACATGAAAATTGAAATAAATCGCGAAATGCATCGTGTTTTATTATTTCTTTCATTAATATTTAAAATATCCTTCCCGTAATAATTGCTGTATATCGTGCTAGTCATGTTAAATGTGTCTGAAGGGAAAAAGTCCACATAACCACACTCTGCTAACAAGCAAAGTAATCTGATGGTTTGGTATATTGCGGTCCTGGCAGCAAGTGTTCATGCCACTTCTCATTTTTATTTAGAATTCGGCTGAAGTTAAATGATACTTTAATTTTTTCCGTTTTAATAACTGTTTAATTTATAGGAAACCTTGGACTTTATAGCAAATCTTCAGAGTTTTTGTTGATCTGTTGCAGATCTATGAGGATAACGAATAGAAGCTACGATTTTAAATAATATATTATGATATTTCATGATAAAATGTAATACTGGTCTAAATAAATAGATTAAGCAGTACAAAGACACCTTGTTAATGTTACGCACGTCTTTACAATCACGACATATTTGTTACTACGGGTACGTGAACAACTCGTGGAAGCGGTTAAGGACTGATGAACAGATCTGCAGCTAGCAAGGGAGCTGGTATTGACAGCTTTACGAGTGCAGGGCAACAATTCGGGTTTGTCAGTGACTGAAGCGAACGAATGAAACCCACGTTTTAGCTCGTGCGAGGTGTTACGGATTAATCATGTGTTCTTGTAGCAGTAGTAATAGTTGCAGCATTAGTAATGTAAATCATCAGTAGATCATTTTACAAGGTTACTGGGAAATCCATACTTTTACAAATTAAGAACAATAAACATGGTTCAAAATGGTTCAAATGGCTCTGAGCACTATGGGACTCAACTGCTGAGGTCATTAGTCCCCTAGAACTTAGAACTAGTTAAACCTAACTAACCTAAGGACATCACAAACATCCATGCCCGAGGCAGGATTCGAACCTGCGACCGTAGCGGTCTTGCGGTTCCAGACTGCAGCGCCTTTAACCGCACGGCCACTTCGGCCGGCCAATAAACATGATTCATGTATTCAGCCAAATACATATTTATAAGTCTAGTTTTACTAGGAGGGAATATTCAATCAGCCGTCGCCTGATAGTAGAAACAGTCATGTCGTTTGCCTGAAGTAATTTAAGGAAAGCAGAGGAAACCCGAACTTAATTCTAAAGTATAGTCCACAGATGTACAAAGTATTTTCAAATCTAGTGCGAGAAAGTTCGTAAGCAGATCAGCACGCAGCTTCACGGAATTCACAGCTGATGATACGGTTGTCCCAGTCTTCAGTCTTTTTACGTGCATCTCTTTGCAAGATCAGATGTAATTCATTGGCTCATCAGTCGCGATCAACGGAGGACACGAATGAAGAAAGTTTAATTACGATAACTCGTACAAGAATATCCGTTCTAGTTTCTAGAGCACGGAAAAGCCAAAACCCGTTGAATAACAAAATAGTTACTTGTTGACAGATGTAACACTAAGTGAACGTCACCTTGTTTCTGTATGAGTTGTCAATATAACTACAAGGTATGTTCCTTAACATCTTAAACGTGAATTAAGATCTGTTTCTATTGTTCAACTGTAGCAGTATCTATTGCAAATGGTCATTATATGATGGTAACAACTTTTATTTTTTTAATACATTAAGAAATATACATTATAGCTATGTAGACGTTTGATCCAATGACCTGCTGATGTCCAATTAGAATGAAACTAATCGTAAACAAATATTTTGCGATATAGCCACTTGTACCCTTTGCATGACATCATTCTTCATATTCTTGAAAGCTGTGGGCCACTGTCTTCAACAGTAAATCTAGTTGCATTGAAATTCTTATTTTTTACTATTATAGTTTATTTATTTGCATTGTTTTTAGTCTTTTGAAACGATTCCCGCGCCAGTCTTTCCTTGCCGCAGTCTCTGCTACAACAAACATTCGACATTATTTGCCACACCAGCGTTAAAATTTTAATACTCTCAGTTCATCAGCTTCTCTGCCAACTTATCATTTCCTGCTAGTCTTCGTGAAACTTCAAGTAACCTACTGTTTCGGCAAGAAATTCCCATAGGCTTCATTAATTCCCGTGCCTCCTACTTCTTACTTTACCCGACCAGTAGTTTTCTCACATCACTCCGTAATGTGTCAGTTCAGATTAATCCAGTTCCTTGTTATGCTTACTCACCACGATAAGTGATTCAGTTTCGTACAATCTTGTGTTACAGACGTACAGTTTAAAACATTACTCACGTTCTTTGTTGATATTTATTAACAATCAAGTTGTTTTGCTGAAGAAACTTTTCTTTCTTAACTGTGCTTATTTGCTTCTGAAGTGTTACTTGCATTTGCCATCTCTGGTTGCTCCCTAGATGGCTGAATTCTGCCATTTCTACAAACAGACGATAAACGGCAGCTTTATTTTCGAAGTAGTGGTTTTTCACCAATTTAATGGCTTACGTTTAGGTGCTTAAATAAGAAGAGTATTAAACAGTATATTGATAGTTTATCGATAATGTAGCGTAAACGGCAGCTTTACTTTCGAAGTTGTGGTTTTTCACCAATTTAATGGCTTAAGTTTAGGTGTTGAAATAAGAAGAGTGTTAAACAGTATATTGATAGTTTATTGATAATGTAGCGTAAAGATTAAGTTTCCACCATTCGCTTGTCTTTTTTTAAGGTGTACTTTGACTAATTCCACATCGCAGAAGATTCCTCTTTTGATAGAGTTGATGAAGATTCTTCTTTTGCTACAGTCGATGAAACACAGGGAATAAGTAAAATTCACTTAATTTTCATATTAATCTGTGTTGTTAAGTATAGTTCTTCTTAACGCTTACAGTTACACGTAAACTTAAATCAGGCCATTTCATCTTCATTGTGAAAATAGTGGAAGTTACCAAGAAAGTGGCATGAAAAAAATTTCAACTATTTGACAAGGAAGAATATTTTAAGATAACTGTTGAGAGATAAAAAAATATGACAATGTTCATGAGTTTTCAACAATATAGTGTCTTGTGATCGAAACTAGAGAGTTTAGTGATCTAAGAATGGTACTCTAAAAATGAAACAATTAGCACGCCTCTGAAAATATGAAAGGACAGGTAAGAAGAGCCATCAACAAAAATGAGTGAGAACATAAATGAAATTGTGTTCTTACTATCAATGCCAGCTACCCTACCTGTTTCTCGGATTTGTAAAGAGCTCTCGCAGCTGCTTGTGCTCAATATATTAAAATCTGTTGACTTAGGCACTCACTTACTTTCTCAGATTTTATTTTTCCTTGACTTCTGCCAGTGATAGCTGACAATACGTCCCCTTTCAATATTAACAAGATTCCATATCACAATAGCGTTAGTGTAAGCTCCCTTCAGGAACCATTTAATCTCTTAATTGGTTTGGGTTAAGAACTAATTTAGAGAAAGCAGGTATTGCTTGCAGGGTAAACAGCGAACGTTAGAAATAAAACTGTGGAGCAGCCGCAAGTCGCATATAATTCTATTACCGGTTTCGTTCGTCAGACATAAGCGTCTTCAGAAATTTAGTGGCATTGGATGCACTTTACATGTATCTGGCTGTTTACAGCGCCATTGTCAGAAATAAAAATAATTATGTCTGACGTTGGTGCCGAATAAGCCAGATGCATGCAACACGTGGGACTTGGCTAGTAAATTCCGGAAGTTGCTCGCGTCTGACGAGAGAAACCGGTGATAAAGGATATAGTCTACACTTTGCGGATCCTCCACAAGTTTAAGAAGTAATTGTTTCGTTACAGTCTAATGAAAGTAGCTGTACGCTTAAGAGGTACCGCTTAATCTGGTTCCTGCCCGCGTGACAGTCAGACAAACGTTAGTGTCCGGCATGACCGAGAATCTCGCCCGGCTGGTTCTTCGCCATCCGTAATTTGGGGACCCGATATCATCGTCGCTCTTTCACTGTCGGTATCGCCGCGTAATTTGAAACGTGAACACAAGAGCCCCTGTTAACAAGCCGTGTCTTCGCCTCATTCTGGCGGCACCGGCCTCGGATACCAAATAAGTCAGTGTGCGGCGGATGCCCAGCCGGCGTCGTGGAAAGACGACCCAGCTTGACGTAGCAGCGTAGGCAGTGTCCTGTCCACTGGAGGTTAGCTTCCCTAATTAAAGGTACGAAGGGACGAGTAATGCCGCTGTTACCACTGTCGTAACTGGGGCGCCGTCAGATGCTATCTGGACGCACCTGCGACCGCGAGGAACAACATCATTTGTGTAGCGTCTCTGATAGCACCCTCTGCCACTTATAACGGAGGGGCTCCCGCCGCAGGCAGCCCACTCATCTGTCTTCGTTGTCTGTTATCGGGGTGCCCCCGATCCAGCTACCTAGCTGCCAGTGTGCAGGGAGATGGTATGTAGAGGCTGAAGATAACGAAACCAGCCACTGTCGTAGCTGCTGCTTCGAGGCACTCACACACTTCACTTGCTATAAATGACTGGAGAAATGATTTTGAATATTTCTCCAGTAAGTTGTTAGTTGATGGTTGCGGTTACAGGTAATCTGCGAACACCAGTTGTAGATGTTGGCCACTGATACATCGTGTGTACGGATAGCATTAACCCTCTCGGCATCAGCTAAGGCCTGAAGATGGGGCACTGAAGGACCGAAATTGGTAACCATACAGTACTTTACACCATAAGGACGCCTGTGTGTGTTTCATTTTGTTACATTGGGAAGCAAATGTTGTCTGAAACGCACTTACTGAAATTCTTAAGTTATCAGGGATAACAAACAGCTGGCGAACTTCTAGGAAGCCAGAATGTAATTAAAAGAGTCGTTGGACATGAAAGGAGTGTAGTTGTGGAGAAAGGAGTGAAGAAATGCCGTAGATTATCCCCGTGTTATTCAGTCTGTAAGTTGAACAAGAAGTAAAGGAAACTAAGAAGATATCTGGGAAAATACAGACTAAGACAAAAAAAAAGGCGCACTACGAAGGAATTATCCGAACGGGACAGATATCAGTAGATGTGAGAAACATGTACAGACTAACAAATGATAACGATTTCAGACAGATTGTACGGTTTGTTCAATTATTATTATTTAATCGTACGGCTAGGGCCCCCCGTCGGGCAGACCGTTCGCCGGGTGCCGGTCTTTCAATTTGACGCCACTTCGGCGACCTGCAGTCGATGAGGATGATAGGATGATGATAAGGACAGCACAACAGCAGGTCCCTGGGCGGAGAAAATTCCCTGACACAGCCGGGAATCGAACCAGGGCTCAGAGGATTGACAGTCCATCACGCTGACCATTCAGCTACCGGGGGCGGACAGGTTTGTTCAAGAGACAGAGCTTCACAAACTGAGTAAGTGAATGAAGTGTTGATCCACCTCTGGCCCTTGTGCAAGCAGCTGTTCGGCTTGGCATTGATTGATGGAGTTGGATGTCCTCCTGGGGGATATCATGACAAATTCTTTCCACTTGGCGCGTTAGATCGTCAAAATCCCGTGCTGGTTGGAGGGCCCTTCCCTTAATGTTCTCATTGGGTAGAGATCCGGAGAGCTTAGTGGTCAAGGTAGGGTTTGGAAGGCACGAAGACAAGCAGTAGAAACTCTCACTGTGTGCGGACGGGCATTATCTTGCTGAAATGTAAGCCCAGGATGAAGGGCAACAAAACGGGACGTAGATTATCGTCGACGTACCACTCTGATGTTAGGATGCCGCGCTTGACAACCGAAAGTGTCCTGCTGTGAAAAGAAATAACACCCCAGCCCATCACTCCTCGTTGTCGGGACACATGGCGGGCGACAATCTGGTTGTTGTGCCACCGTTCTCTGGGGCGTCACCAGATACGTCTTCGGCTTGGAATCTCATTGACTGGAGTAGAATTGTCTCCAGTGATGAGTCCCGCTCCGAAATGAGCCCCAATGAGCAGTGAAGACGCGTTTGGAGATGCACCAAACAGTGGTGGGACAACAACGTGACGTACGACCCGACAGCAGGGAGTAATGGTCTTGTGTGTCATTTCTTTTCGTAGCAGTACCCCTTCGGTTGTCTGTCTGTGGCACTCTTACAGCTGTAGTGTAACGACGCGTATTACTCAATGATTTTTGTTTGAAATATGACCGTGTGCAGACTTCGTCACCTACATCGTTTACAAAACACTTCAAAAAAATTATTTAAATTCTTTTAAAGTTCTCTATGAAAGATTCTTGAACGAAACTGTAATTAAAACACCTTCAGTTGAGTCGTTTATGCAAAATTACGTCACTCAGTCCAACTGGTTTGCGCAAACTTTTGAAATTTAGATGTCGTTTGTTTCTTCTTGGAAATTATATTCTTGCAAGTTATCTTATTTTTCCCATATTAAAATTAGACTGTAAAACCTTTAAGATTCAAAAATCGAAATCAAACTCTTCTGAAAATTAATATCTTGGAACAATTCAGTAATAATTCTTCCTTAATATAACTCTTCATAAATAATTCTCGAACACGTATTTAAGCTTTAGAGCATACACTGTTTTATTGTCTTCGTATATGCTACATACAGATGTGAACATCAGACTCGACAAAACAGAACTGAACAAAATACAACATGAACTAAACATTCCGTGACGTCATTACAATGGAAAATTACAAATTTTTATTTATTTGAATGTTGGAGGTTCGACGCAACAACCCGGTCACAGGATCATCTGCTGCTCATTGGCCGTTGACCCGCGACGTCTAGTGGCCAGTAATTTTCTTTCCGGTTCCGGCAAAGAAGATGCTGTTTCCGCGAGTTGCGCTGCTCTCTCCAAACATGAAACATACAAAAAAAAATACAAAACTTTAAATATTTTACAAACATAACAAAATATTACAAATACATAAACAAAACACTAAATTAAACTTATATTTACCTGCAAACTGAGCTCAACCTTGTGAATGGGTGACGCTTTAATTTCGCGTCCCATTACACATCACAGTGGTACGTCGACGATTTTCTACGACTCGTTTTGTTGCCATGCTAGACTTACATTTCAGCAAGACAATGCCCACCCACACACAGCCAGAGTTGCTGCTACCTGTCTTCGTGCTCTCCAAACCCTACCTTGGCCTCCGAGGTCGCCGGGTCTCTCCCTACTTAAGAACGTTTGGAACTGAGGATTTTGAGGATCTAACGTCCAATTGAAGAGCATCTGGCACGGTATTCCTCAGGAGGACATCCAACAACTCTATCAATCAATGACAAGCAGAAAAACTACTTGTATTAGGGCCATACGAGTATCAACGCGTTATTGACTTGCTGAAGTTGCGAAGTTCTTCCTCTTGTGTAAATCACGCAGTTTTTCTAAGATTGTAATCATTTACTTGTAAGCACATGTGCATCACAACTGCCGATTTAAATGCAGATGAGGAAACGTCTCATATTAGCTAAGACTCGCACTCATATCCTGACTGATGGTCTCTAACATTTCTTTGAAACATACCAGATGAGTGCCAAAATTCACTTAGTCTTGACGAAGCCCGTCTCCTCTTCTATCGACGACACATGAGGTTTCCACGACTCGAAATATTTTTACCTAACCAAATGGCATAGATTCGACGAGTCATTGACAGTTTTCCGGAGGTTTGTGGCACCAGATATCAACGAGTCTGTAACTAGCGCCCGACAATTCCGCAGATGTGTTCCACCACGTTCAGATCAGGTGAATCTGGTGGCCAAGATACCGAAGTCAATTCATCGTCTTGCTCTTCAAACAGCTGTATCACAATTCATGCCTTGTGACATGCACATTTATCTTGAAAGAAAATGCAAATTGGAAATTTGTGGTGAGGTCTTATGGGACCAAACTACAGAGGTCATCGGTCTCTAAGTTTACGCACTACTTAATCTAATTTAAACTAATTTACGCTAAGGACAACATACACACACCCATGCCCGAGGGAGGACTCGAACCTCTAATGGGGGGAGCCACGCGGACTGTGACAAGGCGCCCTTGACCACGCGGCTACCCCGCGCAGCAAGAAGATGCCATCAAGCGTGAAGGGAAGAATGTGGTCCGCAGTAATGGTCACGTAGTCCACAGCTGTCATAGTGCCTTCGGTTCCTACCACAGCTCAAGAGAATGTCCTCCAATTGCAAAAATTTGTTCAAATGGCTCTTAGCACCATGAGACTTAACATCTGAGGTCATCAGTCCCCTAGAACTGAGAACTACTTAAACCTAACTAACCTAAGGACATCACACATATCCATGCCCGAGGCAGGACTCGAACCCACGACCGTAGCCGTCTCGTGGTTCCAGACTGAAGCGCCTAGAACCGCTCGGCCACGCCGGACGGCCTTCCAATAACATAACACTGTCCGGAAGACCCTGCCTCCCTGCATATTTGAAGCACCTGTTCCCCAGAATGACAGCATGTCTGGACACAATCGTCCACGTGGTGTAAGAAATCTGATTCATCCGATGAGGCGACACGTTTCCATTGATTCTGCAGTCATAGCTGACGATGTTGTTGGGCAACGTGGAAACGTATAGGGGTCGCCTACTTTGGAAACCCGTGTTCAACAAAGTGCGCTCAACAGTTTGCTAGAAAACAGTTGTGCCTGCAACAGTATTTTACTCCGTCCTCCTATCTACCAAAGATCGGCGCGTATCACGTTTTACAAAGCAGCCAAGCATTTGATCTACACGTTCTGTCATTAGGCGCAGACGGCCAACACTTTGTCGCCTGCTCGTCATTTCACCATCCTTCAACTACTATCCATAGATATTTACAATAGCACGCGAACAGCCGACCAATTTCACAGTTTCCGAGATGCTTGTTCAAAGACGCTGGACCGTAACAACCTGCCCTTTATGAAAGTCGCTCATGTCAGTCTATTTCCCCTTTTTACGCCCCGTATCGACCCTAGAATGATTCACATTTCGTCTTTGCGCCGCCTCAAGTGCCTGTAACGCCATTAGGCCACATTCAACCTCGCGGTATATGGTCTCAATCATCAATGAATCAGTGCCTCGTTTATAGGAAGATATTTACTACTTTCTTCCTTTTGTTATGAGTTACATTCAGTATGAGAATATAGTGGCAAATTCATAGGAAGTGATTAAATAACTGACAGAACCCATTTTGTAAACTACATCTCCGTTATTTTACTGTCACAAGGCAGCAGTTAGTTGGAACCATCGCAACTAAATCAAAAGGGAAAAATAACTGCTTGCTAGGAGAACTACACGGAACATTTAGTTCACAATTTACTCCCCAGCAGCGCATAAATTACAGGCAGACACTTGGAAGTTTGCCTGATGTGCCCACCTCGCAGATAAAATAACGTAGATCTGATCGACGAAGTTGTCGTAGATTATCTTGCTTTTCTTGTAAACGTCAATATAAATCCTGGGAAGATGGATGTTATTGCGCAAATTTGTTCCGCAGCGTGTTTCCAAGATCGCCTGACGTGCTTTTAAATCAACGCGCCGTAAATAATGACAGGAGAAATGTCAGATGAAACGCAGGTACGTTTAGCTCGAAAACAGCTCGTTCCTTATGCAGTCCATTGTGACTGATGTTGAGCCATCCGATACGACAGTGAAAGTACATGTGTTCTTCCACTACCGCTTCTGGACAGGCTTCAAAGCACGAAGCCTTATTGTTTTGCTTTGTCTTTTCTTCATGTCTTTTCTTCATCCCTCATCCCATTAAGGTCAATTAACTGCATTTCATTATCTTCTGAGAAACCTCCTTGAATTGTAACATAAGACTTGTTTTTTACTCGGTACGTTATAATAATGAAGTACGATTGTCAGTGTTACCCTCGTGCTGACCAGAACGCCGCATGAATAAAAAGTAGATGAGATGCCTCTCATATTTGACGTCCCGCCCATACCGAAGTCACTGGTAAGTGAATGCTAGCACAGATGGGTAGAGACCGAGTTGACTGAAGGAACCACGTCCACGTTCTCCATACGTGATTTTAAGAAACAGGTTCTGACCGTCCCCACCCCTTTGGTGCCGAACGTTGTACTTAGTGATATTTGGAGTAAGTGAGTAATTTGGGCGACTGGTCAAATTTTCACAGCACGTGGCGCACTGAGATAGCGACACACCGTAGCTAGTGACAGAGACAGTCGAATTTTAATAACCAATTCTGTTGATGATAAAGGTACTCATCTTCCTTATTGCTCTTTTTTGTCGTATGTTGATGGCTCGTTGTTCTCCTCCTTTCGGTGGTTCATCTCCTTATAACTGTCTAGAGGATGATCGGGATACTACTTCAATAACAATTTGAAATCTGGTGTGCACTTTTCGCAGAATTACACATATATTTCCAGTCATTTCACTTCGCAATGTAAATCAATAAACCACACCTAACTCATTCTCTAGTCTCGCACTTCCGACTCGTACAACCAACTCCTTAAATTAACAAAGATTTTCCTCTAAGAACACGTAGCAAAAAGAAATTACTACCATATATCTATTTATACAAAACAATCTTTGGGACGTACATTTCATAAATAAAATACAATTAATTGTCTATCTCTTTTGGCAAGTCCATATTCATAGCTATTATTATATTAAGTATTTATAAACATTGACATTTAAACATTTCCGCATAGCTTTGTAGTAGTGGATTTTTGGTTTTTACGTTTTCACCGCGGTTGTGTTCACTTCATATGACCCATGATGGTAATACATTTATCTCACTATAACCAGTTTTATTACAAAGAGAAAACCTACTCTAGTGTGCTCGAACTTTACCAGAACACAGTGTAGCACGAAAAGTGGGCTTGGTCTTTGCCATGGGACCATCTCCGTCGATGTGTCATGGTATTACTTATATTTCAAAGTAGGATTTGTGAAAGTTTACTTTGAGACAGGAAACATCAAAGAACTTTCAAGCCTAGGCTCCCAAATCTGGTGTCAGATGCATTAAAACTCTTTTAATTGTGTGGTAACACTACTTGATCAAAATTATCGTTATTGATGGACATTAATATGAGGTGTGTTCTTCTTTTTGACATTATGAAGCCGTGAACTCGGCTGGAGACGCTTCCAGTGAATTATCTGAACGTCTGTAGGGCAATGGCAGCTCATTCTTCCTCAGGAGCCAAAATCAGAAAAGGTAGTAATAAAGGACGCTAGAATCTCGAGCGGCGTCCGAACTCGTCCCAAAAGAGTTCCATTGGGTTCATATTGGGATCCTGGGCAGGGCTGTCCATTTCAGGAGCCGTGTCACAGATGTGCTTTGTGACAGGGTGCATTATCATGCTGATACGAACAACATCGTCTTCGAACTGTTCCTGTACTGCATACACAATACTGTGAAATGTGTTCATATTCTTCGGCATTTGACGTTTCCTTAAGAGCAATAAGGGAACCACAACGCCATGCCGTAACACCAGCACCTCTGTACTTCACTGTTGCACTACACATGACGGCAGGTAACGTTCCCCAGGAATTTGCCAAACCCAAACTCTTCTGTCGGACTGCCTCATGGTATAGCATCATTCCTCACATTATGCACTGTCCAGTAATTTCACCTTTTCTACCACCTCAAGCGTCGCTTAGCACTGTCTACAGAAATATGTGGCTTAAGAGAAGTTTCTCGACCATTATATCGCCTCTTTTTAACTCTCTACGTATGGTCATTACGCTAGTTGCACTGTTGGTAGCACTCTGGAACTCAACAGTGATTCATTCCTCTGATTTCAATCACTTTTTTTTATGGCCAACCTCCGCAATGCATAATTGTTCCCGTCCATCAGGACATGGTGTCTGACTATTTATCTGTGGTTATTGATTCGCGTTTCTGCTTCACAACCACATCACCAACAGTCGGCTTGGGCAGCTTTAGAAGGGTTGAAGTATACCTGATGGATTTGTCACTCAATGACACTCAAGGACTAGTCCACATTGGAAGTCGCTGAGCACTTCTGATCGACCCATTCTGTTGTTACTGCTTCTCTATTCGGCACAATACTCTCCAGAATCTTTAATACCCTTTGGGGCCGCATCTCGTGTTATCTCTTAATCAATACCGCCTTACTTAGTGGTGTCCGAATACTTTTGATCAGATAGTGTGTGCTGTACGGCCTTGCCATACCGGTAACACCGTTTCACGTCAGATCACCGAATTTAAGCGCTGTCGGGCGTGTCTAGTTCTTGGATGGGTCACTGTCTGGTTATGCCGTCTGGGTCTGCCGAGTGCTGTTGGCAAGCGGGGTGCACTCAGCCCTTGTGAGGCCAATTGAGGAACTACTTGACTGAGAAGTAACGAAACCCGACATAAGTACTGACAAGAGCTGGGAGAGCAATGTGCTGACCACATACCCCTTGGTATCGGCATTGGGTGACGCCTAATGACTGAGGTTGACATGGCGGCCAGTCGGTACCGTTGGGCCTTCAAGGCCTGTTCGCAAGATGTTTTTTTAAAGTGTATGTTGTAGTTATTAAACTTTCATGCTTGAGTTGTAAGTCGAGAGATGAGACACAGCGCTTATAACGTTGAAAGTGAGTTTCAAATTTTTTACCCGCGATCCATATTCGATTCTTCGTTGATTTCTCTAAATCGCTTAGTGTAAATGTCTCGATTGTTCCTTCGAAAAGGACACGTTAGTTTTCCTATCACCGTCTTCGACAAGTTCTAGCTTATTCTCCGTCTCTAGTAACCTCGTCGTAGGCAGGTCTTGATTCCCGAAGTTCCTTCCTACAACCGTCAGCGTGACGATATGTACTATGCTGGAGCTTATTGCGACATAAAGTATAACCCAAATAATTTTACTTGAAAGACGACAAATTATTGCAATGATTCTTAAATACATGACAGCCTAATCATTCAAAGTAATGAACCTTTACTAGAACGCAATGGTATTCCCAGAAGCAAATACCGAACAGTCTTATACACTGATGTGGAACTGAGTAATACACACCTACCTACTACCACGCAGCATACACTTTTGTTGTGATGACTGCAGCGACTGACTGGCTGTAGTACTAAAGAACAGGCAATGTTGGAGACCGAGACTGGAGAAAGCATACTCAGAACCGCCCACAAAACATGGAATTCTATCGATACGGAATACAAGCTTCACACGTCCCCGCTAAAAGATTAGGTGGCCTCGGAGATTACGACTGTGTGGCGATCACCAAATGCGTAATAGAAAAAAAATGCAAAAAATATTAAGAGAATTTCACTTATCTCAAACGTGTCATTGTGTTAACGTACCTTGTGACCCGCGTACCATGAACAACTAAACTGAAGTATTTAGAATTGCCGGCCGGGTGGCCGAGCGGTTCTAGGCGCTACAGTCTGGAACCGCGTGACCGCTACTGTCGCAGGTTCGAATCCTGCCTCGGGCATGGATGTGTGATGTCCATAGGTTAGTTCGGTTTAAGTAGTTCTAAGTTGGAGGGGACTGATGCCCTCAGAAGTTAAGTCCCATAGTGCTCAGAGCCATTTGAACCATTTTTTTAATTTAGATTTGTGATAAACAGAGGATACTAAAATGACGTGAGCATGACAATACTCTCAAAGTATCTTACTGTATACTGGATGTCTTGTTTATCGTGGCCAGCCTAATTACCAAAAAAGAAAAAAAAACTCACGTCACTCACTCTATCTCTTTTTTTCTCCAATGTGGTGCTCTGTCTCGGCACTGTCCAATGACGCTTTCTAACTTAGAATTTATTTACATTAGCCAGTAGTGGCAGGTTGCACATCAAATAAACATTACTTTTTCTGCAGTGTCAGAGCGTTTGGTGGTCTCTCACGATTTCAGAGTCCCATGAATTAGTGTATCCTATCCATCAGTGAGATGTTTATCTTTAGTTTTTGGTGCTTTTCTGGGAAAACAGCCACCTTTTGCCATCTCGCACACAAAGTGCACTCCAGCTAGAGCAGGTGAGTTCTCCATCCATTTTCTAGTTGTAAAACTAGCTCACAGCATCTTCAAAAATTGTCTAGAATGTAATGTACTCACGTCCGCAGCTCGTGGTCGTGCGGTAGCGTTCTCGCTTCCCGCGCCTGGGTTCCCAGGTTCGATTCCCGGCGGGGTCAGGGATTTTCTCTGCCTCGTGATGACTGGGTGTTATGTAACGTCCTTAGGTTAGTTAGGTTTAACTAGTTCTAAGTTCTAGGGGACTGATGACTATAGATGTTAAGTCCCATAGTGCTCAGAGCCATTTTTTTTTGTAATGTACTCAAGATTGGTTAGCCATGTCAACAGTAATTGGATACTTACTAAATCATAGTTTGGATTTCAAAAATGCTGTTCCACTGAGACAGCAATATGCAATTTCACTGCCCACATAACAGGGTCATTAAATAGTAAAATGTCACCAATAGGAATTTTCTGTGGCTTATCCAAAGCGTTTCATTGTGTGAACCATGACATTATGTTATAGACATTACGATTCCATGGTATAAATGAAACAGCATGTGAATGGTTTAAGTTACCTACAGAACAGGAAGCAAACAGTTTCTTTACAAGTTTTGAGACATTTAGCCGGCCGGAGTGGCCGAGCTGTTCTAGGCGCTACAATCTGGAACTGCGCGACCGCTACGGTCGCAGGTTCGAATCCCGCCTCGGACATGGATGTGTGTGATGTCCTTAGGTGCCGCGTGGGATTAGCCGCGCGGTCTCAGGCGCTGCAGTCATAGACTGTGCGACTGGTCCCGGCGGAGGTTCGAGTCCTCCCTCGGGCATGGGTGTGTGTGTTTGTCCTTAGGATAATTTAGGTTAAGTAGTGTGTAAGCTTAGGGACTGATGACCTTAGCAGTTAAGTCCCATAAGATTTCACACACATTTGAACATTTGTCCTTAGGTTAGTTAGGTTTAAGTAGTTCCAAGTTCTAGGGGACTGATGACCTCAGAATTTAAGTCCCATTGAGACATTTAAGGAAATTTCTCTCTTCTTCTAACTGGCGTGAAATTACATTAGGTGTTCTACAGGGTTCTAGCATGGGTCCCCTTCTGTTCTTGATATATGTGAATGACCTCACTTCTTATCTGAAACAGGAAGCTAAAGTGACACCGTTGCTGACGATACAAGCATCATTATTAATCCAGTAAAAAAACTCCAATAGAAAATTATACAAATAATGTCTTTGGAAAAGTTATTGAATGGTTTTCTGCGAATTGACTTGCTCTGAACTTTGGAAAAATACGGTGCAACCTATTTTCTACTGCAAGGAGTACAGTTTTTTTCAATAAATATAACAAATCAACAGAATTCAGTACCCAGGGTAGAGCATACTACGTTTTTGGGTGTAAATATAGATAAAACCTTAATTGGAAAATACATATTTTGGATCTCCTAAAGCGACTGGGTTCAGGAACTTCTGCAATCAGAATAATTGCTAATTTTGAGGATACAGAAATTAGCAAGCTAACACACTTTGCATATCTTCACTTTCTGATGTCATACAGAATAATATTTTGGGGTAACTCAACACCATGCAAAAAGTTGCACTGCTCAAAAGAAAGTGGTTAGACTAATGTGTGGGTCTCATAGTCGCACATATTGTAGGCATCTCTTTAAAAGGTTAGGAATTCGTACAACAGCCCCACAGTACATTTACTCAGTAATGAAATTTGTTCTCAACAACATGGACCAGTTTAAAAACAACAGTGACATTCATGACTTTAATACCAGAAGAAAGAAAGACTTACACTATCCTCTGCTTAGCCTATCTTTGGCACAGAAAGGGGTAAAATATGCTGCTGTAAAACTTTTCGATAAATTAACAGATGAAAGAAAATGTGTGACAGACAGCAGTAACAGTTTTAAAAATAAATTGAAATCATATCTCCTTAACAACTCCTATACCATAGATGAATTCTTGAATAGGAATAAATAAATCTATAGGCATAACATATGCATTTTGTGCCATTAAAGGGAATGGGGTAGGTAATAAAAATTTTAAGGTTAAAAAAATATTCAAATGTGCATTTATTATGCACTTGACACGTTCCACATCGTAAGTTACCGTGAGATCGATCAATGGAGCTAACTAACTAACTAACTTCGCAATGCTGCTTTCTATGTGAGATGCTGTCTCAGTTTCTCTATAATGACCCGACTTACTGTGGCGCCTCTGCACGGTAACAACCTCTGTCCAGTAGTCAGTGACCCTTTGGACGCCCCCCAGAAGCCTTTCCAGGAACGTATCCCGTGGGTGGGGCCTGACTGTCTTAGAACTTTTTATCAATGAGCATCCTTGCTCGTCATCTCGCACTGCTTACAACATTTTTCACTGCTGCATCGCATGCAAATACGAATTAAAAGTAAGAGAACAGGAAGACTGCAGCTGGTACTCACTGACAATTAATAGTACTGTGGTATGTCAATTTTATAAGTGTGAATCAAGTATTCTGATGAAATGGGAGTGTCACAGATTTGTATATATGCCATGACTGTTTCCGGAAAACTATTCCAACATAGCATACAAGAATGTAAGCGAGATTTTCCCAGAGGCTACTAGGGTACATTGACCATAGCTTCTCTCACTGTGCATCACAGTAGCAGTGAGTCTCAAGGTGGAAGGATGATTACGAATAATGGTTTAAAGTCAGCAGTGTTTTTCCTTTTTGCTTTTTTTTATAACTCCGCTGCAAAGTATCTCTTATTAAAACAGCTTCTCATCTGCTTTAGAATCTTAGGCTGAATTTTCTTTCATTTTACGTTGCTGCACTCAAACTATCTGTACACTTCATATGCCCTAGGTTATACTACTAGATTGTTGTCTTCACTACCCACGACTCCGGGAAGGAAAAAATGGAATATCTGAAACAGGACTTCCCGTAAGGAATAAGGAGCATGGAATGAGGCCAGACTGTCACAAATCACCACACAAACGACAATCGACCAATACGGAGGGGGGGGGGGGGGGAACTAAGGTCTTGGCTGACAGGTCGTAATAGCACAGCCGGGCCGTTCTCCCGCGGGGTCCCACCAGCTGCGGCATCAGACTGTCTCTCCGGATTATACCACAGGAAACAGCTATCAACGCGGCCACACCCCGAAGGGGCCCTTCCCAGTCTAAACAACAACATAATTCCCGGCAATTTGGCCTATCGGGAGACATAATGGGCCCCTCCGAACACCGACAGCCATTGGCCACGCCGTAATAAAGAACGCCTGACGTATACAGATAACTCGGGCGAGATAACGACCGCGCGGAGATGCTTTATTGAAGTCATGCGAGCGCAGTAAATATTACAATTACCGGCGGCGGCCGTAGTTACGTGCTCGACGGCCATATTGAAATTATCCGGCAATAACGGAGCGCGCTCGCCTCGCCGCGCCTCGCGCCCCTGTAATTGCGAGCGCCTCCGCGAGAGGGCTGGCTCGGCGCCCGGCAACCCGCCATCACTCTCGGAATAATTCCATAAAATTTAACTAGCCGAGAGGGGGAGAAGAAGAATCCAGAGTTCCTTTCTCTTCCTCTTCCTTTTTCTCCCCTTACCTGCACCTCCTTACCAGACCACGACTTATGCACATTGGAGTAATTACCGCGGCTGATTACGATGTTTAACACGATAATGGTGGCGAAATAAAGGAAATGTGTAGCGCTTAATGGCAGACTGGTCTCGCAATGTGTACACTTGGCGTCCGGCGGCTGTTCTGCTTTGTAATGACACGGCGTCTGCAATACAAACTTTATCATAGCGGCATTAGCGAGGCGTGTTATTACTAAAAATAAGAAGCACTGGAATCAGACTGGGGTGGTGCTACTGCTCCAGATAAAAAATTGCTCCGATGTCGTTGGAGATCGATCTGACTGCCCTCTGCTCCGTTATTTCGGTATCAATCGCTCGGCGTACACTGTACGAGGGAGATAGACCACAGATAAAACAACAGCAAAGTCCAGGTAGCATTTTGAATATTTGGAATTTAGCAAAAATTACATCTTATAATACCATTATTCTGTGCACACACATAGGCTACGTACGAAAACTGTTTGAAGTGACATATATGCTTGTTTTATTAAATTCTGAACCATGTGAAATATCCTTAGCTGTAAAGAGCTTGTTTAAACAACCTTCTGAACTCTTTAGCAAGTCATACTCACTGATGTTTGTGCCTTAGAAATACAATAAAACGTGCATATGGGTTTGTAGAGGAATTTTTATATGTGTTTTCTGTAATTAATTGCCGTAATCACTTTACATTAACATTTTTTCTCATAATTATGTAGATGTGGAGATATCCTTCCGCGAAGCCGTGGTACATAGCACCCCTTCCCTAGCAACACTAATTAATTAAATTAAATGTACGGAAAAAAGTTAGTGGTGACTAACTTTTCAAATCTTCTATTATTCGTAGATGTCAACTTTCGTGGAATGCCGTAAAATTTAGTTTTAAGACTAGGTAATGGATTTCATTTTATTTGGTTCCTAGTTTCATCCAATGTCGTGCGACAGAAACATTAACGTAAGAGTCATAACATGCACGTAGACACCACAGTGCGCTTTGGAACTGTTGCTAAGCACACCATTATAAATACTTTGTGCTTAATCTTTACTTTGAACCAGTGATTTAGTAACGCTCACATTCATGTTTCTTTAGCCAAATTTTTTTGTGTCGCTCCCCTTCAGTGCTTGCGCTATTGGATGTTCTGTTCCATCGAGTTCTCTCTGTTATGGAGACGCTTGTTTCATGCTGTCACGATAGCCAAGATCGTTACTCTCTCGTCCTCACATCCGTAAAACAGACCTCTTAAAAATCAGCTTTTCAGCACTTTCCATTATGTTGGTTGGTAGCTAAGTGACTGAGTAGTGTGTACTTGAAGATAAATTAACAAGTTCAAAGTGTGATTCTAGGTCACGGCCAGACATTTTGTTCTGGCAGTTATAAACACTTAGGATTTGTACCTATTCTCTGTGTATATGAAAAATGTTATTTTGCTTCTGGTTTCTGATCTCGCGTGAGACTGCAGGCCCTTCTATAACCAAACGGTTAATTCGATACACCGAATAGAGAAAAGGAAGCTTATGCTGTCTCCACAAGTACCATGCCTAGCAAAGCTGTACAGTATCCAAACAAATCTTTGTGTTGATGTGTACTTTAGTTTTATTACATTATATTTATTATTATTATTGTATGCCTTCAGAACACGGCAGCTTTAGAAAATTACTCATTTCAACAGGCCGTTTTATGGCGATTTGCTCATAAAACATATAACTGCAGCGTCAGAAGTAATAACAACGCCCCACGGACTGCCCTTTCAGAATTCAATAGCACTAATTCAAATTTCGTGAAGAAAACAAATAAAACAATACAACTTCAATATTTAGTCACTATGAAAATAGATTTAATCAGTCAAAACTATTTCAGTATCTTTTCTCGAGTGTAAATAATATGATGAATAAAAATAGATTACAAAACTAACGCTGTATCTACTTTTCTCAGGTTTACTGAAATGTGCTGAAATGCTGTTTTATTGCATATCTTGATATTCTGGCACTATCTGAAAAAAACTTGTTGTCACGATATGTGCAATGCCGCCACTTTAGTAGATGTAAGCAGCCAACAGAAACCTTTTGCAAATGTGAGCGAAGAAAAATATTCGTAAAAATAAAAGTTTTTATAAGTACCTAAATAAGATCCACACGATAATGTGAAGTTGTAATGATTGCAGAGGTATCCATAAGACATACATTCCCTCAAATGTGTAAACACTTTTCTGAAAAGTTTACTTTGTACAACGACATAGAATTTCCTTGAAAGGAAAGTGACGCGCTGAGTCGAACAGTTGTCACAACACGACTGCGCCGGCCTTTGTGACCGAGCGGTTCTAGGCGCTTCAGTCCGGAACCACGCTGCTGCTACGGTCGCAGGTTCGAATCCTGCGTCGGGCATGGATGTCTGTGATGTCCTTAGGTTAGTTAGGTTTAACTAGTTCTAAGTCTAGGGACCTGATGACCTAAGATGTTAAGTTCCATAGTGCTCAGAGCCATTGGAACCATTTGATCACGACTGCATGCCAAAAATATTCTAGCATCAAGATTAGTTAACACCAATTTGAGTCACATCATGTATACAGTCCTTTGCAGCGAAACGTTTCGAGCGCAGGTTTTCCACTGCTGTTTAATTTACTTACGTTATTTACATGTTCCGTGGATCATTATTACAATCCCACGCCATGACGTGAAACGAAAGTTCTATTTTTTCTGTATAAACGGTGATTTTTACCTATGGTCAGTCTCTCCCGCCCTCTCTCTCTCTCTCTCTCTCTCTCTCTCTCTCTCTCTCGCACACACACACACACACACACACACACACACACACACACACACACACACACACACGCACACACAGCTATGATTTCACTTTGTGTATGAAGTTAATTTTATTGTCTATTACATTTTTCACATATGAATGATCAAATATTTTTATAGCTGAGTACCTATCTGCTTTACGTGCAACTGTAAGGCTGAATGGATAGTGGAAGTCATCTGTCCTTTTAGTGTTATAAACATAAATGTGGCTGTTGATTTCGAATTTTGATTGATTGTCAACAACGAACGCCATAAAAAATAAATGTATTGTGAGGCTGTTGTCAAGTACGATCCGTTGTTAAAAGAGTTTCTCACTTATGGTTTAGAAGCAGACAACACACATTGTCATACTTACCCACTCTTGTGCAACAAACATTTTCTTCCTCAATGACGAGTTAGCCCTGAATATTATGCCACAGGTCATTAGTGAATGATATTAGAAAAATTAAGTCTTCCTTGTATATTTTCAACGGCAAAATCTGATACTGTCGGCAATGACAAAGTTGCAGAGTTTTGAAATTTAAAACAACACAATTCGGGTAACTGTCAATTCAACACACAAAAATTTTGAGTATCCTGTCTCAGTTACAGATTTCTCTTTTTCCGTTCTTTCCAATTGTTTCGTTAGGCCTTCTGAGATAGAGAGATGTACATACTGTGTTAACAGTATTCACTAACAGTCCTTTCGCAGGGAAACAATTATTAACTAACAAGAAATATTTCTTTTATTATCAAATGTTGAAGTTAGTTCATTGGGCGTGATTATAGTGCCTGCATCAAACAGAAGCGTTTCTGTCTCTTAGCTGTATTATAGCATGTCATTTATACGTAACAAAAGAAAGAACGAATCCTACAACGATCTCTGTGGTGCACCTTGAATGATTGTTTCCCTTTCTGAAGATACTGTTTCTTTGCTTTCACTACCTGGATTTCTCAGTAGGATACTTGCTTTCTTCTAGTGAGATGAGGTGAAAACCAATTACTAGCAATATCTGTGATAGCGTAACATTGCAGCTACTCTAAGAGAGTACAGCGAACAGACTCAAATACTTCTGCCAAGCCATGAGAAATAGCAGTTGAAAATTTCTCGTGGCTGGTGTATGTGCGGATAGCTCTGGTGGCTTAGGACACCAATCCGTGCTTATCAAAAATGGCTCTGAGCACTATGGGACTTAACATCTGAGGTCATCAGTCCCCTATGACTTAGAACTACTTAAACCTAAATAACATAAGGACATCACACACACCCATGCCTGAGGCAGGGTTCGAACCGGCGACCGTAGCGGTCGTGGGGTTCCAGACTGTAGCGCCTAGAACCGCTCGACTACCCCGGCCGGCTGTGCTGAACAATGCGTTCACGTATGATGCATCTGATGGTAGGTAGGGCACGCGATTGAATTGGAATTCCTTTTCTTTCACGACGCTCTGCATCGGACATCTTCCACGTATCTGTTGAAACAGCACGGCTTCCCATTTTCTGGCAAAGCATCGAATGTAATCTGAAATATCTATGCTTCTTCAAATTCATAATTGAAAATACAACGTTTGAAAGACTCCATTTTTACCAAATACAGAAAAAAACACCACCTGGGTCACTATTTATATGTTTATATGTATTTTCCTTTCCACCGTTCCTTCTATTGATCAAGAAGAGTATGACGAAGTCTTCTGATGGTACTTAGATCGCCACACACGATTTGTTGAGGAACTTTTTGTCATCATCCATACACTGGAAGTACTTGATCAGGTTGCAAACGTTGCTAATGATGATAGATTTTATGATGTCCACCTGTGAGCTCCTCCAATTTTATTTCCATAGCCAACCTAAGTTCCTGCTGATAAAAGGGCTCCAGTTTCTTTCTCTCCGGATTCCATGTTTGAGATCCACACAACCGATATAAGACAACAGCTGTCTGTGGGAGAAAACATCAGATGTAAAAGTAACTTCTGCAATAAGCCAAAGCATTATTATAGGTACGTTACTGTTCACGATATACATACATAGTTTGGTGCACAACATCGGTTGCTCTCTGAGTATTCGCATCTGATACTGTTACATAAATTGTCGTATCAAAAGTATCCGGACATCTGCTAGTGGACATTAATTTGGGCAGTGTCCACCCTTCACCTTTATGACGGCGTGAATTCTGTAGGAAACTCTTTCAGTGGGATGTGTGAATGTTTGTGGAGGAATGGCAATCTAATCCTATCCAAGAGCCGAAAACAGAGAAGGTTAGTGATGTTGAGCACTTCAATCTGCAGGGAAGTCCATGTTCCAACTTATCCCGTTTCATTGGGTTCAGGTCGGAGCTCTAGGCAGACCAGTCCATTTCAGGAGTGTTGTTTTCCACAAACCATTGCTTCATGGATCTGCTCTATGATATGATACATTATTATGCTGATACAATTGTCGTCCCAGAACTCTCCTTCTACTGTGGGCAGTACACAGTGCTATAATATCTGTTTATATTATTCTGTATTTTGCGTTTTCCTAAATAGCTATGGATTACAATTACGAACAACTTAAATTGGAAGCAACACGTAGAAAATGTTGTAGGGAAGGCTAACCAAAGACTGTGGTTTATTGGCAGAACACTTAGCAAATGTAACAGATCTAGTAAAGAAACTGCCTGCACTATGTTTGTCCGCCCTCTTTTAGAATACTGCTGCGCGGTGTGGAATCCTTACCCGATAGGATTGACTGAATACTTCGAGAAAATTCAAAGAAGGGCAGCACGTTTTGTACTATCGTGAAACATGGGAGAGAGTGTCACTGAAATGATACAGGATTTGGGGTGGACATCATTAGAACAAAGGTGTTTTACGTTGCGGCGGGATCTTCCATGAAATTTCAATCACCAGATTGTTCCTCCGGTCGGCCGATGTGACAGAGCGGTTCTAGGCGCTTCAGTCTGGAACTGCGTGACCGCTACGGTCGCAAGTTCGAATCCTGCCTTGGGCATGGATGCGTCTAATGTCCTTAGGTTAGTTCGATTTAAGTAGTTCTAAGTTCTAGGGGACTGATGACCTCAGATGTTAAGTCCCGTAGTGCTCAGAGCCATTTGAACCATTTTTTTCCCTCCGAAGGCGCAAATATTTTGCTGACGCCGACCTACATAGGGAGAAACGACCACCATAATAAAATAAGGGAAATCAGAGCTCGCACCGAAAGATGTAGGTGTTCGTTTCTTCTGTACGAGATTAGAATAACAGAGAATTATTGTGAAGGTCGTTCGTTGAACCCTCTGCCAGGTACTTAAATGTGATTTACTGAGTTCCCATGTAGATTTAGATGTAGATGTAAGCGCAATAAAGGAATCATACCCTAACCACGTGAAACATCCCCGTAGCGTAACGCCACCCTCTCAAACATCACTGTTTGTGCTATACACGATGACAGGAACGTTGTCCACTCATCTGCCAAACCCGGACACTTCCACCACATGGTCGCAGGGTATAGCGTGACTCGTCACTCCTGATCACTCACTTATAGTCATATTCTGTCCAGTGGCAGCGCTCTATACTCCACCTCAATCCTCGCTTAACACTGCGTACAGGAATGCGTGGTTTCGCTTGACTACCGTACCCCATTGTTTTAAACTCCCTGTGTACAGTCACTGAGCTAACTTGACTGCTGGAAGCACTTTGGAAATAGCGAGTGATTCCTTCAGATGATTTCGTGTAGTTACTTACAAACTACATTTCTCCATACTCGACCATTCCTGTCGTTTAGTACATGAGTTCTGCCTGGTGTTGTTTTAGCTGAAGTCGTTCTTCGAGCTTCCGCTTCACAGTCACATCACCATCAGTCGACTTGGGGTACTTCACCAGTATTGAGCTGACCCTTATAGATACACTACGTGATCAAAAGTATCCGGACACCTGGCTGAAAATGACTTACAAGTTCGTGGCGCCCTTCATCGGCAATGCTGGAATTCAGTATGATGTTGGCCCACCCTTCACCTAGATGACAACTTCCGCTGTCGCAGGCATACGTTCAATGAAGTGCTGGTACGTTTCTTGGGGAATGACAGCCCATTCTTAACGGAGTGCTGCACTGAGGAAAGGTATAAAGCTCTGTCGGTGAGGTCTGGCACAAAGTCGGTGTTCCAAACATTCAGGTCAGAAATCTGTGCAAGACAGTCGATTACAGGGATGTCATTGTCGTGTAACCACTCCGCCACAGGCCGTGCATTATGAACACGTGCTCGATCGTGTTGAAAGATGCAATCGCCATCCCCGAGTTGTTCTTCAACAATGGGAAGCAAGAAGGTGCTTAAAACATCAATGTAGGCACGCAAAACAGCAAGGGGTGCAAGCCCCCTCTATTAAAAACACGACCACACCGTAATAGCACCGCCTTCGAATTTTACTGTTGGCACTACACACGCTAGCAGATCAGGTTCATGTTTACGCTCCTTACGCCTAGCGAGGGTCGTTTGGCATTTACCGGCGTGATGCGTGGCTAATGAGAAGCCGCTCGACCACGAAATCCAAATTTTCTCACCTCCCGCCTAACTGTCATAGTACTTGCAGTAGACTCTGATGCAGTTTGGAATTCCTGTGTGATGGTCTGGATAGATGTCTGCGTATTACGCATTACGACCATCAACTGTCGGCGGTCACTGTCAGTGAACAGACGAGGTCGGCCTGTACGTTTTTATGCTGTACGTGTCCCTTCGCGTTTCCACTTCTCAATCACATAGGAAACAGTGGACCAAGGGGTGTTTAGGAGTGTGGAAATCTCGCGTGCATACGTGTGACACAAGTGACACCCAGTCACCTGACCACGTTCAAAGTCCGTGGTTTCCGCGGAGCGCCCCATTCTGCTCTCTCATGATGTCTAATGACTACTGAGGTCGCAGATATGGAGTACCTGGCAGCACAATGCACCTCATACTAAAAATGTATGTTTTTGGTGGTGTCCGGATACTTTTGATTACATAGTGTATATTACTCGGGTGACATCGGACAACTAGTCCACTATCGTAGAGTTCTCGTGGGCTATCCACTCTGCCGTTATTGGTTCTCTATTGACAACACCATCTCCTTTCATACCGGCGCATCTGTCTCTCGGGACGTCTCAGTTCAGGATGAGATTAACTGTTGCAAAAAGTAGTAGTCGTCATTCGTATGGATTTAACCCACCGCAGCCGCATAAAGTGAAAAGGCCACATGAGAGTAGTTGTAGAAAAACAGAGGCCATGGTGAGATTAGCTTGAGTAATCCTGAGAAAATGTAGCTCGTCAGTGAAAGAAATGGCATACTAAACACTCGTTCGACTGATTTTTGAATGATGCTGTTCAATGTGTAACCCTAACCAGGTATGATTATTATAGGAGGCGAAGAAAATTGAAAGGAGAGAGACAAGATAACGTCACGGGTTCCTGCAGCAGGAGCGATAGGATTATGGAGATGCTCAGAAAGCTCCAGCAACAGATGATAGAAGTGTACTTTACAAGACCATTCGCGAAGCATAAATTACTTCCTTCCACATACATCGACGGTGGAAAATGTAGCGAGACTGATTTTATTTCTGGTGTGTAAGCTACGTCAGCGCAGTAAGTATGGTGGCAGCTTGAAATAACTAAAGTAAACGGCAAATATGCATTTGGTTCAAATGGGTCAAATGGCTCTGAGCACTATGGGACTTAACTGCTGAGGTCTTCAGTCCCCTAAAACTTAGAACTACTTAAACCTAACTAACCTAAGGACATTACACACATCCATGCCCGAGGCAGGATTCGAACCTGGGACCGTAGCGGTCACGCAGTTCCAGACTGAAGCGCCTAGAACCGCTCGGCCATACCAGCCAGCAATATGCATTTCACCAGTTACTTGTGCGCAGGTAGTGTCAAGTAGTGGACGGGCGGCATCAGTGTGTCAACATTGCTGTCTCACAAATCGCAACAAACCTAATACTTCAATATCAAATGTGTTCAATACTTTCTACAGAATGTTTCGAAGACGAGAAAACTGTATGCTATGTTCGTTCCGTGTACCTTGATTCCGGAACAAAAACAACTTTGCGATAACGCCTGGCGCCAGTTGATTGAAATGAATCACGCGGATTTTGTTTCCTGGCAAAAACAGTCACGGGTGAAGAGAATTGATGTTATCAACAAGTTAAGCAACATCCGACGTGGCCGGCTAATCCCTGGGTAGTGTAGTGGGACGCGAAATTGAAGCGTCACCCATCCACCAGTGTTAGCCCAGTTTGCAGGTGAATATAAGTTTAATTTAGTTTTTTGTTTATGTATTTTTGTAATATTTGTAATGGTTGTGAATTGTCTAAAGTTTTGTATTTATTTTTTATGTTTCATGTATGGAGAGGGCGGCGCAACGAACGGAGACAGCATCTTCGCTGCCGGGACCAGAGAGAAAATTGCTGGCCACTATACGTCGCGGGTCGACAGCCAAAGAGCAACAGAAGATCCTGAAACCGAGTTGTTGCGTCGTGCTTCTAAACATTGAAACTTAAGAATTTGTAATGTTTCTACAACAATGACGTCATAGAAAGTTTAATCATGTTGTAAATGTTCAGTTCTGTCTTGTCAAGGCTCAGGTTCACGTCTATATGTAGGAAGATAATAAACTAGTGGATGCTACTAAAGTTTAAATACGTGTTCCGAGAGTTTATTTATGAAGAATTATGTTACTTAATTTATTTGACAAGATTAGTAATTTTTGACAACGTCCATCGTGAGTTTGAATCTCGAAAGTTTATTCAGTGTGGTTCTAATATTTATTAAAGCAGATCACTTGCATTAATATAATTTCTGAGGAGAAACAAACGACATCTAAATTGAAAAAAGTTTGCGCAAACCAATTGGCCTGAGTGACGAAATGCTGCGCATACGACTCAAATGATGATGTTTTAATTACAGTTTCGTTCAAGAACCATTCAGAGACAAATTTAAAAAAAAGGATTTAAATAATTTTGAAGTGTGTTGTAACTGACGTAGATGACGAAGTCTGCACATGGTCATATGTCAAAAGAAAACCCCGACAACCTTTTTTCTCCCTAAACTAACAGGCCCAGTACGTCAGCTGGGGGGCGTTCCTCCGGCTGGTATTAGAGGTGTTGCTGAGGGCTTCGCCTGTCTACGGTGGTGCCGGGCGTGGTTGCAGCCAGTGACGTCTCCGGTGTTCGACTCAGCGTCCTGCCGGTTGCTGAAGCGGGGTTGCAGCATCTCAGCGGCTGCATCGACGGCTGTTACTTCTGCAGCCCATAGCAGCACACTGATCATCGAGAACTACAAACTAAAATATTAGTGTCCGGTGGGCCTGTTTTAAGTTGGAAGTGGAGTGTTGTACATAGGGAGTGTGCTTTTACAGGATTGTTGATTACAAGTCTGCGTGTGTAGCTAGTTAATATCTTACAATAATGTCGGGAAGTGAAATGTCAGACGAAGAGCAATCTATGTCCGATAGGAGCATGAGATCCCTTTTTAGGGCGATCCCTAAATTGAAACAATCTAACGAAGAATCTACTGCTAGATTAAAAGAGGAATTAAAACAGTCTAACGAAGAATCTACTGCTAGATTAAAAGAGGAACCAAAACAGGAATTAAAACAGTCTAACGAAGAATCTACTGCTAGATTAAAACAGTCTAACGAAGAATCTACGGCTAGATTAAAAGAGGAACTTAAAGGGGAGCTAACAAAATCGACAGACAGGTTACAGGAACATCTTAATGAAACCAGTCGAGAATTAAGTGATAAAATAGAGGCTTCTAAAGTTGAAATGCAGGAAAAACTAGTAGGACTTAGTAATAAGATTGCTGATAATTGTAAAAGGTTAGAAGAACATATCCAGGAATCGCGTGAGGAAAAAGCTCGCATGCGAAATGATATTACTGACTTAACCAAGAGACTAGATAATGTCAATGTCTTAGTTGCAAATGAAATAGAGAAAAATAACGACAAGTTACGAGATGAATTTTCTATGCAAACAGAAACTGTTCATAGAGAATTATTAGAATCTATTAAAGAGGTTTCTACCAAACCTGTAGAGATTTCTTCAATAGATAACGTAGAATTAGAGATACTAACTCATCGAGTAGAAAAAGATCATACTGAAATAGAAAACATGAACATGAAAACATTGACGAAGGTACAGAGCGTTCACATCGTGAACACAGTGAAGAATCGATATTGGCTAATCGCGTATCCAATACAGAAATGCGAATACAGGAAATTACTAAACGGTTATCGGAATTAGATAATAATGAAAACATTTCAAGTAGTAGAAGTAATAACGTAATCAGAGGCAACAGTCGCATCGTGTTTGCTAGCTCGGACGACAACAATACGAATAAAGAAATCACGGCAGGCCAATCCGATGCAACTCCGTCTCTGCAATCTAAACAAAATCCAACTATGTCTCTCGCAGAATGTTGGGATGATATAACGGCAAATTCAAATGTAGCAAGTCGATTTCCTGTATTCAAACCAGGAGGCGAACTTCACCCTATAATCTTTATAAAAGCTTTTGAAACTTCATTATCTCCTAAATGGAGTAATGAAAAACGGATTCAATTTGTAATAGGACATTTAGAAGCAGAAGCTGCGGAATGGGCAGTACTGCATAGAACTGAATTTAGGGACTAGGATGATATTGTTAAGCAGTTTAAACAAAATTATTGGTCAAGAGGAAAGCAACAACACTTAACTTTAGAGTTGTTAGACCCTCCTCCATATTCCAAACGGTGGGGAGGTTATAGGAATTATTTCGAATGGCATTTAAACTGTGCTAAATTAATTGAAGAACCAATTATCGAAAGTCATGAGTCCTAATTAGTAGGTTACCGTATTATGTAAAGGAAAGAATGATAGAAAGGGAATGGTCGCAACCTTGCGAATTGTTAGGATATTTAGAACAGTTAGATATACTTAATAGAGAACGGGAAGACGAGAAATTTAGATTTGGTAGAAATGACAATCCTCGAAATAATAATAATTTAGAACCACGAAAATTTAGCAACAACAACCATAGTCGGTTTCGTTATATAAAACGTCAATCTAAAGATAAAGAGAGCCAACAAAACCGTGGTAATAACTCTAAAATGCGGAAATTACACAATAACGGTAATGAGATAAACCATCCTCAAGTAATTAATGAAGGTCAAGTTGTAGGTGACGTTATCATAGAAAGTTCGGAAAACTAGTGAAGTCCTTTAGTACGGGTCAACTAAAGGGAACTGTTAGTCAAGATTATACAAGACCCAATTGCAATTTATCATTAAGTTGCCAAAAGGAAGGTGATTGGCAACAAGATTTACTTCAGGAAGACAATCAGATAAGGGAGAATATAACTTATAAACACGTTATTAAAGGTTATATTAAAGATACCGAAGTAAATATTATAATCGATTCGGGTAGCGAAGTAAGTATTTTATCTAAAGAATTATTTCAACTTAAAAGAAAGTATTGGAATTTCCCAACCTTGCCTGTAACTGGGGTGAAAATTATAGGAGTTACTGGTAAAAGAAGTCAAAATATTACTGAGGAAATTTATTTAACTTTTGAAATTTCTAAACAATTAATTGCTCACTCTGTACTTGTCGTAGCCAACTTAAATGTGGCCATAATTTTAGGTATAGATTGGCTGTGTAAATATAAAGCTATATTAGATTTTAAAGACTCTTCCTTAACCATCCATAAGGAGGCATGTGCTTTTGAAGTGAGGTTTTCTGATAATCGAGTACCTGAAAATTACTACGAATCCTTACAGATTAAGTACACACAGACCATGAACCTATTAACAGATTCTAGTGATCTTGAATATGAAGTATACCGATGTGAGGCTAGTAATAGTATCGAAACCGAAGTGAAAGAAAAATGTTATTCTACGAATTGTCTATCCGAACAAGAAAAGGAAGAGTTGGAATCTTTGTTGTTAGAATTTAGAGCCGTCTTCTCAGATGAACCGGGGAGAATCAAAGATTACGTTTGTAAACTTACGATTAAAGATCAGAAACCATTCTTTAAGAAACCTTATCCTATTCCAGTACAATTCAGAGAACCGGCTAGTAGAGAAATAAGTAAGATGCTAGAACAAAATATTATCGAACGATCATGTAGTGCTTTTAACAGTCCTTTGTGGGTAGTTAAGAAAGCTACTGGTGGGGTACGACTGGTTCTGGATGCTCGTGAATTAAACAAAATTATAGAAATGGAAAGAGACAGACCTAGTCCTATGGATGACGTACTTCTTAAGATTGCTGGTTCTCGTTATATGAGTACAATGGATTTAACTGCTGGCTACCATCAAGTAATATTACACCCGGATTCACGGCAATATACGGCTTTTCTTTTTGAAGGCAGATCATATTAGTTCCAAGTTTTACCTTTTGGACTTAATATATCAGTGCCAACTTTCATTAGGGCATTAGATTCTGCTTTGGGTCAGCAATTATTACAAAAGATTATTTTATATGTAGATGATATTTTGGTAGCCGCTTAAACGTGGAAAGAACACGTAACGATATTACGGGAGTTGTTTGACCGTTTAATTGACAGAGGAATTACTTTAAAATTATCTAAGTCTTACTTCGGAAAGGAGGAAGTGAGATTTTTGGGGCATATAGTGGACAGTAAAGGTATTAGGCAAGACCCAGCACGTATTGAAGCTATTGCTCGATGCCCGAGTCCTAGAAATCGGAAACAACTGAAATCATTCTTAGGAATGGTAGGATTCCTGAGAAGATTTCTTCCAGGGCAGGATGTTGTTAATCCTAAATTACTGGATTTATTAAAAGAGAAATCAGTATGGCTCTGGGGAAAAGAGGAAGAGGAAGTTTTTAATAAGATAAAAGGAGCGTTAACAGAAGCCAAAATGTTATACCATCAGGACTTTTACATGTGTACGGATGCCTCTGATTAGGGTGTGTCTTGCGTAATATTCCAAGGTGATCTGACCAATGAAAAGGGATTATATCAGCCAATTGGATTCGCTAGTAGAACTTTAAATAAACATGAAAGAAATCATTTTGTAACCGAGAAGGAAGCTCTCGCAGTGGTATGGGGTTTTCAAAGATTTAGAGGATTATTAATGGGAAGAAAAACAATTGTATATACTGATCATCAGGCTTTAACCTTTTTGAACAATTGTCGGTTACTTCACCATAGACTATTACGTTGGGTATTATGCTTGAAAGAATTTCAGTACGAAATTAGGTATATAAAAGGATCTCAAAATGTAGTTTCGGATGCTTTGTCGAGACTTCCAGTAGGAATGCAGAATTAGAAGAACCAGGAACAGATTACCATGTTTATTTCCTTTTAACTCAGGAGAACGAACGTAAGGTTAAACAGATAGTAACTGATTTTAGATGCAATCAAAGAAATGACGATCAATATAGGGACCTTATACAAAACCTTAATAATGGGGACGAAACATTTAACACCCGGGGTGTGTGGTTATATTTTAACGACTTGTTGTATTGGAAAGCACAGAGGGAACACCAGAGATGGAAAATCTGCATTCCAAAAACTGTTGTGTACGAATTAATTACTTACATTCATGAAGGTTACGGGCATTTTGGAATTCATAAATGTATTAAACATCTAATGAAGTGTTATTATTTCAAAAATATGACATGTATTATGAAACCTGTCAAAAGGTTAAAGTTAATAACAAATCTAAGCGTTATAAATTATATGCTGTAATTCCTCGAGGTCTGTGGGATCTACTGTCATTAGATTTTTTCGGCCCTCTGCCTCTTAGTTCAGGAGGATTTACTTATGTGTTTGTTGTAATGGAATGTTGGTCCAAACATGTGAAGCTATATACTTTGAAACGAGCGAATACCGCAAGCGTTATACGCTGTCTTGCCCGAAATTACTTTGTTAACTGGGGCATTCCTAAACGACTTATGTCTGACAACGGTAGTGCCTTTATTAGTCAAAAGTTTAAAGATATGATAAAACAATATGGAATCAAACATATCTTAATTTCGAAATATCACCCTCAAAGTAATTTAGTAGAAAGAGTCATGAAAGAATTAGGACGATTATGTAGAACTTATTGTGCACATAAACATACTCGCTGGACCAAACTAATGTCTGAATTCGAAAAGATATTAAATGAACTGCCTCATCTAACGACGGGATTATCACCTATAGAAATTTTAGGCAAACGAATTATAGGTGAGCCTTTACTAGCTGCTCTACCTTGGCCACCAGTAAATGAGATCCAACAATGCACTCCAAACGAAAAAATTCGCGAACAGATTGTTAAAAATGCCGAACGGAGAATTAAAAGTTATAATCAACATGCCATAGAACCCTCATTTCATGTAGGAGATCTTGTATTAGTACGATCTCATCCTAAAAGTTCGAAGATCAATAAGGAATGTAGAAAATTCTTCTTTATCTTTGAAGGTCCATATGTTGTACATAAGATTGTACATCCCAAAGCTTTACTTCTTATGGAACCTTCATCAGGTGTAATTAAAGGATTATATAGTGTCGATCAAATTAAACCCTTCATTCCTAAATAAGTTAATATTTAGTATATGTTACATACGGAAGAGCGTTCATAGTTTATTCATGTGAAGTTTTTCGTGATAGTTACGTGTTATTTTAAAGAAATGACAGGAAGCTTAAACAAGTGTTCTACAATAATCTACCGGTACTTCAAAAAGAGAAATATAACCAAAAGGGGATTTATATGGAAGAAATTTTGTTATTAGGTCAGCAGGAATTTTGTATATTTTATATTTACTCGGATAGTAGGAACCAAAGGGGATGGTTAATAATTTTAGGGACCATGGGCGTCCAGAGCTATATGGCTCACGAGAACATAGCAGAGTGCCTTTAATAGAGATTTGTAATAGTGTTAATATAGAACACACCAAACTGGCTCTCTCGCTTGTTTCTCCTAAATAAATTGCCATTACCCAACAAAGTGTCCGAAGGTAAAGAAAGCCGTGCCGAGATTCTAAAGAAAGTTTTGCTTGATTTCTTCTTGACCACAGGCATAAATAAAGCATTAGGGAAAGAAACGACGTAAAGTAAATAGTACTAATAGTTATTGTGAGAAACTTATTAGTAATGTATATTTTGGAAAGAATAACTCTAGTAAATGAATAAAACTGAAACTAACCTATCACAATTTGAATGCTCTGTCCTAATGTAACAACGTTAAAGAACGTACTAAATTGATATTTACTAGCAACTATTAAATGAAAAGGAGTAATCTCCATATATTCGGGTATGAATTACCATAATAGCACAATTAAAAGTAAATGAGAAATAGTCACAACAATATCGTCATAAAAGGATTGAATCTATCTAAGAGCAAGAACTTTAGATTACGGAAAATATGAGAAACATGTATAATATTAACAGTTAAATATTGTATAAAGAAGAAGTTTTATTTTCGGTTAAAACCTGACCAACTGAGCTTGTGGGTGGGGTATGTAGTGGGACGCGAAATTGAAGCGTCACCCATCCACCAGTGTCAGCCCAGTTTGCAGGTAAAAATAAGTTTAATTTAGTTTTTTGTTTATGTATTTTTGTAATATTTGTAATGGTTGTGAATTGTCTAAAGTTTTGTATTTATTCTTTATGTTTCATGTATGGAGAGGGCGGCGCAACGAACGGAGACAGCATCTTCGCTGCTGGGACCAGAGAGAAAATTGCTGGCCACTATACGTCGCGGGTCGAAAGCCAAAGAGCAACAGAAGATCCTGAAACCGAGTTGTTGCGTCGTGCTTCTAAACATTGAAACTTAAGAATTTGTAATGTTTCTACAACAATGACGTCATAGAAAGTTTAATCATGTTGTAAATGTTCAGTTCTGTCTTGTCAAGGCTCAGGTTCACGTCTATATGTAGGAAGATAATAAACTAGTGGATGCTACTAAAGTTTAAATACGTGTTCCGAGAGTTTATTTATGAAGAATTATGTTACGTAATGTATTTGACAAGATTATAAATTTTTGACAACGTCCATCGTGAGTTTGAATCTCGAAAGTTTATTCAGTGCGGTTCTAATATTTATTAAAGCAGATCACTTGCATTAATATAATTTCTGAGGAGAAACAAACGACATCTAAATTGAGAAAAGTTTGCGCAAACCAATTGGCCTGAGTGACGAAATGCTGCGCATACGACTCAAATGGTGATGTTTTAATTACAGTTTCGTTCAAGAACCATTCAGAGACAAATTTAAAAAAAGGATTTAAATAATTTTGAAGTGTGTTGTAACTGACATAGGTGACGAAGTCTGCACATGGTCATATGTCAAAAGAAAATCATTCATACAAAACTTACTTCGTTACACTACAGTAGGTTACGTGCTAATGCCTGCCTTAGCTATCCCATTGCGTCATAGGTGCCGTTGTTAGCCAAGGTCGGACAATCCTTTCCAATTAGGTGACTGAACCTAAAAAAATAGTCGCTATCCTTTTGAAATATTGTTGTCTCTGCATACGTTTGTATTTTACGGGGTGCGAGTCGATCGGAGTTCAGGAGTTTGTTCGAGCAAGCTGCCTACCACATTCGCGAACTCAACACACAAATGACCGAACACACAATTCTATTCTTTGACAGAATACAACACAGTCTTACGACTGTTACAATGATAATTATTCACGCTGTTAAGTTCTAAAGCAGCTGAAGTTTCACTGTCAAACGAAATAAAATTCTAATTAAATCACTACACTTAGCTGTATATAGGCGTTGATATACGTTAACGGACAAGTCCGAAAAAACAGATACCATCTTCATATATAAAATAAAATTCATTTCAACTCTTATAAGAGAAAAAAAAACCCAGCTACATTTAAGATTAAAAGAAAATAATAGGTTTTTCGTAATGGCACCTGTGCAACGTTGGAAACACCTTCGCATTGAGAGTGCAGGTCAGTGAGCTAGAATCCGCTGCTGATGTTTATTATGATGAAAAGGATTCTCTCGTCAGAACTTTGTGGAAAGAAATTATGGGGTGAGAAAAAAGTATCTAGAAAACTCTAATTTATCTTCCCTCAGCCAATGTTGTTGAGGTTGAGATTGGAACAATTTACAATTACTTCCACCAAAAGCGTAAATATCAATAAGTGTACAATGTCAGGATTTTTCTGAATCATGAACGTCATTATTATCAAATTCAGGAAAACTGTATATATGCATAAGGCACCTGAATACTTTCTGGAAAAGTGTAAACTTAGATGCAAATCACTTTCCAGAGTTTGGGCGACTCACGAAAGGCGCACATACTGGCGCACATACTGCTTAGCATCGACTCTTGATCCCAGTATGAAAGAGGTCTATCAATAAAAAAAGAATCACAAGTTGAGAAACAGATTCGTAAATTGTGATGTATGCAGTGCAAAGACAATACAAGCAATATACTTGACACTTATTCAGAAACAGCTTAAGAAGCTGAAACCAGACACGGAGCAGCAACTCATCAACGACGAGACACGAACAGCCACCATGTATTCGTTCTGAAGCGACTACTGGCCGACTCTCACTGACTCCCTGCAATTACCATAGGAGGAAACTGCGAGGTTTGCCACAGTGGCAACTCAAAATTGCCCTCCCTATTCGTGCATGCAGGAAAGCCTGCAGAATTTACTTCTCTGTTATTGTGTTTTCTGTTGGCGAAATAAGGGTTGGCAATGTTCTGGCCTTCGCTTTATGGTTGTTGATATGAAAACGCAGCTCACTTCTCATGCTATTTACGGGAACATAGATGTGGCTCTTTTTCTGCATTTGCTTCTAGGAAAACCTGCGGGCTTTTGTGCACGTCTCATTGGAGTTCACGTGGCCCGTACTTCTTTCAAAGGCGTTTTTGAAGTTCTCTGGTTTATGAGATACCCAAAGCAGCTTCCTAACGTGCCCATTGCCCGTGGGAGTTACGGGTGGGAGACCTTCCAAATCTTGCCTATCATCTACCCAACGCCTGAAGTATGCAGCTGGCCCTTCTCGCCACATTCCAACAAGTGGGAAAAGCACCAGCTAAGACGCTAGAATTCACAATTCCTCCTCTTACATTCAGTAAGATTACGAGAATAAAACATAGAATGATTATACAAACTTCTAGGATAGCTGAGGGGACTGAATAGATAATCTTTTGAATTGGAACCCAGACGTACCGTTTCCGTGATACAGCGGTTTGAAAACATATTTGCTAGGTAAGTATGCAGCAGGGTAGTGATGGTGGGGTGTGCTTATGTCGGATCAGCTGATGTCGTTTGACGTGTATCCTGCCTCTCCGACCTCATTCGAGGCTCATTTACGTGTCTGTGAGTTTTAGTGAGATGGCTGAGTACACGTTTGCAGAACACATCGACATGATGCTTCTGTAAGGCGAAGCTCGAGGAAATGAAAGATCTGCTTGAAAGTTGGACGTCATAATGTTTTTTTGGAAAGTTGGCTACTGATTCTGCTGTTCCGTGCATAAACAAACTCTGAGACTCAGATATTATTACCGCGAGTGGTAGCGAGTGGACAGTTGTTGAAAGTAGTCGGACGCAGCCTGGCGTGGACAGAAGTCTCGCGTCAGGAGAGGTCGTAGCCTGCCCTGACCGTTGCATGGGGGCTAAATTAAAATTAAATATGAATGCAAATATTTTTAGTAGCTGTATGTCCGATTACGCAAGTCTCGTAAACGGCTGGCCCTGACTAGTATTATTACGCAATCTGACTGCTTAGAATGACAACAAAGAATGTAAGAAAATTTTCGTTAACACAGTTAATTAATTAAGTCCCCAGCAACTATAAAACCTACGAAGCCAACATAGCACAAGTGTAGCTGTTCTGTGTGTGGTAGTGTGACTCAACGCACATCTGGCACGGTTCTTCTTCAACAAAACAAGAATTTTTAAATACCAATTATACTGACGTGATAAAAGAGAATTAGAAATACTATAATTGCGTAAGGAAAGCTGAATTACACTCTAATACAAGAACACAAGCCAGATGCTTTGTTGACTGAACCTGTAATGGCACATTATTCAGGACACACAAATAATAAAAGAATAAAAGAAAATACCTCCATATATATTGACGAAATGCACTCTGACCATTACAATATCTCCATTAGAACAACATCTGCTATCTCTCCCATCAAACCAATGCATAAAACATGGAACAACACTCTCCACTACCACATCTCACTCTAACTTCAGCTACAAGCAGTGTCCACCACAACTTCTCGGCAAGCACTGCCTGTCGCTGCGTCTCAATAATCACTGCCAGTGGAGGCGGCGGAACAATACTCTCTGGCGCGATTTTTGGCGCTGTGGCTCAGTGTAGCCACCTTTCATATGCCCTTCCTCCACGGGCTAGAATTTGATGGTATTTTTGCCAGCATTGGTGGTGAAAATACCACCAAATTCGTCAAAAAAAATACAGACAAAAATAAAAGATAATATTAATACGTAAATATCATATAACTAGATAAAATTTTGGCTTTGCACTGACCTTTCAATAGCCTAATATACAAAATACACTAAGCAATACAAATTCTTTCATACATGTGACTTTACATAATAGTTTACACAAGTATTATGTGGTTAAACAGTTCAATCAATAGCGTCAGCAATGACGAATATGTACAGGTAAGAGTCTCATAACTTTTCGCAAACAGTAATACACAAAAAATCAGTTTATACAAATATTCACATAAAATGTTTACACAACAAATGGTTGACAGTTCCAGCAGTAGCACCCAGCAATGTTGAGTAGGTGCAGACTCCAACAGGTGACATCATTTCAGTAGAAGCAGTCCATCAGTGGCACCCAGCATTGTGGAATAGGTGCAGACTCCAACAGGTGACATCATTTCAGTAGAAGCAGTTCATCAATGGCACCCAGCATTGTTGAGTAGGTGCAGACAGCAAGAAGTAACATCATTTCAGTAGAAGCAGTTCCATTTGTGGTACCCAGCAATGTTGAAGAGGTACACATAGCAACAAGTGACATTTCTCAGTAGAAGCAGTTCATTAATGGCACCCAGCAACGTTGAGTAGGTGCAGACAGCAGTCCATAATATTCACTATCACTGATCACGCAGTTCATCAGCAGAAATTAAACATGTCCTAGTGGCACCAATCATGTAGAAAAAGTACAAGTAACAGTCCATAATATTTACTATCACTGATCACACAGTTCATCAGCAGAAATTAAACAACTATCACTGATCACACTGTTCCTCAGCAGAAATTAAACATTTCTAAGTGTCACACATCATGTTGAAAAGTGCAGGTAACAGTTCATAATATTCACCATCACTACTCAGACAGTTCAAGCATGAACAATAGTTTGAATGCACATACAAATGCTTTTACAATGCTCTAACACTAAACATACAAATTCTAATAAACACACAAATGATATCAGATAATTGTCGTATTACTATTACAAATACACAAACATCAGTAAACCTATAATATCTATGGGTGTCAGTGCAAGCCACTACAAACAAATAAAATAATATTTAGGAGATAGGTGGGTAGGATTAGGAAAGGAAAACACACAAAACACACTCACTCATCTTTCATCCACATTAAGTACTACTGTGTAATTGAATAGTGTTAACTGTGTGAATCCACTTCTGTCAAAATTTCATGTTCATCATGTGTATCAAGTAGTAGTGACAGCAATGTATAACAGTCAATAATAGTTAAGTCAACATCATAGTCATCACGTCAAGACCAATGTTTGCCAAGCCAGATCAAAATGTACGGTTGCTGAACAACTGTCAGTGTGCCAAGATATGCAACTTCCTCTCTCCAAAAAAAAAAGTACATACTGCTTAGTGATTTAACAAAGTGTGTGTAGACAATCTTCCTTCCATTTTAGTGTTCTAGTCTGCTATCTTCATCCTCCTTGTTCCATATAGACCAACAACAACAAAAAAATATGCACCTCACTTATTTTACCTCTTATACACCATAACTCCAATCAACTTCATATAATCTCAATACCTCCATAATACCTCTTCAATACGTCGATACATATAAACCTTATTGCCAGTATCATTTCACTTCCATAACAACTCTTTCCTCTAGTCAGTCTCCTCGATCGAGTACAGATAAAATCCTAATGCAAACCTCCTCATCCCATACAATCCGAAGACACACTGTAAACACACAACCTCTGTGTAATCCATCTGACCAAAATCTTCTACTCATTATGAATTATAAACAAAGAATGCATACATGACCTCTAACAGACTTAGTTCGAATAACTCTCAGTAATTAAGTACGATTACGGAGTGTGAATGATCCTAATATTTCACAGTGTATACACCACTTCAAGAATTATGGCAAACGGAAGCAAACATGTGGAGTATTTCTTGTGTCAAGTGTCACTTCCTATTTCAATTGCTCATGAAAAATGCAGTGTAATAACTGTGTTGGTATGTCATGTCGTTAGCTTCCTTCCTATTGGCATACATTTATACAGCTTTCATAAAACCTCCAGCTCATGTGACTTCTATGATGTTTCTTGTACTAAAGTCGCTCGTCGAATTACTGCAGTTCATTTTCTTATGTTAAAATATAAAGCACTGAGCGTAAGCAAAACAAGCAACAGCGAGTAAATATACCAGTAGTGAACAGAATGTCAACAAGTGGATGCAGCACAATTCTTACAACGAGGCTCTGCCAAGCGAACAATCTTTAACTAGTACCATAGTGTAACCTAAACTCTATGTTTGTACACTGTACATCAGCATTGCTATATACCAAATTAAAGTATAGTTATGACAACAAGCAGAAATGTGTAAATGTGCAATCCATACGCATAGCAGTAAACATATATCTTATGTACTAAACAGGTCATTAGCATCGTATCTTAATAAGTAAACATGAAGGCACAAGCACATAAATCACAAAGTATAACTTACATACCTAACCACATCAGCACAATTAATCAGGTGACAATTATAATTTAAATAAATAAGCACAGCAGGCACATAATAAAATAAATATAACATCAGTGAAAAAGCAGTGCAGTCAAGCGATGCATAATATACACAAGTTACAACTCAGTTCATTAATAATCATTGTCAAAATCAGTTAACGTACGCAAGCACGTCGCTTCACAAGTAATTTCATAGAACATGTAATTAGCACAAAGTATGAATCACGTAATCGCGAGCAGTAAATTACGTCTAAAGTACGTACCTAAGTGGAAATATGTTACCTGAAAAATAAACTCAATTAATAATTACCTTTTTAGTTTATTACTTTCTTCTTCGAAATGACATTTTTCCTGAAATTTTCTCGATAGCAAGTCGTCTTAACGTCGGACACGCACAGAATTTACCTGAAGTTCTTAAATATTTTATAGAACCGTATCCTGAAAAATACTGAATGTTAATAACAGAATTCATCAAGTCACTATAGCTTTATACTGAATTCAGTCGGAGAAATTAGACTGTGTATTTATTTATGGCTGTCAGTGCATTCGCACTGAGCGCTCGATCAGCTGTAGGCGCGTGACGTAAGAAGTGATTGTTTGCGGTCAACGACTGCCTTTAGCGGCGCGCAGACTTGACTGTTGCTTTGAGTATGTGCCGCCGCCAAAACACAGCGCGGTATCCTTGTACTCTCCGTGTGTTTACATACAACTGTTAGTTTCTCAAAAGTATGACATTCTACAAAAATTTTTCAAAAGTATATCATTCCACAAAAATTTTAACGTTAGATATATGATGTATTTTCTTAGAGCGTCGTGATTTAAGAGTTTCTACTTCTACAGTGTTATCATGAATAATTTTGCGAATTCTATATGGGCCGTTATAAAGCAGAAAAAATTTCCGACACAAGCCTTTTCCTTTGTGAGACAAACGATGAGCCTTAATTAACACCTTCTGACCAACTGACAAGATTTTTAAACGACCAGGACGCTTAGCTGATTTCTCTCTTCTAGCAGCCGCAGATGCAATATTTTGTAGAGCCAGGTTGACAACTTCAGAATGCCGCAGCTTCTATGAAGGCGGAAAAGGAACGATTTCAGAAATGCGATTTGTCGGTGCTTTGTTTTTTAATATCAGTATAGGCGGTAAAGAAGTTGAGTCATTAGGAAGTTCATTCAGAATATTTTGAAAAATATGAAGATACTGATCCCAAGTTCTGTGATTCTGATGACAATAAAGACGACACAATTTATTGATTTCCTTCATCCATCTCTCTGAAGCGTTAGATTGAGGGTGAAAAAGTGAAATGAAAATTGGTTTAATTTTACGACGCCGTAGAGTACGAAGCCAAATTTTAGAACGAAACTGTGATCCATTATCTGATATAACCTTATCAACATGACCCACTTCTTTAAGAAAATGGTTAATGAAAGCATTAGATACTGAACGAGCTGTTGCTTTGCGTAACGGTGTAAAACACACATATTTTGATGTCAACTCCACTGCTACGAAAATGTACGCAAAACCATTAGTAGATCGAACCACTGGACCGAACAAATCAACTGCAGCCATGTCCTTTAATTTTGCTGGAATGATAGGAAACAACGGTGCTCTGTGAGAAACTGTCGGCGGCTTAGCCTTTTGACATAATTTGCATTTGGCAAGAACAAATCGAATACGTTTTTCCATATTATTGAAGTAGCAATTTTCTCGCAATTTATGAAAGCATTTTCTGGGACCAAAGTGTGCATAACTGAATTGCGTATACCAAATCAGCTTATTAACCCACTCATCAGGAATACAAACTAACCAAACAGAGTTGTCGACCGATTTTCGTTTAAAAAGAACTTTCCAGATAGATCGCAAAAACGAGGTGTGGCCAAATTGTCCAATCTAACAAAGCGTCAAAGAAAATTACAGACACCAAGGAAACTACGAACATCACGTTTTGTGGTAGGTACAGCATAATTACGAATAGCGTCTAATTTCTCTGGATCAGGAAGAATACCTTCTGTAGAAATAATGTGACCGAGAAATTTCACCTGTGAACGACCAAATTCAGATTTCTCCAAGTTCACAGTAATGCCAACTCTTGCAAAGATACGTAACAATGAATCCAAAATTTTGTTGTGCTCACTCCAAGAATGTTTAGCAATAAGAATGTCGTCAACATATGAAGTAATATTGTCACGAAGATAAACAGGTAAAATTTCATTTAAACTACGAATGAATGCTGCTGAAGATACCGTAAGTCCAAACGATAATTTCCGAAACTGGTAACAGTTACCAAAGGCTAAAAAGGCAGTATATTTTCTACAATCAGGGTGGAGTTCTATTTGCCAAAAACTTGCGCGCATATCAATCGTGGATAAGACTTTAATTCCATGGAAATGTTGAAGAAGTTCATCTAAATTTTGTGGACGGTCAGTTTCAGGAATGATGATATTATTTATCTGTCTGGAATCCAGAACCAAACGAATTGATCCATCCTTTTTAAGAACAACGTGTAATGGGCTAGTATAAGGACTGACTGCAGGCTCAATAATGCCCTGATCTAACATGTACTGAAGTTCATTCTTAATCTTGTCTCTGTAAGCCAAAGGAATAGCGTACGTTTTCCCGCGAAATGGTGTGTGTTCTTTTACTTTAAATAAATATTGTAAGCCTTGTATAGTTCCTGTGTGATGACTAAATACTGTAGCATGTGAAGTCAAAATGTGGTGCAGCTCTTCTCTTGCAACGTCATCTGGCACTTCAGCTTTATTAACCTTTTCATTAATTAGTTCTTCGCTATTAATTATATCATCCATCGCGTCTCTGTATCTATTGTCATTGTCATGAATAAACACATTGTCGTCATAATGCTCAACGAAAACATCAGAAGTAAGAAACCTTAAACATTTTGTATCTGGTTCAGATCTTGTTAAACACTCGAAAAATTTCAAACATATCGGCATTCCGGCAACAGTCAAATTCACACTCCCTTCTTTAAAGTTCAAAATTGCCTTATGTGCGTTAAGAAACTCCATACCTAATATAATTTGTGTACTGAGTAATGGAACAATAATAAAATTAGCAGAAAATTCGTATCCTTGACAATTGAAATTTAGGTTGGTCTGTTGTTTAACTTCTACACCTTTTCCAGAAATCGCTCCTCGAATTGTAGTTTTAGAAATAGGTAACACAGGACAGGCAATAGTCCTTTCACATATATGAAAAACTGATTCACTAATGACGTTCAATGGGCTCCCAGAATCTAAAACTGCAGTGAACTTGTTCTTACCCACACATACTTCAATAACAGGATGTAAAAATGCGTCTACATTATTTTCCTTTTCGTCTAGCAAAATGTCTCTCATGTCTTCCAGGCGTACGTAGTGTAAAGTCGTAGTGTCATTACTTTCTGAACCGTCTATATTGCTGCCAGAAGCCGAAGCTGCTAGTCATTGTCGATTGTTTGCGTCACGTCTTTGATTATTCACGTCATTTCGCGGATCCATTTCTACGATTTGCACTTGTCTCTCTGAAGTTCTGTCACGTGGAGGATGCCAATTAGGTCCCTCCTGTCTGCTAGATACAAATTCTTGGTTGTGTCTGTTATTAAAATTTCTGTTTTCCTGTCTGTCTGCATAACTACTTCTTGTGTAATTTCGACTGTCACTTCTGAAATTATTGTTGTATCTACTACCCTGATTATTTCTGTAGTAAGAATTTCTATTACTGTTTGAATAATTTCTGTCTTGATGATACCGATTACTGTTTCCATATGATTGATCATTCTGGTACGAATTACCGTTGTTATAATTGTCTGTGTAATTTCTGTTAGAACGTCTGTTATTGTCATAAGGCTGGTATCTATTGTCCTGTCTGTTACGTCTGTCATTGTCAAAATTACCCATATAACGCCCGTTCCGATCACTATCCCTTTTCTCTGAAAATCTATTGTAATTACTGTTACTGAAAAAGTTACAAGAAGTCCCGTCGTCGTTGTCATACTCAAGTTCTTGCAACAAAGTCTTAAAAGTCTCGATGTCGTCTTTACATCTTCCAGCTAAAGCAATTTGTCTTATGGATTGTGGCAGCTTAGTTAAACAAATGCGAATTAATTCAGTCGGGCTATAAGGGTTGGAAAGGAACTGATTCCTTCGAATCATGTCTTCAAAATATTCTGCTGGCGTGCGGAACTCAGACTGTTTGAAATTACGCTGCATAATAAGACTGTGTTTGACTCTGTCTTGCGTGTTTTCGGACCAATATGCCGATAGAAATGCATGATAAAAATCATTTAGGCTATTACAATCTCTAATGAGTGCGCGCATCCGCGTCGCCGGTTCGTTTTCTAAATATCCACACATAAATTCCAGTTTGTGACTTAGTGGCCAATTTGGTGGGAGTGCGTACATAAATTGATCTAACCATGAACATGGATGTATGTCATTCTTAGAATTGCGGAAGATCTTAAATTTCCGAACAGTCAAAAAGTGTTTATAGTCAAAGTTTTCGCCTCGTGGCGACAAAGACCTACGGCGTCTGTTCCAGTCCGAATGTCGATTATTGTCTAGTTCGCGCGCCTGGCGCTCTCTTGTTGCATCCCGTAAATGAAATAAATTACTTTCTTCAAAGCCCTCTGCTACCTGTGATTCTAAATTTCTTCTGCTATATTTTCCTACGATTTCGCCTTCAATTTGCTTGACTCGCTTTCGTAATGCCTCAACTTCCCTTTTAACGCGTTCATTAAATTTTCCCTGATTTTCAACATGCTTATTTATGTTCTGGTACTCTTCGGTTTCTGAAAATGGCAATGGAGCTGTGTCATCTGAATCTCTGTCCCCATTTAAACTAAGATTTGTCAATTTATCTGAAATCTCCTCCACTCTTTCCGATAAGTCACCAATTTGTTCTTTCTGTTTATTTACGTCTTCCGTAAGTGTCGCGACTCGCGTTTCAGTATTAACGCATCTAGTAGTTAACTGTTCATACTGTTGTGTTAGGTTATTTAGTCTGTCATTTGGTACGGATTCCTCGATTCTCTCAAATATTTCTTCCTTATCTTTTGCACGTTGTAAATTTAACTCTGAAAATTTCTGTACTATCACGCGATCTCTTTCTTCCTGTTCTCTATCCTGTTCCCTTTGTCTAATCTCTGCTGCAACTAATCTATTATTGTGAGCATTCAAAATCGGTTGTACTTCTTCTCGAATTTCTTTCTTTAATTCATCTTTCATGTTTTTGAAATATGTCCCTATTCGTGAGTCTAACCGTGTTTAAAAAGTTCCAATCTCTGTTTTAAATTCAGATCCTAACTGTGATCCCAATGAGTCTAACCGTGTTTCCATTGTTTCCCTATCTGTTTTTAATTCAGATCGTAACTGTGATCCCATTGTTCCCATCTCAGTTTTAATTGTTACTATTTGTGAGTCTAACCGTGTTGCCACTGTTTTTAATTCAGATCCCAAATTTAATATTGCACTCATCAACTGCTCCGTGTTAAGTTGTTCGAAATTCTTTTCGCCCCTAACATTTCCCACAAAACTAACTTCCTTCTGCATAGCCATAAAGCTATCTGTATTCGATACTATTCCAGAATCTTCTGTCGTTAATCTCGGGTTCTGTGAATTTTCTGATTGAGAAAAATTTTGAAATGGTTCCGGACTATTTTCCCGACTTATTACATTGTTTTCCACTTCATTATCCATCATACTGTTTTCCTCTGTTGGCGAGTTCGCCATGTTAACAATTTCGCCATTCTCACTATTCATCATTTTTGCCTTTTTCATCGATCGCGTAAACATTTACAAAACATACAAACTCGTCACTATATGAAAATTACACACAATGACACTTTATCACCAACAATATCAATCACACGAAATGCTTCCTTCAAACACGATTAACGAACAATAGAAGAATGACAATTACCAATCTACACATGCAAAATAGACTACAATTACTAAACTACAAATTACTACTACAATACTACTGTCTACTATTTTTACAATCAGAAGATTCCAAGGGACGATCCGAAGCAGCGGTCGCCACGTGCATGGGGGCTAAATTAAAATTAAATATGAATGCAAATATTTTTAGTAGCTGTATGTCCGATTACGCAAGTCTCGTAAACGGCTGGTCCTGACTAGTATTATTACGCAATCTGACTGCTTAGAATGACAACAAAGAATGTAAGAAAATTTTCGTTAACACAGTTAATTAATTAAGTCCCCAGCAACTATAAAACCTACGAAGCCAACATAGCACAAGTGTAGCTGTTCTGTGTGTGGTAGTGTGACTCAACGCACATCTGGCACGGTTCTTCTTCAACAAAACAAGAATTTTTAAATCCCAATTATACTGACGTGATAAAAGAGAATTAGAAATACTATAATTGCGTAAGGAAAGCTGAATTACACTCTAATACAAGAACACAAGCCAGATGCTTTGTTGACTGAACCTGTAATGGCACATTATTCAGGACACACAAATAATAAAAGAATAAAAGAAAATACCTCCATATATATTGACGAAATGCACTCTGACCATTACAATATCTCCATTAGAACAACATCTGCTATCTCTCCCATCAAACCAATGCATAAAACATGGAACAACACTCTCCACTACCACATCTCACTCTAACTTCAGCTACAAGCAGTGTCCACCACAACTTCTCGGCAAGCACTGCCTGTCGCTGCGTCTCAATAATCACTGCCAGTGGAGGCGGCGGAACAATACTCTCTGGCGCGATTTTTGGCGCTGTGGCTCAGTGTAGCCACCTTTCACCGTGCTAGTGGCGCCAGAGGAGATTTTTTATGTTAATCGAGAAGTTTTGGTAATCTGACTTTTTTCTGCGCGTAGTTGTTGCTTGCTTGTGCACTTGAGGGATTTTGCAGATATGTGTATTCGTACATTGAGAATAATATTCGTATCTTTGTTGTCACCAGATACGTGCTTATTGGTTACAGACATTGAGGAATAATTGAAGTTTTTGCAAAACAAACTATCCAAGGAACGAAAAGGTCTGAATAAGTTTTGGTCACTGTGTGAATCGCCAATTTTCAGAACAGAATAAATTAAAATATTTATTAATATCTCCCACTTCTTACACCGCTTAAGGTTTGTTGACTAAACCATTCCTGATCATTTAATTTCAATAAAAAAGAAAAAGAGGAGTAGCTGAATCAGTAGTTATGACCATGCATTGCACTCTGCATGGGTCACACAATTTCTTTGAACTGTTTTAGCATATTTCTGGATGCAGAATATTCATGCAGTTGCAACAGCAAGACGAGGTAAGTTGTCTGTTGCGTGCAGGAGCAATACAAGGTGTGATTGGAAATTTTTAAGAATGGATCCGCTTCTGTTTGCTGGTTTGGCGGGTAGGTGCACGGAGGGTGCGGAGTGAGTCATTGGCTTGGCCTTGAACGCCCTCTGACAGGAAACTAGTTCACTGTGGCAGCTGGTTGAGTGCGGGTCTGTTATGGCTTGTTGCCGGATTCTGTCTGCGTGAAAATGGAGGTAAAAGAGGAGCAACGATTTTACGTGAAAATTTGTTTTAAAACCGGTAAATCAGCTTCTGAGACTTCCGAACTACTGAAAACAGCTTTTGGAGGTAACTGTATGAGCAAGTCAAATGTTTTTGTCTGGTTCAACAGATTTAAAAATGGCCACGAATCATTTGAAAATGAACTACGGTTCGGCCGTCCTTCCACCTCAAAAACGAATGAAAATTTTGTAAAAGTTCGTGACTTAATGCACTCTGATCGTAATCTTACAATTAGGGAGATGGCTGATGAACTTAATTTGAGTTTCTATGCAGTTCAGTCAATTTTATCTGAAGATCTGAAGGTGCTTCAAGTGTCCGACTTGAAGTGTGCCAAGAACGGACTAATCTGGCTAAAAATGACCCAGATTTGTTAAATAGGATAATTACAGCTGGCGAATCGTGGATATAGGGACATAATCCTGAAAATAAAATGCAGTCTTCGCAGTGTAAGACTTCAGGTTCACCACGACCGGAACAAAGCACGGCAAAGTCGGTCGAAGGTGAAGACAATGTTGGTGATTTTTTTCCATTTTACCGGTATTGTGCACCATGAATTTATTTACGTCTGGAGCACAGACAATTAACCAGGAACACTACAAATGTGTCCTTGAGGGTTTGAGCGAAATGGTACGTAAGAAAAGGCCTGCATTGTGGAAAGAAAGGAGTTGGGTGCTACACCATGACAATGCTCCGGCTCATCATGCCTTCTCCATCGTTGAATTTTTGACCAAATTCAAAATTCCTATGCTTCAGCAACCACCATATCCCCCTGGTTTGGCCCCTGCTGACTTCTACCTGTTTCCTAAACTTAAATTTTCACTGAAGGGAAGCGATTTGACTCGATTGAAGACATCCAGGCAAATACGGAGAGCGTCCTTAACACACTTCAGGAAAAACATTTCCAGGAATATTTCCAAAAGTGAAAACACGGTTGGAGTCGGTGTCTTCAGTCAGAAGGGGACTATTTTGAAGGGGATGCATCACAGTAGTAGCATGTAAGTACCACCATTGTACAATTACAAGAACATTCTTAAAACTTTCCAATCACACATCGTACAGTAGAATTGTTTGGAGATGTTAGAGAATATTTTAAAAACGCAGTCAGATACAAAAAAAATGATTTTTCATGATTTATAGGATTAGTAACTGATTTCTGTTTTATGTTCTCTATCGGAATACTGACATGTCCGATAGTAGGAAGTTCCAGAAAATGTTTGAATACTAACATGTCAGACTAAAGGTTTCTATAACAAAAGCTGCATGGCTACATATCAGATTTTATGATAACGATAATAAAGTTTCACTAGATACCCTAGATACTTTTACAGAAAATGTATAGATAATGATAATATTGTCAGGGATAGAGCTTTACACATTTCCGTACGTCTGTTTCCATAATAACAATTTTAGATAATAAAATTTTCACCAGACAACTAATAATAGTAATTCTTGATAATAAAACTTTCACCTCGTCGCCTTTATCAAAATCGTTATCCACAACGTCCGCCATCGCTTACTCTTTTCTCCGCAATTACGTAAGGGCTTCGAGAACGGGGTAGCTCCACCGCCGGCAGGTGTTATTATGGTGCTCCAAGGAGGCGCAGCACACCCGAGTTGGAAAAGGCCCTACTGCATCACGCTGAAGAGAACCCGTCAACGAGGACACGATCAATCGCGCGTGCAATGAACGTAAAACAAGTGATGTAGTGCATCACACCTAAGAAATTACTCATAAAAGTGGTCTCGTTGTCAACATGTTTTCAAACGGTTGTAGTACGGAAACGATACGTTCCCGTACATGGGTTTCAATTCAAAATATTTTCTACTCAGTCTCCGCTACAAATCGAAGAAGTCTTTAAAGAGGGCTTTAGACCACTATGTACGTATTGCCACTTGGCTACATGTGATAAACCTATGGCGTCACATCTCTTCATTATATTTTTTGGGACAGCACCACTCATCAGCATCAAGCCACGTTGAGTTAATCGTATATTAGAGTCCATAATAACACATAAGCACATCTCTTGCTTCCCGGTAGTGATAAAAATGCTGGACAAGATAACGTGAACATCAAAATTTAATAAGCTGCCTGCAACGTGTCGAAGTATGACAAATTGTACCACCGGTTACCTCGCATGGAATATCATCCCGGCACTCGTCACATATATTATAAGACCTACAGCAATTTTACAAGATAAAATTACTTCCCGTACAGAGATCGGCAGACGTGATAACTGCTAATCCTTCTACTTGCCACTTTCCCGCCCCCTCCTTGTCGGATAGATAGTATCTCTAGCGTTAGTGATTTATGCTCTAGCGGATAAATCCATACTCGTATCGAATCATCTCTCACTCTCTGACCCTCGAGTAGGGCCTCGCAACAGCGAGCTATGAGCGTGACGCGGAATCGCGGTTTTGTGACCGGTTCCCGAAGCCGCAGCTAGCGTGAAAGTGCACAGTCGGACCGGACCCTCACCTTTAGCCGATAATTATGCCCTGCGGCACCTGCCGGGGTGAAAACAGATGGCCGAACCTCCGATGAAAGGCTCTGCATGTGCTTTCTTATTCCACGAGGGCCATAAATTTTCGCTGGGGGCTCGTACTCTGTGATCATTGGCCGACCGCGCGGATTGGTGCTGCGGCAGGGGAATGAATAATTAAACGCGGTCCGTCGATAATCAATCAAAAATATTGATGGTCACGCTGCGGTCCGCCTTCCGTGTTTGTGCCGCCGGTTCTTGGAAAAATGAAACATTCAGGCGGGTCTAGATAGCTGGAAGTGACGAATGCGATAGTACTCTGTAATCTGCCCGTAATTTCGGGGTCGAATTTGACCTCCCTCTCGCTATAATTTGAGGCCACGCGTGTTCTGCTCATCAAGAACTGTCGCAGCGGTTACAAATACATCGTTTCAGGGACAAATAAATTTTTCACCGGCAGTGTTCGGTAATTTGTGCGAGTACTGTCTTATTTATTTCGCCATGCAGCCTGCTGAACACGAGTGAGTCATTATATCCAAAAGAACACAAATCTTTAATGAGGAGGTAAAAGTAATTGAGTTTTCAATTTTAGATTTAAATTGTCGGAAACATAATCACTCATGAACACCCAGACCTCTATACTTGCCGGCCGCGGTGGTCTAGCGGCTCTAGGCGCTCAGTCCGGAACCGCGTGACTGCTACGGTCGCAGGTTCGAATCCTGCCTCGGGCATGGGTGTGTGTGATGTCCTTAGGTTAGTTAGGTTTAAGTAGTTCTAAGTTCTCGGGGACTGATGACCACAGATGTTAAGTCCCATAGTGCTCAGAGCCATTTGAACCATTTGAACCTCTATACTTACGTTTGTATCATTATCTACCTACGTTTCCCTGACGTACAAGTTTGAGAATACACTTTACACCGCTGTTATTATTTTATGTCAATCTCCTTTTGTTCACTATTTTATAATAGTGGGTCTGGATTGATTTTTAAACGATTTCATGTTGCTTTCATCTGTCAGAATTGTATTTTACGATTACAGTTTCGGCATTGAGCCATTTTCAAGCATCTACAGAGCACAATAAAACGCTATGAGAACAGTAACATTAGGTACAATCACTTTTACTAGTTGTTGACATTCATATTCTGTACTCACAATATGTCCGCAGCTCATGGTCGTGCGGTAGCGTTCTCGCTTCCCATGCCCGGGTTCCCGGGTTCAATTCCCGGCGAGGTCAGGGATTTTCTCTGCCTCGTGATGACTGGGTGTTGTGTGCTGTCCTTAGGTTCGTTAGGTTTAAGTAGTTCTAAGTTCTAGGGGACTGATGACCATAGATGTTAAGTCCCATAGTGCTCAGAGCCATTTGAACCATTTGTACTCACAATATCTTGACAGACAGGTTTAGGTTAGGCAGAGGTAATAACGTAATATGCACATCACAGAAAAAAGTGGTCAATATTCCACTTCATGTTCTCCGAATTTGGGCGGATGGTGCGTATCGCACATGTAGAAGTGTGTACTTACAAGACATTAGAGTAAATATCTAAAACAGTCGAAAAAGGTTTTATTTCTGAGGTCTGTTTCTTCACGGAGAACGTATTGTGTTTGTTCTTTGAAGGAGGTACAAATTTCAATTTCTTCTAGGTCGTCCATTACTCTGCCTTTCTCTACCCTGTATGGTATCTTTACAGATTCCTCGATGCCGTTGGTGTTATGAGTGTGGTTTCATAGTGCACAAAATGGAATCTTACTATTATAGCTGACTACTTGATCTTTGATGCGTATTTTGCGTTGCCATTTCCGCCTAACACAAGCCTGTATGTCAGTGTCTTGTAAGTACTGTAGATGAATGTCAACAAACTACAAAAGTGGTTGTACATGCTGTTAATCCCACTGTAAACTCTTCTCATTACGTTGCACTGTGTTTTGTAGACGCTTGAAAATGACCTAATGCCGTAATTGCAATCGTAAAATAAAATTCTAACTGCTGAAAGCAAGATAAAATCCTTTTCAAAGTAAACTATAGAAGCTGTGGACTAATATTACAAGAAAATACACTGATGTAAAAAAATCGCAACACCAAAACATAGTTGATGTACTGTAATGAAATTTAGAAGTTACATTTGTCTAGGTAACATATTTAAGTGATTAACATAGTAAGACCACAGGTTAATTTAAGCGCAAGATAAACCATTGCAAATGCGAGATACTTCAACATTAATAACCGGTGTAACCGCCAGAATCTTAAAAGTAAGTATGCAAAGGTGCATGCATCGTGTGGTACATGCGCCGGATGTCAGTTCGTGAGATGGAGTTCCAGGCTTGTTGCGCTTGGTCGGTCAGTGCTGTTTGTGGGTGAAACTGCAGTCGTCGCCCGATGTTGTCCCACACGTGCTCAATAGGAGACAGATCTGGTGATCGAGCAGGTCCGCGAAAAATGTTGATACTCTGCAGAACATGTTGGGTTACAACAACGATATCTGGGCGAGAGTTATCGTGCTGGGAATCGTTCTCTGGAATGATGTTCACGAATGGCCAAACAACAGGTCGAATCACCAGACTGACATACAGTTTTTCAGTCATGGGGCCTGAGTTAACTACGAGAATTCTCCCGCTATCATACGAAACCGAACTGCAGGCCGTAACTCCCGGTGTATGTAGAGTGTGTTTAGGCAGCAAAACAGGTTTGTCACAGGCACTCACCCGGCCTTCTTCTAACCGACACACGGTTGTCACTGGCACCGAGGCAGAATCAGCTTTCTTCAGAAATCACAACAGACCTCCACCCTGCCCACCCATGAGATTTCGCTTGACACTACTGAAGTCGCAAATGGTGGTCGTTTGGGGTCAGTGGAATGTACGCTATAGGGCGTCTGGTTCGGAGATGTCCTTGAGGTAAGCGATTTGTAAAAGTTCCTTGTGTCACTGCTGTAGATGCAGTACGATGCGCCAGGACCATACGCCGAACACGAAGGTCTTCCCTCTCGGTAGTGCCACATGGCCGTGCGGAGCCATGTCTTCTTCCGACAGAACAGTACAGTGACCACCGCTGCCAGCAATAATGTGCAGTGTCTACATTTGTGCGATGTCTTTCTGCAATATCGCAGAAGGAACATCTAGCTTTTCGTAGCCTTATTACTCGACCACGTTCAAACGCAGTGAGGTGTTCCCATCTTTGTCGCCTTCAAGGCATTCTCGACTAACATCAACTCACCACGTCCGGTCTCAAAGGTAACTAACGCTCGCGACCGTAACAATGAGTTTTTTAAGCAAATCTGATTTGCATCCCCACTTTTACGGGACTGGGGCGAAATTTTAACCGACATAGTCTTTCAAATATAGAAATACACCTACTAATCTTCGTGTATGTCACACAACTTCTTCTTATTATTGTGATTTTTTTTCAGTCAGTTTAATTGGGTGTGAATTGGTTTCTAGATGTCTTATCCCTCGTGCCAATCTTCTCTTTTTTTCTGAGTACTTCTACTAACATTGCGTACTACACTCCTGGAAATTGAAATAAGAACACCGTGAATTCATTGTCCCAGGAAGGGGAAACTTTATTGACACATTCCTGGGGTCAGATACATCACATGATCACACTGACAGAACCACAGGCACATAGACACAGGCAACAGAGCATGCACAATGTCGGCACTAGTACAGTGTATATCCACCTTTCGCAGCAATGCAGGCTGCTATTCTCCCATGGAGACGATCGTAGAGATGCTGGATGTAGTCCTGTGGAACGGCTTGCCATGCCATTTCCACCTGGCGCCTCAGTTGGACCAGCGTTCGTGCTGGACGTGCAGACCGCGTGAGACGACGCTTCATCCAGTCCCAAACATGCTCAATGGGGGACAGATCCGGAGATCTTGCTGGCCAGGGTAGCTGACTTACACCTTCTAGAGCACGTTGGGTGGCACGGGATACATGCGGACGTGCATTGTCCTGTTGGAACAGCAAGTTCCCTTGCCTTTCTAGGAATGGTAGAACGATGGGTTCGATGACGGTTTGGATGTACCGTGCACTATTCAGTGTCCCCTCGACGATCACCAGTGGTGTACGGCCAGTGTAGGAGATCGCTCCCCACACCATGATGCCGGGTGTTGGCCCTGTGTGCCTCGGTCGTATGCAGTCCTGATTGTGGTGCTCACCTGCACGGCGCCAAACACGCATACGACCATCATTGGGACCAAGGCAGAAGCGACTCTCATCGCTGAAGACGACACGTCTCCATTCGTCCCTCCATTCACGCCTGTCGCGACACCACTGGAGGCGGGCTGCACGATGTTGGGGCGTGAGCGGAAGACGGCCTAACGGTGTGCGGAACCGTAGCCCAGCTTCATGGAGACGGTTGCGAATGGTCCTCGCCGATACCCCAGGAGCAACAGTGTCCCTAATTTGCTGGGAAGTGGCGGTGCGGTCCCCTACGGCACTGCGTAGGATCCTACGGTCTTGGCGTGCATCCGTGCGTCGCTGCGGTCCGGTCCCAGGTCGACGGGCACGTGCACCTTCCGCCGACCACTGGCGACAACATCGATGTACTGTGGAGACCTCACGCCCCACGTGTTGAGCAGTTCGGCGGTACGTCCACCCGGCCTCCCGCATGCCCACTATACGCCCTCGCTCAAAGTCCGTCAACTGCACATACGGTTCACGTCCACGCTGTCGCGGCATGCTACCAGTGTTAAAGACTGCGATGGAGCTCCGTATGCCACGGCAAACTGGCTGACACTGACGGCGGCGGTGCACAATTGCTGCGCAGCTAGCGCCATTCGACGGCCAACACCGCGGTTCCTGGTGTGTCCGCTGTGCCGTGCGTGTGATCATTGCTTGTACAGCCCTCTCGCAGTATCCGGAGCAAGTATGGTGGGTCTGACACACCGGTGTCAATGTGTTCTTTTTTCCATTTCCAGGAGTGTATTTTAATAGGACTCTCTAACAAGAATCATCTGCACGGGAAGGATTTTAACATAACATCCTCTTTTTGTAGAAATGGAATACTTACGATGTTTCTGGGGCTCACTAAGGAATCAGTCCAGAAATTCTATAGATGACATTCACGGATCTAAGATTTGCGGCAGTTTAGTCCCAACACTGGTGTAGAAAGCACCACCTAACACTAAGCATGCCAGTGCCGTGTTTAATGAAACGGTAAGGACAGTGACAGTTGCTTAAAATTTATCTAATTAACCTGGCTTCACTATCATTTACATCTACACCCATACCGTGCAAACCACTGTGAAGTTGTTGGCACGAGATTCTTCTTCCTGTACCACAAATTACCCTCTTTCCATTCGCATGCAGAGTGCATGAAGAATGACTGCTTCAGTGATGTTGTGCAAGCAGTAATTACTGTAGCGTTGTCTTCGAGGTCCCTGCATGAGCGATACGTCGTGGATTGTAATACAGTCCTACATTCCTCACTACATACCGTTTCTTGGAAGTTGTCGCTGTAACCACATGAAATACGACATGTGTCTCTAGAGAATGGGTCATTTAGTTTGAGAGATCAAAATATCTGAAGATCTTCACTAGTCATCAAAAGTATCCGGACTTCCCCAAAAACATACGTTTCTCGTATTAGGTGCATTGTGCTGCCACCTACTGTCAGGTACTCCACATCAGCGACCCCACTAGTCATTAGACATCGTGAGAGAGCAGAATGGGGCGCTCGGCGGAACTCACTGACTTCGACCGTGGTCAGGTGATTGGGTGTCAATTGTGTCATACCTCTGTACGCGTGATTTCCACACTCCTAAACATCCCTAGCTCCACTGTTTCCGATGTCATAGTGAATTGGAAGCGTGAAGGGACACATACCGCACAAATGCGTACAGGCCGATCTCGTCTGTGGACTGACAGAGATCGCCGACACTTGAAGAGCGTCGTAATGTGTAATAGGAGACATCTATCCAGATCATCACATAGGAATTTCAAACTGCATCAGGGTCCACTGCAAGTACTACGGCAGTTAGGCGGAAGGTGAGGAAGCTGTGTGTTAACGTGCCTCAGCAATGCCTCTGCGACGTCTGGGTTACCGTCGTCGCTGGCGGCGCAGTGTACCTGTGTATCGGAGCTTAAAAGCAGTTGATATTGACTTGGATGGACAGTTTAATCAACAGCAATTAACTGGAGGCACCAATGTGTTTCGTGAACTGCGCCTTAGTTTCACCTGTGGTGTACAAGCTGTGTTTGGAGGCTCAACATGGCTTACCTTGGCTGTTGTTTGGGGCAATGATGCTGGGAACCAATGTACCATAAGGCTGTTTAGCCAACAGTCCTGTAGGCTCAGCAATACTCCAAGTCTTCCAAGCAATAATATTGGCATCTGGAAATGCTTCAAGGCCACCATAGTCTGCATGATTCAAACTTGAAATTAAAACATTCTAGAAAGCTTTGCCAGTAGCAATGTCGGTAACAGACATAAATGTTCGGGACCATCAATTCCCGGAATGGATGATCTGTACATATCCTTTAGTGTGCGAGTCCTACTCATACCTGGCCAGCTTTTATTAAATACACATTCATGTTCTAAGAGAATAAGCGAAGGAGTTCGTACTTAAATTCGCGTTTTCTAAATAAGGTACGAAACCGAAGTTTTAAGCCCTATAGGACAGACAGAGTTTTAAGTAGGTCGTACAGGCTGAAACGGCACTACCCAGAGAGAGTTTTGTGTTTATGTAAATATAGTACCGAGCAGGGTGTTACAACGGATGTCGTTCAATATATAATGCCGTAATTCTTTTTACCACTGTTGATACCCTGAAGTTGCGATGACCACTATCTCCGGATTACATAGTGGCCATCGCATCAGCCCAATAAGCAGGAGACATAGGCTCGAATCCCGGCGTGGCAGAAATTTTCATCTTTCCCCCTTGACTTAAATCATTGCCCACTGCCGAATAATGTCTTTAATTCCTTTATGTCACTTAAGGATTCTCTACAGGGTCACATTTTGAATATAATGAAAGCGTAATTCATGTAGTGAAAACGTGGCTCCGAGCATAGGGCAAGAGCTTTTACTGACCGAGAATACATACTCTGACACAACGCTTTGTGACTAAAACTACGCAGATAAATAGTACATGTTAAAGACAAGTTGATTAGTATTCTCACCAAATTCCAACATCTAAGAGTAAATATGTTCTGAGTACAACCTTGTGGGACATTATTTATTGAATGAATGTTACACCTACTTATATTTTATTTCAAATCTCTTTGAGAAAGATTTACATATACGGACCAATCCTGGTATAAATACCGGGAGGTGAAGAGCTTTGTTCTTCAACCTATATTGTAGAACAGCATCACGCAACAGCTTTTCATTTTTCCTTACTAATATTTCTAGCTAGATACTTCATTTTTAATTTATATCCGTACTTTAAGTAGGAAGTGGAATGGAATACTCTATTGAAGAATTACTTGAAATACACTCCTGGAAATTGAAATAAGAACACCGTGAATTCATTGTCCCAGGAAGGGGAAACTTTATTGACACATTCCTGGGGTCAGATACATCACATGATCACACTGACAGAACCACAGGCACATAGACACAGGCAACAGAGCATGCACAATGTCGGCACTAGTACAGTGTATATCCACCTTTCGCAGCAATGCAGGCTGCTATTCTCCCATGGAGACGATCGTAGAGATGCTGGATGTAGTCCTGTGGAACGGCTTGCCATGCCATTTCCACCTGGCGCCTCAGTTGGACCAGCGTTCGTGCTGGACGTGCAGACCGCGTGAGACGACGCTTCATCCAGTCATCCAGTTCATGCTCGATGGGGGACAGATCCGGAGATCTTGCTGGCCAGGGTAGTGGACTTACACCTTCTAGAGCACGTTGGGTGGCACGGGATACATGCGGACGTGCATTGTCCTGTTGGAACAGCAAGTTCCCTTGCCGGTCTAGGAATGGTAGAACGATGGGTTCGATGACGGTTTGGATGTACCGTGCACTATTCAGTGTCCCCTCGACGATCACCAGTGGTGTACGGCCAGTGTAGGAGATCGCTCCCCACACCATGATGCCGGGTGTTGGCCCTGTGTGCCTCGGTCGTATGCAGTCCTGATTGTGGCGCTCACCTGCACGGCGCCAAACACGCATACGACCATCATTGGCACCAAGGCAAAAGCGACTCTCATCGCTGAAGACGACACGTCTCCATTCGTCCCTCCATTCACGCCTGTCGCGACACCACTGGAGGCGGTCTGCACGATGTTGGGGCGTGAGCGGAAGACGGCCTAACGGTGTGCGGGACCGTATCCCAGCTTCATGGAGACGGTTGCGAATGGTCCTCGCCGATCCCCCAGGAGCAACAGTGTCCCTAATTTGCTGGGAAGTGGCGGTGCGGTCCCCTACGGCACTGCGTAGGATCTTACGGTCTTGGCGTGCATCCGTGCGTCGCTGCGGTCCGGTCCCAGGTCGACGGGCACGTGCACCTTCCGCCGACCACTGGCGAAAACATCGATGTACTGTGGAGACCTCACGCCCCACGTGTTGAGCAATTCGGCGGTACGTCCACCCGGCCTCCCGCATGCCCACTATACGCCCTCGCTCAAAGTCCGTCAACTGCACATACGGTTCACGTCCACGCTGTCGCGGCATGCTACCAGTGTTAAAGACTGCGATGGAGCTCCGTATGCCACGGCAAACTGGCTGACACTGACGGCGGCAGTGCACAAAAGCTGCGCAGCTAGCGCCATTCGACGGCCAACACCGCGGTTCCTGGTGTGTCCGCTGTGCCGTGCGTGTGATCATTGCTTGTACAGCCCTCTCGCAAGTATGGTGGGTCTGACACACCGGTGTCAATGTGTTCTTTTTTCCATTTCCAGGAGTGTAATTTCGGTTTATGGCAAATGCGAAAGAATTAACACAGGTGTTGTCACTCTTCAGAGAGACTTCGGTCGCGGGCTTCATTTGAGAGATTTTCGAAATATTTTACTGGCAGTGAAAGAGTATGATCAAAGACCATAGTGTTAGATGATGTTGCTATTAACACTCACATAATTCCTGTGATGTTGCCTGAGAATCTGTAATACTGTAGATTTGTGTTCGTAAAAAAGTAATGCATTTGCGAATTTCACCTCAAGCATATTTATACACCCCCCACCCCCATGAACCATGAGCCTTTCCCTTCATGGGATGGCTTGCGTGCCTCAGCGATACCGATAACTGTACCGTAGATGCGACCACATCGGAGGGGTATCTGTTGAAAGGCCAGACAAATGTGCCGTTCCTTAATAGAGGCAGCAGCCTTTTCTGTAGTTGCAGGCGCAACAGTCTGGATAATTGAGTCATCTGGCCATTTAACACCAACCAAAGCAGCCTTGCTGTGCTCATGCTGCGAACAGCTGAAAGCAGAAGGAAATGAGAGCTGTAATTTTCCACGATGATATGCAGCTCCACTGATTAAATTGTTATGGTGTCCTTTTTGGTAAAATATTCATGACGCAAGATTTCCCAGCATTCAGATATCCGGGAGGCACTACTTAGGAGGATTTCGTCATCAGGAGAATCAAAACTGGCCTTCTACAGACCGTAGCATAGAATGTTTGATGCCTTAATAGGGCAGGTAGGCTAGAAAATTTAAAAATGGAAATAGATAGGTTGAAGTTAGGTGTAGTGGGGCTTGGTGAAGTTCGGTGTCAGGAGGAAAAGGACTTCACGGAGTCAGGTGAACACAGCATTATACCTACGAAGTCATACAGCTGTAATGCAGGAGTGGGTTTAATAATGAAGAAGGAAATAGAATTGCGGGTAAGCTACTATCAACAGCATAGTGAATGCCTGATCATAGTCAAGACAGACATTAAGACCACACCAACCACAGTAGTACACGTTTGTATACTAACAAGCTCCACAGATGATGAAGAAATTGAAGGAATGTACGATGACATAAAAGGAAACATTCAGATACTTATGGGAGACGAAAATTAGGTCAATATTATCTGGAGGAAAAGAATGGAAGAGGAATCCGCCCGATATAATTTTGTACAAAGTATAATTTAACCATCGTTAACACTCAGTTTAAGAATAATGAAGGAAGGCTGTAAATATGGGAGAGACCAGGAGTCACGGAAAGGTTTCAGACTGATTACGTAATTGAAAGACTGAGATTTCAAAACCAGGTTTTATATTGAAAGACATTGCCATGGAGAAATGTGAACCATTCCAACACTTTATTGGATGCGAACTGAAGATTAAAACTGAAGAATTTGGAAATAGGAACAGAATTAAGGAAATGGGATCTGGATAAGTTAAAGCACCAGAGGCTGTTGAGTGTGTCGGGTAGCTTTAACAAATGAATTAGTGAAGGCAGCAGAGGATCAAATAGGCCTAGAAGAAATACTTGGATAACATTGGCGATATTGAATTTGACTGATGAAAAGAGAAAATATAAGTACCCAGCAAATGAAGCAGACAAAAGGGAATACCAGCATTGGCGAGATTGACATGAAATGCAAAATGGTTAAGCAGGAATGGCTAGAGGACGAACGTAAGGATCTACAAGCATATTTCTTCCGGGGAAAAACGGATACCGTCCAGGAGAAAATTAAAGGGACTGTTGGAGGAAAAAGCAGTAGCTTTATAAATAAGAAGAGCTAAGATAGAAAATCAACATTAAACAGGGAAGGGAAAGCTGAAAGTTGGAAAGAGTATAGAGAGGTTCTGGGCAAGGAAGATGAAGTCGAGGGAAATGTTATAGAAATGAAACAGGGCATATATGAAGATGAAATGGGAGATAGGATACTGTGACAAGAATTTGACAAAACACTGAAAGATCTAAGTCGAAACAAGGTCCCTGGAGTTGAAGAAATTCCGTCAGAATTAGTGATAGGCATGGGAGAGCCTGTTATGCCAAAACTCTTCTATCTGGTGTGCAAAATGTATGAAACGAGCGAAATACCCTCAGACTTTAAGAACAATGTAATAATGCCAATTCCTAAGGAGTTGCTGTTAGGTGTGAATATTGCCGAGGTATCAGTTTAATTGGAGCAGCGGCCTTGCCGCTGTGGATACACCGATTCCCGTGAGATCACCGAAGTTAAGCGCTGTCGGATGGGTGACCATCCAGGCCGCCATGCGCTGTTGCCATTTCTCGGGGTGCACTCAGCCTCGTGATGCCAATTGAGGAGCTACTCGATCGAATAGTAGTGGCTTCGTTCAAGAATACCATAACGACCGGGAGAGCGGTGTGCTGACCCCACGCCCCTTCTATCCGCATCCTCTCCTGAGGATCACACGGCGGTCGGATGGTCCTTGTAGGCGACTCGTGGCCTGAAGACGGAGTGCTTTTTTATCAGTTTAATTAGTCATGGTTGCAAAATACTAACACGCATTATTTGTAGAAGGATGGAAAAACAGATAGCAGCTAATCTCGAGGAAGATCGGTTTGGATTTCAGAGAAGTGTAGGAAACTGACCCTACGACTTCTCTTAGAAGATAAGTTAAGGAAAGGCAAACGTACGTTTATAGCATTTGTAGACTTAGAGAAAGCTTTTGACAAAGTTGACTGGAATACTCTTTCTCAAATTCTGAAAGTAGCAGGGAGCAAAAGTCTGTTTACAACTTCTATAGAAATCAGAGTCGAGGATCATGAAAGGGAAGCAGTGATTGAGAGGGAAGTGAGACAGTATTGTAGCCTATCCATGATGTTATTCAATCTGTACTAAGAGCAAGTGCTAAAGGAAACCAAAGAAAAATTGAGTAGGAATTAAAGTTCAGGAAGAAGAAATAATAAGCTTTAGGTTTGCAGATGATATTGTAATTCTGTCAGAGTCAGAAAAAGACTTGAAATAGGAGTTGAACGGAATGAACATTTTCTTGAAAGTAGGACATGAGAGGAACGTTAAGAAAAGTAAGACAAGGATAATGGAATGTAGTCGAATTAAATCAGATGATGCTGAAGGAATCGGATTAGGAGACGAGGCCTTAAAGTAGTAGATAGGTTTTGCTATTTGGACAGCAAAATAACTGATGCTGACAAAAGTAGAGACGATATAAAATGTAGACTGCAAATGGTAAGAAAAGCGTTTACGAAGCAGAGAAATTTCCTTACGTCAAATTTAGACTGTAGTGCAGCCTTGTATGGATGTGAAACAAGGACGATAACAGTTTAGAAAAGAAGGGAATAGAAGCTTTTAAAATGTGATGCTAAAGAAGAATGCTGAAGATTTGTTGGGTAGATCACATAACTAATGAGGAGGTACTGATCAGAATTGGGGAGAAGAGAAATTTGTGGTACAATCTAATTAGAAAAGGGAATCAGTTGGTAGGACACATTCTGAGGCGTCAAGGGTTGGGTTGTTGTGGGGGAGGAGACCAGACAGCGATGTCATCGGTCTCATCGGATTAGGGAAGGACGGGGAAGGAAGTCAGCCATGCCTTTTCAAGCGAACCATCCCGGCATTTGCCTGGAGCGATTTAGGGAAATCACGGAAAACCCAAATCACGATGGGCAGACGTGGAGCCATTAAGGGATCCCAAATTTAGTATTGTAGAGAAGTGTGGGGGGGTAAAAATTGAAGAGTGAGAGCATGAGGTGAAAGCAGTAACCAGATTCAGAAGGATGTAGGTTGCAGTAGTTACTAGAAGATGAAGAGGCTTGCACAGGATAGAGTAGCATGAAGAGCTGCAAAAGCAGTCTTTGGACTAAAGACCGTAACAGAAACATACTTCGAGACATGCGGATCTCTGTGGCCACATAAATTCTTATGAAATAAATATTAAAGAAATAATTTTTCAACAATCATTTCTTCTTCTTCGCCCATAGAACACGATACGTTCATGTATATAAAAATTAGGGCTCCCATTAAAAAAAATTAAGTTGTCCCCTCTTTCTCTGATAAGAGCAACATCTAACAGAAAACGGGTACTTTCATTTTGTAGACCCATGTCATTCACGCTAATTTGGTGTTAATTGTTTTCTTGCGTGATATGTACTTCTCAAGATCTTTTGATGTCTCAACACAGAGGATCCTCTCTGTATAAAGTTTTTCGCTTCAAATGATCATTTGTGATATCCTCTTGACTGTTGACATCTCCTTGTGGGATACTATTTAGAAAGCCAAGAGATTCGTACTACATGAGTAATAAATATAATTCAATTGTGTATTGCAGAGATGTAATATATCAGAGAAAATTGGAAGGTACGAAACCAATTTTTACTTAATTAGATTATTAATTTGTCTATTAGTATTAATACATAGTTTCGCTTGTGTGTTAAAAATGACTGACTGTAGCAAATTAAAACTACCCTTCTTGTTAAGAGCCTGGAAACACATCAGTAGTGACGGGAAATTAATTTTATCATCCGCCATCAGAGCGATTTTCTCCATGAACGGATCTACTATCGACAAAATCTTCTTCCGTGATCGGGAAATTACTTCCACCTAATGCTACAATTTTAGTTCTGCGCTCGGTTGCCTCGAAAGATTATACTTAGCGTCCGTTTATTGACTGAATCCGGCCCGCAGTTGATTGGCTATTTCTTTTGGAAATTTTCGTCCCTTTAAAGCTTCTGCTCTGAATCGCTCATTTGTTAACAACAGACTTCTAGAAGCGCAGAAAATTGCCCATTAGACTAACTACCCACTACGTGCTAACGGTTTTCACGGTACACTTCACGAATGTGGATCACATTATAAAATTTGCATTCTTTTCGGGGATTCAGATACATCTTCTGTATCGTTTCCTAGACACTACCGTTACTTTACAAGCACTTTTAATATGTAAATACTTCCATTACTTCACGTTTATCGATGTCTAATACTTTAAGAACCGAACAGTCATCCGAAAATGATGGAATAAAATACTTTCATTCATTAAATATCTCTGCAGAGATTTAATGTAGCGAAGCTTCTTCCTAGGTCATGAATTTCATCTTGAGGTAAGATCCAGATGAAGAGGTGGCTACAATATTCTACCAGCTGTTTTGAGCGAATTGTGGACACGATTTAAATTCGCAGTCCCGTACAAGGTGCCAACAGCAACGTGAGGCAGGCAGTCCATTGAAGAAGCGTAAGGAACACTTCCTGCTACGAAAATTTTCAGGCGAAATTACCTGTAGATCTAAGACTGAAAACGTTTACAATAGGAAGGAGGTGTGGTTTAAAGTAACAGTGACAATGAAGACAGTGGTGACGTAAACCAAAGTCGCTTGAACAAGAAGGAGGAATGAAACACTCTTGCACATGAGCTATTCGGCTCAAACAGTTTACCTCCTGGTGCAACCAGAGGCTACTCAAAATCAACCCCATCAGCTCACAAAATAATTATAAGACAAAGGTGACGTAGCTTCCAGTCCTATGTCTCCTACCTCATCATTCACGACCGCCGTACGCTGTTAACTAAGATACTAAAATACTTCAGACTAAGTTCTGTCTGTAAGTTAATTTGGAAATCACATCTGAAAATAACGCAACAAGACCTCCACACTGGACTAAACAAATAACCGATATCCTACAGGGCCAAAGTCAGGCATTATAATTCACTTATAAAACAAGTAAAAACTCTATGCATCGGAGTTTCTTGTTTTAAATAAAAGGCGTCATGTTTTATTGAAATCAGCAACAAGTTCTATAACAGAAATTTGATTTCCTTAACCGCTTTGAGGCACGTAGTGCCTCAAAACTTTACAGAAAAATATACCACAAAAATTTAGAAGTTAGATAAAAATATTAAAATTTAAGAACGAAAAGCTTATAAATTTAAAAAAATTAAAGATAAAACCTTGTACATACTTATAATTCCTGCTCTCTTTGCGAGTGTCAAAAATAAGATGCATGCAGGATATTTCTCTCATTCTAAAAAGGACAGTATGTAGTACAATAATGAATCCATTATTACAAAAAGACCATTATAAGTGCTTACATGTGGTTAACAGTACATGTACAAAAATTAAATATGACTTGGAACACTTCCTCAAGAAACACATGAGTATGCAGTTCATCATCTATATCTAAGAACGCAATGAGTTCAATACAAATGGCCTTCGTTGACCGTCACAAACGAGTAACATACTTTGTAACTAGTTCCTAACTAAATGCACGTACTTCGAATACACGTCTTGCTTGAGGAAACAACACAAAAGGCTTCTATAGTCAGAATTCGTTCTCCACTAGTTTGACTACCAAATATTTAAGTCCTCGCTCTGCTTGGGCGGAACACACTGGAACAGACTAACACACTCGTAAGTTACGATCTGTACGAGTTCACAGTTTCTACAGTCTTGCCAAATGAATCTGACAGATTACCAACAGGCATTCGAGCACTTTGTCGAGGTCTTTTGGCGACGAAGGCGGCGTGTGGTATAGGTGCCGGTGGATCCAGAGCGGACGTGTTCCCTTGGCTGGCTGCGTTGTATCTGCCGTGGTCAGCGAGGGCGTGGACCTAAACACACGCACAACAGCGGAGGTACAGTTTCTCCCGACTGGCTGCACTGACATTGGCGGTTGCAGCAAAAGGCTCGTGATAGGAGTGACCTCTCTTGTTGATTTACAGGCCGTCTGTGCTTTGGTCCGGTATACGCGAAGGCCTTCTGCAGATCGCGCTGCAAATGGCGGAGCCGGAACGTCGTGAAATCGCAGGGCTGTACTGGCATCCAACACGACGATGGTGTGTTATAGTGTGGCGTCAGCACTTGACGCCTTTTGCGACACAATATAACAAAACCAAACAACAATGCAGACATCATACCACGACTAGACCTTATCTCTTAATGATATGCATGCCTTGAGTTAGGTCTCATGGTGGGGGTAAAAGTACGACAATAGAAATAAACCTTACAGAATTGTAAATTTATTACGCATAAAACCGCGGTCTGAGGCGCCTCGCCATGATCCGTGCGGCTCCCCTCGTCGGAGGTTCGAGTCCTCCCTCTGGCATGGGTGTGTGTGTTGTCCATAGCCTAAATTAGTATAAGTTAGATTAAGTAGTGTGTAGGCTTAGGGACCGACGACGTCAGCAGTTTCGTCCCAAAAATTTCCAGTTAGGCATAAAAGAAAATGTAGATCTGCGTAGGCAGCATAGTAAGCAATGTACACTAGAGCCACAGAAACTGGTACACCTGCCTAATATGGTTTAGCGCCCCCGCGAGGACGCAGAAGTGCCGCAACATGACGTGGCATGGACTTGACTGATGTCTGAATTAGTGCTGGAGGGAACTGACACCATGAATCGTGCAGGGCTGCCCACAGATCTTAGCCTCCACCCGCTTGAACAGTCCCTTGCAGGTTTTCAGGGTCCATGGATTAATGAGATTGTCTCCACACCCAAACATGTCCATACGCTCGATACTATTTGAAACGAGACTCGTCCGACCAGGCAACATGTTTCCAGTCATCAACAGTCCAACGCCGGTGTTGATGGGCCCAGGGAAGGCCATCAAGGGTACACGAGTGGACCTTCGGCTCCAAAACGACATATCGATGATGTTTCGATGAGTGCTTTGCACCGTGACACTTGTTGATGGCCCAGCACTGAAATCTGCAACAATTTGCGGAAGGTTTGCACTTCTGTCACGTTGAACGATTCTCTTCAGTCGTCTTGGTCCTGTTTTAGCAGCAACTTTTTCCGGTCGCAGTGACGTCGGAGATTTGATGTTTTACCGAATTTCTTATATTCACGGTACACTCGAGAAATGGCCGTACGGGAAAATGCCTACTTCATCGCTACCTCGGAGATGCTGTGTCCCATCGCTCGTGCGCCGACTATAACGCCACGTTCAAACTCACTTAAATCTTGATAACCTGCCATTGTAGCAGCAGTAACCGATCTAAAACTGCGCCAGACACTTGTTGTCATATATAGGCGTTGCCGAGGACAGCGCCATATTCTGCCTGCTTACATACCTCTGTATTTGAATACGCATGCCAGTTTCTTTGCTGCTTTAATGTATAAAAACATAATATAAATAAAACACAATAACTCCAACGACCACTGGCGCTAAGGTTGGGATATTTGGGAACTAATCTCCAAACAGCTCTAGTGAGGTCATGCTATCACGGAACCCCTCAGCAAAAACAAAGTGTGAAGCGCATCATGGGGCTCAAAACTACAACTGCAGTAAGAGGAGAGACAGTTCTCAATCTTTGGGCAATATGAAACGTCAGAATGTGATACACAGGAAAAGAACCATGGGCACAATTGTGTACTTCTATTATAGTGGAATAACTGGTACTGAAATGTATGCAGGTCGCAAGTGCGATTCGTGAAAAACGTGTGACTAGTGGCATTCATACTAACTATATGGTACCATCAGTTTTTGAACACATTGTTGAACTGGTGTAGAGCTTTCAATAGCGTGGTAGGACCTACGACAGCACTAACAATCTGTAACAATAGATCATTAACTTAACAAAAATCTGTGTAAAAGAAGTAGAAAACTAGCTGAATGCAGCAAAGGTAACAAACTGTAAAAGGCTGACTAATTGTAACTGTGAGCAGCTGTTTAAATGTGACTGTATATAAGCTAACAGTAACTACGAGCACACAACACTGTATGGCCACGTTATGATGTGTGATCTGCTACTGACGATTTAGTGGTTGTAAACAGCAGATTATTGACCATCTGAGTATAGCCACTTATTGCAAATTATTGAACCTAGCGTCCTGATTGCAGACCTACTGAAGGCAGTTTACTGAATATAACTGCAAGCAATTAGTTGTAGAAGCGACTGTAGCCTACCAGATGTTTTTCTGTTTCTTTCCTCATTCGCACCATGTATTGCTTCTCTCCCCATGATGCATCTCGCACGCTGTCTGCACGGTCGTGTGTCCTGCTACCACGCTACTGACAACTGTACACCAGGTCAGCGGTGCGTCCTAAGACTCATGGTACAATACAACTAGTATGAATGCCACTAGCTACAATTTTTTCACGAATCGTACTTGTGAATTGCATATATTCCAGTACTACTTGTTTCGCTATAACAGATGGACAGAATTGTGTCCATGCTTCTTTTCCTCTATTGTTACTTTCCGTCACTTAATAGTAGCCAAAGACTGAGAAACAGTGAAACAAGTATATCTTTATTTCTAACCAAGAAGTGAAATTCAAATTTTCATGTAGCTAGCTTTAAAAATGCTTTCAAAATATTCCATGAAACACTCCCTTAGCGGTTAAATTTCCAAAAACATTGGAACACGTATGTTGTTAGTTCCAAACGAGAAGTTAAATATCAGTTTTCATATACCTAGCTTTAAAAATACTTTAGTAGATCTTTAATAATGAATCAGTTCTAAAAAAACTTACACCTACTATTTTACTCACATAGGGGTTAAATTTCAAAAAATCTGAAACAAGTATTTCTTAATTCCTGACCGAGAAACGAAATGCCGGTTTTCATAGGTTTAACTTCAAAATTGCCTTAATAGCGACATGTTTTCAGAAAAGCCTTTCATCCCCTATGTCACCCTCCTAAGTGTGTAATTTCGAAAACTCTCTTCTTAAACGACGTCTGCAGCATAAGATCAACACACTCCGCAAGTATCAGGGTACTGCATGTCATACACAGAGATTATGAAGTTTTGCGCACTTAATTGTCGTTTATACCTTGTGGTATCTATAGTTGTGTAAGGTCCTGTTTATTATTTTATCATACATTTACTCCCACTATGAGACCAACCAGAAGATATGCATGTCATTAGCTCATTAACATCAGCTGTTGCATGACGTCTGCACTTTTTGCTGGCTTTCTTAGACCACTTGTGTACAAGCACTATGAACCACGTATGAAGAGTTACTAGCTGTTTATGTATTAATGGATTCATTATTTTATTACATATTATTTTTGTATTTTTTAGGATCAGAACAATATGCCGCATACGTCTCATCTTTGACACTCGCAAATGATGCGATAGCTGTATGTACCATTTTTTAAACGTTTAAAAATATTTAAACTTTACGTTCTTAAATTTTAATATTATTACGTAATTTCTTCCTATTTGTGGTATATTTTTCTGCACAGCCTTCTGAAGAAGGGCTCTAGGTACCCGAAATCTGTTAAGGAAATAAAATTTATTTTGTGGAACTGGTTGCTGATTATGTCAATAAACACATACACATGGTGAAGGTGGATAACACACTAAAAAGAGTCAGTCGAAAAAACTTGAAAAGAAGGAAATGAAGGTTCTCAGGAAAAATCTGGCATCCCACAAAACTACTGAAAGGATACGGAACAATCAGAAAAACGAGGAAGTCTACTAGTACACCGAAAAGGTCAAGGACACAATGCAAGAATGACTGTTGAAATTTTGTGAACACCAGGTAAGAATTGACGGAAACGGTCAGATCAAAAATGTCTTCATCTAGACAACATCATTAAAGTCCACCTCTAAGGGTGCATAAGGTATCAAGAGAGATGCACAAGAAACTTGTATTACACTAGATGATTCAAAACAGAGAAGACTTCAAAAGGGAAGTCAACAACATAAAATCATTTGAAGAGAAACCACCAAACACAAGAAGTGAAAGAAGGATAGGTTCCGGGAGAGAGTAAAAGAAAGGTAAGGAGCCTTAAGTTCTATACGTTTCATAGTTGGCCAAATTCAGAAGAAGAAGACTAAGTTTCTAATATGTATGTTCCGTTGCATAATTCAAGTTCCCAACGCTAGTTGATAACACAGTGCCGTTGCTCTCGCTGATGTTGGCAGGAAATTCAGAAATACAAAATGTTAAATGGCTGGAAATTTAAAAATTGGCAAAAAATTTAAAAATCAATACAACTGTAGTGATGAATTTGAAAACTGAGGGGATGTTTCAAAAAAGCGTCCCTTTCTTCTCCTCCTCTTCAGCCTGTCTGGGAGTAGTGTTAAAATGAAGCATAAAATCGTCATCAGATACGAATAAAAGATTACTTGAATGTGTAATAGGGTCAAAGGTAACAATCATTTATGTGAAAGTCAGAGGTAGTTGTATACACATGGATACCTTTGGTGTAATTTTAAAAGTATGCATAAAAGTGATGCTATATTCAATTATATGCATTATTTATGAAAATGACATATTCAATTGCACACACACACGCACACACACACACACACACACACACACATACACACACACACACTCACACACACACACACTGGTAAAAAGTGAACTGTTAAATGGTAAATTGCAACAAATATTAAATGGTTAAAAAGTAAATCGTTAAATGCTAAATGGTAAATGCTTAATGTTCTCACAACTAACAACCTTCAAAACTATAATACATTGTCTCAAAGCTGTAACACAAATTGTGACAACTAAACCCTGTTACAGAAAAATTGAACAAATTGTCCCAAAACTGTAACAAAAAGCTTTATCAGTTGTCATGCTTAACCCATGTTATAGCAAACCTATAGCAGCTGTACCAATTAATCCATGTCACGGCAAACCTGTAATTCATTGTCTCGAAATTGCAAAAACCTTTCCCAAAATTGAAAGAATTTGTTCAGTGATATTGTAACAATTGCTTTCTGTTTGAGCGCGTCATAGAAATTCTACCTCGTACATTATTATTTTTTGCTATATCTCTGCTCATCACTAAATTTTGTCTCTTCTACATGTGTGTGTGTGTGCACAAATTATTTATATGATTCATACATTGCAATAAATGTAATCTGTCTTATGTGGCCATACAACATTTAAAAAATACCTCAGTTTTTTTAACCAAGTTTTGGAAACGTAGCCAGCTGTCCTACTGTAACGAGAGAGAGAGAGAGAGAGAGAGAGAGAGAGAGAGAGAGAGAGAGACTCGCCAATGCTACGTTACATGAAGTGCAAGCTACATGGGAAATGAAAAGGAAACAAATAACAACAAAAAACGTACTACACATGAAATTTATTATAATTTTTTCCTTACTGTGTTTTTACATAATTGTATTTCAGTATCTAATCATTTGCGGTCTATCACTGAATTTCCGTTGAAAACTATACGATTTAAAATTTTCAGGAATTCACATTATTTATATTTTTATAACTATTTAGAGTATTCTTATTTTACAGGATTTTATATCTTTACAAATCATTATCACCATCATTTTTCATATGGGAGGGACCCCAAGCTACTGTATTGACTTTATCCAGAAAAATCAAACCTTTTTTTATCTTGTGCATATTTGGGTATGTATGTTGTTTGCTAGTAGGAACAACGTGCTGCTTGATTGAATTATGTACTGCACAATCCACTGCGTACTTTCGAATCCAGCACACAATACATGTAGACGCCTATGGTTAACCTATTTAGAGAAAATTGTTTTATTTCTTTTGCTCTGCGCATTACGCGCACAGACTGTCTGGAGAGCATATACACTCCTGGAAATGGAAAAAAGAACACATTGACACCGTTGTGTCAGACCCACCATACTTGCTCCGGACACTGCGAGAGGGCTGTACAAGCAATGATCACACGCACGGCACAGCGGACACACCAGGAACCGCGGTGTTGGCCGTCGAATGGCGCTAGCTGCGCAGCATTTGTGCACCGCCGCCGTCAGTGTCAGCCAGTTTGCGTGGCATACGGAGCTCCATCGCAGTCTTTAACACTGGTAGCATGCCGCGACAGCGTGGACGTGAACCGTATGTGCAGTTGACGGACTTTGAGCGAGGGCGTATAGTGGGCATGCGGGAGGCCGCGTGGACGTACCGCCGAATTGCTCAACATGTGGGGCGTGAGGTCTCCACAGTACATCGATGTTGTCGCCAGTGGTCGGCGGAAGGTGCACGTGCCCGTCGACCTGGGACCGGACCGCAGCTACGCACGGATGCACGCCAAGACCGTAAGATCCTACGCAGTGCCGTAGGGGACCGCACCGCCACTTCCCAGCAAATTAGGGACACTGTTGCTCTTGGGGTATCGGCGAGGACCATTCGCAACCGTCTCCATGAAGCTGGGCTACGGTCCCGCACACCGTTAGGCCGTCTTCCGCTCACGCTCCAACATCGTGCAGCCCGCCTCCAGTGGTGTCGCGACAGGCGTGAATGGAGGGACGAATGGAGACGTGTCGTCTTCAGCGATGAGAGTCGCTTCTGTCTTGGTGCCAATGATGGTCGTATGCGTGTTTGGCGCCGTGCAGGTGAGCGCCACAATCAGGACTGCATACGACCGAGGCACACAGGGCCAACACCCGGCATCATGGTGTGGGGAGCGATCTCCTACACTGGCCGAACACCACTGGTGATCGTCGAGGGGACACTGAATAGTGCACGATACATCCAAACCGTCATCGAACCCATCGTTCTACCATTCCTAGACCGGCAAGGGAACTTGCTGTTCCAACAGGACAATGCACGTCCGCATGTATCCCGTGCCACCCAACGTGCTCTAGAAGGTGTAAGTCAACTACCCTGGCCAGCAAGATTTCCGGATCTGTCCCCCACTGAGCATGGTTGGGACTGGATGAAGCGTCGTCTCACGCGGTCTGCACGTCCAGCACGAACGCTGGTCCAACTGAGGCGCCAGGTGGAAATGGCATGGCAAGCCGTTCCACAGGACTACATCCAGCATCTCTACGATCGTCTCCATGGGAGAATAGCAGCCTGCATTGCTGCGAAAGGTGGATATACACTGTACTAGTGCCGACATTGTGCATGCTCTGTTGCCTGTGTCTATGTGCCTGTGGTTCTGTCAGTGTGATCATGTGATGTATCTGACCCCAGGAATGTGTCAATAAAGTTTCCCCTTCCTGGGACAATGAATTCACGGTGTTCTTATTTCAATTTCCAGGAGTGTATTTTTGCTCGTAAACAAAAAGAATTCTGCAATAGGCTCATCATTAAGTTCGTATTTCACCAATTCATCCTCTTTTTTTTTATTATAAATACTATTATCAGGGCAAACTGTGAACATCACTCCTGATATCCTCATAGATATTTGGAATTGTAATCTGATAGTTAGGCTACCAGTGTCTGTGCTGCACAGTTTTACACAGTTTAGCAGAATTTTTTTTTAATACATATCCATCGATAAAAACGAAAAGAAGCGTTTTCGAAGTATCCAAAATGACTATTTCTACTGCAACAGATTTATCAAACATTACATTTAGCCTGGTGAGTTCAGTGGCAAGTAAATTTATGTTAAAAATAGCGCTCCTTCGAAAGTTTGGCTTCGCAATTAATGCAGCTGCCACTAATCTGCCTTCCCAAGTTGTTGCTACTTTTGTTTCCAGCATCTTGCCCACATTTTGCATGGTTTTTCCACACATAAAACTATTCATCACTTTGAGAAAGTTTATTTCGAAATCACTGCTTGCACTTGTGCGATTTTGTGCGTTAATTTCAACGTATACCTTCATCCATGGGGCTTGTGTAAATGATAAAATTCGATGAATCTTTTTTAAAACCAGTTGACGTTGTAACAATTGTTTCACGTTTCTGTAGTGAATAAGATAGTTTTTCTGCCATATAAGGTAGAAAGTAAGCTCTTTGCTTTCTTACTATCGGATAGTGCGCAACTTTTCCCAGACATAAGGTCAAACCTGGATGTACATCTTGAGTAATCACGAGGCATTCAATATTCACCTCTAAATCTTACTCAACTGAATCATCTAGTACTTTTAAACGTCAGACGTTTCCACACTCTCTGGAGGAAGCTACGAGTACACAGATTTGGAGAGGATGGTGCAAAATCGCCCAGTTGTATACGCTATTCACATCAACACTGATGTAAGATTCATGACTTTTGTCATCATAGTCAGCCACATATCTGCTGTTGGCAAATGCATGTCTACAAGAACGATAGATAGTTCTGCCTCTGATGCCACGCTCAACAAACTGGAGTTGTTCCATATCGATAATTCTGCTTTACTAGTTTTCAGCAGAGAATACCACGCCGAGCCAGACTACGTAATGTGATGCATAGTTAATGTGATGCATAAGGATGAGACAGCAAGACTTTTCGAATAATTCATCAAGGAGTAGCACGTCAAGTTTCGAACACAAATCGGACTATTCTCCTACTGTTTCGCACTTGAATATGTCCCATAGATTGCAGCTTGTTTGGTAATTAGCTTCAGTTATCGTTTCTCCTGCTAATACATTTGTAAACTTTTCATTTAGGGGAACTGATTGTCTATTTGAAAGGATTAACGATTTACATATTCATACAGAAAAATATTAAAGTCTTAATTATCAGGAAAGTAATTCCTTATTATTTTGAGGTCATCTGATTTTAGGATCGGTGAACACTTTCCGAGTGGGCATGTTAAAAAATTCGACGAATTGATAAACCTGTAATTGGTCTTGTATCTCTTCTGTTGGTGCATTATTGAAATAGGTGCATTACTGAAATACTGTTTGTAATTGATTTACATTTTCCATATTACATGGAACGAGATAAACACAGCCTGGATTTAATAGAATTTCTTTGTCACATCTGCTGTCTTTTATTCGCAAATATTCGTGATGAAGAACTGCCCGTTGTAATTGGAGTACGATGTGCACCATATAGTTAGGCCTCCACTTCATGTAGCAGTGAGGATGCATTGTGCCTCGGTATGCACCGTTGAAATGATAATGATCTCTGTGTTTTATATCGCTTTCCTCAAACGATCCGTAGAAAACAGGGCAAATCTGTGCTGAGCGAAATGCTATTTCTTCTTCAGGATTCATTTCCTTTTATTTCGCAATAAAAAGTCATTCACATTCTCAGCTATTGCATACAACTGTTCAGTGAACCATTCTACGCTATCACTGCCTCTATACAATTTAAATTTGGAATATTCCAAGTAAATAAGGACAGAACAGGTCCAAAGGCCGAATATGTTGAAGGCAGAAGAGGAAGGAGAAGAAGAATGTTCCAAGTCATAGCTGCAGTCCATATAGTAAGCAACGCTGAATGGTTTATGCAAATATATCTGATTGGAATACGAACCACAGTCAGTAACGCAACTGCAACCAGCAACTGGTTACAACACGCATTCCTTATTAACATACTCGTAAATTGCAAAAGGCAATTCAGTTTGTTGCAGAACTCTATAAATTTTACAAACTCGTTCTTGGCATGAGGCAATATACCGTCGATCAGTTTAAACAGTGCACTGCCGACTAAATGAGTAATTTTTTCTGGGAATGAAAATGACACGGGCAGCATCCACATGCTACAACTGAATGCTGATGACCAATAATACTGCTACCTGCGAACCCAAACAAGCTTTTTATGTAATAGAAATGGCATATATATGTTTTATCATCCTGCAACTTTAATGTATTTATATGTTCCTCGTGATGATGGTTTGTGATGTGCAGAAGTACAGCTCGCAGTTCTTTGTCATTTCTCTTCTTCCATGAACAGAGTAAGGAATGCTCGTTTCTGTTGTCTCCGAATACATTTAGATCTGTTTCTGCAACAGGCTGAGATTGTAATTCATTATAAAAATTAAACAATGAACTCAGTTAATAGGTTTTCGTCCTGATATTATGTTAAATCCTGTGTGTAAAAAGAAATTGACAAATTCATTAAAACGAGGAAGACCATAAAGAAAAGTGATAAAGATCATTTTTAACGGTTGCAGTCTTTACATTCCCCGTGATTTTAAAGAATATGCAGCCATATTTGTATGGTCTTAATTAACTGCTCAGGTCGCACTCTGTTGACTTTATTTCGCTTCAGATTAACAATTTTCGGGATGACAATACGTCCAGAAACTGATAATACGACATACAAGAGGCATCTGAAGAGATCGGTGAATGGTCTCGTGGTATAGGATGAGGTAGCTGTGGATACCAAATGAAAAACGTATCAATTATCTCCCCCTATTGTGCAGATCACTTAAGTGAAGCAGTGGTACGTGCTGCAACCAAGCTAAGGCAATTAGTGTCATTGCGAAATGGAGTAACTCGTTAACGTGAAGTTTTTCTCCAAATTAGGGAAAATGGTGACAGAGGCTCACGAAATGTTAGTGGTGTTGAAGCAGTGAGTAACAAGTGCATGGCTGAATGGTAGAAAGCTTTAGTGACGGAAAGGAAGGTGTCGGGGATGAGCCGCGTTGGGGTCGGACGTCAACAAGCACAATCTCAGATACCATCGAAAAGAGCGACGGATACTCGCGGATGACTGGCGATTGTCTCTGAGAATCCAGAGTGAGATTTTCACTCTGCAGCGGAGTGTGAGCTGATATGAAACTTCCTGGCAGAGTAAAACTGTGTGCCGGACCGAGACTCGAACTCGGGAGCTTTGCCTTTCGCGGGCAAGTACTCTACGATCTGAGTTACCCAAGCACGACTCACGCCCCGTCCTCACAACTTTACATCTGCCAGTACCTCGTCTCCTACCTTCCAAACTTTACAGAATCTCTCTTGCGGACCATGCAGAACTAGCACTCCTCGAAGAAAGGATATTTAATCTGCCAGGAATTTTCATATCAGTGTACACTCCGCTGCAGAATGAAAATCACATTCTGGAAACATCCTTTAGGCTGTGGCTAAGCCATGTCTCCGCAATATCCTTTCTTCCAGGAGTGCTATTTCTGCATGGTCCGCAGGAGAGCTTCTGTGAAGTTCGGAAGGTGGGAGACGAGATACTGACAGATGTAAAGTTGTGAAGACGGCGCGTGAATCGTGCTTGGGTAACTCTGGTGGTAGAGCACTTCCCCGCGGAAGGCAAAGGTGCCGAATTCGAGTCTCGGTCCGGCATACAGTTTTAATCTGCCAGGAAGTTTGGTCTTTGAGAGTGGTAGTAAAGGATAAGCGAAGGCAGTGTAAGCGCTACTGGTCACGAACATTTGCAAAAGCGGAACATTTGTGCCCAGTTTGTACCGCCCACGCTGACTGACGAGCCTCAGCAAACTCAGATGGAAATTTCTGGAAATTTCATCGACATGTATTACTGAAACGTGTTTCAAAAACCATCCTTGCAGCAGATGAGACTTGGTGCAGACAGTACGACGCTGGGGCCAAGCGACAGATAATGCAAGGCGTTCATCGTCTTCTCCGCGTCCCAAAAAAGGTCGCTTGACCTAATCCAAGATCAAGACGAGTTTGATATCCTTTTTCGATTGCAAGGGCCTGACCCATCTTGAATTTCTAGCCGAGGGTCAGACTGACTTTGTAGAAGTTTACGGGGGAGTTTCTAACCACTGATGCAATGAATCCGGCGGGTCCGGCCACAACTGTACTGGAGTGGGCAGAGGAATTCCCTCCATGACAACGTCCGTCCGTACATTGCGGTCCATGTGGGCTACTTTCTCCCTCCTTATTCTCCAGATTGGTCACCGGTAGACGTCTTTCTGTTTCCCCGTCTTAAATTAGCCCTGAAATGCTTATACTTCGCATGTGTTGCAGATATCCAACAACGCATGACCACAATGCTACGGGGGATTCCGCAAGAAGCCTTTTGCTAAATGTTTCCAACAGCTTTACAACCGAGATTACAAGTATTTTATAACTAACGGTGATTGCTTTCAAGGCCAGTTAAGCCATTTTGTTTGAAACGCTCATCCCCTCATTTTCTGAGACCTGGTCTAGTAGTAACAGATGAAGTGAGAGTCATGTTTGACGCCGGTGATGGCTAACGAAAACTGCATCCTACAAAGAGTTGCTACATTACTGATGCTCTTTTTGCTACATAAACAGCTGCTATAACGTTCCCAAAAGGCAATGACTTAACATGGTGTAACGGGAAAAAGGGCAGATATTTTTATATGTGGTACCTTAATATGTACACACATCAGTGTGTTGGTTCTTTTTTTCTCTGCGGTAAAGAGTCTTCGCACAGAGACATAACATAATTTACTGCCTGAGGTTTTCTGCACAGTTTCAACTGCACCACAAGATAGACTGTGTCTATCAGGATAAACTGCCTTTTTTGCATCTACATGTCCACACTTCGACATCTGATCGATGCCCAGGGAAAAATAAGCACTAATGGCTTGCTCTTGCCACATGCACTTGGAGCTACTACCCAGCCTAAAAACATACAACTCATAATAGCGAGAGGTGGCACGCCACTCTCTCAGTTTAACAACATTGTCAGTCAGATTTACGTTCATATTTCAGGTCATGATCTTGGTGTTCCCCAGTACTGCATTTCATAGGTGTGGTTTTCGATTTTTTTACGTGGAGATATTGTGGGCAGTATGATCTCATAACCGTTTGTGTAACCAGTAGAGAACTTGTACTCGAGGGGCCATAGTGCAGGCGATGGAGAACAGGGAGAAAGAAGAATTGGAAGCCATAAATGCTGACTGCAGCGATGTGGCTGTGTGAGTGATTCTAGGAAGCAGCACTCAGTGGATCGTACCTGCAGAGGGGCTTCTGGCTGAAGACCTCTCCTCTTTCCTGTTTAGGATCAAAAGGGCAATGCACAAAACATTTTACCTAGGTCAGGTGGCAGTCCAGTGTGAAGGCAGCCTGTCGGTGGAAAGTAGGTGGAGGAAGTCATTTAAGAGAGACTGTAGTAAACTGAGCCTTTGTGTAAACACTGGGAAGGTAGTAAAACTCTGTGCATTCTCATGTTAGAAGCTGGAACAGTATGGACAGAGCAGAAAGTGTACATGTTTAGTGGAGGTAGGTCCTTAACCCCTCTGATGCCAGAAAATCACCTGTTTTTTAAGTGAGCAGCAAAAACATATATTTCACGGGCATGACTGTCTGGGGAGCTTAAGAGCCTTCTTTCAGAAATTGGGAACAGTCGGCCTGAAAAGAGTAGATCTCTCCCGAAATGAGGGACTGTTGTTCAGTCTAGACAGATGTTTTCTAACAAAACATGGCAATGCTTACCGTGAGAACGACGCCTCACTAGACTAAAATCTCCTTTTTCCAGATAAGAGAGATTTTGAGTCTCTGATTGGCTCTTCTCAGCATATGCAGAGCAGAGGCTTGCTCCCCAGCGTGGGAATCCTGGTGCTGTGTCTGGATTGGCTACCAGGTCAAAAGATCAGTCAAGAGGGGAGATTCAATGAGTAGAGGATAGTTCGACTGGTGTGTGCAATGTGGGGGTGGTTTCGTTTTTGCTAATTCAACTCCCGCACTGAGGGTTGATGAAAAGTGGTTGTGTTTCTTTGCTATCTTCGTCTTCTGATCCTCCCCAGATGGAAAACTTCAGGTCTTTCCCTAGAAGGTGAGACTTGTGGTCTGCAACTTGTAGTGGACTAAGAGCCGGTGGCAGTTTCCAACTGTACCGACAGTGGAACTGCATATGCAGACGTATCGGGTGTCAGGAGGGTGAACTTATTCGTCCTGAGTCGGCCGTCAGACGTTTGACAATTCCAGCACACACCGTTGTGCCTGTTATTCATATTGATTTGGCCAGACCAGCGAACACGTACATCTCACACTGAAATGTGCCGGGATTCCGGGGCTCTGATAGGGAAGTTTCTGATGTTCAAATAAATAAAACGCCAGACCGCGTAGTTTGACAAATTTTCGTCGACGCATCACAACATTACAGCTGCCGCAGCGTACCGCTCCTCGCCCACAACGCGCCGGTTTCTGCTGCCGCCAAAATCAAGATGAAAGGGTAAAGTATTTCTGCACCGGCGTAGGGTCGTTAAATGATATTCACAACTCCCTGTTCGCCGTGAACCATAGTTTGTTGTGTACTTGGTCGCAGTTGATTCCATTTGAAGTCACAGTGGATTCATGTAAACAAAGTGAGATTTCATTGTAAAAGCAATTAATTCAGGGGAAAATTTGTAAAGCTTCTATCCCAACGTATGCTTTGCCAATCAAACACTATTATTTTTATAATTTGTGTATGTCATTTTTGAGTAAGATTATCAGCTAGTTGTAGTTACAAAAGGACTAATAAAAGTTGTCATTATTTTGTAAACTTAAATACGTCACTATTCTTATTCATACTCCCTCCTGCTATTCAATGTTTTTATTTTACTGTGCTGGTATATAGGTACACCAGCAATTTAAGGTTCAATCTTTCCAAATTAATCAGTCTGATTATTAATTTAGTTCTGAAAGTAACCACAGGCATAGGCAACGAGAGTGCCAGGAGTCAGTACACTAATTCAAACATAAAAATTAAAGATGTAGCTCATGACTTGAAGTTTATTGAGAAGGTAATACTTAGCGTCACTAATATGCAGGGTCGGCCATGGATCGTGACCGGGCAAAATATCTCACGAAATAAGCGTCAAACGAAAAAACTGCAAAGAACGAAACTTGTCTAGCTTGAAGGGGGAAACCAGATGGCGCTATGGTTGGCCTACTAGATGGCGCTTCCATAGGTCAAACCGATACCAACTGCGTTTTTTTAGATAAGAACCCCCATTTTTTATTACATATTCGTGTAGTATGTAAAGAAATATGAATTTTTTAGTTGGACCACTTTTTCGCTTTGTGATAGATGGCGCTGTAATAGTCACAAACATATGGCTCACAATTTTAGACCAATAGTTGGTAACAGGTAGGTTTTTTAAATTAAAATACAGAACGTAGGTACGTTTGAACATTTTATTTCGGTTGTTCCAATGTGATACACGTACCTTTATGAACACCTGCTGTTACAGCGTCATTATCTGTAAATACCACATTAATGCAATAAAAGCTCAATGATGTCCGTCAATCTCAATGCATTTGGGAACACGTATAACAACATTCCTCTCAACAGGGAGAAGTTCGCCTTCCGTAATGTTCGCACAAGCATTGACAATGCGCTGACGCATGTTGTCAGGCGTTCTCGGTGGATCACGATAATAAATATCCAACAAAGAAATCCGGGGACGTCAGATCCGGTGAGCGTGCGGGCCATGATATGGTGCTTCGACGACCAATGCATCTGTCATGAAATATGCTATTCAATACCGCTTTAACCACATGCGAGCTATGTGCCGAACATCCATCATGTTGGAAGTACATCGCCATTCTGTCATGCAGTGAAACATCTTGTAGTAACATCGGTAGAACATTACGTAGGAAATCAGCATACATTCCACCATTTAGATTGTCATCTATAAAATGGGGGCCAGTTATTCTTCCTCCCATAATGCCGCACCATACATTAACCCGCCAAGGTCGCTGATGTTCCACTTGTCGCAGCCATCGTGGATTTTCCGTTGCCCAGTAGTGCATATTATGCCGGTTTACGTTACCACTGTTGGTGAATGACGCTTCGTCGCTAAATAGAACACGTGCAAAAAAATCTGTCATACTCCCGTAATGTCTGTGCCCAGTGGCAGAACTATACACGGCGTTCAAAGTCGCCGCCATGCAATTCCTGGTGCATAGAAATATAGTACGGCTGCAATAGATGTTGATGGAGCATTTTCAACACTGAGGTTCCCGATTATCGCTCAATTTGTCTGCTAGTGAAGTACGGATTAGCCGCGACATCAGCTAAAACACCTACTTGGGCATCAACATTTGTTGCAGGCTTGGCTCTGAGCACTATGGGACTTAACATCTGTGGTCATCAGTCCCCTAGAACTTAGAACTACTTAAACCTAACTAACCTAAGGACATCACACACATCCATGCCCGAGGCAGGATTCGAACCTGCGACCGTAGCAGTCGCGCAGCTCCGGACTGAGCGCCTAGAACCGCGGGACCACCGCGGCCGGCATTTGTTGCAGGTCGTGGTTGACATTTCACATGTGGCTGAACACTTCCTGTTTCCTTAAATAACGTAACTATCCGGCGAACGGTCCGGACTCTTAGATGATGTCGTCCAGAATACCGAGCAGCATACATAGCGCACGCCCGTTGGGCATTTTGATCACAATAGCCATACATCAAAACGATATCGACCTTTTCCGCAATTGGTAAACGGTCCATTTTAACACGGGAAATGTATCGCGAAGCAAATACCGTCCGCACTGGCAGAATGTTACGTGATACCACGTACTTATACGTTTATGACTATTACAGCGCCATCTACCACAAAGCGAAAAAAGTGGTCCAACTAAAACATTCATGTTTATTTATGTACTACAAGAATATGTAATAAAAATGGGGGTTCCTATTAAAAAAAAAAAGCAGTTGATATCCGTCTGACCTATGGCAGCGCCATCTAGCGGGCCAACAATAGCGCCATCTGGTTTCCCCCTTCAAGCTAGACGAGTTTCGTTCTTTGTAGTTTTTTCGTTTGATTTATGAATAAAGTAAGCGGCGTCTTGCTATAGCTGTAATTATTAGTCTGCAAATGACATAAATACTGATATAATATTCAGCACACCGTCCTGGATCACCAATAGACCTATCTGCATCTATGCCATTTACATCGCATATTTGTGAAGATAGTTTCGACAAACGTCTACTGAGTCGAGCTTTCACATAGTCACGTTTCAGACAGGACGAGAAAGCTACGTCCCTCGAACAACACATTCTATACGGAATACGCGTAAAGACATCGCGGCGCGAGAGCACGGCGCAGAATACCGCCTGCAATCTCGATGCAAATGGCGCTCCCCAGAGAGCGGTGAGCGGCCCCTAACGAGCCGGCCGCACTGCTGACAAGTGCGCCGGCCGCTGCGTGCATTCCAAGCCCACAAAGTTACAACAGCGTCTGCAATCTAGACAGGTATCCGCAAACGCTTCCCACATTAGTTCTGAACATGATGATGAATAGCGTAGAAAAAGAAGATGAAAGATTAAAGTTTAACTTCCCGTCGACGACGAGGTTAATGCAGATGGAGCCCAAACGCGGATTATGGAAGGATGAGAAAGATACTCGGTGGTGTAGTTTCGAAAGGAACCACTCCGGTATTATCTTAAACGATTTAGCAAGACGAACAGAGAACCCAAATCTAGATGGCTGGGTGGTAACTTGCACCGCCGTCTTCCAGAATGCCAGACGAGGGTCATCTTGTCAAGGGGAGAGAGAAAAGTTTAGAGTTTAACGTCTCATCAATAAAGAGATATTTACGACCGAAGTATAGTATTAACTGGGCAGCGATCGGGTAAAGACAGTGCTGTATCCGTCTACGGGAGCGATAGCGACACATACGATCAGGGTTATCAGATCACCTGCAGTGATCCGCTTCGCTGGACTACACCGAGAGCTGTGTACCTTTCGCTGGACACCATTCCTGGCTCCAAGATGCGTCAAGACTCAAAAAAATGGCGCTATGCACTATGGGACTTAACATCGAAGGTCTTCGGTCCCCTAGACTTAGAACTACGTAAACCCAAGTAACCTAAAGACATCACACACATCCATGCCCGAGGCAGGATTCGAACCTGCGATAGTAGCAGCCGCGTGGTTCTGGAATGAAGTGCCTAGAACCGCTCGGCCACCGCAGCCGGCTGTCAGGACTCAGTTGGTAGTTGTTGGTTGTACACACAACATCGCTTATACAGTATTCTACTAAAGCCAAGTCGTAGATGTAGGCCACTGATAGGATCGCGTATCGACTGGAGTTCACCCACCTCAGCGACAGTAAAGGCCTGAGGATGGTGAACTGAGTCATCTAAACTGGCTGTAGTATAATATAATAACGTCAAAATGACGGCTGTAGGTGTTTCATTTTATTATGTACCTTAATATCTTCGCGGTCGAAGTGTGAACACAATACTGATCCTGCATTACCGTCCGTGATTATCATGCGCCTTCTTAAGAACTTCGTACCGCCTTTTGTAATGCCCAGGGGACAATCATAAATCGCGCTGACTTCAGAAAAGATATTGTCTTTGAATTAAAGTGTCATTTCTGTTGGTCTCATTGCGTATTTCTTTCAGCTACCTCCGGTACTATATTGTAGCAGTTCTTTCTATATATGGTCCAAGTTTCACCGAGCTATCTTACTTGGCAGTGACACTTCACATGATAATTATTTTCACCATAAAGTTTTGCTCACCAGTGTATTTCCATTATGAAAGATAGACTACGTGGCCTACATTTTCCTGATTCAGATGATGCCGTTATAGATGTAACGCAGTGACTAGCCTCGGCTGGAATGCAGGCTCTTGTTCATCACTGGTAAAATTGCAGAGTGATTGTAGATGAATATGTGGATAAAAGACAGTGTGCAGCTGAAACCTTGCTATATTTAACTGATAGTGTTTTTTTTATCTGGTATCTGATGCAGTCTCTTGAAAACAATTTTTTTTTTTTGGGGGGGGGGGGTGAATTACTAGAGAACGTACGAAACTGCACGTCCATCCATGTTTCAACAACAGTGAGTCTCGTCCTCTCTATGACATGACATATTCGTATGTTTGGGTGCACACCGATTGCAACTTCCTTTTGCCTGACGTTGCAATCATTTGGCTTTGGAATCGACAGTATGCAGAATGGAAGACAATAAATGCAGTTGACTGAGTAAAGAAATGGAAAGATAAAGACGGGAGAAACAAAAGAGGGGAATAAAATGCACTTATTTTCCTTCGTGCAGGGCAAGTAAATCTTCCGTGGCTTTCTTGAAAGCACTGCGTCAACACTCTACCAAACAGATTTAAGAAAACTACGGAAGGTCCTAAGCTGTCGGGCTGTTGGAGATTTGAAGCCCGCTCCTCCCGAAAACTGTCTGATTTGTGACTTCTACGCCACACTGCACAAATTTTCAACACGTCTCTGGTTCAAGGAAGGAAAGAAAGAACGAACGTGACATAGCGCCAGCCAAGCCAAGAGAGACTCCGCCTTTCGTCTTGCTACAGTAATAGAATATCAGGGAAGGGCAGGCAATTTTCCCGCAGTGGGAAAATTTCCGAACCTCAGTCTAGAGAAGACGTGGCAATATCTAACTGTGCAACAGCAGTTACAAACTGTTTTTATTACGTTCTTTATTTTAAGATAAGAATAACTATTTCTGACGATCAGCAACTGAATTCAGTTGCAGAACATGAGTAATACTTATTTTTAGCTATAGTTAAACAGCACTGAACTAGCGACTCAGAAAGAATGGCTGCACATATCAACAGTATCATTGTATTGGCTGTTAATGGTGCCACATCGCTCGGACCAATACATTTTCGCCTGAGCATTGTTATAAATACCTTAATTATTAATTCAGAGTGTTAAACCAAATCTTTTTCGTGCAATCAGTGTTTCACAGATCATATCAGATTAGTTTTGAGTAGGTATACTTTCTGTTCCGTAGATTCATAATGTGGGGATCCTCACACATATAGAACGTGTTATAAAACAAGAATACATGCTACACATTTACAAAAAAAATTTATATGTCCTAATGTAGCCTAGTTTCCACAGATCGTAAATGAAGTAGGCGTCATGGACATGTAAAAGTGGAAAACTCTTAACATATATATATATATATATATATATATATATATATATTACACAGTTTATAATAATTTTTTTTTAATTTCCTCATTATTTGTGTTGCTTCTGTTTCTACAACCTTCTCCTTGTTTCTAACATAGATTGTATTAAACTGGTTATCAGCAGAGGTAGTCCACCCTACGCTACTTTAAAACTCGTCGTTCACTAAGAAAGTGTGATACAAAGCGTGGGAGCGCCTTTCTTTCTATCCCTTCAGCTCAGCTTCACCAGGAGAAGACAAATTTCATCAAGATCTGCATTTTTCATTTATTTTAAGGCAGCTGAAAATGAGATGGCAGCAGAGATAAGATTGCCTATGTTAGATTCTAATCGACAATAATGGATGCCTGACGAGGAAAACAAGGATGGTAACGTTACATAAACCGACGAAGCAAAGGAAAAAAGATACGTCGCAGATGGAGATGTGTTACAACGCAATCTAATAATTCTTTGGCTATTGTAATCACACATCAGCAACCAGAAAATCTATTAAGGACGCCTGTTTCCACTGATAGGATTAATAAACTGAATATATGCAGAGGTCATTTTTTACTGAACATTCACGTTATCTGACCTTATTGATAACACATACATCAGCTGGTTCTGCTAAGAAATCGTCAGTGGAGTAGACGGGGTTGTCCACCGTTAAATTCCATAGGGTCCTCCTAATCTTAAATTTATTACCAATCAATTCCTTTATAGCAGCAGGCAAGAATTTTAGAGTCTAGGTACCAGTATGACTGAAGCATGTCTCGAATTAAGTGAGTGACTTCAATTGTTTATGTACAAGGGACGTTCAGTAAGTAATGCAATACGTTTGTTTCCTGGAAGCATGTTGGTTCTATTCAGAACTGCTGTACGCCATATTATTTCCCACCTTTCTGGCTACAAAACACCATTTTTCAGCACAATTCCTGTCCAATGCGAGGGCCTCATTCCACCTTATTGAGAAGGCCAGTATGTCAACATGTTACCACTCTACTGGCCGACGTCGGAGACAGTGTTTCGCTGGGTTAGTAACCTCCCTACCATCGACGTGTTGCTTCCTGCGGGGTGCATCCTTCATTGGGTCGTAGAGATGGAAGTCGAGAAGTGCGAGATCCTTACTTTAGGGTGAATGAGGAACAACAGTCCAAGGAAGTTCTGTGAGCTGCTCTCGGGTGTGTAGACTTGTGTGTGGCGTTGCGTTGTCATGGAGAAAGAGAATTTGTTTGCATTTTTGTGGCGATGAACATGCGGAAGTTGTTTCTTCAGTTTCCCGAGGGTAGCACAATATACTTCAGAGTTGATCGTCGCTCCACGAAGGAAGACATCAAACAGAGTAGCCCTTTCAGAGTCCCAGAAGACCGTCGCCATGGCTACAGGCTGAGGGTATGACATTGAACTTTATCTTCGGAGGAGAGGTGGTGTGGCGCCACTCCATGATTGCCGTTTTGTGTCCGGTTCCAAGTGATGAACCGATGTTATCGGCAATGTCATGATCACCCTCGTAACGCGCAAAGCAATTTCGCACATATGGTTCTTCGTTACTTTTTATGGTCTTCTGCTAGGCGGCGAAGAACCCATTAGGCACACACTTTTGAGTACCCCACTTACGGACGAGTGTGTCAGTACTACCAACAGAAGAGACGTCCAGCTGAACAGTCAGATGTTTGATTGTGATCACTCGATCAACTCAAAAAATGGTTCAAATGGCTCTGAGCACTATGGGACTTAACATCTGTGGTCATCAGTCCCCTACAACTTAGAACTACTTAAACCTAACTAACCTAAGGACACCTCACACATTCATGCCCGAGGCAGGACTCGAACCTGCGACCGTGGCAGTCCCGCGTTTCCGGACTGCAACGCCTAGAACCGCAAGGCCACCACGGCCGGCCCGATCACCTCAAATGAGACTGTACGCACATTCCAACATTGCAGGAGTCACAGCTGTGTGTGGCTGGCTGGCAAGCGGTAAATCGGACAGGTCTGCTCGACCTTCTTCCGTTAATAATAGACGCCCAACGACTCGTCATGCTTTTGTTGATTGTCAGGTCTCAGACATTCTGCAAGGGCCTATGAATATCTGCGATGTTCTGATTGTCAGCCAAAAGAAACTCAATTACAAATCTCTGCTCGGAATGCACCTCCGCCGTCCAACTGAAATTCGTGGAACTGTAGTGAGAGAAGAGGGAATATTCAACTACGTCGCACAAGAATATCCGTATTTTCCAATCGAACCTGGCCGAGAAAAAAAATCTGCACAACTTTAGAACGCTTTTCGTTTATTATCGTTGTTCCTACTACTGATTTCGCACACTGAACTGTTCGTTTGAATAAGAAATATGTAATTTTGACAAATTTCACAAAGGGGTAATTATATTGGTAACAGTAGTTAATATCCCGATTTGCACAGACGTCTGCAGCACGCTTTGAGTTCACGCCACAAATAATTTGTACTCTGTGCTTTTGGACTCGAAAAGGTTTAGCTCGGTTTGATGAGTCATCCTAAAAAATGATCCCTTGTGGAATTATGGAATGAAAGTAAGACAAGTACGGTACATCTCGTAAATATTTGCAGGAAGTCATTTTCGTGCAATTCTGCCACCTGTAAATACACGGAACTTTACTTGCCGTCATTTTCAACCAACCTGACCAACATCACGCAACTCGTGTAGTAAAGGAAAGGTGAAACGTCCCCTTAGAAAAATTGTACATGACTGTGCTTAAACCGACACACAATATTTTTAGCGCAACGCAATCTGACTTTCAAAAATCCCTGCGAAAAGAATGGCCCTGACTAACATTAACCTATACGTTTCACGAATCACTTACCACACAAAAATCTTGGTTACTCGAACTACTGCAATACAGCGAGCACCACTACTGCCAGCTAAATAAAAGATTCAAACTACGGAAGGCACTAACTACTGATAGGCATAGTTAGCAAATGAAAGATTTTAATAGAGAACAAACAATGTATTTACCTTAATAGTCATCAAAAGTCATAATATATATAGCAGTTCATGACATCCAGTCTTACAAATTATAAAAACTCCGCCATTTCTCTCCCCACATCCACCACTGCTGGCGGCTCACCTCCCTCCAACTGCGCAACGCTACGCGCTGTTAACAGCCAACTGCCCAACACTACATGGCAGACAACAATGCAAACTAGCCACAGACTGCACACAGCACAGCCAGTGATTTTCATACAGTGCACTCTTTGGCGTTACCATTAAAAAAACCTAAACAGCCTACTTACAAAGGGTATGGAGATACATTTAACAGTTTTTATATGACAGGAGGTTTCAAAACCACGAGGTACGTGGGACAACTTTTGTGAAGTTAAAATCATTCCACTCCGTGACTACCGAAGTGTCACTGGTACAGCAACCGTAATAGACATTTAGAACAGGAGAAACAGTCATGGCTGCAGAAAACAAGTTTATTTAATCTTCGCATGTGACAAATTTCGCCTTCTCTAGGCATCATCAGACAATCTGGAGAAATTACGAGCTGGTATAAGCATATTTTTTAAATTGCTATTAAAGGCAATAATAATGAATAAATTAAAAAGAACAAAAGTAAGACAGACACCGATTCGACTATGAAGCACAGAGCCACATTTATGTTTCAAAGGGGTGGTGAGGGGTATAATTTTCCACTCGTAAAATATCACACCACAACTGAGCTTACCGATAAAAATTACTGCTTACCGTGACCGAGGTGTCAAACGTTATTAATAGTCCCAAAGAAGTGGGAGGTAACAGCCAGTCACTGTCAATACTTCAATACATCACCTAGAAGAAATACGAAAAAAGGTAATGGCAGCAGGAAAAAGAAAGCTAGTAAAGTGTGATAGAGGTACCTAACTTAGGCAGAGAGACAAATCCAGACAGCAGAAAAATCTCACGATTGGAAAATACGCCTATATAATGTCTAGGCTAATACACGTTTAGCAAATGAATGGGCCCTAATAAGAATAAAGAAACAGCTAGAAATGTTCAGTAAAAATATGAAGCAGCGAAACCATAATCAACGTTAAACCGGAACACTAACTGCAACGATGATAACTTACCCATAAAGAAACCGCCCCATGACCACAAATGTGATCTGTTTACAACACTGTGAGCACGCGCCCTCATGCCGGGAGCTATTCAGCCAAGCAAGTGTCAAGGCCCCGTGGAGCGTTAGTGAGAAAAGGCTCACAGGATGGCGAGCTAAGACTTAACTAACTGATGGCTAAGATTTAGATAAAATGATAAGACATATAGGTGGCAACTAAACACACCCATCATAATACCAAAAAATATTTGATGTTTCAAACAGACTTGTTCGTTTATTAGATTCGGAGATCTGAAACAGATAAGCAAAGAAATTTCAAACTCTTCCAATAATTTCAGTTTTTTGCCCTTTTTGGCCACGTGAAGTATTTTAAGGTTTACTCAGTTTGGGGGCCGATGGCCAGAAGATTTGGGGTGCTGGGCAAAGGGGGTCACCTGACCCTTCTGTGTTGGTAGGTGCTCGTTAAACCTAACAGCGACAGATCTCTCTGTTTGAGCAATATATGTTTGAAACATTCCGTACACCTAATTTTCTCGATACCTGACTTAGATAATAAATTCCTGGTAGGTTGCTCATTATGGGAGAGCGTGTGTTGAATGGGAGAGCCCTTCGAAAAAACAACATGAACATTAATACGCCGAAATAGCTTAGCCTAGTTGCATGAAAAGACCTAGGAAATGGGATAGCCACACGTGTGCTTTCCCACAGTGCAGATGAAAGCGAAGAATTAATATTAAAGATTACAGCGTTTTTTCGTATGTTATATGGTTCAAATGGCTCTGAGCACTATGGGACTTAACATCTGTGGTCATCAGTCCCCTAGAACTTAGAACTACTTAAACCTAACTAACCTAAGGACATCACACACATCCATGCCCGAGGCAGGATTCGAACCTGCGACCGTAGAAGTCGGGCGGTTCCGGACTGCGCGCCTAGAACCGATAGACCACCGCGGCCGGCCCGTTTGTTATATAAACGGTTCACCAGCGAAGAGCTGTAACCATTTCTGTGTGCTACAAAGCGCAGGTAGTCTAATTCTTTACTGATATCGCCGTCAGAGAGAGAGAGAGAGAGACTTCACACATTCGTGTTACAGCAGCTGTAAAGTAGCTAAGTTTATAGCTCCTCTGATGACTGAAGGAGCAATGCACTGTTGAAACACTAGTGGAAGGCTTTCTGAAAATATCAAAGGTAATCTTACCTCATTCAGTCGTTTAGCTAGATCAATGTGATTTAAGATTCCAGCTTGGCCCATTATTCCATTGGTGAAGGTTAATTGGGGTGCAACAGATTAAACTCCTCAAAAAATGACTCAATCTCTTAGCGAGTGCCGTTGAAAATAATCAAAATATCAACTACATATCTCTTGTACGCGGTGATTTTTTCACTAATGGGGGATTTTCGTTTCAAATATTCAGATTCAAAGTGATTGTCAAAGGCATCGACCAAGAAACCGGAGAGGCAACTACCTACCCTCTTCCTGTCTGTAAAAGAAATTGTTAAAAGAAAAGTAATTATGGGAAATTAATTTATCCAGAAGGTCAGTGATATCGTTGACTTCCTTAAAGGACACTTTTGCAGCATAGGATTTATGTATAATTTCAATGGTTTCGGCCAGCGGTACAGGTTTTTGGTATCTAGGGAGAATAGATCACAATTTTCGGGCAGACAAGTACCTTGTAGGCAGGTAACTACCTGTTTCCTTATATGTATCGAGCCCTGTGAGCATTTTCTCACTAAGGTTACACAGGGCACTGACACTGGCTTGGCTGTGTAGTTACGGGCATGACAGCACGTGCTCACATTTCGTAAACAGATCATATTCGTGGTCACGAGGCGGTTTCTTTATGTGACAGTTACCATCGTTACACTTAGTTTTCCGGTTCAACGTTAATTATGGCTTCGCTGTTTCATATTTTCACCAAAAATTTTTAGCAGTTTATGTATTCTTATTAGAGCCCATTCACTTGTGGCTCTGAGCACTACGGGACTTAACTTATGAGGTCATCGGTCCCATAGAACTTAGAACTACTTAAACCCAACTAACCTAAGGATATCACACACATCCATGCCCGAGGCAGGATTCGAGCCTGCGACCGTAGCGGTCGCGCTGTTCCAGTCTGTAGCGCCTAGAACCGCTCAGCTACCCCGGGCTGCCCATGCACTTGTAAAAGATGCATCAGCTTAGCCTTTATATGGTTGTATTTTCCACTCGTGAGATTTTTCTGCTCACTGAATTTGCTTATTTACCTAAATTAGGTATCGCTTGCACGCTTTAGTAGCTTTCTTCTTCCTATTGTCATTATCTTTCTTCGTGTTTCTTCTAGGTCATGTAATGAAGCATTGACAGTGGCTCTCTGTTTGTTACCTCCCAGTTCTTTGGAACTCTTAATCACGTTCGATGTCTCAGTGACGATTAGCAAGAATTTTTAGTGGCAAACTCATTTATGGTGCAACATTTTATGCGTAGGGAATTATATCCCTCACCATTCCCTGAAACACAAATGTGGTCTAGTGCTCCATAGTCCAGTCGGTGCATGTCTTTTGTTATTATTTTATTATTGCCTTTAGTAACAACTTATATTAATACCAGTTTGTAATTTCCCAAGATTGTCTAACGACGCCTAGAAAAGGTGAAAAGCGTCACTTGTGAGGATCAAATAAACATATGTTGTGCAACCAAGACTGTTTTTTCTCTTCTTTTATGCAGTTTGGAAGGCAGGAGACAGATACCGCTGGAGTAAAGCTATAAGGGCTTGTAGTAAGTCGTGTCAGGATATCTGAATCGATTAGAAGAGATCTCCTGAATGCCTTAGAAGAAGAATCTTAATGTACAGAGTAGGCCTGTTCGTTTTGAACGAAGAAGGGAGGTCCGACCTGTATTAGGAGAGGAGTGTTGCTTGTTTTGAGAAGAGGATTCCTCTTTGTTATAAAAGAGATGTGGCGCTGAGCACTATGGGACTTAACATCTTAGGTCATCAGTCCCCTAGAACTTAGAACTACTTAACCTAACAAACCTAAGGACATAACACAACACCCAATCATCACGTAAAAGAGAAGTCTTGTTTGCTTTAGAAGGGGAGTTGTATTTTTTTGTAAGTTGTGTCGTTTTGTGTTTTGGAAAGGTATCTTGTCTGATGTTTTGAAGGGGTATCATTCGTACCTTACGGTGAAAAGGAGCACTACACGCTCTGCTTTAACGAAATGTTGATGCCTGTAGCGTGAGAAGGCAGCCAAAAAAGGCATTTTTGGAGAAAGGGTGGTCTATTGGGGGAGATGGGAAGTCAAAAAGAAAGAGAAACCGAAAATAAAGTCTGTAAAATCATTACCTGTGAAAGACAAGGTTTCGTGTTCAACTGCCTATCCGTCACCTAGTTTTAATTTATCATAAAGTATCATCTGCATCAATATTTTGGAGAATTTTTCAGATAGTACAGTACCTCATTATCGATAACTTGTTCGTACGGAAAGTCGACGAATAGTTATACAGTTTTAATCAGCTCCTCAAAAAAAATTAAGTTGTTGTTGTTGTGGTCTTCAGTCCTGAGACTGGTTTGATGCAGCTCTCCATGCTACTCTATCCTGTGCAAGCTTCTTCAACTCCCAGTACCTACTGCAGCCTACATCTTTCTGAATCTGTTTGGTGTATTCATCTCTTGACCTCCTCTAGGATTTTAACTCTCCACGCTGCCCTCCAGTGCTAAATTTGTGATCCCTTGATGCCTCAGAACATGTCCTACCAACCGATCCCTTCTTCTAGTCAAGTTGTGCCACAAACTCCTCTTCTCCCCAATTCTATTCAATACCTCCTCATTAGTTACGAGAACCACTTGGATGAATATCAAGAGCTCGGATGGAAACCCAGTTCTAAGCAAAGAAGGGAAAGCTGAAAGGTGGAAGGAGTATATAGAGGGTCTATACAGAGGCGATGTTCTTGAGGACAATATTATGGAAATAGAAGAGGAGGTAGATGAAGATGAAATGTGAGATATGATACTGCGCGAAGAGTTTGGCAGAGCACTGAAAGACCTAAATCGAAACAAGGCCCCGGGAGTAGACAACATTCCATTAGAACTACTGACAGCCTTGGGAGAGCCAGGCCTAACAAAAGTCTACCATCTGGTGAGCAAGATGTATGAGACAGGCGAAATTCCCTCAGACTTCAAGAAGAATATAGTAATTCCAATCCCAAAGAAAGCAGGTGTTGACAGATGTGAAAATTACCGAACTATCAGTTTAATAAGTCACAGCTGCAAAATACTAACGCGAATTCCTTACAGACGAATGGAAAATTTGGTAGAAGCCGACCTCGGGGAAGATCAGTTTGGATTCCGTAGAAATGTTGGAACACGTGAGGCAATACTGACTCTACGATTTATCTTAGAAGAAAGATTAAGGAAAGGCAAACCTACGTTTCGAGCATTTGTAGACTAAAAGAAAGCTTAAAAAATTAAGTTACGTAACTAATTTTTATGAATGAAACACACACAGCGCTCGTGTAATGTTCTACAACATATATTATTTGTTACACGAACCGGTTTTAGGCTGTTACGCCATCATTAGGTACAAAGATAAGTATCTGATGCGGTGGGTCAAAGATTATAAGCTAGTGCATGTACAGAGTATCTCCATTTCCAGAGATGGAAAATTATAGTGTTAGAATAGGAATAAAGCAAGCGAGGTTATTTCAGTGTAAATACGATGTAAGATTATTTAACTAAGATAAAATATGTGACAAATTAAGTAATGAACTGTAGACAAATTACAACGGTTGTACATAGAAGAACATATTCTAAAGACGCGACTTGTCTTTAAGAGATGAGATATAATAGTGATATGTATAATAGCGATACTATGCAGGTGATTGATGCAGCTGTGATTATACAAAGTAAAATTTTTTAACACAACAAGAGAAATTATATTAACTGAGATAAAGGAAAGGGAGCATGTGAGTAAGAGGGATAATTTACAACCTTGCCTCGATGGCATTATGAGTAGTATCTGCAGTTGGAAGTGGTGAGTGAGGGAACTATGTGGGGTCATTCAGTATTAGACTTGGCCTGAAGGATATGTGTTTAATAATTTCCGTAATTTCAAGACAGTCCATAACTTCAACACATGCCTACACATGTATATCACGTCAACCGTTTTCCGTATCACTCTGATAATGCCTTTGCGGTACGTCTTTTTTTTTGTGTAAAAGTGTATATGACAAAAACTCTGAGTCCCGACACGCTTTCCCGAGACACGCCTAAAGTTACTTCTACATCTTCATTTAGAATAATACGCTATTTCCTGCTTACCCAGAAACGCTCGATCCAGTCACGAATGTCGTGTGTTACTGGATATCAATGTACTTCCGTTAACAAATGTTGGCGTGGTAGGAAAAAGAATGGTTCAAATGGCTCTGAGCACTATGGGACTTGACTTCTGAGGTCATCAGTCCCCTAGAACTTAGAACTACTTAAACCTAACTAACCTAAGAACATCACACACATCCGTGCCCGAGGCAGGATTCGAACCTGGGACCGTAGCGGTCGCGCGGTTCATCTACATCTACATGATTACTCTGCAATTCACATTTAAGTGCTTGGCAGAGGGTTCATCGAACCACAATCATACTATCTCTCTACCATTCCACTCCAGAACAGCGCGCGGGAAAAACGAACATCTAAACCTTTCTGTTCGAGCTCTGATTTCTCTTATTTTATTTTGATGATCATTCCTACCTATGTAGGTTGGGCTCGACAAAATATTTTCCCATTCGGAAGAGAAAGTTGGTGACTGAAATTTCGTAAATAGATCTCTCCGCGACGAAAAACGTGTTTGCTTTAATGACTTCCATCCCAACTCGCGTATCATATCTGCCACACTCTTCCCCCTATTTCGTGATAATATAAAACGAGCTGCCCCTCTTTGCACCCTTTCTATGTCCTCCGCCAATCCCACCTGGTAAGGATCCCACACCGTGCAGCAATATTCTAACAGAGGACGAACGAGTGTAGTGTAAGCTGTCTCTTTAGTGGACTTGTTGCGTCTTCTAAGTGTCCTGCCAATGAAACGCAACCTTTGGCTCGCCTTCCCCACAATATTATCTATGTGGTCTTTCCAACTGAAGTTGTTCGTAATTTTAACACCCAGGTACTTAGTTGAATTGACAGCCTTGAGAACTGTACTATTTATCGAGTAATCGAATTCCAACGGATTTCTTTTGGAACTCATGTGGATCACCTCACACTTTTCGTTATTTAGCGTCAACTGCCACTTGCCACACCATACAGCAATCTTTTCTAAATCGCTTTGCAACTGATACTGGTCTTCGGATGATCTTACTAGACGGTAAATTACAGCATCATCCAGACTGTAGTGCCTAGAACCGTTCGACCACCCCGGCCGGCGGTGTGGTAGAAAGTCAAAAGCATTCAGCAAGTCAGGATGTGCAGCTCTACCTGACTGCCTTTCATCATAGCTTTCAAGATACCGTGTGAGAAGAGCGCGAGTCGATTTTCGCATCTGCAGTAAAATAGCCTGAGAGTCCTCCGTGTAAACGATGTGCATGTGCTACGTGTGGTAAAATACCGCTGTGTAGTAGAGATCCAGGTGCGCCGGCGCAGCTAAATCGAATTAACTCCCGCGCGTCTCCGTTATCACGGCTTAGGCGTGCCGCAGCCAGGCGTTTGGAAGAGCGGCAGTAAATCCCACAACGAGCGTCCAGAGTCCGGTCGGCGCGTGACGAGATGGTCCGGTCTGGAGTCCGAGGCATGCGGCCGGTGAAAGCCGAGCCGTGGGCAGCTGGTGGCGGCGCGCCTCTTGTTACAGCCACTGTAATTGGCCACGTAGACACAATTTGTGGCCGATCGCGGCGTATAAAACAGGACGACACCCGCCGCCCGGCTATCGGGCAAGGCCCGCACACATACCGCGGCCGTAAAGTTATACTGCGCCGGGCCGGCCTCGGGGATTGCATCACGTTACCTCCGTGCGTGTGTGTGTGTGTGTGTGTGCGTGTGTGTGTGTGTGTGTGTGTGTGTGTGTGTGTGTGTGTATGCGCGCGCCCACGCGACGTGAACAACAACGGCGGCGGCGGCAAAGCGGTACACATTAACGGGTTGGACCGTGGCAGGCTGACGTATCGCCCAGCACGAAAACTCGCCGGAGGAGGAGTGGCAGCTTGGGACTGGCGTTTAAAAGAAAATACGCCCCTCACGTTTTCGCGTAACACTATGGGCGTCGAGGCCTTGCGTAACGTCTCAATAGACGCCAACTCCGTCCTCCTCCCCCTACGTGAAGGAAGCCGTGCGGCAGAGCATTTGTCTTGCCGACTGTGACGCAATGGAGGTGTCTCGCGAGCGCAGAGGTTGCAGTAATTACGAGCATCGTTAGGTACATGGACTCGTGTAGCGATTACTCTTCTCCCGAGGCTGCTGAAGGGAGATGGACGACGCCTGTCTCGCCGGCGGTGGGAAAACCGCGCCTGCTGATTTAAGAACCGGAACGCTATCCTGTTCGATCGAGGTCAGAAGTTCACGCCAGGCGACGTAGTTGTGGTCTCGTGAAGGGGATATAAAGGTGTGCTGTAAGGCCTCATTAGGAGTGAAGCTACAATTCTCTTCCACAAGCGCTTTATCAGCGAGCGTAGCGTTTCATACGGAACTGTACAGTGTTTCTGCATTCACTTGACGCTACGTGCGATACGATACTAGTGAGTTAAAGATCAGCAATTGAGTCAGAATGAGGAACTGTAAGATGTCATTTGCATCTGAAGCTTCTTAGGAACGCTATAGGGAAGGTAGCTTAATCTGTGGCTGTAATGTCTTGTTGTACCGGATGGTTTTAATTAAACTTTCCCTATTTAACACATTATAACACGGAAATTAACTACCGTGCGAGGACCAAACTTGGTAGCATTAATGTCAAGGACATGGGGAAGAGAAATAACGCAGCATCAGTTCAAATGAAACACTTTTATTGTGCTGCTACGGTACATCATACCATTATATACCGGAGCCTTTACTGCTACGAAAGGGGGTTAATATCTATAGCTACATCTACATTTATCTATCTTCGCTATTCCGCGATAGTAAAAAACGAGCTGCCCTTCTTTGTTCTTTTTCGATATCATCCGTCAGTCCCGCCTGATGCGAATCCCACTCTGCACAGCAATACTCCAGAATAGGGCGGAGAATCGTGGTATAAGCAGTCTCTTTAGTAGACCTGTTGCACCTTTTAAGTGTTCTGCCAATGGATCTTATACGGATACCATTTGAGAATGGTCTGAAGCACCTTCCGTACAGTGGACCACGGGATGTTCAACTATTGTGATACAGCACGCGCACTGCCTGACGATCGGGAATTGCGCGGAGCGTTGTCTGCGATAGCAACAGCCATTTCATCAACCACCTGTGGTGCAACCGGTCGTCGGTCGCTCCCCGGAGCGACGCCCAGTTCTCCAGACGACTGGAAGTAGTTCGTCATGCTCCGTACAACAGGTGGAGAAACAGAACCCTTCCGTAATCATTTCAGTCGGCGATATTCCCGAAGTGCAGCTGCAGCATTACTGTTGTTTTGATAATAGAGCTTCAGCAATAATGCCCTGCTCCTTTTGTCCAACTCATGTTGACACGTCAACAAGTGCACTGCCACTGGTCAGGTGTGTCAGACAAAGAATCACGATGACTGATCACGGCACCTAGTGGCCATAATTGGAACTGGACGGTGGCGCTGTGACTCATGGAAATCACGCACCCATACTCTGGACATTAATGCTACCAAGTTTGGTACTCGTACGATAACTAGTTTCCGTGTTATAACGTGTTAAATAGGGAACTTTTAATTACAACCACCCAGTGTTTTCTTCAATTAACTGTCTTGCGCTAATTCATCCACATGATTTTCTGCTCTAACGATATTTCCGTGCTGTAGTTATCACACTGCCTGCAACATTTCCAAACAGTACCTTACAAATTTTAAATTACATAAATTTTTCAACATTATTTCGAATGGTTTGACTCTGTACTTACAACTTAAGCCAATCTATTAATCATCGCACACCTGCTGCTAACATAGTTCTTGGTGATTCACGATCCCATTCACGTCATCGTCTACTCATACAAATCTTCCTCTCCGTTGCCTTGAAACAATTAAACTTTATTACAGCACGTTGTTGGAGTGCTAATTTGGTGTCCTTACTTTTCTACACGTTAATTTGCCTTCACACCTACTGTTGGCAGGAGTGTTTTCGCCATCTGGGAACAATAATTATTGTTCTCATTACACGTAACTACATTGAGAAGAATGTGTCTGTCACTATACGTTACTGTTATAACAATGAAAACACTCTGTAAGCAGCCACTGTAATTGTTGTGTCTAGACAAGACAGCCTAGACACAATGAGAGGAAGCCGAAAGGCACGCGCTTAAACTCACGCAGGCTGGCGTGAGGTCTGAAACAGGATACGTAATGAATGCTATAAAGAAAAGTACGTAGCTTCTGGAATACTTAACTTTAATCCACATTTGTGGAACATCGCTCTTGATGATACATTAATAGAATCTCAATATCAATTAAATACGGCGCCTTGCTAGGTCGTAGCAAATGTAGCTGAAGGCTATGCTAACTATCGTCTCAGCAAATGAGAGCGTAGTTGTCAGTGAACCGTTCCTTGCAAAGTCGGCTGTACAACTGGGCTGAGTGCTAGTACGTCTCTCTAGACCTGCCGTGTGGCGGCGCTCGGTCTGCAATTACTGACAGTGGCGACACGCGGTCCGACGTATACTAGCGGACCGCGGCCGATTTAAAAGCTACCACCTAGCAAGTGTGGTGTCTGGCGGTGACACCACAGTAATTTACCCTTGTTTGTCACGAACAGCTAACAGCGTCGCGTTCCTAAGCGCTGTGTTGACGAACTAAAAGCCAAAGAGCTAATATAGCCGTTTGAGCATGGAGCAAACGAGACCATCATGACTCATATAAGGGGTGATCAAAAAGCTTCCGTTCGAATACCATACTGACCCTTTGCTCACATGTCGGTGTTTATAGACCCACATCAGAAGCTCTCTGGGCCGCATATACGCTTTAGTAGTGCCCTCAAATGAAAACTTTTTTATCGTCCCTTATACATGTAGAAAACTAATTCCACAGTGTATTAGACAAGATACTTGCATGATGCGGAGTGCCAATGGACCTTGAACTACAGAAGGTGAGGTCCTCCACATGGGTACCAAAGGAATTCCGTTCACTTTCGATTCTACTAGAAATTACCCATATTTAAAGGTTGTCGCTACAACGAAACACCCACGGATTACCATTACAAACAACAGAAACTGGAATCACCAGAAAGAAAATTTTATGAGAAAGGCAACTCAAAGACTACATTGTACAGGCAGAACGCTTAGAAGCTGTAGCAAAGCTACACTAACCTTATCCCTCCTCTTTTTGAGTAATGCCGCACGGTATGGTATCATTACCAGAAAGGAGTGACAGAAGTCATTGAAGAAAGCACAAAGAAATGCGGATCGTTTCTTGTTATCACAAAATAGGGGAGATAGTGCCACAGATATGATAAGCGAGATGTGGTGGTATTTGTGGTGTCACCGCCAGACACCACACTTGCTAGGTGGTAGCTTTAAATCGGCCGCGGTCCATTAGTACATGTCGGACCCGCGTGTCGCCACTGTCAGTATTTGCAGACCAAGCGCCACCACACGGCAGGTCCAGAAAGACGGACTAGCACTCGCCCCAGTTGTACGACGACTTTGCTAGCGACTACACTGACGAAGCCTTTCTCTCATTTGCCGAGAGACAGTTAGAATAGCCTTCAGCTAAGTCCATGGCTACGACCTAGCAAGGCGCCATTAACCATATATGGAGAGAGTCTCATTTGTATAGCCAAGAGCGATGTACCACAATGATGAATTAAAGTTAAGTAAACAGACGATACGTACTTTTCTTTAGTGCATTCATAACGTTTCCTGTTCCAGACTTCACGCCCGTCTGCATTAGGTAGCGTGCATTTCGGCCTCCTCTATCTAAAGGTGTTGGCACATTTGCCAACACATCAGTATTTATCATATAAAGAGCTTTTCTTCGTTGCTGCGAGATTTTTTGTACGAAGTTTCAACCACCAAATTTCTCCTCCGAATCCCAAAATATATAGTTGACTCCTACCTACACAGAAAGATACGTCCATCGTGATAAAGTAGGAGAAATCAGAACTCACACAGACAGATTTACATGTTTATTTTTCTCATGTGCTGTTGGAGAGTCAAACAGCAGAGAAATAGTCTGAAAGAGGCTGCGTGCCCCCTCTGTACTGTGTATTTAAACCGGGAGCCTAGGAACGACGGAGAGGCTTCACCTCGCCTTAGCCCTCAGTGGTACACAACCCCACAACAGGCCACAGCAGTCCACCCACCCCACCGCCGCCCCACACCGAACCCAGGGTTGTCATGCGGTGCGGTCCCCAGAGCACCCCCCTCCCCTCTCCCAGGAACGTCCCATACCAGTCGAGTATAACCCCAAGTGCCGGCCGCTGTGGCAGAGCGGTTCTAGTCGCTCCAGTCCGGAACCGCGCTGCTGCTACAGTCGCAGGTTCGAATCCTGCCTCAGGCATAGATGTGTATGATCTCCTTAGGTTAGTTAGGTTTAAGTAATTCAAAGTCTAGGGGACTGATGACCTCAGATGTTAAGCCCCATAGTGCTTAGAGCCATTTGAACCATTTATAACCCCAAATGTTGGCATGGTAGAGTAATCATGGTGTACGCATACTGGAGACAGTGTTTGCTCAGTATTCGCCGACATAGTGTAACTGAGGTGGAATGAGGGGAACCAGTCCGCTTTCGCTGAGGCAGATGGAAAACCGACTTAAAAACCATCCACAGGCTGGCCGGCACTCCGAACCTCGACACTAATGCGCCGGTCGGATTCGTGCCGGAGACCGGCATGCCTTCCCGTTCGGGAAACAGCGCGTTAGATCGTGTGGCTAGCCGGTCGGGCTGTGCACCCTCTGTGGACAGCAGAGTAATCATCTATATGTGTAAACATTCGTCTTGCGGAAGCAAATGATGCAAATATCAGGTCGATATTCGATATCCGGGGATTGAAGGCATTCGCCTACAACCACAACAGTCTTTTGCAAGACAGAACTTAAGTTAGTATCACGTGTAAATGGTAAAGACGTGAAATTAACATGACATGTGATAGTATCAGTGACAGCTAAAGCTTCTATACTGAATACAGTCACTTGAGCCCCGAGTTCTCTTTCCGTGATCCTAATGTTCGTTACCACTTTCCTACTTTCCGACATCCTGCTGTGTGAAGCAAACACATGTTGCTGGTAAATTAAAGCACGCTGAGGAAACAAATCACAAAAGCAGCGGATGACAGTAGCGCCTGCCAGCTGTCGTCCGCCTGTGAGTTCTTTTTTTGTGTTGAATATCCTCCTCAGCTTACTGCGTTGAACCGTGCCTCTGGTAGCGGAGCGATGTGACAACTTTGAACGGAAGTGACGAAGCTCGCTAATTGGCTGTTACGATAATAGCTGTCCTGTCAACAACTAACAGCCAATCACTGTGTTATTAAGATCCAGATACAGACGTTCAATTAGTGGGAACCTACGGCAGGCTGGTTGTGCTCCATCGCTCTCTACTCACACAAATAAGTTAATTCTTACTGAAGCGCAGCAAATCCAATCGGCATTTATCTATATACAATCTTGACAACAACTTGACAATTATCAATGAAATGTAATTCACCGAAATGAAAAACCTTGAAGCTTTCAGTAAACTGATGCGAAACCAGAACAACTAGAAATGTATCAGGACGCCTAAATACGGGCACGTTTTGTACACTGTTCAGTTAAGCGTTAGTTCGAATGAATGTAGAGCTGTCTGTTACTACAGGCTGTATTTGATCTGCTGTAGTTCAATTGGTGTAGTGGGTAAAATAATGTGAAAACAACCATTGTTTTGTTTCATGTAAAACTGTTCCGAAAAAGAATGTCATCCTGATACAGACCGTGTTCTAACACTTGAAAAATGAAATCAGTACTTCCAAGGCAGTAGTTTAATAGATGTTAATTACTGTAGGTTGATTAATGTCACACGTGTATTTCGTTCCCTATTCAAATGGGCACGGATAAAGGGGCAGGAACAATTACTTATAAATCGACTCACAGCAGATACGGCTTATTTTAAATTAAAATCAGTGCTGTATTAATTCTGAAGTTTATATGTTCGCATTGCGTCACTGCTGGAACAAATACTGAATAAATATGAGTCCTTCACGGTCTACACCTTGTTATTAATTTTATCTAGGCCCACAGTGTAGCGTTTACATACTACGCTTTTTACTCTTTTGACACAATAAACTTACTAACGTTTAGCTACAGGGCCACCTGATTTTGATTTCTGAGACAGGATGTTCTGTTGTATCTGTATATGGTATTCGACGTAGATCGCTGGTTACTGCCGCTGCGACTGATGTCGCGTCTCTTTTCACAAAAAAACAGTAGTGAAAAATTTAGCAAATACGCTTTACTCAGCTAAGACACAGAGCCCTTCTCACCCTGTAGAATAAAGTAACGTTAAAGTTTACAAATCGGCATATATTTTTTCGGCAGAAGTAAAGTTTACCTTATTTCGCCCATTGGTCCTTCAGTTTCAAGAAACAACACTCTCTTCTGTTCTCAATATTATTCATATTTCGCTTCAGGACAATTAGCAGACTGCGTGTAATGTGGCACAGTCAAGTCAAAAGACGAATTTTCTTGCTTGTTGTATTCACAGACAGAACTTAAAAAAAAAAAAATAATGCAGCAGAGAACAGGTACTCAGGATTTGTCTGTATTTACAAATGAATTTTAGCTGTAGTTGAAAATCTCAGGTAAAGGACTACTTTTTCATTAACATAAATCGTAAGCAATAAAAGTTGTTTTAAATTTTCTCGAAACAAAATATTTTCAGTGGTTTACGTTCCGTAAAAGAAAATTTCTGGACCTGTTTCGTTAACTTCCAGAACAACACTACTTCGTATCTATACAAAACACACTTATACGACGGTACCGTTAATTAGAAGAACCTATGTTATTCTAAATTTATTAGAGTACAGATTTTGTTTTCAAACTGTTCATGCATACTGTTTTACAGCATGAATGCAGTTTAAAACTGTATATTTTTTTACAGCAGGAATGCAGTTTAAAGCTGCATAAGTACACCTGTAACCCAAAAACACTAGGACTGTATGATAACGACGTCGAAATGAAAAAAAAAAAATTGTCGCAATACTGAGGTTGCAGACCACGATTGGATGGACAGAAAAAGAAACAGAATAGCGCAAATGGCCTTAAATAGTTTTGGTAAACTAAATAGGACTCTGAACGCTAATCTTAACACGTGTTTGGAAAGGGAGCTTTACAGTCAGTCATTGAGTTATGGCAGAGTGACATTATCTTTAAACACGATAACCATTGTGAATGTTACGAATTACTAAAACAGAGAGGAAAAAAAGCAAATAAATCAGAGAACAGTCTGGAGTGGAAAACATACAGAATTAGGTCGGCTTTAGCTAAGCATATAGATGTCACTGATAGTAAACTTTCCTAATGGAAGATGAACAGATGTCGTTAGGATAAATGCACGAGAAACATGGATGCGTGCAGCTACAGAGCCTTAGTGTCTCGTAATGACTATAGAAGCTCTTTCTCTAGAAGTGAACGTGACATGGCTGATGCTGCCACTGATGATGGTAACGATAGTAATGATTGCACGAATGAGTCTGAAGAGAGGAAAAACTTTGTCTTCCTGCAGTCTGTAGCACTTGATTTTAAAAATGGCTCAGCTACAGAAGCCCACTTCTCTTTGAGAAGACAAAAATTAGTAGGATATTGCCAATTGGAGAAGAGAATTCGTGGCATTTAGCAAATGTGTTCGAGTGAAATAATTAATTAAAAGTGGCTTATCCTTGGAGTACCAAAAGTTAATCGGCCAATGAAACGTAATATCTGTAAACTGCCAGAACAGCTTGTGGCGTCACAAAACGGTCCTCCTCTTGTGCTTTCGTCCCATTAAGTGCGACATCGACGGCTGTTTATTTAAGTCAAAAACTATCTTGCAAGTACAGGACGTACAGGAAAGCTGCTACGAAAATCTGAATGCGAGAAGAAGGGTGGCAGTTTGGCCGTCTGGAGTAGGAACACCTAACTTCCCGATAGACCGGCGCCAGGGGTTCAACAGTAACGAGCGACGTTAGCTGCTTTTGGCACTACGTGGTCGCGTCTTTCCACTTGTAGGAGATGCCTCCCCTTGGCTTTCGAAACAGGACGGACGGTGGTGGTTCCGTCAGGTCACCCCTGTTTTAACTGGTTTCGTGAGACAGTTGATCTGAGAACCTCTCAACAGACAAATTTAAATGGTGAAGCTATAAGGCCGTCAGCTTCTCGTTCTTTAGAACTCAACTATCAGCCGCTCTCAACCCATCTCGATCAAAGCGCTGGAAGTTTATGAAGAGCCATGTCAACATGGTAGCAGCTTCTCCACATGAGACGAGCCCATCTTGTCATTATCTTCCTTTGCTGCATACTCCATCCTTTCAACTCTGCTCAGGCCCTTGACAAAAAGTTCTTGTGGCGTTTAGCGGTGGAAGAGCAATGCGTTCTTTCCATGTTATCTATAGCTGTGTGTGGTTTGCTGCATATTCAGTCCCTTAAAATCCGCTCAGGCCCTTGACAAGGGAAGTCCTCAGGGTGTTTAGCGGTAGAAAAGCAATGCACTCTTTGTACGTCGTAGCGTGTGTCTGTGCGTGCGTGCGAGCGCTTGTGTATGTGTATGTGTGTGTGTGTGCTTCAATCAACGATTATTAATATTAATATATTTAGTTTTAAGGCACCGTTTGCTCACAATTAGGTACTATGAAATTCTCACTCTACAGCGGAGTGTGCGCTGATATGAAACTTCCTGGAAGATTAAAACTGTGTTTCATTATAGAAACAACCCCCAGGTAGTGGCTAAGCCACGTCTACGCAATATCCTTTCTTCCAGGAGTGCTAGCTCTGCTAAGGATAGCAGGAGAGCTTCTGTGAAGTTTGGAAGGTAGGAGACGAGGTACTGGCGGATTTAAAGCTGTGATGACGGGGCGTGAGACGTGCTTGGGTAGCTCAGTTGGTAGAGCACTTGCCCGCGAAAGGCAAAGGTCACGAGTTCGAGACTCGGTCCGGCACACAGTTTTAATCTGCCAGGAAGTTTCAGATCTATTTGGAGTTTGTTATTTGGATTTCTGGAATTTGTATGTAGTTTGGATGTCTCACACCCTAAGCGACAATTTTGAATTGCTTATCATTTGCTCACAGTCTTTGGTCAAAGTAGGTGTGTCGCTGGATGATGTGCATGTTTTGTCATTGCTGCTTGGCAGCGAGGAGCGTGGGAGTTCTTTCGTTAGAGGAGTCGTGGGGCAGTCGCCGATCAGAAGACTCCTGGCAGTGTAGATGTGAAGTTAAGTACATCTGTGTTTAAGAACAATGATTTGCGTTTGAATATCGTGAAACAGAGGAAATGATTCGATTAGTGATTCAGGACGAGATGAGATATAGTGAGATTAGAAAAGCATATGAAGAGGAATGAAACTAATATTTTTTATTCAGATGCACTGCAATCGCACGTAGTTTGTAACAATTGTTGAATGAGACATCCACGTCAGGGAACTTTAGATTTTTCATTAACGATTGAGAAATTTTCACTGCAAGGTATTTTTTATGTTTATCAGTTATTTGTCTAACGTTTGTGAGAGTAAGAGTTTGTTATCAGTGTTGGCCTTTGTAGTGTTAATGAGTGTTATAACATGAATTTCACAAAATTAATAATGTATCAGATAGTTTAAAAACAGTTTCTTAAAGGAATATTTCACGTAAGAGCATTGTCCATATCCTCGATTCAATTAATTTTTATTTAAAGGTGCGTCTCACTCATTGATGTGTAGAAAATAGTTTGCTTGTTGTCTGGAGCATTGCACTAAGCTCTCAGCAACTGTAGTTAAAAATTTGCAGCTGCCGCATAGAGAGCAGCAAACACCGCGTTCCCAAGCAATTACATTACGAGGTAAGGTATTTTCATTTCAGGATCAATTTGTTGCGAAAATTGTCAACGCGCAGGGATCATTTTATGATCAGCAGATCGTTAATGCACAGGGACCACATTTTTAATTAAAGAGATGAATAGTAAAGCTCAAGGTTTAATCAAATCGCACATTTATAAGAAGATCATAAAACAGGATCAAATTCATGCTTTATTCTCGCAGGCAGATATATTTGGTATTTTTAAAGGTAACTCCCACTGCGCTCAGCAACCGCAGATGAAAGGAGTTAACGGATCCGATGCAAATAATGGTAAATATAGATGGACTGTCATCAAAAATACAGAGGCGAACCCCCTGCAGGCAAACAAAGGAATCAGGAATGTTGTGCAAGGTAGAGTTGAAATTTATTGCCGTTCCGTGGGCAACACAGCAACATGTCGAACAAGCGTGTCTCTTCACCTGCCTCCACCATACCCTCTCAATCGCGTTACCACAAGGGTTCCAAGAGCGAGTCCTCAACAACTCTTTAGAAAATTAATTAATCGTCTACGATATTGAGGACATCCTTTCTTAAGGCCACTGGTGTCATAAGTAGAAAGCAAGTTTTCCAATGTGAAGTCACTTGTACCATTTACGCTAGAGAATCAGTCATTTATATCACCAGTACGAAGAAATATAAAGGAATAATCGTATTACGTACATGGACCAAATTTCCATAGCACGCTGCAGCTTCAAATACAAAGAAGAATCTTGGTCAGAATTGATTCATGATCGTAAAAAATGTGGACAGTGTAATGACACATTCCGACGCAGAGACATACAATACCTTAAAAGCTGCGCCAAAGATTAAATCAAGAGGCATGTAGATTATAATCTTTGTAATGTTCACATTGGATTCTCTTTTGTTTCATACTCCAAGAAGGAGCTAAGGGACACTCTCGATTGTTGCCTCGTGGAGGATGGACGTGATTTTTGGACTGTGCGGAAATGCAGCCATGTTGTTAGTAAATATGGTTTGTGCGACTAGCAGAGCAAGTCTTATTGTCTTCTGAATAAAAATAGTGAGAAGTATCGAAGTGTTACGAAAATTATTTAAAGCAACGTAGCATTGTATTCCTTGGTTTCCACCGTCTTCGTGAAGTGAACCGATGCCGACTTAGGAAGATACACACGGTCAACAAAGAGAAGAACTTCGATGGCGACTGATGAATTAATATTGTGGCAGAAGGACTAATTCTACGTCTAAGGTGAGAACTCTGATTAAATCAACAATGACGTAGAATTCAAAATGTAATTAATCGAAATGGTAAATTATATTACAGGCATATTTCACGCAGCACTGTATTTGTCCGCATTCAAGCCAGTCAATACGATCCGTCAAAAAGCCTTTCAAAAATTCTAAAGTTAAAAAACACAATAAATTCAAATGTTTTTTTTATTTATTTCGCCACACTGGCGACCGCTGACAGGGACAGTGCTGGTGGAACAAAGAGTAAGTACTTCATTGTTGGGCTACAAATGTACTTGTACTAATTACTGTTTCTCTGTTACATGACGCACATGGAAAATGACGAATAAGGTGAAACAATATTAGCTGTATAAACGGATGGCACAATAACCAGAAGGAACAAGGACAAGGATTTACAAAACTAACGTAATCGTGAGTGACGCAGCTCAGCCGGAATTAAGGTAGGAAAGCGCAAACGCATGCAGTGGCTGCACCTTGGCTTAGCTCCACTTAAAGCAGAACCTTTTCCTTTCCATATTAAAATCCTGGTAGTGTTTGTGGCAACACACAATTACACTTTGATAATTACTTTTTATGTTCAACAATCGCAGAATTAGAAGACGTAGTGCGCCATCTTGTAAATTTCCGACGCGCAACAAATAACAATCGCGAGATATTTTTATTAATTCAACTGCGAGAGAATTTAAAGATTTAGATTAACAGTAAAGTACAGATAAAAATAATATCTCCACAATGGAATCGGAGAACTTTAATTTGACAAATGTTCATGGACACGTCACCGATTCTGACAATAGTGACGTAAATGATGACGCAATTAGTTTTTCAGCACAACATAATGTAGAAGTAAATACAATTCAATTGCACTCCACAGGGATTAACAATAACGAACCACTTGCAAATGAAACCTTGTGCACAGTCGATGAAGCATCTATTACCAGATCAGAAGAAAATATTTCGCGTGAAACCAGTGAACCTAGCCCGGTTTCGATTCAATCAGATCGTGGTAGAGAAACAATGGCTACAAATAATGGAATAAATACAAACACACAAGCTTCGTCAGTTACGCTTGAGGCATTATATAGTCTGATGTCAAACGTGAGCGAGCAATTATCTGATTTAAAGATCAGTCACAACACAACGAACACAAAACTGGCGAACATGCACAGACATTTCGATCAACGCTTAAATAAACTCACCAATGAAATCGATCAAAAGATCGAAGACAAAGTCATCAAAACTGTGAATAGTGTATACAATGTATTGTCAAATGACTTAGAAAAGAAATTGTCAGATCTTACAAACAAACAGGAACAGGAACTGTCAGAAATAGTAGAAACACACAATCAAACACAAACCGTACAAAAAGAAATACATGAAAACGTACAGGCTATTCAATTAAATTTAACAAGAGTACAGTCCGCATGTGAAGAAATACCTGACCAAGTTAATAAAGTTAACGAAGAAGTCGGTTTTCTGAAACAGGAGACTCGACGTATCAAGGCGGACATTATCAAAATAAATGAAACTTTAGAAAACGGTAATGTAAATGAATCAATAACTGACCGGGAAACAAAACTTTTTGAAAAATTAGGTAATGAAATCAAAGTAGCCGAGGATAGAATACGCAAGGAAATTGCTGGTAGACTGAATGTTTCAAATGATTTGCCTACGTCAAGCAGCAGGCAGCGCGACACTTATTCGCCCGTGCCAGATTACGATGTCAATAACGCAGAACATCACGCGCCCTGTCCGGCGTATGTGCACGCACCGGCACAGGCAAACAATGGCTATTCGCCAAACGCGGTGCTGCAACAGGCAGTAGGCGCGTCGCCTTGCATCTCGACGATTCTAGTCGATGAGAGCCTGTTGAAACATAGACAGTTTCCAGTTTTCTCCACAGAATCCAGAAAAACTCATCCAGTCGTATTTGTAAGAGCATTTAAAAATGTCTTACCAAGAAACTGGACTGAGGCACAGAAGATTAGATATGTAGTAGGCTTCACACAAGGCGACGCACTTTTGTGGGCCACAGACATGGCTGAACAGTGCGTCACCTACGAACAGTTTGAACGGGCTTTCTTGGAGAAATATTGGTCTGCTGGGGTCCAAGAAAGACTGCGACGTGAGGTATTCAACCCACAACCGTTCAACCTAAAAAAAGGCGGGTTGAGAAAGTATTTCGAAAAGTACTTGAATAAGACGCGCTATTGGAACAATCCAATACCGCACGTAGACGTTCTCAAAATTCTGAAAAACAGACTGCCCGCGAATTTACGCGAAAAATTGGTAACCATACCGGAGAACGACCTTGAATACTTTCTTTCCGTGCTTGACTCAATTGATCTAATATACGAAGAAGAGCCGAGCACAAGTAATCGGAATGAATATTCTGGAATCAATCAAAACAACGGTAACGGATATTATTTTAATGGCAGTGGACAAAACCCACACAGTTGGCATCCGTATGCGACAAGGCCAAATAATGGAACCTGGAATTACGGGAATCGGAGGAATTCGGCGCCACAGAGACGTGAAGACCGAAGGTATAGTACAGATTACGGTCCACGGCGGTATGGAAATGATAGAAATCACGTGAATGATTGGTCAGGCCCGCGTGATGAAAGGCGGCACACGAATGAAAATTACAATAGTTACAGTAATAGGAATGATAGACCAAGGAGGAATAGCGACGGCCGGTCGCAAGAAAATGTTGCACGCAGCGGTCCGGAAACTAATTGGCGACAGAATAACCACTCAGTACACTTTGTAGAGGTAACGGACAGTACTGAAGCAACGCCTTTGTCTCCCCCGGTAAACAACAATCGGTCGTAATGAGCCCCCACCGGCCGACCGATTTGACAACAGGGGGCACTAACACGCACACATTACATCTTAGACAATTATTTTTAAGATATGATCAGGACGCGACCGTAGAAGATGATCTATGTGAAGAAGAGATGAAAGCACCAGACAAGGTAAGTGATCTCGTGCAGGCTGTAATAACAGCAAAGATAGGAACTATAATTACCAACGTAATTTTAGATACAGGGGCATCTACGAATATTATTTCTAACAGTTTAATCAAAGAAGTTTCGAAAGCATTAAAAGTACCAGTGTTGCCAACGGAAAATTGTAAAATCTTGACAGCTGTAGGTAACAAGTCAAAAAGTATTAAGTGGCAGACGCAAATACCTGTTACCATTAGCGATGTCACGATAAACTGTACATTCTTAATCGTTGACAAGTTAATCGTCAATTGTATTTTAGGTATGGAAGTTTTCCGGCAGCATAAAGTAAACATCGAAACTAGTAATCAACTGGGGGCATATGCCAGCTGAACAACGCATAGTCAACCACACCTAATGAAACATCTGTTACTGGGATTTTTAACACTATAAAATAAACCATACGGTACTTTTGTAGTCTAACTCAGTTATTTAAGAGAGAGGAACGAAGCCAAATTAACGCGAGGGCCAGAGTTTGTTCGCTTGAGACGAGCAACAAACCACACGTCAAAGTTGCAATACAACGCTCAGCTGACGAGCACGCGATAGCGGTACGGCAAGACGAGGTCATTGGCCGCGCTGTAGGCAGCGAGCCGGGGAGAAATCTTCCCCCTTCCCTGTCCGATCAGCTGAGTGTATACAAAGCGCGAAGGCGCATGCGCGGTCGAGTCCAGACGACACGTGACTCATATTACACGATGGCGACTATCACGAATAATGTTCACCAACAATGCAGAGTTTTCTCCGCGCCTGCAGTCCAGTCATGGTACACAAGCGCGCATGCGCGGAACGTTTAAAAGTTTTGAGACCACGCTTACTATGAGACACAGTGACGAGAGCCATTCAAAAACAAGAAAGAAAAGGGTACACAAGTCTTGTAAATAGTAGCTTAGAAAATTTAATTATAAGCTGGTACTACGTAATAAAAGTGAACATACAAGTACATACTGGTCATGGACGGTATTGTAATATTATATTATACTGAGTAAAAAATCTTAGCTTGTACAGAAGGAGAAAGAAAATAGAAAAAAAGAAAAAAAAAAGAAATACTGCAGATAGATAACCGGAAGAAAGGCTATGTACACGAGAACAACACACCATTACATATAGGGAAAAAGCAGCAAAGAGGAAAGAAAAGAGATAACGCATACATTTACATTACACAGTAGCGAGCGATTTTCAGAATGAACAACAAGGCAAACGCGTTAATCTTTGTGACTAAGGAAGAGAATGACACAAGCTTTACAATAGGAAAATAATAAACAGATCTATGCAACGTGAGTAACGAACTGAATTGCCCTCAAAACAAATACCTAGGGTTTATGGAGAGAGAGACACACATTAACGTTAGGAAACACCTAAAGCACTCAGCAAACAACTTTGTAGAATATACACTCCTGGAAATTGAAATAAGAACACCGTGAATTCATTGTCCCAGGAAGGGGAAACTTTATTGACACATTCCTGGGGTCAGATACATCACATGATCACACTGACAGAACCACAGGCACATAGACACAGGCAACAGAGCATGCACAATGTCGGCACTAGTACAGTGTATATCCACCTTTCGCAGCAATGCAGGCTGCTATTCTCCCATGGAGACGATCGTAGAGATGCTGGATGTAGTCCTGTGGAACGGCTTGCCATGCCATTTCCACCTGGCGCCTCAGTTGGACCAGCGTTCGTGCTGGACGTGCAGACCGCGTGAGACGACGCTTCATCCAGTCCCAAACATGCTCAATGGGGGACAGATCCGGAGATCTTGCTAGCCAGGGTAGTTGACTTACACCTTCTAGAGCACGTTGGGTGGCACGGGATACATGCGGACGTGCATTGTCCTGTTGTAACAGCAAGTTCTCTTGCCGGTCTAGGAATGGTAGAACGATGGGTTCGATGACGGTTTGGATGTACCGTGCACTATTCAGTGTCCCCTCGACGATCACCAGTGGTGTACGGCCAGTGTAGGAGATCGCTCCCCACACCATGATGCCGGGTGTTGGCCCTGTGTGCCTCGGTCGTATGCAGTGCTGATTGTGGCGCTCGCCTGCACGGCGCCAAACACGCATACGACCATCATTGGCACCAAGGCAGAAGCGACTCTCATCGCTGAAGACAAAACGTCTCCATTCGTCCCTCCATTCACGCCTGTCGCGACACCACTGGAGGCGGGCTGCACGATGTTGGGGCGTGAGCGGAAGACGGCCTAACGGTGTGCGGGACCGTAGCCCAGCTTCATGGAGACGGTTGCGAATGGTCCTCGCCGATACCCCAGGAGCAACAGTGTCCCTAATTTGCTGGGAAGTGGCGGTGCGGTCCCCTACGGCACTGCGTAGGATCCTACGGTCTTGGCGTGCATCCGTGCGTCGCTGCGGTCCGGTCCCAGGTCGACGGGCACGTGCACCTTCCGCCGACCACTGGCGACAACATCGATTTACTGTGGAGACCTCACGCCCCACGTGTTGAGCAATTCGGCGGTACGTCCACCCAGCCTCCCGCATGCCCACTATACGCCCTCGCTCAAAGTCCGTCAACTGCACATACGGTTCGCGTCCACGCTGTCGCGGCATGCTACCAGTGTTAAAGACTGCGATGGAGCTCCGTATGCCACGGCAAACTGTCTGACACTGACGGCGGCGGTGCACAAATGCTGCGCAGCTAGCGCCATTCGACGGCCAAGTCCGCGGTTCCTGGTGTGTCCGCTGTGCCGTGCGTGTGATCATTGCTTGTACAGCCCTCTCGCAGTGTCCGGAGCAAGTATGGTGGGTCTGACACACCGGTGTCAATGTGTTCTTTTTTCCATTTCCAGGAGTGTATAAGCTATACACGAGGTTACGTGTACGAAGGCTAAAGTGTATAGGAGGAAAATATGGAATGATTGCGCATTAATGGACCGTAAGGCAGTTATGTATGTAAGAAGAAATATTTAGTTGTAAGTATTATTAGTATAAGGGACGATGCTCAGCACACCCTGAATTATTTTGGAATATTGAAGGAATGGTGCAGGGTACCGAAAAAGGGCCCCACCAGCAAAGTGTATAATATAGTGGTAGATATTTTTTGTGTGTATAAACGTATGTATGAATGTGTGAAAGGCGAAAGAAGCTCTGTACATGTACGGAACTTAACCAACGTTGAAGTGTATAAGGAAAATTAAACTCTTAAGACAACCTCGTATAAACAGGTATACCTAACGTCAAGAAACAATTAAAACCGTAAGACTCTACGAGTTTACGAGAAAATACGAAAAACCTGATACAAAGTGCAACATTAGCGATTCTTCACTCATGTATGCGGAAGGAAGATATGAATTACTTTACACACTTGAAACATGAAATGATAAATCATGTCAAAACTATATCTTTCATACATATCACGATTTACAGTCACAAAGAATGAAAATGATATCGCCGCTGTACGAGAAACAGGTAAGTAGTGTGATCGACGACCTGTAAGCAAAGGAATCATCTATAAAATAAACTATGAAAAAAAAAAAAACGTCATACAGAATTTCATGCTGCACTGAAGCTATGAAAGTCGGATTATTCGTGTACATAGATTTTCATGACAACCGATGCATTAAAATGTCTGTATTTTTTCTCCCATGATAACACAAGACGCCTATAAGCGCACTTTAATTGAAGATGATACACGCACACAAGGGCGTGCCGCTATTATGAAACACTGTACATATTAATAGTAGTTACACCCTGAACTTCAAAATTTTATGTTTATATGTCCATGTTAATGTAGGAAATTTTATTAGAGGTAATGATTTTCAAGCACACCAGAACGTGCTTAAGCACAAAACACTGTACATATTAGGGTTATGCTACATTTAAATTATTATTTCGTGCATTTTCAGATTTTATAGGTAAAAACCGTAGCATACACGTAGTCGTTGCCATTACCCTAAGTAGAAGGTAGAAAATTCCCTTCCCAAGCTGCAGTGGAGCGGCTACAGGTGTGTTCTCTGCATGCTGAGGCATGTTGTTGCGTATTAAGAATACGTAACGAAGGTAAACCTTAACTTACACTCGAGTTCAAGAAAGAAAACAAAGGACTTGTTCCTTCTAACTGATTAATGGAAAAGGGTGTGTGTGTCAGTAAAATCCAAGACGAAGAAGCCACTATGAGTGGTCAAAACTTTTTTCAATTTTAGTCGATAGTTTTTTCCTGTAATTAATGTAACTAATGTATTGTATGTGTTTTATGTTATTCCATTGTATGTGATGTACTTTGTATTTCATGCCAAATCCCGTGACTTACAAATTTGTGAATATTTATGTACATTGACCAGAAGTATTGAGGGGAATGAATCTCGGTACAATAGGTAAAAGGGGTTAATGCGAAGAAAAAAGTATAGTGAAAAAGGAAGTTTCGGTCGCAATACTCGCGGTTAAATTGGTGTGTGTAGAAATTAAAATTGTGCAAAGTAGTGCTACGTTGCAAGTGTCAGCGAGCCTAAACAAGTGACATCGAAAATTGAAGCTTGTATCGTCAAACGACCCATGGCGTAACAATAGGAAAGGACAATGCCAGACAAGTTTGACATGGTACGCTTCTTACCTGGTGCTGCATCGACGGGATCGTCCTCCACCTCGCACATAGTGTGGTGTGTTCTTCGGGGCACATATTCCAATGTACCTCGTCGTATCCAGTCTAAGTACTGGAAGGAACTGCAAAAAGCACACGCATACTGAGGTTCGGAAGTCTCGACGGTACCCGCACGTCGGTGTATATTCAGTGCACTGGCGCGTGCATTCAACCAACGTCGCCAGCTAACGGACGACCAAACAATCAGGCGCGAGTATCACCCGCCCATATTCAACACTGGGTCTAGCGAACAAAGCTCGTCACCCCAGAATAAATACAGAAGGCAATACAAGAACTTAATTTTCACCTCTGATGAGGTGTGTTCATTGTATATTTTATTGTACAAACTTTACCACATGATGTTGTTTTCTCAGTGTTAACCAAAACTTTGTATATTAGGATTAAGGTTTGTAAATATTAGCATAAGTATACCAAAAAACTGACACACACTCATTAATACCAAAGAATTCACAGTGCCATGAAAATGAGACAATAAAAATGAAGTTTGTTAATAAAAGACCCCCAAACCTAGCAATTGCAAGGTCGGCTACTGTATCCTGTCAACCAAATAAAATTTTCTAATGACAGTATACAGTAGGGGGGCAGTTGTAATGACACATTCCGACGCAGAGACATACAATACCTTAAAAGCTGCGCCAAAGATTAAATCAAGAGGCATGTAGATTATAATCTTTGTAATGTTCACATTGGATTCTCTTTTGTTTCATACTCCAAGAGGATTGTTGCCTCGTGGAGGATGGACGTGATTTTTGGACTGTGCGGAAAGGCAGCCATGTAGTTAGTAAATATGGTTTGTGCGACTAGCAGAGCAAGTCTTATTGTCTTCTGAATAAAAATAGTGAGAAGTATCGAAGTGTTACGAAAATTATTTAAAGCAACGTAGCATTGTATTCCTTGGTTTCCACCGTCTTCGTGAAGTGAACCGATGCCGACTTAGGAAGATACACACGGTCAACAAAGAGAAGAACTTCGATGGCGACTGATGAATTAATATTGTGGCAGAAGGACTAATTCTACGTCTAAGGTGAGAACTCTGATTAAATCAACAATGACGTAGAATTCAAAATGTAATTAATCGAAATGGTAAATTATATTACAGGCATATTTCACGCAGCACTGTATTTGTCCGCATTCAAGCCAGTCAATACGATCCGTCAAAAAGCCTTTCAAAAATTCTAAAGTTAAAAAACACAATAAATTCAAATGTTTTTTTTATTTATTTCGCCACAACAGGAAGATTCGAGCCACGAAATTCCTCAAATGCCCTGACTCTGAGTTCACTCCAATACAGCCAATACGTGGACGCAACAGAGAAACCGGTCCAGCCATTCCAAGTCACTCTCCTACCTATACAATGAGTAGGGAGATAAATGGTATTCTGCATTCTGGCAGGACAAGCAACAGTCAGTGGAAAGATTAGCATGGACAGAAGTGAATGAGATGTATTCAGCGCTTATACTATCTCAATGTTACTGCTCTTTATTTGGTGTTTCATCGCTGGTCACCACAGGTTCTTGTATCTGTGAGGTAATGAATGTCGCCGCTCATTGGCACCTGTTCCTCGCTCGTAAAGTTTTGAAGCAGTTTGACATACAAGCCAGATTTTCGCATTTTGTTCTTCTTCTTCCTTTCTTTTCGTTAACTTTTACGCCGTCTTGGACGGCCTCCGCTGTGCTCAGGTTTTGGAACATTTATTTCCTTTAATTCTGCTGCTGGATGCTCTTCCCGTCGCCGCAGCCGTCATTTAGCTGATGGAGGGAAGTCAAAGCACGCCACCTGTCTGTGAACTGTGTAAACTTTGTTACGTGTGTGACCGTTTTTTAACTGTTTGAGTATCGTATTTGCTCAGGCAGAAAATGAGGATCAGCCCAGCATTTGTCTCAGCGAGTGTGGGAAACAGCCTAAAAACCAATCTCAGGCTGACTGATGCACCAGACGCCGTCGTTAATCGGCCTCGACCTGTGTGTCGCTAATCTTCTAGTCTCGCAAGCTAGAGAGCTGTGCATTACACTGATATGGGCAGATAGATTTCTGAACTTTATTACTTTTATTCTGTAGATAGTAACAGTGAATTACAAATAGTGGTTACTGCTGCTCATTAGGCGACGCCTGAAAGATGTTATGATTATTTTACGACATCGCCATGCCTTTGCTGCTTGTCGTTGCTCGCATTTGGCAGATTAAAGACAGGCAGTCTATGGACTTGAAGAAAGTATCACATGTAGAAAAGACGCCATAGGTTCTCTCAGAGTTTAGCATTCGAATTCAGCGTTGCACCCGAAATTATCTGGGTCAAAATTATACAAAGTGTGCAGGCACGTGTTTTTAAGACGCTTGCATCACCTCAGCGCCGTTGTTGAAGCTTTCTTGAAAAACTATACAAGTCGTCTATGATGTGTCCGCAATGAATTAATAACCGTACGGCTGCACTAAGTCTTTGGTGTATGAAACACCAGTAGAAGCTGAAGAGTTGGTAGGATCCCAACGGCCTAATTCAAAAGAGATTTTTAAGAGAGTGTGACAAAATTTTTCTAACCTTTGTAGTTCTTCAAGTCAATACAAAGTTAAATATTCATTCTGGATGTTTAGTTTCTTCTCTTAAAGTACTCGGCTTAGGTGATGTAACAGTATAGGTTTCAGATTTATTTACTTATTTATTGGGTTCAGTGATAGCCACTTAGTCATGACATTTGTGAGTACATAGTTTACAAGATACTGATTGGATAACTTCACAAACAAAATACATAAAAAATGAATAAAATGCATAAAAAGTTGCGGGAGAGTACACGAATAATTATCACGTTACAGAGAAAAGGTCTCACATATAGCTAGGAACTGCTGTACGGCATAAGAGAGTGTCACCTTCTAACTTGGATCTGAATACGTGCCGTTTATCACCCAATTGTTTCAGTTCTGCTGGAAGCTTATTGAAAAGTATACCTGCTGTATAGTGCACTCCTTTCTGTACAATGCTTAAGAATGTGTTATCGAAGTGAAAAGCCTTTTGCCGTTCAGTCTTCACTCAATGGATATTGCAGCTTCTTTTGAATGAGTCAATACAGTCAACAACAAATCCAGTGACGGAATGTATCGACAGAGTTAACAGAGTTAGAATCCCGAGATACCTGAACAACGGCTTCCACAAACCTCGCTAATTGACGCTGCGTATCGATCTGGCCGGCCTTTTCGGGTCTACGAATATTCTTCGTGAGTGCATAGTATTGGCCCGAAACATAACACTGTACGGGATAACAGAGTGAAAATAAGTAAAGTTAATAAGCATTTCTCTTTGAGGGACAGTGGATATCATACTAATAATGAAGATAGTAGCACTCAGTTTCTGCAAAATATATTTGGGCACTATACTTCCAAGAAAACCTTTCATCTACCGTCAATCCTAAGAATTTAAAATGGTCGACTTCAACTATTGTTTGACCACCTTGGGACAGTAGAATCTCGGGTTTACAAGGGTTACATGTCAAGAAACTGTATGCATTGCTTTCTGTTGTAGTTAAGTACTAAGAGCCACGAACTGAAGTCACTGACTCCCTTGTTAGCTACGTCATTTACATTACTTTCCATGTCTTTCACAATAACACTTCTCTCATCTGCATACGTGCACCAACTCTAATAGCTAGCGACAGCTGTGGAGGTCTAAGAGGGCTAGTCTGATGAAAACGAGAAAGTTAAGAAAAACTAAATGAACTTATAACGCTATTTGTTTATGGTTCTTTAAAATGTTTATGATTTGTTGGTTTAAAATATTAGTACCGTACCATATTTTCTGTATATATAAAGTAAAGAGTGCTATACTGGAGGTTGAAGTTCTTTGTATTGTATGTGACTAATGTATGTAAAATGCTATGTAAATTATTTATTACATTAAATAATTTTCTGATGATATTTTGTATTTAAAAACATTTGTGTGTATAAACTGTTCATGTTGGTGTAAATTTGACAATTGTAAGAAATGGTCACACCTAGGAACAATGTGAGAAGTCAGTGTTATGTAAAAGCCAGTGTGCTTAATAAAATGAGGCACCATTTAAATTGTTTTTGAGTAAATAATGAGAAAGTTTTCTTAAGTGCTGCAAAGTGTTATAGTAAAAGTTTGCTTACGTAAAATTCAGTCGAAGTGAAGCAATGTTACGAGAATCTATTAAATGAATATACAGAGTTAGTTCAAAAAGTAATAGCTTTTGAAAGTAAATTCCAGTAAGAAGGAAGTTTTCTTGAAGTGAGATGTTCACTATAAAAAGTGTGTGCTTTAGTATCTAAGTGTTTTAGTATTCAAGTTTGTTGATCATGGAAAGTGCTTTTCTAAAGGTCCCCCAGGGCCAATTTTTTTAGCTTCCTTAAAGCTATCTACTGGCCTTTTTCTCTTTTCAAAATGTAATGTATAAGGGTGTAGTCTAACATTGTTTACGTGAGTAATATTTATTTGAAGAAGCTGCTTAAACAGTAGCAAGGAAATAGGCAAAATTCATACCTCTGCTTTTCAAAAATGGTTCAATGGCTCTGAGCCCTATTGGACTTAACATCTGAGGTCATCAGTCCCCTAGAACTTTGCTTAAACCTAACTAACCTAAGGACATCACACACATCCATGCCCGAGGTAGGATTCGAGCCTGCGACTGTAGCGGTCTCGCGGTTATGGACTGAAGCGCCTAGAACCGTAAGGCCACACCGGCCGACGCTCTGCTTTTCCAATACTTCACTGTTTCATTGCCTGGATAGGCTGGCGATCGTTAGAACATATTTTAAGCCACTAAATGAACTTATAACTGAGTTGTCCTAGCTTCAACATAATACTATTCATACTGCTTTTCTTTCTAACAGCTAGGCAAGATCTTAGGAAAAGAATTGAATAATCTGATTTACTTATCCTTTAGACACAAACAAGGTCAATCCTGTAAAAAGGGGAACTCTATTGATTAGCTTTTACTATTAACAGGACTATCCTCCCATAGTGTACTTTATTTGGAAACTAAACTAAATTTAGTGAGAGTGTTGTAGGTGGCAACATAGGCAGGATTTTCTGTTATTTAGGTAAAGGCAATAGTAGCGGTAGGTTATAAACTGTTTATCGTTTTAAAAATAATCGCCATAACTGTTAATACATTCATCCTACCGTGAGGCAAGATGGTCAGTGCGTTCACGGAAAAATGTTTGCGGCTGCCTGCTGAAACATGATTCTGCCCTGGAGTGCAACTCTTGGTCCGAAGGAAATCGACGGCAACGGATGTCCTCCTACAGCGCTCCAAAAGCATGGAAATTACATGGGGCGAGATCGGGACTGTATGGAGGATGTGTAACGGCGTCCCAGCGAAACCAGTGTACTCGAAACAACCTTGTTGACGGGTGTAAATGTTGCCAAAATTGTTTCGAGTACGCTGTAGAACTCTTTCTGGGAAGCCCTTACACAATCTCCATACAATCCAGATCTCTCTCCAGGCTATTTGCATATTTTTGGAGTCTCAAAAAGATTTCTTCGCTGCCAATTTGCTTCGGACGAAGACTTGGCACACCTGTGCACAGTCGTGGTTCGTCAGTCAGCCGCTAAAATTTTTCCGTAATGGTACTGACCGTCGTGTCTCACTGTGGGGTAAATGTTTTCATTTGACTGATCCTTATAGATGTAATACTAATGCGAATGCCTTAACAAGTGACACTGATGCAAATAATCACTTTTACAGCCGACACATTTGGAAAACTTTTGACATTGTATTCCAGACGACACACATGTTTCACTCTAACACTTTCCAATAGGTAAACGAAGTGGGTTACCATCCAGTGCTTTTCGTTACCGTAACTCCCAAAGTAAATGATATAGCCTGTAATGGCAGTTTAACATGTAGGTGACAATGTTAGAGAGTATTCAGTTTTGTGTAGTTGCAATGTTCACCTCAGAATCCAGACTTTTAAGCTCAAATCTACATCTACATCTACATCCATATTCCGAAAGCCACTTGACGGTGAGTGGCGGAGGGTACTTTGAGTACTTCTATCGGTTCTCCCTTCTATTCCAGTCTCGTATTGTTCGTGGAAAGAAAGATTGTCGGTATGCCTGTGTGTGGGCTCTAATCTCTCTGATTTTATCCTCATGGCCTCTTCGCGAGATATACGTAGGAGGGAGCAATATACTGCTTGACTCCTCGGTGAAGGTGTGTTCTCGAAACTTCAACAAAAGCCCGTACCGAGCTACTGAGCGTCTCTGCTGCAGAGTCATCCACTGGGGTTCATCTATCATTTCCGTAACGCTTTCGCGATTACTAAATGATCCTGTAACGAAGCGCGTTGCTCTCAGTTGGATCTTCTCTATCTTTTCCATCAACTCTATCTAGTACGGATCCCACACTGGTGAGCAATATTCAAGTAGTTGGTGAACAAATGTACTGTAACCTACTTCCTTTGATTTCGGATTGCATTTCCTTAGGAATTTTCAAATGTATTTCAATCTGGCATCCGCTTTATCGACGGTCAACTTTATATGATCATTCCATTTTAAATCACTCCTAATGCCTACCCCCAGATAATTCACGGAATTAACTGCTTCCAGTTGCTGACCTACTATTTTGTAGCTAAATGATAAGGGATCTTTCTTTCTATGTATTTGCAGCACATTACACTTGTCTACATTGAGATTCAATTGCCATTCCCTGCACCATGTGTCAATTCGTTGCAGATCCTCCTGCATTTCAGTACAATTTTCCATTGTTACAACCTCTCGATATACCACAGCATCATCCGCAAAAAGTCTCTGTGAACTTCCGATGTTATCCACAAGGTCATTTATGTATATTGTGAACAGCAACGGTCCTGCGACACTCCCCTGAGGCACACCTGAAATCACTCTTACTTCGGAAGACTTCTCTCCATTGAGAATGACATGTTGCGTTCTGTTATCTAGGAACTCTTCAATCCAATCATACAATTGGTCTGATAATCCATATGCTCTCACTTTGTTCATTAAACGACTGTGAGGAACTGTATCGAACGCCTTGCGGAAGTCAAGAAACACGGCATCTACCTGTGAACCCGTGTCTATGGCCCTCTGAGTCTCGTGGACGAATAGCGCGAGCTGGATTTCACTAGATCGTCTTTTTCGAAACCGATGCTGATTCCTAAAAAGTAGATTTCTAGTCTCCAGAAAAGTCATTGGACTCGAACATAATACGTGTTCCAAAGTTCTACAACTGGTCGACGTTAGAGATATAGGTCTATAGTTCTGCACATCTGTTCGACGACCCTTCTTGAAAACGGGGATGAGCTGTACCCTTTTTCAATCCTTTGGAACGCTACGCTCTTCTAGACACCTACGGTGCACCGCTGCAAGAAGGGGGCCAGGTTCCTTCGCGTACTCTGTATAAAATCGAACTGGTATCCCCTCAGGTCCAGGCGTCTTTGCTCTTTTGAGCGGTTTTAATTGTTTCTCTATTCCTCTGTCGTCTATTTCGATATCTACCATTTTGTCATCTGTGCGACAGTCTAGAGAAGGAACTACAGTGCAGTCTTCCTCTGTGAAACAGCTTTGGAAAAAGACATTTAGTATTTCGGCCTTTAGTCTGTCATCCTCTGTTTCATTACCATTTTGGTCACAGAGTGTCTGGACATTTTGTTTTGACCCACCTACCGCTTTGACATAAGATCAAAATTTCTTAGGATTTTCTGCCATGTAAGTACATAGAACTTTACTTTCGAATTTATTGAACGCCTCTCGCATAGCCCTCCTCACACTGCATTTCGCTTCGCGTAATTTTTGTTTGTCTGCAAGGCTTTGGCTATGTTTATGTTTGTTGTGAAGTTCCCCTTGCTTCCGCAGCATTTTTCTAACTCGGTTGTTGTACCGCGGTGGCTCTTTTCCATCTCTTACGATCTTGCTTGGCACGTACTCATATAATGCACTTTCAGCTGGCTGTCGGGCAGAGGCGAGAGCGACATCCGTGAGCCAGGAGCTGCTGTCACGAGGACGGTCCCGCCTCACCTCCACGCCGCCCTCCACCCCATGACGCCCGGTGTCAGAGGAACGCGGCTATCGATTACGGGGCCCGTTTTCGGCGGCGACCGCGGCGACTCAATTATTCAGGCGGCTCCCGTCGTGAGTTACGGCCGGGCCGCCGCTTCATAATGAACGGCGCACCTCCAGCGGTCAGCGTGCTAATTATTTACGGGAAGGCGTGAGTTATCTGCCTGCGCCGCCGGGACGGGGATTAACTCGCCACCGGCGCGGAGCGGCCTGTGCTGTCTACTCGATTACCGGCCAGCTTTGTGGCAGCAACTGCCTGGCCGCGCTGTCACGGCCGCCAAGGCCTCGTCTGCAACCTGTCGCCGCGTTCCAGTGCTGAGGCTGCCTTACCGCTTACTGCATACCTCCGATGGGAGACATGAATGTCTTTCTCTGTGTAAGGATGATAGTGAAGACTAGGTACTAAAATAATTATACACTCCTGGAAATGGAAAAAAGAACACATTGACACCGGTGTGTCAGACCTACCATACTTGTTCCGGACACAGCGAGACGGCTGTACAAGCAATAATCACACGCACGGCACAGCGGACACACCAGGAACCGCGGTGTTGGCCGTCAAATGGCACTAGCTGCGCAGCATTTGTGCACCGCCGCCGTCAGTGTCAGCCAGTTTGCCGTGGCATACGGAGCTCCATCGCAGTCTTTAACACTGGTAGCATGCCGCGACAGCGTGGACGTGAACCGTATGTGCAGCTGACGGACTTTGAGCGAGGGCGTATAGTGGGCATGCGGGAGGCCGGGTGGACGTACCGCCGAATTGCTCAACACGTGGGGCGTGAGGTCTCCACAGTACATCGATGTTGTCGCCAGTGGTCGGCGGAAGGTGCACGTGCCCGTCGACCTGGGACCGGACCGCACCGACGCACGGATGCACGCATAGACCGTAGGATCCTACGCAGTGCCGTAGGGGACCGCACCGCCACTTCCCAGCAAATTAGGGACACTGTTGCTCCTGGGGTATCGGCGAGGATCATTCGCAACCGTCTCCATGAAGCTGGGCTACGGTCCCGCACACCGTTAGGCCGTCTTCCGCTCACGCCCCAACATCGTGCAGCCCGCCTCCAGTGGTGTCGCGACAGGCGTGAATGGAGGGACGAATGGAGACGTGTCGTCTTCAGCGATGAGAGTCGCTTCTGCCTTGGTGCCAATGATGGTCGTATGCGTGTTTGGCGCCGTGCAGGTGAGCGCCACAATCACGACTGCATACGACCGAGGCACACAGGGCCAACACCCGGCATCATGGTGTGGGGAGCGATCTCCTACACTGGCCGTACACCACTGGTGATCGTCGAGGGGACACTGAATAGTGCACGGTACATCCAAACCGTCATCGAACCCATCGTTCTACCATTCCTAGACCGGCAAGGGAACTTGCTGTTCCAACAGGACAATGCACGTCCGCATGTATCCCGCGCCACCCAACGTGCTCTAGAAGGTGTAAGTCAATTACCCTGGCCAGCAAGATCTCCGGATCTGTCCCCCATTGAGCATGTTTGGGACTGGATGAAGCGTCGTCTCACGCGGTCTGCACGTCCAGCACGAACGCTGGTCCAACTGAGGCGCCAGGTGGAAATGGCATGGCAAGCCGTTCCACAGGACTACATCCAGCATCTCTACGATCGTCTCCATGGGAGAATAGCAGCCTGCATTGCTGCGAAAGGTGGATATACACTGTACTAGTGCCCACATTGTGCATGCTCTGTTGCCTGTGTCTATGTGCCTGTGGTTCTGTCAGTGTGATCATGTGATGTATCTGACCCCAGGAATGTATCAATAAAGTTTCCCCTTCCTGGGACAATGAATTCACGGTGTTCTTATTTCAAGTTCCAGGAGTGTATAATAAAGTGCATTTTTTTACTTCGCTGGTGGGCAAAAATCAAGAACGAAAGTAACTTTCGCATGCTGTATCACTGCCAAGTAACATGGTTCAAATGGCTCTGAGCACTATGGGACTCAACTGCCGTGGTCATAAGTCCCCTAGAACTTAGAACTACTTGAACCTAACTAACCTAAGGACAGCACACAACACCCAGCCATCACGAGGCAGAGAAAATCCCTGACCCCGCCGGGAATCGAACCCGGGAACCCGGGCGTGGGAAGCGAGAACGCCAAATAACATGGCTCGACGAAAGTTGGACCATACGCACAAAGAACTGCTACACAGGGCGTCTCTTATTAACGTTTAAAAACCCCCGAAGCCGAGACAATATACACTACTGGCTATTAAAATTGCTGCACCACGAGGGTGACCTGCTACAGACGCGAAATTTAATCGACAGGAATAAGATGCTGTTATATGCAAATGATTACCTTTTCAGGTGATTCACACAAGGTTGGCGACGGTGGCGACACCTACAACTTGCTGACGTGAGGAAAGTTTCCAACCGATTTCTCATACACAAACAGTAGTTGACCGGCGTTGCCTGGTGAAACGTTGTTGTGATGCCTCGTGTAAGGAGGAGAAATGCGTACCATCACGTTTCCGACTTTGATAAACGTCAGATTGTAGCCTATCGCGATTGTGGTTTATCGTATCACGACATTGCTGCTCGCGTCGGTCGAGATCTTATGACTGTTAGCAGAATATGGAATAGGTGGGTTCAGGAGGGTAATACGGAACACCGCGCTGGATCCCAACGGCCTCATATCACTAACAGTCGAGATGACAGGCATCTTATCTCCATGGCTGTAACGGATCGTGCAGCCACGTCTCGATCCCTGAGTCAACAGATGGGGGCGTTTGCAAGACCACAACCATCTGCACGAACAGTTCGACGTCGTTTGCGGCAGCATGGACAATCAGCTTGGTGACCATGGCTGCGGTTACCCTTGACGCTGCATCACAGACAGGAGCGCCTGCGATGATGTACTCAACGACGAACTTGGGTGCACGAACGCCAAAACGTCAATTTTTCGGATGAATCCAGGTTCTGTTTACAGCATCATGATGGTCGCATCCGTGTTTGGCGACATCGCAGTGAACGCACATTGGAAGCCATACTGCCATATCACCCCTCGTGATGGTATGGGTGCCATTGGTTACACGTCTCGGTCACCTCTTGTTCACACTGACGACACTTTGAACAGCGGACGTTACATTTCATATGTGTTACGACCCGTGGCTCTACCCTTCATTCGATCCCTGCGAAACCCTACGTTTCAGCAGGATAATGCACGATCGCATGTTGCCGGTCCTGTACGGGCCTTTCTGGATACAGAAAATGTTCGACTGCTGCCCTGGCCAGCACATTCTCCAGATCTCTCACCAATTGAAAACGTCTGGTCAATGGTGGCCGAACAACTGGCTCGTCGCAATACGCCAGTCACTACTCTTGATGAACTGTGGTATCGTGTTGAAGCTGCATGGGCAGATGTACCTGAACACGGCATCCAAGCTCTGTTTGACTCAATGCCCAGGCGTATCAAGGCCGTTACTACGGCCACAGGTAGTTGTTCTGGGTACTGATTTCTCAGAATCTATGCACCCAAATTGTGAGAAAATGTAATCACATTAAAGTTCTAGTCCAATGAATATGCCTTTATCATCTGCATTTCTTCTTGGTGTAGCAACTGTAATGGACAGTAGTTTAAAACAAGCCACATGGGGCAGCAAATGTCGGGAAATATCCCAAAAAAGCATGGCAGTCGTTGAATACGTGTCATCACCAGAGGACGTATCTCGCCACACGTGTAGCGGTTGGGCCTGTCGAACCTACCCACGCCGGTAGGGGACAGTGTTACACATTGCTAGGGTAGACTACCCTTCTTTCGTTCTTGCTGTACCCAGTGTGATACAGTAGTGCCCGCGATGATGGTAGTACAAGATTACGATGAATCGGTTTATGTTTAACGAAACTGCAGACATTCATATACAGTGAGCTGACAAAAGTCATGGAATAGCGATATGCGCGAACACAGATTGCGTCAAATCGCATACACAAGTAACAAAAGAGTAGTGCATTGACGGAGCTGTCATTGCACTCAAGAGATTCACGAGGAATTATTTCCGATGTGATTATGTCAGCAAGACGGGAATAAACAGACTCTGAACGCGGAATCGTAATCGGGAACTAAAAGAATGTCACATTCCATTTCGGAAATCGTTAGGGATCAACAGTATCAAAAGTGTGCCGAGAGTACCAAGTTTCAAGCATTTCATCTCACCACAGACAACGGAGTGGCCGACGGATTTCATTTAACAACCGAGAGCAGTGGCGTTGGCGGTAAGTAGTCAGTACTGAGAGAGAAGCAACACTGCGCGAAATAACGGCGGAAACCAACGTGGGACGTACGAGGAACGTATCCGTTACGATTTGGCGTCAATGAACTATGGCAGCAGACGACCACGACATTGCCTGCAGTTCCTACCTTTGTCTTGTGCCCATATCGGTTGGAACTTATACGAATTGTCAGATAAGTCCCGATTTCGGTTGATAAGAGCTGACGATGTGGTTCGAGTGTGGCACAGAGACCACGAAGCCATGGAACTAAGTTGTCAACAAGGTACCATGCAAGCTGGTAATGGCTTCATGATGGTATGGAATGAGTTCATATGGAATGGATTGGGTCCTCTGCATGATCGGTTACTTGGAGACCGTTTCCAGCCATTCAAGGACGTCATGTTCCCAAACAATGATGGATTTTTTTATGGATACAATGCGGCGTATCAACGGTGCATAACAATTCACTATTGGTGTGAAGAACATTCTGGACACTAGAGCGAATGATTTGGCCACTCAGATCGCCCGACGTGAATCCGATGTAAAATTTGTGGGATATAATCTAGAGGTCAGTTTGTGCAGAAAATCCTGCGCCGGCAATACTTTCGTAATTATGGACGGCTACAGTGGCAGCAGGGCTCAGTATTTCTGTAGAGGACTGCCAACAACTTGTTGAGTCCACGCCACGTCGAGGTGCTGCTCTGCGCCGGACAAAAGGATTTTCGACACCATATTAGGAAGTAATACATGACTTACGTCACCTCTGTGTATGTTTTGGTGCAGCATGACATAGTTACACAGATCGTTGCCCACAATGTCTCTCATCTTCTCGCGTTTAGTTTGCTACTGTAGATAGTCGAATGCGTGAAACAGAGGGCACCTGCACGTAAGTAAACACTGAAAGCAAAAAATTTATTGAGGCAAGGTAACGCCCTGATCAGACATGCTGTGTTCTGAAATAAAAGATAATGTAAGTAGGCTGTTTAGGTTTTTATGTTGGTAACGCCACGTAGCGCTCTGCATGAAACTTACTGTGCTGTGTGCAGTCTGTGGCTGGTTGGCATTGTTGGAGTATTCGCTATTGTAGTGTTGGGCAGTTGTATGTGAACAGCGCGTAGCCGCGGTGAGCCGCCAGCAGTGGTGGATGTGGGGAGAGAGATGGCAGAATTTTGAGGGGGGACGACCTGGACATGTGTCAGCCAGAAAGAGTAAATTTGTAGGACTGGATGCCATGAACTGATATATATTATGACTTTTGAACACTATTAAGGTAAATACGTTATTTGTTCTCTGTCAAAATCTTTCATTTGCGAACTATGCCTATCAGTAGTTAGTGCCTTCAGTAGCTAGAATCTTTTATTTAGTTGGCAGTATTGGCGCTCGCTGTATTGCAGTAGTTCGAGTAATGAAGATTTTTGTGAGGTAAGTGATTCGTGAAAGGTATAGGTTATTGTTACTCAGGGCCTTTCTTTTGTAGGGATTACTGAAAGTCAGATTGCGTTGCGGTAGAGAAAAAAAATTGTGTCACTTTAGTGATGGTCAGAATAAGTAAAGAGAGAAATGTCTGAGTACGTTCAGTTTTGCTCAGCTGTTTGAAAATCAAACAAGGCAGAGGTTTACCAGCACAGTCATTCTTAATTTTTCTAAGAGCATGTTCCAATAATTGTCGTATAACATCTAACCTATGAAGTGACTTCTACCTTGTTGCTATGTGCTAACACTTTCCTGTCATGTCGGACAATCCAGAGTGTCCTAACGGAGCGAAGTGTATCACTGTCCCGTACTGGCGAGGGCAGATTCGACAAGCCCAGTCGTTGCTCGCGCGAGAGGTACGTCATGTGGTCACGTCCCATGTTCAACATTTATCACCGACATTTGAGATATTTTCCAAAATTTACAGCAGCATGTTTCTCATATAAAATTTCTTGTCTCAGCGTCACCTGCGTCGCTTCGGGTTTTTTTTAAACGTTAGTAAGAATCACCCTGTGGTATAGTGCAGAACGTAACTGAAAGAAATACGCAACGGTACTTTTATTCAAAGGCAGTAATTACACTGAAGACACAGCGCTTCATGATGATCCCGTGGACATTACTAAAGGAGGGACATGTTCCGTAATAGGGTGTGTGATCCCCGCAGGCGGTAATGCATGCTCTGCAGTGTGCTCCTATGCTGGCCGCGAGGTTGGTAAGGAGTTCGTGTGATACGGCTTTCCATTTACACCAGCGTGGTTGGCAATTGTTGGATGATCGTTGCTGCATATGCAAGTGTTCCAATACGTCTCCCCAACGCTCAATGGGATTTAAGTCGGGGAAACGGGCAGACCAGTCCATTCGCCAAATATCCTCTCGTTCCAAGAGATCCCGCAACTCCGCTGTTCGGTGCGGTCCTGCACTGTCGCCTTAAAAATGAAGGCAGGGCCGAATGCATCCCTAAAAAGACGTACATGAGGTACAGTGTTCCAAAACCATCGACTAGTAACGGTGTCGTCTTCAAAAATTTGGAGGTCAGTACGTCGATGTAATATTATGCCTCCTCACATCATAACACCTGGACCATCAAGACAATAATGTTAGACGTTGCTGGGTCTACGATCATATAACGAGAGATAGGCACCCAGGAACATTGTTCAACATTATCGAGAAAAATTCCGTGAAAGATTCTAAGGCCTGAGGAAGACGGACAAGTATACATATTAATACCAAATCAGGAACTACAAAAAATGCAATATTTTTCAGATCGACAGACTGACCTGCTTTTCGTAACTCTAAAGAATCAGAAAAAAGAGGTAGCCAAAATAACTCTAGAAAGCATGGAAACAATGATGTCCTACATTAACTGGCTAGTAGAAGTTAAGGAGTTTATGGCAGAAATAAACAATAGAGACAGAAATAACCGAACAGTATGTAGGAATATCGTCCATGAAATAAAAGTATTCAATAACCGAATAGACGTGAAGAACACGGGTCCTAGCCGGCCGCGGTGGCCGAGCGGTTCTAAGCGCTTCAGTCCGGAACCGCGCGACTGCTACGGTCGTAGGTTCAAATCCTGCCTCGGGCATGGATGTGTGTGATGTCCTTAGGTTAGTTAGGTTTAAGTAGTTCTAATTCTAGGGGACTGATGACCTCAGATGTTAAGTCCCATAGTGCTCAGAGCCATTTGAACCATCTGAACACGGGACCTACCCGCTTAAGGGAGTGAAAGGGAGGCCACTCAGAGAGAAACCAAGATATAGGTTGTTTTTTTTTTCAGCGCGTCAGCAATCGTGAATAATTTAATGGTTATAAAGAATCCTCCTCGATTGCAAATAGAAACCGGATGTTAACCTAGGTTTTTGCGCGGATAACCACGCCTTCTTCGGAACATTTCATGCGAGTCTTTTGCCCTTTTGGACGTTCTATACTAATGTTGGACCATGTCTCTTTAGGCAGTTTGTAGTCGCGCCGAAACCTAGGTCAACACCCGGTTTCTGTTTGCAATCGAGGCGGATTCTTTATAATCATTGAAGAAATAGTCAACTGAACACACTGAACACGAGAAGAAACAGGGAAAGACGACTGGTGCTTAATGTAGGCCATAACAGATTTAAAGTAAAAAAAAAAAGAATTTATCAGTATATAACGTATCATTAGTAACAGTAATTAATAAGATTTTTTAATTCTAAGCGTATTAATTATTCGATTTCTTTCGTCTATTTCTTCCCACATTCAATCATACACGAACCTCCCAGATACGGTCGTCATCTCTTCTCTTAGTATCCTGTTGTGATATAAACATTAAGTTGTTGCTTTACTTCTTTGATGTGGTCGTAATACTTCGCAGGATATCTGACGATTCATCTTATTAGTTACGCTACAGTGCCAAAAGTCATGGAACTGCGATATGCACATATAAAGATGGAGGTAGTATCGCGTACACAAGGTATAAAAGGGTAATGCATTGGCGGGGCTATCATTTGTACTCAAGTGATTCGTGTAAAAAGATTATGACCACCCAACGGCAATTAACAGACTCTAAACACAGAGTGGTAAATGGACCTAGAAGCAAGGAACATTCCATTTCGGAAATCGGTAGGGAATTCAATATTCAGAGACCCACAGTGACAAGAGTGTGGCGGGAATACCAGGTTTGAAGCATTACCCCTCACCACGGACAACGCAGTGGCCGACGGCTTTCATTTAATGACCGAGAGCAGCAGCGTTTGCGTAGAGTAGTCAGCGCTGACAAGGAAGCAAGACTGCCCCGAAATATCAACAGAAATCAACGTGGGACTTACGACGAACGTATCCGTTAGAATGTTGTTGTTGTGGTCTTCAGTCCTGAGACTGGTTTGATGCAGCTCTCCATGCTACTCTATCCTGTGCAAGCTTCTTCGTCTCCCAGTACCTACTGCAACCTACATCCTTCTGAATCTGCTTAGTGTATTCATCTCTTGGTCTCCCTCTACGATTTTTATCCTCTACTCTGCCCTCCAATACTAAATTGGTGATCCCTTGATGCCTCAGAACTTCTCCCCAATTCTATTCAACACCTCCTCATTAGTTATGTGATCTACCCATCTAATCTTCAGCATTCTTCTGTAGCACCACATTTCGAAAGCTTCTATTCTCTTCTTGTCTAAACTGTTTATCGTCCATGTTTCACTTCCATACATGGCTACACTCCATACAAATACTTTCAGAAACGACTTCCTGACACTTAAATCTATACTCGATGTTAACGAATTTCTCTTCTTCAGAAACGCTTTCCTTGCCATTGCCAGTCTACATTTTATATCCTCTCTACTTCGACCATCATCAGTTATTTTGCTCCCCAAATAGTAAAACTCCTTTACTACTTTAAGTGTCTCATTTCCCAATCTAATTCCCTCAGCATCACCCGACTTAATTCGGCTACATTCCATTATCCTTGTTTTGCTTTTGTTGATGTTCATCTTATATCCTCCTTTCAAGACACTATCCATTCCGTTCAACTGCCCTTCCAAGTCCTTTGCTGTCTCTGACAGAATTACAATGTCATCGGCGAACCTCGACATTTTTATTTCTTCTCCATGGATTTTAATACCTACTCCGAATTTTTCTTTTGTTTCCTTCACTGCTTGCTCAATATACAGATTGAATAACATCGGGGAGAGGCTACAACCCTGTCTCACTCCCTTCCCAACCACTGCTTCCCTTTCATGCCCCTCAACTCTTATAACTGCCATTTGGTTTCTATACAAATTCTAAATAGCCTTTCGCTCCCTGTATTATACCCCTGCCACTTTCAGAATTTGAAAGAGAGTATTCCAGTCAACATTGTCAAAAGCTTTCTCTAAGTCTACAAATGCTAGAAACGTAGGTTTGCCTTTCCTTAATCTAGCTTCTAAGATAAGTCGTAGGTTCAGTATTGCCTCACGTGTTCCAGTATTTCTATGGAATCCAAACTGATCTTCCCCTAGGTCGGCTTCTACTAGTCTTTCCATTCGTCTGTAAAGAATTCGCGTTAGAATGGCGCTTCAAAATTTGCCATTAATGGGTTGTGGCAGCAGGCGACGTAATCGAGTGCTTTTGTTAACGTCACGATATCGCCAGCAGCCCTTATCGTGGGCTCTTGACCATATGGGTTGAGACCTAGACGACTGGTCAGATGACAGCCCCCATTCAAGACTACGTTCCCCAACAACGATGGAATTTTTATAGATGACAATGCGCCATGTCACCGGGACACGATTGTTACCAATTGGTTTGAAGAACATTCTGGGTAATTCGGGTGAATGATTTGGTCACTCACCCACCCGACGTGAATTCCATACAACATTTGTGAGGTGTAATCGAGAGGTCAGTTCGTGCACAAAACCCTGCACCGGTAATACTTTCGCAGTAACGTATGACTGTAGAGGTAGAATGTCTCAGTATTTCTGCTGGTAACTTCCAACGACTTGATAGGCGCATGTCATGTCGAGTTGCTACACTAAGTCGGACAAAAGGAGGTCCGAACGATATTAAGACGTATCCCATGACTCCTGTCACTTTGTGGTGGTGTACATCCCAACAAAATTAACTACCATAAAGGTACATTGTCCACAGATGATTCATTTCAACTCCCTTCTGTCAAACCTAATTATAAAACTGGCAACTACTTTTTGAAAAACTTTTTAGCTACCTCTTTTCTCTACGCTTTTGATAGTCAAGTCCTCTTCATTTTACAGACTTTCAGTAGTCAACTTCCTCTTCTCTTCCCAGAGCATCCCGTCTATACTGCTGACCTTCATTTCTTTAGCCTTCGCTTCTCTGATATTACGAGAGGACTTTCAATGTAAGTTACACACTGTTGTGGCAGACCAGATAACTTTTACTTTACCACACTTCAAAGTGACACAGATACATGACGGTATTTTTCAATATAGTCACAAATTCTCTGTTGATAATGGTCGAAACGTTCTGCGAATCGTTCAATTCCTTTATCACGGAACCATCTGAGAACTGCTACGTGAACGTTCTTATCGTTGGAAAATCTCTTTCCGGGCAAATGTTCTTCCTCAATTCTCTGGACATTGTCCTCTGTGGTCAGTGTTGACAGCCTTTCTTCCCGACTAGCATCCCCAATGTCTGTGCGGTCTTGGTCAAACTGTTGGCTTCATTTTACTATGGCTGTACACGACACGCATTTAGTAGCTGGGCGTACAATAACTAATGCAACATTTTTTTTCCGGAAGTAGATTGGTTTTATTAAGGATTCCAGTACACCACACTCTTCCCCACTCTTTTGGCTATGAAACTCAATTTTTGTATATGATCTCCATTCCATGCGAAGGCCTTACGGCGCCTTATTGGGAGGACCTGCATGCCCATATGGTACCGCTCTTCTGGTCGACGTCGGAGCCAATGCCTTGCTGCATCAATAACCTCCCAGTCATCCACGTACCGTTTCCCGCGGAACGCATTCTTCATTGGACCAAACAGACAGAAGTCATATGATGTGAGATCCTGGCTGTAGAGTAGATGAGGAAGAACAGTATAATGACGTTTTGTCAGCTTCTCTAGGAAGCGCAGACTTGTGTGGGCCTTTCGTTGTCATGGAGAAGAAGTTCTTTTGCAGTTTTGTCGCAACGAAAACGCTGAAATCATTTCTTCAGTTTCCCTAGGGTAGCACAGGGATACCGTCAAACAGAGTAACCCTTTCAGAGTCCGAGAATACCGTCACAATGACTGCACCTACTGAGGGTGCGAGTATGAATTTTCTCTACAGAGGAGAGACGGCTTGGCGCCACTCCATGGATGGCCATTTTCTTCCCGACTCGAAGTTATGAATCCATGTTTCATGGCTTGTGACCATGTTCGACAAAAAAGTGTCACCATCAGCATCGTATCGCGCAAGGTGTGCCACACAGAAGGTCCTTCGTTGCCGTTTATGGTCCTCTGTTAGACGGAGAGAAACCGACTGGTTAGACACCTTTGAGAACTCTAATTGGTGGACAAATGTGTCAGTACTACCAATAGAGACGTCTAGTTGTGCAGCGAGGTGTTTCACTAAGGTCCGTCGAACACCTCGAACGTTACAACATTACAGGAGTCACAGCCGTGTGCGTTCGCCCGGCACGCGGGAGAAATTGGGGCGCGACCTTGTTGCAATGATGACAGACGCCTCGCCAAACGATTCACCGTGCTTTTGTTCACTGCCAGGTGACCGTAGACATTCTGCAGGCACCTATGAATATATGCGATGCTCTGGTTTTCCTCCAAAAGAAATTCAGTGACAGCTGTCTCCTGGTTGCCATGTATAGGAAACTATAGGGACTGCAGCGGGCGCAAAGAAAAAAAAAATGTGCTTTACTCACTGAATGCCGCTCGTACATATACCGTCACATATTCTCGGTTATCTGCGTACAAACATGTTGCCCACCAGTATCGTTCTGTCCCATATACTTCAACGTTGGAGCACGTCTCCGTTTGCCACTCCATTTCACACTCATACTATGATCCACGTGAATCGCGTAATTGTGTCTGCAGGGAGGTCAAACATGTATTCTCTTCTGATAGTGCCCCCTCTTATTAACGTAATTTCTGAAGTTCCTAAGTATTTCAGAGTAGGCAGGGTGGAGGAGGGAACACCCAACTGGTATATTTGTGCTTTACACACGCATATGCACACGGCCAGTTTTATAAATGTATATGTTCGTCGCGTGCACAAGCATATAGATAAAGTGTGTGTGTGTGTGTGTGTGTGTGTGTGTGTGCGGGAGGGTGGGTGGGTGAGTGGGTGCGCGCGTGTAAGAGAGAAGGGGGGGGGGAGAGAGAGAGGGAGGGAGAGAGAGAGAGAGAGAGAGAGAGAGACTAGTTTCCTTATTCCTTGTGATTAGGCCATACTCTAGGACTTTGTGCTCCAAATTAAGTCTTACATCAGCGTTTATTAATTTTTCCGATAAGTGGAATCTTTTTTACTATCCACTTTTAACGTGGAACTAATGGTTTCTTTCTATACTATGTTTTTTATGCAGCATTTTGTGGATGGATTATTTGTAATGAAAATAACAACTATTTGAAATAACATTTATTTGATTCAAAAATTAATTTCAGTATTAACCGAGAAGTTCTTAAAGTAACTAAGCAGAATTTTTAATTCAAACTTTACTGAGATGAAAAATATTGGACTTATTTTTGCTGATATACTTGATACTAGACATTATGGATGAAAGTTCAATTCATATGACTGGTTGGGCATTAAGTCTTGCGGAGTTCATTTTTTGTCGATATATGAGCTGAGAATACTGTTTCACAATGCGTGTGGTTGCAAACAGTAAAATTACGAGCACGGCCGTTTGCTACGATACATCTTTTTACTTGCACTAGAATTTTTCGCGTCAATGAATGAGATTCCAGTTCAACAAAAGTTGTGTATTCTTCTCGTACCAAGGTCGCAGGTCGTGCATTGGCAACAAATAGGTCTTTAAACCACAATTCTTTTTATCATCAGTCTGTTGTTAATTTGGAAATTACTGATTAAAAGCTCATTCAAACTTCCCACATAACGAATTACTTCTCCAATAAATCTCTCTTCTGTGTCAACACCTTCCTCTCGTAAAACGCCTTCTATTATTCAAATGGTTCAAATGGCTCTGAGCACTATGGGACTTAACATCTGAGCTCACCAGTCCCCTAGAACTTAGAACTACTTAAAACTAACTAACCTAAGGACATCACACACATCCATGCCCGAGGCAGGATTCGAACCTGAAACCGTAGCGGTCGCGCGGTTCCAGACTGAAGCGCCTAGAACCGCTCGGCCACCACGGCCGGCCTTTTATTATTGGGAAACAATTTAACTCATTAGGGGACATACAAATTGTTCAAAATTCTACCTTTTTCTTGTAAGCTAGATATTTCTGTGTGAAATGTACACATTCACTTACTTGCCTTGAAGGGTTAAATTAAGTTCACTGACGTTTCTAAAAAGTCACTAAAATAAGCAGTTGGAAGCAGCCATTTTTAATCATCAACTATTTAATTCAGAACTGTCTTCTAAAAAGGAAGGTCACATCTTGTCGCTTAGCTCAAGAATATTGGTCAGTACGTTTCCTAAAGACAACCATCTGACATCAATATGTAAAAGATAAGAACTACGTACACTTTCTGTGTCCTCTCATTGGGTTTTGAATTAATTATTATTTAGTGGCTGAGATTTTACTGGTGTTAATGATTTTGATGACCTCGTGAAAAGCAACCATCTCAGGGATAATTATTTTTGCAGCAAATGTTTGACTTTGGATCATGTAGTGGCTGCTAGAACAGTTTTTGTGGATTTTTTTTTATAAACTATACAGCTCCATCAGTAATGCCACTCACGCTCTTAGCTCTGTGCACATATCAATGTTGTTGTCCCATGTTATTTTAGTCTCTTCACGAAGAGAATTTAGGATAGTAAATATTTCAGGTCCAGCGACACATGTTGGTATATTTCAGTGATGCGTTTCCATGCTGATACCAAAATTATTATAATCGCTACTGCATGTTTAAATACAGCTTTCGATTCATCTATTTTTAATGAAAATTTGAATGATTTGAGACGAAATCTCTGACATTCATTTGAAAGTGTCGTTTTATTTATTTCTTCTCCCTATTTTTCACCTAGCACACATTTTATTATTTCTGTAGAGTAATGTTTAATAATATTTTCGGCAACAAAGTAGGTTTCACCACACTGCGCAATTGATAGCTGACTAAGTTACAAGCTTCAGTTGCTTTTACATTCATCATTCCTGTCAATCGAACCATTAACGTTTTTAATTTCTAGTGAAGGATTCAATGTTTTCTCTTTGAGCTCGCAGTGAACAAATTCCAAATTAGAACTTATTTAACGTGTAGCCATATAGCTATCTGGGGAAGTTTACTGCATATAACACACCGAGGATTATTATTACTGTTCACAAATCTTAAAGATATGTAAGTCTCAGTATATTTCGTAAGTTCTGCAGTAACTGATCCAGGTTAATTACCTGTACAAGTAGTAATGGGATTAACTCATTTGAATTATTTCATTGACACCCCAATCATTATTTCTATTGTTATCTTTAGCAAAAGAGCTAGTTCTTGACTCCAGAGCAGCAGAGTCAATTTCTGCAGTAAAACGTTTTAGAGTGTGTGCCTTCTCTTCATCCTGCAACAAAATGTCGAAATCGGAATTTAAAACAAAAAGTTCATCTGCAGCTATCTTCTAAGACTGAATAAAGTTGAAATGTTTCCTTACGCTGATAACATTGTTAACAGTGAGTTACAGAAATCGTTGTGTAAGACTTCGTACACAATGGTAAGGAGAGGTGGGATTGAGAGTGGTGCAGTCACTATCGTCTTAGGAAAGCTGGGGAGGATCAGAAATGATTAGAGAACAAGTTAACACAGTAAACAGAAGATTTACTTAACTTGTATTTATCCAAGCGAACGAAGACTCATTAGACATAACGCAGCAAGAAATAGAATCTAGCACCCTCAATGTCAACAAGGATGAGGCTCTCTGTACTAAAGCATGAATGATGGTATCAAAGCTACGACTAAACGACGTCTGTGTAGCACCACACAGTGAAGAGTCTGCCTGCGCAAGTGGATTGTGTGGTTACTGCCAGTGGTCCTATATCGTGGTGGCGGAGGGTGTTCGTAGTCCAGAGCCATTGGATGCGTGGCTCGGTGTCCACCGGATCTCACATTATCGCTATCGGCATCTGGTAAGAACTTGCAGTTCTGTTACCAGCTTAAAGGCACCAGTGAAGTTGTTTTGGTATGTGATCCATAAGAATCAAACAAATATTAATACAATTTTACTAACACAAACACTCCAATTTATATAATTTTCTTAAAGAAGTGGAAAGGAAAGGTGTAGTGGGGAAGGGGGGGGGCTCAAAATGTTATGTAGACAGTGACATTCAGTCCGTCTCTCTTTCTCTTTCTCTCTCTATCAACCTCTCTCTTTTAAGCTAGGTACACTCCTGGAAATGGAAAAAAGAACACATTGACACCGGTGTGTCAGACCCACCATACTTGCTCCGGACACTGCGAGAGGGCTGTACAAGCAATGATCACACGCACGGCACAGCGGACACACCAGGAACCGCGGTGTTGGCCGTCGAATGGCGCTAGCTGCGCAGCATTTGTGCACCGCCGCCGTCAGTGTCAGCCAGTTTGCCGTGGCATACGGAGCTCCATCGCAGTCTTTAACACTGGTAGCATGCCGCGACAGCGTGGACGTGAACCGTATGTGCAGTTGACGGACTTTGAGCGAGGGCGTATAGTGGGCATGCGGGAGGCCGGGTGGACGTACCGCCGAATTGCTCAACACGTGGGGCGTGAGGTCTCCACAGTACATCGATGTTGTCGCCAGTGGTCGGCGGAAGGTGCACGTGCCCGTCGACCTGGGACAGGACCGCAGCGATGCACGGATGCACGCCAAGACCGTAAGATCCTACGCAGTGCCGTAGGGGACCGCACCGCCACTTCCCAGCAAATTAGGGACACTGTTGCTCCTGGGGTATCGGCGAGGACCATTCGCAACCGTCTCCATGAAGCTGGGCTACGGTCCCGCACACCGTTAGGCCGTCTTCCGCTCACGCCCCAACATCGTGCAGCCCGCCTCCAGTGGTGTCGCGACAGGCGTGAATGGAGGGACGAATGAAGACGTGTCGTCTTCAGCGATGAGAATCGCTTCTGCCTTGGTGCCAATGATGGTCGTATGCGTGTTTGGCGCCGTGCAGGTGAGCGCCACAATCAGGACTGCATACGACCGAGGCACACAGGGCCAACACCCGGCATCATGGTGTGGGGAGCGATCTCCTACACTGGCCGTACACCACTGGTGATCGTCGAGGGGACACTGAATAGTGCACGGTACATCCAAACCGTCATCGAACCCATCGTTCTACCATTCCTAGACCGGCAAGGGAACTTGCTGTTCCAACAGGACAATACACGTCCGCATGTATCCCGTGCCACCCAATGTGCTCTAGAAGGTGTAAGTCAACTACCCTGGCCAGCAAGATCTCCGGATCTGTCCCCCATTGAGCATGTTTGGGACTGGATGAAGCGTCGTCTCACGCGGTCTGCACGTCCAGCACGAACGCTGGTCCAACTGAGGCGCTAGGTGGAAATGGCATGGCAAGCCGTTCCACAGGACTACATCCAGCATCTCTACGATCGTCTCCATGGGAGAATAGCAGCCTGCATTGCTGTGAAAGGTGGATATACACTGTACTAGCGCCGACATTGTGCATGCTCCGTTGCCTGTGTCTATGTGCCTGTGGTTCTGTCAGTGTGATCATGTGATGTATCTGACCCCAGGAATGTGTCAATAAAGTTTCCCCTTCCTGGGACAATGAATTCACGGTGTTCTTATTTCAATTTCCAGGAGTGTATAAAACTGTGCATTTGTATAACATGCATATAAACATGACACTTTTCTATATTTCTATGGATTAACTTGCAAAAAATAAGGTGAAGGCTTTTAGACCATTTTCTGTACTACTGGTCCGCTTATGTCATATCAGTACCCCAGCTTTTTGCAAACATAAAAAAATATTTTGCATCACCCCATTTCCCAGAACTCCTGAAGATAGACGTTGACTGTGGCTATTGTATTACATAGGTACTCCCTCTGACTGTTCAGAGATGGCACTATACCCGCCCAAACTTGTAAACAACCATGCATGAGCAACGCCCATTAAGTGGAGGGGGTCCGACAGCCGATCAGTTCCAGTCTTTCCACCAGGAAAGAGGTACACGGCTCATGTTGTCTGCAGTTCAACAATGCCGAGACAGTTAATACCGCGGTTCGGTCCGCTCCGCATTGTTACTTTGTGCCTGGAAGGGCTCTCAACAGGGGAAGTGACCAGGCGTCTCCGAGTGAACCAAAGCGATGTTGTTCGGACATGGAGGAGGTACAGAGAGACAAGAGCTCTCGATGACGTGCCGCGCCCAGGCCGCCCAAGGGCTACTACTGCAACGGATTAAGGCTCAGAGGAACCCTGCCACCAAGCCACCATGTTGAATAATGTTTTTCGTGCAGCGACGGGACGTCGTTTTACGACTCAATCTGTGCGCAATAGGCTGCATGATGCGCAACATCACTCCCGATGTCCAAGGCGAGGTCCATCTTCACAGCCACGACACCATGCAGCGCGGTACAGATGGGCCCAACAACATGCCGAATGGACTGCTCAGGATTGGCATCATGTTCTCTTCACCGATGAGTGTCGTGTATGCCTTCAACCAGACAATCTTCGGAGACGTGCTTGGGGGCAACTATGTCAGGCTGCACGCCTTAGACACACTGTCCAGCGAGTGCAGCAAGATCGAGGTCCCCTGATGTTTTGGGGTGGCATTATGTGGGGCCGACGTACGCCATGGTGGTCATGGATGGCGCCGTAACGGCTGTACGATACGTGAATGCCATCCTCCAACCGATAGTGCAACCATATCGGCAGAACATTGGCGAGATATTCTCCTTCATGGACGACAATTCGCGCCCTCATCGTGCACATCTTGTCAATGACTTCCTTCAGGATAACGACGTCGCTCTACTAGAGTGGCCAGCATGTTCTCCACACATGAACCCTATCGAACATGCTTGGGATACACTGAAAAGGGCTGTTTATGGACGACGTGACCCACCAACAACTCTGAGGGATCTATGCCGAATCGCCGTTGAGGAGTAGGACAACCTGGACCAATAGTGTCTTGATGAACTTGTGGATAGTATGCCGCGACGAATACAGGCATGCATCAATTCAAGGGGACGTGCTGCTGGGTATTAGACGTACCGGTGTGTACAGCAATTTGGACCACCACCTCTGAAGCTGTCGCTGTATGGTGGTACAACATGCAATGTGTTTTTTTCATGAGCAATAAAAAATGATGTTTATGTTGACCTCTATTCCAATTTTCTGTATAGGTTCCGGAACGCTCGGAAAGAAGGTGATGCAAATCTTTTTTAAATGCATGTATTTAAAAATTATAGGAATGAAAATAAAACACTAATAATCAATCGAATCTTAATACAATAGTTATTATTATTTTAAGGTGAACACACTTAAAATGTGATTTATAATGAATTCAAACATTTTCTTGTTAAGTAATTGTTTGAATGTAACAAAAATTCTGTCTAAAAAAATTGCCGTACTTTACTGTAACAGAAGTGTTGACATTCGGCTGTCATTAATGGTTTATAACGTTAGGAACCTTAGCAATGAAATAATGTTATGTGCATACTACTTGAACCAGGAAGTAAACAAAACCTCAAGGAGTTTTATACACAGTCATTGCAAATTTTTTTTGGAAAGTCATTGCATGTTGGTTTGCTACCTCTATCACAGTAGTTGTCACGTCTTTTGATGTAGATGCTACGAACACCTCCTCATTATCAACCTCATTTTCGTTTTCCTCACCTGACTCTGAAACACTGAATCCAGATGTGAACTCTGCTGAGCTCTTTCTCTACTTCATCGAGGACTGTCTGTACCCTCCGCCGAGTTTAGAGTTACTCATTTTCTTTATATTATGAAAAGTAAAGCATTTTTAACATGGGATAGCAGAGAATACTTTGTGAGAAAAACCCACACTCGGTAGGGTGGGATCACAAACTTAACTGCCGTAAACAAAGTCCCTCTGTTCAACAGATCAGAGCACACTGTCTGAAAGGTAGTACTTAGACTAGCAGCTAAACATTCAGACTAAACAAAAAACAAAATTCCCTGCTTCCACATGACGCCGCCATATAAGTTAAGTGTTAAAGCCGAATGAGATTTAAATGGTTACTTACGTTGGCAACATTGTTAACGTTGCAATATAAAACTCAAACAAACCATTAATACAAACTTATTAAGAAGAACAAACACATTTATGCAGTTTTCATAAAAATTTAGGAAAGATGCGGTATGGGCAGGGGGGAGGGGAGGAGGTCAAAATCTTACGTACTTAGTGGTGACCCTCCCTCCCTCTCTTTCTCTCTCTCTGTCTTCCAAGCTGGTAATAAAACTGAACACTTCGCTAACAAACACACATACTGAGAATCGTTTTTATTCATACGGATTAAGGTCCCTCACCTTTGCGATACTGGACGCCAGTGTGACAAGGAGTGCCATGGGTTCGGGGCCATTGTAATGGAAGAAGGTGAGGTTTTGAATAGCCCGCTGTAGTCACATCTTTTGCACTCGTCTCCTCGTTGCTGAGCTTGTCGTCTGCTAAGTTTTCGGCACGTCACTGATGGAAACAGCCTTATTCGCTGTCGGCTTCATATCCGCACTAATTATAAAATTCGTTACTGGAAACATGGGTTCGTTGTATTCTGTTTCTTTTTACCTTTCGTCGTTTATTGTTATTGTTTTTTAAATTACTTTCTCAAATGTTGCCAAAAAAGACACGTAAAGTTTCACGGACCCCTTGAGTGATCTATCCGAAAGCCCAGGGTTCCGAGGAACACAGTTTACCCCTTTGACAGCCAATTTTATTTCAGAAACTTTAATGTAAGGTCATTTTAATTAATGTCTTAGTCAGAAGTAACAATACGAAAATAATATCTCCCGCCATTTCGTTTTCGAAGGGGGTTGTTAGGGGCGTGAGGGGTAGCATATACAGGATTATTCATGTTGACACGATGCTTCCGGGAAAGCAGGAAGGCAGCCCACTTTGTATATCTGCTACTTGGGCTGCATATCTGCAAGTGCGAACTAATTCGATGTGACGATACGGAGGCGAGAGTTAACAATGAAACCTGAGGACTGCACATTCTTCAGGTGCTGTGATTATTAGAATTCTGCGAACCATTAGTAGTCTTCTCTTTACTTGTGGGACGGTGATACATAGCAATAACATGCAGCAGTTTCCTGATAACATATCGTGGGACATATATGCCCGGGTGGTAGTCGAAAGGTTCAGAAACGCTACACTTAGCGGACAGACTAATTACCAGTAAACTGATGTCGCCAATGATGTAAACATTTGCCGTCAAAGCGTGTCTTATAAGAACAGGTGTATTTGTTTCAAGAGTGCCTGCTCTGTGAGGCCAGGAAACTTCTCATAACTGTCTCATTTCATATTTCTCTTATTGATTGCTCTCTGTGTTCAGTTGCAACACTCAATCATGCCTAACGTAACACATAACGTCGTAGCAATAATTACATGTAACTGAAAGATCTCGATGATAACTCCACCATGTTACATTTAAGCAAGCACATGGCAGTCTCACTACACACTCTATTTCATCAGAACGAACAATAAGGAAAAATCTGGAACATCTAAAAACAAAACAACGGTTTCTTGTTTGTGAAGTGCTTTGTTCTGCAGCACCCGCCTTAGTTCTTTCATAGGTTTTCGACGAAATAACAAAAAGGACAACTTTTTATGTTTCCACGTACTGCGTCCGCGCTCGTAAGCACAGAATTGTTTTCACTCGACCGAAGGTCGTGAAGCCGACATCTGGAACTTACTTTATGTGAGACGCAGCTTCATTCAGCACATGAAATATCGTGTGTCATCTTAGGTAATGACATGTTAGCGCGAGGACGACAATTTTATGAGGTTTCCGTCGCGTATAAAGTCATTGACGTGAGGACATTTGCATCGGCCTAAGTTGTTACTGCATCCACATTACGTTACCACTGCGGTGTGATAACCATTCCTCCACTGCTGTCGTATCTGAAGCTGTTTTAGGAGGGGTCTATCGACGAATATAGAAGCCATCAGGCTTAAAGTTTCTGATGTAATGGCGTGGACTTCTGTACATCTGATATGCCAGCAAATACGATGGCAAAAACAGGACCGTAAACATAAAAACTGAAATACACTGCAGCTTCAGAGCGAATGAGTTCCGTCAACGATTTTTAGAGCGCTTTTATTTTTCCTCATTTAAGGTGAGATCCTCAAATGATGTAGCATTTCTTCTCACGTTAATCAGTTGGCTAACAAACGATTTCAACAACGGTACCTAATAAAATATTTCGCCGAGGCTATACATCAATATATCATATTTGTCATTGCTGGCGCGATCATGGGAACATGCTATGGCACTTTGTGACACTTTTACCACCTTATCACCTGGTTGCTTAAAATTATTTCACGTATCACTCAACAAGTGACTTCTTAAGAGTGAGTAAAACCCATTAAAAGGTTGTGTAAGGTGAAGCGTAATTTTAGTTACACTACGTTCTCTAAACTCTCTCAATACCAACTGCTGTACAAGAGTGGCTTGTCGCGTGTGTTCGACACCTGCGAAGAAGTGGGAAAAAAATCAATAAATATCGTGGCAATTGTTAAGCGTCATTGTTACTGAGAATTTTGATCAATTTCGAAAGGGTTAACGAAACTATCTAAACTGATGGAGTTTGTAAGCGTATTATCGTTCCCAAGTAGACTCATCGTTCAAGATTTCAAGTTATGTGTCCACCCTACTGGTTGCAGATAGGCATTGCCATCACATTTTAATCTTTCTGGCGAATCGCGTGCCAGCAGTCTGGGTCACTGTAAGTTGGCATACACGTTGTGGAATTTATTTATTTAATGCCAAATTATAGACTTGTTAACTGATGTTTAAAACAGGTCGTACATCTTACAATTTTCGTTTTTCATCTTTTTACAGTTTTCCTCCTCTTTTGTTCTATCTACAGAATTTACAGAGAATGATACTTTTCAAAACAACAGTAATTTAAGGTTGAAATATTGTTGCTTTTTAAAGAAGAATATAAAAAGATGATTGGATAGAGGAGAGATTTGTTAGTACCATCATCGAATGTGACTGTCGGTGAATACCTCGGAATGGTTTCTTCGAGCCGTTGACCGCCAGTCGCACACACACACACACACACACACACACACACACACACACACACACAAACACAAATGGTTATCAGTAGAAAAATAATATTGCTTATACCATTTATTACTAAGCCTATGTATTAACTACTTTAGATATTCATGTACAGCATTTGGTGATTTCTTGGCTAGATCGCCAGCAACTTATGCTTATTTACTGTCACCTCTCTGCTTCCACCTCCTGTTCTTCCTCATTGTCACTATCTTCTCTGTCACTGTGGGTATCACTGTCCACCCTCTGGAGATTGTTGTTACGTTGTACATAGGGATGTCTGTTATGTCGTGTACGCATGTGTTCTTCATGTGTTGTTTTTGAAATATTGTTTGTCAGTGCGTTTAATTGTGCCCATTGTTCTTCGTCTCTTATTGCTGCGTATATATCAGTGTCTGTACCCGTGTAGTCCAAGTGTAGTGTGTTGTTCGCGTATTGCCCGCAGAAAAAGACGTGTGTTCTGGGGAACCTTCTACCCGCATGTGCATGTAGGTTTCTGCCTCAGACACACGCGGTTTAAGTGCATGGGATAAGGTGCGTGTCCGGTTAAGAAATGTACCACACCGCGGCTGGGATCGATATGTCTCATTTCCAACCGCTCCCTTATGTCAGGGAGGAAGTCGTGCAGTCTACGTCCCTTATTACTTACATCCCATTCACCTTGCATGTATCCAAACGCCAACTTTTAAGGTGAAGTATCGTCTCGACCGGCACACGGGTTATTGTGTGTAACTTATCTAGTCTACCCACCTTTAACCAGTACCCTGTAGCTCTGTATTTGATCGTGATATCCACGGGGCATATTCCGAGCACCACACACAGTGCATCCGCTGAGGTGGTACCGAAGGCTCCAGATAGCCTAAGTAGGACACTTCTATGCCCTCGTCTGTCCAATGCTTAGTTGGTGACCACTTTCAGTCTATGCGCCCACGTGCTAGCTGCGAAGCTGAGTACTGATTCGAAGAGCGCGCAGTGGTATGTCCGTATGACTAGTAGAGGTAGTCTGTACTGTTTTGAATTTAGACTCACCAGTTTGTGTAGTCTTTTTTCTGCTTTGTCTGTTGTTAGCCTTATGTGTTCGTGGAAATTCAATTTTTCATCTAGGTGTACCCCAAGATAGCGCGTAACGTGTGCTCGTTTGATGTTTGTGTCCCCAATTTTAACCGAAGGATTCCTTTGGAGTGATCCTTTCAGTAAAGTGTATGTTGTTTTGTTTTCCGCTATCCTGAATTTGTTGTTGTGACACCACTGAGTAATTGTTTGTAGTATTCCACTGGCTTTCTCTTCAATAAGGACTCTGTTGTTTGCAGTGACTACAGCTAATAGGTCATCTGCATAGGTGACAATTCCGTCTGACCTGTCATTACCATCCAGAAGTTGTAGGAGGGGTTTGATAGTGGAATCCACACAGGATATGGTCGGCGGTGTGCAGTGACCAATTTTCGTCCGAAGTTAAGAGCGAGTTCATTCACTGGTTCGGAAGGGAAGGCCAACAGCGTTTGTCCGCTTTCGGCCGGCTGCCATGAGAGAACCAAGACACACGCCCTGCGATCTTTCTCAGACGGTATTATAAAAACTAATCGCTACAAAAATTTAATTTTTGATTACTTATAGCTTCATATGTTAGCTTCATGATGAGCATAGTTATTGTGCTATTTGCATTTCAATAAGACACTGTGCGAAATTCGAAAAAGTTCGCAATGAAAAATAGATTTCGCTATGGTTTTGCATTTGGTGCATATTACATAATATGTTGCTCCTTTGAAATTCAGCTAATATATAGAATTTTCCATTATACTTTGGTGGAGGTCACCAGTCACGAGAAAACTGAGCGTGGTAGCTGACACATTTGCGATCGCGATGAAGCCAAAAAGAAATATTAAAACATACTGCATATCGGATAGACATTTTGAGACAACTACAGACTTTCTTTGTGTAAGGATGTCATTTTTAAGGACATAGGTTGCTGGTCAAACGAGAAATAATGTGACTTTAGGAACAACGTAAGTGAAGACATTACACTTTTTTTCTTTTTTTTACAGATGGTATGCTTTTTCATCAGCTATTGTTCTTACTTGTGCTCAGTTCCTCACTTAATAAACCACTGTTTCAGAATTCTCGTGCAACAGCGACAGTACAACATGTTAGTTAGGTGACTGCAAACTCCACTGTGTTTAGGCAAAAAAAGCAAATTTCAACATGTCAACAAGAGAAATACACGTTTTACTCAAAATTCGCTACTCATGACGCTTCTCTAAGAGTTACACTATGTGATCAAAAGTATCCGGACACTTGGCTAAAAATGACTTACAAGTTCGTGGCGCCCTCCATCGGTAATGTTGGAATTCAGTAAGGCATTGGCCCACCCTTAGCCTTGACGACAACTTCCACTCTCGCAGGCATACGTTCAAATAGGTTGGTTGGTTGGTTTGGGGAAGGAGACCAGACAGCATGGTCATCGGTCTCATCGGATTAGGGAAGGAAGTCGGCCGTGCCCTTTCAGAGGAACCATCCCGGCATTTGCCTGCAGTGATTTAGGGAAATCACGGAAAACCTAAATCAGGATGGCCGGACGCGGGATTGAACCGTCGTCCTCCCGAATGCGAGTCCAGTGTCTAACCACTGCGCCACCCCGCTCGGTTTCAAATAGGTGCTGGAAGGTTTCTTGGGTAATGGCAGCCCATTCTTCACGGAGTGCTGCACTGAGGAGAGGTATCGACGTCTGTCGACGAATCCTGGCATGAAGTCAGCGTTCCAAAACATCCCAAAGCTGTTCTATAGGATTCAGGTCAGGACTCTGTGCAGGCCAGTCCATTATAGGGATTTTATTGCCATTGCAACCACTCCGCCACAGGCGCTGCATTATGAACAGGTGCTCGATCGTGCTGAAAGATGTAATCGCTGTCCCCAAATTGCTCTCCAACAGTGGGAAGCAAGAAGGTGCTTAAAACATCAATGTAGGCCTGTGCTGTGATACTGCCACGCAAAACAACAAGGGGTGCAAGTCCCCTCCATGAAAAACGCGACCACACCATAACACCACCACCTTCGAATTTTACTGTTGGCAATATGACGTTCATCGGGCATTCGCCATGCCCACACCTTGACATCGGATCGCCACATTGGGTACCGTGATTCGACACTCCACAAAACGTATTTCCACAGATGAATGGACCAATGTTTACACTCCTTATACCAAGCGAAACGTAGTTTGGCATTTACCGGCGTGATGAGTGGCTTATGAGCAGCCACCCGACCATGAAACCCAAGTTTTCTCACCTCCCGCCCAACTGTCATAGAACTTTCAATGCATCCTGATGCCGTCTGGAATTCCTGTGTGCTAATCTGGATAGATGTCTGCGTATTACACATTACGACCCTCTTCAACTGCTGGCGGTCTCTGTCGCTCAACAGACGAGGTCGGCCTGTATACTTTTGTGCTGCACGTGTCCCTTCACGTTTACACTTCACTACCACATCGGAAACAGTGGACCTCGGGATGTTTAGGAGTGTGGAAATCTCACGTAGAGATATATGACACAAGTGACATCCAATCACCTGACCACTTTCAAAGTCCATGAGTTCCGCGGAGCGCCTCATTCTGCTCTCTCACGATGTCTAATGACTATTGAGGTCGCCAATATGGAGTGCGTGGCGGTACAATGCACTTAATATGAAAAACGCATGTTTTTGGGGGTGTCCGGATACTTTTGATCACGTAGTGTATACATGATTAAAAAGTCTGGCGAAAACAAATTGCTGATTTTGCTGCATTTTCAGCAGAATTATATTTAGAAAGTAACCAAAGCAGAGACGACAGTAAATCTTTTTGGATGGTCACCATGGATACTGACAAAACATACACTCCTGGAAATGGAAAAAAGAACACATTGACGCCGGTGTGTCAGGCCCACCATACTTGCTCCGGACACTGCGAGAGGGCTGTACAAGCAATGATCACACGCACGGCACAGCGGACACACCAGGAACCGCGGTGTTGGCCGTCGAATGGCGCTAGCTGCGCAGCATTTGTGCACCGCCGCCGTCAGTGTCAGCCAGTTTGCCGTGGCATACCGAGCTCCATCGCAGTCTTTAACACTGGTAGCATGCCGCGACAGCGTGGACGTGAACCGTATGTGCAGCTGACGGACTTTGAGCGAGGGCGTATAGTGGGCATGCGGGAGGCCGGGTGGACGTACCGCCCGATTGCTCAACACGTGGGGCGTGAGGTCTCCACAGTACATCGATGTTGTCGCCAGTGGTCGGCGGAAGGTGCACGTGCCCGTCGACCTGGGACTGGACCGCAGCGACGCACGGATGCACGCCTAGACCGTAGGATCCTACGCAGTGCCGTAGGGTACCGCACCGCCACTTCCCAGCAAATTAGGGACACTGTTGCTCCTGGGGTATCGGCGAGGATCATTCGCAACCGTCTCCATGAAGCTGGGCTACGGTCCCGCACACCGTTAGGCCGTCTTCCGCTCACGCCCCAACATCGTGCAGCCCGCCTCCAGTGCTGTCGCGACAGGCGTGAATGCAGGGACGAATGGAGACGTGTCGTCTTCAGCGATGAGAGTCGCTTCTGCCTTGGTGCCAAAGATGGTCGTATGCGTGTTTGGCGCCGTGCAGGTGAGCGCCACAATCGGGACTGCATACGACCGAGGCACACAGGGCCAACACCCGGATTCATGGTGTGGGGAGCGATCTCCTACACTGGCCGTACACCACTGGTGATCGTCGAGGGGACACTGAATAGTGCACGGTACATCCAAACCGTCATCGAACCCATCGTTCTACCATTCCTAGACCGTCAAGGGAACTAGCTGTTCCAACAGGACACTGCCCGTCCGCATGTATCCCGTGCCACCCAACGTGCTCTAGAAGGTGTAAGTCAACTACCCTGGCCAGCAAGATCTCCGGATCTGTCCCCCATTGAGCATGTTTGGGACTGGATGAAGCGTCGTCTCACGCGGTCTGCACGTCCAGCACGAACGCTGGTCCAACTGAGGCGCCAGGTGGATATGGCATGGCAAGCCGTTCCACAGGACTACATCTAGCATCTCTACGATCGTCTCCATGGGAGAATAGCAACCTGCATTGCTGCGAAAGGTGGATATACACTGTACTAGTGCCGACATTGTGCATGCTCTGTTGCCTGTGTCTATGTGCCTGTGGTTCTGTCAGTGTGATCATGTGATGTATCTGACCCCAGGAATGTGTCAATAAAGTTTCCCCTTCCTGGGACAATGAATTCACGGTGTTCTTATTTCAATTTCCAGGAGTGTATATCTGTAGGCTTCAATTTAGAACAGTACTTCTGTTCTAGCTCTCAACATTTCACCTACATTGCACTGGCCCCCTGCCTGCAACCGCCACCACTTCCGTTTGCCCCATGCTTGCACTGATGGTTGTGCATCTACCGGCCACATTATACAGCGCGCAGTATACGGATGGACGACTATTGAGCACGAGCATTGTGCCGACACAATGTGTTGGAAATATGACCTTCAAGTAATTTTAAGCTGAAAAACGTGCAACTTCATATAAGAAAGTGCACTCAAATGCTGACGTCACGTACTTGTTTCGTCCGACTACAAAAACGGCTGCGAGAGACGTACGTTCGTAATTAGGAGTGTTGTATGTGACGCTACATGGCACGCCACACACTCCACTTCGAAGAGGACATCCTTCGTCACACAGAAGAGAATCTTATGACGAATACTCGAAACATTGCCCATACAACGGGCTCCTGCGGAATACACGAGGCAGAGTTCACTGCCTCTACATTCCAAGAAGTGGGAGATATGAAAGTGATTTGATATCCGGACGGTGAAGTTTCGGATATGGGTTCCTTATCAAAACTTTGTCTACTAAGCCCCGCTGCAGCCCAAACAAGCCTGTAATAGGAGTGTTAAACATCTTATATACTCACTTTTGTTATACTACTTGGCCAACAATAGCACAAACTCGAAAACATTTTCATAACATCAGCAGGGACGTTCGTAGATGTTTATTTAATGCGTTGAGAAAGAATTAGAGACAGTAAGATTTTCGTAATCTATAATAGAATAGATTTGCTTTTTCATAAGCTATTGTTCTTACTTGTGCTCAGTTCCTCACTTAATAAATCACTGTTTCAGAATTCTCTTGCAACTGAGACTGTACATGTTAGTGAGGTGACTGTCAACTCCACTGTGTTTAGGCGAAAAAAGCGAATTTTAACATGTCAACAAGAGAAATGTACATTTCACTCAAAATTCGTTACTCATGACGCTTCTCTAAAGTTACAAATGGTTAACAAGTCTGACAAAAATAAATCGCTGCTTTTGTTGCATTTTTAGCAGAATTCTGCTTAGAAAGCAACCAAAGCAAGATGACAGTAAACCTTTTGGCATGACTACCATGGACACCTACAAAAAATGTGAATAGAAAGAACGAACCGATTAACACCGACACCTGCATGTTAGTGCTGAATAATCGGTATTTTAATGTCGTTGTTGGGCCTCGGTTGTAACAGGTTTTTTCTCTTTTTTTACTCTCTTTTCTATTCTCGCTGTCGACTCACCCGTCTCCTTCATCTTCACAATCTTTGTTGGAGATAATGAGACCGATTTCTGCTTCAGCCTCAGCCCATTCTCTTCGTGAGCGCCTATTCCTTCAGTATTTCAAATTGTCATAGCAGCATTAAACATTTTTTTTGTTTTTAAATAAGACTTTTTTTTTAAAAAACGAGTATCGTTTATTAGTAAAATTTCCATTTCTTTGAAATATAATAATGTCCACAATTCGAAACTAGCAACAGGCACATCACTTATGAATCGATACACCATTGGTGAGACAACACTGCACCAGTAGCCATGTGGCAAGGCTTATTGGTTCAAATGGCTCTGAGCACTATGGGACTCAACTGCCGTGGTCATAAGTCCCCTAGAACTTAGAACTACTTAAACCTAACTAACCTAAGGACATCACGCACATCCATGCCCGAGGCAGGATTCGAACCTGCGACCGTAGCGGTCGTGCGGTTCCAGACTGTAGCGCCTTTAACCATTCGGCCACTTCGGCCGGTGGCATGGCTTATTAGAACATGAACATTCAATGTGCACTACTTGTCCCTATATGGTCTATACGGTAGTTTCTCGCTGCCATCGTGGGACATCGGATGTACTATTGCAGAATGACACCATGGCTAGTTTTGAATAGTTTCTCTAAGTGCTGTATCGGTGAAATACAATGCTTCACTTATTTCAAGAAGTTAACATCGGGAGGGGGCACAACCAACGTACATCATGTAAGCAGAAAACGTCCACCATATTCGTGGAAGAGAAGGTAAATTTGTTTGTCATATCTATAATTTTACTGACTCGGGCTAATGAAGGAAACGTTAATTAAGTGGTCATTTCAGGTCGAAAAACTGATACCATCCGAAAAGTGACGGTCCAGTAAAATCATCAACTGGCGACCTTTAGTTCTCCCTGTCGCCGCACCCGTCTCCTTCACCTTCGCAGTTTTTGTTGAAAACAATGAGACCGATTTCTGCCTCAGCCTCAACCCGATACTGATCGTGAGTGACTACTTCTTCAGCTTCATTAGAATTTTTCGTTCTTTGTTCGAAATCTACGTTTGTTACTGGAAGTAACAACAATAAGAAACTGGAAATCTTTTATTTCAGAAACCAGTTGTTTTGAGTGGATTTAACGGCCAGGTTAAAATGGAGACGGAAAGAACAGACGCAGCCGAAAACCGGTTGTTTCAGCGACTACCGCCATTCCTATAATGGAACTTCTTGTAGCTTCCGCGTTAGGTACTGGGCCTGTATAAATACTGGCTTGCCAATAGCTTGCTATGGCCACTAGTTCAAATGGTTCAAATGGCTCTGAGCACTATGGGACTCAACTGCTGTGGTTATCAGTCCCCTAGAACTTAGAACTACTTAAACCTAACTAACCTAAGGACATCACACAGACACATGCCCGAGGCAGGATTCGAACCTGCGACCGTAGCAGCAGCGCGGTTCTGGACTGGAGCGCCTAGAACCGCACGGCCACCGCGGCCGGCTATGGCCACTAGTAAATCACTGTATATAGTGTAACTGAATACTTTGGATTAAGAACTTCCAGGAGATACGCATGAGTGGTGGTAACTTGTGGAACGTTAGTTAGCACACCATGGGCGTGCGTAGTGTTGCGAAACTGCAAGTGCTGTGCGGATGTGATGGGGAGTGTGGCTGGACTGTGTATCAAAGTAAAGGTGGAGGACTTAACGAACCGTATTCAAGTGACGTTCTCACCCCTCGAAACTCTGGAGGCCCAACCACATTTTTTTTAGTGTGCCTGGCGTCAAGTTCAGGCACACGTTCCAGCTGTTGTAGTATCAACAAGGTTACACGGCCGCTAACCACGATCGTTTGTGTGCGAATAGGGGACTTACAAGTTACTCGCCAGGAATGCTCAGACCAGTATAACAAAGAGTCCACAATAAATGACCAGTGGATACTCCGTCGGCTCGGGAGATCTTTCTGAGTTCCTTTTGACAATATACTCGACAAAATAAATTATAACAGCGTTTGTTTCCAGCAGAAAAGAGAAAGAGAGAGAGAGGGGGGGGGGGGGGGACGGACGGACGGACGGACGGGACACCTAGAGATACGATACACTAGAATCGTCTTTAAGAAGGTGAAACAATATTTGGTGGACTTCCGGCACTTTCAAATGAATGTAGACGAAACTTTGAGCTGCCATTATACTTACGAGTCGGTATGGCGGGACGGCGAAGCTGAGAGTTCACCTGGCCGAGCGGTTCTAGACACTTCAGTCTGGAACCGAGTGACTGCTGCGGTCGAAGGTTCGAATCCTGCCTCGGGCATGGATGTGTGTGATGTCCTTCAGTTAGTTAAGTTTAAGTAGTTCTAAGTTCTAGGCGACTGATGACCTCAGATGTCAAGTCCCATGGTGGTCAGAGCCATTTCAACCATTTTGAACCATTTGAGAGTTGAAACTTCCTGGCAGATTAAAACTGCGTGCACCGACCGAGACTCGAACACGGGACCTTTGCCTTTCACGGGCAAGTGCTGTACCATCTGAGCTACCGAAGCACGACTCACGCCCGGCCCCCAGAGCTTTACTTCTGCCAGTATCTCGTCTCCTGCCCGCGAAAGGCAAAGGTCCCGAGTTCGAGTCTCGGTCGGTGCACGCAGTTTTAATCTGCCAGGAAGTTTCGTATCAGCGCACACTCCGCTGCAGAGTGATAATCTCATTCATTTGAGAGTTCACCGAAAAACGCGAACATCGTTTCGTTTGTGGGGTTAGTGATGACAGTTGTTTCTGGAGCTGTCTTTATGATTGATTCTTAGTTAAAATTGTGAATCAGATACTGACGCTTATTATTCAACGTTTCCAACTTCTTGAAGCCGGAACGATCAAGAATAGCGCACAAAAATATGCTACAGCAGCAGGATGACCAACTACTGTGCCAACAGCGGTGGTTCATCTGGAAAAAGTGCACTGTCTGTCCTGTGAAACTGCCGCTCCTCCAGCCCTTTTCCCAGATTTGACACTGTATGGCACTTTACCACTTACAAATCTTCCCAACGGCTAGGAAGTAATGCAGTTCCTTCGAAATAGTTTGTCTATACTGTACATAAGACCCTTTGGCACTATTGCAGCATCAACTTTCAGAGAGCCTTTGCTGTACGTTTTCAGTCACTGGCGGTGAAATTCTCTTTTCTTTTTTTACTTACTATTACAATTTTTAAAATATTTTTTTTAAAGTCATCACTATCAGTCTTCTGACCGGTTTGACTTAGCCTGCCAACAATTCCTCTCTTATGCCAACCTCTTCATCTCATTCAGAGTAGCACTTCCAGCTTACGCCCTCAATTACTTCTTGGATGTATTCGAATATACGTTATCTCTAGCATTGTTTACTCCCTTTAGGCTCCCTCTATTGCCACGACAGTTATTCTCTTGTTGTCAGTATTTTCCTTATGTTCCTTTCTTCGTCGATTCTGCTGAATAGCCGGCCGGTGTGGCCGTGCGGTTAAAGGCGCTTCAGTCTGGAACTGCGTGACCGCTACGGTCGCAGGTTCGAATCCTGCCTCGGGCATGGATGTGTGTGATGTCCTTAGGTTAGTTAGGTTTAATTAGTTCTCAGTTCTAGGCGACTGATGACCTCAGAAGTTAAGTCGCATAGTGCTCAGAGCCATTTGAACCATTTTCTGCTGAATATCTCCCTATTCTGTACCATTTCACTTAATTTCCAACATCCCTGATAGCACGGCACCACAAACGTTTCGACTGTTACCTTTTCCGGAGTTTCCACAGTCCATGAAATGCACGTGTGGCATTTGTGACCCGGAATCGTGTTCCGGGCAGTTTGGCCATCTGGTGCAACAATTTTTATTTGACGCCACTTCGGCAACTTGCGCCTCGTGTGGATGAAGTGATGACGAGGACAACACACATGCACCCAGTTCCAAGTAGAAAATAATCCCCGACTCGGCCGGGAACCGAACCAAGGACAATGTGATCGAGAACCAGCAAAGCTAACCACAAGACCACAGCCTATTTCCGTGACTGTCATACAATGCTGTTCTCCAAACGAGCGTTCTCAGAAATTTCTACATAAATTGCTGCCTATGTTTGATACTAGTTGACTTCTTTCGGCCAGGGATACCCTCTTTGCTCTTCCTAGTCTGCTCTTTATGTTCTCCTTGCCTCGTCCTTCTTACGTTATTTTACTTCCAAGGAGGCAGAATACCTTAACCTCGTCTACATCTACATCTACATCTACATTTATACTCCGCAAGCCACCCAACGGTGTGTGGCGGAGGGCACTTTACGTGACACTGTCATTACCTCCCTTTCCTGTTCCAGTCGCGTATGGTTCGCGGGAAGAACGACTGTCTGAAGGCCTCTGTGCGCGCTCTAATCTCTCTAATTTTACATTCGTGATCTCCTCGGGAGGTATAAGTAGGGGGAAGCAATATATTCGATACCTCATCCAGAAACGCACCCTCTCGAAACCTGGCGAGCAAGCTACACCGCGATGCAGAGCGCCTATCTTGCAGAGTCTGCCACTTGAGTTTGTTAAACATCTCCGTAACGCTATCACGGTTACCAAATAACCCTGTGACGAAACGCGCCGCCCTTCTTTGAATCTTCTCTATCTCCTCCGTCAAGTCGATCTGGTACGGATCCCACACTGATGAGCAATACTCAAGTATAGGTCGAACGAGTGTTTTGTAAGCCACCTCCTTTGTTGATGGGCTACATTTTCTAAGCACTCTCCCAATGAATCTCAACCTGGTACCCGCCTTACCAACAATTAATTTTATATGATCATTCCACCTCAAATCGTTCCGCACGCATACTCCCAGATATTTTACAGAAGTAACTGCTACCAGTGTTTGTTCCGCTATCATATAATCATACAATAAAGGATCCTTCTTTCTATGTATTCGCAATACATTACATTTGTCTATGTTAAGGGTCAGTTGCCACTGCCTGCACCAAGTGCCTATCCGCTGCAGATCTTCCTGCATTTCGCTACAATTTTCTAATGCTGCAACTTCTCTGTATACTACAGCATCATCCGCGAAAAGCCGCATGGAACTTCCGACACTATCTACTAGGTCATTTATATATATTGTGAAAAGCAATGGTCCCATAACACTCCCCTGTGGCACACCAGAGGTTACTTTAACGTCTGTAGACGTCTCTCCGTTGATAACAACATCAGGGGTGGCCAAGATTTCGGCTCGCTGGCCTTGCTGTGGCACGGATGCCATAGCGTTAAGCCTGGCTGACACATATCGCATTTCGCCCACCGCCACTTTGCACTGTCTGAGCGTTTGGTGGGGTGAGGGAGGGATGGGGGGGGGGGGAGGTGAGGAGAGAGGCAAACTGCGAACACGGCTCATTTAAAAGCCAGTGCTGTCACATTTATGAACAACATAGTTCACAAACAAAACATATTCTCATTATTATTTAATTATTTTTCACTCGCTGAAGACATAACAAAATTTTTATGCCATACAGACTGTCGGCCTATTGACAGACGCAGACAACGTCAAAGAGTTTCTCACTCAAGATGCCACGTCATCGTAATTGATTTAGTTTCATACCGGAAAAAGGGTCTTTCATCCACATATGTCCATCGAAATATTGTAGTATTTTTGCAACATCATTGTGGAGACGTGGAAACTCTAGGTGAGGAAAGCAATGTAGGTGTCCTAACAGTTTTAACGTAAAAGGATTAGTCATTAGAACGGGAACCAATCCGCAGGTCAATGAGTTGTAGCTCCACATGAGTAGGGGTGCTTTCAACTGAAACAGGGAAACTGTCCTGAAAACAGCTCGAAAACAGATGTAGGATTTACAGTGTCCTCAAAATGCTTAGGAAACTCTCCTTGTAATTCTTTCAAGGCCACTATGAATTGTTCAGTGCCGCATTTTCTTTAATGCCAATGAGCTTATGGAAATGGACTGTGTTTCGTCAGAACTTGTACCTTCATAATGCGATTTTTTTTTAATGCATCCCCGTCAAATCACAAATAAGTTGTTTCTCACCTTGCAATTTCTTACTGTGGGCATCGTACGGTCAAGTTCACTTAAAATGCGAGGTCTACGAACCATTCCAGAAGTTCTTATTTTCGTCCCAGCACTTCTTTTTCCTTCACAGTTTCACGGGTGTTAAACTGAAAACTCGTTCCACACATGATCCTTGACTTAACCAATATTCTTTTCAGTTATACATACATAAGATATCCATACTCTTCGTCCAGTTGCACCAAAGACTGTTACAACTGCAGTGGAATAATGCGTCCGGGTTCAGAAATTTTGGTAGTCACACCATCGGCTTTTCATGCCTTGTTTGCTGGCAAATTTAGTACAAAGTGCTTCTAGATGTACTGAACAATGAAACACGTTTGTCGATCGTAATTTTTCGCTCTTTCGCTGTCAACTAAATCTTTAAAGTCTTTGTGCAAGGTACTGTAACATCGTTTCATAGCAAATTTGCAGTAACAGTCACTCATGCGAATGTATAATAGATATTAAGCATTCTCTTCCCTCTCTTCTGACGTTTCCAATCATTTTCAAGGGCTTTTCACGAAACATCGCTAGAGTGCCCCTTTTTGTGCAAACATCCATTGGACCTGTGAACATCCTTCATACCACGACCAAACAGTGAACTGACACCATTGTTCTGTCGAGCTGAAGAGAGTTGTGCCGGCCGAAAAATGTCACGCCGCAGCATTAAATGAAATGTCTCGCCGTACCGAGTACTTCGGGCCGGCCCGCGCGGCCAGCGTGAAGTTTGATACGCCGTGGCCGGCCATGGTCTACATCACGGTCCTTGAATTTGACGTTAAGATCATAGGCAATCTCATTTCTGATAGTCTTCATTATGTTCGTCTTTTCTTCAGTTTACTCCCAATCTATATCTGTGGTCGACAGTCTGTTCGTTGCATTCAACACATACTGTAGTTCTCCCTCGCTGTTACCACGGATAGCGAGGTCATAAGCAAGTTGTATTATAGATATTCTTTCACTCTGAATTTGAATTCCATTCTTGAACCTTTCTTTTATTTCCCTCGTTGCTTCTTCGATGTATCAGTTGAAAAGTACGGGCGAAAGACTGCATCCCTGTCTTACGTCCGTCTTAATAGGAGCGCTTCGTTCTGGGTCTTCCAATATTGTTCCCTCTTGCTTCTTGATCATATTGTATATTGCTCTTCTTTCCCTATAGCTTACTCCTATTTTTCGCGGAATTTCGAACATCTTGCACCATTTTACTCTGTTGTACGCTTTGGTTCAAATGGTTCAAATGGCTCTGAGCACTATGGGACTCAACATCTTAGGTCATAAGTCCCCTAGAACTTAGAACTACTTAAACCTAACTAACCTAAGGACATCACACACACCCATGCCCGAGGCAGGATTCGAACCTGCGACCGTAGCAGTCCCGCGGTTCCGGACTGTAGCGCCAGAACCGCTAGACCACCGCGGCCGGCTGTTGTACGCTTTCTCTAGGTCGACAAATACTATGAACATGTCTTGATTTTTGTTAAGGCCTGTTTGCATTATCAAGGTCAAAGTCAGACCTGGCCCCTCTGGTGCCTTTGCCTTTTCTAAATCCAAACTGACCCTCGATTCCCATTCTTCTGCATATTATTCTTTCACGTGTCAGAATTTAAGACGATAATGCGATAGTTCTCGCACTTATCTACCGTTGGTGTTTTCGAGATCGTGTTGATAATACTTTTCCGAAGGTCTGATAGTATGTCTCTTTAATCTCATGTATTTTACATACCAACTTGAGCAGTCGTTTGATCGTCACTTCTCTTAATGATTTTAGAAATTCCGAAGGAACGTTATCGGTGTCTTCTGAGTTATTTGATCACAAGTCTTCCAAAACTCTATTAAACTCTGAATCTAATACAGTATCCTCTATGTCTTCCATGTTTTATCCTATTTCCTCTATCACGTTTACAAGTCTTCTCCCTCGTCGAGGCTTTCAGTGTACACTTTCCACCTGTCCTCCCTCTCTTCTGCGTTTGATAGTGGAATTCCCATTGACCTCTTAATGTTGACCACCTCTTAAATTCACCGAAGGTTAATTTCACTTTTCTGTATGCTGAATCAGCCCTTCCGGCAATTATTTCTTTCTCGATTCCTTCGTATTTTTCTTTCAGCCATTTCATCTCGGCTTCCATGCTCTTCCTATTTACTTCATTCCTAAGTGACTTATACGCATTCTGCTATCTTCAAACACTTCTTATAGACACTTACGAAAATTTTTCGACGAAATGAAGCCAGAAAGACATCTATTACATCTACGTCTGTACTCCGCAATCCACCGAATACTATGTGGCTGGCTTTGCTTCTGATACCGTTACGATTTTCGCCCATCCAATTCCAGGGGAATAGTACACTGCCTTACATTGTTATCTCTGCATGCTTTATTGGCTGCTATGTCTACAAATCATTTCAGGAATTACCTCATGTACTGACAACACTACTTCTGCTGCCAGAGAGAAAATGAGTCCTAAAAGTTTTAAAACCATTGCGCCAGCTACGTACATTAGCTGTACCGTCCGCCTGCTTAGCTGGGTGGTAACGTGCTCGCCTCCAATGGGTTCGATTCTCGGCCGGATTGGAGATTTCCTCCGCTCGTGGACTGGGTGTTGTGTTTTCCTCACCATCATTTGGAGTAAATCAAAATTTGTGGTGCTAACAACATACTTTCTTTTAAGGTCCAATCGATCGCGAAATGGAAACCACAATGCAAATCAAAAATCTTTTAATTGAAACCGTCAGGTACACCTTTCACCTACTTCTGTATATAGCCGCTGCTTCGACTTACGCTGATCTGTGCCAGAATGCTATCCACCTAGCCAGCGTTTCATGCGAGCACAGAGATGAAAATCAGAGGGAGCCATGTCTGGGCTATATGGTGGATAATGAAAGATTCCCGTCGAAAATGGTGCAGGAGGGTTTTTGTAGCAGTTGAAGTGTGCAGCCGAGAACGGCATCGAAGAAGGATTATGCCTGATGACAAAATACCTCCTCTCTTGTTCTGAACTGCTCTTCATAGACGTTGAAGAGTCACGATGTAAGACGCTACAGTGATGGTCCTAAATCACGTTAACCATACTTTTTCTGATGGAGAAGGTTCGCTTACATTTATTTGGTTTAGTCGGGAAATGAGAATGCATCCATTGTTTGGTTTGCTCTTTATTTCTTCAGTTTCGAAATAGACCCATGTATCATTCCCTGGGATAATTTTCTTCTCCTTCATAACGGCAGTACTGAAAAAGTCCATTAGCTGTATTTTGTAATAGTCGGGCAGCGTCTTGGAAACCCATCTCGCACAGAGTCTGCCGTACTGTAGTTTCACTCACGATAGTATAGAAAGTTGACCTTAAAATTTCGGGAAACGAATCACACAACACAGAAATTGTGAACTGAAGATTTTATCGAATCGCCTCATCGATTCGCTGAACAAGGTCATTGGTTGGCACTCTGATTCTTCCCTGATCGCGAGCTTCATGAACATCTTGTACCTCCTGCACCGTTGCCGCATTATGCTGTCACTCAGTAAAGGCTGCCCATACACTTTACTCTTTCGTCGATGAATTTCGGCTGTACTGCACCCCCCAGTATGAAGAAATCGAATGACAGAATTCACTTCACACTCGGTGGGAGACTTTACTGTTCCAGGGGATGTTTACATACCGAGCGGGATGGCGCAGTGAATAGCATACTAGACTCGCATTCGGGAGGACAACGGTTCAAACCTCACGTCCGGCCATTCTGATTTAGGTTTTCTGTGATTTCCCTAAATCGCCTCAGGTTCCTTTGGGAGGGCACGGCCAACTTCCTTCCCCATTCTTCCTTAATTCGATAGGGCCGATGACCACGCGGATGGTCCCCTGCCCCCGAACCAAAAAAAGACACTGTGCTATATATTTGCGTAGATCTACATCAGAATTTTCCTGTGGTTTTAAATTGACGACCGTATTTAGATTCGCATCCGTCGCAACAGTTATCCATAATATTGTTACAAACACATAAGTGAGTTAACACAAGAAAAACACGTGTACTGTTAATGTTTCGGTAGATTTTCCTACTCTATCGTTAGAATATCACTCTGCCGTACTCAGTTAGTTCTCATTCTGACAGAACACTACACTCTGGAGTATACACGGCACGCCGTGTCACACTCTGTTCACCATGCATCTGGCAGGCCGCCAGCAGAATATTTTTGGCGCTGTCGTTTCTGGAGTTTTGTTTCTAACGTTGCATATCACATCCGGAACTTTTATATTGTGATACCAGCACAACTCGCCAAACCGGTCGTGACCAAACAAGTAACATCACAGCTGTGGTGGTTTTAATTAATCATTAATATTAGTCAAATCAACGAATTTGTACAGGGTGAAATTCTCACTCTGCAGTGGAGTGTGCGCTGATATGAAACTACACATTAAATCTGCGTGCCGGACTTTGACTCGAACATGAGACTTTTGCCTTTCGCGGGTAAGTGCTCTGTCCACTGAACTACCCAAACACGGCCACATTACCCCTCCTCAAGTTTCATATCAGCGCACGCTCCGTTCCAGAGTGAAAATTTCATCCCGGAAACATCTTCCACACTGTGTCTAAGCCATGCCTCCGTGTATCCTTTCTTCCAGGAGTGCTAGTCTTGCAAAGTTTCGCAGGAGAGCTTCTCTGAAATTTGGAAGGCAGGAAACGCGGTAGTGCCGAAGTAAAGCTATGAGCAGTGGTTGTGAGTCGTGCGTGGGTAGCGAGCTGGTAGAGCACTTGCATGCGAAAGGCAAAGGTACCGAGTTCGAATCTCGTCGGATACTTAGTTTTAATCTGCCAGGAAGTTTCAACGGATTTTTGTTTGTAATAGGGTCGATAAAGGGTTCGAATAGGTAACAGTATACAACACTAAGTAAACATATCTCGCGGATTAAGGTGATACTGACGGTCTTTATTTGAACCCTTTTAATTGTGGTGGTACGTGATGTAACGAAATCACACATTTGCGAATCGTATAAACTAATGGGCACGTAGACAACGAAGATTTCATACTATAATCCTCATCTTTCACGGGCTATATCACTTTGACGAAATATTTTTCCTTTTGTCTGACACGTGTGTAGAGGAAAGTTGCCGTGATTGAGACACACTTTTTTAAACCACTTTTTTTTTTGGTCATCAGTCTACTGACTGGTTTGATGAGGCCCGCCACGAATTCCTTTCCTGTGCTAACCTCTTCATCTCAGAGTAGCACTTGCAACCTACGTCCTCAATTATTTGCTTGACGTATTCCTATCTCTGTCTTCCTCTACAGTTTTTGCCCTCTACAGCTACCTCTAGTACCATGTAAGTCATTCCATCATGTCTTAGCAGGTCCTATCATCCTGTCTCTTCTCCTTATCAGTGTTTTCCACATATTCCTTTTCTCTCCGATTCTGCGTAGAACCTCCTCATTCCTTACCTTATCAGTCCACCTAATTTTCAACATTCGTCTATAGCACCACATCTCAAATGCTTCGATTCTCTTCTGTTCCGGTTTTCCCTCAGTCCATGTTTCACTACCATACAATGCTGTACTCCAGACGTACATCCTCAGAAATTTCTTCCTCAAATTATTGCCGGTATTTGATATTAGTAGACTTCTCTTAGCCAGAAATGCCTTATTTGCCAAAGCGAGTCTGCTTTTGATGTCCTCCTTGCTCCGTCCGTCATTGGTTATTTTACTGCCTAGGTAGCAGAATTCCTTAACTTCATTGACTTCGTGACCATCAATCCTGATGTTAAGTTTCGCGCTGTTCTCATTTCTACTACTTCTCATTACCTTCGTCTTTCTCCGATCTACTCTCAAACCATACTGTGTACTCATTAGACTGCTCATTCCGTTCAGCAGATCATTTAATTCTTCTTCACTTCACTGAGGATAGCAATGTCATCAGCGAATCGTATCATTGATATCCTTTACCTTGTATTTTAACACCACTCCTGAACCTTTCTTTTATTTCCATCATTGCTTCCTCGATGTACAGATTGGAGAGTAGGGGCGAAAGGATACAGCCTTGTCTTACACCCTTCTTAATACGAGCACTTCGTTCTTGATCGTCCACTCATATTATTCCCTCTTGGTTGTTGTACATATTGTATATGACCCGTCTCTCCCTATAGCTTACCATTACTTTTTTCAGAATATCGAACAGCTTGCACCATTTTATATTGTCGAACGCTTTTTCCAGGTCGACAAATCCTATGAAAGTGTCTTGATTTTTCTTTAGCCTTGCTTCCATTATTAGCCGTAACGTCAGAATTGCCTCTCTCGTCCTTTTACTTTTCCTAAAGCCAAACTGATCGTCACTTAGCGCATTCTCAATTTTCTTTTCCATTCTTCTGTATATTATTCTTGTAAGCAGCTTAAATGCATGAGCTGTTAAGCTGATTGTGCGATAGACCACATTAAACACCAAAAAGTACATGCAATTACATTTTATGCATGATAATAACATCTAGTATTATTTGATTTGACCATGCATTTATCTTGTTTCCAATAATAAACAAACTTTCATTCCAATTATTAAAGCTTTACAAACAACGCATTTCATAGAAATCAGGCAAAGGTTTCCTCATACGAGACAGTACACATACTTTTTTATTTCTGAATAATGTGACTTATAGAACATACACTTTTTACATCTTCTTTCGTTTCTGTTATCCTTCTCATATTTTTAACTGTTTGTGTTTACTTTTACCACACTGCGGGCAAACGAAATTGTCTTCTTCGATGCCGCAATCTTCATGGGCCCAGCGACAATATTTTGTGTATTGTGACCAATTTCTCCGTGTTTGTACGAGGGCTGTTTGGAAAGCAAAATCCGATCGGGCGTGAAATAGAGACCACAGTGAAAATCCGACGAAGCTTTGCAAAGATGTGTTGGGCAGTGTCTCTAGTACGCCCTTCGGTCGCGTCACGTCACGTGTTTCAGTTCTGAGCGCCCTGTGATCACGTAATGATCCTAGAAAATTTGCCCCCGATCGAGAATGAGGAGCTGGTGAGAGATTTCGCCTTATGTCATGCAGTCCACATAACATAACTGTCATGTATTTCCTTCTTCCTGACAATTCTCGGCCGTACTCTGCAGGGGCAATGAAGATGCTCCTGCAGCGTCTTCTATGGGAAGTGTTCGATGACGCACAGCAGAGCTTCATATCTGTTCACATGAACTGCTGGCTATAAAGACATCTTTCTGGCACAGTGAGCTACAGACCGGCGTAGAGAATTGTGGGAAAGCACAGGAGGCATCCTTCTACGACTGACGACGAGGGTATTGGAAAGTTGGTCCAACGTCACGATAGATGTCTAAATGCGCGGGGCGGCAATGTGGAAAAGTAGCAGGAAAGTGTAGCTAACTTTTTCAAATAAAACATTTTTGATTTTCACAGTGGTTTCCATTTCACGACAAATCGGATCTTACTTTCCGAATACCCCTCATAGTTTGGATGCGCCCTGTACAGAGTAGGTACTCTTCATCATCGTCATCACCGCTGTCTGTATCATCACTTACATCAAGATGAACATCGGATGCAGAGTCACTAAACGATGCCTCTGCTTCACTTTGTAAAGAGTTTCCACTCTTCTTCCCGAATAACTTTTAGGCTGCCTTATTCTTATCTTCGGCTGCTGATTTATCCCGATTAGATTTTTATAATCGCCTCATTGCGATGTGCCGAGGTAGAGAAGAGCTTGTACCTCTTCAGTTCTGGCGAATTTTGCATGAGAACTAGACATGCACTAGACCCCTCCTTAGCTACCACCTAATTAATTATGTGCACAACGGTAACGAAAGCGATTAATGGTGGACCCTGCTAGTAGCTAAAATAAGGAGTACACATTCACAATAATTTAATAAAAATCGTAATTTACTCAGTAAGAAAAGGGAATTTGGTCATAATAAACGATAGAAATTGGGATTCTGCATCTATCTACGAAATGATATGCAGATTATATATTACAATGAGATTCATTATAAATCAGAACACAAAGGTGCTTGATTGTTGATACAAACAGTACGCTAAAGGATAGCGTATACTGAACTATTATGAGAATAACAGTCGGTTCGAGAACAAGGGGCTCCTACTCTCTGTGATGCAATATATTGACGATAATGACTGGAGGTCTTAATGAATCAAACATTACTCCCCCGACTATAATACAGTATCGCGAGGTCAAATGGGATCACATGGACAAACAAACAAGGTGCACCTGTAGTAAAGCAAGCGCGCGTGCTGCTGAGGACTTTTGTATAAAAATGATACGTCCTACAATATCGGAGACGCAAAATACTTTATCAGTCCTGAAACCTGCAGCCCGTTGTCGGTAGGCAGTGTTCTGATGATGTAGTCGCCAACTTCTGCTGTGCAGCAACTCTGTATCAACCCGTGGCCTCGTATGCTGTCCGAGAATCCTAACTTCTGCTCGCGTGGCCGAAGCAGAGAAACTCCTGGGTGCACGTGGATGTATCTCCAGGAAGAGACACAGCAAAACCGCCTAAACTCGCCCTGTCGGCACAGCTGAAAAGCACAGAGTAAGAATCTGGGTCTTAAGTCGTATAATGAAACTGGAGTATGGCCAAAGTCATGCTCCACAATGCTCCCGAAAAAGTGCGGCTAAGTCGCATGACCGTCCGAATCCGACGAAGATCAGATCCCGAATGCCATGCGCCCGCGCAACGAAGGAGTAAAGTCAACGTTATTCAACTCCCTACTACCCTCGAAAAGCCGCAAATCAGCATTCAGTGCTGATTCCAAAATTCCCCCACACTATCTCAGAACATCATTCACGCCAATAGCGACCGTTCCCTCCAGGGCTTTGTGACGTCAACTGTCGTCAGTTTAAGTTGACTAATCATACCTCTGCTTTTTAGCTAAGGGCACTGAACCTGCCATTTAACCGACTACGCAAACAGAATGCCAAGACCACCGGCCATAGGAATTCTCAGAATCATAAAGACAATACAGTCAGTCGGTGCCAGCACTCTTCGTTCCAGACGCACCGGAACAGTAAAAACGTAAACTGTGGCGACACTCAGATGGCTCGCAGGTCTTTTCGCCCTCCATACAATGGGCAAAACTCGATCGAGGTCAGTAGCCCACCAGGCGCTCAAGCCCAATGTGTACGACCGTCTCCGTGTTCACGGAAGTTCAGATCCCCCACGAATACGCAATGTGTCGCGTCGTTCGGTGCTCGCCACCTACAAGCCACACAGGGAAGTAACAGAGAAAACTAAAAGGTAGACCACATACAGTTTCCAACGTGCATAGCAATCAAGTGAAAAGTAATTTGAGCTCTCAGTGCAAATACTCTCATCAGAATAACCTTATTCGGCCCATTTGCACCGTGAAGTGTTATAAGACATTAATAAAATTGATGAAAATGAGAGGCGACATGCAAAAAAAAGGCATGGTAACTCTAATCATGTGAGGAGATGACGTTATTAACTCAGCAGATGGAACGTGTTATTACTTGAATGGGCATGGCCAGATCCCCAGATGGCTTTGAGAATTGCAGAAGACATTTGATGTCTACAGGACTGACAGCTTGAACTACGTCACTATGTCTAGTTTCATTTTCGTTTTTGGCATCTTTTTCTTGAGGAGAGTCAAGACGGTGATTATGATCCTTAAAAATGTTCCCGTTGCATCAGACGAGACGTGTTTTTCTGTAGGCATTCAAGGACGCTTCCACTGCTGCTGTTTGGTTGTAAGCTGCCCCAAATGATCTGGCTATTAATAACGGAGTGACAACATGAGCTGGCTTACTTGCTAGCCATGTTTCTACCTCTCCAGCACAGTAGAGTTTTCAAGCGTCTCACAAATCCCTTGTCGAGTGGCAGCAATTTATGTATTGGGTGAGGTGGAAAACATACAATATGAACATTGTTTTCACTTGCTTTATCTTACCTATCGAGATTCTTTGTGTGTGAATAACATCCTTCAAGAATCAAAATTACAGCCTGATTTGACAATAGCTTTATTCGTCTCACAAAATAATCAAACCACTGGGTATCAAATTACTTGCCTGATAAGCTGATACTGATTCTGCAGGAGCACCATCCAATAGTTCCTGCTTCATATTCTGCCTGATCAGGACGATTAGTGGTGGAATGTAAGAGTAAGCTGCGTTCATACACAACGTTCATAAACGCAAATGTTATTATTTAACTCTAATAAATGATAAAATGTTGTTGCATTACGACATTTTTAAATTAGTTATTAAAACTTGTGAGAGACAGGTCCCCTAACATGCGATAGCTATCTCAATATGTGAGACTATCGCATATTTGCATTCTTATACTATCGCACTACAGGAATACCGCTATCTTGTACACACAGTAACGGTCATATTAACAACGTTTATTGGAAAATGTAGATAATTGTCAATAATTAGAGGTAATTCAATGAGAAATAACAACAGTAAAATAGTACAATAGTATTCATACAAAAAAGTATAGAGACTGGGATGAAATCACTTTTGGGGTTCCCCAAGGTTCAGTTTTAGGCCCACTATTGTTCCTCATACACAGTAAATACACGATCTTCTGTCTAATATATAACAAACAGAATTAGTTCTTTTAGCAGATGAGACTAGTACTGTAATCAATCCATGTGTGCAAACAGAAACAGAGGAAATGGCAAACAATGTTCTTAGAAGTATCACTGACTGGTTTTCTATGAATAATCTCATCCTCACTTTTAAAAAGACACAACATATTCAGTTCTACACGTAGGAGTAGTACACCAATGATAAGTAACACAGGGTAAAGAAATAATAAATAAGGTAGGAACTTCAAAATTCTTAGATGTCCATATTGATGAGAACTGAAATTGGAGAAAGCACATTTTTGAGCTTCTAAAACAGTTTACTATAGGCATCTGCACTTAGAATCATTGCAAATCTGGGGAGAGACAAATCTATAAGCTGCATTTCTTCATTCAGTAATGTCAGATGGAATAAAGTTCTAAGGTACCTCATTTATAAGAGAGAAAGTCTTCATTGCTCAAAAATGCGCTATAAGAATATTATGTGGTGCTCACTCAGGATCTTCTTCTAGACATCTGTTTAAGTGGTTGGCCATTCTGATTACTGCTTCACAGTATATGAAGTTTGTTGTAAATAATCCACAACAGTTCAGAATTATCAATGATTACGTAATCACAGTACCAGAAGGAAAAATGACATTGATTACTCCACATTAAGGTTGGCTTTAGCACAAAAAGAGGCTCACAATGCAACAATGAAAATTTTCGATGACTTAACCAGTCTTACAAAGCGTCTGACAGCCAACAGAGTAGATTTAGAAAACAAAATGAAAAAGTTTCTCCTTGTCAATTCCTTTTACTCAGTAGAAGAATTTCTTTTAGTGTAAAGTGTAAAAGGTGGTGAGAGGAAATTAACTTACATCCGTACATTAAAAATAATCTTCAGCATGTAGCCATATTCGGAAATTAATCAATAAATTTTTAATTTCCGATTTGAATCTAAAATGACTTGTTCCACATCATTAGAATCTATCGTGGGGAATGATGAAACTAACTTTCTCCACTCATCGATAAGCACAAATATTTACGTAGCTCCGTTGTCACAAAAACTATAAACACTGTAAGTTTTATAACAGCCTCTAGACACTCTGTTCAATTCAACATTGGCGTCCTAGTCGCATTGTCGTCTTCGAACACGACAGAGACCTGATTAAGAAGCTCTCTACCAGAGCTCAGCAGCTACTACGAGGAAACTCGATATGTCGCACATTAGGGAACTATCGCACGATAGGCACCTTTCCTCCACTATCTTCTTAGAGCCCTTGATCTTCGTGCGCGTCCATGCCTGCGTGCGTGCGCATGTGAATGTGTGTGCACGAGTCTCTGCGTGTTTTGGAGGGGGGGGGAGGGAGGGTGGAGGGCGGAGCTCTTGTTTCGATTGTCTAACTGCCTTCATGTACCATCTTTAGGTAATTAGGCAGTAAGCGAATCGCCAAGGCTGTAAAACATGTTTCGGCTCCGTCGACGTGGCGCAGCACTGGGTGAGTGTTAAACCTGTGGGCAGCGGGCTGTCCCGTGAGCCGCGGCCGGCGCGCCGTCGTCATTAGGAGCGCATAATTTGGCCGGACGCGACTCGCGGCCACAGGTTGAGACTGGGATAATGAACGGCGGCCGACCCGCTTTCATCATCGCGGAACTCATTAAAATGCGCCTGCGCGGACGCGTTAATTATTTGGGGGCGAGCCGAGGCGAGGCGCGCACGTGCACGCGCCTGCCGCCACTTGCAGGGCCGCCGCTCCCACGGAGACAGCGCCGCCCCTGCCTGTCAGCACCGCCCAGCTGGGGGCCGCCGCTGCTCCGCCTCCGTTAGCCGAGGTGGCGAACCAAGCGCGCAGCCACCACGTCGTTAACCAGGCGAACTTCCGCCTTGTAATGCAATGTGGCTTCTTTGTATCTTACACTAGCTGTTCCACACCACTGTGTCTCAGTCTGCTTAAATAGAAAATAAAGAAAAGAGAAAGTAGAGAAAGTAGATGTGTCTACTATGTATGTGAATTGGATATATGTCCCAACTCCATTCTGTTCCCGTCTCTCTCCATCTCCTCCTGCTGCTCTCTCTCCCCCTCTCTGCAAACATCACCTCCTCCCTCTTTCCCTGCCAATCTACTACCCCCTACTCTCTCGCCTTCTCCTCCTGCCCCCTTTCCCTCCCTCTCTCTGTGCATCTTCTCGTCCCCTTCTGTCTCCGCCTTCTCCTGAGAGCTTTCTCTGTCTATCTCCTAGGGTGTCCCATTTCCCATTTATCTTGAACTCCCTAAATAACTGTTTGTCCACATGCAAATTACAAAATGTTTCAAACAAATGTTCTTTAGCCGTCAGGGGGACATCAATCAGCATGATTGCCTTACTTGTAGCTTTCTTTTTTAACAAGATATGAACAGCGGTATGACTTTTTTCAAATGACATCCCGGAATTTTTCTTCGGTAATTCATTTCCTCTCCGAAAGATCTATTCGAAATGTATCACAGTGTACCATTCACTGAAACATTACGTTATTAATTACATAATACAACACTGACTTTGAAGCTGGGATCACAAACAGCAGGCCCGTGTGGCCGAGCGGTTCTAGGCGCTTCAGTCTGGAACCGCGCGACCACTACGGTCGCAACTTCGAATCCTGCCTCGGGCATGGATGTGTGTGATGTCCTTAGGTTAGTTAGGTTTAAGTAGTTCTAGGTTCTAGGGGACTGATGACCTCAGATGTTAAGTCCCATAGTGCTCAGAGCCATTTGAACCATTTGATCACAAACACGTCCACTGCCTAGAGTAGTCAGAAGACAAATGGAAACCAAGTAAAAACATAACACAAAATTGACTTTGACTCTCCTCTACCACTGCCCAGGAGTAGAACATTCAAAGGTGCTCAATGTGGGGATCCTGGAAATCGATACACTGGTGCACTCGTTGAATGAAAGAATTATTTACTGCTTCCAGTGTGGCCTGCTGAAGAGAATTACAAGCAAGCACGATACGTTCCTGCATGTCCGCTGAAGTTGTTGGAATATCCCGATAGACAACGTCTGTAATGAATCCCCAAAGAAAAAAGTCCAGAGGATTTAAATCAGGAGACCTAGCAGGCCAAGTAACTGTTCCTCCTCGACCAATCCATCTGGCAGGATACCTTCGGTTCAGACCATGATGTGCACGCAAGGCATTATGTGCAGGACATCCATCGTTGATATCACATAAGCATTATGGTTCTTAGCGGCACTTCATCCGGAAGAGGCAATCATGCTGATTGAAGTCCCCCTGACAGCTAAAGAACATTTTGCTTGAAACATTTTGTTGTAATTTGCATCCGGACAAACAGTTATTTCGGCTGGTCATTATAAATGGGACATCCTATATACACACATCATTTCCGCCCCTTTTATTGCTCATGAAAAGCACAAATTGCATGTTGTATCACCAAATGGGGAGACTTTCAGAGATGGTAGTCCAGATAGCTGTACACACCGGCACTTCTAATACCCAGTAGAACGTCCTCTCGCACTGATGCATGCCTGTATTCGTTGCGGCACACTATCCACAAGTTCATCAAGGCACTGTTGGCCCAGATTGTCCCACTTCTCAACGGCGATTCGGCGTATATCCCTCAAAATGGTTGGTGGATCACGTCGTCTATAAACACCCGTTTTCAATCTATCCCAGGCAGGTTTGATAGGGTTCATGTCTGAAGAGTATGCTGGCCACTCTAGTCGACCGATGTCGTTGTCCTGAAGGAAGTCATTCACGAGATGTGCCCATCTGTACCGCACTGCATGGTGTCGTGGTTGCAAAGATGGACCTCGCCATGGACATCGGGAGTGAAGTTACGCATCATGCAGCCTATTGCGCAAAGCTTGAGTCATAACACGACGTCCTGTGCCTGCACGAAAAGCGTTATTCAACATGGTGGCTTTGCTCTCAGGGTTCCTCCGAGTCACAACCCCTAGGTAGCGGTCATCCACTGAAGTAGCAGCCCCCGGGCCGCCTGAGCGAGGCATGTCATCGACAGTTTCTATCTCTCTGTATCTCCTCCATGTCCGAACAACATCGCTTTGGTTCACTCGGAGACGCTTGGAGAATTCCCTTGTTGAGAACCCTTCCTGGCACATTATAACAATGCGGACGCGATCGTATCGCAGTATTGACCGTCTAGGCATGGTTGAAGTACAGGCAACACGAGCCGTGTACCTCCTTCCTGGTGTAATGACTGGGACTGATCGGCTGTCTGACCCCCTCCATTTAATAGGCACTGCACATGCATGATTGTTTACTCTTTGGGCAGGTTTAGTGACATCTCTCAACAGTCATAGGTACTGTGTCTGTGAGCGCCTTTGGTCTTTCTGGAGGGGACGCTAACCAGTGCTCGGTACATACAGAATGTTGTTAGCTCTGTTCTTTTGCCGATTCTACAACAACAAGGTGATGTGTTGTTCCAAAAGGATACTGCTGACCCACACACTGCCCGTGAAACCCAACATACTCTGCAAGACGTGCAGAAACTTCCCTGGCTAGCACGATCTCCAAACTCGTCTCGAAACCCAGCACCTGTTGGATATGATGGAACGAGAAGCGACTTGTGCTACTGGTCAACCAACAACTCTTACGGAACTACGTGAACATGTCGAGCCGGCGTGCCATAACGTATCGCAGAACAATATTCGCCGTCTGTACGGTCGACTGGATACCAGAGTCAGCATCTGCTTTGCCGCCCGTCGAGGCTACACCACTACTAGTAAGGGTGTTACGGCATGGGTCGATACCTGGTACTTCAGAACCGCTTGTGCTCATGATCAGTAAACGAAATCATTTCCTGTATTCGATATGCACTGTTGCAACAATAAATCTTGAGTCAATAAGAAAGCTCTAATTTTTTTCCAGTAATGTATATTGATTCGTTAAAAGATTATGTGCGAAGACAGTGAAAGAACGTACTCGATATATTAGAAAATCTTTTGCTGCTTGATTTACAACGTAGTCCTCTTTAACAACAGTGTACAACGATTTACAGGGAGTTGTTTCTATCCCGGAACAAATGCCGGTCAGTCCGCAAAATACCTACGAGTACCTACGATTGCCAGATTACCACAAAGTTAGTTAGGTGTGGGAACAGAGGAATACTTGTAAAATTCCTGTGCTTCACTTTATATTAATTTTTATGTCTGTCAGAGAAGGGTACGGAATGTTTTGCAGTGGGAGTGGGGAGGTGGGGGGAGGGGAGGGGGGACACATACTTCGTTGCTAAACGAATTTGTCCTTGTTGCCTAACACTAGCCTGTGTTGCCTTTTACTTTATGAATATTAAAGCTGCTCAGTTACAAATTGAAAAATGTCTCTTTGGAATGATGACATTAGATATAATACACTCCTGGAAATGGAAAAAAGAACACATTGACACCGGTGTGTCAGACCCACCATACTTGCTCCGGACACTGCGAGAGGGCTGTACAAGCAATGATCACACGCACGGCACAGCGGACACACCAGGAACCGCGGTGTTGGCCGTCGAATGGCGCTAGCTGCGCAGCATTTGTGCACCGCCGCCGTCAGTGTCAGCCAGTTTGCCGTGGCATACGGAGCTCCATCGCAGTCTTTAACACTGGTAGCAGCCGCGACAGCGTGGACGTGAACCGTGTGTGCAGTTGACGGACTTTGAGCGAGGGCGTATAGTGGGCATGCGGGAGGCCGGGTGGACGTACCGCCGAATTGCTCAACACGTGGGGCGTGAGGTCTCCACAGTACATCGATGTTGTCGCCAGTGGTCGGCGGAAGGTGCACGTGCCCGTCGACCTGGGACCGGACCGCAGTGACGCACGGATGCACGCCAAGACCGTAGGATCCTACGCAGTGCCGTAAGGGACCGCACCGCCACTTCCCAGCAAATTAGGGACACTGTTGCTCCTGGGGTATCGGCGAGGACCATTCGCAACCGTCTCCATGAAGCTGGGCTACGGTCCCGCACACCGTTAGGCCGTCTTCCGCTCACGCCCCAACATCGTGCAGCCCGCCTCCAGTGGTGTCGCGACAGGCGTGAATGGAGGGACGAATGGAGACGTGTCGTCTTCAGCGATGAGAGTCGCTTCTGCCTTGGTGCCAATGATGGTCGTATGCGTGTTTGGCGCCGTGCAGGTGAGCGCCACAATCAGGACTGCATACGACCGAGGCACACAGGGCCAACACCCGGCATCATGGTGTGGGGAGCGATCTCCTACACTGGCCGTACACCACTGGTGATCGTCGAGGGGACACTGAATAGTGCACGGTACATCCAAACCGTCATCGAACCCATCGATCTACCATTCCTAGACCGGCAAGGGAACTTGCTGTTCCAACAGGACAATGCACGTCCGCATGTATCCCGTGCCACCCAACGTGCTCTAGAAGGTGTAAGTCAACTACCCTGGCCAGCAAGATCTCCGGATCTGTCCCCCATTGAGCATGTTTGGGACTGGATGAAGCGTCGTCTCACGCGGTCTGCTCGTCCAGCACGAACGCTGGTCCAACTGAGGCGCCAGGTGGAAATGGCATGGCGAGCCGTTCCACAGGACTACATCCAGCATCTCTACGATCGTCTCCATGGGAGAATAGCAGCCTGCATTGCTGCGAAAGGTGGATATACACTGTACTAGTGCCGACATTGTGCATGCTCTGTTGCCTGTGTCTATGTGCCTGTGGTTCTGTCAGTGTGATCATGTGATGTATCTGACCCCAGGAATGTGTCCCCTTCCTGGGACAATGAATTCACGGTGTTCTTATTTCAATTTCCAGGAGTGTATTACTGTGTTTATTGACCTTTGCTATGCCGGCTGGTGTGGCCGACCGGTTCTAGGCGCTTCAGTCTGGAACCGCGCGACCGCTACGGTCGCAGGTTCGAATCCTGCCTCGGGCATGGATGTGTGTGATGTTCTTAGGTTAGTTAGGTTTAAGTAGTTCTAAGTTCTAGGGGACTGATGACCTCAGATGTTAAGTCCCATAGTGCTCAGAGCCATTTTTGACCTTTGCTATGTAACATATTTCCTAGCATTACCTAGGATCAGTCACACTTGTATTAACAGTTAAATTTACATCGCTTTCGTCCTGCAGTTGCTCTTGTTGCATTGCGTTTCCATATTAGTTCATCATGTTGTAGCACCACGGAGCTGCTAATGAGAGGGGTAGTGAAAGCAGGTCAGACGGGAGCCGACCAAACTTGTTTATGCCAGGGACTAACTGCTGTCTTGACAGGAACTGCCACCACGACGTCGATCCGGCGATCATCACGCAGTTGAGGGACCAGCATCGTTATAACGACACAGAACAAAGACAGAGGCACTGCAACGCCGCGGCCTGACTGCATCCCCCCAAACAGTAGTCTCTGTTGGGCCTACGTGCATTGGGCAAGACAAGTACACTTACATGAATGCATGATGTCTGCTCTTTCGGACTCGTCCGAAGAAACGGACACCACGCATTCATATAACTGATTCGCCTGGCCGGGCATTGAATCGACAGCCGTCAATGCAGATGCACATTTCCGTTCGACCTCCACCAGGACTCTAAAACTAGCGAGCATAGAGAGCATGAACAGGGACTGCGGATAGATGGAGTTGGGTGGGAATGTGAGTCGGCATGGGGCGTACCGAGATAGTCCGCACATTTGCGGTAAACGCAGTGTCTGCGTGGCGCAATGGTTATCGCAACTGCGTAGTAAGCAGTAGATGCCAGATTCGGGTCCTGGTCTGGCACACTTTTTCACTCGTCGCCGCTGATTCCGCACAAAGTCTCAATGCAGCTGATATCATTAGTTCCTTTCCTTTCCTTTCCTTTCTTCCCCTTCCCCTTCCAATTTACATAATACAAGGACACACCAAGCTCATATACATACTCCTCCTTTCTTGAAAGATGCGTGAAGTATGGCAGTCTCAAGCTTCGAGGATAGGTCCACACTAGTCGACATGAATATATGAACTGCGACCATGAGACTTGGCATCCACTAACTGAAAGCCTACTTCATTATCTGAGTCCGATGCTGTGGACTTACAGCCCTCCAGTCGGTGGAAAACCTCAGAGACTACTTCCAGTCGCAGGCAGCCCCCTACCTTGGAGGGCTACTGTTGGAGACAACAAACGTGCAGCCGCTCCCACCTTTTCCTACGCACGTTTCCTGTGGCCGACCACCTCCATCTTTCAGATCAGGCATTACTGTTGAGAGCTGCCCTCCTCTACAGGGTCCATGAGGGAAATCCGCGTCTTTCGGCTTGACATGCCCTAAGCTGTGCATTCAGTCAGTGCATATGCAACCACGTACACTTCGCTTCTGCATTCCCGCTGAGTCACTGGTGTCAGCGCAGGCTGCCTGCTTACCTCAGCGCCTCATCATTTGGCGTCTTCAGCAGACACGCTGGAGGACATTCCTACCGCAGAGCGCTGTAACGATTGTTATGGTGTTATAACCCTACATCTTTTATTGTAATTTAATATGCTTTTACCTAAATAACAGAAAAAAACCTTTCTCTATGTTCTCATGTATAATATACCCCAACAGAACAAATAGTCCTGTTACGGGAAAAGCCACGTATAACACTCTTACTAAAATTTGGTTTAGTTTTCAAATAAAGTACACCATGGGAGGCTAGTCCTGTTAATAGGAAAAGCTAATCAATAGAGTTAGCCTTTTTACAGGATTTCACCTTGTGATGTGTCTAATGAACAAGTAAATCAGACTATTCAGTTCTTTTCCTAAGATTTACCCAGCGGTTAAATAGAAATACAGTATGAATAATATTATACTGGAGCTACAACAACTCAGTTACAAGTTCATTAAGTGGTTCAGAACATGTACTAATGGTCGCCCGCCTATCCAGGCAATGAAACAGCGAAGTATTGGACAAGCAGAAGTATGAATTTTGCCTACATTCATCCTAATGTTTAATTTGGTTCTTCAAATTAATATTACTCCACGCAAACAATGTTGAGCAGACGCTGGAATTTCTTTTTGACTACTACAGCCTTATACATTACATTTTAAAAAGAGAAAAGGCCCAGTAGATATCTTCCGGCAAGCTAAAAAAATTTGGCCAGGGGGGGCATATAGAAAATCATTTTCTAAAATAAACAAACTTAAATACTAAAATATTTAGATAATAAAGCACACACTTTTTATACTGATCATTTGTCTTTCAAGAAAACTTTTCTTACTGGAACCGACATTCAAAAGCTATTATTCTTTGAACTAACTCTGTTCAGTCATTTAGCAGAGTCTAGTAACTTGCCAATACTCTGATTGAATTTTACGTAAGCAAACTTTTACCATAACACTTTACAATTGTTAAGGAAACACAAAAAACAATTTAAATGGTGCCTCCTTATATTAACTTAGCACTTCATAAGTCTGTAAAATAGGATACTCGGGTTCATCAAACACCAGGAAGGAAGCCTACGTAGGTGTATGATTAGGATGAAATACCAGGGTGAACCACTTTGTTTAAAGTTCAAGAATGATTATTAAAAAACAGTTTAAATTAATGGTTCACGGTGTGAAAAAGTAAATTTTCTATAAATGTCTTATCTGGTGGTTGTAGTCTTCGATGTGGCGAACAGTTATGGCGGCTACACTACCCACAGTATGGCCTGCAAGTCTCTTGCTGTATGGGCTTAACTTTTCTTCTTGGAGTCGTTCATTTCTACATACAGTAGTCCAACAACTCGCAGCTATGCCGTAAGCCGTTTGCAGTCTCCATCCGAGGCAGTTTGTGTGAATTTGCAGGCAAAGCTTCTCCTGCTCCACAAATATGTTGCCTTAATCACTACTGCCTACAGACTGTGTGACTTACTTCCTGCGCTTGCTATAGGTAGCACGCCAACTCTCCCTTGCCACCTTTTGCACTCCCCAGAGCCACTTTCGTTTTAAACAAAAGCACACTGGCTTTTAAATAAAACCTACTTCTTATATTGTTGCTAAGTGTGACCATTTCTTAAACTGTCAAATTTACATCAACATGAACAATGTATACACACAAATATTTTTAAATACGAAAGGTCATCAGAAAATTATTTAACATAATAAACTATTTAATAGTATTTTGCATACTCACACACAATGCAAAGAACTTCAATCTGCAGTATAGTACACTTTACGTTACATATACAGAAAATTTAGTACCAATCTGCGAAAAATTTTAAGGAAAAAAAATTATAAATATTTAAATGAACCATAAACAAATATTGTTATAGTGTTTTCACATACAAAAATATATGTTTAGTCAATGATTTGTTCTTGATAACTATCAGCCTGCAACTAGACAATTTCTCTCACAGAGATTTGGAATGTGTCCCCCTATCCGCTCTCTCCACTATATTTAACTGTGGAATTCCCATTGCACTCTTAACGTTATCGCCTATGCTTTAATTTCACCGAAGGCTGCTTTGACTTTTCTAGATGATGAGTCAGTCTTTCCGACAATGTACCTTCACATTTTTCGCACAGCTATTACGCCTTACTTCCCCTGCACTTCCTATTTATTTCATTTCTAAGCGACCTGTATTTCTGTATCCTGAATGTCCCTTAACATTTTTGTACTTCCTTTTTTCATCGCTCAGCTGAGGTATTTCCTCCAGTATCCACATTTTCTTCGCAGTTACGTTCTTTGTAACTTCTATCTAACTTCTGTGATTGTCCTTTTTAGAGATTTCCTCTTCAATTGATCTGCCTACTGAGCTATCCTTATCGCAGTATCTACACAATTAGAGAACTTGAAGCATCCCACTTCTGCATACTGTTCATTACTAATAAACTGTGATCTGAGTTTACATTTGCTCCTGGGTATTCCTTACAATCCAGTATCTGATATCGGAATCTCTGCCTGATCAGGATGTAATCTAACTGAAATCTTGCCGTATCCTTCAGCCTTTTTCAAATATGCCTTCTCCTCTTCTGATTCTTGAAAAGATTATTCGCTAATACTAGCAAAAATTTGTTGCAGAACTCAGTCTTTCTCCTCTCTCATTCCCAGTATTAAGCCCATGTTCTCCTGTAACCCTTCCTTTTACACTTCTCGTACAACCGTATTCCAGTCGCCCTTGACTATCAGATTTTCATCTCCATTTACGTAATTAATAACCCGTTCAATATCCTCATATAGTTTCTCTGTCTTTTCTTCGGCGTATATACCTGAACTATCGTTGTCGGTCTAGGTTTGCTTTCGACGATGAGAACAACACCATCACTGAACTGTTCACAGTAACACACTCTATGCCCTAATTCCTATTCATAACGAATCCTACTCCCATTATACCATTTTCTACTGTTGTTGATATTACTCTATACTCATCTGCCCAGAAATTCTTCTCTTTTTTTCCATTTCACTTCACTGACCCGCACTATATTTAGATTGAGCGTTTGCATATCCTTATTCAGAATCTGTAGCTTCAATACCACGTTCAGACTTTTGACATTCCACGCCCCGACTCGTAGGACGTTATCCTTTCGTTGGTTCAATCTTTTGCTCATGGTCACCTCTCGCTTGGCAGTCCCCTCCCGGACATCCGAATGTGGGACTATTCCGGAATCTTTAACCAATGGAGAGATCATCATGACACTTTTTCAGTTACAGACTACATGGTCTGGGGATGCACATAATGTGTCTTTAGTGCAGTGATGTCCTTTGTCTTCTGTATCTTCACGCCGTCGATCATTGTTGATTCTTTAGCTTTTAGGGGCAGTTACCCACTCCAGGAGCAAAAGAGTGTCCTGAACCTCTGTCAGTTCCTCCGCCCTCTTTGGCAAGGCCACTGGCAGAACAAGGGTGACTTCGTATTCCGGAAGTCTTCGGCCGCAAATGCTAATGATTTTTATTCATTATCCAAGCGGTGGCGGAGTTCTAACTGGGACTGTGGACGTTTTGATTACTAACCAAAGATGCTGCCTCTAGACCACTGATATAGACAAACAAATGATTATTCTTTCAGAAAAAAATGGATGATTTATTCAACTAAAACAGCTTCAGAAACTGAGCAAGTCAGTAACACCTCTGGCCCATATCCAAGCAATTATTCGGCTTGGAATTGATTGATATCCCTCCTGAGGGATATCGTGCCAATTTATTTCCAACTGGACCACTAGATCGTCAAAATCTGAACTTGTTGTAGGGCCCTGCCCATAATGTGTAGCCTCCCCCTCACTTATCGACCTTAATGACAGTGAAAAATTAAACCACGTGTACCTAATGGAAATTTGGGAAAAGCAATCGTCGCCGAAGTTAATCTGTCGGTAAAGAGGGAGGAAAGGGTTACATCTAAATGAAAGGAAAAATGCAATTGAAACTGGTAGAAATTAATTTTGAAAAGGGGTAAAGTTAATAAAGAAAGTAAATGTGCGGCCGATACGTTAACAATTAACTAGCGGTAATTACATATTTGAGATTTGGGGAAATTACGGTCGCCACTCCTATGGACAATTACTATAGTAACTGATAAAGAAAGGTTATTACACATATAATTAGCACTAGAAGTGTGGCAACTGCAGGTTGACACGTGTAGTGTGAAAACTAAAAGTTTGTCAGAAGTAATAAATTTCGCTGCACTCTGACTTAATTTAGCAAAAGAATTAATAAAACCGGAAAACTGAAAGTTAATTTAGTGGCTGAAATTAATAGTGAGCTTTTTTTCTGAAGCACATCGAAATTCAGTAAAATACGGTGAGTCTTGGGCGACCTCAACAATCATTTCAAAAGCTACTTGAATCTACGCAATTTAGAAATAAGGGATTTAACTTTGAACTTGAATTAAATGATTCTGAACAATTAACAATAGTAACATTTAGTACGTACCAAGCTGAGCTGCAGTCACAGGTAAGCTAAAATATGGTAACAAAACTCGCACTCTTAATTTGTGCTTGCGTAATCTAAATGCTGTAGCCAGCTATGAATACATTTACTGAACTTTGAAATTAAAGCAGTGAAATAGAATGATATTACTTTAATGCTGGCGTCTGAGTTTCAACGACACTCGGGTTCATTTCGGAAAAGGAAGGGACCCTGCTTGGTAATGCAATTGGGACAATGAGCAACGAAGGTTCATGCTAAGTTGCTGTAATTTTGTGATGCAACAATTTTAAAAGCTGAGGTCTGCCATACAGTTCTAAAACTTTACGTGCTTCCAGTCTTCCTTGTTGGTTCATTGAAGGTTTGAAGCTGTCGATCGAGGAGGTGGCGACAGTCACTCATTGTCGGCCGTCGATGTTGCAGAAGCTGGATGTTGGCGCGCCTTCTTCTCGACACGGTCACCAGGTGAAACGGGCTCTTGATGTGCGCCAGCTAATGCTTCCCGTCCGCGAGACCGTGTCAGAAACTATAATAGCAAGTCGAGCGCAATTACATGCCGCCAAACCCCGAAAGCGCGGCAACTCGCGGGAGCGTCACACAACACACCTGCTCCGCCGACCTGTATCCGCCAGACTCCCCTCTGCTTGCGCTCCACGCGACGGAGTTAACTCTACCAAAGATCCTAAACACTTTGGTTCTCCACACGACCTATCGATGTATTCGTTCGACAGCATAGTTTTCCCTAAGCCAGACCCAGCGTATAAATACAAAAAATATTCACAAAACAAACCAATTATACATCGACATAAATGCATATATATACAAATAGTAAAACAATTACAATATACAAAGACACAGAAACGTTTGTCTTCAGGTAACAAAATAAGGAAAAAAATTTGCAGTGCAATAGATGGAAATAGGAGGATATGCATTTCCGGTGTTACAAATGTTTCAAACTTTTCAGTTGAGGAGAGATACGGCGATCTTTCTGTCCAAGATAGGGTTGGGCAAGCTCGAAAACAAGCCCTAAAAACTCTCGGGGTGTGCGGGCAGGCAGTATCTTGTTGAAAGTTAAGTCCAAGATGTCTTTCCATGAAAGGCAACCAAACGGAATGTAGTTTACTGCTTTGCTGTAATAGTGCCAGGATTACAACCAAAGGGGTCCTGCTATGAAATGAAATGCCACCTAAGAACATTGGTTGTCGAGTCGAATGGCGGGCGACAATAAGACTGGTGTCCCACTGCTGTCTGGGACGTCTCCAGACACTATTCGCTGCTCATCGGGGCTTAGTTCGAAGCGGGACATATCACTGAAGACAATTCTACTATCAATGAGGCCGAATATGCACCACACCGTTGTAAACGATCTTATTGTCGACGCATAGGCTCCACGAGCTCCGCCCCCTTTCTGTGGCATTAATGGTCCTTGTGGTCACTGATGCACGAGTTACACCTTGGATCGATGGTTATGATGTATCCGGTGCTCTGTGTGCGTTTGTGACAATCACTCTGTCCTCACGTCCTGTCGTTTTTCTAGGTCGACTGCTTCCTACTTCACACTGTGTTCCTCCACGGTTCAATCTTTCCTGCCAACATCGTCGAATAGTGGCATCTGTCAAGCGATTTGGCGATTACCCCAACCGGTTTCTTTGAGCCTACACGTCCTCTCACAAATGTTGACATCTGCGTGAAATGCTCACATACCTGCCTGGGAGTCATAATTACTGTCCAACTGAGTACACGTGATGAAGGTCGCAAAAACTTTATGCCCTGGTATCGACATGTACTCTGTTTTTGCCGGCCGCTGTGGCCGAGCGGTTCTAGGGGCTTCAGTACGGAACCGTGCTGCTGCTACGGTCGCAGGTTCGAATCCTGCCTCGGGCATGGATATGTGTGATGTTCTTAGGTTTAAGTAATTCTAAGTCTAGGGGACTGATGACCTCCGAAGTTAAGTCCCATAGTGCCTAGAGCCATTTGACCCATTTTTTGTACTCTGTCTCCTATCGTTGCCAGTTTCACGGTGAAACTGCGCTGCAGCGTCACACATTCATTCCATCGGCCGGCATAGTTTACAGTTTGGGATTTTCCATCGATACCTGTAGGAATATCAATGTGTCAGTAATCTGCATAACTCCTTCGTGGAGCATTAGTATTTTTTTCTTAGAATTTAATTATGCGCACATCTACGCGAACAGAACTAATTGTTAATTACTTTTACCCTACCAAGCGATGTATTATTTTAAAACTCATAATTTATCATTTAAGCAAATTCTTCAGGCAATTTATGCACGCCGAGACTGCTCGCGACCGCTTCTTACGAAACCCGAATAACAACTTTCTCACATACTAGCGCGCAACCAGTGCCGCCTTGTTGTTGTTGACGTTAATAGCGAGACAATACATTTCCACGAACGGTGTTCGATTAGAAGCTATAGAGTCCGGCAAAAGACTTCCAGTATTTGGAGAGGCCGCTGCTTTAGTTGTAGTGGTAATAGTGATGTGAAGGGGGGTGCAGAGCGATAGTGGTTTACGTGCCATTCTCAATAGGCGCAATGACTTGGTTATGTGAGAAAAATCGTTTGTTGTGAGGAGTATATACAGAACGGTGGTTCTATGATTACTACTCAGTGAGCATTTCGCATTCGGTTCGAACATGGCCGACATGATTCTCTTCCTGATAGAAAACTATTCGAGTCTGTCAAACTTGATAACACCAATTTCTGCACTGAAGTGTAAATTCACTGCCGACCTCGGACTGTAACAACGCCGGAAAATGTGGCGCGTGTGAGAGCGTTCGTCCAGCAATCCCCAAAGCGTTCGACGTTTACACATGCGGCTGCCCTGGGATCGTGTGATAGGTAAGTGTTTCCCAAGAATTAAGTAAGAGTGATTTTGAAACTCGCAGAGCTGTGTGTGAGGAAATTGTTGAGAACATTCCCCTTGGTGCTATTCTGATTTCTTCTGATGAAGCAGACATCCATTTGTCATGTACTGTAAATAAACAAAATTTCCACTACTGGGTAGCACAAAACCCTCAGGAACTCCTCTAACGAACGCTTCGCAGCCATCGTGCTATAGTTTGGTGCGCCGTTGCTGAATTTGATGTTGGGATCCATATTTTTTAGAAGAAGATGGCGAAAATGCAACGGTTAATTCAAATCAGTATTGTCACATGAAACAGACTTTCCTCCAACTTAAGTTAAACCAGTTTATTGGGGCGCAGGAAGAGGGAGAATTCTGGCCACAGCTCATACTTCTCGGCACTCTCTAGAAATTTTGAGACAGTTGTCTCTCAGACTTCACGAGACACCGCCTGGCACCTAAAGTCACCCGATTTATTACCTAGTTTCTTTTTTCTTTTGTGGTACTTATACACACACAGGCAAGCAGTTAAGGTGGCAGTCACCCACGAAGTGGCTGGTATTCCACCGAAAATGTCACCGAAAACTATGGAAAAATTCCGGGAAAGGTTATGTCAATATGTCAGCAATGGATGACGCCATTTACTGGACATTATTTTTAAAACCAGCAAGTTTTACATGGTGTAGTACTTGTTGTTCACAAATAAAAGTATTTTCTCCGTATATTCGTTTTTTTGCAACTACTTTTTGAAATATGGGAGGTCCTTTTGTCTAACTCTGTACAAAGGAGAATACTTTCAAATTATTTATCCTGTACGAACAGCAAAAGTTCCGTGATATAGCCATCGAACTAAGTGGTTGGAGAAAAACTTAACTACACATGCACTGACGCATTACTGTTAACGCCAGAAGTTACGGTGTACACTACCTTATTAGAAGTATCATGACATCTATTAGTGGGATGGCCTGTGTGCCCTCTTCCCTTATGATGGCTTGAACTCTACTGGGGAGAACTTCAGTGACGTGTCTGAATGCCTGTGCAACAATGCCAAGCCATTGTTCCCCCACAGCGGCCACCAGAGAGGGTGTTGATGTTAGACAAATGGATCTGGAGTGAGATCGACGTTCTTACTGAGGCCAAAGGTGTTTCATTGGGTTTAGGCCTAGTCTCTGGCTAGTCCAATTCCCGAAAGTTTTGTCCACAAAGCATTTCCTCACAGATGCTGCTCTATGGCAGGATGCATTGTCATTCTGATACAAACAATGTCTTCATATTTGTCCGTATTTAGCCTTTTTTAAGCGCAGAAAGGGGATCATGCCATAACCACGAGAAATACCCCACACCCTAACACAACTTCCTCTTTATTCGACAGTGGGCACTGTTCGCACTAGACACGAGAACACGTAGAGTTCTCTAGGCATTTTCCAAACCCAAACCCTTCCATCACTCCAGATCACTTACACTACTGGCCATTAAAATTGCTACACCAAGAAGGAATGCAGACGATAAACGGGTATTTATTGGACAAATATATTATACTAGAACTGACATGTGATTACATTTTCACGCAATTTGGGTGCATAGATCCTGAGAAATCAGTACCCAGAACAACCACCTCTGGCCGTAATAACGGCCTTGATACGCCTGGGCATTGAGTCAAACAGAGCTTGGATGCCGTGTACAGGTACAGCTGCTCATCCAGCTTCAACACGATACCACACTTCATCAAGAGTAGTGACTGGCGTATTGTGACGAGTTAGTTACTCGGCCACTATTGACCAGATGTTTTCAATTGGTGAGATATCTGGAGAATGTGCTGGCCAGGGCAGCAGTCGAACATTTTCTGTATCCAGAAAGCCCGTGAAGGACCTGCAACATGCGGTCGTGCATTATCCTGCTGAAAAGTAGGGTTCCGCAGGGATCGAATGAAGAGTAGAGCTCGTAACACGTGTATTTCCAGTCATACAGTGTCTAATGGTGTCGCCCTTTGCACCAAATCAAGATTCGTGGGGCTCGTGAAGAACGGCTCAACTGTTGTACTTCTGCTTTTTTAAGGGCCTATGGATAACATGCACAGTCATTCTGTTAGCTGTACTACTGGTAGTGCTTTGTAACTGACAAGTGATTCCTTCCCCAGATTTAATGCGATTTTACAACCACGCTGGGCTCAATACTCAAGGTTTCTTGTTCATCAGTACATGAGGCCTGCAATGTTTTGGTTTATCTGTGGCTGTTCCTTCGCGCTTCCACTTCACAGTCACTTCACCAACAGTCAGCTTGGACGGCTTTCGAAGGACTGAAGTGTCCCTGATGGCTTAGTTTCTCAGGTAACATCCAATGTCAAGTCCACGTTCGAAGTCACCGAGCTGTCCTTGGCGACCTGTTCTGCTGTTACTGCTATTCAGCTGGCAACACAATAGTCTCCGTCCCCTTTTATACTGACGGGGCAGACTGAGGTAGTTTACGATGGGCTCCTGTTGTTGTTGTTGTGGTCTTTTGGTCTTCAGTCCTGAGACTGGTTTGATGCAGCTCTCCATGCTACTCTATCCTGTGCAAGCTTCTTCATCTCCCAGTATCTACTGCAACCTACATCCATCTGAATCTGCTTAGTGTATTCATCTCTTGGTCTCCCTCTACGATTTTTACCCTCCACACTGCTCTCCAATGCTTAATTTGTGATCCCTTGATGCCTCAAAACATGTCCTACCAACCGATCCCTTCTTCTAGTCAAGTTGTGCCACAAACTTCTCTTCTCCCCAATCCTATTCAATACCTCCTCATTAGTTACGTGATCTACCTACCTTATCTTCAGCATTCTTCTGTAGCACTACATTTCGAAAGCTTCTATTCTCTTCTTGTCCAAACTAGTTATCGTCCATGTTTCACTTTCATACATGGCTACACTCCATACAAATACTTTCAGAAACGACTTCCTGACACATAAATCTATACTCGATGTTAACAAATTCCTCTTCTTGAGAAACGCTTTCCTTGCCATTGCCAGTCTACATTTTATATCCTCTCTACTTCGACCATCATCGGTTATTTTACTCCCTAAATAGCAAAACTCCTTTACTACTTTAAGTGTCTCATTTCCTAATCTAATTCCCTCAGCATCACCCGACTTAATTTGACTACATTCCATTATCCTCGTTTTGCTTTTCTTGATGTTCATCTTATATCCTCCTTTCAAGACACTGTCCATTCCGTTCAACTGCACTTCCAAGTCCTTTGCTGTCTCTGACAGAATTACAGTGTCATCGGCGAACCTCAAAGTTTTTATTTCTTCTCCATGAATTTTAATACCTACTCCGAATTTTTCTTTTGTTTCCTTTACTGCTTGCTCAATATACAGATTGAATAACATCGGGGAGAGGCTACAACCCTGTCTTACTCCTTTCCCAACCACTGCTTCCCTTTCATGCCCCTCGACTATCTCACTGAATGTACGAGAGAGAGTCAAATGAGAGAGTCAAATGAAAACCTAAAATTTGTAATAACAAATCGAAATTTCGCGCCGTTACCCTGTAAGTAGGTAAGTAGGTGCTACAAACAGCGTGCAGAATGGCCTGTAGGTGGCAACATAGTGCAGATGCACACATTCCGTCGCAGTACCGTTATAAAGATGGCCGCCCCACTTGCGACTTGCACCAGGGAAGAACAGCGTTCTGTTATTCGGTTTTTGCGTAGTGAAGGTGTGAAACCTATTGAAATTCATCAGCGAATAAAGGTTCAGTACGGTGATGCATGTTTGTCACAGCAGCAAATCTAAGAACGGAGTAGTAAGTTCGATAATGGTGTGACTTCAGTGGAAGGTGCTCCTCGTCCAGGTCAGGCACAACGAGTTGTGACTCCACAGAACATTGCAGCAGTGGAAGCCATAGTGAAGGAAAACCGCCGAGTAACACTGAATGACATTGCACCATGTTTACAGATTAGTCATGGGTCAGCACACCACATTGTGCATGATGTGCTCCAGTTTCACAAAGTGTCTGCAAGATGGCAGCAGACTCCTGAAATGAGAGAACGACTTGTTGATGCTTGTGAAGAACTTATTCGGCGCTTTGAAGTAGGTGATGGCTTCCATGCAAGAATCGTTACTGGGAACGAAACCTGGGTTCACTTCCACCAACCGGAAACGAAGAAAGCGAGCAAGGAATGGCGCCATTCCTCATCACCATAACCAAAGAAGTTTCGAACAGAACCATCAGCAGGGAAGGTTATGATGACTCTCTTTTGGGACGATAAAGGCGTCAGTTTGGAGCATTACATGCCTAGAGGGACCACTGTCCCTAGGTCATCATACACACATCTCCTAAAAAATCAACTGCGGCCTGCAATCAAATTATGCATTGAGCGTGGGGGAGATTATAGTTCAAATGGTTCAAATGGCTCTGAGCACTATGTGACTGTACTGCTGAGGTCATCAGTCGCCTAGAACTTAGAACTACTTAAACCTAACTAACCTAACACATCCATGCCCGAGGCAGGATTCTAACCTGCGACCGTAGCGGTCGCGCGGTTCCAGACTGTAGCGCGTAGAATCGCTCGGCCACCCCTGCCGGCGGAGATTATGTTGAAAAGTGATACATCTTTGTACCACTTCTGCACAGTAAATAATATTTAAAAAATATCTAAGGTTTTCATTTGACTCAACCTCGTATGTAGTTGCTCCATCACACTAATGTTCGCGAGTAATGGAAATCCTGCCACGTAGACATTTATACTGTCGAAAGTGACAGAAACAAAGAAAAATCAGCAACGTGTTCTCTAAGGAGTAATACGTGTAAATGTGAAGTTACCAGAGTTTTTAAATCAAAAGTGGGTTGTCAAGAGTAGCTCTGAGTTCAGACAGTCCTTTTCGTTATTCCCTGGTAGCATTCGGAATTCTCATCAGCATTTACATGTAATACCTGCAATCTCGGCGCATGGTAATGAATGAATCAGTCAAGCCACGGACGGGACTCATATTTTAGATGCGTTCCAACTTCTCCCCACGCCATTTCTAGAAGTGAAAGAATAAATCACGAGACAGGAGGCAGTCGACAATTTTACCAAATTTACGACGACCAAGCTGCTATCATTCAGTTTTTGTAAACATATTTATCTTAATTACGAAAACAACTTTTTAAAGAGATTCGCCGCTGGCGGTGGCAGTAAAAATCCCATTAGGCGGGACCAGATTTACTGCCTTCACCTGGTGCAGCCCCAAATCACTTGGAGTCGCCGTCCGCACGATTCATTGCCGTCGTCCCGACCTGCTACGCGCGTGCGCACCGGCCTGTGCTGCACAGTCTTCCCAAATACCCGTGAGAGGCCGCTTCTCAACTTTTGAGTCGGTCAGTCCCGCATTTACACTTTGTACGTGGAGTAAGATAATTTATGAAGCGATCTTCCGAAGATCATAAATTTCTCTAGACAACAAGTACACGATCGACGTGTCCTACACAGCACGACTCGCGTTTGGTGTAATAAAACGACTCACTAATCTGAAATCCTACAGGCCGTACACCAGGAATTGAAATTACTGTTAGCCAGAAGACGGAAACTGCATTATTCCATCCATGTCTCATATCTTCAAACAGTAATCCGACCTAACCTTGCCTGAGTCAATACCGCTTGCGTTTCCGCCACTCTGGTTACTGTCCATTCTTCCAATTTCTTGGTATTCGTGCTCTTCACTTCGCCCTCTCATCTGCCTACCCTCTCCTGCACAAGTCGTCCACTACTTAATTAAGACCCTACTTTCTCTGAAATCCTTGGAAAACCTCTAGAAATTAGACATCCTCAAAATTTGAAAAGCAAAACGCCACCGTTTCCCACACCCCTATTCTAACGACCACTCACTTACACTCATACGTATCTTACTTCCATTATGTCTCAGAGTACTAAGAGTTCCAAGTTATAAAACTTCTAACGGAGTTCAACCGCCTTGACGTAAGATAGGCTGTGGACCAGGATGTCTCAGAGTACTAAGAGTTCCAAGTTATAAAACTTCTAACGGAGTTCAACCGCCTTGACGTAAGATAGGCTGTGGACCAGGAAGCACGGTGACGCAAGACAGACGGGCAGCATAGTCTTCAACTCGGCAGTAGCTGAGTGAAAGATTCCTGACATCGTGCAGAGGCGTCATCAGCTCGGCCCCTCTGTATTTCTCACCCTAATGAGCTGCACATTCTTTTCCGACACAGCTTCATCCGACATATACTTCATGATCTATCTTTCCAACTGGCTGTACACGTTTAATTTTAAACTTCCTCCATCTCTTCAGATATTTTGAGGCTCTAACAAAAAAATAACGGTATGATTCTGCAACGCGGTTTTGCACCGCCACGTAATTCTTACATTAAAAAAAGTCCAAACTAGAAGACACAGTACATCTCGAAAATTTCGCACATGGTGCAGTGACTCATTGCTCTAGCCTTCAGAAGTTTTTCCGTACAGACATTCTAATATGTAGGAATCAACAACATTCCGTAAAAGACGACTCTTTGAAACTCAGCTCCCTCTGTTCTTCCATGATTGCCACAAGTCCGAAGCTAGCCTTTGTCCCCCTCTGTTTATTAATAATACGATTAACAATACCAATTGGAACTTCTGGACTGTCTCCTGGTGATGCAGTTATCTGTAATGAACTGTTATCAGATCTTGATAAGATTCCAATGTGGTGCACAGATTGGCAGCTGATTTTAAACACTCGCAAATAAAAAACTGTGCACTTCAAATATCTCATAAACGTATGATACTTTACCACAATAACAATGAGTCAGAAATGGAGTCAGTTAATGCATACAAATGCTTGGGCGTAACAATTTGTGATGATATGAGGTGCAATAATCATATAAAGGGTGTTAATTCATGTTACACACTTCTAGAGGTTGTAGAGGGGAAAAGTTTTGCACTGAATCCCTGTCCAGAGACGTCATCCAACGACGCTACAGACCGTCAAAGTCATAGGCGCCGGCGTCTGTAAATGTATTGATATACAGGGTGATTCCGAGGTAATGTTACAGACTTTCAGGGTTGATGGAGCCGGCTAAATGTATCAACTTGAGGTAGGACTCCCTCATTCGGAAAGAAACGAGACGAAAGTTACAAGCGAAAATCATTGATACCTCCGACAGTGGACTACACCCACCGGTAGTGTTGTTGCTAAGAATGTGGGGCACGCAACCTTCATAGGTAGTAATATGGACTTAAGAGAAGAAAAAAAGTCGTGCAAATATGTTCTAAAATGTATATCTAAGGAGCAATGAGCACTTGTTCATCTTCGCTATCGTGAAACACATACCAGCTACTAGAGAAGTGCTCATAGCTCTTAAGCTATGCATCTAGAGCCCATCTTTGCTAGACATCTTTTCTTGTTTTCGTCCATACTACCACCTCTGTGGTCTCTACTTCAAAACAATCGTTCGTCTCGCCTTAGACTATTGCTCAGGTGTCTGGGGCCAATACCAAACAGATAGGAAGAAGGGCAGCACTAATGTTCCCTGCTTTGTTTGACTCATCATGGGAACGCTGAGAAACCTAAAATGGTAGACCGACGCTAACTAAAATGCAAGAACGAGTATCAGGTAAAGAACTTAGGAATATACTACTGCTCCTTAGTATCACTCCCGCAAGGAACGCGAAGACAAGTCTGGGTCAATTAAAGCTGGCACACCGACATTTAAAGTCTTCCCGTTCCACGTAAGAGAATGAAACGGAAATGACCTTAATAATTGCTTCAATGATAAATACACCTGTGAAGAAAACAGTCCTCAGAGATCCGCTTTGCGCAGTTCTGACCGTGAATTTTGGTTATTCAAACTCAAAACAACCGTTTTGCTGCCAAGGTTAACTAAAGTAAGTACGTCGGGGTTTGATAACGAACTTCGAAAAAAACGTGAAACGCGAAAACTCCTCTAAATGATATCGCAAATATTTAAGGAAATTGCTGTAATTTTGTACAATTATTAATGGAAAACCAAACAAACTAGCACTTGATCATGAGTATGTCGTAATATGACGTCTTGAATGTAGAAACAGTTTATATAGCTGATAGCTATCAAAATCAAATTTCCCACTGTTAGCGTGCCTTGCATCAAAAGCGAACGAGCAGCCTTACTATGATTGATCGGCGCTCGGAAAGTAATGGTGGACGCCACAACAAACGCACAATGTCTTATACCACAACAAAATACGTAGATATACCTGACAAAACACTGCACACACTCATAAAAACACGTCCGTTCAAAAGATACCTCTAAACACATGCTATAACGTTAAAATAAAACAATAACCACTGTTAAGGGTGAAATCAACAACGTCGACACAGATTGTGAAGGATGGCAAATATTGAGAAAAATTCGTTACAAGAGAAAAAGAAATTACTTTTGAAATTGCTTGAAAAGCTTGGGCTTTACAGGGGAAGAGCGCTTGGCGTTGCAGCTTATCTGAATGTGTAGGGTGGCTCTGGGTGCGGCGGTGTAATTATTGTATCTCATGAAAGACTCATGGATACATCGTCTCGCTCCGTGTAGTATTCTCCGGGCCGTAATATTATCCTCCGCATCGTTCCTTTGGTCACAGGCCGGTTAGACGTAATTGATGCTGTATAAATCCACGTACGTATGTGTACGATTATTACGTTCCTTTCACACAAGTTTCTGTTTCTAAGGTTCCGGACAAAGTTTTAAAATAGTATAAATTTACTTTTACTCGGTGATTGTAAAATTACAATACATCCGCTTTTAGCAACCTCGAGCGCGAATTCACAATTCTGACGACAACCGTTCCACTCGTCGCAAACAATTTGGAAGTCTTCACGGTGATAGTTCATTTCTCAAGGGGCGCTGAAACTTGTTGAGTTGGAAACAAGTTAATAACTTCAGAGCACATTAGTTTATGCAACTCAGTTATAGGCCAACAGTTCGGCATTATTCACAATTCCTGTCCATCCGCGTGCACATTGTCGTGGCCGTTTATAGTAGTTCACGAAGTTCGCAGTCTTCACACAGTCTAACATTTTGTCATCCATATCGAAATTTAGTTCATACCGTAACCGAAAAATAAGAATGTAGTCGCAAAACGTCAGTGCGTTTCTGTCTAGCGTGGCTGTGTGCGTGCACTTCATGACACTGCACACAACTGTTACCCACTGTTCGACTGCAAAAATCGATTTCGCTCTAGCATCACATTTCATACAACTGTGCTGTATATAACATTTAGTTCTACACAGTTATTTAACAAAAGCATTACAAACAAAATCAAACATACGTTGAAACTCTGGAATACTCATTTAGGCCAGTTTTACACTATCATATTTCTTTGTCAAAGTTGATACATCAAATAATTATGTCAAAGAAATTTGATGGTGCAGTAGGGAACTTTGTCAGATCTCGCCTGTCATCAAATAAATATCATCAAATCTAGGGCCTCACAGTGGATTTTATCATAAAAGTCGTTCGTCTTTTGTTCACTGCAATGTGAAATGAAACCGATTGGAGCGCTGGCGTCGCTACAGCTGTTTGACGCGTCTGTAGTGTCTTGTAAACATGGCTTCAAAGTTGGTGTGTTGCTTCGATTTTTTTAAAAAAACTAGGTTCGATTAATGTGATGGGGGGGGGGGGTTGACCAAGGGGCACAGTGCACGCTATTAATTGTGTGTTGATGGGTAGATGGAATATGTTGCAGGCGGCTTCATGTCCACAATCACAGCTACATCCATCAACCTCTACATATGGAAACATCCAGGCAACTTTTCAGCAAGCCGGAATAGAGGATGTGGTCATTCTCTGAAATAAAATACTCTTTCTTAGCTTTCCATTCTACTTTGTTTATTTTTGAACTGTGGATGCCACAAGTTAAAATGCGCTTTATCTGTTTCGCACTTTTTATTACTTTTGTAGTTGTTGGAACACTAATTCTAGTAATTAAATTATTCAAAAATAAAAATAGTTCTTATTGCCCGTTTAGTGTACTAAACATTTATTTACCTTCACGAATTCATCTTTCAGTGCTATATAAATCGCGTTACACATTTCTGGAATTATACGTATTTTGGTTAATGCGCAATGTTATATTCCACTACTGTGTTGTAAATTAGAGCAACTCTCTCCTATGTCAAGAAATCGCATTTTCACAGTTTGTCTGTCTCCTATGTCAAGAAATCGCATTTTCACAGTTTGTCTGTCTTCTGCGCGTCTAGCGTTCTCAAGAGAGTATTCTGTTTTGTAATATGGGAAGCCACATTACTGATCAAATACTGAAATACAGTCTCATCCATTCTTATTTATATATGAGACTTGACATCCTCCACTAGCAACATTTGCTGAATGCTTTTACTAACTCTAATAATATCTATGGCTTCATCCAAGTAAGTTTCCTTTTTCTCCTCCACTTGTTCTTACAAATACACACAGTGCAAAGTTATAGTGGTGGCCTTTGAAAAATAGTTATCAAGAGCAAAGTATGTCACATTCGGTAACACGAGTAACACAGTTCTATAAAATAGTTTTTGTATACGTTCAGAGAAGTGTGCAAACATAGTTGCCTTATGAAAAGACATAATCCATATGATTGAAACAACATCTCTATGTTACCATAAAAATATCTGTACTAATATCTAGGCTAAATATCCATGCAGAGTAAACACACAAGGGAAAACAGGAGCTCCACTAACTATAGGAGCAAGTAGGACATGAGGAGTAAAGGGTAAGTTTTTATAGTGCACTAGGCCTATTGTACCTGTGGAAAGAAATAATTTAAAGTCATTCGTCGTGCGTCAGTCAACATATCAACAAGTAGAATTTGGCCAAAATACTTAATATATGTCAGACTTGACAAGATAAATATCATCATATAGCAGAAAATGAGTAATCATCAGGCAACAAGAATTTAGGTATCAAACCAAAAATCACTACAGAGAAAAAGAAATCGAGTCTAGCAGCGCAGAAAATCACTTAAAAAGTAACCAAAATCCCACACCTTCTACAGCAGGGAAAAATATCATCATGAAATTCCAAGAAAATATCATCATCATCTACACAAAGATTCTCCATAATATAATATCTTCAAAAGAAAACATCATAAAGAGTCATCATAATACTAGTAATATGTACAGAATATCATAAACATCATACCATTTGCTGAAAAAGGCAGAGCTGACCTATTCGCAATCCAGTAAGACCTGTTAAAAATAGATTAGTACAAACTTTAAAAATACGTCAGGTGCAAAACCACGATACATGGTCTGCCAAATGACAAGTGTCTGCCAAATGCCAGTTACCTGAACACTTACCATTTACTTCTGTATGTACCAACCTGACTTTACTAAGCTGCTTAAGTATATAGATCTGTCACTCTTAACATAATTATGAAAGACAATGAAAAAAAAGAAAACATTTACAAGCACCACAAGGTTAGTATTTACAGTTAAAAACATAGGATTAAAATGTGTTACTGGTAAAAAAATTGCAAGAATAAGGTCACCATAAACATCAAAGAAAATATATGCCTTAGACTATAATGTAACTGCCTATAGCTAATAAACAAACGGCAAAGCACTCCACAATCTATCCCAAATATGAGACAAAGTATAGTATGACCTCCATACAACATTCTTGAAAAGACATTGTATGAGTATGGAAAATGATAAAGACACAAATCAGGTGTAGAAGTATCATTTGTATGAATACGTTGCCTGTCAAGCTGTGTATGTATTTCCTAGTTCATTCAGTACAAATGAGAAAATCATATCTTCCACCATAACAAATAGTCAAGATAATGTTCGAATGTGTGTGAATTACTCAGGGACCAATGTGCTGAGGTCAGCGGTCCTTAGACTTACATACTACACTCCTGGAAATGGAAAAAAGAACACATTGACACCGGTGTGTCAGACCCACCATACTTGCTCCGGACACTGCGAGAGGGCTGTACAAGCAATGATCACACGCACGGCACAGCGGACACACCAGGAACCGCGGTGTTGGCCGTCGAATGGCGCTAGCTGCGCAGCATTTGTGCACCGCCACCGTCAGTGTCAGCCAGTTTGCCGTGGCATACGGAGCTCCATCGCAGTCTTTAACACTGGTAGCATGCCGCGACAGCGTGGACGTGAACCGTATGTGCAGTTGACGGACTTTGAGCGAGGGCGTATAGTGGGCATGCGGGAGGCCGGGTGGACGTACCGCCGAATTGCTCAACACGTGGGGCGTGAGGTCTCCACAGTACATCGATGTTGTCGCCAGTGGTCGGCGGAAGGTGCACGTGTCCGTCGACCTGGGACCGGACCGCAGCGACGCACGTATGCACGCCAAGACCGTAGGATCCTACGCAGTGCCGTAGGGGACCTCACCGCCACTTCCCAGCAAATTAGGGACACTGTTGCTCCTGGGGTATCGGCGAGGACCATTCGCAACCGTCTCCATGAAGCTGGGCTACGGTCCCGCACACCGTTAGGCCGTCTTCCGCTCACGCCCCAACATCGTGCAGCCCACCTCCAGTGGTGTCGCGACAGGCGTGAATGGAGGGACGAATGGAGACGTGTCGTCTTCAGCGATGAGAGTCGCTTCTGCCTTGGTGCCAATTATGGTCGTATGCGTGTTTGGCGCCGTGCAGGTGAGCGCCACAATCAGGACTGCATACGACCGAGGCACACAGGGCCAACACCCGGCATCATGGTGTGGGGAGCGATCTCCTACACTGGCCGTACACCACTGGTGATCGTCGAGGGGACACTGAATAGTGCACGGTACATCCAAACCGTCATCGAACCCATCGTTCTACCATTCCTAGACCGGCAAGGGAACTTGCTGTTCCAACAGGACAATGCACGTCCGCATGTATCCCGTGCCACCCAACGTGCTCTAGAAGGTGTAAGTCAACTACCCTGGCCAGCAAGATCTCCGGATCTGTCCCCCATTGAGCATGTTTGGGACTGGATGAAGCGTCGTCTCACGCGGTCTGCACGTCCAGCACGAACGCTGGTCCAACTGAGGCGCCAGGTGGAAATGGCATGGCAAGCCGTTCCACAGGACTACATCCAGCATCTCTACGATCGTCTCCATGGGAGAATAGCAGCCTGCATTGCTGCGAAAGGTGGATATACACTGTACTAGTGCCGACATTGTGCATGCTCTGTTGCCTGTGTCTATGTGCCTGTGGTTCTGTCAGTGTGATCATGTGATGTATCTGACCCCAGGAATGTGTCAATAAAGTTTCCCCTTCCTGGGACAATGAATTCACGGTGTTCTTATTTCAATTTCCAGGAGTGTATTTAAACTATGTTAAGAACAACACACACACCCATGCCCAAGGGAGGACTCGAAGCTCCACCGGGAGGGCCCGCGCAATCCGTGACATGGCGCCTCAAACAGAGCGGCCACTCCGCGCGCCAAAGATAATGCAGTAGACTGTTATTAGGCAAGGAAAAATGTCATAGTATATAGTAGTAATTACACCAGAAATGTACATTGTTGTAAGATGTAGCATGGCTGTAGCCTGTTGTCTTGCTCTCATAGAGAAAAGAAAAAGAATTACCAAGTGTATTTAGGGATGTATAAAAATCTCACATATTGTCAGCTGCATATGGTAGTAGAAAATAGCTGTAAAACAGTTAGTAATGTCAACCTGCCATGACTGATCCAAACTCATCTTTTATACTTATAAACCAGAAGTATCATAACGTGAAATAAAAATCGACTTCAACAAAAACAGGGTCTCTAATTCCATTACCTCAATATTATTGATCATCTCATCAGTAACGTCACATAACACATTATATATATAAGCAACATAAATCATAATCATAAACCTCATTAAATATCATCAGTAATCACCATCATCAAACATACTAATTTACAATAAACTTCATAACACAACTCATGTAAAATACGCCAAAATAAAATTTCCTGTTCTATCTAGTTGTCTCCCACACGAAAAACAACCTATAGCCATAAGTATAAAACATCCAATACTGTACACAAGGCACTTGCAATGACGATACTGAGAAAAAGAAATTGTAACTCTGAGCAAATATTCCTTCTGAAAGTAGACAAAAATGTAAGAAAGCAACAGGCTATGGATATCATAAGGTAAATGGTAAAAAGTTCTCCAAAGTAACAGCATTGTAAATCCTAATGTAAGCGCAAGTCCAACGTTATAAGATAAGAACAGACAAATAGGCTGTAGTGATATCAGTCCAGTAGTAATCCAGATCACAGTGTAAGTGTGTTGTCTGCAAAGCTATGTATGTGTGTCCCATTCATAGAACTCTTTGACAAGTCACAAAAATCAGGGAAAATCGAACATTATAAAACAATAAATAACAAAGTAGGATGTGATCATACAAGTCCGATAGTAAACCAGTTCACAGTGTAAGCATGTTGTCTGTAAAGCTGTTTGACTGTCCTATTCGTGAAATTCTTTAACATTCGTAATATGGTGTACCAGTCGATATTTCTGCTTGAAGAAAGGAAATGCAGGTGGTTGATATCGGGTTCCTCGCTAGAGAGGATGTGATCAAAATTTAAAGATATCATATTGTCGTCGTTTTGTAACGTAATACGATAGTAGTTAAAATCCAGCATTGCTTTGTATCTGTTTAAGAAATCGATGCCCAGAATTACAGTTGTTAATAATGGAACGATAAGGAAGTTAGTGAAAATTGTGTGACCTTGAGTAGAAAATTGTACAAGAGTTTGAGATTTGACTCCAACGCTTTTATCAGGTACGGGACCATTCATTTTGATTTTATTGAGAGGTAAAATCGGATAATAATCATCAGAATTGCAGCGGTTGAATGTTGCGTTACTCGTGACTGTAACGGGCTAACCAGAAGCCAAAACTGCTTTTAACACTTGTTGGCCAACTTGAATGGTAATAACAGGATGATAAAAATGTTTCAGAGGCTGTTCAGTTTCACGTAACAGTAGATCCCTGATGTCTTCTAAGCGGATCATATGTTCTATAATGTCTGCAGAATGCGACGCGCCCTGTGTTGGCGCAGCTTCGGCATCATCTGACGCCTGGTCCGCTAGTCATTGTTTGGTGCGTCGCTAGATGCGACTTCAATGATTTGAACAGTGCGCTGGGGTTCTGAATGATTCTGATTACCTTGTCGCGGATGAAAGTGTGAATCTGGTTCATTTAATCATAATTTATTTCCCTCAATTGTGATTAAAATTTGTATTTCCCTGTTTAAAATGCTGGTATGGCTGCTGTCTGTAGTTATGGAAATTGTTCCTGTGTACAAAATTATTGCCAGAGCCATTTTTCGAAAATGATTGCTGCTGTGACAGCCGTTGCGGCAAAGACTGGTGTATGGGTTGTCTGGAATTAACATATTGCTGACTGTTGTTGTTGTGGTCTTCAGTTCTGAAACTTGTTTGATGCAGCTCTCCATGCTACTCTATCCTGTGCAAGTTTCTTCATCTCCCAGTACTTACTGCAACCTACATCCTTCTGAATCTGATTAGTGTATTCATCTCTTGGTCTCCCTCTACGATTTTTACCCTCCACGCTGCCGTCCAGCGCTAAATTTGTGATCCCTGATGCCTCAGAACATGTCCTACCAACCGGTCCCTTCTTCTTGTCAAGTTGTGCCACAAACTCCTCTTCTCCCCAATTCTGTTCAGTACCTTCTCATTAGTTGTGTGATCTCCCCATCTAATCTTCAGCATTCTTCTGTAGCGTCACATTTCGAAAGCTTCTATTCACTTCTCGTCCAAACTATTTATCGTCCATGTTTCACTTCCATACATTGTTACACTCCATACAAATACTTTCAGAAACGAGTTCCTGACACTTAAATCTATACTCGATGCTAACAAATTTCTCTTCTGCAGAGACGCTTTCCTTGCCATTGCCAGTCTACATTTTATATCCTCTCTACTTCGACCATCATCAGTTATTTTGCTCCCCAAATAGCAAAAGTCCTTTACTACTTTAAGTGTCTCATTTCCTAATCTAATTCCCTCAGCATCACCCGACTTAATTAGACTACATTCCATTATCCTCGTTTTGATTTTGTTGATGTTCTTCTTATATCCTCCTTTCAAGACACTGTCCATTCCGTTCAACTGCTCTTCCAAGTTCTTTGCTGCCTCTGACAGAATTTCAGTGTCATCGGCGAACCTCAAATTGCTGACTAGACTGTTGAAAATTGTGATTCTGCTGTTCGTACTTATTAGGAAGCCTTGGGCTCTGCTGAAAATGTCGTTGCTAATTACCATAAAAATTCTAGTTGTTGTTGTCAAAATTTATACCCTTACTGAGATTGAAAAACGTCCCAGAATGACCACAGTTGTGTTAGTAGTGAAAATTACGAGTGTTGTTAGAAAAGTTATTATCATTCTTCCGTCGAGAATTAGACTTATCAGTTTCAAATAATTGAAAAAGGTCACGAAACGCTTGTACTTTAGATGTTTGTTGACCTGCTCATAACGCACTTTTCAAATTGCCTGGAAGTTATGAAATACAGAGGTGGATCAAACCAAACGGGCTGAATGGCTCAAGTAAATGCTGGTTTTGTTGTACCATGTAATCAAAGTATTGTATTAACGTCTCAAAACTGGATGTGTTGACATTCGGTAAGTTTATAAATCTGTCTTTTAGAGCACGCTGTGTCATCTCAGACGAGTACGCTGCAAGGAAAGCGCTTTGAAATTCTTCAACTGAAAAACATTGGCACGTAATAGGTCGCATGCTCGTCGACGGTTCACCCTCAAAAAAGCTGCAAATAAATTGTAATTTATGAGAGACAGGCAAGATTGGCGGCAAAGAAAAGGTGAACTGCGGAATCCAGTCCAAGGGATGTAGACAATTAGGACCAGTACGAAATACTTTGAATTTTCTGACAGATAAAAAATGTCCGTAGTCGAATCCATCGGTTCTAAAATTATCAAAAGAATGCTGACGGTTAAAGAACGTGCGTGAGTTGTGATGTGCTTGTAACAGATATATTTCTCTGAACGGTTTAGGAAGCTGAGGTTGCGAAGAACGTTCTGTATTCTGTATTCTGGCAAAATTATGTGAGCAGTCCTGAGAAATGGTACAGTTATTATTGTCAGACGGGCGAGCATTAATTTTATGAAGTTCCAGTTTGATTTGGCGATTAATTTGCATCCGTCCCTGTCGAAATTTTTCAAATGATTGAAAGTCTTCTGTGTCAGTGAAGCGTACCGGTTGTATATCTTCAGAGTGATTGCCACGATTTAATTTTCATTGTGGTACTGTGTCGGCGAGTTCATCATATTCAGCTTTCAGATTGTCGTATTGGCTGTGAATTTTGGTAGTATCATCTTTAAGCGTCTGTAACTGTACAGCATGACTGTGTGTCTTTTTTTTCTTTTTTTTTTTTTGCAGAGTAGCAACAATTTCACTTTGTACCGACTTCCTAATTTTAGCAATAAGTAGGGCTTTGTCTTGCCACTGCGTTTCAGAAATGGTATTAAGTTATTCATCAACGGCTACTTCACTGTCTGAAACACGTTGATTAAGGTCGTCATGAGCTGAAGTTAGTTCGCTTAAATGAGATGTGACATTGGTTATCTCTGTTGTAATATTATTTACGCAATCTGTTAAAGCTTTGTGACTCTCTTTAAATTCAACAGAGGGTGCTTTATCATTCTCATGGAGTGTATCTAAAGATGTTTTTTGCTTTTCAGATTTATGTTTAAACTCCTCAAATTGAGTAGTGTGTGAATCAAAACGTTCTGTAAGAGATTTATGATTTTTAGAACATTTATTGTTAAGTTCTTGAAATTGTTTAGTAAGGGTCTCCTACTGTTTTTAATTTCGTTAGTAAAAGGAGTGGATTATTCATCAAAACGCTTTGTAAGTGTCTTGTTGTCTTATTTAAGTTCGTCGTTACTGCTTTTAAGTTCGTCAAAATGAGTGGATTGTTCATCAAAACGTTCATTACTCTGTTTTTGCATTTCACCTAAGAACTGAAACAAGCGATCGAAGTGAGCTTGCTGCGTGAAATTCGTATAATGTGTAGTCAAATGAATCTGTTGCGTAATAGTTCTGTCGGAGAATGCAAAGATAGTAAATCTTCCATATTTATCCGTGTGCTATTACTATTCTCAGAAACTAAAATATCAGTATTACGACAAATGTTATTATCGGAATGTTGAGTTACGTCAGAATCAAGAGTGTCTACAATGTTCGCGCATTGACTATCCGGTTGCAAAGACACAGCGCCTTGCTTTATTAGGTCAGAAATATGGTTGGTATTAGTAGCGACTGAATGATCGGCAAAGGTATTGCTGTTGACGGTTGCTTTTTGCAAATCAGATTTTTGCGAATTCATCATACTGCGTGATTTGCTGACAAACGTACTATGCGGCATTACAATAGATAAATATAAAAGAGAAATCATAAATGTAAAAGACAACGTCGAGAACAATAATGTAAAACCTGAAAGGCAAAAAACAGAATTAGCAAAATATGCGTTTACCAAAGTACAATAATAATTAACGTAAGACTGAGCAGTATACAATTTCTGACTGCTTCTCAAAATTTTCCTGCGTCCGCCGAACTGTAAAAAGATATGCCCATGTTAAAGTTATCTAAATAAATAAAAATATATGTGGTAGTTCTGTTTCTGATTGTAAGATCTGAACTGCAAAAATAAATGAAATGTCATAATGAAACGTGTACTCTGTCTAACGTGAAGGCAAAGTTGCTGCGTAATAATAATTAACTGTTGTGATGTAAAGGGAAGTATTTTATACTGTATAAGTTAACAATCTGACTGCAAGAATTTTGAACAGTATGAACTGCCTGAATAATGAACTTTGGCATAAAACCTGTGATAATTAGTTTTACAAAACTGATCACAGGTCCCAGAACTAAAAACGATACATAGCACAGAAAATCTGTCTCTGAATGACATAAGTTGGGCCTGATTGAATAAAAAAAAATCAAAATATTTAGTCGTTACCTCTATTCTGCGCAAATATGGATAACGCGTTGCAGAATTGCTGTCTTGCGCGCCGCTATGCTAAAGCTGCAGATTAGTATATCTACACAGAGACACTCGTGAGATGCAATAAGTTCTCTGTTAGTTGCAAATCGATGTAAACTTTTGGAAAAAACACGATCAATTCAAAATTGTAAGAAAATGTTAAGTGAAAAATGAAATATGGACATAAACGACAACAATACTTTTTTTGCATACTGTGAAAAACTGCTCATTGCCGAATTTAATATTTTATGAATTCCTTAACATTCAAATAATACACTTTCCTATCCTTCAAATGTAGGAATTCTCAGCACAATAACCAAGTTGGTCCAATGTCGTAGCAATAATGAAAAAAAGGGTAACATCAATATAATATTTACCTCTGACATTCCACTTCTGGTGTACACTTAGTTCCATTAAACTTCCTCCTTTTCAAATCATTTTCCGTTACAATCTTGGTATTATCATGTTCATTTAAACATATTGATAAATTGAGACTTTACATTAAAAACATAACATTGCCATTGTTTCCTCACTTTAACATAGCTTAACATTATCTGCTCACGGTGCCCTCACACACACCAAAGATGATAACCTAACTTCTGCCATACAGCTTTGCAACATCGCTGCTCGCTCATAATCGATTCTGATACCAAAATTATATATGATGCCTGTCAGTCTGACCATGTCACTGGTTTCCAGTAGTCTACTGTCCAACCGATATGGTCACCACACCATCAGAGGCACTGCAGACGAAGCAGTGCTGTTAAGAAAGGCACTGTCCTAGGAGATACATTCGCCATAAATACCACATTGATTTCTGGTGATATTTGAAGCATTGTTACTTGTCTGTTAACACTGACAGCTCTACGCAAACGCCGCTGCAATGACATCAGAAACCTTTTCACATGAATGACCTGACTACAAATGACAGTTCCGCCTATGCACTGACCTTTTATGTCTTGTGTACGTGGTACTACCGCTACCTGTACGAGGTGCGATAATAAAGTAATGAGACTGACGTGAAAAAAAATAAATGTTGCTCACCATTTTAGTCAAGTTTAGTGTTGTCTCCTTCAAAGTAGTTCCCTTCTGATTCCACACACTTTTTCCAGCGCTTCTGCCATTGATGGTAACATTTCTGGAACTCATCTTCTGTAATATCCTCCAAGACCCTCGTCACAGCTTTTTGGACATCTTGTGTTGTTTGAAAATGGTGTCCCTTGACTGCCGTTTTGACTCTTGGAAATAAAAAAAAGTCGCACGGAGCAATATCTGGTGAATAAGGTGACTGTGGTAGTACTGAAATTTGTTTTGAGGTTAAAAATTGCTGTACTGCCAGAGCAGTATGGAATGGCGCATAATTGTGATGCAGAATCCAATTATCAGCAATGGTGGGGCAGACACAAAGAAATCTTTTACGAAGTCTTTCTTTGTAGTAATATTGGTTAACTCTTTGTTCACGAGGCACCCACTCTTTATGAACAGTTCCCTTGGAATCAAAGAAGCACACAAGCATGCATTTCACTTTTGACTGCCATCTTCATCTTCAACATTCGTTCTGCCTTCACTAAACATTTTATACCAACGAAAAACTTGACCTCTTGACATAACCTCCTCTCAAAAAGCCTTCTGAAGCTTACCGTAGGTTGTCGTCACGTTTTCATCCAATTTAACGCAAAAAGAAATGGCATACTGTTGTGCAATATTATGCGGTTCCATTGCGTGACAAGAGACACAAACACGTGTTAACTTATTACAGTACAACTCACGCCTGAGCAGTTGCATCGATGTGCCGCTTGGACTAGAAGCAGCCTATAGAATAAGGTCAAAGATATTGTGCCTATGCAAGCCTACAGGGTTGCCACATCTTACAAAGAAAATCAGTCTCATGGCTTTATTGTCATACCTCGTATATGTGAATATTGCTATCCCATGGCTTTTGTCACCTCAGTGTATTATTTCTCATGTCAACATCCCTTTTTTCTTAACAATACCAATCATACCAGGGATACTGAAGACTTGATTTTGCTTTAAAACGTACTATCTCTGGAAAATTTTAACATAAAAGAGAGATATGAAAAAATGGCATTATGGATGCCGAGTTTGATGCCTTTACTTTACAGAGCTAGCTTATTAATCACGAATAAGAGCGTCCCTTATCTTACTATCTTATTACAAATACCTTTTTATATTTTTAAAGAACTTATTAAGTGCATAATTTGTATACAGCATTGCCATTGATAATAACTGTCACTACTGCAGTAGACTATTGTCTCTATTTGTCATGGAAGCCGACTTTTTCAAACGAATATATTTTCCGAAACGACAAACATCCTGTAGAATTATTACAACCATCATATCTGTCAAGATTACACCCACATAACTTATACTAAAGTAAAACAGTATTGTCTTGTTGCTAAGAAACGTTAATGCTAAACAGGGTTTACAACAGGACAGTCCCAAGTGTCAATGGACGAGGTTGCTGTAACTTGGTGGGTATATAATAATACAATACATATTTCCTGATGTGCAGTTTCTCTTTCAAGTTGTAAACACACACCAAAAGTTATTTTGATATATTACGTTTAGAGGGAATATATAAAAAAAGTGTTTTATATAAAAGTTGAGATGTAACTAACGTTCTTGAAAACTGTATAATCACTATTTTGAAAAGATTTGAAAATTTGAAAATTACCCCGCCACCACTAATTAACTGTGCAAAATAGAAACTTTCGTTACAATACAAATTAAAGAAGCTTTCACGTCTCATACAGCTGTTTTTGAAGATAAATTGTACACAATGTGCTGGCGGAGTAAGCGCAATATACCTTATTAAAATATCGAAATGTCCATTATTATTCTTATTATTTGTTTTACTTATTTTGTTTTATGTTTTAAACTGTTATATTACGTGGGAAATTAACTTTGTTTCGTTTTTGTTTCACATATGTGTATTTTGTTAATTGAAAGTAGTAAGTAATTCATTACTGTCTCCAGAATGAGATTTTCACTCTGCAGCGGAGTGTGCGCTGATATGAAACTTCCTGGCAGGTTAAAACTGTGTGCCCGACCGAGACTCGAACTCGGTACCTTTGCCTTTCGCGGGCAAGTGCTCTACCATCTACAGGATATAGCGGAGACATGGCTTAGCCCCCCAGGCTGTGGCTAAGCCATGTCTCCGCTATATCCTTTCTTTCAGGAGTGCTAGTTCTGCAAGTTTCGCAGGAGAGCTGCTATAAAGTCTGGAAGGTAGGAGACGAGATACTGGCAGAAATAAATGCTGTGAGTACCGGGCGTGAGTCGTGCTTCGGTAGCTCAGATGGTAGAGCACTTGCCCGCGAAAGGCAAAGGTCCCGAGTTGGGGTCTCGGTCGGGCACACAGTTTTAATCTGCCAGGAAGTTTCAATTCATTACTGTGATACAAATGCGTTACAATAGTGATAATCAGTAAAGAAATGCTTACAAAATGACGTTTTTTACGCTATGTACACAAAATGATCGAATTTTCTCCCTTATTAGGAAAGAAAACGCCCGTTAAATATCAGTTGACTTGTTCAAGCGTTAAGTTGACTGGAGTTCTGTGTCACCACAAGAACATTTGGGGCTTTACAAAGAGACTCTCGAATTCTCAGTAGATACTCTTCATTAGTTTCATTTAAAACTATGAAAAGTGGGTAAGCAATCTGCCAGCTGCAGAGGCTGATGGCTGTTTCGTGTAAGTAAAGTTCCGTTCGCGGTGGAACTCCGTAAGCTCTAGAAGTGAAAGTGTCACAAACAGTCGAACAACGTACGTACCATAAGCAAACGCGGTCCGTTGTGACGATGCGCTCAAATAGGTGCAGCTCAGCGTGTTGTCCGCAGAAAACAGTCTCTGAGACAAGTTCTTCGTGACACGATGACGGTGATTTGAGGACTTGTTTGGTACGTTAGTAGCAGTTTTTGAAGGCTGTTGTTTGAAGATTATAAAAGGATTGCACCGTACAGTAACATGCCCTGTAACCGCCTGCAGGAGCGCGCCCTACCCGGCACCACTTCTGGCTAGTCGCAGCCCAGAGGTGCTGCAGTTTGCGACCTGCAGTCTACTGAGGCTCGCCAACTAGCAGATCATAGTTGGCGACACCACAGACAACGTCGCGAGTCTGCCGAGCGCTGCGTGTCCTGGGGTTATCTCACAAGGGAACCTCCCCATCGCACCCCCCTCAGATTTAGTTATAAGTTGGCACAGTGGATAGGCCTTGAAAAACTGAACACAGATCAATCGAGAAAACAGGAAGAAGTCGTGTGGAACTATGAAAAAAATAAGCAAAATGTACAAACTGAGTAGTCCATGCGGAAGATATGTAACATCAAGGAGAGTCTGAGCTCAGGAGTGCCGTGGTCACGTGGTTAGCGTGAGCTGTTGCAGAACGAGAGGTCCTTGGCTCAAGTCTTCCCTCAAGTGAAAACTTTGCTTTCTTTATTTTCGCAAAGTTCGTTCATTGACGTCTGTTCACTGTAATAAGTTTAGTGTCTGTGTTTTGCGACCGCACCGCAATACCGTGCGATTAGCAGACGAAAGGACGTGCCTCTCCAATGGGAACCGAAAATATTTGATCGCAAGGTCACAGGTCAACCAATTCTCCACAGGAAAACATGTCTAATATATTCTATACGACACTGGTGACGGCATGTGCGTCACATGACAGGAATATGTTGTCGACCCACCTAACTTGTACACTTGGCGGATGGGATAAAAGATTCTTCTACCTTGCCCGATTTAGGTTTTCTTGTGGATGTGATAATCACTCCCAAAAAAGTGATGAAAACATAAGAGTGTGTCACATAAACTGCAACAAATGAATGCAACAGTTTCACAGTCGCTCAGTTTTCCCTGTGCTCTGTCAAAACATATGTTTTTAACGTTTTCAAATTTTTCCGTGTGTAGACCGTCAAATCCTGCATACTTCCAAGCAAACCTGAACATGTCCTGGAATTTTGGAGAGCGAAGTTGATTATGTGTGAGTGCCTGAACTTTGATAATTGACACACGATCACGTAAACAATACTGATCTGTGTACCTGTGCAGATTCGCAAAATAATTGTCTGAAAATAAAAAATTAAATTTTTCACTCGAGAGAAGACTTGAACCAAGGACCTCTCGTTCTGCAGCTCCCCACGCCAACAACGTGACCACGGCGCTCCTGAGCTCACATTCTCCTTGATGTTGCATATCTTGCCCATGGACAACTCAGTTTGTATACACTCCTGGAAATGGAAAAAAGAACACATTGACACCGGTGTGTCAGACCCACCATACTTGCTCCGGACACTGCGAGAGGGCTGTACAAGCAATGATCACACGCACGGCACAGCGGACACACCAGGAACCGCGGTGTTGGCCGTCGAATGGCGCTAGCTGCGCAGCATTTGTGCACCGCCGCCGTCAGTGTCAGCCAGTTTGCCGTGGCATACGGAGCTCCATCGCAGTCTTTAACACTGGTAGCATGCCGCGACAGCGTGGACGTGAACCGTATGTGCAGTTGACGGACTTTGAGCGAGGGCGTATAGTGGGCATGCGGGAGGCCGGGTGGACGTACCGCCGAATTGCTCAACACGTGGGGCGTGAGGTCTCCACAGTACATCGATGTTGTCGCCAGTGGTCGGCGGAAGGTGCACGTGCCCGTCGACCTGGGACCGGACCGCAGCGACGCACGGATGCACGCCAAGACCGTAGGACCCTACGCAGTGCCGTAGGGGACCGCACCGCCACTTCCCAGCAAATTAGGGACACTGTTGCTCCTGGGGTATCGGCGAGGACCATTCGCAACCGTCTCCATGAAGCTGGGCTACGGTCCCGCACACCGTTAGGCCGTCTTCCGCTCACGCCCCAACATCGTGCAGCCCGCCTCCAGTGGTGTCGCGACAGGCGTGAATGGAGGGACGAATGGAGACGTGTCGTCTTCAGCGATGAGAGTCGCTTCTGCCTTGGTGCCAATGATGGTCGTATGCGTGTTTGGCGCCGTGCAGGTGAGCGCCACAATCAGGACTGCATACAACCGAGGCACACAGGGCCAACACCCGGCATCATGGTGTGGGGAGCGATCTCCTACACTGGCCGTACACCACTGGTGATCGTCGAGGGGACACTGAATAGTGCACGGTACATCCAAACCGTCATCGAACCCATCGTTCTACCATTCCTAGACCGGCAAGGGAACTTGCTGTTCCAACAGGACAATGCACGTCCGCATGTATCCCGTGCCACCCAACGTGCTCTAGAAGGCGTAAGTCAACTACCCTGGCCAGCAAGATCTCCGGATCTGTCCCCCATTGAGCCTGTTTGGGACTGGATGAAGCGTCGTCTCACGCGGTCTGCACGTCCAGCACGAACGCTGGTCCAACTGAGGCGCCAGGTGGAAATGGCATGGCAAGCCGTTCCACAGGACTACATCCAGCATCTCTACGATCGTCTCCATGGGAGAATAGCAGCCTGCATTGCTGCGAAAGGTGGATATACACTGTACTAGTGCCGACATTGTGCATGCTCTGTTGCCTGTGTCTATGTGCCTGTGGTTCTGTCAGTGTGATCATGTGATGTATCTGACCCCAGGAATGTGTCAATAAAGTTTCCCCTTCCTGGGACAATGAATTCACGGTGTTCTTATTTCAATTTCCAGGAGTGTATTTTGCTTATTTTTTTCATAGTTCCACACAACCTCTTCCTGTTATCTCGATTGATCTGTGTTCAGTTTTTCAAGGCCTATCCACTGTGCCAATTTATAACTAAATCTGAGGGGGGTGCGATGGGGAGGTTCCTTCTCAGTGGTGTCTCCTACTGTATAAGCCGGCACCGACAACTCTGCAGTAGTCTTTTCTGCCGTTTGCTACTATTACGAAACTGTACACAGCCGCACGAATTTCTAAACCTCGTTACACACTTCAGGAGCTCTCTCTCACGGAACGCTCTCTAGATTACTACACATCGTGCAGGATTCCTGGATGTGGCCGTCAACACGGATGTTTCGCCGTATTTTTCTTCAGACTGTCGTTACGTGTCAGTATTCACTGAAACTGTGGTGCTGAACAAACTTGTTGCCGAACTGACGTGAAACTTTATATTGCGTATAAAGTACATCTGTTTACAAATATGGAAGGTACCAACCGTTAACTAATTTAATATTTGCCGTATCCTAAATGATCATTTAAGGGTATGGAATTCCCTGAGAGTTCTATCAATTCGCAGGAAGTGGAAATGAAAGACGCCATTGTAGCATTGATTTTTGGCACCATGGATGGACATACGACTATTATGGAACCAGATAATGGGCTACGATTTAATGGATCGCAGTTCCATGATACAGCAATGACTGACGATGATTGTGTAACTGGTCAACATGACGAGTCATTCATTCCAGGCAATGTCCTTTCATCAGATAGCAAATCAAATTTCGAATATAAGAAATCTGCGGCTGAATTCTGCAAAAACGGAAAGAACGGGAAAAGGTCGCTTTCATCCGTGCAGCGTAAATATCCCAAAGTTACGTCAGTGAAACAGCTATATCGCTGTGAAAAGTGTGTTCTTCATGATGGATCAAAAGGTGAGAAGGTGAAAGTACTAAACTGCTGGACTTTACGAGCAGTACTAGAGGCTATGGATCATCCACTGGTTAACCAAGATACTGATCTTCAAACGTGAGCCTTGCAATTCAGCAGGGAAGTAAAATTACCTAATTTCAAGGCAAGCGTCGGAAGGCCATTGAATTTTAAAAAGACACGCGGAATTGTCTCTTGGAAAATAACAAAGTTATAACTAGACGTTATATAAACGGCAAAAATGATCCCTATGAGGTCATTTTACGAGTATGATTGGTGGTTCACGTTAAGGAGCATATCAGCGTTTTGGAGGCTGAAAATCGGTACAACTATGATCAGAGCGGATTCAACCTGGAGTTGCACTCTGGACGTATTTTTTTCCAAAAGGGTGCAAAGTGAATCCATTGTGCAATCATTGTCATCAGTTATTGATGATTAAACAATTAAGCCTACAGTCTCTGCAGCTGACAAACTGATTACCTTCCTGTTCATAGTTTTAAAAGAAACTAGTGGAGAGTTTTGACGGAGAATTCGAGACTCTGTTTTTGAAGGCTCAAATTTTCTTGTGACGGCAACGAAATCTGGTAAACTAACGTGTGACTACGCCATAAGATATTTTACCTAAGTTTTATTTCCCAGTGCAGGAGATAATCTATATTATTGTTAGATTCCCGGGGTTTTGAATGTCGTATCTGCGTACGAGGAACTTATTCAATTGGTAATCACGAAAGGTTCGACGGGACAGATACAGGCGTTGGACGTAGCGGCTTTCGATACTGACAGAATTCAGTGAGAAGATTTTCATATCTAGTTCAGCTGCGTGGTTATGATGTCAATCTCCACTTAAGAAACAATATAATCTAACTGCAGTCTCTTCAGCAAGGTTTACTAATGTTCTGAAATATGTCTGGTACAAATAAGGATATGTAGAGGATCGCCCACCACAAATGACGACACGTGCTGAATTTTGTTTGTTATTCTTTATCACATCGTGTGTATTAAGTAGAGAAATGTCTTTCTTATCATTATTGTGACAATTTTGTATCATAATAATGAGTTATTTATTATTTGCAGTTAATGGAGTACACATATGTGAAAGAGGAAACTAAAATGTAAAAAAAATACATGAACTGAAAATGTGAAATAACAGTTTACAAAAGACTGCAAAAACATATGCAGTAAATAATTAGATTAATGATGAAAATTTAGATATTTTAATTAGCACATTGTGTATAATTTATTTCCCAAAAATGGTATTACAGAACCCATTTTTGTTACACATGGATGTATGTGGCGTTAAAGCTTCTTTAATTCATGTTGTAACACAAGTTCCTATTTTGCAGAATTCATTAACAGTTAATTTGCAAATTATCAATTTTTTTCAAAAGTTGATTACACAGTTTTCAAGAACGTTAGTTATATTTCAACTTTTATGTGAAACACATTTTTTTATATTTCATAGTTTAGAAGCTATTCCCTCTAAATCAAATATGCCAAATTGCTTTTAAGGGTTTATTTTGACCCTTAACAGTGAAATTTGACACAAACAAAAAAATACCTATTACATTATTTTGCCCCTCTCCACACAACCGCCAAGTTTCATCAAGATCGCTCATTGACACTTGGGACTGTTACCTATAAGTGAAGAGAGCACGCATGGTTGTAACAAAACTCAGTGAATTTATAATTAATTCTCAGGAGACTGACACTGGGAATACTGTTGTAATAAGGCAGATAAACCTAACACCATCTGATCTAAGCATACCTTTTCAATTGACAAGAAGACAGCTGCCTATTAGAACTGCATTTGGTATCACTATAAACAAGTCTCAGGGACAAACGATTCAGAGAGCAGAACTGTATTCACCGTATCCTGTCTTTATGCACAGACAGTTGTTTTTTACCTTTTCATGAGTAACTAAATCAAATAACATTTTTGTATCCCTTAAAGGGAATGAAGTACAAACAAATACACGAAGATTACATTCTTACGTCAAATATCATATACACTTAGGTATTACAATGTTCAAAACTATGTACATGGAAATGTATATACAAGGATGTATCATAAATTCATCGCACCGTTAAGTTCATTTTTCAGGATGTTTTCTCTTCATTCCTACAACTACCCATATCACAAAGACTATACTTACTCCAAACACTGTCGTTATTTAAAAACTATAGAAGTGCGAAAGTTTCTCTCGGGCCCCCTGGTTTTCTTATAATAGTTTAATGGTCAAGAAAAATAATGGAATATTTTTTACAGCAACTCACGTGGCACGGCTAACAGTGATATCAAATTGTAAGCTGTAACCAGACAATGGAGGTCTTTCTTCTTTCCTGTACGACAGAATATAAATATTTCAGTTTCGAATTATTTTTTTAACTAAATCTACTTGACCACAGAAACCTCTAAGGGTGTCACAGCATGGAAATATTGTCGAATGAGTCACGAAAAGCTGTTTTGAGCAGCTTTTGCACAGAACCATAGTCACTTTAGGATATTACAGTCATTAGCGATGTGTTAACGCCAATGTGATTATTCATGGCGGAAACGCTCAGTCGCTACCGCATGGAGTCGTCGCTCCTCCTGTGATAACGGAAACGTGTTGGGGTGCGACGAAACTGCTGCTGTGTAGCCTTCGCCGCGTTTATTCCTAATGAAAACACGAACCTTCCGTGCGACAGGCTTTCAGAGAGGGAACTTTAAATCTCCGTGTACCGGAATGTAAAACCAGTCGTGACAATTTAGAAAATCACATCTTCCAGCTGAGTATTTACAGCTCCGTAATCCTCTAGCTGGCTGGGTATTCACGTAGCGTCGCTTGTCGTTAAGCGGTGCCGGATCCTGTTAATATATCAGCTGTTTTATTGTGAGAAGTAAGCAACAAAAAGTGAGTATTATGGCCGTTGTAAAGAACATGCGTTCAGCGTAAAGCTTGAAATTTACAGGGGAGTTATTTCCTTTCAGATTGCTAATCGTATCTTTCGTGCCTCAGTTAATCCGTATTTGTTACTATGAGTGCGGACAAATTTATTTCATTCTGTGTTCATCCCTCTTTATTAGCACGCCAACGACACAAGAAAAGTGCCGAGTAAAAATAGTGTTAGACCGACAAAATTTATTCATTCGACGTTTATTTCTCGTGTTATGCTCAGTAAGTAATGCGATTTTCTCTATGAGTTAACAAATGAGAAAAATGCGGGAGTGATATTTGCGAACTGGGAGCTACGTAACAACGTTGGTTTTAGGTCGAGCCAACGGCAGATGATTCATTTGTTGAAAGTAACATAAGAGTAGCTAATTCAGTCATTTATTTTTTATTCTAATAGCAGGTAAGTGATCTACATATCCTTTATTAATAAAATAATACAGAAATACGATATGAATGAATTTTGTCTTAATATGAAAAGTGAGACTTCCTCGATAATGGAGTGAACTTTTAATTGGGCAAGCAGAAATGTCACACTTTTCGGGGCAAAGGAAGTCGGTCTAAATGCTGGAGGACATGAAGGATTATGCTTGATGGAACTGTGATCAGATGGACCAACTCGGTAAAACATTTTGTCGGAAGTAGGGGTTTGTACCACCGTGACCCACATAAAACTGGTACGCCTCAAGTACCGGTTAATCTTCTCTAGTCGAACTGCTTGTGTTGTCAACACTATCTCGAAAGTTGGCTACACTGCATTTTATCGCAAAGTTGAGTGCAGCTGTACGATCGTGCGTCAGTTGTTGTGAGAAGCTCGTATTGTTGAGTTGTTACAGAAATGGGGCAGCTTGTATTACAACCGTGAAATGAGATTGTGGAGTGTTACATAAAGACAGGCTCCATCAAGGAATGTAAAGAAATGTTTCAAGCGAAGTATCCTGGTAGGAAACTCCCCAAGACCAGGACTGTTCAAGATCTGTACAGGAAATGGTGAGCTGTTGGAGCCATTCAGAATGTGCAGAGGAATAGGTGGCCGGCTGTGAGGACCCATGAAACAACGGGCAGAATTCGTACGGACGTTACAAGAAGTCCCCGCATGTCGGTAAAGACGTTATCACAGCATGTTGGTACAGCTCGTACATCGTGTCATCTTGAACTAAAAGATATGAAACTAAAGGTCTATGTTATGAGTCTGGTGCAAGAGTTGAAATTTGAGGATCAGGGAAAGTAGAGTTCATTATTGTAACTGGTTGTTAACATCAACTGCTAACTGTTATTTGGACCCCTTGCTTTACTTCATGTCAGTTGATGCCTGATTCCATTTGTCACATTATGAAAACTCGCAGAACTTCAGAGACTGGTTGCAGGACAATCCACATATCCTGCATGAATAACCCCTCAGAGAAGGTAGGTGTTTCGTGGGTGTTGTCTGGCATGAATATTAGTGGACCAAATTACTCAATTACACCTTAAACGGTGACAGATATCTACAGATCTTTGACTCTTCCTATGCACAGTTGAAAGACGCAGAGAAGCTGTGTGCAGTATTTCAACAAGATGGAGCAACCGCTCACATATCGAACCAAAGTATGGCCCACATGTTCCTTGAAGACAGACTTGACAATAGATGCTTTTGGTGACCAAGGTCCCCGGACTTACATCACGAGATTTTTATTTATGGGGAACAGTGAAAAGCAGTGTTTGTTGACAATCCACGCACAGCGGCCAGCTTAAATGGAATATTACTGGAGAAATTAACAACATAGCACCGGTAGAATTACAGATTGTTGCTGATAACGTCACCACACGAAGTCAGCGATGCCTGGATGGGCCACCAGTTTCAGCGTCTCTTATAAACAGATAACTACATGTATTTTACCGTTGCATCTGAATCGTTGCCACTTAATCCGCAAAGACATTTCAGATCTTCTGCAACTAAATACACTACTGGCCATTAAAATTGCTACACCACGAAGATTACCTGCTACAGACGCGAAATTTAACTGACAGGAAGAAGATGCTGTGATATGCAAATGATTAGCTTTTCAGAGCATTCACACAAGGTTGGCGCCTGTGGCTACACCTACAACGTGCTGACATGAGGAAAGTTTCCAACATATTTCTCATACACAAACAGTAGTTGACCGGCGTTGCCGGTGAATCGTTGTTGTGATGCCTCGTGTAAGGAGGAGAAATGCGTACCATCACGTTTCCGACTTTGATAAAGGTCGGATTGTAGCCTATCGCGAATGAGGTTTATCGTATCGCGACATTGCTGCTCGCGTTGCTCGAGATCCAATTATTGTTAGCAAAATATGGAATGAGTGGGTTCAGGAGGGTAATACGTAACGTCGTGCTGGATCCCAAACGAGCAGTCGAGTTGACAGGCATCTTATCCGCATGGCTGTAACGGATCGTTCGCCACGTCTCGATCCCAGAGTCAACAGATGGGAACGTTTGCAAGACAACAACCATCTGCACGAACAGTTCGACGACGTTTGCAGTAGCGATGGTGTACTCAACGACGGATCTGGGTGCACGAATGGCAAAACGTCATTTTTATGGATGAATCCAGGTTCTGTTTACAGCTTGATGATGGTCGCATCCGTGTTTGGCGACATCGCGGTGAACGCACATTGGAAGCGTGTATTCGTCATCGCCATATTGGCGTATCACCCGACGTGATGGTATGAGGTGCCATTAATTACACGTCTCGAGCACCTCTTGTTCGCATTGACGGCACTTTGAACAGTGGGCGTTATATTTCAGATGTGTCACGACCTGTGGCTGTACCCTTCATTCGATCCCTGCGAAACCCTACATTTCAGCAGGATAATGCACGACCGCATGTTGCAGGTCCTGTACGGGCCTTTCTGGATATAGAAAATGTTCGACTGACGCCCTGGCCAGCACATTCTCCAGATCTCTCACCAATTGAAAACGTTTGGTCAATGGTGCAACTGGCTCCTCACAATACGCCAGTCACTAATTTTGATGAACTGTGATATCGTGTTGAAGCTGCATGGGCAGCTGTACCTGTACACGCCATCCAAGCTCTGTTTGACTCAATGCCCAGGCGTATCAAGGCCGTTATTAGGACCAGAGGTGGTTGTTCTGAGTACTGATTTCTCAGGATCTATGCACCCAAACTGCGTGAAAATGTAGCGTTTCCTCTTGGTGTAGTAATTTTAATGGCCAGTAGTGTATATCAATTTCACAATGAGATATTTATCTGCAGGCACAGCGGGTAGCAAATAAGTTGCTCAGAACAACTTACACTCTTTACCTAGCTACGTCTAGTGGTTAGCGTTGCTGCCTCTAGGTCACGGGGTCCACTGTTGAACTCTCAACCGCGTCATAGATTTTCTTCGCTCGGGGATGGACCATTTCACCTTATGTTAATCGACGTGCAAGTGGCTGAAGTGATTTCAAATAAAAAGACTTGCACCATTTGTCTGAACAAGCCCATATACGATCATCCGCCAGCTAATGTCACACGATCATTTCATTTCTACGCAGCAGTGAAATGAAACGTCGTGTGGCGAGGGCCTCCCGTCGGCTAGGCCGGTCGCCTGGTCCAGGTCTTTTTAGTTGAGGCCACTTCGGCGACTTGCGCGTCCATGGGGATGAGATAATGGAGATGAAGACAACACAACAGCCAGTCCCTGAGCGGAGAGAAATCTCAGACCCCGCCGGGAATCGAACCCAGGTCCCTTATCATGGCATTCCGTCGTGTTGACCACTTTTTTTTTTATATCAGAGAGACTTGGTACTATCATGAAACTTCAGGTGACCATAGTCAGATCATCGTGTAATATAAGCTGCAAATGGGAGAACAAATTAATTATGATAACAGAACAATAATAAAAGGAGAAAGAGGAAAAAACGAGAACATCTTCGAAAAACCACCACCAAACTCTCATGATTGCATAACCAATTTTTATGGTTATTTTTATATTTATTTCGTTTTTTAGTTTTATTTATTTTGTATTACATAGAGTCTCAAAGCAGAAAGACAACGAATCAGACCATATTCTAAATAGTAAACCAAGCAAAATTTCAATATGATTTCACGGATTGTATATGCTCATGTGTATATATACTTCATCTATACACATTTTACAATAGAAATGAATCGATACTGAGTCAAAACACTAAACAAATCGAGCAGGGAAACTAGGAAAGAACAAACCAAACCAAATCAGGTGGGAAACATACATAACAAGGAAAACACCTATCATTAGAAAAATGAAATTAACCAACACCTGGCCGACGGAAAACAAGATTCAGCATGTTGTCGAAGAGGTCTCGGTGTCGAAGCATTCGAGAGCATGTCCAATAGGCCGTGACCACGTACTGCATGAAGTTCGCCTTCTACAACACAATGGACGAAGTGTCCCAGTAACCACATAACGGTATGGGTTTTCGACCGTGCAAAGAAGGAAGAATCCGGTTGCAATATGGTGGCCGTAGTGCATAAAGTCTCAGAAGATCGAGTAAGGAAGGCCAATTGCGTCCTAATCCAAGACCAATTTGCCATATGACCTCCACTAGTAAAGCGATGTCGTATCGTATCTGTAGACGAACAATGACTACTTAAATCAGTGCCCAATGCGAGAAAGTCGCTCTTTCGTTGGAATCAAGTTATTTACTTACCAAGAGGACACTACGCGCATAGGCAATATCGGAAGACTGATACTGCAAAAATTGTCGCCCAGTTTGATTGCTGCAATCCTCTTTCAACGAGGTTCTGGCAAGGGACTAGTTTCCAACAACTCTGTAGGAATTTCTTGGTGAGGACGAGTCTCCATAAAATGTCAGCCCCTAAATAGTTCACCGAAAGATAGAAGTCACGAACGTGTTGTAACTTATAATTTATGCGACCATCATCAATAGGGGGTTCAAGACTAGCACGGCGAACACAGAGGAATAAACGAGACGTGAATGTGTGAGTTTCTTGAGTTATTATCAAAACAGTACGTCGCACATACAGCATCTGCGTCTTCCATCGTGTGTCAGCCTTCCACCCCCCCCCCTCCCTCCCAGAGGAACGAGGCTTTGTAACCAACTCATACCGTGAGCGAAAGGTACGTCTTTTCCATAAGGAACGACAATACATTTGCTGTAGTTTCTTCGCCATCATCGGGGGAAGCGGATAAACTTGGGCCACTTAATAAGCTTTGCATAAAACATATGTATCCAGTATTCTGACTTTCTGTGGTAGAGTAAGGGAAGACCTTTCGTGTTCTTGTATCGCTCCCCGAATTTTTTTCCGTAACAGACTTCCAATTGAGCGTCACCATTTTGAGTGGACAACGATCAATGATGATACCGAGAAACGTATGTCGATCCACCAGAGTAGCCCATGGAACAACTGGGTCATCAAAACCTCGCAAAGTAAGAAGCCTGTATTTACCTTCATTAAGTAGTGCACCTCTACTCCGACAATAATCATCGATTACAGCCTTCAGACGAGGTATCTCCGCAGAATTGCGGAGTAGAACCATCACGTCATCCGCGTATGCACGAACAGCTATAGTCCCTCCGGAAAGCGTCCAACCTTTCAGCTAGGATGCTAGCATCCGAAGTAGGGGCTCCAGAGACAACACAAAAAAGTCATTGACAGCGGGCTTCCTCCAGGCACTCCCCGACGGATATTTATCGGGGGCGTCAGTTGGCCATTAACAACCACCGAAGCTGAAATAACCCGTACACAGATTTGAGAGCACTCGCCGTGTGTCAGCAGTAAAACCAACTACCTCCAGAATCCGAAGCAAGAAGTCGTGATTAACACCATCAAATGCCCTATGAAAGTCTAGGAAAGCAAGGGCACAAGGGACGGACGTTACAGCAGTAACCGAAACCACGTCACGACACTCGACTATAGAAGTAAGAATGGTACGACCAGACACGCAGCTTTGATGTTTGGTAACAATCATCTTCATCAGAGCCGACATCCTACTACACTCCTGGAAATGGAAAAAAGAACACATTGACACCGGTGTTTCAGACCCACCATACTTGCTCCGGACACTGCGAGAGGGCTGTACAAGCAATGATCACACGCACGGCACAGCGGACACACCAGGAACCGCGGTGTTGGCCGTCGAATGGCGCTAGCTGCGCAGCATTTGTGCACCGCCGCCGTCAGTGTCAGCCAGTTTGCCGTGGCATACGGAGCTCCATCGCAGTCTTTAACACTGGTAGCATGCCGCGACAGCGTGGACGTGAACCGTATGTGCAGTTGACGGACTTTGAGCGAGGGCGTATAGTGGGCATGCGGGAGGCCGGGTGGACGTACCGCCGAATTGCTCAACACGTGGGGCGTGAGGTCTCCACGGTACATCGATTTTGTCGCCAGTGGTCGGCGGCAGGCGCACGTGCCCGTCGACCTGGGACCGGACCGCAGCGACGCACGGATGCACGCCAAGACCGTAGGATCCTACGCAGTGCCGTAGGGGACCGCACCGCCACTTCCCAGCAAATTAGGGACACTGTTGCTCCTGGGGTATCGGCGAGGACCATTCGCAACCGTCTCCATGAAGCTGGGCTACGGTCCCGCACACCGTTAGGCCGTCTTCCGCTCACGCCCCAACATCGTGCAGCCCGCCTCCAGTGGTGTCGCGACAGGCGTGAATGGAGGGACGAATGGAGACGTGTCGTCTTCAGCGATGAGAGTCGCTTCTGCCTTGGTGCCAATGATGGTCGTATGCGTGTTTGGCGCCGTGCAGGTGAGCGCCACAATCAGGACTGCATACGACCGAGGCACACAGGGCCAACACCCGGCATCATGGTGTGGGGAGCGATCTCCTACACTGGCCGTACACCACTGGTGATCGTCGAGGGGACACTGAATAGTGCACGGTACATCCAAACCGTCATCGAACCCATCGTTCTACCATTCCTAGACCGGCAAGGGAACTTGCTGTTCCAACAGGACAATGCACGTCCGCATGTATCCCGTGCCACCCAACGTGCTCTAGAAGGCGTAAGTCAACTACCCTGGCCAGCAAGATCTCCGGATATGTCCCCCATTGAGCATGTTTGGGACTGGATGAAGCGTCGTCTCACGCGGTCTGCACGTCCAGCACGAACGCTGGTCCAACTGAGGCGCCAGGTGGAAATGGCATGGCAAGCCGTTCCACAGGACTACATCCAGCATCTCTACGATCGTCTCCATGGGAGAATAGCAGCCTGCATTGCTGCGAAAGGTGGATATACACTGTACTAGTGCCGACATTGTGCATGCTCTGTTGCCTGTGTCTATGTGCCTGTGGTTCTGTCAGTGTGATCATGTGATGTATCTGACCCCAGGAATGTGTCAATAAAGTTTCCCCTTCCTGGGACAATGAATTCACGGTGTTCTTATTTCAATTTCCAGGAGTGTATTAACTGCCCACACCACAGTCTTATACTCAAAGTACACGAAAGCGTCAGGGCTTCCGGTCCAGGTCGTTTCGGGACGAAAACAATTTATTCCATTTGAACGAGGTCGGCACTACTCTAACCTGTAACACTTCATTCAAAAGAGACGTAAAGGTAGCAGCCTACAGCGGCCAAAAAAAACACGTAAAATTCCTTGTAAAGTCCATCCAGACCCGGAGATTTTTGAGAAGGCGATCCCACAATAAATTCGTAAACTTCTTAGCGCTGAAATGCAGCTAAGAGCGTTTCATTATGTTCTGGTGTAATTGTCGTATCCAAGATGCTGACTAATGGATCGTGAGGCGTTGCGCTGGATTCATCGATGTCGTAAATGTTTACATAGTACTGGTGCAAGACACGCACTATATCAGCTTGCTCCGATACGATACGTTCATTATTTGTCATGAGAGAGTGAATATAAGTGCGTCGGCGACAGGTCTGACGCCGAAGCAAATGATATAAGGAAGTCAGTTCTTCCATCACCAATGATCGTGGCTTGGATCTCATTTTCAACGCTTCCATTTGCATTCTTTTCAAGGCGAACAATATTGCCTGTACACGCCGAACATCCGCTATTCGCAGAGGGGCGTGATCCGCAGCTTCATGAAGTTCACGCAGGATGGAATAGTAATATTCGTAAGTTCTCCGAAAGTCTCGCGCTTTGGCAGCACACAAAAATATCATAGTTTGCTTGAGCCTCGGTTTTGCCATCGTGTCCACCGGTCAGGGATGGAGGAGTACCTTCCAGTGGACCGTAGAGTACGCTCCCACACGGCTCGCATCACGTCATCCTGAGAGGGGTCCGCTAGGTGAGTGCCGTTTAACATCCACGGAGTGCGAAACAACTTGACTGGTTGCCGTTCTAGATTGAAGGTTGTAGTCACAGCACAGTGATCCGTAAAGGAAGCTGGGATGACTTCAACATCAAGAACGCAATCTCGCAGGAAGTCTAATAAGTAAAATCTATCTAATCGGCAACTAGATGTCGCAGTAAAGGGAGTAAATTTAACTAATGTTGAGTATTTACATTAGACGTCTCGCAGGCGTTTCGCAGGCGTAAGGATCGGTGCAATTCATGTAATTCACTACAGAAATTAAAATTTGGAGAGTTATCTGCAGGAAGCAACACAAAGTACCTCGTCAGTTCTACATATCCTCTCTGGTATATCAGTATTAACCGACGAAATTACTTTCTGAGTACTTCACGATGTAATGCCACTGTACTGTTGCATATTCCCTTTCCTACATATGTTCCTTATTAAGGTTTCAGTCCAGGTCTGCCAGCTGATGACAAAAAGTTGAAACCGGTTGCAACAGATTATAATTTTATTTAGTAGCTGCTTTTGAAGCTACATATAAAAATGTCTTATCGAAGCTGTTGGAGCGCAACTTAAGACAATTTTTTGAGGAGAAAACCTGTTTGAGATACTCTTCAGTTGAACTAACTAAAGTACATCATTTCATTTAGAGCTTTGGAATTGTCCACTTCAGTTTTAGCTGGAAGCGTAATGTTATCAAGGGCAGTGTCCACGGTAGTTTATCTTTTCTTAATTGTTTTCTTTACCACGTCGGCATTACCTCTTCAAGGGGTAAATCATACTTTTAGCGATCTTTTTTGTAGGAAATAAATTAATGAAACTTTGTATGCTGGCTACATTTTTTTAAAATATTTAGTAAACCAAACTTACTGTTATGAATAATTAACTTAACTTTCAGTGACTGTTTTTGTTTTCATGCGTACACACGCATGTTTTTGACTCGTGATGATAAATTTACAGTAAAGGATTTGCTTTAACATCAATACATACGAGTCATCGTATGAAGAATGCTTCGTGCCGAAATACTCAACATGGATCTATTTTTTCATATTAAACATTTCGTATTTCAGAAAAAACTAGTGTAAATTTCACACCAGAAAATAACATATCAGACGACTTTTTCTAATAATTGTTAAGAATTGCCCTGTTCCCCATTTCCTGTGTGATCTGAGTTCTACAGTATAGAGGTGAGTCACGCTAGACTGTTGCCGTATATTTCATGAGTAGCTTTCGTGTTACAGAAAATTTTAACTCATTCTCCGAAAGTATTTACTCTCAGTTTTCATCTAATATTCCGATCTTGTGATGGAAGTACCTGATCTATAACGATGTCAATGTTGAAAGGACGTAGACATACTTTCTATTAAACTGCATTTGTAATTTTCGTTTACAACTGCAAGAAAAATTAACAATAAATGACTGATAAGTCAGCATTGCGTATTCTTTTAATTCTTACGAGGGGACAAAATGTAATGTTACTCGCAATTTATCGCTATACCAATATACTACTTCTTTCATTTACGTAATATGCGAAAACTTATTTTCGTTGTACTAGAAAGGAATTGTGGAGCAGTAAAATTCTTAAACTTCACCGCTTCCCCATATTGTGGCAAGTGAAAGAGAAACTATCTGATATGAATATTTGTATGATTCATTTTATTTCTCATATCCTGTGGCTTCACTGGCGGCCAATATCAAGGAAGCATCATTCACAGTAATTTGCACCGTTACTTCAAAACTTTCGATACATTAATATGAAGATTTTTCTATTTAAGTTGCAATATTATAAAATCTGTAAGAAGTAAAGCTGTTGTATTGGACAGTACCTTTTCTTTAAGTTCCAGTAAAATACAGTTAGCTAAGAAGTTAAAAGAACTTGTCTGACATTTAATGTATTTGTTAAGCGAAAAATCTGTGCCAGAACGAGGTTAAGTGGCAAGATCCGGCATGTAACTTCTCGGATACATAACATTTAAAGTTTTACGTCTTATTTGCGTTTCAGCTCGCCATAAAATGTTCTTTTCACCTTGAGAATGTGGTCGGATCTAAAGTAAAAACGACTGGCATTAAGATTGCAAACGTGTACCGGAATACAATGATAAAAGCAACAGTAAGTAAAGCAGTTTTTCATTTGTTACGAAGTCACGCTCCTTGCTGTCTTATCGCCATCTAAAACAGTCAGTCTCTTGCTTTTTCCTGAGGTGAAACAATAAATTTCCCAGAAGCAGGCAACTTTTTACAGCCAGATACACGCAAAAAGTCGCCTTACGTAGCAACGTCGCTCAACTGAAACAGTTGCTGTCTTAATTGTGTAGCGTAAGACTGTCTGAACAGAAAACTAATTTTAACGATGTATCCACTTTTTGTCGAGACAGAACCGAAAGATGTCGTTTATTTTTGCTTACGAAAAATTAACAAACGACTGTAATTAAATGAATGGAAACCTAATGAATTTCATGCACTGGGAGGCTTGTATGTTACTGAAAAGTCTTCAGAAATTTTGGTGGAAGCTTGTTACTGTGCGTCTGAAGATAGTAAATTGATATGAACGTATGTGTATTTGAGAGAGAGAGGGAGAAAAAAGACAGAGAGAGCGAAGTACAATCAAAATTAGTATTCCTGTTTGGGAACAGTGTTAATATGTCATTGTTGTATGGCATAACGTCTCACATTTTATTGATATCTCTCGATTTTTATCTGAATACGTCGTGGATGTGTTTTTCTTTCTTTCTTTTTTTTCCATACTACCTTCAGTAAAATATTTTCCTTCGTTTTTAATATTCAGACATATTTCGGCAGCCAATGCAATTCTATTATGGTTCAGTTTCTTTTTGTAGGAAAAGTGTAGTATATATATCCAACATGGTTCTCTCGGGAGGAGTCTGTACAAAAATATTTTTCTTAACTAAACAAACGGTTTTTTTATCCTACTTCACGGACTATTTTTTTCGGGTTATAAAGTGGACTAAAACATCCCCCCCCCCCCCTCGCACTGAACGAAGCTTTTTAAATCGTTAGGTGAGGAATTTCATTAAAAGTTGAATCCTTCTTATATTTCTTAGACTCATTCTGCACCTGATAACAAAATTATTGGTGGATTTCTAAATATCCTCGACGTTGTACAACTACGTCAATTTTGAAATACTTTTGGCACGCATTTTCCTTGACGCTGTCATTTGTGTTGCAGCCCAGCAATTATTGTACCAATCTGCAGCTACAGCTAATAATGTGCAACAGTGGCTGTGGTAACTAACGAGGTATGGCGCCTGCTATGCGAACTTTTGCAAGCAATGGACGTACAAACACACACACACACACACACACACAAGCACGCACGCATTCACACACACACACACACACACACACACACACACACACACACGCGCGCGCGCGCGCGAAAGGGCATGCATTCACAGAATGCATGTGTTATCATCAGTTCATCTACCAAATTAACACAGAAAATATCTTCCACTGTTTCCAGTTTCAAAATTTCAGGCGGTCCATGTGCCACTATCAGAAAATGCTGTTGTCCAGACATTAAGTTTTTGAAAAATCTTCTTTAGCACTGAGCGGATATTTCACACAATGCTTCAACTTTTCATGCCGGTTTTCTGTCTTTGTTAACTCTGCAGCATGCTTTCTTGTTAAATAACACCTCCAACCAGTGTAAATTGCTCTTCCATTTGATAATTTTCTTAAATATGCGGACATGTATTCTTTAGCTTTCCAGCACTCATAATGTCTCCTAAATTATGTGATTAAGTTATAGTTTATTATCCGTTTATGACTCCATGCTATCACTGTTCTTCTCAGAAGAAAAATATCTTTCTCAGATCTATGTTGTCCTGGCCATCCTCTAAACCCTTCACACTATAAAAGAACTGACTGATAATCACGTAGGATGTATCCTGTTTATATATTTCGATCCTGTTTCTCATGCAGGAGCAAAGCGGTCAGGTAGAAAAAATTAAATGTTGTGTGGTGGCTAGGGCCTCCCTTCGGGTAGACCGGTCATCTGGTGCAAGTCTTTTGAGTTTATGTCACTTCCGCGACTTGTGTGTCGATGGGGATGATGTAATGATGATGAAGGCAACACAACACCCAGTCCCTGAGCGGAGAAAATCTCCGACCCAGCCGGGGATCGACGAACCCGGATCCCTTTGCATAACAGTCGGCCACGCTGACCAATTTTTCTTTTTTTAATGGGAAATGGATCAGGTCGAGGTGGGGGCGGGGGGGGGGGGTGGAGGCAAGCTGGGCAGGGGTCGCAACCCGAAGCCTGGCCACAATGTATCCTCCCTCCCATTCCTGGGCATGAAGTACAAGGGATGCAACGGTTTCATTGTTTTGAATCTCCAATTTATTTTGGTTTGGTTAGTTGTTTTTTATTATTTTATTTATTTTAATATTTTTTAAGCAGCAAGTAACTGAAACTAGTGAGTACACTCGTTGCGTCGAACTGGGGACGCACATAACTGAAAATATACTGATAGTTGCAGCAAAGGGCAACAAGAAAGAGAGTTAAGTGTGAGGCTAAGGAAGCTATTAAATAAAACCTAATGATGGAATCCGTACCACTATTAACAGGTACTACATCTTGCACCGGATGAAAAAAAAAAAAAAACGGAACAGAACCTTTCGAACTGCGGACAAAAAGAGGAAAGGGGGCAAAGGCAGCTACACAGTGCGAGGGATCACGACGAATCTCTCCATCTGCTTTATCTTCCAGGCACGACTTCTCGTAATGAACAAGGTAGATCCCACATTCTACCGTGTAGTGTTCTACTATCATCTTGTAATTTTAGCTTCTCTTACCCGTGACCATCCAGCTGCGTGGAGGGTCGTGGAACGCACTCCACAAATAATTGGAAAAATACTGTCGATACTTCGGGTTACGGAGGATCTTGCAATGTCGTTCCTGCAAATAGTTCCAAAAGTCTAAAGTGTCCTTAGTGCCGCCTTGAAACCAATAATGTACTGCATGTCCACGGAGCCACGTCACGGCATTAGTTTTCGTGCGTGGGTAATACGTCTCATCCGGGAATGAGATCGATATAATTCGGCGTCACACGAAGGAATTACGCTGACATTTGCTTCACTAAGTGCCACACTGCCGTAGACTCGCCACAGCTAAGATGGTGTTCATCGTTGTCTTGAACGCCACAGCTCGTGGGCATGGGTAAGTCCACCATATGGACCGCATGTAGCCTTGATCTGGTCACCCGCTTATCGTTGACAGTGTTATATTCCACATCGCTCTGACTGCAGTGTCCAGTGTTACGTGGTGTATCGTCAGGTGACGTTCGGGTGTTTCCTCCCCACAATGTTATCGGGTCGTCCACGCTGTTGGACACGATAAACCGTCCTTGCCGTGGCCAGTCGAGTCGCTGGTAAGGCAAGTCGAACGTAACTGAGTTCGAGGTCAAAGACACAAATGTAGAAGAGGGACGAGGGGCATGATGTATTGGCACAGGTGGCTAGAGGGAGGGTGGCGCTAGTTCTTCTAATAAGAAGTCAGACTGTCCGGACGGCGGTGCCATAGTTTGACTAACGTGCTCACAAATAGGGCGACCGCTCTGACATGCACGTGATAAAGGCCAAGTCCTCCCCGATCTTGGGGAAGAGTGGAAATCTCATATTTGATCTTGAAAAGCATTCCTGAACTCACGAAGGACCCAAAAGCCGCCAGTATACGGCGAGCTAACATCACCGGTATAGGTAATATCTGGGCGATGTGCGGAATGCGTGACGCTAAATGTGTGTTGACATACTGGGTCCGTTGGACGATGTCCAGTGCTCGTAGGCGGTTATGGGCTATCCCAGTCCGAACATTTCGTAAGAGTCGTCGAAGTTTGTGAGCAGCGGTTCGTCGTATATCGTCTGTAAAATCAATACCGAGGCATTTCAAAATACCTCTGAGCTGTAACGGGGTGACGCTGTCCTCAGACAGTCCGACCACAATGTTCACCGCCACTGGTTTTGAGACGTGCCATCCTATATGTAGCTGTCCAATTCAGTACGTTGCGGTGTCGTCACCGTTGCGGATGACAATCACCAGGTCGTCAGCGTATGCTTTACATCCGAAAGTGTGGCTCCGTAACTTCATATCCGCTAGTCGTTGGCACAAGCCGCATAGGAGTGGTTCCATGGCCACAGCGTAGCCGGCCGAAGTGGCCGTGCGGTTGAAGGCGCTGCAGTCTGGAACCGCAAGACCGCTACGGTCGCAGGTTCGAATCCTGCCTCGGGCATGGATGTTTGTGATGTCCTTAGGTTAGTTAGGTTTAACTAGTTCTAAGTTCTAGGGGACTAATGAATTCAGCAGTTGAGTCCCATAGTGCTCAGCGCCATTTTGCCACAGCGTAAAGTAAAGTGGACAGAGGGCAGCCTCGGCGTATCGATCGAGAAATGGTGAGAGGCTGCGTAGGTCGGCCGTTGACGATCACCTTGGATGTCGCGGCACCGAGTAGATCTCTATACTTATCAGCGTGTGACATTTTTCTGTTTGAGTACCTCGATAGCAGTGTTTATAACTCCAAAACGCAAAATTCGGACTTGTTGAAGAATGTAGTCATTCAAGAAATTGCTGCCATCGCTGCAGAACCATTGGTCTGCGTGATGGAGGATTGGAAGAAGAGATTTGAATCGTGCATTTGAAATGATGGACATCACCTCGAGGACATTATTTTTCACAAATACGTTTGGCCTACATTAAATGACAAGTAATAAGCTCTGATTTAACGCCAATAAACGTACCTTAATTTTAAAATTGACTGAGTATTCTTTATTTTAAAACCGTCTCACATTGCCTGATTGTTATCATCTGACCATTCGTCTTGACATATGAAGATACTGACAAAGATCACAGAAATTGTACTTCAGACCAGAACGAAAAATTATCTGAACATAAATGAATACTTCGACACGATCACAAAGGTCATTGAAACATTAGAGAATAATCCTAAAACGTTCTACTAATACACCGGTACTTAGATAAGGAGACAGATGAATCATACTGATTGCGAACCATAACACATAGAGAGATGGAGGGAAAATTTCACACCAAACCAGGATCTAAAACATGTCTCAGAAACGATAAGAAGTCAGCGTCATCGTGGGTCCAGCTGAAAAAGAATCGATGTGGGCGTCAGATTCTCCCAGCGTTGGTTTATTGTTGTTATTATTTAGTTACATAAAATGTTAACGTAGCCTGCATCTACATACATGCTGCATCGTCAAACTTTATGTTCTGGGGCGTTGATGTACTACAATTAAGACTAAACGCAATGTACTGAATCTGCCGGCTCTTCATTCGCTCATATTCCTCGCGCCGTCTTCTAGACCTACCAAACTTATTCCCACTCAAGTGGATATGTGAAAGCCTTACTGAAGATAGAGGTCGTTTCCGATTTGTATAAAAATATCTTTCCACATGTTAACTGTCTCAATGTGATCACAAACATTCTGCATCTACATCTGTCATGCGTAAGCCACCTGATTGTTTTTTGGCGGAGGGTATTTTGTGTACTACATGTACTTCCTTCCAATCATGTTCCAGTCGCGAATGGTCCGTGGGGAGAACGATTGTTGGTAATCATTCTCTGTGGGAGTTTGACTCTCTGTGCTTTTACTTTTATGACCTTTTCGTCGCGAGAGACACGTAGGAGGAAGCAGAATAATGACTGACGCTTCTACGAACGTACGCCTTCGGAAGTTTAAAGGGTAAACGATGCCTTGATGCAGAAAGCTCTCATTTCTAGACTCTGCCACTGGAGGGAGTGTTCCAGTGCCACTTTGGTCGAGCGTTTCCGTGACACTTTCCCACTTACTAAAACAACCAGTAACGAAACTCGCTGCTCTTCTTTGGGTCTTCTCTTTTTCTTTTATCAAACTTATCTTGTAAAGTTCACAGATTGAAGACGGTTATTGAGTTATTGGACGAACGAGAGTCTTGTAGACTAAAACCTGAGCAATATTCCAATGATCCTCAGCCTGGCATCTGCCTCATCTGCCAACCAATATTCCTGATCAATAATACAGCACAAATGAAATATCACCATTTTCAAAATGTTGCAGCCTGAACGTTTCTTCAATTGCTTTGGTTTTGTTCCATCAAAAAGATGTCCGTTTTAGAGATAGGTACAGATAGCGTAGATATGAGTCAAACGAAATGAGACTCCAGATGGGTTAGCACGGGGGTAGTAAACCTTTCTTACCTATCGTCCACTTTTGTTTGTATCTTCGTTAGTAATAAGACTTCCTAACTTCCCTCCACTTCCACACTAATGTTGGTTTATAAACTAGTGAACTAACTTTAGTTTATAAAATTTATAAAGCCGGCAATAAATTCCACCTTGTTTCTTTTGCTAGAAGTGTTCACAAATGGCAGAAAAAGCACGAAAAAGACTCAAAAGCAGTCTACAGATCACTAAAATGCCCAATCGGCATCCCAGTTTTTGGAGTCTACAAGACCACTCCATTCTTTGTGTTTGTTGCAAGCTGCCTTCGCCACACACCCTACCTCAACATCTAAATTTGTCCTCCTCAGACCCAGCAGTAATTATCATGAATGGTTGGTTGGTTGGTTTTGGGGAAGGAGACCAGACAGCGAGGTCATCAGTCTCATCGGGTTAGGGAAGGACGGGGAAGGATGTCGGCCGTGCCCTTTGAAAGGAACCATCCCGGCATTTGCCTGAAGCGATTTAGGGAAATCACGGAAAACCTAAATCAGGATGGCCGGACGCGGGATGGAACCGTCGTCCTCCCGAATGCGAGTCCAGTGTCTAACCACCGCGCCACCTCGCTCGGTCAATCATGAATGGTTTTGAAAAAGATTTTATGTACCTATTAAACAGAAGATGATGAAAGAGAATTCACAAAAACTGTAGAATTCAAGAAGAGAGAAACATGATGATTTTCATCAATGCCTATTCCAGTGGACACTGGATCTTGGTGAGCTATAAGTAAATGATTTGAAAGAAATTGAAAATATCAGAAAGCACTCAATTTATAGTTTACGTACGAAAATGATGTCTTGTTAGGCGGGTATCACTTGTATCGTACATTGATTGGCTCTGAGCACTATAGGACTTACCTGCTGATGTCATGAGTCCCCTAGAACTTAGAACTACTTACACCTAACTAACCTAAGGACATCACACACACCCATGCCCGAGGCAGGATTCGAACCTGTGACCGTACCGGTCGCGCGGCTCCAGACTGTAGCGCCTAGAACCGCTCGGCCACTTTGGCCGGCTATCATACATTGATTATATATTCAAAAAAATGTAAAAATTGTTGCAATTCTATTTCTTATGGTAATCAGAGGCCAACAGCCATGCCGCAGTGGTGTCACCGGATCCCGTCAGATCACTGAAGTTAAGGGCTTGCGGGCTTGACTAGCATTTAGATGGATAACCGTCCGATCTGGCGGGCACTGTTGGCAAGCGGGGTGCACTCAGCCCTTGTGAGGCCAATTGAGGAACTACTTGATGGGGAAGTAGCGGCTCCAGTTACGAAAACTGAAAACAGCTGGGAAAGGGGTGTGCTGACCACATGCCCCTTCACGTCAGCGTCCAGTGACGCCTGTGGGCTGAGAATGACATGGCGATCGGTCGGTAGCGTTGGGCCATCAAGGCCTATTCGTATGGAGTTTAGTATGGTACTCAGAGCAACAGTTGTTCTATGACCTAAGACAGAGGAAAGCTGAATGGACTTGGGTCTTTATTTTGGTTTTTTTGATTCAACAAGAATTGTTACACCGCTTACTATTTATTAGCTCATTCATTTCTGGTGAATGGCCTACAGTAGGTGAGCGTGATTGTAAAGTTAAAAGTCTTCGCATTTTTGGAACTGAGTTCTCATCCTCTATTTCAGAATGTTGTTCGTCTTGGCCACTTAAGAAATGCACTGGAATTCTTAGTTCGAAATCAAGGTTCTGCAGGATACTCTTCTTTGGTTCATCATTTTTAATTCGGTCACCGCTGTACTGAATCTATCTATTTGTAATTCCCAGATGTAGTAGGTGAAAAATTGATTTTACAGTCCACATTCTGATTCTGCTGTAGATCCCGTAAACACTCATTATCCTGTCATTTAGGTCTATGCCACCCATATTTGTTTTGTAGCAACTGATTACGCTAGAAGGCTAAACTGAATGTATCCCCCATATTTCTTCAGCCATCTTTTAAATTGATCTATAGGCTCCTTCCCAGTCTTGATAGATGCAGCTATGACTTGCTTTTTTGCTCGTGTCGCTTTACAACAGAAATTAGTTTCTCTTTCTGCACAGTCTGGTCAATAGACCCACATTCTTGGTTTGCAAGAATCTTGTCTCTTGTTAGACGGACAGCTATTGGTATTCTTGACTTGATTACTGTTCCAATTGCGGCAACTTTTTTGCAACCAATGATTCCAGTAAAGCAACACAGCTTAAGTATCGACCGAAGAACACATGTTTCTCCTGGAACACATCGACAAAGCCTGAGGACTACTGAGTCCCTGTTACTTGTTTTATTCGTTGGCCGGTTGCCTCTGAGGAAATACTAATAATGAGTCAAATAATGTAATTTAGCAACAATGAAGCAAAAAATATATTGGAAATCAGTGAAAATAATCACCAGTAATGACTAGGAACCAGTGCTTAAAAGTGTGGCACAAAGTCCTTGCGTCCATTACAGTGGACATTCCTAGTTTGTAACCATCATTAAAGACACATGCAGTACTACTGAATTTATTACACACCAAAACTATACAAACGAAACTTAAAGATATTGTCTACAACAGGTACATATTTTCATGAAATAAGTTTCGAAAAATACACAGTAATGAAGGAGTACCCACCTGCCATGGCAACACGTCATAGATAAAGCTGTTACTTGGCGCCAAGTGATCAGATGATAGTTTCTCCCATCAGATGGCTCCACCATGCTCTCTATTTATAGTGACCATAGGTATTACGGCGGAAAATGTCGAATCTTTGGTAGCAGGGCAGAAAACTCCGTAACCATTATAATGCACATCGGGACTCAGGAGCCTCTACTACACAAGCTCGTGTACAGTGTTTGACGAAGGATACCACGTACCAGTATTATCGTTTTTCTGTTGTATTCCATTCATGTATGGAGTGAGGAAAAAAACGAGTTTACGCAGGAGGAATAGTCAATATTTAACACCATGACAGGATGACAGCAATAAATGTCATATGTAATATGCCCTATTCCAAATGGTTTCCGAAGCAGAACACACTTAATGACATTTGTTTTGTGCAAGTGGCGCGAACATGTGTATCTTACCCACCGAAACTCTTTGACGTCTCATTCTAGCCCAACCTATCCCACTGATTTCAACCTCTTTGCTCGCGTCTTCCTTCCGTAGGAATAGGAGTGGACCAAAAAATGAACCATATGGGAGTCCCTTTGTGATTTATCCACATTTACTGTGTTTTTATACGTTTCCAATATGTTTTAATTATTCAGCACAACGTTTTGCGTTCTGTTCTTAAGTACGTTTCAAAGCAGATGTGTGTAAAGGCGTCAGTTCCAGTAAATGTGTTTTACCTTGGAAACCTTTCGGGATAGGGAGTATGACCATGTGAATTTTTTTGCTTCAAATGTACGTTCCTGACATATCACTGATTACTGGCCATTCCTCATGGGACACACTGTATGCCCTTACAAGTGACAATCTCTCTTGTTCTCATAATCCCTACGTTAGATATACCACGATGGCAGCGGAATGATCGCACGCTCGTAATGGAATACAGGTCTTCTAATTTTACCCAATAGAGAACTACGCCGTCTTTCTTCCAAGGATTCCTATATAATCTTCGTGAAGAAATAATAAACAGCCAGTCAGCTGCAAAATGGAAGATTTATATAAACCGTTTGACCATTGTTTCAACGTTAATGGAAAACAGTGACATCTGGGTTACACATTGTAGCGTAGGTAAGTTGTAATATGGCCGAAAAGGTATCAATAAAATATAAAATTTCACCTCCTTAATATTAAGAAACATGCAGAACAGGGTCGTCATCACTGAGTAGTACTTCACCAACTTACAGCTAATGTTTTTAATATTATCGAGGCGAAATTTGATATCTTATTGATGTCCTTCGGCAATGTTGCAACTTACCTCCGCAACAATATATAACGCACTTGTCACTATTTTTCTTCTGAAGATGGTTTTATAAACGTTTACCCCATGACCAAGCAGTTTAAATAAACCTTCCATTTTGCAACTGATTGCCTGTTTATTATTTCGCGAAGATTTTATACTTCGATTGCTTGAGCCGTGTACAAAATTTTAACAGGGTAAGTTCACTAGGGCTGTAATAACCTGTTACAATACTAACAGTGCACCACCTCATTCGCTCAACGTCTATTGTAGTGCCTATTTGATAAAGACTCCTGATACTGGAACAATTCTCTGGAATTGGTCTAGTAACATTCTGCACACGGTTTCCTTTATAGCTGAATTTATTCCAGAAACCTCGAGACAAATCTTTCATTAGCTTCGCTAATACTGATTTCACGTAATCGTTACATTTCATAGCAGTTCTTAATATTACTGCTACACACCTGGTGATGTGAAGTGCTTAAGATTTTAATCAGATGCCATCGGCTTCTTTCTCTTTGTGGTAAGCATTATCTTCCCTCAATAGCCGTGGAATGCTCTGACGACTGTATTGTTCCAGATACTCGTGGAGACCAATCACCAACGAACTCAGCCATTTCCAACTCGTTTGTTTTTTTGTATGTGTTAGAAACGTCGTTACCCTAGATACTAACAGGTGTTCATTTTAATAGGACTGGATATTGTATGCTTGTGAGACGGAGAGAAAGAGAGAGGCGGAAATGAGCAGAAACGCAGTACACAACGACACTCGAGGACTACCTGCCATACCCTCATTTCAGGCACACCAACTGTAGGCGCAACAGGACAAGCAAGGGCATCGTTCCGGTAGGTATTCGCCCAGACGTCCTCCGAGTTGGGTCGCGAGATTACGCCCATCTCGAACGCGCGGCTTTCGACCTACGTTCGCCTCCGCCGCCCCGGCAGCTCATAATCGGATTACCCGCGAAACTCTTTAAAGCGCACTTTACAGTTGGCGCTTTCATAATTTTCGCCGCTATCCGTTTCCACCTCCGGCTTGCGTTTCCTCCCGCTGGCCGCGCTGCCGCCTCGCCGGGAAGACAAAAAGCGGCCAGCGCATTAAAATGCATGGAACTGCAGCTTTTAAAAGCGGCATTAAGTGCTACGTGCTGTGTGGAATTGTGCGGAGATAAAACGCTATTTGTTTGTATATTCGTAAAATTAATTTTTGTGATAAGAAACGGCTGCGTAAAGCGTAATTATTTAAAGATAATGGTCGGATTTGTTCCTCTTAATGTCTCGTAGACCGCGCAGTGTTAATTTAATATACGGCTTAAAACATATCGCGTAGCAGCGCCACTACTAGTTACGACGTCGTTTTGGAAAGTTGTAGCGTCACCTTCGGTTCGAGCGCGCAGTTTTGCTGTTCGCGTATGATATACGGAGGTAATATTTAGTAGCCGTTTTCTCCTCGCTATTACCTCAGTGATTTTCTAATCCCGAGACTTTACGGTCCATAAAACTGAAATACGCCTAAGGCCTTCATATCTTTTCTCCGAAGCCCAGTTTCTCTTTCTGAAAATATCCCTAACAGGTTTCTGCCGACTACTGCTTGCTCCCGACTGCGTGAAATCTTTCCGCGACTTTAATCTCGTGCCAGTAAAGGGGAAGAATTATTAAGTGGAGCACTGCTGGCGTTCTTCTTAATTAAAGTGCGAAACCATCTGTTCAAAATAGAACTCTTTCATTTTGTATGATATACTTCGCTGAAAATGTATCTGTGTGTAAATACCTATTATCATCTGATGGCACTAGAGGTGCTGCAAGCCTTATTTGCACAGTATTTGTGTGCCGTCAGTCATGCAACGGACTTTATAGTAATGAAGTTGTCTGCCGTATTCACTCTGAAGTCACGTAAATCACATGTTGCAGCAACAATTACACTTGCGAGGCCTTAGTTTCTCCCTGCGTATACAACGTTTAAACAACTTACGGGAATGCATCCTGGTGAACTCGTCGATAACTGCCAATGTTTCGACAGCAGAACATCCTGCCATTTTCAAGGCAAAACTGCAGCAAGTAAGCGCTGTACAATTTCTTTAGTAACACCACGGCCGCCGAGACTGCTGCCTTGCGTTCAATCAGAGTTGATCCTGATATTGTTATTTTACCTGCGGAAAAGGACAATGTTACCGTTGTTTTGGACAAGCGAGGTCACCTTCGAAAGATGACGTGTTTACTGTCTGATCCATTGTATCGCAGGATCTGTGCTGACACCCCTAAAAGTGTTTAGAGAAATACTAACAGCCTCCTGAAGAAAAGTTTCTTATCGCTGGAGGCCATCAAGAGCCTCAGTTCTTATTGTGCTTTTCTCTCTAGGTTCCACAAGGAAGGGGATTCTCTTCGTCCGATAGTAACATTGGTGTTCCGCCATATCGTGTAGCAAAACACCTTGCTATACTGTTGGCTTCTATAGCACACTATGTGATCAAAAGTATCCGGACACGTGGCTGAAAATGACTTACAAGTTCGTGGCGCCCTCCAGCGGTAATGCTGGAATTCAATATTGTGTTGGCCTACCCTTAGCCTTGATGACAGCTTCCACTCTCGGAGGTGCTAGATTTCTTGGAGAATGGCAGCCCATTCTTCACGGAGCGCTACACTGAGGAGAGGTATCGATGTCGGCCGGTGAGGCCTGGCACGAAGTCGGCGTTCCAAAACATAGCAAACGTGTTTACAGGTTTCAGGTCAGGACTGTGCAGGCCAGTCCATTACAGGGATGTTATTGTCGTGTAACCACTCCGACACAGGTCATGCATTATGAACAGGTGCTCTCGATCGTGATAAAAGATGCAATCGCCATCCCCGAATTGCTCTTCAACAGTGGGAAGCAAGAAGGTGCTCAAAACATCAATGTAGGCATCTGGTGTGATAGTGCAACGCAAAACAACAAGGTGTGCAACTCCCATCCATGAGAAACACGACTACACCATAACACCGTCGTCCGCAGCTCGTGGTCATGCGGTAGCGTTCTCGCTTCCCGCGCCCGGGTTCCCGGATTCGATTCCCGGCGGGGTCAGGGATTTTCTCTGCCTCGTGATGACTGAGTGTTGTGTGATGTCCTTAGGATAGTTAGGTTTAAGTAGTTCTAAGTTCTAAGGGACTGATGACCATAGATGTTACGTCCCATAGTGCTCAGAGCCATTTGAACCATAACACCGTCGCCTTCCAATTTTTCTGTTGGAACTACACACGCTGGCAGATGAAGTTCACATGGCATTCGCCATACCCACAACCTGTCATCGGGTCGCCACATTGTGTACCGTGATTCGTCACGCCACACAACGTTTTTCCACTATTCAGTCTTCCAATGTTCACGCTCCTTACACGAAGCGAGGCGTCGTTTGGCATTTACCGCCGTGTCGTGTGGCTTATAAGCAGCCGCTCGACCATGAAATCCAAGTTTCTCACCTCCCGCCTAACTTCATAGTACTTGCAGTGGATTCTGATACAGGTTGGAATCCCTATGTTATGGTCTGAATAGATGTCTGCCTATTACTCATCGCGAACTTCTACAGCTGTCGGTGGTCTCTTTCAGTCAACAGACAATGGCGGCCTGTACGCTTGTGTGCTGCATGTGTCAAAAAAATTGTTCAAATGGCTGTGAGCACTATGGGACTTAACATCTGAGGTCATCAGTCCCCTAGAACTTAGAACTAATTAAACCTAACTAACCCTAGGACATCACAAATTTCCATGCCCTAGGCAGGATTCGAACCTGCGGCCGTAGCGATCGTGCGGTTCCAGACTGAAGCGCCTGGAACCTCTCGGTCACACCGGCCGGCCTGTACGTGTCTCTTCGCGCTTACAGTTCACTATCGCATCGGAAACTGTGGACCTAGGGATGCTTAGCAGTGTGGAAATAATGCGTACAGACGTATGACACAAGTGACACCCCATCACCTGACCATTATCGAAGTCCGTGAGTTCCGCGGAGCGCCCCGCTCTGCTCTCTCACGATGTGTAATGACTCCTGAGGTCGGTGTATGCTTTTGGGTGTGTCAGGATACTTGATCACATAGTGTAGGTTGGTGTGAGCACCACGTTAAGAACTTGGCGGATTTCTACCGTCGATTAGAGGGAACGTGTTTTAATGACTGCGATATTCTAGTTAAGTTTTGATGTGATCTCTCTTTTCACTCGAGTTCCTCTGTTTGATTCATTACCGTTGATTGAGGTTAAGTTAGCTGATGATTTGGTGAACCTATTTCGGCATATGTTGCCTTCCACATACTTTTTATTCCATGACCAGTACTACGAGCAGACAAATTGAGTTGCGATGGGAAGCCCGTCGTCACCTGTTATTGCCAATTGGTTTATGGAAGATTTCGAGGAACGTGGCTTGAAATAGGTGGTTTTGAAACGTGTGTATTTTTTCAGCTCCGTAGAAGCTACTTTTGTTGTTTGGCCTCACGGCAGCGAGAATTTGGACGACTTTATAGAACACCTGAATTCAATCCACCCGAACATCTGTTTCCCGATGGAGATGGGAAAACATAGCTGCCTTACCTTCCTTTATGTGTTGGTCATACGGAAACTGGATGGTACGTTGGGGCACGACATTTGTAGGAAGTCTACTCACACTAACTTGTATCTTCAGGCTGACAGTTGTCACCATCCTGCTCAAAGTGATGGGGTAATTCGTACCTTGGTTCACAGTGCTCATGTCATCTCTGGCTCTGAGAGTTTGTCAGCTAAGTTCTCCCATCTGGAAGTCACCTTTCGCAAAGGTGAAAGACAGATCGGACGTCTGTTGCTCTATCGACCGACTGTGTACCGGGTGAGCGATGATAATACCGGGGTCGCACCAAAGTCTACGGCCTTTTTGCCTCATACAGGGAGCATTTCCAACAGGATTGGTCGTATGCTGCAGAAATATGATGTGAAGTGTGCTTTCCGACCACCATTTAAGATCAGGGTTCTTTTAGGTTCCGTAATGGGTGATTTGGTTTGGGTAAGGCGGGTGTGTACGGTATTCCTTGCAGTTGCGGCATGTTGTGTATTGGTCAGAACCTATGTACTGAGCGCAAGCGGCACACACGCTTACGATATCAGAACAAGTCCGCCATTGCAGAACATTGTCTTGGCACCTGTCATCCTATAGAATATAACAACACGGAGATTGTGGCACGCACTTCCAGCTATTGTGATAGTGTTATTAAGGAAGCTGTTAAAAGTAACCTTATAAACAGAGATAGCGATTTTTGTTTGAATTCTGCATGGAATTCTGCTCCCTCACTTGTCAAAAAAAGGACGGACAGAGTTCGTGCTACATCATCTGTTGATTACTAATTTCACCATCGATAACTTCTGACGTCGGTCATCTTTGGTTCGTGATGGTGCTAGTGTTTACGGTGTGTGTGTGCGTGTGTGTGTGTGCGTGTGTGTGTGTGTGTGTGTGTGTGTGTGTGTGTGCGCGCGCTTGTGGAGTTTCTGTCAAAAGCGAGGTTTTAAATTCGCTTGCCGGCCGGTATGGCCGTGCGGTTCTAGGCGCTGCAGTCTGGAGCCGAGCGACCGCTACGGTCGCAGGTTCGAATCCTGCCTCGGGCATGAATGTGTGTGATGTCGTTAGGTTAGTTAGGATTAATTAGTTGTAAGTTCTAGGTGACTGATGACCTCAGAAGTTAAGTCGCATAGTGCTCAGAGCCATTTGAACCATTTTTTTTAAAATTCGCTTGCACAGCGATTTCTTGCCTCTATTTGCCTTGAAAATGACAGGGTGTGTCCCTGTAGAAATATCAGCGGTTGTCGACGACATCACCCCGCAGCATTCCGTGAAGTTATTTGAAAGCACACTTATTTCTACGAGTGATAACATGTTTCCTCTGCAGATCATCACCATAATGTTAGGTGAATTCGACATAACGTCTTTGTAGCTTTTTTTGTAATGTGTTTAACAGTCTAAACTTAACGTTCGTGTGGCATATTTTTCAACATATCTGAGCAGTGCCGCGTAACGATATGGGAGCAGAGAAATCTAAAAAGCTGTGATGAAGCTGTATATCACTATCACAGAACAAGAACTCTTCTTCGTCTTACTCCTTCCTGTGCTTATACTGTATTCCCAGGTGGCTGGCATGTTATTCTGGATTTGGGAATGTTACCAATAGAGGATGTGTTGGAAAAACTTCCTACAGAATAAACCATCGGAGAATTTATTGTTATTCCAATGACGGTTGTATTGAGTCTTCAAGAACAGCGTAGCAGTATGTATTTTTGTTTTGTAATTTATAGTTTCACATAAAAGTAAATTCGAAAATTGCTGACGCATGACCTTTTTGCAATGATCAACTGTTCATTACAATAAATGAAAGCTATACTTGCAAAAAGTGTTGTTTTCATTACAAAAGCAGTGATATGTTGGACTGCAAACTCAGATGAGACTGTTATTATTTTATTCAAATTTTGGGCTGTAACTGTGCTTCTTATAACAATGGTGTAGCAAAACGCAATAAAACAAGTTAATCTTCTTGATCATCATCGTTATTTTTTTCCCATGCTTTGGCCATTCTTGCAATTTCTCATGGAATTCCGTATACTCAGGTAAAATATACAGTTTCACTTTCAGTATATCTTGTATTTTTGTTTTCTGGTCACCCATTTTTCAGTACACGCAAACTCATTGGGAGATATATGATCCTTAGGGAAGCCGTAAAAGGAACTGAAATATACGTGTGGCAGCACAATCAGTGAACTGCCATGTTTTCACTTGCTCAGGATAATATGCGTCATACTCAAAACTCATCCATTTGGAAAAGGAGAAAGAAGTTTTGTGTTCCTTAGCAAATTTATCCATGCTTGACTCAGCGAGGCAAGACTTTTTTAACTGCTGATATGGCAACGTCACCAACGGTTCTCACTGACAATTTATTTGATACCTTTTTTATTACTGTGCATACTCTTCAAGTATATAGGTCCTGTCATGATGGCTCACCAACTTCTTTATAGTTTCCTGCCCATAATTTATAAGAAAACTATGTCCATCTATAGGGAACCAATGTTTCCCTTCTTAAATCTCTCAGCTGATAATAGTGTGAAGCAAAAGTGAATCACTGTGTTATTCTTATTCTGACCAGGGCATCCGTTGACGAACAGATAAAGCTTATTCACAACTTACCGGATATATTTCTGGATCTAATGGTGTAGAAATGTGCAGACTTCATTTCCACTGTCTTGGCTTCGCCCTCGTGGTACCTCTAAAGGCGTGAGTGTTTACTTTCCAAATTATGTATGTTAAAAATATTGCCTTGTAACTTTTTCGAATAAAAGATATCACGAACAGAAGTATTTGGAAACTGTAAATTTTTCATGTAGTCAGTGTTTTACCCACAGACATTATTTTCCTTTCCACTACATTCAGAAGCATAATTCCTGTTACTCTAAAATTTTTTGCTGTTTCTGCAGTGAACCGCTAACCAGAGTGCTACAGTTTGTCAAATTTAAAAAGCACCAACAGGCCACCAAAACGTCTCTCGTTGTCAAACATTCTTTCATACAGTCATTGCAAAAAAGGGCAGGAGCCAATAACTAATGACCTTTCTACATCGAGTAAGCTTTCGAATTCCGATAATGACGCCATTTGATGGTTGACTACTGTCCTTTCCGTATGTATTAATCTGGCTAATCTTCATCATCCAGTTCCAATATATAACTCATTTTTGTAATAAATTGACTCGTGACCTTTCTGTATTGACCGATTCAATTTGCGAATACATTTCATGTAAAAATTAAAATGTTGGTTGAAGTACAAAATAGTAACGGGACGGCGGAAGACAGTCAGAAACATTTACAGTAAGGAAAGCGTCGGTGAAAAATTTTGTAGTATTGAGACCTGGTGAATATTTAAAGGTAAATACTACATAAGATACTATAAATACTGTATAAGAAAACGTGACTACAAAGATTAACTGATTGGACTAAGATTTATTTGAACGGAAAGCTGCTGCACTGAAGTGGAAGTCTAGCAGGTTACACTGGAGCGAAACCAAAATAAACTACAACCAGATTTGGAACGTTAATATTTACCATGCTGTGCTGCCTAGATTGGCCATTTGGAGATATATCTGTCTGTCCAATAAAAATAACTCAGAGAGCTACTGTGCGGTTTCCTTTGCAAGAACTTGTCACAATAATTACGTCTCCTTTGCCGATGCCGCACGAAGTCGAAATATATTTTGTGTTAGCAAATTATCGCAAAACGGGACCAAATTTGGCCCTAATGACAAGTTATGCGGTTGTTGCCGGCGCCAGTAAACCGGGATAAGCGAATGTTTATGAACGTCAGAACTGGCAACGCGTTTCTCGGCGCAGTCCCGTCGGCGAACTTGCGGTCTCTTCTCTGCGGCATTCTTTAATAGCGTTTATCGCTACTCCCACTTCTTACGGCAATGTCCTCCGGCGGCAAGTTCGCGACCACTTCCCCTCTCACTCATCCTTTTCGCGGCGAGACTTCTTCTTCTTCTTCTTCTTCTTCTTCTTCTTCTTCGCCTTCTTCTTACTTGGCTTCTCTTTATACAGAGTCTTCCCCTGGCTGTCGCTTCCTCTCCCTCCCCCGTTGGCCGAGGGGACCACTTCATCATCTTTATGAGTGTAAAGAGCAGAATGGATGGCCACATCTTGCAGATAGCCAGAACGGATGTCGTACATTCAAGAAAATAAGCTTATTTTATCTCCGCCATAAAGTGTAATTTATCGCCAGTCGTGGCGATGAGATCGGCTCTCCGTTCCAAGGAATTTGTTTTACTTCATTTGTATGAAAAGAGGGTGGTGAGAGCCGCGGTAGATATTACCTTGCAAGGAGCAGCCTTATCCACACACACACACACACACACACACACGCGATGTCCGCCACCCAACGTTACGGGGCTACCTCAAAGAGGGGAGCATAGAGCATAACCGTATGTCGCTGGATTTATGCGGTGGCGCAGTTTCAACGAATTGGCACTTCAGCGCAGCAGACAAGCCACCGATAAAAGGGAGAGGTTGCTCGGCCCAGGTCTCGCTTCGCTGTCGATCTAAGATAACGTCTTATCGTCTAGGACTAGGTCAACAGAAATCTCGTCCATAACGAACAGTCTTCACTCAGCCCGAACAATATTAATTCTATTTCGCGGTAAAACGAAAAGCAGTTCTGCGTCAAACGTTTAACCTAAATCGTATTCACTACTTTTCTCATTGAGAGACAGTTGATTTGTTGCTCTGAATCATGCTTACTTTGACATTAACTTTCTACGTTCTACTGTATTGTGGTGTGATTTTCACTATAAAAATATGGTACTATATGATGTCCTCTGACGCTCTCTAATCTTTCCTTTTACGCATCTGATCTGCCCTTTAGAGCCACATCAACAATCAAATTTGGAGCGTCATTTATAGACGCATCTGCTTTTGATGTTTAGAAAATGACTATAGGGCAATATACAGTGAAGCTGTGTACAGTACAGCAGTACTGTTTGCACCTTTCTCTTAGACTGTTGCGTGTAACAATGGAAGAAAGGCTGTCTGTAAGTCCTTCCATGAACTCCCAGCTCCCTTTTTTTTATAAATCTCCTACTATAAATCGTCGAGAACAATTTATTTGGTAGAGAATCGTAGTCTTGAGTCTTGTTTCGAAATATTGTGGCAGTTTTTATTTACGCCCTGGAAGCTTTGTATATGGCAGATCTACTTGCAATTTTCTTTGTATTGTCCTACTCCCTTCCAGATCACATTTTTTGCGGTCCATTACCATTTATGATGTGCAATAAGTCTGAAACGCCTACTAAAGAGACAAAGGACAATTACAAGTCTGCATAGTAATGTTCACATCAACATTGTTAATAAGTGACAGTCCCCTTAAATTCTTAAACTCGTTGCTGTGTTTAAAAAATTACTCTTCTCGAGAAACATTCCACAGCGTATGAATACCATAATCACTCTTCAGGAAAAAAATTGTGTTACATTTTCCAAACACTTCAAGATACTTCGTTTTCTTAGGTATAAAACTTCATGTGTTCAGTACGACCGCACTCGATATACTTCCGAAAGAAAACCTTTTTTCTCCTTCAGTTAGACGTACGGCAGGAGATACAATTACGAATGTCTGCTGATGAGTTATCTCGGTCTAAAGAGGCCCCTAGACGGTGAATATTACTCCATAATAACATTGTACAACATTATACACTTTCTCACTATATAGCTCAGTAGCATTGTCAGTAATATGATGCAATGATACTGCAGTTCGGAATGTTGGAGGGTAAAAATGCTGCTGCTATGACAATCGTTCTACTTCGTTGCGATCAAAACAAAAGGTGGATGTAAAATAGGGTCAAAGGCGTGTGAAAGATCACTCACGAAAACGTGTTGAGAGAATTGAGACTGAGCGAAAAAAAAACTACGGCAACTTTTTATTTGTGATGGTTCAACGTTTGAGCATTACTTGAAAAGTGTCTCCCATACACTATCATCCCCATATAAAGGTACTTGTCCACTCCCTCTTCCCCCCCTCCCCCCCTTCTCCATCCCTCCTCCGCTCAAACCTGGATAAATTTCTACAGACACTTATATCCCTCGTCATCAAAGAGTTGCACCACGTCAGCGCTTATCTATTACGATACGACACTTTGCTATTGGCAATTATTTCGAAGACTCGAAATTTGCAAGTGCATTTTCACGTTAAAAAATTTGTGACTTAGTCATGCAATAATACGTGCGCTATGGAATTACATTCAGGTAATTAATGTATGTGCAGAAACACATATCTATATATACTTTTATACATAACTTTGCATTAATTAAATTTAGAAAAAAAAATCTTCCTTCGCACCCCTTCCCTTTCATTTTGTGAGAAAAAAATCGTACGATTCATCACTTTTAACTTTTCAGCTTTTGTACTCATCTGCTCCAACATCCCACAATGCCTGCAATGATTTGTACATGTTTTGATGTATTCTTATAGTAACGCTCTTTTTTTTGTTTTGAACTCATTTTCCACACAACAACAACAAACCTAACCTAACATAACATAATCTCCTTGGCCTGCTCAGCGCAGTAGCACACGAGAGACTGTCGAGGATATTGTCAATACTGCTCACAGTCGGCACAATACTTCCTGGCAGCCCGTTTTCCAAAGTTTTTGATGTTCACAATTTTTTTGCGCAATCTCTCAATTCACTCCTCGACAGACTGTACTACTGCGCATCCAGATTCTACTGTCAACATTATTGGCCCTCTAGGATCCGCTTAAAGACGTAATGACAAAAAGTGTAAGGCTGTTTAGGTTTTCTTATTGGCAACGTTATGTAGCGCTCTGTATGAAAATCACTGGCTGTGCTGTGTGCAGTCTGTGGCTAGTTTGCATTGTTGTCTGCCATTGTAGTGTTGGGCAGCGGCAGCTGGATGTGAACAGCGCGTAGCGTTGCGCAGTTGGAGGTGAGCCGCCAGCAGTGGTGGATGTGGGGAGAGAGATGGCGGAGTTTTGAAATTTGTAAGACTGGATGTAATGAACTGCTATATATATTATGACTATTAAGGTAAATACATTGTTTGTTCTCTATTAAAATCTTTCATTTGCTAACTATGCCTATCAGTAGTTAGTGCCTTCAGTAGTTTGAATCTTTTATTTAGCTGGCAGTAGTGGCGCTCGCTGTATTGCAGTAGTTCGAGTAATGAAGATTTTTGTGAGGTAAGTGATTTGTGAAAGGTATAGGTTAATGTTAGTCAGGGCCATTCTTTTGTAGGGATTTTTGAAAGTCAGATTGCGTTGCGCTAGAAATATTGTGTGTCAGTTTAAACACAGTCATGTATAATTTTTCAAAGGGGACGTTTCAAAAGTTGTTAGTTTTTCTACGAGTGAATCTGTCAGGCGCTATGTACCAACCGTTGAACAGATATAAACACTAACTGATAAGGAAATGAATTTTCTGTATGACTCCACGTTCATTGTTAATATTTTGTGAATAAAATCATTTACTTCGATTATTAAAATTTCTTTATTTATTACGCTTTGTCGGCTACTACCGTCGTCAGATATTCCCAATTAAGATGAAAGGAACATAAAGGGAAACAGGCATTTGTTATACAACACAAGCAACAAAAGATAATAAATTAAATGGTTGAAAACTATTTTTAGAGGTGCAGTCACCAAAAGCTCTAAAGGTACAGAGGAAGGTACTGTGTCAGTACTAAAACTCTTACCTAATCTGGGCGTCAAATAACAGCTCGGTTTAAAATTTTTTGCAACTATTTAAGTTTTAGTTGGCCGGCCGGTGTGGCCGTGTGGTTCTAGGCGCTTCAGTCTGGAACCGCGTGACCGATGCGGTCGCAGGTTCGAAACCTGCCTCGGGTATGGATGTGTGTGATGTCCTTAGCATAGTTAGGTTTAAGTAGTTCTAAGTTCTCGGGGACCGATGACCTCAGATATTAAGTCCCATAGTGCTCAGAGCCATTTTTTAAAGTTTTAGTTTGGGGACGTTGCCATCAAATTTTACTTGATTTTATTGTTTATATATTTTTGCTTCTTCAGACATTGCTTATATAACACACTTGTAACTGTAACAGCAAGTACTACTTTTATAGTCGATACGTAATGTTTATGTATAAATATATTTAATACTGAAGTTAATGTAACTGTTACATAGGTATTAATGTTTAACAGATTTAATGAATACTTGTGAGTTAGGAAAACTCCACAGGGTCTAATTGGCGTCACCTGAAAAGCAAATTTGACAAGTATGGAATTATACTCATTTAAGTCGTGTTTTATAATTTTCCTTTGAATGTTTATATTTTAAAAACGATCTGTCTTTTTATAAGTATGAAGAGACAAATCATACAAGTAACAAAATCAAATAACTTTGAAGGCAATGTCTCCACAACTAGAGCCATCTGTTGACTAAAGTTTAGGCTACATCGTTGTAAAAATTTTTAAACCAAGGTGTTAGCAGATGCCCTGTTAGACTTAGCTGTTGTGGTTGACTCAAACCCCTATCTTATAAGTTCTAAGCTTTTTGGCGAGTGTACTCTCAAAAACACTTTTTAGGCTTTACTTTATTATCTTTTGTTGTTTTTTGTTGTATAACTAATCCCTGTCACACTGTACGATCCTTTCATCTAAACTGCAGATATCTGATGACGGCAGTAGCCAAAATGTCGCAACGATTTTAATATGCAGACTTTGATAAGTGATCAAGACGGTTTTATTCATAAAATATGAGTAGAGGGTATCTCTAATGAAACTTTCGCTACTTGAGCTGGTGTAGACGAAAAACTATTTACCTTACGGGTATCCTGGTTTATAGGAATGAACTTCAGACGGTGTGCCGCAGGATGTGTGTTAACAGTAGCGCTTGTGTCATGACTTAGCCGTTAGGCGCAGGTGCTGGTACGGCGACGAAGGGTTGAATCACAAGTATGAGTGTGAAGTACAGACCGTCAATATGGATATGCACAAGGTAAGCAAGGCTTCACTCGGAGAGATGTTTTATCAAAACAACAGCAGTAGTGCTGGTGCTCTACGTCAGTATCGACGCATGAAAGGAATACGGAGAAATCCTCATCCCGCACCCGGGTTGAAGAACATCATTTGGAAGTTAGAATTAATTGGCGATGTGGGAATTGCTCCTGGGGGAGGCAGAAGGCCAGCTTGCGCCAAAAATTGTTGAACAAGTTACTATTTCCTTTGCTGAGAATGCTGGAAGCAATGAGCTGTGTCACGGCAGCTGAACATTCTATGCCCACCGTTCGAAAAGTGCTGTGAACAACTGTGAAATGATATCTCCAGTGCGGTCACAGGCTATCGCTGATGTAGATGGTCGTCACATTGACCAACGTTTGTAACTTGGAACGTTAACATGGTATGCAATTAACAAACCTTACCTTCTCATACGAAAAATAAAAAATGTGTTTCTGTCAATGAGTTACTCATTATTTATTTTCTGGATGTCCTTACAAACGTTTCCACAAAGTTTAATCTCTGTTGATCCATTGTGGACTTGGGACAGCTGCTGGTCATGTATTTAGCAAAGAAATTGGCTAAACAGCCGTGAAAATTGAGAATTTATTTTCTTTTGTTTTCGCTACTAGTTTCGTCAATTCAATGCGCCATCTTCATGCCACAGATGGACCTCTCAAAAAGTATTGATGTTGGCATACTGGGGCCATCTGTTTCTGGATTCTCAAGCGCTGCAGTCAAATCTTCGAAATATGCCATTATGAATGCTTTTTGAGAGGTGCAACTGCGGCATGAAGATCGCATACCGAATCACCGAAAGTAGTAGCGAAAACAAAAGAAAATAACTTTTCAATTTGCACGGCTGTTTGACGAATTTCTTTGTTAAACAAAGTTTAAACGAGCTCTCGTTTTTCGTGAGGCCCCTCTCAAATAGCGAATGTTTAATTACAAACACCTCAGTATAAACACTAAATATCGCACCGGAAGACCTGCTGAGGATCGATGGCTGGTGCACGGACTGAATCTAGACCATGGACGTAGCTAAAGGAAATGCAAAAAATGTTCAAATGTGTGTGAAATCTTATGGGACTTAACTGCTAAGGTCATCAGTCCCTAAGCTTACACACTACTTAACCTAAATTATCCTAAGGACAAGCACACACAACCATGCCCGAGGGAGGACTCGAACCTCCGCCAGGACCGGCCGCACAGTCCATGACTGCAGCGCCTAATTCCTCAAAGGTAATGGATTCTGTTTCAAAATTTGAAGAGATCCATTACTATTCAGTTACACTTTTGGCTTTAAATCGATGGAAACAGTAACAGTCACTGGATATTAAGGAGAAACTGTCAGGAGCTATTTAAAATGGATTCACCAAATAACGAAAAGAGTAAGAAAAGACTTGGTTATGAAGGCGATTTCCTGCAGCTCTAAGTATTATATAAATGCATAAGAAGCAGCTGCCTGTATGTCCTTTTCTGTCACTACTTGTTTCGGTTAATAATCGTCATCACAGAACAATAGTTCGTATGTTATCACCTCTTGAATATGGAATCTTGTTCGTTCTTTTGGTGTTCAGCAGTTCTGATGGGGCTGAACTAATAACATTGACATACTGTTATGACATGACATGATACGTAACTGCTGAGAAGTAACGCCTCCGAATTTCTTATGTGAAAACACTTGAACATATTTAAATAAAACAAACGTTGTTAACATTTCACATCTTTATTCTTCATGTGTACATATTTATTTCTCCACGTAGTCACCCTGGCAATGAACACATTTCTCCCAGCATGTAACCTCCCCCCCCCCCCCCCCCCACTTATCGACCTCAACGACAGTGAAAAATTAAACCGCGTGTACCTAATGGAAATTTGGGAAAAGCAATCGTCACCGAAGTTAATCTGTCGGTAAAGAGGGAGAAAAGTGTTACATCTAAATGAAAGGAAAAATTAAAATGAAATTGGTGGAAATTAATTTTGAAAAAGGGTAAAGTTAATAAAGAAAGTAAATGTGCGGTCGTTATGTTAACGATTAACTGGCGTTAATTAGATATTTGAGATTTGGGGAAAATTATGGTCGCCAGTCCATAAAGAAAGGTTAATGCACATATAATTCGCACTAAAAGCGTCGCAATAGAAGGTTGACACGCGTTGTGAGAAAACAATGTTTGTCAGAAGTACTAAATTTCGCTACACTCTGACTTAATTTAGCAAAAGAATTAATAAAAGCGGAAAATTGAAAGTTAATTTAGTGACTGAAATTAATAGTGAACTTTGTTTCTGAAGCACTACGAAATTCAATAAAATAAGGTTAGTCTAGGGCTACCTCAACAATCATCTCAAAAGCAACTTGAATCTACGCAATTTGGAACTAAGAGATTTAACTTTGAACTTGAATTAAATGGTTCTGAACAATAAATAATAGTAAAATTTAGTACGTACCAAGCCGAGCTGCAGTCACAGGTAAGCTAAAATATGGTAACAAAACTCTCATTCTTAATTTGTGCTTGTGTTATCTAAATATTGTAGCCAGCTATGAATACTTTAACTGAACTTTGAAATTAAAGCAGTGAAATGGAATGATATTACTTTAATGCTGGCGTTTGAATCTCAATGACACTCGGGTTCATTCCGGAAAGGAAGGGACCCTGCTTGGTAATGCAATTGGGACAATGAGCAATAAAGGTTCATGCTAAGTTGCTGTAATTTTGTGAGGCAAATGGAACAGTTTGAAAAGCTGAGGTCTGCCATACAGTTCTAAAACTTCACGTGCTTCCAGTCTTCCTTGTTGGTTGATTGAAGGTTTGAAGTCGTCGATCGAGGAGGTTGCGACAGTCACTCATTGTCGGCCGTCGCTGTTGCAGAAGCTGGATGTTGGTGCACCTTCTTCTCGACACGGTCACCAGGCGAAACGGGCTCTTGATGTGCGCCAGCTAATACTTCACGTCCGCGACACCGTGTCAGAAACTATCATAGCAAGTCAAGCGCAATTACATGCTGCCAAACCCCGAAAGCGCGGTAACTAGCGGGAACGTCACACAACACACCTGCTCCACCGCCCTACTCCAGCCAGACTCCCTCTCTGCTCTCGCTCCACGCGACAGAGTTAACACTACTAAAGATCCTAAACACTTTGGTTCTCCACACGACCTATCGATGTAGTCGTTCGATGGCATAGTTTTCCCTAGGCAAGACCCAGCGTAAAAATACAAATAATAGTTACAAAACAAATCAATTATACATCCTATATATATATATATATATATATATATATATATATATATATATAGCAAAACAATTACAATATATAAAGACACAGGAATGTCGTATCTTCAGGTAACAAAATAAGGAAAAACTTTATAGTTCACTAAATGGAAATATGAGGGTATCAGTAACATCGTATGTACTGCCACGAATTTGTTGGATTGTAACTCAAGTACACAGATGATGCCTATTTAGAGCCGAAACATAGATATGCAAGAGTAATAAAACCTAATAGGGTTGCGACTGATTGATGTGTGTCTCTCCTTCCTTATAGTCTAGGGTCGCTGTGCACAACAGTTCCTGATGCCAGCAAAGTTGATTGATATTCCACCATGTGCCACGATAAACTACGGATTTCTTCAGCAGAAGTCGGCTGGGAAACAAGGTGTTGCCTTGCTTATTGATCGTTCCTGGTAATTCATTCACGAAGGAAATTGCTTACAAATAACATATTCGACCCATTCTGAATGTTGCCCGTGAGTGTGGGACCATTATCAACATAGAAAGGAAGACGAGATAATCGAACAAAGAGCAGCACGTTTCGTCGGGATCATTTATTCTCACAAGCACGAAAGGCGGTGACGGAGAAGGAGATAGGTGGAGGTATGCAGTGCGTCGCTCCCTCTACCATTAAATACTTCGGCACGAAACCTATCTTAGGCGAAAGTTTTGGTTGCGGTGGAGCCATGGGACTGTAAGTCACACCGTAAGAAGAGATGCGTACCCAGGAAAGGTGCGCCCAATCCAACGATCGTGCGGCGTGGCGCTTATCCTGTAGCGTAAACGGCAATGATGTCGTGCTGAATAACAAACGGGCCCCCGGGGGGTGATATTTGCCTATCTGCGCCGGAGCGTTGCCACTCTGCGGCGCGCCATCAGGTTCCAGATACCGCAGGCAAGCATGCGCTGGAATCTGGGAGGCGCTCCAACGTCCCTATCTACAGGCCCCGAGCTGCTTCCGTAGAGGCGAAAGTCGCAGCTGCTCCTTGCCGACTTCTCAACCTTGCGGAAAGTGTTGTCCTCGGTTACTATGGAAGTTACGGGTGAAGATAAAAGAATAGCGCTAACTGCAGTGTGAAGACTGGTTTGATAAATAGAGGGTAATTAAAAAGACTTGCTGAAGAGTAATGCTTTCGAATTTTTTTATTTTGTTCTCAATATCGGTTGAGGTGTTGTATTATATTAGGGTCGTCCTTAGTTTTTCGAATTTCGTGTTCCTTTACGCACAGCCCCTAGTTTTCTTTCATTTTGTTTGAAGAAGACCTATTTTTTTGAAACTGCAGACGAGGTATGCATGCTGCAGTGGCCGAAAAGTTGCGCCCTATCACTACATGTTGTTATTAGGCCGGTATTACACTATCAAATTTCTTTGTCAAAGATTTGATCAAAGATGTGATCAAATATTCCGTCAAATATATTTGACAAAGATCTTTGACGTAGCGCTAGAAGGGGTATTACACTGTCATCAAATTTTTCGTCAAAGTTCAAGACGGCTGACAACAACTTGTTATTAACCGCAGCAGTTGCACGTACCGCAATTGCATTGTGCGCATTGTTTGAAGAAGACCTATTTTGTTGAAACTGCAGACGAGGTATGCATGCTGCTGTGGCCGAAAAGTTGCGCCCTATCACTACATGTTGTTATTAGGCCGGTATTACACTATCAAATTTCTTTGTCAAAGATTTGATCAAAGATGTGATCAAATATTCCGTCAAATATATTTGACAAAGATCTTTGACGTAGCGCTAGAAGGGGTATTACACTGTCATCAAATTTTTCGTCAAAGTTCAAGACGGCTGACAACAACTTGTTATTAACCGCAGCAGTTGCACGTACCACAATTGCATTGTGCGCACATGCGGAAAGGAAGTGGGGAAAAAAGGGAACCATACACACGAGGTTGACAGTCTTAAATTCCTGGGATTACAACTTGATACCGAGCGAGGTGGCGCAGTGGTTAGACACTGGACTCGCATTCGGGAGGACGACGGTTCAATCCCGCGTCCGGCCATTCTGATTTAGGTTTTCCGTGATTTCCCTAAATCGCCCCAGGCAAATGCCGGGATGGTTCCTTTCAAAGGGCACGACCGACTTCCTTCCCCGTCCTTCCCTAATCCGATGAGACCGATGACCTCGCTGTCTGGTCTCCTTCCCCGAAACAACCAACCAACCAACAACTTGATAATAAATTCAGTTGGGGGGAGCACACAACAGAACTGCAGAAACGCCTTAACAAATCTGTATTTGCAAATCGAGTGTTAGCAGACATAGGCAACATAAAAATGAAAAAGCTTGCATACTTTGCCTACTTTCATTCCAAACTTCACATAAGCTGTCCTGCGAAACTTGCGGCACTAACAGTCCTGCAAGGGAGGATATTACGGAGACATGGCTTAACCACCATCTGGAGGATGTGTCCTGAATGAAATTTTCTGCAGCGAAATGATGAGTTCACTTGAGTCAAAAGGTAGGACATGTTGAAGAAGTTAAGTATTATTTAGATTTCTTAAATGAGATATCTTTTTCTTGGGATTAAAACAATACCTGCCTTAGTGACAACGAGGCTACGAAAAATCTTAAGGTGACATATGATACGGCGGGTAGTGATTTCAATGGACTCTTAGCAACCGATAGCACTAGAGCTCATGCATAAGAAGTAATAAACAACACTTGTGACATGACGCAACTTCTCGGTTCCTGCGGCATGGATGCCTCGCCTTTAGTTTCAACAAAATAAGTCTTAAAATTCTTCATAAAAAACGAAAAAAATTACTGGATATGTGTGAAGGAACGCGAAATTCGAAAAAATAAGGACTACTCTAATATGTCTTACATATTGCTGCGTCGACTTCCCCTCTTCGCTGACATAAGACGCAACGCTCAGCCGCCAGAGGGCTGCGAATTGTAACGCATTAGATGGCGCTGGCGCTGTGTGACGTCACTTTTTCAGTGCGTGAGTAAACATGAACCACGAATTTGAAGAGTTCGTGCACACAAGCAGTACCCTCTCCTTCACCATAGCAATGTCAAAACGCACACGAGTGCTCCGACGTTTGCAATGATCCGGCGTCTTGCGTCCATTGTCATCGATCATCCTCCTCATGGTTCCGAGTTGGTCGCATCCGATTTTCTCTGTTTTCAAAGCTTAAAGAACACCTTCGTGGACTTCGCTTTGATAGCGGTGAAGCGGTGCAAGCAGAGGTGACGTTGTGGCCTCGTCAACAGAGTCATACATTTTACAGTGACGGTATCAACAAACTAGTCTCCTGTTGGGAGATGTGCGTTCGTCGCCATGATGACTACGTTGGAAATAAATATGTATGTATAAGAAATAAAGTACACATTTTGTGCTGTGGGGCGATCTGTATGAATGAAAATGAAAAACACACTTCTTACTCCGCGATCGCAGTTTAGAAACTTTTATTGTTCCACGATGACCGGTTTCAATAGTCTTATTCTGACATCATCTAATATTACGTATACTTTTGTAACATCAGATGATGGCAACATAAGACAATTGAAACCGGTCGTCTCAGAACAATGGAAGTCTCTATACTGCGATTGTGGCATGCACAGTGTGATCTTCATATCAATGAATAATAAAGGTGTACAGTGCTGACAAACTTTGTTTTATTTAAAAAGCTTTGAGAGTTTTCTTACAGTGAAGAGCGAAAGAAACTGGTACACTTGCATAATGTCGTGTAGAGTGCCCGCGAGCACGCAGAAGTGCCGTAACACGACGTGGCGTGGACTCGACTAATATCTGAAGTAGTGCTGGAGGGAACTGACTCCATGAATACTCCAGGGCTGTCCATAAATCTCTAAGAATAGTAGGGGCTGGACATCTCTTCTGAACAGCACGTTGCAAGCATCTCAGATATGCTCAATAATGTTCATGTCTGGTGTGTTTGGTGGCCAGCGGAAGTGTTTAAACTCAGAACTGTGTTCCCTGAGCCACTCTGTAGCAATTCTGGACGTGTGCGGTGTCGCATTGTCCTGCTGGAATTACCGAAGTCCGTCGGAATGCACAATAGACATGAATGGCTCTAAGTACTATAGGACTTAACATCTGAGATCATCAGTCCCCAAGACTTAGAACTACTTAAACCTAATTAGCCTAAGGACATCACACACATCCATGCCCGAGGCAGTATTCGAACCTGCGATCGTAGCAGCAGCGTGGTTCCGGACTGATGCGCCTTGGACCGCTCGGCCACAACGGCCGGCGGACATGAATGGATGCAGCTGATCACACAGGATGCTTACGTACGTGTCACCTGTCAAACTCGTTTCTATACATATCGGGGTTCCCATATCACTCCAACTGCACACGCCCCACACCATTACAGAGTCTCCACCAGCTTGAACAGTCCCCTGCTCGCATGCAGAGTCCATTGATTCATCAGGTTATCTCCATACTCGTGCACGTCCATCCGCTCAATACAATTTGAAAGGAGATTCGTCCGACCATGCTACATGTTTCCAGTCATCAACAGTCCAATGTCGGAGTTCATGGCACCAGGAGATGTGTACAGCTTTGTGTCGTGCAGTCATCAAGGGTATACGAGTGGTCCTTCGGCCCTGAAAGCCCATACTGATGATTTTTTGTTGAATGGTTCGCTCGCTGACACTTGTTGATGGCCCAGCATCTAAACCTGCAACATTTCTGGGTTGCACTTCTGTCTCGTTGAACGATTCTCTTCATTCATCGTCGGTCCCGTTCTTGCAGGATCTTTTTCCGGCCATAGCGATGTCGGAGATTTGATGTTTTACCGGATTCCTAATATTCACGGTACAAGTGTGAAACGGTCGTACGGGAAAATACCCACTTCATCGCTATCTCGGAGATGCTGTTTCCAATCGCTCGTGAACCGTCTATAACCCACGTTCAAACTCACTTAAATCTTGATAACCTCCCATTATAGCAGCAGTAACCGATCTAACAACTGCGCCAGACACTTGTTGTCTTATATTGGCGATGCCGACCGCAGCCCCGTATTCTGCCTGTTTACATATTTCTGTCTTTGAATACGCATGCCATACCAGCTTCTTTGGCGAAAACTTCGGCGGCATTACTTTTCGCCATATCCGTCATATAAAGTACACGGAACATTTCAAGAAATCGATACAGATAAATGGCTAAGAAGATGGTTACACGTAGTCAGCAGTCAAAGTCTTCGAGGTTCTGTGGTAGAAGTGGAACATGACGCTATCCTTGATGTAAATCAACGAGAAAAAATCTCAAATCATCAAGTCTAGCGATAATGCTGATCCCACGAGTGCGCCAGGTCAGCGACCGCAAAACGGCGTCTCACTCAGGTAATCTCGTACACAATTGTGGAAATCTGGAGGGGCGCCATTTTGTCGAAAGATGAAATCTGTGCTATCGATTGCAAGTTGTGGCATAGTCACGAATGCAGTATGCCGAGATGTAACCATTGACAGTTCTCTCAACGAAGGAGAAGTGTCCATAGACTGTCTTGTTAGAAGCCGCGCGAAACACGGTAACGTTCTTAGTATCCCAGACATGTTCGACAGCTGCATCTGGATTCTCTGTCTCCCATACCCGTGTGTTGTGGTGGTCGACATTTCGCGAAAGATGGAAAGTGGCTTCGTCACTGAAGATTAATTTGTTTGCAAATGTGTCGCATGATGGTTCTGCATATCAACGAAGAACGGCATGTGGTGCAAATGTAGTTAAAGTTTCATTGTTTCCAGGAGCTGCCATATGTACGGTTTTGAATCTTAATTGTTTACGAAGTATTTCCGACGCTGCTGGCTGAGGGATGTTCATTTCTGCGCTAGCTGTCCCAGCGTATTAGTAGATAAAATCCTCGGCGGGTCTTCAGCCGGATCAGACTGTCATCTGCTCACAAAATGTCCCTGGTCCAACTGGTCGCCATCATCAGGTGAGAATAGCTAAGCCGCTCCCGCCGATAATTGATTCAAACCGTGAACGACGCAACTTTTATATTCAGCGCTATGGTAATGCTCAAATGCTTAATAGTTACTGCAGCCCCTTGGCGCGAGAAGAGTTGCAGTGCTTCCAGTGATGAATATTGTCGAAAAACGATGTATCGTTAAAATTAATACAGTCGGCCGATTCAGATGCCGTTTTCTTCATATCTAATAAAACAGGATTTCAAGTTTTACACAGCTGGTATAAATTATCACGGTTAATAATGTCAGTTAATCTGATTTTGGAAGACTCTTATAAAACAGAATCCCAGTAACACGAGTCGTTTGCGATCACTTGTGTCTCATTGTATAGTATCCTATGTCTCTCTGTAAGACAGTGCTCAGACACCGCAGATTTGCCACGTTGTAACAATAGCGCATTGCGATGATGTTCGACACATCTGTCATTGACGGTACGAAAAGTTTGGCCTATGTATATTTTACCGCGTTCACGTAGTATTTTGTAAACGCCAGGCTTCCTCCAACCTAAATCGTCCGTAACAGAGCCGAGAAGCGATCTGATCTTAGCTGGCGGACGGAATACGCATCTGATGTTTCTTCAAAGCCCCAGCTATCTTGACAGGCACGTTCCAAGCATAGGGAAGGAAAGCTACAGAATTAAAAGTGTCCTCAGCTAGTTTAGGTCGTTTACGAAATACTATCTGAGTGCGGTAAAATACACGTTTGCGAAACTATTCGTAAATGAAGACATTTGAAATAAATGATTTGGTCATCGAGATCGCCCTACATGAACCCTATCGTACATTTATTGGACATAATCGAGAGGTCAGTTCGTGTACAGAATCTTTCATCGGCAACACTTTCCCAATTATGGACGGCTACAGAGGCAACATGGCTCAATATTTCTGCAAAGTACTTTCAACGACTCGTTGAGTTCGTGCCACGTCGAACTACTGCACTACGCCGGGCAAAAGAAGATCCAACACGATATTAGGAGGCAACCCATGACTTTTGACACCTCAGTATAGAGCTATCTTTTGGACTCTGAGGAATGTCAAATCATTGGAACAACGGACGTGGAGAACATGATACCGACAGATCGCACCGGTGGTGGACTGTAGTGCATAAACTGCAGAGCGAGTGGTGACGAGATGAACTCAAGACATCAATGTGGCCGGCCGCGGTGGTCTCGCGGTTAAGGCGCTCAGTCCCGAACCGCGCGACTGCTACGGTCGCAGGTTCGAATCCTGCCTCGGGCATGGATGTGTGTGATGTCCTTAGTTTAGTTAGGTTTAAGTAGTTCTAAGTTCTAGGGGACTGATGACCACAGCAGTTAAGTCCCATAGTGCTCAGAGCCATTTGAACCATTTTGAACATCAATGTGTGACAAGAAGAATAGGCATGGATTCTTCAAGGGCTACACCACGAGAACATAGTAAGTTTGTGCTACTGGCTGCGTCGAATAGACGGATAGCAACAGATGAAATTAGGACGGAGGTTACAGGCGGAGAGTCACCATCAACTGTAGGGAATAGCAGGGTTGAGTCGGTCACATTAACGACAATGTGTCATATACGTGTGGCAAAAAGCCACAGGAAGCAGAAATTCTCAACCGTACCTCTCTAGCTGGAATCTTGGGTTGGACATAACGACAGCACAGATTTGGTAATATTCGTATGGAGACTGAATGGTCGCCATTATGTGGCAATAATGATGAACACTTCAGTCATACCTTTATGGCGCGACTACCAAATGGCACATTCCAGAAAGATAACGATAGAGCTCCTTTGAATTTCATGCTGCACGCATCTCGAGGACTGTATGGGTGCTCCCTTGATTTGTTTCCTTTGTTTCCCATTATAGTATCTCTAGAACGGGATTAAAACAGAAGAGAAGGTTCATCAAGCTTGTCTTCTGATCAAAGCGAGGCTAATGATATTTATTTGAACAATTTCGTGAATAGTTCAGGAGAATGGTCGCGTAGCGGAATCACGTGCTACGCACGTGGCCTGGGCGAGTAGGTGATGACGAGGACCAGTATTCTAACGGAGTATCAGACTGACACACGTAACCTGTTGTAACGTGATCCAGTTAATTATTGCGCGAGAGTACGTATGACATGACTTGGTATTTGAACTTCTTACCTGACGTTAGGTTTGTACAAAATTCATACACTGTATTCTTCAACTTCTCAGCCCTCATGCCGGCCGCTGTGGCCGGGTGGTTCTAGGCGCTTCAGTCCGGAACAGCGCGACTGCTACGGTCGCAGGTCCGAATCCTGCCCCGGGCATGGATGTGTGTGATGTTCTTAGGTTAGTTAGGTTTCAGTAGTTCTAAATCTAGGGGGCTGATGACCTCAGATGTTGAGTCCCACAGTGCTCAGAGCCATTTTAACCATTTTTTGAGCACTTCATGTAATTGAATTAATTTAAAATGCGTGAAATAGTCGTGCAACTTATTTTCGTGTTGTTCGTGCGTAATGGTAGCTACACAATGTTCAGTAGGGAAGGAGGTAGTCGGGAAGGAAGTAGTTTCACACTTCTTACCATAAAAGGAAAAAAAAAACTGGTGTCGAACTTCCTTCAGAAACGCATCGCGTAATCTTGATTGTTTTACAACGTGCCAGCTGCGCCTGTTCAAGTCGAACGAAATCAGCAGCTAAAATATTCGTGATAGGGTCATGCTCCATAAATGTGCGACTACAATGTTCCTCAGAACTAGGAATAAATTCCTCTACTAGACTCACAAATATTTTTAAGGCCAAAAATTAACATGACATGCATGTAAACATTCACACAAAACCTGCACCTCGTTGAATAGATTTGGTAATTTAAAATTATTGACACATATGCCCTAATGAAATCAAACATATAAGAAATTTGCTGTTTGTTACTCCTTTCTATCACTATTTCTTCATGCCGTTGCCATTTCCATCGAATCTCTTCTACTTTTCGTCAAACATATTTCTTTCATTTTTAGCTGTCCACGTCGTAATTTTTTCCTCTGAACATAGTGATATCACCATCGCTCGGAGGGTGGGGGCGTGATGGTACTGGTGCAAAAGGGAGACGAAAGTCAGAAAGGTATTCGGTTTTACGAGTCATTAACGTGTTTGTACTTTTTAGCTGTTTGAACCCGTTAGGCAGTTTAGCGTCTTTGTCTGTGTAACCAGTTCCTGTCACCGACCATAAAATATTTTCGCTCTTAATAATACGGGAGACTCAACCCAAAAATTTAAATTATCCTCTCCCTTCCCGAATTCAACCGAATTTTAAATTATCATGTAAATATGTAACGAGACCCAAGTTTTTAAGAGCAGAACTTCATTGGTTTTGAGTTTTGGATTTTTAATATGATTTTAATTGTATTTTGGAAAGCAACATTTGATACTCACAGCTCAATTTTCGAACTCCAGATGTTTTGCATGTATTGACAAGGCGTAGTTAAATAGTTCTATGCATTCACTTTATGAGAAATGTTATTTTAATTTCGTTCACCATAATTGATGTTTTTGGAAAGCCTGCAACTGTCATTCATGATTTAAATGACAAAAAGCTGCAATAGTTACTTATTTTTTCATGCTTAGCACCACACGTTTCGCAAATTTATTATCATATTCAAGTGCATTTGTTTTCACAAAACGATTTTTGCGGTGTTCGCATGTGTAACTTTCTGCCTCTCTTGGACTGTAGTTGTGCTTTTGCAAATACACTTGAAAATGAGAAAAAATTTTCAGAACATGTTTTACTAAGCACGAAAAAGTAAGTAACTGGTTCAGGTTTTCATCATTTAAATCAGAAATGTTAGTAATTTATTTTCAATATATTTTTCATTCTTCAAAGTTAAATGTCCTGTAATTATCAGTAAACAAACGTGATTACTGAATAGACAAACTACATTTTTGATAATATTAATACATACAAGTATGCAGATACTTCAAGACTATTTTCTGCAAACATTTCATTAATATTTCAAATGAATGATCACACAAGCACATACCCATTACAATTCACCAGAACCATACGTTTTCTTTTCCTGCTCCTGTAAGACTTCTTTTCCTTCTTGTAATACCAACACCAGGGTAGCCCTATTCTTGAATTTGTCCTTCTCCGGGCAGTATCTTGTGGACTGCTCGATCCGTCGTTGACCTCTAGATAATATTTTCTTCCGGGAGGGTGATAAAGGAGTGATGGGATTCCTGCTCTCTTCCGTCTTCAGACATTCCATACTGAACCTAGAAAAAGCTTATACAAGACCCAAAAGTATCTTCTTTTTATTTGGGACACTTAGACCGAATGACGCTGCGCAGATTTTCATTCGCATTTTACGTCTTGCTATTAGTGCATCTGGCTAATAATGCATCATATGGAAGTCTCTGATACGCAGTTACTATCTTGAGCGCAACATCCGTGCGAAGACGAATGTGAACATTATATGTATGGGGGCATGGTGTTTCACCTAGTGCAACACTCCTATTGTAAGAATACCCTGAGCGTTCACCTCTCGAACATTTTCTAAGCTGTGGTTTTTTGTCAGTGCTCATACAATGATATAGTGTAGCATACATTGCTGACTTCATCCTATTTGTACATGGGAGCTTTGTAATAATGAGTCAAGTTTTTAACCGTAGATTCCTTGAAGCTGCGATGTTATTTTGAGCCAGACACTTTTTGTCTTATATAGGCGTTGCCGATCGTAGCGCCGTATTCTGCCTGTTTAGATATTTCTGTCTTTGAATACGCATGCCTATACCAGTTTCTTTGGTACATCAGTGTACAGGGGTTCCGTTCTTACTGACTGAGGTACGGAACCCTAAAATTGATCTTCACATGCTGAACTCGCATCTTTCCCCGCCGCCCAGGCAGAGACGTACCAGTTCGTTATCAGTCTGGAGTAAGGTGGAATATTTAGAGGATACCGACCAGTAGCAACTGTGTCCAGAACGATTTTTCGTGAAATCTAAAAATTATTTTCCCATTCACAGCGAAATTATTTGAGGTGCTCCCACCACTCCAACCCCCGCCCCACAGCCACCTGCCCCTTTTACCCTTCTCTGTTCAGAATGAGGATACGCTCTTGCGTCTCAATACTCTATGTGTATACACATCCCAACGCAAAAGAAATATTTTATGGACCGCACTCACGGTGTTAGCTAAGAACAGTGTAGACGGGGCGGGAGTCACTGTAGCATCCTTCGACATTTTCCCCGTCGGTGTTACATCACAATAGAGAATGCGGTTTGCACACGCAAGCAGCAATAATAATCGTTAGTCGGCGCTGAGCTTTCCTCTCCTTTCACTTGTAACAACAGTCAAGAAACGAGCTGGGAGAGGCCCGTATCAATCAGAAACACTCTTCCGTCTGCGCGGTGGCGTCGTAGATTGTAACCGCAGACACTCCAATGTCTGTAATGGGCAGCCCGAGTGGAACTGCCGCACGAATCAATGAAGTTCCGGGGCAAATGATAGCTTGCGCGAGACGTAATTCCAGCCGTGGCCCTGTCCCACCCTCGTAAGTAGCGGACACGTCACGCCTTTGATGCGATAGACATTTCGGAGCTTGAATTATTACTGCGTTCCGCTGCGTCAGGCGATGACGGCGCACCAGACATGGCCGCCCTGTCGTGCGCGACGCCTGCGGCGGCGGCGGCGGCGGTGCGTAATGCGACCTACGCACTGCGCCTTCCCACGCACCGGGCTTCCAAGACGTTCCCGATGCGCGTGGGCCGGCATCGAGGTCACCGTGACGGATCACTCCCCGTCGTGAAATCGACGCTTCGGTTCCGGGTGCCACAGAAGGTCACACCGGCATTAGCGATGCAATATTGCTGTGTAGCTGGGCTACGTGACACGAATGTAGGTTCTAGCATTAATTTTTACGGTTATATCCCTTAGTTTGTACCTGATGTAGAAGTATGAAGACGGAATTTTGTTGCAACAATTAGACGTCTGTGTTCTGAAACTGATAAACAATATTTTACTCAAAATACTCTCCATTGCTGAAACTTCCCGGCAGATTGAAACTGTGTACCGGACCGAGACTCGAACTCGGGACCTTTGCCTTTCGCTGGCAAGTGCTCTACCATCTGACCTACCCAAGCACGACTCACGCCCCGTCGTCGAAGTAAAGCTATGAGGACGGGGCGTGAGTCGTGCTTGGGTAGCTCAGATGGTAGAGCACTTTCCCGCGAAAGGCAAAGGTCCCGAGTTCGAGTCTCGGTCCGGCACACAGTTTCAATCTGCCAGGAGGTTTCATATCTGCGTACATTCCGCTGCATAGTGAAAATCTCATTCTGGAAACATCCCCCAGGCTGTGGCTAAGCCATGTCTCCACAATATCCTTTGTTTCAAGAGTGCTAGTTCTGCAAGGGTCACATGAGAGCTTCTGTAAAGTTTGGAAGGTAGGAGACGAGATACTGGCAGAAGTAAAGCTATGAGGACGGGGCGTAAGTCGTGCTTTGGTAGCTCACCCGGTAGAGCACTCGCCCGCGAAAGGCAAAGGTTCCGAGGCCGAGTCTCGGTCCGGCACACAGTTTTAATCTGCCAGGAAGTTTCATATCAGCGCACACTCCGCTGCAGAGTGAAAATCTCATTCTGGAATCTCCATTGGTATTTATGCATCTGCATCTCTCCGCACTCTCCGGCTTGCTATGAACGCCACGCCAAAAAAAAAAAAAAAAAAAAAAAAAAAAAAAAAAAAAAAAAAAAAAAAAAAAAAAAAAGTTCTTATTTTGAAGAAAACCAGTCAGAGAGCCATTTTCGTACATTATTATACAAATTGAAGCGTTGTTCAGCGAGAGCGTGTCCCAGCTACGCAGATCAATGATAATCTGATGGAGCCCAGTCTGGAGACTAAGCCGCACACCCTAGTATTTCCCAACTGTACACCTCGATCTTTTCCCTGACCCGTTTTGCTGTGTGTGATGGGGCATTATCATGGAGCAATATGACTCTGTGTTATCTTTTTCCATATTCCGTTCGTTTTTCACGTAATGCTCGATTGAAATCGATCATTTGCTGTTTGTAGCGATCAGTGTTAACGATTTCACCAAGTTTTAGCAGCTCATAATAGCTGACACCTTCTGATCCCACCAAACACAGAGCATTGTCTTCTTGCCAAAGCGATTTGGTCTTGCAGTGGATGTCGATGGTTTGCCTGGATTCACCCATGATTTACGACGTTCGGATTCTCAAAATATATGCATTTTTCATCACCTGTCATTATTCGATGGATTAACGACTTCCTTTTGTATCTGGCGCACGGCATTTCACAAGTGGTCTTTCGATTAGCTTGCTGTCTTTCATTCAGTTCATGGGGAACCCATTTTCCCACTTTTTGCACCTTTACCATAGCTTTCAACCGAAGAGAAACGGCTTTCTGCGTCACATTGAGTTGTTCCGCGAGTTCCCGTTGAATTTGAGAATCATCTTCATCCAATAAGGCCTGCAATTCCTTGTCTTCGAACTTTTTCGGTGGTTTTCCGCGCTCGCCGTTTCTCACGTCAAAATCACCACTTTTGAATTTTTTGAACCGCTCGAAACACTGTGTTTTTCCAAGAGCATGTTCGCCGAAAGCTTCGACAAGCATTCGATACGATTCTGTAGCAGTTTTTTTCAAATGATAACAGAAAACTAATGTTATCCGCACATTGTAGTTCGTACGCACAGAACTTGATATGTTTAGGGGTTTGAAACAGATACCCATGTGTGGAACTTGGGTTACTGTGTACTGACATTCTTCGTCAGACGTTAGAGGAAGCAGATGACGCTGCAGACACAGTCTCACGGGCCTTACACTGACAGCTTGCACCATCTGTAGGGAAATTCCGGCTTCATACTTCTACACCTGGTATTGTATTGTATTGTATTGAAACGACGGAGAGGCTTCGTCCCCTCCGTAGCCCTCAGTGGTAGACAATCCCACAACAGGCTAAGCAGTCCACTCACCCCACCGCCACCCACACTGAACCTAGGGTTATTGTGCGGTTCGGCCCCCAGTGGACCCCACTGGGAAAGTCTCACACCAGACGAGTGACACCCCTATGTTTCCATGGTAGAGTAATTATGGTGTATGCGTACGTGGAGACTGTTTGCGCAGCAATCGCCGACATAGTGTAACTGAGGCGGAATAAGGGGAACCAGCCCGCATTCGGCGATGCAGATGGAAAATCGCCTTAAGAACCACCCACAGACTGGCCGGCACAACCGGACCTCGACACTAATCCCCCGGGCGGATTCGTGCCGGAGGCTGGCACGCCTTCCCACCCGGAAAGCAGTGCATTAGACCGCACGGCTAACCGGACGGGCTCTACACCTGGTACTATCCTCATCCTCAACCGATGTGAATTTTGTGTGAATGTAAACGTTCCTAGCGTATACTATTGATGAAAAGCTCACGGGTTTCCAGAAGAGTGGCATTGTTAAAATACCTCAACGTTTCGAAGTATCTCATACTCACAAGTTTTCTGGGAAGTGTCGAGATATTCCGGATATTCAGACATCCGAATATCTCGACACATCGGCAAAAAATAACGAGAGCACCATTCCTCGAAAAGTTGTGCTATTTTAACACTGCCACCCATCCTTCTATCGATACGAAATTGTTCAGCAGAAAGTGGCACTTAAGTGAATGCGATGGCTCTCAAAACGATTTAGTTACACTTACTCCAAGAAGTGATGAGGTACAATGAAATGAACTAAAGAAAAATATTTCATCACTTCTCACTGATTTGTCACAACGAACAACAGTAATTACCTTTTTTATTCCTGGATATGTTAGCGTTAAGTTTAGATACAGATTCGGGTATGGAACCGTATTTTTCAATTGTTTTAGATTCATGTTATATTTTATAAGTTACTAAAATCAACGTAGAGTCCAAAAATTTGCGCTAAGTAATGCACTATTCTTATTTAATTGAAATTATGCATATCTTTATCATTATCTGCAATTTTAACATCACAAGTTTATTTAAAGAAATGTCTAACATACTGTGTTGTAACTACATTCAACTGTTATTCGACTAACTGCTTATTTACCACTGTGTGGCCTTCAGGCCAAAGGCCTACTAAACAGAATTACTTCACTAAGTGAAAAATGTAATTTTTTATATCCGTAATTTTCTGCACCATTCATTTTTCACAATATGGCTTTTACAATGTAGCAGATCATTATGTGTCGGTACAATATTTGTTAATCGCTTTAAAAGCCAAGGATTTACGTGCAGACAAAATTTTATGAAACGTATTTTGATTTTGGTACTAGCCCTGGTAACAGCGTACCAACTATGTTTAACGGTATTTACTTGATATTAGTGAAATGTGAAAATAGCAAGTTTATATTCTAAATTATACTAACGTACTACAGTTTCCTTAGAGATAGATAAATACGCAATATCTTGTCCAGCAACAGTCATTTACAAAGTCAAAGGAAAACTCATATTATGATAAAGCCATGCACTTCCCTAACGATGGGCAATTTTAATATACAAAAAACTTGATGGACATTTTGTCACTTGCAAAACCTGGTAGCAGTGTGTCAGCATAACCCAGTCTACTTTCTCTTCATTCGTGTTAACAACATTGTCCAAAATTTCATCTTTAAGATGTAGAACACATAATTTCTCTTGCTTAAAGGACATTGATTCTAAAACGAAATATGTTTTATTGTCATACTCGGCCTCGAAATTAATGTTACCTACAGTGGTGTAACATAGCCAGAATACGAGTTACCGATAATGTTAGTGATAATTATAATATTACATTACGTTAATGAAAGAAATCAGTATCGCTTAATACACTTCCTGTCGCAAACAACACTTGGGAGAACAAAATACAACTGCTCAAGTGTATGATATTATTTAATAGATCCGACTAGTTACAAGCTGTAGATGTGCTCTTTATAAACGTTCTGGAGGGAAAGTAATGTGCAACACATTTAATTTGTTGTCCAATTTAGTCTGTATTAAACTTACAGAAAAAAGAGTGTCGAAAAATGGAAACTCCAGGTAGGAATATCATCAATGTAGGAAAAGATAGATTGTTAATTGCCGTAAAGAAGACACGTCAAGTTTCTACAGTCACGATTAAAAGACACTCTTTTAATCGTGCCAGTCTGCAACTTGACGTGTCTTCATTACGGTAAGTAGCAATCTATCTTTTCCTACAATGAAGAAAAAAAGAGTGTGACAACATGAACTGCGGCCAGAGCTGAGGCAATGGCGGCACGCAGTCTGGATTATCCATTGGAATACCACATCAACTTCCTATCGTAAAACGACATTCTGAAAGTACGAAGTATGGCAAATGTTTTGTTCACAAATTCCAAATCCGAAAGAGGTTTGCATGTAATGGAATCCGACGCTGCAATGGTAGTATTTTGATCTTTGAGCCGTGAGCCAGTAAATTCTAGAATATGTCACGCTCTTGGCCTACCCTATACGTAAAAACAATCGTGGCTAGACTTCTCTCATTGCTAAACAGAGCCGTGTACCGTTTCACGCTCCAGTTCGTCCTATCACGGTACCACTTGTGCTGTACACGACGATACTGTATTGTCAGTAGAAGTCAAACAAGAGCTGCGATTGGTTGCTGAAAGAAACTGACTCTCGACGACATACGTTTCCGCATTTAGCACCGTAGCTGCTTGAATCTGTAAAGTGGATACCTTGAAGTATACTTCTGGCGTTCTCAGACTCTGGCGATCTTTGCATACGACTCGCTACGTGGACGTTCTGAACCTTGTTTACAGGTGTGAGAGTATTCCTCCGATCATCGACAACCAGCACTGGCACGTGCAGCTAACGTAACAGTTCGCCGAAAATATGAGCAGTCTGTCGAAGATTCACAATTTGAGTGCTCTCAAAATTAACCCATTTAGCTGAACGTCGCCTGAGCATGAGAACTGCTTGCCTAACACCACTTTAACAGCCTAAATCTCTTTGGCTGAGGTACAGATGGTGTACTAGCATTACTAACAATTAACTTTCAGGTGACGACTGATCCGTTTTGACCTTTTGTCGCGTTGTCTACTGTTCGCCAGTGAACACATGTTCCTGGTGGCCTCTCTCGTTTATAAAGGCATAATTTTTTTTTACAGCCTATAACATATTCTCTAGAACTGTCTATGGTTCACTCATTTATGTAGTAACTTTTCAATTTCACGTTTGAAGAAATCTCTGAGATGGAGTTGATGGAGGAGGGAAACCAAGCTTGAAAAACCATTCGTCACGTAGTTCCCTCGAACGTTATTGCGTAAATAACGGAAAAGGCGTGTAAAGGTGTGACATAGGAAGAATTTGGGGGACGTGAATTAACTCACAACTATTCTCCTTGACAGCATCATGTTAGCGGTGTGAAAGTAGCAGCACTTGATGCAGTGTTGTCTGATTTTCTTCATCTGTAGCCACGACGATTCTATTTAATGGCGACTATGTACGTTAGTAGCATCGTTTCGCTTAACGCTGTTCTAATCTCACAGCAAACTGCAAATTTCCGCAGCCAGAACACTAAAATCACTAAAATACTCAGGGTTATTATGCCGCAGATTGTGTAGAGAGGCGGTTTAGATTGTTTAGCATGCCCAATAACCTAACCGAAAGGAAGCGTAAAGCTCAGCAGTATCTGGCAGCCGGTTCTAAAGAAACGCGCAGGCCTCACGCAGTGAGACGAGTACGACGATAATGTCAACAACCGCAAGCTATCCAATCGCGTGCGGATTCGAAACTCACTTGACATCACATTTCCGCGTCCGAAGCCCACAAGGAGGATAGGTCGTGGTGCGTACGTCACAGCACGTGACACTGCAGGCTTACGAGTGCCAGCAGAAGTCTCTGGCGCGGAGCAAGTAATTATTTCAGAAGAGTTCAATAATTCTTAACTACGCGTTTAAACGCATGCAAGCTGTCGATGGCACACGACGAAGTTAAGACCTATAGTGGGTACATTTTCAATTACATATTAATTTCCTGTGGCCCTGCACGGAACAGAGAATTCGCGAAGTGTGGCAGACAAGCCGACTTGTGTGACGTTGTGTAAGTTCGTTGCAGGGCCCATATCTCTCGTGGGCCCCCCACGTTGCAGCAGGCGAGGGGCAATTTAACGTAGGCGAATGGTGAGCACCAAGTGCTACGGATCGACATCGAACCTGCGACATCCTAATCCCTCCTTCCTCTCCCCCTCCTCCCTCCACTTTTACCTGAAGATATCCTCTGCAGACGGGGGAAAAAGTTGGGTACCTTGTAACGTTCTTTAAAAAATCTCGTTTGCATTCTATGATGAAATTGTAACGTTCTTTAAAATATCTTCTTTGTAACACATTGAATGAAATCCTAAACTCGGAAAGCATACAAAACGGGATTTATCGCTTAGTTTTGTAATTGCAAGTGGTATACTTACTTTGCGTTATTATTATAAAAAACTTCATACAAACTGATTGAGCAAGGCAGCTCCAAGTACCAATAAAGAAATACAGTCAGTGAAAAATACATTCAGTCTCCTAGGCACTGAATCCTCTGGCCCTGTTGGAAACTAGTAACTTTGGTCCCTGTGCACATAACAGATATATAAATTGTCTCACTTCTAAAGCATCAACGGTGGATCGCGACATATTCTGGTCTCTCATGAAGAAGAATAAGATATACTAGTTACAGTCTCAGCGGAGTGCATAGCTGGTCGTATTATTTTGAAATGTACATGAAATTCTTTTGGCTGATAAATGAAAACATTTAAGAAAAATTCAATGTATTTGAAAAACATATTGATTTGGGTGAATTAGTAACATTGACATTTCCAGTAGCGAAATTGTATTCGAAGTTAAGTTTGACTTTCGATAACATCTGACAATTGAAATAACATTACTCAGAAAAATTACATCCTTTTTACTAAATGATGAGATTTATGCAGCAAGTATTAACTTAGAACACCAAAACAGCATAAAGACAAATCATCAAATTACGTAGACCTCTGTTAACAAATGTCATAAGCATCAAAAAGTCAGTATCTAACTAGCCCTTACATATAATCTCTTTACGTACATTCTGGGGTTACTCAACAATTGCGAATTATCAGGCAACTCATCTACACTAACGCCCTGGCAAAAAGTCTAAATATTTAACATCTTTACCTTGCTTCTGCTTCCACATTTGTGTTTCAAATAATACATGTACTCGTCATTCGTACATTATAATCTAACACTTGGTGGCTTCACAGAGCACACCACAAAACTGCCTACTCCATCCTCTTTCGCTCACAGAGAGCTCCCTTACTCCAACACAACAGTCTCAGACCAGAAGCCTTATCTTTGGCTCTGAGATCGTGCACAGTCAGCGACCCGCTTTACAGAGCTCATTAGAGACGTACTTCGTTTATAATATAACAGTTTCATTTTAGTATACATTAGTATCATTACAATATTCGGGCGCCACGTATAAGTGTACCCCAGTAGACTCCTTTCAACCTAACAGATCCCAGGTGACCATAGCATGATATCCCAGGGAATCTCAATAATTTTTACTCTACTGACCTACAACATGTGCTCCATATAAATAATACAACACGAAAATGTCCTCGAAGGCAACAGACCTAATGTCACTTACAGAGACAGATCCAGAAACCTCAGAACTTATCGTTAAGAACGAAGTAATAGAGAAAGAAAATTTTTTTGGTCTCTGTGGTGCTAAACAACACTATAGCCCACAAATTTTAATTTATTCAATTTTATATACAAACACTTACCCTAAATTAATCAAATAACAAGCGGGGGAGGGGTGGGACGCTAATGTCTTGTATAAGATGACGGCTGCCTCAGTGTTACATATGAGAGTCAATGTAAGGTCCACTGTAAGAAACATGGAAGTTCAACATAGGCATAAGATTTCTTAGAAGATCGAAAGATTGTTCGGGAAGCGACGGAATTAGAACCGAAACAATAAGAGAAAAACAGTGAAAGATAACCCTCAAACGCACATAACTATGAATGTCGAGACGAAAGGAAATTGGGTGTACCATGCGGTACATGCTGACTGTAGTAAGCTAAGACTTGAAGCGAAGAAGAAGAAAGAGTTATATCTTAAGACGTACAACGCTGTGCAGCTAATTTCAGACTCGGGATCTCGGACATTACACTACTACGGCTTGTTACCAACAAGACTATTAGTGTTATGTTGTCGTTCCTCTTTAAATCGCTCCGTACAGTTGCTCCCAGATATGAATACAAGGAATGCAACATTCTCACGAGTTATCGACAATCATGTACTCAACCGATAAGGGGAATTTCCTCCTGTTTGCGTGCAATAAGTTACGATTGTTTCCGTTGAGGGCCAACTGCCATTGTCTGCATCGAGCTTCGATCCTCTGCAGGTATTTCTGTATTTCGCTACAATTTTCCGTTGTCGTGTAGAAGTGCTTTTGCATACAACAGCATCACCTGCGAACAGCCTCGTGCAGCTTTCGACGTTATCCTGTAGGTCATTCATATACAAATGTATTTTGAGTAGTAAATGTGTAGCAGCAGCCGCCGAGCCGAGAGGACGCGCAGCAGGGCAGTAGCAGCACTTGTCTGATAAACTGTAAATTAATTTACTCTTTGTTTTTTGTTCACGTGCCTCTGCAAAGAAGTGAGCTGAACGTGTATATTTTACTGTGTAGACTACTGGTTAGAAAATTACTTGTAGTTTTTGTTTTTGCGTAAGTCTTGTGAATACCTTTGTGCTCGGCGGCTTCCTAGTGTTAATTTCCCTGTCGCCAGAAACTCCGTCGCGCCACTAAGTTTTAATTTTTTGCTAGTACACAGCACACAGTTTAGATGAGCGCATTCTAGTTTGAATATTTGTTTCGTGCAGTAAGTTTTCGGCAAACAGATTTTGTGATAACAGGTATCTGTAAATACATCAACTTCAGTAGAGACATTTATTTCTGTTTAATATCTTGCGGTCTCAGAGTACAGTGAGAAATCTGTACAGCAACTTTCAGCGTTACTTCATTCTCCTTTGGTATATTTTCAAACTCAGTAGCACCATTTGAGAGCTTATATCTATTTTATACACAGTACGATATGGCTGGAGACTGTGCTTGCTGTGAGCGGATACAAGGAGAGTTGGCTGCTGTCCGTAAACAGCCGGAAGCTACGCTGACTACCGTCGACAAGCTTCTGGCTAATGCTTAAAGCTGCGGTGACGTCGGGGCGCCAGTGACGAGACCTGCGACACCTTTGGTGCCACTGGAATCCCCTGGTGACCCGGGCGTCGCTGCGACTTTTGATACGCAACATCTGACCGCTCCGTCCTGACTCCAGAGTGGGTGGCAGACAGTGGTGGGTTCGCGTGTCTCTGGGCGGAAGGCGAAAGAGGGAGCAGGCCATGCGGCTGGATCCCTACGTCTTAGCAACAGGTACGAGGTGCTGCCCAGTGTTGACGGTAACTCTGAGCCAGCACGGGATGCCTCTTCTGTTGGACCAGCGGCCGATTTTCCAGCCCAGTCCGGACAAGTACAGAGACTGGGTATGCTAGTCATTGTGAGCTCCAATGTTAGGCGGGTGATGGAGCCCCTCAGGGAGACAGCAGGCAAGGCGGGAAAAATTACAGAGTGCATTTGGTATGTTTCGCAGGAGGTCTCATCCGTAATGTGGAGGAGGCCCTGCCGGCGGCTATCGAGCGCACTAGGTGCAACCGGCTGCATGTAGTGGCACACGCCGGCACGAACGACGCCTGCAGCTTGGGTTCTGAGGCCATCCTCGGCTCCTTTCGGCTACTGGCTGATTTTGTGAAGGCAACTAGCAACGCACGCGGGGTGCAGGCTAAGCTGCCTATTTGTAGCATCGTACCCAGGGTTGATCGCTGTCCTCTGGTTTGGACCAGAGTGGAAGGTCTAAACCAGAGGCTCAGACGACTCTGCGACAGTATCGGTTGCGAATTTTTCGACCACCGCTATCGGGTGCATAATTGTAGTGTTCCTCTTAATAGGTCAGGCGTGCACTACACGCAGGAAGCGGCTACTAGGGTAGTGAAGTACGTGTGGCGTGCACATGGGATTTTTTAGGTTAGAGAACTCCTCCCTTTGGAGCAGAGACGATTTTCCTGTTAAACCAGAGACAGAGACCTCAGAGAATCTTGGTCCTCGCAGATCAGAGATAAGATTAATATGATTTTAGTAAACTACAGGAGCATCCAAGGAAAGGTTCCAGAATTAGTATCGCTTACTGAAGGTTTTAATGCACAGATAGTATTGTGAACAGAAAGACGGTTGAAACCAGAAGTCAATGACAACGAAATCCTAAGTCCAGATTGGAATGTTTATCGCCAATGGTGGCGGAGTGTTTATTGCAGTAAAAAATTCAATAAAATCTAAGGAGGTTATCACGGATTCCGAATGTGAAATAATCTGGGTGCAACTGAGTATCAACGAACGGTCAAAAGTGGTGATCGGATGCTTTTATAGACCACCTGGGTCAAGCTTTGTAGTTGTAGAGCGCTTCAGACAGAGCCTTTTTTTTTCACCGCTGCTATTCTTCTTAATAACCCGCCATCTTTGTGCATAAGACAGGTCCTTTCTAGGCTACGGGCTGGTCTCTTAGCCGACACACAGAGCGATACGACCATACTGTCTGTGTCATTGCACGTGTCCCACCAACGTGTGAGTACTGAGTTCTGATTTGCTACCATAAATATTTATAGAAAAATTAATACACAATGATTTGACAAACAATTGTAATTGTAGAGTTAAAATTAATTTTAAAGTTGAGATATTACATAAAGTTAATAATTAAGTAAATTAAAGGTAATTAATGACTTGAGATTTGTGTCTTAGCATACAAGAGTGCAGTGATAAAAACTCTGGTCTGACTTGACTACTGCTTGCACGTACAGTTCATTTATCAAGAGTGCAGACTTTAAAATGAGACAGACTTACATCGTTCTCATATTGATTTGTTACTTCGATTATGAAAATTGAAACCTGACCAATGTATGATGTTGTGGGTATAAAACTTAATATTAACAGATATCGTATGTGAGTGGTTGTTCAGTTCTCACTTGCACTGTATGCATTAAAACCTTACTTACCTAGGACGTGATAGCATGAAGCTTAACACTGACAGTGTTCTTCAGTCAGGAATTTAAAATTTTCATTCTCAAGTTTAAAGCTTAACGTATTACTACTGCGTCAATTCATAAATTACAATTCGTCAGTTCATAAAACTTACAATTACACTACTGGCCATTAAAATTGCTACACCACGAAGATGACGTGCTACAGACGCGAAATTTAACCGACAGGACGAAGATGCTGTGATATACAAACGATTAGCTTTTCAGAGCATTCACACAAGGTTGGCGCCGGTGGCGACACCTACAACGTGCTGAAATGAGGAAAGTTTCAAACCGATTTCTCCTACACAAACAGCAGTTGACCGGCGTTGCCTGGTGAAACGTTGTTGTGATGCCTCGTGTGAGGAGGAGAAATGCGTACCATCACGTTTCCGACTTTGATAAAGATCGGATTGTAGCCTGTCGCGACTGCGGTTTATCGTATCGCGACATTGCTGCTCGCGTTGGTCGAGATCCAATGACTGTTAGCAGAATATGGAATCGGTGGGTTCAGGAGGATAATATGGTACGCCGTGCTGGATCCCAACGGCCTCGTATCACTAGCAGTCGAAATGACAGGCATCTTATCAGCATGGCTGTAACGGATCGTGCAGCCACGTCTCGATCCATGAGTCAACAGATGGGGACGTTTGCAAGACAACAACCATGTGCACGAACAGTTCGACGACGTTTGCAGCAGCATGAACTATCAGCTCGGAGACCATGGCTGCAGTTACCCTTGATGCTGTATCACAGACAGGAGCCCCTGTGATGGTGTACTCAACGACGAACCTGGGTGCGTGAATGGCAAAACGTCATTTTTTCGGATGAATCCAGATTCTGTTTACAGCATCATTATGGTCGCATCCGCGTTTGGCGACATAGCGGTGAACGCACATTGGAAGCATGTATTCGTCATCGCCATACTGGCGTACCACCCGGCGTGATGGTATGGGGTGCCATTGGTTACACGTCTCGGGTACCTCTTGTTCGCAGTGACGGCACTTTGAACAGTGGACGCTACATTTCAGATGTGTTACGACCCGTGGCTCTACCCTTCATTCGATCCCTGCTAAACCCTACATTTCAGCAGGATAATGCACGACCGCATGTTACAGGTCCTGTACGGGCATTTCTGGATATAGAAAATGTTCGACTTCCGCCCTGGCCAGCACATTCTCCAGATCTCTCACCAACTGATTACGTCTGGTCAATGGTGGCCGAGCAACTGGCTCGTCACAATACGCCAGTCACTACTCTTGATGAACTATGGTATCGTGTTGAAGCTGCACCTGTACACGCCATCCAAGCTCTGTTTGACTCAATGCCCAGGCATGTCAAGGCCGTTATTACGGCCATGGGTGGTTGTTCTGGGTACTGATTTCTCAGGATCTATGAACCCAAATTGCGTTAAAATTTAACCACATGTCAGTTCTAGTATACCGTGGGCTTGTAGACGGTCACATAATAGCCTTTCTTGAACTTTCACCGTAGTGTTTAATAGACGTATGGGCCCGTATGACCTCGGATTTGTAGGATCTTTATCTGCTGCCTTTTTTATTATCACTGTGTTTGCTGTTTTCCATGCAGCCGGTACTTTTCCTACCGATAGTGCGTCGTTTAGAACATTTGTCAACAAACACGTTATCTTTGCTGCTATTTGCTGTAACGTCTCCTGATGTATACTGTCCGGGCACGGTGCTTTCCGGCTTTTCATTCTGAAAATTGCTTTTTGTACTTCTTCGTTCACGAAAGGAGGAGTTACTGCTTCTGTCAAGTAGACATCATTAAAACTTCGTTGCATATTTGCGTGGTCTGGGTTGTCTGACAACGGGTCACCGTCTGGTAAAACTTTAAAAAGCAGATATTCCGCGGTGCTCCTCCATCCTCTCGTCATGTTCCCATTTTCTTGTTTCAGTGTAGGCAGAGTAGTGGGTGATTTAATCTTCTCTGCCAAAAGCTTATATGGTATACCCCAGATGTTTTCTACTAGTTCCGTTTTGACATAGTTGTCCCAATGCTGTTTCCTTATGACCATTAATTTTTCTTTATATTTTGCTTTTATATCACGATTGTCAGCCAATCTGATTTCTTTGTCCTGTATGGTTATCGCTTTTGATAAAATTTGCGTTTCTTCCTGCTATCTATTTGGAGTATGGATAGTTCGCTAATCCAAGGCGTTCGTGTTTTGGGCCTGCAGTTGAGCTTAGGAATGCTTTTTTCCTGTACCCTTACTAATAGTTGCAGGAGGACATGGATCCTGTAGTCTACACTGCCACGTTCTGAGGGAAGGTCAGCTGATTCCACTGTATGTCTCAGTTTAGGCCAGCTTGCTCTCTTCAGGTTGAAATGCTTTCCTTCTCAATTAGTGTCTAGAGTCCCATGTAACTCTATCACTATCCCGTTATGGTCGCTATGTACAGATCCTGGCCGCACTTACCACGTGTGACAGTGTGGTAAGGCTTTATCATTTAATATAGTTATATATATCTCCCTCTGTGACCTGCCATTATCGAATGTTGGTGGCTGTCCCTCTTTGTTTAGAACGTACAGACTGTACTCAGCGACGATTTCATTGGTGATTTTTCCTCTAGCATTTGTAGTGTTTGCATGCCAAAGAGCTGACTCTGAGTTAATATCAGCTGCGATGAGCAATTTTTCTCCTCTTGCATAGTCCGCCACTATTTTCATTCAGTTTGCAAATGGCTCTATGTCATGGAAGTATTGGGCTTACAGGGATGCTATTATCCACGTATCGTTTCCTCTTTTCAGTTCTACTGTTGTTGCATGAGCATTACTTAACTGAGTAATTTTAGTTATAGTCATATCAGCTGCCATCCGTGGTGTATCTCCTGTTATCACCTTACTGTTACTTGGGATACACATCAGTTTGCTGTTTCTTGAGTATGGTTCCTGCAAACGTGCTGTATTAATTCGTGACTCCTCCATTGCCTTAGGATGCTCGTTGTTCACCATGATGCTATTTTTCATATTTAACTGTAATATCCTCAGTTTATTTGCAGTTTCTTCTCTATTCATATTGAATTTTAGCGACCAGTCTGTCATGCAGCATCTTATGCGCTCTGAGCTTCCTTCTTTGTTACAAACTTTGTCTCTTCTTTTACATGAAATGCATCCTACTGGGGGTTCCCTTGACAGGCAATCAGCTTTCTTATGTCCCTTCTTCCCACACTTGGCACAGGTTATTTGTTCGTCATCACAATATTTGGATGTGTGGCTTAGTCCACAGCATTCAAATCATTTGCTTATTGCATCGTAGTCCTCTATGTACAATGCCAGGAAATTTTTAAAAACTCGTTTTTGACTCAAAATTATTATCTTGGGTGTAACTTTCAAAACTATGCTGGTTGTGCTCCTTCCCTTCTGACCTGCTTTGAATTTGATCTTCTCCCCTTCAAAGAATTTTCTTCGTCAATATTTTCTTCCAAATTTAGTTTATAGAGCTGTGAGAGGAATTCACTCTCCGTTATTGTAGTTGGGACCCCATGAGCTGTAATGATCGTCGTTTTTTTTTGTTCCTTAGCACCTGATGTGTTGTATCGTTTCTTCCCTTGCCTGTAACTTTTTAAAGTCTTCTTCCATTGCTGTATCCACTATTACGACCGTTGGTGTGGTTCTTATGGCCTTAATCTTCAATTCTTCTTGTTAAGGTCTTGTCAGTATGTCTCGGACGTCTTCAGTGTTTAGATTGTTTGTAGGTCTAATAAATAGTGTCGTAGCCTGCTTTTCCTTAGCTTTTTCTATCTTTGCAACCGCTTTGTATTGTTTTGGGCTGCTTGCTGCCACTGCGGATGCGAAAGTCTGTCGCGTTTATTCCAGTACTTTGAAGATGGCAGTTTTCCTCTAGCGCTTTTCACAGCACGTCTTCTACACTTTGTATTTTCTATTTTGCATATGGCACAGTTTGAGGCAGCAGCTCATCCTGTCGTTCTCCTCTTTTAACACGTCTATTTGAGCTTCAAGGCTCGCCTGTTGAAGTGCCTTGATGGATTGCGAGTCCTGTGGTGCTTTAGTTGTAGTGAGCACTTCACTTGTCGACGTCGGATGTTTTCTGAATTCAGTACGTCTATCTCTCCTTCTAGTCGCTATTGCGTCAATACTAATGCCCAGATTCTATTTCTCACAAGCTGGAAAACATTGGTGGAATCTTTCTTGCCTTTCAATTCGGCCGCAAAGTCCCTAAGTACCTGCGGTAATTTTCTCGGCGTCTGATGTACTTCTCGGTGTATCAAATGCTGCCAGTTTGTTTCCATATCCTTCTTCACCTTTTTCGATGTACGTGGTGATGTACCTTGCTTTCTTGTCCTTGGAGCTTCGATAGAGAGCTGCTCCGTTGGTGCCTCTTTGCGTTCACTGTACCGTTATTCTGCGCACGTTCAATGAGTGCGCCTACCGGGGTTTCTTCAGCGTAGAATTACTTTGTGTCCAGTAAAGAGTTGCTATCAACGAATCTTCGAACCAAAAAAAAAAAAAAAAAAAAAAATCTTGCAGAATATCGTTAGTAATTTTCCTGATCATACCGTTGTAGTTGAGGACCAATTGGATGAAAATCAGTGTGGGTTTAGGCCTTTTAGAGGTTGTCAGGACCAGATCTTTAGCTTACGGCAAATAATGGAGAAGTGTTATGAGTGGAACAGGTAATTGTATCTATGCTTTATAGATCTAGAAAAGGCATATGACCGGGTTCCTAGGAGGAAGTTATTGTCTGTTCTACAAGATTATGGAATAGGAGGCAAACTTTTGCAAGCAATTAAAGGTCTTTACATGGATAGTCAGCCAGCAGTTAGAGTTGACGGTAAATTGAGTTCATGATTCAGAGTAGTTTCAGGGGTAAGACAAGGCTGCAACCTGTCTCCACTGTTGTTCATATTATTTATGGATCATATGTTGAAAACAATAGACTGGCGGGGTGAGATTAAGATATGTGAAAACAAAATAAGTAGTCTTGCATATGCGGATGACTTAGTTGTGATGGCAGATTCGATTGAAAGCTTGCAAAGTAATATTTCAGAGCTAGATCAGAAATGTAAGGACTATGGTATGAAGATTAGCATCTCCAAAACGAAAGTAATCTCAGTGGGAAAGAAATATAAACGGATTGAGTGCCAAATAGGAGGAACAAAGTTAGAACAGGTGAACGGTTTCAAGTACTTAGGATGCATATTCTCACAGGATGGCAACATAGTGAAAGAACTGGAAGCAAGGTGTAGCAAAGCTAATGCAGTGAGCGCTCAGCTACGATCTACTCTCTTCTACAAGAAGGAAGTCAGTACCAAGACTAAGTTATCTGTGCACCGTTCAATCTTTCGACCAACTTTGTTGTATGGGAGCGAAAGCTGGGTGGATTCAGGCTACCTTATCAACAAGGTTGAGGTTACGGATATGAAAGTAGCTAGGATGATTGCAGGTACTAGTAGATGGGAACAATGGCAGGAGGGTGTCCACAATGAAGAAATCAAAGAAAAACTGGGAATGAACTCTATAGATGTAGCAGTCAGGGCGAACAGGCTTAGATGGTGGGGTCATGTTACACGCATGGGAGAAGCAAGGTTACCCAAGAGACTCACGGATTCAGCAGTAGAGGGTAGGAGGAGTCGGGGCAGACCGAGGAGAAGGTACCTGGATTCGGTTAAGAATGATTTTGAAGTAATAGGTTCAACATCAGAAGAGGCACCAAAGTTAGCACTGAATAGGGGACCATGGAGGAACTGTATAAGGGGGGCTATGCTCCAGACTGAACGCTGAAAGGCATAATCAGTCTTAAATGATGATGATGATGATGATGATACCGTTGTAATGGGGGGTGACTTCAACTTACCAGGTATAGATTGCGAGTGTTATGCCATCAAAACTGGGGCCGGAGACAGCGAATTGTGTGGCACTGTCCTGGATGTCTTGTCCGAAAATTACCTTGAGCAGATAGTTAAAAAACCAACTAAAGAGGGTAACGTCTTAGACATCCTGGCAACAAACAGACCTGAACTTAAAGAATCAATTACCGTAGAGGAAGGTATCAGAGATCACAAGGGTGTGACAGAATCTATGAGGACGGGTCCTACAAGGAATGTTAAGAAAGGTAGGAAGATGTATTTTCTCAGCAAGGTTGACAGGATACAAATTTCAGAATATCTCAGCAGTCAGCATCAAGTATTCGGTGATGAGGACGAAGATGTGGAGAACCAATGGAAAAAATCCAAAGGCATCGTTCAATATGCCCTAGACAAGTATGTTCTGAGTAAGGTTATAAGAGATGGGAAAGATCTACCATGGTTTAATAACCGTGTTAGAAAAGCGCTAAGCAAACAAAGAGCACTTCATCTCAGTTTCAAGAGATAGGCAAAAGTTGAACGAAGAGAAAATGAGAGTAAGGAGAGCAATGAGAGAGCGTTCAATGTATTTGAAAGTAAGACGTTGTCAACAGACCTGAGTAAAAACCCTATGAGATTTTGTTCACATGTAAAATCAGTAAGTGGATCAAAATCACCTATTCATTCTCTCAGGGACCACACCGACACCGAAACGGAAGATAACACAGAGAAGGCCGATATACTTAATTCGGTCTTCCGAAGTTGTTTCACCGCAGGAGATCGTAACACTGTTCCTCCTATCAATCGTCGTAAGAACGTCGAAATGGCAGATATTGAGATAACCTGTCGAGTAATTAAAAAGCAGCTACAATCGCTTAGTAGTGGAAAGGTTTCAGGGCCAGATGATATACCTCTAAGATCCCACAAAGATTATGCGGAAGAATTTGCTCCCCTTCTAGCAGTAATTTATCGTAGATTGCTTGAGCGACGAAAGGTACCTAGCACCTGGAATAAAGTGCAGGTCATTCCCGTTTTTAAGAAAGGCCGTAAGACAGATCAACACAATTATATAGCTATATCATTGACGTCGATCTGTTGTAGAATTATGGAACATGTTTTATGCTCAAGAATTATGACGTTCTTGGAAAAAGAACAGCTCCTCTGTACAAATCAACATGGACCCCGCAAACAGAGATTTGCGAAACTCAGCTCGCTCTGTTCCTCCATGAGATCTACACCGCAGTGGACAACGGCGCTCAGGTTGGTGCCGTGTTCCTTGATTTCAATAAGGCACTTGACATATCCTGCATTGGCGTTTAATGAAAAAAATACAAATTTACGCAGTATTGGAGCAGACCTGCGATTGGATTCAAGACTCCCTTGCAGATAGAACTCTACACGTCGCTCTTAACGGAACTAAATCGCCAGACGTAAAGGTAATATCCGGAGTATCACAGGGAAGTGTGGTAGGACCGTTGCTGTTTACTATATAACCAAAGGGAACAGTGATGGATGTTAGGTACAGAAGAGACTGGAACAGCACATTACGTCCACATGCTAACACCCTTTTATTGGTCTTTTTCACTGACGCACATGTACATTACCATGAGGGGTGAGGTACACGTACACACGTGGTTTCCGTTTTCAATTCCGGAGTGGAATAGAGTGTGCCCCGACATGTCAGGCCAATAGATGTTCAATGTGGTGGCCATCATGTACCGTGTGTACCGTGATGTGCCTACAACCCCAGAGGATATGAAACAACGTATTGTGGCAACCTGCGGCGACATTACACCAGATGTACTGCGGCGTGTACGACATCATTACGCCAGAGATTGCAATTGTGTGCAGCAAATGATGGCCACCACATTGAACATCTATTGGCCTGACATGTCGGGACACACTCTATTCCACTCCGCAATTGAAAACGGAAACCACGTGTGTACGTGTACCTCACCCCTCATGGTAATGTACATGTGCGTCAGTGAAAAAACCAATAAAAAGGTGTTAGCATGTGGACGTAATGTGCTGTTCCAGTCTCTTCTGTACCTAACATCCATCACCGTTCCCTCTGGATCCCTACGTAATTTGGTGCTCTCCGATACACACGATCGAACAGCGGACGAGTGGTACTCAAGCGTCAACTTTAGGTTACAATATCTCCGGATGTAATTAACATTTTACAATGGAACAAACGGCACTGATTACGTATTTGTTTATATGTTCAGATGTGCTAACAAAACTAACGGGGTTCCATTTAAAAAAACGTAGGTTTGTGTTAAAAAACATACTTCCGTGGATTTTTTTATGGTTTCTATTAACCAGTTACACTAGCCCCTTTCCTCACGTTCGGTCTGTGGAATCGATTCGTCAGTATTTGATGTGGTTTACGAAATATATTCAGCGGTAATGTTACGTGACTCACCATATATATATATATATATATATATATATATATATATATATATATATATATATATATATATATATATATAATCTAGTAGAAAGCGTCGATTGCTCTTTAAGGTTGCTCGCAAATGATGGAATTGTCTATACCAAAGTAGCAATGCTAGAAGATAGTAAGAATTTGCAGAAAGTCCTGCAGAGAATTGATTAATTATGCAGATTCTGGCAGTTGATTATGAACGTAAATAAATGTAACATATTTCGCATACATAGGAAAAGAAATCCACTACTTTACAGTTACACTATTGATGACAAACAGCTGGAGACAGCGTCTGCCGTAAAATATCTAGGCATAACTATCCAGAGCGACCTTAAGTGTAATGACCATATAAAGCAGATAGTGGGAAAAGTAGACACCAGGCTCAGATTCATCGGAAGAATCTTAAGGAAATGTAACTCATCCACGAAAGAAGTGTCTTATAAGGGGCTCTTGAGTGTTGTTCATCTATCTGGGATCCCTGTCAGGTAGAATTGACAGAGGGGATACAGAAGATCCACCGAAGAGCCGCACGTTTCGTCAGGGGATCGTTTATCTGGCGAGAGAACGTTACGGAGATGCTAAACAAACTCAACTGGCAAACTTTACAAGAGAGGCGTTGTGCATCACGAAGATATTTACTATTGAAATTTCGGGACAGCACTTTTCAGGAGGATTCGGACAACATGTTACTTCCCCCTACATACATCTCGCGTATTGACCACGAGGAGAAAATTCGAGAAATGGGAGCCAATGCAGAGGCTTACTGACAATCATTCTTCCCATGCACTATTCGCGAGTGGAACATGATTGGAGGGATCAGATAGTGGTACCGAAAGTAACCTCCGTCACTCACCATTAGGTGGCTTCGGAGTATGATATAGATGTAGATGTAGATGTAAACTTGTATGGTATGCTCTAGCTGCTTTTTACGTCTGCAGACTTACCTCCTTTCAGAAAGCGCTGTGTCTGTTCGCTAGGAACTCTCCAGCCGGATCACAAAACAGCTCCGACATTTAGTACGCACGTATTTTGTTCCCCGAGCGATAGTGCGGAGCTGCATTTAACGCGTTTACGACTCAAGGAACACGGCATCAACATAGGTGCCGGTATGTGTTGCTTTCTGTGTCTCGAGGACGAATACAGTGAACTGGGTTTGACAAGATGTTTGTTTCCAGTATGCATGTTGATTCGCGCAGAGCAGATTTTCGGTCGCCTGAAACGCCTTGATGACGGGCTTCACCAGCACTAAATCAATGTGGGGAGGAGGCAAGGACTCAGGAGACAGGGTACAGATCACCAGGGGGCTGAACGGGACATCCCCTTGGAAAAATTAGGACCTGGAACCACTTTTTGAAGCTTTATGGATGCCCCAGACAATATGTTTCAACGGCACCTGAAATTCCTAAAGTGTACCAGTCAAAGCCTGTACTAAAACGTATTTCGCCATTACCGAGTGTAAAAAGTTATATAACATTAACATTTAAATTTATTGACATTGAGCGTGTGATCATTTTGTATGGTTTTCTAAACAAACTTGAAAACTGTTTCAAAATTAAGTAGTTCTTCAAACAAAGGTCTTCTTGATTTTATTGGAAATGTAAATAAATAGCTTATTGCACATGATTTTACATAGTTTATTTTTCAAAGATAAAAATACACTAAAAACACAAAGGGAAAATTATGAAAACTAGAATAAAATACCAGTAATGGTTTGTTTACAAATAACTTTTCTGCTACCAGTCATGATTTTCTTTTATTCATATTTTACTCGACGTCTTTTGGAAAATGATTCTCATTTTCAAGTGTGTATTTCCTTGTATTATTCCGTTTCTATATAAGGTTTTCGATGTATAAGGTTCTGCTTTGTTTTGTTGACTTTACTGTAATGTGTAAAAACCGAGCGATTTTTAGATACTTATCAAAATGGTTCAAATGGCTCTGAGCACTATGTGATTTAACATCTGATGTCATCAGTCCCCTAGGCTTAGAACTACTTAAACATAACTAACCTAAGGACATCACACACATCCATGCCCGAGGCAGGATTCGAACCTGCGACCGTAGCGGTCGCGCGGTTCCACACTGAAGCGCCTAGAACCACTCGGCCACACCGGCCAGCAGTTACTTATCGATTTTATACGTAGTTACGAAACTGTGGTTGCAGTTTTCTTATAGTCCGTTTGTGCAGAGTCTCAGACGTGTTAAACATCACTCACAACATTCAGTGCAAAGTAAGCAGTTAAAAAGTGTAAAACGACGATTAAATACTGTGTCAAGAGCATAAGGTAAAATAATCTTACAAAGTTAATTCTATAGTGATGCAAATACGTTTCTTTTGTTGCCAAAATCAGATATAAATGTTCTAGCAAAACCAAGCTGATTCGTGCTAATCTGCCCCGCTCCTTCACCACTCGTAGTCGTACCAATACGTTTCATTGAAACTAACAACACTGTCTTGCTCGTGAATAATGTAAGTGGACTTGGTTTACTGACACATTAATAACTCCTGCAAACCATTAATTTTTACTGTAAAGTAGTTTTAGTATGTACATTTAGTTAAAATGGGATATATTCGTTCAACGCTGTCATTGTTTGGCAGCTAAGACTGAAAAAGATGAAATCACTTTTCAAAAAATTTTGGGGCACACACACGACATCCCTCTCCAGCGGCGATGCCACTGGGAATGATATTCGAGAATTCTACGAACAGTACTTGACTGGTGGAGCTCATGATATAGCCTAATGAAATCGTAAACTGTATTTTTTGTATCGCATACGTAATATTACACGAAGATAGTGCGACCTGCGTTTTCTCTGGTGCTCTGTTTATAAGCGCACGTTTTCAACGCTATAATAGAACGAGGCCAGCTTCTCGGCTGTCTGCTAAAGTCATAAGAGATTAGTTCCGTGTTCGCCATCCATAAGATCGTAAATACTGTCGGCGTTATTAGAAACTATTAGTCCCGTTATTAAATTTATTGATCACTGCCCGCTTTACGGCTGCTATAAATCGGGAAGCCGGAGAGCTATCGGCGCCCGCCGCGGCCAGTCGCCGGCGTAATTTGCCAGGAAACGGCTTGCGAGCCACCGACCCGTGACCAGGCGTAAGCACTGCTCAGAGGCTGTCTTCCACTTCTTTATGGGACCGCCTCGCCGCCGGCGGCTCCGCTTTCTCTCAAAACACGAGTTGTTGGACTGAATTTCAAATAGTTGCATGAGAAGAAAAGTATAGAAAAGACTGCTTTACGTTGATTTCTTTACTGCCTGCACCAACGGAGAATGTAGTAAGCAAACGACTTAGAGTGAAAGGAATGCTTCAAGGCATAGCTGCAGATATGGCATAGACAGACTAAATGGAACGGCTGCAGATTAAGTTTTATGGAACCGTAAAGCAGAAATTCTTCTTATTGACCGGAATGAACGTCCCTTCTACTACTACTTCTCGAAACTGCTTACGGCTCTTTTTGGCTCGAAAATTTTAATTATTGTTTTATGCCACTTTCTGTTACCCATGTAAATTGAAAATCTATTTACGTTTACATCACTACTCACAATTCAAACTTTGGCAAAGGATTTGTAAAAGTATTTTCACACTATTTCTCTATCTAACGAAAATTTGTAGCAAGGTTGCGATTCGAACCCCAGTCTAGTTGGCACTGTGCTGATGCGCTAACCACTACGCCACCCTGACACAGTGGCTTCTTACAACTGCACGAAAACCCTTAGGACTCCTCCCATCTCAATCCAGATTCCCTTTAATGCCTTAGCGCACTTGGTATTACTCCCTAAGCTCGAACCGCCTTGCAGAGGCTCTCGAAATGTATTGGAATACCACCTCAGTATCGAAACCTAGCGAGGTGGCGCAGTGGTTAGCACAATGGACTCATATTCCGGACGACAACGGTTCAGATCCATGTCCGGCCAACCATAATCATGTTTTCTGTGATTTTCCTAAATCACCCCAGGAAAACGTTGGGATGGTTTCTTTGAAAGGGCAACGCGATTTTCTTCCTTGTCCTTGACGCAATCAGAGCTTGTACTCCATCTCTAATGACCAAGATGTCGGCGGGACGTTAAACTAAATCTTCCTTCCACAGTATCGAACGGAACGGGGGATACAGCCTGAAACTCGGGCATAAATCCTATAATCAAATGAAACTACAGTATATGGTTCCAGCGATGTTTTCAAATCTCAAACACCCATACGGATATATGCAGAATGAAGCAACTGAGCCATGATGGCCTAGTGTTTAGCGACCCTCCCTAATGATTAGAATTGCCGGGTTCGAGTCCTAGCCTTGGTACTAATTTTCATTCGTCACTTCAGTCTGCAATAATACATCATAGATGTTTGAGACTGGAGAGGGGCTGTGGAACCATATACTCATAGTTTCATTTCATTATTTCTCTACCGTTCTACTCTCAAACACCTTATGGGAAAATCTTCCACCTACATCTTTCTGTATGAGTTCTGATCTTCCTGGTGAGTCACTGAACCCTCTGCTAGGCACTTTATTGTGAATAGGAGAGTAATCAAGCAGAAACTATGATAGTCGTTTCTCCCTATACATGTGGCAGTCAACAAAATACACTGCCCAACAAAAATAAGTGAATCACTCAGAAGACATAGTCAGACGTAACTGTAAATTGGTATATGTACACACCGTCGGTGGGTGTGTAAATGATTAGAATTGCAATTCTCTGTTACAGGTAGGACGACCACCAGAGTCCTTTGTTTTGTTTGTGTTAAGTGTTAGTACCATTCCTGGTAGGGTATACACTGATCAGCCAGAACATTATGACCACCTACCTAATAGCATGTATGTCCACCTTTGGCACGGATAACAGCGGCAATGTGTCGTGGCATTGAAGGAATCAGGCCCTGATTGGTCACTGAAAGGATTTAGCACCACATCTACACATACAAGTCACCTAATCCTAGTAAACTCTGGAGAGGGGGGTGATGAACTCCAGTGGTGTTCCATTGGGTTCAGATTTGGCGAGTTGGGAGGCCATCACATGAATTAGAAGTCGCCACTGTGTTCCTCAGACCATGAGAGAGGACAAGTTACTTCCTCACCTACTTTCCACATACTTAAAATTATTAAAGATTTTACTACAACCTGACGCACCTTGAGCAAGACTAGAAAGTTAATGGCTTCAGCAAACACTGATGGAGCCTGGTAGGACACTAAAAGCATGGGGTATTTTTATGGCTCTTAGCTCGTAGAAACAGCATGTTGGGAGCTGAAAGCAACTGTTCACGAGCCCATCCCTTAGTAAATCTTGTTGGACCAGACCACAGCCGTACAGGGCAGACAGGTCACCCCCTCTTTGAGACAGGTCTCCAGCAGAACAATGTCATGATACCTGCCATGGTGCCAGCCGAAGCCTAGGCTGGGGGTGACGGTCTGAAGGAACTCGTCTACTCAGTGGACATGTAAACCAGGCATTGTGTGCAAAGCCAGGAGTAATAAAAGTTCACAAGTTTTCGTGTTCATCGATACTTCAAATAGGCCTGTGGACCACTTCCATTGGTGGCCTCAGTTTTATAAGAAACCTGGCATCTGAGAAATGTTTAGAGGTAGAACTTTATTAAATCTCTTAGCTAGGACTAACAAGCTCCAAGGCACAGGCGATTTATGTAAAGATCTTTAAGACTGTATGTGTTCGATTGTTGTGATGGAAAGTGACATGACTTTGGAGAAAATCATCTTCCCCCTCTGCGAAAACTTAAAGAAGCCAGTCATTGGCGATTTCTTTTTTTCCAGAGATGCAGGTTTCTTAACTTTTGGCCTGGTTCGACATTAGTTTTGCTGTCGTGTGGGAGGGCTGATTTAGTGCCTCTAGAGCCCTGTCATTGGCTCAAGAAGTGGCGAAGGCGGTGTCGTTCGTGCATTTTGCGAGAAAACGGAATTTTTTCTGGAGAAGTGTGAGGCACTCGAGTGTGGGAAGTCTGGAAAGCACTGCTAGTCGACGCTCTGGCATGTGTACTTGGTACCTGTCCAGGGACTGACTTCACTTGCGAGTAGGTTAGACTGGGGAGCCCGTGGTGAAGTTTTTACTGTACCAACAATGTGACTTCAAACGACTCGGACTAATCGTTTGCCGCGGGCACATCTGTTCTTTTTTAGTTTACCAGTTTTGACGTTTGGTATCCTTGTGCACTCTGTCGTATAAATGCACACACTGAAATCTACTGTGATTTCAGGGCTCTGATAGTAAATTGCGATCCGTCTGCCTGATCACTAGACCGTGACATTTTTGCATTTCTTTCGTGGCCGCGATCGATTCACAGGTGCCACCTCCACGTCTCACTTCCGGCGCACACATCTCGCCAGCTGTTAGTTACATCTCCGCACGAATCAAACAGGGCAACATACTGCCGCTCCGGTATTGTCAGGGCGTACAGATCTCAATCGCCACTTACTCTCAGCTGCACCTATATAGAGAAACTTCAGTAGATTTGATCAATCGAAGTCTCCTCAGCGTCAGATCAATTCAGATTGCGTTATCCACATTTTTAGGGCCAGAGTACTTGAACCACTTCTGCCACCCGGGATCCTTGTCCATTGTAGTCTTAAACCACCTGTTAGTTGTTTAAGGTATTCAATCAGTAACTTGTTTAGCATAATTTATGTCTGTTTATTTCTTTTGAAAAATAAATGTTGTTACAACATAAAATTATGCCAACACAATCAATCATTTAAACAATCCCCACCAGCGTTGCCTTTCAACCACTCCGTCACACTCCTGGGCTTGTGGCATGTCGCATTACCTTGTAGGAAAACGCCACTGCCGTCCGGAAACAGGGTCGTCATAAATGGGTGTACGTAGTTTGCAACCAGTGCGTGACACTCCTTAGCCACCGTGGTGCGTTGCACAATCTCCACTGCAACCACGGATTGTCCACGAGAGTGTTCCCCAGAGCATAGTGGAGGCGCCAGTCGCTTGTCTCTGTCCCGCAGTACAGCTGTCAAGAAACTGTTGCCCTAGAAGACGACGGATTTGCACTGTCCTATGGGCATGGTGAAGAAAGTATCGGGATTATTCAGAGCACCTAACTCTATGCGGCTGCTCCAGTGTCCAGTGGCGATGGTCATGTGCCCATTTCAGTCACTGACACTGGTGTCGCGGTGTTAACTGTAGTGGACTGGCCAGACAGCTAATCCACTATACCCGGTAGCCGAATAGCACGCGTTAAGCTCACGCAGACTGGCGTGAGGTCTGGAACAGTAAGGTAGTTGAGTCTAGTAAGAAAAGAACGTAGTTGCTGGAATACTTAACTTTAATCCATAATTGGTGTACATCGCTCTTGACGATACAGGTTTTAATATCTCAATATAAACTGGTAATGGCGCCTTGCTAGGTCGTAGCAAATGACGTAGCTGAAGGCTATGCTAACTATCGTCTCGGCAAATGAGAGCGTATTTGTCAGTTTAGCTTCGCTAGCAAAGTCGGCTGTACAACTGGGCGAGTGCTAGGATCTGTCTCTAGACCTGCCGTGTGGCGGCGCTCGGTCTGCAATCATTGACAGTGGCGACACGCGGGTCCGACGTATACTAACGGACCGCGGCCGATTTAAAAGCTACCACCTAGCAAGTGTGGTGTCTGGCGGTGACACCACATTAACACTGGCACATGCAGGGGTCGTCGACTGCAGAGGAGAATCGTTCGGTGCACTGTGGGTTCAGACATACCCGTACTCCGTTCAGCATTTAAGTCTGATCTTAGTTCCGCCACAGTTCGTCGTCTGTCCTGTTTTGCCAGTCTGACCAGCCAACGACGTCCGACATCTGTAATGGGAGGTGGCCGCCCAACGTCTGGACATGGTTTCACCTTGGTTTTGCCACGTTTTGGAGACACTCCCCACGCCACTCCTCGAACACTCTACAAGTCGTGCAGTTTTCAAAATGCTCGTGCCGAGCCTCCGGGCCATTCACATCGATCCATATCGATCGGCCCTTCGTCAGACTCAGATCGCACGCCTTCACCATTCTAAACACAGAGCGCAAGCTCTCAGATACTAGATGCACCGTGCGGTTGTTTGACTAGGAGACATTTCGGCCAGGTGACGCTGCTATCTCCTGTATGTTTTATATCGATAGTAGAGACGTGAACACGCTCATATGTTGAGCAATCACAGTGAAAGACACAGAGATCCTGTGCAACGGGATACCTCCCATATTCCGTGCCGTCCCACACCATTAGTCGGAGACTAGTAGCAGTCACGCTAGTGTATTACAGTCGCACGTGTAGGCTGCCGTTAACACCACTTCACAAACGGCTGCGAATAGAATGATGCTGTAACCGATACACATGGCCCGCTGACGAATGACCTCGCACTGTGTTTAGCAGAGAATCGTGGTTCTGCACTACTCTGGATGACCATCGTCGGCGAATATAGCGGTCACCGAGGGAAGGTCCCATTCTTCCAATGTTTTGGTGAGGTGCAGCGCTGTTACTCCTGGTGTCATGGGGAGTCATCGGGTATGATAGGTCACGGCTGGTAGTGACTGACGGAACTCTGACGGCGTAGCGGTACGTGACCGATATGCTGCATCCTCATGTGTTACCTCACAGGTGACAGCACTATGCTGCCACTTTTCAACAGGACAATGCTCGTCAACATATGGCACATCTCTCTATCAACGGTATGGAGTGGCCAGCGACATCCCGAGATTTGTCCCCAGTAGAACATATGTGAGACCAGTTTGGTCCTCAACTCCGTCCCACGCCATTACTACTATGGAGGATATCAAGGACAAGTTACAATAGCTGTGTGCCAGCCTGCCGCAGGAGAGGATACTAACGCTTTACTGCACGCTTCCCAACTGAATAGTGCATTCATCCAGACCAGAGGGGGTGGGACGTAACGCTGATGAACAGGTTCATACTGCGAAGATCCTTGTAAATGTGCCTCGATTTTGTAATAACTGCAATCACATCACTCACCTTCTCAACTCGTAAAGTCTCGCTTCGTTTCGTCCTCCCCTTCTGGCTGCTTCATTTTCTTGTCCGGCAGTCTATTTTAGCCTTCGAAGGAGAAAGTTTGTGATTGAAATGTCATGAAGAGATCTCGCAGCAACGGAAAACGCCTTTGTTTTAATGATCGCAACCACAGCTCACTTCTCACATTACCCTCCCCTCTATTTCGCGATAATACAAAACAAGCTGCCATTCTTCGAACTTTATCGACATCATGTGTCACTCCTATCCGATAAGGATCCCATACCACGCAACAGTACTTCACAAGAGGAACGACAAGCGCATTCTACCAATGAAACGCACTCATTCGTCCGCCTTCCCCCACGGCATTTCCTGTGCGGTAGTTCGTAGTTGTAATGCCTACTTATTTATTTGAGCCGAGAAACATTATATTTGTGTGATTTATCGTGTACCAGAAATTCAGCGGTAATTTTTTTTTTTTTTTGTACTCAAGTGGAAGTTTATTGCTCTCTGTAAGTTTCCACATGTTTGATGTTCATGATAGTGGTATCTAACACTTCTGTACTATAATATTTTACTTTACTACCAGCTGAGAAACACAGCTTTCACTAGGTATTCACGTATAGCTGTGCCCGAGACTTCATACACGTGAAATTTATTTTTGACTTGTAAAGCTTCTTCTCATACAACGTTTGAAGTAGGTCGATTGGATACGTGAATGAAAAGTTTGTTTGCTTCAAAAACATGGGAGAGAGTCATGTAGAGATGTCTGTGTAAAAAGCAGTTGACATTTAAGTCCGCGCCTGCAATACGCGTTTATTTGTTCATCGTCATGCCACAACATAAGCTCACACAGAATTGCACACATTTAAAGTAAAATAGTAAATTATTAGTAATCAGCGGGATTCAGGATATGAAAAAGCACTTACCTGCAACACTTTCCGGTAGAGTTGCCGCTTCTCAGATGTTAGGCTGGAGACAAGTAACTTTAATCCTCTGTGAGTGAAGGGTTCTGAGGAGAGAGATAATGCGTAACGCTGTCGATCAGATTCACTTCGCGTCTCGCTTTCGGAAGGAGTTTCGAAAGAGTGAGATAAAATCTGAAGATTATTATTGTGTTGTTTAGACCGCATAGTTCTCAGTCATTTATCCATTCCGGTGTATTCAGAAAGACTCAGTCGTTTTCTAGGCATTTGTATTTGTACACAAAACGAAATCAAACGTAATGAGTTGGCAACCAAATCAGAAAGCTAACATAATAAATTCGTTTTTCCTAGCAAAGAATACAAATTAAACCTGTCCAGAGAAGCCAAGCAAGGGCGTTAAGGTTTCAATACAAAAATCTTTAAATCCGTATACACTAGCCAAGTATATTCAATGTCGGTCTCCATTCGTAATTACAAGATTGTTGCCCTTAATTCGCTCACTGACGTAAACATCCGGAAATGCTTTTGTCACTGAGGTAAAGAAACTTTTCCAGAGAATAACGCACATATAAATAAAACCTATCGAAAGCATCAAGGGAATGTGGTTAAGTTTTTAATATATAAAGAGAAATCAGTAAAAGAAAACTGGGTAGTTCTTGTGCGTTGCTAACAAACTAAAACTGAGCAGTGCTGTATTTGCTACATAACTGTACAACTAAGGCACAGATGCGAAAGCCTACACCAAAGTTGCACTGACATAGACGGATAAAACAGTGAACGATTAGTTACGCAAATGGTGAGGTAATTGCACACAGCGTAGCAAAAAGCGGTAAATGTGCTCAGACGTTGTCTGTTGTCTGTTGTAACTGTTTTTATTCTGTAATCATGATCGCTTTGTATGGCTTCTGATGTATTACCTGCAATTACTTCACAGTCGATCCTACAATAAGTAGTATGTCGTTGTCAGCCTAATGATGATACAACTTTGTGTAACCACTGGCGTATGTACTTTCCATTGTAAATAACTTTAGCTAATTTAACACATCTCGAATGTAATTTTGTTAACAGCATACGATGACCACCAGTTTCGTTGCCTTAACTCTTCTACATTTTCAAAGACAGTAGACATTTTAAGGCTACATTATTAATTAATTATGATCGTTCTGTGAGACCAAAATTACCGTTCCTAATACATTTTACATAACCATTTTGCAGCTGTATTTAATAATTATTCACTGCCAAATGACTGTGTAGTTTGGCGCAAGTGCTGTCACCTGTTCCTTTGTTATGGCGCGTAATTGTGTTGTTAACTTCTATTTTTCAGATGTTTGGATTAACAGTGCACTCTTCAGTATCAATTATGTCAGTGCTTGTAACGATTATGATCGCACAGTCGACTATCGCACTCGACAGTGGCCAAATACTATGATCACATGGTTATCTCCGACGAGGAGTGGACCTGTCTGGGCAGTTCACTACATGTAGGTGGCATGCTGTGTCTGCTTGACATGCTTCCGCCAGGCGGTCAGTAGGATATTTGCGACCAGTGTTCTTGGATTTGGTATTTGGCTTTACGTACGACACCCAGACCATTCGCGTCATGACTTGAGTACTACCAAGTAAGGATTTTTTAGTACAAGTCTGTTATCAGTGTGAGTTGCATACTTTATTCGTTAATGAACTATGGCTTTAGCTTAATTTCCTGTTTCATTTAACTATAGGCAACCTGATCGTGTTCAACGAACGAAAACCGTTCATGGCACAATGTATTAATGGATTTCAGGTACTTTTCATTACTCATTTAGTGTCAATTATGGTGCTCACCATGATCAAGATTTTAAGAATATCAGAAAAGTTTTATGGCCTGTTACAATAGTAACTAGAGACGATGCTATAAAATGTATTGAGTGTTGGCAGGATACTCTGTTAAATGGAAGGATATTACGCATTCAGTGTGTAAAACCATTACATCCTTCTCTTTTTTTGAATCATCATCTGACTGATTTGATGCGGCCCGGCATGAATTTCTCTCCTGTACCAACCTCTTCATCTGGGAGTACCTCAACTGTTTACTGGATGTGTTCCAGTCTCTGTCTTCCTCTACAGCTTTCACCCTCTACAGTTCCCTCTAATACCATGCAAATTATTCCCTGGTGTTTTAACAGATGTACTGTCACCCTGTCGCTTTTTCTTGTCACCGCTATCCGTATATTCCTTTCTCCGTCGATTCTGCGGAGAACCTTCTACCTCTTTACTTTATCAGTTCAACTCATTAGTTCCTAAGGTATTCTAAAAAAGAGTAAACCTGTGGTTAAGATAGTTAGCAACTCTGAACTAGTTATTTCCTAAGTTGGTTACATACGATCCGATGGAAAATATACAACCCACTGTGTTTTTAAAATCATTTGTGCGAATGTTTCCCAAATGTTGGGCTGAAATTCAGTGAATTAGAATCACAGTAGTTATTTAAGAGTTCAAGCTGCTGAATAGTGTTTCAGATACCAACTTTAAAACATTGGATGAGTACCAAGTACCCTTTAAGAAAGAATTTTTGTGTGCTAGTGAATAACCTAGAGCATACAATGATCATGAACCTAACTACATGAATGCAGAATGTGTCAAGGAAGTTTGCTAGCTAGTGACGATATTAAAGTACACGACGGTTTTAGTATTATTTCATTAAGTAATTGAATAGAAATGGTTGTCTGAATTGATCACTGAGCTATGAACATGCTTTACGTAAGTTACTATGTCAGTTACTATCTGTGGAAGGTGCAGAGTACATTAGTAACGGACTAAGTGTTGTGTCACACGTGCTACATCACGTAGATGCACTGTACTTACTCGTAAGAAGCGTATTATTTAACGAAAAGAGACAGTTCGTGGTCGTGCGGTAGCGTTCTCGCTTCCCGCGCCCGGGTTCGATTCCCGGCGGGGTCAGGGATTTTCTCTGCCTCGTGATGACTGGGTGTTGTGTGCTGTCCTTAGGTTCGTTAGGTTTAAGTAGTTCTAAGTTCTAGGCGACTGATGGCCGTAGATGTTAAGTCCCATAGTGCTCAGAGCCATTTGAACCATTTTTCGAAGACTTAAGATGCCTTTGTTGCCCAGATCCAGGCGGAGGCCTTCAGTTTTCGTGTTGAGGGTACCTAAGAGAGTGTGAATGCGGTATGCCTCTGTTTAAAGAGTAACAGAACTGCAAAGCGACTGTCACTTATTTTAAAAGCTCTTCAGTAAGGTTTACAGCCTCACGCAAATGCTATTTACTTACCTGACGCAAAATGGTCTCTTCTATTCATTTAAGTCTTCATTATTCAAATGACGTAGAGAAAGTGACAAGAAGTAAAGGTTCATATTATGTAAGAAACGTTATTAAATGCTCAAGTGGTTTTAACCTGTTGGCCTGTGGGGCGCTCAACTGCGCGGCTATCGATAGAAGCCTATACATGATAGAATCCCTCGCTCAGTGTTGCAGAATATAGGCATCAAGATAAACAGAAATCTCACAGGCGCATTTGTGCAGCTATTTAATATATGTCCTCGTCACTCATTGAAGAGCTATTGTTTTATCGATGATTAAATAGGAAAAACACCGCACTGGCAGGACAGATAATCGTTTCAATAATAAGAATTTTTCATGTAGTAAGAGAAAGCGTACGGTCAGCAACATGGGCACTGCATGATAAAAGTAAACGAATCAGATAATACTTTAATGAAGCGAATGGTACATACTGCATCCTGTACGAAGATTAAGATGGAATGTTAGTGAGCTGCTGAGTGGATAAGTAACACCAGTGGTAGCTGAAACATATAAAGAAGTTAAGCGTATTTGTGTTCTATGAAAGCAAGATGAGTAAATGATTCATGTTATTATATATTGCGTATCTTAATGAAAGATGTGTGTGAGGTGAGAATTTGCCTGAGAATAGAGACTTATGTAAAACCTTTTTGACAGAGAAGCTGTGGAGCCGTTAAACAGATGTCATAGTCACTGGGTGTATGTGCTTTAAATTTATATTGCAGCCACACTGATAAATTTGACAAGATGAATATTATAGTTACCAGGTGCAGCTCTTAAACTATATTGCAGAAGCTTGAATGGAGTTACCAGGGCCTCAGCCGACATTTGGTAGTTCCCCAAATTGAAGTTGGCAATAACAGGACACTACTAAGTTGTGTTTAATGACGCACTTCAGTACTAAATGCAACTCCAAAAACGGACAACATCGACTGTTTAGAGCATTTTCAAACGATTTCAGTTGTATACTGAGTCACGGGGAGACTATTTCGAATAAATGCAGTGATGTTCTGAACATTGTCCGTGAAATTTATTTTTTATAGACCTAAGAGAACTGAGACACACTGTGTCTGTAAAGGCACTGACCTACAGAGATCTGATTCTGTGGTTAACATACTGAAAAAAAATTATTATTGCTAATATAATCCTCTTATTTTGAAGACGTCAATTTTCACTTGACCTGGCTTATGGTCTGTTTGACCAACTTAGTAGTTTAAGTGGTACTGCTTCGTCTTAGTGTGGGCGTGTGTAATGGCTCGCCTAATTTTACTCTTCCTATAAGTCATAATGATAGGAGAAAGTATGAAATATTTTTCTGAGCACTTGGACAAAATCGCAAGCATGCGGATTTATCTTGTGGCAATCTGTTCTAAAAATGTTCTAGAAAGAGATTTGTTAACGACGTAATGCAGTATCTGGAAGTACTGGGGGAAATAAAATTACTCGGTCAGCGCGACAATATAATTACAACGCTGTCAAGTACAGGGACAAGTCTTAACATTTCAGTATAGTACATTGTAGTGCGTGTACTGACATACCCACTGCGGGTGGTCTCACATGGACCCGGCACGACAGTCTTTGAATGTCGAAGATCGGGAGTTTGAGCAGACAGGCCATCATCATAACCATTCTTGACCATCCCCCTATAAGAGAAATACCACGGTGTGCAAGTTCTCTGTCATCCTATCCATGTAATGATACTTGTATTTCTCTTCTGCATGACATTAATTTTGGTGTTATACCTAACGGCCTTGCCGCACTAGTAACTCCGGTTCAGATAAGATCACTGAAGTTAAGGGCAGTCGTGCTTCGCTAACAATTGCATGGGTGACCGTCGGGTCTGCTGAGCGCTGTTGGCAAGTGGGGTGCGCTAAGCACTTGTGAGGCAAACCGAAGAGCTACTTGACTGAGAAGTAGCGGATCCGGTCACAAAAACTGACAACGCCCGGAAGAGCGGTTTGATGACCAAATGCCCACCCATATCAGCATCTGGTGATGCCTATAGGATGACCGACGGTGGGTCAGTACCGTTGGACCTTCCAAAAGACCTGTTCTGACGGAGAGAGGGAGAGATAGAGAGTAATAACCGATTAGAGTCACAATATGTAGGACAATAAATGATTCAAAATTAGAATTTAAGTCTACTACCATAAGGTCAATACGATTTATAAGGCTCAATGTTGACTGCTTCTTTTTTTTGTTCAGAATGGTTCAAATTGCTCTGAGCACTATGGGACTTAACATCTGAGGTCATCAGTCCCCTAGACTTAGAACTACTTAAACTCAACTGACCTAAGGACAACACACACATCCATGCCCGAGGCAGGATTCGAACCTACGACCATAGCAGCGGCGCGGTTCGGGACTGAAGCGCCTAGAACCGCTCGGGCACAAAGCTCGGCTGCTTTTTTTTTGTCATAAGACTAGCTAAGTCGTATCGACTTAACCCTTCACCAGAATGCAATTTAAAACGACATTGATAAACAGATTTCTGCATACGAACCCTGCAATAGGCTAGTGATCTAGTGTAGTCCAGCCTACCATATGCGTTCGTAATTTAAAACCTGAGGTGGTGTTGTGTACTGATGTCCTATTAAATACGAATCTGATGAAGGTTTAACCCAAAACGCGTTGTGTGCTGCACGAAAACAGTATTAATACACCACTGGCCATTAAAATTCCTACACCAAGAAGATATGCAGATGATAAACGGGTATTCATTGGACAAATATATTATACTAGAGCTGACATGCGAGTACATTTTCAAGCAATTTGGGTGCATAGATCCTGAGAAATCAGTACCCAGAACAACCACCTCTGTCCGTAATAATGGCCTTGATACGCCTGGGCATTGAGTCAAACAGAGCTTGGGTGGTGTGTACAGGAACAGCTGCCCATGCAGCCTCGCCACGATACCACAGTTCATCAAGAGTAGTGACTGGCGTATTGTGACAAGCCAGTTGCTCGGCCGCCGTTGAACAGACGTTTTCAATTGGTGAGAGATCTGGAGAATGTGCTGGCCAGAGCAGCAGTCGAACATTTTCTGTATCCAGAAAGGCCTGTACAGGACCAGCAACATGCGGTCGTGCATTATCCTGCTGAAATGTAGGGTTTCGCAGGGATCAAATGAACGTAAAGCCACGGGTCGTCACACATCTGAAATGTAACGTCCACTGTTCAAAGTGCCGTCAATGCGATAAAGAGGTGACCGTGACGTGTAACCAATGGCAACCCATACCATCACGCCGGGTGATGTGCCAGTATGGCGATGACGAATACACGCTTCCAATGTGCGTTCACCGCGATGTCGCCAAACACGGATGCGGCCATCATGATGCTGTAAACAGAAACTGGATTCATCCGAAAAAATGTCGTTTTGCCATTCGTGCACCCAGGTTCGTCGTTGAGTACACCATCGGAGGCGCTCCTGTCTGTGATGCAGCGTCAAGGATAACCGCAGCCATGGTCTCCCGAGCTGACAGTCCATGCTGCTGCAAACGTCGTCGAACTGTTCGTGCAGATGGTTGTTGCCTTGCAAACGTCCCCATCTGTTGAGTCAGGGATCGAGACGTGGCTGTACGATCCGTTACAGCCATGCGGATTAAATGCCTGCCATTTCGACTGATAGTGGTACGAGGCCGTTGGGGTACAGCACGGCGTTCCGTATTACCCTTCTGAACCCACCGATTCCGTATTCTGCTAACAGTCATTGGATCTCGACCAAGGCGAGCAGCAATGTCGCGATAGGATAAACCGCAATCGTGAGAGGCTACAATCCGACCTTTATCACAGTCGGTAACGTGATGGTACGCATTTCTCCTCCCTACACGAGGCATCAGAACAACGTTTCACCGGGCAACGCCGGTCAACTGCTGTTTGTGTATGAGAAATCGGTTGGAAACTTTCCTCATGTCAGCACGTTGTAGGTGTCGCAACCGGCGCCAGCCTTGTGTGAATGCTGTGAAAAGCTAATCATTTGCGTATCACAGCATCTTCTTCCTGTTGGTTAAATTTCGCGTATGTAGCACGTCATCTTCGTGGTGTAGCAATTTTAATGGCCAGTAGTGTATTTTTAATATTGGATTGATGCATAAGTTCGTGGTGTTTTCCGTGAGCTTAATACACACAAAAGATATACATAACAGAGACTTTAGTTATCAATAATATATTCTCCTTCACTATTTACAATCGCCTGCCGATGCTGCGATAACTTTAATATTCCGCGATTGTAGAAATCGCTTGAATCTGAGGCGAAAAACTCGTCGAGCTATATTCGGAGCGCATAGAGAAAGGAAGTTACTTGAAGTTAGTTCAATAGAGAGCGGAAAAGGTGAAAAGATGAGGGCACAAGATCAGGTGAATAAGATGGATGTGGAATGACTTCCCAACCCAACTCCTGTATAGTGTTTTTTCTTAATCTAGTAGAATGCTGGCGGGCGTTGTAGTGGAATAGCATCACTTCACGTATTCTTCCTGGTTGTTGCCCTTGGCCTTTGTCTGCAAAACGTCTCAGTTGTTGAGAATAAACGTCAACAGTGACGGTTGCACCTCGGGGAAGCAATCCGTAGTACACAGCAACGTCGCTCTTCTAGGAGATGCATATCATGGATGCGCGCGAACTGAACAGGGAGTTGCTGCTTTGTTTGGGCTTTCTTTTGCATATGTTGGCGTAAAGACACCGTTTCTCAGCACCAGTGACTTTCCGGGATAGGAATGGTCGCTGTTGTCCACGAGCCAACTGACGAGGAGCAAGCAGAGATGTACATATGGCCATCAGCTGAATTTTATAGTTTTGGCTTAGCGCTTGCGATACCCATACGCCCAATTTTTGGACCTTCCGGACTGCACGCAATGTCGTAGGATGGTGGAATGATCACAGTTCATCACATTGGCCCCTTTTGGAGTGTACTGACGTGGATCATTGTGGATTAATGCGTTAAAGCAAACTTCAACAAACACCGAAGGTCTTCTTCAACGTGGCAGTCACTAAAGTCAAAACGATCCTTCTTAGAACTAAAAAACCATTTTCCTCCCGTACACTATATTGGCATTATACCCATACACGGCGCAAAAGTTTCTGGGTGCCTCCGATTTTCTCACCCATCTAATGAACTCAAACAGAAGAATACGTCGAAAACGTTCCGATTTCCTAACATAGCACTCCATTTTCTAGCCTCCACAGCTCTCCACTCCCTACCCCCAAATGACAAAATGAAAATAAACTCACATAGCAGCAGTGAACAACATACAAAAATGCCAATCGATAAACAAAACTACAGCAACAGTAATAACAACTTGTAAAACAAAAATACGAGGTGCATTCAAGTTCTAAGGCCTCCGATTTTTTTTTTCTCCGGACTGGAAAGAGATAGAAACATGCGCATTGTTTTAAAATGAAGCCGCGTTCATTGTCAATACGTCCCAGAGATGGCAGCACCGTACGGCAGATGGAATTTTACCGCCAGCGGCGAGAATGATAACTGTTTTAAATACTTAAAATGGCGACGTTTTCCTTACTTGAACAGCGTGCAATCATTCGTTTTCTGAATTTGCGTGGTGTGAAACCAATTGAAATTCATCGACAGTTGAAGGAGACATGTGGTGATGGAGTTATGGATGTGTCGAAAGTGCGTTCGTGGGTGCGACAGTTTAATGGAGGTAGAACATCGTTTGACAACAAACCGAAACAACCTCGGGCTCGCACAAGCCGGTCTGATGACATGATCGAGAAAGTGGAGAGAATTGTTTTGGGGGATCGCCGAATGACTGTTGAACAGATCGCCTCCAGAGTTGGCATTTCTGTGGGTTCTGTGCACACAATCCTGCATGACGACCTGAAAATGCGAAAAGTGTCATCCAGGCGGGTGCCACGAATGCTGACGGACGACCACATGGCTGCCCGTGTGGCATGTTGCCAAGCAATGTTGACGCGCAATGACAGCATGCATGGGACTTTCTTTTCGTCGGTTGTGACAATGGATGAGACGTGGATGCCATTTTTCAATCCAGAAACAAAGCGCCAGTCAGCTCAATAGAAGCACACAGATTCAACGCCACCAAAAAAATTTCAGGTAACTGGCAGTGCTGAAAAAATGATGGTGTCATGTTCTGGGACAGCGAGGGCGTAATCCTTACCCATTGCGTTCCAAAGGGCACTACGGTAACAGGTGCGTCCTACGAAAATGTTTTGAAGAACAAATTCCCTCCTGCACTGCAACAAAAACGTCCGAGAAGGGCTGCGCGTGTGCTGTTTCACCAAGACAACGCACCCGCACATCGAGCTAACGTTACGCAACAGTTTCTTCGTGATAACAACTTTGAAGTGATTCCTCATGCTCCCTACTCACCTGACCTGGCTCCTAGTGACTTTTGGCTTTTTCCAATAATGAAAGACACTCTCCGTGGCCGCACATTCACCAGCCGTGCTGCTATTGCCTCAGCGATTTTCCAGTGGTCAAAACAGACTCCTAAAGAAGCCTTCGCCGTTGCCATGGAATCATGGCGTCAGCGTTGTAAAAAATGTGTACGTCAGCAGGGCGATTACGTCGAGAAGTAACGCCAGTTTCATCGATTTCGGGTGAGTAGTTAATTAAAAAAAAAAATCGGAGGCCTTAGGACTTGAATGCACCTCGTACTACGAACTTATGCACCAACTAACGCTTTCCCGCGTAGTGTAGTGTTTCCAATGATATCAAGCCATACTTTAAGCGTATTGTCGTATCGCTGACTTAGTTGTGGAGTACCTTTGCGAGCAGCCGCGTCTGTAGTGAGTCGAGCGCGGAACACGGGACTGTTAGTTATGTTATGTAGTGTGTAGCTCTGCATATGAGAGGCAATGTTAGTATGGAAGTTGAAGTGATGCTAACAACTGCTATTACAGTAAAGTGATAAAATAAGTAAATGATTCAGAGGAAAGTGCGTCAAGAAGTAATTAAAAATGAGCAGTGCCACCGATAACGTATTTGTGTACCCTCTCGTTGCGTGTCGCACAACATCAATCATCCGCGCCATGTTCGGTCTCCCAGAATGAACTGATGTGAATCAGTAAAAATTAGTTACCATAAAAGAGTGCAGTCAAGTGCCAGTGTCTTGTAGCAAGCGTGAGAACGTGCGTTCGATCATCGGGTTTCCGCATTAACAACAATCAGCCGCGCCGCGACGGTTACGCGCATGCCCGTGCAAGTGAGACTTGCAAGGGAACCTCCCCATCGCACCCCCCTCAGATTTAGTTATAAGTTGGCACAGTGGATAGGCCTTGAAAAACTGAACACAGATCAATCGATAAAACAGGAAGAAGTTGTGTGGAACTATGAAAAAAATTAGAAAATATACAAACTGCGTGGTCCACGTGCAACACAAGCAACATCAAGGATACACTGAGCACAGGAGCGCCGTGGTCCCGTGGTAAGCGTGAGGAGCTGCGGAATTAGAAGTCCATGGTTCAAGTCCTACCTCGAGTGAAAAGTTTAATTTTTTATATAATCAACTTCGCTCTCCAAAATTCCAGGACATGTTCAGATTTGCTTGGACATATGCAGGATTTGAAGGTCTACACACGGAAAAATTTGAAAACGTTAAAAACATATGTTTTGACAGAGCACAGCGAAAATGTGCGACTGTGAAACTGTTGCATTCATTTTTTGCAGTTTATGTGACAAACTCTTATGTTTTCATCACTTTTTTGGGAGTGATTATCACATCCACAAGAAAAACCTAAATCGGGCAAGGTAGAACAATCTTTTTACCCACTCGCCAAGTGTACAAGTTAGGTGGGTCGACAACATATTCCTGTCATGTGACGCACATGCTGTCACCAGTGTCGTATAGAATATATCAGACGTGTTTTCCTGTGGAGGAATCGGTTGACCTATGACTTTGCGATCAAATGTTTTCGGTTCCCATTGGAGAGGCAAGTCCTTTCGTCTAGTAATCGCACGGTTTTGCGGTGCAGTCGCAAAACACAGACACTGAACTTATTACAGTGAACAGAGACGTCAATGAACGAACGGACAGATCATAATTTGCGAAAATAAAGTTTTCGCCTGAGGTAAGACTTGAAGCAGGGACCTCTCGTTCCGCAGCTGCTCGCGCTAACAACGGGACCACACCTCTCCTGACCCAACAACATCCTTGTTGTTGCATATCTTGCACATGGACTACTCAGTTTGTATATTTTCTTATTTTTTCATAGTTCCACACATAGTCTTCCTGTTTTCTCGATTTATCTGTGTTCAGTTTTTCAAGGCATATCCACTGTGCCAACTGATAACTAAATCTGAGGGTGGTGCGATAGGGAGGTTCCCTTGTTAGAACAGAAAAATTAACTTTACAAACAGTGTTAATTCATTACTAGTGTCGAGGAGGACTATTGCCAGATATCTGTGTATGAGAAACGAGCGTAAGAACTTTCGTGTGCTCATTCTGTTTCCGCATCATCAACAATCACTCGCGTCGTGTCGGTTATGCGTACGTCCGTCTGAGTGATGTTGTGGACAGATAATCACCAAGATTGTTAATTGGGATAAACTCTTACGGCTTAGAGTGTAAGCAGTGCAACCTGTGGTTTCCATATCGTCACAGAATATAGATGTTGATACCAGATGTCTAACAGTGTTGTGTTTTAACGCTGAGTGGCTCCCCTAAACCCGCTTGCTTAAAATTCGATAGATAATTCCAGGCAAGCCAGCTGCAGTGTGGAGCAGAACAGTACGACCGCCGCGGGATTACCAGGTACGCGGAGTGGACAGGAGGAGGAGGAGGAGATTAGTGTTTAACGTCCCGTCGACAACGAGGTCATTAGAGACGGAGCGCAAGCTCGGGTAAGGGAAGGATGGGGAAGGAAATCGGCCGTGCCCTTTCAAAGGAACCATCCCGGCATTTGCCTGAAGCGATTTAGGGAAATCACGGAAAACCTAAATCAGGATGGCCGGAGACGGGATTGAACCGTCGTCCTCTCGAATGCGAATCCAGTGTGCTAACCACTGCGCCACTTCGCTCGGTGCGGAGTGGACAGGACGCACGGTCAAGCGACAATATCGGTCAAGGAACGACAACCAGTTAAAAGCACCTCACCCATTCGTACTCCCGGGCGTGTTGCAATACGAAGTGGGAATATGAAAAGAGTTCTTCTTCTTCTTCCACTTCGCGGATGGATCACTTAGGACCACGCGTAATCAACATTTGTTGGCCTTCCTTTTCGCCCAGTATTCCTTCATAAACAACGAATCGGCTAGATTTCGTTGCGTAGACCACGTATGTCGGTTAGTTTTTCTCTCTTCTTCCTCAAAACCCCGTGTTTGTGATTTTTCTGATTTCATTTCTATCGTGTAGATTTGGAGACCCTAATTCTCTCAGGTCTTTTTCTGTCTGTTTGTACCAGTTCGGTCTTGTAGTTTTGTCCTTTAAAAATGTATGGATTTTGTGCGCTAACCTGTTTGAGTCCATTTTTTCTAAGTGCCACATGAATTGGATTATTCTCATGCGCATTGTGTCTGTTATTTGGAGATATTTTTATATATTTCTGCATTGGGCTTTTGATAATGCACACCATCTTTAGTTTTTGGTCCTAGGATTTTCCTCATTATTTTAGGTTCTTTCACTTCTAATTTCTCTTTTAGTGTTCTGTGTTGAAGGTTTAGTGTCTCAGATGCGTAGAGAGCTTCGGGTTTAATTACTGTTGTGTAATGTCGAAAAATGGTTGAAAGGGCTCTGAGCACTATGGGACTTAACATCTGTGGTCATCAGTCCCCTAGAACTTAGAACTACTTAAACCTAACTAACCTAAGGACATCACACACATCCATGCCCGAGGCAGGATTCGAACCTGCGACCGTAGCAGTCGCGCGGTTCCAGACTGAGCGCCGAGAACCGCTAGACCACCACGGCCGGCGGTAGTGTCGTATTTTGCAGTTCCACGAGAGACCCTTTTTGTTGTAAATATCCGGTCCCAAGCCTGGTTGAAAAAGGAGGAGGGGGATGAGTAACACCTCGTAAAAAACCTTGGTTCACCTGGCCCGGGTGATAGTACCTCGTGAGGGCCCCTTGCCAGGGACACGGTGAAGACCTCAACGGCAGTGAAGGCGGAGATGAAGATCATCGGTACGGCGGAACTGGCGGAAGAGGCAACCTTGCTTTTTGGGATACTATAAAAGCTATCGTCCAAGGTTATTTGGACAGAGGGCACGACGGTTCCACAGGTTAGTGGCGGTAACCCTACAGCGTCTGTTCCACATGTTAGTGGCGGCTGATCTATAAAACTCAGAAGTGGAACTCTGAGCTTAATCAGACTGAAATCTCAATTTCAGTCACAAACCCAGTCCAAATAAATCAACATGGATACAGCACCTTCAAAGGCAAATTACCCCAGTGGGTAAAATCCAACGGTTGAAAAACCGCAAGTGGTCTATTCGGATTCTGGGGAGACCACAGAAGTGTGCATGGAGGTAAATCGGAGTACCTCAAAACCCCGTAATAACAAAATCAAACCAAAATCTAGAATTTGGCTAATGACATTTAATGTAAATTCTCTCTTAAAAATGGGAAAACTAAAAAATATCCTGGACAAATCCAGAGAACGTAAAAAAAATGGTTCAAATGGCTCTGAGCACTATGGGACTTAACATCTACGGTCATGAGTCCCCTAGAACTTAGAACTACTTAAACCTAACTAACCTAAGGACATCACACAACACCCAGTCATCACGAGGCAGAGAAAATCCCAGACCCCGCCGGGAATCTAACCCGGGAACCCGGGGTGGGAAGCGAGAGAACGTAAAATCAAAATTATTTCATTTCAGGAATCACGATATACAGATGAAAATCCTTTTGATTCAGAAGGATACAGGATATACAAAGGAAAACCTGAAAAACGAGCCATGGCAAATTGTCCACAATTTGGAACTGGATTTATAGTAGATACATCAATACTTGATTCAGTCTCGACTTTCAAATCTTACTCGGGTCGGCTCTACACGATGACTTATTGTCATCGTGTAGATCCGACCCGAGTAAGATTTGAAATCAGCTAATAAGATATACACCCCTAATCAACGGACATGCACCAACTAACATCCCTAACAAAAACAAAGTGGAAGAAGTAGAAGAATTCTGGAATCAATTAGATAATATTCTCCAAAAAATCCTAAATAACCATGAAAGCGTTCCTTTATTTTGGTGTGCCCTAGATTTCTGTAAACTTTCCTTGTGTCGCAGCAGGCCATTTTCCGTTCCTTTTGCAAGCTGTCGACAGAACCCTCGTGGAAGCGTTTTCAGTAGCACTTTTCCTACTATTTAGCTGTGTTCAGATCGATAACACAGCCGCGGAGGAACTTCATAGTGGTCTTCAGTATCAGGAAAAATGCGGCGGACACAGAGCTGCCCCGAGGCAGCGGCAGCTGCTGGGGACAGCCGGCGACTACCACGCCACGGCGAGAGCCGGCGGCCGGACGCAGAGAACAGGAGTGTTCATTAAAGCCTTCCGTCTCGGGACGGGTGACGGCGCAATCAATCACGGGGAGCCGACAGCTGCAGGAGATTTACATAACCATTACTATCCACTCGTATAGACCGGTAGCCGCTTAATGACATTCTATAATGCCCAGGAACAAAGGGCCATTGTATAATAAGGAAGAGTGGACACAGCCCATAAATCATTCCCGAGGCAACACGTGGAAACGAACTGTCGTGCCTGACGCCAGCCACGAAATTAATTTGAAGCGAAGCTAACAACTTGGACAGCTTTCCAAGAAATGATTTACAGTGGGGGACGGAGTTGAGGAACCGGCGTTACCACCTCGGGCGGAAAGAGCGCAGGAGATTTCCCAAGATGCAGGCCGAACGTGTGTGAAACCCACATTCCAGACCCCACGAAAGCTTTCCCAGAAACAGTTGGAGTTAGTGGCTGTACACTGCAACAGACGTGGCAACACCAAGATTCAGTTAGGTCGGTGAGGGACACAATGTGGTATCACGCTGGTAGGACTTCGGTCAAATCCTGTTTTTACTGGCTGTAGTCTTCTTTTCTGAGTAGCAACTCTTACGAGTTACATCTAATTATTCATAAGCATGTATTAAAACGACGATGAAGATTCTAATTATACTGTACACACTACTCGACATTAAAATTGCTACACCAAGAAGAAATGCAGATGATAAACGGCTATTCATTGGACAAATATATTATACTAGAACTGACATGTGATTACATTTTCACGCAATTTGGGTTCATAGATACTGAGAAATAAGTACCCAGAACAACCACTTCTGGCTGTAATAACGGCCTTGATACGCCTGGCCATTGAGTCAAACAGAGCTTGGATGGCGTTTACAGGTACAGCTGCCCATGCAGCTTTAACACGATACCACAGTTCATCAAGAGTAGTGACTGGCGTATTATGACGAGCCAGTTGCTCGGCCACCATTGACCAGATGTTTTCAGTTGGTGAGAGATCTGGAGATTGTGCTCGCCAGGGCAGCAGTCGAACATTTTCTGTATCCAGAAAGGACCATACAAGACCTGCAACATGCGGTCGTGCATTATCCTGCTGAAATGGAGGGTTCCGCAGGGATCGAATGAAGGGTAGAGCCACGGGTCGTAACACATCTGAAATGAAACGTCCACTGTTCAATGTGCCGTCAATGCGAGCAACAGGTGACCGAGACGTGTAACCAATGGCACCCCATACCATCACGCCGGGTGATACGCCAGTAAGTAGCCGGCCGAGGTGGTCGTGCGGTTCTAGGCGCTCCAGTCCGGAGCCGCGGTGCTGCTACGGTAGCAGGTTCGAATCCTGCCTCGGGCATGGATGTGTGTGATGTCCTTAGGTTTGTTAGGATTAATTAGTTCTAAGTTCTTGGGGACTGATGAGCACAGCAGTAGAGTCCCATAGTGCTCAGAGCCATTTGATACGCCAGTATGGCGATGACGAATACACGCTTCCAATGTGTGTTCACCGCGATGTCGCCAAACACGGATGCGACCATCGTGATGCTGTAAACAGAACCTGGATTCCTCGAAAAAAATGACGTTTTGCCATTCGTGCACCCAGGTTCATCGTTTAGTTCACCATCGCAGGCGCTCCTGTCTGTGATGCAGCGTCAAGGGTAGCCGCAGCCATGGTCTCCGAGCTGATAGTCCATGCTGCTGCAAACGTCGTCGAACTGTTCGTGCAGATGGTTGTTGTCTTCCAAACGTCCCCATCTGTTGACACAGGGATCGAGACGTGGCTGCACGATCCGTTATAGCCATGCGTATTAGATGCCTGTCATCTCGACTGCTAGTGATACGAAGCAGATGTGATCCAGCACGGCGTTCCGTATTACCCTCCTGAACCCATCGATTCAATATTCTGCTAACAGTCATTGGAGCTCTACCAACGCTAGCATGTCGCGATACGATAAACAGCAATCAGGATAGGTTACAACCCGACCTTTATCAAAGTCGGTAACGTGATGATACGCATTTCTCCTCCTTACACGAGGCATCATAACAATGATTCACCAGGCAAAGCCGGTCAACTGCTGTTTGTGTATGAGAAATCGGTTGGAAACTTTCCTCACGTCAGCATGTTGTAGGTGTCGGCACCGGCACCAACCTTGTGTGAATCACCTGAGAAGGTAATCATTTGCATATCACAGCATCTTCTTCCTGTCGGTTAAATTTCGCGTCTGTAGAACGTCATCTTCGTGGTGTAGCAATTTTAATGGCCAGTAGTGTATATCAGAAACGTGTGGGTAGACATTCGCCTTACAGCACTACACCGAAATAGTACAGTGGGAAAGAGAAGAAGCAACAACGTAATTGAAGACTGTGAACTGGAGAAGGCCAAAGAAAATGGAGAAAAAGTTACAGCCTTTCGTAAAAGGTTAAATCTCAGTTTTGTTAATACTTGGTTTAAGCGTCATCAGCGAAGATGATTTAGATGGAAAGCTCCAGGTGACATTTTTAGGTATCAAACGGTCTTTACTATAAGGAAACAGACATTCAAAAAGTATTAAACAGTGTTAAACTTTAGCAGGAGCAGAAGCTGAATGAAACCCTCGGGCATGAGTGTGTGTGTTGCCTTAGCATAAGTTAGTTTAAGTTACTTTAAGTAGTGTGTAAGTGTAGGGATCGATGACCTAAGCAGTTTGGTCCCTTAGGAATTCGCACACATTTGAACATTTTGAACTGAATGAAACAGACCATAATTTAGTCGTTTCAGATACTGGACAAGATTAACCCATAATAAGAATAGGCAACAGATAAAGAAATGGGATGTTAGGAAATTGGAGAATGGAAACTTTAAGAAAGAATTCACTATCTCGAAAATAAATTACGACATGCACGAGGTGAATTGCAGGATCATTGAAGAGGGGGATATCTTTAGAAATACAATTGTGGAAGGATTAAACATAAGACAATGGAGATACGAAAGGAACAAGGACTATGAAAAAGTGGATAACAGGAAGTATTTTCGATAAAATGGATGAACTCAAGAAATGTAAAATCCTATCTGTACATGGGAAGTTTAATGACATGGGACGGAAGCTGCAGGAAAGAAAAGAGGAGGAGGATATCTATGGAAAAGAGAGTATTTCAAAAGATGAAGCATTTGCTAATAGTTGCAAGTTGATGAAAAGATTTTTTAAATGTTGTATCTGAAGTGTAGTGTTACACAGAAGTGAATCACGGGCAGTTTAAAAAAATAAGTGCATTTAAGAAGTTTTGAAATGTGGCTAAGGATAAGAATGCTTAACTGAAGTGCAATGACAGATTTAAAAGTGAAGAAATAATTAAGAAAATAGGGAATCAAAGAAATTATTGGAAGTGAGCAGAAAAAAGAAAAAAAAATCTGGGCTCTGACATACACTGCATATGAAATGTGTGCAACAAAGAATTGTAGAAGCAAACGTCGAACGAACGAGAGGAAGAGGTAGGAAGGGAAGTGGAATGATGGAATCGATTATAAATCCAGTTGTAGCCTACCAAATGACAGTATAATGAACTGCTACGTCGCAAAGAAAAATTAATTAACTTGATTTTTGACTTTGACACACATAAGAGAGGTACTGCGTTTAAACTCTCTTTTGATTTTTTGCATAGATGCATAGATTTTAAAATTTTGACCTCTCTAATATAAAAGTCTGCGAAACAATTGTCTATAGATGACTATGTTCTCTTCGTGGCTACTGTAAGGAGAGAACGGGTTAGGTACAGGATGAGCTGGCGGTCGGAGGTTTCCGTTTCTTCGGTTCTCAGAGAAAGCCAGGCAAAGTCGGAGAAAGCTGCCACAACTCGCGATGAAAACTCATTCTCTCGTGGCAGTTAAAGTACTCACAGTCACCGAAGATTTGCTGGAAACACTTTCAGAATGAGAAGATTGAACAACAGTGGCAGTATGATATCTCCTTACTAACAAACTGGTCGCTTAGGGACACCTGTAACACACAAGCTGACGGCGAAATATTTCGCGTCGTTCGGAATGAGATAGTAGGAGATTTGCCCAGTATTCTTAATTTGCGAAGAAATCACCATGCAATGGATTGTTAAACATACTAATTGTTCTATGAAGGTCCGAGTATCCAACATCGAGTAAAAGTTCGTAGACGATATTTGCCTTCTTTTTCACAAAATAATGTTTTTTTTTTGTTCCTGATAATTGCAATTACAGCCGGCCGGGGTGACCGAGCAGTTCTAGGCGCTTTAGTCTGGAACCGCACGACCGCTACGGTCGCAGGTTCGAATCCTGCCTCGGGCATGGATGTGTGTGATGTCATTAGGTTAGTTAGGTTTAAGTAGTTCTAAGTTCTAAGGGACTGATGACCTCAGATGTTAACTCCCTTAGTGCTCAGAGCCATTTGAACCATTTGAATTGCAATTACAAGTTGTATCTCCTCTGCACTTCAAATTACGCCTGTAAGCAAACTACGTATCTGACCCCCAAAACACAATCTCCAATCCCAATTCCTTACCTCCAGAATTTACAAAAGACGATTTGCTTAGCAAAGAGAGTTGTCGTCTCAATTACGGTAGTGCATCGTTTCTGGTACTCGCAGCCGGAATATTACAATAATATTAGTTAAGCCCTCCGCAGCGTTAAGAAGATTTACGTTTCTTAGTTGTTTGTTAGCGGGAACAACACAAAAGAGGGGCTTATTACGGTGTATTGATAATTTTTACTTACGGACCGTCTGACAGCAACTGAATGAAACACAATTTTAGTGCCATACGTGTTTCGCATTTATTTCCTACAAGGCATCATCAGTGACAGGTTGCGTGGACAATTTCTTACATATTACGCTCCTGTTGCATTTTGTGTTGTAGTTCTTCTTATGAACGCCAATTTGCGGTTTTTTTCCACATTCGACAGCACTGTGAACTGAACGCTTGTTTTAATGCAATCAGGAGCGTAATATGTAAGAAATTGTCCACGCAACCTGCCACTGATGATGCCTTGCAGAAAATAAAGGCGAAACGCGTATGGCAATAAAATTGTGTTTTATTCAGTTGCTGTCAGAGTAAGTAAAAATTATCAATATGCCGTAATATTACATGCAACTAAGGAAGACAGGACTACAAAAAGTTGGAAAAGAGGGGCTTATTTCAAAAGTGGTACAAGTCCATTTTTGCGTCCTAAGATTAAATGAGTACTGAAAAATCTGCAGTTGAGTTACCTGAAATATTCAAGTATATATGAATTCAAGCGTATATATACTTGAATATTTATGGTATCTCAACTGCAGATTTTTCAGCGCTCATTTAACTTTAGGACTCTGTATCTCAGAATGAGCAAAAATGGACTTGTACCACAATTGAAATTAGCTCCTCCTATACGCCGTAGAACTGTCAGTTCTGATTAAGTAATGCAAGTGTCGTGTGCCTACGGCATCCCGTCGAGTAAGACGGTCGCCTGATGCACGTCTTTTCAGTTGACGCCACTGCGGTGAATTGCGTGTCGATGAGGATGAAACGATGAAGACAACACCCTGTCCCCGAGCGGAGAAAATCTCCGACCCAGCTGGGAACCGAACGCGGGGCCCTCGCATGGCATTCCACCGCGCTGACCACTCGGCTATAGAGGCGGTTCACATTACGTGAGGACATTGCAACAGATACGCTAACGAAAGAAGACAAGGTAACAATAGCGATATCGTTGAATTTTGCACAGAATATCAGTTCTATTCTTTAGCGCAGTGTAAAACAGTGATGACAGAAACGTTCTGAAGACATTTCAAAGTATTGTAATTGTATGTTCAACAGTACCCTGTTATCGATATGCTCCTCTGTTACTTGACCAATGGAGAAAACATTTCCTTCCTGTGATCCATCCTGTGCCCTACATCTGTGCCTCTTTCCAGCTGCCTACAACGTGCCAGATCAGAAGCAGAAAGTGCGATGTAGGAGCAGTGATTTTATGTTCATTTTTCTTTCTTTTCATGCTGCGTAAAATGGTGATGACAGAAACGTCTCGAAAACGTTTCAACTTATTGTACTTGTTTGTTCAACAGTACCCTGTTTATCGATGTCCTCCCCTGTTATTTGACCAGTCACTTACGAACTGTGGAGGAAACATTTCCTTCCCGCGACTCATCCTCTGTCCTACGTCTGCGCCCCTTTCCAACTGCCCACAACGTCCCAGGTGAGCAGCGGTAAGTGCCGTGTGGCAGCTGCTGCTTTCGTTATGCTCGTACATTTCGTGGCACTTCCGTAGCGGAAACGTTCATCACGTCTAATGGTACGTGCGCGCTGAAGTGAAAATTCGCATTCATTGCGCTAAGCACCGTAACGCCACTCAACGGTTCTGCACCATCACGGTGTGAACGCGAGCGCGTTTCCCTCTGCTGACACACTGGACACGCTTTCTGGGCGGTACGCTCTTGTACGTGCCACTGGCAGTCAACACAGTACGCCGTGACGAACGCATTACTTCCGTGTAAAGTCTTCATTTGCCACATGTCTTTATAAATCGTGTCCAGTTCCAGTTCTCTGCAATACTGGTGTAATCACATCAAGCACACGACAGATAGCGACGTAGTCTCACGCAGATAGGCGCTATTCCCAAAAATGTAACATCGCCACTCTGGAATAACCGCATCGACCACCACCGCCAGATCCTTGTTCGGCTCCAACCCCTCCTTCCCGACCCCACGGAACACCTGATCCATAGTCTCTTCTTCCCAGGCCTTACCCTTACCTGCGCCACCATATATGTCCGCCACTCTACCCCTATTCCCTTTGACTTCCTTTCTCACATCGACCCTACCTTCTCCTCCTATGTGATTGCCGCCGACCTCAACATCCATAGTCGTCCCGCCGCCCAGTTGCGGCGGTGGCATCGGTTCCTCGCCAAACTCCAAGGTGACCTCCTTCCCCTCCCCCCCCCCCGAATACAATACCACTCCCGATGTTGTCCTCGCCTCCCCCAACCTCCTTGGACGCATCACAGTGGACAGCCTCGACCCTATTGGCAGTGACCATCTCCCTGTCCTCCTCAACATATCAGACGGCCATCGCCGCTGCCCAGATCCTCGCACCGACCCTCCCCTGAAATATACCCATGACTGTTCCTGCGCCAACTGGAATGCCTACTGGGATAGCCTCACTACGCAGGTCGATAGCCACCCCCTCACCAACAACCAGCCCAATGACATAACCTGTGTCACGTCCTTTCTCCTTGTCTGAGGCCGTTGAGGCTCACGTCCCTACCACCGCCATCCACTCACACTGCCCCACCTTACCTCCATAAGCTGTCCTCCTTCGTGAATCCTGCCATCTCTACCATGCTTTCCTCCACACACAGGGCCGGGACATACTACAATGCCACTGGCAACTTCAAAGACACGTACATAGCTTGCTCACGGCCAAGAAACCCCAGGACTGGCGACAGACATGCACCTGTCTCATTGCTAACTCATCCAAGTACTGGTCAGCCTTCTTCCGCCTTACTGGGTCTAAACCTTCCCCACACTACCATCTCCTTCATGATGACCACCCCTTTCCTGATAACCTTTGTAAGGCCAACCATTTTGCTTCCTACCTTTCCGATATCCTTACCATCCCTGATGATCCCCAGTTCGACTGCACCCTCTTCCCAGATGTCTGTGATAGAACTGACACCTCTGCGACTCCGCTCGCTCTTGGCTTCCAGTATCTGGACAACATTCCACACACTGAACTCAACACCCCCCTGTTACCACTCAAGATATCATAGCTACACTACCCAAGAAATACAACACTGCTCCTGGTCACAACAGTGTTACCTACTGTCACCTCCGTGAAGCTCCCGCATCCCTCCTCACCACCCTGGCCAGACTATACAATGTGGTGTAGCTACTGGCTGTCCGCTGTCTCCTCCTACCATCCCATTGGCCTCACCTCAGTCTTCAGCAAGGTCATGGAATCCATCCTCACCGGACGCATCCACCAGCACGTCCACCTACAATCCCTCCTTCCCTCTACCTATTGTGGCTTTTGACCATCCTTCTCTGCAGATGATCTCCTCCTTCATCTACTCACCTCCTCTCCGAACAACTAAATTCTCATTCCTCTGCCATCCTCCTCTCTCTCAACCTTGAACATGCCTGCGACTGTGTCTGGCATTCCGGTCTCCTCTTCAAGCTCCAAACCTTTGCCCTCCCTATTAACTACATCTGTCTGATCGCCTCCTTCCTTTCTAAACATCCTTCCTACGTCACCGTCCATAACACAGATTCCTAGCCCGCCGGAGTGGCCGAGCGGTTCTCGGCGCTACAATCTGGAACCGTGCGACCGCTACGGTCGCAGGTTCGAATCCTGCCTCGGGCATGGATGTGTGTGATGTCCTTAGGTTAGTTAGGTTTAAGTAGTTCTAAGTTCTAGGGGACTCATGACTTCAGAAGTACAGTCCCGTAGTGCTCAGAGCCGTTTGAACCATTTGAACAGATTCCAATACCTTCTACCCCTTCACCGGTGTGCCCCAAGGTTCCATCCTCTCCCCTCTTCTCTACCTCCTTTATATGGCGGACATGCCGCCGCCTTCACGCCCTATACACTTTCTCCAATACGACTATGACCCCACCTTCCTTGCCTTCGCCACCACCCTGCAACGATCCCAGCACCTTCTCCAATCCCATCTTGACTGGTTCACCACCTGGTACAACCAGTGGCTGCTCAAGGTCAATCCTTCAGAAACCCAGGCAGTCATTGTCGGCAAAACGATCCATTCCTTTCATCTCCTTGATTTTTATGTCACTAACTATGGCTGTCCTATCAACCTCACCCCCACCCTCAAGTACATTGGCGTTACCTTGACCGTCGCCTGTCCTGGACCCCCCCCCCCCCCCCATCTATGGACAATCCAAGCCAAGGAACACTCCTGAGTCCGGCTCCTCAAACTCCCCTCTGGCCACACGTGGGGTTTGGACCCCTCCACTGTCCGTCACACTTATAAATCCCTCATCTGCCCCATCCTCTGTTATGCCCATCCCACCTGGATCTCTGCCCCTCCTACCTACTACAAGTCCCTGCGCTCCACCTCACCTATCACATCTGCCTTCCATTCCCCATGCGGCTCCTCTATGACTTAATTTCTCACTCGCTTTTCTCTCCTGTCCTTTCCAACCCCAATCCACTGCCGTGCCTGTACTCCTGCATCCCACCCACTCTCAATCTTACCACCCTCCATACCCTTGCCCAACGTCGCTTACGCTGACTTCCCCTCCCAGATGATGCCCTCATGCCCTCCATCTAAACATCCTACCAGATTTGATCTTCCCCTTCCTCCTCCTGAGCTTTTCCTCCAGGGTTCCCTCTTCCCTTCTCTCCCTCCTAACTTCCTTCCCCTCCCGCCCCTCTCTCTCCTCCCTCCCAGGCTTTCACACCCAACCCTACCCTCTCCCCTCCTCCTCCTTTCCTTTCTCCCACTGGCGTCCTTCCCACCTCTGTCCACTATTCCCTGCAGCAGGCCCCATACTTTTTTGGTGCAATAGTGTGTGCAGTGTGTCTAAAATCGTCGTCAGTGTTTTCTGTGCAGTGTTTCTCCGTTGCAGTGCATTTGTGTCTCTTCAGTGTCCTCCACCTTTCGACAGTGTACTTATTGTGCCTTCGTGTACGTTTGCAATTGCTTGTGCAATTCAGTGTTTTCGGTTCGAACGTCTTCGTTTTTAACATTATGTGTGTCAACTGTTGTTTCATATTCATACTTTGCGTATCTCTGTCTGAATGTTAACTGTTCTATGGTTTTCTGTGGCCGAAGAGAGGCGTAGATAGCCGCTGCTGGCCTACTTTTGCAAAAGGTATCAAAATAACAATAAAGGAAAAAAGAGATAGCCGCTATGGCTTCATTCCTAGACCTAACGTTAGAAAATTTGTCTTCTCTGTAAGTGGAGATATTCTGCAGATGTACTACTTTAAAATCCTCGATCCGACAAAATTTCACTACTCCACATACTTACACTATGTGATCAAAAGTATCCGGACACCTGGCTGGAAATTACTTACAAGCTCGTGGCGCCCTCCATCGGTAATGCTGGATTCAATACGGTGTTGGCCCATCCTTAGCCTTGATGACAGCTTCCACTCTCGCAGGCATATGTTCAATCAGGTGCTGGAAGGTTTCTTGGGGATTGGCAGGCCATTCTTCACAGAGTGCTGCACTGAGAAGAGGTATCGATGTCGGTCGGTGAGGCCTGGCGCGAAGTCGGCGTTGCAATACATCCCAAAGGTGTTCTGTAGGATTCAGGTCAGGATTCTGTGCAGGCCAGTCCATTACAGGGATGTTATTGTCGTGCAACCACTCCGCCATAGGTTGTACATTATGAAAAGGTGCTTGATCGTATTGAAAGATGCAATCGCCATCCCCGAATAGCTCTTCAACATTGGTAAGGAAGAAGGTGCTGGAACATCTATGTCGGCCTGTGCTGTGATAGTGCCACTCAAAACAACATGGGGTGCAAGCCCCCTCCATGGAAAACACGACCACACTATAACACCACCGCCTTCGAATTTTACTGTTGGCACTAAACACACTGGCAGATGACGTTCACCATACCCACACCCTGCCATCGGATCGCCACATTGTGGGCCGTAATTCGTCATTCTACACAACGTTTTTCCACTGTTCAGTCGTCCAATGTTTACGCTCCTTACACCAAGCGAGGTGTCGTTTGGCATTTATCGGCGTGATGTGTGGCTTGTGAGCAGCCACTAGACCATGAAATACAAGTTTCCTCACCTCCCGCCTAACTATCATAGTACTTGCAAAATATATTGATGCAGTTTGGAATTGCTGTGTGATAGCCTGGATAGATATCTGCTTATTACATATTACGACCCCCTTCAAATATAGGGGCTCTCTGTCAGTCAACAGACGATGTCAGCCTGTACACTTTTGTGCTGTACGTGTCCCTTCACGTTTGCACTTCACTATCACATCGGAAACAGTGGACCTATGGATGCTTAGGAGTGTGAAAATCTCGCGTACAGATGTGTGACACAAGTGACACCCAATCATCTGACCGCGTTCAAAGTTCGTGAGTTACGCGGAGCGCCCCATTCTGCTCTCTTACAATGTCTAATGACTACTGACGTCGCTGATATAGAGTACCTGGCAGTAGGTGGCAGCACAATGCACCTAATATGGAAAACGTATGTTTTTGGGGGTGTCCGGATACTTTTCATCACATAGTGTATCTTTGTACCGGATGATGGCGTAACAGCGGAAACAAATTTCTGAAATAAATAATAACTATTGTAGAATATTACACCAGTGTTGCGTGTTCTTTCATTTATAATGTATAAAATACGTATTCTATCAAGAACAGTCAGTTAATTCTATACAAAACTATTTCAAATAATGTCAGTTTTATTACTATCGTTAGTATTACTCAGGTTTTTTCTGCGGGATTAATGGCATGCCTCGGATGCTTATCCATCGTGTTTATTCCATTTTGCACAACATTTCGTTGACTAATACAGTCGTCTTCTTCAGGTGCTGCACGTTATGTGATGTGATCTCTCAGGTTTTCACGGTGTGATTCAATTGAGAAAAGCCGAGAAATCACATCACTTGGCTCTTCAAGGAGGAGACGTTCCATAACGTGTAGCACCAGAAGAACGAGACTGGGTTGTTCGTCGAAATATCGTGCATAAAATGCAATCAACAACTCGGCTCAACATCCGAAGGAACTGCATTGATTATGATTACTATTTACAACTTTATAATTATTTAAGTGACTGTAATGTAAAAAGTAGCTACGGTAAACACAAAATCTTGGACCGATTTAAAACAGATCGTGAAGGTCGCAATCTGATCAGATTAAATAAATAAATTCATCTTTAGCTTAGATACTGAAGAGACTAACGGGCATCAGCAGCTTGGTAAAGTATACCATGAGACTTTGACCACAATTTGTGCTTCTTTCACTTTATTGTTAGTCGCAAAACGTGTTTCAAGAAGCAAGTTTCCATCCTCTAGTATGTTTTTGCGCTCTTCAGTCCGAGGACTGGTTTGATGAAGCTCTCCACTGTAGTCTATTCTGTGCAAGCCACTTCATCTCAGTATAATTACCTAATTAATATTCAAACTTCAAGTTGTTACGACATCGCCCAGCTTTATAGATCCCTGAGTTCCGCACCAAGAGCTTATATTAATGATCATTGATATTATTCATAAAAGAAATACGCATTTTTAGTATCATGGACGATGAAATCTATCCAGACAGCTCACTCCTCTGTAACGAAAGCTTATCCCCCCCCCCCCCCCCCACTCAAAACAGAAAAGAAAAGAAAATCTCAGCTTTCCCTCGTTTCCCATGCAGATTTTTTGGCCTTCTTCACAACCATGGCCTGACCTCCATCCTCGAAACTTCCGCCCGAAACCACGTTTCCTATCACAAATCCTTTCGTATTGTACTCATTCCTGTATCCTAATTCCCCATACGTAACGGTTCGCCATATCTTGTGAATCAGAAAAACAGATGATCTTTCCTCGCCTAATTTGGTGGGATGCTATGGTTATTGATAGCTCTGTCACTTCAACAACGCCGATTTTAAAGACGACAACTGTCTTCTTGTAATATCACGAAAGAAAATAATCTTTCTTTATACTTCATAACTCTTCTCAGTATACCTTCCTAAATCCGACCGCTTCAGTCTGGAACCGCGCTGTTGCAACGGTCGCAGGTTCGAATCCTGCCTCGGGCATGGATGTGTGTGATGTCCTTAGGTTAGTTAGGTTTAATTAGTTCTAAGGTCTAGGCGACTGATGACCTCAGAAGTTAAGTCGCATAGTGCTCAGAGCCATTTTTTTGTTAAGTCCCATAGTGTTCAGAGCTATTATCCTCCTAAATATTCTATATCAGTCTTATATTTCAAACACCCGCCAGGTTAGCCGAGAGCGCTAATGCACTGCTGCAGTTCCGTTTCAGCCGCAATAGCGAGTGGACGGACGTTGTTTACAGCTGCGCTGCACTTCCGTGTTTACATCGCTGTACTTGTGCTTCTCTGAGTGCTGTCCGTCCGTTAATCTCCGTGTTCGTTCATATTCCTTGTGATCTGATCGGTACTTCTAGCCGTGATCTGCTCTTGGAATTTCGGTTGTTTAACCGAAATTGCGTCGATGGATTAACCATGGTTACAAACCTCAGGAAGAATACTCTGCTACTTGCTTTTGACAATGAATCCCGTCCTGTTCAGCCGACATCCCTGGAAATAGATGACTGGATCACGCAGGTAATTGGTCTCAATTCTGAAACCGTCCATACCTGGCAGCTGTATCAGGAAAAATACTTTGAGGTTATTCAGTGCTGTGACTGTTGATAAAGTGTTACAAAAGTGGGGCTATGAAGTAGATTTTGTGCGAAGAAATGATTATAAAAGTAATATTTCCATCTATACAGCTGACACTGATTTCAAAATCTTTCGTGTCTTGAAGCTCCCCATTGAAATTGAAAATGATAAGATTAAGGAAGGTCTTTCAAACTACAGGGACGTTAAATCAATTGCAAATGAAAGATGGTCGTCTCGCTTTAAACTGCATTGTTTCAACGGGGTCCGCTGTGTAGAGATGGACGTTAAGACAACTATTCCGTCCGTCTCACATAACTGTTTGTGGGTATAAGGCACAAATTGTTTATACAGGGCAGGAAGCTGCATGTGATATATTTATCGAAACCAGCCACTTCAGACAGGAATGTCCACGGAGGACTGTTGTTGTTAAAATTAATTTGATGCAGCGTCAGAAATTTACATTAAATGATCTGTCACCAAAGAATAGCCCGGATCAACTAGTTGAGGATGATAACGCTGTGGGCCAATCTGATGTCCCCCTTCAAGGTAACAGTCAATTTCCCCAGTTAACAACAAAGGGAAACCCTGTTACCACTACTCGTGAAACTGAAATGCAACCGAAAAAACGACTTCTGGAAACAACGGATTACTGTTCAGAAGATGAGCTGTCCTGTTCAACTCCCTCAGTTTGCAAGCAAAAAAGTGCGATGAGGAGGCAGTGGAACAGGAAGGCAGAATGCCAATAGAAACCGATGAACAGAAAGATAATAAACATACGGCACCAGAAAATGAAGGGGTGTCCTCAGTATTAATTTGCAAGAAAGAACAGGTGAAGGAGCTGATTGCGAAGATCAGCAGCGATCTGTTAGTAACCAAATTCAGGGAGAGGTTTCAAAACTGCCGTCTGTAATTGTTACCTTCGATCAGGAAGTAACTGAAATTAATGAAGAACAAGGAAGTGATGGCAAAAATGAAATCGCGGTCAACACCGCAGGGCAGGCGCCAGCAACAGAAATTGGGAAAGCATCTGTTACTGCTACAGATGAGCCGCGAACTAAAATAAAGACGCAATCAAACCAATGGAAGGGAAAATCCGGAAACGGCGACTCAAACCCAAAGAATGTTCGGTACGAAACGGTCCTACACAAATCACTGGAGGAAAAATCGGAAAGTTTACAAGGAAATCAGTCTGCTAGCGGTATATGAGAAAACCTCAGAAGTAGGGGGAAAAAAGGGACAGTAATTAATAAACTGATTGAAGTGTCATTCTATGTTCAGCCTTCCGAGAAAATTGTTAATAGTGTAACTGAACACTGAACCACAGGAAACTAAATTAGTTCATCAAAACACCTACATAGTGACAGCGCAATGACGCAATCTTATTCTGTCACCACTACAAACATAAATAAAATTACATCCGGTTTGAAATTATCGGCACTTAAGGAATTTTTGCACAAATCCGCGATCGATATTGCCGTGTTACAAGAAGTTCTAATGCCGGATTTAGTAATTCACGGTTATGTCAGTTATATAAATGGGTCTCACGAAGCAAGGGCTGGAACAGCTGTTTTGGTGAGGAAAGGGATTCCAGTAAGTGAGGTGGGACTACTGGAATCCTGATAGGGAATAGGACTAAATATATATGATGTGACTATCAACTTGTATGCCCCTTCAGGAAGTTCTCACCGAGCTGACAGGGCACGGCACGTTTCTTCAAAGATAAACTGATGTACTTGTTAAGGAAAAATCCATGACAGTTGTTACTTTCAGGTGATTTTAACTGTGTTTTAAATCGAAAATATTAGTTACCTAATTTTAATTTCTCAAGTGAACTAAAACAACTAGTTACTGGTTTAGAATTAAAGGATATATGGGAAATCAAACACCTCTCCACTGTTGAGTTCACTTATGTCACGGCAACATGTCGTAGCAGGACTGATAGATTATATGTTTGTAAAAGTCTTGAAACTTCCGTGACAAAAGTAGAAACTATTCCTACGTACTTTTCAGACCATTCAAGTGTCTTAGCTTGCATAAATCTAACTAGACAGCCAGTTTACCGATTCAAGAATCAGTGTAATTCGAACATTTCCTTGTTAGTAAATCGTGAGTTAGAAGACCTGATTAAAGAAGCATGCCCAATATGCCTGCGTGCTCGTAGTAGATATGCCACTGCTGTCGACTGGTGGGTGAAAATGGCGATTCCAAAGTTGAGGAACGTTCTTACTCAATACAGTGCCCAGAGCGCAAGAGAAATGAAATGCACTATAGAATATTACTATTCTGTTTTGAGAGATCTATATGATCAGGCCTTAGCAGGTTCCTCATTTCGAATAGCAGACATAAAAAAGTCAACTCCAAGTTACTTAATATCAAGAGAAACCAAATGGAATGGTTGAAAATAAAATCGAAGGCAAATTCGGTGTCAGAAGACGAAACTACTTCCCTGTATCATTTAGTGAAGCATACGAAAAACGGAAGAAGGACTTTTATTGATGAAATTCGAACAGAAAACGGTACGATTTTCAGAACTCAGCAGGATACAATGGACGAGATTTATCGCTATTATTGCGAGCTATATTCTGTAAATCAAAGTAGTGATGCATCCTTGGAAGAATTCCTTGACGTCCTAGTCCCGCAGTTGACAGAATATGACAACGAAAATTTTCTAGAGGTAGTCAGTGAAGAGGACGTGTACGACAGTCTCTGTGCCTCGTCACCAAACAAATCCTCAGGACCGGATGGTCTGCCAACAGAGTTTTACATCCGTTACTGGCCAATAGTGAGTAGGTAAATCACAGACATTATAAATGAGGCTATTCATGGTAAAATGCTTCCGGCTTAGTTTAAGGAGAGTAAAATTGTTCTTGTGCCAAAAGATAACGGAAACAAAGATTTAAATCATTTTCGTCCAATTTCACCGCTGAATTGTGATTATAAATTAATAGCTAGAATAGTAAACAAGAGAATTTCATGCCTTACAGATAAAATTAATAGTAAACATCAGAATTGCGCACAAGGCAGAACCATTTTTAAAAATCTAACTGACTTCAGGGATATCGTTGCAATAACTTCTGTAACAAACATAAAGTGTGCTTTATTGTTTTTAGATATTTATAAAGTGTTCGATGTAGTAAATCATTAATATCTTCTACAGACGTAGAATAAAATAGGTTTCAACGACAGGCTCATCCAGTTGATAAAGAACATAGCAACTGGAATAAATGCAAAAATAGCGGTGAATTGTCAACAGTCGAGGCCGATACAAATAAAACGACGTATTCCTCAAGGATGTCCTCTGCCCATGTATGAAACGTCCCCTTAGAAAAATTATAAATGACTATGCTTAAACTGACACACAATATTTTTAGCGCAACGCATTCTGACTTTCAATAATCCCTACAAAAGAATGGCCCTAGCTAATAATAACATATACCTTTCATGAATCACTTACCTCACAAAAATCTTCGTTACTCAAACTACTGCAATACAGCGAGCGCCACTACTGCCAGCTAAATAAAAGATTCAAACTACTGAAGGCACTAACTATTGACAGGCATAGTTAACAAATGAAAGATTTTGATAGAGAAAAACAATGTATTTACCTTAATAGTGTTCAAAAGTCATTATATATATAGCAGTTCATGGCATCCGGTCTTACAAATTTACTCTCTCTGATGGACACACGTCCAGATCATCCGCTCTCAAAACTCCGCCATTTCTCTCCCCACATCCACCACTCCTGGCGGCTCACCTCCAGCTGCGCAACGCTACGCACTGTTAACAGCCAACTGCCGAACACTACAATAACAATGTTCCAACAATACAAACCAGCCACAGACTGCCCACAGCACAGCCAGTGATTTTCATACAGAGCGCTACGTGGCGTTACCAATATAAAAACCTAAACAGCCTACTTACAACATCCGCCCTTCGTCATCTCACTGGAACCTTTCCTACGACGTGTCCATGCTATATTATAGGGCTTAACATTATCCGAAAAAAAACAGTTATAAGAACGAACGATGACGATATAGGGGTAATTATAAGGAATAATGGTAACCACACTAGCAGCAGTGATTAATTCGTACTGTAGGGCATCTGGAGCCAATGAAAAAGAAAAAAAAGTAAGATGTTAAATCTCAGAGGTTTTGATAATATCAAAGTCGAGTGGGCAAAATTAATCCGGCAACATAAAACACTTGGGATCACCCTGACAGCATGCCCTATGAAAATGACGGGTTTAAATTGGAAAGTTACAGCAGATAAAGTTCTAGGAGCCATTATAGAGAATTTAACTCGATATATGAACCAAGTTAAAAGAACATAGTACAGTATATCAACTCCTGCAACCTTGCTAAAGCTTATTAAACTGCCCAGTTGTTTCCAATACCGAGAATGATAGCGAGGAGAATAATGTCCAAAATCACAAAATTTTTGTGGAAAGGTGAAGTGTCCAGAGTACCTGCTAAAGTAGCCACTTTAGATCCTAAAAATGGTGGACTAGGATTAACTGATAACGGATAAAGCCTCTGCACTTTTTATCAAAAGGCAAGTTAATTTGATAAGATACTCGCGAGAAAGCATAACCAGCCAACTCTTCGAGATCATTAAACCTCGAAGCCTGCTTCCCCCGACTGATGTACAGAATATCAACAGTCATTTACATCAGGTGAGTGTTTTCTCTGTAAGTGCCGGAATCATAGTCACGAAATTTAACGTCAAGAGCCATAAAGCGGGAAGGAAATAAAAGCGAAGGTAGGAACATAATAGAACGACCGTTTCCAAACACTGATTGGACTGAGATTTGGAACAACGTTAGTTCTATTGTGTTCACATCTAGTATAAAAACATCATGGTACAAGACAGTTAACAACATAGTCAGTACCAATGAAAGATTGTACGAAATCGGACTGTGTGAAACAAATTTATTTCAACAATGCCATCTAGTTGACACAGTAATTCATAGATACACTTGCAGCTGTCACATGAATAGTTGTAAGTGGATCCGAGAGGAAATAGCTCTGTTTACAAGGACATCCCCTGAGAGTATATCGCTGTCATTGATACACAGGCCTGAAGGACGCTATTCCCCAGAGGCAAAAAATAACGCTGTGAAATGGTCGCTGGGAAATTTTGTTAATTACGTCATTAACAAACTATGATCCGACAGCACCATAGAACTGAAGGTACACATTCTGTGTGAATACACAAAATTAGAAGGTATTCGTGTCACAAGAAAATGTACAGTAATATGTTAAAAATTAAATTTGAAAGAATGGACATTGGTTAATATAAAAAAAAGAAGACTGTGTTGACAGTGATGTATTGTAGTTACCTTAAGGATATTATCTAAACTTTTACTGTAAATTTTTGGTGTGTGCTTTTTCTTCTTCAGAAAGTAGTTTTTGAAATTTTATAAGCTAATGTACAGAACTTATGTGACAGTCAGATTGTGTATCTAATAGTGTCAAAACACAAAACATTAAAGCTGCATTGTTGGTTTATAGTATAAATATGAAAATTGACAGTTTTCATGGTTAAATCCATATGATTGTATCTGATATAATGTAATTTTCAATGGCTGGCAAATTTCCCTGTTCATTTTTGCACTGTGATGTGTAAGTCAGTTTTCCAGTGAAAGATCTGTTATATAGGTCTGATCACTTCAAATAATTAACGTTCCATTAATGTCCAGAAAGTGTAGTTGGAAGGCTAGTCAGCTTTATAACATCTCTTTTCCTCCATTCTCAAGTATTTAAGAGATTATCTAATATGATTATTAAATTGTTTTTATGTGGAATGGGCATAAATCTTCCATATCCTGTATAAGTTTTGGTGACTTCCATACAATTGTGTGAAATGCTCATAGCTAGTCTATCTGAGAACGTTAAAGATCAGTTTCTTCCCTTAACCAGTCTCTCATAGAAAAGATTTCCTTTTGTACTTAATATATTAAAAATTATCCCAAAAACTTGCTGATATCCAGCATAAAGTGCTATTTATGCTTCCGTAAAGACTGGAGCACATGTAATTCAAAGTGCAGTTTTTTTATTTATTCATGTTTGAAGAAGTTAGAAGGTTTTAAAGAACTTTTCTTGATGTTCAAATTAATTCTTTCTGGAAATAGTCCGTAACACAATCTTCTGTTGTATTTCTTTAACATCAGCATAATTGCAATGATCAAACTGTTTTTGTTAAAATCATTTCACGTATAACATGGGTGCAGGTTAGTACTACATGTACGTAGTATTATTTGGAATATGTAACATTGTTCCCTAAATAAATGTTAAAAAAGAGCGCTAATGCTTTGCTTCCTGGACTCGGGTAGGCGCGCCAGCCCCAGATCGAATCCGCCCGGCAGATTAACAACGAGGCCGGTGTGTCAGTCAGCCTGGATGTGGTTTTTAGGCGGTTCTCCAGATCCCACTAGGTGAATAACGGGCTGGTCTCCATGTCCCACCTCAGTCACAAAATTCAGAGACATTTTCGCACGTTTGCACTATTTCATGGCCTACACTAGACGCGGACAGCCGGGGTACACTAATTCCATCCTGACACCGCGCTGCAGTTGGATAAAGGCTCTAGAAAATTATGATGATGATTCTTCTATTTCAAACCTCTTTTGACAGAGACTCAAATGTCGTACTACCACTAGCCCATCCTCGTCCTTGAGAGGTGAGGGAATGGCAGAGTAACGAATAAAATGAAAAACTGATAGTATAGGATTTTCCATACTGCTGTGGACTGCTATTCAACATGCTGTTAAAGACTGATCATGTTCTGGAATTGTTTGCCTGCATCAAATGCTTGTCCCATATATCTCACCCTGTGAAGTATAGATAAACCCGTTATGATTTCGATAGCCTCTCTATTGCACCGAGTGCCTGAAATATATGCCGGGTGATTCCATAATGTATCACAAACCTCAAGGATGATGGAGAGGGGTAAATGCGTCAATTTGAGATAAGGAAGCATGGTCCGGAATTCACCGAATCGAACACTATAAAGTGAAATTCGTTCTGAAACCAAAGACAGTGGACCTCTTTTACTGCAACCTCCTTGCTTTCCATACTTTAGTAGGGGATAGTATCGACCGAAACAAGAAAAAAATTGTCTATTTAATGTGGGCTCTGAAACGCACACCTTAAGAACTATGAGCACTTCTTCAGTAGATGAGGTGACTGTGTTTCACAGTAGCAATTATAAACAATTGCTCCTAGTTCTTAAGGCATACACTTTACAGCCCATGTTTACTGTGCATTTTTTTCTTGGTTTGGTCAATACTAGCCCCTCCCAAAATATGTGCAGCAAAGAGATTGCAGTAGGAAACTTGGAAATTTGTGGTAAGCTCTGTGGGACCAAACTACTGAGGTCATCGGTCCCTAGGCTTACACACTACTTAATCTAACTTAGGCTAAGGACAACAAACACACCCACGCCCGAGGGAGGACTCGAAATTCCGACGGGGGCAGCCGCGCTCGGCTACCCCGCACGGCGTTTGCAGTAGAAAACGTCCATTGTCAGAGGTATGAGAACAATTTTCGAGTCAATTTTACAGTTCGTATCGGGTGGTATTGGTCTCTTTCTTAAAACTGATGAAACGAAAATTGTTAGATGGTTAATTTAATCATCAAAATACTACTGGATCGCAAAATCCGTTTATGATTTCTAGAACGACCCTTCCTCTTTGGTGGGGAGCGTATGTTGGAATTACATTTCCTGGGAAGTTGATGGTATCAGAGTATGACGCCAAATGAGGTCGAGGAAATTATAAATTTTGGAGCACGCAATGCTCATCAGAATTTATACTGATGGGGAACGATTTGGCATTTCTTTCTTTATTTTTTTGATTCATATTCCGAAATTCTTCTGTGTTAATTACTTCTGTGTTAACCACATCAAGTGATATGATATGTATGTAGGATGAAATATCGTTAAGTAAGCTATAAAATATACGCAAAGCTTCTTAGAGCTCTCCAAGAACGTCTGAGACGAAGTGGTACATTAGGCGGCAAAAGAGCCGTCCGTATTAAAGAGTACCTTTTGCTTGCGAGCAGAACTCGATCATGAATAAATAATTTTAAGCCCTTTTATAAAGAATTAATAGGGCTGGGCTATTTCCAGTCCAGCAGAAAGCGCCAAATGATTTTACTCTATCTGTTCCCCTCCACCGTCGCAAATATCCACGACAGTGTAGATGACAGACATGTGCCTGTTCCTGCCACTCCTAATTGTGGGATGATTTAAAGATGGTGACTTCACGCATTCTGTATAAATGGCGAGAAATTCTGATCTACTCCACCTGTTTTCTCTTAAAACTGCAAAAAAAGTGGAATTGCTGGGACTCTAAATCACCAGTCCTCTAAAGGAAACTCCTGAGCGATCATCGGAAGTTGAAGCTAGATAAGAGAGGGAGAGAGAGGATAAACGGATGGTTTCGAATTCAAATTTTATCTCCCTAGCATTTTAACATGACACGAACGGATTATTTTAGAATTTGTGCCTCAATGCCACAAATATCTCTTCTTGAACGGTTCGAAGAGTTTTTGGAGTTACTGCTTATCAAGACTGGTCTTAGCATGGCAGAGACAGAGTGGTTGACACAAATGGAGAAGTGAGGAGGGAACGTGTTAGAGTTGGAGGCCATCAAACACGAAGCAGTACTGGGCAGGTATATGGAAAGATGTCGACCGTGATCTTGCTGAAGACACCATCCCAGCATCTGCCTTAACTGATCATAAGCATCCACGTACAGCTTAAGTTAAGGGTCTTCGTAGGGACTATAAACCCGACCCTCTCAGATTAAAGTCCAGTGGCTCGAATAATGGGCTGTCTCGATCGTCATATCTGTTTCTTAAATTTTGCCTTTCCCCGTGTTTCTTAGGGCCTTCTGAGACAAAGCTATTCCACCTGAACCTATAGATCACTGGAACTGTAGTGTCTTTACAACGTTTAAGAAGTATTAACTGTTTGGGGCTCACTCACTGAAGGACGCTGTTACCTATGAATTACACGAGACTATTAACAAAAAGTCTCAATAGGATGTAGACATAGATGGAAGGCAAAATTACAGTTCTTACATGTTTAAAAAACAGTTAAAAGAAGCTTACAAACTAACACTGCAGATTATTCTTCTATGATAATCTCTGCATTTGATCCTGACGCTTGTGTCATCTGCATTACAAGTTGCAAGACAGTTAATTATCTTGCAAAGTTGAACATCGTGGACAGCTGACTCAAATATTCTGCGAACGACGGCACTGGCATTGATTTATTCCTCAGTTGAGTACCGTTTAGCGATATGGAACAATAGATCCAACACCCACCTAGTTGACGTTCGGCTTCGAAAGGCCATGTGCATTGGATCAGGTTAGCTTCTGTCTAGCTCGTTGAGTGGTTCCAGTAGGGGCGTATGACCAGTCAAGGAGGCCCTGGTGCCAGTACATAAGATCAGAAACACCGCTGCCTCCCGTCGTGCATGCCAACCACCTTCCCATCTCATACTCAGTTCCACAAAAAGTCGCCCACACATCGCCTTCGACGCGCCCTTTACCCACCCACCCAAACACACACACACACACACACGCACGCACACGCACACACACACACACACACACACACACACACACACACACACACATTCACGCACACAGCTATTCGTCCATGAGTAAATGCACTTAACAAATGCTGTTCACTACTCAAAGTACAATTCAGATAAATAAAAAGCAAGTCGTTTCATTTAAAAAACTATGTTTAACTAGTAATATAAATTATTTATGCCCAAAATTAAAAGTATTAACATTAATTAATTACAGAACTGAGTAATGACACAAAAAATGAAACAATATTTAATATTATAAAGCAAGACAGACCAGAACGAACGGTCAATTTCTAAGGAGTACATAAGCTTGAATACCCATCCAAAAATATAAAGTGTTAATGAAATCCTTGTGTTTAGTGACGTTAATTCCAATCTTACTGCAATTCATTAGCAGATGGAATGTTAGACAGCGAAACTTGGCTTGGGCCACGGCCTAATGCTCATAAAATCGAAATTACTTAAATGAGATTTTGTTCGTTCTTGCATGTGCAGATTATCAGTTATTTTAGAAAAAAAAAGCAATACTTCGTGCTCTTTTGTTGTCTACATAAATTTGTACAGTTTCATCTATACTCTGCGAATCACTGTAAACTGTACGGCAGAGGACACTTTTAACTGAACCGCACACAAATTGCACCCGCCTCCGCACTCGAGGTCGCTAACGCACGCTTTTGTGATGGCGAACCACTTGGAGGTAAGCCTCATCAAATTCTGGTAAGGGAAAATTTTCACTGGCAGTATTTGGCTTTCAGCGAGAGGGGAGATGTGTAATGTCCTTAATCACCAGTCTTTGCGTCGATGCTCTGGATTACATTTCAAACCTCTCCACAGTGTCTCCTGAAGTGAGAGCGTGAGACACTGTCGATGGTGATCCATCACTCGGATGGGGACGTTAAGGTTGGCGGCCCTCTTCGTGCTGTTCTAAATGGGTAAGCTGTGTACCAGCACCGAGTTCTGCAACCACCCTTCCCTTCATACACCATAAGACTAACCCAACAGTACATCGTACAAGCACTCATAGCAATCCACACGGCACTTACAGGAACTTGACAGTTCCCAACAGGTTGGATGAAGGCAATGGCAGATCACCTCTTCTATGACGTTGCTTTGCAGGATTTCTGTATCTGCTCTCCTACTCTCATTCCTTAACATGGGACTCCTTTGACTTTATTGACATTAATTTCACGGATGGAGCATATAGGGAATGACTGCCTCATGGCGAGCTTAGTGTAATCTGCACGGACTGTGGCACAGCTACGCAGAGGACCGGCCATTAGTGATTTCTGCGCTGAAAGATTGGTCATCGAGTTTTCCACATACGGTTTTGGAGAGCTGTACTGAATCTTCCTTTCACTCCTGTCAGTTAGGATGTCTCATCATTTACGTTACACTCTCCCACCAGTCGAACAAGCCTGTGACAATTTACGTGAAGCCACTCTTGTACCGCAATAAGCCACGGTTTTAAATAATTTCCTTAAAATTTTGTATAATTGTGCATTATTTAAGAACAGCAAATCAAAAGGATAAGTATTGTACTAAGAACATATAGGTGTAAGAAGCTATAGTTATGTCAACTTTTGTTCTGAATAAGTCTATAAATAGTAAAGTCAGTAGTGTCAACTCATTTTGTCTCACATTGTCTGTATTTTGATAGCTCGTGTGAGCGCTTGTGACTTTTAATTGTGAAAATATGTAGTGTGAAAGTATTCAAAACTTTAATGTCAGAAGTATCTTCTACCTTCTCTGAAAGTAATTATCTTCGTGAGAGAGAAATGTTTTATTATAAAAAGAACTGATGATTAATTTTTTCGGAGAATTCAGGGAACTCAGATAGGGAGATTGAAAATCCAGGAATTCAAATTGAAACTGTGAGAATTTTAATTATTTTCAGTTGCCACATTACGTAGCGCAGCGCAGTGCAGCGATCGTTATTTTTTCATCAAGTCGAATGAAAGTTAACACAGGCATAGGATCTTTGAGTGCCAGCGTTAATGAACATTGACACTTTTAACAGCTCGCAAAAATAGCTTCTGACTTGTATGTAACTTACTTGCAAGAGTGTAAAATTAATTTGGACATGACTTGCTTAAAGATTATCGCCTTTATTCATTGACTGATCCAACAAAGTTAAAGAGAGAAAGATACCACGAAATATTCAGTTTTACTACGAACCCTGTTTTACGACGAATTTTAAAGACAGTAAATTGTGGCATCTTCTCACCAAGAGAATGACCAATTACCACGCCCTCAGATCAGAAAGAAACCAATATTAACGACTACTAACAGCTACCAAACAGTCAAGAAGTATCAAGATTACCAGAGCTGCCCCATGCGCTACTCCTATCCTGTTGGCAGCACTGCCAAATCGGATAAAAATGCCCGACTCATTGTAGAACGTAAGTATTCTTTAAAAATATTTTTTAGCTTAGGGAAAGAACGTCCAGTTATTGCAACAGCCTTAGCTTCTGTTCGGTGTATCAGGACTGCTCCGCATCGAACTAAGTCGGCATCAGCTCTGCTTTGTGAAAGTTTCTAAATCCTACTACCGTAGCACAACGCAACCAAGTAATTTGTAGGTGTTCTCTACTGTTTCAAAATACAGGACTGTTTCTTGATTAGCCTCCTAGCCTATTCAGCGCCTCTAAGGAGTATATTCAACTTGTTCAAATGGTTCAAATGGCACTGAGCACTATGCGACTTAACTTCTGAGGTCATCAGTCGCCTAGAACTTAGAACTAATTAAACCTAACTAACCTAAGGACGTCACACACATCCATGCCCGAGGCAGGATTCGAACCTGCGACCGTAGCGGTCGCTCGGCTCCAGACTGTAGCGCCTAGAACCGCACGGCCACTCCGGCCGGCTTCAAATTGTTGCTTGGCTATTTTTGGCGCATCGTTGTGTACATCACTCATGACGGATGCTCCGTAATATCTTTCGCCTTGGCTCTTGCTTACATAAAGTCCCGTTCGTTCTATGTATTCAGTTAACTGATGTTCGTATCCTAACGCTGACTGATCATTGACCTGCTAAATGAGGTAAATGGTTCTTATAACTTTACGTAAGAAACATTTTTCAACAATCTTTCATTATTTTAACTGAACGAAAAATTTCTCTTGACGCATAGATGTTACGAACTTTTGTACTCTCCCTTCCCATTTTAATTTTTCCTCATTGCTTCTTTTTTTTGCTTTTCGGAGGTACATCATCCACGGGAGCATTGGATCGGTCGTGGTAGCGTAGTTATGCCCCTGCTATCATCGCTGGATACTTTCGTTAGTTATGCTGTGATTGTTTTTCGTGAGTACTCGTGGACTATAACAACGTATCGCGACGGTTTGCTGTCCTCAACAATAGATGAGTCTCGGCAGCGGCCAATGCCGTTGCGTAGCAACAGTCTGAGATGAGGCGACTGGCGAGCAACATGACTGTGCCCATACCTGGTCAGCAATATCTTAAAAAGTCGTGCAATACAGTACAAACGAGGAGCAACGATAACAGTCAGACGGTAAGACATAAACAAACATCCGAGTTTTGTCAGTCTGTAGTACCCAAAACGGAGCTGTCAAAATGCTTTCCGTGGAAGTATAATATAAACCCTCACAAGCGTGTATGTTTGTTGAAATAGTAGATCTTTGACACTGAAGTAATATTCAAGGTTTTTTTTATTTTTCATTCCAGTCAACCAGACTGTTCATCACGGATTGCCTGCGACAGCTCGTTTTCGAGAAACATGATTTTTACAAGTCACGTAATTGCCAGTTGATTGTAACACTGTAAATTATACATTGTTCTATAAAGTGTCTGTGGCGAGTGCTCTCAGTATTCGCCCATACAGATGATGTTTAATAAGTTGAGTGCATCACCATTGCGTCTTGAAATACCCATTCCCCATGCACATATCGTAAGAAATAACGATTTTCAAGCTTTAAATTGTATTTTTGTCAGAAATTCAGTTTGCCTTTCAAATCATAGGCTCGTTATAACATGAACGAACTGCGATTTGAAATTATTGTTTCTGCTTACGTATAATTAAATAATGTTGGTCTGTTTTTATCGGCTTCCTGCCATTGCAGTTCCTATCCTCAATCCCGCTACGATGTGCCTTTATTTTCTAGGTTCCCCGTCTCCCTAGTACTGGACCGGTAGGCGTCGTTGGAATTCGAGCTGCTAGTATATCGATTCCTCTCGCTGCCAGCTTTGGCGACCAAATGGGGTATAAAAAAGAATGGGATACTACTCGTTGGCTTTGTACGATGACGCCACATCTAAGCCAAAGGTGATACATACGTAAACCCTGAAAACGAATCGTAAATATTGATAAATTAATGTAGCTTAAAATTAAAGAGTTTTGTGCACGTCTTGCGTTTTATAGGTCGTCGCTTGAAAAGTGAGCGTTTGTAGTCTTATAAGATCTCATTTGGGATTTTCTTCTAGGTTTGTTGGCGTTCGTCCTTATATTATTGCTATGTAGGTGTGTGTCACGTACTACAGAAACTTATATTTACTCCTTCGTAGTCTGACTGTAGTGATTTCTATTTCCTTCTGTTTGTTTGTTCTTGGTGTTAGAAACACCAATGGTCGATGTCTTGTTATTTTCGCTCGATGTGAGACTTCTGTTTTTGTCACCGTTTTATCCATTTAGCTCAACAGAAGAACAGGATACCAATGCACGGCATGTTTTTTCCACTATTGGTAAAGAATAGAGTACTAATGTTCAGTTTATTGTTTCCGTTCACTTTGGTGATAATGACTTCTGTTCTTTAGTTGACTCATGAAGGTCAGCTTAAAAACAGGGTACCAATGTTCAGCTTGTCTTTTTCGCCTTGGGTAATGTGTATTCATTATATTTTTGTTTGATTTTCTTTTGTGCTATTGTTGCAGTTGCGTGTTTTTAAATCGTCTCAGCCCGAAATCCCTTACTTCCCTTGCCTGTCCTGTTAATTTGTTTTATGAATTTTAATAATTCGCGTGTTCTTACGTTTTGTCGTTATATAAGATTTTGTTATAAATACAGGTTCGCATGATGTACAAAGTGCGACAGTAAAGTAATGAGACTAATTTTCTTTGCAAGATGTGGCAACCCTGCAGGCTTGCGTAAGCACAATATCTTTGACATTGGTCTATAAGCTGCTTCTAGTCCAAGCGGGACATCGATGCAACTGCTCAGTCATGAGTTGTGCTGTAATATGTTAACACATGTTTGTGTCTCTCGCCACGGAAATGGAACTACATAATATTGCGCAACGTTATGCCATTTCTTTTTGCATTAAATCGTGTGAAAACGCAAAAAACTTACGGTAAGCTTCAGAAGGCTTTTGGAGAGGAGGTTATGTCAAAAGCTCAAGTTTTTCGTTGGCATAAAATGTTTAGTGAAAGCAGAAGGAATATTGAAGATGAAGACATCAGTGGGTGACCATTAACCTTGTGTGGTTCCTAGATTCCAAGGGAATTGTTCACAAGGAGTGGGTGCCTCCTGGACAAATAATCAATTACTACAAAGACATTTTAGAAAGACCTTGTAAAAGAGTTCTTTGTGTCTGTACCAACATTGCTGATAATTGGCTTCTGCATCACGATAATGTGCTGTCCCATACTGCTGTCAGTACAGCAATATTTAACCTGAAAACAAATTTCAGTACTACCACAGCCACCTTATTTACCAGATATCGCTCCATGCGACTTTTTTCGATTTAAGAGAGTCAAAACGGCGGTCAAGAGACACCATTTTCATACAACACAAGATGTCCAAAAAGCTGTGTCGAGGGTCTTGGAGGATATTACAGAAGATGAGTTCCAGAAATGTTACCATCAATGGCAGAAGCGCTAGATAAAGTGAGTGCAATCAGAAGGGAACTACTTTGAAGGAGACAACACTAAACTTGACTAAAACGGTAAGCAACATTTTTTTTCACATCAGTCTCATTACTTTATTGTCGCACCTCGTATGTCTACAATATCTGTTCTCTGTGCTTCATTTCATTGTTTCGTATTTTCGTTACATAATGTGTATTGGCTTAAGTGATATACGTCTACGATGTCAGTTTTTTGTGCTACATTTCTTTGTTTCTGAATACACTTTGATAGTTTCAAATGTTTGCTCTGTATCGTCTTTGGCTTGATACGACGTCACCCGTCAAAGCCGCTGGGTTGTATCCCATTTTTTAGTATTCACATAAAATGATACTCTGTCCCCCTTTTACTCGTTCTAGACTCGCCGTTTCTCCAATGTTGTGATTCATTTGGGCGATAAGTAATTTACTGCAGTGTACAAGAACTCTTATGACGTTATATATTCGCTGACCTGACACAACACGCTAATCCGTTTACTATGATGACTATCAGAGCAGTGGCTGGCGGGAGTAACTATTTCGATGTAAGTCAGAAAACGGTGTATGATTTCGGACTGATATTTGCCTATTTACGTTCGGTATCAACCTTAGCTTTCAACATTGTCTTATGCAAAGATTATCTTCATTGAACAACAAAGATTATCCTCATTGAACATATAAATACAATTTAACCATTTCAAATTCAGTTACATACAAAAATTCTGTGATATTGTCTATACATTTTACGTGTCCTTCTGTTTACGAGTACATAGGCGCAATGAGCACAGCGTCATCTGCTACCTGTAGTTGACCAAATGATCCGCATTTCTTACGATTATTTGAATATAGGAAAAAACCTCATTTGCCTGATCGATTATCACAACTTTTTCAGTTTTAATTTTAATATTTTATTCTTGTTTATTTCCGTCGGGCACTGTAAGCCCCTCGTACTCGGTGAGTGGGCGGGGATACAGGGCAGTGCCCCGAGTTCCCCAGCCTCGTTACGCCCCCGGGTTTCGCCGTTGCTTAGCCATATCACTCCACTTTACAGAAGGAGACAGCAAGTCCTGAGTCGTCTATGGATGAGAATGCAGGAGAACCAACTTTTTTCTTTCATAAGCGATATAACTTAACATTATGCCTCACTCGGACTGGAATCTGTGAGTTGGCTTCCACCTCTGCGTACTCATACTGAAGAGTGTAGTTCCAGAAAGGTGCAGGCACCGGCGCAACGGAAGATGTGCACCGATTGAATTTTAAAAAATGTACTGTGCAATTGCTATTTGATTACTGCTCTACGCTGTATGACTGGTTTAAAAAACTCGTACTTATTCTCCTACTGACTCCAGGTTCCGCATAGAAAATACATAGAAATTAACGTTGCAAATTAGTAATGAAATCAATCCAATAGAGGATCGGCGCAGTATTGAAGTATTGCGTCCTTCCTGCTAGAAATGCTGAAAAATAGAACTCTACATACGATGGATATTCATACAATCATGCGATCTGGTGGATTAATAAGAAAGAAACACATAAATAGCTCAAAACAGGCTCGTGTATTATGAAATCATATATAGCCACAGTCCGCAATGCGATTGCGATAGTGAAAGCAGAAAGACAAGTGATAACAGCCCAGCTTCTCTTAGCTGCTCTTTAAAAAATTGGAAGGCTGCGCCTTCTTCTAACACTAAGGCATTTGCATCTAAAATCGTTGACATGTATGTCGATACAAATATTGATACACACATGCTGAAAATGAATTTTTTAGAAAGAGGTATTACAGAGCTCTTCATCCGGCCTGCAGAAACAGCCATGAGACTGCAGGTCAATACTTTCGATCCTGTGGGTGCCTGGAAATCGAAATGGTCATTCTCATACAAGCAAAGTTTTTTGCGAGGTGAAGTCCGACTTATGGTTTACCTGATTTTGATTTTCGTCGTGCCACCTGGAGCAAACTCAATCGCGTTAGATGAGGGACAACTGGAATCGTTCTTCACAGCTCGGATGGTCGGTATTTCCAACTTGTGACTGCAGTGAACCGGAATAATAGGTGCCACAAACCATATTGAAGGGTCACTGGAAGAGCTACGTCAGCCTGATTCAGAGGCAGTTGACAACCTGTAAATGTTCGACAACGATAATTTGTTATTGTCTCTCCTTCATTTTATTGGTTTCCAAAATTTTTGTTTGTGGTTATGTATCACAACCGTGTATTTATTTATGGTCATCCAATGGCACCAAAAGCTACATAGTAAAAATGTCACATAATACACTTTGAATATACTGCAGCGTTATTTTATAAAATAATAAAATGTTAAAAAACGAAAAAATCCGAAGTTCCGACCATGTCGCAGCGGCCTTCCTTAGGGCATGGACCAATTTCGTCAGCGAAATTAATCTGCTACCAGAGAAAGGCCGTTGTTATACAACAGAAACATCACATATTTTTGTATTTTATAAGGTGACGCGGCAGTGCATGCAGAAAGATTTAAGTGAAAGAGACACCGGCCCCGTAGCCTATGTATTTATAGTCTGTTAATAAGAAGTGTGCACATACAACGTTTTTTAGTAAGTTTCATGTTTAGTGGTAGCACCCTACTCAAATGCAAACGTGTTCGGTGTCTCTGTTCCCTGGAAGACAAACTTACTGTTTCGGTTTTTTTTTTAATGTAATAAAAATCATTCATCAATGTAGCGTAACCTTTCAGTTTCTGTAAAAATGTAGTGTGGTCCGCACAATCCAATGCTTATGCTAAACCAAACGAATTACCTATTGCTTATAACTTACAATTTAGACCTCAGAGCGCCTTATACATTAATAATTAAACTGCATTTACTGTTGCTGCAGCCTTCATGGACCCGAACTGCGAGGCAGATGATCAACTGCATTTATTGAGGAGAGTTACTACAATGTTAATAAACGTTCCTATAAATCCTCCCGTACTGTTTAACGCCCGTCAGTCCAGAGAGTTTTGAGACTTTGTTAATATTAAATTGAGAAAAGTTAGGATGGTGGTTTTAATGCTTCAGGCGACCTACAAAGTCTCCTACCCACTTGGGTACAACGCACAGAACGTTCACCCAACTATATGAAAGTGTCAGCAGAGTGATTCTCCGAGGTACTGCACAACTCACGCTTTACATTGGTTTGAATGTCGGTTATGTCGTCAAAGCATTGAGCCTTCGTGTGAATTTCTGGGTCTTTGTCGTTTTGTGGCGGGGTCGTATTGACAGCACCAAGTCCCATCACCCATGACGGTTGTTTACAGAAAAAAAACTGTTCGAATTTTGCATTTCAGTCAAGTCTCGGCTGGCGTCTAAGCATCTTTTAGCTTAGGTCGGGGGTCAAAGCGTGCGGACAAACTTTGCAAACATGTTTCTCTTCTTCAAAACATGTCTTCAGTACTTGATTTGGAGATGTTGTCCCACTGCGGTCTCTGAGACAACGACGTTGACACTCTACAGTTGCAAGTTTACTACTAAACACTGGCTGCTCGCATCTGATCCACATCGAATCCAAATCTGTTATCTCCCGTTGTTAGTTCAATCTGCCGCCGTAGTTAACCGCGCTGACGTCATTTATGCCTAAGGAAAAAAGTCAATCTAGGAAATTTTTAGGTGGATTGTGTATATTTTACAGTGAACAATTCATACTGGAACTGCGGCCAGTCACTTCATAATACTTCTTAAAATCCTCTGTTTTCTTATTATCCATCTTTCGAGCCAGTAAACAGATATTCTGTGTTAAGCAAATACAGCTGATTCCTCTTGTTTTAACCACTGGTATATAATGTATTTTCTAAAATGTCATATTTATGTACTTAAATATCATTTGCCAGCATAGCTGAGTGGTCAGTGTGTCTGACTGCCAGGAATTTTTCCTTGGTGGGAGGACGGGAAGAGGGTCCACTTAGCTTCGAGATGCTAACTGAGCAGCTTCTTGAAAATGAAAAGTGGCGTTTCCAGGGTCTGAAAGCTTACCAGGGCTGAGGTAGTGGTGTGTTCATCCCATGACCCTCCATACCTCATCCACATGACACCACTGGCATGGGATGACACAATAGATGGACAGCCCTGAATGGTCAATGAGAATCAGAGTGTGAAACTGATCAGTGAAAAGCAAAGTGCTTCCTACTCTCAAGGTTATACTGTATCGCCACAGCTCCAGTGATTGGTACACAATAAACACGGTGATTCAGCTGCGCCTACTACTAGGTTTTATGCAGCCTGCAAGGCCTTCAAACAAAACGTGCCAAATTGTCATATTGTATCGCTCGCTATGTGCAAACTCTTAGTCCTACACAAAAAATGAATAGGAATTTTTGTACCAAATTTAATGGAGTTAATTTTTCTGCTGGGATACATAATTCCTGGACACCACAGATTTCGATTTATTCAAAAGGAACGCGTTGGAAGGTCACTGTTGAATGTGTTTCTTGAATAATTAGAAAACTACGGCCTCGGACGAAAATGCATGCCTGTGCAAAATTTCACTACATCAGATTTCCTACAAAAAGGTCCTGTTCGTTTTTTTCTGCGTATTTTGCGTCTAGGAAGCGAGAGAATAAGAAAGTCTTGCGTGTGGTATTTGAAGGCGTTGCGGGTTGCATAAAACACAGCAGTAGGCGCAGTTGAATCACCCCGTATAAAACGCCTGTAAATACCCACCATCTAATGATAGGCCTGGAGTGGGCCGAAAGCTGACTAATGTTACAGTAAAAATATTTATATAAGCATTATACAGCGTCTGGTCGCAGTTTCAATGCAAATCACCCTGTATTTTAACCGCAGCGTCGAGGACTGGAAAGATAAATTCAAAACATTTGAAGTCTCCACTTGCTGCATTACTCGATTGTCACCTGTTGTAAACGCATAGGCGTCAGCTCCGAAAGAAATCGCGAAAAGACCACCGTAACGAAATGAGCTCTGAAGTCAATTAAGCCACGCCGCATGATGGAACGCTGGCAACAAGTAGATTGTAAAGGAGATACAATCTGATACACAACGCCTTGCGACATTGCGCAGCAATGCCGAGCGCTGCATTAATGAAGCAGCGACCTCAATAAAATACGGGCGTCTAATTTATGCTAATGCAGAAGTATATATATGAGCCCGGCACGACAGGCCGGCAGATAGGGAGTGCAGCGGTAATGACAGCGTGGCACGCAGAGGCGAGCAGGCTACACGCGTAGCTGTCCGCCGTCTTGCAGGTAGCCTGCTGTCTGCCGGACACTCGAGAAGAGGGCCGACCGCTCGGCCAAGTTGCCGACTCACTCAGCACAGCCGGCCCCAGCTGCTTACCGTAATGGCTGTCACAAGGCACTTATTTCCCACCTGCTTTATTGCCTGGTAATGCGGGGGTCCGGCATCATTACGCCTGTCGGCTAATGGCAGCGTGCTGGGCACTGGCGGACACGCAGTAAACAGCGCCGATCCCCCCCCCCCCACTCCACCACCCCATCACTCCATCTCTCTCTGTCTGCCGAGCCGACACCCGGCGTCCCGCAAGTCCGGCACCTGTCACTGCGCACAGTGAAATCGCCCGTCGTAAAACGCCGAGTATTCTCCGCTCGTCGCTGGTGCGCGTCAGCCGCGTTTTATGCCTGCTGTCAAACGAGCTGACGCGAGATCTCGGGACGACGGCGGCCGGTCCCTCCCGCCGACCCCGACAGCCGTATCAAATACACGGCGAGTCGTAGCCCATTTTACGGTCTACACATGCTCGGCGGGCATTCGGAGGCTGTCGCGGGTCCGTTGTCGACCGAGGTTTCCCGAAGACGCTGCCGTAAAATTTCATAGATTTGTAGACGCTGACTCGGAGACATCGAAAACTTGCTAACCTTGCCCTGTAACTAGGCGAAAACTGGTTTCTGCTGCCACGTTGCAAAATGTACGTTGGAGGTCTGAGCTGCAGATGCATTCTGGAAAGTTTGATGTGAGTGGCACTGAACTCCTTAAAAATACGTCCTGAAAATGTTGTAAGATGGCAAGAACTATGCCCCTTACATGAAGTCATTACAGATCACCTAACTCACATTGAGCGAACAATAGGGCTGAACAAAAATGACTGTCAAAGCACAATGCATCTTGTAGAGGGTATAGGATGGACGTATTGGAATAATTCATGTCGGGTGATGGTTTTAAAGTAATACACACAACATGGGAAACTTTGTCAAAACGCGTCGATTTACTGGAAGCTAGTTTATCCCAGGGAAGTATACAGAGTTGACCGTGGCCGGCTGGGGAGCGGCGAAGGGAAGCGACAATAGGAAGCTTAGGGCAGCTCAAGCTTTGAGAAAGCGGTAATGGGGTGCGGCCTCTAGCTGCCTTAAGATGACTGACAGTGAGTGGGTGGTTCACCCCATGCTGGTGTACCAGGAAGGAGATGGAGAACTTTACACCTGTTGATGAATGTCCGTCGTCCCATTTTCAGTGAAACATGCGAGAAAGCCGTGCAAAGCTATGGTGGAGCAGTCAACAGACGCCAAAATATACGTGTTCGGGACTGTAGCAACTTCACGCTGAATTCACGTCTGCAGAGTCTGAAGTAAATCAGGTCAAGAGTGACAGAATGAAATACGCCGGCCTCCGATGGGAACATAGGACCAAGGAATTCGAAGTACTCTCCTGGGAGTCAGAATTCCAGAAAAATTGGTGTTTTGTGCAGACGCTAACCTTGATTGGTGGCCTGGCAGGAGCTAAATAGCAGACGTTGAGAGGAAGGGAAATTTTGTGGGAATTTGTTCACTTCCCAGAGCAGGCATGGGTCGGCACTGGGAAGCGACGCATAATTAACATGACTTGCGCTGTAATTGGCATAAGTGAATTTGCTGGAGGGGAAACCGAGGCGAAGTGCAGACTGGGAGAAGTCCCCATAGAGGTCTTCAGTTCCCAGTTTGTCTAGAGTGCAGACGTGGCGTTCTTTACTCAGCTTGCCTGAGAGAGAGTGAGCACCTCTGCAATTTAGGCCTTAGCAAACGGAACGATTGAGCTTGGAGATAGAAAGTTTTCGTTCAGCTATGTACTGAGCAAGATAGCTAGAAGTGAATAGACGAGCGCAGCCTTGCAGCACCAGGAGGTCGGCTGACGTCCGCATAACGACGACGCACCACCACGCCGAATTCGGTGATATTGCGCCCACTCCAGCCACTGATTAATTTGTTGGATCACGTAAGCAAAGTTTCCACGAGAGTTTCATGGGCTGTGTATCGCAGAATTCTTATCGCACTTCGCATTACGCCTGGATCAGTCCATAGGAATTACATTTGATTTATCACGCTTTACTCCACGCAAACGCAATTTATTACCACTGCCTGTTAGGAGAGTCATGTAATGTGATGACTGAAGGTCGTGAGTTAAAATAAATCTGTGCTAATCGACTGCATCTGTTTTCAATCAAGCAGTTGAAATCCCAAGTCACTTTCTTAATTAATTTTATGTTCAACATTTGCATCTGGTGTTCAATAGCCGAATATAACATCAATGTGCACCCCTTTTTAATTAAAAGGGATCAATTCTGAATCAATTAATGTCAACACTGCCACCACAGTTCAATCAGGAGTCACGGGGCCTTATTACTTTCTTTGCGTTATCCGACACTGCGGCAGTTTTGCACACTGTTGATCTGTTAGTCAATTACCTGGGGTGAACACACACGAAATCCAGATAAGTGACGAGTGGGTTGTTACAATGTATCCCAAAAAATAAGTTCCCTCAACAATCTCATTCAGAGGCTCTGCAGCACTAACTGTGGATATATTAAGAACCAGTGACCTCGCCTTAGTGTACTCTGCAGCCGAATACTGCACACCAGTGTGGCTAACTACACTGCAGCGCCAAAGAAACTGGTATAGGCATCCGAATTCCAAAGCGGAGGTATGTAAAAACAGGCGGAATATGACGCTGCGGTCAGCAACTCCTATACAGGGTGTTACAAAAAGGTATGGCCAAACTTTCAGGAAACATTCCTCACACACAAATAAAGAAAAGATGTTATGTGGACATGTGTCCGGAAACGCTTAATTTCCATGTTAGAGCTCATTTTAGTTTCGTCAGTATGTACTGTACTTCCTCGATTCACCGCCAGTTGGCCCAATTGAAGGAAGGTAATGTTGACTTCGGTGCTTGTGTTGATATGCGACTCATTGCTCTTCAGTACTAGCATCAAGCACATCAGTACGTAGCATCAACAGGTTAGTGTTCATCACGAACGTGGTTTTGCAGTCAGTGCAATGTTTACAAATGCGGAGTTGGCTGATGCCCATTTGATGTATGGATTAGCACGGGGCAATAGCCGTGGCGCCGTACGTTTGTATCGAGACAGATTTCCAGAACGAAGGTGTCCCGACAGGAAGACGTTCGAAGCAATTGATCGGCGTCTTAGGGAGCACGGAACATTCCAGCCTATGACTCGCGACTGGAGAAGACCTAGAACGACGAGGACACCTGCAATGGACGATGCTATTCTTCGTGAAGTTGACGATAACCCTAATTTCAGCGTCAGAGAAGTTGCTGCTGTACAAGGTAACGCTGACCACGTCACTGTATAGAGAACCACTTGTTTCCGTACCATGTACAACGTGTGCAGGCACTATCAGCAGCTGACTGGCCTCCACGGGTACGCTTCTGCGAATGGTTCATCCAACAATGTGTCAATCCTCATTTCAGTGCTGGTACGTTCTGTTGCTGTGTGTTTCCATTCCATGATTAATGTGATTTGAAGAGAAGCAATAAAATGAGCTCTAACATGGAAAGTAAGCGTTTCCGGACACATGTCCACATAACATATTTTCTTTCTTTGTGTGTGAGGAATGTTTTCTGAAACTTTGGCCACACTTTTGTAACACCCTGTATAGGACAACAAGTATCTGGCGCAGTTGTTAGATCGGTTACTGCTGCTACCATGACAGGTAATCAAGCTTTAAGTGAGTCTGAACGTGGTGTTATAGTCGGCGCGTGAGAGTTGGGACACACCATCTCCGAGATAGTGACGAAGTGGGGATTTACCCGTACAGCCATTTCACGAGTGCACCTCGAATATCAGGAATCCGGTAAAACATCAGATCTACGACATCGTGCGGACGGAAAAAGATCCAACAAGAACGGGACCATCGACGACTGAAGAGAATCGTTCAACGTGAGAGAAATGTAGCCCTTCCGCAAACGGCAGAAGATTTCAGTGTTGGGCCATCAACAAGTGTCAGCGTGCGAACCATTCAACGAAACATCGTCGATATCGGCATTCGGAGCCGAAGGTCGACTCGTGTACCATTGATGACTGCACGACACAACGCTTTACCCTCGTCTGGACCTGTCAACACCGACATTAGGCTGTTAACGACTGGAAACATGTTGCCTGGTCAGACGAGTCTAGTTTGAGATTGTATCGAGCGGATGCATGTGTACAGGTATGGAGACAACCTCATGAATCCGTGGACCCTGCATGTCAGCGTGGTACTGTTAAAACTGGTGGAGGTCTGAAATGGCGTGGGGCATGTGCAGTTGGAGTCATATGGCACCTCTGATACGCCCAGATACGACTCTGGCAGGTGATACGTACGTAAGCATCCTGTCTGATCACCTGCATCCATTTATGTCCATTGTGCATTCTGATGGAGTTGTGCAATTCCAGCTGGACAATGTGACACCCCACACTTCCAAAACTGCTAAAATGTGGCTCCAGGAAAGCTCGTCTGAGTTTACACACTTCCGCTGCTCACCCAGCTCCCTAGACATGAACATCATTGAGCATACCTGGGATGTCTTGCAACGTGCTGTTCTCCACCCCCTCGTACTCTTACAGATTTAAGAATAGTGCAACCTGTTCTTGAGTACTGCTCGAGGGTTTGCAATCCCCATTAAGTCGGATTAGAGGAAGACATCGAAGCAATTCAGAGGCGTTCTGCTAGATTTGGTACGGTTAGGTTCGATCGACGCTCGAATATTACGGAAATGCTCTGTGAACTCATATGGGAAGCCATGGAGAAGACGACGTCCTTTTCAGGAAACACTACTGAGAAAATCTAGAGAACCACTGTCTGAGGCTGGCTACTGAACGATTCTACTGCCACCAAGAGCCATTTCGCGCAAACGAGAAGATATGAGACATTAGGGCTCATGCGGAGCCACATAGACAGTGGTTTCTCTCTTGCTCCATTTGTCAGTAGAACAGGAAAGTCGATGACTACCAGTAGTGCAAGGTACTTCCTGACATGCATCGTACCGTCGCTTGCGGAGTATGAATATAGATGGAGAACGCAAAGCAACTCGTCCACCTCGCAGATGGTTGCTGTTCTGCCTTCGAAGTCTTCAAATTATGCCTAACCATTTCATGTTCTGGATGTAGTTTGGCGTGTAAATAGTCTGAGCATACTGGTGTTATTACGTGTTGCTGCGAGGAGGCAATGCAAGAGACTCTCCTCGTATCTTCGTGCATCGGTTTACCAACAGGAGTCATTCGGACCAACGTAATTGAGTATTTCTAGAAAAACGTGTATTGCCCTCTTATGGAGAAAGCTCAAAGAGCACCTGCTTTGGCACCGCTTCCACGGTAGTTCCGCAGACGTTTCGTAAAAAAAAAAAGGATAAGTTACTCCCTTACACACACACACACTCACAGACAGAGAGAGAGAGAGAGAGAGAGAGAGAGAGAGAGATAAATTTGTTACCCTCAGATGAAGACTACTGTGGTGTGCCATTTGTCTTAAAATCTTCATCCATACTCTGCCAAATATTGTGAAATACACGGCAGAGGCTACTTCACATTGTACCAAATATTAAGGACTTTGCTGTTCCATTACGGACCTCGGGAAGAATGATGACCTCAGTGCCTCTCTGTGTGCAGTAGTAATTAATCTGATATTGTCTTTAGAATCCTTACGGAGGCTATAAGTAAAATATTGTTGCATATTCCTAGAATTCTCACTTAATACTGTTCTCGAAACTTTGTAAGTAGGATATCAAGGGATTGCTAACTTCCACCTCCAGTTGTCTGCTTGTTTCAGTTTTCCACCATTTGCATGGCAACTTCTGTGGTTTAAACAAACCAGTGACAATTCGTGCTGCTCGTCTTTGTATCCCCCGTTTTTCCCATTCGATGTGGGACCCTCAACCTGAATTATTTCCTAGGACATCAGGAGTGTTTTGCAAGCACTCCCCTTTGTAGACTGATTGAATTTTACTCAACCAACGGATGAAAATAAGTCTGCTGCTGATTCTCCTTTCTCAGCTGGTCAAACATTAAGATTGCGAGTCAGGAAAACCTTGGTTATGAAAACTCTTCTTCTTTGCCGTTAACTGGCGCATCTGGGCAGTTTCAGCCATCAGGACAAATGTCAGCTGTCGTCATCAGAAAGCGTGTGTAAGCAGAACATTAAATCTACGAGGGTTGGACTTAAATAGTGGCAACTATTTATTCGCAACCTATACAAAAGAGTTACATGTTTGCACCTGTTACTGTCCGTCAAAGTAGTCACCAGCGTCGTGTAGAACCCGTTGCCAGCGATGTAGAAGGCGTAGTATACAGTTAGCAGAGCCTGTTCTGTTGATGGGGCGAATGGAGCGGTCTACTGCCTGTCGAATCTCTGCAACAGTTCTGAAGCGAATACCACGAAGTGGTTCCTTCATCTTCGGAATCAAATCAAAGCCACAAAGACTTAAGTCCGAGGAGTATGGTGGATGGTACAGTACATCCCAGTCCCATCGACCGAACAAAGCAGCCACAGCTTGCGCTGTATGCGCCCGCCCATTGTCGTGCAAAATGATGGATGGGTTGCGCAGAAAGTGTCGCCGTTTCTTTCGCAAAGCTGGTCGCAGGTGATGCTCCAAAAACGAACAGTAATATTGTGCATTGGCGGTCTGTCGTGGAGGAACGTAATGCATTAGGATAACACCATCACAGTCGTACAAGAGAATCATCAAACGGCTGCTGTGGCCGAGCGGTTCTAGGCATTTCAGTCCGGAACTGTGCTGCTGCAACGGTCGCAGGTTCGAATCCTGCCTCAGGCATGGACGTGTGTGATGTCCTTAGCTTGGTTAGGTTTAAGTAGTTCTAAGTCTAGGGGATTGATGACCTCTGATGTTAAGTCCCATTGTGCTCAGAGCCATTTGAATCACTTGATTTGTGAATCACCATAACTTTAGACCGCTCCATTGGCACCATCAACAGAACAGGCTCTGCTAACGGTGTACTACACCTTCCACATCGCTGGCGACGGGTTCTACACAACGCTGGTGACTACTTTGAAAGACAATACCAGGTTCAAACATGTAACTCTTTTTTATCGGTTGTGAACAAATAGTTGCCACTATTTAAGCTCCAACCCTCGTACTTAACAGTCCTTAAACGCCTCATCCTCATGAAGACACTTGACACTAGTTGATTTTCTACAGACTTTTCTGTAAAAACGACTGCAGCACGTACAAAACTGAATAAAAAAAGATTACCAACGATGGTACGAACACTCTTTCATTGGATCGAGTTTCACAATGCTACAAAACTTGCACAATAATATCTGAACTAAATTTGACTCCATGAACGTAAAGCAATTCCTTTTATCGTTTGAGGTTTGAATTAATTTTAGCTCTCTTTGTTGCCAAAGCCGCTTTACTTATTTCAATGTAATTAGACCACTATTAATTTACGCAGGAGATATGTATGTCGTTTGTGCTTGTGACAAGAGTAAATAACAAAGCTTCAGGACACACTGTCAACGACAGAAGAATACATCACTAAATTAATTTGAGGGTCCTGAAGACTAACTGCCGCTGGAAGAGACGTAAAAACTCCACGATATTACATAAAAGCGAGCGTTCACGCTCGTTAATCTCAGTGGTGCACGTCTCCCGAGTAACCAGATGATCAGTCACCTTGTTTCCAAGGAAAATGTGACTTTGCAAGAGATTCATTACAATTTTGCCTTTCGGCTTCAAAACATTTATTTTTTATCTTTGATCATGCTGTGCTTTAATGACACTGTGAAGGACATAACGAAAGAGTTTTTAGATATCCACTTGGTTGAAACACAAAGCGTCGAAAAACTACTACTATTTTTTCAAGGGTTCGATACTTTAGGAAATTTTATTCTAGAAGGCTCTGTATTACATAAATGTTACGTAAATATGTGAAAATAAATTCCGGTTCTAGGCGTTACAGTCCGGAGCCGCGCGACAGCTACGGTCGCAGGTTCGAATCCTGCCTCGGGCATGGATGTGTGTGTTGTCGTTAGGTTAGTGAGGTTTCAGTAGTTCTAAGTTCTAGGGGACTGATGACCTCAGCAGTTAAGTCCCATAGTGCTCAGAGGACTGCTCTCTTTCTCTGAATGTAGTTAACTTCGTATAACTAGGAGGTTGCTTGCTTATTATTTAGGAGAAGTTCCTGAGCAGGATATTGTGGCAAGGGAATATGGATGAGCGCTACAAATATACTTACGTGGATTACACAACAGGAAATGCTGCAACAAGCGACAATTTTTTTAAAATGATTTTACTGCATCATTACTAGTTTCGGGCCTGAGCCGAGCATCAGATGATAGCTCTGACTTCTTTCCAAGTTTTACAATTGTGTGTTCCTGAGACGCCCTCCTTTAAACATTATAAGATTCAAATGGCTCTGAGCACCATGGGCCTCAACTTCTGAGGTCATTAGACCCCTAGAACTTAGAACTAGTTAAACCTAACTAAGCTAAGGACATCACACACATCCATGCCCGAGGCATGATTCGAACCTGCGACCGTAGCGGTCTCGCGGTTCCAGACTGCAGCGCCGGCAAACATTATAAGACAGAGGCTTGATTTTCTTTTGCAATCCATACTGATCAATGGACTAAACTAAAATACAAGATGGCGGATATAATACCTATGTGATAGGCCTACACACATTCTCGCTTTCTTGAGGTCATGTTCAATGCCTTCCACCAGTGTAGCTACGCCGGCCGAAGTGACCGAGCGGTTCTAGGCGCTACAGTCTGGAGCCGCGCGACAGCTACGGTCGCAGGTTCGAATCCTGCCTCGGGCACGGATGTGTGTGTTGTCGTTAGGTTAGTGAGGTTTAAGTAGTTCTAAGTTCTAGGGGACTGATGACCTCAGCAGTTAAGTCCCATAGTGCTCAGAGCCATTTGAACCATATTTAGTCTAGCTACACTGCTTGCCATTGCAACTGCAACACAAGGAAGGGTAGAGAATAATTAAATTATTCTTACTGTGGGAGTGGAGTGCATGATTAAATCTGTATGAGGTTTGGGAGTGTACTGGGTGAGGAACTTAGTACTCGGAGCTACCACCTCTGGCAGCTACACTGACAACGATACAGCTCGACATCGACTCGAACTTAGCTTTGATGACAGATGTGGATACCTGATTCAGCACTGCTTCAACATATCGGAGAGATTAACTGAAGTGACTGGTAAGCAGTGATTCACCCATCTCTCGGCAGTCCATGGCCAGATGTGTTCACTGGCTGAGAGATCTGCAGAACATCTTGACCTCTGTATCGAGGCAGGTTAGGTCAGCACGTGCAGTGTACCGAATAGAGCTATTTTGTTGAATGACAACGTCATAGAGACCTCGAGAAGAGGCTACAGTCACAGGCCTTAATATGTCAGATATGTAATGTCTGATTTCTTAATTGTTGGCTGGTGAACCTGAGCTAATCATGTAGTGTACCCAACGATACTCCTTACTATCAACCTAGATGCTGAACCCCTATGAATCGTCTGTATTTTTTTGGTGTCTCTCCTGCGTTGTCGGTCGCTCCCTACTTCTTCTGCTGCGTCAAAGGAAGCTGTAGTTCTGGATGCCGTAGTGAGTGCCTGCGGTGCTCCAGACGTGTCGACATATGCCTTGATTCTAAGAAACCCATTTCCTGACTCAAGATACGTGACGAGACTGCATGATCTTGTGAACATGTGTACCCTCTTGGGCGCTAGTCGCGTTGGGCCATTGAGATCTCGCTTGCGTTGAGTGTGGTCTTCCTCCCCTACAATTTTTGCATGATAGACGAGATATCTTGCACAACAGGAGCTATTTCGCGGTCGCAAACAACTATCAGTTTACAGAATGAGATTTTCACTCTGCAGCGGAGTGTGCGCTGATACGAAACTGTTCGCAGGAGAGCTTCTGTAAAGTTTGGAAGGTAGGAGACGAGAGACTGGCAGAAGTAAAGCTGTGAGTACCGGGCGTGAGTCGTGCTTCGGTAGCTCAGATGGTAGAGCACTTGCCCGCGAAAGGCAAAGGTCCCGAGTTCGAGTCTCGGTCGGGCACACAGTTTTAATCTGCCAGGACGTTTCAACTATCAGTTTAGTTTCAGACATAAACCTTTCCTGCTGCCGCACTGGCTGCGTCAATTTTTCTCATGTAGTGTCTGCTGACAGTTGTGGAACTCAACGATAGTCTTACACAATATGTATACTGAAAGAATAAGGTGCTGTGTCGCATTATAAGCCTTCTGTATCTTTCTTGCGCTCATTTTGTGTAAAACAATTTGTGCAGGTTTTATTCTCAAGAATTATGTCGTTTTTGGAGAATCAAAATCTGCTCTATAAAAATCAACATGTATTCCGCAACAGAAACCCTGCGAAACTCAGCTCTCTCTGTTCCTCCATGAGGTCCACAGCGCCTCAGGTTGATGCCGTGTTCCTTGATCTCAGGAAGGCATTTGAAACCGTCCCTCACTGCCGTCTAGTGAAAAACATACTAGCTTACCAAGTGTCGAACCAGATTTGCGACTAGATACAAGACTTCCTTGCAGAAAGAACTCAACACGTCGTTCTTAACGGAACAAACTAGACAGATGTAAAGGTAATTTTGTGAAGTACCCCAAGGAAGTGTGATATGACCGTTACTGTTTACAATGAATATAAATGGTCTTGTAGAAGGTGTTGGAAGCTCTTTAAGACTGTTCACAGATGATGCTGCTATTTATAAGAAAGTAGCAACGCCAGAAGACAGTATCGAGTTGCAAAATTACCTACTGCGGACTGATGAATGGTGCAGACTCTTGCAGTTGACCCTGAACCTAAATAAATGTAACATAATGTGCATACATAGGAGAAGAAATCCACTGCCGTACAACCCAATTACTGATTATGAATTGCTGGAAACAATACATGCTGTAAAATATCTAGGAGTACGTAAACAGAGCGACCTTGAGTGGAATGACAACACAAAACAAACAGTAGGAAAAGCAAACGGAATCTTAAGGGAATGTAACGTATCCACGAAAGAAACGGCTTACAAGCCGTTTGTTCGAGCGATTATTGAGTATGGTTCATCAGTGTGGGACATTTACCAGGTAGGACTCACAGAAAAGATAGGGAATATTCAATGAAGAGCGGCGCGTTTCGTCATGGGATCGTTTCGTCGGCGTTACAGAGATGCTCAACAAACTACTGTGGCAGACGTCACAACAGAGGCGTTTTGCGTCAAGGAAAGATTTACTACTGAAATTTCGAGAGACTGATTTCCGGGAAGAGTTGGACAACGTATTATTTCCTCTCTTATACATCTCATGAAATGATTACAGAGGCTTACCGACAATCATTCTTCCCACGCACCATTTGCGAGTGGGACAGGGTAGAGGAAGTTAGTGATACAAGAAGCACCCTCTGCCACACACCGTCAGGTGGCTTGCGGAATATTGACACAGATGTAGATGTGCATGTAATATGTCGTAACCAGATTTTTTTCGCACGAATCTTCTGTTTCTGATCTCACAGGGAACGTGAGAGGTGGCACATTGGTTAGGAAACGGTTACATTATTTTTAAAAAAATCTTTTTGTTTCTCTAAATCACTTCAGGTCAAAGCCGTGATGGTTTCTTTCACAGGTGTTTGCCACTTTTTTCGTATACCTTTCTCCAGCCAAGCAAATATTCTAACAGCAATCACCTTGACGTCGAAGCGGATATTAAAAGACAAACGTCCTTTCTTGATTCTTAACACAGAATCAGTTTTACAAAATAAAACGGTGTTGTCGGCGTTGCTATTCATAAATAAATTTTAAAAAAATATATAGCTCTCCCTCCTGCTCGTGGCCCACAGTGTTCCATATAATCTAGAGATGCGTCACACAATGGATGTAATTTATTAAATATAAATTTCCATTCCATCTTACATTCCATTGTACATTGAAGCGTAATTCATCTAGTCCAGAATTGATGATGTAATACCACCAGCTCATTAAAAGTGGAAATTATTAAAATGTGGAGCTGAGTCAGTTGTGAAGAAACCGAAGAGACAATGAAAATGAAAACTCCAAATCTAGCTGCACTAAGATAATATATTTATTATTTTACACGACAGGCCTGTTTCGGCTTAACTGTCCTTATCAAGTGACTTGCAAAAATGAAATTCGTAAGATTATATATACGTAAAACCTAAGAGATTCCTGACAGTGTCAGTTAGGCTTTTAGGGTATTTGTAAGTAGTGAACAACGTGTGGCCCGTGGCCTGTTTCACCAAAATCAAGATATCTCAGCAATGTTATTCAGCAGTTTTAGTGCCACGACAACATGTTCTTTGTGATCTGTTTTCTGCCTCACACCAGCCTCACCTGATAAATGTAAATCTCTACTTACGGTTTTTACAAACCACCGCTGTTAATAACGCCGTTAATTAAATCGCACGAGACACAAGTACAGCACTCTTACAAGATAGGTTTGACAGCTCCCTCTTTTAACATTCTGGCTAGTGTAATATGCAGAATAATGAATAAATTAAGTGAAGTACATTACTGAAAGTAAAACAGTTATGCTTCAATAAACGTACAGATACCCAGTATCCAATGCCTAGTTTGTGCTTCTAAATCCCAGTGATAAGCAAAAGAAATCAGTAGATATTCATGACGCTATGTGCCTAAACATAGCGTTCGACGCTGTAATGTGGAATAAGCTGTTACGATTTCTGACGAAGATAATCACACTGAGTATATAAAAGTGAGATAGTAAGTTAAATGCAATTGAAGAAACATAAGATAACTTCACGAACGATTACAACCGCAAGTGTAGCGGACACAATCAAAGTTTGCAACCTGAAAATAATGATTGCTTATAATTTCAGCTGTACTGAATCAGCAACCAAGTGATGTCTACCTTCATAGGAAGAGAATCAAAGAGATAAAAAAATGCACTGACGTTAAAAAATACCTGGAACTAGTGTACATTTTCAGCATTCAGTCATAGCATAACCTACTAAGAGGATAAGAATACAAAATGAGAAACAGACGCCTACCACAGAACAAGTTGAACAGTTGCAAGAACTTTAAACAACAAGTGAGGAGCGAGGCACAAACTAAACCTCCTAATGTAATGGGTTTTTCCATCTTATTATACGAAGCTGATTGTCCACAAGTCGGAAGTATGTTAGGAATTTGAAACAACAAAATTTCTGCAGAGTGGTAACTTTGTTGCAGAGAACATAATATTAAGAACAACTACACTAGGGTAGAGTTATGTGTAAAGCATATCGCAAGTAAAACAGCACTGCACAAAGATGAACGGAAGGAACGTGTTCGGCTTACGACAGAGTATAGCATCCTAACGTGGGTCTTGTAAACCTATGGGGAGAGAATCAGCAGCTATGCCGATGACAAAACTGTGAAAATAGCGTAGGTTTACCACATCATCGGTGGTAAATGCGAAATAAATTTTTCTATGTCATCAGTATTCACAATGGATTGGTGTAGTCCCTCATGATTTCCTCTTCTCTGAAAATCTCCTCAGAGTCCCACTTTCACCTAACATCATTGTTTGTTGTAAAACCGTCAGAAGAGCCTACCGTCAGATGGTAGCATTGATTTCTCGCATTTAGTTCGGTTAATTGATCAGTACGGCTTGTAAAAGAAAATCAGACTTCTGTCTTATGTAAGGGAGGTCTTTTCATGAAGATGAAAATGTAAAATTTGCAAAGAAGCCAACGCTTCCACCTAACGATTGGCTCTGTCCCGAATCTAGTAGTGGTACAATAAAACCATTTAAAAAATGCTAATGACTGGGTGCAGTATTTCCTGCAGTGTAATTTACGTAAACAGTTGCAGTGTTCTGTGACCAAATGGATAAAATAATGTTGCCAGATTTGATTATGTATCAATGCGGACTGTCCACCTTGCCTAGAAACAACTTTGTAACACGGAGTAACCTCTCTGATAGGCAAAAGGGCACAGAAACGGCAGAGTCAATTGACTGGAGGGTGTGATTCAGACAAGGGGTGGTTCGTTTTCGGGGTGTTTTTCGTGCCATGACTTGAAACCATTCGTTCATGTTAGCCATCAACACGAAGCAGGATATATGTTTCATCTTTCTTCTGCATCTTCTTTATGGGTAGGCTATGGACATTTCTTGTTCAAAAAAGACAACAGCCATATTCACAAGAATGCATGTGTAAGTTCGCTGTTTGATGAACATTGAGGCGACCTACCACATTGTCCCACTAAGCCATCCCAGCTCCCATGTAAAATTTCTGGGGCTATTTGGAACAGCAGTTGAGATGCAGCAGTCAGTATCCCCAAATTTGATACCCCATGGGATCTTTACAGCAATGAGTGGCTTCATCTTAATTGGTATACCTGCCAACACTTGTGGACCCTCTTCCTCGTCAAAGTGGAACCAACATGAAGACTAAGGACGATGTTTTATGGAATGAGGTCTCCTCGGAGTCACAAATTTTTTGTCTGATGTGATTTTTTGGGCGCGGGATTAGCCGAGCGGTCTAGGGCGCTGCAGTCATGGACTGTGCGGCTGGTTCCGGTGGAGGTTCGAGTCCTCCCTCGGGCATGGGTGTGTGTGTTTGTCCTTAGGATGATTTAGGTTAAGTAGTATGTAAGCTTACGGACTGATGACCGTAGCAGTTAAGTCCCATGAGATTTCACAAACATTGAACATTGATTTTTTGGAAGAGTGCGCTCTTTCCATCAGACTGAATTTATTTTACATATTACGAAATTTGATTCACAAATTACAAATCTAAATTCACTTTAGCTGTATTAGTTATCGGTGACATACGAAAATTTGTGCTGGACTTGGATTCGAACCCGTGTATCCCACTTAATCTTTGTGGTCACCTTAATCACTTCAGCTGTCCAAGCACGTCAGCAAGACCGATTGAGAGTTACATATGGCACACTGCTCCACAGTAGTAAGGTAATGGCTTTACTGGCACAATTTTGATACCAAAGTGATATGCAAATTAAATCGTGACACCTGACTAATTTATGACCTTAACCTGTTGTTCTGATAAGTGATTTATGACCCCCTGAGGGGTTATTTACGACCCCCAGGGGATAATCCATCCTTCTGAGGAACCTCCACCATATACCACTCACCCTCCTCCTCCCACACCACTCTAGGAAATATTCAACCACTTCTTCTCCATAGTATGAAGCATGTGTCATATGCTAGGTTGTATACATTTCATTCTACTGCATGTGTAAATTATCATAAGGGTAGAATTCAAAGTTCAGGTAGACTCTGGCATTAGTTAACCCGCACTAAACAAATTTGGTGGAATCATTTGCTATATTCGCTCTTCTATTGGAACGAAATGCAAGTATGATGAATCTGAGCGCCTCCAGTAGAGCAGAAAAAGAGGACAGTAGAAATATAACAGCATTCAGAACTTTTAAAAGCTTCAAATGCTGCTCATCCGATGCAGTGATGTGTGGCGTTTTTTTTTTCTATACTGATCTTACTTTCCTCTTTTGCTCTTCGACAGTATGAATTGCACTCTGTATCAGAATAAGTTCCTGTTTGGCATTCAGAGCAATTCGCTGCATATCCTCGAAGTATCCTATCCCATAAGTGATTTTAAACGTATGCATGCAGTAAATCTCTTGTAGGCTTCCACTGTTGTGTCCACTTGCTCAACTATGAACCACACAGCATTTTCTCAATCTTTCAAATCCGAGGGAGAAGCTGAGACATATGTTTTAAAAGCTGATTTTGTACATAAATTGTGTGTACATCAATCTCAACCCTGTTAACTACATATTATATCACGTGGAACAGGAATGCGTAAGTATTATGTGTAAGGTTCGATGCCACTGTAGCATTATCATTCCTTTTTATAGATAATGCATCCAGATAAATGAAGCTTTTTCATGGGAGGGTTAAAAGGTATTGGTGATGGATAACACTCAAAATTTCATCGTTCTTGTTAAATGTCATTGATGCATAAGGTTCATTCGAGAAGTATTCCTGGCCTATAATACACTCCTCATATTCCAGTGGGCTAGTTATATCAAACGACATCATTCCGCGGCTTCGGACCCACTGATTTAAGAAACCTGTTGTTTGGGCGTGTTAGCACTTTGCTTTTCTGTTGTAAAGTGCCATGCTGTGCTTTGTGCATTTTGGTTTTATAGCTTATGCCCATTATGTCTCCATTGACAGTGTGGGAACGCTGCGATCCCTGACTGTTTGAAGCTCCCCGCCCTTTTTTCTGCGTCTCTGCACGTTTAGGGCCAGTGATGGTTCCATTTTAGACATAGCCCCACAATGCTTTCCTCGCTGCGAAATACGACAAATTCATTATTCTGGTCCACAGTACGCAGCTGCAGATACTCCAGTGCCTAAACTGTTACTGGGAGGTAAAAAGCGTTAGTAGGGGTCTCAACGATCTTATAATCTGTTCCCACTGATGGAAAGAATCCGTAAATTGTATGAATCAAGCTGTTGTTCACATAAGAGATTGTTGCAATGATACACTCGACACGGATTGTACAGACAGGAAGTATATCCACTGACCGGTAGTATCTGTGGAATCCTCCCCCCTTCCATCCTGTGTTTTCTCCCCGCCTATCATCTCCTTTCTCTCCCCCCCCCGCCCCCGAGTCCTTTTGTACTCCCCTCCTCTGTCTTCCCCAATCCCTGGCCCGTCTGCTCAGCACCCCCCACCCCTCTTATGGATCCTCCTCTTCCGTTTGCTCCTTTCCCCCCTCCCCCTTCACTTTTCCTCTCCTTCCACCCCCCCCTTTTTCCCGTCATCTGGCCAGTTTGCCCCCACCTGCTCTCGGGTGTGGTATGTCGTATTTGTGCCAACTTTTAGCGCAGTGTTTAAGTGAGTGTTCGATGTTGTGCATCCTTCCACAGTGTTGCGAACAGAAATCATGCTGTCGTTGGGTGTGCTTTTTATATCTCTTGCGAACAGAACCCAGACTGTCGCCGTGTTTTTTTAATTGTCTGTCTATTGTTTTTCTGCTTCCTGTGTGTTTTATTAGCTTCATCAACCCTGTGTTTTATGTTTTACGCTCAGAATTTTCTGCCATTTTTACCTTTAAGTCACCGATTTTATCGCCAACTGTTGTTATTTTTTATTATCTTCATCTTTTTAAAACAAATTCTGTAGGCTGAAGAGCGGCGTAATAAGCTGCTGCCAGCCCGCCCCCTTTAGGGGGATTCGAAACCCAATAAAGGAAAAAAAAAACAAAAAAAAACAAAAAATATCTGTGGAATTTATTAGGATTCTTCTTCATAGCCTGTCCTTTATTCTCCTTTGTAACCCATCATTTTGTGAAACCCAGTAGCCTCACTACTGAACCTTTCTGGTTGAAGTCAATCGTTGCACTCATTGCCTTTAGTTCAGATTTAAGTTTATTGATGATTCCAAGTAGCGCAATCCCTTTTCGTTACCGTTTTAATACGTACTTTGAATCGTCAGTATCGTATGCACCAGGTTCTATTCTCACGATTTCTTTTCCACCATTAATTAACACATAAAGTTTATTGTTAGTCTTTGTGATGCTGTTGTATGTCTGTAGTCCAATCAGCGCAAAACTCAACTTCTCGTTGCTTAAATCAGCCGGTGGGAAGTAATTCACGCGTAATACTGACGATCCTTCGTTTATAGGGAGAGTATAAGACACTGCATCTGAACCTCAACCTTAATGCATCCCCTCATGTATATGCTTTTTCGCAAACGTTAAGAGAAATATGGTGCACAGATGTCTACATAAGTAGGTATTAAAGTCTTGGTAGCGATGAAAATTGTAGAACCCCCATCTCCTGTCCGTGAAGTGTCGTTGTTAACTCTTCTGACAGCTGCAGGTCTCCAAACGAATCGTAATAGTCGAAGTTATTTGCATGTTTCTTAATATACGCCATCTAGTGGGTTCCTGGTCCCCAAGCAACATCGAAATTCACCATCCCATATTCTCCGGATGGCCAACGGACTTGCCGCAGTGGTAGCACCGGTTCCCGTCAGATCACCGAAGTTAAGCGCTATCGGCCTGGGCTAGCACTTGGATGGGTGACCATGCGGTCTGCCGAACACTGTTGGCAATCGGGATGCACTCAGCCCTTGTGAGGCAAACTGAGGGACTACTCGATTGATAAGTAGCGGCTCCGGTCTCGGAAACTGATATACGGCCGGGAGAGTGGTGTGCTCACCACATACCCTCCATAACCGCATCCAGTGACGCCTGTGGGCTGAGGATGACACGGCGGCCGGTCGGTACCTTTGGGCTTTCATGGCCGGTGCGGAAGGAGTTTTTTATATTCTCTGGATATCCACAAAGTCTTCGGTAATGTGTCCTGCATAAACACACCACAGAATCCTGAAACGTTGAATTTTTTCCTATAGCAGATCTATATTTTTAAGCGGTCTGTCCTGTAACATAGCTAACGGGCTTTTTTTTATTTATGAAGAGATCTAGTGCTTTCTTGTACGGTTTCAGGTGGAGTCCTTTTCCAATGGCTGCTGCTTCCAACATGCGGTTATGTCTTCTTGCTTCCTGTAGCTGCTCCTGTGAGTTCTGTGGGTTCTTCACTGTTCTGGCAATAGCCACAGCATGACCAGCCAGTGAACCCATCGCCGAAAAACCTGCGAGGGCAGGAATGAGGAAGGGGATAATTCCACCCGATGTCTTGGGTATCGGCAGAACCCTGGGTGCTTTAACCATTCCTTTATGCTTTGGGGCACTTTTAATCTCACACATCGCTGTCAGAATTCAGTATTTAAACAACTCTCACTGGCGGCTTCTTCTTCATTATCGTCATCTTCTTCAGTGCATGAAGTACAGCGTTCATAACTTGCTTCAAATTCACACTCCAGCCCAACTTACATTTACCACCCATGGTTTTTATCAACTACAACTGCTGTAGTGTGCTGTCCTATACCAATATCCTTTCTCTCATGCACTGGCTTGGCTTTATCAGCTAAAATTCGATCTGAAGTGTGATTTCCCGGGAGATCTTTTTGTTTTGTGTATGCAGTGTCTTATTCCAAACACGCGTCGTCAAGCAGGTTAATCCCCTTATCACCATAAGTCAAACCTTTTTGAAGCTTCGGCCAGGTTTGCAGTAATTATAGCCCAGAATCTGCAGCTCGACGGAATGTTTGTCGATAATATCACCAACTCCTATAATGTGTCTCCTATCACACATGTAATGCTACTATGCTGGTTGTGCTCTGTGCACCACATTACATGGCAGATCGTCAGCGACAATCACGCTGTTATGTATTGCAGGAAAACCAAGCCATTTAACTAGCGCTATGTTCACTCAACGTCTCATGAAATGTTCTATGAGAAACAAGTGTGATTCTGAGCTCTCCTACGTTTCCTTAGTATAAAAGCTTCCTGAAATTTCAGTGCCGCTGCTATCCTTTAATATGTAAGTTTTGGCACTTTGCAAACTGTTACTATTTCACTTGACCAGTTTGGAAGGTATGACTTCTCAAATACCGTCATGTGTTTTTAGAGACGTACCAAATCACCCACATTAAATCTCTGTTTATGTAGATACACATTTTAATACGATAGTACACTGTATCCATGAGTCCATTATCACGAACATAGATTCCTCTCATTTTTATTATGCTGTGTTTGGTTCGATACTGTGCAGTTATTTCTGGAAGGGAGGACTTCTGTTTATTTGTATGAGCCTTGAAGATTAAAATGCATCACATTTGACCTTTTACTGTCCTATTCTGACATTCCACGACAGTGGCCTTCACGTGGATGATTGTTGAGTAGTGATATATTTCATACTGCTGCATCATGGTCTTGAAATACCTATTTAAAACTCGCCACTCTGATTGGTTTGGAGGTTGTCAAGGCATTGATTTGTTCCTGTCTGCAACACAAGCTGAAACACCTCTGCAACACCTCTCCCCGTTTTTGTTTTAACAGGTTAGGCCCAGGCAAAGTTGGAGTATGTATCAATAACCAATAAAATACATTTCAATCCATTACTCTCATGTCAGTATTCCATCATGTCTACAAGACCAACCTGCCATAAGTCATCCAAACCTTTAATCATAACATGTCTATGAGGGTATCTTTCAATGCTGGCTTGTGTGCATTCTCGAACTACTGTCTTCATACTTATTAGATTAGATCTCTCTCTCTCTCTCTCTCTCTCTCTCTCTCTAAGCTCTGAAATTACTGAAACAACCTGATTCGAATGGGTGGTATTGCCCGCAGCAGCTGAGGCCATGAGTAGTCATAGTCAAGCTGTTATCTCATTGGGATTGTAGTGTATATTGAGGGTGCTGATTGCTGACTCTTTAACACTGATTTTAATACCTTCACAACTGCTATACCGACCATCTAATAATGGTTCTATAATGTCTCCATATTTTGCACTGCATTGGTTTCTTGCTTTCCTTTGTACACTAGTCAATTGCAGTATTTCACCACACATCTGCAGGTCTTTGGGTGAAAATTTTACTGTTTTTGACAGTTTAAGGAATATGAGGTTCAGTAGAGCTGGTGTTCTTTGGAATTCCCTATTGACTATCTGTACTGTTTTGTCATTTAAACTTACAGGCTGCATGCCTAACGTTCTGGTTTTTCATCACTGCTGTCGAATATTTTGTCTATCCTAGAATTACTGTGACAATTTAAGAAACCAACAATAGCATCACTATTGTTGTGTAATTTCGCTTAGCGTTCTTCAAGAGATTCAGTCACTGGCTTAGAGGTTTCTATCAGTGTCTGCTCTTGATCTAAATGTGCTAATCTTAGAAGCTTGTAACTTCTCTCAAACAGCCTTCTACACAGCGATGACCCTGTGCTTAGTTGACATCTTGTTATGTACTGGATGTGTTTGCTTCACAGGCTGCATGTTATATACATTTTGCTCGAGCTTTACAGTTAAGTCAAGTACTTTATTTTTAATTCCATCACCCTTTACAGCTAAGACATCTACTTTCTTTCTCAGAGCGACGCATGTGTATGTCTCTAGTTCCTTAATACCTAGCGTCTGGTTCGTGGTCAGTCTCAGAAGGGCCTGATCATATGTCTCCAGCTCCTTAACTTTACATTCAAGAGACTGAAATTTTCCATCTATATACAGATTTATTCTATATATATGCTCACATATCCTCTCAGGCTGTGTGTCTGACAAAAATGTGAACTTTTCCATGGTGCAGTGTACACTAAGTACTCAGCACTTTTTTCTAAGCTATATATAAAGAATCTCCTGGAAGTTCCATCTGTACCTACTGTCTTACAGTTTTCTTGATTTATCAATAACGAAAACACCATAGTGTTGGTGATTCCAACAATCTGTGCATATCTTTACAAAATCATCAAATGACATGTCGGTTCCTATATGCACTTGGTAAATATATTTTATATTCAAATTGTTCTGTATGAAAGCTATAAGAGATTTGAATTATCCCTCACCAACTGTTTTGGGATTCTGTTATGCATGACTCAAATAAAATACGTCAACACCGATACGACAACTAAAAATACAGGAATACTGTGTTTGGCTTTACTTTTTCTGGCAGGGGAATATGACTGATTTAACTGAATGTCGTGTGTGTTACACCATTTACACTACGCAGTATCTTTTAAAGTAACTGGTATTTGGTTTGTAACAGCGTTTTTGAAAACGCACATACACACTCAAAGCGGACTCCATCCATGTGTGTTAGCAATGATATGAAAACATTTGCTTTGCCACAGTTTGATAGACTTACAATGATTGCTCTATATCGGCAGGTAGGAGTATCACATTCCTCTTCTTCTGGTCTTGTTCTACACCATCAGGTGACCAGTCACTTACAACGAAGTCCTGAAGTTTCATCCACCCTGCCATGATCCTGACTACTTCAGGTTTTGGTGTGAAATGGTCTTTTATAGAAAAATGAACACCTGAAATAATAATATGTGTAGCCACCATAGTGCTATCATGTTACTGACTAAGCTACAGTGGCTATGCCTTACATTACATAATGATGGGGTAGTTAAATAAGAAGAGAAACAAAAATTTGCGATTATTTTTTTTATTTACACATCAATAGTGGTATACATCAGCAGGAACTTACTGGTTCTATCTTCCTAACAGTACAGTATTTTGCAAATAAAAGTTTCTTTTATGAAAAGAATTCAGTGTGTGTTTCTCTCAAACTGATGGCTGCTCCTTTAGCTTCCTCACTGACTCCATATTGATGCAGTATTCTAAATTATCTGCATGCACGCTATACATGCGGAGATAGTTCACAATGTCTTTATACACAGTTTGAACACACAGCAGCCCACAGTTGAGTCTTTCCAGCAAAAGGGACAGCACCATCAATAGGCCATATAAGTTTGTAATGGCAGAGTGTTGTAGGTAAATGGATCGACCTCCAAATATCACCATGCGTGTCACAGCATCGTAGAGTGATGTTATAGATGGCATCAGGCCAACACAGTATATGTCCGAAGTTGGAGAATACTCGGAGGTCATTTGTCTGTTGATGTAGGGTTCTGCATTACACAGTTCATCCCATTCGAACTGTGTAAACTGCACTTTAACACTTCTCGAGGCATTTTCAATCTCTGACACAACACCCCAGTCACTGTCCACTGATATGTCTATACAAATATTTAATCACTTGGAATCACTATCTGTTAAATTATAAGTTGAAGTGAAATACAGTAGGTCACTGGGAGGAATCAGCAGCTTCTCATTCAACACATCAACACTCTATCATTGCAGTAACACTGGTAAATATGTCAGAGATCAGTACTGATGGGCACTATGTGGTGTAGGGGCCGCAGCGCAGTTCTTCTGAGAGTCAGGGATTCACTGGGTGCTACAGGATTCCACGGCGCTACTGCCACTGCTGGTCATGACAGACTGGAGTTCGCTGCAGGTCCCGATGAGGTGATGGTGGCTGCTGCTGGTCAAGAAATGCTGGAGGCTGCTTAATAAGAAAGAAAAAGAAGCAATAAGCATCAACAGCCAAAGACGTGGAGCTGAACAAAGGAATGGGACTTGACAAAGAAGAGGAGGTTCAGATGGTTCAAATGGCTCTGAGCACTATAGGATTCAACTTCTGAGGTCATCAGTCCCCTAGAACTTAGAACTACTTAAACCTAACTAACCTAAGGACATCACACACATCCATGCCCGAGGCAGGATTCGAACCTGCGACCAGCGGTCGCGCGGTTCCAGACTGTAGCGCCTAGAACCGCTCGGCCACTCCGACCGGCAGAAGAGGAGGAATCATTACATGCAGTAATACGACTAGTAAGAAAGACATGTAATGAGTACTGAATATTACAGTTCTCCTGCGATGCGGAGGCACATGAGGATCTCAGTTGCTGTTGACACTTCATAGTTCTTTCTCTGACTGACTGGGACTGATGGCGCCTCTGTCTTACATCCTCCTGAGGTCAAACCATGTGACTGAACATAGTGTTCCTGCATTCCTATTGATTCACACCAATTTTCAGGTGAATGCTGTCTTCCTTTTGGTTCCATAGGGAAGTGCTGTGTGGTAAAAAAAAAAAAAAAAACCGTTTGAAGCGCTTTCTGTGGCAGTTTTGTGAACTAGCTCAGTCAAGGCACATAAATCAAGGCGAACACCTCTGGACTCATTCTGTCAGTGGTAGTGGAACAGAATGAAGTTGTCTCCTGCTCTGTGGGCCAGACTTGTGTGCGGACCTCTCTCCTGACCTGCACATGCTAGAACACATGAGGTGGCTGGTTTCTGGATGACAGACATACACGTGGGCTATCATAAGCAATGGCTAATATATTCCATTTCTCTGTGCTTACTGCTATTACATCATGGGAAGTGGGGGCAGATGTGAACTCTACCATCTGGGAGAGCCCTGTCTCCCATAAGCTGATTAAATAAAGAATATGCATAATATATTATCGTTGTTGAAATGGATTCAAATTTTGTATGCCAAGATCCTTCTTCTCCAGCACACACTGAGTTTTCCCACCAGTTCCTGGTTGGAGAAGAGGAGGGACGAACTGGGGGAGAGAAGGGGGTTGGTCGATTTTACAGGTGGGGGAGGAGTTAATTAATTGATCAGTTTAATTAATTAGTCAATTAATTTGATATTAAAAGTGTGCTCGTATTGGTGAGAGTGAGGACAGAGAGGCTGGGGACTACCAAGAGGGGTGGGGGAGGAGGGAGGTGAGGAGTATGGCATGGGGGTTTCTCAGAAGGGTGGATTATTCTAAGGGGTCATAAATAATCCTCAGGGGATCATAAACCACTCATCACAACAATTGTTTGAGGTCATAAATCAATCAGTTGTCACAATTTAATTAATTTACACATTGATTTGATATGAAAAGTGTGCCAGTATCGCCATTACCCTGCTGCTGTCCGCAGATTCTAGTGCTCACACACACTCTGTATGATTCCCGCCAGAGAGGGAAGTTCTATGTGATTATCGTTTTAACTCGTTGACTCATGTAATACTTATTATGTTATTGTACAGTGTCTGCATTGACAGTCCATGTTAGACAGTATTCCTACAGACATTCATGCATACCTGAAGGAACGTTATCTGAAGTGAACTGTCAAGACAGAAATTGTGCAATAACGCAATAACAATGAATTTAATTTTCGAGGGGGTATTTTTGGTCTGCCATTACAACTACAAGAAAATGCATGTTTTTCTCACAGGACACGTTTCGCTTTATTGTAGTAAAGCACCATCAGTGGCCTCTAATAAAAGACATTCACAATCTGATTTGTTTTTAAGATCGAAAAACAGTTCGTTAACAATTTGTTGGTTTTTAATTACAGTAATTTCTGCTTGGATTCTCGACTGTTTCAGGAAATGCCGTCTGGTGGCACGTCTTTGGTTCCTTTCTTCAATGACATGTTGGCAGAAGACATTTCCTGATGTAGACGATTACCGTAAGTAAAAGCCATCAAACTGTTAACGAACTGTTTTTCGTTCTTAAAAACAATTAGAATTGTAAATAATTTTAATTACAAGTCATTGATAACACTTTACTTTAATACAGCGAAAAGCGTCTTGTAACGACGGAACAAAAGTACCCTCAAGAATTGTAAAGCAGCTACGGGCAATACAGTAACACAAATGAAGAACTGAATTTATTTTCGTTATTTTTCTTCATTGTTAATACTCAAAAAGCTTTTTCAGCCTCACAAGGCGTTTTCTTTTCATTGGTTGCTATTTTTCAATCTTAACGGACAAGCGTTGTCAGATATGCAATTTTGAAACCTGTGCCTTCCTCTATAGTCTGAACCCCCGCCGCCTCCCTCCAATACCATGGAACTCAATGTTATTTAGCCAACCCCAACAAAGCCAGACGAACAAGATCGTCTCAGCTTTCCCTCACTATGCCATCAGAGGCTGTCTACGAGGTAATGCGATGTGAGAGGCTGCCTGGCAAGCTACATTCTTTCCCATAACATACCTTCCAGGAAACTCCTGCGCGGTCGCAACTGACACTGGTCCTAATTTGTTCTGCACCCTCTACGTGAAGAGCAGCGTTGGATCATCTGATGCTCTCGTGCAGATATGAATGTTCCTACTGTCCTGAAACAGAACAAGTGTCTGCACCTTCCATGGAGCTCTGTCACAAGCTGATACGAGCAGATAACGTCTCATTTCCGACATTTTGGACAGCACTTTGGAAAGACTATCAGTCCTTCGGAAGACCCAAAACACAAACTCACTGAAATCAGTCAGTGAAACTTTGCTGGTTGACGCTGCTCTGGTACAACTACAGTGTGTACTGACTCATCAACATGCTCGGAACAGACTATGTTCTACATGCTTGTTCAAATATATGAATATGTAAGAAGGCAGAATTCGACGCTGCAGTCGGCAATGCCTACATAAGGCGACAAGGGTCTGGCGCAGTTGTCAGATCGGTTACTGCTGCTACAATGGCAGGTTATCAAGATTTAAGTGAGTTCGAATGTGATGTTATAGTCGACGCACGAGCGATGGACACAGCATCTCCGAGGTAGCGATGAAATTGGGATTTTCCCGTACGACCATTCCACGAGTTTACCGTCAATATCAGGTTTCCGGTAAAATACCAAATCTCCAACATCGCTGCGGCAGGAAAAAGATTCTGCAAGAACGAGACCAACAACGACTGAAGAGAATCGTTCAACGTGACATAAGTGCAAACCTTCCGTAAATTGCTGCATATCTCAATGCTGGGCCATCAACAAATTCACTGTGCGAACCACACCAACATCATTGATATGGGCTTTCGGTGCCGAAGGCCCACTCGTGTACCTTTGATGACTGCTTGACACAAAGCTTTACGACTCACCTGAGCCCGTCAATATCGACATTGCACTGTAGATGACTGGAAGCATGATGTCTGGTCGGACGAGTCTCGTTTCAAATTGTATGGAGCGGATGCACGTGTACGGATATGGAGACAACCTCATGAATCCACGCACCCTGCATGTCAGCAGGAGACTGTTCAACCTGGCGGAGGCTCTGTAATGGTGTGGGACGTGTGCAGTTGGAGTGATATGGGAGCCTAGAGACGTCTAGATACGACTATGACAAGTGGCACGTACGTAAGCATCCTGTCTGATCACCTGCATCCGTTCATGTCCATTGTGCATTCCGACGGACTTTGGCAATTCCAGTAGGACAATGCGACACCCCACGCGTCGAGAATTGCTACAGAGTGACTAGTGGAAAACTTTTCTGAGTTTAAATACATCCGCTGGCCACCAAACTCCTCAGATATGAACATTATTGAGCATATCTGGGATGCCTTGCAAACTGCTGTTCAGAAGAGATCTCCACTCCCTCGTACTCTAACGGATTTATGGACAGCTCTGCGGGATTCATGGTGTCAATGCCCTCCAACTCTATTTCAGACATTACTCGGGTCCATGCCACTTCTTACTGCGGCACTTCTGCGTGCCCGCGGGGATGCTATGCAATATTAGGCAGGTGTACCAGTTTCCTTTGGTTCTTCAGTGTACAATGAACAGACAAAGGCTTGTCTACACTCATGCTCATAAGTTAAGGATAATGCTGTTACATGGTGAAACAACGCTCTGGTAGGCGGTTTGCGGGTTTAAATCACCTCGGGGTATGACCATGCGGTGCATTTGGCCTGCGATCGTCGCACGGTGGCGCTAGCTGCAGTCCACATACGAAGAGGTGTGTTGGTGCATGTCAAAGTGCGGTGCAGCGAGTAAGTGTGCAGATGTTTTCAGACGTGCTAATGGTGACTGTGTGTTGAAAATGGCTCAAAGAAAACATGTTGATGAAGTTATGACGGGTACAATAGTAGGGCGATTGGAGGCAGGTCAAACACAGCAGGTCCTAGCACAGGCCCTCAGTGTGGCACAAATTGTGATCTCCAGACTATGGTAACGATTCCAGCAAACAGGAAATGTGTCCAGGCGCTACAGTACGGGACGTCCACAGTGTAAAACACCACAAGAAGACCGATATCTCACCATGAGTGCCCGCAGACGGCCACGGAGTACTGCAGGTGGCCGGCCTGAGTGGCCGTGCGGTTATAGGCGCTACAGTCTCGAACCGACCGACCGCTACGGTCGCAGGTTCGAATCCTGCCTCGGGCATGACTGTGTGTGATGTCCTTAAGTTAGTTAGGTTTAATTAGTTCTAAGTTCTAGGCGACTGATGACCTCAGAAGTTAAGTCGCATAGTGCTCAGAGACAGTACTGCAGGTAGCCTTGCTAGGGAACTTAACGCAGCCACTGGAACAGTTTATTCCACACACGCAATCCACAGACGACTGAACAGACATGGATTTTTCGCCCGGAGACCTGCAAGGTGCATTCCACTGACCCCTGGTCACAGGAGAGCCCGTAAAGCCTGGTGTCAAGAACACAGTACATGGTCATTGGTACAGTGGTCCCAGGTTATGTTCATGGACGAGTCCACTTATAGTCTGAACAGTGGTTCTTGCCGGGTTTTCATCTGGCGTGCAATAGGAACCAGATACCAACCTCTTAATGTCCTTGAAAAGGACCTTTGTGGAAGTCATGGTTTGATGGTGTGGGGTGGTATTATGATTGGAGCATATACACCCCTGCATGTCTTTGACAGAGGAACTGTAACAGGTCACGTGTATCGGGAAGTCAGTTTGTACCAGTACGTCTGCCTTTTCAGGGGGGCAGTGGGACCCACCTTCCTCCTGGTGGATGATAATGCACGGCCCCACCGAGCTGCCATCGTGGTGGAGTACCTTGAAACAGAAGACATCAGATGAATGGAGTGGCCTGCCTGTTCTCCAGATCTAAACCCCATCGAGCACGTCTGGGATGCTCTCGGTCGACGATCGCTGCACGTCTTCAAACCCCTAGGACACTTCAGGAGCTCCGAAAGGCACTGGTGCAAGAATGGGAGGCTACACCCAAGCAGCTGCTCGACCACCTCATCCAAGGTATGCCAACCCGGTGAGCGGCCTGTGTACGTGTGCATGGTGATCATATTCCATATTAATGTCGGGATACATCCGCATGAAACAGTGGAGTATTGTAGCACAGGTGTTTCGGGACGGTTTCCTCAACTTACCGCCAATACTGTTGACTTACAGATCTGTGTCGTGTGTGTTCCCTACGTACCTATGCTATTAGCGCCAGTTTTGTGTAATACCACGTTGTGTGGCATCACGTTTTGCAATTATCCTTAATTTATGAGCATGAGTGTAGATTGACGGATACACTAGAAATTCCTTACGTAGTCCATCCAGCCTCACTCAACGTACGCTTTGTGTAAGCAAATACTGACGTGATAACATCCTCTCATGAAGGTCAACGGCTTTTCAGAACATACGAGACTAATTTTAACCAGTTTTTGCCACACAAGACCCACGAAGTCGGAGCAGGCACTGTCTTGAATCCTCGAGATAAAAATTGTGAACTCAATGATTTCTCGCTCTCTTAAGCTGCTCCTATGCTGCCAAAGAATGTCGTTCGTCAGAATTACCTTCTTTGCCATCTAAGAATACTACATGTAAACGTAGTAACTCAAGAGAAATCTTCGTTTTCGACTTTCAGTTTGTGGTTATTAATGAGGTTTTTGATGATGGTAGATATACGAAATAGGGATTAAGTGCAATAACGCGAGAAAAGAGAGAGATGAAATCAAAGGAAAACTGATACTGAGTATCTTTCGTGAACATAAGTGATTATTGTTGATATTATGTTTAGAGCAGACGATACAGATGTTAAGGACCATGAAAGTAATAGTAGACATTGTACTCAAACTGAATAAATAACGCACTCACCCTTCACATCAGTGCACAAAAGCGCCTTCCTTATTGCATATAGACTTCCAGTCCATGAGTAACGCAGTGGAGCAACTGCTGCAACAGCTGGCGCGAAGGCCAACCGTAGATTTACGAGCGGTTTGCTGCCGGCTGTGAACCATGACGCAGAATGCGCGCCCGGCGAGCGAGCGTAATTAATGGATCACGTGTAGGCTTCAACGTGAGCTTCATTTGTTAAATGTTTCACACTTTCATAACCACTTGTTTTGTGCACACTCAGAAGCACAGAGTGGCACGTTGTGTATTATGAGTTTGTTCCGCCACTGCTGCAAAATTTTAACTCTGAAACAAGTACCCAAAAGATTTCAACTTATGAGCGCTAAAATTTATCTACATTATGTTGGTGTGAATCTCAGAATGTGTGTATGCAGCCAGTAATTTAAACTGTGATTGACACTAATAGAGTCTGTATTAATGAGGAATGCATTATCACGTTCAGACATGCAAGAAACGTTGTACAAAAGAATCTCCAGAGAGGTCTGTTCTACCGCTAAGACTAAAGAACAGAATTCAACTCGTTGGCTTTGAGCAATGACGTCATAGATGATAATTTGTTTGTTTCTGAGCCGTAAGTAATAAAGCGGTTGTCTTGGAAAACGTAAAATCGTAAAGTTAAATAAATGAATGTATCATTAAAAGAAAGAAACTACGTACGGATTTTGTTGTTGGTCGTCATTTTAAGGAATTTGTGCACACGCTTTAATTTACCGTTGTATCCGCCATGGGTAAAGAATAGGATACCAATGTTAGGGTTTTCGTTCTTTTCGTGCTGGGTAGTACTAGTATCCTATTTTTCAGTTGACCTACATATTTCAACTGAAATACAGAATACCAACGGTAGGTTTCTCGCTCTTTTATCCGTTGGTAATATGAGTGTTTGATTGGTCGCTTCTCTCTGTACCAGTGTTGTCTTCTTCGCAGTAGGTAGTATCTGTGTCAACTGTAGGGCAGGATACCAATGCAAACAGCTGTAGTTTTCTCCACAATATGTAATTTATAGGTCTACAGAAGAACAGGATACGGATGTTAACTACGTTGTTGTCTTCGACGTGGTTAATACTAGAATGCTGTTCCTTAGTTGATCTACCTTCGTCGTTGGATTACGTTCCCGGACCTTGATTTTATTCAGATTAGTAGGTACTCACTCCTCGCTACAAGTCCGAGAAGTTCGTAATGAGAATTTCCAAACGCCCTGTATATTGGAAACTCTGCAGGTGCCTATCTCCGGATGCCCTTGGAGACGCCAGATCACCTGTCTGTGGGCCTTGCGAACGGCTCTTCCTCACTGTAATAAATGCGGTCATGATATCGTGCATCTATAATGCACAGAGATACCAAATGAGTTTAGTAGAAGTGCAAAGCTAAGTAACATTTTATCGTGTTTGAAGGCCATTGCAACAGCATCGCTTCTAATTCTACAATACTGGCCATTAAAATTGCTACACAAAGAAAATGCAGATGACAAAGGGGTATTCATTGGACAAATATATTACACTAGAACTGACATGTGATTACATTTTCGCGCAATTTGGGTGCATCGATCCTGCGAAATCAGTACCCATGACAACCAACTCTGGCCGTAATAACGGCCTTGATACTCCTGGGCATTGAGTCAAACAGAGCTTGGATGGCGTGTACAGGTACAGCTGCCCAGGCAGCTTCAACACGATACCACAGTTCATCAAGAGTAGTGACTGGCGTCTTGTCACGAGCCAGTTGCTCGGCCACCATTGACCAGACGTTTTCAGTTGGTGAGAGATCTAGAGAATGTGCTGGCCAGGGCAGCAGTCGAACATTTTCTGTATCCAGAAAGGCCCGTACAGGACCTGCAACACGCGGTCGTGCATTATCCTGCTGAAATGTAGGGTTTTGCCGGGATCGAATAAAGGGTAGAGCCAAGGGTCGTAACACATCTGAAATGTAACGTCCACTGTTCAAAGTGCCGTCAATGCAAATAAGAGGTGACCGAGACGTGAAACCAATGACACCCGATACCATCACCCCAGGTGATACGCCAGTATGGCGATGACGAATACACGCTTCCAATGTGCGTTCATCGCGATATCGCCAAACACGGATGCGACCAACATGATGCTGTAAACAGAAGCTGGATTCATCCGAAAAATGACGTTTTACCATTCGTGCACCTAAGTTCGTCTTTGAGTACACCATCGCAGGCGCTCCTGTCTGTGATGCAGCGTCAAGCGTAACCGCAGCCATGGTCTCCGAGCTGATAGTCGATACTGCTCCAAACGTCGTCGAACTATTCGTGCAGATGGTTGTTGTCTTCCAAACGTCCCCATCTGTTGGCTCAGAGATCGGCACATGGCTGCACGATCCGTTACAGCCATGCGGGTAAGATAAATGGCACCTCGACTGCTAGTGGTACGAGGCCGTTGGGATCAAGCACGGCGTTCCGTATTACCCTTCTGAACCCACCGATTCCATATTCTGCCAACAGTTATTGGATCTCGACCAACGCGAGCAGCAATGTCGCGATACCATAAACCGCAACCGCGATACACTACATTCCGACCTTTATCGAAGTCGTAAACGGGATGGTACGCATTTCCCCTCCTTACACGAAGCATCACAACAACGTTTTGCCAGGCAACGCCGGTCAACTGCTGTTTGTGTATGAGAAATCGTTTGCAAACTTTTCTCATGTCAGCACATTGTAGGTGTCGCCACCGGCGCCAACCTTGTGTGAATGCTCTGAAAAGCTAATCATTTGCATATCACAGCATCTTCTTCCTGTCGGTTAAATTTCGCGTCTGTAGCACGTCAACTTCGTGGGGTAGCAATTTTAATGGCCGGTAGTCTAATTACAGACACGCTGTATAAGGGCGATAGACCAAGTATCCAGCGTTCTGAGGCTATTTCCTTCGCCTAAGACACGAAGAAAGAAGCTATGCATGACATTCGTATAAATTCACTTCAAACGAATTGAGTAGAAAGCTCGACTGGCCTCGGGACTACGGTAGACAGGTGTCAAGGCAGCCAGCATTGGACGTTTCCGCAGCAGGTGTTACGTCAAAACAGCGAGCATTCCCGTGTGAATAAAGAGTCTCTCTCTCACACACACACACCTGTTCAAAAACATCCGACGAACATTTCAGCGTGTCCGGCTTCTTTGTAGAACGATAAATTTTCGATGCATAATTTCCTCCCAATAAAGCAGCGCGAGTGTCCGAAATGAGGTCGGGTGGAGGTGCCTCAGGGTTCTTTTCTTTTTTATTATCATCACTCAGGAGAGCAGAGCGGTAGGCTAAATGAGCTCCTGAGGCCATTAAAACGTTGGCGGCTGCCGGGCACTGGCGTTTCCCACCTCGCGCTCGCACCTTCAGGAGACGGATGCCCGACATTCCGGCGCGCCGCTCCACGCCGCCTCAGCCATTTATTCATAACGAGTAGACAGCGAGCTAGCTTACCCACATTGCCAGCAAAGCCGTGGGTATGCAGGCTGGCATGTAGCCTCACACAGTCCGAGGGAATTTCACGTGGGAATCCCAGATTTCTCACTGAGTAATTCTTATTTTGGGAAGAACTTATGCTGAGATACCTTCCGTACTGGTTAAGCAATTTATCGATGTTAGTGCGTTACACATACAGACACACACACACAAACACACATACAGCATAGTGTTTCCAAGAGTTATCGTCTAAGTTTCTTATTGTATCGTCCAAAAATAGTCTATTGTTGTTGTTGTGGTCTTCAGTCCTGAGACTGGTTAGATGCAGCTCTCCATGCTACTCTATCCTGTGCAAGCTTCTTCATCTCCCAGTACGTACTGCAACTTACATCCTTCTGAATCTTCTTGGTGTATTCATCTCTTGGTCTCCCTCTACGATTTTTACCCTCCACGCTGCCCTCCAATGCTAAATTGGTGATCCCTTGATGGCTCAGAACATGTCCTACCAATCTATCCCTTCTTCTAGTCAAGTTGTGCCACAAACTTCTCTCCTCCCCAATCCTATTCAGTACCTCCTCATTAGTTATGTGATCTACCCATCGGATCTTCAGCATTCTTCTGTAGCACCACATTTCAAAAGCTTCTATTCCCTTCTTGTCTAAACTATTTATCGTCCATGTTTCACTTCCATACATGGCTACACTCCATACAAATACTTTCAGAAACGACTTCCTGACACTTAAATCTATACTCGATGTTGACAAATTTCTCTTCTTCAGAAACGCTTTCCTTGCTACATTTTATATCCTCTCTACTTCGACCATCATCAGTTATTTTGCTCTCCAAATAGAAAAACTCCTTTACTACTTTAAGTGTCTCATTTCCTAATCTAATACCCTCAGCATCACCCGACTTAATTCGACTACATTCCTTGTTTTGCTTTTGTTGATGTTCATCTTATATTCTCCTTTCAAGACACTGTCCATTCCATTCAACTGCTCTTCCAAGTCTTTTGCTGTCTCTGACAGAATTACAATGTCATCGGAGAACCTCAAAGTTTTTGTTTCTTCTCCATGGATTTTAATACCTACTCCGAATTTTTCTTTTGTTTCCTTCACTGCTTGCTCAATATACAGATTGAATAACATCGGGGAGAGGCTACAACCCTGTCTCACTCCCTTCCCAACCACTGGTTCCCTTTCATGCCCCTCAACTAGTATAACTGCCATTTGTTTTGTAAAATGCCTTAAGATTATCATTTGCGAGGAAATCTTTGATAATGTATGTGATATAACAGCATTGCTGGATTAAGAACCATATAAAATGGTAACCATGCGCATTTAAAAATCGGAAATAGCTCACCAAACCTGGTTTTGTAACATAACAGATCCTTCTTTGCCACTGACAGTACTAAAACTTTTTCCATTATGGGTGTGGAACACTGCGACTGTGATGAACAGAAGTTTCGAGAAATTTCTGCAACCAATCGCCATTTGTTTTATTCTTCGAGTTTTACACTGAAGAGCCAGAAAAACTGGTATACCCGCCCAATATCGCGTGGGGCCCCCGCAAGCACGCAGAAATGCCGCAACACGACGTGCCGTGGACTCGTCTAATGTCTGAAGTAGTGCTGGAGGGCATTGACACCTTGAATTGTGCAGGGCTGTCCGTAAATCCGTAGAGTACGAGCGGGCCGAGAGCTTTTCCGAGTAGCACATTGCAAGGCATCCCAGATATGGTCAATAATGTTCATGTCTGGGGCGTTTTCTGGCCATCAGAAGTGTTTAAATTCAGAAGACTGTTCCTGGAGCCACTCTGCAGCAATTCTGAGCGTGTGGGGTTTGGCATTGTCCTTGTAGAATTGTTCAACTCCGTCGGAATGTACAATGGACGTGAATGGATGCAAGTGATCGGGAAGGATACTTACGTACGTGTTACGTGTCAGAGTCATATTTAGACGTATCACGGGTCCGCTATCACTCTAACTGCACCCACCCCCTCCCCGCCCCACACACACAATTATAGAGCCTCCACTAGTTTGAACAGTCCCCTGCTGACATACAGGTTCATGGATTCATGAGGTTTTTCCATACCCGTACACGTCCGTCCGCTCGATACAATTCGAAGCGAGACTCGTCCTACCAGGCAACATGTTTCCAGTCATCAACAGTCCAATGTCGGTGTTGACGGGCCCAGGCGAGGCCTAAGGCTTTGTGTCGTGCTGTCATCAAGGGTACACGAGGGGGCCTTCGGCTACGAAAGCCCATATAGATCATGATCGGGTCGTTCGCACGGTGACACTTGTCGATGGCCCAACATTGAAATCTGCAGCAATTTGCGGAAGGGTTGCACTTCTCTCACGTTGAAAGATACTCTTCAGTCGTCGTTGGTCCAGTTCTTGCAGGATCTTTCTCCGACCGCAGCGATGTCGGAGATTTGATGTTTTACCGGATTTTTTATATTCACGGTACACTCGTGAAATGGTCGTATGGGAAAATCCCCACTTCATCGCTGTCTGTGAGATGCTGTGTCTCATGGTTCGTACGCCGGCTATAACACCACGTTCAAACTGACTTAAATCTTAATAACCTGCCATTGTAGCAGCAGTAACCGATCTGATAACAGCACCAGTCACTTGTTATTTTTATAGGCGTTGCCTACCGCAGCGCCGTACTCCGCCTGTTTGCATAAATCTGTATTTGAATAAGCATGTCTATACTGGTTTCTTTGGCGCTTCAGTGTATATTCCATTTCCGGTTGCGAATCCCCTAGCGATTCACCATTAGATGGCACATATTTATTGCATATTTGCAGCATTGTTGGGGTCGTGTAATTGTGGCAGGATGTAAAAATGGAACATTTGAGCACTGAATGTGCTCAGAATTATACCTACGCATTATCAGATCAATTTAGCTGAAACTTGTTACCTGTGACTAAGTTTGTGATGTCAGTTTAACGTCACTGGAAAACGTATGTTATGTTTTCCAGAATAATGTGTGCACCTAAAACAAACGATCAGATGCTAATAACTGTAAGTACTACAACTAAATAGATCTCATAACGTGAATAGTTCTCACCACATTCTGTGCCTATACGTGTTTTGTTTTTACATGTTGCCTAGGCAATACGACCGCATGATACTGCATGTATGCAGTAAGTATTTTCGATCTGATGATGGATCGCTAGACGGTTCGAAACTGGTAATAGAAAATAAAAATTGAAGAATAAAACAAAAGGCGACTGGTCGCAGTAATTTCTGGAAACCATTAATAGCACTGTTTAATTTACGACATGTGTCAAACAGATCCCGTGATTGACTTTGTATCGCTGTTCCAAGCACCTATAACTACCGTCCTGTTAACATTAAGCCAATGATACCATTCAACATTTAAAACAAGTATTCTTGCCAAAGGAATCGATTTTGAACGCCTGTTGTTCATTAATGCAAATAAACTCAGCTTTTCTTAATTGTACTGACATTATAAGAGCTGTTGTGGTAGTACTTGTACTGAACTGTACATTGGATCGTATCTTTTACAGACGCACGTCAAATTCGATGTTTTACTAGGCAGTGGCACAACGTTAAATCAGTTACTAGTAGCTCTAAATAAACTTTCGACGGAAAACGTTTAAAAAATACTCCTATATGGACAAAAGGGGTTCAGACTACATCTTCACATACTCAGCAACGACAGATAATTTTTAAATAAAATCTTAAGCCTTTATCTCCATCTTCTAGCGTTACCATATCACATATTTCGTCAAGCGGTTTCTGGTACCCCTAGCGTGAACATGTCGACACTTGATCATCATTTGGAATTTACAGTCGTAGATAAGGTTTGCTATTAACTACACGATTTCACATAGGAAGTTGAAACGTAACATTTTAGAGATTAGCTCACACGCTACCCGATACCGAACAAGCGTTCGAAGTGTAAGAAAAGCGCCACTGTTGTGTCTGCCGTGGTGCTTGCTTCTGTCACCTTACTTGTTAATTTCAGAAGTGGGTCGGCTGCGCTGTAGTTGCTCCTGGACCCAGCTTGTTTTTGCTTTCTTCAGCGAACTTACGTCGATAATGATTGATTTGAAAGTTTTCCTACGATAATTGATCTATGAGCTGGAATCTTTTTTTTTTATCTAGTTTCGGTATAGTCCTGATTTTAGCTTCCTTCCATTCAAGGTGGAATATTTTTTGTTTCAAGGGTGCTTTGAAGTAAGGTTTCAATGTATGTGAGATGTGTTGTGATGGGATTAATTTAAAATGTCTTCAAATACCGTCATTTCCTGGGACTACATTTCTTCCATTTAGTCTAGGAGAAGCCGCACCAGATTCGTTAATTTCATGAAGTAATGGATGTTTAGAAGTTGTATTCGGATTTTGGAGCAGGAGAGGAAATCCCAGACTATCATTGTTTCGTATCTTGTAGCACGCTGAGGAAAACTATTGATACCTCTAGATCGTCTGCAATGATTTTTGCATCTAGTATTAAGGCGGTTCTTCGCATGTGGTATGTTCAATGATCGGTTTGATTTTTTTCACAAAAACAGTCTAGGACTGTGTGACTCACGTTCTTGTGAGCCCTCGCCTATCTCTTAGCCCTAAACTGGCAAACTGAGGACCGCCTTCACAAAAGTTAATATCTACAAAAAAAACAAAATATTCAGGAAGCACTTTTTATTGATGTTTATGAAATAATATTTTAACAATAAAGTCTAGAGACATAAAAAATTAATCTCAGATTTCTTTTCCAAACAAAAAATATTTAAAAAGATTAATTTTTCCAAAACTGGATATCTGTAGATTAATTATTTTATATAGGTAATGTTCTAGTTTATCTTAATGTACTGAACGAATAATAAGTTAATAAACTGATTCGTTAAGCACTGTACAAAATTTGTTCATCGCACCACACTAGGGCCTTCCCACAAAACTCTGGCGCTTCTTCTGATGATGTACCAAAAATCTCTTTAGTTTCTTTACATCGTCAGATTTTCTTGACCCTCACATGGTTTCTAGGTTCTATTACAGCCGACAATTCTGTAGCAGCTGTGTTAGTTTTCTTCACTTCAACAATGGTCGTAGAGAAAAGGCGTGTTGTTTCAACTATGCAGGTGGCACTATCTTTGTTTTTTGTATAAATAAGAACTCCGGCTTAAGACATTTTGAATGGTAGCTTCTTTTTTATCAGCCTGTTATCAGTGGTCTTGAAATTGCACGCATGCTAGTCGTTTCCCAAGACCATGCAGGTATCATGGTGGCTCAGGATCTCATGATAGCGTGATTTTAAGTTTTCTCTATTTCTGTTTAATTGTATCAAATACCCTATCAGGAGGTATGTAATTGTGAGCCCCGATTGGGAAGTAGTGAGCTACTTTGTCGAAAACTAACAATAAATATCTATCACCAGCAGTAGATGTGGTGTCACCGCCAGACACCACACTTGCTAGGTGGTAGCCTTTAAATCGGCCGCGGTCCGTTAGTATACGTCGGACCCGCGTGTCGCCACTATCAGTGATTGCAGACCAAGCGCCGCCACACGGCAGGTCTAGAGAGACTTCCTAGCACTCGCCCCAGTTGTACAGCCTCCTTTGGTAGCGATGGTTCACTGACAAAATACGCTCTCATTTGCCGAGACGATAGTTAGCATAGCCTTCAGCTACGTCATTTGCTACGTGCTAGCAAGGCGCCATTACCAGTTACTATTGATGCTGTAAAACATGTACCGTCAAGAGCGATGTTCACCAATTATGGATTAAAGTTAAGTATTCCAGCAGCTACGTACTTTTTTGCTAGTCTCATTTCCTTGACCTGTTCCAGAGTCCCGAGTTGGTCCTTGGGGAAAATTGCTACAGATTTTCGACGTGCTGCGTCAGTTGTGCAACGATGCTGGTATCAGTGGTCACGTGGACATTCTGGCAAACGTAAACGAGGTTCTGGACGCCTACGCAGCACAGACGGCCGCCACGATCATCTCACTGTAAGGGCAGCAGTGGGTGCCACAGCACAGATAAGAGGGCTTGCGAGCCCAGTCGTGTCAATAAGAACAACTACAAACCGGTTATTAGCAGTGGGACTGTGAACACACACACACACACACACACACACACACACACACACACACACACACATGCAGTCCGTCTTCAACTCACGCCACAGCATCGACATGCACAGTTCGGCTGTTGCCGTCAGAGGCTCACTTGGAAGATGAAAAGGCGCGCCGTAGTCTTTAGCGATGAAAGCAGATTCTGGATGCATGCAAGTGATGGTCGTTTGCACATACGGCGTAGACTTGGTGAGCGCTGCCTCATAGAGTGGACACACTGGCACCAACAAAAGCATTATGACATGGGGGTGCGATAAACTTCAACCCTCGTTCACCCTGTAAGTAGGTTGTTTAGGTTTTTATGTTGTTGACGCCACGCAGCGCTCCGTATTAAAATCGATGACTGCACTGTATGCAGTCTGTGGCTGGTTGGACTCATTCTTGGATTATTCGCTAGTGTAGTATTGGGCAGTTGGATGTGAACACCGCGTAGCGTTGAACAGTTGGCGGTGAGCTGCCAGCAGTGGTGGATGTGGGGAGAGAGATGCCAGAGTTTTGAGCGGACGGTCTGGACGTGTGTCGGTGACCGGCCTTGCTGTGAGGGCAGCAACTGCTGGTGTTACTGCCGGACTCGCCCTGCATTGAATACTTCTCCCTCTTTTTCTCCCGATTTTGACTGAGGGTTGCGAGATGCTCAGGCCCCATCTGACCCCATGCTCGATCGAGTACGACGATCTGGAGCGAGGCAGATGCAGACCGGTCTCGTGTGTGTCCAGCCTTTGCTGTCGACACCGGCGGCAGAGTTGGTAGCGACGTATGAGCCTTCCACTCTGCTCGCCTTCCTTTTTTTTCCCCCCGACCAGCTACGTCTGGGCCTCCACCGGGGCTGAACACAAGTTTATGACACTTTCCATCTTGGCCAGAACACATCTCTGGGTCACACCAAGATCTAATATTTCCTAGATAATTCTTAGATACGTCCGCCCGAAGAGTGATGCTCCGGTGCTCCAGCCTTCCAGCAGCTGCCGTAGAGCAACACCTTCGTGGCCGTTTCTCATCCTTACCGAATGTGAACCTTTCCTACGTTCCTTTCCAAGTATTACCTCAATGACTAAAAAATGTCGGGCAGTTGGATGTGAACACCGCGTAGCGTTGAACAGTTGGCGGTGAGCTGCCAGCAGTGGTGGATGTGGGGAGAGACGTGCCAGAGTTTTGAGCGGACGGTCTGGACGTGTGTCCGTCAGAAAAAGGAAATTTGTCAAAATAGATGTTAAGAATTTATATATATATATATATATATATATATATATATATATATATATATATATATATATATATATATATATTATGACTTTTGAACACTATTAAGGTAAATACATTGTCTGTTCTCTATCAAGATCTTTTATTTGCTAACTATATACCTATAAGTAGTAAGAATCCTTTATTTAGCTGTCAGTATTGGCGCTCGCTGTATTGCAGTAGTTCGAGCAACGAAGATTTTTGTAAGGTAAGTGATTCATGAAGGCTATAGCTTATTGTTGATCAGGTCTATTCTTTTGTAGGGATTATTAAAAGTCAGATTGCGTTGCGCTAAAATATTGTGTGTCAGTTTAGAAATGATCAGAATAGGTAAAGAGAAAACTGTCGGAGTACGTTCAGTTTTACTCAGCTGTTTCAGTATCAAATAACGCAGACGTTTACGAGCACCGTCTTTCTTTACATTCAAAGGGAAGTTCAACGCATGGTGTTTCTGGAGGAGGACGCTAACCAACACTCGGTACGCACAGAACGTTGTTAGACCTGTCCTTTTACCCTTCTTGCAACAGCAAAGTGATATGTCGTTCCAACAGCATAATGCTCTTCCACACACTGCTCGTGAAACTCGACGTGCTCTGCAACACCTGTAGCAACTTCTCCGACCAGCGCTTACTGAACTACGTGAACAGGTCGAGCAGACGTGGAATAACGTATCTCAGGACAGTATTCGCTATCTGTACGATCTATTGGACGCCAAATATGAGTGTTTAAGCACGGGTCGATGCCTGGTACCTCAGAAATGCATGCGCTACTGACCTGCAAATGTAATCATTTCACGTACTCCATGCACACTGCTGTAACAACAGATCTTCAGAAAACTGGAACCCTCAAAAAGGGTGTACCAATTTTTTCGGCAGGTTTTGTAAATTTTGTTGTTCTTGAGTTTTGAGAAAAAGGTCCTAAATTTCTCTTTTTCTTGGGGCGTTGAGCAATTAGCGCCTACCTCATGACTTCGGAAAATTGCGAGTGGTACTCTCCAGGATGCGACCCCTCATTCTTGAATACCACGTAATTCGTAGTCGAAATTATTAATGAAGCGAAATAACTGTTGGATCACTGCAGTATAGCAGTTCCTGGGAAACAGATATACTTAGAACAGTTTATGGCGGGCTCCTCTGATGGGATGGAGATTAAATGCATACAGACACTGGTTTGGTTCATAGAAGATCACACGCTCGGTTTATATGTGAGGAAATGGCGCTTCTTTATTGATTCTTAACCACATGGAATCGGACATATTTCACCCTCACAATGTTATTACTTAACTAGCCTTCGTTCTACATTACTACTTACGTAAAGGGCTTTCCAAATTATTTCTTTTTCTCTATATGTGTAGCACATCATAAAGCCTTTCTGTAGCATTTATTTTTAAACATTATATCTCGACCTCCGACAGTCTGCGCTCACTTTGTGTCACTTGAGACACCAATAATTGAATGTTTAGTGGTTTCTAAAGTACACTCTAAGAAAAAAACACGCACGAGGAAGGAATTATGCGAAAGGGACGGAAATCTGTAGATGTAATGTACCTGTACAGGCAAAGAGATAATTACAATTTCAGAAAAATTGGATTATTTATTCAAGAGAACTTCACGAACTGAGCAAGTCAATAACGCGTTGGTCCACTTCTGGCCCTTATTCAAGCAATTATTCGGCTGACACTGATTGCTAGAGTTTCTGGGTGACCTCCTGAGAGATATCGTGCCGTATTCTGTCCAATTGGAGGGTTAGATCGTCAAAATCCTGAGCTGGTTGGAGGGCTCTGCCCATAATGCCCCAAACTTTCTGAATTGAGGAGAGATCCGGCGACCTTGTTGGCCAAAGTAGGGTTTCGCAAGCACGAAGAAAAGCAGTAGGCCGGCCGGGGTGGGCGAGCTGTTCTAGGCGCTACAGTCTGGAACCGCGCGACCGCTACGGTCGCAGGTTCGAATCCTGCCTCGGGCATGGATGCTTTTGATGTCCTTAGGTTGGTTAGGTTTAAGTAGTTCTAAGTTCTAGGGGACTGATGACCTCAGAAGTTAAGTCCCATAGTGCTCAGAGCCATTTTGAACAAGCAGTAGATACTTCAGCGGTGTGCAGGCGGCGTTATCAGGAGAACATCCAAAAACTCTGCCAATCGGTACGAAACCGAATAATAGCTTGCATAAGGACCGTAAGTGGACCAACGCGTTACTGACTTGCTTAGTTTGTGCAGTTCTTTCTCTTCAATAAAGTATCCAAGTTTTCTCGAGTTGTAATTATTGGTTTGTCTCTAGCATACCTCCCATTCGGATAATTCCTTCGTGGTGCGTCTGTTTTTTTTTTTTTTTTTTTTTTTTTTTTGTCTTATATTGTTGTTCAAAACTGTGGTCTGAAGAATTCCCACATTAAGCCACACATTTCTTTGTTTTGCTAATAATATTTGATTACAATTATAATTATGATTGTCAGTCTGTTCCCTTCATTATTCAATATATTTATTTGTCTCGGCGACTATATTCTCTGCCGTTAGAGGATACAGCCAGTGCCTCCGTGGTCCAGGAAGCACAAGCTTGTCAGTTGAACCTGACGTTAGGGGAAGCAGCGACAGGCAGAACTCTTTATTTCTTGCATTTCAATTCCGCCAAGATCTAAACATCTACACGATCACTAAACAATCACCTGTCGTGACAGGAAGTGGTATTTCTAGACGGAGAAAAAATTAAAAGAGCGAATAGAAAGAAAAAGAAGTGACGAGTGTACTAGGAGAAGCACGAATGGCGTCTCAGTGTGAAGCTTCCCCGTTACAAGTCTCAGACGTTGAGGAGAAATGCAGGAGCGGAGTCGCGCGGACCCACCGGTATGCAGTCGTAGCCGAAGGGCTCGCGGACCACCGCCGTGATTTATTTGACGCAGGGCCAGGAATGCCTCCACGGTTTCCTAATGGCCGTTTCGTGTCAGCGTATCATTACGAGCTGCGCGGGGCAGCGGAGGCGGACTAATATGAGCCGTGGCGGGGGCGGTAATCAGCGGAACACGCGCCCGTCTCAGGCCCCGGGGCCGGCCGAGCAGCCATCGACAAATTGGCCGCCATAACTCACGCTTTTCGCGGCTTTTCCGCCGCGCGCTGCTGCTGAATGGATCGCAAATCCCGGGCCGTGGTAAATCAGGGCGCTCCGTGTCTGGGCGTGGCAGCGCGGGGGTGCTGGCCGGCCGACATCGGAAAACCACTTTGCTGGCCGCAGCGGCGGAAAAGTGTGGCGTCGCCGGCTGGCGGTGGCTGTATTGACGTGCTTTGGACCTTCCGTGATGGACGGCCCGTAATGGATGGACTCCGCGCTAGCTCCCTCTCGCCGCTGTCGATATTTGCTGTCTGGAAGGCGAAAACCGATGACTGCGAAGAAGCCAGCGCGTAAGTCACCTTGGCGTATTCTCCTATTCGGCAGAAGTTTCATGGCTGCGTCGTGGTAAATGCAGTATTTTTCTGCTTATTTGGCGTAACTACACATCTCTACTTCTTAGCGTTTATGTCACATACAGAGGGACCAGTCGTAACATATATTCCGGCGACACCTATCATCTCGTTCAGGTCGCTGCTGTGGACACTTAAAGAGTCAGTTTCTGGTGTCCAGGGCACAGAGGATTTTGTGCATCCCGGAGATGATGAACCCATCTTTTTCTGTACCCTTGGCCGTAAGCCGCACATCATACGAAGGCTGTTCAGAAAGTAAGGCCCATCGATGGCGAAATGGAAATCACAGTGAAAATCCGATGAAGATTTCTACATCTACATCTACATTTATACTCCACAAGTCACCCAACGGTGTGTGGGGAGGGCATTACGTACCACTGTCATTACCTCCCTTTCCTGTTCCAGTCGCGTATGCTTCGCGGGAAGAACGACTGCCGGAAAGCCTCCGTGCGTGCTCGAATCTCTCTAATTTTACATTCGTTATATTCTCGGGAGGTATAAGTGGAGGGAAGCAATAAAGCAATATATTCGATACCTCATCCAGAAACGCACCCTCTCGAAACCTGGACAGCAAGCTACACCGCGATGCAGAGCGCCTCTCTAGCAGAGTCTGCCACTTGAGTTTGCTAAACATCTCCGTAACGCTATCACGCTTACCAAATAACCCTGTGACGAAACGCGCCGCTCTTCTTTGGATCTTCTCTATATCCAAGTCAACCTGACCTGGTACGGACCCCACACTGATGAGCAATACTCGAGTATAGGTCGAACGAGTGTTTTGTAAGCCACCTCCTTTGTTGATGGACTACATTTTCTAAGGACTCTCCCAATGAATCTCAACCTGGCACCCGCCTTACCAACAATTAATTTTATATGATCATTCCACTTCATATCGTTCCGCACGCATACTTCCAGATATTTTACAGAAGTAACTGCTACCAGTGTTTGTTTCGCTATCATATAATCATACAATAAAGGATCCTTCTTTCTATGTATTCGCAATACATTACATTTGCATAGATACGTTGGACAGTGTCTCTAGTATGCCCGTCGATCGCGTCCCGTTCTTTTTCGGGTATGCGCGCATAGTGAGCCGGGAAGACATCTAGAGAATAGTGTCTCCCGCCACGTATGAGTGCCTATGAGAGACTTCGCCTGATTTCACTCAGCCCACACAACGTACCTGTCATGCATTTCCTTCTGCATGACAATCCTAGGCCGCACACTGCAGGGGTAATGAGGACGCTGGTGCAGCGTTTTAGATGGGAAGTACTTGATTACCCACCATACAGCCTGGACTTGGTTCTCTCTGATTTTCACCTCTGCTCACATGAATCGCCGGTTATGAAGGCAACATTTTGGCACAGACAGGTTGCAGATCAGCGCAGAGAATTGGAAGAAAGCACAAGCGGTTACTTTCTATGACGAGGGTACTGGAAAGTTGGTACAATGTCTCAGTCGGAGCGGCGAATATATAGAGAAGTAGCAAGAACGCGTAGTTTACTCTTGCAAATAAAGCATTGTGGTTTCTATTTCGCAAATGATACTTTCAGAATAGCCCTCGTATCTAGGATTTGCAGTTACGAAGATGTAGCAGTGTCAGTCTCACCAGGAAGCGACGGCACGCATTCAGCCAATTCCGTGAGACCAGCATTGCAGCAATCACCTGTGCTTGCCACACCCTCATCCAAACTACGACACCTCTTGCTTGCACTTATCAGATCTGAGGAAACATTACAGTTCGGCCCCATGCGCAACTGTTTTGGAACACACCGTTCTGCGCACATCGTTCAACGTTGGGCTCAGCAACAATCAGCCCCTACGTGTTACTATGCTGACCCATCGACATAAACTACGACGTCATGGGTGTCCGCCAGCTTGGCTGGGTTGTAACGTGCTCGCCTGCCATGCAAGCGGGCCCGGGTTAGATTTCCGACCGGGTTGGAGATTTTCTCCTCTCAGGTAGTGGGTGTTGTGTTTTCCTCATCATCATTTCATCCTCATCACCGGCGCGCAAGTCGCCCAGCGTGGCGTCGACTGAAATAAGACTTGCACTTGACGGCCGAACTTCCCCCGGCAAACGATGCCATACGCTCATATCGTTCAAATGGCTCTGAGCACTATGAGACTTAACTTCTGAGGTCATCAGTCCCCTGGAAATTAGAACTACTTATACCTAACTAACCTAAGGACATCACACACATCCATGCCCGAGGCAGGATTCGAAACTGCGACAGTAGCTGTCGCGCGGTGCCATACGCTCATTTCATTTTTGTTCTTTTACGACTGCAAGGGGAACGAGGTGATCCAGGTTTGACCATCAATGGATCAATGAACCAATGAAAACATGCTGCCTGGTCGAGAGAATCACATTTCTTGTTATACCAGGTCTATAGTCATCTCAGGATATGTTGTTATACAAGCAGATGGCTCAAACGGATTGCTGTACTGAGAGATCGTTCGTTGTGCGGTTGGATTTTGTTAAATTTCATTTCTTACAGTTATGGGGTTAATTTTTTATCTGTTAGTGTTACAGTTTCTTATGTTTTGTGTGACTCTGCACAATCTCAGGAATTTCACTTTGCAGCGGAATGTACGCTGTTTTTGTCAAATATTATTCAGCGGAAATGTTCTGCGTCGCTCTCTTGCCCTGTGGACTGTCGTATTTGGTCAGTTTAGAGACACAGTTTACGCCTTATATGCCTCCACTGAGAACAATTGTGACCGCTGACAGCCTCGGCGTTGAACGCTAACTGTGTAGTTGACAGCTAACGAGGGGATGATTGGTATCAGCGTCGAAACATCGAACTAATACGGAGCTTACTCATTTAACACGCTATCTCATCCCTATGTAATGCGCCATTGACTACTAGATGCCAGAAGAAATAGACCCCCGAGTATAAAAACGAGGGGGGGAGGGTGCAGTATTTTGTTGTCAGCAGAGATGCAGCAACAGCTGAAGGGCTCAGTCAAGAAGGCGTACGCTAGTCATTGAATGTCACGTGAGGAACGAATCCATTAGGGACGTGTCAACCCTTCTCAAGCTGCTCAACTCCACTGTCAGCGATGGTGATTGTAAAGTGGGTTCAAAATGGTTCAAATGGCTCTGAGCACTATGGGACTTAACATCTGAGGTCATCAGTCCCCTAGAACTTAGAACTACTTAAACCTAACTAACCTAAGGACATCACACCCATCCATGCCCGAGGCAGGATTCGCACCTGCGACCGTAGCGGTCGCGCGGTTCCAGACTGAAGCGCCTAGAACCGCTCGGCCACTAGCGGCCGGCTACTGTTAAGTGGGAACGCGAAGAAACAACGACAGTTAAATCAAGATCTGGCGTGCCTCATGTAATGACCGACAGTGACTGTGGAGTATTGCGAAGGTAGAGAGTTAAAAAGAATGGGTCAGACTGTTGGAGCAGCTCTTCATAATCCATCTCATCTCTGTAGTCAAGCGACGCTTGAGGTGGTGTAAAGAGGGACGCCACAATACAGAGGACGACTGGAAACGAGTGATTTGGGGTGATGAATCACGCTAAACTTCTTGCAGTCGGATGGAAGGACTCGAGCTTAGCGAATACCTGGAGAACGTTACCTGCCATTATGCGTAGTGCCAAGAGCGAAGTATCGAGGAGGTGGTGTTACGGTGTATAGGTTTTTTTAAGTGGCTAGGATGTGATCCCGTTATTACAGTTAAGGAAACTCTAAATGCCGAAGGATATGGACACATTTTACTGCATTGTGCTTTGCGTTCTATAGAGGTGCTGTTCAAGACGATCGTGACTGTTATCAGCATACCAGTGTCTCCTGTTGTAAAGAAATATCTGTTAGCCAATGGTTTGTCAACAATAAGATTCTCGAACTGAAGTGGCCTGCCCAGAATCCCGACCTGAACCAAACGGAACACTTTCTGAATGGTTTCCACCGTCGACTTCGCTCCAGGGCCAGCGTCTGACACCTCTACCTTCTTTGGTTTCGGATCTTCATGAAGAATGGACTGGCATTCCTCCACAGACATTCAGACACGTCACTGAAAGGGTCTCAGCAGAGTTCAAGGCGTCATAAAGGCGAAGAGTGGACACACGTTATGTTAAGATTCACTAATAAATGTGTGAGTACTTTCGATAAAATAGTTTATATCTTCATAGACTTTAAGACCCCATATGCGGAATCGACGTGTAGGCAAAACCATACGAGCATACAATTCTTTGGCTGCCACTTTGCCACCGCTATTTCAAATCAACAGAACGGATACGGACCTGAATTAAAGGTTACGTCACCAGCAGTAACAAAAAGAAATTGAGCAGTTTGCAGTGAAGACAGTCAGCAGCGAAGCTGTAAAGAAAGTCACATCTGTAGAAAGACGTCACTCATACCCAGCGCACCTTGGAAGTAGCGTGGCAGAATAAAAATATTACAAGAAATTCTTTACGTATAGGATATGACGCTTCATTAAGTGTGAACAGTGATAGTGTCACTTGAAGCACGCCTGATAGGCCAGAGCGTAAATGTCAGTAGCGTCCTTACGCTGTCATTAGAAGAATGATGCTCAGGCGGGTCCAGCTGAATGTTTGAGGTATGTGGTTCTGCACAGGTATTGCGTTTTGACTATTGAAACTCCCTCTTTGAATGTAAAGAAAGACTGTGCTGGTAAACTTCTACGTTATTTGTTACAGATACAGCTGTGTAAAACTCAACGTACTCAGACAGTTTTCTCTTTACTTATTCTGATCATTTCTAAACAGACACACAATATTTTAGCTCAACGTAATCCGCCCAGTTTTCTCTTTACTTATTCTGATCATTTCTAAACTGACACACAATATTTTAGCTCAACGTAATCCGACTTTTAATAATCCCTAGAAAAGAATAGCCCTGACTAACAATAACGTGTACCCTGCATGAATCACTTACCTCACAAAAATCTTCGTTACTCGAACTACTGCAGTACACCGAGCGCTAAAGAATAGCCCTGACTAACAATTACGTGTACCCTTCATGAATCACTTACCTCACAAATCTTCGTTACTCGAACTGTTGCAGTACACCGAGCGCCAATCCAATACTGTCAGCTAAATAAAAGATTGTAACTACTGAAGGCACTAACTACTGATAGGCATATTGTTAGTAAACGAAAGATTTTGTCAGACAACAAACGATGTATTTACCTGAATAGTGTCAAAAGTCATTATATATATATATATATATATATATATATATATATATATATATATATATATATATATATAATTGTTGACATGTATTTTGACAAATTTCCTTTTTCTGACGGACACACGTCCAGATCGTCCGCTCATATAAACATTTCAAAACTCTTGCATCTCTCTCCACACATACACCAGTCCTGGCGGCCATCTCCAACTGCCCAACGCTACGGGCTGTTCACATCCAACAGCCCAACGCTACACTAGCGAATATTCCAACAATGAGTCCAACCAGCCACAAAAAAATGGTTCAAATGGCTCTGAGCACTGTGGGACTTAACATCTGAGGTCATCAGTCCCCTAGAACTTAGAACTACTTAAACCTAACTAACCTAAGGACATCACACACATCCATGACCGAGGCAGGATTCAAACCTGCGACCGTAGCATTCCCGCGGTTCCGAACTGAAGCCCCTAGAACCGCTCGGCCATCGCGGCCGGCCGTATTCGAATACAGAGATATACAAACAAACAGAATACGGCGCTGCGGTCGGCAACGCCTATATGCAACATCAAGTGTCTGGTGCAGTTGACACATCGGTTAATGATGCTACAATGGCAGGTTATGAAGATACCAGTGAGTTTGAACGTGGTGTTTAGTCGGCGCACGAGCAATGGGACACAGCATCTCAGAGGTTGCGATGAAGTGGGGATTTTCCCGGACGACCATTTCACGAATGTATCGTGAATATCAGGAATTCGGTAAAACATCAAATCTCTGACATCGCAGCGGCTGGAAAAATATCATTCAACAACAGGACCGACGAGAACTGAAGGGAATCGTTCAATTTGACGGAAGTGCAACTCTTCCGCAAATCGCTGCAGATTTCAATTCTGGGTCATCAGCTAGTGTCAGCATGCGAACCATTCAACGAAACGTCATCGATATAGGCTTTCGGAGCCGAAGGCCCACTCGCGTACCCTTGACGACTGCATGACACAAAGCTTTACGCCTCGCCTAGGCCCGTCAACACCGACATTGGACTATTGATGTCTGGTCGGATGAGTCTCGTTTCAAATTGTATCGAGCGGATGGACGTGTATGAGTATGGAGTCAACCTCATGAAACCATGCACCCACCATGTCAGCAGGAGACTGTTCAAGTTGGTGGAGGCTCTGTAGTGGTGTTGTTCGTGTACGGTTGGAGTGCCATGGGACCCCTGATACGCCTAGATACGACTCTGACAGGTGACACGTACGTAAGCATTCTGTCTGATCATCCGCATCCATTCATGTCCGTTCTGCATTCCGACGGACTTTGGCAATTCCAGTAGGACAATGCGACAGCCCGCACGTCGATAATTGCTACAGAGTGACTATAGAAACACTCTTCTGAGTTTAAATACTTCCGCTGGCCAACAAACTCCCCAGACATGAACATTATTGAGCATAGCTGGAATACCTTCCAACGTTCTGTTCAGAAGAGATCTCCACCCCCTCGTACTCTTACGGATTTATGGACAGCCCTGCAGAATTCATGGTATCAGTTCCCTCCAGCACTACGTCAGACATTAGTCGAGTCCATGCCATTTCATGTTACGCCACTTCTGCATTCTCACGGGAGCCCTACACGATATTAGACAGGTGTACCAGTTTCTTTCGCTCTTCACTGTATGATGACTTCCTTAGATTTCGTGCACGAAGTTTGTTCATCTAAATTCAATAACAAAAACTTTTCTGCGTGTCGAAAATTCGGTAACGTCTTCAGGAAACGCATTCTCGTAAATTTTCCATACATCGCCTTGTGTAACACAGATGACGCTAACATCTAAATATATTTTAATTCTTCCCGAAGACACTGATGCCAGTTCCAGTTTTGTACACCGAATAGCTTGCGAGTTTGTGCGAGTTGAATGAAATGTAAGACAAAGCAGGTGTTCTAAGCGGAACGTGACGACTCTTGTTCGTATCTTCGTGTGCTCCTGTCTAAGTGTCACTGTTAAGATAATTCTGAAGAGACTATCGGTTGTGGTCATTGCAAAGTCGAACGATTTGCCAAGAATGGGACTCGTTTTCCAGCACAAATTGGCAATAATCGTAGAAAAGCCCTGGTAGGATGCAGTTCTTTGCTTAATGCTGCTTGTGGAAACAGGAAATAGTCAGCAGAAATGCTTGCATTCGACTCCTGCAGTTGACTAGCAGCAGCGTCTAAATGTTAAAACAGTCTCGTGGAACGGTCTTTGAGCTCGTGAAATCGGGAGTAGGTTGGCAGTTCATGCGTGGGTAGGAAATGATGTCAAAAGATCTAACGGTGGAGGTGATTGTTTAATTGTCAAATAAATCACGTCCTTAGTGAGAGATCCTCACTGTTAAATGAAATTGTCCTGTCCGTGCAGAAGGCTTTGAAGGGATTCCCACGCGCGCTCTGTTGAGCGGAAAGGTACGTGCCTGGGTCATTTGCTCGTTTAGTAGGCAAATGTTACAATTTATTGAGCGTACAGGTTGAAAGAGGCCGCATAGCAAACACTGAAGCCATTATTTAGCTGGAGGTTCAAAAATGGCTCTGAGCACTATGGGACTCAACATCTTAGGTCATAAGTCCCCTAGAACTTAGAACTACTTAAACCTAACTAACCTAAGGACATCACACACACCCATGCCCGAGGCAGGATTCAAACCTGCGACCGTAGCAGTCCCGCGGTTCCGGACTGCAGCGCCAGAACCGCTAGACCACCGCGGCCGGCTTTTGCTGGAGGAGTTGTTTAAATAACGAGGCGGACTTGGTGAGGTCTCACAGGAGTAATAAATACCGTCTGTTCCTGTGGAAATTTGAAGTCAGGTGCTTCTGTTTTCTTCTTTTCCGTTTTTGACTTTAAACACATATCACTATTTCACTGTTGAGAAGGTTGTCGGCGAAAGTTGCTGCGGGTGGTGCATGAACTATTAGACGTGTGGATTTTACAGTCCAGTGGTCGGATCTCAGAATACACTCCTGGAAATTGAAATAAGAACACCGTGAATTCATTGTCCCAGGAAGGGGAAACTTTATTGACACATTCCTGGGGTCAGATACATCACATGATCACACTGACAGAACCACAGGCACATAGACACAGGCAACAGAGCATGCACAATGTCGGCACTAGTACAGTGTATATCCACCTTTCGCAGCAATGCAGGCTGCTATTCTCCCATGGAGACGATCGTAGAGATGCTGGATGTAGTCCTGTGGAACGGCTTGTCATGCCATTTCCACCTGACGCCTCAGTTGGACCAGCGTTCGTGCTGGACGTGCAGACCGCGTGAGACGACGCTTCATCCAGTCCCAAACATGCTCAATGGGGGACAGATCCGGAGATCTTGCTGGCCAGGGTAGTTGACTTACACCTTCTAGAGCACGTTGGGTGGCACGGGATACATGCGGACGTGCATTGTCCTGTTGGAACAGCAAGTTCCCTTGCCGGTCTAGGAATAGTAGAACGATGGGTTCGATGACGGTTTGGATGTACCGTGCACTATTCAGTGTCCCCTCGACGATCACCAGTGGTGTACGGCCAGTGTAGGAGATCGCTCCCCACACCATGATGCCGGGTGTTGGCCCTGTGTGCCTCGGTCGTATGCAGTCCTGATTGTGGCGCTCACCTGCACGGCGCAAAACACGCATACGACCATCATTGGCACCAAGGCAGAAGCGACTCTCATCGCTGAAGACGACACGTCTCCATTCGTCCCTCCATTCACGCCTGTCGCGACACCACTGGAGGCGGGCTGCACGATGTTGGGGCGTGAGCGGAAGACGGCCTAACGGTGTGCGGGACCGTAGCCCAGCTTCATGGAGACGGTTGCGAATGGTCCTCGCCGATACCCCAGGAGCAACAGTGTCCCTAATTTGCTGGGAAGTGGCGGTGCGGTCCCCTACGGCACTGCGTAGGATCCTACGGTCTTGGCGTGCATCCGTGCGTCGCTGCGGTCCGGTCCCAGGTCGACGGGCACGTGCACCTTCCGCCGACCACTGGCGACAACATCGATGTACTGTGGAGACCTCACGCCCCACGTGTTGAGCAATTCGGCGGTACGTCCACCCGGCCTCCCGCATGCCCACTATACGCCCTCGCTCAAAGTCCGTCAACTGCACATACGGTTCACGTCCACGCTGTCGCGGCATGCTACCAGTGTTAAAGACTGCGATGGAGCTCCGTATGCCACGGCAAACTGGCTGACACTGACGGCGGCGGTGCACAAATGCTGCGCAGCTAGCGCCATTCGACGGTCAACACCGCGGTTCCTGGTGTGTCCGCTGTGCCGTGCGTGTGATCATTGCTTGTACAGCCCTCTCGCAGTGTCCGGAGCAAGTATGGTGGGTCTGACACACCGGTGTCAATGTGTCCTTTTTTCCATTTCCAGGAGTGTAGTTCTTACAATAGACCGCCACATGGCTTTAATTACAGACATAAGAGAAAGAAGTTTAATCCTGTCTCACGTGTCGAAGTTAGGGTGAGACCGTTATTTAAACCGATTTAATAGTGTAGCAATGGAGGGAAGTAATGTGGATCCGCTAATAACCGATTTAGAGAAAATGTGGAGAGCGGTAAGTCAGGATGTGTAAGTTACCTCGCGCGCCGTGAAACTCTAAAGCTGCGTTGATCTTGTCACGCCCATGTTTGCGAATACGCACGACGCCACGACAGCTGAATGACGCACCAAACGACCGTTTCACTTTGTCAGTATATGTCCTCCATTTTGCTCTCTTGTTGACATTTTCCGGTTTTAAGCCAAAGCCCTGAATGACTGATCTGATGCTGCCCGTCCACTGCTTTCCTGATCTTCCACTTCGTCGTAAGCTACCTGAGTCAGATTGGAAAGCTGTTTTCGCAACGAAATTGTCCTCCCTTCTCATTACGTGACCGTATCGTCGAATGCGAGATTGCACCATTTCATCTGCAACTGTATCGACGCCGGATCTTTCCCGATCATCTTCGGTTCTTGCGTGGTCGTACTAAGTTAGTACGTGAGTCAATCGAAGCATCTCCGTCTCTGTCATATGGGGAGTCTTCTCATGCTTCAACACCACTGGACGGAATTCTGCGCCATAAATGGTTGCTGGACGTACCATGGTCTCGTAAATTTATACCATTCGATATTGGAGTGGCTTCTTATCACGGAGGCCTCCGCTGACGTCTCCAATTGAGACAAGTTTTATTTAACCTCACCTCGGTGGCAGCAGTGGTCCCATAGTTTGAGGTGGCAGTGGATACAAGGAATTTAAAATGCATTGTCTTATGCAAGTCTTGATCATTTATTTTGACAGCGCCATGTTTTTGGGAGCTAGATTTCAGGACTTTAGAGGGTACAGGTACGTTGAATTCTCATCTATTTTATCTGTCCGAATTTGTATCTGGAGTGCAGGGCGTCTCTATTGGGCTAGAATCGCTGCTGTATCCAGGCCAGATGAATACCGACAGTGATATAAGAAAGCGCATCCGTTCTTGCTAACTCCCGACCACACTAGTTTCATTGCACTAGAATACTGTACCTAGCTAATATAGACGTCAGGGAATTAATGACAACGGAAAGTTGCCCAGATATGATCGTGTTGGAACCGGTCGAATACTTTTTCTAGCTTTCAGTCCATCACTCGTTAAAATATTTTCAGCATGTGCAAGAAGAGTGTAAAGGGTTTAAGGTGAGCAGTCCCTCACATCTCTTTTACCCTTCCACCCTGGTATTCTGGCGTTAGTCGTTCGTGCTCGAGGAAGTCTGCACTCGGTGATTATCTGAATCGACAGCGTTGCAAAAAATTCTTAATCAGGCTGTAACCTCCCCCTCACTTATCGACCTTAATGACAGTGAAAAATTAAACCGCATGTACCTAATGGAAATTTGGGAAAAGCAATCGTCACCGAAGTTAATCTGTCGGTAAAGAGGGAGGAAAGGGTTACATCTAAATGAAAGGAAAAATGCTAATGAAACTGGTGGAAATTAATTTTGAAAAGGGGTAAAGTTAATAAAGAAAGTAAATGTGCGGCCGTTACGTTAACAATTAACTAGCGATAATTAGATATTTGAGATTTGGGGGAAATTATGGTCGCCAGTCCTAAGGACAATTACTATAGTAACTGAAAAAGAAAGGTTATTACACATATAATTAGCACTAGAAGCGTGGCAACTGAAGGTTGACACGTGTAGTGTGAAAACTGGAAGTTTGTCAAAAGTAATGAATTTCGCTACACTCTGACTTAATTTAGCAAAAGAATTAATAAAACAGGAAATTCGAAAGTTAATTTAGTGACTGAAGTTAATAGTGAGCTTTCTTTCTGAAGCACATCGAAATTCAGTAAAATACGGTTAGTCTTGGACTACCTCAACAATCATTTCAAAAGCTACATTAATCTACGCAATTTAGAAATAAGAGATTTAACTTTGGACTTGAATTAAACGATTCTGAACAGTTAACAACAGTAAAATTTAGTGCATACCAAGCTGAGCTGCAGTCACAGGTAAGCTAAAATACGATAACAAAACTCGCACTCTTAATTTGTGCTTGTGTAATCTAAATATTGTAGCCAGCTATGAATGCCTTAACTGAACTTTGAAATTAAAGCAGTGAAATACTATAATATTAATTTAATGCTGGCGTTTGAATTTCAACGACACTCGGGTTCATTCCGGAAAAGGAAGGGACCCTGCTTGGTAATGCAATTGGGACAATGAGCAACAAAGGTTCATGCTAAGTTGCTGTAATTATAGTTACGAAAATGGTACAGTTTGAAAAGCTGAGCTCTGCCATACAGTTCTAAAACTTTACGTGTTTCCAGTCTTCCTTGTTGGTTGATTGAAGGTTTGAAGCCGTCGATCGAGGAGGTGGCGACAGTCACTCATTGTCGGCCGTCCCTGTTGCAGAAGCTGGATGTTGGCGCGCCTTCTTCTCGACACGGTCACCAGACGAAACGGGCTCTTGATGTGCGCCAGCTAATGCTTCCCGTCCGCGACATGTCACAAACTATCATCGCAAGTCGAGCGCAATTACATGCTGCCAAACCCCGAAAGCGCGGCAATCCGCGGGAGCTTCACACAGCACACCTGCTCCACTCGCTACTCCAACCAGACTCCCTCTCTGCCCGCGCTCCACGCGACAGAGTTAACACTACCAAAGATCCTAAACACTTTGGTTCTCCACACGACCTATCGATGTATTCGTTCGATAGCATAGTTTTCCCTAGGCCAGACCCAGCGTATAAATACAAATAATATTCACAAAACAAACCAATTATAAATCGACATAAATGCATATATATACAAACAGTAAAACAATTACAATATACAAAGACACAGAAATGTAATATCTTCAGGCAACAAAATAAGGAAAAAAATTATAGTACAAAAGATGGAAATAAGAGGATATGCATTTCCGGCGTTACAAGGCTCTACGAGTGTTTTCCAGTCATGCGATGGTACGTCACCTCGGCCAGTTGCATCACCATTTTATCCTTTTTTTTGGCAATCATCACATCATAATCGTCGTTATCAATTAAAGGCGGTGGTCCAAATAATGTTGATGGATCCATTTTTTGGGAGCTACATTCCACGTATGCCGTCTTTAGAGTGTGCAGGTACGTTGTGTTCTCATCCAATCTATATGTCCGAATTTGTATCTGGAATGCAAATGCTCAACGTGCAAATTCTCTTTCGCTGTCGTCAACAAACTAATCTGAACATCATTAGACGTTAGTCTGTTGGTCTCGTAACAGCTGCTGACCTCCTTGGCAGGCGCGGGATGTCCAATGTCCTGGACTGAACAGTTGCAGAACTTGGCGATTAATTTTGTTTTTACCTCATGGCCTATCCAGCTGATTAAATTGGCCATGGTAGCGTCAGCCTTTTGCTTGATGTCAGTAAAATAATTAGTGACGTACACTACACTGATATACACATATTTCTTGTGGATATACACATATCTCTTGTGCTTAGCTTCCATAAGCTTTAATTTTTGTTTGCTGTAGCTTTAGACTTTTAGCCCATTTTCTTGGTAGGGGGACTGGAACGGGGTGCACTCAACCTCACGATGCCACTTGAGGAGGTACGTGACCGCGTAGTAGCGGCTCCAGGTCACGAAAACTGACAACGGTCGGAAGAGCGGTCTGCTGACCCCACGTCATTCTACACCACGTACAGTGACACCATTGACGCAGGATGACACGGAGGTCGATTGGTACCGATGTTCCCGCCAGGACCTGTGGACTAAGTTTACGAGTTCTAACATAATAACTTTATAAGTTTCGTCCTTTTCTTCCCTCGCATATTAGGCTCTGCTGCCATGTATCTTATTTATAACGTTATTATTTCCATCTTTTCCATAATCATCCCAAAAGTTCTTCTCTCTATGGTTTAAATACATTTGTTTGGGAACGTGTTTCATACTACTTAAGAAATTTGTCCATTTTGTTCTATAGGCCCGTTTGCGATCTTGTACTTCATATACTCCATTTCTTGTCTTCTCTTGAATTCTTTGCTGGTCTCACAAATTTCACTTCTGGTGTCCGTAACCTTCTTATTTTTCCTTCAATAGATTCCACGACTCACTTGTTAATGAGAAAAGTTTGCTTCCAGTGTCCTGTTATATAAAGTTAATATATCAGACAATTTCAACTTCCAGACTTCACATGTTTCTGGAAAGACAAGTTATATTGTAGGACGCTGAGTGGATCTACCATTTCGTCAGTTTATTATAATTAATCACTTCCATCTAATAATTTACTGGCGCTCTATGTGTTATCGTTTTAATCTTGTTGATCGCGCTTCTTAGACTATGTAGCTACCAAGTGACGTCATTAAGCAGTTCAACGTTTTTACTACATCATAAACAAGTAAAATATTTTCAGTTACTTGCAGTCGAGGACTACTTGCGCTAGCTGTGAGGGTTGCAACGTTCGTTGTTAGTGCTGGTGAGAATATCGTGCAGGTGTCGTTGTATGTGGATGCCGGTGCAACAGTCACGACGGAGAGAGGTAGCAAATGTGATCACATCGTTCTTCGAAGAATATGATTTGATATAAATGTTGCCACTGGTTGCCGCTCAAGAGGAGTCAAATGGTGAACACGAATTAAACCTTTACAGTTTATTTCACTTCTTTCAGACTGCGTCCTCACCAAATAAATCACTTAAGGGCTACTCAGCTATCACACATTCTGATTATGACCTTGGCTTCCTGGTGACCTTCGTACCCTTTTGAAATACACAGCTATCAGTAAAGCCACTTTCTACTGAACATGATACTATGTCACTGATTATGTAGCTACGAGTATCGTTTTTCGGTAACCAAAAACAAGAGTAGTGGCTTGCTTCGGCTTTTGCGCCCAAGAATATGTAATGAAGAGGTACTGAAATAAATCAGAGATAAAATATCTTTATGATATATCTTGAGAAAAAGGATGAAGAAGAGATTAGTGTTTAACGTTTTGTCGATATCGAGGGTCCGCAGCTCGTGGTCGTGCGGTAGTGTTCGCGCTTCCCGCGCCCGGGTTCCCGGGTTCGATTCCCGGCGGGGTCAGGGATTTTCTCTGCCTCGTGATGACTGGGTGTTGTGTGATGACCTTAGGTTAGTTAGGTTTAAGTAGTTCTAAGTTCTAGGGGACTGATGACCATAGATGTTAAGTCCCATAGTGCTCAGAGCCATTTTTTTTTTTCGATATCGAGGTCATTAGACACGGAACATAAGCTCGGATTAGGGAAGGATGGGGAAGGAAATCGGTTGTAGGTTGTGTTCCAAAAATGAACAGCATAGAGACAGAAGTGATGATGCTTTCTGCAGGACCTGACCATCATTTTGCAGGACAACGCTCAAGCACGTACAGTGCAAGCTGTTTCTGATTTGTTTGACTAATGGGGCTGCTACGTGCTGTAGGTACTGCACTGCCCTGACCTAAGCCCTCGTTAAGTTCAACTCGATTTCTAAACAGAAGGAAACACTTCACGGCATTCACTTCAGAACTTCTACAGATTCGTCGGGCTGTAGATCGCGCCGCTCGAACTGTCAACACAACTGTCACTGCTAAGAGTATCCTACGACTTCCACATCACTGGCAACGGGCTATACACAATGCTGGTGACTACTCTGAAAGTCAGTAAAACTTTGAAACACGCATCTATTTTGTACGAGCTGTAGATAAATAGTTAGCACTATTAAAGTTCCAACACTCGTAGTCGATGTGCCGCTGTGCTGTAAGGGTGTCGCGGATGACGGCTTGAACGGTTTCTGCAGCGAAATGAAACGGCAGCCCAGACCATCACTGCTCGCTGTCAGGCCGTATGGAGGGCGACAGTTATGTTGGTATCCCACCGCTGTCCTGAGCGTCTCCAGACACGTCTTCGTCCTGGAATCTCATTGACTGAAGTGGAATTGTCTGAGTCCCACTTCGAAGGGAGTCCCTATGACCAGGGAAGACGTATTGTATCTGGCGATGCCCCAAGACAACTGGTTAGTTGAGGGTCTGCGTGCCGGCCGGCGTGGCCGAGCGGTTCTAAGCGCTACAGTCTGGAACCGCTCGACTGCTACGGTTGCAGATTCGAATCCTGCCTCGGGCATGGATGTGTGTGATTTCCATAGGTTAGTTATGTTTAAGTAGTTCTAAGTTCTAGGGGACTGATGACCTCAGAAGTTAAGTCCCATAGTGCTCGGAGCCATTTGAGTCTGCGTTCTTACCACACATCCTTACTAAACGAAATGCCGTGTTCATAAATTCAGTTTGGCTCATCCAAAGTGCACCAAACTGAAACAAAGAGAGTATCAGTCAGGCAACTAGTACAGGGAGTATCAAAACGAATCATCCGATTTTTAAAAAATCGTAACTATTATGTTATTTGAGATATGTGCGTGAAAAGCGTACTGTTGGAAACAGCAAACTCTCGAGTTTTACATGGTTCTCGCTAGGTAGCAGCAATGTGCGCCAACTTCAGTTCTAGTAAAATTGTTGTCAGCACAACAGAAAGCGTTTTGTGTTCTACGTTTTGAGCAGTGTGGCTCAGTATAACTGTTCAGCTCGACTTTTGTACTAGGTAAGGCATGGATCCTCCTACAGCACAAAGCATTAGACGACGGCATGAACAAATCCGGGAAACAGTTTGTTTGTGTAAAGGAAAATCATAGGGCCGTTCCCGTGTGTCTGACATAGACATCGAAGGCAACCGCCATAGTTTCTCAAGAAGTCCGCAGAAATCCGTGCGCCGTGCAGCTCGATAGCTCACAATGCCCCCGACGTCCGTGTGGGGTGTGTTGCGTCGACTTTTACACATACAACCATAAAAATTCAGCTACTGCAAGCTCTTCATGAAGGTGACAAACACAAACGTGTGGAGTTCTGTAAGTTCGTTCTTTGCCAGATGGAGGGTGACAGTTTTCTTCCACACGTAGTGTTTAGTGACGAAGCAACATTCCATTTAAATGGAAAGGTGAACCGCCATAATGTCAGAATAAGAGGTACGAACAAACACATGAAGTTTACAACGTGAGAGGGATTCTTCAAAATTTATGCAGTTTCACGGGAAAATGTTATGGCCCATTTTTCTTCACTGGGAACTCTGTTACAAGAAGCACATTACTTTATATGCTTGAGAACCTTCATTTTCCACAGTTTGAGACTGATTCGAACGACTTCATTTATCAACAGGATGGGACACCGCCACACAGGAATCTGGAAGTGCGCGGAATTTTAAATCGAAGGACTACTGAACGATGGATCGGTCGGACTGGGCCAAATGATTCAGCCTTACATTAGTGGCCTTTAAGGATACCAGACCACACTGTATGTAATTATTTCTTGTGTGCGTTTATAAAAGAGTCAGTTTACGTGCCTCCATTGCCAACAACAATGAATGAACTGAGACATCGCATAACTTCAGCTGTGGAAGATGTAACTCAAGACATAGTCGCTGCAGTGTGGAAACAATCTGAATAACGCACTGACATATGTCATGCACCTCAATGGGGCATATTGAACACCTATTGAATGGTATGAAGAAAAGATTTTTGAGTTTCCCGTTCATCAAAAAACAAAATTCATTGTATATGTCCATTAGTTTCAGAAAATTAGACGCGCCAAATCGGATGATTCTCTTTGATACACCCTGCGTTTGGTATAAAGCTAAAACAGTTAACTGCTTGGGAGGCGCTTATCAGAATAGCCGCCATATGGCCAGGTACTGATGCATACGAGCTTGTCAAAGGATAATGATAGAATATTATCCCCTGGCCGAGTCAGTAACATACCGGCCCCGAATGAAATTCAGGGAACAGATAATAAATGACGCGAGCAGTAATTCACAGAGAAGATTGAAGCTGTTAGCCTCGGACGGGGCTGCATGGAGAAGTATTTCCAAACAACCTGCGTGACGAGAGCATAATGATGCCGTAAACACTCGGGGGGACAATAAATCGATTTCGCTACGGGGAGAGAAGATGGAGGACTCGGCAGGAACATAGCTGTCAGGAGGTGGGCGTTCCCGGGCCGGCCGCGGCTCGCGCGTCCATCAACAAGTGTGGACGGCGCCCGCGGCTGGACGCTGCCGCCCGGCCATCCGTCTTGCCGGAATGGCAGCAATTGGCCCGTCACGCAACGCCGATCTTCTTTCCGGGAACTTCCCCCGGGGCGGCTGACCGCCACTCTGGAATGCAGGCGCGTCCCGCTGCCCGATATGGCCGCCTGATACCCAGGCTGCAGAATCTGCACCCTCACATACTACAGTAGATGTTGTATCCTGCCTACTCGTCAAATATGGGGTGCCTTGGAAACCTGCTTCTCGGATCGCTAGACAAACAATTCAAGAAAATCGTATTAATGAGTTTTTATTACAGAAAATAAACGACAATACTTAACTTTGAGAAATACAGATGTGTCGCAAGCAAAGGGCGACATGCAAATGAAAATTTCTTCAGTGTAGACAATGCTACATAGTAGGAGCGAAATGGCTAGGCTTGATGCTGTTCTTGAACTGGCTGCTGTAAAACTCGTAGAACTGGGCCGCGGACAGGCGGCGCAGCGCGTATGTCCTTTTCGTGTAGAGGGCGCTGCCGTCGCGTTGTCGTCCTGGAGAGGGGTTGGTCAGCGTGCAATTGGCTGACGTCGTCTCACGGCCCTCTCTGCTCTAACGTTCCCGAACCGGCGTGCCAACGCACAGTCGTGCCAACGCTTCACTTTACGCCGGAACACTAATACTGCCAGAAAAACATCTGAAACTTGCAGTCTAAGAAATACGAGATCTGAAAAAACGGTATTTTGGATATATGTTTTCTCTAAATTGGTCTTATTCATTTACAACATTAGTTTTCCAAGCGCTTCACTGGCTGCATTTTCATTTTGTCCTGTGTGAAGTAACATACTTCCTGAAATCTCTCTTCATTCCCTATAACTGCATGATCAATCCAAAGCTTGGAAAATTCTGCTTCGCAATTAAAGGAAGAGCCGACATTAAAGGAACAAAAAGCGAAGTCACGATGAATAGTTACAAATTTTCATGAAAATGCTATCTACATCTACATCTACATCTACATCTAAATGGTTACTCTGCAATTCACACTTAGTGCCTGACAGAGGGTTCATCGAACCATTTTCATACAACTTCTCTACCATTCCACTCTCGAATGGCGACTGGGAAAATGGAACACCTAAATCTTTCCATTCGAGCTCTGATTTCTCTTATTTTATTATGATGATCATTTCTCCCTATGTAGATGGCTGTCAACAAAATATTTTCGCATTCGGAAGAAAAAGTTGTTGATTGAAATTTCGTAAATAGATCTCGCCGCAAAGAAAACCGCCTTTGTTTCAACGACTGCCACCCCAACTCGCGTATCATATCAGTGACACTCTCACCCTATTGCGCGATAACACGAAACGGGCTGCCTTTCTTTGCACTTTTTCGATGTCCTTCGTCAGCCCTACCTGCTAAGGATGCCACACCGCGCAGCAATATTCCAGCAGAGGACGGACAAGCGTAGTGTAGGCTGTCTCTTTAGTGGGTTTGTCGCATCTTCTAAGTGTTCTGCCAATAAAGCGCAGTCTTTGTTTCGCCTTTCCCACAATATTATCTGTGTGGTCTTTCCAATTTAAGTTGCTCGTAATTGTAATTCCTAGGTATTTAGTCAAATTTACAGGCCTTAGATTTGCGCGATTTACCGTGTAGCCAAAATTTATCGGATCTCTTTTAATACCCATATGGATCACCTTTCCTTTCTTTAGTGCCAATTGCCACTTTTCGCACCAAACAGAAATTCTCTCTAGATCATTTCGTAATTGGAATTGGTCGTCTGATGATTTTACTAGACAGTATATCACAGCATCATCTGCAAACAATCTAAGGGGGCTGCTCAGATTATCACCTAGATCATTTATGTAAATCAGGAACAGCAGAGGGCCTATGACACTAACTAGTGGAACGCCAAATATCACCTCTGTTCTACTCGATGATTTACCGTCTATCACTACGAACTGTGACCTCTCTGCTATGAAATCATGAGTCCAGTCACACAACTGAGACGATACTCCATATGCACACAATTTGATTAATAGTCGCTTGTGAGGAACGGTATCAAAAGGCTTCTGGAAATCTAGAAATATGGAATCGATCTGAGATCCCTTGTCGACAGCACTCATTACTTCATGGGAATAAAGAGCTAGCTGTGTTGCACAAGAACGATATTTTCTGAATCCGTGTTGGTTATGTATCAATAAGTCTTCCTCATCAAGGTGATTCATAACGTTCCAGTACAGTGTATGCTCCAAAATCCTACTGCAATTTTAGGTCAGTGATATGGGTCTGTAATTCAATGAGTTACTTCTATTCCCTTTTCTTGAATATAGGTGTGACCTGTGCTACTTTCCAGCTCTTAGGAACAGACCTTTCGTCAAGTGAGCGTTTGTATATTATTGCCAAGAAACGCGTTATTGTGCCTGCATACTCTGAAAGGAACCTGATTGGTATACTATTTGGACCGGAAGACTTGCATTTCTTAAGTGATTTGAGTTGTTTCGCAACAGCTAAGATATCTACTTTTATGTCACTCATACTAACAGCTGTTCTGTTTCGAATTCTGGAATATTTACTTAATCTTCTTTCGTGAAGGAATTATGGAAAACTGTATTTAGTAACTCCCCTTTAGTGGCACCATCATCGGTAACATTTCCATCGCTATCGCACAGTGACGGTATTGACTGTTTTTTGCCAATGGTGTACTTTACATACGACCAGAATCTCTTTGTGTTTTCTACCATTTTTGAGACAATGTTTCATTGTGGAAACTACTAAAAACATCTCGCATTGACGTCCGCATGAAATTACGAGCTTCCGTGAAACTTAGCCAGTCTTGGGGATTTTGAGTTCTTCTGAATTCATAATTGCTGTCCATACTGTATCTTTGAATTTGAACCATATCTGGTCTACACTTACATAATTAGCTTGGAAGGAATGGAAACTCTCTCTTAGGAGGACATCAAGCGAATTTTTATCTGCTGTTTTAAATATATATATTTTGCGTTTACTTTTAGTGGTTTTGGTTGATATGGTTTTGAGCCTCGTTACAATGAACTTTCTCTATTACATCAGGATTATTTGTGGCTAAGATGTCAAGTGTGTTTTCGCAACCATTCACAATTCGTGTGGGCTCATGAACTAATTGTTCAAAGTAATTCTCAGAGAAAGCATTTAGTACAATTTCGGAAGATGTTTTCTGTCTACCACCGGCTTTGAACACGTATTTTCGCCAACAAATCTAGGGTAGATTGAAGTCTCCACCAATTATAACTTTATGAGTGGGGTACTTATTTGTAGTGAGGATCAAGTTTTCTTTGAGCCGTTCAGCTATTACATCATCTGAGTCGGGGGGTCGGTAGAAGGAGCCAATTATTATTTTGGTACGGCTGTTGAGTATAACCTCTACCCATAGTAATTCGCAGAACTATCTATTTCAACTTCACTGCAAGATAAACTAATGCAAACAGACACAAACGCACCACCACCTACTTTATTTAATCTGTCCTTTCTGAACATGGTTGCCGCCTCCGTAAAAATTTCGGCAAAATTTATCTCCGGCTTTAGCCAGCTTTCTGTTCCTGTAACGATTTCAGCTTCAGTGCTTTCTATCAGCGCTTGAAGCTCTGGTACTTTTCCAACACAGCTGCGACAATTTACAAATACAGTACCGACTGTTGCTTGGCCGATTCTTGTCGTTTCTTTGACGAAGCGGCCATTTGGATGCACTTAATAACTTTCTGATGACTTTGCCACACTTTTTATTATTTCCAAAATCGCCTTACACGTTTCGACATTCTGTCATTTTCTAATATCATAAAATACAACACAAAAATGGTATCAAAAGATGTGAAAATATGTTACATTCCCCCATTGATTGGAGACATAGTATAATGAGTAGAATATGGCTTCCTGACTCCACCAGTGTTATGTCAGTCACATAAAACTGTTCTTTAGATACATTGTATTTCGTCTACATTCTCAATCACAAGAGCAGTGCAGTGTCGTGGATATTGTCGCTGGGATAGAGTCGACGTCCGAGCCTGTCCCGCACAGGTTCTATCGGGGGCAGATCTGGGGCTCTCGCTGGCTGCTAGAGTAGCCCATCACCACGCCGACACTTCATATAGACAAGAAGCATTGTGGACAAGCATTTTCGTCTTGAAAAATGGCACCATAATACTGTCACCTGAGAGGCAGCACGTGAGAACGTTTGAAGTCCGTCACGTACCGTTGTACCGTCAGCGTTCTGTCAGTCATTACCATCACTGACCTGACAGCGGAACTGACACGGCCTTGCCTCTCCAAAACAGTGGAAGAATGGGACCTCTCCCCAGATCGCCGCCATGCTTGCCGTTGCTAGTCAACCAGGGTAATGCAGAGCTGCGATTCATCGGTGAACACACTGCAACGCCATTCGTCAGCAGTTCATGCCGTCCGATCATGGCATCAACTCCAAACACGCATCCATTTGTTTCGTGGTGTTAACAGCAATTCTCTGTTTCGGCTGCTGCTAGTCTCCGACTATAGGTGAGCTGCATCACAGAGTATTACAGGGCGTCCATTTCTTCTTCTCGAATTGCAGTCACAGATGTGAAGGGTTTACGACATGCTCTGTGTACATTAAGACGGCCCTCTCTGGTGGTGGTCAATCATCGTCGACGGGAACCTTTATAACGAGCATGTTTCTTTTCAAATTCCCATGAAGTCCAACATCGGGTCACTGTCATCCGAACGCACCGCAAATCCTATACTGCACGATTTGACCAACCAGCCGAATGGAGTCCTACAATGAAACACCATTGACACAATGGCAGGAGTTGATAATGCTGTCTCATACGAGTACGCCATATCCCCGCGTCGTTCACACTGTTCACTCAGCATCTCATATTGCTCACGCCCATTATATACCTTTACAGGACTGGTAGCATCACTAAACACGAACTAATAATTTAGCTAGCCGCCGACAGAGTACATCGGTGCGAAGGTAGATGGACATCCGACCATCTCTTATGCGTACTTTACTTATTTTGTAGTCAGTGTACGAATGAAACCAGTGGCTGTCAGCATTTAATCTCCATCCCATGTGAATACCCGACCATAAACTGTCTGACAGATACAGGAGTACCAGAAACTGCTATATTACAGCGATCGATGAGTCACGTGGTCTCATCAATAATTCTGAAGAATAATGACGTCATATTCAACGAGAAGGAGTCGCTATAATGAATACAACATCTGAAATTGCAACGTCACTTGGCATCTTCACACACAGTGAGGTAGGCGCAACTTACATACATCTTTGAAACCGAGCGAGGTGGGGCAGTGGTTAGCACACTGGACTCACATTCGGGAGGACTACGGTTCAATCCTGTGTCCGGCCATCCTGATTTAGGTTTTCCGTGATTTCCCTAAATCGCTCCAGGCAAATGCCGGGATGGATCCTTTGAAAGGGCACGGCCGACTTCCTTTCCCGTCCTACCCTAATTCAATGAGATTGATGACCTCACTGTATGGTCTCCTCCCCCAAAACGACCCAACATCTTTGAAAACAAGAAACATAAACAGCAAAAGCGAATCAGAAATAAACTGAATCATGTTTGCGTTCAAAGAGTAACAAAAATTTATATTTTCAACCAATATATAGATTAAAAATTCCTTTTTCATAGTTAATGAAACAAATCATTTTAGAAGCATCCTAGGAGGCGAAACTACTTGAGTGGTTGTTATGTTTACTTAATGGTACAGTCAAAGGGATGTCTGATTAAAGTGGAGTGACATGGCGCTAATGAAGACCATTACACATAGCTAGTTTACAGATAAACAAGACTAGAAACACACTAGGCCTTGTAAGTAGGCTGTTTAGGTTTTTATATTGGTAACGCCACGTAGCGCTCTGTATGAAAATCATTGGCTGTGCTGTGTGCAGTCTGTGGCTGGTTTGCATTGTTGTTGGCCATTGTAGTGTTGGGCAGTTGGCTGTTAACAGCGCGTAGCGTTGCGCAGTTGGAGGTTAGCCGCCAGCAGTGGTGGATGTGGGGAGAGAAATGGCGGAGTTTTGAAATTTGTAAGACTGGATGTCATGAACTGCTATATATATTATGACTTTTGAACACTATTAAGGTAAATACATTGTTTGTTCTCTATCAAAATCTTCCAGGCCGGCCGGAGTGGCCGAGCGGTTAAAGGCGCTACAGTCTGGAGCCGCACGATCGCTACGGTCGCAGGTTCGAATCCTGCCTCGGACATGGATGTGTGTGATGTCCCTAGGTTTAGTTAGGTTTAAGTAGTTCTAAGTTCTAGGGGACTTATGACCACAGCAGTTGAGTCCCATAGTGCTCAGAGCCATTTGAACCATTTGAACCAAAATCTAGGCTAACTATGCCTATCAGTAGTTAGTGCCTTCAGTAGTTTGAATCTTTTATTTATCTGGCAGTAGTGGCGCTCGCTGTATTGCAGTAGTTCGAGTAACGAAGATTTTTGGTGAAGTAAGTGATTTGTGAAAGGTATAGGTTACTGTTAGTCAGGGCCATTGTAGGGATTTTTAAAAGTCAGATTGCGTTGCGCTAAAAATATTGTGTGTCAGTTTAAGCACAGTCATGCATAATTTTTCTAAGGGACGTTGCAGCCTTAGTAAAGTGGAGTGAAATGGCAACGGTGACGTTCAGTACTCATCACTAGGATACAGACCAACATCAACCACAATGGAACCCCGTGTGTGACTATACAAACAGAATGACTCAGAAGACACCAAAGAATAATGACATCGAAAGAGACAAAATGTAAACAGACAATTTAGCATACCCAAAAAAGCAAAATACTTAATGAAAACGAGTACAAAAACGAAAATTCACCAAAAAACGGTTCATATGGCTCTAAGCACTATGGGACTTAACATCTGAGGTCATCAGTCCTCTAGACTTAGAACTACTTAAACCTAACTAACCTAACAACATCACTCACATCCATGCCCGAGGCAGGATTCGTACCTGCGTAGGAGCAGCGCGGTTCCTGACTGAAGAACCTAGAACCGCTCGGCCACAGCGGGCGGCCAAAATTCATCCCGACGGAGGTTTTCATTGGTGATTTCCCTCGGCTGTAAAATAAATACCGGGATGTTTAATTCCGTCTGGCAGTGATAAGAAACTCATAGAATGAACTGAACCAAAGAAAAGCAAACTAGGCAGATAACTTCGAGTTCAAAATAAACACCAAAATCTCAAGTTGATAAGGACAACTACCTAAACGGCTGCCACCACCTGGTGTGGTGCTTATAAAGGTTAGGAACTCAAAAGCGGTGCTTTGAAAATGCATTGTAAAGGTGACCCAATATCAAACAATCGAATTCAAGTGCAGTCAAACTAAAAAAGCTGTTGGAGCTGCTGTGAAACTCGGAGCAATAGAGAAAAAAGACGTAGCGCAAGCGTTTAGAAATGACATTCCTTGTTTACACTAACATCCTTGTAGGTGGCTGTGCATTAATAAGCTAGTAATAAACTCATTTACGATGGTTACAGTAACACTCCTATTGACAGCAACTGTTTATTAACTATGACAATTTTGCAGCTGTCCAGTGTTGTGTATACGCACTAAATTTAATGTGAATGTTGTGAACGAAATTTTGCCACTGCAGTAAGGTAGAAAATGAAATGGAGCAAAAGAACACCGGAACACGCTATACGGCAGAGAGCCAAACTATCATCTGTACCAGTTGTACATGTACTATATCCATACCTATATACAGGAAACCACCTGCTCTCACTTCTCCCCTTTCCTCTTCCAGTAGAGAATGGTTCGCGTAAAGAACGATTGCTGGTAAACCTCCATGTGGGCTCGAATCTTTCTAATTTTATCTTCATGGTCTTTTCGTGAGACATACGTAAAAGGAAGGAATATATTTACTGAATCTTCTAGGAACACGCGCTATCGGAACTTCAACAAAAAACCACGTCCAAAATGCTACTCCAGTCGGGTGTGAAATGCATGAGCGCAACAGAAAATATTGAACGCTAAAATGATGGTTTGGCCCTGTCTGACTACCCCCTGAAGCAGATCTTAGGATCTCCTAATGCTCTTCAACATATAAACTACAACCTCAACATAAATGAATGATTAAGGCAACTAATACTACTAAATGATAAACGTTGTTTCTTATTATATATTTATCGTAGATTTAAAAACCACCCTTTATATTACAATTGTATATATTTCCTGACTAAAAATTGCTGATCAGTTGCCAAACTCTGCCCCTTTTTATGGCCACGCAATCTAACATAAATAACGCGAAATGACTGAATCATCTACATACCAAACATTAGAAGACACTACTTTCAAAGACGATCTACGGTGGTGAGGAACCTCAGTGGAAATAAACTAGCATGATCACAGCTGTTTAGCTTTATAGCCCTAATAAGCTGTAGCAATTAGCAATATCACCGTAGTCCGGTTCATCGGAGTGATGGTTCTGGTACACGTCTGCGACGATGGAAGAACTCCAGCCACAAAATAAAACTCTTTCAAACACTAGGCGGCCCTCTGACTAATACATTATAATATTGTCTTCTCCTCTCTGTGTTCTACAGACGAGAACTCCCAGCCACAAGGACGGAGTTCAAATAACGTCTCAACGTAAGTATAAGCAGAAGAAGTGCTCTCAATCACTGAACGTTGTGTACTCAACGATGACTTCCAACGCAGAGGCGAAGTCCAGAATCGTATAAGGTCGCAACAGTACAGTGCCTACCGTTCTAACTATAAACTCTCCTGACAGCAAAGACAGCAAGTCCGCCTGTACCAACAAAGCTGATACTGAAAATGGCTCAAATGGCTCTGAGCACTATGCGACATAACATCTGAGGTCACCAGTCCCCTAGAACTTAGAAGTACTTAAACCTAACTAAACCTAATGGCATCACACACACCCATGCCCGAGGCAGGATTCGAAACTGCATCTGTGGCAATCACGCGGTTCCAGACTGAAGCACCTAGAACCCCTGAGCCACACCGGCCGGCAGCTGATACTGAGCGACCATCAGACATGGGAGCTCATAACGGAGGACCTCTTCCTCTCCACTACTGGCTTCCCAGTGAGACTCGGCTCCCCTCCCTTGTAACTGCAGAAGGCGAATCATATTCTCGAAACCCCGGAATATTCTCCCTCTCTACAGATTCCCTCCGAACGCTGACCAACCATATTTTAGTCTTTTGTCGTCCAGCGCTGAAAGCTTGTGAGGGAACACCAATACTCTTACAATGGTACGCTTCTGAGTAAAAATCCTTGGAAATAACACAGTGTTTGTGATTTCCGAGGTGACACTTACTCATTCCTCTCAGCTGCATCCAAGATTTTCAGAGTTCCTGGTTATCCTTCTGGTCCTGCCACAAGACCGGCTGGCTGCGACTCTGTTGTGCTCCAGCGCTCAGCTGCCCCAACGACCGTCTTGCTACTTCCTGTGTTTAAGCAGGACCAACACACCTGTGCAGGCCTTCCACCCAGGGCTTTAGTTCCGCCTGCTGTTTCATCTCCACTGGCGTTTCAACCTCTACTAGTATGGGCAATCATTCATTATGCCGTTTTGATAATAAAGACACTCCATCACCTTTCAGGCAAAGGCATTAACAATTGTTTACAAGGCGTATGTGACAATGTCAGTGTCTTTAAATATTCGAATATATGATGTACCACCTATCAAATGATACCTAATTGTGGTTGTAGATCATGGCAAAGTATGTAGATGAATGCTTGTAAGGTGCGAAATTATAGTCACTTTACACACGCCATAATGCAGAACGTCTCTCTTGCAGTATCTGCCACTGGAGTAGTTTGATCATCTCCGCGACGCTTTCGTGCTTACTAAATGAATGTGCGGCTCCTCTTTGGATGTTCTTTATTTCCTGCATCAGTGCTCTCTGGTACGGAACACATATTCAAGTACTGGTCGTTTAGATCTATCCACAGCCCCACAGCGGCCAATGTTCTCTTTTACTGATGCGTCTGATATTTTGTTTAGAGATTTTTTTGCTAACTGTGGTTTCTCTCTATGCTTATCGGGGGCCGTAATACACTGAGGTGACAGCAGTCATGGGATAGTAATATGCACACATACAGATGACGGTAGCATCGCGTACCCAACGTATAAACGGGCAATGCATTGGCGGTGCTGTCATTTGAGGTGATTCATGTAAAAAGGTTTCCCACGTGATTATGGCAGCACAACGGGAATCAACAGACTTTGAACGCGGGATGATAATTGCAACTAGATGAATGGGATATTCTATTTCTGAAATCGTTAGGGAATTCAATATCCGAAAACCACAGTGTCAAGATTGTGCTGAGAATATCAGATTTGACGTATTATCTCTCACGACGGAGATCACAGTGACCGACGGCCTTAAGTCAACGACTGAGAGTTTGGTGGATTTACTTGGGGGACGGGGATCAAACAGCGAGATCATCGGTCCCATCGGATTAGGGAAGGCTGGCGAAGGAGGTCGTCCGTGCCCTTTCAAAGGAACCATCGCGGCATTTGCCTGAAGCGATGTAGGGAAATCACAGGAAACCAAAATCAGGATGGCCGAACGTGGGTTTGAATTGTCGTCCTCAAAAACGCGAGTTCAGTGTGCTAACCAATGCGCCACCTCCCTAGGTGCAACCGAGAGCAGCGTCGTTTGCGTAGTTTTTTGTAAGTAGGCTGTTAATGTGTTTGTGTGTTGGCAGCGCTATGTAGCGCTCTGCATTAGTAACTCCGACAGCGCTGTATGTACTCTGTAGGAGTCTCTGTGGCGGGTCGGACTAGCACTAAGAGATGAACAGCCAGCAGTGATGGAAGTTGGGAGTGAGTGGTCAGCACTGATGGAGGTTAGAGGTTAATCATTGGCAGTGTTGGAGGTTTGCAGATTAGCGCGAGCGAACGGTCTGAATGTGCATCCGTCATGGAGATTTATTACTGATTATTATATAATTCTTTTGAACTGCTTGTCACTTGATTAAGGTAAAACCTGCTAAATGCATTGTTTGCTCTGCAACAAAATCTTTCCTTTGCCAACCACATGCCTATTAGTAGATAGAGCCTTCAGTGGTTAGAATCTTTTATTTAGCTGGCTTTATTGGTGTTTGCTGCATTGATGTAGTTGGTGTAATGAAGATTTTCTGTGAGGTAAGTGACTTATGAAATGCATAGGTTACTGTTAGGATTTCTTTTAATTCAGGGCCATTCTTCTGAGTTAATTTTAAAGCAATCAGATCACGTTACCGTTTAATATTTTGAGTAATTAATCAATAGGAAAAGTTTGCGTTTGTTTGTCAAGGTAGATTCTGTAGATCAGAAATGAAAAGATAAAGACAAGCAAAGTGGGAGTATGTGCATTTTCACCTTCTCGCGGCGTAATGAATACTCCATTAAATTTCGGGCATGCAGCCGCGCAAATAAAATTTCTTCTACTGATATTTCGGCCGCGTATCGTCCGGCCATCTTCAGAGCGAGTCACAAGACTGACGACAAGGTTTTTTTTTTTTTTTTTTCCTTTATTGTGTTTCAATTCCCCATCGGGGCGGGCTGGCAGCAGCATAGGCGCTGCTCTTCAGCCGAAAGACAGTACAAAACAATAGAAGACATTAAAAACAGCAAAGGAGAGACTAAGGTGAACATATATATATAAAAAAGGGGGGAACAGCATGGAAGACAAAACAAAACAAAACGGGGTGACTGTAAAATGGAGATAATAAAAAACTGTTTAAAAGTAGCACATATAAAAAGCCACACACGGCGACGGTTAAAAGAACACAAGGCACAGTATCACTGGAGCTAAAAGTAGCGACGGATGGCATAGCACACAACGTAACACTGACGGCGAACCTCAAGGCAGGACACAATTAAAATCACAGCTCTTGACGCACACAAGAAACAGCACTAAACACAACACTGATGTGGCACACTGACGATGAGCAATACAGATGATCTGCCAGGCGCTAGGAGATGAGGGAGACCTGAAGAAGGGAGGGAGTGGAAGAGATGGGGGAGGTGAGCAGGGGGCGTACGGGAGAGGGCCAGGTAGGGGGGGGGGGAAGGAGCGAGGCAGGTATGGGGTGCAGGGTCTCAGGGGAGGGGGGACGGAGGGAAATCCGCTCTGGGAGAAGAAAGAAAGAGGAAAGGGTGCCCTGGGGAGGGGGGGGGGAACAAGGCCAGGTTATAGTTGGAAGGAAGGGTAGATGTCACGGCGAAGTTCGCCATCCGGGAGGGGGAGGCGTTGGAAGTTGCCCTGATGAAGGAGATGGAGGGTGTGGAGGTGGAGAGAGGGAGGGATACAGCGATAGAGGCGCGGCAACGGGCGGGGGGTGGAGAGGAAGGAGGAAACCAGAGGGTGGGGGGGATCAAGTCTGCGAGCAATGTAAAGGATGCGGAGATGTTGGAGGAACAGGAGGAGGTGGGGGAAGGGGATCAGTTCATACAGGAGCCGTGTGGGGGAAGGAAGGCGGATACGGAAGGCAAGGCGGAGCGCATGGCGTTCAAGGACTTGGAGGGCCTTGTAAAAGCGGGTGGGTGCGGAAATCCAGGCAACGCTGGCATAACAGAGGATAGGACGGATGAGGGATTTGTAGGTGTGGAGGATGGTAGAAGGATGCAATCCCCAGGTCCGGCCAGACAGGAGTTTCAGAAGGCGGAGGCGGGAATGGGCTTTCTGCTGGATGGTCAGGAGATGAGGGGTCCAGGTGAGGTGTCGGTCAAGGGTGAGGCCAAGGTATTTCAGGGTGGGGGTGAGTTGGATAGGACGACCATAAAGGGTGAGGTAGAAATCATGGAGGCGAAAGGAGCGAGTGGTGCGGCCTATGATGATTGCCTGGGTTTTGGAGGGGTTGAGACGGAGGAACCACTGGTTACACCAAGTGGTGAACTGGTTAAGGTGGGTTTGGAGGGTACGTTGAGACCGTTGAAGGGTAGGATAGAGAGCAAGGAAGGCGGTGTCATCAGCATACTGGAGAAGGTGGACTGGTGGGGGTGGCTTGGGCATATCAGCTGTATACAAGAGATAAAGGAGAGGGGAGAGGACTGAACCCTGGGGGACGCCAGCCGTGGGATAAAAGATACGGGAATTGGTGTTGTGGAGGGTGACATAGGAAGGACGGTGCGAGAGGAAGGAAGCGACCAGACGGACAAAATTGATAGGCAGGGCGTAGGTTTGGAGTTTAAAGAGGAGACCGGGATGCCATACACGGTCATAGGCATTTTGGAGGTCAAGGGAAACAAAAATGGCGGAGCGGCGGGAGTTGAGCTGGAGGGACAGAAGGTGAACAAGGTTGAGGAGTTGGTCGTCAGCAGAGAAGGAGGGTCGGAAGCCACACTGGGTAAGGGGGAGGAGGTGGTGTTGAGAAAGGTGCTGATGGATACGGCGGGAGAGGATGGATTCAAGGACCTTACTGAAGACGGAGGTGAGGCAGATGGGGCGATAGGAAGAGGCGGCAGAAGGGGGTTTGTTGGGTTTGAGGAATAAGAGGATGCGGGAGGTCTTCCACAGGTCAGGGTAGAAGCCAGTAGAGAGGACGACATTATAGAGTTGGGCGAGGACAGTCAGGAAGGAATAGGGGCTTTCGCGAAGGTGCCGGTAGGTGACACAGTCGTGACCAGGGGCTGTGTTGCGTTTGGACTGGAGGATAAGTTTAATGTCTTGTGCCGTGATGGGAGTGTTTATGTTGGAGGGGGGCAACTGCCCCAAGTACTGGAGACTAGGAGCAAGTGGAGCGACCGAGGTATCGGCACGTTCCATGACGGCGGGGAAAAGAGAATAATCAAAGTGGGGATCATCGGGGATGGAGAAGACCTCGGAAAGGTGGGAAGCGAAGTGGTTGGCCTTACTGAGGTTGTCAGGAAGAGGGCGATCGTTATGGAGAAGGGGGTAGCTGGGAGCAGAAAGGGAACCAGTAAGGCGATGGAAGGCGGACCAGTACTTGGAGGAGTTGATAGGGAGGGTGGCGTTGAGTCGTGTGCAGGTCTGGCGCCAGTCTCGGCGTTTCGTTGCTGTAATAAGGTTCCGTACGTGTCGCTGTATTTGCCGGTGGCGTTGGAGTGTATCCCTGTCACGAGTGCGCAGGAAGGAGCGATAGAGGCGGCGGGATTCACGGAGGAGGAGGACAGCCCGCGGAGGGAGAGTGGGACGGTGTGGGTGGATGGTCTTTGTAGGAACATGGGCCTCCACGGCGTCAGTAATTACCTTCTGAAGGAAGGAAGAGGCGTGGATGATGTCGTCGGGATGGCGATAGGTAAGAGGGTGGCTTTCGACCTGGGTGGAGATGAAATCCCGGTAGGCATCCCAGTTGGCACGGCGATAGTCATGGACGACCTTGGGAGGGGGTGCAGGGTGCGGAGCCGGAGGGGGGCGGTGAGCAGACTTTACGGTGAGAAGGACAGGAAGGTGATCGCTACCTGTGGGGTCAAGGACGGCGACAGTGATACGCCCAAGGAGGTTGGCGGAGGCAATGACAACATCGGGGGTGGTGTTACTTTCGGGTCGGGTGTGCTGGGGAAGAGGAACAAGGTCACCTTGGATCGTGGAGAGGAACTGATGCCACTGCCGAAGGGCAGCAGGAGTGCGGCTATGAATGTTGAGGTCGGCGGCAATCACATAGGTGGAGAAGGTGCGGTCAATGTGTGAGATGAAGTCATAAGGAAGAGGAGCAGTGGGGCGGACATAGATTGTGGCACAGGTAATGGTGAGGGAGGGGAAGAAGACGCTAAGGATAAGGTGTTCAGTAGAGTCATTGAGGAGAGGCTGTGGCCGGACGGGGATATGCTTAAGGTGGCCAATCGCGACTCCACCCTGCGCCCGAGGACCAGGAGCGTCAGTGCGGTGGAGGTTATAGGGGGAGGTGCGGATAGAGTGGTGAGGCTGGAGAAAGGTTTCGTTCAAGAGGAAGGTGTCGACCTGGTGGTGGGAGAGGGTGTGCATGAGGAGGTATTTGTTGGAGCAGAAGGAGCGAATGTTCTGGAAGAGGATGCGAGGCTCATGCCGCGCCATGACGGGAAGGAGGGGGGGAAGAGAGGGAAGGGAAGAGACTTAAACTAGGGTGTCGAGGCGGGTGAAGGTGAAGTGGGCTTGGTTGTGGGAGTAAGTGGCGAAGGTGTTCAGGTGGAAAACGGAGCGAGCAGCAAGGGATATTTGGTGGAAGGTGTGGGGGCGCTGAAAAGGGTGAATGTTTTGGAGGACAACGGTAATAAACCGGATGACGTCCTCGGCCGTGGGGGGTGGACGGAGGGAATTGTTGGGATGGACAGGGGGATCAACGGGACGAACGGGGACTGTAAGTTCAGGGGTGGCTGGAGGGGGTTTAGCTTTACACTTGTGGGAGTAAGTGGGATGGGGGCCATTGCAGGTATTACAGGAAGGAGGAGCATCGAGGTTGGGGCAGTTCTTAAGAAAGTGGGAGGCCTTGCAATGGGGACAGGTGGGGGGGTTTTTGCAGTTGGGAGTCAGGTGGTCGTTGTACATCAGGCACCGCTGGCAACGGTAGGATTGGGGAGGGGATTTGGAGGATTCAACAGGGTGGCGACGGTGGTATATCAGGGCACCCTGGGTGAGGAGATGGTCTATGGACGGGGCAGACTCAGAGAATACCCGCATGAGGTAGGTGGGACCAGAGGCATTGTGGATACGGCGGGCCGAGCGGATTTCCAAGTCCGGGTGGGAGTTCAGTTCTACCAACACCTCATCCTCCGTGATCACCGGGCTGAGCTTGGTGATCACAGCGGTGTAGGTGGGGGGGCGACGGGGAGGTTGGGGCTGACGAGGAGTGGAAGCGGAAAGGAAGGGTGTCAGAGAGGCGTGGGGGCCAAACATAACTCGTGGGAGTTTTTGCAGGAGGTCTGTGTGAAAGGATGGGGACGGGGACTTGATAAGGACTGAGTCCCTGCGGGGAATGAGTTGGGAGATGGGAGCACCAGGCAAGTACTTTCGTATTTCCTTGGTGAGGGTACGAGCGTCGAGGAACTTAGGATCGGGAGTTGACAGGACAAAGGTGTGGAGGGTGGGGGCCAAGGGATGGTTGGCAGGAGGAGGGGTGGTGTCCATGGTGACGGCAGGGGGAGGGGGAGGTGGTGTTGATTTTTTGTGGGAAGTGGCGGGAGCAGAGTCGGGAAGGACGCGCTTTTGGGGTTTTTTGGAGACAGGAGGCTGGGAGGAGGGGAGAGGAATGGGGAGGAGAGGGAGGTGGCGGGTGGCAGATCCCTGTGGCGTAGTGGAGGCACCGGGAGAAGCAGCTGGTTCAGTGGTGGCGATGGTGGCTCGGCGCGACGTGATGCGTGCGGGAGACGCAGAAGACGAAGCGACGGGGTCGGCTAGAGACGGGAAGCCAACCACCTGAGGGGCGGCAGCAGAGGCGGCAACAGAGGCGTACGTGAGGGCGGGGGTAGTAGTGGGAGCTGTTGAGGGTGTAGAGGCTGGAGGAAGGGTGTAGAGGTGCGGGTATACAGCAGGGGAGGAGATAGGGGGATGGGTAAGTGGGGGAAGGGAAGGGGAGGTGAAAGGAGGGAGGCCAGGGGCGGCACTCCAGGAGGTGACTGTGGGAGAGGGGGAGGGGGAGGTGTAGATGACGGTAGAGGTGGGAGCACTCATTGCAGACGAACGGCGATGGACAGACGGACGTGCAGCAGGCAGCGGCGGCGGCGACGGACAGACGGACGTGCAGCAGGCGGCGGCGGCAGCAGCGGCGGCGGCGGCGGCGGCAGTGACGACGACGGCGATGGACAGCGAGCCGGCAGGGAGGCAGGCAGGCAGGCAGGCAGGCAGACGGACGGACGGACGGACGGACAGCGGTAGCAGCAAGCAGCGGGCGGGCAGACCAACAGACAGACAGACAGGCAGACAACACAATCTTCGAAAACGGTGATTCCACCCTGAGAGTCGCCCAGGCTTTGCAATCTGACCGCTTTCGAAGGAGGGGATCCAACCCTCTAGATGGACGACAAGGTGCCAAGCGCGGCCTTATATGCTCCACCGCGGCGGTGCTGCGCATGCGGGTCACAGATGCTGCGCCGCCTGTGGCGAAGGCGTACGGACGTTCGATGTGCTTATCGATGTTTGATCGGCGGCGGTGATACGGTGACGACTTCTCTGCAATTTAATTAGTCCAAGAGCCGGATTCCATGCTTTGTCCAAATTAAAACCATTATCTCTGTTTATTAAATTGTTGGCTAATCGAATTTCTATGGCTTCCTTGAATACAGATTCCCAAAAAGAAGAGGTGGATGTTAAAATCTTCACATCACTGTAATTCATGGAATGACCCGTATCAATACAATGTTCGGCCACAGCTGACTTGTCTGGTTGTAATAGGCGTGTGTATCTTCGGTGCTCCACACACCTCTCATGAACGGTGCGTGTTGTTTGACCTATGTATGACTGCTCACAATTTACATCGATTTCTTCAGCATTTGAATTCCATCCATGCTAGCATTAAATTTACCATGGAAATAGAAAAAGACGGGTGCCTCCCCTTTCTGGATGTTGTCGTTCGCCGTAAAAGTGATGGCACATTAGGACATGCCGTACATCGGAAACCAACGCACACAAATCTATACCTTCATGCCAGTAGCTGCCATCACCCTTCTCAGAGCATGGGTGTCCTTAAGACCTTAGTGCATCGGGCGCACTGTGTATCCGATGAAGACAATTTACAAGGAGAGCTAACATACCTCAAGAGTATTTTTAAATCGAATGGATATTCTCCGCAACAAATTCATAGAGCATTTGATGCAAAACCTAAAAAGAAGTTATACGATGCGGAAGAAGATAGTAATTTCTTCAGATCTAGGGCGTTTCTGCCTTATGTGGGTGCTCTTTCTTCAAAGATAGGCCGTATTCTTGAGAAACACTGTGTTAAGGTGATCTTCCGGCCCCCCACGAAGATTGCGGCTTTACTCGGCTCTGTGAAGGACGATTTACTGCTTCGTAAGGCGGGTGTGTACCAGATACCCTGCGGAAATTGTGAGCAGTCATACATAGGTCAAACAACACGCACCGTTCATGAGAGGTGTGTGGAGCACCGAAGATACACACGCCTATTACAACCAGACAAGTCAGCTGTGGCCGAACATTGTATTGATACGGGTCATTCCATGAATTACAGTGATGTGAAGATTTTAACATCCACCTCTTCTTTTTGGGAATCTGTATTCAAGGAAGCCATAGAAATTCGATTAGCCAACAATTTAATAAACAGAGATAATGGTTTTAATTTGGACAAAGCATGGAATCCGGCTCTTGGACTAATTAAATTGCAGAGAAGTCGTCACCGTATCACCGCAGCCGATCAAACATCGATAAGCACATCGAACGTCCGTACGCCTTCGCCACAGGCGGCGCAGCATCTGTGACCCGCATGCGCAGTACCGCCGCGGTGGAGCATATAAGGCCGCGCTTGGCACCTTGTCGTCAGTCTTGTGACTCGCTCTGAAGATGGCCGGACGATACGCGGCCGAAATATCAGTAGAAGAAATTTTATTTGCGCGGCTGCATGCCCGAAATTTAATGGAGTAAAGTGGGAGTACGTTCAGTTTCACCCAGCAGTTACGGAATTAAATGACGTAGAAGTTTCACCGTCTCAGTTCAAAAAATGGTTAAAATGGCTCTGAGCACTATGGGACTCAACATCTGAGGTCATCAGTACCCTAGAACGTAGAACTACTTAAACCTAATCAACCTAAGGACATCACACACATCCATGACCGAGGCAGGATTCGAACCTGCGACCGTAGTAGTCACGGGGTTCCGGACTGAAGTGCCTAGAACCGCACGGCCACCGCGGCCGGCTCATCGTCTCAGTTATTTCAGTCCAAGTAAGTAAAAATATAATGAAGAAGTTTTAAGTTGTCAGTTGTAAAAGACAAGCAGGATTGCGTGACATAACCACAGAACTCGATGTGGGATGTACGACGAACGTATACGTTAGGACAGTGCAGCGAAATTTGGTGTTGCTGGGTTATGACAGCAGACGGCCGACTCGAGTGCCTTTGCTCGACATCGCCTGCAACGCCTGTCCTGGGCTCCTGATCATATCGATTGGACTGTAGACGACTGCAAAACAGTTGCCTGGTCAGATGAGTCCCGATTTCAGTTGGTGAGAGCTAATGGTGGGGTTCGAGTGTGGCACAGACCGCACGAAGCCATGGATCTAAGCTGTCAACAAGGCACTGTGCAAGTTATTGGTGGTTCCATAATGGTGTTAGCCATGTTTACATGGAAAGTACTGGGTCCTCTGGTGCAACTGAATAGATAAATGACAGGAAACGATTATGTTCGGCCACTTGGAGACCATTTGCAGCCATTCTTGGACTTCATGTTCTTAAACAAAGATGTAATTTTTATGGATGACAATGCGCCACGTCACTATGTGAAAAACGTTAGCGATTGGTTTGAAGAACATTTTTTGACAACTCGTGCGAATGATATAGACGCCCAACGAACACTTATGGGACATAGTCGAGAGATCGGTTCCTGCATAACATCTTGCACAAGCAAGACTGTCGCAATTATGGTTGGTTGATTGATTTTGGAGAAGGGACCAAACAGTGAGGTCATCGGTCCCATGGTGTAGGGAAGGATAGGGAAGGAAGTTGGCTGTGCCCTTTCAAAGGAACAATCCCGGCATTTTCCTGAAGCTATTTAGGGAAATCATGGAAAACCTAAATCACGATGACCAGACGCGGGTTTGAACCGTCGTCCTCCAGAATGGGAGTCCAGTGTGCTATTCGCAATTATGGATGACTATACAGGGTGGTCCATTGACAGTGACCATCTATCTCACGAAATAAGCATCAAACGAAAAAACTACAAAGAACGAAATTCGTCCAGCTTGAAGGGGGAAACCAGATGGCGCCGTGGTTGGCTCGCTAGATGGCGCTGCCATAGGTCAAACGGATATCAACTGCGTTTTTTTAGTAGGAACCCCCATTTTCATTACATATTCGTGTAGTACGTAAAGAAATATGATTGTTTTAGTTGGACCACTTTATTCGGTTTGTAATAGATGGCGTCACAAACGTATAAGTACGTGGTATCACGTAAAATTCCACCAGTGCGGACGGTAAATGCTTCGTGATACATTACCCGTGTTAAAATGGATCATTTACCAGTTGCGGAAAAGGACTGATATCGTGTTGATGTATGGCTATCCGGGCGTGTGCTATGTATATTGCTCGACATCCTGGATGACATCATCCAAGTGTCCGGACCGTTCGCCGGATAGTTACGTTATTTAAGGAAACAGGAAGTGTTCAGCCACATGTGAAACGTCAACCACGACCTGCAACAAATGATGATGCCCAAGTAGGTGTATTAGCTGCTGTCGCGGCTAATCCGCACATCAGTAGCAGACAAATTGCCCGAGAATCGGGAATCTCAAAAGCTTCGGTGTTGATAACGCTACATCAACATCGATTGCACCCATACCATATTTCTATGCACCAGGAATTGGATGGCGACAACTCTGAACGTCGTGTACAGTTCTTCCACCGGGCACAAGAGAAGTTACGGGACGATGACAGATTTTTTGCACGCGTTCTATTTAGCGACGAAGCGTCATTCACCAACAGCGGTAACATAAACCGGCATAATAAGCACTATTGGGAAAATCCACGATGGCTGCGACAAGTGGAACATCAGCGACCTTGGCGAGTTAATGTATGGTGCGGCATTATGGGAGGAAGGATAATTGGCCCCCATTTTATCGATGGCAATCTAAATGGTGCAATGTATGCTGATTTCCTACGTAATGTTCCACCGATGTTACTACAAGATGTTTCACTGCATGACAGACTGGCGATGTACATCCAACATGATGGATTCCGGCACATAGCTCGCGGTTTAGGCGATATTGAATAGCATATTTCGTGACGACCACGTCGAAGCACCATACCATGGCCCACACGTTCACCGGATCTGACGTCCTCGGATTTCTTTCTGTGGGGAAAGTTGGAGGATATTTGCTACCGTGATCCACCGACAACGCCTGACAACATGCGTCAGTTCATTGTCAATGCATGTGCGAACATTACGAAAGGCGAACTACTCGCTGTTGAGAGGAATGTTGTTACGCGTATTGCCAAATGCACTGAGGTTGACGAACATCATTTTGAGCATTTATTGCATTAATGTGGTATTTACAGGTAATCACGCTGCAACAGTATGCGTTCTCAGAAATGATAAGTTCAAAAAGGTACACGTATCACATTGGAACAACCGAAATAAAACGTTCAAACGTACCTACGTTCTGCATTTTAATTTAAAAAACCTACCTGTTACCAACTGTTCGTCTAAAATTGTGAGCCATATGTTTGGGACTTTTACAGCGCCATCTATCTATCAAAAAGCGAAAAAAGTGGTCCAACTAAAACTTTCATGTTTCTTTACGTACTACACGAATACGAAAATGGGTGTTCCTATTAAAAAAAAAAAAAAAACGCAGTTGATATCCGTTCGACCAATGGCAGCGCCGACTAGCGGGACAGCCATAGCGCCATCTGGTTTCCTCCTTCAAGCCAAACAAGTTTCGTTCTTTGTAGTTTTTTCGTTTGATGCTTATTTCGGGAGATATTTGGCCCGGACACGATCAATGGACCACCCTGTATAGGCAGAATGGCTCAGTACTTGCGCAGGGGACTCCCAACGACTTGCTGAGTCGGCGCCACGCAAAGCTGCTGCTCGACGTCCTGCAGAGGAAGGCGCGACACGATGTTAGGACATATCGCATGATTTTTGTCACCTTAGTGTAGTGTAATCTGGCAAAGCCTATACGACTAAGGTGGAGGAGTTCGTCCGCATTTCTTTCCGTTATTGATTCTCGCGTTCCTTCCCGAGCGTCGGTTTCGTTACAGGGGAGGCACAGCCAGGTGCTCAGCCGGCGGCTGATTTACGACCGTGGCGCGCAGTTTTATCGCCGGGCCTCGCGGACCCGGCGCGCCGACTCGCCGGCTTTCGCAGCGGTCGGCAGTGCGCACCGGGGCGGGCCACTTGTTATTAACCCGAGTCGGGCGTGTGCGGCCAGGCGGGCCCGGCCATGATTTATGGGTGGCCGCCTCTGCTTTTCAGGGCTCAATTAGTCGGCCTCACCGCGCCGCATCGATTTCCCCCGCACCCCTCTGATTTACGCGGCGCGCGCTGTCCGCGCCTCGGCATCAATCATGGCTCGGCTGGCCCGAGGGTCGCGGCGCTTGCCTTCCCTCCGCCACTCACCGCGCGGACGCAGACGCTCCGGCCCTAAGGAGTCGCGACGTGAATGCCGCCGTAATTAATCAAAAGTGCCTCGTTAGCCGGTATCTCAGACAGGCGGCGTGACTGCGCGCCTCCTCGGAGAAATATTGAGCACTTGTTCGGCTCCAGGTGTTGGTGGCGCAAGGCAACGCATACGATGTCTGCCCCGCGTAGTGTGTACAGTACTGTGAACGTGCGTTGATGAGCGTTTTATGTACATTTCGTGAGGCTGTGCAACAGCACAGCTCGGGAGATGGACAAGGGTCTACGGTTAAGTTCTTGTCGATGCTGAGATCGGCGCAGACGAGTAGCTCGTGTTATGTAGGTGAAGCTGGCCCGCCCGGTTGGCCGTGCTGTCTAACGCACGGCTTTCCGGGCGGGCAGGAGCGCCTGGTCCCCGGCACGAATCCGCCCGGCGGATTTGTGTCGAGCTCCGGTGAACCGTCCAGTCTGTGGATGGTTTTTAAGCGGTTTTCCATCTGACTCGGCGAATGCGGGCTGGTTCCCATTATTCCGCCTCAGTGACACTATGCCGGTGATTGCTGCGCGAACAAGTTCTCCACGTACGGGTACACCACCATTACTCTACCACGCAAACTTAGGGGTTACACTCGTCTGGTGTGAGACGTTCACTGGGGAGGTTCCCCCGGGGCCGAACCGCACAATAACCCTGGGTTCGGTGTAGGACGGCGGAGTGGTGAAGTGGACTGTGGTAGTCGTGGGGTTGTGAACCATTGCGGCTGTGATGGGGATGGAGCCTCTCCGTCGTTTCTAGGTCCCCAGTTAACATACAATACATACAATACAATACAAGATGAAGCTGGAGGGGAGTGAAAGGAAAGGAAGGAACTGATGTTATCAGCTGCATCAGGACTTAATGCGTAATCAGCGGCCACGAGTGAAAATGTGGCCGCTAAACTCGAACCCAGGATCTCCTGGTTACTAGGCAGTTGCGCGAAGCACTACCCCACGCGGACACAGTATTAATCGCAAACGCGCGGAGTACCTCGGCTCGGTTTTTAGATAACTCACATTCCCACCTTGCGCCACCACTTATCCATAGTCCCCGTCCACGTCCCACGTGCTCGTTTATTTTAGATTCCCGCTGGAGGCCGAAGGTAAGTGTGCATCTCCACTGATGGCTGTGGATTCATAGCCCATCGAGACATATCAGCTATGTTAATGCGCGTTGTCTGTTCTACTGAGCAGGAGATCCCAGTTTAGAGTCTGACAAACGTCGCCAGTCGCCACCGCTGATTCCTCATAAAGTTCCGATGCAATTAATATTATCAGTTTCTTCCCTTTCTTTCCCTTCCTCCCCCTCCACTTACCCTTGAACAGTCCGGGTAAGACAGTTGAAAGGTCGAATGAACGCAATAGCATACCATCGCCTATAGGTCCATACCTACTAAAGCATGACGGCTTTCAAACCAGCCTTCAATTTGACTACAGCTTTATCTTCTAGGAATGGAGAAGAAGCATATCCGCGGAAAGCGACATTACTGAATAGAGAGGAACCGTTGCCATTAAAGATAAAAAAAAGGCAGCTCGGAAATTTCGCGACACATAGGGGATCTAGCAGTAAAGGAGGGGATAAATGACTTTTGACGGCTATAGCTGGTGGGAACTATGAAGGAGTGAGATCGAAACATATACAAACATACATGCACGTTCTGATCATACGTGAATTTCCTCGCCACTTATTGTTTCCCGCGCGGGATTAGCCGAGCGGTCTAGGGCACTGCAGTCATGGACTGTAGGGCTGGTCCCGGCGGAGGTTCGAGTCCTCCCTCGGGCATGGGTGTGTGTGTTTGTCCTTAGGATAATTTAGGTTAAGTAGTGTGTAAGCATAAGGACTGCTGACCTTAGCAGTTAAGTCCCATAAGATTTCACACACATTTGAACATTTGAACTTATTGTTAGAGAGGCAGATACTGCTCGCTTCTCCGTTGGACATACAATCCACACCAGGCATGCACACAAACGCATATTGTGACTCTACTACACAGTATGGCTACATATAATACTGCATCACGTTTTGATTATTGAATTCTATGCCCTTTTACGAATGTACTGTTTTTATTATTTCTTCGTTATAATCGATTAAAAACACATTATTTTATCTTTTCTATAGCAGACATACACTGGGAATTGCAGGGATAAAGATTCGTGTAAAATCTGTGACATTGTATGAGTGGTAAATGAGATCTTTGGAATACGCACTGAGAGTAGCGAGCAGAAGTGGTCGTGACTTAGTTGTGGGTGAAGGAGCACGCAAGAGTGTGTGGGTGTGTGAGGCTTTCGAATTCCTTAAGAGAGGTTATTGCTCTATGATAACAACACTTTAGTGTGACTCATTGTGCTAACTATTATAACTATTATCTTGCTTTTCCTCACTGAATGCAACCGCCGAAAAGTTGATTCTTCTCAATATGAACATTATCAGGTAGTAAAGGTCAATTCTTTACAACATAGAAGTTATTCTTGGAAGCTCTTTACAAGTTTGAAGATGGAAGTAAGTCCAAGAGTGGTGTCCTCGACGGCTAATGTGGTTAATGGATCGTAGCTTGGTACAGTATGTTAAAAGTTAATATCAGAAGTTCCCCAAACAGGGCTAGTTTCGAAGTGCAGGTTCGTTCAACGAATCCACTCGAGCAGATGCAATTTCGATGGCTGCCAAATTTTTGCCCCCCCCCCCCCCCCCCCCCCCAGTGGAGGGTTATGTAAGAGATCCGTGATCAAGGAATTTGTTGCAAGCGCACTCGAGCAGATGTAATTTCGATGGCTGCCAAATTCCCCCCCCCCCCCCCCCCGATTGGAGGGTTATGTAAGAGGTCCATGATTAAGGAATTTGTTGCTAGCGCACTCGAGCAGATGTAATTTCGATGGATTGCTCACGCGCTGCCTGCGATACGTAAGCTATAAGAGAATCTGAGACCAAAGAGCAGTGTTGACTGCAGTAGGAACTGTGTAGTAGTTGCTTGCTAGCAGTCTGGTGTATCGTGTTGGCTGGGCCGGTCGTGGGGGAGCGATGGCGGAGCCTGAGCGATATAATATAAGGGCCATGACGTAGCACTGCTAACGTCCTAAATTTACCAGTTTACATTCACAGTCAATTATTGAAAGGTTATAAGTGAGTCGCAATTTAACTGAGAGATTAGTCACATTTTTTATTATTGGTAGGTTACGGAATTTATCTGTTTGTAGAATAAGCTGAATGTGAATTATATACTTATATTTTTTACTGCTGGAAGGTTATTATAAATATTTTTTATCTGTTAGTAGGTTACGCTAAATGTCAATGCTATACATATTTTCACTGTTGGGTAGTTACGCTAAATGAGAATATTATTTATATTATTTTTTGCTGTTGGGAGGTTACGGAATAAATCTGTTGGAAACTTACACTAAATGTGAATGATATAAATAATTATTGTTTTTACTGTTGGGAAGTTACGGAATTTATTTTGTGGGGAGGTTACACTTGCCGACAACCGGCCAGGATCGTATTTTCTTTGTGAATTTCTGAGTAGTAGTCAGATATATATCTGCTCTTATTTACCTAATATTAAACGTAGTTTACATCTGGCGCAACGCATTTACTAACTTGTCACTCTTTCTTTCACAGATCATCGGCAATTTATTTTTCTTTATTGTTATTGTTTTTGTTCCATTTTTGCTTTGTGCTTGTTTGATTTTGTGCTTAACTTTAATTTGTGAAAATGCCGCGAAAAACTGCTAACAGTGAGAGGCACCCACATGCCTTGCTCATACTGTGGCATCAAGCAGTCAGGCCTGCATGATGAGTGGTCTGCCAAGCGAGTGGATTCATTCTTATTTATCGAGTAACATGAACTCTCGTACTCACAATTAAGTTACAAATTATCCTCCTGAATGAATAATACGCAACGGAAACGCACATCTGACTATCAGTAATTTACAGAACTCTGACTGTTCACTACGCATTGGCAATACCACATTTTCTTTCTTTTTTATTTAACGGCCTTTATCAACACGTGGCCACCGCACTGAATATGAATGGCGCACACATTATAAATTCGGGACATCATGACAACATACGATTCGAAGGAAAAGTCCACCAATCTTTTTCTTTTCACTATCTTATTTATTCCGATAAATTCTCTAACCTAAACACACAAATTCTATAACCTACAACAATAACACATGAGAAATTCCGCCCAGTGGGCATGCCTTTATATTGGTGAATCTCTATATTATGGTCTCGTAATTATTTAACGCTACAGTGCACTTTCTGGATAGGATGGTGGATCTTTTATTAATTTCTCACACTTCGACTCTCACAATCATCATCACGAAACTTTCCTCCAGACCGAGCGGTACAGAAGGAACAAGCATAATCCACTAATCTTTTGAAACTACCTCGCTACTCTCCCATGCAAACCACACATAACCAAATTACATGACATACACCACACTACAATATGAAATACTACACAGGTAATAGTCACAACATTATCACTTTCAGCTTTCCCACTTCAATTAATATTTTTCCCAGTTTCACACGACACTCTCCCACTTGGTAATTCTACTTTCCTACTATGAACTCTGGAGATATATGCACGTCTTCCTGTGCAATGCAAGCCAAGTGGCGTTGCTGGATAGACGGCCGACTCACCTTGCATCTCTCTCAGAGTTTGAATCTAGCGTCACACGGAATCATATCACGCAAAGTAATATTAAGAACGTATTCATCACACATGCGAGTCCTCAACTGATACCATGGACGAGTACTTCTCTTTATCCTTTGTCTCATACACAGTTTGAGACTCACACAGTACTCACCACGTGGAAGTACTCGTCTCTAATTTCAAGTCCTGCACACGCCATTTCTTAAATATTTCAACTTATGGTACACACGCTGTTTCTTAAATATTTCAACTTATTATTCACACGCTAGTAATTCAGCTTAACTTAAGCAGACGGAAGTATTTCAACTTATTGCTACACGTGGTTTCATTGTGACCGTTGGTCACTTCCGAAGATTACTACAATCCCATTAATATTACCTGCCTGACATTTAATTCTCCCCACAAAAGTTCCTGAAATAGAGAAATTGTTATTTCAAACTACTCTTAAATATTCCACATGCATACCATGTCTCCACTCTTTCGTCATTACGAAGCACAACTAAAACAGGTCATAACAGCACAAGATCCAGCGGCAGAGTGCTGAAACATGGCCGTTCTCGAGGTCCTCTCGCACCTCTGCTGAAGTGGGGGAGCACCTTGCTACCGTATTGGTCAGCCACATTTCAGGCGCTCAAAGCTCAGGTAAGTTTCATCTCTTTGGTCCCACCAAAGGATCGTCTCAAAGATGATCATATATTCACATTCACTATCTGCGGTTATCAGACGACCATACATTCATTCATTTCACAGATCTCACCAAACTGGATGTAGGGATTTACTTTGTGGGAGTGCACATGTAATCAATTAAATAAATAAATTGTCATTCTATCCGGCTTCGCTGTATTAATTGAAATTGAGTTATTTTACCAAAAAAAATGTGTTGTTCTGACAAAAATAATAAAGTATGTTGTACCTATTTTCAATGTCGGGCGGTACTGTACCCTTTCAACAGTACATCGCGATGTGCAATGAGTGAAAAAGTCGACTCGAATAATTTGACCGATAATACTAGCGACACTCAGTGTAATAGCGTTAATTCTCTAATTACTGATAATCAGTGCGTGCCGATCACTTGTAATGATTTTGATCCTAATGATGAACAAACAAATTCAATTATGTCCACAGTAAATGTAACAATTGTTGACGCAGCACGTTCCGTTACAATCAACGCTGTCCAGTTTGACACGCCTGATTTGCAAAATTTACGTAGCGAACAGATAATTGTTTCTAACGAAGGTGACCAATATACACAAAACACGCCAGATTTATTTGATTCCGATGTAGTGGCCAACAGTGCACATCCGATTAGCGAACCTTTTCGTGAATGAGACAATGACCAAATGGTTATTCAAAACGTGTCACATGCAGATACACCATCAAACATCATAGAAAATAGAGTCGCTACTTTTGGCATGGATCAAGTTATGGCAGTATTGCTACAACTTGATGAAAAATTCAGACAGTCGAATGAAAAACAAGACAACAATTTCAAACAACTTAGTGAACAGATTATAGCCGTTGCCGTGCAATGTCATGATACTAAAGAACAATTACGTGAAGAAATTAAGGCTTGTGCTAGGAACAGTAGTGAAGAAATTAGATCTGTGGCACAAGAATTAAGTAATACACAAGCAGCCACAACTAAATTACTTAGAGATGAAATTAGCGCAGTCGCTAAACAATGTTCTGAAAACGCAACACAGTTACGCGACGAGTTTAAATTAATGTCATCAGAACTTTCACGCACACTGGATGCGAAAGTAGACACGAAATTTGACCAACAGAACAGCCAAATTGACGAACGTTTTAATCACCACCTACAAAACAGTGAAACGCGTTACCGTAAATTTATACAGGAACAGAATAAAGTAAAGAAACAAGTCATGGAAACAATTACGGCACAGAGACAGGAAGACAAGCGTAAGTTATTTACGAAAGCAAAAACATACGTAGACACCAACATTGCGACAGTATAAGACGAAATTAATACTATCAAACAGTTGATCACTGAATTGCATGATGAAATCTCCACTCTTAAAACAAAAGCAGACACTCACGCAGTAGACTTTCAGACAATGACCAGCAGACTTGAACAGTTGGAATTAATACAGGATCCCGATGCTATTAAAGCAGACGTTAAGAAATTGAACAAAACCACCCGTAAAATCCAAAAACAAATTAATGCTTGTGACACTAAATACGACGATCACGTAAAAGCACTGACTGAAAAATTTGATGAATTGGCCATTCGTATTGACGTTATCGAAAATAACAACGGCATCAAATCAGACGATACTTCACCAGTTTCGTTTAATCAAACATCCGAATTCCAAAATTTACAGCAGACAATCAGTGAGATAGGTTAGTCTAACAATACATTGCGTAGAAAATTGTCATCTTTACAGCAAGAAGTGACACAAATGAAAAATGTTTCAGCCTTTAAAACGACACAGCATACGCCACATTCCGAACATTTCTCACAGTCACACAGCCAGTATAATTTAGGTAATTTACAGAGTGTACGTGACTTAGATTCCGAACAGTCACTGACCAATAGAGTATCATACAATCCTGAACCTGCTCGGACATACAGAGACGATAATTTTCATTATAAGCACTTTCTATCTGTGAGAAAATTTAAAGTATTTAAAAATGACAGAACACAAATACACCCTTTGAATTGGATACAACGATTTCCATTTGCATTTCCACCAGCTTGGCCTATAATGCAGAAACCAAAATTTATTTGCAGCGTGTAAGTGACCTCAGGGGATTCATTACACTTCGATGAATATGTGCCATAGCGTGCACAGGGCCCCGAGCCATAGTAGTGCTATTTCCTCTTTAGTTTTCTGCACTGCTGCCTTCTCTTGTACTATCCTTTATATCTATCAAACCAGCTCTTCAACTATCGATCTGTCTAGGATTAAGAATGAGTAAAGAAAACCTGATATGACAAGTTTTACCTGAAGTGACAGTTTTCATTAGACATTCCTGAAATGACAAGAACTATCAGCATAAGTTTAATAACAGACAAAATTTTAATCATCAGTATCTACGAATTTTCAGCAATCGCAGACACATTTTGGCAACAATAGAGGTTTCTCCCCACAACAGCAACAAAACCAGCCGATTAGCATACCTAACCAACAATGTAATGTGCAAGGTGAACCAAGCTTTAATGTTTCGCCGCCTACACGTGTAGCGTCGGCCACACCAAATAGTAACGCACAGGAACAAGGATATCACTACGTACAGAAGACACATCATTTCAACTCGTACCGCAACTCGCCGTATAGCAATGACTATCATGACAGACGTAAAAGTAATGATCACAATTTTCAGCGTAACACTCGGTCTTAACCAGCAGCAGAATCAACCACAACAACAGATTATCATGAATGAACCACACAGTAGGTATCATCCCGAACCTAATACGTCAGGACGAAGTAACAGGACAGTAAAAATAGTCGAAATACCACAGCATCTTCCTGCAAATAACAGCACGTCAGATAGAATTTGATTAGATACAGTACGGGTTGCATCCTCCAGCAACGTAAGCAATACTTCAGATAGACAGAATCTTGTTCACGAAAATGTTATTACTTTTGACGACATTCGAGACACACTTTTGCATGAAAAACCAGTTATTCAAAAATCCATTTCCCACCCTGTAATTGAAGTAAAGATTGGAGCAACCACATTTTCTGCGGTAATCGATTCTGGATCATCTATGTCAGTTATAAATGAAGAAACTTTCAACGAATGTAACAAAGAGAGTACCTATCCTACGTTACCATTAGGCAAAACTAAAGTAAAAGGAGCAGTATCTGGAAAAGGAGTAGATGTAAAATTACAGACACACTTATCGTTTTGTATTGCAGGTCATACGTTCCATTCAAATTTTTGGATTGTTCCCTTATTGACAACAGACGTTATTTTAGGTACGAATTTTCTGGTACAACATGACGCAATTATTGAATTTCAAAATTCCTGTTTAATGTTAAAGGATGAAAATGTACAACTGGCATTAGAATGTCAGCACTCTTTATCTGCAGAAGAACAAACAATTAATCGGACAGAGGTCATTTCTGCATCATGTAACATAGACTGTCATTCCACATTGTTCACAGATACGTATGTTCACAACTACAGTACACCAGACGAAGCCGACTATGACGTTATGCAAATGATTTCTGAAAAAAGTTAAACAGAGCAGTGCAAATACAGACGACGAACGTACTCAACTACGCAATATTCTTTTACAGCAAGCTCCAGTTTTTGACAACATTCCTGGTACTATGTCCGGTTTTATGTATGAATTTCAAGTTGAATAGCACGACACGTTTAAAGCCAAACATTATCCCATTCCACATATTCACAGAGAACAGGTTAAGAAAGAATTACGAGCTATGCTAGACCAAGGAATTATTGAACCGGCAGTTAGTCCGTACATAAACCCGCTCCATATTGTTAAGAAAAAGGATGGCTCACTTCGCCTCGTACTTGATTCGCGTCATGTCAACGACATTATTGTTAATGAAACAGACCGCCCACAGACACTAGAAGAACTTCTACAGAAATTTTATGGTACTGCTATTTATTCCATACTAGATTTGAAATCGGGATTTTGGCAAATTCACCTCCATCCGAACTGCAGGAAGTACACAGCATTTCTCTGTTTTGGTGATTTTTATCAATTTTGCAAATTACCATTCGGTTTAACAATTTCTTCAGCAGCATTTATTCGCTGTTTGAATTCTACACTTCCGACAGAACTTAAAGACAGAATCACAACGTATGTTTACGACATCCTTATCGTAGAAGCTAACTGGTCTGAACATAATCTGATTCTGGAACAACTGTTGCAAACTTTTCGTGCACAAGGACTCACAGTTAACCTTAACAAATCGCACTTTGGCAAAACTTCCATAACATTTCTTGGACATGTAATTTCAGCAGAAGGTATTGTGCCTGACCAGGAAAAACTTCAAGCTTTGCGTGACATTACTGTTCCAACGACGAAGAAACAACTATGCAGCTTTTTGGGATTAATTAACTTTTTCCGTAAATTTATTCATTACTCTGCTTTAGACACCCCTAGATTATGCCAATTGACGGGTAAAAACGCTGTTTGGTCCTGGGATAGCCAAGCACAGTCTGAATTTGTCAATCTGAAACAAGCTTTGTTGAACGCACCACTTTTATCACACCCAGGTCCAACCAGAAATTGTTCCATTGCCACCGACAGTTCTAACACAACTTTAGGCGTACACATTTTTCAGGAAATTGAAGAAGACGGTACTACACTAATTAAAAACATCGCCTTTGCAAGCCGCATTCAGTCACCTGCTGAACGCAATTATTCTGTCACAGAACTTGAAACATTATGTGTTGTATTGGCATTTACGAGATTTAGGCATTTTCTTTATGGAAGACATACTACCGTTTACACAGATCATAGAGCTATACAGTTTTTACTTTCAGCTGAATTTACACATGACAGGTTAAGCAGATGGAAATTTTATTTACAGGAATTTAATTTTACAATTGTTCACATTCCCGGTACACAAAATGTTGTAGCAGACGCACTATCCCGTTCTCTCAGCAACAATCGGCGAGACATCGCAACCAACTTCTGCCAAGCAAATTTTAGCGTCATGTATATTCAACAAGTTGCATTCGAAAATTTTATTTCGGCATCATTACGAGACATAGCACAAGAGCAGAGCAAAGACAACGTGTGGAAAGAAATTAAACACCTTTGGCAAGATAGGAATAACGTTACCATTAGAAACCATTACACTGTACGCAATAACATTCTGTTTCGCCGCTCTCACTCTGACAGCAACAATTGGTTATTATGTATTCCCGACGAACTTGTTAACAAATTAACTTGGTACCCCCATTATGGAGCCAGAAAATGTTTTCTTACACTGAGACAGAACTGTTATTTTCCGAACATGGAGAAACGTATTCGACGAGTTTTAGCGTCATGTAAAATCTGCCAGAAAGCTAAATCAGTCACGACTTCACATATTCCTCCTTTACAACCAATTGTACCCGTTAAATTGAGACATATGGCCGCTGTAGACATTTTTGGACCGATTCCCAGAACTAATAGAGGTTTTTGCTACATCTTTGTCGCTGTTGAATACACTTCGAAATTTGTTACCTTCACTCCGTTACGCAAAGCTGCTGCTATACCTATTTCGAATGCATTTGTAAAATATTTTATATTTCTTGTAGTGTATGTATTGAAAGTAATTTCTGACAATGGACCGCAATTTCGATCTGCGATATGGACACGTATGTTACGAGCAAGAAACATTTCTCCGATCTATATATCCAGGTATCATTCTTCTTCGAACCCTTCTGAACGAGTGATGAAAGAAATTGGTGAATTATGTAGAATATATTGCCAGAAAAAATATATTGATTGGGACACACACATACTCTCATTCCAGGATGTAATTAACTCCATAGCAAATGAATCTACCATGTTATCCCCGACTGTTATATTGAAAAATGTTGAACCAACCAACAAAATTAAAGAATTAGTATCTTTTCCTACATCTCGTCGACTACGCCACCATGAAATAATCGACATTGCACTCAACAACATCAAACGTGCCGCAGTGCGCCGGAGAAGACAGCAGAAACAGGTTTGTACACGCCGTGACTTTCACATAGGACAGAAGATGGCACACATTATTTATCCAACAGAGGAAAAAGTAGATATTATTTATCCAACAGAGGAAAATGTAGATACAGTAAATTGGAGCTTCTATACGCAGGTCCATATAGAATTCGCAGCATTCCTCACCCCAATGTAGTACATGTCGAAACTTTGAGAACCAGAAAAAGCAAGGGCAATCACCATGTCTCCAATATTAAACCCTTTACTGAATGAACATACTTTATGATTTATCACACTGTAATGCCATTTCCTGATTTTTATATGACCACTTATGCATTTATATGTAAGTGACTACTGATAATGATCGTATTTTTTTCTTGGCAAGTGCCCGGCAAAGTAAGGTTAGCAGGTCGCTTTTCTTGTCGTTACACATCAGACCGTTCACGTTTTTCATTTTTTGTGTATGTATGATTGCTTTTCTATCGAAAGTAGAATTTTTCTCTGTATGCACTATGAAATCTTTAAGATGTAACAAACACCAATTGACATTGACATTTTGTCTTATGATATCTCAACATCTTGACTCTTTTACATTTTTTGCTACTACATTATGATGCTGTGTGTACATTTTTTGCACTTGAAAACTGTCTAAATTTTTGACATATACGTTTTCTGTCATGCTATGCTGTATGCTTAGTTATATCACTAGAAACGAGTTTTTATGTAATTGGTATATGAATTAAATGCAAGATATTAATCCATATTCATCATTTTCAGAAAGCAATAAAGTGCAAAAGAAATAAATTAAACAAACCACAGTGGCTTACTATGAAATGGAAGTTTAACCATCGGAATGAACGAAAGAAAATGCAATACCTTGTCATGAAGAGTAACTGGATCAGAATTAACAAGCATTAACAAGAATATACTATATACATCGTATGATAGCAGTTTTGACTAATTACTTTTCTTTCAGAATACGAGGCGGTTAATGCAGGCTGTCAGACAGAACTACACATGTTAATTTTTGTGATGAAATACGCTAGAAGTAAGAAACTCTATACTATATGAAGTAATGAATGATAATGAATAGTTGTATGAAGTAAATGGTAATATAAATATGCATAATGAAGTGTCTATTTTTTTGCAGATGATAATAAATGATGATGAATAGTTATATGAAGAATATGGTAATATGAATAATGAAGTTTTTCTTTGCAGATTATGATAATGATGAGGTTTATATATTTTGTATTAGTTAAGAAATTCTATGTAGTTATTTAAGTACTTGTTGCAGTTCTTTTTGGCAGTATGTCTTTTGTTGCATAGTATAATGACTGTTTTGGGAAAGACAGCTAGAGTACATACATATTGAGTACATGTTTCATTACCTGTTAATTCGAAGTTTTCTACTTTTCAGCATAATATACACTTTTTTCTTTCAGGTCAATAACCCATTTTGTAATTTTTCCAGGAGAAGCTTTTCATGATATTAATATGCTATCAGCAGTTAGTTATTAAACCTGTTCTAGTACTTGCATTTTTTTTACCCAGTTGTATCTATCATTTATGAATGTGATCACATATACTGTACTTGTTTCATAGCCTTGCTCCAGCTGACTCATGACGAATGACGTTATTAATCCTTATTTCCAGCAATAAGACAAAAGCAAATATTTTCATGACTCATCAGTTGACTGTTGATCCCAACGCAATGCATTGCTAGCAAAAAAAAAAAAAAAAAAAAAAAAAAAATTATTACCAGTCACAACTATTACTAGTATACAACTAAGTAATGGTACCAGTTTAAGATATATTTCTAGTCCTAAAGATAATGCAAATTTCTCTGATGTATTGATTCCATTATTTCTATGTATTATTGGACTAAACACTCTTGAATACTAGTTCCAATGTCTTACATTTTAAATATGTCTTACGTCAGTTACATGATATCGTATATAAACACCAGTAACTTGATGCTACACTCAATAACTCCTGTTTTAAATGATGACTTGTGAATAACACTGAATAATGTTTTGTAACACTATATGAATACTTTGTAATTGGCCAATGAATGCCAATAATTACTGTCATGAGTTGTCTTATGAATGCTAATGATTACTGTAATATGATGACTTATGCATAAATGCTATGCCAATAATTTCTGTTAATAATATTTTGTTGTACTCTATAAATGTTATGCCAATGATTACTGTAATGGGAAGACTGATGATGCCACTAATTACTGTAATTAGATGACTTATGGATAATGTTCTGTAATAATTACTGTAACGAGATGACTTATGAATAATCTTCTGTAATACTCCATACATAGTACAGAAATGTTTAGTAACCAACCAACGAGTGCCAATAATTATTCAGATCGGTTGATACACTAATGTAATTCTCAATGATGACTAGCATAAGACTTAATGTCCTTCACCTTCTGACCTAATTACCAGCAGTTACTGCAATATCGGTATGTCCTGTCCATCCTCATGGTCATGGAGCACTATATTTGGTTTTTGCAAGAGTACGGATTCTGCAAGAATGTGGTGTCGACAAATCAAGCTGTCCACCACCTTGAACGATGGAGATATTATTACGGTCCTACTGTTTGGTGTACCTAATGTACTACCAAAATGATAACATACAATATTAATGCAACATTTTAGTGTCTTGGCCACACTGATAAATACTTCAGGAAGAGAACTTCAGATTGTCTCACTTGGTGTTGTGCTTCTGTTGAAAGATATGGAGTTTCAGCACAGCTACGTGCAACCCACTGTGCTACAACCATGATGCTATCATTCCCATTCCTTTCCTAGTTCTTGTGAAATGGTAAAGACTTTTACAGTGCGTGTGCACTTTATTTCTTTTCTTAATGTTTTCAGTTCTTGTAAAAAATGCTAAAGACTTATTCAGTGCGTGTGCACTTTATGTCATTCGTTAATATATTTTGTACTCATTGCATATACACTATTTCATTTCTTAATATGTTCTGTACTCATTGCGTATACATTTGTCATTTCTTGATATGTTCTGTACTCAGTGCGTGTGCACTCTATTTCATTTCTTAATATGTTCTGCACTTATGAATAATGTATATACTCTGTGACTGTAGACTTAGTTAACTAAATAGATTATAGAAAAATTTGTTGCTCATGGCAAGTCTAATTGACTCAGCATCGCTGCCAAATTTTTGCCCCCCCCCCCCCCCCCCCCCAGTTGAGGGTTATGTAAGAGGTCCATGATTAAGGAATTTGTTGCAAGCGCACTCGAACAGATGTAATTTCGATGGCTGCCAAATTCCCCCCCCCCCCCCCCCCCCCGATTGGAGGGTTATGTAAGAGGTCCATGATTAAGGAATTTGTTGCTAGCGCACTCGAGCAGATGTAATTTCGATGGATTGCCCACGCGCTGCCTGCGATATGTAAGCTATAAGAGAATCTGAGACCAAAGAGCAGTGTTGACTGCAGTAGGAACTGTGTAGTAGTAGTAGCTAGCAGTCTGGTGTATCGTGTTGGCTGGGCCGGTCGTGGGGTAGCGATGGAGGAGCCTGAGCGATATAATATAAGGTAAAAGCAGCCTCGCGCATATGTAGTATTGTTATATCAAGTCCCATGTAAATGTTTTAAAAAATCTTTTAATAATAATCTTTCTCATAAAAAGTAACTTTTGACAATCATTCATTTCAAATTAAAGAATTTACTAATTTCTCCAACCCTTGGTCATCCCGATTACTGAAAAGAAAAATCAGTTGTTTCCTTTATATATGACAAATCTATCGGCCAGCATTGCACAGGGCTGTGCCAGAAAAATTTCTTATAGGAGCAGATATATATGCGTTATCCGGCGACCTTATTGAGGTAAGAATTTTCAATTTATTCAGAATGATCTTTCAGGGCCATGACGTAGCATTGCTGACGTCCTAAATTTACCAGTTTACATTCACAGTCAATTATTGAAAGGTTATAAGTGAGTCGCAATTTAATTGAGAGATTAGTCACATTTTTTATTATTGGTAGGTTACGGAATTTATCTGTTTGTAGAATAAGCTGAATGTGAATTATATACTTATATTTTTTACTGCTGGAAGATTATTATAAATATTTTTTGTCTGTTAGTAGGTTACGCTAAATGTCAATGCTATACATATTTTCACTGTTGGGTAGTTACGCTAAATGAGAATATTATTTATATTATTTTTTGCTGTTGGGAGGTTACGGAATAAATCTGTTGGAAGCTTACACTAAATGTGCATGATATAAATAAGTTTTGTTATTGCTGTTGGGAAGTTACGGAATTTATTTTGTGGGGAGGTTGCACACTTTCCACTTATCCATTCGATTCACAAACCATCGACAATACGATGGTACACAGAATCATGAATGGTGAAGAGTAACATGTCGAAATTACCTTTAACATTTATATGAGTTTCATTCTCATAGACCAGAAACACGTTTTTCTGCTACTGGTGACCGCATTAATCTTCAGTCTCGTCCACAGTCTGTACAATAGGTGCACAGTTAGAAAAATCCTCTAATGGCGGCTCTTAACAACACAATTCATCTGTCGAGAAACGATCTCCCAACAACAATCTCCAGGAAGAATATTTTCTCCACATTAACATTGCAGGAGTAAAAGCGTAGTCGTAGTCCAAAGAACATCTATATCATTGTCTCTCACCGGCGGCAGTCGTTGAACACAACCTCTGGTGCACAGCTACTGCTCACTCGTAGATGTTCAAAATGTACAGACTACAAGTTAATGCAATTTTCGTCGGTCGCAATACACTGATGATTTAGAAGAAAGCTTCAGGAGGCTTATAAATGAAGAGTACCGTGTTGATCAAAGCACACGTAAGAAATATCTCCTAGTGGAAGATGAGACACGATTACCGTGATAGTTGCCGCCGAGATAACACGTAGCGCCAGCAGCTTCACAGAAAGTAAGATTCAGCTATTTCAGACTCCAGTTCTGTAAAAGACTTTCCAGTGTCTTTAAGAGTTTGTTTGTTAGGGTAATACGGCCATTATGTGAACTTTAATCGTAATTTTATAGTGGTCATTAAGCGAAAGTAATTGTTACTATAAAACTAGAAACTTAACTCCACCCCAACAGGCCATGAAGGCCCAACGGTACCGACCAGCGCCGTGTCACGCTCAACCCACAGGCGTCACTGGATGCGGATATGGAGGGGTATGCGGTCAGGACACCGTGCTCTCAGCCGTATGTGAGTTTACGAGACCGGAGCACCATCTCTCAATCAAGTAGCTCCTAAGTTTGCCTCACAAGGGCTGAGTGCACCTCGCTTGCCAACAGCGCTAGGCAGACCGCATAATCACCCATCAAAGCGCTAGCCCAGCTCGATAGCGCTTAACTTCGGTGATCTGATTTGCCGTTGGTGTTACCATAAACAGGTTCCATATATTGTTATACTAAGTTCTGAGAATGGCGTCATGAATCAAATAATATAGTAAAACAAGTTAATTTTCTATTGAATGGAAATTTCATTTCTTGTTAATTAACTGAAGTAATTAATTGTACTCTACACCAGCCACAATTAATTTTTTGAAAGTAGTATTTGCGATATCTATTGAAAACTAGTAAATCTGGCAATCATAATGAATTTTACCTATCTCTCAACTATACTGATTACCTAATGTGTTTTTGATCAATTTATGTATCGGTGTGTTGACTGAAATATTCGAGAGCTGCTGTGGTATTTTCTTGTTATTTTGACGTCACTTCCATTTGTTACTATGTTCAGAGTAAATCATAATTGAGAGTTGGTTAAGCAAAATTTGTAACTGTAAAGATTACGGTGAAGTTACGCTACTAAATTATTAGCGCATAGTATAATGCAGTTCTTTAAAGAGTTCTAAATTACTGAATATTTGCTTGTATTTGACTAACTAATTTTGTGATCACTAGACCATACAAATTAGCTCGCTCATGATGATGTTTGGATTGTGGGGCGCTCAACTGCGCGGTTATCAGCACCCCTGCAAATTCTCTACCTTTGCTCAGCCTAGTCTCGACACCTTCACGAATGATGATGAAATGATGACAACACAAACACCCAGTCATATCGAGGCAGGTGAAAAATCAGTGATTCCACCGGGAATCGAACCCGGGACCCTGTGCTCGGGAAGTGAGAACGCGACCGCGAAACCACGAGCTGTGGACCTCGCTCATTAGCAATAACGTTGTGGTAGAAATGCATATTGCTAATTGTTACGTACGCATACGTTAAGTCGTAACAGATTGGTTTCAGGAATGAATTGTCCATTTTAGAACTGGCGACCGTGGTATTTCTTTAAGTAGATAAAATTTCGTTACATTGCAGTTTTCCATTAATGACAACTTCGCCTGATTATTCAAATTTAATCTTTATAATTACGTGCGTTTGAATCATTTGTTATTAGGGCAGTGCATCACTTGTCGTAATAACGATTAGTTGTACATTTTTCCACAATATTACGGGTTATTTTATTGAAAATCTATGTCTTTCCGATAACTTAGGTCAATATAATCACGGTTAACTGCAAGGTGTACTGGTGGTTGTGGGAATGTTACATTGTCATTGTGTTACCCACACAGTATTCTTTTCAAACTTCATCGACAATCACACTACATCAACATCTGCCTGGCAGATGGAACTGCGCTGTTATTACGAAGGCCTGGATGTAGAACTGTTGGATCCGTAGTAACCGATGTGCCTGCCGGGGCAGGCGGTACGATATACTATGTTGCACTCTTACGTGCCGTCTATCTGAACCGTATAGAGACGCCATAGTTTTCGGAGTTTATGACGCGATCTACGTCTACGGGCGCTGAAAGAGGATACGCTTCTTGGCCGGTGGGCGGGGACGCGCCATTACCTGTGGTAATAGCGAGTGTCTGCTCGGCTGCTCGGCTGCTCAAGTCTCTGTTAATAAATATGTCTCATCCTTTAATGCCTTGTCTCGTGCACAAAGGTGTGTGTAATCTCGCAAGAGAAAATATTGTTCTGTCAGCCGCACTCCGTGTTGGACAATAAACGTCGAGCGTTCTTAACGCGAAGGACATCAGCACGGAGATCCTCTTCCACTGCAGCGCCCATTTAGCCTTGTAACTTAATTTCAGCAGGGTCTTCTAAATGTTGCTCTGCGATGACATATGAAAGACTGATACAGCAGTTTTGCTGAACCGAACGAGCGCTAGCCCTGTATCGTCGCTAGACAGTTGTAGTATTAACGGAAGGAAATACTTTACGCTCCACAATTTTACTAATTTTATTGATTTTACTGTCACTCTACAATGACGCTTTACAGACGAATGAAAAGCTTCAGTTTACAGTGTTAGCTCTGTTTATGATTGCTTCTGGTAACAAGGGCACTACACGGCATTCGGATTTTTCTAATTCTTTATACAGGATGACCCAGAATTTTTTTCCTGATTACAAACATGTGTGAGGCAGAAAATGTGACACACAGACAGATCTATTATCTTGAAGTGTGGGTCATATATAAAAGTTTTTGTGTACATACATAGATTAATAAATGTTGTATCCAGATAGCCATGAACATACAATCCCCAATGAACTGGCGTACCATTACGTTGAAAAATGAAGTCCATAATGTCCTAAATCTGTGGTGCGACAAATAACTGCAACATATCCTAACAGTAATTTTAATTTTAATAATTAACAGACTCAGTTTCACCGTTTACCTAGAAGTTACCCAGGTTTCAGTCGGAATATCCCAACCTTCTTCACAACAACAATAACTAGCGTTTGTCCATAGTGGACATCGTCAAGCTAAAACTAAAAATCCATAAATCATCGTCAGACTATAAAACTTATCTGGAACTGCCTCGGACCCACTTCGCAATCGCGATGCGGCAGCCACGAGTTCTGTACTGGAATTTAATTATTAAAATTAAAATTAATATTTACACAGTTGCTGACAGGGCCGCGAAATGTTGAAGGTATTTATATCCTGATGGGTATTGACTGTCATTGTCGTTTCGCTGAGGAAAAACGGTCCTACGATTTTATTGTGCATGATACCTTGAAAGGGTACAATACCGCTCGACATTGAAAATAGGTACAACATTCTTCGTTATTCCTGCCATAATAACATATTTTTTTCTAATAATAACTCAATTTCAATTAATACAGCGAAGCCGGATACCAGTGTAGGAAAGAATGACAATTTATTTATTTAATTGATTACATGTGCACTCCCACAAAATAAATCCCTACATCAAATTTGGTGAGATCTGTGAAATGAATGAATGTATGGTCGTCTGCTAACTGCAGATAGTGAATGTGCAATATATGATCATCTTTGAGATGGTTCTTTGGTCACCTTTGATGGAACCAAAGATATGAAATTTACCTGAGCTTTGAGCGCGTGAAATGTGGCTGACCAATACGGTAGCATGGTGCTCCCCCACCTTGGCTGAGGTGCGAGATCGGCCATGTTTCAGCATTCTGGCGCTGGATCCTGTGTTGGTAAGACCTGTCTTAGGTGTGCTCCGTAAAGACAAAAGAGTGGATAGAATGGTACGCATGTGGAATACTTAAGAGTAGTTTGGAATAATAATTTCTCTATTTCAGGAACTTTTGTGGGGAGAATTAAATGTCAGGCAAGTAATATTAAAGGGATCGTAGTAATCTTCAGAAGTGAACAACGGTCACAATGAAACCACGTGTAGCAATAAGTTGAAATACTTCCGAGTGCTTAAGTTAAGCTGAATTACTGGCGTGTGTACTGTTAAGTTCGAAATATTTAAGAAATGGCGTGTGCAGGACTTGAAATTAGAGACGAGTACTCCACGTGGTGAGTACTGTGTGAGTCTCAGTCTGTGTGTGAGACAAAGGATAAAGAGAAGAGCTCGTCCATGGTATCAGTTGAGGACTCGCGTGTGTGACGAATATGTTCTTAATATTTCTTTGCGTGTTATGTTTCCGTGTGACGCTTGATTCAAACTATAATACTATGAGAGAGAAGCAATGTGAGTCAGCCATCTATCCAGCAACGCCACTTGGCTTGCATTGCACAGGAAGATGTGCATATATCCTCCAGAGTTCATAGTAGGAAAGAAAAGCTACGAAGTGGGGCAGTGTCGTGTGAAACGGGGATGAATTCTAATTGAAGTGGGAAAGCTGAAAGTGATGTGATTATAACATTGCGACTATTCCTTGTGTTGTATTCCATGTTGCCAGTGTGGCGTATTTCATGTAATTTAAGTATGTGTGGTTTGCATGGGAGAGTAGCAAGATAGGTTCAGAGGTAGTGGGTTATGCATGTTCCTTTTTTACCGCTCGGTCTGGAGGAAATTTTTGTGATGATGGGTGAGAGAGTCGAAGCGTGAGATGTAGCAAAAAGATCCACCATCCTACCCAGAAAGTGCACTGTAGTGTTAGATAACGAGACCATAAGATAGAGAATCACCAATGTAAGGCCATGCCCACTGGGCGGAGTTTCTGATGTGCAACTGTTGTAGAAAATGTAATGGTGTGTTTAGGTTATAGAATTTATCGGAATAAAAAATATAGTGTAAAGAAAAAGGTTGGTGGCCTTTTCCTTCGAATTGTATGTTGTCATGATATCCAGAATTTATAATGTGTGCGCCATTCATATTCAGTGCGATGGCCACGTGTTGATCAAAACCGTTGAATAAGAGAATGTGCTATTGCCAGTGCGTAGTGAACAATCAGAGTTGTGCAAATTTTTATGTCAGATGTGCGTTATCCGTTTCCGTTGCGTAATATTCATTCAGGAGAATAATTTGTAATTTAATTGTGAGTACTAGAGCTCATGTTACTCGATAAATAAGAATGAAATCACTCGCTTGGCAGATCACTCATCTTGCAGGCCTGACTGCTTGATGCCACAGTATGAGCAAGGCACGTGGGTGCCTCTCAACCTCACAAAACAGTCAGCTTCGGGCTGTCGCTGACGGCCACAAACACCGCGAGGAGGTTCTCGGACGATCAGATTGCAGCATTGTGTCGGTTGACAACACCGTTCCAATGAAATGTGGCCTCTTCTGAGGAAAGGACACGTTTCAGATAGTCATCATCTTGCTCAGTCTCAGCCAGCATGGCAACAGCTAAACCATAACATGCACCGTAATCCGTTGTTTGCAGGAACTGCACGATCTGGGCTTTGTACGCAAGGAAATGAAGCTGTTTATATATGATGGGGCACCTGTAGCTCACGTGACGTACTGCGGACTGACTTCATGGGACCTCTCACGAAGGCGTCTCTCACTGTCTACATTGCCTGCACATTAGATCCAGGCCTGCCTGTTCTAAGGAGGTTACACACGCTTCTTGTTTCCTTAAACTTCACACACCACATCTCGTTCCTTTTAGCATCTGGTGACTGTCTATAGTACGCCGTCTGGAATTTTCTATGGAATATTGTTGGCGACTGAGTCTCGTGACATCAGACGACACATCGGGTTTTCTCCTGGTACGAGTACATGTTGTTTGCAAATGTTGACCAATTCCGCTGTTCTTACGTCACTGGGCCCTGTAACAAACAAAGTAGTAGTAAGTGTGTATGAACACAAAAACTGGAAGTTGTCACACGCAATTCAAGATGAAAAGTATTTGCCTAGCTCTCATACTATATCACTTGTGAATGTTTGCAATCAGGGAAAAACTTCTGGGACACTATATATTTGTGGTACGTGAAGTTCAGGACTTGAATATACCTCTTCCAAAGCAGTTTAATGTAACTCAGTCGAGAAAATGACTTTGAAGTTTTCCAACCATTTTAATATGCTAAAATAAGGTACAATTCTTTAGACGAACAGTGTGGTTCTGTGGTAGAGTCCTCTCTCGCTTTGTGGGGAGCGTGAGTTCGGTACCACGTAGAATAAAGCCTTTAAACAAAAGTGCATGTTCCGCCAGCATTTCCGTGAGGCGTGGAATACATAATACGCACGAGACTGGTAATTTCTAGATCGAATTTATGTTTTCGTTCTATTCTGTTCAGCTAGAATACCTACGTCATTTCAACATAAAATTCATAGAAAATGTGCCAATTAACACATAAAATTGTAATTTTCATAAAAAATGCACGTCTTCTTATTTATAAGTTTATACTGCACGCAGAAGTCCAGTTGTCATTGCAAACAAAAATTCTTAGTTGCAGATCTTTTATAAGAGATTGTCAATCAAGGTTGTATTATTCAAAAAATACAGATTAATTTTTCTCTATCTTTTTCCATTTCACGCTTCATGAAAATGCTCATAGAAAATGTACCTTTGTTTAAAAATTTATTTCCACAACTATTGGAATCCAGGCGTCCCACAGATCAGCTGAGCACCCTGCTACACATCAACGCGGCTTCTCAAAGGAACACCGCCTTAGTTTAGCACATTAATATTGATCGGAAAACTACGAAGTCGATTTTATGGAGCATTTTTGAGAGTTGCTGCTATCTGCTTTGGGACAGATACATTTAAGTTCTGAACTTCGCGTACGGTGCCATAAACGTAAAAAATTACGAACATCTGATTGCCGTGTGGTCTAGTTGTAAGGTGAATTTGAAATGAGCGTTTCCCCTCCTTCAGACGCATCTGAAGGAGTGAAAGTTAGAGCTGTGGCTGCATCGACGTCGATGTTATTTGAAACGGAACAAAGGCCTCGATTGGACATTAACGGGGAAGCAGATCCGCTGCAGCAAAAAATGTGTGTGAAATCTTATGGGACTTAACTGCTAAGCTTACACACTACTGAACCTAAATGATCCTAAGGACAAATGCACACACATATGCCCGAGGGAGGACTCGAACCTCCGCCGGGACCACCCGCATCTGCAACCTATTTGAATAAACCATCTAACGTATTTCTGCAGTATAGCGTGTGACGCCATACTCTCTAGGGTTGGTGTAATTATTAAAAAATTCATCAGAACAAGCAAATCGTAGGAAGCCTTTTACGACAAAAATAACACAGGAATTAAGAGTTGATTACTGAGGGAATTTCACACCGGAGTTGACAGAAGCCATCCGCTGTGGCCGAGCTGTTCTAGGCGCTTCAGTCCGGAACCGCGCTGCTGCTACGGCTGCAGAATCGAATCCTGCCGTGGGCATGGATGTGTGTGCTGTCCTTAGGTTAGTTAGGTTTAAGTAGTTCTAAGTCTAGGGGACTGATGGCCTCAGATGTAAGTCCCATAGTGGTTAAAGCGATTTGAATCAATTAGTTGACAGAAAACAAAACGAAAACAAGGAAAGTGCACACGGATACTGTCCGACTTCGACAGTTTTGCGCTTGGCCTCCCGTGGCTGTTACCGGAAACACGCGATGTCGTTACAGTAAACAAGTGCAGTGGTGACGAAGGAAATTGCACTGCATTGTGAATAGTTTCAAGGCATTTGTGCATATATAGTATCAAGTGGTTTAACGTGTCATGGTGAAATATCACTATAATAAACTCAAGATAAGCTGACAAAAGCGCTCTCACTTCCACGTGCAATAATAGTGTGGTCGACTAATAATAAGTACAATGTGCACCAATAAAGAGAAGGTAGAAAAGGCATCTGTGGAGAATGTAAGTCATCGATGTGCACATTCCTTGTGTTTCCGTTTGTTTACTGTCAATTCTAGAAAGGGTACAAGCTAATTTACCCGATAGTTCAAACTTTAGTTGCAACAACGTCGTCTTTACGTGAATTGTACATTCTGATACGTTTTTGAGCATATCTTGAGGAAAGAAAGGTGACAACCAGATTAATACAGGGCGCTATTTACAAGTGGTGTACTGCTGTTCATATTTACGAAACAAACAAAGGTACAAAGAAGGCAATCAAACCAGTTTATGTGCCCCTGGTAGCTAAACAACATTTTTTTTATTTTACTTCTGGAAAAAAAAGTTATCCGTGATGATCAAGAAAAAAGGGACGCCGGCGCTTCAGGAGAAGTAGTAAATATTTTAGGAGCTGGTGGTACAGACTGTTTGACTAAAACATGCTATATTACATCTGTCCAGTTTTTATTGGTTACAGAGATACAGATGTAAGAATGTAACAGAAACAAATCCTCACAGAAGGTGTTAAGCAAAGGCGAATCATAAAGCCCAAAGACGATTTACATAAATTACACCACTGACTTCAATGCACGTTCGGATTTTCTTGACTAAGACTTCCGAGATCGTTTTGGTTCTGTTAGGGGGGGAAGCACAACTCAATCGGCAGATGAGTTCGTCTCTTGTTTTTAGTTTCTCTTTGTACAGACCGAGCGGTGTAGAGCAGTGGTTACCACACTGGACTCCCCTTCGGGAGGACGGCAGCTGTTCGAATCCGCGTCCGGCCATCCTGATTTAGGTTTCCCGTGACTTTACTAAATCGCTTGAGACAAATGCCTAGATGGTTCCTTCAGAGGGGCTTGCGCTCCGTCTCTGATGACCTCTTTGTCAGCGGAACGTTAACCACTAATTTCATCCTCCTCTTTCTCTGTAGACGTCACATTTCACCGATCTTCGCAGACAAAATCTAAAACGGTAAAATCCATAAAGTTCCGCAAACTTTCGTGGCCAAGAAACATGACCACTTCCGCCAATTCATCTTCCATGTAATGTTAGGTTCAGACTTTTGACGATACATCAACTGACGATTAGAATGTGCAGGCGTCTCGTCGTGCTGGAAGACCGACAACGCCAAGCGCGGATACTCGGGTGTCGTAAAAGAGTTGACAGTTTTCTACAATGGCAGCAGTAGGTTTTGTTTGTATGCGAATGTTGGATGTACATATGTGTAGAGCAGACGTGGCCAGCAGCCTATTGCGGAGTGCATCCGCCCGGGACATTGAGGTCCTACTACAGGCTTCATTGTGCGAGGAGGCAATCAGCTACAACTCGCGGTTATATCTAGTGTTTCTGCAAGACAAAATGACCAGTTCTGTCTCATTGCACAGGTTATTATCACTGTGCTACTGCCCTTGCTTCGACGAGAAGGTGATGTGCATTTTTAACAAGACACTGCACACCCATCTATACCTGCTACGATGCAACGTGCACAAAAACTGCCCTGGGCAGCAAGATCACAATATCTCTCGCTTCTTCAGCCGTCTCTGCTTCTCTGTGACAGGGTAAGGTTTATATTTCACCACTTTTACGCACTTGGAGACGATTTGTGAGGACCACAGGTCCGTAAGTCTCTCTTCCGATGGTTTGTTACTTTATTTTTAGCGTCTCATTTCTAATATCCCACTCAACTAATGCCGTGGGGACTTCGCTGATGCCAGGGCTCAGCTGTGGTAGTACTACCTTCTTCTCGGATATGACGTGCAACATGTAGGAGTTGGTCTAACTTTTCATGAATTTTTTTTTTTGGACCTGAGTTGATTATTTCTACAAGAGGTTCCAAATTGAGATCATTAGGCAGTGTCTGGATGGTGCATTAAGTGTTTTAATTTCTGTGTTAGGGTTTTCATAAATGGCTTCCTATGATTTAAATGTTCTAATGACTTTTTTATTATTCGTATCGTGAAGCACAAACACTTTGTTTCGCAATACTTGGATGTGCTCAGTCCGGAACCGCGCGACTGCTACGGTCGCAGGTTCGAATCCTGCCTCGGGCATGGATGTGTGTGATGTCCTTAGGTTAGTTAGGTTTAAGTAGTTCTATGTTCTAGGGGACTGATGACCATAGATGTTAAGTCCCATAGTGCTCAGAGCCATTTGAACCATTTGAACTTGGATGTGCTGTATTTGTGTCTTGTTAGCTATGCCCCATAGAGGATTTTTGATAGTACCTTTGTTGAGATGTTGAGCTCCCTGCTGCGAAATAATGGCATCAGTTTATTGCCAGGTCAGATGATTTAAACTTTAGGTCTCGCACGTGTCTATCAAGGAAATGGTGACGGTCATTTGTGACTTCCAGATACTTGACAGCTGAGTTCCATGGCACCTCTTGTCCCTGCGTAGCAAGGTTTCTGTCTAGTTGTGGACGTTTTTTGTTAAAGTATATTCTCGTTGATTACTCTTGTCATGTTTACACTACTCTGTGGTGATTTTCAATTGTGTCTGCAGTCTCCCGATGTTGGTGTCCACTCGTGTAGTACGTAATGTCAACGGTAAACTGCGCCAGTTGAACGTTTACAAACGTCGGCATGCCGTTGACATGGATTGTAAACGAGAGAGGTAACAAGACCGAGTCTTGTGGAATTCCCGCCTCTACGAGTCTGACGGCTGACCTGGTGACTTCCGTCTGCACTCACATTTTTTTGTTGGAGAGGAAGTTCGCTATAAGTTTAATATAGTTCTGTCTAGGACGTTGTTTGGTTTCTTATCTTCCATTACAAGTTCTCATACCAGACCTTATCAGCAGTCGAGGTTGTCGTACTGAAATTCTTCGTGATATGTTCCGTAATTCCCAGCACATGGAGCTCCACCAAAATCTTCCGCTGGAACCCACATTACTCTGGTCGGTTCATCTCATCTTCAGTTGTCCTGTAGTTTGTCCTTAATGATCCTTTCGAAAGCTTTTCCAGGACTGCTCAGTTATTTGATCGTTCTGTGATTGGCAGATTAAGTCTTACCTTGATTGTGGAACAGAAATGACATACGTCAACCGCCATTTTCTGGAAAAAAGCATGCCGGCCGGTGTGGCCGTACGGTTCTAGGCGCTTCAGTCTGGAACCGCGTGATCGCTACGGTCGCAAGTTCGAATCCTGCCTCGGGCATGGATGTGTGTGATGTCCTTAGGTTAGTTAGGTTTAAGTAGTTCTAAATTCTAGGGGACTGATGACCACAGATGTTAAGTCCCATAGTGCTCAGAGCCATTTGAACGATTTTCTTTTTTTTTTGGAAAAAAAGCAGTTGAGCAAGTAGCTGTTGTAAAAAAATGGTTCAAATGGCTCTGAGCACTATGGGACTTAACATCTATGGTCATCAGTCCTCTAGAACTTAGAACTACTTAAACCTAACTAACCTAAGGACATCACACAACACCCAGTCATCACGAGGCAGAGAAAATCCCTGACCCCGCCGGGAATCGAACCCGGGAAGCTGTTGTAAATTCTAGTTAATAAGGTGAGTGGTTTTCTCGGCAGGCCCTTGACTTGTTCATTTGCTATTGCATCTGAGTCAAGTGCTTTGATGTTCGCAAGATTATTTAGCTAACTGTTGTTAGTCGAGGTGCGTACCTGGTCTCTGTACGGCTATCCGTTGCGTACAGTCTTTCCTGGATGCCCACGTTTTCCGTAGCAGTCGATTTTGTGTTGCAAAAGCCTTAGCAAAGGCTTGTGCTTTTTTGAACGGGTCGTTCGTAAGTCTGTTCCCAGTCTCCTGCGGGTGTTTCGAGTTCTTTCTTTCTCCCACGCTCCAACACTTCCTTCGTCCTTTTAAACTCGCGGACCACGCTTCTGCACGTGCGGATGCAGATACACAGGCGCCAGAGGCGTTGATCGGCGGCATAGAAACACAGTGAGCACATATATAATTCATGCACATTACAGTTCTTTGCCGTCTATCAACGTCTACGGCACCTGTACATCTGTGGCCGTATTCGCAGTGGCGCGGTACGCGAGTCTAAAATGAAGGGGCGAATGCTGCAGTGTCAGTCTTTCGGCTCACTCTGAAGTTTGCTGAACAATATACAGCCGAAATATTACGAGAAGAAGCTAAATTTTCGCGGCAATATACTTAAAATGTGGTTCACGACACTTGGAAAGCATTTCCGGCCGTATCTTCGTATGATCCATTGCTGCTCCTTATTCTTTCAGAGATGGTTTCCTGTAATTTGTTCCCATTCAGAAAACTTACCCTGTGTAATACTAACTCTGCAATGATACATCCCATTCCTTGAATGAGAGGTATCGCATCCTTAAATACATATGTCAGAGAAAAGATGTTCGTGACTGATAGTAGCCAGTAAGTGGTGAGCACACCACTGTTGCAGGGTGTTTTAAATCGTAGGTGCTGATACCAGAGCTAACGATCCAATGACTGTTGTAATTGTTAATTATCAGGTTGAATATCAGATCTGTTATGTACGTAGTACAGAGAGGCAGGATAGGAGTTGGTAGCTGTCTTCATTTATCATATTCAGAGTTGTAATTTTGAAGATAACATACGGGAGGGCGGGGGGGGGGGGGAAGTCGAGAAGTTTCTAGCCTAAAAAATAAAAAATGAAAGAAACTTCATTATACCAATTTATTTTTCAATGTAATACCCATGTACACTAATACACTTGCGCGCACGCTCAGGTGACTTCTTCAAACCATTCAAATAAGAGGTCTTCGATTTCGAGTCCGACCAAGCGTTAACAGCATCAATCACTGCATCATCATTGTCAAATCGTCGTCCTTTGAGGTCCCTTTTTATGTCCGGGAAAAGAGAAAAGTCTGATTGTGCCAAATCTGGAGAATATGGCGGATAATGTAACAGTTCGAAACCGCAGTCACGCAGTGTTCCAGTGTTGCGAGGGCTTTGTACGCCGGTGCGTTGTCCTGATGCAAAAGAAAACCGCGCGCAAATTTTCCGCTCCTTTTCCTCTTTATCTCTTCTCTCAAACGGTGCAGGATGGTGCAATAGTATGATGCACTGATAGTTACGCCCTTTTTAAAATAGTCCGCCATAATTACCCCTTCGGCATCCCAGAAGACTAATGCCATCACATTACCGGCTGATGTTTGCACCCGGAATTTTTTTGGGGTAGGGATGAAGAATTATTCCGTTGTTGTGAGTCTTGTTTTGCCTCGGGCTAAGATCTTTCAGGACCCACTGAGACGAAACTTTCGGCATTCCCAAAATATCCACAACAATGTCATGAGCACGTCCATGGGAGATTCCAAATATAGTTTCAATGTGCTGCAACGTTGTTCGAAGATCCGGCAAAATCGTATCGCGAATTGCAGTCACAGTTTCATGAGTGACATCGATGACAGGCCTTCCGCTCCTTGTCGCATCTTTCACACTCTCCCTTCCACGGTTGCTGCCGGACACCAAGTTTTTCACTGTTGAGTAAGACCGTGCACTCTTCTTAAGTGTATTCCGTATGTCCTCCGCAATTTCCTTGGGCTTCATTTTCTTCAGTCAGTACGGTTCTTGATTCTCTCGATATTCGCCATTTTGCGTACACTACGGTATACAACGCATCCTACTGGTAAAACTAACGAAGCTGGAGCCGCGTAATTTGACTTGCATACCCACAAAGGGCCACCATAGAAGCAGGTGTTGTTGTTTGTGAAATACATTACGGTAACTATCTCGGGCTAGAAACTTTTCTATCTCCCCTCGTAAAAAGGTGAATTACATTTCACTTTTTATTTGTGTGGTGGGGTGAATGAGAACGAAAAGGTAATTTTCAGCAGATTTATCTGCAACCTGTACAGAGGCGGGGTCTGAGACAAGTTGGAGAGAGAAGGCACAAGGATTCCGGGCACATATGGGCCCCGATTGTACTTATCGGCGAACGAGTATTTAGCAACCAACATTCATTGCATACAAAAGTAATGTTCACATGGCAACTTATTTAAGTGTTTTGGTTCACGAGGTGAAGCATAACAAACCAGCATGTAGCCGAAGCCAAACTGAAACATTTCACCTCCTAGAATATTTACATTACTGGCCATTAAAATTGCTACACCATGAAGATGACGTGCTACAGACGCGAAATTTGACCGACAGGAAGAAGATGCTGTGATATGCAAATGATTAGCTTTTCAGAGCATTCACACTAGGTTGGCACCGGTGGCGATACCTACAACGTACTGACATGAGGAAAGTTTCCAACCGATTTCTCATACACAAACAGCAGTTGACCGGCGTTTCCTAGTGAAACGTTGTTGTGATGCCTCGTGTAAGGGTCTAGCGGTTCTGGCGCTGCAGTCCGGAACCGCGGGACTGCTACGGTCGCAGGTTCGAATCCTGCCTCGGGCATGGGTGTGTGTGATGTCCTTAGGTTAGTTATGTTTAAGTAGTTCTAAGTTCTAGGGGACTTATGACCTAAGATGTTGAGTCCCATAGTGCTCAGAGCCTCGTGTAAGGAGGAACAATACGTACCATCACGTTTCCAGGTTTGATAAAGATCGGATTGTAGCCTACCCCAATTGCCGTTTATCGTATCACGACATTGCTGCTCGCTTTGGTCGAGATCCAATGACTGTTAGCAGAATATGGAATCGGTGGGTTCATGAGGGTAATACGGAACGCCGTGCTGGATCCCAACAGCCTCGTATCACTAGCAGTCGAGATGACAGGCATCTTATCCGCATGGCTATAACGGATCATGGAGCCACGTGTCGATCCCTGAGTCAATAGATGGGGACGTTTGCAAGACAACAGCCATCTGCACGAACAGTTCGACGACGTTAGCAGCAGCATGAACTATCAGCTCGGAGACCATGGCTGCGGTTACCCTTGACGCTGCATCACAGACAGGAGAGCCAGCGATGGTGTACTCAACGACGAACCTGGGTGCACGAATGGCAAAACGTCATTTTTTTCGGATGAATCCGGGTTCTGTTTACAGCATCATGATGGTCGCATTCGGGTTTTGCGACATCGTGGTAAACGCACATTAGAAGCGTGTATTCGTTATCGCCATACTGGTGTATCACCCGCCGTGATGGTATGGGGTGTCATTGGTTACACGTCTCGGTCACCTGTTGCTCGCATTGACGGCACTTCGAGCGGTTCTAGGCGCTACAGTCTGGAGCCGCGCGACCGCTACGGTCGCAGGTTCGAATCCTGCCTCGGGCATGGATGTGTGTGATGTCCTTAGGTTAGTTAGGTTTAAGTAGCTCTGGGTTCTAGGGGACTGATGACCACAGCAGTTAAGTCCCATAGTGCTCAGAGCCATTTGAATCTTTTTTTTACGGCAGTTTGAACAGTGGACGTTGCATTTCAGATGTGTTACGACCCGTGGCTCTATGCTTCATTCGATTCCTGCGAAACCCTACATTTCAGCAGGCTAATGCACGACCGCAAGTTGCAGGTCCTGTACGGGCCTTTCTGGATACAGAAAATGTTCGACTGCCGGCCGAAGTGGCCGTGCGGTTAAAGGCGCTGCAGTCTGGAACCGCAAGACCGCTACGGTCGCAGGTTCGAATCCTGCCTCGGGCATGGATGTTTGTGATCTCCTTAGGTTAGTTAGGTATAACTAGTTCTAAGTTCTAGGGGACTAATGACCTCAGCAGTTGAGTCCCATAGTGCTCAGAGCCATTTGAGCCAAATGTTCGACTGCTGCCCTGGCCAGCACATTGTCCAGATCTCTCACCAATTGAAAGCGTCTGGACATTGGTGGCCGAACAACTGGCTCGTCACAATACGCCAGTCACTACTCTTGATGAACTGTGGTATCGTGTTGAAGCTGCATGGGTACCTGTACCTGTACACGCCATCAGAGTTCTGTTTGACTCAATGCCCAGGCATATCAAGGCCGTTATTACGGCCAAAGGTAGTTGTTCTGGGTACTAATTTCTCAGGATCTATGCACCCAAATTGCGTGAAAATGTAAACACATGTCAGTTCTAGTATAAAATGTTTTTCCAATGAATATCCGTTTATCATCTGCATTTCTTCTTGGTGTATCACAAAGGTTAGCAGGACCACCCAGTCTCTTCCCATACCTTTGCCAGGGAACCGTCAGTCCGTGCCCGGGGTGCGACTTCGTGCAGATGGAGACGGTTGGCCGGCGCTCCGGCTTTCAGCGCCGGCGTCACCCGCTGCGCCGCACAGTGGCCGGCCCAGGACGGCGCCGCCCGGCGGGGAGCAGCGCCCACGCAGCCACTGGCAGCGGCCTTTGAAGAGGCTGCCTTTTCGAATTTAATCGCTTTTCTGTGAACAGCTGTCATTAGACGCCCCGGCATCGGAGCGCGCTTCCCACGAACTGCCGCCGCGGGAAACGCGGCCTCGATTTCAATTTGAGTGCCGGCAACAAGGCGGCCTTTGTGCACCTGCACAACAGTGGCGGCAAAGGCCGCGGTGGGCGCGCTGCACGGACGCCCGCCGGAAAATCGCCCCTGGCGACCGCCGCCCTCATATTGATGGCCCGTGTCCGGCACCCGCTGGGCGCCTAAATGAAAACCTTCTCACCGCCGACAGGCCTCGTCAGCGCCGCGCCAAAGCGCCTCGCACGGTGGCTCTGTAGCTGATCGCTCTTTACGAAAGGCGACCGCTTTTTGAAAGGTGCCCGCAGCGTCCGATGACACGCTTAATAACCGGAAAAAGTTCCTTCTCGGAAGAGAATCCAGTAAATAGAAATACTTATTGACCATTCTGCTGACCAGTACTGCCAGAAAATTGTTCGAGTTAGTGACTAACTCGTAAAACCGGCGAAAGGCGGTGGAAGAACAGAATTTCTTCCTCCAAGATGCACCCGAACTCCGCCGATAAAATTCGGAGCCTGTGCAGGGATATTTTCTGAGTACACCTGTACCAAGAAATTCTCTGCTGCGATAGCTCGTAACTGTTGTGGCCTTCAGTCCGAAGCTTGGTTTGATGCAGCTCTCCACACTGCTGTATCTCGTGCGAGCCTCTGCGTCTCTGCAAAACTAATTGAGCCTACATCCGTCGGAATCTGCTTACTGTATTCAAGCCTTGGTTTGCTTTTACCACCACGATGATGATGATAATGATGATGGTGGTGGTGGTGGTGATAGCACGATGTTTCGACGTTCGACGCCTGGCTCTTTAAAGCTTATACTCAAAATGGCCAATATCATAATTCGTAGAGTGAGGAGGGGGGGAGGAGGGGAGCAGGCCTGGGAGTATGAAGTATTTTTGATATTTTGGAAGATGGATGGCGACTTGTAAGTACCACTAAAAAGGTACACTTCCTTAAGTCATTTCCCATCGACCAAAGACTATGACATCAAGAAAGCGTTACGAAATACCGAATTTGGAGGGAGACCTGTACCGGAGTTGAGGTGTATTCTCTACCCTATTTTGCGAAGAAACAGATTTCTTGGTCACAACTGGCTCTCAACAACACCCAGCTCCGAGAGCATACGGAATGAGAGCACCATAATTGACGATACTGTGCACTAAAATAATCACAGACGAGAAATGGGAGGAGAACTGTGCGATTTCAGTGATAACCCTTTTATCAAAAGATTCAGAATGAGCCAATTGTGGGAGTATACAGCTACTTTCAAACATTATAGCTTGTAGGTCGGTGTGGGTGGAGGTATGTATCAATGGTTCAAATGGCTATGAGCACTATGGGACTTAACTTCTGAGGTCATCAGTCCCCTACAACTTAGAACTACTTAAACCTAACTAACCTAAGAACATCACACACATCCATGCCCGAGGCAGGATTCGAACCTGCGACCATAGTGGTCGCGCGGTTCCAAACTGAAGCGCCTAGAACCGCTCGGCCACTCCGGCCGGCGGGTACGTATCATCCGCAAACGCTGATAGCACTCCTGTAGTCTTCTCTTCGCTACAGTCGTCCTTCCTCTTCGAGGCATAAGCGTCGGCCGGAGTGGCCGTGCAGTTCTGGGCGCTACAGTCTGGAGCCGAGCGACCGCTACGGTCGCAGGTTCGAATCCTGCCTCGGGCGTGGATGTGTGTGAAGTCCTTAGATAGGTTTAATTAGTTCTAAGTTCTAGGCGACTGATGAAATCAGAAGTTAAGTCGCATAGTGCTCAGAGCCATTTTTTTAAGCATAAGCGTTTACCATATGGGTCACAATATACTTCCTGTAAACACAAGCGTAAACTTCAATCCTGTTCGACACGTATATATTCTCCCCTTGTGGCCTAAATTTATTTACGCTGCACTTCAAAATGGGAGCTACCTTCTCGAATCAGTGTTTTTCTTTTTCCTTCCCGTCGAGCAGGCAGATTTTTGAGGGCAGTTGTAGGGGTTTCTGGTTCAAGTCGGACAAACTTCGATATAAAAGTCATCCGTGCTTGGGTGATGTTCTTCTACCTCACACATCATCAGTGCATGTTGGACGCAAGGTTTTGAACGCTATATTTAGCCGATTCTTCTTCTACAGACAATGTGACAACTTGTTCAGTAGGGACGCTCCAGTTGACCTCTGCCTCCCACGAGGGACGAACCCGTGGTATGGGATAACACATTCGAGATGGCGCCGAGTCTGACTAGTGCGCCCTTGCACTGGTGCACTGCACAGCAGTGTCCGAGTGAGACTCGGGCACCATTACGAAAGGGTTTACGTTATGAAAAAACAATACATTCACAAAAACAGAATCACCCACTGGACTCGCATTCGGAAGGACGACGGTTCAATCCCGCGTCCGGCCATCCTGATTTAGGTTTTCCGTGATTTCCCTAAATCACTCCAGGCAAATGCCGGGATGGTTCCTCTGAAAGGGCACGGCCGACTTCCTTCCCCATCCTTCCCTAATCCGATGAGACCGATGACCACGCTGTCTGGTCTCCTTCCCCAAACCAACCAACCAACCAACAGAATCACCTTCATCGTTATCGTCGGGTTCACTTCAAAACACAAGCGCTTTACGCTTCTTACAGGTCTAGTGTCACTATCACTGGAATCGTCCTCAGAACCATAGAAAAACAGTCATTCATAGTCATGCGGATGTCCATTCGCATTAGGAACATCTGAATAATCATCATCGAAAATCTCAGAAAGTTAATCACATTCGTTCATTCCCTTCTGTTTCTTGAACAGGGCCATCTCTAAAAGCAGGCGGGACTTCAGGACGAAAATATCGAAATACAATCAAACTGCTAAATAAGCAAAAAGTACATACAATCAAATTTGATACACTAACTATTGGTGTAAACACCAAAATAGACGAACTAGTTAAAATACAAAAAAGAAATGGCTCTGAGCACTATGGGATTTAACATCTGAGGTCATCAGTCCCCTAGAACGTAGAACTACTTAAACCTAACTAACCTAAGGACATCACATACATCCATGCCCGAGGCAGGATTCGAACCTGCGACGGTAGCGGTCGCGCGGTTCCAGATTGAAGCGCCTAGAACCGCTCGGCCACACTGGCCGGCAGTTAAAATACATCACAGCAGATGGCAACGATAGAAATAGTGTAGAAAACACGAGTTATTTCGAGATCCGATCGTAACTGATGGCGCGCGAAACACGAGTAAACTCGGAATCCGTTTGCAATGTCTAATTTCACTACAACATTTGTTGGTTATAAAGGGGAGACTGCCGATTTAACAACTCTGATACATGTGCTCTTGAAAATGGAAGTGTCCCTGCCGAATTCAGTTAATCAAGTCTGGGGAGATAACTTCGTCTTCTACGTCGATTTAATCACTGACGTATACGACGATACGGCAGTGCAACGTTCCTGACTTCACTTCAGAATGTAATACACACCGGTAACGGAGACCTCCTATATTTTATTTGCCTGTGTAAAATTCCTGCTGCAAGCTCTGTGGTTGTTCGAAAAGAACAGTGAAGTTGAACACGTACTTCCATCTACAAGTGCTATTTGATCGTACATAGCGCATGCCCCTTGCAAATTATGGTGTGCCCATAATGTTGGAAAAAGAAACAGCACACTGAATTGAGGATGTTCTTCCTCATGATAAGGCAAGTAAACTCAGCCTTGCATATGAGCCTACAAATGATAGGGAATTGAAGCTGAACATGAAGGCGTGCATCTTCTAGAGCACGCCATTCACTGTTTTTGTGATGTTTTTGTGTCAGTCACTTCTTCAGCATTCCATCATTACCTTTGCTCTTCTATGGCGATACTCATGGTTGGTTGGTTGGTTGTTTTGGGGAAGGAGACCAGACAGCGAGGTCATCGGTCTCATCAGATTAGGGAAGGACGGGGAAGGAAGTCGGCCGTGCCCTTTGAAAGGAACCATCCCGGCATTTGCCTGGAGCGATTTAGGGAAATCACGGAAAACCTAAATCAGGATGGCCGGACGCGGGATTGAACCGTCGTCCTCCCGAATGCGAGTTCAGTGTCTAACCACTGCGCCACCTCGCTCGGTATGGCGATACTCATGAAGCTCTACAAGAGAGGATACTTTTATAGAACTAAGGGTGTTCTGTAGCTCTCCCAAAAATTTAGTGTTACTGATACACTCGGCTGAACGAGATGTGCTCGTTTCCACGAAAATCATCCGATATTTCAACCGATTGACTGATTTCAGAGTTTCAACAATGATCTGCAATTTTTGTGAAACAGCGAAATTTTCGGATAGTATCTCCTTTGTTCCATAAAAACACGGGAGAACTGCAGGATATCAATAACGTCCTGCCACGATATTTCGGCGCAGAGTCTTTTGGCCATCTTCAGGTGAGTGCCACTGTAGTAGCACTGGCGAGTACGCGCTGATCTCCTTTGTTTTGATAACGGAAACTAGAACCTGCGAAAGACTCGGTGTCCTGTTACAACAAGAAATCGTCAGTGATAACTTTGGTGAACTGAAAACAATTTGGTCCTACAAATAATCAGAAAAGTATAGGTGCACTCAGGACTCAGGCAGAATCGTCGTTCCCCTCCACCCTCCCAGCGAGGCTGATGATAACAATGCAGGTGCCAACGATTTTATGCACTAAAAACTGTTTCCGCCTCAAAAGTCACCCACCTCTTCAAAACGTAACACGTTTGATATTTAAATTTTTTAATCGCGTTTTGTACTATCCTAGCGGTCATCTGCGCTCTCCTCAACGCTTACAATATTTAAGAGTGTTAGAAAAAGAAGAAAATTTAAGGTTTAACGTCCTGTTTGTTATATTACTTCTTTTTATCTGTCATTTTCATTCTCCCCATTTTGCGGTGGACTGATAGCGGCCATAATGTCAATCCTCAGTCATCTCAATACAAAATATAAAGATTTTAATATAAGAAATATTTATGATAAGAAGATGTGATGATGTTGATGATGATGATATGAGCTAAAGTCTCTTTATTATGAGCATAAGTGACTGAGGTTCCTGATAACTGTGGGTAGGGAATGGAATGTGGGACGTATTAGAAGCCGGCCAGAGTGGCCGAGCGGTTCTAGGCGCTACAGTCTGGAACCGCGCGACCGCTACGGTCGCAGGCTCGAATCCTGCCTCGGACATGGGTGGGTGTGCTGTCCTTAGGTTAGTTAAGTTTAAGTAGTTCTAAGTTCTAGGCGACTGATGAAATCAGAAGTTAAGTCTCATAGTGCTCAGAGCCATTTGAACCATTTTTTTGAACGTATTAGAGACGCTGTTACGCGTTAAACCATGTGAGATATCTACGCGGGAAGTAACTGGTTGATGGGATGCGGGTTTTAAGAGATGAGAGAGATGCCATCTCCCCAGGAAAGGATGGGTTGGTGCCCTCATTTAGGATGAGATTGGACAGAAACGGTATGATAGATTTCAGGTTGGAGTTCACGGTCTCTGAGAAGAGGGCGATTGAAATTATGCCAGGGAGGAGGAGCAGGGGAAGAGTGTTTCACATCTCGTCTACAACGAGGTCTTGAGACGTGGAACGCAAGCTCGGATTAGGGAGTGATAGAGAAGGAAAGTAGCCGTGCTCTTTTGCAGGAACCACACCGGCATTTGCACTATGCGATTTAGGGAAATCGCGGGAAACCTAAATCAGGATGACTGGACGCAAGTTTGAACGGCCGTCCTCCAGAATGGGAGTCCAATGTGCTAACCACTGCACTACCACGATTGGTAAAATTATGTCGAGAAAGTACATGGAGTGTCTGCAGATGAAGGGAAAGAGGAATGTGTTGACAGAGACGCAGCAGCAGCTCAAGGTTCTAAAGTGTTGGGACTCAACTTTACAAGAGATGCTGTAAGTAGGCTGTTTAGGTTTTTATGTTGGTAACCCGTGGTCTAGGGGTAGCGTCTTTGATTCATAATCAAAACGTCTTCGGTCCCGGGTTGGATCCCCGCCACTGCCTAAATTTTGATAAATAATCAGCATTGGCGGCCGAAGACTTCCGGCATAAGAAGTCAGCGTCATTCTGCCAACGGCCTTGTCAAAGAGGGCGGAAGAGCGGATAGAGGTTTAGGGCACTCTCTTGTCCTATGGGTGGGAAATTGCCCTTAAAGGAGGAAGAATCAGCAATGATCAACGACATGAGGATGCAGAAGGCAATGGGAACCACTGCATTAAAGACACGTAACGTGTATCCACACGACATGTGGCCTGTATTTGAAGAAGTGTCATGATGATCTCTCCGTTGGCAAAATATTCCGGAATAGTCCCCCATTCGGATCTCCGGGAGGGGACTGCCAAGGGGGAGGTTACCATGAGAAAAAGATTGAATAATGAACGAAAGGATAACGTTCTACGAGACGGGGCGTGGAATGTCAGAAGCTTGAACGTGGTAGGGAAACTAGAAAATCTGAAAAGGGAAATGCAAAGGCTCAATCTAGATATAGTAGGGGTCAGTGAAGTGAAGTGGAGGGAAGACAAGGATTTCTGGTCAGATGAGTATCGGGTAATATCAACAGCAGCAGAAAATGGTATAACAGGTGTAGGATTCGTTATGTATAGGAAGGAAGGGCAGAGGGTGTGTTACTGTGAACAGTTCAGTGACCGGGTTGTTCTAATCAGAATCGACAGCAGACCAACACCGACAACGATAGTTCAGGTATACATGCCGACGTCGCAAGCTGAAGATGAACAGATAGAGAAAGTGTATGAGGATATTGAAAGGGTAATGCAGTATGTAAAGGGGGACGAAAATCTAATAGTCATGGGCGACTGGAATGCAGTTGTAGGGGAAGGAGTAGAAGAAAACGTTACAGGAGACTATGGGCTTGGGACAAGGAATGAAAGAGGAAAAAGGCTAATTGAGTTCTGTAACAAGTTTCAGCTAGTAATAGCGAATACCCTGTTCAAGAATCACAAGAGGAGGAGGTATACTTGGAAAACGCCGGGAGATACGGGAAGATTTCAATTAGATTACATCATGGTCAGACAGAGATTCCGAAATCAGATACGGGAGTGTAAGGTGTACCCAGGAGCAGATATAGACTCAGATCACAATATATTAGTGATGAAGAGTAGGCTGAAGTTCAAGACATTAGTCAGGAAGAATCAATACGCAAAGAAGTGGGATACGGAAGTACTAAAGAATGACGAGATACGTTTGAAGTTCTCTAACGCTATAGATACAGCAATAAGGAATAGCGCAGTAGGCAGAACAGTTGAAGAGGAATGGACATCTCTAAAAAGGGCCATTACAGAAGTTGGGAAGGAAAACATAGGTACAAAGAAGGTAGCTGCCAAGAAACCATGGGTAACAGAAGAAACACTTCAGTTGATTGATGAAAGGAGGAAGTACAAACACGTTCCGGGAAAATCAGGAATACAGAAATACAAGTCGCTGAGGAACGAAATAAATAGGAAGTGCAGGGAAGCTAAGACGAAATGGCTGCAGGACAAATGTGAAAACATCGAAAAAGATATGATTGTCGGAAGGACAGACTCAGCATACAGGAAAGTCAGAACAACCTTTGGTGACATTAAAAGCAACGGTGGTAACATTAAGAGTGCAACGGGAATTCCACTGTTAAATGCAGAGGAGAGAGCAGATAGGTGGAAAGAATACATTGAAAGCTTCTATGAGGGTGAAGATTTTTCTGATGTGATAGAAGAAGAAACAGGAGTCGATTTAGAAGAGATAGGGGATCGAGTATTAGAATCGGAATTTAAAAGAGTTTTGGAGGACTTACGGTCAAATAAGGCAGAAGGGATAGATAACATTCCATCAGAATTTCTAAAATCATTGGGGGAAGTGGCAACAAAACGACTGTTCACGTTGGTGTGTAGAATATATGAGTCTGGCGATATACCATCTGACTTTCGGAAAAGCATCATCCACACAATTCCGAAGACGGCAAGAGCTGACAAGTGCGAGAATTATCGCACAATCAGCTTAACAGCTCATGCATCGAAGCTGCTTACAAGAATAATATACAGAAGAACGGAAAAGAAAATTGAGAATGCGCTAGGTGACGATCAGTTTGGCTTTAGGAAAAGTAAAGGGACGAGAGAGGCAATTCTGACGTTACGGCTAATAATGGAAGCAAGGCTAAAGAAAAATCAAGACACTTTCATAGGATTTGTCGACCTGGAAAAAGCGTTCGACAATATAAAATGGTGCAAGCTGTTCGAGATTCTGAAAAAAGTAGGGTTAAGCTATAGGGAGAGACGTGTTATATACAATATGTGCAACAACCAAGAGGGAATAATAAGAGTGCACGATCAAAAACGAAGTGCTCGTATTAAGAAGGGTGTAAGACAAGGCTGTGGCCTTTCGCCCCTACTCTTCAATCCGTACATCGAGGAAGCAATGATGGAAATAAAAGAAAGGTTCTCGGAGTGGAATTAAAATACAAGGTGAATGGATATCAATGATACGATTCGCTGATGACATTGCTATCCTGAGTGAAAGTGAAGAAGAATTAAATGATCTGCTGAACGGAATGAACAGTCTAATGAGTACACAGTATGGTTTGAGAGTAAATCGGAGAAAGACGAAGGTAATGAGAAGTAGTAGAAATGAGAACAGCGAGAAACTTAACATCAGGATTGATGGTCACGAAGTCAATGAAGTTAAGGAATTCTGCTACCTAGGTAGTAAAATAACCAATGACGGACGGAGCAAGGGGGACATCAAAAGCAGACTCGCTATGGCAAAAAAGGCATTTCTGGCAAAGATAAGTCTACTAATATCAAATACCGGCCTTAATTTGAGGAAGAAATTTCTGAGGATTTACGTCTGGAGTACAGCATTGTATGGTAGTGAAACATGGACTGTGGGAAAACCGGAACAGAAGAGAATCGAAGCATTTGAGATGTGGTGCTATAGACGAATGTTGAAAATTAGGTGGACTGATAAGGTAAGGAATGAGGAGGTTCTACGCAGAATCGGAGAGGAAAGGAATATGTGGAAAACACTGAAAAGGAGAAGGGACAGGATGATAGGACATCTGCTAAGACATGAGGGAATGACTTCCATGGTACTAGAGGGAGCTGTAAAGGGCAAAAACTGTAGAGGAAGACAGAGATTGGAATACGTCAAGCAAATAATTGAGGACGTAGGTTGCAAGTGCTACTCTGAGATGAAGAGGTTAGCACAGGAAAGGAATTCGTGGCGGGCCGCATGAAACCAGTCAGTAGACTGATGACCTAAAAAAAAAAAAAATTTTGGTAACACCACGTAGCGCTCTGTATGAAAATGACTGACTGTGCTGTGTGCAGTCTGAGGCTGGTTGTACTCATTGTTGGAATATTCGCTTGTGTAGTGTTGGGTAGTTGAATGGGAACAGCGCGTAGCGTTGCACATTTGCAGGTGAGCCGCCAGCAGTGATGGATGTGGGGAGAGAGATGGCAGAGTTTTGAGAGCGGACGATCTGGACGTGTGTCCGTCAGAAAAAGGAAATTTGTAAGACTGGATGTCATGAGCTGACACATACATTATGACTTTTGAACACCATTAAGATAAATACGTTGTTTGTTCCCTATCAAAATCTTTCATTTGCTAACCATGCCTATCGATAGTTAGTGCCTTCAGTAGTTGAAATCTTTCATTTCGCTGGCACTATTGGCGCTTGCTGTATGGCAGTAGTTCGAGTAACGAAGATTTTTGTGAGGTAAGTGATTTGTGAAAGGTATAGGTTATTGTTAATCAGGGCCATTCTTTTGTAGGGATTATTGATAGTCAGACTGCGTTGCGCTAAAAAAAATATGTGTGTCAGTTTAGTGATGATCAGAATAAGTAAAGAGACAAATGTCTGAGTACGTTCAGTTTTGCTCAGCTGTTTGAAAATCAAATAACGTAAGAGGTATACCAGCACAGTCATTTAGAATTTTTCTAAGGGGACGTTACATATCTCGACCCTTAGCCGAGGATACCTCACTGCAATCTTCTGATTTTTTTTCTTGTAGTTTGTGTAATTAGTGTTGTTATTGTTTATTGCTAGCACGTAATTGTAGAAAAAATCTCCTTTGTAGTTGTAGTTTTTCATTGTTGTATTGTAAAGCAGTTGTGACATGCATGTAGATTTGCTCCAAGTATTTCGCAGCCGCACTTCCAATTAATTGGATATTATTTTCAGTGCTATTTTAATGTGTTTTCTTTCTTTCTGTTGTCGATCGGTCGGTCGGCAACAGCTCGCCCCAGGAACACGAAATGACAGTGCACAATCTCGCAAATACCATAGATTCAGGTTTTGCGTCCTCACATTTTTTTTTTCAATTAAGTCAAGTCACATTTTCTGCTTTTCAAAATGTGAATGTTTCCGGTGCGTATGCACTGCCGAAAAGCATAGTGGGACAGATTCCAGACACTAATACATTATTATTGCAATTAATGCAACAAATGAAACAAAATTAAAAGCAAATGGAAATAAATCAGAGACAAACACAACAACAGCTTCAAAAGTTAGACAGAATGGAACAAAATCAGGAACGAACACAATAACAGCTACAAACGTTATACACAATGTAACTAAATTTTCAAAATTTAAAAATAATTGAGCAAACGCTTGAACAAACACTCGAAGATTTAACTGCTGAGTTACTTAAAGGCAAATCGAAATGTCAAAAAGTCGATAATGACGTAAAAAGACAAATTTGTGAGCATTTCCCACCTTTCGGAATTCTTTGAAAGAAGCGCTACTTAATGCTCCAGTACTAGCTCAACCTGATCTGTCACAAGATTTCTACCTTAGCACGGATTCTTCTAAAGTCGGTCTTGGTGCCCATTTATTTCAAGTAGCCATAGAAAATGACACTACTGTTCAGAAAACCATTGCTTTTGCTAGCCGAGTGCTAACAAAATCTGAAAAAAATTATTCCGTTGCTGAATTAGAAACTTTATCTATCGTTTGGGCATTTAACAAATTCCGTTTCTTTCTTTCTGGTAAGCACGTAAAAGTATACAGTAATCATCGTGCATTACAATTTCTTATGCCTTCAAAATTAAATCATGACAGGTTAAAAACGTTGGGCTTTGTTTCTGCAAGAATTTCGCTTCACAATAGTCTACATTCCCGGAAAGGAGAGCATTGTTGCGGACGCACTATCACGTGCACCGGCTGGGCTTGAGAAAAGTAACACAGAAGGCAACCTCGAAAAAAAGTTCAGTATTCTTTACATTCAGAAATTCGCTTTTGAGAACTTCATCACCACATCTTTAAAGGACATTGCTCATGAACAAGATAAGGATCCAATTTGGAAAGACATCAAAAGTAAATGGCATGAAAGGACAAAAACGCAGATTCGGCATTATTATCTGGTTAGAAACTACATACTCTTCAAACGCTGCACTGTTGATGACAGGCTATGGGTACTTTGCATTCCTGACGATTTTGTTAATAAGCTCATTTGGTACATTCATTTCAGTTACGCACATTTTGGTCCAAGAAAATGTTATCATATTCTTCAGACGACTTGTTATTTTAACAATACGGAAAAGAGAATTCGAAGAGTCTTGTCTATTTGTAATCTTTGTCAAAAGGCTAAACCATCTACTATATCACATCGTGCTCCGTTGTTTCCTATCATCCCTTCTAAATTAAAAGAATTTGCTGCTGTTGATCTCTTGGGACCCTTGTCAGAACATCGAAAGGATTTTCTTACGTTTTAGTCTCTGTTGAACTTACTTAAAAATTTGTTTCTTTCACACCGTTACCTAAAGCCACTGGACGGTCTGTATCCAACGCCTTTGTTAAAAATTTCTTACTTCAAGTTGGACACGTTAGTAAAGTCATTTCAGATAACTGTAATTCAGATCTGCTGTTTGGTCACGCAGGCTTCGGAATCATAAAATCAAACCTGTTTTTATTTCATTGTACTCACCACATTGTAACCCGTTTGAACGGATTATGAAAGAAATCGATAAGCTTTGCAGACTTTTTTGTCACAGAAAGCATCAGTATTGGGACAGATATTTACACTTATTTCAAAACGTGCTGAATGAAATGCCTCATGACTCCACTGCTTTACCACCTATTCTTGTCCTGAAGAATGACGAACCACAGAACAGAATCAGAGGGCTTGTACCTTTCCCGAACGCACGTAAACTTCGACACAAAGACATAATTGATTTGCCTATTAAAAATATAAATTGTGCTGCAGACAAAAGGAGAATCCTACATGGTAAAGCAAATGCAAAGAAACTATATATTGGTCAGAAAGTTCTCATTAAAGCTCGTTCATTGTCACATAAGAAGAAACACTTTAGTCACAAATTCTTTCTGATTTACAATGGACCTTACAGAATCCGACATATACGTGATAATTGTGTTGATGTTGAAACTCTGCGTACTAGGAAGAGTAAATAATTGCACCACATTTCAAATGTAAAACCGTTTATTTAGAGATAATCTGGTTTTTAACTTAGTCTTTGCCATAAAATCTTTCACTTCACATTACTAGCACACTTTGTCACACTTAGAAAATGTTAACATGCAACAATGTTTTAAAGTTAACTATCCAGTCAAGAACCTAGGGTCCTTATTTAGACAGTAATTACGAATGCATTTTTGTAGTGAACAGTCGACACAGTCTTATTGTGTGTACATTCTTGCTTGTTCGTTGCACGATTACGTAACGACTATAAGGCTTACATACTGAGAGCATATACCGGTACTGCTAATGAAATTTTAATGCAACATTTTGGTTTACTTGAAAATACATTCTGGATTTAAAGTAGTTTCTGAGAGATACCAGATGACACAGTGGTTAGTTTATTTGACAGCTGCACGATTATATTATGACGCTACTAATGAATGACACAATTTATATTATTGCTTTTGCGTTGTATCTGCTTTACATCTACACAGTTTTTCTGAATTCTTCTGGAAAGTAAAGCATGTTTTAAAGTAACTTTTGTGGTATAGCTACAATGAGACAGCCTTTTCCGTAGCTCAGCTATTCGTTACAGTATAGTACTTTCTTGATCACAATAATGCACGTAATAACTACGATATCTGCACACATTGAATTTCACTTTTGTTTATTATGAGATAAGTACATTGACTTCTACAGAACTTTGCTTACACACGACGATAATTACGACACTTGGCACATTTTTACCGCTAAGTAATGACAGAGATTATTTTACACCAAGCTGCACAGTTTAGCGCTACACTACACGTATCTGAGTGATTAATTTTGTACTTAAAACATTTACTTTTAAGATTTTTGAATTACAAAGATACACAGAAAGTTTTTGGTGATATATTTCATTCCATTGTTGTAATCTGTAACTCCTGGGGGTATAATTACATTAATCCCCAGGGGGTACACGCCTACTTTGTGTACAAAGCGTCTGGAAAGCGCTAGGAGCCCTAGCTGATATGGTATTTGCTTATACAATTTTACACATCAGTACCATATTTCTGTAACACAGAATTACACAGCTATCTGATCATTTAACTGAGAGAGACAAACATTTTTATTACTATGTCAATGACACATGTTTACACAATTACACAGTTGGATAACTTCACAGTTATGAAATTGTATTTTGTCTGTACTTTGTGAACTCTTCATATTTTTTTGGAACCATTGAATGATGTATTTGGTATGGGATCGTGATTTTTGAAGCATGTTTGAGATAGATCACACTATTGAAATTAGCAGAGAATTTTTCTAGGTTTTGAAATTATTCAAAGAAGCTGCGATGTGCCCGCATCTCGTGCGGTAGCGTTCTCGCTTCCCACGCCCGGGTTCCCGGGTTCGATTCCCGGCGGGGTCAGGGATTTTCTCTGCCTCGTGATGGCTGGGTGTTGTGTGCTGTCCTTAGGTTAGTTAGGTTTAAATAGTTCTAAGTTCTAGGGGACTTATGACCACAGCAGTTGAGTCCCATAGTGCTCAGAGCCATTTGATTTTGAAGCTGCGATAATGATGTCATTACGATGACAATGTGTTTTATGCAGTTGAGGTATGTTTATGATCAATAAGCTGATGCTATATGAGGAATTTGATTATGCTTTGTATTTATTATGATGAAATATTGAAGAAGTGTCGACGAATATGTATATGTGTAATATGGCAAGGAATAATGAGTAGTGGTTAGGGACTCTGATTTGTGAAAAAAGATGTTGGAAACCAAGAATCGTACTTAAAGAGCTATGAAATGCGTGTACATGCGTGAATGTGAGTATCACGACACTACTACTCATAAGATTTCGTTTCTACACATTTCTACCATAATTTCTCGACCTGTGAAATTGTATTTGTATCAAACTGTCACTGTAGCGGAAACTGCTGTTGTAAATATGTCGGTAAGGAAGGTAAGTGACATTGACAAAATGAGCTGTGGGCACCCAGCTGTGCGATAGTCGCCTGAAAAAAATCCATTAGTGCGTACCTTTCAGAGGGACAGGTGGAGAAAAACGAGGCCATTAACCTCGATCTTGACATTCCTTTGTAGAAATCATCACAAATACGACACACTCATACTTGAAAACATACAATTACAGTTTGGAACTTGTACTTTCTGATATGTGCTGAAGCACATAATGAAATAAAGAGAAACATTTTATAACTAATGTCTTACTAGTTGAAAGATATTTTACTTCCTTATGAAATGCTATATGGCTAGTGAATGACATTTCATGCCTTGCTTTATGTATATATTTGCTAATTTTTTTTAATATCTAGTTTCTACCCGCACTGCAGCATTGGTTAAAATAAAATTTAATAGATGCAGTAATAGAAAAGTTTTCTGTCTACAGAGCCAGTAAATAATAATTTTATGATCTACTTTCTTACAAAAGGGAGCACAAATAGACATTTCCCTTCACAGGAACTGCATACACAATTTTTTCAACGATTTGATAACTTTTTTGGCGGAGTCAGTTATTGTGATGCACCACTCTAGTGTTAAGATCTGATATAGGTATTAGACATTTCCTATCTTTACTGAAATATTCTTTCTGCTTGAGCTTTATCATGTTTAGGTATAAGTTATTGCATTTGCTGCTGCTGTTCGTTAAGCATAGTTCTACTGATTTTTACATTGTATTAAGCTAGTCTTACTACTGATTTATTTTTCTTGTTGCTGCACATTGGCTCATATTAGTTGTAACGTTGCATTTGCTTTGCTAATTTAAGTATACTGCTGCTTGCTTTGCCAATTTGCATTTTTTTTGTCATTCCTGTTTGCGTTAATTGTTTTGTGCTGCTGCAGTGCCTCGTCCCTTAGTCTGAGGTCAGTAGATTTAAGTTAGCTTAAGAGGGGGTAGGCTGTATAGGAGAATGAGTTGTGATGAATTGGAAGAAATCCATTGAGAAGCTATAAGAAAAAAAGTTGTGAAAAAAGTAGTGTGCAATGAAGAATAATAATTTTGAAAGAGGATATGAACAAAACAGTAGGGTTTAGGGACAGCAGGTATAGGAGGACTTTTTGGGAATAATGATGAACTAAGGGAGATCTCCAAGAAGTAAAGAAAGTTTTGTTTGCAAATAAAATACGATAAATACTGCAGTACCAAATGTCATACTGAAACAAACCCTGTCATTTCCTTTTGTGTTATTCCACTATGTGTTTATGTACCCTTGTGTATTTGTGTTCTTCCTGTCTTTATATGTTTATCTGATAAGAGTTATGTTGTAGAATTTTTCTAATACTAAGCTACATTCCTCAAATATGATTTGCTTAATAATATGTTATTTACTTTGTAAAGATGTTTAGATATTATTTATTCAGTTCTGTTTTAATGCTCATGTGTGAAGTTGATGTTTTGAAAGCTCTTCTCATTATTTTATTTATTTACTTATGACATAATTCCTGTAACACTGATGTATATGTTTATTTCTCTTCTTTTGTAAAGCCTCTATTACTACAAATGTTATATGTATTACTATATTCTTTAATGATGTATTCTGTATCTTTATAATTGTATTCTTTTGCCATAAATTGTTAATTGTATACACACCAGTTCTTCAAATTTAGTTTAATTTCACTGCACACGCTTTTGTTGGTCATAGTATATGCATAATTTGTGAGAAATAAAAAAAAGGGTGGGGCTGTCAGCGTTTGCACGTGTGTTGATAATTCAGCAAGGGACTGGTTAACAGTACTGTTGGTTCTAAAGACATTCCAAAAAGATTCTCAGTGCACAAGTGGTGGTTTATGGACTTGCTATATTGTCCCCAAGACTCTTCGATTGTGATTCTGCACATGCACAGTCGCAACAGATGGCTGCTAGCTATCTCTACAAGGACTACAGTGGGTCTGCACCTTTAATGGCCCACTGATACCATTATTTCTACAAGGACTGCAGTGGGTCTACACCTCTGGTGGCCCACCAATACCATAATCTCTACCAGGACTACAGTGGGTCTGCTCTGTGAGGACCTACCTACCAATATTCTTCAAAACTTCGACTGACTCTGCTGTCAAGAGTTAGTACTGTCTTTCCGTTGGAAGGAAAACACTACTTCTTCAAGACTGCATGGAAATCCACTACTTCCGTATGCATTTTCTTTTGCTGATCAGACTTAGTGAAATGTAATTACTACTGTGATGAATGATCAGGACTGTCTTTATGGACAGTGGATAATTTTTGCTTTTGACCAACAGTGTATCAATAATTGTGTGCATTTGATGTATTTGTTAGCATTAATATAAAAAAATTTAACAAATATATACTGGGCACTGCCCGAAAAAAATTGTAAAATTTTTGTGGGTAGCATGGTGGCTATGTAAGTAGGCTGTTTAGGTTTTTATGTTGGTAACGCCACGTAGCGGTCTGTATGAAATTCACCGACTGTGCTGTGTGCAATCTGTGGCTGGTTGGACTCATTGTTCGAATATTCGCTTGTGTAGTGTTGGGAAGTTGGATGGGAACAGCGTGTAGCGTTGCCGCCAGGAGTGATGGATGTGGGGAGAGAGATGGCAGAGTTTTGAGAACGGACGATCTGGACGTGTGTCCGTCAGAAAAAGGAAATTTGTAAGACTGGATGTCATGAAATGGCATATATATGTTATGACTTTTGAACACCATTAAGGTAAATACATTGTTTGTTCTCTATCAGAATCTCTCATTTGCTAACTATGCCTATCAGTAGTTAGTCCCTGCAGCAGTTAGAATCTTTCATTTAGCTGTCAATATTGGCGCTCGCTGTATTGCAGTAGTTCGACTAACAAACATTTTTGTGAGGTAAGTGATTCATGAAAGGTATAGGTTATTGTCAGTCGGGGCCATTCTTTTGTAGGGATTATTGAAAGTCAGATAGTGTTGTGCTTAAAAAAAAATTGTGTGCCAGTTTGGTGATGATTAGAATAAGTAAAGAGACAAATGTCTGAGTACGTTCAGTTTTGTTCAGCTGTTTGAAAAGAGGTTTACCAGCGCAGTCATTTATAAATTTTCTAAGGGGACATTACAATGTAGCAGAGGGGAATGTGTCCTAGGTGTTCGAATACACGTGAGAACTTAATAAACTGACTGAGGAAACGAGTCGAAGAAGGTTTTCAATATGGAAAGAGAGTTGGAGTGCATGTTGTTCCATCATTTCAAGGTAGTGTTGAAACTTGAGACAATCGAAGTTCAGTCTTATACTGTGTTAGGTAAGACTGAGGTAGATGAGAGTTCTGTATTTGTAGAAGATGGCTGTGAGATTTAATTCCGCTTGTGATGTTGGTGAAAGGTTCTCGTAGATTTAGTCAATTGCGTGATTGGGATGTTTAGCGCGTGAGTGTTCCAGGTTAGTTTTTGATTAAGTAACAGTCGCAGATCTTTTAGTGTTATGGTTAGGTGGATTAGACGGTTTCCGATTCTCAAGTAGCGGTCTCTGGAAATGAATACCCGTACCGATTTTCTTGGGGTCTATGATTATTGCCTGGATTTTTGAAGGGTTGATGGATACACCGGAAGCTAAAGTGGTTGAGATGAATTTGGAAGGGTATTTGAAACAAACGAAGTGTAGGATAAGTCGCAAGGAAGGCGGTATCGTCAGAACATCAGACGAGGTACATAGGAGGAGATCTTTTTGAGACGACGGCTGTGTATAGGGGTAAGTAAATGGTAGGAGGATAGATTCTTGGGGCATGCCTACATTTGAATGAAAAATTAGGGAGTGTCTGCTGCTGCTTATTACACAGGATGGACAACTCCATTTGAGACGTAACACAGACTTATAATGAACAAGGATAGGAATGTAAATCGGCTTTGTGCTTTCCACAGGATCGAACATGCTATTTGCCTGAAACAAGTTAAGGAGACTAATAAAATTTAATTGGCTGAATAAGGGAACTGAACCTCACTTTTACGAAAACGAGTCAAATGGCTCAACCACCGCATACCTTGCTACTGGCGTCAAACGGTGATCGCTAAGGAATGCGCAGGATCTACGGTAATGGAAATTGATGGGGCTGACTAGCCCCAAATTCCAGAACACCCAATGCACCAAACTGGTCGAGTTCCGTAGGTGCCCACCACATTGAATAAATTACATCCCCAGCTGGACAATACAATGATGGCCATTGAAGCTGCAACACCATCAAGACAGCATGCAAGAAAAGTCAAACTGCATTAAGTGTACGGCCTATTATACAAATTAAAGCTCCATAGGCACGCGTATTCGAATCCAGAGATATGTAAACAGGCAGAATACGGGGCTGCGGTCAGCAATGCCTCCGTAAGACAACAAGTGTCTGGTGCAGTTGTTAGATCGGATACAGCTGCTACAACGGCAGGTTATCAAGATTCAAGAGAGTTTCAACGTGATGTTATAGTCGGAGCACGAGCGATGGGACCCAGCATATCCGAGATAGCGATGAAGTGGGGATTTTACAGTTCGACCATTTCACGAATGTACCGTGAATATCAGGAATCCTGTAAACCATCAAATCTTGGACATCGCTGCGGCCGAAAAGAGGTCCGTCAAGAACGGCTCCAACAACGACTGAAGAGAATCGTTCAACGTGACAGAAATGGCACCCTTCCGCAAATTGCTGCAGATTTCAGTGCTAGGCATTCAACAAGTATCAGTAGGCGAACCACTCAACGAAACATCATTGATACGAGCTCTGACTGTTGATGACTGTAAACATGTTGCCTGTCGGACGAAGCTCGTTTCAAATTGTATTGAGCGGATGCATATGTACGGGTATGGAGACAACCTCATGAATCCATGGGCCCTGCATCTCAGTAGGACACTGTTCAAACTGGTGAAGGCTCTATAATGGTTGGGGCGTGTGCAGTTGGAGTGATATGGGACCCCTGATACTTCTAGATACGACTCTGACAGGTGACACGTAAATAAGCATAATGTTTGATCACCTGCACCCATTCATGTCCAATGTGCATTCCGACGGACTTGGCAATTCCAGCAGGACAATGCGACACGCCACACCTCCAGAATTGCTACAGAGTGGTCCCAGGAACATTCTTCTGAGTTTACACACTTCCCTTTGTCACCAACCTCCCCAGACAAGAATATTATTAAGCATATATGGGATGCCTTGCAATGTGCTATTCAGAAGAGATATCCACCCCCTTTTACGGATTTATGGACAGCCCAGCAGGATTCATGGTGTCATTTCCCTCCAGCGCTATTTCAGACATTAGTCGAGTCAATGACATGTCGTGTTGCGACACTTCTGCGTGCTCGCGGAGGCCAACACTTTGACGATGCAACCGAAATTAACCCACTGTGATGTGCGAGTTGAACAACATCCCAAAGAAGGACTTTCCTGGCAGTTTCACATGGTTGTATGAACGTTCTGTGCGTTGTTCTCAATTGAAAGGAGACTATGTGCATCTCCTGAAACGTTAAAACCACCATCCTAAGTTTTCTCTATTTTTTATTAATCCAGTCTCGACAGTTTTTGATGTCGGGGTACGTCGGTGTATTTCTTTGCATTTAAGTCCTCCTTTAGGAACATACTATACACTTACGTGTAAAATATCTATCTGATATGATTTACTTTTCTTTTACTTATTCTTTCATATGGAGTCTGGATGGTTGTTGATAGCTGGTTAAATAATTTCTAGCTCTTGAAAGATTAAGAAAAGCATGCCGGTGACTGCCAACAACGGGCTGTAGAAAAGCTTGGTTGTAGCTGCCCGAGTTCATGGTACTTCGTTGTGAGAAACGATGCCGTATACTCTTAAAGAAAGTTGTCCTAGCGTGACAAGTTTACTTAGTACAAAATGAGAGAGTCGGATGCAGAATGAAGTCTCGTGAGAATAGACACGTGATCTATAATTTCTATGTGAAATGGCCATCTCGTGGTGCACTGCCCACTGAGCCCTGCTGTCATTCTTCGAGGGGGGGAGGGGGGAGGGGGGTCTGCCGTTAGCCTGGAACGTGGCGTATCTGAATATGATCATCTACTTGGTGTAACAAGAAACATCTTTTCATTCGACCAGGTGACACGTTTCCGTCAACCCACGACCGTGTCTCAATGATCCCGTGCTTGCTGCAGACGAAATGACGATGTTGTTGTATCAACGTTGGACTATGTAAGGGTCGTCTGCGGCAAGTAACCATGTGCACTAGTGTGCCCTGAACGGTGAGCTTCTGAGCATTTACGCCCGCACAAGCACTGTACAGGCGACAGTCAGATCTAGCACACTTCGCCGCTTATCCAGCTTCATGGAGTAGGGCGGCCTCCGACCTTCATGTGCTGTGATGAATAAAGCCTCGGTGTCTAACACCTTACCACCCACTACAGTTTTCACCGACTTCCCTTTCCATAGAATTTCATGGCACCAACAAGCGAACAGTCAACCAACTTAGCCATTTTCCGGTTCCTCATTCCCAGGCATCAGGCCATAACAATCTGCCCTATGCAAAGTCATTTACGTCATTGCATTTCCACTTACGGCCCGTATTGGCGCTAGAATGATCCTCCATTCATCTCTTCTCCTCTTATATATGGTTCCCTTACCGCATCAAGTACCAACAGGTGGCATTCAATCTCACGATGACCAGTGGTCGCTGTGTTTTGGCTTATCTACATCTACATCTATACTCTGCAAGCCACCGTGAGGTGCATGGCAGAGGGTACGTCCCATTGCACCAGTTACTAAGATTTCTTCCTGTTCCACTCACGTATGGACCAAGGGAAGATTGATTGTTTGAATGCCTATGTGCGTGCAGTAATTATTCTAATCTTATCCTCACAATCTCTGTTTGAGCGATACTTAGGGGGTAGTGGTATATCCCCAGAGTAATTGTAAGTAGGCTGTTTATGTTTTCTTTATGTAAGTAGGCTGTTTATGTTTTCTTATTGGCAACGTTACGTAGCGCTCTATATGAAAATCACTGGCTGTGCTGTGTGCAGTCTGTGGCTAGTTTGCATTGTTGTCTGCCATTGTAGTGTTGGGCAGCGGCAGCTGGATGTGAACAGCGCGTAGCGTTGCGCAGTTGGAGGTGAGCCGCCAGCAGTGGTGGATGTGGGGAGAGAGATGGCGGAGTTTTGAAATTGAACTGCTATATATATTATGATTATTAAGGTAAATACAGTGTTTGTTCTCTATTAAAATCTTTCATTTGCTAACTATCCCTATCAGTAGTTAGTGACTTCCGTAGTTTGAATCTTTTATTTAGCTGGCAGTAGTGGCGCTCGCTGTATTGCAGTAGTTCGAGTAACGAAGATTTTTGGTGAGGTAAGTGATTTGTGAAACGTATAGGTTAATGTTAGTCAGGGCCATTTCTTTGTAGGGATTTCTGAAAGTCAGATTGCGTTGCGCTAAAAAAATATTGTGTGTCAGTTTAAGCACAGTCATGTATAAAATGTTCTAAGGGGACGTTTCATAATCATTTAAAGCCGGTTCTTGAAATTTTGTTAATAGACTTTCTCGGGATAGTTTACGTCTGTCTACAAGAGTCTGCCATTTCAGTTCCTTCAGTATATCTGTGACGCTCTCTCATGGATTAAACAAACCTGTGGTCATTCGTGCTGCCCCTCTCTGTGTACGTTCAATTTTCCCTGTTAGTCCTACACACTTAACAAATATTCGAGGGTGGGTCGCACTAGTGACTTGTAAGTAGCCTCTTTTGTAGGCTGATTGCACTTCCATAACATTATACCAATAGTCCGAAGTCTGCTTTACCCACGACTGAGCATATGTGATCATTCCATTTCATATCCCTACGAAGTTGACCGATTCCAACAGTGACTCATTGATATTATGGTCACAGGATACTACGTTTTTTTCATTTTGTGATGTGCAAAATTTTGCACTTCGGAACGTTTAGAGCAAGTTCTCAATCTCTACAACATGTTGAAATCTGACAGTATCTATGCAGCTTCTCTCAGATAGTACTTCATTACAAATAACTGCATCATCTTCGAAAAGCCTGATTTTACTATTAATTTTGTCTGTCAATATACAACATGACCAGCAAGGGTCCCAACACACTTCCCTACTCCTGGACGAAGACTTTCCATCCGCGATACCATGCTATACTCAAAAGTCTTCAGTCCATTCACATTTTCACATTATATCACTTGATAGCCCATATGATATTACTTTTGACAATAAGAGTAGTTGCGGTGCTGAGCCAAATGCTTTTCGGAAGTCAAGAAACACTGCATCTACCTAGTTGCCCTGATCCAAAACTTTCAGTACGTCGTGTGTCATGTGAGAAAAGTGCGAGTTGGGTTTCACATGATCGATATTTTCGAAAACTATGCATGCTGGCATTGAGGAGGTCATTCTGTTCAAGATATCTCATTAAGTTTGAGCTAAGAATATGTTCTAAGATTCTACAACAGATCGATGTCAAGCATATTGGACGGTAGTTTCGTGTATCACTTCTACCACACTTCTTGTGTCTTTCTTCAAGAACTGGGCACAGTCTTTTGTTCAAGGGATCTACGATGGATTATAGTGAGAAGAGGGGCTAATTCAGCCGCAAATTCAATATAGAAACTGACAGGGATTCCATTGAGGCCACAAGCTTTGTTCAGTTTTAACGATTTCAGCTGTTTCTCAACGCCACTGACACTAATAGTTATTTCATTCACCTTTTCAATGATACGAGGATTAAATTGGGGCAACTCTTTTCCTTTTTAAAGAAACAGTTGAAAGCGGAGTTAAGCATTCAGCTTTTGCTTTGTTACCATCAATTACAGTTCCTGCCTCATTCTCTCGGGAATGGACACTAACTTTGGTGCCACTAACAGCCTTTACATACGACAAAATTTCTGTGGTTTTTGTGAAATGTTATTTGACAATATTCTGCTACGGTAGTCATCGAAGGCGTCTTGACAGCCAAACGTGTTTCATTCAACATCTCTTATCCTTTAGTACTACGCTTTGTATGTATATATTTTGTGTAACACGTCTTACAGATGCCGCATGAAACTGATTAGGCGGCCTAGTTTGGAATTTTCAAAATGGCCATTAAAGTAGGTCTTCATGTGGGGTAAGCTAAATCTCGCAAACGTTGTAAAGACGACAGCTGGACAGCTTGACATCCATCGTGTTGATCTGACCACGTCACAGTCGTCTCTAAGCCGTGGAAAGCTTGCTCACTGTATGGTCTTTTTTTTTCTTTTTTTCAGGAACGTCTTTGTCGCTAGGCTTTTTCTCGTTTTCGCAGGGTCTTGGTTGCCAATAACGCTGGCAAGAAATACAGTAGAAGACGAATGGGTAGCTTTGAGAGATGAAATAGTGAAGGCAGCAGAGGATCAAATAGGTAAAAAGATGAGGACTAGTAGAAACCCTTGGATAACAGAAGAAATATTGAATTTAATTGATGAAAGGAGAAAATATAAAAATGCAGTAAATGAAGCAGGCAAAAAGGAATACAAACGTCTCAAAAATGAGATCGACAGGAAGTGCAAAATGGCTAAGCAGGGATGGCTAGAGAACAAATGTAAGGATGTAGAGGCTTATCTCACTAGGGGTAAAATAGATACTGCTTACAGGAAAATTAAAGAGACCTTTGGAGAAAAGAGAACCACTTGCATGAATATAAAGAGCTTAGATGGAAACCCGGTTCTAACCAAAGAAGGGAAAGCAGAAATGTGGAAGGAGTATATAGAGGGTCTATACAAGGGCGACGTACTTGAGGACAATATTATGGAAATGGAAGAGGATGTAGATGAAGATGAAATGGGAGATATGATACTGCGTAAAGAGTTTGACAGAGCACTGAATGACCTGAGCCGAAACAAGGCCCCCAGAGTAGACAACATTCCATTAGAACTACTGATGGCCTTGGGAGAGCCAGTCCTGACAAAACTCTACCATCTGGTGAGGAAGATGTATGAGACAGGCGAAATACCCTCATACTTCAAGAAGAATATAGTAATTCCAATCCCAAAGAAAACAGGTGTTGACAGATGTGAAAATTACCGAACTATCAGTTTAATAAGTCACAGCTGCAAAATACTAACGCGAATTCTTTACAGACGAATGGAAAAACTGATAGAAGCCGACCTCGGGGAAGATCAGTTTGGATTCCGTAGAAATGTTGTAACACGTGAGGCAATACTGACCCTACGACTTATCTTAGAAGAAAGATTAAGGAAAGGCAAACCTACGTTTCTAGCATTTGTAGACTTAGAGAAAGCTTTTGACAATGTTGGTTGGAATACTCTCTTTCAAATTCTGAAGGTGGCAGGGGTAAAATACAGGGAGCGAAAGGCTATTTACAATTTGTACAGAAAACAGATGGCAGTTATAAGAGTCGAGGGGCATGAAAGGGAAGCAGTGGTTGGGAAGGGAGTGAGACAGGGTTGTAGCCTATCCCCGATGTTATTCAATCTGTATATTGAGCAAACAATAAAGGAAACAAAAGAAAAGTTCGGAGTAGGTATTAAAATCCATGGAGAAAAAATAAAAACTTTGGGGTTCGCTGATGACATTGTAATTCTGTCAGAGACAGCAAAGGACTTGGAAGAGCAGTTGAACGGAATGGACAGTGACTTGAAAGGAGGGTATAAGATGAACATCAACAAAAGCAAAACGAGGGTAATGGAATGTAGTCGAATTAAGTCGGGTGATACTGAGGGAATTAGATTAGGAAATGAGACACTTAAAGCAGTAAAGGAGTTTTGCTATTTGGGGAGCAAAATAACTGACCATGGTCGAAGTAGAGAGGATATAAAATGTAGACTGGCAATGGCAAGGAAAGCGTTTCTGAAGAAGAGAAATTTGTTACCATCGAGTATAGATTTAAATGTCAGGAAGTCGTTTCTGAAAGTATTTGTATGGAGTGTAGCCATGTATGGAAGTGAAACGTGGACGATAAATAGTTTAGACAAGAAGAGAATAGAAGCTTTCGAAATGGGGTGCTACAGAAGAATGCTGAAGATTAGATGGGTAGATCACATAACTAATGAGGAGGTATTGAATAGAAGTGGGGAGAAGAGGAGCTTGTGGCACAACTATACTAGAAGAAGGGATCGGTTGGTAGGACATGTTCTGAGACATCGAGGGATCACCAGTTTAGTATTGGAGGGCAGCGTGGAGGGTAAAAATCGTAGAGGGAGACCAAGAGATGAATACACTAAGCAGATTCAGAAGGATGTAGGCTGCAGTAGGTACTGGGAGATGAAGAAGCTTGCACAGGATAGACTAGCATGGAGAGCTGCATCAAACCAGTCTCAGGACTGAAGACCACAACAACAACAACAACATCATATCATCTTCTTTCAGTACTTGACAGGAACGAACATCACAACCGAGCCCGTCTTCAATATTTTCCTGATCACGTTCTTCAATTGCAGAAGAATATGTAAATCACCCAAGTCAGTTCGGATATAAACTGGTTGTTGGATTGTTCTTTTGGGAGCAATAACAAAACTCATTTGAAGTAAGAAGCATACTCCAAGCTTTGTGCTGTGTCTAAGTCCTGATTTTCTGCTAGTTTCATATTTTTCGTTTCATCTTTTTTTGTGCAAGCTTTTATCTTCGCTATTAAATTCTGTAATGATATCATTATTCTTTTTAATGTCCTGTATCGTTACAATTTCAGCTTCATAATCCCGAACTGATCTGTTATTTTTAGTTTTATGGTGAATATTAAGAGCAATGCGTTTACTATTAGTCATCATTGCGAACTACAGAACTACTAACGACTCGATCTGTCACTAGCAAAGGTTCAAACATCAGTACAGAAAAGTAGGAACGACGTTAGACAGGGTGGCGGAAACCACCGAACTACCTAGAGTCCGTCGTCTTTGGAACTTCTACATGGTGCGCGCGCGCGATTTAAATTTGCTGTGTGGAGCGTTTACGGTTAACGGATATTTCCGTTGACCGATAATCGAATAATCTATGCTCTATTGCGCTGCTATACTATTGCCACTGCTACTCTTCCTACTTCTACTATTTCGTTGTACATTGAACCATCACGTCTTGGCTTCTACATTTACTGAATGTGGCTTTTCACCGTTATACTCGTAAACTATAATTTAGTGATAGCAGTGGTCGAGGAAAACGCCCTTCTATGTTGAGTTCAGCATAATATTCTGAGAGCAAAGGCAGCTCGAAATTTTATGCTTTCTGTTTTACGTACGCGCGCTGCTTAGTTCAAGAAAGAAAACAAATGATATGCGAGAGTACTGACACGTATCGCGACCATCGGGAAACGATGCCAGCGACGTAAATTCCGGGTTTATAGAGCGCGTATTTACAAATAAAATGGGCGTGCTTATGGTTGTGCCTTTTTTCTGGGAAGTTCGTATTAAATGTTAGTGAAGTTAAGGACGTTGTAAAACTCGTGCCAGATACGGGCCCGTCAGTATATCAGCCGCTCCAGACCGGCTGCTTACGGCCTCTCTAAAACCGATACGCCGGCCGGCTCAGGGTAAATTTCAGCGCGTGTTCGAGCGGCAAGGCGTATGAATAAAAAAGGAGGACACGGGAGGACGAAGCTCTCCCAGAGAGCAGGGCAGTACTTTGGGGTAGTGGGGAAGAGGTGGGGGGATAGGGGGAGGGGCGAGTCTGCGCGTTAATCGGCGCGGGGACTGTTTAAAAACTTTTAATGCTATTGTACGTTACAGGCGGTGGCCGCTCCCTTGACAGTTATTAACCGGCGTATTCCATTGCCGCGGCGCGCTGCCTCGTCCTTAAAGATAACGGCCAGCCCGCGCACATTCAAACAGAGACAGAAGGGGGGAGAGAGAGAGAGAGAGAGAGAGATAGAGAGAGGGAGGGACAGGAACAGAAAGAGAGAGAGAGAGAGAGGAGGGAAAGGGAGGGGCGAAAAAAGTTGCCACGGTGGCTGGGGCGCTGCGCACTCGAGGGCACTGTACATTAACGTGGCTTTTAAAACCGTGTACCACGGGGCGATAGCGTAATTTTAAAAGTGGGCAGTGTAAACAGCAACACTATTAAGGCGGGCGGGAGAGCGCGCTTGCTCGGCTCGAGCCGACTATCTGCGCCGGCACCGCAATATACGCTAACGATAAGCCCCGGCGAACTGCTGCGTCATTTCATTATGTGCGCGCGTCGGGCTCTCGGGGAAATGGCAACTGCCCGCCCAAGAATTGAGCTCAGCAGTATTTCGCTCCGCCGCCGTCGCCGCCAACGCCCTCGAACGAGCCGCGCTGTGCCGTAACTATGCGTGGCCACGAAAGTAGACTTTGCAGCACGGAGCAGTGGCCTTGCACGGCTGATGCGGATCACATAGTTGCGCCGCAGCGTTGCGCTGCGTTAGCTCCTGGTGGTTTGTTGGTCGATGTCTGCTCATTATCGGCAGCGTATACAGGGTGGTCCATTGATCGTGACCGGGCCAAATATCTCACGAAATAAACGCCAAACGAAAAAACTACACAGAACGAAACTTGTCTAGCTTGAAGGGGGACACCAGATGGCGCTATGGTTGGCCTGCTAGATGGCGCTGCCATAGGTCAAACGGATATCAACTGTTTTTTAAATAAGAACCCCCCATTTTTATTACATATTCGTGTAGTACGTAAAGAAATATGAATGTTTCAGTTGGACCACTTTTTTCGCTTTGTGATAGATGGCGCTGTAATAGTCACAAACATATGGCTCACAGTTTTAGACGAATAGTTGGTAACAGGTAGGTTTTTTAAATTAAAATACAGAACGTACATGTCCGCGGCTCTTGGTCGTGCAGTAGCGTTCTCGCTTCCCGCGCACGGGGTCCCGGGTTCGATTCCCGGCGGGGTCAGGGATTTTCTATGCCTCGAGATGACTGGGTGTTGTGTGTCTTTCATCCTCATTCACTCGCAAGTCGCCGTAGTGGCGTTAAAGAACCTGTGGAGCGACGGCCGAATCGCCCCGCGAGGGGTCTCCCGGCCACCAAAGCCATACGCTCATTATTATTGTTACAACGCATGTACGTTTGAACATTTTGTTTCGGTTGCTTCAATGTGATACATGTATCTTGGTGAACTTATCATTTCTGAGAACGTATGCTGTTACAGCGTGATTACCTGTAAATACCACTTTAATGCAATAAATGCTAAAAATGATGTCCGTCAACCTCATTGCATTTGGGAATACGTGTAACGAGATTCCCCTCAACAGCGAGTAGTTCGCCTTCCGTAATGTTCGCACATGCATTGACAATGCGCTGACGCATGTTGTCAGGCATTGTCGGTGTATCACGATAGCAAATATCCTTCGACTTTCCCCACAGAAAGAAATCCGGGGACGTCAGATCCGGTGAACGTGCGGGTAATGGTATGGTGCTTCGACGACCAATCCACCTCTCATGAAATATGCTATTCAATACCGCTTCAACCGCACGCGAGCTATGTGTTGGACATCCGTCATGTCTGAAATACATCGCCATTCTGTCATGCAGTGAAACATCTTGTAGTAACGTCGGTAGAACGTTACGTAGGAAATCAGTACACATTGCACCATTTAGATTGCCATTGATAAAATGTGGGCCAATTATCCTTCCTCCCATAATGCCGCACCATACATTAACCCGCCAAGGTCGCTGATGTTCAACTTGTCGCAGCTATCGTGGATTTTCCGTTGCCCAAGTGCTTATTATGTCGGTTTACGTTACCGCTGTTGGTGAATGACGCTTGGTCGCTAAATAGAACGCGTGCAAAAAATCTGTCATCGTCCCGTAACTTCTCTTGTGCCCAGTGGCAGAACTGTACACGACGCTCAGAGTCGTCGCCATCCAATTCCCGGTGCATAGAAATATGGTATGGGTGCAATCGATGTTGATGTAGCGTTATCAACACCGACGCTTTTGAGATTCCCGATTCTCGGGCAATTTGTCTGCTACTGATGTGCGGATTAGCCGTGACAGCAGCTAAAACACCTACTTGGGCATCATCATTTGTTGCAGGTCGTGGTTGACGTTTCACATGTGGCTGAACACTTTCTGTTTCCTTAAATACCGTAGCTATCCGGCGAACGGTCCGGACACTTCGATGGTGTTGTCCAGGATACCGAGCAGCATACATAGCACACGCCCGTTGGGCATTTTGATCACAATAGCCAACATCAACATGATATCGACCTTGTCCGCAATTGGTAAACGGTCCATTTTAACACGGGTAATGTATCACGAAGCAAATACCGTCCGCACTGGCGGAATGTTACATGATACCACGTACTTATACGTTTGTGACTACTACAGCGCGATCTATCACAAAGTGAAAAAAGTGGTCCAACTAAAACATTCATATTTTTTACGTACTACACGAATGCGTAATAAAAAATGGGGTTCCTATTTAAAAAATCGCAGTTGATATCCGTTTGACCTATGGCAGCGCCATCTAGCGGGCCAACCATTGCGCTATCTGGTTTCTCCTTCAAACTAGACAAGTTTCGTTCTTTGTAGTTTTTTCGTTGCTTATTTCGTGAGTTATTTGGCCCGGTCACTATCAATGGACCACCCTGTAGTGTTGAGTGCTGAAACAGTACGGAATCAATGACTACCGCCAGAACGATGTACGTACTACAGTGTGAGCCACACAAACCTGAACTACTTTAATGAGTCATAACATTTCAATCAATAATGGGACACATTTGCAATTTTGGGTCATGATAATATTCGATTGGGAGATTACATACATACATATTCCGCGACGTTCTGTGAAGTGTATCTACAGCAGTGTTGCTTATTTCGTGTGTAATGGCCTCACCGAGTTATGCAGTAGTCCGAGGTCAACTCTTGTACAATCGTCTTTTAAGATACCCCGATAAGAAAAAATCCCGGAAGGGGTTTAGGTAAGGTGATGGGAGGGGTGGGAGGGGGGGGGGAAGCCACACACTGCTTTTAAGATATTCCCACTGGATATAAGGGAAGCGTCAGACGCGTAACACTTTGCTCCACTTTGTTGGATATAACCTTTTGTAAAATACTGGAAGCTGACGCCGCGCACCAGTGGTGTTTCATGGCGGTTTACACCAGCCTAGAATCTGCTGTTAATGTGTTGATGTAACATGATAGACTGAATCAAGCTTCATCTGTAAAGCGAGTTACGGAGAGGATGTAAGGACGCTGAACAAAAAAAAAAAAAAAAACCCGAAACCATCGACAGTAACGCATTCTTTTCTCACAATCTGTTTGTTGCAATGTTTGCGTCATGTGCTGTCTGTATGGTCACAATTCCGAATTCTTCGCAGCAGTCTGACATGTACGATGTGAAATGCCTGCTTCCTCGCTCAATCAGCGCAACAGCTTCTTTGGAGACTTTCCAAACGTCTTCGAACATATCGAAAATCTCTGCACTCAGTGATGGTCTGTGTTCACTACCGTCACAGTATAGTACACCCGTCCGCTTTCAGCTTCCTTAAAATCGATAAAATTGTTTGGAAAATCATGGACACCGAATTCTCTCCGCAGTACATATTGTGCTGTAAACAGTGAGTCTGTCTTCCAGTAAGTATTCACAATAAAAACCCGCTTTCGAAGTATGTACTGCATGTTTCTGGCTAAACACTGCGATCAGATCACTAATTTGTTCTTTACTGCCACACGGTGTGAACTGCACGCTCAAGGACTACACAAACCCCGATCGACGAAGTTACGAACTGTCATGACCTGAACAAATGTGGCATTATACTGTACCAGACAATGGACCTCACGCGCAGAAATAACTTGCCAACAATGGGCGGTACTTCTGATTCTCCCAGAGATAATTAAAACCACTTTATAGTTTCTATGAGCTCTCGGAGAGAAATTGTGACACTTTCAAGTAATTCAGGGCTATACTGATCGGCCTGCACAATTATTTGAAGTATATATATTTTAAAATATAGGGTGCTTCGAAAGCATTATTAACAAGACTGCATCTACTGCGAAAGATATCCTATGTATGTAAATGCATGTAACAGTGTAAGATGATACGATAAATAAGATTTGAACCTCTCATCCTGAAGCCTGATACAGGAACAGTGTTCCTTAAATAAATTGCACCTGTTTCTCGCCTAACAACCACGTGAATGTCACGTGACACGGAGGTGGATAAAGTCTCCATTGACCATCTCGTTGTCCTTTCCGCGTTTGGTGAAAAATAAATAACAGATACCAGTGACTTCGCTTTGGAGGAGTGCTTAGCGGAAAGAAAAAAAAATGGTTCAAATGGCTCTGAGAACAATGGGACTTAACATCTGAGGTCTACAGTCCCCTAGAACTTAGAACTACTTAAACATAACTAACCTAAGGACACCACGCACATCCATGCCCGAGGCAGGATTCGAACCTGCAACCACAGCAGCAGCGCGGTTCCGGACTGGAGCGCGTAGAACTTGGCGCAAAGAGTGCGGGTCCATAAGCGGAAGTACATCGACGAAACTATGACACAGGTGATGGACAGGGTTCGTGACCTGTTCAGTAAGGAGCCACCACGTTGTCAAACTGTGATAGTTCATCAAGTCAAACGGAAACATGAGCTGAAGTTAGTGCGTCAGCGATACCTTCACCCTGAAAGTCGACCTGAAATAGAGCTGCAGAACTTGCAATTAAAAGGAGCACAATGAAAATCCAACCAGGGACTTGCTGCCCACGCTACAGAACTAACAAACCGCGCGCATCTGTGAATTTGTAAGCACACTTGAACATACTTTGAATACGATCAATATACTGAATTTAGACAGGGAGTTGACATAAGACCTGATAGTGTATTTGACATGGGCCGTAATGAAGAAAAGTTTAAGCTTCTTGATACTATAGTGAATAGGATATCCAAAGTAAAACTAGATCAGTGGTTCCCAGCCTGGGGCGGGGGGGGGGGGGGGGGTAATTACCCCCTGGCTGGTAAAATGAATTTTTCTGAGGGGTAAAAAAAGGGCTTGATTGTATGTCAGCCAAGAAACTAAATATTTTTAAAAGAAGATTATTATTATCAGAATTTTGTAAGGCTCTAATATTGCTTAGATAGGTTATCAATAACTATATTTTTCTCAATGACTGGCGTTAATGCGTGACACTGTGTAGTGGAAGTAACAGATTCCTCATACAGTTCACCCACTACATACGTATTTCCTACTCTGTACTATAATAACAAAAGTGAGACACGTACGTAACAAACGCTAATTATCTCATTAAAATGTCTTCTCAAAGTTGTAAATAGTTACTGCAATACATCAGAAATTGCTTCAGTGCTCACTTCGAAACGAATAAATGAACTAATTGGTAACATGACACGGGAGTGCTCTACACAGTATTGTTATTATCATCATTGTTATTATTATTTTTCAGTGGTCAAGTCATTAAAAGACTGAAGTCTTCCAATTTCCGCTAGTTCGGAAGTAAGACGTCCAGCAATTAAGTGATTTACGAACAGTAATAGCCCTCTAGTGCTCGCGTTGTGAAGTAGTTGATTTTAAATGGCAATGCAGGATGACAGTCAAACAAGGGCCGCTAGGGAGAAAAGTGGTGTCGAGGCAAGTCAAGCAGAAGGCAGTAGAAGGTGTTACACAATTAAATTTAGGACGCAAAGAACACATCCAAGTGTCGCATGTCAACTGCTCAAGAGGCTCGCGATGCACCGGGAATTACTTCAGCATTCATTCTAGCGTACATACACATACTGAAGCTAACCGAACACACACAAGGAACGGAATACTGTAGATATGGAAATAGATTTTTGTCTATGAAAGCAATGAAAATAAAAACAAGGAACTGAATTGATTTGGAGCATGATTTACGATATACAGTGACTGAGAACGACCCGGATTTAGAAATGGTGGTTAGACATGAACAGTTCTGAATGTATCAGTGATTCATTAGTCCACGGCTTAATAAAGCACCTCCAAAAAACAAAATATCACTTGTTAAGCGCTTGAGTTGCGGGGGGCGGGAGGGGAGGTAAGGGGGGGCGGATGAAAGGTCTCTGTTGGATTCCTTTCATGTTAATTTCTTAAATTTGTTGTCATTTACGGCATAAATTGCTCTTCTAAATTTACTGTGGCGTTTCTGACTATCTGGGAGGAGACTGAGTAGTGGAACGTGTTACTTTTACACATAAACAAGAACGATCTGTCACACTACTACACTTTAAAACACAGTTTATATGTAATTCATGTCACACAGTCTCATACGGAACCTACATCCGCTTTTTTTTATATACTGTATATGATAAAATACTGTCATCCCCCTTCCCTCCTGTGTGAGAGGATGAGTGAGCAAATGTATTTCTAGTTGCATGCTTGAGGGTAGCAGACAAGCCTGTCTGCTAGAGAACAGTAGGACCAACGTCGGAACAGGTAGCTACGCTTTCTAAAAGCAGAGAGGTTTCTATTCTTGTATGGCCCTGTCTGTCCCTTGTCATGTTGGTACAGGAAGCGGCCTCTCTGACCACTTCCGTTTGTATTTGTGAGCCACCCTCAGGAAGGGACCAGGGCAGTCTGTCCGTGGCGAGCGTCTGAAGTGGTAAGATCTCCGGCTAAGCGCGTGTTTGGTAAGCCCGTAGGACAATGGATTTCTTAAGTTAAGCCTAACTGAAAATTTAATCACCTTTATTTCAGGTTTAGCTCTAAAATATCTAATGTTATCTTAAATTGCAGCGCAGTGTAATTCGAGTGTGAAGTTCAGAATATATTCCGGTAGTTGCTTTGTCACTACTTTGTGAGTAAAGTGGAACCACGTGTTGATCAGTAACTCTAACTAAGTTCATCAATCTTAAATGCGAATGTGTGTGAGATTATAACGTCTCGTCTTGACAATATTTTTCAATATAGCAACTTTTCTTTATGTTCAACCCACGTGAGGTGTACTTTGTGAGACCAGTAGCACGTGCTTATACAATTGTTTGACCCATTAGGTTAATAGTAAGACGATAGTAACCAGTTCAAGGCTTTTCTTTTGTAAATTGCTTTTCGATCTAATTTATTTTAATTATCAAAATTATTGTGGAGTTACACTCTTTGTGTAAACCAAGTTGACCACGTGAAGCATGTGGTGTAATCATCAAAGTAGCCCTCAGCTATTCTTTTCGGGAAGACTTCACAGAGAGTTAGTATGAATTTAGTATACCAGTGTGTGGTAATTACATAACGGACAGGACTGTGCTACGAACATAACTTCTTTGGGTGAAAATTGAATCGGTTGGTTGTGGTTAATTTCCTCTTGCATATGTTTCAACGTTCTTCGTGTGTTATTTTATGAATGCAGTCTCCCAATCTTGGCTCCATATTTCAATGATCAATGTTAAAATAAATTTCCAATATATATATATATATATATATATATATATATATATATATATATATATCACTGGTGGTCGTATGACTATTAAAAGATTATAATTAATGTTAGTCTGGCTGGGAATTTGGTAAGCTAGACTGGATACCTGGTGAAACAGTTACTCAGTAATGCAAGGTTAACTTCCCGAGACAGCTCACAGCTTTTAACCCGCTTTTATTGTCTATCAGCACCGCTTTCATAGCAAATTAAAGCAACAACGTTACAAGGATACTCGCTAGTATCTGATTCCGCTCAGTGGTAATGGCCTAAGAAAGGTTGGGAACCACCGAACAAGATGAATATCAAATAAAAAAATAAAACAAACAAACAAAGGCCTCGAGCAAGGAAGTGAAATCAGTAACAGTCAAAACAGTTCATTACAGTTTCATACCAACAAATTCTAACGATTGCTGCATGTTGAGAAACATCACTCAAAGTAATGACAAGATCAAGACATCTCGTCTTGCCAACAATGTGAGTTCAAATTGGTTCAAATGGCTCTGAGCACTATGGGACTTAACTTCTAAGGTCATCAGTCCCCTAGAATTTAGAACTACTTAAAGCTAACTAACCTAAAGACATCACTCACATCCATGCCCGAGGCAGGATTCGAACCTGCGACCGTAGCGGTCGCGTGGTTCCAGACTGTAGCGCCTAGAACCGCTCGGCCACCCCGGCCGGTCAACAATGTGAGTAATCAGGATTCTAATAAAGATCAGTGACGAAATAACTACTCATAGAGGACGGTTTTTCTGAGTGTTGAGTAAGTGAGGAGCCGTGGTGGGGCGTCCGGTTGCGTACTCCCCCGTAATAGTCCTGCAGAAATGGCTCCCGCTGAATCCGGTGAGGATGTGGTGGTGGGTGCTGGCACAGCGCCGCTGAGGGTGTAGAGCCAGCTGTGTGATACCAGGAATACTTCTCTGTGGTCGTCTCAAGCTCAGAGAAATTGCATTATTTCGCTTCAGAAATATGTACTTTCAGAGAACTCTATAATGTGAATTCGGACAAAGTAAATCGTTGCTACCCTGACTATACTAATATAGAATATAGTCATAGTAAACAATTACAACTTATTTTTGTTGAATGGTTGTAAGTAGAAGTACCATAACGATGTTAGAAGTGGAACTAGCTCTGAGAAAAATGAAAACAGGAAAGGCACCTGGGATAGATGAAATTACTGTGGAGGTGATACAGGCAGCTGGACCAGTTGGACTACAGTGGCTATATGGACTAATAAGATGCATTTGGACCCAAAAATGTGTACCTGAAGAATGGGGAAAGGGAATAATAATCCCAACTTTCTACAAGGGTGACAGGAAAGTATGTGACAACTACCGAGGGACCACACTCATATCCCAAGTAGCAAAAATAATGGAGAGGATACTGGAAAGGTGACAGAGAGAAAAAGTGGATGGGCAGTTAGAAGAGGAGCATATTGCTTTCGTCATTGTAGATTAACAGTGGACCCAATCTTTAGTATGAGGCAGTTGGTGGAAAGAAATTGGGAGTATGGGAAAGATCTGGCGATGACATTTCTCGACCTAGTGAAGTCATATGACAGTGTTCCCAGCGAAAAGGTATGGGCAACCTTGAAGAGAAAGGGAGTTGGAAAGCAAACACTTGAAGTCATCCAGACAATGTTTGAAAAAAGCTCTAATTGTGTGCAGACACTAGTTGGAACAACTGAATGGTTTAATAATGTTACCGGACTAAGACAAGGAAGTGATATCACCATTACTATTTATAATGATGATGGATGAAATAGTCAAAGAGACGAAAGAAGCCCATAGAGGAAGGGGGTAGAAGCTGTTACTATTTAAGGATGATATTGTGGTGTGGGGAACAAGCAGTAAGGAGGTAGAAAAACAAATACACATCCTAAATGATAAGGTCGAGAAATGTAGAATGAAATTTAGTGTGGAGAAAAGCAAGACCATGGTGGTAACCAGAGGGCAAGGGACAAATTCATATTAAGGGACGGGATATTGAAATAGTGGACAGCTTTAAATATTTGGGAAGTGTATAAATGTGGAATGCTCGTTTGGAGACAGAAATTAGCAAAATAATACAACAAAGTAGTACATTTTACCAGTGTGTGAGAGGCTTGGAGTGGGGAAGGGAAGTGCCAGTGAGGTGCAAGCTGGTGCTATACAAAGCTTACTTCACACCTATCCTAATTTACGGCTCAGAGACTTGGACTATGACTAGAAGAGAGGAGAGTAGGATGCAATCCAGTGAAATGAAGTTTCTGAGAAGTATGCTAGGGAAGACGAGGAGAGACAGAGTGAGAAATGAAGACGTTAGGAATGAAATTAGAGAGGAGGTGGTGACTGAGAAAATTGAAAAGAATAGATTATAATGGTTTGGGCATGTGAAGAGGATGGGAGAGGGAAGAATACTAAAATGAATGATGGAGTTCAAGATTGAGGGCAAGAGGCCAAGAGGAAGACCGAGAACAAGATGGACTGATACAATAAGGATGAGTTTAAGGAGGAGAAACCTGTTATGGAATCAAATTGTGGAAGAAGAATGGTGGAAAGACAGAGTAAAGTGGCGAAGTACCATTGATACCCCGACCCGACCCGACCAAATGTTGGATAGAGGAGAAACGAAGATGATGATGACTGAAAGTAGATTCCGAGTACCTGAGTGCCAGTTGCTCTAGGAAACCAGATCATAATTCCTATATACAACGTCCGTCCAATATGTTCCGAGACTGATTTTACTCCTGGCCTATAAGCAATGTCAGCGTAGTAACTACGGTGGCAGCTTGAACTAACAGCAGTAAAGAACAGACGTGCATTCGATCAATTAGTTGGGAGCAGGCAGTGTTAAGTGGTGGATGTACGGCCGTAGTTTGTCAAAGTTCTTGAGTCGCAAACCGCAATTCATCAACATTTCTTCATGAAATGTTCAAGACATTTCCCAGAACGTTCAGAAGAAAAGAGAGTGTGTGCAAAGTTTGCCCGCACACCTTGATACCCGAACAAAAACAATGACGCATGGACGCCTGCCGCAACTTTATTCAAATGCAAAGCGTGGACAGTTCTTTTCTCGAAAAGATCATCACGGGTGAGGAGACTTGGCTGTATCAATACGAACGTTACAAAAAACGACAAAGTGCAGATTTCACATGAAGGATCAACGCTTTGGCGACGCAACCGACATTCACGCCATTGTGATAAGCGAGCTGAGAGTTGAACAGGATCGCAAATAAGGACTATTCTGACAGTTTCACATCGTTATATGAACGTTCTGTGGATTATACTTAAGTGGGGGGAGACTAGGTAGAACGTCTGAAGCACTGCAGCCGCCATCTTAACTTTCCTCTATTTTTTATTAAACGAAACTTTTTTGGATCGAAAGGGTAAAACAGCGCATTTACTCAAAGTGACATAGTCAAGATAATTAGTTTTAAGGAGTTAGGATAGTTTATTTTAGATATGCCACATTTATTCTACACTGAATAACGATTGTAATGACTGCTTTAATGTTAGTACAATTTGTGTTATACGAGTGACATATTGTAACGAGACTGCAAGTTTAACTTGTTTTCAGCAATAAATACAGTAAATATATCTTATAAGTGACTGAAGATTGAAAGTGGGGGCCGGCCGGGGTGGCCGAGCGGTTCTAGGCGCTACAGTCTGGAACCGCGCGACCGCTACGGTCGCAGGTTCGAATCCTGCCTCGGGCATGGACGTGTATGATGTCCTTATGTTAGTTAGGTGTAAGTAGCTCTAAGTTCTAGCGACTGATGACCTCAGAAGTTAAGCCCCATAGTGCTGAGAGCCATTTGAAGCATTTTTTTTTTTAAGGTGGGGTGTATCTTAACTTACGAATCGAAAATAAAAGCTTAGCTTGCAGGTTACTGGTTCACATAGTTGCCGATAGAGGTCTCCCTGGTGCAGTTCGCTCGCTAGCTCTCCCGGTTACAGCAGTCACGCATCAGGACATGTGGAGGACTTGCCTTTAACACAGTTGCGGGAGCACACAATAAATTACATTTTTCAGCATTACGCAGTATCACCCCACTGTCTCGAAGAGCATGCATCAATGATGGGGCATCGTTAAGGCCCACTCAGATTTCACATTGCATCATTGGACAACTGCAACGAATACAAGAACTCCAGACATATTCGCAAAGTGTGGTTCGAATCTGAATACCGTCTGAATGTCTGTCGTCCATCTAGTGAAGGACACACTGAACGTTTGTTAAAGGTAAAAGAAAACTTTGCTCTTAAACATAATAACTGTAAAAAGTACCCCATGTCTGTATTAATCCATGTAAAAGACACACCCATACAAAATCGGACGGTTCTTTTGAAAGAAATACTTGTAGTTAAACTTCATCCTTGGCTTTAATCTTCTTTCATGTATAAGATATAATCTTGTGAAATTGCGTGAATGTTTTCGGGATACTAGTATGTGCATTCGGGTTTGTGGCACAGAAAACGGTGGGATTAGAAAGTGGCTGGGTGTCGTTTGGGTGCAGGTACTTAACAAGTTGCAAACACTTTTATTAATAACGAAATCTAGCAAGCCAGAGAGCATGATCGAAATTATAACACAAGGAGTTTGTGTGTGTGTGTGTGTGTGTGTGCGTGTGTGTGTGTGTGTGTGTGGATGCCCTGCAAAGAGTAAGAGTATATTATACATGGAAAATAACCAGTGCTCAATCCAAAAAATGCACATTAAATTAATATCTAACATAACATAGTAACACAATAAAATTCCTGCCCATTAAAATACCTGTAGTTTTATAATAACAAGGAGGGAACAAAGCAATAGCCAACCTGACCACTAATAATTATACAAGCTCGAAGGAATGACAAGAAAAATAAAAGAGTTAAGCTTTACCTCAGGACACAACAGCCAAAAATAAACTAGCTACAACTGACACGCAAGATCCCCAAAACCATAACAAACTCAGCTAATCAACAGAAGATAATAGTAAACAGACAATTAAATCACACCGAAGTAGCCTACAGAATGCAGCGCTTGCACATTGTAGTTTCTGCCGAGCGCAGTTGTCAAGAAAAGATGGTTCAACTGCCTCTGAGCACCATGGGACTTAACTTCCGAGGTCATCAGTCCCCTAGAACTTAGAACTACTTAAACCTAACTAACCTAAGGACATCACACACATCCATGCCTGAAACAGGATTCGAACCTGCGATCGTAGCGGTCGCGTGAGTTGTCAAGACCCTGTTCTTGTGCACCATTGTTCGAGAGCAGACAACACAGTTAACACTTGCTTGTGTCTTGTCAGCACAACCGTCCTTTATTGGGACCAAGACATCTCGCTACATCCACTCGCCCGGAATAAGAACCAATGCCTCGTGTTGATAACAAGCCTCTTCTAGCTCACTGTCAGACTCCACAAAGCTGCCCTCACTACCGGCCACGGCAACGTGCCTTCCATCTGTACAACTGACTCTCGTTTGAGTTGCTTGTTTGTTGCGCTTCCTCGATGACTCTCTGCAAATAATGCCCCCCCCCTCCTTTAGGTTCCAGTCCCCAGGATCACAGCGGCCATTCTCAAAATACACAGTGCCATATAAACAAGGTTGGATGGCGTACCATCCATGACCCGGCGCCGCGTGCAAAGCCTTGTCTAGCTCCAGGCTGTCGCTGCCTGCTTGTCTCACACCAGACTGCGCTCTGCTGTCATTCACGGTCGCTCATCGCCTCGCTGTGGCGCTGGTAAGTAGCCTCTTTGTCTGTTGGCAGCGCTTTAGACTGTGTTAATATCGCTGACAGCGCTCTGCGCCCTCGACAAGAGTTTCTGTGGCTGGACGGACTAGCAGTTAGCGAGTGGATAGGGAAATGTATGGACATGACATTCTCAGTGGAGACTCTGCGTTGGTAAGACACGCAATGTAAAGTGAGGTGAAATCATATGTTTATAAGAAAATATGCAAGGAAATTTATGATGATAGAAGTTCTTCATAATGTTTGGGTAGTGGAATTACTGACAACTACATAATTTTTGGAACTGGATGTCACATGAATACGGTAAAATTTCCTAAATACATTGTTAGCCCTTCAAAAAAATTCTTTCTTTTCGCTAACCATATGCCTCCTAGTAATTAGAGTATATAGCAGCTAGAATCTTTTTGTTTAGCTGGCTGTTGTTGCTAGTTGCTGTGACTGCTAATAGTTCGTGTTATCGTGTAATGAAGACTTTCTGTGAGGTAAGTGTCTTATGAAAAAGAATGGGGTTTCCACTATCGGGATTCGTGATTGAAATAACTTTAGGCAGTTAACAGAGTTGGTGGTACTTTCATATTTCTTTAATTTCATAATTTTTTGACTTGTATTATTGTCAGGAATTGTTGCAATTCAGGGCCTTTCTTTTCTGTTAAGTGTTGGAAGTCATGTTGCCAATATATAGCAGTCACATTGCGTTGGGCTGGTGTATTGTGGGTAATAAATGAATAGGTTAAGTTTAAGTTGTCTTTATCACGGAAAATTCTGTAGAACAGTGTTTAATAAACAAAATAAATAATTCAAGAGTTAGTTTCACGTGCAGCTCAGCTATTTTGCAGTTTGTGCGTGCTCCGCCGCAGCGCCAACACACCACCAGTGCTCTTGCAAACTACCAAATGGGGCGGCACTTTAATTGTTCTGTGAATCGCCAATTCGGTCCGGAACCGCGCGACTGCTACGGTCGCAGGTTCGAATCCTGCCTCGGGCATCGATGTATGTCATGTCCTTAGGTTAGTTAGGTTTCAGTAGTCCTCTGTTCTAGGGGACTGATGACCTCAGATGTTAAGTCCCATAGTGCTCTGAGCCATTTGAACCAGTTCACAGCAAGGGTTATACGAGTGACATTATTTCGAAAGATAGGAACACTACAACATATATAATAAAGATTATAGTACAAATTGGAATAAACATTGGTGGGTAGGGAAATTGGCTGTGGCCTTTTTGATGGAACCATCAGTCTTTATGTCTGGTAAATCACTGGAAATACAGATTGCAGTATGGAGATATGAAATCCACTCCTCCAAAATGCGAACCCAGTGTTCTACTAACAGCACCCTCTCTCTACGTCCAAGTAGATTTACATATGATGACAATGCTATGGCGGTTAATACCTGATATCACAAAGTTCTTAATGTGCTCAAATCTCTTTTGGTGTAGATAGTGGCAATGCTGTAGATGATATGCGTTTTGCTGATGATTCTGTTGGTGCAACTGTTCTTGATGATGCGACTGCACACTATATTTTACCTGCAACAGATGTACAATTCTTTGCAGCTATGAATGAATAGAATGAGGGAAAACGGTAAGAAAGGCTGGCACTTACCTCACTGTCGACAATAACGTCTTTAGATTAAGATTTGTCCCGCCGATACCGTTGTCATTAGAGATATACATGCTCGGACTGGGAAAGGAATACCTTTTCAGAGGAACCGTCGTCGAATTTGCCCTGAACGACTGAGGGAAATCACGGACATGCTAGATCTGGATGACTAGTCGGGGATTTGATGTAGGAGTTAGGTACGTACCGGGCTTAGTAACAAAAAATTGAAAATTGTTCCCAAAACACTTTTCCTAAACTCGCTGAAATTGTTCCTCTAAAAGAATAACAGAACCTCTTCGTCTTAAAGGTTTTAAATGGTTTAAAAACTGTTTTGTCCATTGGGTGCAATTTGCGTGTTCTATTGCTAGGAAGGCACTATAGTGTGATGCCATGTTATCTATAGCGATTATAACTTTAGCATCCAAATAAGATGATGAACCATTAAACACCACTTCTTCTGTTACCCTGTGCGGGCAAAGTTTCAAGCCTGCTGATTAACTAAAACAGTTATCACTGAACCATTTCCACTCACAACAGTCTGAGCTCCAAGACGCATATCTTTCCCACTCTGGTTTCCAACGTTCACTTTTGAAAATAACCACCGATATACTAATGTGCCAAGAGCATTCGTGCATGCAACAAGTGAAATTTTCAGCGTGCTCCAGTACAAGCAAATATGCTCTTTTGTCACCCTCCTTGACAACAGCGTTGATGATTGACAGTGAGCTGACTCACTTCCTTTTCGATATCATGAATCTTCTCGGGCTTCACCATTAAGTCTTTTGCGGTCAAAAGACTTCGTAGATTTGAAAACTGAGCATTTGAAATAAATTTATTTCATTTCATAGTTTCCGGTTATTAGAACACCAATTTCACTCACTCGAAGAGACGAGAACATAACTTTCCTTCCTCTTCCTTTTCGATATCATGAATCTTCTAGGGCTTCACCAGTAAGTCTTTTACGGTCAAAAGACTCCGGAGATTTGAAAAATAAGCATTTGAAATAAATTTATTTCATTTCATAGTTTCCGGTTATTAGTACACCAATTTCACTCACTCGAAGAGACGAGAACATAGCTTTCCTTCCATTTTTTTTTTTTAATTAGATAAGGAGCGGTCTGGTGTGTATCCAATCTGGATATGACTCTGTAGTGTCCTTCTCGGAATTTTATGTACTTGGGAAGCTCTTTTTACACTAATTCCTTCGTTCACCGCTTTCATTGCAGACTGCAAGGGTTCTTATTGCCACAGAGCTCTTCTAGGCAACTAAAGTCATGAAAATCCGTTCGTACTAAACATGGTTATTTTAATATAACTGCATGGGCGGAAGAATAAACGAAATGACATTTAAGTAACTCTTATTAACAACATAAAAACGACACAGTTGACAAGGCAGCAGTGGCAAGATGATGCAATGTGCTGTGAGGTACCGATGACGGATCGTTCGTTCGGTACGGATATCGTGAGAAAGACCGCCTGAATTTTAGTCCTTCTACGCGATTGGCTGATGCGGTCAGACGTTGCGCGCCAAAATGGTAATCTTCTGTTACTGATATTAGACAAACTAAAAAGCGTATTTACTTGCACCAGCAGAACAATAAACAACTGCTAAACAAAAAGGCAGAAGAAGCACTTCGGTGATCTTCGGATCGCGCCTAACTTGGGTGGCGGGCGAAGAGGCTTACGGAATATCGGACCAGGTTTGTGATTGGATTCAGGATTTCCTAGAAGAAAGAACACAACATGTCATTCTTAACGGTTCAAAATCTGCAGATGTAGAGGTAATTTCGGGAGTACCGCAAGGAAGCGTGATAGGACCTTTATTGTTCACAATATACATAAATGACGTAGTTGACAACATCGGTAGCTCCGTGAGGCTATTTGCAGATGACACGATTGTCTACAAGAAAGTAGCAACATCAGAAGACTCGTACGTACTCCAGGAAGACCTGCAGAGGATTAATGCATGGTGCGACAGCTGGCAGCTTTCCCTAAACGTAGATAAATGTAATATAATGCGCATACATAGGGGCAGAAATCCATTCCAGTACGATTATGCCATAGGTGGTAAATCATTGGAAGCGGTAACGACCGTAAAATACTTAGGAGTTACTATCCGGAGCGATCTGAAGTGGAATGATCACATAAAACAAATAGTGGGAAAAGCAGGCGCCAGGTTGAGATTCATAGGAAGAATTCTAAGAAAATGTGACTCATCGACGAAAGAAGTAGCTTACAAAACGCTTGTTCGTCCGATTCTTGAGTATTGCTCATCAGTATGGGACCCTTACCAGGTTGGATTAATAGAAGAGATAGACATGATCCAGCGAAAAGCAGCGCGATTCGTCATGGGGACATTTAGTCAGCACGAGAGCGTTACGGAGATGCTGAACAAGCTCCAGTGGCGGACACTTCAAGAAAGGCGTTACGCAATACGGAGAGGTTTATTATCGAAATTACGAGAGAGCACATTCCGGGAAGAGATGGGCAACATATTACTACCGCTCACATATATCTCGCGTAATGATCACAACGAAAAGATCCGAGAAATTAGAGCAAATACGGAGACTTACAAGCAGCCGTTCTTCCCACGCACAATTCGTGAATGGAACAGGGAAGGGGGGATCAGATAGTGGTACAATAAGTACCCTCCGCCACACACCGTAAGGTGGCTCGCGGAGTATAGATGTAGATGTAGATAAGACCAGAGCTGGTTCGGCAGTCTCGGAGGACAGACATGTTGTCTGCCGCACTCGGTGTCAGTTAAGGCTTTATTAGCCATTTCTGGTTATGTGGACATGCAATTGAGAAAAATTTGATAGTAATAACGCAGGTACGCAGTTCATTGCTCTGTCTTTATGAAAGTGTGAGGATTGGAGTTTATTTGTGACTCATAAAATGGAATATAATTGTGCAGTTTCTCGTAATCTTCTAATAAAAAGCGAGTGGCATCCCGTATAAAGAAACTAATCGGAAATTTCATTACTTATAAAATTTCAGTTCGTCGCTAAGAGTTTAATTACAGCCTCGGGATGACGGATTCACGACCACATTCCACTTAGGGCGGTAGAAGCAAGTAGGCATTTCGTGTATGCCGCAGTCTTAGTACAAATGAAATCAGAGACAAGTCATCTGTGGTAACACAGGGGACGTAGGAAGGAGAGAAATTTTCGAGGGAAGGGGTTTATCATACGCACGTATATATCACCCTCTCTTTTACATGCCGTAAGGACACAGCGGATTTCCTTCTACATCTACATCTACATATATACTCCGGAAGCCACCCAACGGTGTGTGGCGGAGGGCACTTTACGTGCCACTGTCATTACCTCCCTTTCCTGTTCCAGTCGCGTATGGTTCGCGGGAAGAACGACTGTCTGAAAGCCTCTGTGCGCGTTCTAATCTCTCTAATTTTACATTCGTGATCTCCTCGGGAGGTATAAGTAGGGGGAAGCAATATATTCGATACCTCATCCAGAAACGCACCCTCTCGAAACCTGGCGAGCAAGCTACACCGCGATGCAGAGCGCCTCTCTTGCAGAGTCTGCCACTTGAGTTTGTTAAACATCTCCGTAACGCTATCACGGTTACCAAATAACCCTGTGACGAAACGCGCCGCTCTTCTTTGAATCTTCCCTATCTCCTCCGTCAACCCGATCTGGTACGGATCCCATACTGATGAGCAATACTCAAGTATAGGTCGAACGAGTGTTTTGTAAGCCACCTCCTTTGTTGATGGACTAAATTTTCTAAGGACTCTCCCAATGAATCTCAACCTGGTACCCGCCTTACCAACAATTAATTTTATATGATCATTCCACTTCAAATCGTTCCGCACGCATACTCCCAGATATTTTACAGAAGTAACTGCTACCAGTGTTTGTTCCGCTATCATATAATCATACAATAAAGGATCCTTCTTTCTATGTATTCGCAATACATTACATTTGTCTATGTTAAGGGTCAGTTGCCACTCCCTGCACCAAGTGCCTATCCGCTGCAGATCTTCCTGCATTTCGCTACAATTTTCTAATGCTGCAACTTCTCTGTATACTACAGCATCATCCGCGAAAAGCCGCATGGAACTTCCGACACTATCTACTTCCTTCGCTGATCAGAGCTTGTGCTCCGTCTCTGCTGACCTCGTTGTAAACGGGACTTTTAATACTAATCTCTTCGCTCATTCTCTGCACGTCGATTTCATTGATGGACTGAAGAGTTCCTACCAAACAGAACACAACACGTCGTTCTTAATGGACATAAATCTTCAGACGTAAGGGAACTAGACCAAGTAACGCCATGTATACCTTTAACACTATCCTAGTAATTTCGTGTATTGATGCTAGGTGGCGTTCGTGTGCTGTACTGGTCTAAATTCATATCCCATCTACCGATAAAAAAAAAGTAGTTTCACATCAGTTTTCACTGAAACGTTGAACACGCCATCAACATCAAGGTAAGTCTTATTGTTGTTTGTTGTCGCTGCATTAATAAGGAACTTCATCAAGCTGTACATTTTCGTGGTCTTGAAGTCTCTTGTCTACGGGTAAGGTACTTAAGTTCTAATACAACTGTGTGATCAAAAGTATCTGAACACCCGGCTGAAAATGAGTTACAAGTTCGTGGCGCCCTCCATCGGTAATGTTCGAATTCAACATGGTGTTGGCCCACCCTTAGCCTTGATGACAGCTTCCACTCTCGCACGCATACGTTCAGTCAGATGCTGAAAGGTTTCTTGGGGAATAGCAGCCCATTCTTCACAGAGTGCAGGACTGAGGAGAGGTATCGATTCTGTCGGTGAAGCATGGCACGAAGTCGGCGTTCCAAAACATCCCAAAGGTGTTCTACAGGATTCGGGTCAGGACTCAGTGCAGGCCAGTCCATTACACGGATGTTATCGTCGTCTAACCACTCCGCCACAGGCCGTGTATTACAAACAGGAGCTCGACCGTGTTGTAAGATGTCATCGCCATCCTCGAATTTCTCTTCAACAGAGGGGAGGAAGAAGGTGTTTACAACATCAATGTAGGTCTGTGCTGTGGTAGTGCCACGCAAAATAACAAGGGGCGCAAGCCCCCTCTTTGGACCACACCATAACGCCACCGCCTCCGAATTTTATTGTTGGCACCATACACGCTGGCAGATGACGTTCACCGGCCGTTCGCCATACCCACATACTGCCATCGTATCGCCACATTGTGTACCATGGTTCGTCACTCCACACAACGTTTTTTCACTGTTCTGTCGTCCAATGTTTTCGCTCCTTACACCAAGCGAGGCGTCGTTTGGCATTTACTGGCGTGATGTGTGGCTTATAAGCAGCCGCTCGACCATGAAATCCAAGTTTTCTCACCTAACTGTCATAGTACTTGCAGTGGATCCTGATGCAGTTTGTGATTCCTGTGTGATGGTCTGGATAGATGATTGCCTATTACACATTACAACCCGCTTCAACTGTCCGCAATCTCTGCCAGTCAACAGACGTGGTCTGCATGCACACTTTTGTGCTGTATGTGTCCCTTCACTATTGCACTTCACTATCACATGGGAAACAGTGGACCTAGGGATGTTTAGGAGTAGGGAAATCTCGCGTACAGACGTTCGACACAAGTGACACTTAATCACCTGACCACGTTCGAAGTCCGTGAGTTCCGCGGAGCGCCCCATTCTGTTCTCTCACGATGTCTAATGACTACTGAGTTCGCTGGTATGGAGTACCTGTCAGTAGGTGGCAGCACAATGCACCTATATGAAGAACGTATGTTTTTTTTTGGGGGGGGGGGGGGCGGTGTCCGGCTACTTTTGATCACATAGTATGGCAATTTTTCCCTTTGGTGGTGTTACAGACCTACACAAAAAAAATTGACGGCCTTATACTCCTACGTAAAACGTTTTTATGTTGTTAAGAAGAGTTACTTAAAAGTTATTTGGTTTATCTCTTCCGCTCATCTAGTCATATTAAAATAAAACCTTATTTTAGTTGAATGTGATGACCGTAAGGTCAGAAATAGTGTGCCCTTTCAAAGGAACCATGCCGGCATTTGCCTTAAACGATTTCGGGAAGTCACGGAAAATCTAAATGAAGATGGCCGAAGGCGGGTTTCAACCATCGTCCTTCCGACTGCGAGTCCACTGCACTAACGACTGCGTTACCTCGCTCATTTAAAGTCGACATTCGTGCAGTCTCACTACGTACTGCTTAACCTGATGCAACGCTTAAAGCGTGTAGAATAGAGCACCTAATATCAAGCCTCGAGGGAACCGGGTCGAAGATTGGTACATAAGGTGTAACAGGTTAATGGCTCCAAGTCGTACCGCCAGAGTAATCACTAACAACAGAAAAGAATCAAAAGTTTCCGGACTCGTAGCCTCCCATCGCCTCGGTCACACACCGGCGAGCATCTTCAGGCAGCAGCAGAGCCGCTGACTGGCACCTGCGGTTTGTGGGCGCGGCGCAAGAAGGCGCAGCGGCCGCCCGTGGAGCCGGAGTGGCCGCGGCCGGACGGCGCGGTGTGGTCCGCAGCTGCGGCAAGAAGCCGCGAGGAGGCCTCGCGCGGGAAAAATGTGGCCCGCCGCGCCGGAAAAACGAGGCGTCGGTTCTAAAACGGCGCTTTGTGTCAGCCGAATTAAAACGGAAAACCGCAGTAACACAGGGAGGCGTGAACAATTTGTAACCGCAACAGGATGTCTTTATTGCAGCAGCGCTTTGGTTATTCCACGGCAGCCAGGCAGGCGGGCAGCCGCTTCCCTTTATTATTTCGAGCAGGAAGCACGTCACGGCTGCGGTCGGACGCCTCCAGACGTCACTGGCGGTCAGGCATTCGCCGCCATTACACGGCCGCCCCCTACCTCGTTCAAATCCAATCTCCCTCTCCGTACATCGCCTGGTCTAGTAGCCACAGGGAACCGGCAGCGGTTCGTAATGCTGCATCACAATTTATCCCTACTGCTGTTCCCCTTCCTGCCGAAAAAAGGAAGACACGAGACTCATCGAAATAGTCGTGGATTAAACGAACAGTTTAACTGAGAAGCACGAGGCATTTTACAGCGAATGATATTTCCTGGTGAGTTATTGTAGGACCTCGTGCCCTGTGCACACGATTATCAAGCGGCACACTGCTACTGTAGACACAGTCCGAAAGCGCAACGCTCGACATTATCTTTACTACACTGTGTCCATCTTAAGAGTAAACCTGATGTAACATTCACCATGTACAAGGTGTGCCGGCCGCAGGTGACCGAGCGGTTCTAGGCGCTTCAGTCTGGAACCGCGCGACCGCTACGATCGCAGGTTCGAATCATGCCTCGAGCATGGATGTGTGTGATGTCCTTAGGTTAGTTAGGTTTAAATAGTTCTAAGTTATAGGGGACTGATGACCTGAGATGTAAAGTTCCATAGTGCTCAGAGCCATTTGAAGCATTTGTAGAGGGTGTTTCAAAACGGACTTAACAGCTGTGAAAATTCATACACTACTGGCCATTAAAATTGCTACACCACGAAGATGACATGCTACAGACGCGAAATTTAACCGACAGGAAGAACATGCTATGATATGCAAATGATAAGCTTTGCAGAGCATTCACACAAGAGTGGCGCCGGTGGCGACACCCACAACGTGCTGACATGAGGAAAGTTTCCAACCGATTTCACATACACAAACAGAAGTTGACCGGCGTTGCCTGGTGAAACGTTGTTCTGATGCCTCGTGTAAGGAGGAGGAGAAATGCGTACCATCACGTTTCCGACTTTGATAAAGGTCGGATTGTACCCTATCGCGATTCCGGTTTATCGTATAGCGACATTGCTGCTCGCGTTGGTCGAGATCCAATGACTGTTAGCAGAATATGGAATCGGAGGATTCAAGAGGCTAAGACGGAACGCCGTGCTGGATCCCAACGGCCTCGTATCACTAGCAGTCGAGATGACAGGCATCTTATCCGCATGGCTGTAACGGATCGTGCAGCCACGTCTCGATCCCTGAGCCAACAGCTGGGGACGTTTGCAAGACAACAACCAGCTGCTCCAACAGTTCGACGACCTTTGCAGCAGCATGGACTATCAGCTCGGAGACCATGGCTGCGGTTACCCTTCACGCTGCATCACAGACAGGAGCGCCTGCGATGGTGTACTCATCGATGAACCTGGGTCCACGAATGGCAAAATGTCATTTTTTCGGATGAATCCAGGTTCTAACAGCATCATGATGGTCGCATCCGTGTTTGGCGACATCGCGGTGAACTCGCATCGGAAGCGTGTATTCGTCATCGCCATACTGGCGTATCACCCGGCGTGATGATATTGGGTGGCTTTGGTTACCCGTCTCGGTGAACTCTCATTCGCATTTACGGCACTTTGACAGTGGACGATACATTTCAGATGTGTTAAGACCCGTGGCTCTACCCTTCATTCCATGCCTGCGAAACCCTACATTTCACCAGGATAATGCACTACCGCATGTTGCAGGTCCTTTACGGGCCTTTCTAGATACAGAAAATGTTCGACTGCCGCCCTGGCTAGCACATTCTCCATATCTTTCACCAACTGAAAACGTCTGGTCACTGGTTGACGAGCAACTGGCTCGTCACAATACGCCAGTCACTACTCTTGATGAACTGTGGTATCGTGTTGAAGCTGCATGGGCAGCTGTACTTGTACACGCCGTCCAAGCTCTGTTTGACTCAATGCCGAGGCGTATCAAGGCCGTTATTACGGCCAGAGGTGGTTGTTCTGGGTACTGATTTCTCAGGATCTATGCACCCAAATTGCGTGAAAATGTAATCACATGTCAGTTCAAGTATAATATATCTGTCCATTTCTTCTTGGTGTAGCAATTTTAATGGCCTGTAGTGTATAAACTAATTCATAGTACCTAAAGAGGTGATTGTAGTGTCAATTTGTAGGGAAATACATCCAGTTTTCTCTCGCGTAGTTCGCTAGTGTCGAATTGCACCGTAAGGACCGATGGTGGCAGTTGCGTTGGATGGCTGCCTTCACTGGACCCGAGTGTGCTAGCTGTGTGTTTGGTTTGAAGAATCGAAGTCGGCGACAAAATCCAGCGTTATTTTCGTACCAAGTACGCTAAAGATCCTCCTAGTAGACCTACAATTTACAAGTGGCATAAATATTTTGTAGAAACATGGTTCTCAGCAAGACATGGGAAATCATCAGGACGTCCAAGCACATGTGATGATGTCGTCGAGTGAGTGAGACATTGTTTTGTCAACAGCCTCCGAAATCGACCCGGCGTGCATCTCGCGAACTGCAAATCACACATATGACTGTTTGGCGTGTGTAGAGAAACCGTTCGCATTTGAAAACGTACAGTAATTTTCTCAGTGACCGCTTTCCAGGTCAATCGATTGGCCGTGATTCCACGTTCCCCACACCACTCGGTTTTTTTATGAGTATTCATCAAGGATATCGTGTTTGTTCCTCCTGTGCCGGCTTCTCTACCGAACTTAGAGCAAGAATTTACGCCGCCACTGAGCGAGTGACACCTACAATGCTACAGCGAGTTTGGGTAGAAATTGACTACGATATGTGTAGGATAACCAACGGAAGCCACATACAACATCTTTAGTTCAAGGGAAAAAAATTGATGTGTTTCCCTACAACATAGCACTAAACCCAGCTCTATATTTTCATTCACTAAATTTATATGAATTGTTAAAGTTGTAAAGTCCTTTTTGAAACAGCCTGTATTCTTCTTCATTTGCCGGAATCTCATTGGATTTCGTTTCACGTGGAGTGGAAGCCAAGCTGTATCTAATACAGTCTACTACGATAACAAGGATACGTTTTATGCTGTCCGTTACGCTATCATGGACTGATCGCTGATACAGGATAACAGGACGGGGTGGCCGAGCGGTTCTAGGCGCTATAGTCTGGAACCACGCGACCGCTCCGGTCGCAGGTTCGAATCCTTCCTCGGGCACTCCTTAGGTTAGTTAGGTTTAACTAGTTCTTAGTTTTAGGGGACTGATGACATCAGCTGTTTCGCCCCATAGGGCTCAGAGCCATTTTTTTGATGCCAGCAAAATAGAATTTGCACATTGAGCATTTGCACTTCAGATACAATTTCGGACAAATAGATTGGATGAGAAAGCAACGTACCTGCATACTCTAAAGACGGCATACCTGGAATGTAGCTCCCAAAAAAATGGCTCCATCAACATTACTTGGACCAGGGCCTTTAATTGATAACGACGATTATGATGTAATGATTGCCAAAAAAAAAGGATAAAATGGTTATACAACTGGCCGAGTCCCATAGTGCTCAGAGCCATTTGAACCACTCTAGCCTGTCTCAGACCACATGTTTGGTAAAAACAATAGAGATAGTCCAAATAAAGAGTATTTGATATTTAATTTTTATCCTAAAAATCTAATTTGTTATGTTTTGTTAATTTAAACAATCTAGGAGCATCAGGTATTTAAATTTGCAATGAGAACTGGAATTTTGCGTGCAGTATGTAATTAGAAACAAGAACACGTGCATTTTCATAAGAAACGATTCCTAGACATGTGTTAATTACCATGTACTTAATGAATTTTATATTTAAAAGATGTAGGTATTCCAAATTGAACGAAAAAAAGTAAAAGCAATGTGAGATTCGAACCAGCGATCTATGGACTGACACGGATTACGATTCTACAACGCTACCGATTCCGTTATGCACAGCGTTAACATACACGTCTTAAATTTAGTACTGTATGTAAAGTCCTCAGAAAACTTCAAAGCCGATTTTCTGTAAACTTGTGAAAAACTTTGAGAACAATCTCTTCCTCACCACTTTTTAAGCGTGATCCAAGCGTGTGTTTCTCTATCAGCGCGGCAATCAGAATATGATAGTACAGAAACAGCGACTGTACAAGATTTTTAAAATAAAAACTACATAGCTAAAGTATGATTAAGAAAAACGTCTAAGGCTGTTAATAAGTTACAATATCTTAAAGTTTCATTTACCATAACATAGTAACAAGGTATTTAATAGATAAACAGAACTTACTTCCGAGACCGTTACGACACCAGTGTACGTGTGCTAAGGCTGCTGACCGATCATCGCGTTTTTTCCTGTTAACATCAGGTTTATTCTTATGATGAACGAAGTATAGGAAACTTGCTTCCCTGTTGCCTTTCACTCGATAAACTGGTGGTATTTAGCGATTCACTGTTGAGTGATTTTTTTTCATTTATTACGTTGTAAACTGGTAAAATATTTAATTCGCCTTCTGAGCTTTGAAACAAGTTGTAGGTAATAAAACTGGCTTTTTAGGCAGAGACCATGAGTGAATGATCCAAAGACGAGATTGATAAAGAATACTGGAAAGGAGCATGACTTTATGCTAAACATCAGTATTGTGGAAGTCAGGAATAAGATTACTGCAACAAAAGACATTTTCTGTCCAGAAATGATGTAGTAAGAATTATTGTTTTGTCCATGTTTACCGTAGTGTTTCCCCGGAAATTAATGACCTATGTCATAACTACCCTTTATTTATCTTCTAACCCCACTATATATCAATTTGTGATATAAAACAGATTATCACAGAAATTGTCTGATTAATCATCCAGCCAGAGACCAACCTACTTTGTACACCCGCAAGTTACTTGGAACATCTAAAAGTGATTTTCGATTTATGCGACATGTCTCATTTATGTCGGCCGGAGTGGCCGTGCGGTTCTAGGCGCTACAGTCTGGAGCCGAGCGACCGCTACGGTCGCAGGTTCGGATCCTGCCTCGGGCATGGATGTGTGTGATGTACTTAGGTTAGTTAGGTTGAATTAGTTCTAAGTTATAGGCGACTGATGACCTCAGAAGTTAAGTCCCATAGTGCTCAGAGCCATTTGAACCATTTTTTTGTCTCATTTATAAAGGATTATCATCAAAAAATAATAAAATAGTCAGTCTGTCAAGAACTTTTCACACTATATGATCTGAAAGGAACACAGTTAATTATACCATTAGTCATGGATTATCAAAACTATACGACATACAACAATTACTAGTCCTCAGAGAACTGTGTAGCCTATCTGGCGTGCTGTTTTCTTTGGTCTAACAGTTTCCATTTATTTGTGTATGCACGGCAACGAGGAAACCAACACTACTTAGAAATTTCTACAATCTAGTATATTACTGTCTTCTCTAGAAAAGATATACAAAATAACAAGGAACCAAGAACAGGAATACAGAATAACAAGCAACCAACACACAAAGGTTGTATCGCACCTCTAGTAGCTCCAAAATGCACACTTGTCCCCGAGGCGCACAGTTCGACCGAAAGGCTGTAAAAATTAATGTTTGTCCTCAAAAACTAACACAACCATCTCTTTCAGCTGAGAGATCACCATTTCATAAAAGAGGTAAAAACTTCTGTTTTCTCTAATAGGAAAGAATTGTCAAAGAAACCAGCATGCATACCAATTATCAAAAATATTATCCTTAAACAATAGTTATATTAAATGTACCACAACCATCTGATTTTTAGTAATACAACAAGTATTATTCAGTTTTTCAAATTGTTAATTTGGTGCATAATTTTGTAGCGTTTTACCACAAGTTTAATAAACACGAGAGATAGACGTAACAGAGACTTTATCATCAATAATTTACTCTCCTTCAATATTTACAACAGTCTGCCAATGCTAGGGTAACTTTTCTATTTCGCAACTGTAGAAATCACGTGGATTTGAGGCGAAGAACTCGGCGAAGTTCCTTGAAGGTTGTTCAATAGAGAGCGGAAAAAGGTGAAAACTTGACGGCGCAAGGTCTGGTGAATAAGGTGGGTGCGGAATGACTTCCCAACCCAAATCCTGTATAGTGTTCTTCGTCAGTCTAGCAGAAAGCAGGCGGGCGTTATCGTGGTGTAACATCACTTACGCTGCCTTCCTGGTCGTTTTTCTTGGACTGCGTCTGCAAGACGTCTCAGTCGTTGACAAGAAATGTCAGCAGTTATGGTTACACCTTGAGGAAGTAATTCGTCGCACGCCACACCATCACTGTTCCACAAGATGCGTAACTGTCTTTAGTGGCTGCGCGCAGGGCATTCATTGTAATGGGGGATTGCTGCTTTCTCTGCGCTCAACCATTCCTTTGTTTTCCTTTTCTCGTCACCAGTAACCGTACAGCAATTGTCGGTGTTGTTCACGAGCCAGTTGATGACGAGCAAGCAGTGACGCAAATATGTCCATCAGCTAATTTTTGTGATTTTGGCATAGATCATGCGGTACTTACACACTCGATTTTCGAACCTTCCCCACTGCATGTAAAAGTAGCACGATGGTTGAATGATCATACATCTGCAAGTTCTCGAGTGCACTGGAGTAGATCATTCTGGATTAATGCGTCTAAACGTTCTTCATCAAATCCCGAAGGTCTGCCTGAGCGTGGAGACTCTCTAATGTCAAAATGACCCTTCTTAAAACGAGAAACCCATTTTGTCGCCGTGCTCTGTCCAATGGAATTATCCCCATACACAGCGCAAATGTTCCTGGCTGCTTTCGCTGCTGTCATCCCTCTATTGGAGAAGAATATTTCGGAAATGGTGTATTTTCTCTATATGGCACTCCATTGCTAACATCCACAGCTCCACTCAGTATCTCTAAATGACAAAATGACAATACTTACACTCAAATAGCAGCAGTTTAAATGGTTCAAATGGCTCTGAGCACTATGGGACTTAACTTCTGAGGTCATCAGTCCCCTAGAACTTAGAACTACTTAAACCTAACTAACCTAAGGACATCATACACACCCATGCCCGAGGCAGGATTAGAACCTGCGACCGTAGCGGTCGCGCGGTTCCAGACTGTAGCGCCTAGAACCGCTCGGCCACCCCGGCCGGCCCAAAACAACAGCAGTGAACTACAAATAAAAAATGACAATCGACAAATAAACCCCACAGCAACAGCAATAACGACACGCAAAACATAATCGGTACGAACTTATGAGGACTCATTTCCTTCACATTCTTAATATAACGATGCAGAACGGAAAATTATACATTACTCTTTACTGAATAAATGATAAAAATTGTCGCCTAAGATATCCTAAAAGCGCATATATGCAACGAAAGCATTATCGCGTTAACATATATATAATAACAGGTCAGTCAACGAGACAAATCAAAGAAAAATGCTAGCAAGTGCGAAGAAGACTCATGAAGATTTAACCTCCTCAAAAAAAGCAACAATATTAATTTTTAGGCCTCTAATATCACGTGGTGTCTCTTCTGGCCCTGCAAACTACTGTGAGACGCAGTGAAGTGAGTGTACAAGTCAGTGACACTCCTCTGGAAGCAGCTGACACCAAATAATTTGCAGAGCGGCAGTCAGTTCTCGTCTATTCGTGGGAGCAGGATCCATGGTACAGTACCAGCATTCCATGATATCCCAGATACGCTCGGATGTTTTCAGATCTAGCGTTGTAGATAGCCGCTTCTGTCTTTGGATCTCCCTTGCATGACCATGGAACCATACCCGGGGGGCGTGGGAGCGAGGTGGCGGGGAGTTATCATCTTGAAACACCGCAGAATTATCTGTGTGTTGGAAGGCCAAAAATGGGTGGAGATGATCCACCAGCAGCTCAAAATTCCCTTCAAGAACAATTAGGGGCCCATTACATACCAGTAAAACGCGCCCCACACCATAACAGATACACCATCCCTTGGTTCATAATGGTTCAAATGGCTCTGAGCACTAAGGGACTCAACTTCTGAGGTCATTAGTCTCCAAGAACTCAGAACTAGTTAAACTTAACTAACCTAAGAACATCACACACATCCATGCCCGAGGCAGGATTCGAACCTGCGACCGTAGCGGTCTCGCGGTTCCAGACTGCAGCGCCTAGAACCGCACGGCCACTTCGGCCGGCCATCGCCTTGGGTCATACCTTTTTGGCAGGTGGAATCTATCGATTCATGTGGTCTGTGCCTCACACGATGCTTCCCATCGGCATGGTTCAGCTGAAATCGCGATCCGCCCGACCAAATCACGATACTACGTTGTTCCAGTGTCCATTCCTGGTGACTGGAGACAAATGCAAGCCGTTGTGCCTGATGACTTTGGGTTAACAGCGGCACCCATGTGCGGTGCCGGCTCTCATACCGCATGGAACCCATGTTCCTACGGACTATCCACTGGCAGACGTGTCTAGCACATCCTGTGATGAACTGAGTCGCGGTTTGTTGCATTGTTGCCCTTCTGTCACCACTGACGATCCGTGGTCAGATGTCGCCGGTCACGGTCATGGAGTTTGGCTGAACGACCGGTAGTTCGTCGGTTGCGGCTTGTGATACCCTTGTTCTACCATTCACGTTACACGCTGGACATGGTTGAACGTGTAAAGCCGAATTCTTGCACCACTACCGAAATCGAAATCCCACCTCCTGGGCACCGATCACCATGCCCCGTTCGAACAGCGTCAGCTCACGACGACGTCCCATGCTACACAAACCACTTGCACAATCACTTATCGTAGGGTCTCTCATACAACCGCAGCTGGCTCAGGAGGCGTGTGGTGCGCATGCAGCACACTTGCGCCATCTGTGATCCGCTATCCCACGACATATGCTAAGTCAGTGTGCAATGCTATAATTCGTTTTCAGTAACAATGGATATGTTGCACCTGTGTCAAGCTAATCCAGACGGCAAAATAAGACATCTGGATTGACGTAACACACGTGCAAACATTTCCACTGCTAATGAAAAACAGCTTTCGCGCGATAGTCAGCCCTACCAATGGGCTGCGCCATTTTTATGACTGCTCTGGCAGTATGGAATGGAACTGTGGCGAGAAGATTTCTGTGTGTACGAGGGCTGCAAACATGTTGCTGAAAACAGACAAAAATTAATTCCGTAACTCTATTTATTCGAGATGATAGTTAAAACTATATGACTGCAACTCGTATATCTATAGCATCGTTAGATGTACTTCTACAAAATATGATGTATAAAGTTCTCAAAAAGAGAAGTACCATGTCACATAATTTGAAAGCCGTCGCCATGTATCGCCGCCACATCCACTCGAGAGCTGAAATACCACTTTTGATTAATGAATAATTAAGTACGCAACGAAATATCCACTAGCGTGGTCGTAAAAATACTCAATTCTTTTCTTACTAGGAATGCTGCAGAAAACAGGCGAATGAGAGATATTAATAAAGGGAAACATTAAGATATGAAAGTCACAAATAGATTCATATTTCAGTCGCGAGTGCCCTCTAAAGCTTTCGAAAAATTACATTAATTCACATTTTTTAGGTAATTTTAACTATTTTTCATCTTGCCACAATCCGAATTCAACGTATTTGATGTATAGACGCGAAGTACAACTTTTTAAAACACTATTTGACTTCTTCAACGTCTTCAGATCGTACATTACCTTAAAAGGTGATGAAAACATGGAAAAAGTAACTTAAAACATGTATATCACAGTCAAAGAATAAAACTAATAACAACTTATAGGTTTTCCCAGTTATTTCACTCACATGCGTTAAAATATTTCAAAAGAAATTGTTTTAGAAACTCTGTATTGTTGTTGTTGTTGTTGTGGTCGTCAGTCCCGAGACTGGTTTGATGCAGCTCTCCACGCTACCCTATCCTGTGCAAGGTTCTTCATCTCCCAGTACTTACTGCAACCTACATCCTTCTGAATCCACGTAGTGTATTCATCTCTTGGTTCTGTAGTATTGTTAGACAAAAATTGTTTTCATTTAAAACTAGCTTTACCTGGCCATTCTTTGCTGTAGCTCAGTCTGCTTAGATAGAAAAGAAAAAAAAGGGAAAGCCCACATTTCTGATATATGTGGGAATTGGGTATGCATCTTAATCTCCTTCTCTGCCCTGTCTCTGTCCATCATCTTCTCCATCCTTCCCCCCTGCCCCTCTGCATCTCCTCCTGTCTCCTCCCTATGTCCATCTCCTCCTTCACCTTTTCTGTGTCCATTTCCTCCCATCCCTCTGCCCATCTCCTCTTCGACCCCCATCTCCCTGACCTTGAGATGTTCTATGTACTGACTTGGCAGAAAATCCTAAGAAATTTTGGTCTTATGTCAAAGCGGTAGGTGGATCAAAACAAAATGTCCAGACACTCTGTGACCAAAATGGTACTGAAACAGAGGATGACAGACTAAAGGCCGAAATACTAAATGTCTTTTTCCAAAGTTGTTTCACAGAGGAAGATTGCACTGTAGTTCCTTCTCTAGATTGTCGCACAGATGACAAAATGGTAGATATCGAAATAGACGACAGAGGGATAGAGAAACAATTAAAATCGCTCAAAAGAGGAAAGGCCTCTGGACCTGATGGGGTACCAGTTCAATTTTACACAGAGTACGCGAATGAACTTGCCCCCCTTCTTGCAGCGGTGTACCGTAGGTCTCTAGAAGAGCGTAGCGTTCCAAAGGATTGGAAAAGGGCACAGGTCATCCCAGTTTTCAAGAAGGGACGTCGAACAGATGTGCAGAACTATAGACCTATATCTCTAACGTCGATCAGTTGTAGAATTTTGGAACACGTATTGTGTTCGAGTATAATGACTTTTCTGGAGACTAGAAATCTACTCTGTAGGAATCAGCATGGGTTTCGAAAAAGACGGTCATGTGAAACCCAGCTCGCGCAATTCGTCCACGAGACTCAGAGGGCCATAGACACGGGTTCACAGGTAGATGCCGTGTTTCTTGACTTCCGCAAGGCGTTCGATACAGTTCCCCACAGTCGTTTAATGAACAAAGTAAGAGCATATGGACTATCAGACGAATTTTTTGATTGGATTGAGGAGTTCCTAGATAACAGGGCGCAGCATGTCATTCTCAATGGAGAGAAGTCTTCCGAAGTAAGAGTGATTTCAGGTGTGCCGCAGGGGAGTGTCATAGGACCGTTGCTATTCACAATATACATAAATGACCTGGTGGATGACATCGGAAGTTCACTGAGGCTTTTTGCAGATGATGCTGTGGTGTATCGAGAGGTTGTAACAATGGAAAATTGTACTGAAATGCTGGAGGATCTGCAGCGAATTGACGCATGGTGCAGGGAATGGCAATTGAATCTCAATGTAGACACGTGTAATGTGCTGCGAATACACAGAAAGATAGATCCTTTATCATTTAGCTACAAAATAGCAGGTCAGCAACTGGAAGCAGTTAATACCATAAATTATCTGGGAGTACGCATTAGGAGTGATTTAAAATGGAATGATCATATAATGTTGATCGTCGGTAAAGCAGATGCCAGACTGAGATTCATTGGAAGAATCCTAAGGAAATGCAATCCGAAAACAAAGGAAGTAGGTTACAGTACGCTTGTTCGCCCACTGCTTGAATACTGCTCAGCAGCGTGGGATCCGTACCAGATAGGATTGATAGAAGATATAGAGAAGATCCAAAGAAGAGCAGCGCGCTTCGTTACAGGATCATTTAGTAATCGCGAAAGCGTTACGGAGATGATAGATAAACTCCAGTGGAAGACTCTACAGGAGAGACGCTCAGTAGCTCGGTACGGGCTTTTGTCAAAGTTTCGAGAACATACCTTCACCGAAGAGTCAAGCAGTATATTGCTCCCTCCTACGTATATCTCGCAAAGAGACCATGAGGATAAAATCAGAGAGATTAGAGCCCACACAGAGGCATACCGACAATCCTTCTTTCCACGAACAATACGAGACTGGAATAGAAGGGAGAACCGATAGAGGTACTCAAGGTACCCTCCGCCACACACAGTCAGGTGGCTTGCGCAGTATGGATGTAGATGTACATGTAGATGAGCCTTGGTCATTGTTGTTGTTATTTTGGTCTTCAGTGCAGACACTAGTTTGATACAGCTCTCCATCCAACTCTGTCCTGTGCAAGCTTCTTCATCTCCGAGTAAATACTGCAACCTACATCCTTCTGAATCTGCTTAGTGTATTCATTTCTTGGTCTCCTTCGTACTAAATTGGTGATACCTTGACATCTCAGAACGTGTCCTATCAGTCGTTCCCTTCTTATAGTCAAGTTGGGCCACAAATTCCTCTTCTCCCCAGTTCTATTCAGTACTTCCTCATAAGTTGGTTCAAATGGCTCTGAGCACTATGCGACTTAACTTCTGAGGTCATCAGTCGCCTAGAACTTAGAACTAATTAAACCTAACTAACCTGAGGACATCAAACACATCCATGCCCGAGGCAGGATTCGAACCTGCGACCGTAGCGGTCATTAGGTTCCAGACTGTAGCGCCTAGAACCGCACGGCACTCCGGCCGCCTCCTCATTAGTTACGTGATCTACCATCTAATCTTCAGCATTATTCAGTAGCACCACATTTCGACAGCTTCTATTCTCGTCTTATCTAAACTATTTATCGTCCATACTTCACTTCCATACGTGGATACACTCCAGACAAATACTTTCGTGACATTTAAATCTATGCTCGATGTTAACAAATTTCCCTTCTTCAGAAACGCTTTCCTTGCCATCGGCAGTATACATTTTATATCCTCTCTACTTCGACCATCATCAGTTATTTTGCTCCCCAAATAGCAAAACTCCTTTACTACTTTAAGTGTCTCATTCCCTAATCTAATTCCCTCAGCATCACCCGATTTAATTCGACTACATTTCATTATCCTCGTTTTGATTTTGTTGATGTTCATCTTATATCCTTTACTGTCCATTCCGTTCAAATGCTCTTCCAAGTCCTTTGCTGTCTCTGACAGAATTACAATGTCGGTGGCAAACCTTTATTTCTTCTCCATGGATTTTAACTCCTTCTCCAAATTTTTCTTTTGTTTCTTTTACTGCCTGCTCAATATACAGATTGAATAACGTCGGGGATAGGCTACAACCCTGTCTCACTCCCTTCCCAACCACTGCTTCCCTTTCATGCCTCTCGACTCTTATAACTGCCATCTGGTGTACTAATTGTAAACAGCCTTTCGCTCTCTGTATTTTACCCCTGCCACCTTCAGGATTTGAAAGAGAGTATCCCAGTCAACATTGTCAAAAACTTTCTCTAAGTCTACAGATGCTAGAAACGTAGGTTTACCGTTCCTAATTCTGTCGTCTAAGATAAGCAGTAGGGTCGGTATTGAATCGTGTGTTCCAGGATTTCTACGGAATCCAAACTGATCTTCCCCGAGGTCGGCTTCTACCGGTTTTTCCATTCGTCTGTAGAGAATTAGTGTTAGTATTCTGCAGCAGTGACTCATTAAACTGATAGTTTGATAATTTTCACACCTATCAACACCTGCTTTCTTTGGGATTAGAATTATTATATTCTTCTTGAAGTCTGAGGGTATTTCACCTGTCTCATACATTTTGCTCACCAGATGGTAGAGTTCTGTCATGGCTGGCTCTCCCGAGGCTATCGCTAGTTCTAATAGAATGTTTTCTACTCCCGGGGCCTTGTTTCGACTTAGATCTTTCAGTGCTCTTCCCAATTCTTCACGCGCTCTCACATCTCCCACTTCATCTTCATCTACGTCCACTTCATTTTACATAATATTGCCCTCAAGTACATCGCCCTTGTATAGACCTTCTATCAACTCCTTCCACATTTCTGCTTTCCCTCCTCTGCTCAGTACTGGTTTTCCATCTCTTGGTACTCATATAGGTGGTTATCTTTTCTCCAAAGGTCTCTTTCATTTTTCTGTAGGCAGTATCTACCTTACCCCTAGTGATAAATGCCTCTGCATCCCTGAATTTGTCTTCTAGCCATTCCTGCTTAGACATTTTGCACTTCCTGTCGATCTCATTTTGGAGGCATTTGTATTCCTTTTCCCCTGCTTCATTTACTGCATTTTTATATTTTCTCCTTTCATCAATTAAATTCATTATCTCCTCTGTTACCAAAGAATTTTACTACCCCACGCATTTTTTAGTTTTAATCTGCAGTACATAACCAATAAATTGTGGTTAGAGTCCACATCTGCCCCTGGAAATGTCTTACAATTTGAAACCTGGTTCCTAAATCTCTGTCTTACCATTATATAATCTATCTGAAACCTTCCAGTCTCTCCAGGCCTCTTACACGTATACAACCTTCTTTCATTACTCTTAAACCAAGTGTTAGCTGTGATTAGGTTATGCTCTGTGCAGAATTCTACTTGGCGGCTTCCGCTTGCATTCCTTACCCCCAGTCCATATTCACCCGCTACTTTTCCTTCTCTTCCTTTTCCTACTATCGAATTTCAGCCCCCATGGCAGTTAAAGTTTCATCTCTCTTAACTATCTGAATAATTTCTTTTACTGCATCGTACATTTCTGCAATCTCTTCATACTCTGCGGAGCTAGTTGGCATGTAAACTTGTACTAGTGTGATAGGCGTGGGCTTCGTGTTTATCTTGGCTACAATAACGCGTTCATTTCGCTGTTCATAATAGCTTATCCGCTTTCCTATATTTTTATTCATTATTAAACCAACTCCTTAATTACGCCTACTGGATTTTGTATTTATAACCCTGTATTCACCTGATCAGAAGTCTTGTTCCTCCTGCCACCGAACTTCACTAATTCCCACTATATCTAACTTTAACCTGTCCATTTCCCTTTTTAAATTTTCTAATCTAAAGCTGCATGCCCTCGGGAAAAATTACGGCTATAGTTTCCTCTTGCTTTCACGTCTTTATGTTACATAAATGTTCGACGGGATTCATGGCGGGTGATCTGGGTCACTAAACCCGTCACTCGAACTGTCGAGAATGACACGGCGCATTTTCATCCATGAAAATTCCATCGCTGTTTGGGGTATATGACGTCCATGAAAGGCTGAAAATGGTCTCCAAGTAGCCGAATGTGACCATTTCCAGGCAAAATGATTTGTTCAGTTGGAGCAGAGGGTCCAATTCATTACATGTAAACACAGCCCACACCATCCACCAGCTTGCACAGTGCCTTGTTGACAGCTTGGGCCCATAGCTTCGTGGGGTTTGCGCCATCAGCTCTTACCAACTGATTTCGGGACTCATCTGACCAGCCCACGGTTTTCCATTAGTCTAGTGTCCAACCTTTATGGTCACTGGTCACGACCCCAGAAGAGGCGCTGCAACTGATGTTGTGCTGTTAGCAGAGGCACTTGTACTCTCGTCTGCTTCCATAGCCCACTAACCGAAATTTCGCAACACTGTCCAAACGGATACGTTCGTTGTGCGTCCCATATTGATTTCTGTGGTTATTTCGCCAGTGTTTCTTGTTTGTTAGCAATGACAACGCTACGCAAATTCCGCTGCTCACGGTCGTTAAGTGAAGGCCGTCGGTCATTACGTTGTCTGTGGTAAAAGGTAATGCCTGAAATCTGGCATTCTCGTCACGCTTTTGACTTTGTGGATCTCGGAATACGGAATTCTCCGTCCTGGAATAGCTCAGGGAGGTGGCTTCTGCTACTATTCCGCGTTCGAAGTCCGTTAATTCCAGTCGCGGGACACAATCACGTTGGAAATCTTTTCACATGAATCATCTGACTCCGACAATGAGCAGAAACTACGGCTCCACCAATGTACCGTGAAACCTTCCCGTCTCCTCTATATCTCTTTTGTTACGCAACCTTCCCTTTTACAATAACCTATGAAACCTTCCCTTAGGATTTCTACCTCTTGCTTAATAATAACAAATGAAATCTTCCCTTTGAAATTAATTCTCTTTCTCAATCTCCGCATACAAATTTAAATGCTGCTTATTAAAAGTTATTTTCTGATTATTTCGACGAAACACAGAATGTGTCGTCGTCGTGGCCCTCAGTCGTTACCTGCAATAACCCAGAATTGTTCCTTACCTTTTTTACTGTTACTGGATCGCCATCTGACTGCTACATCGAACTGCGACATGATTATACTTACTCTGTTTTACTATACTCTATTAGCTGCTGGTGGGCTGTCATACGAAGTGGCTGTATTTATTACCAAAGCTGACGTTATTCTTTAATAGCAAAGCTGACGTTATTCTTTAACTAATTTGACTGAAGTTACGTATTTCATAGTTACACTTTTTCTTGACAACAATAAAATTTTGCGAAGTTTTACGTTGATGGTTTTTGAGACGGATTATAATCAGTAATGCAATATTGCTGGCAAAAATTAATTATATCCTGAATGAAATGATTTTACAAACGTTCAGATGGGACTTACTTTTTACAATAATCTTACAACTAGCAATGCGCAAACATACCTTCAGTACTCTTGAGTTTCTCAAAAAATTAATTCAATAATATCAGTTCCTGTTATTATAATAGTTATCTGATGTCTCTGTACATGCGTTTATAATCTCTTGTAAATCATAGCTGGTGGCTGGCAGGCACACCGTTCCTCTCAACCTCTCGCTTCAGACCTGCTACCCAATCGCTTCACATCTCGCTTACTACTGACTTCCTACGAACGCAAAAGTGCTGTCTCTCGTACCAACAATGCTTTCTGGTGTAGACAATCCCTGCTACCATTACAAAATGTATCAGTGCGCGTCTTTCCCGCACTTTTCTTAAAATGTATCCATACGCGGTCTCTCCCGCCCTTTTTAAAATTATATCGATGTGCGGTTTCTCTTGCCAACAATACTTTGGTGCAGACATTCCCTGCTACCACAATTATTTCCAACACGACAAACATTAACTATTCCTACTTAATCATATTCATAAAATATAAACATCTTTCATACATTGTGGTTTGACAATAGACAATAGAAATATACATGTCTTACAACCGCCCTCTATGTCTTGTGCGTGCGTTACTACCGCCATCTGTATATGTGCATTTGGCTGTCCCATGACCTGCGTCACAGCAGTGTATTTTCTCAAGGGGCAATATTGTTATTTGGAAAAAATTAAAACTTGTGTGGATAAAAAATCAGTCTCATTACTTTTATGACACACCTCGAATACGTATTGCCCACCGAATATTCATTTGGCAACCAAATAGTTTGGAGCGGTAGGTACAATAATTTGTCCCGCGCGGGTTTAGATGGGAATGTGTAAAGGAGATTATAGTGGACGGTGGGATTGTAATGTAGAGATGAAAAGAGTAGAAGCAGATAGGAAGAGACACAGGAGGACATCAACTCTATAGAAAGACTGATGACTTACAACGAAAAAATCACGGGATGAGGCAGGGGGAGGCCAGGCGCGTAGAAAACAGGCCGTGTCAGCGGGAATGCGAGGTGACCGCAGCTGCAGGTGGCGACGCGGCGCGGCGCGGTGCGGGGGCGGTCGGCCAAGACGGTAGCCGGCGGGCCTGATTGATCAGTCGGCGGGGCGACAGCGGGGCAACTTGTACCCCGGGGAGAAGCCAGCGGCCGCGCCGGGCTATCCATCTAAGACACTGAGTGGCGGCCCCAATACTCGCCCTGACACGTATTAATGACCCGGGGTCGGGCGGGCGCATGATTCATCACGGCCGCTGTGTGTACCTACTAAAGATCAAGCACGTTCGCCGTGATCAATCACCGCTGACTGATAGAAAAAGAAAAGCCATTTATTATCCGGGCCTGGGCGGCGCGCCGCACCGGCTGGACCGCCCCCGGCTCTGGCGTCGCCCGCGCCTGCGCCTGCGGCTGTTTAAGTGATTTCCCGGCCCGCCATCCATCATCCGCGGGGCACTTTTCCACCTCGCGAGCCGCGCGCCATGGGGCGCTTGTTCCTCCGCAAATATTTGGTGGCGCCGCCTGCGGCTAAATCCTGGTCGACGCTACTCTGCAGTCGCGAGTGACCTCTCTTTCTCGGGTCCATTTATCGAAACTGACGCGAGTTTCGATTCCGGAAACGTAAAATTTGGGAGAGGCCATGATATACAAATAGCTGCCTTCTACTCTGATAACCCGGTAACGTGTCAGCACCGCTGAAAACACTATTAACGTCAGCATATACTGAGGTGGCAAAAGTCATACCTCCTCATGTCGTGTCGGACCTCCTTTTGCCCCGCGTAGGGCAACAACTCAACGTGACATGGACTCAACAAATTGTTGTAAGTTCCCTGCAGAAATATTGAACCATGCTGTCTCTATAGCCGTCCGTAATTTGCGAAAGTGTTGCCGGTGAATGATTTTGTGCGCAAACTGACCTCTCGGTTAGGTCCCATAAATGTTCGATGGGACTCATATCGCGCGATCTGGATGACCGAATCATTCGCTCGAATTTTCCAGAATGTTCGTCAAACCAGTCGCGAACAACTGTCCCCCGGTGACATGCCCCCTTGATATACATAAAATTTCCCTTTTTGTTCGCAACATAAAGTCCATCAATGGCTGCAAATGGCCTCCAAGTAGCCGAACCTGACCATTTCCAATTAATAATAGGCTTAGTTCCCTGTAAACACAGCCCACACCAATGTTGAGCCACCACTAGCCTGAACAGTGCCTTTTTGACCACTTGAGAAGATCGCTTCTTGGGGTCGGCGCCACGCTCGAACACTCCCATCAGCTCGTACCAAGTGAAATCATGTTTCACCTGACCAGGTCACGATTTTCAAATTATCTAGGGTCCAACCGATGTGCTCACGAGCTCAGGGGAGGTGCTGCACGCGATGTCTTGCTGCTTCCAAAGGGACTCACGCGTGCATTACGCCGCAGTGTCCTAATGGGTATGTTCGTCGTACGTCCCACGTTGATGGTTCAAATGAGTCTAAGCACTGTTGGCCTTAACATCTGAGGTCACCAGACCCTAGACTTAGAACTACTTAAACCTAACTAACCTAAGGACATCACACACATCCATGCCCGAGGGAGAATTCGAACCTGCGACCGTAGCAGCAGGGCGGTTCCGGACTGAAGTGCCTAGAACCGCTTGGTCACAGCGGCCGGCGTCCCACGTTGATTTCTACGGTTATTTCATGCAGTGTTGCTTGTCTGTTAGCACTGACAACTCTACTCAAACGACGCTGCTCTCGGTCATTAAGTGTCGGCCGTAGGCCACTGCGTTGTCGATGGTGAGAGTGAATGCTTGAAATTTCGTAATCTCGGCACAATATTGCCACTGTGGATCTCGGAGTATTCAATTTCCTAAGGATTTCCGAAATGGAATGTGTCTTGCGTATATCTCCAAGTAGCATTCTGCTTTCAAAGTCTGTTACCTCCCGTCGTAAGGCTATAATCACACCGGAAACCTTTTCACAGGAATCATCTGAATGTAAATGACAACTCCACCATTGCACTGCCCTTTATACTTCGTGCATGCGATACTACTGCCGTCTGCACATGTACGTATAGCTATCCCATGACTTGTCACCTCATTGTACCGTAGCTCGGAGTGAATAAAAAAAAATGGCTCTGAGGACTATGGGACTCAACTGCTGAGGTCATTAGTCCCCTAGAACCTAGAACTAGTTAAACCTAACTAACCTAAGGACATCACAAACATCCATGCCCGAGGCAGGATTCGAACCTGCGACCGTGGCGGTCTTGCGGTTCCAGACTGCAGCGCCTTTAACCGCATGGCTCGGAGTGAATAAAATATTCATCGATACATTTATATATGTGGCTTAATTGTTGGTAGCCAGGTAAGCAAGAAAGTCCATATTACAGTTACAATATCCGAAACGAGCTAAATTTAACTTTATAGTTGAAATATACTGTTCGTTGATGTGGCAGTTTTCAATAGTAAGTCTGTAAGGTCTAACATCTACACATATCATAAGTTAAAATGTCGCCAGGCCTTCTTCGGTCTGCATATGATGGCACTCCGTCTTCAGGCCACAAGTGGTACCATCCGACCGCCGTGTCATCCTCAGATGAGGATGCGTATAAGAGGGACGTGTAGTCAGCACACCGCTCTCCCGGTCGTTACGATGGTGTTCTTTGACCGGAGCCGTTACTATTCGGTCGAGTATCTCCTCAATTGGCATCAAGAGGCTGAGTCTGCATATGATGGCTAATCTCTAAACTCCTATAGCGATTTCGATACGTTTTTCACCAACAGACAAACTGAGACACAAGCAGTGTTTGTGTGTATAATTTGTAACTGTACTAACCACCTGTTCATAGGCTAAAAGTATGCGAAATACTGTGAGTGAAGCCTTCACAGATTCAGCCGCTGGAGAAGTCTCTCTCATGCCTTGTACGCTTGTGATCACAAACGATTTACCCATTCATTTTAAGTGATTTCGACTTCCACTCAACGTTTCGTTTTGCAATAACACTAATCAAGATATGGTGAAAGAGAAGATGGACATAAAAAGTGACAGGTGGAGATATACAGAGTAGAGAGGAGGTGATCGATAGGGAGAGAAGGGTAGAGGTGACGGACAGAGACAGGGAATAGGAGGAGGAGATGGACAAACAGAGGGGTGGAAAAGGAGATTAGGACTTTTATGCAATTCTCATGAATATATCGCAGTTGATAAGCATTGCTGCGTTCGCTAGTAATTTATAAATATATCGTGCAAATTGGCTGGCATTTAAGTCGCCGGCCGCTGTCCGTAAGTGAAGGCTAATCTCAGAACTGTACGACTTTTGATACGATTTTCATTAATAGATATAATGATTCACCAGGATGGTTTCTGAATATAAAAATTACCGCTACGCCAGACATGTCTTTCGTTAATTTATTTGGTATATATCTCTCAGTTACTGTCTCTCAGGAAGGCGTTAAGAGAATTTTTATCTGCTTCTTTGAATAGGTATATGTTCCCTTTATTTTTGAAGGATTTGAGCATTAAAATACTCAATCTCTCTACCACAACTATGTGTTGACTAATCCCGGTATCCGTTTTGATGCTCGTTTTTAGATAAGAAGTTTTTGTTGCTACGAGGTCAAGTGTGTTTTCACAATCGTTTACTATTTGCGTCGACTCATGAACTAACTGCTCGAAATAATTTTCAGAGAATGCGTTTAGCACAATTTAGGATGATGTTTTATGCGTATCTCCGGATTTAAAACATGTGTTTTCGCCAACATATCGAGGGTACATTTAAGTCAGCAATTGTATGTGACGGGTACTTGTTTGAAATTAAACTCAAATTTTCTTTGAACCTTTCAGCAATTGCATTATCTGAGTTGGGAGGTCGGTAAAAGGAACCAATTATTATTTTATTCCGGTTGCCAAGAATGACCTCTTTCCCATACTCACTCACAGGAACTGTCTACTTCACTTTCGTTACAAGTAAACTACTTCTAACAGCAACAAACACGTCACCGCCAACTGTGTTTAGCCTATCCTTTCTGAATACCGCTAGGTTCTTCGCAAAATTTCGGCTGAGCTTATCTCCGGCTTTAGCCAGCTTTCAATGCCTATAACGATTTGAGCAACAGTGCTTTCTATTAGCGCTTGGAGGTCTAGTACTTTTCCCGGTGGTTCCTGTATCTAGGTTCTTCCTGTGTTCAATCTGCACCCTTTGAAACTGAAGACCATTTCGTTTTTCCCCGAGACTCTTAAAAAACCCAGAGCCCACACCACACCCGCGCTACCCGTGTAGCCGCCTCCTGCCCGTAATGGACTCCTGATGTATTTAGCGGAACCTAAAATCCCACCATCCTACGCCGCAAGTCGAGGAATGTGTAGCCTACACGACCGTAGAACAATGTGAACCTCTGTTGACCATCCACTCGGCTCTCTAACAGAGGTCCACAATCGGTCTTGTCGACTATGCTGCAAATGGTGAGTTCTGCTTTCATCTCGCAAGCAAGACTGGCCGCCTTTACTACTTCAGATAGCCGCTCGAAACCAGAGAGAAATTCTTCCGATCCAAAGCGACACGCATGTAATGACTCACCTGGGAAGCACACGGCGTCCACACTGGTTTTCTTTCCCTCCTTGGCAGTCATGTCCCTAAGCGGCCTAATAAAGCGCCTAAAATTGAAGCTACCAATTACCACTAATCCTATCCTCTGTGACTGCCCGGATCTTGCAGGCTGAGAGGTTTCCTTTGAAACAAAACAAGCGACTTCATCTGGCTGAGGGACAGTGTCAGCCACAGACAACACCTGAAATCTGTTTGTCACTCCAGCTGGGGAGACCTTGCATTCGGCCCTTCATCGCAGAGTAGCACATGCAACCTACGTCCTCAATTTTTTGCTGGATGTATTCCAGTGTCTGTCTTCCTCTATAGTTTTTGCCCTCTAAAAATTCCTCAAGTACCATGGAAGTCATTCCCTGATGTCTTAACAAATGTCCTATCATCCTGTCCCTTCCCGTTGACAGTATTGTTCACATATTTCTGTCCTCACCGATTCTGCGCAGAACTTCCTCATCCCTTACCTCATCGGTCCACCTAGTTTTCAACATTCGTCTGTAGCACCACATTTCAAATGCTTCGATTCTCTTCTGTTCCGGTTTTCCCACAGTCCATGATTCACTACCATGCAGTGCTGTGCTCCAAACGTACATTCTCAGACATTCCTTCCTCAAATTAAGGCATATGTTTGATACTAGTAGACTTGTCTTGGCCAGGAATTCCCTTTTTGCCAGTGCTAGTTTGCTTTTGATATCGTCCTTGCTCCGTCCTTCATTGGCTATTTTGCAGCCTATATCGTATGACATATATCCTTTCACCTTGAATTTGAATTCCGCTCCTGAACCTTTCTTTTATTTCCATCATTGCTTCTCCGATGCACAGATTGACCAGTAGGGGCGAAAGACTACACCGCTGTCTTACATCCTTTTTAATCCGAGCACTTGGTTCTTGGTGGTCCACTCTTATTATTCCCTCTTGGCTCTTTTACGTATTATATATTACCCCTCTCTCCCTTACCTTAACCCTATTTTTCTCAGAATTTCGAACATCTTTCTTCATTTTGCATTGTCCAAAGCTTTCTCCGGGTCGACAAATCCTATTAACGTGTCTTGATTTTTCTTTAGTCTTGCTTCCATTATCAACAGCAACGTCAGAAATGCCTCTCTGGTGCCTTTACCTTTCCTAAAACCAAACTGGTCGACATCTAACACATCTTCAATTTTTTCCATTATTACGGATATTATTCTTGTCAGCAACTTGGATGCAAGAGCTTTTAAGTTGATTGTGCGATAATTCTCGCACTTGTCAGCTGTTGCAGTCTTCGGAATTTTGTGGATGATTTTTTTCCGTTGTAAGAGGTCCGAGCAGATGTAATTTCGATGTATAAAACATCGCCTTTGCGAGTCGCATTCTGTCACCTGTTGAACGCAATTATTTTGTCACAGAACTTGAAACATTATGTGTTGTATGGGCATTTACGAGATTTCGGCACTTTCTTTATGGAAGACATACGACCGTTTACACAGATCATAGGGCGATACAGTTTTTACTTTCAGCAAAATTTACACACGACAGATTAAGCAGATGGAAACTTTGTTTACAGGAATTTAATTTTACAATTGTTCACATTCCCGGCACACACAATATTGTAGCAGACGCACTATCCCGTTCTCTCAGCAACAATCAGCAAGAGATCGCAACCAACTTCTGCCAAGCAAATTTTAGCGTCATGTATATTCAACAAGTTGCATTTGAGAGTTTCATTTCGGTGTCATTACGACATATAGCACAAGAGCAGAGTAAAGACAACGTATGGAAAGAAATTAAACACCTTTGGCAAGATATGAATAATGCTACCATCAGAAACCATTACACTGTACGCAATAACATTCTGTTTCGCCGCTCTCACCCTGTCAGCAACAATTGGTTATTATGCATTCCTGACGAGGTTGTTAACAAATTAATTTGGTATACTCATTTAAGTTACGCACATTATGGAGTCATAAAATGTTTTCTTATACTGAGACAGAACTGTTATTTTGCCAATATGGAGAAACGTATTCGACGAGTTTTAGCGTTATGTAAAATCTGCCAGAAAGCTAAGTCAGATACGACTTCACATATTCCTCCATTACATCCCATTGTACCTGTTAAATTGAGACACATGGCCGCTGTAGACATTTTTGGTCCGATTCTCAGAACTAATAGACGTTTTTGCTACATCTTTGTCGCTGTTGAACTCACTTCGAAATTTGTTACCTTCGCTCCGTTACGAAAAGCTACTGCTAAATCTGTTTCGAACGCATTTGTAAAACATTTTTTATTCCATGTAGGGCATGTATTGAAAGTAATTTCCGACATTGGATCACAGTTTCGATCTGCTATATGGACACGTATGTTACAAATAAGAAACATTTCTCCGATTTATATATCCAATATATATATCCAATATATATCCGATTTATATATCACGCTTCTTCGAACCCTTGTGAACGACTAATGAAAGAAATTGGTAAACTATGTAGAATATACTGCTATAAAAAACATATTGATTGGGACACACACATACTGTCATTCCAGGATGTTATTAACTCCATACCAAATGAATCTACTATACTATCTCCGACTGTTATACTGAAAAATGTTGAACCACCTAACAAAATTAAAGAATTAGTATCCTTTCCTACATCTCGTCGACTACGACACCATGAAATAATAGACATCGCGCTGAACAACATCAAACGTGCCGCAGAACGCCGGAAAAGACAGAAAAAACAGGTTTGTACACGCTGTGACTTTCACATTGGACAGAAGATATTAGTACGCACACATTATTTATCCAACAGAGGAAAGAGTAGATGCAGTAAATTTGAGCTTCTATATGGAGGTCCATACAGAATTCGCAGCATTCCTCACCCCAATGTAGTACACGTCGAAACTCTGAGAACCAGAAAAAGTAAAGGCAATCACCATGTCTCCAATATTAAACCCTTTATTGAATGAACATACTCTGTGATTTATCACACTGTAATGCCATTTCCTGATTTTTATATGACCAATGATGCAATTATATTTATATGACTACTTACTGATGATTATCATATTTTTTCTTGGCAAGTGCCCGGCAAGGTAAGGTTATCAGGTCGCATTTCTTGTCGATACACATCAGACCATGCACATTTTCCCAGATAAACTTACATATTTTATGACCAATTATACAATTCTATCTAGTGACATATTAATTTTATCAAATTCTTTCTCCATTAAAGTCTTCAACTCTCGCCTCTATCAACTACACAACATACAAGCTGAACACAAAGAAAGTCATTTCTTTTCGTTATATATCAGACTGTGCACATTTTCCATTTTTCGTGTATGTATGATTGTTTTCCTGTTTTGTTTGTATGCACTATGTAATCTTTAAGATATAACAAACACCAGTTGACTTTGACACTTTGCCTTATGATATCTCAACATCGTGACTATTTCACATTTTTTACTACTAAATTATGATACTCTGTGTACATTTTTGCACCTGAACACAGTCTATGGTTTTGACATAATACGTTTTCTGACATGCTATGCTGTATGCTTAATTATATCACTAGAAACAAGTTTTTATTTAATGGATATATGATTTAACTGCAAGATATTAATCCTTATTCATCATTTTCAGAAAGCAATAACGTGGAAAAGAAATAAATTAAACAAACCACAGTGGATTACTATGAAGTGGAAATTTCACCTTCGGAATGAACGAAATAAAATACAATACCTCGTCATGAAGAGTAGCTGGATCAGAATTAACAAGCATTAACAAGAATATACTATATACATCGTATGATAGCAGTCTTAACTAATTTTTTTCTTTCAGAATACAAGGCTACTGATGCAGGCTGTTAGACAGAACTACACATCTTAGTTTTAGTGATGAAATATGCTAGAAATAAGAAACTCTATACTATGAATAGTTGTGTGAAGTAAATGGTAATATGAATAATGAAGTGTCTTTTTTGCAGATGATAATTAATGATGATGAATAGTTATATGAAGAATATGATAATATGAATAATGAAGTTTTTCTTTGCAGGTGATGATAGTGATGAATTTTATATGGCCACTTAACACACCACTTTTAAGTTTTTCTTTGCAGTTGAGAATAATGATGAAGTTTATATATTTACTGTTAGTTAAGAAATGCTATGTAGTTATTTAAGTATTTGTTGCAGTTCATTTTGACAGTATGTCTTATATCGCATGGTATAATGACTGAATGTTTTGGAAACGACAGCTAGAGTACATACATATTGAGTACACATTTCATTACCTGTTAATTCGAAGTTCACTACTTTTCAGCATAATATGCGTTTTTTCTTTCAGCTTAATAATCTATTTTGTATTTTTTCCAGGGGAAGTTATTCATGAAATTAATGTGCTATAAGCAGTTAGTTATTAAACATGTTCTAGTACTTGCATTTTTTTTATACCCATTTGTGTGTGTCATTCATGAATGTGATCACATATACTCTCCTTGTTTCATAACCTTCCTACAGCTGACTCATGACGAATGACGTTTCTAATCCTTATTTGCAACAATAAGTCAAAAGCAAATATTTTCATGCCCCAGCAATTAATTATCGATCCCAATGCAATGCATTGCTCGCACAAAAAAATGTATTACCAGTCCCAAATAATGCTACTAGTTTAAGAGATATTTATAGTACTAGATATAATGCAGATTTGTCAGATGTATTGAATCCATTACATCTATGCATTATTAACCACAGACCTTGAGTAATAGTTATAGTGTGTTACATTTTAAATATGTCTTATGTCACATGAATGATGAGTTCTGAGTAATACTGAATGATGTTTTGTAATAATGCATAAATGCTATGCCAATAATTTCTGTAAATAATATTTTTGTTATACTCTATAAATGTTATGCCAATAATCAACTATCATTTTGAATGATGACTTCTGAATAGTACTGAATAATGTTTTATAAAACTATATGAATACTTCGTGCTTGGCGAATGAATACCACTGTTTCATATATTTTAAATTTGTCTTATGTCACTTACATACTATTATATATGATTACCAGTAGCTTGATGCTACACTCATTAACTCCTGTTTTGAATGATGACTTCTGAACAATGCATAAAAATGTTTAGTAACTGGCCAATGAGTGCCAATGATTACTATAACTAGATGAATTATGTAAATGGTATGCCATTAATTAACTCTTGCTTTGAATGATCACTTCTGAATAATGCATAAAAATGGTTTGTAACTGGCCAATGAGTGCCAATATTTAGTCTAATCTCATTACTTATGAATAATGTTCTGTAATACTCCATACATAGTACAGAAATGTTTGGTAACTAGGCAATGAGTGCCAACAATTACTCAAATCGGTTGATAGACTAGTGTAACTCTCTATGATGACTAGTGTAAGACTTAATGTCCTTCACCTTCTGACCTAATTACCAGATATTACTGCAATATCCGTTTGTCCTGTCTATCCTTATGATCATGGAGCACCATATTTGGTTTTTGCACTAATCCTACGTTGGTGAAAGAGTGTGGTGTTGACACATCATGCAGTCCACCACCTTGAACGATGGAGATGTTATTATGGTCCCACTGTTTGGTGTACCTAATGTACTACCAAAATGATAACATTGAATATTAATACGATATTTCAGTGTCTTGGCTACACTGATTAAAACTTCTGGGAAGAGAACTTCAGATTGTCTCACCTGGTGTTGTGCTTCTGTAGAAAGATATGGACTTTCATGCAGCTACGTGCAACCTACTGTGCTACAACCATGATGCAATGCTTCGCTTTCCTATCCTAGTTCTTGGAAAATGGTAAAAAATATATACAGTGCGTGCGCACTTTATGTCATTTGTAATTATGTTTTGTACTCATTGCGTATACATTTTGTCATTTCTTGATGTTATATATATATATATATATATATATATATATATATATATATATATACTTTACTTACTTACTTATCGCGAATGGACCCAGAAGGATCACGCAAAGCTTTCTGACGTCGTTTCTTCCATACTTCTTTCATCCGTTCTCCATGTTTTCTTTTTCTTTCTTCTGTCCATTTTGTTCCTGGTCTCTTTAGTGCTTCCTTCTCCGACAATACAATCCACTTTTCCACCTTATTTCTAAAAGTTTTTCTGTATATATATATATATACTCTGTGACTGTAGACTTAGTTAATTAAATAGATTATAGAAAAATTTGTTGCTCGTGGCAAGTCCAATTGACTCACCATCGCTGCCAAATTTTTGCCCCCCCCCAGTGGAGGGTTATGAAAGAGGTCCGAGCAGATGTAATTTCGATGTATTGCTCATGCGCTGCCTGCGATATGCAAGGTCTCTAACCAGAGAGCAGTGTTGACTGCAGTAGTAACTGTGTAGCTGTAGCAGTAAGTTGTTGCTAGTCTGGAGTCTGCTCTGGTCTGGTATGGTGTATCCTGTTGGCTGGACCGGTCGCGGTGCAGCGTTGCGGGAGCCTGAGTATTATTGTACAAGGTAAAAAGCAGCCTTGCGCATATGTAGTAATGTTATCTCAAGTCGCATGTAAATGTTTTAAAAGTCTCGTAATAATAATCTTCCTCATAAAAAGTAACTTTTCACAACCATTCATTTCAATTTAAAGAATTTACTAATTTCTCCCATCCATGATTATCCCAATTATTGCAATAGAAAAATCAGTTGCTACCTTTCATAAATGACAGATAGGTCGGCCAGCATTGCACAGAGCTGTGCCGTAAAAATTTATTGTAAGAGCAGATATATCTGGCGACTTCATTGAGGTAAGAATTTTTCCTTTTTTTATTCAGTATGATCTTTCAGGGCCATGACAGAGCACTGCTGTCGTCCAAAATTTACCAGGTTAATTTCACAGTGAATTATTGAAAAGTCATAAGTGAGCAACAAAGTAACTGAGAGGTTAGTTACATTGTTTTATTACCAGGTTACTGAATTTATTTTTTTTATTGGAACATTACACTGACTTATGAAACGTCCCCTTTGAACAATTATATACATGACTGTGCTTAACCTGACACACAATATTATTTAGCGCAACGCAATCTGACTTTCAGAAATCCCTACAAAGGAATGGCCCTGACTAACATTAACCTGTACCTTTCACAAGTAACTTACCTCACAATCTTCATTACTCAAACTACTGCAATACAGCGAGCGCCACTATTGCCAGCTAAATAAAAGATTCAAACTACAGAAGACACTAACTACTGATAGGGATAGTTAGCAAATGAAAGATTTTAATAGAGAACAAACAATGTATTTACCTTAATATCATCCAAAGTCATAATATATATAGCAGTTCATGACAAATTTCAAAACTCCACCATCTCTCTCCCCACATCCACCACTGCTGGCGGCTCACCTCCAACTGCGCAATGCTACGCGCTGTTCACATCCAGCTGCCGCTGCCCAACACTACAATGACAGACAACAATGCAAACTAGCCACAGACTGCACACAGCACAGCCAGTGATTTTCATACAAAGCTCTACATGGCATTACCAATATAAAAATCTAAACAGCCTACTTACATAAAGAAAACATAAACAGCCTACTTACATAGCCCCCACGCTCCCCACAAAAAATTTTACAAATTTTTTTTTGGGCAGTGGCCAATACAGATTTGAAAAAATTTTTCATAATTACAGTAAGAAAGATATCAAATGCACACACTTATTAATACAATGTTGGTCAAAAGCTAAAATTTTCTCACATCCATAAAGATAGTCCTGATCATTCATCATAATAGTAATTACAGCTTTTTTTACAAAGTCTCATTAGTAAAAGAAATTGCACACAGAAGTAGTGGATTTCCATGCAGTCTTGAAGATGTAGTGTTCTCCTTCCAATGGAAAGACAGTGCTGATTCCTGACATGCAGACAGGTAATGGGCCACAACAGAGCAAACCCACAGCAGAGTCATTCGACGTTTTGAAGAAGATTGGTAGGTAGGTCATCACAGAGCAGATCCATTGTAGTCCTGGTAGAGAGTATGGTATTGGTGGGCCACCAGGGGTGCAGACCCACTGTAGTCCTTGTAGAAATAATGGTATTGGTGGGTCATCAGAGATGCAGACCCACTGTAGTCCTTGTAGAGATGGCCAGCAGCCATCTGTTGTGACTGTGCAGGTGCACAATCACCATTTAAGAGTCTTGCGGATAATAGAGCAAGTCCATAACCCACCACTTGTGCACTCACAAAGTTTTTGTAATTGTCCTTAGAACCAGCAATGCTGTTATCCAGTCCCTTGCTGAATTATCAACACACGTGCAAACACTAACAGTCCCTACTTCTCACATATTGTCCATATACTATGACCAACGGAAACGTGTGCAGTGAAATGTAACTTACAAGTTACTAATATGATGAACTGGTGTCAATTACCATTTTATAACATGAGAATACAATTACAAGGGTACAAAATACATCATTAAAGAACATAACAATACAGATAAAATTTGTAGTACAGGCTTTACAACAGAATAGAAATAAACATATACATCAGTGTTACAGGAATTATGACATAAGTAAATACATAAACGATCAGAATAACTTTTGAAACATCAACTTTACACATGAGCATTAAAACAAAACAGAATAAATAATGTCTAAGCATCTTTACAAGGTAAATAACATATTATTAATGCAAAGTATATCTGAGGATAACAGTATCCCTCATCATAGTTCATGTAGCTCAGTATTAGAAAAATTCTACAACATAAATCATATCACATAAACACATAGAGACAGGAAGAACACAAATACACAAGGGTGCACAAACATATAGTGGGATAACACAAAAGGAAAGGACAGGGTTTGTTTTCAGTGTAACATTTGGTACTCCAGTCCAACCAAAAACTTCATTCCATATGTCGTCCCTCTTATTTCAACATTTGCTCCAGCCAAAAAAACATCCTATCCAAGCATGCTTTCTGTATTCTGTTCATATCCTCTTTCAAAAATAGTTTTTCTTCACTGTGCACTACTTTTTTGGCCAAACTATTTTCTTATAGCTTCTTAATGCATTTCCTCCAATTCATCATAGATAGTTTCTTATATAGTCTACCCCCTCTTAAGCTAACTTAAATCTACTGAGCTCAGATATATATACCAAGGGACGAGGCAATGCAGCATCACATAAAACAATTAACGCAAACAGCAATGACAAAAAAAAATGGAAAATCGCAAAGCAAGCTGCAGTAAATCTAAATTACCAAGCAATGCAACATTACAAATAATATGAGCCAATGTGCAGCAACAATAAAAATAAATCAATAGTAAAACTAGCTTAACAGAGTAATACAAAGTGAAATTTAGTAGCACTATGCCTGGCAAACAGCAGCAGAAATAACTTATATCTAAACATGACATAGCTCAAGCAGAAAAAAACATTACAGTAAAGACAATAATGCAGACAAGGGAAATGCATATTCACATCTTAATGTCTATGTAATTAAAGTGGTGCACCACAACAACTTATTGTAAAAAAAATATTACCATGTACTTGAAAAGAAAATTATGTGTCCAGTTACTGTTACTAGTCCCTTCTTATTGTTCTTTCCTTTCCAAGTGCTCCTTTTTTAAAGAATGTGGATTACAAAATTATCATTTAATAGATCTGTTGACAGAAAGTGTTCATATTAGCAAATGCATCTAAGTTTATTTTATAAAACTAATGCTGTAACACAGCTGGAAACCAGATATCAAATGAAATAAGCAACTACGAAAAGCAAAGCATAAAAATATCATTCAATAGTCATGTGACATTTCATAAGTTAGTAGAAATTCTCTCAACTCTCGTAGAAAGATGCTTGTCGTAATCAGGTGTGCAGATGTAAAAATATTTCTCGTCATTTCATTAGGCATTTCAGTAAATATCATAAATTACGAGCTCCACAGTATGCTTTCAACAAGGAAATGTCAATAGCGAGGACAATGGCCTCCCCTTTCTTTTTTTCTACCTGTGCTTCTGACGAGGCACTCACTAATGACTTGTTCTCCCGGCGTCTGACACAGCTGCGTGCCCACAACGCATTACGTGCGGGTGGTCACTTAACTTTCTTATGGAAATATTTACGACAGCAGTTTCAGCTACAGTGACAGTTTCATATACAAAATTTCACGGGTCGAGAATTTATGTTACAAATGTGTAGAAACAAACTCCTATGAATATAACAGTGTCCAAAAAATTTTCGCCAGCATTGTGATACATTCACGCATTTACACACATTTTATAACTCTTAAAGTACGCTTCTTGGTTTCCAACATCCTTTTTCACAAGTCAGGTGTCCCTAACTTCTATTCATTATTCATATACATATAAACACGTAATCACATTCCTCATATATGGTAGCATCATCTTATTGACATAAACATACCTCAACAGCATAATACACATCGTTGTCATAAAAATAACATCATAACACCTCAGTCAAATCTCAAAAAAGTCGTAGCTTTCTGCAATAATTTCAAACCATAAAAAATATTCTCTGCTCATTTCAATAGTGTCATCTGCCTCAAACGTACTTTAAAAATCATGATCCCATCCCAAATACATCATTCAAAGCTCTCATAGTATCACAATGGTTCTCAAAAAATATGAACAGTTCACACAGTACAGACAAAATACAATTTCGTAAGTGTGAAGTTACCCAACTGTGTAATTGCGTAAACATGTGTCACTGATGTAAAAAAAAAAAGTTTGTCTCTCTCAGTTAAATGATCAGATAGCTGTGTAATTTGTGTTTTAGAGAAATATGTTACCGATGTGTAAAGTTGTATAAGCAAATACCATATTAGCTAGGGTTCCTTGTGCTTGCCAAACACATGGTACACAAAGTAGGCGTGTACTCCCCTGAGGATTAATGTAATTATACCCTCAGGTGTTACAGATTACAGCAATGGAATGAAATGTATCATGGAAAACTTGTAAGATAACCTCTGTGGAAGTGTCATAGTTATTTTCCTCCGAAAGCTAAGTTCTGCAGAAGCCAATGTACTTACCTCATGATAAACAAAAGTAAAATGCTTTGCGTAGAGATATCTTAGTTATTATGCTTATTGTTGAGATGATGAAAGTACTGTGCTGTAACGTATTGTTGTGCTATGGAAAAGGCTGTCTCCTTGTAGCTATACCACAAAAGTTATTACTAAAACATGTTTTACTTTCCAGAATAATTCAGAAAAACTGTGCAGATATAAAACAGAAACACCGCAAAAGCAACAATGTAAATTATGTCACACATTAGTAGTGTCGTAATATAACCGTGCAGCTGTCAAAGAAACCAAATACTAAGTCATCTTTAATCTCACAGAAAGTACTTTAAATCCCAAATGTATTTTCCAGTAAACCAAAATGTTGCATTAAAATCTCATTAGCAGTTCTGGTATATGTTCTAATCATGCAACTAACAAGCAAGAATGTACACACACAATTACACTGTGTCGTCTTTTCGCAATAACAATGCATTCGTAATTTCTGTTTAAATAAGTTCTCTTGGTTCTTGACTGGATATTTAACTTCAAACATTGTTGCATGGTAACAGTTTCTAAATCATACTAGTAACGTAAAGTGAAACGTTTTATGGCAAAGACAAAGTTAAAAAGCAGATTATCTTTCAATAAACGGTTTTACATGTGAAATGTGATGTAAACCTTTACTCTTCCTAGTATGCAGAGTTTCAACTTCAACGCAATTATCATGTGGTATACGTCGGATTCTGTAAGGTCCATTGTAAATTAGAAAGAATTTGTGACTCAAGTGTTTCTTCTCATGTGACAATGAATGAGCTTTAATGAGAACTTTCTGACCAATATATAATTTCTTTCCATTTGCTTTACCGTGTAGTTTTCTCCTTTTGTCTGCTGCAGATTTTATATTTTTAAGAGCCAAATCAATTATGTCTTTGTGTCGAAGTTTACGTGTATTAGGAATGGTACAAGCTCTCTGATTCTGTTTGGTGGTTCTTCATTCTTCAGTACAAGAGTAGGTGGTAAAGCAGTGGAATCATGAGGCATTTCATTCAGCACATTTTGAAATAAGTGTAAATATCTGTCCCAATGCTGATGCTTTCTGTGACAATAAAGTCTGCAAAGCTTATTGATTTCTTTCATAATCCGTTCAGACGGGTTACAATGTGGTGAGTACAATGAAATAAAAACAGGTTTGATTTTATGGTTCCGAAGCATGTGTGACCAAACAGCAGATCTGAGTTGCGGTCCATTATCTGAAATGACTTTACTAACATGTCCAACTTCACGTAAGAAATTTTTAACAAAGGCGTTGGATACAGACCGTCCAGTGGCTTTACGTAACGGAGTGAAAGAAACAAATTTTGAAGTAAGTTCAACAGCGACTAGAACGTATGCAAATCCATTAGATGTTCTGACAAGCGGTCCCAAGAGATCAACAGCAGCAAATTCTTTTAATTTAGAAGGAATAATAGGAAACAACGGAGCATGATGTGAGATAGTAGATGGTTTCGCCTTTTGACAAAGTTTACAAATAGACAAGACTCTTCGAATTCTCTTTTCCATATTGTTAAAATAACAAGTCGTTCGAAGAATATGATAACATTTTCGTGGACCAAAATGTGCGTAGCTGAAATGAATATACAAAATGAGCTTATTAACAAAATCGTCTGGAATGCAAAGTACCCATAGCTTGTCATCAACAGTGCAGCATTTGAAGAGTATGTTGTTTCTAACCAGGTAATAATGCCGAATCTGAGTGTGTGTCTTTTCATGCCATTTACTTTTGATGTCTTTCCAAATCGGATCTTTATCTTGTTCATGAGCAATGTCCTTTAAAGATGTGGTGATGAAGTTTTCAGAGGCGACTTTCTGAATGTAAAGAATACTGAAATTTTTCTCGAGGTTGCCTTCTGTGTTACTTTTCTCAAGCCCAGCCGGTGCGCGTGACAGTGCGTCCGCAACAATGTTCTCCTTGCCGGGAATGTAGACTATTGTGAAGCGGAATTCTTGCAGAAACAATGCCCAACGTTTTAACCTATCATGATTTAATTTTGAAGACATAAGAAATTGTAATGCACGATGATCACTGTATACTTTTACGTGCTTACCAGAAAGAAAGAAACGGAATTTGTTAAATGCCCAAACGATAGCTAAAGCTTCTAATTCAGTAACGGAATAATTTTTTTCAGATTTTGTTAGCACTCGGCTAGCAAAAGCAATGGTTTTCTAAACAGTAGTGTCATTTTCTATGGCTTCTTGAAATAAGTGGGCACCAAGACCGATTTTAGAAGAATCCGTGCTAAGGCAGAAATCTTGTGACAGATGTGAATGAGCTAGTATTGGCGCGTGAAGTAACGCTTCTTTCAAAGAACTGAATTCCAACTGTGCTTGTTCGTCCCAGTTCCAAATAGTATTTTTTCCAGTGAGAGAACAAAGTTTTGGTGTAACTAGAATTTGCATATTCAGAAAACGACGGTAAAAATTTACGAGACCTAGAAAACTGCGGACTTGTTTATTTGTGGATGGAACTGGAATGGCTCTGATTGCTTCTAGCTTTTCAGGATCCGGCTGAATGCCTTCAGAAGAAATAATATGTCCCAAAAACTTCACCTTTGTCCTACCGAATTCAGACTTTTCCAAGTTAACTGTAATTCCAGATTCTGCAAAAATACGTAACAAACTGTTGAGGATGCGGTTATGTTGTTCCCATGAAGCTTCTGCTATTAGAATATCGTCCACATATAAGGTGATGTGACGTTTTAAGAACTCAGGTAATATGGAATTTAACCCGCGAATGAATGCTGCTGAAGAAATGTTCAAACCAAAAGGAAGTTTCCGAAACTGATAACAAACGCCGAAACAAAGGAAAGCTGTGTATTTTCTGCATTCTAGATGAAGTTCGATCTGATAAAAACTGGATCTGAGATCAATGGAAGACAACACGTTTACACCATTAAAATTTTGAAGAAGTTCTTCCATCGTCTGCGGCCTGTCTGTTTCAGGAATAATGATAGTATTGATTTGTCTCGAATCTAAGACAAGCCTGATAGATCCATTTTTCTTCTCAACAACATGTAACGGATTGTTGTATGAGCTTACTGCAAGCTCAATAATACCCTCGTCAAGCATAGATTGTATTTCTGTTCTAACACGGTCCCTGTAATGTGCTGGAATTACGTATGGTCTAACACAAAATTTAGTATGCTCACGAACACGAAATTGGTATTGAAATCCCTTGATTGTTCCTGTTTTGTGAGTAAAAACTGTGGAATGTGCTTGTAATATCTCAAAAAGGTCCTGCCTATCAGTGTCATTACAATTCTCAATTGTTTGAATTTTATTCTGAATTAACTCATTAATTTCAAATATGCCGTCGATATCATCCCTGTCAGTACTTGCAGAGTGATTGTTAGTGTCTAGTTCCTTAGAAAATTCCGAACTGTTGTCTAACAGAACGTAAAGCCGATTAATTTCCTCATCATGGTTTGAGAGCCAGTCTTCAAATTTCAAAGCTATTGACTTACCTTCTTTCTCTAAACTTATTTCAGCATCGTGAAAGCTTAAGATTGCTTTGTATTCATTCAAAAAGTCTACTCCCAGTATAATTTCCGTCGACAATAATGGAACAATAAGAAAGTTCATAGAGAAGCTGTGGCTTTGGCAAAAGAATTCTAAATTGGTTTGTTGGCGTACATCTACACTTTTTCCAAAGATTGCACCTTGTAATTTAATCTTACGTAACGGAAGTGTGGGGCAGTCGTTCGATTTGTTGCATTTGCTAAAAGCTGTTTCACTAATTACAGAAATGGGACTGCCAGAGTCAAGTACTGCCGTAAATTTTACGTCATTTACAGTAATGTGAATCACAGGATATGCATTGTTGTTATGTTTTACGTCGTGTTCCTGGAGTAAGATGTCCCTAATGTCTTCCATTTTTACGTAATTACTAGCTACGGCAGCTGTGTCGTCAGTTTCATAAGTACGTCTTGTGGCTGCCAGCGGTGTGAGTCATTGCCTATAGTCTCTTTGTTGGCGCGCGTCGTTATTGGGATTTGGAGACCTAACTTCTACAAATTCACCGTGACGAGAATCCCGCCAGTTCTGATGCAGTTCAGGTCTGTCGTTACGATCATATCGTCTGTCGTCATGTCGGTAGATTCCATAGTTTCTTTCTTGTCGGTCACGTGGTGGAGAATTTCTCCCTGAGTCGTAACTGCGCGCTGGACCGTTGCGTCTAAAGTTATTCTGTCTCCCTTAATAATAATTGTTTTGATTCCCAGATTGTCTGTTTCTCTGATTGTCTCTGTGATAGTCATTACTGCGGAGAGGTGATCTTTCCCTGTAATTATTACTACTCTGCCAACGGTTGTCATACGGGTGGTGTCTGTTTTGGTCACGATTTGTGTTGTGAGAATAGCCTTGTCGTGTCCAGTTATTATTTCTTTCATCGCGGAATTGCGACGGATGTGACCTGTAATGATTGTTTTCCTGTTTTCGCATCCCGCGACTGTCTGTGTTAATTTCTAATTCTTGTAAGAGTCCCTGAAAAGATTCAATGTCGACTTTGCAACGTCCTGCCAAAATAATATGTCGTAAATGTTCAGGCAGTTTGATTAAGCTAATGCGGATGAGTTCTGAGGGGCTGTATGGGTTTGATAGGTACTGATTCTTGTGCAACATGTCTTCAAAATATTTCTCAAGACTGGAAAATTCAGATTGTTCGAAATGTTTCATCATTATGATGCCATGTTTTACTCGGTCTTGTGTGGCTTGAGACCAATATGCTGAGAGGAAGGCATGATAAAAATCTCCTTCACTGTGACAATCGTGAATGACCGATCGCGTTCTTACAGCTGGTTCATTCTCCAAGTAGCCACACATAAATTCTAACCTGTGCTCCAATGACCAGTTAGGAGGGAAACAATGAGAGAATTGATGGAGCCATGCTTGTGGATGAATGTCGTTGGCAGAATTCTTAAACGTTTTGAATTTACGTGTAGTAATGAACAGCTTATAGTCAAAATCATCATGTCGGCGAGTAGCACATCGCTCATTGTTACTTCGTTTCGGCGGTTCCATCTCAAAATCCAATGCGCCTTGCCTATTTCTTTCATAATTTCCGAAGTGCCCTGAGTTATTATTTTGTGGCTGTTCCGTATTTCTATGTCCCTCTTCCCGTATTGGAGCACGAGTGGCCTCTGAAATACGTAATTCTTGTATTACCTGTGTCAGCTGATCTTGTACTTCCCGGATTTCTCTTTTGTACTGTGTATTCATTTGATTTTGATTTTGTTTGAATTTTCTTATTTGTTCATACACTTCTGTGTCAGTGAAGGCTACGGGTCTTGTGTCATTCAGATCATCATCTACCTTTGTAGATAAGTTAGTGACCTGATCCGAAAGTTCGGCTACTTTCTCCGATAGTGTACTTATTTCCTCCATGTGTCTTTCTGAACCAATTTTCAAGGTATCTACTGTGTCCTTTAAGTTTTCCTGAGTTTTTGCAAGTTGCGTAACCGAATCGGCAGATGCAACTGAGTCAATTTTAGCTTGCAAGGTGTCATGATTTTCATGAACAATAGTTTGCAGTTCTCTTATGGCTGCTTCGTGATTCTGTAATGCATTTTCATGACGCGAAAAAATAGGTTGGAAATGCTCACAAATTTGTGTTTTTACGTCATTACAGACTTTTTGACATTTCGATTCCATGTTATGTAACTCAGCAGTTAAATCTTCACGTGTTTGTTCGAGAGTTTGTTCCAATGAGTCTAACTTTTGAAGCTTTTGTCCCATTTGTTTCATTAATTGTAATAACAATGCATTAGTGTCTGGAATCTGTTCCTCTACGCTTTTCGGCAGTGCATTTACACCAGCAACATTCACATTTTGACAAGCAGAAAATGTGTCTTGACTTATTTGAGAAAAGGGTGAGGACCCAAAACCTAAGTCTACAGTATTTGCAAGATTGTGTCCTGTCATTTCGGATTCCTGAGGCAAGCTGTTGCCGACCGATCGATCGATAATGCTTCCCTGTCCACTACCTGTTTGACTGTCTACACCATTATTTGCCGCCCGCTCCATCTCCCTATGCACAATTACCAGATTACTACTTCGAATGTCTGTTAATTCACTACCCAGTGGTGCTGATAAGCTACGCTCGTCGTCACTATTATTTCTCAGTTTACTTTGAAGCCTAGTGTTACGTTTTTCACACGCCATTATTGTCACAATATTTCACACGACAACACAGAAAAACACAATTTGAAGAGCAAAAATAGGGGAACACATTGACATAGCACTGAAAATAATATCTAGTTAATTGCAGCTGCAAAATACTTGGTGCAAATCTACATGCATGCCACAACTGTTTTACTGTACAACAATGAAAGACTGCAACTACAAAGGAAATTCTCTCTACAATTACGCGCTATCAATAAACAAAATCTACACTAATTACACAAACTACAAGGAAAAATCAGAAGATTCCAGTGAGGTATCCTAGGCTAAGGGTCGACATATGAAACGTCCCCTTTGAACAATTTATATACACGACTGTGCTTAACCTGACACACAATATTATTTAGCGCAACGCAATCTGACTTTCAGAAATCCCTACAAAGGAATGGCCCTGACTAACATTAACCTGTACCTTTCACAAATAACTTACCTCACAATCTTCATTACTCGAACTACTGCAATACAGCGAGCGCCACTATTGCCAGCTAAATAAAAGATTCAAACTACAGAAGGCACTAACTACTGATAGGGATAGTTAGCAAATGAAAGATTTTAATAGAGAACAAACAATGTATTTACCTTAATATCATCCAAAGTCATAATATATATAGCAGTTCATGACAAATTTCAAAACTCCGCCATCTCTCTTCCCACATCCACCACTGCTGGCGGCTCACCTCCAACTGCGCAATGCTACGCATTGTTCACATCCAGCTGCCGCTGCCCAACACTACAATGGCAGACAACAATGCAAACTAGCCACAGACTGCACACAGCACAGCCAGTGATTTTCATACAAAACTCTACGTGGCATTACCAATATAAAAATCTAAACAGCCTACTTACATAAAGAAAACATAAACAGCCTACTTAGAAACTGTGAATGACATAATTATAATTTTTTCTGTTTTGAGGTTACGCTAAATGTGAATGAATTTTGAGCTTAGATTAAATCAGAAAGAATTTTGTGGGTAGGTTAGACTGCTAAAGAATTTTGTTTTGAGGTTACACTAAATTAGAATCTTATCCATAATATTTATTTTTATTATGTGGGGAGGTTACACCATAACTCAGATAGTATGTCACCAGACTCATCCATTCTACACAGCAACGTGAACAGTAGTTTTTGCCACTTCCACCAATAATTTTAGAAATTGTGATGGAATGCTATCTATCCCTTCTGCCTTATTTGATCTTAAGTCCCCCAAAGCTCTCTTAAATTCTGATTGTAATGCTGGATCCCCTATCTCATCTAAATCGACTCCTGTATCTTCTTTTATCACATGAGATAAATCTTCCCCGCCCATATAGGCCTTCAATGTAGTCTTTGCACCTATCCGTTCTCTCCTCTACATTTATCAGTGTAATTAATGCTGAGTCGTTCCTTCCGACAATCATTCCTTTTTCGATTTTTTCACTTTCTCATGCACCCATTTCGTCTTAGCTTCCATGTACTTCCTTTTTATTTTATTCCTCAGAGACTTGTATTTCTGTATTCCTGAATTTCCCTGAACATTTTTGCACTTCCTTCTTTCATCGATCAGCTGAAGTATTTCTTGTGTTACCGATAGTTTCTCCGCAGTTACCTTATTTGGTCCTATGGTTTTCTTTTCAAATTCTGCGATTACCCTTTTTAGAGACGTCCATTCCTCTTGAACTATAACGCCTAAGAGCTATTCCTTGTTGCTGTATCTATAGCCGTAGAGAACTTCAAGCGTATCTCGTCATTCCATAATACTTCCGTATACCACTTCTTTGTGTACTGATTCTTCCTGACTAGTCTCTTAACCTTTAGCCTACTCTTCCTCACTACTACATTGTGGTCTGGGTTCTATATCTGCTCCTGGGTACGCCTTCCAATACAGTATCTGATTTCGGAATCCCTATCTCACCATGATGTAATATAACTGAAATCTTCCCGTATCACCCGGTCTTTTCCAAATATACCTCCTCCTTTTGTGATTCTCGAACCGAGTATTCGTCATTACTAACTGAAATTTTTTGCTGAACTCAAAGAGTCTTTCTCCTTTCTCATTCCTTGTCCCGAGCCCATATTCTTCTCCTTCCCTATCACTGCATTCCAGTCCCCCATGTCTATTAGATTTTCATGTCCCTTTACGTCCTGTATTATTCTTTCAGTATCCTCCAACAGCCTTGTATACCTCTTCTACCTCCTCATCTTAGCTTTCGGTGTCGGCATGTATACCTGAATTATCATTGTCGGTCTTGGTTTGCTGTCGATTCTGGTAAGAACAACCCTGTCACTGAACTGTTCACAGCAACACTCTATTTTTGGCCTACCTTCCTATTCATAACGAATCCTAGTCCCGTTATAATATTTTCTGGTGCTGTTGGTATTACTCTATACTCATCTGACCAGAAATCCCTGTCATCTTTCCATTTCACTTCACGGAACCCTACTATAACCAGATTGAGCCTTTGCATTTCCCTTTTCTCGTAGAACGTTATCCTTTCGTTGGTCTTCCAATTTGTTTCTCATGGTTACCTCCCCTTTGGCGGTCCCCTCCCGGAGATCCAAATGGGGGACTATTCCTGAATCTTTTTTCCAATGGAGAGATCATCATGACACTTTCAATTACATGCCACATGTCCTGTGGGTACACGTTATGTGTCTTTAATGCAGTGGTTTCCATTGCCTTTTGCATCTTCACTTCGTTGATCATTGCTGGTTCTTCCGCCTTTAGGGGCAGTTTCCAATCCCAAGGTCAAGAGACTGCCCTGAACCTCTGTCTGCTCCTCCACCCTGTTCGACAAGATCGTTGGCAGAATGAGGATGACTTCTTATGCCGAATGTCTTCGACCGCCAATATTGATTTATAATCAAAATGTAAGGGGTAGTGGATTTCAATTCCGGGACCAAGTACGTTTTTATTATCAATCATAGACGAAACATTTTTTTTAAGGAACTTTCCCGGTGCTCCCAAAGGGTGGGGTGTGGGCAAAGTGGGTAGGGGCCGCCACCATGTTCCGTTCCAAACCTCCAGGAACCGAGGAAAACTTTGGGAACGTGAAGTAGAGGTACAATGAACATCGTTTATTTATTTATTTTCTTGTTCTTTTATTTTTACGTATTTATTTATTTTTAACATTAAAACCATCGAGAATAGCAGCAAATCGGCGTCGCCAGGAGGGGGGGATTCCAAGATGTCAGACTAACTGTTTTGCCTAGAAGAACATTCCGAAGACCAGAAAATATATTGATTCTAAGTGTGGAATAGGCCGGGACATGAACGCCCCAGCTCTGGGGTGGGTTAAGGAAGGAACCCTAGACTACCGATACAGCGTTAGCGGTGGAGTATGTGAATATTATTGTGAACCTCTTGATGTCTCACCCGGCTGCGATGGCATCATCCGGCAGGATAACTGCTCATGTCACAAGTGCATAATGATCAAAAAATGGTTCAAATGGCTCTGAGCACTATGGGACTTAACTTTTGAGGTCATCAGTCCCCTAGAACTTAGAATTACTTAAACCTAACTAACCTAAGGACATCACACACATCCATGCCCGAGGCAGGATTCGAACCTGCGACCGTAGCGGTCGCGCGGTTCCAGACTGTAGCGCCTAGAACCGCTCGGCCACCTCGGCCGGCCCATAATGATCCTACAGTGGTTAGAGGAGCATGATAACAAACTCATGTTGATGTCGTTGCTACCAAATTTGCCCCATCTGAAACAGACAGAACACATCAGGGATAGTAAAGAGCAGTAGCTTTGCGCCCGCAAACCACTGGCCTGTAATTTATGGGAGCTTCGAAACCTGTGCGTGGTGCGTAGTGCTGCATACCTGCGGACACCTGTCCGAGGACTGTCGAAACCATGCCACGCAGAATTGCTGCCACACTGCATTCCAAACGTGGACCAATACGTTATTAAGTAAGTAGCCATAATGTTTTGGCTCATCGTTGTATTATTATCAGCTCGTGTTAAATTTTATTCCAAACGTCTTCTTCACAAAGTTAAAGACATCTGGTTATGCTTAATGCTGTAACGTACGTACAACAAATAAAGCCTACTTTCGTCTGTGAAAATGGACTTGAAAAGCAAACTGAGCTATCAGTTATCGGAATCTAACCTGCATAACAGTATGTGTGTGCTGTATGAGTGTCAGTTGCACTGTCATATAAGGCCTCAACAGATCATTACATGAAAAACTTAAAACTAACATTTGGGTAAGCTATCTGACTGCGTTGTGAAAAGCTACAGTAATAATGAACCTGTAATAATACCTAAGCTACCTGATTGCACATTTGAATAAGAATTTACAAGTGATACAGAATCTGACTAGTGCAACGGAATTTACAGGACTACAGCACATGACACTTTGTGGTGTGTCAGTATGCCTGTTTTGGCTTTTTAGATGACTGCCTTTTTCCAAGTGGTTTACAGCAATTCGCAGCAGCATGCAGCAACAGCGGCTAAAGCTTATTGTTACTACAAATGAATTTAATGAAAAGGAGATTTCTTGGGTCCTGTTAACTGCTAAATAAATTGTAAGAAGTGTTTTCATAAATTATTTAAAAACTTAAGAAATTATCATGACCAATAATAATTTGACAAGTATTAATAATGGCGAAATGCCCATTAATGACCTTATAAGCATCAATAATGGATAAGTGCCAGATTAACAAATTATTTTATTTCAAAGTTTCATTAACATTTAATAACCGCAGCATTTTTAAGAATTAGAACTGGAGAACAATTATTATTATTTGGAGGATAAGGAGGCTTCTTTAACTGAAAAGCAAAACATGGGGTTACTGCAAACTCGGACTAACAATCACGAGCCTAACTGCTCTTTACGTTGTGCTTGTGAATTTTACCTTGAATTCCATCTTCAAGCGTAGTTAAGCCATCTAAATCTGTCCTGACTATATAAACGAAATCAGGCCTTGATTGTGGAAAGATCTGCCATCACCGACGTGATGGCAACGTAGCACGTCTTTTATCTCCGAGCTCTTGACCAACACTACTGAAATGTTACTCTCGCAGAGAGACCTTCTCCCACAACAATGCTTGGAATTGCGCTCCTATGTTTTCCCCTCAGATTGTTACTATCGATATCTGACCCTTAAGGTAACTATGTAATATTTAATCAATGCAGTGGAGAGTTCTGAAACACTCCTTACAATCCTAAGTGGAAGGGAAGCAAGTTGAAAGCACGGACTGCAGTACACGGACGTCTTGAAAAGTAAAGCGTTCGAATTGTTTATTAGGCAATCCTTAAGGCTTTTCAAATATAACAAACGTTATTAACAGCCTGCATCTCTGTTCTTCAGGTCTACATTTTGCAGCCTTCAGTCGCTTGAGGGCTCCGCATGAGAACGTGTAACACGGCGTGTGTAACGTAACATGTCGGCGCGTGGAAAAAGCATGCTGTAATGGAGTTTCCGCGCATGGAGCACTTCTCCTTCAGCATGACAATGCCAAACCACACACGAGCAGCCGGCCGCGGTGGTCTCGCGGTTCTAGTCGCTGCAGTCTGGAACCGCGCGACAGCTACGGTCTCAGGTTCGAATCCTGCCTCGGGCATGGATGTGTGTGATGTCCTTAGGTTAGTTAGGTTTAAGTAGTTCTAAGTTCTAGGTTACTGATAACCACAGCTGTTAAGTCCCGTAGTGCTCAGAGCCATTTTGAACCACACACGAGCACAGCGACACCTGCAACAATCCGAAGCCTTGCTTTCACTGTCTTCGGCCATCCTCCGTACAGTCCCGACTTGGCCCCATGCGATTTTCATCTGCTTCCAAACCTTAAAGAACACTGCTGAGGACTTCACACTGACAGTGAGGCAGAGGTGTGGTTGTGGCTCCGTCAACTAAGTCAAACATTTTACAGTGACGGAATCTCTCGTTGGAAGTAATGTGTTCGTCACCAGGGTGTCGTAAACTGACATACGACCGGGAGTGCGATGTGCTGACCATCCGGTGACGTCTGTGGGCTGAGGATGACACGGCAGCCGGTCTATACCGTTGGGCCTCTCAAGGCCAGTTCGGACGGAGTTAAATTATTTTTATTTTTTTATTTATCTTTTATTTTTTATTTTTTTAGTACTTGAAAATGCGTTCAGCTCCGAAACACATCGGGCATAGAGACAACAATAAACATGCACTGACTGGATAAGCGTGATTATTGTTCATTATACTGTGGGAAAAGGGCAGGCTACAAATCCAAGCGACACGGGTTCAGTCCCTGATGGGATTTTAATCTGTCACTAACATGTCTTGCATGTATGGCAATGTTTGATAATATGAAAAATGACGAGTTGCACTGTGTTTCGGAGTCCACCTTCAACTGCAAGACTCATCTTAACTGTCTGGGTAAGTCAGTTCAGAAGTCGGAAAAGTAAACGGCATATCACCTCCAACAGAACCACGCCTAGTAAACCATTCACTCTGGCTATATTCAAGCCCATCTTCGTATTTATAACAGCTTTACTTCATTTATCCTAACTTGAGAAGTACAGTTACGGTAGGATCTTGAAAAGAATGTCCGTTAGTAAGAAACCCATTAAGTAAATTCTCCTAGGTAAAGATTAGCAATATGTTTAACATCTGAACAGTTATTTGTAGTGGTCAAGTTGATTAGCTCACACCGCACATAAATGGTGTTTTCTCTCGTCATCCACTATTTCGCAGCTCCCTGATGAGCGCATCACACAGTCGAAGATGTTAAGAGCACAAGCTCACTCATTAAGGAACTAAATGTTTTTAGCAATGTCTTTCGCTTGTACTGCAATAAACCTCGTTCGTGGTAGGTGCTTCGGAGAAGTAACAGGTGTTATCTCGCTTTGAAATGTAAATTAAATAACTCACGTAAGAAGAGAAGATTGCTGCTTTCCCGATGGAGCCGAAATATTTTCTGAGCCTTTGCGATCACTTACACCCCTTTCCCGTACTAATAGGAAATGCATAGCATCCCTTACCCACCTACAGCCCCCCCGGCATTCCCCCGCCCTTACTTACTCCACCCCCGCCCTACTTCCTCCACAGCACAGCCTCTTAATGAGCTTAAACTAGTTGAAGTTCGCGCACTTGGTGTCCCTTATCTTGCGGGTGCCGGATTTCAGGACAAGAAGGCACTAATAACAAACGTGTGCTCCGTGAGAAGCTGCCCGTGCTCCCCGTGATACTGCGTGGATGACGCCGTTACTAGCGAACAAACACGTCGGTCTTCAGACAGCATGTCTGTGTGGCACTGCAACAGCATTTTTTGTAACTTATAAATACGCAGATGAGAACACTAATAGTTCCACATTCTATGATAGGACTTCAAAGGAGTCCTGGAAGTACTTCTCTTTTTTACTACTTCATTAGGTTATGCCAAAGTAATAATGGGAAGACATGCAAATTTCTGTACTAGTTCTCTCGTGTGTTACAAAGTGTCCATTGCTCCCAGTAATTCTTTGTAAATGTTTTTGTTGTAAGTGACACATTAATATAGATACTGAACGACTGTCACCTTATTTTTATTTTTCATATACACACACATAAAAAAAGTTTTGCATCACCCCGGTTGCGAAAGTTCTGAAACCCGTACAGAAAACTGGAATAGAGATTAATATAAACATCACTTCCGCTCTGTTTATTGCTCATGAAAACCACACATTCCATATTGTACCACCATACAGCCAGACCTTCAGAGGTGGAGGTCCAGATTGCTGTACACACCGGTACCTCTAATACCCAATAACACGTCCTCTTGCATTGATGCATGCCTGTATTCGTCGTGACATACTATCCACACGTTCTTCAAGGCATTGTTGGTCCAGTTTGTCCCACTCCTCAACGGCGATTCAGCGTAGATCCCTCAGAGTGGTTGGTCTGTCACATCGTCCATAAACAGCCCTTTTAAATATATCCCATGTATGTTCGAAAGGGGTCCAGAGATCATGCTGGCCACTCTAGTCGAGCGATGTCGTTATCCTGAAGGAAGTCATTCAAAAAATGTGCACAATGTGAGCGCGAATTTCCGTTCATGAAGATGAATGCCTCACCTATATGCTGCCAATATGGTTGCACTATCGGTCGGAGGATGGCATTCATGTATCGTACAGCCGTTGCGGCGCCTTCCATGACCACCAGCGGCGTACGTTGGCCCCACATAACGCAACCCAAAACAGCAGGGAACCTCCACCTTGCTGCACTCTCTGGACAGCGTGTCTAAGGCGTTCAGCCTGACCGGGTTGCCTCCAAACACGTTTCCGACGATTGTCTGGTTGAAGGCATATACGACACTCTTCGGTGAAAACAAACGTGATGCTAATCATGAGCGGTCAATTCGGCATGTTGTTGGACCTATTTGTACTGTGCTACATTGTGTCGTGGTTGCAAAGCTGGACTTTGCCACGTACGTCGGGAGTGAAGTTGCCCATCATGCAGCCTATTGCGCACAGTTTGAGTCGTAACACGACGTCCTGTGGTTTCACGAAAAGCAGTATTCAACACGGTGGCGTTGCTGTCAGGGTTCCTCCGAGCCATAGTCCGTGGGTAGCGGTCATCCACTGCAGCAGTAGTCCTTGGGCGGCCTGAGCGAGGCAGGTCATGGACAGCTCCTGTCTCTCTGTGTCTTCTCCATGTCCGGCCAACATCACTTTGGTTCACTCCGAGACGTCTGGACGCTTCCCTTGTTGAGAGCCCTTCCTGGCACAAAGTAACAATGCGTACCCGATCGAACCGCGGTATTGACACTGTCTAGGCATGGTCTAGGCATGGTTGAACTACAGGAAATACGAGCCGTGTACCTCCTTCCTGGTGGAATGACTGGAACTGATCGGCGGTAGGACCCCCTCCGTCTAATAGGCGCTGCTCATGTATGGTTATTTACATCTTTGGGCGGGTTTAGTGACATCTCTGAACAGTCAAGGGGTCTGCGTCTGTAGTACAACATCCACAGTCAACGTCTATCTTCAAGGCTCTGGGAACCGGGTTGATGCAAAACTTTTTTTGATGTGTGTGTAATTCCAATCCAAGCAGAAATGTTGAAACTATGTGACGAATGGTCCTTGCAGAAAAAATTATGTGCTCAAAACTTAGCAGCATACACATAATTAAAAGCCGTAAATCTTAGTTGGCTACAACATGTTAAAAATGAGGATAATATAAGGGAAAACGAAAAGAAAGAACTCGTTCTTTTCATCCTTCTTATTTGAAGGAAATATTTTGGATGAAGGGAATGTACTGCAGACCAAAATTAAAATTGAAGTTTCATGACTGTCTAAAAAAAGTCTAGAAAGTAGTGATGTATGCTTATATCACACGTGAGTTTGCCTCTGCTCTAGTTAGAACATTTGTAGCACTTTTACCATCTTACAGGGAAAACGTCTGTAAATCAACTGAATGTCAGGCTTATCACAGAAGTACATAACCACTAAATAAAAGTACACCAACTACTAGGAGCTACGAAGGTTGGAAATACGAACTGTAGTTATCACAGAACTCAAGTTACGAGTAAGGCACTGGATGGCTGAGATCTTGACGGAGTTAAGAGAAACTGCTTATAAAATGCTTATGCGACTTGTAATGGAACACTCGTTGACAAAACTATAAATATATTGCGCTCCCGTGTGATCGTGCCACGTCAGTGTGGGAAACAGATAGGTTGACAAAGCGTAAGTACCCCTTCCTGCTTCGAACCACATTCCGTAGAATGGTTTTGAATCGTCCCTAGTGGTTGCAACCTGTACACGGCAGCAAAAACTGCGGTCGCACTGCACTCCAAACGGTTGCGATCACGTTCTCCGTGGATACAGTCCTAGTTGCCCAAGAGAACGGTTGAGACGTCCGAGGATGTCAGCAGAGTTCAAAAATGTTCAAATGTGTGTTTAAAATCTTATGGGACTTACCTGCTAAGGTCATCAGTACCTATGCTTACACTCTACTTAACCTAAATCCCCGAGGGAGGACTCGAACCTCCGCCGGGACCAGCCGCAAAGTCCATGACTGCAGCGTCAGCAGAGTCAAGAACATCTTACTGTTGTTTATCTCACTGTGAACTGTCCATTTCAATCGCGAAACGTGTGGAAATGCGGGAAGGGGGTGGTTTCATTGACGCACTTTGTGCCATTCTTGAACGAACGAGGTGGCGCAGTGGTTAGCACCCTGGACTGGCATTCGGGAGGATGACTGTTCAAACCCGTGTCCGGCCATCCTGATTGAGGTTTTCCGTGATCTCCCTAAATCGCTTCAGACCTATGCCGGGATGGTTCCTTTGAAAAGGGCACGGCCGCCTTCCTTCTCCATTCTTCCCTAATCCTACGGGACCGATGAGCTCGCAGTTTGGTCCCCTCCCCCAAAACGAACCAATCTATGCCATCTTTTCGTGTTGATTCTGAGCGGCGGTGTGTTTGAAATGTTTACCTCGGCCACCCATACGAAAACCACGCGATTTCAACGATGGGTGTCGCGGTTCTGACCTGCGTCGCAGAGATATCAAAAGAAGTGGTGAAGCATGGGTAAGAGGGGCTGTGACGGCTTTCTCATCGCTTGTCATGTCCACGGTGGCCTTGGCCAGAGGTGGATATTGGTGTCCATTACCGACCCACATTACAGCTCATAGGAACTTCTGAGTTACTTTTTAGACAACCGTGAGACTTCTTCGGTGACAGGTTTCCACGGAAGTTCACTTAGTGTTACGGAGAACGACACGCAACACGTCCGGCCCGACAGTCTTTGGTTTCCGACCATCCCAACAGCAGTCAATAAAATTAACCAACCTCATATACCTAAACTACAACGTGCGAAAGTGTAATTCGCATCATTAATTGATTATGGCTTTAATTATCAAGCTAATTTAAGTCATTCTGTAACTATTTCGAATGCGAGAGACAGTGAGGTAAGACAGTTGCTGCGCATTGCCGCCCGGAGTGACCGAGCGGTTTTAGGCGCTTCAGTCTGGAACCGCACGACCGCTACGTCGCAGGTTCGAATCCTGCCTTGGGCATGGATGTGTGTAATGTCCTTAGGTTAGGTAGGTCTAAGCAGTTCTAAGTCCTAGGGGACTGATGACCTCAGACGTTAAGTTCCATAGTGCTCAGAGCCATTTGAACCATTTGCTGCGCATTATCAAATTTGTTTTCGAAATCATGTCAGTCGTGTGCTCGGCATATAACAGTTACTTCTTATTGTAAGTAAGTACTGTTTATCCACTTAGCTGTCAGTGGCCTTCTAATTTTTGTCTTCTACGCCAATGCAAGAAATACTTCCACGTGCTTATTTGTACGCAGGGTGATCCAAAAGTATGTTAAAATTTGAAATCGCAATAATTCACCGAATAGTGAAAGTTATTGTTGTTGTTGTTTTGTTCTTCATTCCAAAGACTGGTTTGATGCAGCTCTCCATGCTACTCTATCTTTTGCGAGCCTCTTCATCTCCGAATAACTACTGCAACCCACATCGTTCTGAATCTGCTTACTGCATTCATCTCTTGGTCTCACTCTACGACTTTTATACCCCACGCTTCCCTCCAGTAGTAAACTGGTGATCCCTTCACGTCTCAGAATGTGTTCTATCAACTGATCCCTTCTTTTGGTCAAGTTGTGCCACAAACTCCTTGTCTCCCCAATTCTGGTCAGTAACTCCTCCTTAGTTACGTGATCGACCCATCTGACCTTCGGCGCTCTTCTGTAGCACCACATATCGAAAGCTTCTCTTCTCTTTTTATGTAAACTTTTATCATCCATGTTTCACATCCATACAAAGCTATACTCCAGACAAATACCTTAAGAAAAGACTTTCTAAACTTTAATCCATATTCGATGTTAACAAATGTCTTCTTCTCCAGAAATTCTATTCTTGCCATTGCTAGTCTACATTTTACATCCTCTCTACTTCGGCCATCATCAGTTATTTTGATGCCCAAATAGCAACGCCCTTCTACTGCTTTAAGCGTCTCGTTTCATAATTTAATTCCCTAATTCAAATAATCAAAGTACAGAGGTAAAAATTTACACACTTGTCTGAAATGAATGGGTTCTCGTTGCAACCAAAAACGAGTGCAAATACTGCCCAACAGTGGCGCCAACCAACAATACGTCAGTGACGCCGCTCGAGAATTGTTTATAAAACGAGATGTAGTAAGAGAGCGAGTCAGATGCGCCAGCAATCGCGGCATGTTAACTATGCCAGAAAAGGCACTGTTACTGAAGCTCTACTATCAGAATGCAGACAGCTCTACTGCAGCTTTATGATCCCATCACCATTAAGAAGGGTATTCGAACGGGTGAAAGTCCTGTGATAAGTGTAGCTGTAAAGAAAATGATGACGAAATTCGAAGCCACGTGTTATTTAGACGATCGGTCTCCTTACGGCGATCAGACACAAGGGCTACTGCTGCCTGGCCAGCTCAGGAAGAAACGGACGCGTTAGTGAGTTCATCTCTACAAGGTGAAGTCAGCACTCGTCAAGTCGCACGTCGCACCGGCGTTCCACGCACTATAGTTTGCAGAGCACTAACGCTTGCCCTCCAACGTTATCCCTGCAAAATCCATCTTCGTTATAAACTGCTAACCACCGATTTTGTGCACTTCTAAAATGGGGGAAGAGGACAATTGGTTGTCTAACGCATTGTGGGCCGACGGTCTATCAACACCCACAACTACAAAGTTTGGGCTATCGAAAATCCTCAAATTGTCGTGGAAACCCATTGCATGACGAGAGATTTACGGTGTGGTGTGGATTTACCACATTAGTTATGACGGGACCCGTTTTCTGCGAGGAAATAAGGAGTGCTGCTTTTCACACAGTCAGCGCGGCGGATGCGATGTACCATGATATTTCTGCGAGGAAATAAGGAGTGCTGCTTTTCACACAGTCAGCGCGGCGGATGCGATGTACCATGATATGTTACGGAATCGCACCATCCCTTGCCTACCTGATAACCACCTGCTGCAAGATAAGACTTTTATGCAGGATGGCACTGCGGCGTATACAGCTAGATGTGTGAAATGTCTCTTGCGTACATCGTTCGGTGAGGATCGCGTGCTGAGCCGCTGTTTCCGTCAAGCTTGTCCTCCCAGGTCTCCAGACCTCAATCCATTTGTTTACTGGTTGTGGGGTTAACCGAGGTCACATGTCCACTACGATCGTCAGACCTCCTTAGGGATGCTAAAAGACAACATCCGTCGGCAGTTTCTCCTCGTACGTGCTCATATGCTATACAGTGCTGCCTACAACATTGTCCGTCGACTACAGGTATTGTTTCCCGGCTGGGTGGAGATTTTCTGCGCTCAGGGACTGGGTGTTGTGTTGTCGTAATCATCATCATTTCATCCCCATCGACGCGCAAGTCGCCGAAGTGGCGTCAGATCGAAAGACTTGCACCAGGCGAGCGGTCTACCCGACGGGAGGCCCTCGTCACACGCCATTATTTATTATTGTAGGTATTGTTGATGAATGCCTACATGTTGAGCATTTGTTATAAAGAACATTGTCTTTGCTATAAATCAGTAGTTATTCTAATTATATCTTTTGTATCATATGACGCGCAAGGCCCATCTGTTGGTCATTTTGTGCCGATTTTTCGTTTCAATAAAACCCCATGGCGTTTTAAGCATGTGTGTCAATTTCTAATTTCTAATTTCTCTCTCAAAATTTAGCATATAATTTAACAGTTTTTGATTCCTAATATTGGACAAAAACACATCAATACGATATTCAGAAGCTCCACCCTACATGGATTAAATTTCTCGTTATGACGCAGTACTGCTGAACATGCATTGAAACGTAAGAACAGAAAAATTACCTTGCTGTATGCACACGCTACGGTTATAGAAATAGTCCGGATGGAGAATATGATACCTACTTCCAACATTTATCAGTATTCCCTCAATTGCTACAAACAACAAATGATGTAGAACGCTTCTGTTGCCATTAACTTCGCCGCATGCAAGATACATACGAGTCATTTGGATACTTGTGGATTGGTAGATGTCGTAATGCTGTCAACTGTCATGGCTGTGCGATTTGATTAATGTGTTAAGTGTCATAACTGTCCAGTTCGATTAATGTGAGCAAAAACTTAAGACAACGCTGGATCAGTGAATAATGAAGCGAATTTGCCAGAGTAAACACGCCGGTGAGAAACAGACACGTCGCTTGCTGACATGATTCCGGCAGGACGACCGCATGTATGTCACACTTGCCCGGCGCTCATATGATCACGGAAGTAGTAACGAGCCAACCAGCTAACGGAGGGTGGAGGGTTTCCAGAGCTTAGGAAAAACAAAGGAAGTAGCGAATAAGTGACAAGACACCCAGACACAGAAGTAGTAGTCACTAATGGACTGTAACTATGAGTCGTAGAGAATGAACAACTGTAGTTAGTCGTCTCGGTAGCAGCGAGTTGGCCATGAGAAACCATCACAGTACACGGGAGGCGTACCAAGATGCACGAAGAACAGCGCAATCTCGATATCGCACAGGTGAGAGGCATGCAAAAATAAGCGTACTGCAAAGAAGTCAGTATTCCATTTCGGTGAGCAGCTGACTTATTAGTAGAGTTCCAGAAGTATTAGGTGCCTTTTTTCTGTGTGCCAGATAGCAGTTAGAAGAGCGAGAGCAGTCAGACCTTGTCTGTATTGATGATCTAATACAGGTGGTTCCGTAAAGAGTCAGAACAAGTCGTCGCGCAGCACTCATCTCTGACAAACGTGGGTATTTAAGGGTACTAAGTGACGTATATGTATTCCCCGTAGGTAAACAGAACGCGTCAGGGGACAGCACTCGTCTCTGGTAGGTAAGAACCAATACTGTTAAAGTAATCAGAATAGTTTGCTATAAGACAACTAATAAAATCTTCACGGACTTCAAGCCGCGTCAGGCGATTAAAATCCCTCGAGCTTTCGACCGAACTCTTCTCGGGCATTGTCAAGGGGTTCAAAAGGCTCTGAGCACTATGGGACTTAACACCTGTCATCAGTTCCCTAGATTTAGAACTACTTAAACCTAACTCACCTAAGGCCATCACACACTTCCATGCCCGAGGCAGGATTCGAACCTGCGACCGTAGCGGTTCGAGACTGAAGCGCCTAGAACCACTCGTCCACAGCAGCCGGCTGTCAAGTGGTAAACGACTGCCGCGTCGCGTGGCTTCGCAGTTACTGTATCATAGCCGAGCTGTTGGCAGTGACGTCACTGGTGCTCTCTTCCTCGCCAAATATGGTAATGCGCTTGTTTTCCAGCCCGTCGCGCTCGCTTGAACATCGCGATGGCCGGCTACCAGGCCGTGCTGAGCTGGAAACCGCCGTCCTTATTGGTGGTGCTTTCAGATATTTTTATTTCTTTAACTTATTTTATAACTCTATCCCAAAATGCCTTCATTTTCATGATGACAGATGTTTCGCGAAATAGAACTTGTGTCGATTTTCTAATGTGTGTTCTGTCACGGCTGATTTTTCAGGATAACGTAGGCGTAAGCGCCTCTTGCGTTCCGTTTCGCGTTGCTCCACTGTGGGCACCGTTTGGCTGACGTAGTAGCAGCCACATCGACATGGTATCTTGTAAACTCTAAGCGTTCTAAGCCCTAGATTGTCGTTCACAGGCCTAATGAGCTATTATACAGGGCTATTACAAATGATTGAAGCGATTTCATAAATTCACAGTAGCTCCATTCATTGACATATGGTCACGACACACTACAGATACGTAGAAAAACTCATAAAGTTTTGTTCGACTGAAGCCGCACTTCAGGTTTCTGCCGCCAGAGCGCTCGAGAGCGCAGTGAGACAAAATGGCGACAGGAGCCGAGAAAGCGTATGTCGTGCTTGAAATGCACTCACATCAGTCAGTCATAACAGTGCAACGACACTTCAGGACAAAGTTCAACAAAGATCCACCAACTGCTAACTCCATTCGGCGATGGTATGCGCAATTTAAAGCTTCTGGATGCCTCTGTAAGGGGAAATCAACGGGTCGGCCTGCAGTGAGCGAAGAAACTGTTGAACGCGTGCGGGCTAGTTTCACGCATAGTGATGTGAAAGATTCAGTGTTTAAACCTCCTCTACCAAGAAACGTGCCAGAACTGCGAGCTCGCATCAACAATGCTTTCGAACTCATTGATGGGGACATGCTGCGCCGAGTGTGAGAGGAACTTGATTATCGGCTTGATGTCTGCCAAATCACTAAAGGGGCACATATCGAACATTTGTGAATACCTAAAAAAACTTTTTGAGTTTTTGTATGTGTGCAAAGCATTGTGAAAATATCTGCAATAATAAAGTTATTGTAGAGCTGTGAAATCGCTTCAATCATTTGTAATAACCCTGTATTTTCGCTGAACACTGATTAAATGTTGCGTTTCTTCAGGAGTCGGCTTATCTTTCCTGCCAGTGAACCACAAAAAGGCAAAAACGTAGCTCTTGAAGCCCGTGAAGGACGATGTAGGGCCTAGAACGACTGAAGTCTACAACATATCATGTTAGTGTAGCTGCTACTATGTCGGCCAAACAGTACGCACTGTGGAGTAACGCCAGACGGAACACGAGAGATGCTTATGACTACGCTATCCTTAAAAATCAGTTGTGACAGAGCATACGCTAGAAAATCGACACCAAATTCTATTCGACGAAACATCTGTCATTATGAAGACGAAAGTATTTTGGATGGCGTTATAAAAGAATCTGTAGAACTCAAAATATCTGAAACCACTATCTTAAGGACGACGGTCCGCAGTTCAGCACAGACTGGGACTCGCCCATCGTGATGCTGAAGCCGGCACGACTGACGCGAGACGAAAACGTTACCCTCTCTGTGGAGGCAGAGGCCACTAGTGACGTCACAGCCAGCAGCACGGCTATATAACCCGAGAGATCACAGCAACACGGCCGTCATTTACCACTTGACAATGTACGAGGAGAACTCCTCCAAAGCTCGTGAGATTTTAACCACCTGTCAGGGCAGGAATCCCTAGGAGATTTGATTATTACATATCGCCGCGAGACCATACATTCATACCTTATAACGCCAATATCTGAAGGCGTTAGGTCAGCGAGCCATAAAAATAAAGCTACTGCAAGACAGCTCCCTTGCCAGTGTAAATATCTATGAAATAAATTGGCGACTGATAAAACATCACCTTTTTAAATACTCCTAGTCTCATAATAACCTCCCCGCTCCTCACCTTCCTAAGTGACTACAGAAGGCTTTTAGTCCCATTCACTTCCTACGACGTTACGGAGGAGATAGCCCGCAAGTAATTGTCACTCGAGTCCTGTCAGCAACTAACACGGACGCGACGTAATAACGTTACTGCACTCGTACACAGTACATACCAAGTACGGTCAGAACAAAATACCGTGGAAGAATGGAGCTGATGCACAGGAAAACTGTTTCACGCAATCCGATTATCCGCGGTATACTGTGCGCAGAACACAAATCGAAGAAACTCTGACACTACCATTCTCATACGTGACTTTCTACAGGGTCCTTGCTGTTCATTTTCTGATGGCTTCTCTCTTCATACATGATCACTTTGCTGTCCCGCACAACATACTACCAGCTGTCGACGATTTATCCAGATACACTGCTAACTAGCCATGGTATTACCTGACGGTATACACACATCAAAAAAGTTTTGCATCACCACGGTTCCCAGAACTCCTGAAGTTCCCAGAAGCGCTGAAGATAGACGTTGGCTGTGGATATTGTATCACAGACACAGTCACTTTGACTGTTAAGAGATGCCTCTAAACCCGCCCAAAGATGTAAACAACCGTGCATGAGCAGCGCCTATTAGTCGGAGGGGTTCAAAAATGGTTCAAATGGCTCTGAGCACTATGAGACTCAACTGCTGTGGTCATAAGTCCCCTAGAACTTAGAACTACTTAAACCTAACTAACCTAAGGACATCACACACATCCATGCCCGAGGCAGGATTCGAACCTGCGACCGTAGCGGTCATGCAGTTCCAGACTGTAGCGCCTTTAACCGCTCGGCCACTCTGGCCGGCGGAGGGGATCCGACAGCCGATCAGTTTCAGTCATTCGACCAGGAAGGAGGTACATGTCTCACGTTGCCTGTAGTTCAACCATGCCTATACGGTCAATACCGCTGTTAGATCGCGTCCGCATTCTTGCTTTGTGCCAGGAATGACTCTTAACAAGGGAAGTGTCCAGCTGTCTCGGAGTGAACCAAAGCGATGTTGTCCCGACATGGAGGAGATACACAGCGAGACAGGATCTGTCGATGACATGCCTCGCTCAGGCCACCCAAGGGCTACTACTGCAGTGGATGACCGCTACTTACGGATTATGGCTCGGAGAAACCCTGACAGCAACGCCACCATGTTGAACAATGCTTTTCCTGCAGCCACAGGACGTCGTGTTAAGACTCAAACTGTGCGCAATAAGCTGCGTGACACGCAACTTCACTTCCGACGTCCGTGGCGAGTTCCAGCTTTGCAACCACGACACCATGCAGCACAGTGTGGATGAACTCAACAGCATGCCGAATGGAGCGCTCAGGATTGGCATCACGTTCTTTTCCCCGATGAGTGTCGCATCTGCCTTCAACCACACAATCGTTGGAGACGTGTTTGGAGGCAACCCGGTCAGGCTGAACGCCTTAGACACACTGTCCAGCGAGTGCAGCAAGGTGGAGGTTCCCTGATGTTTTGGGCTGGCGTTGTGTGGGACTGACGTCCGCCACTGGTGGTCATGGAAGGCGCCGTAATGGTTGTACGATACTTGAATGCTGTCCTCCGACCGATAGTGCAACCCTATCGACAGCATATTGGCGAGGCATTCGTCTTCATGGACTACAATTCGCGCCCCCTTCGTGCACATCTTGTGATTGACTTCCTTCAGGATAACATCGCTCGACTAGAATGTCCAGCATGTTCTCCAGGCATGAACCCTATCGAACATGCTTGGGACGGATTGAAAAGGGCTGTTTATCGACAACGTGATCCACCAACCACTCTGAGGGATTTACGCCGAATTGCCATTGAGGAGTGGAACGATCTGGACCAACAGAGCCTCGATGAACTGGTGGATAGTATGCCAAGACGAATATAGGCATGTATCAATGCAAGAGGACGTGCTCCTGGGTATTAGAGGTACTGGTGTGTACAGCAATCTGGACCACCACCTCTGAGGGCCTCGCTGTATGGTGGTACAACATGCAATGTGTGATTTTCATGAGCAATAAAAAAGGCGTAAATGATGTTTATGTTGATCTGTATTACAATTTTCTGTACATGTTCCGGACCTCGGGACCGATGTGATGCGAAACTTTTTTTGATGTGTGTACATTATTTCCTAAGTTTATGTCGTTAGGTGTAAAAGAAGTAACAACAACATTGACAGTTTTCTGGCTTTCTGTAGTGTGTAGAACAAACAGTAACGCTGTTCCTTTTTTATCAGTAAATCTTAGCCAAAAGTCTTTTAAGAGCTTGTTTACTTAAACGTCCTGGTCAAGCTCTACTCAGTCTTCGTAATACGATCCAGAATTCCGGTGGCCTGAGGTGAATAATGGAGTTCTTTTCTAAATAACTTCACAACTAAATCTCTGTGTATTCATTGTACATTGTAGCTGATACATTACTCCATCTCTGATGAGGTCGCTTTCGTAGGGACGAAGCCATGCTATCGAGAAAGGGAGAGAAAAAGAAAATGATCTAAATGAATCTATGAAGTAAATTCCGTCACACAAGGAAAGTCACCTAAAAAGGCTAGCACAGAGATAGGTGAGTTCATGAAGTCTGACTCTATATACATGTTATACAGGACAACACGAGAGACGTTAATGCCAATCGCAAGTTAGCGAATTATGTCACAATGCCTTGAGATTGTTACACTGCTCTCGGTCCTAAATAATAATAATTCTAAGATATTTAAAAGTCTGAAACAGTTCGAGAAGCCTCAGTTTCACATCCGAATCGACGAGTGCCGGAAGAACACCCGTACCCAGTTGATCTTCTGTCAGCTTGGTTTCGAGCCTCACAGTGTTTAAAAGGGACCTCATTGTGAGTGTCTATTTGACATGGTAGTACTGGGAACTGAATCTAGGTTCTTCGCACTGCAGTCAGACACACTTACCGCTCCGCTGTGCAAACTCATTCAGTTGGAGAAGGATGGACAAACAGACTGGCGTCGCTGCATGTTAACCTTCCAACTGCCAGGATTTTTTTGGATCACTGAGTACCATTGGGGTCACAAAGGTGCAAAGTAAGTTACACTGGATATACTGGCAGTATTTTAATGAACTAAAACTAACATAAAACATACATTACAGCTGTTCAACGTAATAGTCATCCCTCTATTTTTATAAATGTTACATTCAAGAAACGAAAAGAAATATATATTCGGCACTCGCTGCAAAGAATCATGAAGAAACTTTGATGTGTCGTATATATAAAACTTAACAAAACATCATTGTATATAATTTATTAAGAGGGAGGCTGGCATGTGTTTTGAAAATATTAGTTTTAAAAACAAATGAGATATGTATTTTCAGAGTTCTTATGGAGTAATATTGACACCATAGGCACTAGGAGGGTTACAGGGGTCATCTAAGCCTTGGTACCAAGTAATTTTGGCAAATCACTTAACTCCTAAATAAGTGGAAATTTCTTAACTCAATGTCACTAGTCAACTCCACGTGCCACGTCTCTTAATTTGTTAAAGCGGACACCAAAGCCCCAATCAGAGACTGTACAGTAGCTGTTCTGTTATCACTAGGGCAGAGTTTACGATTTCAACAACCACTGCTACAACAATAGAAACAGCACAAGTCACAATTATCTTACCCATTTATGTTAGCTTTTTATCAAGAATTGCCAGTTCAGAAAATAAATTTATACTCTCTGTGTACATGACGAATGGTGTGTTTCAATAGAGTATAACATTTTTAGCCGAAAATACACTCCTGGAAATTGAAATAAGAACACCGTGAATTCATTGTCCCAGGAAGGGGAAACTTTATTGACACATTCCTGGGGTCAGATACATCACATGATCACACTGACAGAACCACAGGCACATAGACACAGGCAACAGAGCATGCACAATGTCGGCACTAGTACAGTGTATATCCACCTTTCGCAGCAATGCAGGCTGCTATTCTCCCATGGAGACGATCATAGAGATGCTGGATGTAGTCCTGTGGAACGGTTTGCCATGCCATTTCCACCTGGCGCCTCAGTTGGACCAGCGTTCGTGCTGGACGTCCAGACCGCGTGAGACGACGCTTCATCCAGTCCCAAACATGCTCAATGGGGGACAGATCCGGAGATCTTGCTGGCCAGGGTAGTTGACTTACACCTTCTAGAGCACGTTGGGTGGCACGGGATACATGCAGACGTGCATTGTCCTGTTGGAACAGCAAGTTCCCTTGCCGGTCTGGGAATGGTAGAACGATGGGTTCGATGACGGTTTGGATGTACCGTGCACTATTCAGTGTCCCCTCGACGATCACCAGTGGTGTACGGCCAGTGTAGGAGATCGCTCCCCACACCATGATGCCGGGTGTTGGCCCTGTGTGCCTCGGTCGTATGCAGTCCTGATTGTGGCGCTCACCTGCACGGCGCCAAACACGCATACGACCATCATTGGCACCAAGGCAGAAGCGACTCTCATCGCTGAAGACGACACGTCTCCATTCGTCCCTCCATTCACGCCTGTCGCGACACCACTGGAGGCGGGCTGCACGATGTTGGGGCGTGAGCGGAAGACGGCCTAACGGTGTGCGGGACCTTAGCCCAGCTTCATGGAGACGGTTGCGAATGGTCCTCGCCGATACCCCAGGAGCAACAGTGTCCCTAATTTGCTGGGACGTGGCGGTGCGGTCCCCTACGGCACTGCGTAGGATCCTACGGTCTTGGCGTGCATCCGTGCGTCGCTGCGGTCCGGTCCCAGGTCGACGGGCACGTGCACCTTCCGCCGACCACTGGCGACAACATCGATGTGCTGTGGAGACCTCACGCCCCACGTGTTGAGCAATTCGGCGGTACGTCCACCCGGCCTCCCGCATGCCTACTATACGCCCTCGCTCAAAGTCCGTCAACTGCACATACGGTTCACGTCCACGCTGTCGCGGCATGCTACCAGTGTTAAAGACTGCGATGGAGCTCCGTATGCCACGGCAAACTGGCTGACACTGACGGCAGCGGTGCACAAATGCTGCGCAGCTAGCGCTATTCTACGGCCAACACCGCGGTTCGCGGTGTGTCCGCTGTGCCGTGCGTGTGATCATTGCTTGTACAGCCCTCTCGCAGTGTCCGGAGCAAGTATGGTGGGTCTGACACACCGGTGTCAATGTGTTCATTTTTCCATTTCCAGGAGTGTATAAGTATTAACCTCTCTTCTACATAATTCATTCGTTTCGCGTGATCTTTTAGGTGTCGCTGACGCAAATGTCATTGGTGAACTTGCTTCTTAGAAGTACAACACAGCGACGGTTTTACAGATGCTAACAACGTTCACTGTTAACTTGAAAGCTCTTCTTTTGGCCTGCGTTTGGGTAGAACAATATGGGTTGTAGGTCCGCCTTGATGTCAAACAATTTTGTTCAATTTCTTCTCCAAACTAGTTTCAGCGAAAATATCGCCATCATCGGTTGGTTTCTTTATTCTAAAAGATGCGAATTGAGCTTCGTCACAAAACATTAAAAAACCATTATTACATGAGTACTGTTTGGTTTTAGATACTGTAATCTGTGAATAGTTCTACAACAACTTTTTTACATTTGAGTAACTGCATGGTATACATATCTGTTGCCATTTTATCAGCATATTTTCTACGTTTGTTGCCTTTTTTGGCTTAGTGCACAAACAAAGGATCTGAAAACGCAGAAGCAGAACATACAGACAAAACAGAAGACCACACCACATCAGAAAAAAGAAAAAAGATTGGAAATATATTGAAGAAGCAAGGGATTCCGACAACATTCGGAACAAATAACACAGTACAGCGAAGACGAAGACCAAACAAAAGAACTGCACAAAAATTCGGCAACGCAGAATATACCCACTCACGTGCAACTCCTGTCATCGCAGTACATAGGACAAACATGCAGACGCGTCCGAACAATGTGCACAGAGCATGTGACAGCGCTGCAGAGTGACACAACGCATTCCACTTTCGGAGAACACGTCAACAACACCCCGCAAATGTCGAAGCCGATCTACATATTCTGAAACACAGCAACAGAAGAAGATTACTACACAGCAAAGGCTACAATGGATGGCAAAAACGTAATAAATTATAATATAACACTTCGCAAAAACACACACTTTACCATTTATGGAGAAGTGACACAGGACATGGAACAGAAAAACACACACACACGCGCGCGCGCGCGCGCAAAATCAGCATCGCGATAAACCATTACAAAAATGTTAATAAAAGTGTAGTGTTTAGTTCCAGATACTGTACTGTCCGAATAGTTTTATATTTCCTTTTTACATTTGAATCACTACAAAGTTTCTGTATCTGTTGTCGTTTCATCGGTAAGTTTTCTATGTTTTTTGCCTTTTTCCTGCCCACAGCTCGTCGTCACACACAGAGACTTAAATAAGGAGCGTAAGTCGTCGTAACTACCGCCAGAACTTTGAAACCCTTCTCGCAAGATGCGATAAATCTTGCTACATACGCGAACAGCAGAATGACGAAATACATAGAATTACTGCCAGGGTGTAAAATTTTTCTGCGTGTTTATAGCAGTGACAAGCCGACCAACGAACCTGAGAACAAGAGTAATTACGCTAAAACGTATTATCCACAAAAATTTTATCCGCAACACTAATACAATTCCCAAAAGTGTAATACGGACGTATGTAAAGCTTACATTTCAGTATTTGTTAATACCAGCCGCTCGTACAGTTGCACATAACAAGTTATGTGCCGGAAAGAAGGTAACAGGCATAGAAAATATGCCGATAAAACGACAACAGATACAGAAACTTCGTTGCGACTCAAATGTAAAAAAAGCAATATTCAAACAGAACAGTATCTGGAACTGAACACTTTTGTTAACGTTTTTGTAATATGTTGTAGCGATGCTGATTTTGCATGTATTAGAATAAAGAAACCCACTGATGATGGGGATATTTTCGCTGAAACTAGTTTGAGGAAGAGATTAAACAAAAGCGTTTTGCATGAAGGTAGACCCACAATCGCGTATTACTAGCAAAATAATTTTAATTGACCAAGGGGCCACGAAAATGATGGTAAATTAAAAGATATGCGCCGGTATCCTAAAGGGCCCGCGGACATTGTTATTAACAACTATATGTCAACTGAGAAAGCTGACAGTAAACAGTACCGGCGAAAAAATAAATGACATCCACTCTGTGTTTTATTCGTTAGACGTCAACCATGATTTTCAATAATTGAATGAACGTTGTGGGAAATTAGTTACGTTATTGTCAGTAGCGTGAAATATACGGCCGTATGTGTCGTAAACATGTACACATTTTCTTTTTTAATTCAGTTTAGCCTCGATAAAGCTTTCTGGGCGATAACGTCACGTACTGCTGAATTAATCTGATTGAGTGCGAAATTATTTACAGTACGTTTGACATTAACTTCTACGTTTATTGATGATTTATTCACCGTCCGTCCTACAGCGTTATTTGCTTTGAAGTTGAACCTGTAATCTGCAACATCGCGTTGCCCATCTTTTTTGGCCGCCTCTGAGGGCATTCGCTCAGTATGAAATATTGCCGACGCGCTCACGATTTTATCGCCCGCGAGGAATCTTGGGAGCTGCGGAGCTAATACTAAATTGCTCCAGTTTTTTTTTCCTTTTTTTGTGTTTCCCCTTTGGTACCGAAATGTTAACCGCCCGTAAGAAAGCGGCTGTGCGTGCCTAACGGGGAAGTAAAAGAAAGAAGAGAGAGCGGAAAGGAACATAAACCAAAAATTCGTCGAACTATTAAAGGGAAGGGAATTACGATATCTCGGAGGAGCAATCTCGCCGTAAATATCGCGTCCACGAGGAGCGGCGGCGACGGCGGCCCACTCGTAGGATATTAAAAAGGTGCCGCGGCAGTTTACCAATTCACGAAAGCCGGCCGGGGATTAATTTTTACGGCGGACGACCGTGGCGGCAAGGCGGTCCCTGACAGACAGCGCATGTATCAGATACGCCGCCGCTATCTGCAGTGACCATCACGCCACGGCCTCCACACGTGTTCCTGGACCGGACGTGGAGCCAGTCAGCAAGCGGCAACCGATTCCCAAGTAGAGGACGGGGGATTCGTGTTGGTGGACTTGAAAATCAGGCCACTGATTAAAAGGCCAACATGACAGCAGCTGTCAATAACACGCTAAACTCGACAAGGTGTCATAGTTTTCGGCATACACAGAGGTGACAAAACTCATGGGACAACTCCTGCGTCGGACCTACTTTTTCCCGACTTAGTGCAGCAGCTCCATGTGGCATGGACTCAACAGGTCTTTGGATGTCCCCTGCAGAAATATGAGCCATGTTGGCTCTATAGCCGACAATGATTGCAGAAGTGTTGCCGGTGTAGGATTCTGTGTACGAATTGACCTCTCGATTATGTCCCATCGATGAGATTCACTTCGGGCGATACGGGTGGCTAAATCATACGCTGGAATTGCCCAGAATATTCTTCAAACCAGTCGCGAACAGTTGTGGCCCGGTGACATGGCGCAGTGTTATCCACAAAAGTTTCATCGTTCTTTGGGAACATGAAGTCCATGAATGACTTCAAATGGTCTCCATGTAGCCGAACACAGCCTTTTCCAATCAATGATCGGTTCAGTTCGAACAGATACCCCAGTCCATTCCCTGTAAACACAGCCTACACCATTGTTGAGCCACCACCAGCTTGCACAGTGCCTTGTTGACAACTTGTATGCATATCATCGTGAGGTTTGCACCACAATCGAAGCCTACCATCAACTCTTACCGACTGAAATCGGGACTCATTTGACCAGGCATTGGTTTTGCAGTCGTCTAGGGTATAACTGATATGGTCACGAGCACAGAAGAGGCGCTGCAGGCGATGTCGTTCTGTTAGTAAAGGCACTCGCGTCGGTCGTTCGCTGCGATAGCTCAATAACGCCAGATTTCGCAGTACTGTGCTAAGAGATACGTTCGTCGTAGTTACCACATTGATTTTTGTGCTTATTTCGCGCAGTGTTGCTTGTCTGTTAGCACTGACAAGTCTACGAAATGCCGCTTCTCTCGGTCGTTAAGTGAAGGCTGTCGGTCAGCACGTTGTCCATGGCTAGGCGTGAAATTTCGTATTCTCGGCACACACTCTTGACTCTGTATATCTCTGAATATTGAATGGCCTAACGATTTCCGGAATGGAATGTTCAAATGTGTGTGAATTCCTAAGGGACCAAACTGCTAAGGTCATCGGTCCCTAGAGTTACACACTAATTAAACTAACTTAAACTAACGTATGCCAACAGCAACACATACACCTATGCCCGAGGGAGGACTCGAACCTCTGACGGGCAATGGAATGTCCCATGAGTCTCAAAAATGGTTCAAATGGCTCTAATCACTACGGGACTTAACATCTGAGGTCATCAGTCCCCTATACTTAGAACTAATTAAACCTAACTAAACTAAGGACATCACACACATCCATGCCCAAGGCAGGATTCGAACCTGCGGCTTTAGCAGCTGCGTGGTTCCGGACTGCAGCGCCTAGAACCGCTCGGATACAGAGGACGGCCCCATGGGTCTAGCTCCAACTTCCATTCCGCGTTCAGAGTCTCTTAATTCCCGTCGTAAGGTTGTAATCACGTTGGAAACCTTTAACATGAATAAGTTGAGTACTACTGACAGCTCCGCCAATGCATTGTCCATTTATACCTTATGTTATGCGATAGTACTGCAATCTGTATAACTGCATATCGCTAACCCATAACTTCCTTCACCTCACCGTAAATAACAGATTGTGTATTGGTGTGGAGAACATAAAAACGTAAGTAACTTTCGCGTGATGAGCCACTGCCAAGTAACACAGTTCGTTGGAACTTACAAGGTACAGAGAAAGAACTGCTACAGAAGGTAACTGTTGTATCCACGGATCCAACCAACTCCCGCTCTCGCGCCCTGACCGTGACATCGCTGGCCACAGTTCCTGTCGCGGCCGTCGGCGTCTCAAGGCGCTACTGCCGACTAGAGATGGGCAAAACTGTTCATTTCAGAGATCGGATCACAACTGTTCACTCCCTGAAACGAATTAGCTCTTTTTCATGACTCACCACCCATTTACAATAGAAAATAAATGGAAAGCACATTGCCCTTTAAACTTGGTTTATTCCAGTACTATACCTGTATTTTGATCTTATTTGATCCTATTTTGAAGTAACATAGATAATGAGTAAGAATTTTGTATTGTTTATTGAAATTTCCACGATATGACAAAGTTTTTGATTATTGATTTATTTTGCACTATCGTGGTTTTTTGGGTGATCGGAAAATGTTGTAACTTGAGATTTACATTAACAATATATTTGGTTATAATTTATTAAAATTTCATTAACCTCATACAAATACATCGCAAGCCATATATTTTTAAAGTGAACGTTTCCTTCCGAAGACGCCTAAAATCGCAAAATCCGTACCAGAATAAGAAAAAAAAAATATAAATTTGACTGTAAAACGAAAGTGCTGCATATAGCCTTACGCAGAATAAAACAAGGAAAATATTGGTGTATCACATTTTGCGATACGTTTATCGGTTCGCTCGTAATTAAAGCGTAAATTCGAGTGTCCATAATAAAAATCCTATAGTAAGAGGAGTCGTCAGGAACCTAATCTGATCAGTTTAAACAAATAAAAATAAAATAAAACTAAATGATGTATACATAACACAATAATGTAATATACATAGCGGTATTACTACGAAGAACAATATCCAGTAGAGACGAACTCCGATGCAGAAGCACTGAGTCGAGCAGGTCGAGCCGCGAGCTGTATTACTGTGTGAGCTAAGACCGCAGAGACCAAGTGACACCTGAGTTGCTTTGCTCAACGCTCTGGCTAGAGTCGAGAATGGTGGGGTGAGCGTTGAGCGGGCGAGTTCCGAGGGTGGGGGGAGCGGTGAACTCACCCGCTCCGAGACAAATCGTCCATTCCCTTGCGAGCAGGTTGTTGCAAGTAGTTCCTATGTTATCCGCTAGGTGGCTCTCTGTCCTGTTGCTCGCATCAACTGCCCAGAGGGCAGGACGTGCGACTGAAACGATCGCCGACAGAGTGCGATGCGAAGTTAAGCTGCGCCAGACACTGCACGCAGCAGACGACGCACAGAGATGGCACGGCATATGTGAAACACAAAATCCAATGGGGCACTGCACAATGCAGGCAGCCAAGGTAGAAGCAGGGCAGAGGCCGGCGCCGGCTGTGTTGTGTGGCGTGCACTGTGCTCTGACCAGCAGAGGCGCCGCTGATATGCTCCGTCTCTCTCTCTCTCTCTCTCTCTCTCTCTCTCTCTCTCTCTCTCTGCCGTGGGAAACGTTTGGAGCTACCATTCTTTTTTTCTGAATCACTGATTGTTCACTCCTTTGAAAGATTCAACTCTATGAATCAGTTCAAGAGCGGATCCCCCATCTCTACTGCCGACGGAAGAGTTCGCTCCATGGCTGAGCTCGGGTCCGCAGCGCCCTCTGCCTTTTGCATATAAGGAGGAGCGCTGGCCCCGAGACGGACAGTCTATTGACGATTGTCTATTGCTAGCCTTTCGTGGAGTTTATAGCGGAGCCATTGCAGTCTGATATTTGCTACTGTGTTCGACTAGGCTCAGTACACGGATTACTCTGGGATATTACTTGGACTTGTATTGTTGGTGCACGTTTCGTCAGAAATAAGGATAATTTATCTCTTCATTCTAGCTGGCGCAATTATTTTTATTTTTCGGCCAACAGACATAGCTACATAATCGTCACTACCCACGCTTTATACAATTTGTGGTGGCTGCCCCAAAAGTACCGCCGAGAACCTTGCGTTTGGGAAAACTTAAAGAAATGCGCAATGAGATGAACAGAAATGACACTTTTTTCAAAGACAATGATTACAGTGAAGTCACTGGGATTCGTGATGGTTCCCTGGATATAACAAAAGGCGGGATGTAGTTCTTAATAGCACGTGTAATCACCACGGGCGGCAGCGCTGGTCTGCAACGTGCTCCCACGTTGGGTACAAGGTTTGTAACGCGTTCTTGTGATAGGGCGTTTCATTCCTCCTCCAGCGCGGTTGAAAACGGCTGTATAGTCTAGACCAGTGGTTCCCAACAGGTGGTCCGCGGACCCCCAGGGATCCGCAAGATATGGCAGAGGGGTCCAAGATGCTATTAGAATAAAAAATATATTAAATATATTTCAAATAAATAACATCGTGTATGAAATTAGTGTTTTCTTGTTTTTCACTCATGTCTACTCAATGCAATCTCAAGTATAGTACACTTGAAAGACCAATACACCCAGTTTTAATTTTTTCTTGTCTTTTCAGTTCATACACAGTTTTTTTAAGGAGTTTGTTATACTAAACACGCAGATTTGAAGACAAAGATTTTGAGCAATAATGAAAAATTTAACAATAACAATGATGAAGAAATTGAAAAAGTCTTAAGCTCAAAATTTTTTCAGTAATGAATATGTCAATGTTTTTTCTAACTACCAAAAATAGAAAACGTATAAAAAGACTCTAATTTGGCTTTTTTTAGGTACTTGATACTGTGATATGACAAGGTACCAATCTTGCTCGATGAGGGGGTCCTCGAGAAAATTTTGTTGGAAACGCCTGGTCTAGACGGTCGTTGATGCATGTGGACGTGCTGCAGCATACATCCTATACATGCTTGAAGGAATTTAAGTGGAGGAAACGGGCAGCCCATTCGTTGAACATCCTCTTGATCCAAGAGCGCCTCCACCCGCACCGTTCGATGTGGTCGCGCACTGTCATCCATAAAAACGAACTCATGTCCCATTGCAACCCTGAAACTACACCCATGTGGACGGAGTACAGCGTTGACGACCGAACGTCGACCAACGAGTGCCCCATGTTCAAAGATTCGAAGAAAATTAATGCCTTCCCACACCGTAACACCTAGACCACCAAAAAGATCATTTCGACTACGTTCTTGGGTGTATTACGTGTTCCAAACTCCTGCCGTTTGAGTGTAAGTGAAGCATTGTCGAACATGACCCTGTTGGTGAAGCAGGTGTTAAGGTGTGTGTGTGGGAGGAGGGTATTACGTTGCATGTGCCTACTGACCTCTAAATCTTTGAACACAGTACAATCACCGGTAAACGTTATTGTGACAATGTACTCCTATCCCACGTGCTTCCTTTCATCACTGCATTCGGCTCTCATTTCATTTTTGTGGAAGAGGATGCGCGACTGCATCGAACAACGTTGGTGGAAGAGAAGGAGACATTGGAACGAGAAGATATTCGGCGAATGGGCTGGCCTGTCCATTCCTCCGACATAAATCGCATCCAGCACGTGTGGGATTCAGCTCGAGAATCCAGGAGTTGTGAACTGCAATGGTGCAGAAATGGAACCCCCTACCAAAAGGGCTCCTTACCAACCTCTTAGCCAGCGCTGTAGCATGTTTGTCCGTGGTGGTCACACACAATATTAAGAACAATGGCCTGCCGTTTGGTATGTCGAGGGGACCATTGTGAAAATTTTACAAATTAACACAGTGTTGTAGAAGCAGCTTATGGGATTTTATGTTTTTTGGGGGAGCTGATGATAGCGGTTAAATAGACAGGTAAAGAAATATATAGAAGCGTAACAGTCGCAGTCATGCCATATGTTAGTAAGACATGGTCTTATATAGCGAAAATCATGCAAAAAACCAAGAACTGCTCACTAAACAATGGGGAGATGCTTGTTGGTAATCACTAGAAGGGACAGAGAAAAGATATCCAAGGAGAAAATCAGCAACGAGGAGCTAATTATGACTAAAGAAATTGAAATGGAAGTAGGCATACATAAGTGAACACATAAAAGATGGGTCAAAGAAGTGCTTTGTATGATCCCAAGAGGCAAGAACATAATAAAAAAAGAGTGGGTATTCTACATAAGTACACATCCAGCAGTAACGTAGCAGAACACCATAGATTAAGTAATTTATGATGAAGTATACTATTTATTTAAAAGCATTTGGACATCTATTATTGGACATTAATACTGTTGTGTCGACCCTTCGCCTTTAATGGGGCTTACACTCTGCTGGGCATACTTTAAATGTGATGTCTGTGGAGGAATAGTGGACTATTATTCTTCCTCTGGAGCCGAGACCAGAGAAGGCATTAATGTTGGACGTTGGTGTCCAGAGCGAAGTCGACGTTCTACGTCCCGAAGATGTTCCATTCTGTTCAGTACGGACTCTGGAAGGACAGTCCATTTCAGTAATGTTGTTGCTGTCCACAAGCCATTGCTTCAAAAATATTCCTTTATGACAGGTTTTATTTCAAGCTGATACGAACAGCCGTCGTCTCCGAGCTGTTCATGTGCTGTATGCAGTACACAGTGTGTAAAAGCGTTCATATCCTTCCGTATTTAGCGTTTTCTTAAGCGCAGTAAGGAGACCACAGCCTAATTACGAAAAACACTTGCATACTATAACATTATTCCTCCGTACCTCACTGCTGGCACTACAAATGTTAGCAGGTAATGTTTTCCAGACATTTTGCAAACTCAAACCCTTCCATCGGATAGTCACAGAACCTAGCGTGAGTCATCGCTCCAAATCACTCGTTTCCAGCCATTCTCTGTCCAGTGGTGTCGCCCTTCGCATAATCTCAGGCGTAGCTCAGTACTGACTATGTATGGAGGAAAGGTGTGGTTTATGAGTAACTGTTCGGCGATTGTACCCCATTCTTTACCTCCCTAGGGCAGTAACTGTGCTATCTGTAATGGTGGTAGCACTTCCTTCTTCGGATATCATGCGATTTTGTACAACCGCGCTCCTCAATCCTCTACGGTCCGTGTCCGTCAGCGAATGACATCTATCTGGTTTTCGTTCCGCTGTGGTTGTTCCTTCACCTTCCAATTCACAATCAGATCCCCAACGGTCGGCTTCGAAGGGTTGGAATTGTCTAAATGTCCCTGATCCCCAACGGTCGGCTTCGAAGGGTTGGAATTGTCTAAATGTCCCTGATGGATTTGCTACTTATGTGACATCTGTAATATTTCTGGCTTATTCAGCCATCATATAGGCTCCAGGAAGCTATTCCCAGGGCAGTGGAGATGCAAGAAGCATAGAGATGACGCAATGTGGGATGAGGTACCGGTGACAGATGTTAGATTCGGTACCATTTCCGTGAGAAAGACCGCCTGCATGATGCCGCTGCTCTGTGATTGGCTGCTGTGTTCGGCGGTAGGGCGCCAAAACGTTAAACTTTAGTTGCTATTATTAATTAAACCTGTCATCCAAATTACTTCATTTTTTAAATAAACATCTCTCAACAGCCAGCTATCAATCAGTCATTTCAAAATTATTAAAATCAAAGTATTACTAAAACAAAAGACTGACGATATTACTGCCGATGCACTTTGGTGGCGTTCGGTTCACGCCTTGCTGGCTTGGCGCGCGAAGTGTCTCGGGCAATCCGGCTCTCCAGTTCTGACCGTTCCAGTAGACAGACATGTTGTCTGTTGTAGCAGTATTTGTTTCATGCAATTTTATTTACTAAAGTTCCGACCGTCGCTAGGTGCAGTCATGTTGTCTGTAATAGTAGTATTTGATTCATGTAATTTTATTCTTCAGTTCTGACGGTTACAGTAGACAGACATGTTGTCTGTGGCAGGATGTATTTCGTGTTATTTTAGCCAGATATAATGACTGTGGAAAGATACGTTAAATACGTTGTGATCAAGAACAGTTTCTCGTGTCTATATCAATAAAATCGCGAGTGGCATCCCAAATGAGTTATAGTTTATTCGTAGCTCCAGTTCCTTGCGAAGTTAATTTCAGCCTCAAGAAAAAGAATCCACGACCTGCGTGCTGTTTTCTGCGCTGGGGACCTCATCATCATGAAGACAGAAGGTTAGTGAAGTGTACAAGAACTTAGGTATTCCACACAGGGCAGTGGAAACAACTAGGCACCTCACGTGTACAGCATGCACAGTACTAATGTGCTCAGTGACACGTCATCTGCAGTAATGCAGAGGAGGTAAAGAAGGATGAAAGTATTAAAATTATCTCACTGTTATTCCTTTTTCTTGACAATGACAAGTTCGCGTTCGAAGTCACTGAGATTTCCTGACCGACCATTTATGATGCTACTGCTTCCCCACATACAACACAATACTCCCCGCCTCCTTTTATATAGGCTGGTCCGCTTCTCGTAACATCTTGTGGTTAATTCCGCATTACACAGGGGTCTCTGTATCTTTTTAATCAGACAGTGTATGTAGGAGTTCTTCACCCGGCAGTACGCGGATGGTTAAACACATTTATGGCAATATAAGAAACATTCTTCGAGAAATCTTTGAATTCTTCACAAATCCAAATAGTTACTGAACGACAGAATACTATACAGCCTCAGAAGATCAGTTTAGCGCATTAAGAACTGAAATCCAGAAGTGAGAGAAAAAGTGGATTTAAGTGAGAAACAGATGACACGTTAACGAAATGATTAATGTACTAAGACCGCACAAACAGTATAAAAATAACTACTCGGCAAAGCGTTTCACTGAGTACTATACCGTAACGAGGAAATCCTGAAGCATGCAGAGATTTATGGCTCACGCTGTCTGTGATGCATACTGTAGGGAATATCAGCAGTAATATTTCATTCAGCTGCTAGCGTCAAGAATTTGCGTTAGTGTTTTAACAACCTGCTGGTAAGTACTGCGTAAGGAAAACGGACAGAAAAATAAATCAGTTATATGTCAACTAAAACATTGCTTTCGACTGACGCAAACTACCTACATATTTACTGACCTCTCCGACCAGTACGAGCACTATTCTATTCGTCAAAGACATTTTGTCTTTACAATACTGCCAATAAAACAAATGAAACTGCTTTTGTACTCATTATACTTTTATTTTGAACAGTTATCCTAACTACTGCTTGAGCTTTACCGTCACATAAAACCTACGTGTTTCTAAATAAATGTTCCTTAGAGGCCGACGAAATATCTTATCGTACTTGCTCTTAGTGCAATTGAGATGTGGTTTCATTCACAAAATGATTATATTGTTGTTCAAAATAACTTACGGGGATGCAGCCATGGCACGCCGTCGACAGAGGAAGTATTCTGTAGCGTTACGCTGATATTTTAATGAGAATGATAAGAGGACATTACCCTTGTAAATATGGAAACTGAAGCACTCTGTATTGAATATACGTGGTGTGATCAAAATGTAAGCAGGAATTTTTTTTAATTTCGCTGTCTTCATACATAAATTTTCAATTTTTTTATCCTGATGGTACACATGTTCCTAATGCACGTTTGCAATTTTGCGTGTTTTGAGTATTTAGTTTATTGTTGACAGTCTAAAAGGTTATACGTTTTATCGAGTGCTCGGCGAATTTTTACTTACGAAAAAGATTGATCAAAGAATAGGCGCTAAATTCTGCCTGAAAAACGGAATGAAATGCAGCACCGCATTCAAAATGTTGACGGTGGCTTTTGGCGAATCACCTATGACTAAGACAAGATTTTACGAGCAGTATAAACATTTCAAAGAGGGTCGAGAAGACGTTGAAGACTACCTAGAACCTACGTGCCGCTTGCGTGATGCAGTCCAAAGAAAACGACCGGAACTGTAGCAAAACCACTGGTGGGAATTGCATCAAGATAATGCTCCAGCTCATACGTCAATGTTTGATCCTGATTTTCTGAAAAAAAAAACCGTTGTGTTGCCGGACATGGCCACCTCCAAATTCTTTCTCTTCCCGAGGCTAAAGAGAACCATGAAAGGACGTCGTTTTGCCACCATCGATGAGAAAAAAATAGAATTGCTGAAAGAGCTGGACGCCATAACAAAAAGTTAGTTCCAAAAGTGCTTCCAACACTGGAAAAGCCATGGAACAAGTGTATTATATCTGATGGGCATTACTTTGAAGGGGACGATGTTGATGTTGATGAAAACCTAAATATTCTCCAAGAAAAATAAAAATTTCCGTTATTTTTTATCACATCTCGAACATCATAACCGCTGCCAATTTATAATACGGTTTGACGGCTGCCTGCAACTAAATGTCACTTTAATGTGATGTGTACTATGAGTATATAAAAACCGGACAAGTGCAAGTAGTACCCGCGCTCTAGCGGTTCCGTACAAGCCTAAGTACAGACATAATAATAGTTTCGTGTGACTCAATGGCCTGGTGCTAGTCTTTCAATTGGACGCCACTTCGGCGACTTGCTTCTTGCTAACCTATCTCAGTTATCCAGTCGGCGACAGGTGACCTACGTGTTAACGTGGAATCTGAATCACGTGTTGTTTCTGGAAACTTCTGTCATCGTTGAGAAGTGAAGGCTAGATTAAAGCGAAACTGAAAAATCCGTGGTCCGACAGCGATTTGATCACGCGACATCTCGGTTTGCGCGCGCGCGCTTTGTCTGTAGAACACCAGGTGTGTGCAGATAATTTATCTATAGATTCTGATGAATCAGTTTGCGAGTATCAAAATATGTTATGTACATGTCCGTATATTTTAATTTCATTGATTTAGAAGCTTAAAGTTTTTACACCGCCAAGTGACAGTAGGCCTCAATATTTCATAAAAATTTCAGCTTGATACTTCTACCCCTTCATACCAAAAAGGGGTCTTAATAGACGAACAAACAGAGAAACGGACAACAAATGGCAGAAATAATATTTTTGTGGCTTAAATACAAATTAACAATTTTCTGACTTGTTCTTTAGTTGTAATGAGAAAGCTAGCTTCTTGACAAATTATATGATTCTAGGTCAACGGGAAGTACCTCATAGGTTTTGATGAGTCAGTTTGGGAGCATCGAAATATGTGACATTTATGGCAGTATCTTTTGATTACAATGACGTTGGAGCTTAAATTATTTACACACCCAAGGAACCGTTGACCTTTGTATGCGACATAAATATTCAACTTAATACCTCTACCCGTCTTGACAATATGGGGTCTTAACAGGCGGACAGACAGATAGACAGCACATAGCAAAGTGATCCTATAAGGGTTTCCGCTTCTAACAACTGATGTACGGAAACCTAAAAATGTTTACCACTTCAATGCAACCGTCCAAATAGGTAGGAGTAACGTCATGTACAATCTGTACAAAAGGAGATTGGGCCGGACACTGTGGCCGAGCGGTTCTAGGCGCTACATTCTGGAACCGCGCGACCACTACGGTCGCAGGTTCGAATACTGCCTCGGGCATGGATGTGTATGATGTCCTTAGGTTAGTTAGGTTTAAGTAGTTCTAAGTTCTAGGAGACTGATGACCTCAGAAGTTAAGTCCCATAGTGCTCAGAGCCATTTGAATTTGAACCAATGAGCTTGGAAATATTATGCCGTAGATTTGTCGTTCAGAAATAGCATTTGCATGTTGGTTGTTTGTGATAGATTGTGGTGTTATGCCTCGAATAAGCAGGAACAGCTGTTGGAATTCGACAACGGCAGAATCGTGACTGTGGTTTATTGTTCGGCGATATTACCCCTTGCGTTGGTCGAGATCCAGCGACCCTCATGCGACAATGAGGTGACCATAGAAACGCAACAATTAAGGATTAGGCCCAGAATGAGGTGAGGCGTTGTCATGGGTCAAAAACATCGCCTTCGACAGCTTCTCCGAACGCTTGGTACTGACTCCCTCCCGTGCTCCTGTGACAGTTTGTCCCTTATAAGCTTCATCTCATGGTTGCAATAAGTCTTGTTGCAGCCACACCAATTTAGAGCTTTCTACACATATTACGTCGAACACGGAGCGCCCTGCTCTGCGCCTAAGTGCTAAAGCTAATGGCGCTCATTTTGAACATACATTGTAATAATAACCACAACAATAAAGAACTGAAGGACATGTAGCATTATTTTATTCTCAGCCACAAGCAGCGATCACCTGTATAATCTGGCCTGGTTGTCTAGCGGTAAGCCACGTTCTTGGAAACAGAGAAGTCGCGGGATCGATTCCCTGTCAGACGACGGAAATTTTCAGTCTGCCTTTAATCTAGCCTTCACCTCTCAACGTTGTTAAGCGTCACCATCAACGATACGTTATTCGGATTTCAGGTTAAACCGTAGGTCTCCTTTTCCCGTTTGGACAATTGGGATACATTAGGGACACTCATATCAATTAAGTGGCGTCCCATTGAAAGACATGCACTTGCATGCCAATGACGGTTAAGCAGTTATTATTACCTCCTGGACATTCTGTACCCACCCACTACGCGTTGTTTCCAACAGCTCGTTTGTTGACGATACGCAGGGTGTTCAAAAATGGCTCTGAGCACTAGGGGACTTAACATCTGAGGTCATCAGTCCCCTAGAACTTAGAACTACTTAAACCTAACTAACCTAAGGACATCACACACATCCATGCCCGAAGCAGGATTCGAACCTGCGACCGTAGCGGTCGCGCGGTTCCAGACTGAAGTGCCTAGAACCGCTCGGCCACTCCGGCCGGCTACGCAGGGTGTCCCAGAAAGATTGGTCAGTATGCAGGGATATGACAAGAACACTCATAAGAAGCAAAAAACTTCAAATGGACATATGCGCTATTTATAATGGTTTCTGAGGTAGATCACATTCAGTGTACATCTGTGTTTGAGATCGTGCCACGGATGTATGTGTGTTACCCACCAACCTCTTTGACGTTTCATTCTAGTCCAGCTTACCTAGTTACTTTCAACATCTCTGGCCAGGATGTCTTGCTGGCATTAAACTATCCTGTTGGAGGCACAGATGTCCAAGATGTGTTGTGAGTGACGTCATGCGAGGCGCTGAGAGTCTATCACACAGAAGCATCGGTTAACTGTTATCACGCTCTGGCTAAAATGCAACACATCTACACTAATGAAAAATATGCAGTTTACGGCTTCTTCGATGGTAGCGCTCCTGCAGTTGACGTAGAATACTGTCGGCGCTTTTCTGTACGACGAATTCGTGATCGTCGAGTGTTCACCGAAGTTTTCAGCACACTGCGTGAAACACGTATTCTTAAAAGTTCCTGTTTTTTTTCTGAACGTGCAGTTCGGCAATCTGTGCAAAAACAGCTACACATTGCTGAGATGGTGCAGCGTAGTCCCACTACGAGCACAAGGTGATTTTCTGCGCGCATCAATGTCATACGAACACGTGCACGGTGAACGTTACATGCGGAAAACTTGTACCAATTTCACGTACAGCATGTCCATAATTTTCAGATTAGCGACATTATCACACGACTTGAATTTCGTTACTACTTAAATGTCGATCGTCATTTGCTTCCATTAATACTGTTCACTGATGAAATCACGATTACACGGAATGGAATCAACAACTCAATAATCATCGATGGTCACAGGAAAATCCACACACGGTAGTCGAAACCAATTTCCACGTTCGTTTTTCGATATATGTTCCGTACGGCATAACTAGCAACATTGGCGGCTTTCCGTTGGCCACGAAGACTGCAATGTGCTTCCAACATTACGGAGCTACCGGCCATTGTGGCCGAGCGGTTCTAGGCGCTTCAGTCAGGAACAGCACAGCGCGACCGCTAAGGTCGCAGGTTCGAATCGCCTCGGGCAAGGATGTGTGTAATGTCCTTAGGTTAGTTAGGTTTAAGTAGTTATAAGGTCTAGGGGACTGATGACCCCAGATATTAAGTCCCATAGTGCTCAGAGCCATTTGAGACATTACGGAGCCGCTCCACATTTTATCAGAAATATGAGGGAACATCTCAACCGCACTGAACCTAATCGTTGAACTGTTTGTTGTAGTACAATGAACTGACCACCAAGATCGCTAGACCTTGCGTCGTTAGATTCTTGTTTACGGGGTTGGATGAAGTCTGAGGCGTACAAACGAGAGGCGAATATGCGAGATGAGCTCCTTGGGCGCAACATGGGCCAGTCCTTGTTAGGGAACGAGCAGAGCCACTCAGACAAGCAACATCCCAAGCAATATCCCATGAGTGCAAAAATGCGCTGAACTTGACGGTGAGATATTCAAATATTTATTATGACCTGTATAACAGCTGTAATGCGACGTGTACTACGGTTAGAGGTGACTGTGTTAAAAATACGTATTTTTCAGTTGGTACTTAATAAAACTTTTTTTTATGTTTATCATCTGTTTTACATGTGTACAAGTGTAAACCCGACAATAAATTGAATAATACAGAAAATAAAAAGCAATATATATTGAACTGTTCTCTCTCGGAAACCATTCGGAACAGGGCACATGTCTATATGGAGTTTTAGTTTCAAATTATGATTCCTGTCATATCCCTGAATACTAACCATTCCTCCTGGGACAACCTGTATATCTGTTGTTGGTTCCGTCGCAACATCTGTCAGTTTGAGCGTTGAATTTTGAACACCCTATACAGGGTGATTCAAAATTGAAGAAGAGATTTCACTTCTATATCACAGACAAACTCTGAAAGATATTAACACATTACACATATCACTGGATAGAGGAAGGTTCAAAGTTTTATGTTTGCACAGACACTATACCACACACTCAACATGAGCACTATGCGTTGCTCGAGGAACTTCGAAACGGTAGTCCATTTTCTTCCACATACTAATCAACAGGTCCCTTTTTATTGAATCGACAGCTTCAAAAATTGGATTTCTCGGCTCTTGAAGGGTTGCGCCATAGGTGGGATAAGGGCTCTGTCTTTTGTGCACAAGCACAGAAAAAAATCCCAAGATATGAGGTCTGGCGACCTGGGAAGATAAAAGCAATGAAAAAGATCTTGTTGCCCATCTTTTCCAATCGAACGTTGTGAGATGGTGGTGTTACGATAACGCCGTACCTCACGGTGAACCTGAGACGGGGCGCCCGCGGGCACAAAAATAACGTGAAATCAATGGAATCGTCGTGAAACTGAGGAACCAATCAACTTTGCAGCATGTCCAGATATAACATTCCTGTCACAGTTTCCTCCGCAAAAAAGAAAGCTCCATAAACTTCGTGAACAGAAACGGCACAAAAGGCTTTCAGTTTCGGTAAGTCTCTTTCTCGTCCGACGGCGACGCCAAGATATTCTGACCCTCCAAACCTTACATTATGGCGGTTTAGTTTACCAGATAGATGATACGTCCACTCGCCCGAAAAGAAGAGTCGTTCGGAAAATATGTCCTCTACCATATCCTGGAGAAATGAAACGCAAAATTCGTACTTTCTGTTACGGTCGCCGGGACGCGACTGCTGCAGTAACTGCAGCTTGTGAAACTTCATATGCAGGCGTCGTTTCGGAACACGCGACACCATTTTTTGAGAAAGCTGAAGTTACTGGTCTGCCCGTCTTGTGGATTTCTGAGAGCTCCGTGTGAACGCGTCTCGGATACGCTCGATATCTTCATCAGACGCAAGTAGCCGGCCAGTGCTCTTCCCTTTGCATATCCAACAAATGTTCACGAATTTCGTATTCCAGTTATAAATCTGCTTGTGCAGAGGCGGCTTCTTCCTGAATTGACGACGGAATGCACGGTTGCATTTGAACAATGGATTTTCTTAAGCAAATTCCACCACACAAAACTGTGTAGGTGCCATGTTGATACAAACAAGCGACAGCGTAGCATTGTCGAAACTTTGGAACTTCCTCTGTCCAGTGACATGCATTATGCGTTTCTATCTTTCATATGCTGAGGTGACAAAAATCATGGAATGGTTCCTAATATCGTCTCGGACCACCTTTTATTCGGCCTAGTGCAGAAATTCGACGTGGCATGGATTCAACGAATCGTTGGAAGTGCACTGCAACAATATTGAGCTGTGCTGTGTCTATAGCCGTCCATAATTGCGAAAGTCTTGCCGGTGCAGGGTTTTGTGCACGAACTGACCTCTCGATTACGCCTATAAACGTTCGATGGGGTTCATGTTGCGTGATGTGGGTGGCCAGATCATTCCCTCGGATTGTCCAGAATGTTTTTCAAACTAATTGCGAACAAGTGCGACTCAGCGATATGGCGCATTGTCATCCATAAAAATTTCATCTTTGTTTGGGAATATGACGTCCATGAATGGCTGCAAACGGTGTCCAAGTAACAGACCATGCAGAGGACCCAGTCCATTCCACATAAACACAGCCTATACCGTTATAGAGCCATCACCATTTGGACAGTTATAAAATCACTCAGCTATCTTCACTTACTGTTATTTGTATTTTGCCTATACTGAGCCTTTTATACTGAGATGTTTCCTACATCATCTTGTGTTGTGTCTTTATATGTATGAGTGATTGTGTGTGTTCTGTTGTAGTGAATACAAACACCGTTGGTGAGACACAGGACGATGGGTGAAACTGCTTTCACACTATACGCTTCCGTTAGTACGGCGATCTGTTCCAGCTGCTGCAGATGCTGTATTGAAGCTGAAAGTGTTAATCAAAGTTGCGGAGAAATATTTGTCGGGGCTCTGTTGCATTGGTTGGTCGGTCTCATCGGATTAGGGAAGGACGGAGAAGGAAGTCGGCCGTGCCCTTTCAAAGGAACCATCCCGGCATTTGCCTGGAGTGATTTAGGGAAATCGCACATGAATTAGCGATTCTCTATCATATGTTAAGATGTATATTCAAATTTCCTTCGAAATCTCGCAATGGCGTCAATTTGTACCACACAATAAGGAACAGACCCCTCTCTCATGAAATTAAATCGTAAGGAGAAATTAAGCTTACTATCTAAGAATAAATATCTTAGCGTACTACGCCACAGAGTGATAAAGAATATATTTTTCGCTCTCTCACACTGTCACATTAATGCACACCAATCTTATTACATGACACATCACATCATACAGTGCCTTGTTGACAACTTTTGCCCATGGCTTCGTGGAGCCTACGCCACACTCGAACCCTACCATCACCTCTTACCAACTGAAGTCAAGATTCACCTGACCAGACAATGGTTTCCAATCGTCTAAGGTCCAACTGATATGGTCACGAGCCCAGGAAAGGCGCTGCAGGCGATGTCGTGTTGTTAGAGAAGGTACTCGCGTCGGTCGTCTGCAGTCGGTCGTCTGCAGCCATAGCCCATTAACGCCACATTTCACCGCACTGTCCAAGCGGATACGTTCCTCGTGCGTCCCCCACTGATTTCTCCGGTTATTTCGCGTGGTACTGCTTGCCTGTTAGCAATGACAACTCTACGCAAAAACCGCTGCTCTTAGTCGTTAAGTGCCACTGCATTGTGAGACCTTAACTTTTCCCGGCGAATTGAACGTTCAAATAATTTACGGGTTTGCTGCCGGGTGACGTCGTCGACCACCGCCAATATTTCGGCAGGAGCACACCCTGTTATTCTCAAGGCACAACTGCAAGGAGGAAGCAATGTGCAAGGGGATTTAATACCTCGGTTCACAGAGGAGAAACAAGGAAGATACCACACACAGAACAAGTAACCGCAAAGTCAACACCCAACCAAAGATAACCAGCTTCAGTGACTATTAGTCAACAGGTGAGGTAGCCCTAATTCTGTCCCTCTGTTTTTGATGAGAGACAGAGCCGGATTCCAAGCAGCATTTAGGCAAAATCCACCATCTCTGTTTATAACGTTGCTTGATATTTTGATTTCAACAGCTTTCTTAATGACACTATCCCAATAGCTGGACGTGCAAGCCAGAATATCCGTGTTGTATTCCATAGGATGACTGGTGTCAAGGACATTAATCTTTGGTTCTGTGTTGACTTTGCGGTTACTTGTTGGTTCAAATGGCTCTGAGCACTATGGGACTATACATCTAAGGTCATCAGTCCCCTGGAACCTAGAACTACTTAAACCTAACTAACCTAAGGACATCACACTGTAGTGTTTCCTTTTATTTATCTTCTCCTCATTAGCTAATGAAACAATATCGCTTTGTAATGTAATTTTAATTTTCACCAAAAGCACATTCAACACATCGCGGAAAAAATACGCGTCTTTCGTATCCAGACAAGAGAGAGAGACATCCAATAGTTCTTAAAAAACAAAAAAACTACGCAAAAAAAGAACAAAATTATTTATAAAATCGGTCACTGGCGCAGCGCTCTTCTGCGTGCGCGATCGTAAATTATAAATTTGCGGAAGTCAAAGTACCATTACAATGCCTCCTCTACTGACACGCTCCGCAAGCGAGCGTGGCAGTATAGAAAATTTACATAGATACATACATATATGAGAAAATAGGAAATTTACATATTACAAAAAAAATATTTCTGTGCACAATGCTCTTTGCATGTCAGTCTTTGTATACAGTCTTTTTGGTGTGTATCTTCTTTAATGTCTTTGAATTGCAGCGTATTATCGTTGCTTAGCGCAGCGTTTGAATTCAGTTCACATGATTCGTATTTACAATGGAATTAATTCGAACAATAAATGTTTCTATTATATTGCTCCAATGTCTTTAAACGTAGTATCGGATTCTGAGTGTGTGTGTACTGCCTGGATCTCTTGCGTGTGACTTGAAGAAAATCCAAAGTTTGTTCAATGTGTCAACACGAAATTGTGATCTCCAGCAGTCGAATCTTGGTGGCGTCTACCGGGGTATAAATGGTCAATGAGGGCACAGGAAACACCTCACTGCCTACGACAGGTGATGAGCTTGTCTTTTACACCAACCTGAAGACCTGCCGGCTTCCACAACACCATACACTTCAAAGCATATTGACACTACGTAAATATTGCTTGACCAGTGTTCCATCACGTTGGTTTCTTCTTTGCATTTTCAGTTCCATTTATATGAATCATGTGCTACATGCACAAGTCCTTTGCAGCTCATTAACATCTCCTTAAAACACATTTATTGATATAGTAACTACATAAATATACAAATATTTACAATTAATCATTACATGAGATACATTGTTGTCATATAGTACATATACAGAATTAAATGAAAAATATAGTCAATTTTTTTTACGTTACATTCAATATCATTGTGCTGACATGTGAATTACATTACATTCAGATTGAAATATACATTTTATTTGTTAGCTCATTCTCTCTCTCTCTCTCTCTCTTTTTTTTTTCGTTACACTTGCAACATTTGAAGATAATTGTGGCAACTCGCTAGAATATTCAACTTAAAATTCATCTTGCCTCCTGGAATAAAATTTACACATATTTCAAGCTTCAAGACAGCCCTCTGTAGGAGGATAGATTCATGGGATGGTTGCTGACTACTTCATAAATACTAGTAAAGTGATCCCCTATAATGGACTACACAAAATAAAATATGATTAATAAAATACATGCTAACTTAATATAACGTAACAGTTCCTGTACCTAATACCGTTTCTAAGTGTGGTGTCCCCACTATTGCTGTTTCTAAGAGTGGTACCCCTCTATTACCGTTTCTAAGAGTGGTGCCCCTCTAAATATCTTAGGATCCTACAAGTATGTACATCAGTGTGGTAAGTATATATATACATATATATATATATATATATAGTTCAAGTCAATCATGTTTTCTATAAAGTTTGTGTAGTTCATCTGCTTCCTTTCATGAGTGTCAAGCAATATAAATAAATGTTTTACTTAATAAATAAATAAATCTTCTTAGATAATTGCTGCTGCATTCCACGCTGTATATCCATTCTGTATTTACCTTGTGGTACCTGTAAAATTCTATTCATAAATAAATATTTGTGTATGTCTCTCCATACTGTCAGATAATCACGAATTATATAATGTCCAATATTTCATCAACATGTATAAATTTTTCTAAGGAAGGGATGAGAGTATGAGCCGCAACAGAGGACTGACGTTTTGTTTTCTCCTTATTCTCCTTTCTATTTAATGGTGCATCAGTTCAGTTCAGTAGATGAGCTTTAATTATGTCATTAGATGACTGCTAAATATGTTCTCTTAAATAATTCTTCCAATCTGAAGTGTCAAGCCTACATAACTCCAAAAATTTCATTACAAGTTCCCATCAGGTTAGTGTTAAAGTGTTATAGATTTAAATCTTCTGGTATATTTCCAACAGTGGCTGCTGTAAATAATTCTTTCCACATAAATTTATCCTTTCACCTTTAGTTATAAGAATATATAAGACACCACATAAGTTATTATCTCAGGCATACCAATCTTTCAATAAATAATATTCTTTCCACTACTTTCATTCTGTATTCCATGAGTACATGTGATATAGCGTTCAAATCTAGTTTCTCTCCTCTCAACATATTCTCAATTACTCATAACATTCTTACCTACCCATTACTCATTCTTCACAAAATAACATATACTTATTCCTCAGCATTATATATATATTTTTTCCTCTTATTCATCACCACTTACTTTTTACTTCAACAACAACAACAATAATAATACCCTTTTCTCATCTTATATTCCATTTACCTCTCTCCATATTACTATTTATCCTCTTATTAAACTAAAATTACATTCACGCATCTCATTCAGTCACTCACATCACTCATATCAACATTACTATTATCACATGCCTCCTAAAGAAAATAATTCTGTTCAGTTCTCTGCCTCCTCTAATGTGTATATGCCTCAATAGCAACTCCTCTTATAACCAAATATCTTATTAGCTATTGGATGGTTCACATTGCTTTCTAGACTTACCTGCATTCATTAGATTGTAAGTATCTGTATAACTTAAATGTAGGCTCATCATAACTGTATATCATATTAATTATCTTCTCCTCCGTAGCTAACATTTTACTGTATGTATTTTTTCAAATGTCTGTGTGGATGTAGACCTCTGGGTTTGTGTGTTAATGGATATTCTAATGAATAACAGCAAGGGTGTGGAATATTTGCATTTCGGTATGGTCCAGAGTATAAGATCTGCCATTTCCTGTTTAAATGTTTCAGTTTTGTGGGTTTAGGATGTGTTCTTAGTAAAACTAACTCATCAACTTGAAATGTTTGTGCTTTCCTGACACCTCTGTCATATTTCTGCTTTCTTTCCTTAGCTTTGTCACATAATGTTGTGTAAGCTTGTCTTACCTTTTCTTCTAAACTAACATGATTTGTTGTTGCTGTAAATTTAGGTAGAGGGTCTGTCCATTCATTTCTTTCTGTTTTATCCATAATTAATTCAGTTGGTGTGTATCCAGTAGAAATGTGAGTTAAATTGTTCACTATTTGTTCAAATGGTGCTAGGTATTCTACCCATTTTGTGTGCTTCTCTGGTGTGTGTGTTCTCATAAACTGTCCAAATTCTCGAAATGTTCTTTCTACTGGGTTACCTGCTGCATGAAATCTTGAAATTAAAATATGTTTAACATTCTGTTCTTCAATAAATGTCTTCCATTTTAAACTGGTAAAATATGCTACATTATCCGTGATCATAACTTCAGGTTTTCCTATTCTTACAAAATAATCTGTTAATAGACGTCTGGTAATAGCAATGGTAGAAACTGAACGTAAAGCATATAATTTTAAATACTTTGTGAAAACATCTAACACAGCAAGGATGTACTTCATTCCTCCACGTGCTTGTGGATAGGGTCCTGCAATATCTAAAGAAATTAGCTGTAATGGCCTCTTAGGTATGATTGGGTGCAATTCATTCATGCTTGTGCGATTAGAATATTTGGCTTTCTGACATATGATGCATTTCCTAATATTACTCAATACTCTTCGCCTTAAATTTGGAAAATAGCAATATTGTATAATCTTATCTGTACATTTGGTTACACCATAGTGTCCCCAAGTTCTGTGTGTAAATAAAATAAAATCATCAACATGAGCTTCAGGTAAGCAAACACACCAATGCTGTGATTCAGGGTTTCGTCGGTGAAATAATACTTCTTTGTGTAACGTGTAATATTTTTCAAGATGTGGGTCTGTTCCTGCACGTAATTTATTCTTTATCTGGATCCACCTGGGATCATTGTCCTGCAATATGGCTAACTTCCTGCACATGTTTTTGTAGTAAGGTGCAAATGTATCGTCATACATGAGTAAAATTTTAAAATCTGATGTTTGTTCTGTCACATCTGAAAATTCTTGTAGGCCTTGTGGCAAACGAGATAGAGCATCGGCTATAATGTTGGATTCTCCTTTTATATATATAATATCAAAATCATATTCTTGTAGTGATGCACACCAGCGTGCAAGACGTGGATGTAATAACTTGCATGATAGCAGGAAAGAAAGAGCTTGATGATCAGTATAAAGCTTAGTACGTTTTCCCCATAGAAAGTAGCGAAACTTGCGAAACGCCCATACTATGGCAAGTGTTTCGCGCTCGGTCACTGAATATGACTTTTCGCATTCAGTGAGCGTACGGCTAGCAAAACTTATAGGTTTGATGACTGTTTGTTCATCTTCTACATGAATTTGGAATAAAAATGCTCCGAGCCCATAGGAACTTGCATCTGTTACTAGGCAAAAGTCTGACATCATGTCAGGATGACATAACAACGGTGCATTAACTAAAGCATCCTTAATCGCTTCAAAATCTGTCTGACAGAACTCTGTCCATTTCCAAATATTATTTCTTTTGAGTAAAGATAGAAGATGTGGACTGTTAAGAAGGTGGTAGGGTACAAATTTCCTGAAGAATGAAGATAGACCAAGAAAGGCTTTGAGTTGTTTACGATTCTGTGGGGATGGAAAATTCTTTATTGCATCAATTTTTCTTGAGTCTGGATAAATGCCTTCAGTTGATATGATGTGACCAAGGAATTTGATTTCTCTCCTCCCTAATTTCGTCTTTGATAAATTGATAGTGACACCTGCGTCAGAAAATTTAGTCAGAAGTTGCTTCAAAAGATTTACATGTTCTTCCCAAGTAGTGGTGGCAATGACAATGTCGTCAACATAAACTGTGATTTGCGATAACAATTGTGGTCCAAGAACAGCATCTAAGGCTTCGATAAATACTCCAGCACTCACTCGTAGACCAAAGGGTAGAACACAAAATTGATAACTACGTCCCTCACATAGAAATGCAGAGTATTTACGACTGTTTTTATGGAGGTTCACCTGCCAAAATGATGAGCGGAGGTCGATATTGGTTAAATACTGTACATTATGAAATTTTAAAAGTTGTTCTTCCAAATTAATAGGTCGTGTGTTGATTGGGATTATAACTTTGTTAATTTCTCGTGCATCCAGCACTAACCTTACACTACCATCCTCTTTATTAACTGCTAGGATCGGACTGCAATATGGTGAATGTGACCTTTCAATGATACCCCAAGCTTGCATTTTTTCAATCTCTTTCAAAACTGCGGGTTTCTTTGACCAAGGAATATTATAATATGTTCTACAGTATGTTTTGTGTGGTTTAACATCCATCTCATAAGTATAGCCTCTAATAATTCCAGGTTTCTCCACAAATACCTCAGCAAATTGCTGCAAAACTTCAAGTAATTCAAGTTGTTGTTCCTTCGTCAGATATTCAGATTCTGTGCATTTCTCATATAAATCATTAGGTTTAATTCCCTGAGATACAGCTTCATTAAAATTTAAATCACATATGTTTATTGCTGGTGGATACACAAAATGTAACTGTTCAAATTTACCTTGTTTACTGTTAAGGGTTTTTACCCTGTGTTAACTCTATTGTCAGTTGTTGTTGGTTTACGGTTAAATGACATTTCCCTTTTCCTAAATCTATGATTGCTTGATATTCATTCAAAAAGTCAATTCCTAATATGCAATGCATAACTAATTTGTCTACTACCAGAAAACTGTAATTGAGTGGTATATTTGAAAATGTGAAGTTAATTAGCACTTGAAATTTCACATTCTTTGATTTGTTACCGGTGGCACTTATAATGTGACAATTCTGTACTGGCAATGTTTGTATGTTCATTATTTGTTTGAGTTCATTATATAAGGACATTGAAATGACACTTGCTGCTGCTCCTGTATCTAACATTACTTCTACTTCATAACTACCAATCATAACTCGTGTTATAGCCTGAATAATCTTCTTTGTTTTACTGGTACTATTAAAATCTACATCCTGGTATAATTCTTTTTCTATTTTCTTACTGTCATCATATCGGAGAAAACAAATCGTCGGTTCCGTTGCGCTCTGCTCCCTATTGACCGTAACTCGAGCGCTTAGCCCGGTCGTCGTTCGTTTTCCGGCAAATTCGGTTGTTGCTGCGGGTTGGGTTCATTGCCCAACTCAATAATATTTACATTTCTGTCGCGCGTCACCCAAGTATCACCTGTTTGGTTGTTGACATTACCCCGCGTCGCACTGGGAGTTCCGTTAGGTACAAATTGAGGGTTGCTGTATTGCATGTGTCGTGGCGGTTGTCCATTGTGATTTCCCCATACATTATTTCGCCCATGACTGTAACTGGTGTTGTCATTACTGTTATTTCTGCAATACATGTTTGGACGTTGTTGGATGTTGTTTCTCTGAAAATATCCTGGATGGTACCTGTTATCCTCTCTTCTTTGATCTCTATAATTTCGGTTCCTACTTCTGTTGTTGTTATTTTGAATATAACTGTTATTGTTCTGATTGTAATTACTGTTCGGATAACCATTATAGTAATAATTACTGTTTCCTTGCCAATGCTGCGAGTTGTTTCTCCTAATATTGAATGGATTTGTCCCAGTGTAGTGTGAATTGTTTCTTTGAGTGTTTTGTTGTGGTGTCGGAGGCGGATTCCAATAGCCTCTGTCATTTCTGTTGTGCGTACGCGAATCGCTTGGATGGATCGGATACAATTGATTGAAATTCCTGATCTCATCTCTGTAAACAACATCTATCTCATCAACATAACTGAAAAAATTCTTTATGTTGTCCTCGGACACTCCTATTAATTTATCACGGTAAGGAAATGGTAAGTGGCTTTTAAGTGTTCTAATTACATCTGGTAAATCTGCTGGTTTTGTCCAATATAATGTTTTGTCTAGATAGCGTTCAAAGTATTGTCGTAAAGTCTCTTTCTTCGGGTTGTAAATTTCTGGATTGTATACTTCTCGTTTTAAACTTTGCTGTTCTGTGATCGACCAGAATTCCTCAAGAAATGCTTGTTCAAACTGTTCAAATGTTAAACATCGTCTTTTAATTGCTGCTCCCCACTTAGCTGCTCTTCCACGTAACAAATTTGTAACATATCGAATTTTGTCGGCTTCTAACCAATGTCTCGGGAAAATACCATCAAAAGAGCGGATGAAAACAATCGGATGCACTTTGTCTTTCTCATCACATGAAAATGTCTGAAAGTATCCATGTCGTACTAATGTTTCATCAGCTACTCCCGATGGTATTATGGGTCCTGTACTTTGTGTCAAACTGTGCATAGTATGTGGTGATGTCTGATAGTAATTTTGATCTTGTGGTAGCATTGAAAATGGTTCATTGGGATTTGTATCACTCATTGGTAATTCTATTTTCGGCTGTGTGCTGGGTCTAGCATTAGTATGATTCTCATTTATGTTTCGGTTGTCTGTTATGGGTTTTTGTATCAGTGACGAACTTGGTATTACATTCTCTTTAAGTTTACGTACCTCTTTCTGAATATTATCTGTTTCTCCCTTTACTTGTTCCTTTGTCTTATCTAAAATGATATGTGTCATTGTCTCAAACTTCTCATCTAAATAATCATCACATAATTTGCATTCATGTACAAGTTTTTCTGCTAGAGTTGTGTCATTCTTTAAAGATGCTACATCTGCTCTGTCTTCAAGCTTTTCTAACTTTTCCTGTAAGGATTTCTGCTCCAATGTTACATCATTTAATCTGTCTGAAAGGTCTGTAATCGTCAGGTCTAAGTGTTCTTGGTTTGTTTTTACGGAATTGTGTGACTGTCGTAATTCGTCAACTTGGGTACTGGTTTTCTGTTCTTCAAAAGCTACTGTTAACAATTTCTCATTACATCGTTGTAAGTCAGTTTTTGTCTCGTCACTGAATTCCACAAATACCTTTTCTTGTCTCGTAACCTTGTCTGATAAGTCAGTAAATTTCCTTCCAAGACTACTGGTGGTTTCTGTCAAGTTGGCAATTTATCTCGATTGTTTTTCAAAATTTTGTTTTATGTCCCGTGTCAGTTCATCGAATTTAGTGTCAAATCTTTTGTCTAAAGTGTCAAATTTTCTGTTTTGGTCACCAAGTAACTTCAGAATCTGGTTGAGCATGTCAGAGTCCTGTGTCTTAGTTTCGTCATTTTTCCGTGTCTGATTGATGTCTGGTTCTGAAGTTGACGTTGTCAATGTCACGTTTTGTCGCGTAGTACTCACTCTCCACTCGCCTGTATATCTGTTTAAATATAGGGGTTGTTGTCTTAATCGATCCGGTAAAATTATGTCTTGAACATCCTCTCTATTAAGTTCAATATTCATTTGACTGTCGGACATGTTTTGCAGTGTGTCACTTTCACTAAGCTCGTCCGCGGAAACAATTTCTACGCGTCTAGCGTCCATCTTGCGATTTTCATAATTAATTGCAAATAAAATTTTCCAATGGTAAAAAAGAATTTTTAAATATGATATGTTGAAATCTGAAATTTCTCTTTTGGAAATGGATATTTCTATATGATTTCTAATTAGAAATTGAATTATTAAATTGGCACTGAAATTTCCCTCTCACAAATAAATGACTGTGAATATGCTCTTCACTTATCATTTGCAATAATAGTAGTAAATCGATTTTAACTACAATTTGAAAAAATAATTTCGAAATAAATGGATTGGAATAAAGGAAGTACAGATGGCTGCTTGAAACTGGAAAAAATGTAAATTTCTGTACTCACCATTTTTTTTCAGTCTTATGTTGCAAATGTAGCGTCAAATATATGGTTTTCAATCCAAGATTTTTCTTTCGCGTCCGTGCAAATTATTTTATGGAACGTTATCCTTTTCCTTTTTTTTTACCAAATTAATTTCCTCAACATGAAAATGAAAATTAACACAAATTAATAACAGGGAAAACAATATTGTTGTAAATTTCATGCACGTAACATTACAATTGAAATGAATGAGACGTAGTCCAAATTCATTTTCTGACGCTATTAAGTGGTTAAAATTAGATAAAATGTCCAAAATGTATAATAACTGCACTTGTATCAAATCCAAACTGCACTTGTATCAAATCCAAACTGCACTTGTATCAAATCCAAACTGCACTTGTATCAAATCCGAAGATTGCAACTCCTGTCACCAGGACGCCAATTGTAGTGTTTCCTTTTATTTATCTTCTCCTCATTAGCTAATGAAACAATATCGCTTTGTAATGTAATTTTAATTTTCACCAAAAGCACATTCAACATATCGCGGAAAAAATACGCGTCTTTCGTATCCAGACAAGAGAGAGAGACATCCAATAGTTCTTAAAAAACAAAAAACTACGCAAAAAAAGAACAAAATTATTTATAAAATCGGTCGCTGGCGCAGCGCTCTTCTGCGTGCGCGATCGTAAATTATAATTTTGCGGAAGTCAAAGTACCATTACAACACACATCCATGCCCGAGACAGGATACGAACCTGCGACCGTAGCGGTCGCGCGGTTCCAGACTGAAGCGCCTAGAACCGCTCGGCCACAACATCCGGCGCTTTTATTTAGGAAATAAGCTGAAAATCGTGGGGTTCTTCAGAGTACCGTCTGGTCGAGTGTGTATTTTTCGTGTACTGCCATAATATAAGCCATTTGGTATACTGGTCATAAAGGGTATGAATACAGGATTACCCATTCTTACCACATAACGGTGAGGATACAGCCTCTCTACAACAATTAACAAATCAGTCCTGTTGTCATGTCCAATAGCTGCAAGCAACATGAATCTATGAGCTGGAGTGGTATGAGTTTCGGGCCTAGAACCGCTCGGCCACCTCGGCCGGCGGTTGCTTGTTCTGTGTGTGGTAGGATTGGATTGGATTGTTTGGGGAAAGAGACCAAACAGCGAGGTCATCGGTCTCATCGGATTAGGGAAGGAAGTCGGCCGTGCCCTTTCAGAGGAACCATCCCGGCATTTGCCTGGAGCGATTTAGGGAAATCACGGAAAACCTAAATCAGGATGGCCGGACGCGGGATTGAACCGTCGTCCTCCCGAATGCGAGTCCAGTGTGCTAGCCACTGCGCCACCTCGCTCGGTCTGTGTGTGGTATCTTCCTTGTTTCTCCTCTGTGAACCGAGGTATTAAATTCCCTTCCACATTGCTTCCTCCTTGCAGTTGTGCCTTGAGAATGGCAGGGTGTGCTGCTGCCGAAATATCGGCGGTGGTCGACGACGTGAGCCGGCAGCAAACCCGTACATTATCTGAACTGCCACTGTATTGTCTGTTGGCACACTCCTGATACTGTGCATCTCAGAATATTGAATTGCCTAATGATTTCAGAAATGGAGTGTTCCATACGTCCAGCTCCATCTACCAATCCGCGTTCAAGGTCTGTTAAACCTGTCGTACCGCCATAATCACGCCGAAACCTTTCGACGTCAATCATCTGAGTACAAATGACAGCTCCAACAATGCACAGCCCTTTTATACTTTGTGTACTCGATACTACCACCATCTGTATATGTGCATATCGCTATTTCAATGACTTTCGTCACCTCAGTGCATCCCATGAGTTTCGTCATCTCAGTGTAGTTTGTCTGTTATAAACAACTGAAATGTGTTCTTATTTTGTGAATCACTTGATATTTATAAATGTAGAATAAACCAGCGACTATCACCGCCATTACTACTACTACTACTGCTAGTGGTCACTACGCCACTCACTGAGCCGAGAGCGCCTACAGCTCGGTTTGAGCGGACACGGGCCCTGAAGCAGGCGAGAGTGGCGCACGTAGCCATATTTCTGACTCCGGAATATCGCCGTGCGCGCAGCTCGCCCGGGCGGTCGACGAAACGGCGTGACAACGACACAATTGGCATTCATTAAACGGAGCGCTTCCGTTTACGGCGGATATTTTACTGCTAATAGGGAGGCGGGCAGTTATTTAGAGCGCGCGCAGGCGCCCGCCGGACGCTTTTCCCGCGGCCGTGTCGGCCGGCCGGCTATTACGCCGCACCGGCGAGTCGCCATTCGCGCAGAATTAGTCCATGAATATCGGCAGCGGCGGCAATTATCAGCGTCACAAATGAAAATACAGCGCGCAGTTACGTGAGTATCACTCGCCGCTATTACGATCGCCGGCCCCGGCGCCGGCGCCGTCATACGCGTTTACAGTTCCCTAAACAGAATAAATACTCGCGGGCCAGTTAACATAATGCGACGGCGATAAAACAGTCGCCGGTAACAAATACGAGGCGGCTGCGGTCGCGGCCCGACGCTGCGTCGGTCGGCTCCACGGATGACGTAGCAGGGCGCGCGCGCCCGCTCCTCAATCTGCACTGTGCGCGGACGATGCAGCGTCGAATCGGTGCACGGTTTATTTACGTACGCGTAACTCCAGTTTTGTGCTGCAGCCTGATCTGATGTTCTGTTGCCACAAAACGATGCAGCCTAGTTATATCTCTATATTTCGTGGAATTATGTCGCTGTGGTATCGTTACAGCATTACATGTGTATATGTTTTTATTTATTTATTTACTTAACCTGCCAAGGTAAGTCTCCTACGAATAGAGGATGTACCAATAATAAAACGAAACAACCTAATAATATGAAACCAAAAGGTTTGGACTAAACAAATGCAAGAAATACATAACAACAAACGTTTATTGGTTAATGCAAACCCACCGAAATAAAATAATATCACGTATATTCTAAACCAGGGGTTCCCAACAAAATTTTCTCGAGGACCTCCTTATCGTGCATGATTGGTACCGTGTCATATCACAGTATCAAGTACTTAAAAAAGCCAAATTAAGAGTCTTTTTATATGTTTTCTATTTTTGGTACTTAGAAAAACATTGATATATTCATTATTGAAAAAATATTGAGCTTAAAATTTTTTCAATTTAGCCATCATTGTTATTGTCAATTTTTTTATTATTGCTCAAAATCTTTCTCTTCAAATTTAGGTGTTTAGTATAACAAACCCCTTAAAAAAATAAAAATTGAGTATGAACTGAAAATGACAGGAAAAAATTAAAACTGAGTGTATTGGTCTTTCAAGTGTACTACACTTGAGATTGCATTGAGTAGACATGTGTCAAAAATAAGAAAACTAATTTTATACAAGGTATTATTTATTTGAAAAAATATAGTTACAACAGAGTACTCCATCAGTACACAGTTAGTTTTAATTTTCAGTTCTTAATGAGATGAGTTCAATTTGACCTTTGAGTCCATTAATTCTGAAATATTAGGTTAAAAACTTGAAACTGTCACTCTGAAATCCGACCGCATGTCTAGCCGATTCCTATATACAGAAAAAGACAGAATTAATATTCACTCGCGGCATGTACGACATTAGGGACAAATTACAAGCACTGTGAGCATTAGCAAGAATGGACGTGTGAGAAGCGACGGAAGAAGGAAAGAAACAGAAACATGATAAAAAAGGTAATGTACGGAGGAGAAAAGAAATTGGCATGACTGACTGAGAAATCAAAAGAAAGAGAAGCGTAAATGGCAGGAGATGGGAGCAGTTGCTTTAATGTTTCACAGGGGTGAAACTGGGAACAGACATTATTTTTGAGAAAATGTTTTAAGTTTGACAGAAGAAAGTGTTTCAGTTCTTCTTAAAAGCTACAGGGAATTGAATCAAGCTCAGACTGCAGGATAACTTGTTCCAGAGGCACACATAGTACAAAAAAGGGAGTTTACGAAAGTTTTTCGTTTATGAATCTTGAGATCTTGTGTTTCGATTATAATGAGAGGCAGATACTTGGTCTCTGATATGAGGAACTGGAGAACAGGAAAATGTAGAAGATATGTGACGCATAAATAACTATTTCACCGCACTAGCAGTCGAATCAAAAATAATCACAATAATACTGCACTGACGAAGTATGGTAAGTGTTACATAATGAAGCACTAGTCGAATACCTAAAAAAAATTGTGAAGCTGTTATAATGCAACGAGTATTAAATGATTAAACTTTCATTCCATTCGGTATAGATTCCTCAACATCAGTATGAGGTGTGATCGCCACGGGTGCGATTACACTCTTGCAATCCGTTGTGGCGTGGGAGCAAACAACTTCCGAAGATCGGTTTGAGAAAGTTTTTGTTATCACTGAAACACGTGCTGTGTCAATCTGAATAAAATAATTTTGGGTATTGGGCTGCGTCATTGTGTACCACTGAAATTAGCTAAAATACCGACTTTTTGACTGTCTTTGCTGTTAGGAGTTAGTCGTTTTGTGGGAACCGCTGCAAAGACGGTCGAAACGTCGGTATTTTAGTTAACTTCAGTGAAACACAATAACGCGATCTAGCAGCAGTTAGTCTCTCCAAAGAGTCGCTACAAAGACAATCGAAATGTCTGTTTTTTTAGTTGTTATTAGTGTTTCATAATGACGCGGTCTAATACTCAAAATTATTTTATTCAAACTGACACAGGCCGTGGAAGCCTACAAAATTACAGATGCTCTGTCAGTTCGTGAAGGTTGCTGGATGGAGGCTGGTATGGAAGTATACTCCCCATCGCATCCCAGACATACTCTATGGAGACTGATCAAAAGACTAGGCAGACCAGGTCCGTACATTTATCAAGTCGTTTGTGATGTGAACCACAATGTGGGGTCTTGCAGTACCTCACAGAAATATGCTATTCGGCTGACTGCTTGTGTAGGATACAACAGCGTTTTCCATCCTTATAGTATACTGGCGAGCATTAGCCTCCCTCCAACAAACAATAAATCAATCCTGTTGAGTGCAATACCTCCTCACGCCGTGATTACACGAGTTGTAAAGGATGATGATGTTTGGTTTGTGGCGAGGCCATCACCGCCCGTAGGAGGTCACAATTTTTACACAGTCCTGTTTTGTACACAGTCCAGTCGAGCCACAGCCACGAATGATAATGATGATGAAATGATGGGGACAACACAAACACCCAGTCCCCGGGCAGAGAAAATCCCCAACCCGGCCTAACATACTTCACATACGACCAGAATCTCTTTGGATTTTCTGCCAGGTTTCGAGACAAAGTCGCGCTGTGGGAACTGTTATAGGCATCTCGCTTTGAAGTCCGCCCTCAATTTCGAGCTTCTGTAAAAGATCGCCAATCTTGGGGTTTTAGCGTCTGTTTAAATTTGGCATGTTTGTTTCGTTGTGTCTGCAACAGTGTTCTAACCCTTTTTGTGTACCAAGAAGGATCAGCTCCGTCCTTTGTTAATTTATTTGGTATAAATTTCTGCCGATACTATTTCCTTGAATTTAAGCCACATCTGCTCTACACTTACATTACTAATTTGGAATGACTGGAGATTGTCTCTTAGGAAGGCGTCAAGTGAATTTTTATCTGATGTTTTTAATAGTTATATTTTTCGCTTATTTTTCGAGGATTTGGGGATTGCAATATACAATCTCGCTACGACAACTCTGTGTTCACCAATCCCTGAATCGATTTTGATGCTCGATATTAACTCAGGATTATTTGTTTCTAAGTTAATTAAAGTCATCACCAACTATTATCGTATGAGTGGGGTACGTGTCTGAAATCAAACTCCAGTTTTCTTTGGACTTTTCAGCAACTGTATTATCTGAATTGGGAGGTCGGTAAAAGGATCCAATTATTATTTTATTCCGGTTGCCAACAATGACCACTGCCCATTCTAACTCACAGGAAGTATCTACTTCAATTTCGCGACAAGACAAACTACTTCTGACAGCAACAAACATGCCACCGCCAACCTTGTTTAGCCTATCCTTTCGGAACACCGTTAGGTTCTTCGCAAAAATTTCGACTGAGCTTATATCCGGCTTTAGCCAGCTTTCAGTGGCTATAACGATTTGAGCAACAGTGCTTTCTATTAGCGCTTGGAGCTCTGGTGCTTTCACAACACAGCTACGACAATTTACAACTGTTATACCAATGGTTATACTATATACGTTCTTCCTGTGTTCAGACTTCACCCTTTGTGATTGAAGCCCTTCTTATGTTTTCCCGAGACCCTCTAACCTAAAAAACCGGCCAGTCCGCGCCACATAGCCCCTGCTACGCGTGTAGCTACCTCCTGCGTATAGTGAACACCTGACCTATTCAGCGGAACCCGAAACCCAACCACCCTTTGGCGCAAGTTGAGGAATCTGCAGCCTACACGGTTGCAGAGAACCGTCTGAGCCTCTGATTCAGACCCTCCACTCGGCTCTGTAGCAGGGGCCCGCAATCGGTCCTGTCGACTATGCTGCAAATGGTCAGCTCTCTTTTTATCTTGCAAGCAAGACTGACAGCCTTCACCACTTCTGTTAGCCGCTCGAAACCAGAGAGAATCTCTGCTGATCCAAAGCGACACACATCATTGGTACTGACGTGAGTAACCACATGCAAATAGCTGCAACCTGTGCTGCTCTTCATGGCATCCAGGAGAACCCTTTTCACATCTGGAATGACTCCACCCGGTATGCACACGGAGTGCACATTTGTTTTTTTACCCTTCTTGTCAGCCAAGTCCTTCAGGGGCCCCATAATGCGCCTAACGTTGGAGCTCCCAACTACAAATAATCCCACCCTCTGCGTTTGCCCGGATATTGCAGGCTGAGTGGTTTCCTCTGAAAGAGGACAGGCGACAGCATCTGGCTCAGCGATACTGTCAGCCACAGACAGCATCTGGAACCTGTGTATCAAACAAACCGAGGAGGCCTTACATGCGGCTGCCTGGAAAGTCTTTCGCCGCCTGCTTCGCCCCGGGGCGACCTCCCACTCGCCCACAGGTGAAGGGTCAGCCACAGGGTGGGCATTAACTGGGTTGGCCACCGGTGAGGACCGATCGGAGGACTCTGACGTACTGGACGTCCATTGGATCCCCACGGCGGGTCCACAACAGTGGTGCCCATCCACTGCAGCCTCAAGCTGTGTAACCGAAGCCATCACAGCCTGAAGCTGAGAGCGAAGTGTCACCATCTCGGCTCGCATCTGCACACAACAATCGCAGTCCCTGTCCATACTAAAGACCATAGAAAACTAAACTATGCAGATAAACGGACTGTCGGCACATGCTGCGCAACTCTACTCTAGAACCTGACGGAAACGCACCACCTCTGTCTAGTAATAGGCAGATATTTGAAAACCTATCTACCGAAGCACTCAGGTGAAACTAAATGATCTTCCCCTGATTAGGAACTTGTAACATGTCACAAAATCGGTTTACTTTCCGACGCAAACGAAAACGCGACAACTGTGGCTATTAGATTTTAAATTTACACGCAGAAACCCAGGAAACTAAACCATTAAATCACACAGATGATACAATAAAATTCGCTCCTGATTAGGAACTCGTAAATGACACAAAAGCTGTTACTTCCCTGTTGGTGCATCTGTCTCAATCAGCTACTGCTACCTGACAGCTATGCGAACTTAACATATTGTCATTCCTCTGAAGACAGTGCACAGTTTACACTTCCCCTGCACTATACAGGGTGATTCAAAAAGAATACCACAACTTTAAAAATGTGTATTTAGTGAAAGGAACATAATATAACCTTCTGTTATACATCATTACAAAGAGTATTTAAAAAGGTTTTTTTTCACTCAAAAACAAGTTCAGAGATGTTCAATATGGCCCCCTCCAGACACTCGAGCAATATCAACCCGATACTCCAACTCGTTCCACACTCTCTGTAGCATATCAGGCGTAACAGTTTGGATAGCTGCTGTTATTTCTCGTTTCAAATCATCAATGGTGGCTGGGAGAGGTGGCCGAAACACCATATCCTTAACATACCCCCAAAAGAAAAAATCGCAGGGGGTAAGATCAGGGCTTCTTGGAGGCCAGTGATGAAGTGCTCTGTCACGGGCTGCCTGGCGGCCGATCCATCGCCTCGGGTAGTTGACGTTCAGGTAGTTACGGACAGATAAGTGCCAATGTGGTGGCGCTCCATCCTGCTGAAATATGAATTGTTGTGCTTCTTGTTCGAGCTGAGCGAACAGCCAATTCTCTAACATCTCCAGATACTGTAGTCCAGTTACAGTAGCACCTTCGAAGAAAAAGGGACCAAAAACTTTATAGGCTGAAATGGCACAGAAAACGTTCACCTTAGGCGAGTCACGTTCCTACTGAGTTGTTTCCCGCGGATTCTCAGTGCCCCATATACAGACATTGTGACAGTTGACTTTCCCGTTAGTGTGGAAAGTTGCTTCATCATTCTGTTGAGCGGTCGCCATCTTAGCATCAACTGACGCTGACGCCTAGTCAACAGCGCCTCAAGCGAACAAATGTACAACTAAATGAAACTTTATAGCTCCCTTAATTCGCCGACAGATAGTGCTTAGCTCTGCCTTTTGTCGTTGCAGAGTTTTAAATTCCTAAAGTTGTGGTATTCTTTTTGAATCACCCTGTATAATGCCGTCTGACAGACACATTTTACCGCGAGCGCCTCCTGAAGAGGCCTGGTCTATGGTACGCTGACAGCAGTATAAATGCCTCGTGGAAATTCGAGATCTCAACAGCTATCAGTACGCTTTTCCTAGCGGTTAGTGACAATTCCCTGCCTGTAATCTCTGCCCTGCTTTCAGAACCAGTCAAACAATCTATGAGTCTGCTTATGGTACAGTCCTTTTCCAATGAACTGAACCAGCTCTTGCCACAGTGTTTTCTTGAGTCGATCTCATCACCAATCGTTCCGCATCCACTGCACTACAGTTCTCTAAACAAAGAATCTCCCATTCTCAATGTCTGAGATACACTGAACCGCCAAAGAAATTAGTACACACATGCGTATTCAAATACACAGATATGTAAACAGCCAGAATAAAGCACTCCGAATGGCAACTCCATTATAAGACAACAAGTATCTGTCACAATTGTTAGGTCAGTTACTGCTACTACAATGGCAGGTTATCAAGATTTAAATGAGTTTGAATGTGGTGTTATCCTCGATGCAAGAACGATGGGACACAGCATCTCTGAGGTAGCGATGAAATGGGGAATTTCCCATATGACCATTTCAAGAGTGTACCGTGAATATCAGAAATGCAGTAAAACATTAAATCTCCGATATCGCTGCATTCGGAAAAAGATCTTGCAAGAACGAGACCAATGGCGACTGAAGAGAATCATGGGACATGACAGAAGTGCAACCCTTCTGCAGATTGCTACAGATTTCAGTGTTGGGCCATCAACAAATGTCAGCGGGCGAACCATTCTCCGTGTAGAGGAAATATTGGATGAGGATGAAAACTGTCAGGATGCGCCGTATTAAAACTCGTCCGAGTTTCTCAAGTAAATTATTATTTCCAGCTACAGTGCCCCTATTCCTCTCAGTTTGCATCACCGGGTCCCACAATGCTCAGGACACCACTTCGCTGTCTGCAAAACGGCTTGGTGCGGAATGGCTGCCTCAGGAACCCGTGCAGTGCCCTGCTGTGTGTTGGCCTTGTACGGCCGTGGAGTTTTGTGACGACGTCAGGATGCGCCGGCAGTCGACTCAGCAGTCTACGTCCCTGCTGCCTCAGAGATGCCTGCTGGGAGCTGCAAGGCGGCATGTGGTGTGCTTCCTCACTGGCATGGCTAAGATCGTGGTGACAACAAGTGCCCGCGATCCGGTGTCCGAATCTGTGGCCCTCACCTCAGGATGCCTCCGGCGTGTGTTGGGAGCCAACAAGACTGCCCACAGTAGCGAGCCGTGGTGTGGCCCGCCACTGGCTGGCTGTGGACCCCGCGTTGGACTCAGAGGGTTGAACGAGTGACCTGCCGTGGACTGGAACGCTGGCGCCCCATCTGCTGCTGCGTGAAGCCAGTGGTGTGTCACACTTGAATGCCTTGTTAGTGAACCGGCGCCTCTCTCCACTTTCTCTTTCATCCTCTTCCCTTCCTGTGACATGCCTGGAATCACATCCGGACAACGCTTAAATTGCTGCAACCGCCCAATGTGTACTATCACTGTTGTAGTTGGAAGCTGAAGCATAACATTAATGGGGTATGTGGTTTCAGCTGCTTGGCCCTTAATACCTCATGACGAACTTCTCGTCCCTTTTGGTGTTCAAAGGCTGGATAGTATTACCCATTGCCCTACTCTGTACTGTGGTATGCTCCCTTTCTGCTTCACTGCGTCTTCCTACCTTTCCAAAGCCTTCGTATTCGCCTTTTGTACCCGTTTTCAAACATCCTGAATTGTTCACGCGAACTGACGTACAGATTCACTGGTCCTTCCTTTCTGTAGCTTCACTAAATCAAATGGTGACAGCATTTTTCGCCCGTACACTACCTCATACAGAGACAAACCAGTATTGGTATGGACTTTTGCATTGTATGTGCATACAATATGCTTCAAATACTCGTCCCACTGATGGTGATGAGAATCCACATAAAAACTCAGCATCGTCCCAATTGTTCTGCGTACCCGTACTGTCCTTCCGTTTGCCTGTGGATGCAATGCACTCATCATCGACTTCTTTATGTTCAACAATTTACACAGTTTGTTCATTAAATCCAACATGAAGTTGACCCCTTGGTCAGTACTTATTGTCTCCAGTATATCAAACTTCAAAATCCAGTTATTTACTAATGCTTGCACGACCATTGCTGCCTGTTAATTCGGCATAGCCACCATCTCCACATACCCCGAAAAATGGTCTATTATTGTCAGAACGAATCTGTTCCCTGACGGTGGTCGACTGAAAAGTCCTAAGACATCAGTTCCCAACATAGAAAATGGACATGTCACTTCCATCAATCGTTGTAGCTGTATCTATTTCTGACTCAAATCTGCTCTCTGCACGCATGGTATACATTTCTTGACATACTGATCCACATCCACTTTCCTACCTCTCCACCAATACTTCTCTGTCACTCTCCTATTTGTCGCTATACACTCACCATGACCAGATAACACGTGATCATGTGCCTCTTTTAAAACCTCTTCTCTCAGCTACACTGGCACTACTACCCTTGGCCCTAACTTCGTTTCCCTGCACAGAAGACCATCGTACATATTAAATTGTGGCTGTGTCCGATACACTTTACAATCATTGTCAGTGTCCTGTAGTTCTTGCCATACTGCTGGGTCACAACCTACTTTTGCCACCTTTCTACTCAGTGCATTCGCATTACCGTGCTTCTTCCCAGGCTTGTGCACCACCTCATAGTCGAATTCAGTAAGCCTCCCAGCCCACCTAGCGAGTCTAGCGAGTCTAGTGGACGGATCCTTCAAACCCAACAACCACTTCAATGGAGTATGATCTGTCACTACCCGAAATCTTCTCCCATATCAATAATATTTAAAATATATGATTCCATAGATTACGCTAAGCATCTCCCTCTCTGTTGTTGAGTAATTCCTCTCTGCTGCATTCAAGGAAATCCTCCAAAATTGGCTGCAAATACCCCGGTATTCTGTATGGTTTATGTTAAACTGTTTCTTCGTTACCTGTTGGTATCCTACGTTGAACTAATGGAGTTGCTGGTAACAGCCCTCGTGGGAAAAACAAATCCTTAAATTCCCACAACAGTTCTTCCATATGCTCTTTTTCTCCTCTTTTCAAATGCTTAACTTAGTTATACAATGCAGTTCTGTCGGCAGGCAGTGGTTGATCGTTATGCCTAACTCTCGCACGCCAGTCTTCATCATCTGATACATCCAAATTCGTTACTAAAACTCCTTTTTCCAAATTCGCGTCTACAGCGCTAAAATTATCCACGGTCACGACGACTACTCATCTGTTGTTTCCCTCTTGTACGCGTAGAATACTACATTTCACAAAACAACCTAATGGATCCAAAAATTCACTATCCTCCAATGGTTCAATAACACATACTGTAGCCACAGGCAGATTTGACTCTGCACTTACCCAAGGCGACTTCCCGGTGCCACTAGACACACACTCATGCGAATTAAGCCTTAATGGTAATGTGTGCGGTTCAATTTGTTTGTTCATTACATTGAACGCCCCTCGCAACAGCTCTGTATCGACAACAGTTTCGTTGTCCAAGGTCAATTTTCGCATGATGTTGATGCAAGAAATCTACTCCTACGATCATGTCGTAGCCCTCACTTACTCATGGTACTACCTCCAAGCATGCATCAAATCGGACTTTCCGTGTGTGAAAGTAAACTGTCACTGACTCCAAGGGTGTGACCTCGTTATCCCCCACTCCACGCAATCTGTAATGTGGTGGATCTTACTTCCTTCGTCCCATTAAACTCTTGGTAGCCACTGACACTTGCGCCTCTATGTCCAACAAAATCTTAAACTTTCTAGTTCCTATGGATCCTACCACTGAACATTCCACCTCTGCATACGTATTTGTAGCACTGAAATTAAACGGGAGCTCCCTTAAGTGGGTCTGGGGCCCCACTGCCATTTAACGATTTTCCACCTCTACTAACTCCACTTCTCCATCCTCCACGCTGCTGATTTCTACCCCTTCCTCTATTCTTCGGTGACTGGGCAGATTGCCTTTGTATGTGCCCCATACGACCAAACCTATAACATTTGATACTCGCTGTAAACACTGTTTGTCTATCACGTACCCCTGTTGCCACGTCTATTTCCTCACGCTGAATAGCCAGCTGAATGGCGGAATACAAATCTTTCGGAGACCTTTCACGCACTTTCCGCGACATAGGCACCGGTAACCCCCTCAAAAATACATCAAGTGCCCTTTGCTTGGCCTCCTGCAACAGAACATCATTCGCCTCATCTTAAGTATACTCGTTAATTTCTCTTATCCTGTCCGCAAATTTCTCTGCCGTCTCCCCCTGCCTCTTCGTCACTGTACTCAACCTCTCCTTGAAGTACCGAGCGCTATTCTGTTTCTTGTACCTCTGTAAAAGCCCCTCCTGCTGTCAATTGTGCTACCTTTTCCAACAAAATCTGTACCACTTCTGGTTCCGACACACCTTGTGTTGCTTTCGTTCCCAGTTAGTCCCGACACAAAACATTTAAGTACAAGAATAACCTGACTTCCTACAGCTCTGTATCATACTCAGTATCATCATACGCCAATACAAAAGTAATCAAATGCCACGAAAAACATCTTACTGCCCCAAACACACTAACACTTATTCTGAAAAAAAAGCCTATGCAAAACATCTAAAATGGTCTGCCAGGAGCCATATTCAAAAAACAAACAAAAAAAGAAAAAAAATGTCCAACACTCAAAAAGAAAGATTGGTCAACACTCACCACATTTTGTGACTGTAATGCAGGCAGTGGGCTCGAAAGTCATACTATACAGATGACACCTGCTATTCTGACACCAAATGTAGAGGAATGTTGGACGAGGATCGAAACTGTAAGGATACACCATATTAAAACTTGTCTGAGTTCCTGAAGTGATTTATTATTTCCAGGTACAGTGCCCCTGTTCCTTTCAGTCTGCATCACCGGGTCCCACAATGCTCAGGACACAACTTCGCTGTCTGCAAAATGGGTTGGTGTGGAATGGCTGCCTCAGCAACCCATGCAGTGACCTGCTGTGTGTTTGTCTTTTACAGCCATGGAGTTGTGACGACGTCAGTATGCACTGGCAGTCGACTCAGCGGTCTCCATACCTGCTGCCTCAGTGCCAGCCACTGGGAGCTGGGAGCTGCAAGGCGGCCCGCAGGGTGCTTCCTCACCGGCATGGCTAAGATTGTGGCGACAAGTGGCGGCGATCCGGCGTCCGAATCTGTGGCCCTCGCCTCGGGGTGCCTACGGCGTGTGCTGGGAACCAACAGGACTGCCCACAGTAGTGAGCCGTGGTGTGGCCTGCTGCTGGCTGGACTGGAATGGCTTGGTTCAAATGGCTCTGAGCACTATGGGACTCAACATCTTAGGTCATAAGTCCCCTAGAACTTAGAACTACTTAAACCTAACTAACCTAAGGACATCACACACACCCATGCCCGAGGCAGGATTCGAACCTGCGACCGTAGCAGTCCCGCGGTTCCGGACTGCAGCACACTGGAATGCTGGCGCCCCATCTGCTGCTGCGTGTAGCTGGTGGTGTGACATACCCCACCGTCCAGGAGTGCTGTCACACTTGAATGTCTTGTTAGTGAACCGGCTCCTATTTATACGCAGTTGTGCGCCTCTGTTTTGCTAACGTGCCGCTCCGAGTCATGTACTCATAACACCTGGGTTGGGCCAGTGAGCCCCTTCTGCCTGTAACTTGCGCCATGCAAACTGCTGCATTTACTCTTTTCTGCATGTCTACAGCCCTGTGGCCTCCATTCTACTTTGCAACTGGTGGTAGCATAACTTACTGTCAACAAGCCCGCACCTGGCTGTAACTTTCGCGCTCAGATATATTGCACTGAAGCTAACCTTTTCCCATTTTAAACGGTGGACTTTTGGAGCCAAAGGCCCACTCGTGTACCCTTGATGTCTGCATGACACGAAGTTTTAGGCCTTGCCTGGGCTGTTGATGACTGGAAACAAGTTGGCTGATCGAACAAGCCTTGTTTCAAATTGTATCGAGAACATCGACGTGTACGGGTATGGAGACAACCTCATGAATCCGTAGACCCTGCATGTCAGCAGGGTACTTTTCAAGCTGGTGGAGGCTCTGTAGTGGTATGGGGCATATGCAGTACGACTCTTACATATATAAGCATCCTGTCTGATCATCTGCATCCATTCATGTCCATTGTGCATTCCGACGGACTTGGGGAATTTCAGCAGAACTATGTTACACCCCACACGTCCAGAATTGAAGCGTGAGTTACAGAAGCGTTGAAGATCAGATGATTAGTCAAAATATGATGGCTGCCTCCAATGAATCAACGAGGAACAAGTATACTTGAGAACATTAAAACCAACCAGATAGACATATATTATGACATGAACAGTTGCCGAAAATAGTTGAAGACTTGGCAGAGGGAAACAATCGCTCAGGCAGGTTTAGATATGAGCAAAAAAGGCAAAGGGTTTATGATTTGAGATCAGTAGTTCATTATCAATACAAGGGTTCAAACTACTATTGAAAGGTAGCGACCCTTTGGGCATGCCATCTTAAACTCCTTGTTAATTACATAGTCCCTGCAGAGGCACTGGAACCATCTCAGCTACATAGCAAAACATCAAGACGAGTAAATGTAGGCATGAAAGGGAATGAAAGTTTGTTTGCCACTAGCAATAATAGTTGTGGCATTAAATTTTTTTCTGTGTCTGCGAGGACAGCAGGGAGACGTCGCCAGGGCAGCAGAAGTCAAAGAAATAATCGAAGACTCTCCCAAGAAACGATCCGAGCTTCTATAAAAGAGTGACCGCTTTGCTGTGAGTGTAGGCGGAGGAATCTCGTCCTAAAGTCGGCCTACGAGGCCAGCCTGATCTTCAGCAGGACAATGGCCAGAGGCCTGCATTCCGGAGGCATATTGTCCACCTCGGATGTACGACCGACAGACGGGTGCAGAGCTCGATAATTTGCTCTTGGAAGAAGCGCATTGCCTGCCGCTGAAGTGGAATGAACGCGCGTTTCTCTGGCGCCAAGTTTAGTGGCGGATATGCCGTGTGAAGGTGGCAGTTCTAGAGCAGTGTTGTAAGTAAGCCAATGGCAGCTTGGCCATTGGAAAGGACAAATTTTGGTAACTCTACATGGATTTCACGAAGGAAGAGAGGAGAGATTTCTGTGGCATTCAGTGGATGTCCACCGTGGCAGTTCGGCCGAGGTACACTGTATCGGCAAGTTGGGGGGAGGAGGGGGGGGGGGAGGACGCAACAGAGGACAGTCTTGGTTTCTTTGACGCGCCAGCCGTGATTCTCTGATCATCTCGGCGCGAGGGTACGCTGGCTGTGGCCTTTGCAGTTGTGCACCTACAGCCACTCTCCACATAACCCAATGGGCATTTCATTGCAGCCCAGGACTATTAGCAATTTTTGTCTAAGTACATTCTTCACTGCAGCCAGACCATCTGACATATTTCAACCAACCTGTATCGTACCGACGTTAAGGTAGCAGTTCATAATCTCGGTCTCTACCTCACATATGGTCAGAAAGCGTTGTTGCTATTATCTTGAAGGAGGTGTCGTTTTAGCTTGTCGCCTTCCCCTTTAATAATTTTGCCAACCATCAACATAATCTGACACTGTGTATTTTATCTCATGGGTTTTTATTTATGCTAATGCTGGGAAAGCACGTGCTGGATTTGTAATAAAATATGTTTGAAAGGAGCAATATTTCATTTCAGTACCTTATTCGTGCTGTCCATTTGAATTATAAGAAATTTTTCTGAACTGAGGGTACGTAATAAGGATAGGAAACTTTACACTGTAATGTATTTATAGCGACAGACTTCTCCAAAAGAAGTATGATTTTTGCTGTGTTCTAATTGTTCCATCAACAGCAGGGTTACCATTTCACAGTCTATGGGAACAACTTTCAAGATGAGTAGCTCTGGCACTTTTGTGAGTTCCCTGAACGTTCCACTTAGTCATTGCTTGGTCTGTTGTACGGCTTATTTACCATGCTGTAGCCTTTATTTTCTTCCAAAGTCAATACCACCCATTCCAAAGACCTCTTCTCTAACTTCTTTGACTTTTGTATAGTAATACTCGAAACTACTATTGTAATTGAGGGGGCTGGTGGAAGGAGGTACCAGCTCCCAATTTCATAAGGATTAATTTGATCCCGTTATCTGTTGTGTTTCTGAATGCACTGCATGCTGGTAGCAAGTAGTTCAAATACGTGCCACTAGGATATGCTGTCTATAATTAAACTGACTTTTCATACTGGATTTTCAAAAAATGGTTCAAATGGCTCTGAGCACTATGGGACTTAACATCTATGGTCATCAGTCCCCTAGAATTTAGAAATACTTAAACCTAACTAACCTAAGGACATCACACAACACCCAGTCATCACGAGGCAGAGAAAATCCCTGACCCCGCCGGGAATCGAACCCGGGAACCCGGGCTACTGGATTTTGTTTTTCAGTCTAACCAAACGTTTCGTAACACTACTGTCACACATCGCTAAGCAATATTGTTTCATTTTCTGCCACTATTTCATAGTTATTCTGCTGAGAGTATTGGTCATTGGGGATTGGGAGCAAAGTTTTCCATTTTTCGTACTAGGGAAGTTCACTCAGGATGTGATCTCAGGGCCTGTTCTTAGCTGAAGGCAGTCAGCGAATCGCATTATCGGAGAAAAGCCTCCCCAGGGAGAAGAGCAGTTTTCGTAGGAGTGAGCCTGTGGCCTGCTTTGTCCTTCTGTGGGCATACCCAGAGAATGATTGTGTATGACATTTTTGCCTTTTCAGCATGAGTATCAAAGGTCGTGACACCACGGCGTCGTCCAACGAGTGTAAGACAGTTGCCTTTACTCCAAAATTTTGGTCGTCCAGTTGGACTGAGTTCATACTTGACGCGAAGGGAACAACAATTGAGAAGGGAGACACTGTTATAGGCCAGTACCAATCTCGAGCTTGTTAACGTGGTTTTGTACGCCAAGAGTGTGATTTTTTCATGAAATAAGCGATATTCTTCGGTTTCACATTGGCACCAACATTGAGTCATCCCCTCCACGTAGTTTTTTAGAAGCAGAGAGTTGAGGTAGGAAGAGGAGATTTGTGTTTAGCGTCCCGTAGACGAAGAAGTCATTAGAGACGGAGAAGAAACTCGTATTAGGTAACGATGGGGAAGGAAATCAGCCGTGCCCTTTCAAAGGAACCATCCCAACATTTGCCTGAAGTGATCTAGGGAAATCACTGGAAACCCATAGCAGGATGGCCGGTAGCGAATTTGAACCGTCGTCCTCCCGAATGCAAGTCCAGTGTGCTAACCACAGCGCCACATCGCCCTGTAGTTGAGGATGGAGAAGTAAGTTTCACGCACTCGTGCTCTGCCGTCATGTGATTCGTCTCCTGCGCGCCATCTGCTGCTGACTGGCCCACACTTTTCTGATATTGGGGAAGCAGCTCGCTACTCACGTGTTTTGGCACACAACTTGAGTTGCCGATTTCATTGCAATTTGTGATTTTGTCTTATTAACGTTGAAATCGTGAGCTGCCTCGATAAGGATTATGCTCTTGTGGGTCGGTACTGTCTTCCGTCGACATCTTCAACTGCCCATTAACGAGTTACATTTTTTTATTCCCAACTAAAATATTACTTTCAAAAATAAGCTAAATATTATCAAATTTAATTTGTTGCTGAATGTTAGGAGAAAGGAGAAGAACGGGGTAAAATCATCTGTTAATGATTGTTGAAAATTTTTGTTGCATGTAATGAACTAAGAACCTCCAGTCAGTCACCCAGCTTCGAATTCCTGGGAATGTCGTTCCCAGATCAAAAAGAACGGAATCTACAACTCGTTGAAGCCATGCAGAAACCAGAAAGTGGTATAACCGATTAGTCAGTCTTTACTTTGTACACATTCTAGACTGACGTGTTTTAATTTGCGCTGGGCTAGGGCTATAGCAGTTACTACTAACATTTATTTAAACACTTCTAAAAAGTTATCAGAACGAGGCGCTGTTGCGCATGTAACTTCAATTCAAGAGCATAATAATTGGTTGTTAATCCGGTGCAAAATGAAATCCGATACAAAACGAAACGATATGAAAGTGTGGTTAGTTATTTTCAGTCAAATGCAGAGTGTGGAGTTTTTTTTAATTGCTTCATGACACTCAGACAATTATTTATTCCTTGTTTTGTCATTTAGTAGTCTCGCGATTGTCTACGTCTGGAGTTGATGAAGTTCATAAACTGCAGTCAGAAGATTATTCTAGAGCACCAATTACGGTTTTTATACTGTTATCTTAATCGTTTCAAAAGATGTTGATTTTAGACCCCTTACAGAGGGGGTTCACCTGAGGCAATTGTAGTAACTGAAATTATATGAACTTTAGCACTCGGGATTCACTCTCCAATTTTTTTTTAATTAAAAGGAGCCGCCACTGTGTTACAATCGACTGTAAACATTCTGTACATCTGATCAGTTTTACGGTTAGTTGGGGATCTAATGATTTAACCGACAAACAGTGAATGTTACGCTCATTGTCTCTAGCTATTTTGCCGCGTCATTGTTTCCATAATTCGCTGTTGATGCTCTTTTTTGTTACTAACGATTTCGGTGATTATAGTACTTTATGCGGGTCTGTGAATTCGTAGCACAACACCACTGTGACTCGTATATCAGTATATGTCATTGCCATACTCAGCACTCGCATATGATAATGAAGTCGCTAAGGCATTCTGGGGCCCCAGAATTTCGTCATAAGTAATATTGCAGGACAGTTTTTCCAAAACTTCTCCATAACGTAAATAATTACCCACTATTCTAATTAGACACTTAATTAATTCACCTTACTAGGAACGTATAAAAGGGTGAATGTAAACGAAACACACACCAATGAATGCTGATCTAATAAGAACTTCTTAGTATGATTTCTATTCAGTGCAAGAAAAGTGTAAGGCTCGCTGACAGACTGTGTGAAAGTAATCGTCGAATTCTGGGACAGTTACTGTCAGAGACGATATCTCACATTGTGATAAAAGCCTCGGAGGTGCCTGAAGGCGAGATGGGGAGCACATTACACTCAGGATGATAAGAATCTGTTGGGACTCATATCACCAAAATTATTTTCATAATAGGGAATGCAGCCCCTGTCATTTGCTGATACGTGAAACCACTCTCATGTTCGGAGAAAAGTTCTGCTTTCTTTCCTACTCTAAGAGAGAAATGTGTATTACTAATTAATCACGGCAGATTCTTTAGGAAAAGGAAAATTTTTGTTATTGCCTAAACTTTACATTAATTGGAACTCAGAAGGTTTACAGTGATTGGCTGAAGAGAAACCAGTGTTGTCAGAACCAGCAAGATTTTTGAGTAGGAGGGCAGTTGAACACATTAAAGCTGCAGAGAGACATCACTGTCTTAGAAATTCAGAAAATGAGCACTTTCCCTTAGCACTGCAGGGGGGGGGGGGGGGGGGGGGGACTCCATCCTAGAGCTGATCATAGATTCCAGGATGAGTCTTTCAACCGTTACAGCCGCCACTCTCTGCATGTGAGCTTAGAGCGATGGTAAACATAAGGTGCATTAGTGCGTGTCGTAATGAGGGGAACACGAAGATATTTATTTCAAGTTACAGTTTTGCTTTTCTGCAGTAATTCACACACCCAGCTAGTTAAAGTAAACATGCACTTAGGCAAAGGTATTGGTGTTTACATGTACTTCTCTGTTTCTTTTATTTTATCCATTGACTAATTCCGCCATTACTGGGTGGTTTGCGTGGACAGATAACTGCATCATTTCATTTCGAATTCCACCCACCTGTGACAACCTATTACCCTGTTCCTTTTACAATTCATTTGAATCTTTGTGCACTTCGTTATTAACTGTGTGTTACCTATTCAGAAACTGGATTCAGCGATTTGGATCAAGTTAATGCATCTTAGTAATAAATAGAATTTGATTTCAAACTTTGGTTTCATTTTGTAGTTCGAAGAAACTACTTTCTCTTTATACCTGTGGCATTTATGGTACCCATGTTTATGTATAATCGGCCACCATTGTTTTCGAATAGATGTTTATTAGTTTCTCTTGTGCGACTTCTTTCTTAATATTTCACACGATCTTATGGGGACCGGGTACAGATCATTTTAGCATCGCAGGAGTAATGCTCAACTATAGCCTCACGGTAAACACTTCGAATCTTGATGCTAGGAGCAATTTTAATCATCAGGCCAGGGCCTATTGAGAGGGCAGAGCTAGTGAGATACAATACTTTGAAGAGAAGAACGTAATATGTAGGTGACGCGTTTGTTTTCCCATGTTTGTTTCATAGTCATAATCATCCACCCCCCACCCAGAACAAAAAACAATAGTATGTTTTCAAACTACGCAGAACAACGATCTAGATGAGACAGATGAACTCCTTAGACATGCTATAATGACGACAGAAAAGGGTCACGGCTTATCTCAGTATAGAAATTCAAAACACGGGACACAACGTTAGAAACAATGGTCGGACACATGCCAACACGTTGACGCATAACCGCGTGATCTGGGAGTACACGCCATTGTTCGTAGTAAAAGACTACGTCAACGTCTACACCTAGAAGCACTGTCAGACCGAAAAAGTCGGAGCCTCGATTTTATTCCTGACGTACAAGCGACATCAGCGCAGTAACAACGGTGGCAGCATGAACGAACAACTGTAAGCAACAGAAGGGTGTTCAACCACTTAGCCGTAAGAAGGTAGTGTTAAGCAGTGGACGTGCGGTTGTAGTGAGAAACTTCGTAGCAATATTACTGATGCTATGTGTTAACGAGCAAGGGGAAAATCCCTCTATATGCCTCTGTAGCCACCCTAATCTTTTGTTCTCGTGATCTACCCGTGGGCTATACGGTGGTGACAGCAGAGTACTCGCTCAGCCTTCCTCGAACACAGATTGTTTCAACTTTCGCGAGAAATTTTCCTCCAAAAATTGCCATTTAACTTCCCCTTTGTTGCATCTTCAGATCACCTATGCTAAGCTGATACAGTTGAAACGCACCCTTGAAAAATTATGAATGACTGTGCTGCTAAGCTTCTACGTTATATAATTTCCACAGTTGAGCAAAACTCAACGTACTCAAAGAGTTTTCTCTTTACTTATTCTGATAATCACTAAACTGACACACAATATTTTTAGTGCAACGCAATATGACTTTCAATAGAACCCTACAAAAGAATGGCCGTGACTAACAATAACCTATACTTCTCATGAATCGCTTACCTCACAAAAATCTTCGTTATTCAAACTACTGCAATACAGCGAGCGCCAATACTGCCAGCTAAATAAAAGATTCTAACTACTGAAGGTACTAACTACTGATAGGCATAGTTTGCAAATGTAAGATTTTGATAGAGAACAAACAATGTATTTACCTTAATAATGTTCAAAAGTCATCATAAATATCTATCAATTCGTGACAACCATCTTTACTGATTTCCTTTTTCTGGCGAACACACGTCCAGATCGTCCGCTTATAGTAAGCTCTCAAAACTCTGGTATCTCACGCTCCACATCCACCACTGCTAGCTGCTCACCTCCAACTGCCCAACGCTACGTGCTGTTCATATCCAACTGCCCAAGAGTACACAAGCGAATCTTCCAACAATGAGTCCAACTAGCTGCGGACTGCACACAGCGCATCAGTGATTTTCATACAGAGCGCTACGTGGCGTTACCAACATAAAAACCTAAACAGCCTACTTACACAGTCCTAGCTGGACATCTCTGAATTGCCGACCAGTGTGTCAGAGCGGTTCTAGGCGCTTCAATCTGGAACCGCGCGACCGCTACGGTCGCAGGTTTGAATCCTGTCTCGGGCATGGATGTGTGTGATGTCCTTAGGTTAGTTAGGTTTAAGTAGTTCTAAGTTCTAGGGGACTGATGACCCCAGATGTTAAGTCCCATAGTGCTCAGAGCCATTTGAACCATTTGAACCATCTCTGAATTCTATCTGCTGCCTGTATATCCGATGACTTCAAACACTCCAATAACACTCAAGAATTGCTCGCATTGGGCCAGCCTTCGTAGCCGAGCGGTTGTAGGCGCTTCAGTCTGGATCCGCGCGATCGCTACGGTCGCAGGTTCGAATCCTGCCTCGGGCATGGATGCGTGTGATGTCCTTAGGTTAGTTAGGTTTAAGTAGTTCTAGGGGACTGATGACCACTCCCATAGTGCTCAGAGCCATTTGAACCATTTTTTGCTCGCATTGGTGCCCTGCATCCGATTCTCTGCACAGGTGTACCGCGCTTTACCAGCACCACTACGGGGATTCGAGCGGCCTACCTCCGTGTCGAGCGCATTCGCCAGAGCGCTCGTTGTCGTTCTGGGCTATTTCAGTTACCAGAGCGTAAATAATGCTCCCAGCAGACAGCTGGAACACTCAGCGCCATGCTGGCAGCGCTTTTGTCTAACCCATTAGCAGAGGCCGCGCGGGCGTCTTGCGGCCGTATATCGCCGCTGTCACGATCCCCATCTATACGATCTCCATTAATCTAGTTGTCCATAAATCTAAAAACTACGCTTTCAGCTCGGCCCTGACGTATTCCACTCGCGCCCGTGGTTTACGTCGCGTCCCGACAGTTACGGCTTTGGAAAGCACGATGTAAAGCGGCCCAGTGACAAGTTGACCTACTGTTATGGCTCTTTATTATACTCCGGCTGGCAGCTGGAAATGCATGTTAACTGCGTGCCTCCCTCCCCTCCCCCTTTCATTCGCGACAACTCATGCTCCAGTCTCGCCGTACGTCGCGCGGCTCCCGATAAAATATTTGCCCAGACGTTTACAGCGGGAGCATTAGCCGCCAGTCGCCGTTTCTCTGAATGCAATTAACATAAAGTCGGGGCAGGTTGGAGGCCCCTCGGAACGAGGTTGCGAGTAAGAATAAACATGAGCTGCGCAGCTGTTCGTCGGCTCCCCTCTTCTGATTGATTGTCCCATGTTTTATTAACGAGTAGTCTGCATATTAAGCGCTCCGTGCCTGCCCGGCCGGTGCCGCTCGCGGGACAGACTTGTTACGGATGTGACATACTTCCAGCCGTCTTGTCAGTGCAAGAAGTCGCCACGCTTCGCAGTGCACATTCAGAGTCGCTTTCAACACTAACCAGCCATGAGGAATCACTGTTGCTGTCTCGATATTTCCTTACTGATTTGCAACTCTCTAATGCTGCCAACGGCACTGCTCCTTATCTCGACAGGCAGCCCACCCTATGATGCTGACAAGTTGCTTTGACAGTATAATGCTAATCTCTTGCTACTGTGCGTAAACAGAACTCGTGATTTTAGTCCTCTAAACGAGATATACAGCCGTACCTCACTCGGTTAAATAAACGCTAAACGACGTTCACACAATGATTTTCCCGCTCATGTACTGAAGTTAACGATCGGCATTAATTGATGCAAATACACAAAAGGCGCTCTCCCCTTCTATTTTTCTACTTTTAGTAATCAACTCTTGGCGCAGATTCAAACTGTCCTCTATGTTTTCCTTTCTTATGCAGCCCTCCTCATTTTGTACATCTATGTATGTAACGTCACCTAATCTTCTAAATGCATCCTTATTCTGAACTTTATATCTACTTAAATTTTAACCGCCAACAAACAATTAAAATCTTTATTGCACTGGAACTACTTTCAACTGTAAGTCATCATCTAGCAAACTTTTGAGTTTTAAAATAGGGTGTATAACACGCCCATAATCATAAAATATGTTGTATACATATATACAGTATACTTATATACAGCGTGAGCCAAAAAGGATTGTACAACTTTGGAATGATATTGAAATTTATTGAACTAACTTACCGCATCGATAGATGTGTTGTTTTGTAGCATTCAACTTGAAGTTTCACATAAAAGTGTCAGATGTCATTTTGGTTCGATGTGGCTGCCATTTGTGATGCGGCAAACATCACTCCGGTAATCAGTTTCTTCTCACACTCATTTCACCAAATTGGGAGTAACTTGTGCAACGGCATCGTAGGTTCGATTTTTCGGTTCGGCTAAATTGTTTGGTAGGAGAGGAACATACATACAGTCTTCAATTGAACCCCAGAGAACGAAATCAAGTGGTGTCTCAAGTCTGAGGATTGAGGTCCCCATGCGTTTGAGCCTTCACGGTCAACACATCGTTCTGGGAAGCGATTATCGAGGAGATCTCCGTGAGGAAATGAGGTGATGCACCGCCATGCTGGTAGTAAACCATACCATTTCGGTCATCTTCATCGGTCTGTGGAATTAAAAAGTTTTCAAGCGTATCGAAATACACAACACCAGCGAGAGTTTTCTCGATAAAGAAGTAAGGGCTGTATGTTAAGGGTACAAAACATTAAGTTTGAGACTGTAACAAAGGTGTCCCAGGGCTGCTGCCACATATTCTGCAGTTGTGAGTATTCATCATGCAACTGATATGACATGTTGATTCATCGCTGAAGTGTTCAGGAATGTCGCGTCGTCCTCTGTTCGATGCAACATTTCCGAACAGAATTCCCCACGAGCAACCTCACCTGCATCACTAATGAGCTTCGCCATTGTGACTCTGTATGGTTTCAACTGTAAACGTCTACACAGTACTCGCCAAACAGGCTTTTGTAAAATACCAGTCTCTTGAGAGGCACATCGCAATGATTATTGTAGACTGCGGACAAAACGCTCCCTAATCTGTTCGACATAATCTTCAACTCGGGGACATATCATGTCGCAGTGAATAACCCACCTCAACAAAGTTATTCTGCCAAGAGTAAATTGCAGGTATATTTGGAGGTTCTTTAGCGTGTTGGAGGCGAAATTTACGCTAAACAGTTGTTGCAGAATTCGTTCGATGAAGCCAAAACACCCAGCGAGCACACCCCGCTTCAGGAAAGTAGTCATATTAACTGTGCACTATGCTCCCGCTCTTAGTGACGGAATGGGATACTGATTCACGTTGTTTGCTACAAAATAACTCATATAAGTTATCTCAATGTATTTATACACTCCTGGAAATGGAAAAAAGAACACATTGACACCGGTGTGTCAGACCCACCATACTTGCTCCGGACACTGCGAGAGGGCTGTACAAGCAATGATCACACGCACGGCACAGCGGACACACCAGGAACCGCGGTGTTGGCCGTCGAATGGCGCTAGCTCCGAAGCATTTGTGCACCGCCGCCGTCAGTGTCAGCCAGTTTGCCGTGGCATACGGAGCTCCATCGCAGTCTTTAACACTGGTAGCATGCCGCGACAGCGTGGACGTGAACCGTATGTGCAGTTGACGGACTTTGAGCGAGGGCGTATAGTGGGCATGCGTGAGGCCGGGTGGACGTACCGCCGAATTGCTCAACACGTGGGGCGTGAGGTCTCCACAGTACATCGATGTTGTCGCCAGTGGTCGGCGGAAGGTGCACGTGCCCGTCGACCTGGGACCGGACCGCAGCGACGCACGGATGCACGCCAAGACCGTAGGATCCTACGCAGTGCCGTAGGGGACCGCACCGCCACTTCCCAGCAAATTAGGGACACTGTTGCTCCTGGGGTATCGGCGAGGACCATTCGCAACCGTCTCCATGAAGCTGGGCTACGGTCCCGCACACCGTTAGGGCGTCTTCCGCTCACGCCCCAACATCGTGCAGCCCGCCTCCAGTGGTGTCGCGACAGGCGTGAATGGAGGGACGAATGGAGACGTGTCGTCTTCAGCGATGAGAGTCGCTTCTGCCTTGGTGCCAATGATGGTCGTATGCGTGTTTGGCGCCGTGCAGGTGAGCGCCACAATCAGGACTGCTTACGACCGAGGCACACAGGGCCAACACCCGGCATCATGGTGTGGGGAGCGATCTCCTACACTGGCCGTACACCACTGGTGATCGTCGAGGGGACACTGAATAGTGCACGGTACATCCAAACCGTCATCGAACCCATCGTTCTACCATTCCTAGACCGGCAAGGGAACTTGCTGTTCCAACAGGACAATGCACGTCCGCATGTATCCCGTGCCACCCAACGTGCTCTAGAAGGTGTAAGTCAACTACCCTGGCCAGCAAGATCTCCGGATCTGTCCCCCATTGAGCATGTTTGGGACTGGGTGAAGCGTCGTCTCACGCGGTCTGCACGTCCAGCACGAACGCTGGTCCAACTGAGGCGCCAGGTGGAAATTGCATGGCAAGCCGTTCCACAGGACTACATCCAGCATCTGTACGATCGTCTCCATGGGAGAATAGCAGCCTGCATTGCTGCGAAAGGTGGATATACACTGTACTAGTGCCGACATTGTGCATGCTCTGTTGCCTGTGTCTATGTGCCTGTGGTTCTGTCAGTGTGATCATGTGATGTATCTGACCCCAGGAATGTGTCAATAAAGTTTCCCCTTCCTGGGACAATGAATTCACGGTGTTCTTATTTCAATTTCCAGGAGTGTATATCATTCCAAAGTCGAAATTTCCTTTTTTTCACTCGCACTATGGTTAAAACTGTGAAAGTAAAGTGATAGAAAGTGATATATAACATAGCTTAAAATTATGGATATGTGGTTAAACCATTTTAAAATTATGAAGTTTGTCAAATGGTTCAAATGGCTCTAAGCACTATGCGACTTAACATCTAAGGGCATCAGTCTCCTAGTCTTAGAACTACTTAAACCTAACTAACCTAAAGACATCACACATATCCATGCCCGAGGCAGGATTGGAACCTGCGATCGTAGCAGCAGCGCGGTTCCTGACTGAAGCTCCTAGAACCGCTCGGCCACAGCGGCCTGAAGTTTGTCAAATGAAGACACATTGCCGATACTAGAATGAGAACAATAAATATTTTAGCAGCTTTGTGGTGGTTAGGCATAAAAATGTCTTTTATAAAACCTGTGCAGCAGAACTTAAACAAGGTTTCTATTTCCTTCTTCTACTGTTTCACTTAAAGAGTGATCACAAGGTCCCATCACTCACGGTCGAGTGTTAACATATTCGTAGATGGTGGGATCATGCCACAGTACAACGTTGAGGTAGAGTGCCTACTCTTTATTATTTACTACAGAATGTCTGCGTGTACGCACCTTCTTCATAACAGGGTATTATTCTCCTCCAAGTAGGATGTGAAATTTTCCTCAATATTGCAAGCGGAATAGTAGTAATTGCACGTCGAACAGCATCACCAATTGTCTCGTAGCGTGTGGCAGAAGCTTCTGTTTAATGAACCACTATAATGCGTTGTCGCAAGATGGCAGGTCAGGACTTCGTGCTGATCATCCAAGGGTGCAAACAAATGAACGGAACCACGTCCAATACATTTATCAGGAAATAGTTCATTGAGATGTTCTCTAACGACGGTAATATAATGAACTAGTGCTCCATCCAGCTGGAATCATGTACGACGGCTCAGTCCCTCAGCTTCCAGATGTGGAACAGATCAGTCACATTACATGGTGAGATACCCAATGTGATTGACAGCAGAGCCGAAGAAATATGGAGCTATCAAGCGGGTTATAAATGTTGCAGTCCAGATCATGACATGCAGTGAGTTACGTTCAAGTTCTTCATAAAAACGTGGGTTTCCTTCACTCCAGAAATAAATGTTCCTCGATTTTGCACTTGTATTGCACACTCGTCCGAGGAAAAGACTTTCCTCCTTGAAGGAAGATTTGTTAAGACATATAGCATTCGTCCACATGCCTGATGACTTTTTCTCTTGTCAGTTATTAATCAGCTTGTTAACAAACGAAGTTTTAAATGCCTTGAACTGCAAATCATTCTTTAAATGTTCTCATAATGTCGAGTACAGAATTCTAATTCCTGTGACCGCTTATGAATGGACTTTTTAGGTAAACGTTCGACAGACGCTGCAGCCTCCACACACTTTCCCACTCATGTTGATGGTCGTTCTGAACGGAGTTTAACTTTTATGCAACCAGTTGCAAATAGCTTTTTCTCCCAACTTTAGTTTTGTTGGCGACAGTATCTGATGTCTTTCAGTGAAATCATGCTGAATATCTCATTGATTGCTCATGACGATCCGTTCCTCCCGTAAGTGGACTCTTCAGCCGTGATTTAGATATACATCAGCACGTACAACAATAAGATACGATGGTTCATTAACATCTCTGTAATGCATATTGGGTAATGGGATTCTGTGATCACCCGGTACATGCAATAATTTGCTGCGTATTGTATCGGAGCAAAAACTTCCTCCACTCTGTCTAAACATTTGACATAAGAGGCCACTTTTGGTGAATAAACATGTCAAACATTTCTGGTAGCACAATTCCTTCATCTCTTCTGTCGCGTTTTCCGATATTCTAATGTTTAGCAAGTTGTTATTCTCTGTTCAGCTCACTTCGTCGTCGTTTTCTCTGAATCAATTTCCATTTTTTTTTAATGATCGTCCCTTTCATCCGGCACCACTGTGTCATACACTAGCCTCAAGCATACTATTAGTTTCCTTGCTTTCTTATTTTTCAGGAAGCACCTCGCACTTCTTTCACTGTCCCACTCTAACATGCAAATGAAACATAAGACGTGACAAGCTGAAAATATGTAACGCATCGTTCTTAACAAATATTTGTCTTTCTTGCTCCCAAATTATGATGTTATTATCATCTATCTTTTGTAGATACCTATGATCTCAAGGAAAAAAGTACTTGATACTTCAAGGAAGAAGGATGTCTCGTCAGTACTCATGTCATTAGACATGAAAAGATATGTACGTATGACATTGTTGGTCCGGAGATTTCATATGGGATGTCCGGCCGTCTGGTGCATGTCTTTCTATTTGGCGCCACGTCTTCGATATGCGTAGATGATGATGATGATGATGATGATGATAATTATGATGAAAATAACGATGAGGACATCACGGACTTCCAATCCTGAGCGGAGAAAATTCCCACCCGGCCGGGTATCGAACCCGATGGTTCATGATTGACAGTCACAACGGTAACCACAAGACCACGAGCTACTGACGAAGTCCTTAGAGAATAGCTGCTTATTAGATAGAGAGCGACAAGAGGAAGAAGCTCACGTCTCCCTGAATTCGGCTGAAATGAATGAGGTAAACCGTGGGAAAGGTGAGAGCGTTGCTTTAAGTTTAAATCATTACTCCCAGGATCAGCCACAGCGGACGTTGACTGGCAGACCATATCGTCCGCATACAAGTATGACAACATACGTGTTTGAGAGTAGAAAGAAGATAAGCCCTGAACACATGTGCTGCAAATTAGCGGACTTTTCCCTAGAGGGGCAGGGGCTTTGACTGAGTGCGAACATTTATCAGTGTGACATGACGAGATAATTTATGAGCTGGTTGTGAGCAATTTGTATTTTCTGAGGTGGGGATATCATACGATTATGAATGCGTTTTCCAACTCCGTTAGCTTGAATTGGAGGCAACGGCACTTGAAATTAATGGAACACAATGACTACGCTTTCTTCTAAATTATCAAAAATGTTCGTTGTATTTTCGTTTACGTTCGTGTAAGCTCATGTACAAGGTGGGCACAACAGAACTGTAATTGTTTTAAAAAAGAGCTGCACCCACATGGATCCACCCATTCCACTGAAGACTGCATGGATATGTTGCACACCATTAGCTATGCCAATGATTACTTTCGCGTTGTCGACCGCGCATTCTGTGTGTATGGGTGGGGCCAGGAAAACGTGACCATCTGTTTATATAAGAGGGCCCCAAACGGCCGTGCTGGACTGTATGACAGCGATCGTACAGTCATTACTATTGCCTATTGTTGGTGGCGAAGGGTATACGAAGGCACGCATGAACGACATTAAGGGTCTCTAAGTCCAACATGCACCACAAGGAGAGAGGATCAAGAGATTGTCCACCATACGTGAACAGATCCAACGTCAACGGCAGGGGCAATGAAAGACATGGTGACGGTCGAAAAAACTCGAAATTTTTTTATTACGGAATTATAATGTGTATATATTTAAGAGCTATTCCCCAAATCATTATGCTCGAACTCCAAAACGTAACGATTCTTTAAGCGTTTGAAGCCGAGAGTGCACAGCATACCTCGGCGTTAGAGAACCGATTGCTACAAGTCGTTATTGATGCCATCACCCCTATTTATGCTGATTTGAGTAAATCTGATTTGCTGGAGCGTGTTTGGGCGGTTTTATTCCAAATGAGAACGAAACCTTCTCGTTTGGAGATACGCCGCAAAAATAACATCCAACCGCAGCGAAATTGTCCACATTGCTTCAAATTTGGCCGTATGCCTATTCAATGTAGACCACACTGCATTAATGCACGTGGAAAATGCCCTTCAAATGAAAATCAGCGATGAAATGTGGTGATTCTGTGAAGATAGAGACGAGAGCGGTGATGTGCTCAGCAACGAAAAGGGCTTTGAGGACGAAAATGAGGGCTTATCCGGTCAAAGTAGAAGAAAGCAGCCAGCCGCTAGCAGGGGTGATAGATAGTTATGGAGCAGACATCGATGATATCCCGTAAGTTTAAAGCTTTGTCCCTTTTTTTATACGATAAATACTTGTCAAACATTAAATGCGTTTTTCTCTAAACATGTTTTTTGGCGTGGTTGTCGTCGCCCACGTTACAATTTTCTTCCGATTATAATGATTTTTGGTCTCCCTTGAAGCCAAGTGAATTCTCTTCAGTTCACCAGAGCAGATTTTTTAAAGGCTTATATTTAGTAATTTTTAGAGCAAAAAAGAGCGGTCTAAGAAACGGCCATTTTTTCAGGTACCTATAATTTCGCCAATTTTAATTTTTTTATTTTATTTATTTATTTATTTACTTTTTTTCAATTCCTACGCTAAACTAAAATTACATCTGTAAGGATCAGTGTTATATGTCAATTTCATGTCTCAAATAACCTCAACCGGAGTTACAGCGACAATCGTTGATATACCTCCTTTCAGAGCTGCCTCGGTAAAATCCCAATCATAGAGTGATGATGATATTATTTTCAAGTAAAAAATACCAATGAAAACTTCAGTGTATGCTTTATTCATTGCAGCAAACCCTATTTGTCTAGTACATTCCGGTACGGAAAAAAAATCCTGAATTTGGGCAATATTTCCGTCCGTCACCCTGTCGTTCCCCCTTAAGCTGGCTGTTCTGCCTGCTCTGCAACATCCTGTAAATGCCAGTAACTTTGACATGTGGCTGCATGACACAGAGCTGCCCGCACATCAACAGTTAAGCTGCCTATTCACAATGTGATTGGTTAGCTGACCGCCACCCGTGCTGAATGGGTCACCGATCTGTCTGTTTATGGGTACACTGTGACTGCCTGGCAGATCCTACCTCCAAGCACTGATGGAGTGTGCGGTGATGTAGCGCTGGGGGTAAGCAGCTAGAAATCCAATAGCAAATCAATGCACCCAGACCACAGACCCAACCATTATAAAATCACGCACACAATGGCGGATAGGTCAGGGCATACCCACTCATGAGGTAGGGTCGGCCAACTGGTCATCCTGTGTAGGTGGCCTTTAGTACACTTGCCACTCACACCCCTGCAGCGTTGCGCCGACACGCCTGGCATTGGGAACGACGGACATGGGGCTCTGCAGACTGGCAGGTGGGGTCAGCCAGCTGGTCATCCTGTGTATGGTGGCCTATGCAACGCCTGTGATTCATACCCTTGCAGTGTCATGCTCGACTTGCCTGGTGTTAGGAATGATGGACATAGGGCTCTGCGAACTGGCAGCAGGTCATCTGCAGTGATGAGTCCCACTTCTGCCTTGCATGCGACGAATACTGGGTCTGCGTGTGGAGGTACAATGGAGAGTACCATGAAGAATGATTTGTGGTCTGCCATCACATGTCCTGCCAAACTGGTGTGATGATGTGGGAAGTGATAACCTTGGTGTCCATTCACCATTAGTGTTCCAAAGAGGCTCTAACACAGGTGAGAGGTACGTAGAGGAGGTCGTGCAACCAGTCGCCCACATCTGTTCCCAATATCAACAAGACAACACTTGTCCTCATACTGTTGTCATCTCCAGAGAGTGGCTGGCAGCAACAGATACTCTGCCATGGCCAGCCGCATCGTCCGATCTCTCCCTCATTGAGAAACAGTGGGGCGGCATGATGCATCTCATCATTATTCAACCTTTACCCACCAGTCTGCAGGAATTGCGCATTCAGGTGCAAGCATGTGTGGTACCAACCATCTGCCTACTAGCAATGATCACAAACCGCCTTGTCCTTCTGGGTGCAGCTATTTTTATGACGATAAGCGTATAAGACTGCTGAGAAACCAACCTTGAACTGGAGAACTGCCAGTCGCAGAAAATATTGGAAACATTAATTTCAAGCCGGCCGGAGTGGCCGTGCGGTTCTGGGCGCTGCAGTCTGGAACCGAGCCACGGCTGCGGTCGCAGGTTCGAATCCTGCCTCGGGCATGGATGTATGTGATGTCCTTAGGTTAGTTAGGTTTAACTAGTTCTAAGTTCTAGGCGACTGATGACCTCAGAAGTTAAGTCGCATAGTGCTCAGAGCCATTTGAACCATTAATTTCAAGGCACCAGTCGGTTGCCAACATGTGTCTGTGTATGCGGATCTCCCATGTAGTCTGTCCTGAGTGCTTCGCTGTGTCTAACAAGTGAGAGGAGTATATGTGTTCAGTGCCCAATTGAAATAAACACAAAATGACACGATAAACTAGCACATGCTCATTGTCGTGTGTTATCTGGAACACAATTCGTGGAAAATGGGTGTGGAGCTGTTTGCATCTAAGACTACAAGTGTTTTGGCAAAACCTCTAACAAAGTCTGCAGTGCAAAACGTAAAAGTAAAATGGAGTAGAACTGGCTCTGTAGCGAATAAAAAAGCGTAACCATCCGAAAAAATTCGAATGCCGCAAAGCACTGCACGTGTGAAGGAAAGCCTGAAACAAAGTCCAACGGAATCCCAACACCGCTTATCTGTCCAAGTGGAAATTAAGAGACCGTCGTGTCGAGATATCATCAAGCAGGACCTGCATCTGTATTTTTAAAAATTGACTGTTGTGTATGAGTTAAAGCGCCCAGCGCGTGTTGAGTTCAGGCGGTGGATTTTGAGTGAAGTGTAATCATGTCTTTTGGATCATTAGTTTTTCATTTCTTCAGATTTGTCATGGTTCAAACTGTCAGGGTCTGTAATCTCTCAGTAAATGCGCCTCATTGCTCTAGAAAATCCCCATCAGTACTTTGAAGAGTCGTTGCATAGATGCAAGACTAGTGTTTGGTGCGCAATGTCTGGTGTGCGCATCATAACACGATTCTTTCATCAAACTGCACATGCTAGCCGGTACGTTCATTAACTGTTTAATCTATAGGTGGATGAACTCACAGAAGATGAACGACTGTGTCAATATTTTCAGCAAGATGGAGCAACAGCACTCACCACCTTGACAATCTTGTCAAGAGTTAAGAGGTGTTCGATGAAGAAGTGACAATCAGCAGAGGCAGTGCAATCAGCTGACCACCTCCGTCACCTGGCCTCTCTCTCTCTCTCTCTCTCTCTCTCTCTCTCTCTCCCTCCCTCTTTATGACTTTATGATATTTGGTTTGTGGGGCGCTCAACTGAGCAGTTGTGAGCGCCCGAAACTTTTGTGACTTTTACCTGTGGAGCAAAATGAACGGTCAGGTGTACTCAAGTAATCCTCACACACAGTAAAAACTACAGCAAAACACTGAAAAACCTAGTGCTGCTATCCTTCAGGCATGTGACGGTCCGGCTAGTGTAATTGTCAATGTTCAGTTTTGATCCTCGGATATATCGTAAAATAAAGAGCTTTAAATAACTAAAGGTGCCATGACACCAGGCGGACTACAAGTGAGAGAAACGCCATATGCTAATGTTTGCGCAAAATGTTACGGAAGTCTTTTATTAGAAGAAGCCTCGCAGCATCCAGATATACCAATAGAGCTTATCGTATTCGATTACAAGATAAGCGTGTAGCGACGATGTGGCTGCAGTCCCGAGCGTCAAAGGGCTTCGACAAGCCACGACTGGATTATGAAAACCATGAAAAGCTACATTTATCTGTTGAGCTCTATGTCGACCTTTGTTCTGTATTCTGGAAAGACTAATACGCCAGGTCAGCTCTGACTGAAGTAACACTTAATTGCTTTTAATACTGAACCATGAGATACAGAGGGGCTTAGAAGCCGAATTACTTATACTGATTTACGAGCAACATACAGCGAGGTGACAAAAGTTGTGGGATACCTCGTAGTATCGTGTCGGACCTCCATTTGCCCGGCATAGTGCAACAACGCGGCACGGTATGGACTCAACGAACCGTTGGAAGTCCCCTGCAGAAATACAGAGCCATGCTGCCTCTATGGCCGACCAGAACTGCGAAAGTGTTTCCCGTGTGCTATTCTGTGCACAAAATGCCCTCTCGATTATGTCTCATAAATGTGCGATGGGATCCGTGTGGGACGACCTGGGTGGCAAGTCATTTGCTCGAATTGTCTAGAATCTTCTTCAAACCAATCGCGAACAACTGTGGCACGGTAACATGGCGCATTATCATCCATAAAAATTCCATTATTGTTTGGGGATATGGAGTCCCGGAATGACTGCAAATGGTCTCCAAGTAGCCGAACATAGCCATTTCCATTCAATGATCGTTTCCATTCTAGAAGACACCGTTATGTATCCACCACCAACTTGCACAGTGCCTTGTTAATAACTAGGGTCCATTGCTTCGTGGGATCTACGTCACTCTGGAATCCTACTATCAGCTGGTACCAACTGTAAGCGGAACGCATCTGACCATTCCAGTTGTCTAGTGTCCAACCGATATGGTCACAAGCCCAGGAGAGGCGCTGCAGCCGAAGCCCTCCTGTTCGCAAAGGCACTCGCGTCAGTCGACCGCTGTCGCAGCTCAATAACGCCATATTTCACAGCATTGTCCGAACGGATACGTTCAACGGAAGTTCCACGGTGGTTTCTGCGATTATTTCTAGCACTGAGAACTCTACGCAAAAGTCGTCCCTATGCAAAGGCGTTGAGTGAAGGCCGTCGGCCATTGCGTTGTCCGTGGTGAGAGGTAAGGACGGAAATGTGGTATTCTCAACGCACTATTGATACTGTGGCTCTCGGAATACTGAATTCCCTAACACTTTCCGAAATACAATGTGCAGAGCGTCTGACTCCAAATACCATTCCGCGTTCAAAGGCTATTAACTCCTGTCGTGTGGGCGTAATCAGGTAGGAAACCATTTCACATGAATCACTTCAAATGACAGCTCCGCCAATGCACTGCCCTCTTATATCTTGTGTACGCGATACTACCGCCATCTGTACATGTGCATATCGCTATTCCATGACTTTTGTTACCTCAGTGTATACTGCCAGTATTGGCATTAATAGTTCATAGTTACTATTATTGATTCCCATGTCTCAATAGGCAAACAAATCTTTTTAGTATCATTTGTGATATTAAATTATTATTCCTTAGGTAGCTATGATGCCAAAAAGGTGCTGTATGTTTTAAACCCTGGTTCAGTGCAAGAGAGGGCTTGATGGATCTAATCAGATTAAATAAATAAAATTTAATGTTATTGATTTCTGGAAAGACTGGTGCGCTAGGCCAGCTTTGATTGAAGTTACATTGAACTGTATTTATTGTTGAGCTATGAGACTCAAGCGTCGCAATACGTGTACTGATTTACGAACAAAAATGATTCAAATGGCTCTGAGCACTATGGGACTTAACTAGAATTTAGAACTACTTAAGCCTAACTAACCTAAGGACATCACACACATCCATGCCCAAGGCAAGATTCGAACCTGCGAACGTAGCGGCCACGCGGTTCCAGACTGTAGCGCCCAGAACCGCTCGGCCACTTCGGCCGTCATTATCTAAGTCAGATTCTGTAGTAATAATACGTTGGAATCCTTAGATGCGAATTATAAAAACATGAAAGTTGATAATCAAAAAGATTACAAATGTGTTCTAATGTTAATGAAATAAAAAGTGAAATTATTATGAATTATTATGAACTGAAATCTGATTTCTGAAATTCAGAAGATAAGCTAGATACTGAATACAAAGAGTTAAAAGAGAAGTTACACCATCAAACTAGATAAATAAATAATAAATAAAAATGGAAGATGATTCAGTAAGAAACAATCTTGAAAAGGATGTTAGTCGACTACAACACGAGGCTGAGATCATGAGATTGGAACTAATAAATAAGTGCAAGGAGAATTTTGTAAAATATGAGACAGAAGATTCAGGAGGATTTACTGTTGTCAATAAGCGGATAAATGATATAACTGTAGATAATTTCAAATCTATAGTTAACATGGGGAGGAGCAATCGAAGTTTAGACGTTCTGTTAACAAGAAATTTTATGAATTAAAAAATAGCATAGGGCGTATGAATCACTCTGAAGCAATGGAAACTGGGTGTAAATAAATAAGAAAAAAAGTCAAGGAAGTGAATAAGATGAGTGGAATAATCGTTAATGGTCTGAAGTCCACTTTCATTAACTTTTCTGGTAGGGTACAAAAGTCACACTATGAGTTTAGGAAGAGAGAGAAGGTAGCTGACTCTGAGATAGTCTCTTTAGATAAGAGTACATGTATGCTAAACAACTGGTAGACAAGCAATTAGAGGAATTTAAAGCCCTAGAGTGAAGTGGTATAAAAGTTATTCAAGGAAGTGCAACAAAAATAGAAGAGATGAAATTACATAACTTCTCTCTGGATGAACTGGCTGGGGACCAACATCTGGTTACATTTTTGAAATCGCTTCAAGGAGTATTCTCTATTCCCGAAGGCATTGGTGGAAGATCGTCAATCAGATTCGTGATAAATTATCTGAGAAGCTATGCCACCCCACGGGGCTTTATGTCTCAAGAAAACTACAGAATGTTTACAAATTTCCAGAAGCTTTCAAGATTGGTTTCTGGTCTGAAGGTGCACAAATCCAACTAAGCTTAGGGATACTTGTCCCAGGAGAATATACAAATAAGTGTGAAAAACGTAGGCCATACTTTGAAACACAAATAAACCTGGCAAAATATTCAGATGAACCACTCAGGTCCAAGAGTCTTGTGGTATGTTGCTTAGTACGTTACCATATATTGTAAGAGAAAAGGTAACAGGCAGGAACTTTACCAGCATAAGAGGATTGCTTAACCATCAGTTATAATCATTTAATAAAAGGAAGTCATCTGGTCCAGAGTGTATACCAGTTAGTTTCTTTCACAGTATGCTGATAGCTCCATACTTAACAATCATATACAACTGTTCGCTCGACGAATGATCCGTACCCAAAGACTGGAAAATTACACAGGTCACACCAATATTCAAGAAAGGTAGTAAGAGTAATGCACTAAATTTCAGGCCCATATCATTAACATCGATACGCAACAGGATTTTGGAACTTACATTGTGTTCGAACATTATGAATTACCTCGAAGAAAATGGCCTATTGTCATGCAATCAACATGGACTTAGAAAGCATCGTTCTTGTGAAACACAACTAGCTCTTTACTCGCACGAATTGTTGAATGCTATTGACAAGGGATTTCAGATTGATTCCGTATTTCTGGATTTCCGGAAGGCTTTTGACACTGCAGCACACAAGCGGCTTGTAGTGAAATTGCGTGTGTTGTGGGTTGGCAGGAGAGCCAACACCGGGTTGCTAGAAGCAAGCCGAAAGGCACGCGTTTTAGCTCACGCAGGCTGGCGTGAGGTCTGGAACAGGACAAGGAAATTAGAATTTAGAAAAACGGACGTAGCTGGTGAAATACTTAACTTTAATCCATTAATGATGAGCGTCGCTCTTGACTGTACATTATTCACAATATCAATAGTAACTGAACATGGCGCCTTGCTAGGTCGTAGAAAATGATGTAGCTGAAGGCTATGCTAACTATCGTCTCGGCAAATGAGAGCGTATTTTGTCAGTGAACCATCGCTAGCAAAGTCGGTTGTACAACTGGGCGAGTGCTAGGAAGTCTCTCTAGACCTGCCGTGTGGCGGCGCTCGGTCTGCAATCACTGATAGTGGCGACACGCAGGTCCGACGTATACTAACGGACCACGGCCGATTTAAAGGCTACCACGTAGCAAGTGTGGTGTCTGGCGGTGACACCACAGCGTGCTTATGGAATATCGTCTGTTACGTGACTGGATTCGTAATTTCATGTCAGAGAAATCACAGTTCGTAGTAGCTGACCGAAAGTCATCGAGTAAAACAGAAGTGATTTCTTGCAGTCCCCAAGGAAGTGTTATAGGCCCTTTGCTGTTCCGTATCTTCAAATGGCTCTGAGCACTATGGGACTCAACATCTTAGGTCATAAGTCCCCTAGAACTTAGAACTATTTAAACCTAACTAACCTAAGGACAGCACACACACCCACGCCCGAGGCAGGATTCGAACCTGCGACCGTAGCATTCCCGCGGTTCCGGACTGCAGCGCCAGAACCGCTAGACCACCGCGGCCGGCGTTCCGTATCTATATAAACGATTTTGGAGACAATTTGAGCAGCCGTCTTAGGTTGTTTGCTGATGATGTTGCCGTTTACGGACTAGTGAAGTCATCGGAAGATCAAAACAAATTGCAAAACGATTTAGGAAAGATATCTGTATGCTGCGGAAATTGGCAATTGACCCTAAATAACGAAAAGTGTGAGGTCATCCACGTGAGTGCTAAATGGAATCCGTTAAACTTCCGTTACACGATAAATCAGTCAAATCTAAAGGCCGTAAATTCAACTAAATAAATAGAAACTACAATTACGAACAACTTAAATTTAAAGGAACACATAGAAAATGTTGTGGGGAAGGCAAGCCAAAGAATGCGTTTTATTGGCAGGACACAGAAAATGTAACAGACCTACTAAGGAGACTGCCTACACTCTGCTTGTCCGTCCTCTTTTAGAATGCAGCTGCGCCGTGTGGGATCCTTACCAGATAGGACTGACAGAGTATATCGAAAAAGTTCAAAGAAGGGCATCACGTTTTGTTTTATCGTGAAGATGAAATATGAAAGAGAGTGTCACAGAAATGATACAGGATTTGGGCTGAAAATCATCAAAAGAAAGGCGTTTTTCGTTGCGACGGGATCTTGTCACGAAATTCCGATCACCAACTTTCTCCTCCGAATGCGAAAATATTTTGTTGACACCGACCTACACAGGGAGTAACGATCTGCATGATGAAATAAGGGAAATCAGAGCTCGTACGGAAAGGTATGGGTGTTCATTCTTTCCGCGCGCTATACAAGATTGGAATAATAGAGAATTGTGAAGGTGGTTCGATGAACCTCTGCCAGATACTTAAATGTGATTTGCAGAGTATCCATGTAGAAGTAGATATAGATGTTGAATTAGACCAGGCTGTCCACGGCGTGCCAACTTCACGTGGGACGAGTGTGCGAGGCGAGGGCTGGCCAAGGCTCTGACTCGAGGGAAGACTTGAACCAAGGACTTCTCGTTCCACAGCTGCTCACGCTAACTACGGGACCACGGCGCTCCTGAGCTCAGACTATCTTTGATATTGCATATCTTGCGCATGGACTAATCAGTTTGTATATTTTGCTTATTTTTTTCATAGTTCCACACAACTTCTTCCTGTTTTCTCGATTGATCTGTGTTTAGTTTTTCAAGGCCTATCCACTGTGCCAACTTATAACTAAATCTGAGGGGGGGTGCGATGGGGAATTTCCCTTGTAAGTAAGTCACTGATCACAATATGAATTCTTTAGACAATGACCGATTTCAGTCCGTAATGATCATCCTCAGATCTTTTTTACACCATGTCCTAAAGTGATAAGGCCATAATGGCATCGTCAAAACATATAAGTATAATCAGCACAGCATCGTCATATAGATCTAAAGCCGGCCGGGGTGGCCGAGCGGTTCTAGTCACTACAGTCTGGAGCCGCGCGACCGCTACGGTCGCAGGTTTGATGGATGTGTGTGATGTCCTTAGGTTAGTTAGGTTTAAGTAGTTCTACGTTCTAGGGGACTGATGGCCTGAGAAGTTAAGTCCCATAGTGCTCAGAGCCATTTGAACCCATAGATCTAAAATAAGGTGTAGAATAGGCCGCATCGTCCACACAATAATGACTGTGTGGACGTTGCGGCCTATTCTTCACCTTATTCTTCGCCCCCCCCCCCTCCCTGGGAATGTCTCATACCAGATAATTATGATGTACGCGTACGTGGAAACGGTGTTTGTGCAGCCATAGCCGACACAGCGTAACTGAGGTGGAATAAGGGGAACCATCCCGCATTCGCTGAGGTAGATGGAAAACCGCCTTACAAACCATCCACAGGCTGGCCAGCACACCGGAACCCGACACTAGTCCGCCGGGAGGATTCATGCCGGGGACCGGTAAGCCTTCTCGATCGGGAAGTAGCGCGTTAGACCATGCAGCTAGCCGAACGGGGACTACGTATTGTAGTCCTCAGCCTCCATAAGTCAGTAAGATGCACATATTACAAAATCAGGAGTTATGAAGGAGTGAGGGTGAGCTTGTTAGAAGGTGTCACCCTTTGTAAGCGGCTATGTTACGTTAATAAAGGCACTGCGTTAAAACAAAACATTTATAAAGATAAAATAAAACAAAAAAATAACGAATGGAAGAGACTGGTGCAGTTCACACTTCAACATACTTTCTAATGTCTTACATATTAGTGCGTACAGTGTGTTGAAACTCCGCCACGGGGCTGGGCTGGTCGCCGTCTGGCTGGTCCCATCAACCGGTGCAAATGCAGCGGCGAAACAAGCGGTACTTGTCTTGAAAATGTCTTTATAAAGTTCAGAAAAGCTAAATTCATTGTTGCCACAGACCTGGGACTGGGGTAGTTTCGTCGCAGCTTCTCAGCCACCAACGAAATAGGGGAGACCGTGCCGAATTGCTCCCTAGGCGGGATGAAAAATTGTCTGTCTCCGGCTGATTTGTCGGTGCATTTGTCTCGTGATAGGGCAAGCCACTGGAGAGAAAGCGACGGCAGTAGGGGAAGGAAAAAAAGGAATGTAGGTACAGTGTACAGTAGCGGGAGGTATGATGCGGCGGTTTCTGATGGCAGAAGTGGCGGCCGAGGGAGGCGCACATGATGAAGAGGGCGCGCCATCAATAACGGCGCGAATCTGCCGGCATTAGGCGGCGCTCATCCATCACCGCCGGCCACCTGCCAGGCGCCCACAGCGGCGTCAGTGGCGACGCCGGAAGCCAAGCCGCGTCATCCGCGGGCAGAGGCGCCGGTTTTCGACACAGTCTGCTTCCTCGCCTGCAACCGCCTTGCCACGTAATGTCAGCAACCGGCCAGTGGTGTTGCTGTAATTCAGCCTGATGTATCTAGCATACACTGACCTTAAACTTCGAAAAGACTCACTATATGCAATTCAGAACCTGTAAGAGGTTTCCACCCAGCATATGCATAAAGTACGAAGAAGAGCAGATAGAAGAGGTTGACACTCTTAAATTCCTGGGATTACAACTTGATAATAAATTCAGTTGGGAGGAGCACACCACAGAACTGCAGAAACGCCTTAACAAATCTGTATTTGCAATTCGAATGTTAGCAGACATAGGCGACATAAAAGTGAAAAAGCTTGCATACTTTGCCTACTTTCATTCCATAATGTCATATGGTATAATATTTTGGGGTAACTCTTCAAGTCAAACAAAAGTTTTCAGAGTCCAAAAGCGTGTAATACGTATTATTTGTGGAGAAAATTCACGGACGTCCTGTAGAAACCTCTTCAAAGAACTGGGTATACTAACTACTGCCTCTCAGTATATTTACTCCTTAATGAAATTTGTCCTAAATAATATATCTCTTTTTCCAACAAACAGCTCAGTTCTTACATACAATACCAGGAACAAAAACGATCTGCACAAGGACTTAAAAGCATTTACTTTAGTTCAAAAAGGGGTCCACTACTCAGGAACACTCATCTTCAATAATTTGCTAGCAAACATAAAAAAGTTAGTTACAAATAAAGATAAGTTTAAAAGGAGCCTGAAAGACTCACTAGTGGCCGACTCCTTCTGCTCCATTGACGAATTTTTTAATAGAAACAAATGATGTATTGTACACTCCTGGAAATGAAAAAAAGAACACATTGACACTGGTGTGTCAGACCCACCATACTTGCTCCGGACACTGCGAGAGGGCTGTACAAGCAATGATCACACGCACGGCACAGCCGCCACACCAGGAACCGCGGTGTTGGCCGTCGAATGGCGCTAGCTGCGCAGCATTTGTGCACCGCCGCCGTCAGTGTCAGCCAGTTTGCCGTGGCATACGGAGCTCCATCGCAGTCATTAACACTGGTAGCAAGCCGCGACAGCGTGGATGTGAACCGTATGTGCAGTTGACGGACTTTGAACGAGGGCGTATAGTGGGCATGCGGGAGGCCGGGTGGACGTACCGCCGAATTGCTCAACACGTGGGGCGTGAGGTCTCCACAGTACATCGATGTTGTCGCCAGTGGTCGCCGGAAGGTGCACGTGCCCGTAGACCTGGGACCGGACCGCAGCGACGCACGGATGCACGCCAAGACCGTAGGATCCTACGCAGTGCCGTAGGGGACCGCACCGCCACTTCCCAGCAAATTAGGGACACTGTTGCTCCTGGGGTATCGGCGAGGACCATTCGCAACCGTCTCCATGAAGCTGGGCTACGGTCCCGCACACCGTTAGGCCGTCTTCCGCTCACGCCCCAACATCGTGCAGCCCGCCTCCAGTGGTGTCGCGACAGGCGTGAATGGAGGGACGAGTGGAGACGTGTCGCCTTCAGCGATGAGAGTCGCTTCTGCCTTGGTGCCAATGATGGTCGTATGCGTGTTTGGCGCCGTGCAGGTGAGCGCCACAATCAGGACTGCATACGACCGAGGCACACAGGGCCAACACCCGGCATCATGGTGTGGGGAGCGATCTCCTACACTGGCCGTACACCACTGGTGATCGTCGAGGGGACACTGAATAGTGCACGGTACATCCAAACCGTCATCGAACCCATCGTTCTACCATTCCTAGACCGGCAAGGGAACTTGCTGTTCCAACAGGACAATGCACGTGCCACCCAACGTGCTCTAGAAGGTGTAAGTCAACTACCCTGGCCAGCAAGATCTCCGGATCTGTCCCCCATTGAGCATGTTTGGGACTGGATGAAGCGTCGTCTCACGCGGTCTGCACGTCCAGCACGAACGCTGGTCCAACTGAGGCGCCAGGTGGAAATGGCATGGCAAGCCGTTCCACAGGACTACATCCAGCATCTCTACGATCGTCTCCATGGGAGAATAGCAGCCTGCATTGCTGCGAAAGGTGGATATACACTGTACTAGTGCCGACGTTGTGCATGCTCTGTTGCCTGTGTCTATGTGCCTGTGGTTCTGTCAGTGTGATCATGTGATGTATCTGACCCCAGGAATGTGTCAATTAAGTTTCCCCTTCCTGGGACAATGAATTCACGGTGTTCTTATTTCAATTTCCAGGAGTGTATATATTCATCCTATTAGTATTGTTATTTCAGCTTTAAAATGTGACATGTTCCACATCCACGAGGATCTCCTCAACACGGATCTATGGAACGAAAAACTAATCTAATCTAATCTAATCAACCTCTGACTATCGTGTCAGACTTCTTTTGCCCGACGCAAGCCAGCAATTCGACGTGAGATGGACTCGACAAGTCGCTGGAAGTCCCCTGTAGAAACAATGAGTCATGCTTCCTCTACAGTCGCCCATAATTGCGAAAGCGTTGCCGGTGCAGGATTTTGTGCGCGAACTATCTGTGTGGCCAAATCATTCGCTTGAATTGCCCAGAATGCTCTTCAGACCAGTCGCCCACTGACATTTCCATCGTAGTTTGGGATCACAAAGTCCGCCTGCTTCGCTGAGTGGTAACATGCTTTCCTACATTGCAGCGGGCCCGGGTTCGATTCCCAGCCGGGCTGGAGATTTTCTACGTTCGTGAACTGAGTGTTGCGCTGTCCTCACCATTATTTCATCATCACCGACACGCAAGTCAACCGATGTAGCGTCACCTGAAAGAGAATGTGGATGGAAGAATGTGATTTATATGTTTTTATTGTACACCTTTGCTCACGTTGTGTTTGTCTGACTTTCCGAAATTTATTTCTTCCAACGTTGATCAGCTTATTGCCTCTTTCACTTGTCGTATGCTCCATTTCTAACTTACTAGTCACATACGAAGAGTAGGAAATTGCACACACAGCACAGCATTAGGAGAAAGCGACTGATGATAACAGTGGTACCAACAGTTCAGTTCCAACATTAACAAGTACCAAATAAAACATTCGCACGCTGTAGACTTGTTTGCCGAAGCAGTGATAAACTCGTCTCGCGCAGTTGGGCAAACCGTAAACATTTCTTCCGGCAGTCGGTACCCACTCGTTTCCTAATTTCAACTGACCTGACATGTCTTAGGCGGTTGTGCCATCTTTGAGGATGTGATGATATAATTAAGGAATGGTCTGAATCACACCAAAATCGGATGATCCGTAGAACAGTGGAGTCGTAGTAAGTGATTAAAATTGCAGACGGATGTCATGCACGTAGGCCCATTAGCGTCCTCTTTGTGTGCCCGAACAGGTTATTGTTACGTCACGCTCAGTCGGTGCAAAGCAGTCAAAGTGGAAACATGCAAACAAGTGGACAGAAGAGGGCAGTATACAGCGACAAGCGGGATCTGGACCATAAACTATGACCACAGCGTGGGAACAGAGTGCCATATTATCCGCCTAGCCGTTACCGGAAAACTAGGTCAACCGCCATAGTTCGAGTTTTGAGCACTGCAATGAATGCGGAAATGTCTGCGTCAATGTATCGACGCTGTGTGCTGAGTAATACTGGTGATTTTTTTAAAAATATCGGGAATACGATGTATCGATATTTAGAAAAATATGATTATCTTTGATATATTGATATATCGATGAAAAAAAATATCGACGTAACCCTATACAAATATAGGCTGCATATTGTAAATATAATGCCGATTTTAAGATTGTGTATTTAAGTATTGATTTATTATTAGATATTCTGCACATCCACATGCTAGCAGCCTGCTTAAACCCCTTAGAGCAAGAATTGAAAGCAAAGCGGTGCATGTTTACGCTTGGCGATAACCACTTAACTAAAAATGGTAACTGCATGCAAGAGGCACAATAAAGGGTGTCCAATGGGCCCATTGTTAGGTTTCGTCACATACTGTATTTGTCCGGATCACTTTGTGTCGACTTCCCTGTTTTTCATTTCTGCAAACGCCAGCAAACTAGCAGTCGTAGTGTCAAAATTGCGTGGTGACGTTAACCGTTGGTAGCGCCGATTTACGTCAGCATTTTCCCTCACACGTTTCCTCCCACCGCAAAGACCTATCTTGTCATTTAGATTTTTGTTCATCATTTTCAGCGACTGTTTTTTAAGAATGTCTATTTGAAGAAATAGCACTCTAGTTGCGACAGAAATAATTTTTTAACGCAACAAGTGTGTTATTTCTTCACATCGAAAATCGGGTTATTCCATTCACACCGCCACCCCCCACTGCAACAGGAATTTTTCTTCGTGCCACCTATACTTGCTTCACGCAGTCAAAGAGAAAGACTTGACACGATGAAAGCTCAAAGAAGTAGTAAGGCTCCTTCACACAGTGAAAGTAAAATTATGTTCTGCTACACTTTCCATAGAACAATATCAAATATTTACAGAAAATTGCAAAAAAATATAATACAAAATAAAACTATCGGCACTCGATATTGCCATTTCGATATCTATGTATCGATATAAACGACAAACAAGTGTAGCCGATATATTTAGATATTTTTTGAACAATTATCGATATTTCGGTATCTTAATAACAACCTACATCTGGTGGTACGCGTGCCATTGCGTATGCTTCCTGTGACAAGAAACCACCACTTTCTCAAACTGCAATGGGCACGCATAGGCCTTCACTGGCACGTGTAGTAAAATTTAGTGTTCTCAATCGAGTTTCGCTTCATCTTGCCTTACAGTGATCGCTGCATATTTGTGAGAGGCCTCTGTGAAACGAGCAGCCTGCATTTTTGAGAGGCGTAGAGGACGAAACCAAAGTTGGCTATGATATGCGACCTCACCTCGCACCTATTGAGGGCAGTCTGAACGGCAACCGCTACAACGAGCAGGTTTCAGAGACCGAGTCACTGACCCTCCTGTAGGTAGCTCCACATGCCATATTTCAACACGACAATGTCCGCCCACAAGTTGCAAGGAATAAGAACGACGGGTACAATTGCTTCGCTGGCCTCCTCGTTTGCCTGTCATCCACCTCATGGAAGGTGTCTCGAATATCGTCTATCGGTAACTTGTTCTTTCTGGTCCCAGGGCAACCACTGTCGATGCTCTGTGGATGAGAATACAAACCATGTGGCAGTGCGTTTCATAACAACGTATCCAGCCCTCTTGATCCCATGCCACGACGTCTAGAACTTATGATTGCTGGACATGGTGTCTTCCCTCCGTACTGAATTCTTACGGTCAACGTGCATGTGCCAATCATTTGTGTATGGTCACGTACCTAATCAGTGAAATAAATTTCATTGGAATCATATGTTTCCTTCTTCGTATTGCAATTTACGAAAACAGTAGTTTAGTTAGAAATTTAAGCTTTTTACACAATGATCCAAGTTTTACCTTAACGAGGGCAAATTTTTATTCATTTAGTTAACCATTCATGTACTAAATGTAATAGATATGATAGAATTATTACTGTTGAGAAAAAAGTCTCTAACCTATGTCTTCGAACGGCGTGGGAGGACTGAAGGAACAGTAATCATGTAGTAAAGTCCCTTTAAGGCCGCATTCATAACCATAGCCTTTGGGATTAAGGTACTAAAGAATATAGGGTGTTAATGAACGAGTTTTTCAGAATTTGAGTGATTTTAAACGGCACTAATTTTTCTTCAACAAGGAACCTTCGGCTGAATTATGAAGTTCCTGGAGTACGGTGAGAATGTTATTTGAGTGAATTAAACGTACTGATGGGAATTATAAATCTTCCGGGAAAAAGAAGTAGTGGTTAAGTCGGCTGCTCGTGAAGAGACTGAAATCTAGAGTCGAATACCTCTTATACAGATTTTTAGTTGAATGAAATTATCACTCTGAACCAGTGTGTACATTTATACTACCCTGAAAATGAAAAACAATGTGTCACAGCTGGACACTTCTCCGAATGTTTGCGTTTCATGAACAATGCTCTTACCGAATGAGGTATCCAAGCACGATACAAGAGCAGTTCCCACCCCCGTCATTCCCTCGTAGTTTCACTTCTGCCAGTACCTCTCTCAGACTTTCCAAATTTCAGATAAGCTCTTTTGCACTCGCTGCTCGATGAGAATATCTAGAAAGGAGGATGCTGCGGAGAAACGGCTTAGCCACTAGCACTAGAGGGTTGTTTCTAAATTGGATCTGACAGCCTGCAGCGGAGTGTGCACTGTTTTTAAAATATTCTGGCATATTAAGGCTGTGTGTTATTCCACCACATAGTATTAATTCGCCAGGAAGTTTCTCTGGGTTTATGTTTATTTTCCTTACTTTCTGCACACTCAATAGGCTAAATAAAACACCAGAATTGGTTGCAGAACTTTATTGTCAATTGCAATGAAACAGAAAAATAAAATCTACGTTTTTCACAACTTCGAGATGCAAAAGTACATGACCATGAAACTTCATACTGATAAACACCAACCTCTTTACAGATAGTTCAGCGTCGAAACGTGTTATGTCTTACTTTGTGTAAGATTACGTACTCCCCTTGTATGGTACTCAATGGTGTAAAAGATGCATGGTGCAGATCCCTACTAAAGAACGATCAGTACGTAATTGTTTATCGACTCACGAAGACTAGCTCCCTCCGTTTTGTTGCGTACCCAGATGGAGTAGTGATGAAATAAGTAGAATTGCATTAGTAGCCTGATAGTTGCAGCTTTAAACTCAAGTCAAATACACGTCAGTGACAGCTGAAACATCATGCTCTCATGGTTTATGGTTTGGAGGTATTGTCGACCAACTCGATCTCTATATTCCTATACATACAAATTTTCTAACTAGCAGTCACTACATACGTTGCCGTCTGTCTAGCGAGCAGATGAAAGGTAACAACACAAAACAAAATAATAGCACATTCTCAGATACAACCGTTTAAATATTTTGTCTACTACGGTCGTTTCGGCATTATATTTGAATATTGTCCCCTTGAACATAACTCTCCCAAAATTATGTCAAATGGATCTGTTTTTTTCCTTCTCGACGTTATTTAACACTGAATGATCCAACAGCCAAACAAACACTAATCATTCTTACCTAAAGAGCGTACATACTTCTCTCAAAAATTTGATAGTTTTACTCAGTAGATTAAAACTTCTTTTCCCTATCGATTTCTGTCTTTCATGTGTAAAAACAGTTTATGTTTGTCGGTTTTTCAATATAAGGTACTAACAGTCTTAGTTATAATTTCCCAAATTACCACTGTTTGCTCAGTTGACTCTAGTTTTCCCCTTTCCTGTTTAGTTAAACTGGCAATGTATTTTCCTGTGCCCTTTCCGAACAATTTAGCTTTATCGTCCACGTAACTAACTTTCGTTTTGGTTTTAAACGACGAACTACGCCGCTTGGGCTCAGTAAATTGGGATTCCACTGACTGATATTTTAAAACAACTCTTCCACAGGTTACCTCGCGATAAACTCTATCTTCTTAATCGAAATTACGTATCGTACTATTGAAAGACTTAGTGCTCATTCCATCCACTAAACACGTCTTCATTGTAAGATATCTAATTGTCTTACCGAGACTGCCATTATATTACCTCCAGCCGGCCTCAGAGCAATAAATGAGTCGCGAGTAACATACCGCTGCGACAACAGTCTTCAGACACCGTTAGTTTTATAGTTACAATAAACGATCTTCGGGCCCTTACAAATATTTTACAGTCTTTTTCCTTGGGTAAAAACTGTTACTTTAACCTAAAAAAAGCATTCATTTTGTTTCAGAGACTATACTTGCGTTATATATTGCAGCCCTCTGTTACCCACATAAAGTAACACAGAATTAAGACCTATTCCCGTCGTAGTTTTTCATCGCACCACAATTCCATCGTCAGTTTCGAGAGCGTCCATCTGCTCTAAGTATGATTCCATGACAAACAAAAAGAACGAATTAGAATTAGAATTCAGTATTGTCTTACCTAATACTCTTTACTTAATGAGTGAGAGCAGTAAAGGAAGTAGAATGGTTACGATACCTTACTCTTCTATTATTATTTAATTTATTTCTCCTACTAGCTTTATTTTCATAGCTTATTGTCTAACGGAAAAAAGGTGTTTGAGGGAGGACGTTTTACCAATAAGGCTCATGTTAAGAAGATGGTGTTTACTGTTGGCATAGCAACATAGCATCAGTAATGGAAGGAGATCTATCGAAAGTGTAGACAGCTTGTAGTTCTGGTTGGTACTTTGTTTCTCGTTTCATGTCACTGGTTCTTCGGTGCCAAATTTTTAAATAGCATTCTCTACAACCCCCAAATTTTGAAAAATTTATTCATTAATACTCCATAATAGTGACAGCATCGCCGATATCGCATGGATGTGAAAACTATCAAACATAATCCGATGGCAGTTCAGCCAAACTAGGCCGACTGTAAAAAATAAAAACAATCAAACTTAGCAGCGTTCTTGGAATTGTAATTATACAATGTCCCTAAAATACCAAGTTCAGCAAAGACACTACAAGCGAACTCCGTCAGGGCGGAAGAGTATCTGCCTAAATAGTTCAACTTTCATTAAAAAGGAAGCTGAAGAGGGGGTAGCAAATGGTGCACTTGACTATGACTGCCTATTTTGGTGTAATCTTGCGTTCGGAAACAACAACTCGTTACTGAGCTGGGGCGAAGAACATTTATTATCATATGGATGGAAAATTTTGTGAGTCTTTATTCCATCAATGTGACTGACGAAGCCACAAACGCAAAGTTCTTACTGAAATTTGACTAAATTACGAAAGTAAACTCCCTTATGGGAGTTTAGTGGTAATTTCACACCTGACTTCAACATCTGGACTTTATTAACGAGCAGATTTGAGACATTCTGATATCTGTGTTAACATTACCTAAATCGAAAGCTGCGTCCACATCTGTCCAGCGCCGCTACCCAGGAACAAGTGGACCTTCGGAAACATCGCCTAACCGTCGTTCGTTTAAAAAGCGGTGGAGAGGATGGTTCGCCAACCTGACAGAGCTAATACTCGTGCCTTCGCGACCTCTCTAACCTGACTTGCACACTTACTTTACCAAACTTGTTCGAGTTTAGGGGTTGGTACTATCCTACCACAGAATCATTCTACTCTTGCAATGCTACGACCTCTGACCAAAGCTTTCTGCTACTTCACATAATTTCTCATTCATACCGTCCAGGTCGCACAAGGGAAAGGCCGCAGGGAAACGTGGCACACTCGAAATAAAATCAATCAATAAATGAATAAACACCCTTTGGTGCATTCTCTCCTGCATGTTACCCACTGATTTATCTCTGCAAGGTAAAAACATTCTTGCTACAATTCTCCTGTACCGGAATTTATTGAAAAACGTTTGTAACGGTACAACAAGTTCCGTTTCACTGGATGAACATAAATAAGGTAAAATCTGCTGAATACATTGTTTGCTCTTCAACAAAATCTTTCTTTTGCTAACCATATGCCTCCTAGTAGTTAGAGCTTATAGTAGTCAGAATCTTTTTGTTCAGGTGGCTGTAGTTGTTGCTTGTTGAAATTTCTGTAGTTCGTGTTATGAAGATTTTCTGTAACGTAAGTGCCTTATGAAAAGTATAGGTTATTGGTAGGATTTCTTCCAATTCAGGGCCATTCTTTTGTGTTAATTATTTGAAGACATGTTTTCATTCTATAACAGTCAGATTGCATTGGGCTTGTAGATTGTGGATAGTAAACGAATAGGTCAAGTTTGTGTTGTTGTCTTTCTCAGGGAAAATTCCGTAGTTCAGTGCTGAAATTATAAAAATAAGTAAACACAAAGAAGTTTCAAATGGTTCAAATGTCTCTGAGCACTATGGGATTCAACATCTGAGGTCATCAGTCCCCTAGAACTTAGAACTACTTAAACCTAACTAACTTAAGGACATCACACACATCCATGCCCGATGCAGGATTCGAACCTGCGACCGTAGCGATCGCACGGTTCCAGATTGAAGCGCCTAGAACCGCTCGGCCACAGAGGCCGGCAAAGAAGTTTCATCTGTCGACCCTTAGTCGAGGATACTTCACTGGAATCTTCTGACTTTCTTGTAGTTTGAATAATTAGTGCATGATTAGAAATTAGTTATTGTTTACTGGTAGCGCGTAATTGTACATATGGAATTTCCTTTGTAGTTGTAGCTTCCTTTTGTTGTACTGTATTGTCATGAGCAAAGTAGCTGTGGCATGCATGTGGATTTGCACTAAGTATCTCGCAGTCACTTTTGCAACTAATTAGATATTGATTATTCTCAGTGCTATTGTAGCGCGTCTTCCAATTTTTACTTTTCATAGTGTGTTTTTTGTGTTATCGTGCAAAGTAGTGTGATAATCATGGCGAGTGAAAAGCGTAAAACTAGGCTGCAAAGCAAATTGAGAAATGACAGTGACGATGAGCATAGCTTGTTAGCACCACCTATTAACAAACTGACAAATGTTCAAGACAATACTTTGGTAATAGTGCATAGGGGCATGGACCAGATGGTAAATAAAGGGGTAGAAACTGAAACAATCACTGAACCGGGAACTATTGCCAATCGATCGGTCGGTAACAGTTCGCCTCAGGAATGTGAGATAACAGAACAAAATCTTGTAAATACCGTAGATTCAGGTTTTGCATCAATACACTTTTCTCAGTTAAGTCAAGACACACTCTCTGCTTTACAAAATACGAATATTTCCGGTGCAAACGCACTGACGAAAAACACAAAGTAACGTTTCAGTCATTAACGCATTGTTATTGTAATTAATTCGAAAATTGGATCAAACAGAGAAACAAACACAGCAACAAATGGAACTAAATCAGGAACAAACACAGCAACAACTTCAAAAGTTAGACATAATTAACGAAATTAAACAAACACTTGTACAAACACGTGAAGATTTAACTGCGCAGATACTCAAAATCGAATCGAAATATCAAAAAAAAAAAAGAAATTCTGAAGGTGTAAAAACACAAATTTGTGAGCATTTTCAGTCTATTTTTTCGTGAGATGAAAACACGCTAGAGAATCATGAAGCAACCATAAAAGAACTGCAGACTATTGTACACAAAAATCACAACACCTTGCAGGCTAAAATTGACTCTGTTGCACCTACTGATACGGTCGCGCAACTTGTAAAAAATCAGAAAAATTAAAGGACACAGTAAATACGATTACAATACAAATGGAAACTCTAAAACTTGGTTCGTGAAAAATTAGAAAAAGTTAAAAGACACAGTAGATACGATTACAACAGAAATGGGAACTCTAAAACTTTGTTCAGAAAAATACACGGAGGAAATCAGCACATTATCGGAAAAGGTAGTTGAACTTTCGGATCTATTAACAAATTTATCTACGAAGGTAGATGATGATTCGAATGATACACGACCGGTAGCCTTTATTGACACAGAGGAATACGAGGAAATTAGGAATTTCAAACAAATCAATACGCAACACAAAAGAGAAATGCAGGAAATACGTGATCAGTTGCAAAGGTGATACAAGAATTACATATTTCGGAGGATATTTGCGCTCCGACACGGGAAGAGGGACTTAGAAATACGGAAAAGTCACAAAGTAATAATACATGGTACTTCGGAGACTTTGAAAGGAGTCGGCAGGTTGCACCGAGCCTTGTGATGTAACCGCCGACACGATGTAACAATGACCAATTTGCGACTCGGCGACACGATGACTTTGACTATAAGCTCTTCATCACAACATGTAAATTTAAAACATTCAAGAATTTTAGTAATGACATACGTCCACAAGCTTGGCTTCATCAGCTTTCTGATCGTTTTTTTCCTAATTGGTCATTACAGCGCAGATTAGAATTTATGTGTGGCTATTTCGAAAATTAACCAGCTGTAAAATGTGATCGGTTAATCGGGACTGTCACAGGGAAGGAGATTTTTATCATGCCTTCCTTTCTGCATAGTGGCTACTCAAGTTCAAGTAATATACTGTATTGTAATGATGAAGCATTTCGAACAGTCTGAATTTCCCAGCCCTTTAAAATATTTTGAAGATATATTACACAAGAATCAATATTTGTGAAACCCGTACAGCCCCTCGGAACTTATTCGCATTTGCTTAATTAAATTGTCTGAACACTTAAGACATATTATTTTGGCTGGACGTTGTGAAGATAATATCGAAGCTTTTCAAGGGACTTTTGCATGAATTGGAAATCGACACAGACACTCTTATGATGCGAAAACAAAAAAACAACAACAGTTACAGGTCACATCCATCACAATTTCGTGACGACAGAAATATTAACCGTGCAGGACAAGGCCACTGTTATAACGCAAATCGTGACCAAACCATACACCACCCGTACGACGACCATTGGCAGAATAACAATAACTACAGAGAAAGATCGCATTTCCGTGGTAATGACTATGACGCAGACAACCGTAGTAATAGACAATATGGGGACCGGAATAATTACTACTAAGGGAGACAAAATAACGTTAGATGCAACAGTCCTCCTCGTAATTACGATTCCACGAGAAATTTTCCACCACTTAATCGACAAGAAAGAAATTACAGAAATTACTGACAAGACGTCAAACCCTGTAATCATAATAACAAACCTGAATTTAATCAGAACTGACGCAGACTTCTCTTCCATTGTATTATTAGAACTGTTTTTAGGGATTGTGAGGAGAATTTTTACTTTATTGACCATCAGCTTAGCACTTAACCTTTGTGTGGATCTGATCTATTTGATATTGTTAATATTAAAAAAATTTAACAACTTAGTCTTCGCCACTGCCCAAAACACTTTGCAAAATTGTTGATGGGAGCAAGGGAGCTATGTAAGTAGCATGTTTATATGTTGGCAGCGCTATAGACTGTATTAATATCGCTGGTAGCGAGCGCTCTGTGCCCTCGGTAAGTGACTGTGGTTGGACGGACTTGCTGTTAACAGTTAGCAAGTGGACAGCTAGGACATGCGTCCTTCGTGGAGACTCAGTGTTGGTAGGACATGCATTGTAAAATGAGGATGAATGTAGTTAGTAATGTTTGGGCGGTGGAATTATTGACAACTATATAATTTCTGGAACTGGATGAACATGAATAAGGTAAAATCTGCTAAATACATTGTTTGCTCTTCAACCAAATCTTTCTTTTACTAACCATATGCCTCCTAGTAGTTAGAGCTTGTAGTAGTCAGAATCTTTTTGTTCAGGTGGCTGTAGTTGTTGCTTGCTGTAATTTCTGTAGTTCGTGTTATGAAGATTTTCATGTGAGGTAAGTGACTTTCGAAAAGTATGGGTTATTGTTAGGATTTCTTCAATTTCAGGGCCATCTTTTTGTGTTAATTATTTGAAGCCATAGTGTCATTTTATAGCAGTTGATTGCATTGGGCTTGTATATTGTGGGTAAAAAATGAATAGATTAAGTTTTTGTTGTCTTTGTCAGGGAAAATTATGTGGGTCAGTGTTGAAATGATAAAAATAAGTAAACACAAAGAAGTTTCATAAGTAGTTGGACAGAGCACTTACTTGTGATATCACTACAGCACTGATTTTCCTTGCTCTGATATCGTTCCCCGCTAAATTTTCGGGAATAAGCTGACAACGGACAGAGTCGGTAATTTACAGTGACTTTGAGAGACAAAGAATCGCTGGTTCAGATATCTGTTATGAATGATGTATTCACAGCTATCATAATGGTTTATGTGAAAGCAATTCTGAACCTTCGCTACAGCTTTAACATCAGCTAAGAAAATGTTCCAGCAAGTTTCTGAAGCTACAGGAGTCGTTTCACAAGGTGGCTATGAAGAGTTTCCTTTTTATTTTTCTTATCTTCTTCTTATTTAACTGTTCTTCGAAATGATCCATTACAGAGAAAAGACAATTTATTCCTAAATTTCACAACGTGGCCATAAAGCGTTTCCTTTTTATTTCTCTTATCTCCTTTAAAGTACCTGTTGTTCGAAATGATGAATTGTAGAGAAAAGACAATTTATTCCTAAATTTATCTGGTAAAATATGTTGCTTGTCAACAAACCAGCGAGTACGTTTCATCAACGCAATGGGTATTTATACCCAGCGAAAGCTCCAGAACTGTCGAAGAAAGTAAAAATAATTCAATGAAATTACAAAAATGTCAGAGGTGCACAAAAATTTATTTTTATTTAAATGGCGACCAGTTTCGGAGTTGTGTCTATTATCAAGCCATCCACATAAGTCCTACCATAACATCATAATGTGGGGACGCTTGCCACATTACTTGTATGAGTGGGCAAGGTCCTATTTGTGTACGATAGTTCAGTGCTTCATTGTTTTGTTGCAAGCAGTGAAAGTGGATAAATTATTGTTGCTGAGAAAAAATAGTAGATGCATCTTCACTTGTCATATGCCTACGATTTCGTCTTTCTATCTCGTGCGCTCGTACTGATAACATGTAAGGACGATTCGTCTGTAATTTACTCGCTTAATATTTACTTATTTCACTATAACTAGTCGATTTAATTGTTTAAAAAGAACTACCGTCCTGTCTCCCGAGCATAGATATAAGTTGTAACGTGTTTTGAATGTTTTTCAGCTGCAATATAGGAGATGTTGGAAGCGGATTATTCGGGATGAACGACCGAACACTATTCGTGTTCTTTGGTCAGTTATTTCTCTATCGGTAGTTAGAACTTCCCTGACATATTTTATCCGATGATTTCCTTTTCCGTACATAACACCTCTTCGTGAGAGTTGCGTGGGTTTGATTGGTTACCGCCTTCGAAGAATGGTGCTTACCCCTCTAATCACTGCCCGATTATAAGAAAAATAATGGGCTGACAGAGCAGTACAGGTAAGCTTCAGTCAAAGTTACAGAATTTCAGTGAGCTTCACCGTACAGTACTCTTAACAGAGGTTATTGTCCGTCATCAGTGTGGCTTATCTCCATGTCACAAAGAAGGAAGAAAGATTTGCTTTAACGTCCTGCCAACATCGAGGTCATGAGAGACGGAGCACATGCTCGCATTTTGTCAAGGATGGGGAAGGAAATCGGCCGTGTCCTTTCGAAGGAATCATCTCGGAAATTGTACGCATTTCAATCAACGTATCTTGTTACTTAATGTTTACGACATTGCGCATGAGGGGCTTTCCGCATAGGCCTCGCTACATATAGCGGTTAGTCGGCCCCGGCGATAGCAACGCTTCTTCCCCAGGCTGTCTACAGTGGAGGTAAAGTGCGACACTATTGCCAACTGTTTCTCTTTTGGTGTTGCAAACCAGCGTTTTTGCTAGCTATTTTAATAATTTTTTTTTACTTTATAAATTATTTTAATAGTTACTATGTTCCTACTTCGACGTTGTTACTGGGCTCTTTAATAGGTTGGGTATTGCTTAAGTCCCCAATACATTTTATCATAGACGCTCGCACATTCGTGAGTCAGAAGCTTTAAATACCTGCATGTACACTGAAACGCCAAAGAAACTGGTAAGGCAAGCGTATTCAAATACAGAGATATGTAAAAATACGGAATACGGCGCTGCGGTTGGCAATGCCTATATAAGACAACAAGTGACTGGCGCAGTTGTTCGAGCGGTAATTGCTGCTACAATAGCAGGTTATCAATATTTAAGTGAGTTTGAACGTAGTGTTATAGTCGGCGCTCGAGCGATGGGACAAAGCATCCCCGAGGCAGCGATGAAGTGCGGATTTTCCAGACGACCATTTCACGAGTGTACCGTGAATATCACGAATCCGGTAAAACATCAGATCTCTTCATCGCTGCGGCCGGAAAACGATCCTTCAAGAACGGGACCAGCGACGACTGAAGAGAATCGTCCAACATGACAGAGGTGCAACCCTGCGGAAATTGCTGCAATTTCAATGCTGGGCCACCAACAAGCGTCAGCGTGCGTACCATTCAACGAAACATCATCGATAATGGCTTCCGGAGCCGAAGGCCCAATAGCGTACACTTGATGACTGTACGATACAAAGCTTTACGCCTTGCCTGGGCCCGTCAACGCTGACATTCGACTGTTGATGATTGAAAACATGTTGCCTCGTCGAACGAGCCTCGTCTCAAATTGTATCGAGCGGATGGACATGTACAGGTAGAGAGACAACCTCATGAATACATGGACCCTGCATGTCAGCAGGGACTCTTCAAGCTGGTTGAGACTCTGTAATGGTGTGGGACGTGTGCATTTGGAGTGATATAGGTCCTCTCATACGTCTAGATACGACTCTGACAGGTGACACGTACGTAAGCATTCTGTCTGATCGCCTGCATCCATTCATGTCCATTGTGCATTCCTACGGGCTTCGGAAATTCCAGCAGGACAATGCGACACCCCAGACCTCTAGAATTGCTCAGAGTGGTTCCAGGAACACTCTTCTGAGTTTAAACACTTCCAGTGGGCGCCAAACGCCCCAGACGTGAACATTATTGATCATATCTGGGATACGTTACAACGTGCTGTTGAGAAGAGATCTCCACCCTTCGTACTCTTACGGATTTATGGACATCCCTGCATGATTCATGGTGTCAGTTCGCTCCAGCACTACTTCAGACGTTAGTCGAGTCTATGCCACGTCGTGTTGCGACACTTCTGCGTACTCGCGGAGGCCCTACACGGTATTACGCAGGTATACCAGTTTCTTTGGCTCTTCAGTGTAAATGTTAGGAATAGCTTTATCCTGTTTAAATAGGACCTTTAATCTTTTGACTGTAAGTAGACACAGAGTTGATCGGTTTTATTTGTTGGTTTCTTGGCATGGCTAAATTTCTAATAAGTTCTTTTATTCCTATGTACACAGTGAAGCACCTGAAGATGCAAATTTAATTTGCGAAAAGGGTCGTGTTCTCCCGTAAAGAATTCTAACAGTCGCAGCGGTCTTGTTTATTCAAATCTCGTTATTTGCCTGGATCGATTGAGGAAAATCACGTCTCCATGTCGCGACGGTTAACTTAAATGAAATCATTTTTCCTGCTGTCTAACGTCGCCCCTCTGAGAGACTTTCAACTGAAAATCGCATTGCAAGACAGGACAGAAAGTAATACTATAGCGGCAGTCCTCTCCTTTACTTTGCGCAGGAAGTGCCAGCCATCTTTGCTTTAGAGACTAGTACCTATCTAAAATATGCAGCCTAGACCTTGCGAGCTGAATAAGTCCGTAATTCTGGATGGAGTCTACAGAAGGGCAGCGAAAGCATCCCCTACGATGGCAGCATCAGGAGGAGCCGAGTGCCGTGTCCTTCTTCGTCGGACCGCGTAGGAGAAACTCTGTTGGATGCAGTGGTCGTCCTGCGTTTCGCCCACATTTAGCAGTGAGCCCCAGCGTATGGTAAGCTTCTGCTTGCTCTGTTTCACAGAAGATCCACTCTCGTGTCTCTTCCATCAATCACTGCCCCCAGCAAGAAACTCACTGGCCGTCTTTCAACCTACTTATTTACCTTCATACTTTAGATCCCTGCGTGGTTCAGAACAGTACAAAAATTTTGTGTTTACTTTCTTTGTGTAAAATAAAACACTGCAATGTTATTTAGTAATAAATATAATAGTATAATGGTTTATACATGGTGTTAACTAATATGGGGAAAACCTCTGAGGAGTGGATAGTGGACTTAAGACGAAGCAAAGAAAAAAAGGTTTAATATACACATATTGTCAATTTTTCTTTTGCTTGTTTGCTTAGTTTCTGTCGTGTGTTTTCAAATTTCCAGCTTGGCTCAACCGTTACGCAAAATGTCTACCATTAGTCTTGCCTTCTAAATGCCGCATTGTTTTATTCGCTTCCATTTTCCAGGTAGCAGCTATATCTGCTGAAATCGTTGTAAGAATGGCGAAGAATCTCAACAATCACAATAGGTCTTGAGGTCCCTATGTCGTTTAAATGTCTCCGAAAGTAAAGCAACAATGGATTGAGATCAGGTGATCTACCAGGCCAAGGTCTTGCCGTCCGAAGACCTATCCATTTACGAGTGCTGATTTAAAGTTGTTCTTGCTTGCAGAGCAAAACAAGGTGGTACCCCACCGTGCATGAACCACATATTCTGACGTCAGTGTAGTGGAACGCCCTTTAGCGAAACATTCAAATGTTCCATTAGGAATACACTGTGTGATGCTTCAGACGGTGTTCCATGGAAAATTAAAGGCCTAATTAAACTATCTCCAATTATACCGGGCCACACATTAGCCGGCCTGAGTGGCTGAGCGGTTCTAGGCGCTACAGTCCAGAAGCGCGCGACCGCTACGGACGCAGGTTCGAATCCTGCCTCGGGCATGGATGTGTGTGATGTCCTTAGGTTAGTTAGGTTTAAGTAGTTCTAAGTTCTAGGGGACTGATGACCTCAGATGTTAAGTCCCATAGTGCTCAGAGTCATTTGAACCACACATTAGTACAAAGCTGTTGTTGGTGTCTTGTTTCCGAAACTGCAAAAAGATTCTCATCCACTCATAAAAGAGTGCTTTGAATATTCTGCGCTCCATTCCTGGTAAACTGTGCTTCATCAGTGAATAGGACGATAGAAAGTGTTGCTCCTCAGTAACCAAGTAAAAAGCTTTTCTGAATCGACAATCTGTTTCAATGAGACCTTGCACTCTGAAGATGGAACGGATAATGGAGTTTCTCTCGTAACACTTTCACATTGTCACATGACTCAGATTCTCAGTTTATGCTATTTCCTTCGTATTGTTGCCAGAATTGTCCTCAGTACGATGAAGTACTCCTTCTTCTACATCAGGTGCTCTAACACTATTTCGCCTTCCACAATGAAATGAACTTTTCTCAAGAAAGCCTGTCTCCATTAGACGTTCACGTACTCTTTGGAACATGTTATTGTTCAGCAAATGTCTATTAGCAGATCCTTCAGGATACAAATATCTGGCTTCAGACGCATTGCTGTAAGTCCGCACATCAGGTACAGGTCCATGTGACGATTACAAAAGATTTTAGCCAGAAGCGTACAGTACGTACTAGCCCAATGAGAATACTGGAAGTCAAGACGTCACTTTCCAGCTGAGGTCGCTAACGTACGCTTGTTCGGTGGCGTGCATGTCGGGTATAATAGATTCGATTCCTGATGGGGGAAGTACACAGTAAACACTAGACCAAAAAGAACTGTACAGTAAACTTCCTCTACCGACTGTCTTCTCAACATTAAAGCGCTTTATTTATTAGTACCGTCGCAACTAAGATTAACATATGAACGCTTTGACTTAACAGTTCCCAAAACAAACAGCATTTGAAAAGGAAAACCAAGATGGAAATACGAAAAAAAACCGGAAACGAAGCAAACAGGTAAACAACAAAGAAACGTGTCTTTCTAACAAAATAAAATAAATCCAGCATATGTAAGTGTGAACTTTTTGTTTGTTGTTAAGTCTTCTGTCCATTCCCCAGAGGTTTCCCACATATTAGTTAACACCCTGAATAAAAACATAAAAAGCCGCGCGGGATTAGCCGAGCGGTCTAGGGCGCTGCAGTCATGGACTGTATGGCTGGTCCCGGCGGAGGTTCGAGTCCTCCCTCGGACATGTGTGTGTGTGTTTGTCCTTAGGATAATTTAGGTTAAGCATTGTGTAAGCTTAGGGACTGATGACCTTAGCAGTTAAGTCCCACAAGATTTCACACACATTTGAACATTTTTTGAATAACATAAAATGTTTCTGTTTTAATTTCCTTCTCAGGTTTTCCACCAGTGCCAGACTTCTTGTCTGATCTTAGTGACGTTCGCCTCTCTTTGTCTCTGGTGCGTACAAGACTGGAAGGCGTCCATCTTTGTGCCCTTAAACTGTTTTGTGTCAAATCTGTCAGCTTTGAGGGAAAATATGTCAAAATGTAGCATTAATGCTATCGTCAGTGAACATGCTCATCTAGGTCATGCAGCGTCTACGTGAATGGTTCATTATTTTGCTCACTTCCTGACTGCATAAATACATTGCTTATGGTTTTCAGTTGAGTTAAGAGCCCAAAGAAAGGCAATTTTAACTGAAAATAATATATTCTGCTTACCAATCTCCATTCAGAATGAGACTATGAAATCAACATAACATATAAACGTAAACGAGGTGCCTGTCTGGAATCTCGTCCTCTTCATCCTTTTCGCGATTTATCATTCCGCTAAAATCATTTGCCATCGTTTAAAAAGCTGTGGTGAATAGATGAATGCTAAACAGAGACGTTTAATTCGAGTGACATGGCCGTGTACCTTAAACTTCACACCGGAACGGTCACAGCACGCACGCAAAACGCTGCTGGCTACTTTCAAAGCGACGCATAAAATTTTCATCGCCGCGTTCTCTTATCGGGCCGCTTAGCGCGCGATATGGAACGGGAAACACTAAATAAATAATGGGCATATGTGACAGGCCGAGGCAGCAAGTTTTATTAACATGTACACGCACGCACGCACGCAAGCGAGCGCTGGCAGTTCCATCTGATACGGTATCTCGCTGTGCAATATTTATTACATGACAGCTTGTAGTTCGCAAGGTCGCGCCAGATATGACAGAAAGCAAGGCCTCCCCAGAGGGGAAAAATAATTAATGAATGCGAAATTTATGCAGCAAAAAAAGTAATATATGACATTTTGTAGCGCCGCCTTTTATCCGCGAGGTCATTAATCATCCGCCTGATTGATCGATATTATGACAGTATTTATGGCACAGAAAACATCGCCTGCCCCCTCCTCCGTCCCCGTGCTGTGTGCAGGGCGCAGCGCTCTCATCAATGTCGTAATTTATCGCGAATTTTGAATTGCGTTCTGTTTATGTACAGGTCACTTATCGGCAGAGAGATATTTAATCAACGTAGAACAAAACGTTGCGGAATAAAGGCGTGCGCGCGCCCACCCTGTGGTTCCGCTCTGCCACGTATTTGTTCGCGCATACGCGCGCGTTCGCGCCGAGCGTTATCGTCCGTTCCGAACAGTGCTCCGGCAGATACTGTAGGTCGATGGGCGGCCAGCGCCGGCTTATCGGAGTAACGCCAGCGAAGCAGCAGTTGAACGACGACAGCGGCAAGGGCCGCACTGCACAATGGACCGTACTTTCCACTTATTACCTAGATAAAAATCTCGCCAAAAAGGATAGTCCTAGTTGAGGGCGCATCGTCAAGATAAAATCGCAAAAACAGCAGTGTCATAGCAAACCGCTGTTCACGAACAACTCCAAACGCTTTCGCGGGGAAGAAACTATAATGCGCATAACTGGATGAAGAAATGCACACAGTAGCTACCGTAAAATAGGACGGCTGTTTGGAAAGTCCGATCGGTCGCGAAAGTAAGGTCCGTTCGGTCGCGAAATGAAAACCACAGTGGAAATCGAAAATTTTCTATTCGCAGCAGTTAGCCACCACGCCTTTATGTTAACCCCCCCCCCCCCCCCCCCCCTGAACAGCCGCCGCTCCGACTTAGACATTTCTCGTGGCGTGGTACAAACTTTCCAGTAGCCTCGTCACAGAAGGCAGCCGCCTGCTCTTTCCGCCAATTCTCTACGCTGGTCTGCCTTTCGTTGTTTGTGCCAAAATGTTCATCTCCGTAGCCAGTGGTTCATCTGAGCAGAGACGAACAACGGAGGGAGCCATATAAGGGCTGTATTGTGGGTGATCAAGCACTTCCCATCGAAAACGCTGCAGGAGCGTCTTCATTGCCCCGGCATTATGTGGCTGAAAATTGTCTTGAAGAAAGAAACGCCTGACATTTTTGTTATGTGGGCTGCATAGCTTTAGGCGAAGTCTCTCACCAGATTCACATACGTGGTGGCAGACACTGTTGTTTTAGGCACTTCCACGTGATCACTTTGTGGTCTGAACTGGAAAGAGCGACTTGCAGCGATCGAAGGGCACACTTAAGACACTGCCCAACACATCTGTGCAAAGTTCCTTGGGGTTTTCACAGTGGTTTCCATTTAGCGCCTAATCGGACCTTCCTTTCCGAACACGCCTCGTACCTAGAACTAACCATCAAGATCGACCTAACGCGGAATGGCCACATCTCGTACAACTAGCTGCAGGAAAAACTGGTGCCAGGTTGACTGGTAGAAGGTCATCCACTAAACAAGTGGCTCAGGTACCTAGAACTAACCATCAGGATCGTTCTAATGCGGAATGGACACATACTCGTACAGGAAAAATAGGGGCCAGACTGACTGGAAGAAGAATGTCATCCACGAAAGAAATGGCCCACAAAACACTTGTTCTGCCGATTCTTGAGCATCGTTCATCATTCTGGGACCGTCACCATGTTGGATTAATAGAAGAGATAGGGAAGATCCAAGTAAGAACGGCGCGTTCCTTCAAGGTCTCGTTTAGTAGGCGTGAGAGCGTTACAGAGATGTTCAATAAAATCTACAGATGATACGTGAGAGGCATTGATCATCACAGAAAGGTAGAATGTTGAAACTGCAAGAGCGTATGTTCCAAGAAGAGAAAAGCGACGTATTACTTTCTCTCACATACATCCTGTGAAATAACCGTGACGAACCGGATAAATTAGAACTCATACGGAGGTGTATCGACAGTTGTATTATTCGGAAATGGAAGAGGATAGGGGGGAAAGGATTGTGGTACGATAAGTACCGACCACTACACACCATAAGATACCTTGTGATGCACATATGAAGATGCACTATACTGGATGGTTACAATTAAAGCTCAGTTACTATCACAGGTCCAATGTGGGGTGAGATTATCGTATGGCAGATAATGCGTTAGTGTGGAACCGATTTATGCTGGAAAAAGTTAGTTCTAATTTTGGCCAACAGGTGCAAATCTGGGTATCCAAATACTAGTAAGACTTATAGAAATGTATCTGTATGTAATTGATTAGGAACGGGACGCGCAGATAAACTGTCAAACAATTGGGAAAGATATAATGTTGAGTTGATTATTAACCACCACTTACACAATTTGTTCATTATGAGCACCGGAGATGTCGATGAGATGCTGCATCCGTAAAATGATGTGATCAACAGTTGCTCGTAGCAGTTCCAGTGGAATCTGAGTAATGTGTTCCTGTATACTGGTATTCAGGTAGTTAGGAACCGAAAATATATCTGGTAAACGCGATCTTTTAGATATCCCCAGAGCCTAAAAGTCACATGGATCCAGATCAGGTGATCCTGCAGGCCATGTCTGTGGAATAACTCTGGAGATAACATGTCCGTGGAAAGTTGCATTAAGCAGATTTTTCACTGGGCGAGTGACATGAGGGGTCCCCCGTCTTCCATGAAAACAGTGGTTTCCACACAGTTGCGATCATCGAAAACAGTAATCGTCTGCTGTACAAGGAAGTCTAGATAACGTGCAGGCGTCACGGTACCTGACAAGCCCTTTGGGTTTATTCTCTTCAAAGAAAAAGGGACATGAAACAAAGGTGCCTGTGAATCCACACCAAATAGCCGCATATGGTGAGTTCAATGGCTCTTAGTGCTCAACGTGTGGTCTAACGGTGTCCCAAACTCAGCAGTTCTGTGTATTCACAATATCCTGTAGTGTAAAATGAGCCACATCATTCCATAGACCATTGCCGGGCCACATGCCATCAACTTCGATCCGTGCCAGAAACCGAAGAGCAAATTCAGAACGTTGCTGTGGACCATGATGTTTTAGTTGCTGCACCGTCTGGACATAGTAAGGGCGCCAGTGTAAAACAGACCGCCGTCCTGTTGACCATGGAACGGATAATTCTCGTGACACTGCACAAGCTTTAGTACCACCCGGGGTCATGCTGCATGACCAGTTACACAAAGAGCAACCTCGTCATCAACTTCAACTGGGATAGGACATCTGCTTCCTCCAAGTTCCATACCAAGCTCACCCATGTTTTCGAATTTCATTATTATCTTCTTTAAACCATTTAATGAAGGCGGGCCTCGTCTCAGTCGTTTCAGTCGGCGATAATCACTTAATGCAGCACTGTAATTGCCGCCATTCACATAAAACAGTTTCAGTAACGACTCACGATATCTCTTCTCGATAGGCGTACTTTTCACTCACTGTCAAATGACAGCATGGATGCCGTACCGTCACACGAACAGTGCGCAGCGCCAGATTTGCACCTGGTGGTCAAAATTAGAACTAACGTTTTTTTCAGCGGAAATCGGTTCCGCATTAACGCATTAGCACATCTACCAAGTTTCACTGCCATACGATGATCACAGCCCACACTGCAACTCCATGAGTAGCCGCACTTTAATTATACCCACACAGTACACTTTCCAAAGTTTTCCTAAATTACTGGAGGGGACTGCTGAGGTGGACTGTTATCGGGTGCGGCGCCGAGCACTGACTGTTTCCCAAGATTCCTGGCCATTGTCTCGGTTGCACGTACGGTATTCTAGAGGCCATAAGCGGTCAGTCGACTGAACACTAGGTCAGGCTTGGAATTTTGATAATATCAGGACTGGCGCCGGGCCGATGAGCAAAGATGATGCTCCTGGAATGTTTTGGGGGAGGGGGGGGGGGGCTGCGGACCACTTTCTCGCAGTAGGCCGATCCTGTTTCCAACCTTGGCTTCCTTGGCCTCGACGAGAGTTCATTCACTTGCGCTTTGGACACAGGAAGTTTCGCTCTCGTGATCGGACGAAGTCCTCACGATTAGGTCTAGTGGGGCAGCTGGCGTCTTCTTTCGGAAGGATGGTAATTTTAGTGATTTCAGATTGTCGGGGCTGCCACCGTTTAACATGGTGAGAGCTTCGCAGCAAAACTCTTTAAACCAAAATTTCAGGTGACAGGTTCACATAACAAAAAACTTTTGCCAGATGGCCTGTCAGTGGCGCCATTTCAAACATGCGGTCTGATTGGCCACTTTGTAGTTTTTGGCGGTCTTTCCAGCAGTGAACTCTGAGTAACGTCGATTTATTTTGCTCTCGCTAGGGACGTGAAGCACTAAGGACTCTTATTTGGACGCCTAGCTGTATACACTCTTGCTTAGGAACTGAGGCTCTAAATTTAACCTCTGTGTGGGCCGTCGCAGCTTTTGCTGTAGATGCCGCCTGCAGTTGCTGTGGTCGCCTGATGCAGCTCGTAAGTTCAGGCACCAGAGCGAGGCGAGACGCTGGTGATGAGGCAGGAACAGGCGCGTTTACAGTTAGACGACGGGGATCTCGCCTTAAAATACGCTCTGGCCGTCGATGGCCTAACCAAAAACTAAACTCCGTCCGAACAGGCCCTGAAGGCCCAGCAGCACCGACCGACCGCCGTGTCATCCTCAGTCAACAGGCGTCAGTGGATGCGGATATGGAGAGGCACGTCGTCAGCATATCGATCTACCGGCTGTTGTCAGTTTTCGTGACCGTAGACGCTACTTTCCCATCACGTAGCTCCTCAATTGGTCCCACAAGGGTTGAGTGCACCCCGCTTGCCATCAGTGTTCGGCAGACCGGACGGTCGCCCCTCTGAGTGCTAGCCAAGCCCCACAGTGCTTAACTTCGGTGATCTGCCGTGAACCGATGTTACCACTTGCTGCATGTATCCTACTAATACCTCCTTAACAATATAGTCGTCATGTTCCAAGAAACTGTATACTTAATTTACGTGAGTGCCTTCGTGAGTTACTTACCAGACGATGTTCTTGCTCGCCCCGATGACTTCGCCATTCAGTTTCTGGCTATTGTGTGACTACACGGATTTCAGGACACGATTTCCACTCATCTCCGTTATGTGAGGAACCTCATTATTATACTGCTTGTCATGGTTCTGAGCACTATGGGACTTAACTTTTAAGGTCATCAGTCCCCTAGAACTTAGAACTACTTAAACCTAACTAACCTAAGGACATCACACTCATCCATGCCCGGGGCAGGATCCGAAACTGTGACCGCAGCGGTCGCGTGGTTCCAGACTGAAGCGACTAGAACCGCTCGGCCACGCTTGTCATGCACTGTTCTTCCTGTGGTACACTTTGTAATAAATGATGATCTCAGTTACTGATCTTCCATTTCAGAATTTATAAGTGAACCTCTTGATCCCCTTGAGTGCTATTAACCTCAGCAAAAACCATACATTCGACTCACTTGGTGTCACCTCTTCTCCTTCCGTTTCCGTTGCGCAAAGTTCACTAAATAGGCCTACAGCTGAGTCATATGGGGGGGGGGCAGTCTGCGTACCGAACGGATTCACCCGATCCAGGTCAAAGGCACCATATCTGTTTAGCACTAACCAAGTGCCCAGGGGCGTCGTGCAAAACTTTATCATTCCTTCAGCACCTTGCCTTTCTTTCACAACCCCCACAGCCATATTATTGTAGCTTTTTAGGAAAACCATGATAATCACTCCAAGTTAACAGAGACGGGGAACTGGAATCCGCACAGTTAAACCCGGACGCCAACACTGCCCGCGCTCGCGCTGGGCCACGATTTGTGGTCGCGCTTTTCCCACGTCGCGCCTGCGAAGACCGTTGTCCGTTTCTCCGGTAGGGGGCATTGGAAGTCGTCGTCCTCTATGATTCGTCTACGATGACGTCATAGCCCCACCCCTTGACGCCTGGGCTTTTATAGCGAGCCAGCATATACGTCGGCGAGCCACTGCAGCAACACGTCGGTAAGCATCTGAAGAAGACGAGCAACTGTGTCGTTGACATGTGGTGCAGCTTCCACGACCTCATCCGACGCGACGCCCGCAATCCAATGAAGCAATTATTACGTCCGTGAAGTTTCAAGCAGCACATGATCTGTTGTGTTTATCATAAGTAGCGTCAAAAGCATTACAGCGAAGAAAAGAACTACTGCCATTAACTGGTCACACACGACGTTAAATGACTGGTATAACAATTAAAGGATACAGCCCCATACGCGATGAGCGATTCAAAAGCAACTGGAATGCCTTTTCTGAGGGTATGTTAGTTATGGGTGCTCCTGCCAAGCGCCTCTACTACAGCGCCTTACTGTACAATGTTTTTTATCATCCATCTAACCAACCTTCTGCAGAAGCATCAGTTCATTCTGAGTGATTCTGAAGTTCCAGTACTGACAGAAGAACTTGTGAACATCACATTTCCGTCAAAAACTATTATAGGCAACTAGAGATGGTATCTTGGGTACGACCTTACAGCAAGCAACCATCACGTAACTCATCATGATGTAAGCCTCTTCTGAGTTAATACCGGAATAGGAAGTGATTTTCACTAGTGTCAGTGATGGTAGCAGAAGTGGCACTCACGCTAACCAGTATTCTGAAACTCCATCACTTGAGATCGGAGCACTGGCGCTCACAAATTTTTGAGCCTGGCTCAAAATAAAGGACGTTCCTCAACGGATCTGCAGAGGAACGAGAGGCAAATTTGCAAATTTTGTGCGCCAAACTGTTTGAGAAAACCAGTAAGCAGATAGGAATTAACGCAATTGACGTCGAATCGTATCTAACAGGAATGAAATGATAGTAGCTATTTAAGACCGAGATGCGACTCACTGAGGAATGAAAATAGAAAATTTATGTATCAAACGACATGAAAACTAAATGAAGTGTGAGCAGCGTGGGGGGAACAGATGAACAGCACTAGGACGGAGAGCAGTTTCGATGGGACTAATTGTCTCACCACGAGAATGTTCGAGCTGCACAAGGGAGATAAAATGGCTCCTCTGTCCTCGAGACAGCAAGACAATGTTGACAGACAGACATCGTACCTGATCGTCTTGGTAACTGAATATCGCGAATAGGGCTCGGTTCTAACCACAGTAACTTATCTTAATTTTTCTGGCGCTACTTGTAAGCTATGCCAACGGCCTTGCGGCAGTGGTAGCACAGGTTCCAGTTAGATCACAGACGTTAGGCGCTGTCAAGCTTGGCTAGCACTTGGATGAGTGACCGTCCAGGCCTGCCGAGTGCATTTGCAAGCGGGGTGCGCTCAACCCTTATGAGGCCAATTGAGGAGTTACTTGACAGAAGTAGCGACTCCGGTCACGAAAACTAACAACGGCCGCGAGAGCAGTGTGCCGACCATATGCTGCTCATTATCCTCATCCAGTGGCTCCATGGGTTGAGGAAGACACGGCGGTCGGTCGGCAACGTTGGCCCTTCGAGGCCTATTCGGATAGAGTTTGAGTTTTGAGACGTACTACTGCCTCTTTCTGTATATAGCTGGCTCCACCAGTTACTATGCCATCAAATGTGAGAACATATATTGTATTTGGAACTAATTGTGATTTAAAACATGTTGTTGGTAGTGTAAATATTAAAGCGCCCATTTAAGTCGTCTAGTCCTGGCGACCTTTTATTTAATACCAGTGAAAGTAATGCTATTGCGGTGTTTTCACCCGACACCTTGATAACTCTCCCTTTCAGGCCGAGAGGAAGAATTATATTGGTAAAAGAATATATATTGTTAATCATTCTGTTTGAGATCGATATATACAGAATTATTGTCTACTGCCGGCATAGCAGGCTCGCAATTTATAATTTATGACAGCATTAATAATAATTATTTCAGGCGCGTCAATTAGACCGCGCTAAGACATCTGACTTCGTAGACAATTAATAACTGAAGGCTCTGAAAAAGTTTGCTGCCTTAGTAGCGATCCGCATGAGATGTAAAGGATGGTTGCTAACTGTAGTCGGAAAGCTGTCATCCTGGAAAGCGTTACTAGTACTTACAAAAACTCAACACTTGGTCAGTCAGCTGTGAAAATGTTGATTATAATTCTCTGATTCAAACACACTTACACAATTTCAAGTTAACATGTTTATTATTATTGAAAATTACAAATGCTTACATAGGCTATGGCCACGGCAGGAGAGAGAGACATGTCTGTCTCTAAAGAATGTGTGAGAGAGTGTCTCTTAAAAACTAGTGACGAACGAGTTACAAAAATTCAAAGATAGCATTTTGTTCATTTTCATCGCAATCACTGCTATAAATTAAATCTGGATTCTCTGGCCATGAAAAGTCATTGGATTTCGTATTTCATATAGCATCTACAACACAAAATGCGAATCACTTGATGTATCCTTTCATCATTTGCTGACAGAAGCAAATATATTAGTAGTGAATAGAGAGTATTGAGAAATAATGTACCAGTTATCCTACAACCGGATCTTCTCCCATGAAGCATGTCGTACAACGCCACTGGGGTAAGCCTTTGGTTGTACACTGATGTTTACGCTGTCATGGCATACACAGCACATGAATAAAATTAATGAAATAAAATTACTGTAATCAGTGGGAATGAAACCAATGAAAGGCAGTGAGATGAAGCGCTATCAGTAAAACCTCGTCAGAAATGTTGAACCTGCGACGAGACAAACATCCTAGGGTTGGAACTTTAATAGTGCAACTATTTATTTACAGCTCGTACAAAATAGATACGTGTTTTAAAGTAGTCATCAGCATTGTGCATAACCCGTTGCCAGCGATGTGGAAGTCGTAGGATACTCTTAGCAGTGCCAGTTGTCTTGACAGTTCGAGCGGCGCGGTCTATTGTCCGACGAATTTGTAGCCGTGAAGTGTTTCCTACTGTTTAGAAATTGAGTCACACTCACGACGGCTGAAGTCAGGGGAGTGCAGTAGGTGGTATAGCACTTAGCAGCCCCATCAGTCAAACGAATCAGTAACAGATTGCACACTACGAGCTTGAGCATCGTCCTGAAAAATGATGGTCAGGTCCTGCAGAAAGTGTCATCTCTTCTCTCCCTGCTGTTCATGTTTGGAACAAAACCTACCACCAGCTTAGAGACAAAAGTAATGAAACTTTCTGCATGTTCTGACCATCATTTTGCAGGACAATGCTCAAGCACGTACAGTGCAAGCTGTTACTGATTTGTTTGACTGCTGGGGCTCCTAAATGCTATACCACCTACTGCACTCCCCTGACTTAAGCCCTCGTGAGTTCAACTCGATTACTAAACTGAAGGAAACACTTCACGGCATTCGATTCAGAATTGCTATAAATTCGTCGGGCAACAGACCGTCAACACAACTGGCACTGCTAAGAGGATCCTACGACTTCCACATCGCTGGCAACGGGTTATACACAATGCTGGTGACTACTTTGAATATCAGTAAAACATTGAAACATGTATCTACACTCCTGGAAATTGAAATAAGAACACCGTGAATTCATTGTCCCAGGAAGGGGAAACTTTATTGACACATTCCTGGGGTCAGATACATCACATGATCACACTGACAGAACCACAGGCACATAGACACAGGCAACAGAGCATGCACAATGTCGGCACTAGTACAGTGTATATCCACCTTTCGCAGCAATGCAGGCTGCTATTCTCCCATGGAGACGATCGTAGAGATGCTGGACGTAGTCCTGTGGAACGGCTTGCCATGCCATTTCCACCTGGCGCCTCAGTTGGACCAGCGTTCGTGCTGGACGTGCAGACCGCGTGAGACGACGCTTCATCCAGTCCCAAACATGCTCAATGGGGGACAGATCCGGAGATCTTGCTGGCCAGGGTAGTTGACTTACACCTTCTAGAGCACGTCGGGTGGCACGGGATACATGCGGACGTGCATTGTCCTGTTGGAACAGCAAGTTCCCTTGCCGGTCTAGGAATGGTAGAACGATGGGTTCGATGACGGTTTGGATGTACCGTGCACTATTCAGTGTCCCCTCGACGATCACCAGTGGTGTACGGCCAGTGTAGGAGATCGCTCCCCACACCATGATGCCGGGTGTTGGCCCTGTGTGCCTCGGTCGTATGCAGTCCTGATTGTGGCGCTCACCTGCACGGCGCCAAACACGCATACGACCATCATTGGCACCAAGGCAGAAGCGACTCTCATCGCTGAAGACGACACGTCTCCATTCGTCCCTCCATTCACGCCTGTCGCGACACCACTGGAGGCGGGCTGCACGATGTTGGGGCGTGAGCGGAAGACGGCCTAACGGTGTGCGGGACCGTAGCCCAGCTACATGGAGACGGTTGCGAATGGTCCTCGCCGATACCCCAGGAGCAACAGTGTCCCTAATTTGCTGGGAAGTGGCGGTGCCGTCTCCTACGGCACTGCGTAGGATCCTACGGTCTTGGCGTGCATCCGTGCGTCGCTGCGGTCCGGTCCCAGGTCGACGGGCACGTGCACCTTCCGCCGACCACTGGCGACAACATCGATGTACTGTGGAGGCCTCACGCCCCACGTGTTGAGCAATTCGGCGGTACGTCCACCCGGCCTCCCGCATGCCCACTATACGCCCTCGCTCAAAGTCCGTCAACTGCACATACGGTTCACGTCCACGCTGTCGCGGCGTGCTACCAGTGTTAAAGACTGCGATGGAGCTCCGTATGCCACGGCAAACTGGTTGACACTGACGGCGGCGGTGCACAAATGCTGCGCAGCTAGCGCCATTCGACGGCCAACACCGCGGTTCCTGGTGTGTCCGCTGTGCCGTGCGTGTGATCATTGCTTGTACGGCCCTCTCGCAGTGTCCGGAGCAAGTATGGTGGGTCTGACACACCGGTGTCAATGTGTTCTTTTTTCCATTTCCAGGAGTGTATTTTGCACGAGCTGTAAATAAATAGTTGCCACTATTAAAGTTCCAACCCTCGTATAACGACATAAGGTAATAGGTAAAATCATCTATTCGCGACAAGCAGCAGATTCGTACTCCAATCCCGAGCTGGCATAAATTATCTTTTGCCATGACATTTTCATTCCATTAGGGGTCCAACATTCATTACTGAGAAGTGAGCTGAAACTGATCCAGAAATGAATGCTATGTCCCACTCTGAGTAAAGCAGGCAAAGATGTAATCTAAGATTTGGAACTTGTAGATATGCGAGGGAAAACTGAACACAGTTGACAAAAGAAGTACCGTAGATGTTGTGAATGCCTTAGGAGCAGGATCAGTAATGTCGATGACGCCCCACAATAATACCGCTAACCAATCATGGTGGTATCGACTTTAACAAATAACACAGCAATGAAGATAACTGAGACATTGTTTCAAAGATATGACTCACGCATCCGAGGTGAGAATCAACAGATTCAGAAAGCAATTGACATTCCGCCCCTAGCGCTGTGGAACAGCCTCAGTCCAGTTTCATACTGAAAAAGATGGACTGGAGGACGACTTTTCAAACTCATGTCGTCATCCCGGTTTAGGTGTTCGTGGAGTTCCTTAATTGCTAAACGGAAATGCCGGGATGATTCATTTGGAAAGGACACGCGAGGATGCATTACCAATCCTTCCCCAGTCCAAATTTTTGCGCCGTTTCTAATGAGTTCGTTGTCGACTAATTATTAGATTCTAGTACATCTTCATTCTTTCTATTTCAGTTCCGTTAAAGAAGGGCAGTCACAAGTCTATATCTCATTCGTTCATCCCAAAATGGCTCCCAACCGCAAAACAGAAGTATCTGCGCAAGTATACAACGGGCAGACAAATGAAAACAAGACAGATGCAATAAAAGTAAGTAAACCGTTTATTATGTGAAAAGTAATTGCCATAACTGTTAATACATCTATGCCACTGTGAGAAAAGATCGTCAATGCTTTCATGGAAAAAGTTTGCGGTTGCCTTTCTTTTTTATGGGGCATCAATCTTCTGACTGGTTTCATGCGACGCGTCAAGAATTCCTCTCCTGTGCCGACGACCTCTCCCTCTCAGAGTAGCACTTGCAACGTGTCCTCAGTTATTCGCTGGATGTTTTCCAATCTCTGTCCTCCTCTACAGTGTTTACTCTCTAGCGTTTCCTCTGGTACCATGGAAGTTACTCTCTGATGTCTTAACAGATGTCCTCACCCCACCCCTCCTTCTTGTCAGTGTTTTCCGCATACTCCTTTCCTTTCAATTCTGCGCAGAACCTCCTCACTCCTTACCTTATCAGTCCACCCAACATTTAACATTCGTCTGTAGCACCACTTCTCAAATGCTTCGAGTCTCTTATGTTACGGTTTTCACACAGTCCATGTTTCACTAACATACAATGTTGCGCACCAGAAGTACTTTCTCAGAAATTTCTTCCTCAAATTAAGGCCTATGTGTGATACTAGTAGACTTCTTTTGGCCAGGAATGCCCTTTTTGCCAGTGCTAGTCTGTTTTTGATGTCCTCCTTGCTCCGTCCATCATGGGTTATTTTACGCTCTAGGTAGCAGAATCCCTTAATTTGACGTACTTCGTGAGCACCAAACATGATGTTAAGTTTCTAGCTGTTCTCATTTCTGTTATTTCTCATTACTTTTGTCTTTCTTCGATTTAGTCTCAATCCGTATTTTGTTCATTCCATTCAGCAGATCTTGTAATTCTTCTTCACTTTCACTGAGGATAGTAATGTCATCAGCGAATCTTATCACTGATATCCTTTCACCTTGAATTTTAATTCCATTCTTGAACCTTTCTTTTATTTTCGTCATTGCTTCTTCGATGTTACATTGAAAAGTAGAAGCGAAAGACTACATCCCTATCTCACACCCTTTTTTAATCCAAGCACTTCGTTGTTGATCTTCCACTCGTATTATCCCCTTTTGACCTCATGTAGGTGTTGTGTATTATCCGTCTCTCTCTATAGCTTGCCTCTAATTTCCTCACAGTTTCGTACATTTTGCACCGTTTTTCCAGGTCGACAAATACTATGAACGTGTCTTGATTTTTCTTTAGTTTTACTTCCGTTATCAGCTGTAACTTCAGAACTGCCTCTGTGGTGCCTTTACCTTTCCTAGAGCCAAACTGATCGTCATCTAACAGATCCTCAGTTTTCATTCCCATTCTTCTGTGTATTATTCTTCTCAGCAAATTGTATGGATGAGCTGTAAAGCTGATTGTGCGACCATTCTCGCACTTGTCAGCTCTTGCAGTCTTCGAATTGTGTGAAGGATATTTTCCAGAAGTCGGATGGTATATCGGCAGACTCATACATTTTACACGCCAACATAAACAGTCGTTTTGTTACCACTTCCCGAAGTGATACTAGAAATTCTGTTGCCTACGGAACCATGACTCTACCCACGCCTGCACTACTTCATCGGAAGCACATTGACGACCAAGAACGTCTGTCTTCAGGCCGCCAAAAATGTGAATATCGCATGGGGAGAAATTAGAGCTGTACGGAGGATATTTAAGGGCTTCCTAGCGAAACATCTGCAGCATAGTCCAACCAACCTTGCAACAGGATGGTGCCGTCTGTCAACTCGCTGCTCATTCACTTTCTGGAGCACGGTGCCACAATTAACGCATAGCGGTACGTGGAAACTCTGCAAATATTGAAGCGCACCATCGACTCGAAACGTCCAAAGAAGTTGACGAACGGCATCATTCTGCTGTCGCCCACATGATGTGGAGGTGGTTTCGAGTACGCTGCAGAAGTTTCACAAGAACCCCTTGCACAACCTTCATGCGATTTGAGTAGTTTTGGTCCCGCGAAGGAGAAACTCGCGGCCGTCGATGCGCTTCGGGCGAAGAGGTGCACGCCTTGGTTCAAACATCTTTGTATAGACTACCGCGAACTTTTTTCCATGAAGGCAATGACCGTGTTGCCTCACAGTGGGATAAATTTCTTTACAGTTATGTCGATTATTTTTGAAATAATAAACTGTTTACTTACTTTTTCCATCTGGTTTTGATTTGGCTGTCCTTAGCTTGACACCACGTATACCCAGAATAGCTATCTATTCGTCTCGGTATATCTTGTTGTAACAGCATTTGATTGATTGGCGTCACACGTAATTATGAGCAAGGGTGATCTGACTACCACGCTGGGATAGAAGTTTACTCGTAGCTTCATCCTTAAAAGACACGTCGACATTCAGACTGATTTTGTGTTACATGTGTTCAGGAAGTCATTTAACCTAGTCCCACACTGCCGTTTAGTGAAAAAAACACGAGTGTACCGAGCATCGGGCCAGATTTGTGGGTGGATGAAGTCTTCCTTATCGATAGGACTCAACACGTCGCTCTTAACGGAACAAAATCGACAAACGTTAAGGTACTCCAAGAGAGTGTCACAGGACCGTTACTGTCATGTAAATGATCTATTGGATAACATCACAAGCTTCATAAGGCTGTCTGCGGATGATGCGGTTGTCTATAAGAAGGTAGAAACGCCAACTTCAGGAAGACATGCAGAGGATTGAAGAATGGTGCTGGGACTGGCAGATGACTTTCAACGCAAATAAATGTAATGTATTGCGGGCAAATAGGCGAACAAAGGCACTGCTGTAGGGCTAAGCTGTTGGTGAGAAATCATTGGAAATTATAACTACTGTAAAATACCTATCAGCTACCGTACAGAGGGACCTACAGCGGAATGACCACATACAACAAACATTAGGAAAAGCTGATGCCTGGTTGAGATTCGTAGAAAGAATCTTAAGGAAATGTAATTCATCAACGAAAGACGTGGCTTTCAAAACACTTGTTCCATCAGTTTTTGAGTATTAGTCATCATTGTGGATCCTTAGTACCTTGGATTAATAGAATAAATAGACAAGATCTACCGAAGAGCGGTGCGTTTCTTCGCGAATCGTTTCGTCAGCTCGAGAGCGTTTCGGAGATACTCAACACACTGATGTGGCAGACGCTAAAATAGAGGCGTTATCCAGGACAGAGGGACTTACTGTTGAAATTGGGAGACAGTAGGTTTCGGAAAGAGTTGGACAATGTGTTACTTTATTGCTGCATATGTCTTGCGAAAATGAGCACGAGAAAATTCGAGACATTAAAGCTAATACCAGGTCTGTTCAAAAATATCCCGGAACTTTCGTAATTTCACGCCAATGGTGTGTTGGATCGGAATGCGGTTGGTATCCCAGAATACGCCTGTGTTTAGTGTTTAAATGAAGGAAGTTTCATTGTTGTATGTCTCTTAGTTATTGTTCAGTGCTGTAGTGAGTAGAACGTTCTGTCGCACAGTTTGCAAATTTCGAGATGGCAGAGTTAGACGAGCAACGCGTCTGCATTAAATTTTGCGTGAAACTCAAGAAAACCTTTACAGAGACACGCTAAATGATATAGGGAGCCTGTGGTGATGAGTGCTTAAGCCGAAGTCGGTGTTACGAATGATTCACACAGTTTAAAAATGGCCGGACGGAAGTTACAGACGATCCTCGTTCAGGACGCCCTTCGACGTCTACCAACGACGCTCATGTAAGGAACATCAACGAAATTGTGCGTGCCAGTCGAAGACTGACTGTCCGAGAGATTGCAGAAGAATGTTGGATCATGTCATGAAGTCCTGCCACAGCATTTTAGAATGCATCGTGTTGCCTCCAACTTCGTACCACTGCTCATGAGTCAAGACCAGAAAGACCATCACTTCGCAGTCTGTGAAGAGCTTTTGGATCGCGCAAATGAGAACGAGATGTTCCTTAAGAGTGTCATAACTTGTGATGAGACGTGGGTCTACCGTTATGATGCTAAGACAAAGGTACCACCTCCACGATGGGTCGGGAGGGGTTCTCCAAGACCAAAAGAAGCCCATCATATCAGGTAAAGTGTCAAATCCATGCTGATAGTTTTCTTTGACTTTGAAGGATTAGTTCATCATGAAATTTTACCACAAGGACACACAGTTAATCGATGGTACTGTTGGGACGTGTTGCGACGCATGCGAGAAAATGTGACAGGGAAACGACCTGAAATGTGGCGAGACAATTCATGGCTCTTGCATCACGATAACGCATCCGCACATTCATCCGTGTTGGTGCGTGACTATTGCACAAAAAACGAAATCACTGTGCTGTCTCATCTTCCGTACTCTCCAGACTTGACCCCTGCGGACGTGTTTTTCATTTCCAAAGTTGAAAACCCCGTTGAAAAGACGAAAATATGCAACGATAGACGAGAAAAAAGAAAATTCGCAGACGGTGCTTCACGCTATCCAGCAAGAAGCGTACCAAGACTGCTTCCGGAAGTATAAACGGCGTTGGCAGCGGTGCATCAATTGTGGAGGAAAGTACGGGGTGGCGCATGGAAACGGGAAATTTCGAAATAACGTCATTTCCATGAATAAATTCATAAAACTAGTAATTTATTAACGAAAGTGAATGTATTCAGTATGCCATTATTCAGTATGTCTTTACAATTAAAATGTCCAAAAGTGTCTCTTCACTTTTTAAAGATGACATCGGAAAATGTGCTCCCATTCGGCGTTCACACTCTAACAGCCTGTTATGAAAACTCTGGAATGCGCGGTGTAGCAAATCTTGGGTAATGGCAGTGATTTCGTTTTCAATGTTCTCCTTCAGTTCATGGATTGTTGCAGGACGTGTACGGTACACCTTGCCTTTAAGATATCCCCACAGGAAGAAGTCGCACACACTAAGATCAGGGGATGTCGCAGGCCATGCAATGTCACCGTTACGTGAAATAATGCGTCTTCCAAACAATTGACGAACTGCTGCCATCGATTGTCGAGTAGTGTGTGACGTGGCTCCGTCCTGCTGAAACCACATGTTTTCGACGTTAAGATTAAGCTCGTACAGTCTCGGTGTAAAGATTGTTTGAAGCATTTCAACATATCGAGCGGATGTTACTGTCACTGCACTACCATCCTCACGTTCAAAAAAATAAGGGCCGATAACACCATGACATGATACAGCACACCATATTGTGACCTTGGCGCTATGTAGTGGTCGCTGGTGAAACTAACAAGGATTGTCCTGTGCTCAATAACGAAAATTCTGTTTGTTCACGAATCCGTTCAGGTGGAAATGCGCTTCGTCTGATATCCATAAGTTACCAAGGAAATTCGGGTCCTCGTTGATTTTAGCCAATACTAAACTCCATACGTGACGCTGGGTCTCGTTCATGTAAGTGTTGCACGATCTGCAACTTATAGAGATGGAAGTCTAATTCGTGCAGTATTCTTTGTAAGCTTCGTCGCTCAATCCCTAGCCAAGATGCATGCTGTCGAACGGGGCGGTGAGGACTTCTCTCGATTGCAGCTCTAGCAGCTGCAACGTTCTCTGGGTTACGTACCGTTGGAATGCCCCATGGAGGTTTCTATTTCAAGGCAGATCCTGTTTCTACAAAATTACACACCCACGTTGTAATCCGCATGCACAGATGGGACACGTCCATGACGTCCAAGCTGGTAATGCTGTCGAAATGTTCTCTGCGCGGCAGTCGCACTATCACCATTTTTGTAAAACGCTCTCACAGCTACTGCACGTTCCGCACCAATCCATTTCTCCATGATTACTAAATGGCAATGCGTTCACATCAATTGTGCAGAGTTTCGAACATCTGCCGGCGCTACAGTACTGCCAACTGTAACGTTCAAAATTTTCCGTTCCCCTGCGCCACCCTGTATAAGTAAATACGAGGGTAATCCCAAAAGTAAGGTCTCCTATTTTTTTATAAGTGCAGAACTCTGTTTGTGTGGCAGTTCGTCAAAATGTTCGCAAGTGGTGTAGAGAGTTTGCAGCTGGTCAGACCAAAATCACGCGCAAAGGAGCGGGAGATGGTCAGTTTCTGAGGAGACAGTGTTGAAGGTTGAGCAAAGCATGCGTGAATATCGGCGGATCATCCTCGATGATCTCTGCACGTTGGTTCCTGAGGTTACCCGAAACACCGCTCACAGAATTTTAACGGAAACATTGAACTACCGGAAGGTGTGCGCAAGATGGGTCCCACGCATGCTGACTGAGAGCCACATGCGGCAATGAGTTGATGCTTCCCGCACATTTCTTCTTCGCCTCGCAGCCGAACAGGACAACATTCTGGACTCTGTCACGGGTGAGGAAACCTGGGCATACCACTTTACACCTAAGACCAAGCAACAATCACGCCGGTGGCGGCATCCTTCTTCGCCAAAGCCGCGGAAATTCAGACAAACACAGTCTGCCGGTAAAGTCATGACAACCGATTTTTTTTTTTTTTTGGGATCGGAAAGGGGCATTGTTGGTCGACTTTATGCCCACTAGGACCACAATTAACGCTGACAGGTACTGTGAGACTCCGCAAAAACTGAAACGAGCAATTCAGAACAGGAGGAGAGGAATGTTGAGGAAGGGCGTACACATTCTCCATGACAACGCTCGCCCACACATCGCTCGGCAAATCGTTGCTCTCCTGCAACAGTTTCAGTGGAATATAATCACCCATCCACCCTATAATCCTGACCTGGCGTCCAGTGACTATCACCTGTTCCCCAGGTTAAAAAAACATTTGGCTGGGTAGCGATTCAGCTCCTACGACGAGGTGAAAGAAGAGGTTCATAGCATTCTGAACAGCATGGCAACAAGCTGGTATGACATGGGATACAAAAACTGCCACAGCGTCTACAAAAATGCATCGACAGGAATGGTCATTATGTCGAAAAATAGCTAAATGTTCAAGCTGTAAACTGATATAAACCACTGTAGAAATAAACAGGTCTATTTACGTATAAAAGAATAGGAGACCTTACTTTTAGGATTACCCTCGTATAAGTAAATGGTAAGCGCAGAAAAATATTGTGAACAAAGTTCAGGAAATTTTTGAACAGATCTCTTCGGGAGATTTGCCCACAGTCGCTCTTCCCACGCGCCCACATGCCATTTGCTAGTGTAACAGAGAATGGGTCGGAGGGGGGGGGGGGTGGTAGAGGGGTGGGGGGGGGGGGGGGTTGGCAGGCAGTGGTACCAAAAGTAATCTCCAACCAACAGAGTGATACGGCTTGCGGAATATACGGGTTGACAATTATTGAACCATATGAAATAAAATTTTCATAACTTATGAACGATTGGCGTTAGGACGTTCAAACTGCACGGTTGGCTGTGGGGTATGCTAGTAATTAGTATGCGTTGTATGGTTTGGTTTAGTGTTGAAGCCCGCTTTCATTTGGATAGGTTCGTCAATAAGCAAAATTGGCGCATTTGGCGGACGAGAATCCGCATTTCACGATCGAGAAGTCTCTTCACCCTCAACGGGTGACGGTGTAGTGTTCAATGTCCAGTCACTGAATAATTGGTACGATATTCGTTGATGGCACGGTGACTACCGAAAGGTATGCGAAGGTTTTGGAATATGATTTCATCCCCGTTATCCAAAGCGACCCTGGTTTCGACAAGATGTGGTTCATGCAAGACAGAGCTCGACCCCATCGAAACAATAGAGTGTATGATGTCCTGGAAGAGCACTTTGGGGACCGCATTCTGGCTCTGGGGTACCCAGAGCCCATTGGCATGGGCCTCGATTGGCCATATACTCCGGATCTGAACACATGCGACTCCTTTTTGTGGGACTATATTAAAGAGAAGATGTACAGCAATAGCCCCAAAACCATTGTTGAGCTGGAAACAGCCATTCAGGCCATTGACAGCATCGATGTTCCGACACTTCAGCGGGTGACGCTGAATTTCACTATTCGTCTGCGCCACATCATTGCCAATGATGGCAAGCATATCGAACATGTTATCACCTAAATCCGAATACCTGTAGTGACGTTTACCGTTGAATAAAGTGTCTGCACACCACAATTTGTAACTAATTTCCGTTTCTTCTGATACAGTTCAATAATTGTCACCCTGTAACTGCAGGTTTAGATGTGGATGGGCTCTGCTGTCGAGACACCTTCCAGTACAGCTGTAACGGGAAATTCGCGCTCATTGCAAGCTGAGTGCCTATTTGTAACCCGTCCCAGTCGCTCGAGGAGAAAAATGAATGTGGGGAGCAGTGGGCTGGCCATCTGGCCTCGTTCGTTCGTAGAGTGACAGAACAAGTGGCCACACCTTCAGCAATGTCCGATGAGGACAAGGAGGCGGGGAGGGGGAGGGGGAGCTCCAGTATTAGCCGGTTTATGAAACCCCTTAAGAAAATAGCTCCAGGGCTGTAAAGAAGTGCAGTGTGCGCTCGGTATGTCTACTAGGAGCCTCATTCTACATGTGGACGACGCCCTTCTTGCGGCTATCAAGGGCGCTGGGTAAAGTTGAAATGTGGATGCATGAAGTTGTTCTGAAAGCGGTGCTGATATTCAAGACAATAAAAGCGGGTTAAAAGCCGTGAGCTATCTGGGGAAGTTAACCTTGCATTACTGAGCAACTGTTTCACCAGGTATCCAGTCTAGCTTACCAAATTCCCAGCCAGACTAACATTAATTATAATCTTTTAATAGTCATCGTACGACAACCGATGATATATATATATATATATATATATATATATATATATATATATATACAAAGAGAATGAAAATAAAAAGAAATAAATCAGTTTATATTTGGACATTTATTTTAACATTCATTGATCATTGTTCCATTAAACTTTCAGCATATTAAACTTGAGTCATAACTAGACTGGTGCCTTATTTAGGATTGTGAAAATGTGTGTTTGTAATCTTACGGAACACATCAAATATGGAGACAAGATAGGGAGACTGCATACAACACTGCATTCATAAAATAACACACGAAGAACGCTGAAACATACGCAAGAGGAAATTAATCACAACCAACCGATTCAATTTTCACCCAAAGAAGTTACGTTCGTAGCGCAATCCTGTCCGTCATGAAATTACCACACACTGGTATACTAAATTCATACTAACTCTCTGTGAAATCTTCCCGAAAAGAATAACTGAGGGCTACTTTGATGATTACACCACATGCTTCACGTGGGCAACTTGGTTTACACAAAGAGTGTAACTCCACAATAATTTTGATAATTAAAATGAATTACATCGAAACGCAATTTACAAAAGAAAAACCTCAAACTGGTTACTATCGTCTTACCATTAACCTGATGGGTCAAACATTTGTATAAGCACGTGGTACTGGTGTCACAAAGTACACCCCACGTTGGTTGAACATAAAGAAAAGTCGCTATATTGAAAAATATTGTCAAGACGAGACGTTATAATCTCACTCACATTCGCATTTACGATTGATGATCTTAGTTAGAGTTACGGATCATCAACACTTGGTCCCACTTTACTCACAAAGTAGTGACAAAGCAACTACTGGCAGATATTCTGAACTTCACACTCGAATTACAGTGTTGTAAGTAGGCTGTTTAGATTTTTATATTGGTAATGCCACGTAGCGCTCTGTATGAAAATCACTGGCTGTGCTGTGTGCAGCCTGTGGCTAGTTTGCATTGTTGTCTGCCATTGTAGTGTTAGGCAGCGGCAGCTGGATGTGAACAGCGCGTAGCGTTGCGCAGTTGGAGGTGAGCCGCCAGCAGTGGTGGATGTGGGGAGAGAGATGGCGAAGTTTTGTAATTTGACATGAACTGCTATATATATATTATGACTATTAAGGTAAATACATTGTTTGTTCTCTATTAATATCTTTCATTTGCTAACTATCCCTATCAGTAGTTAGTGCCTTCCGTAGTTTGAATCTTTTATTTAGCTGGCAGTAGTGGCGCTCGCTGTATTGCAGTAGTTCGAGTAATGAAGATTTTTGTGAGGTAAGTGATTTGTGAAAGGTATAGGTTAATGTTAGTCAGGGCCATTCTTTTGTAGGGATTTTTTGAAAGTCAGATTGCGTTGCGCTAAATAATATTGTGTGTCAGGTGAAGCACAGTCTGTCAGGTTAAGCACAGTCTTGTATAAATTGTTCAAAGGGGACGTTTCATATGTCGACCCTTAGCCTAGGATACCTCACTGGAATCTTCTGATTTTTTTCTTGTAGTTTGTGTATTTAGTGTAGCTTTTGTTTATTGCTAGCGCGTAATTGTAGAGAGAATCTCCTTTGTAGTTGCAGTCTTTCATTGTTGTACTGTAAAACAGTTGTGGCATGCATGTAGATTTGCACCAAGTATTTCGCAGCTGCAATTAACTAGATATTATTTTCAGTGCTATGTTAATGTTTTCTCTTATTTTTGCTCTTCAAATTGTGTTTTTCTGTGTTATCGTGTGAAATATTGTCACAATAATGGCGTGTGAAAAACGTAACACTAGGCTCCAAAGTAAACTGAGAAATAATAGTGACGACGAGCGTAGCTTATCAGCACCACTGTGTAGTGAATTAACAGACGTTCCAAGTAGAAATTTGGTAATTGTGCATAGGGAAATGGAACGGGCGGCAAATAATGGTGTAGACAGTGAAACAGGTTGTGAACAGGGAAGCATTATCGATCGATCGGTCGGCAACAGCTCGCCTCAGGAATCCGAAATGACAGGACACAATTTTACAAATACTGTAGATTCAGGTTTTGCGTCCTCACCGTTTTCTCAAATAAGTCAAGACACATTCTCAGCTTGTCAAAATGTGAATGTTGCCGGTGCAAATGCACTGCCGAAAAGAGTAGAGGAACAGATTCCAGACACTAATGCATTGTTATTACAACTAATGCAACAAATGGAACAAAATCAGAGACAAACGCCGCAACAGTTAGACACAATGGGACAAAATCTTCAAAAGTTAGACACAATGGAACAAAATCAGAGACAAACACAGCAAAAGCTGCAAAAGTTAGACACAATGGAACAATGCCAGAGACAAACACAGCAACAGTTAGACACAATGGAACAAAATCTTCGGAAGTTAGACACCACACTTGAACAAACACGTGAAGATTTAATTACTGAGTTACATAACATTGAATCGAAATGTCAAAAAGTCTGTAATGAAGTAAAAACACAAATTTGTGAGCATTTTCAGCTTATTTTTTCGCGGCATGAAAATGCATTACAGAATCACGAAGCAGCCATAGAAGAACTGCAAACTATTGTTCATGAAAATCATGAGACCTTGCAAGCTAAAATGGACTCAGTTGCATCTACCGATTCAGTTACGCAACTTACAAAACCTCAGGAAAACTTAAAGGACACAGTAGATACTCTGAAAATTGGTTCAGAAAGACACATGGAGGAAATTAGTTCATTATCAGAAAAAGTAGTTGAACTGTCGGATCAGCTAAATAATTTATCTGCGAAGGTAGATGATAATCTGAATGACACAAAATTGGTAGTCTTTAATGACACAGAAGAGTGCGAACAAATTAGGAAACTGAAACAAAATCTGAATCAAATTAATACGGAACACCAAAGAGAAATCCGGGAAGTGCAAGATCAGCTGACACAGGTAATACAAGAATTACATATTTCAGAGGACACTCGCGCTCCAACATGGGAAGAGGAACTTAGAAATACGGAAAAGCCACAAAATAATAACACAGGGCATTTCGGTAATTATGAAAGAAATTGGCAAGGTACACCGAATTTTGAGATGGAACCGCCGACATGACGTAACAATGACCGATATGCTACTCGCCGACACGATGATTTTGACTATAAGCTGTTCATTACTACACGTAAATTCAAAACGTTTAAGAATTCTGCCAACGACATTCATCCACAAGCGTGGCTCCATCAATTCTCTCATTGTTTCCCTCCCAACTGGTCATTGGAGCACAGGTTAGAATTTATGTGTGGCTACTTAGAGAATGAACCAGGTGTAAGAATGCGATCGGTCATTCACGATAGTCACAGTGAAGGAGATTTTTATCATGCCTTCCTCTCAGCATATTGGTCTCATGCTACACAAGACCGAGTAAAACATAGCATCATAATGATGAAACACTTCGAACAATCTGAATTTTCCAGTCTTGTGAAATATTTTGAAGACATGTTGCACAAAAATCAGTACCTGTCAAACCCATACAGCCCCTCAGAACTCATCCGCATTTGCTTAATCAAACTGCCTGAACATTTACGACATATTATTTTAGCAGGACGTTGCAAAGACGACATTGAAGCTTTTCAGGGACTCTTACAAGAATTAGAAATTGACACAGACAGTTGCGGGATGCGAAAACAGGAAAACAATCACTACAGGTCACATCCGTCACAATTCCGTGACGACAGAAACGATAACTGGACGCGACAAGGCTCTTCTTATAACGTAAATCGTGACCAAAACAGACACCACCCGTATGACAACCACTGGCAGAGTAATAGTTACAGAGAAAGATCACATTTCCGTAGTAATGAATATGACAGAGATAACCATAGAAACAGACAATATGGTTATCAGAACTATTATTATCAAGGGAGACAGAATAATTTCAGACGCAACAGTTCAGCGCGCAGTTACGATTCAGGGAGAAATTCTCCACCACGTGACCGACACGAAAGAAACTGTGTAAAATACCAACAAAACGACAGACCTGAATTCCATCAGAACTAGCGAGCTTTAAACAGAGCTGGGCCCTCTCGGCAAGGCGAATTTGTGGAAGTTAGGCCTCCTGATTCCAGTAACGATGCGCGGCAACAAAGAGACAGACAATGACTCGGATCGCAGGCATACACGTGCGCCGGCTGGCTCCGAGAAAAATAACATTATATCTGGTACTGCTAATGAGATTCTAATACAATATTTTGGTTTACTTGAAAATACGTTCTGGATTTAAAGTACTTTCTGTGAGATCAAAGATGACTTAGTATTTGGTTTCTTTGACAGCTACACGGTTATATTACGACACTACTAATGTGTGACACAATTTACATTGTTGCTTTTGCGGTGTATCTGTTTTATATCTGCACAGTTTTTCTGAATTCTTCTGGAAAGCAAAACATGTTTTATCTGTAACTTTTGTGGTATAGCTACAAGGAGACAGCCTTTTCCATAGCACAACAATACGTTACAGCACAGTACTTTCATCATCACAACAATAAGCGTAATAACTAAGATATCTGTATGCCAAGAATTTCACTTTTGTTTATCATGAGGTAAGTACATTGGCTTCTGCAGAACTTAGCTTTCAGAGGAAAATAACTACGACACTTCCACAGAGATTATCTTACAACAAGATGCACCTTTAGCGCTACAGGACACGCATTTCAGTGATTAATTTTGTACTTAAAACATTTATTTTTAAAGATTTTTGAATTACAAAGAAAGTTTTCCGTGATACATTTCATTCCATTGCTGTAATCTGTAACACCTGAGGGTATAATTACATTAATCCTCAGGGGGGTACACGCCTACTTCGTGTACCATGTGTCTGGCATGCACAAGGAGCCCTAGCTAATATGGTATTTGCTTATACAACTTTACACATCGGTACCATGTTTCTCTAACACACAAATTACACAGCTATCTGATCATTTAACTGAGTGAGACAAACTTTTTTATTACATCAGTGACACATGTTTACGCAATTACAGAGTTGGATTACTTCACACTTACGAAATTGTATTTTGTCTGTACTTTGTGAACTGTTCATATTTTTTCGGAACCATTATGATACTATGAGAGCGTTGAATGATATATTTGGTAAGGGAGCATGATTTTAAAGTACGTTTGAGTTAGATGACACTATTGAAATGAGCAGAGAATATTTTTTAGGTTTTGAAATTATTGGAGGAAGCTACGACGATTTTGAGATTTGACTGAGGTGTTATGATGTTATTTTTACGACGACGATGTGTATTATGCTGTTGAGGTATGTTTATGTCAATAAGATGATGCTACCATATATGAGGAATGTGATTACGTGTTTATATGTATATGAATAATGAATAGAAGTTAGGGACTCTTGACTTGTGAAAAAGGATGTTGGAAACCAAGAATCGTACTTTAAGAGTTATGAAATGTGTGTAAATGCGTGAAAGTATCACAATGCCGGCGAAAATTTTTTTGGACACTGTTATATTCATAAGATTTTGTTTCTACACATTTGCAACGCAAATTCTTGACCTGTGAAATATTTTTATATGAGACTGTCACTGTAGCGGAAACTGCTGTCATAAATATTTCCGTAAGAAAGTTAAGTGACCACCTGCACATAATGTGTCGTGGGCACACAGCTGTGTCAGACACCTGGAGAACAAGCCATTAGAGTGAGGGCCTTTCCAGAGGCACAGGTAGAAAAAAAAGGGGAGGCCCTTATCCTCGCTGTTGACATTCCTTTGTAGAAAGCATCGCAAATATTACACGCTCATTACTTGAAAACATATGATTACTCGTACTTTGTGCTAATTACTGAAATGCTTATGAATTGATGGGAAATATTCGTACATCTGCACACCTGATAACGACAAGTGTCTTTCTACGAGAGTTGAGAGAATTTCTATTAACTTATGAAATGCCTCATGACTACTGAATGATGTTCTTATGCTTCACTTTGTACATAGTTGCTTATTTCATTTGATATCTGGTTTCCAGCTGTGTTGCAGCATTGCTTTTATAAACTTAGATGCATTTCCTAATGTGAACACTTTCTGTCAACAGATCTATTAAATAATAATTTTGTAATCCACATTCTTTAAAAAAGGAGCACCTGGAAAGGAAAGAACAATAAGAAGGGACTAGTAACAGTAACTGGACACATAATTTTCTTTTCAAGTACATGGTAATATTTTTTTTACAATAAGTTGTTGTGGTGCACCACTTTAATTACATAGACATTAAGATGTGAATAGACATTTCCCTTTTCTGCATTGTTGTTTTTACTGTAATATTTTTTCTGCTTGAGCTATGTCATGTTTAGATATAAGTTCTGTTATTTGGTGCTGCTGTTTGCCAGGCATAGTGCTACTAAATTTCACTTTGTATTACTCTGTTAAGCTAGTTTTACTACTAATTTATTTTTCTTGTTGCTGCACATTGGCTCATATTAGTTGTAATGTTGCATTGCTTAGTAATTTAGATTTACTGTAGGTTGCTTTGCAATTTTCCATTTTTTTTTTTTTGCATTGCTGTTTGTGTTAATTTGTTATGTGCTGCTGCATTGCCTCGTCCCTTAGTTTAGCATCTGAGCTCAGTAGATTTAAGTTAGCTTAAGAGGGGTAGACTACATAAGAAACTAACTATGATGAATTTATAAGAAATGCATTGAGAAGCTATCAGAAAATGGTCTGGGAAAAAAAAGGACACTGTACAGTGGAGAAAAACTATTTTTGACAGAGGATGTGAACAGAATACAGAAAGCAGGCTTAGATAGGACTTTTTGGGAATAATGATGAACGAAGGGAGATCTCCATGCAAAATACTGCAGTAAAACAAACCCTGTCCTTTCCTTTTGTGTCATCCCTCTATATGTTTGTGTACCCTTGTGTATTTGTGTATTTGTGTTTTTCCTGTCTTTATGTGTTTAGCTGATGAGAGCTATGTTGTAGAATTTTTCTAATACTCTGTTATTTACTTTGTAAAGATGCTTAGACATTATTTATTCTGTTTTGTTTTAATGCTCATGTGTGAAGGTGATGTTTCAAAAGTTATTCTGATCGTTTATGTATTTACTTATGTCATAATTCCTGTAACACTGATGTATATGTTAGTTCAATTCTTTTGTAAAGCTTGTACTACAAATGTTATCTGTATTGTTATGTTTTTAATGATGTATTTTGTACCTTTTAATTGTATTCTCATGTTATAATATTGAAATTGACACCAGTTCATCAAATTAAGTAACTTGTAAGCATTCATTTCACTGCACACGTTTCTGTTGGTAATAGTAATGCAAATATGTGAGAAGTTGGGACTGTTAGTGTTTGCACGTGTGTTAATCATTCAGCAAGGGACTGGATAACAGCATTGCTGGTTCTAAGGACAATTCCAAAAACTTCGTGAGTGTACAAGTGGTGGTTTATGGACTTGCCATATTCTCCGCAAGACTCTTCGATGGTGATTGTGCACCTGCACAGTCGCAGCAGATGGCTGCTGGCCATCTCTACAAGGACTGCAGTGGGTCTACACCTTTGCTGACTCACCAGTACCGTTATTTCTACAAGGACTGCAGTGGGTCTGCACCTCTGGTGGACCACCAATACCACAATCTCTACCAGGGCTACAGTGGGTCTACTCTGTGATGACCTACCTACCAATATTCATCAACTTTGACTGACTCTGCTGCGGGTTTGCTCTGTTGTGCCCCATTACCTGTCAGCATGTCAAGAGTCAGCACTGTTTTTCAGTTGGAAGGATAACACTACTTCTTCAAGACTGCATGGAAATCCACAACTTCTGTGTGCATTGTCTTTTTCTGCTCTGACTTTGAAAAAAAAAACACTGAAATTTTACTGTGATGAATGATCAGGACTGTCTTTAGCGACTGTGAGAAAATTTTAGCTTTTGACCAACATTGTATCAATAAGTGTTTGCATTTGATTTCTTTGTTATTGTAATTATGAAAAATTTTATCAAATCATTATTGGCCACTGGCCAAAAAAAATTGTAAAATTTTTTGTGGGGAGCATGGGGGCTATGTAAGTAGGCTGTTTAGATTTTTATATTGGTAATGCCACGTAGCGCTCTGTATGAAAATCACTGGCTGTGCTGTGTGCAGCCTGTGGCTAGTTTGCATTGTTGTCTGCCATTGTAGTGTTAGGCAGCGGCAGCTGGATGTGAACAGCGTGTAGCGTTGCGCAGTTGGAGGTGAGCCGCCAGCAGTGGTGGATGTGGGGAGAGAGATGGCGAAGTTTTGTAATTTGTCATGAACTGCTATATATATATTATGACTATTAAGGTAAATACATTGTTTGTTCTCTATTAATATCTTTCATTTGCTAACTATCCCTATCAGTAGTTAGTGCCTTCCGTAGTTTGAATCTTTTATTTAGCTGGCAGTAGTGGCGCTCGCTGTATTGCAGTAGTTCGAGTAATGAAGATTTTTGTGAGGTAAGTGATTTGTGAAAGGTATAGGTTAATGTTAGTCAGGGCCATTCTTTTGTATGGATTTTTTGAAAGTCAGATTGCGTTGCGCTAAATAATATTGTGTGTCAGGTGAAGCACAGTCTGTCAGGTTAAGCACAGTCTTGTATAAATTGTTCAAAGGGGACGTTCCAGATTGCGTTGCGCTAAATAATATTGTGTGTCAGGTGAAGCACAGTCTGTCAGGTTAAGCACAGTCTTGTATAAATTGTTCAAAGGGGACGTTTCACTGTGTTGCAATTTAAGATAACATTAGATATTTTAGAGCTAAACCTGAAATAAAGGTGATTAACTTTTCAGTTAGGCTGAACTTTAGAAATCCGTTGTCCTACGGACTTAGCAGACACGCGCTTAGCCGGAGATCTTACCACTTCAGACGCTCGCCGCGGGCAGACTGCCCTGGTCCCTTCCTAAGAGTGGCTCACAAATACAAACGGAAGTGGCCAGAGGGGCAGCTTCCTATACCAACATGACAAGGGACAGACAGGACCATACTAAGAATAGAAACCTTTTTGCTTTTAGAAAGCGTAGCTACTTGTTCTGACGGTGGTCCTGTTCTCTAGCAGACCAGCTTGTCTGCTATCATAGAGCATGCAACTAGAAATACATTTGCTCATTCATCCTTTCACACAGAAGGGAAGGGGGATGACAGTATCTCATCATATACAGTATATAAAAGAAAGCAGATGTAGGTTCCGTATGAGACTGTGTGACATGAATTACATATAAGCTGTGTTTTAAAGTGTAGTAGTGTGACAGATCGTTCTTGATAATGTGTAAAAGTAACACGTTCCACTGCTCAGTCTCCTCCCAGATAGAGTCAGAAACACCACAGTAAATTTAGAAGTGGACTGTATGCCGTAAATGACAACAGATTTAAGAAATTAACATGAAAGGAATCCAACAGAGACCTTTCAAAGTCATCCACGAGTATTTGCTCATTTCGGTACCAACGACGCCTATCACTATGTTTCTGGGACTACCCTCTGTTCCTAGAGGTGGCTGGCGGAAACGGTGAGGACTACTGGCTTTGCTCGTGCAAGCAGAGCTTACAATTTGCAGTATCGTACTAAGAATTAATCGAGGGTCTTTGGTTGGAACCGAGTCTCCGTCGAGTCTGTGAATGTCTTGACCGCAGATTTCTGAACATGCGTAACGGGATGGAGAACTGAAACATTTCCCTAAATATATCAGTGACGCAATACTTAGAGGAAGCAGCTAATCGGCTAGTAGAGAACCGTGGAGGGCACATGAATTTGTTTTAGGCTATCCGATAGTTCTGAAGTACTCTGGCGAACGTTTACCAGTCGATACGCTAAGAGAAAATTCAGATTGAAAAAAAAGTAAAGGTGCTTCGAACATCAAGATTTTAACAGGGAATTGCCGAAACATTTGTAGCAAATTCCCTGAATTCTCTGAATTCTAGGAAAGCTCTAGAGCTCAAATTAGGGTTGTCTGGATTAAACACGAAGTAGAAAGTTCCGAAATATTTAAGAGGTATGGAACGCATATCGATAAGGCATGTCAGATATCATTCGACAAAACTATTATCTCTATGGAAGTCGAAACTGAGTCTGATTGCAAAAGTGTCGGGACGCACAGCCTGTCTATGTGAACTGAAATTAGTCACGGGTGTTTCTACTGGTCACCCGGTTCCACCGTAACAGTTGTTGAATCATTCAAAGGGAGATCACACTCAGTAGCGCGGAAGTACCCAGGATCTTGTAATATGAGGGCTGTTCGGAAAGTAAGGTCCGATCGGTCGTGAAATGGAAAACACAGCTAAAATCAAAAATGTTTTATTTGCATTAGTTAGCTACAACTTCCTACTATTTCTCCACACATTCGCCGCTCTGACTTAGACATTTGTCGTACCATTGTACCAACTTTCCAATAACCTCGTCATAGAAGGCAGCCGCCTGTGCTTTTTACCAATTCTCTGTGTTGATCGACAGTTTGTTGTCTGTGCCCAAGCGTTTGCTCATATCCAGCGGTTCATGTGACCAGAGAAGGAACTCTGAGTGAGACAAGTCCGGGCTGTATGGTGGATGACGAAACACTTCCCATCGAAAACGCTGCTGAACCATCCTCACTGGCCCGGAGTGTGCGGCCGAGGATTGTCATGAAGAAGGAAATGCATGACAGTTACGTTGCGTGGGCTGCAATACATCAGGCGAAATCTCTCATAGGCACTCGTACTTGGCGGGACACACCGTTTTCCAGGCTTCTTCACATGCTCTCTCTGCTCTCAGTGTTGAAAAGAGAGACGATGCGATCGATGGTCATACTAGAGACACATATATACAAAGCCTCATCGGATTTTCACTGTCGCTTTCATTTCGCGATCGACCGGACCTTACTTTCTGAATAGCCCTCGTATTAGTTGGAGGCGACATTAACCTTCTCCGAAAACTGTCTCGAGCAGCTAGTGCGACAACCCAAGCGCAATGTAAATATTTTAGACCTTACAGCTTTGAGGGTAAGTCAATTGTTATCAGCAATTTAGTTATATTTTTGTTAATTTTGGTAGTACTGTAGTTTTACGTTGATGACGCATGCTTTGTTTTTTGTTGTTCTATCTTTTCAATTTTCAAGTTGCTATATTAGTTTCGTTGTCGCTGCCGTGCTGTTAATCATGGCTGCTCCACTGTCTATTTGCGCCAAAGAGCAACGTTCAGTGATCCGTTTTTTGCTGTCGGAAGGCGTATCAGGGGACGAAATTCATCGAAGACTTTTGGTGCATTACGGAAACAGTGTTTTGCTACAACGGAGTGTCTACGAATGGATTGAAAAATTCCGAAATGGTCGCAGAAGTGTTACGTACGATAAAGGAACCGGACGACCGAAGAAACCACGTGAAATAATACTCTTAGACAGACGATAAGCAACTGACGAAGTGGCACATCGTCTGCAAATTAGTCACCGTTCTACCTACGAAATCATCCACAACGGACCTGTCTTTCATAAAGTTTGTGCAAGATGGGTCCCAAAACAACTCACACAGTTGCACAAACAAACGAGCTTGGACATCTGCAAAAAACATTTGGCTCGCTGTGGTAAAGAAGGGGAGAACTTCTTAGACAGGATCATTACTGGTGACGAAACATGGATCCATCATTACGGGCCGGAGAGTAATCGGCAGAGTATGGAATGGAAACATCCAAATTCGCCGTGCAAGAAAAAGTTCAAGACCAAACCGTCCGCAGGAAAACTGATGCTTACCGTTTTTTTGGACGCACAATATCCAGTAATGGAATATTATGGGGAAAGGGCCACAACAGTAAACAGTGTATGTTATAATGAGATGCTTACTGCCAGGCTAAAGCCTGCAATTCTAAGCAAACGCCGAAGATTGCTGTCAAAAGGTGTTGTGTTGTTGCACGACAATGCCCGTCCCCATCCTGCTGCCCACACTGCTAAAACGCTCCAGAAACTCAAATTTGGAGTACTGGATCATCCTCCATATAGTCCCGATCTTGCCCCTTCTGACTATTCACTCCAATAGGCATTAAGTGACCGTCGATTTGCCTCGGACGAAGCAGTGAAAGAAGCAGTGCATTCCTGGCTCCCAGCTCAACCGAGAACCTTCTTTTATGATGACACCACGGAGCTTGAACAATGATGGAACAAGTGCGTTGAAACGCAAGGTGACTATTTCGAAAAATGATGTTCTTGTAAGTTTCCTATTTGATTAAAATAAGAGTTTATAACTACGTTGCGGATAATAATTGACTTACCCTCGTACAAACAGGCCTGACCTTCTCGAAAGTGTCAGTATAGAGAAGGGGATTAATGATCATGAAGTAACATAGTGCTCTCGATATGCTTGCGCCAATTAAATAGATTAAGGACGGATGATAATAAAATTCAGAAAAGTGAAGAAACAGAGAGTGTTGTATTCTCGGTTCAAAAAACAACACTGGAATGTCGACAGGACAAATGTTAGTACAAACATGTGCTTCTATAAAAATTTCCATACGCGAAGCATACAGAAGTTTCTGCCGTCATACGTCAGCCAAAGATCATGCTTAGAACCCGAAAAACTTCTGGTCCTACGTAAAATCGCTAAGAGGGTCAAGGGTTTTGTAACACCATAGCTCTAATACTCTATTGATTTATTTTGCCTTTTGTTTTATCTAATGTTACATCATCGAGCTTTTGTAAATGTGTTTGATTGAATAAATAACACAAAATTGTATACTCCTTCCTTTGTAAAATCTTTGATGTCATGATTTGATTCTATGCAATGTAGTGTATCTGTCATTTAAACTCTTTGTCCTATTTGGAGGGAACAAAACTTACTGTATATAATTGCAATTTCTATGTGAATAATTTTTTGTAGAAATGTCAATATGTGCAAATGTTCTGTTTTATTTAATGTGTTTGGTTGCTGTTATGTAAACTGCTGATCCTCACTTAGGGTTCTTAGTTATCCTGTATGTAAAAGGTAGTGTGGTTCCCCGAACGGAACTTAGTAGCGCGCGTAAGTTGTGGTTGGCCTAGGTAGAAAAGGTGGAACAAGAGTCAGTCGGGGACGAGTTACCAAACTGTGCACTGCCCATGTAAAAGTTGTATATTGTGCTGGTTCCGAGAGAGGCTTTTCCTGCCGCTTACAAATGCCTCTGATGGATGGATAAATAGCTGGAACTGTTCTGGAATTGGTATCTATCATCGCCACCAAGAAGGGACAGAGTCCAGCAATTCTGCCTGCAAATCCACCTACCAACATGCAGTTGCCACCACATTGCACAATCACTGTAATGGACCCCTATAGTAATGTACAGTGAAGGATCAGCTCATTGGATGTTTTAGTGTGCGCAAATATAAGGTAACTTATAACTGAATTTATGTACCTACCTTGATTTTTTTCCTATGACAACACCTCTCAGGTTCCTCTCCATTTGAACTATGATTACCGAGTGTCCTAGTTTGTGGAAAAAATGAAAGCTTCAAAGTCAAATAGTTAATTAAATAGTGTTGTTTTTATCTTGGGTAAAAAGTGAGTATTCAGATTTACTGTGGATTTAGTGATATTGTGGGAGGTAGTAAATGTAGTTTTGTGAAAGCCTCCCAGTGATGGAAACAGTCCAATTTAAAGTTTTGTGGAGTTTTCAAAGTCACCTATTTAAACATTTACTTGAAAGTAGAAGAGTGTGGTAATAAAGACAATTTGCTATTTCTTTTAAAGATTAAAAGTTCTTAAAACTAAGGCTTAAAAAGTTTTGCTTAATAGTGCTGCCTGTAGTAAATTTTAAAAGGTGAGTCAGTTTCTTGTAGATTTGTCAACATTGTGTCTCAGTATAGTAAAAGTGTAAAACTGCAAAAGTGAAAAGTGATACTGAACCTACGTCCAACTTATGTTTCTACAGCGAATATTAATAGTAATGTTATTAAGACCATTCAGTTTGAATAAGTGTGTTCCGTTATCTGTTATATTTTGCAAATAGTTTGTGCTGCTCTAGCTGTTAGTTCCAATCTTAACGTTGACATATGGAGGTGCAAGAGTTCATTGCACTCGCGTGTTGTAAATTATAGGTTCTGTTTGTCCGTTAAAGTTACTAATAACTGTTTTCTTAAACAAGAATGTTAATCATTTTCTTGCCTAATTAGGCTGGCGACCGTTTTCTTAATTCTTTAAACACTGTAGCTAGGTAAAATATTATTTGTTACTGTTTGAATATGTACGTAATTCTGACTGTCACTTCCGTTAAGCCACCTCCGTTAGGTACAATACGGTCAATATAACAAAATTCCTCTCAGAGGGTAACACTGCTCTGCTTCTTCATACTATAATTACTTGAATAAGAATAATTTCATTATACGAACTGCCTTCAGCTTTGAGGTTATGGTTAGTAGTGGCAGACGGTAGTGTTATAGTTTCTATTCAGTCACTCGACGACCAGAGTATTGTGGCAACGACAGATAGAAAAGAGGAGCTGAAATTTTATATTTCGAGTTTAAAACATTAATTTGCGTAGAGGATAGTACAAACATATGTTGGCCGTCAAAAAGGAAGCAACTGAAAGAGGTGAAAACCAGTGAGACTCCAGGTCCGGATGGAGTCCCAGTTAGGGTTTACAGAAAGTGCCCTTCGACAATGGCCCCTCAGTCAACATTTACCGCGAATCACTTGCCTAGCACAAAGTCCGAAAAAAAAGAAAAAAAAGAAAGGAAAAGAAAGCAGATTACTTTCGTGTATAAGAAGGGCAAAAGAACGGGCAGTAAAATTACAGACCAATGTCGTTAAGAGCGGAGCGGCCCAGAAAAGCGTACTGTTACCATTCTTGTTCTCTATGCACATAAACGATATGACGGAAAAGGTAAACAGCAATCTGCGACTATTTGCTGATGACTGTAGAGTGCGGGGAAGTGTCGTCATTGAATGAAGGATATAACATGACTTAGACAGAATTTCTCTTTGGTTTGACGAACGGCAGCTCACTATAAATATAGAAAATTGTAAGTCAATGCAAATGGGTAGGAAAAACAAACCAGTACTATTCAAATACAGAAATTAGTTGTGTGCTACATGAAACATTCACTGAATGTGAATTGTAGGGAGAGAGGGGAAGAAAGGAAAGGAAGGGGATCCCTGCTGTAAGTTGCATCGGAACATTACGTAAAAATTAGCGGCGACGAATCAAAAGTGTCCGGACCGGAACTCGAATGCGTGATCTGCTTACAATGCATGTGCGTTAACCACTGCACTATCTGGGACACAGCGTTGTCGCAACTGCGCGGACTCTCTCGCCACGCTTCAAGGCAGATCCACATTCCCATCTAGCGCCACCTACCCACAGTCCCTGTACATTTCCTCCATATTCGTTACTCTGAGATTCCCACTGGAGGTCGGACGTATTTGTCTATCTGCACAGAAGAAGGTGGAACTATTGCCCAGCTAGACGAATCAGTCAATTATATGAAAGCGTGGCGTCTGTTCTTTCGGACACGTGCGAAAAAACAGAGACCACGCATTCATATACAGGCGTAACGTTGCATGGCGACGAGAAATGGAATGAGCTAACACGGTCGGTTGTAGGGAAGGCGAATGGTCGAGTTCAGTTTGTTGGATGAATTACAAACTTCCGTTTAGAGACACGTCGGAAGCTTAGTTCAACAAATACTCTTTACTTTACCAACATTAATCTGTTTCATCGCACAGGGTAGCCGAGCGGTCTTAGGTGCCTTGTCACGGTTCACGGTCCGCGCGGCTCCCCCCCCCCCCCCTCCCTCCTCCACCCCATCGGAGGTTCGAGTGCTCCCTCGGGCATGGGTGTGTGTGTGTTGTCCCTAGCGTAAGTTACTTTAAGTTAGATTAAGTAGTGCGTAAGCTTAGGGACCGATGACCTCAGCAGTTTGGTCCCATAAGTCCTTACAAAACATTTCCAGTTTTAATCTGTTTCAGTTTGTGATTCGCTTTCGAGATAGTTGACTGGTAGCATTTGAAGGTTCAGCTGTAGTCGTTAGATCCACACACAAAAGAACTTCAAGCGAATTCAGTGCGAACTAACCACTGAGCACTTTAGCGAGCGTATGTGGCGATGGTATCGCAGCCGGCCGCAAACAGAAGAGCGGAGTTGGGCGCTCGGTAGTGGCAGCCCTGGCCGTCTTGTTTTGATGGAGGCCCCGCCATTTCCGGCAGCAGCGGCGGGCTGCGGGCGCGACATTCCCCCGCCAATGATATGTTATCCGGCCGCCTGCAAACATCATATACAACGGGAAATGGTAGAAAATTCAATACCCTATATAACGTTCAATTCTCTCTCTTCGCGCGCGCGCGCCCCCTCGCCGCAGTAAAATATAAAATGTGGAGAGCGTCAGAATAGATCACATGAATAAACGCCATCACTCATTCCGAAAACAAACACCGGCTGGATGTGTGTATCGGCCCGCGAGTAACTTATGGAGCAATAGTTGCGTGCGGTCAAATAAATAATGGAGTCGGCCGACGAACGCGGCCTTTTTTTCCCTCCTTTTATTTGTTTCGCCTGTACTCTGGCTCGGTCTGATATTTCGGAATGCGAGCGTTTCTCCGAGGGCGATTTACAAACGGACGGAAAGGCAGATACGCAGAATAATCTCCCGTACGTACCTGAGTCGCTCGTTGTGTGTAACGCAAGCGATCTTATCAGAAGACTGTTGGTGTCCAGTTAACAAGAAGTCAGTAGTCTATGCTTTAAAATAAGTTAATCCCGAAAAATGCGAACATAACAGTTCTTTATCATGACAACCTGTACGTGTAGCAGCAGCCTACTGATTCAACGTTTCTCTCTTCTCCGTTATCCAGTACCTTGTGAAGTAGAGAAAAAGTCTCGTTGTGGTGAAGGACCTCGAGAGTTTCTACAATCCTTCAAAGGCCTCACAGACTGTACGAAGCAGTGCTTAGTTTTTAATTTTAGGTGCCGAATGACATCTCTTCAACTATATAACCGCTGAACACCTCCCCTCCCCCCCCCCCCTCCCAAACCACTCAGCCATAAAAATCGCAAGTTTAGATTTTAGGCAAAAAACTGTTCTAATATTCAGGATTTTAAAACATAATTTCTGTAATCCGAACAGTAGAACCACAAGATTTAATATAAAAAATAGTTGCCACTATCTGTCCCTGTTTCTCCTGAGGTTTCTGGCAATTGTAAACAATAGACGGTCGACAGGGGAGTCACCGACATGCGCCGATCATAAAGGGGCATGCTGTACACACACACACACACACACACACACACACACACACACAGTACCTCGTCCCGCTCTCCTGCCCCTCACATCAGGTTTCATCAAGTTTGTCACTCACCATGGGCGTCCGCAGAAATCTTTCCAGAGGAGAAAGATCAAGACTTTAAATTTGGCAGTTATTTTCCCAGAAAACCGATTATTATCCACTCAAAATTTATTGAAGGTAGATTATCTCGAGACTTGAAAAGTAAGCATGATTTCATGATTACCTTCGAAGCAAACCTTTTTGAGTTATTACGCTGATTATGATATGACACATTTTTAAGTCAATGATATAAAATTATATCCTTTTACAATTAAATGCGACATATTATATCCCACAAATTGATCAATACGTTAGAAAGTGAAGCAGTAACATATTTAGTAAAGACATTGTTATTCGTGTACCATTAATGTTAAACTGATACTGAATAGGAAATTAATAGACCCTTTTTCACAGCGGGAAAAATTCTGAATATTTATCAGTAATACCAGTGATTAATAAATTTGTAGATATTTGTGTTCTCATTGAGCAAAAATCATGCGACACTTTTTCTTCAGATAAGAAGTTATTAATATTATAATATTTTTCAGCCGTTTTGGCTCAGGAATCACTTACATCGGTCGAGCTGTAAATTGTCAAGTGAATATGCCGCAGAATATTAAGTTCCTTGTGAGTAGGTAGTTTCAACAAGACAAATACTGGTGGCAGTTCAGCGCACATCCTGATGTCAAGACACACGTATAAAATTGGAGAATGGATGTGATCAGTATTGTGATTTGAGAAAGCCTGTAAAATGTAACTTACAGTATCGGTAGCCACCTATATACTTTCGTCATCCGAAACCGAAATGAGAATATCAGAAGATATGTGTCGGATATGAATGTTTTTAGAAAAGAGAAAGGACTACTGCTGAACTCTGCAGAAAGTGTAAGGCTGACAGGTCTGCCACCTCCCCATGCTAGAGGTGTACATCAAAGTCCCAATTACATAGAAACGGGGTCGTCTGAAGAACTGTTTACTAATTAAAACATCAGTCTCTGATTCCCGCCAGGCCATACCAGCCCTTAAGAATTGGAATGGTCGTTGTTTCCGGATTACGATTAATTTCATTTGAGTCTGAATTTCTGGACCTGCAGAAGCATTCCCTTGGTGCTACAGAAACATTATACCCTAAACTAACTCACCAAGCTTCGTTCTGCTGGCTACACTCTCTTCCAACACTACGAAATCGCGTTACACAACCTTGGATATCTTCCCATGATGAAGACAACAAATCTGCTATGAAATCGATCGTTAAGGCATAGCGCAGTGCATACGGTTCCGTATATGGTGTTCTGTGATACCAAATTACATTCCAAAAACGCCGCGTTTACCTATTGTTGATTGAATTAAGAATGCTGCGAAGAGGAATTTCATTCCGCTAGAATTGGAAAACGCCTTATAGCCAACTTGACAACACTACTTCGAAGAAGCCAATAAAGGAAGACGGTACGAGACTTAACAGCAGTTGTATTCCGCCTGCGTTTGGTTAGCTGTACGGCAGACTGCTGCTCATTATTATGGAAGGCACAGCGACTCGCAAACTAATAAAGCCCGCGCTCTATATTCGAGTGTAGGTTAAGACGGTAACTGAAACTGCATTGTGTCACTGCGATCAGCCACGTAATGCTACAACTAGAGGTTTTGCGGAATCATAGGAAACCATTTATAGAAATGTATGAGAGAATTATGTTGTGAAAAAACTATGTACTCCAGGACAGTGGGGGTGGGGGAGGAGGGGGGGAAGTGCCTACCCTTCGGATACTTACGTTGCCCATAGTTACGTTCACTGGTGCCATTGCAGCGACGAATTATACGTACTTTGCCATTTAATACGCTTGTGATATTGTAAATTTCCGGTGGTTACTTGTTTTCGAGAGTTCAAAAAAATTTCCTGGTGGGAGCTGAAGGAACGCCGTTTTGGCCGAAATTAAGCCTTGGTATGAAGCACCTTATTTATTTATTGATTTGCTACATTCCACTAAGCACACAGCCATGGGATTTACAATGATGACAACGAGGCAAAAGTAGCTTTAAAGGCAAGCATCTTCATTAAAGACAACCTTTTTTAAGCAAACTGTATAAAGAAGACAAGACATTTAAAGAAAGAGAATACAGAAATCCATGATAGATTTACTAATAAGATGAAAAACAGCCGACCAGTTGCAAAGGATAAAGTAATCTTTACCTAGGTTTCAATAGGTTTAAACCTATCTTCTTCAGAAGACGGCCTGAGGAAAATGAACATCATGTTTTATATGAAAGGTATACACATAGGTCAAGTTTAGAGTTTAACATATATTAGGAGGATCTTGTGTTACAAAATATGAGATAAATTTCTTGTACTTACAGTATTACATTAACATGGCATGATACGTCGTTGCAATTTTTACAAACATCTCCATAGCTCCATTAGTTCAAATACAATATAGCCCTAAGAGTAGGGTTCGTCAGATAAATAAAATTAAGTACATGGAAGTCGGAGAGCGTATAAGCAACTGAGTAAAATCGGCCTGCGTGGTAGCAATGCGGCCAGGGCAGGTGGCGCTCAGGTCGCGCACTATGTGCCGATTGGCGTACTGAAGCAACATGTAAAATATAAATATTAGTTGCGTCTTTAGATGGAGTGACAGTGAATAAAATGAAAGCGTTTAACATTCCCATTATAACAATGTGAGAGCCTTAGAAATAGTAACGTAGAAACATACATCAAAAAGGCAGGTGGCGCATACGCCATGAGTTACATGCAGTGGCATATACAGCCAAAATAAAATTATATTACCATATTAGTGAAGCACACAGAACGTATATAAGTCAAAACTTTAAGCATAAACAGTAATGGCATCTTAAGACATAAATTACGAAACCTGGTCCACAATTTAGTTATTATACATTCACTGGGATCCGAGGCTTTAAGATAAGCGAGAATTACATGAGGGCCGGTGTAGTGGCAGCCATACATCATGAGTAAATCACATTGCATAAAAGGTAGTGAGCTTAGAGATATAAAAGTGCATTATAGCTTCCTGAGGAAAAAGACTACTGAGGTTATCAACATTAATGTTATGAATTAAATAATACGGGTTTAAAGCCTTCCAAAAATTGTCTACAGGCAAGGTTCAACTGATCGTTGAGTATATTGCCGTCTTTCAGCTCTAGATGTTTAAAAATAAATAGCTCTTCCCACAGATCTAATCTCCGTCCTTTAACTTGTCTGTGTAGGATAACCGTGTCTTCTAACTGTTTAGGCGTATGGCCGGCTATCCAGAGGTGTTCAGCAAAAGTAGAGTTGTGAACATTAGCTCCTTTTTTTCCTAATAGATGTTCTTTATATCGTGTTTTAACAGCTCTGCCTGTTTGACCAATATAATATGAGGGGCAGTTACTACAGGTTATTTTGTATACACCTGAATTAGAAAACCAATCGTTAGCAACTTCTACTGAATGTATAAGATTTCTTTTTAAACTGTTGTCTGTAGAAAAGGAGACGTTACAGTTATATTTTTTAGTTAGAAGACGTTTAATCCTATATGATATGTTACCCAAGAAAGGGATGGAAATAAATTTTTTAGTTTCTGTGGTATCAGTGGGGAGGTTATTCCTCAAAGTCGAACAATTTTGGGAAATTTTCTTATTAAGCAGGTGATCGATCATGTTCTGGTTGTATCCATTATTAACAGCAATCGTTTTGATGACATTCAATTCTTTTTGTTGATCCGCAGGTGATAAAGGCGTGGTTACCATTCGGTGAATGGCGGAATGAAAAAACGCCAATTTGTGCGCTTTAGGATGAGTTGAGTCAGCAGGAATGACATTATCTGAATATGTTTCCTTGCGGAAGATATTGAAATGGAAGGTATTATCTTGTATAGAAATTGTTAAATCTAAAAAATTAAGTTCACGTTTATCATTTTGAAGTTCTTTTGTGAAGGAAATTTTTTCATGTAGACCATTGAAAGTGTTGAAGAGCTGCTCTAACTCATGGTCAGTGCCATCAAAAGCAATGAGAATGTCGTCCACATAACGTGTATAATAGCGGATTTTTTGATGTAATTCTGAACTAGACTTGAAAAATGCTGTTTCCAGGGCGTTAATGAAAATCTCTGCTAGAATACCGGCAAGGGGGCTGCCCATTGCTAGACCATCTGGCTGTATATACATTTTCCCATTAAATGTGAAATAATTGTATTTTAATATGACCTTAAGCAAACCAATAAGTTCAGCAATCTGAGTTTCACTTAGTTTTTTATGCTTAAAAAGATTTTCTTTTACAAGGCCTATGGTTTCATCAACCGGGACATTTGTGTAGAGGCTGACGATGTCGAAGGACACCAGTCTAGTGTCAGGTGTACATCTTACAGATTGAATATTGTTAGTTAATTCCTTACTATTTTTTATAGAAAAATTATTTTCAAATGTGAAAGCATCTTTAATTTTAAAATGGAGGTGCCTAGCAAGCATGTGATGTGGACTACCTATACCATTCACTACAGGGCGGATCAGATGATTTTGTTTGTGCAGTTTAAACTGGCTTCTGAGCACAGGTGGTTTCGGGTTCATATTTATAAGCCCTTTCTTTTGAAACTTATTTACTAATGTCAAGATTTCCATATTTCCTTATTTCAGCTGTTAGGAACGCCACGTAGAGTGTAACTGCATGTCGTGAACTTTCATGTAGGTGCAGAATAGGAAGGCCTTTGTTCTCTGTTTATAGGACTTTATTTCCTGTTGATAGAAGTGTCATTTAAGTCATACAACTCGTCCAGTTTTGCAAACTGATGAAAGAGGAACAACGCGCACACAAGATAGTGAAACGTCCCCTTTGAACAATTATACATGACTGTGCTTATACTGACACACAATATTTTTAGCGCAACGCAATCTGACTTTCAAAAATCCCTACAAAAGAATGGCCCTGACTAACATTAACCTATACCTTTCACAAATCACTTACCTCACAAAAATCTTCGTTACTCAAGCTACAGCAATACAGCGAGCGCCACTATTGCCAGCTAAATAAAAGATTCAAACTACGGAAAGCACTAACTACTAATAGGTATAGTTAGCAAATAAAAGATTTTAATAGAGAACAAACAATGTATTTACCTTAATAGTCATCAAAAGTCATAATATATATAGCAGTTCATGACATCCAGTCTTACAAATTTCAAAACTCCGCCATTTCTCTCCCCACATCCAACTGCGCAACGCTAGGTGCTGTTCACATCCAGCTGCCCAACAGTACAATGGCAGACAACAATGCAAACTAGCCACGGACTGCACACAGCACAGCCAGTGATTTTCATACAGAGCGCTACGTAACGTTGCCAACAAGAAAACATAAACAGCCTACTTACATAGCCCCCACGCTCCCCACAAAAAATTTTACAAATTGTTTTGGGCAGTGGCCAATAATGATTTGATAAAATTTTTCATAATTACAATAACAAAGAAATCAAATGCACACAGTTATTGATACAATGTTGGTCAAAAGCTAAAATTTTCTCACAGTCCATAAACACAGTCCTGATCATCCATCACAGTAAAATTTCAGTGTTTTTTTTTTCAAAGTCTGAGCAGTAAAAGAAAATGCACACGGAAGTAGTCGATTTCCATGCAGTCTTGAACAAGTAGTGTTGTCCTTCCAACGGAAAGACAGTGCTGACTCTTGACATGCAGACAGGTAATGGGCTAAAACAGAGCAAACCCACAGCAGAGTCAGTCCAAGTTCAAGAATATTGGTAGGTGGGTCATCACAGAGCAGACCCACAGTAGTCCTGGTAGAGAGTATGGTATTGGTGGGCCACCAGAGGTGCAGACCCACTGCAGTCCTTGTAGAAATAATGGTATTGGTGAGTCAGCAAAAGTGTAGACCCACTGTAGTCCTTGTAGAGATAATGGTATTGGTGAGTCATCAAAGGTGTAGACCCACTGTAGTCCTTGTAGAGACGGCCAGCAGCCATCTGTTGCGACTGTGCAGGTGCACAATCACCATCGAAGAGTCTTGCAGAGAAGATAGCAAGTCCATAAACCACCACTTGTGCACACACAAAGTTTTTGGAATTGTCCTTAGAAGTCTTGCAGACAATATAGTAAGTCCATAAACCACCACTTGTACACTCACGAACTTTTTGGAATTGTCCTTAGAACCAGCAATGCTGTTATCCAGTCCCTTGCTGAATTAGTAACACATGTGCAAACACTAACAGTCCCAACTTCTCACATATTGTGCATTACTATGACCAACAGAAATGTGTGCAGTAAAATGAACGCTTACAAGTTACTTAATTTGATGAACTGGTGTCAATTACAATATTATAACATGAGAATACAATAACAAAGCTACAAAATACATCATTAAAGAACATAACAATACAGATAACATTTGTAGTAATACAGGATTTACAAAACAACAGAAATAAACATATACATTAGTGTTACAGGAATTATGACATAAGTAAATACATAAAAGATCAGAATAACTTTTAAAACATCAATTTCGCACATGAGCATTAAAATAAAACAGAATAAATAATGTCTAAACATCTTTACAAAGTAAATAACATAGTATTAGAAAAATTCTACAACATAGGTCTAATCAGCTAAACACATAAAGACAGGAAAAACACAAATACACAAGGGTACACAAACATATAGGGGGATGACACAAAAGGGAAAGGACGGGGTTTGTTTTACTGCAGTATTTTGCATGGAGATCTCCCTTCGTTCATCATTATTCCCAAAAAGTCCTATCTAGGCCTGCTTTCTGTATTCTGTTCACATCCTCTGTCAAAAAATTGTTTTTCTCCACTGTACACTACCTTTTTTTTTTTTGCCAAACCATTTTCTTATAGATTCTCAATGCATTTCTCATAAATTCATCATAGTTTCTTATATAGTCTACCCCCTCTTAAGCTAACTTAAATCTACTGAGCTCAGATATATATGCCAAGGGACGAGGCAATGCAGCAGCACATAACAAATTAACACAAACAGAAATGACAAAAATTCAAATTGGCAAAGCAAATGCAATATTACAACTAATATAAGGCACTGTGCAGCAAACAAGAAAAATAAATCCGTAGTAAAACTGGCTTAACAGCGTAATACAAAGTCAAATTCAGTAACATTATGCCTGGCAAGCAGCAGCAGCAAATGCAATAACTTATATCTAAACAAGACAAAGCTCAAGCAGAAAAAAATATTACACTAAAAACAACAATGCAGATAAGGGAAATGTCTATTCACATCTTAATGTCTATGTAATTAAAGTGGTGCACCACAAAAACTAATTCTACAAAAAATTACCAAGTACTTGAAAAGAAAGTTATATATGCAGTTACTGTTATTAGTCCCTTCTTATTGTTATTTCCATTCCAAGAGCTTCTTATTCGAAGAATGTGGATCAGAACATAATTATTTAATAGATTTGTTGACAGAAAGTGTTCACATTAGCAGATGCATTTAAGTTTATTTTATAAAACCAATGCTGCAACACAGCTGGAAAACAGATATCAAATGAAATAAGCAATTACGCAAACCAAAGCATAATAACATCATTCAATAGCTATGTGGCATTTCGTAAGTCAGTAGCTCTCAACTCTCGTAGAAAGACGCTTGTCATAATCAGATTTGCAGATGTAAGAGTATTTCCCATCAATTCATAAGCATTTCAGTAAGTAGCACAAAGTACGATATGTTTCCAAGTAATGAGCGTGTCGCATTTGGCCTTTTTCTCCAGGCGTCTGACACAGCTGGCCACTCAACACGCATTACGTCAAGGTCACTTGGCTTTCTTACCGAAATATTTACGACACCAGTTTGCACTACAGTGTCAGTCTCATATAAAAAATTTCACAGGTCTAGAATTTGCGTTACAAATCTGTAGAAACAAAATCCTGTAAATATAACAGTGTCCAAAAAATTTTCGTTGGCATTATGGTACATTCACGCATTTACACACATTTCATAACTCTTAAAGTACGATTCTTGGTTTCCAACATCCTTTTTCACAAGTCAGAGTCCCTAACCACTACTCATTATTCCTTACCTTATTACACATATACATATTCGTCGACACTTCTTCAATATTTCATCATAATAAATACGTAGCATAATCAAATTCCTCATATAGCATCAGCTTATGGATCATAAACATACCGCAACAGCGTAATACACATCGTCATCATAACATCATAAAACCTCAGCCAAATCTCAAAATCGTCATAGCTTCCTTCAGTAGTTTCAAAACCTAAAAATAATTCTCTGCTCATTTCAATAGTGTCATGTACCTCAAACGTACTTTAAAAATCATGATCCCATACAAAATAAATCGTTCAAAGCTCTCATAGTATCACAATGGTTCCGAAAAAATATGAACAGTTCACTAAGTACAGACAAAATACAATTTCATAAGTGTGAAGTTATCCAACTGCATAATTGCGTAAACATCTGTCACTGACATAGTAAAAAAAAAGTGTGTGTTCCTATGTTAAATAATCAGATCCGTGTTAAAGGAATATGGTACCGATGTGTAAAGTTGTATAAGCAAATACCATATTAGCTAGGGCTCCTTGTGCTTGCCAAACACATGATACACAAAAAAGGTGTGTACCCCCCTGAGGATTAATGTAATTATACCCTCAGGTGTTACAGATTACAGCAATGGAATGAAATGTATCACGGAAAACCTTTGTATCATTGTACTTCAAATATCTTTAAAAATAAATGTTTCAAGTACAAAATTAATCACTCAAATACGTGTACTGTAGCGCTAAACTGTGCGTTATGTTGTAAGATAATCTCTGTGGAAGTCTCGTAGTTATCGTCCTCCAAAAGCTAAGTTCTGGAGAAATCAATGTACTTACCTCATGATAAACAAAAGTGAAATGCTTTGCGTATAGATATCTTAGTTATTACGCTTATTGCTGTGATGAAGAAAGTACTGTGCTGTAACGTATTGTTGTGCTATGGAAAAGGCTGTCTCATTGTAGCTGTACCACAAAAGTTACAACTAAAACATGTTTTACTTTTCAGAAGAATTCAGAGAAACTGTGCAGATATAAAGCAGATACAGAACAAAAGCAACAATGTAAATTGTGTCACACTTTAGTAGCGTCGTGATATAATTGTGTAGCTGTCAAAGAAACCAAGTGTTAAGTCATCTTTAATCCCACAGATAGTACTTCAAATAAAGAATGTCTTTTCAAGTAAACCAAAATGTTGCATGAAAATCTCATTAGCAGTGCCAGTATATGTTCTAATTATGTAAGCCTTATAGTTGTTATGTGATCGTGCAACTAACAAGCAAGAATATACAAATAACAACACTGTGTCGTCTGTTCACTATAACAATGCATTCGTAATTATTTGTCTAAGTTCCCTAGGTTCTTGACTGGATAGTTAACTTTAAAACATAGTTGCATGTTAATAGTTTGTAAGTATGACAATGAGTACCAGTAACGTCAGGTGAAAAATTTTATAGCAAAGACTAAGTTAAAAAGCAGATTATCATTCAAGAAACGGTTTTATATGTGAAATGTGGTGTAAGCCTTTACTCTTCCTACTATGCAGAGCTCCAGCCTCAACAGAATTATCATATGGTATATGGTACATCGGTAAAGATGCTCAAATTTTTTCCAAGGTTAGCGTCTATGTTATTTTTCTCTGAGCCAGCCGACGCACGCGGCTGCCTACGGCGTACGCGGCTGCCTGCGGTGCGAGTCATTGTCTGTCTCTTTGTTGGACCGCGTCGTTACTGGGATTAGGAGACCTATCTTCTACAAATTCACCTTGCCCAGAGGGCCCAGACCTGTTTAAATCCCGCCAGTTCTGATGAAATTCACGTCTGTCGTTATGATTATATCGTCTGTCATCATGTCGGTAGATTCCATAGTTTCTTTCTTGTCGGTCATGTGGTGGAGAATTTCTCCCTGAATTATCACTGCACGGTGGACCGTTGCCTGCAGTTATTCTGTCCCCCATGATAATAATAGTTCTGATTGCCGTATTGTCTGTTTCTATGATTGTCTCTGTCATATTCATTACTATGGAAATGCGATCTTTCTCTGTAATTATTACTACTCTGCCAACGGTTGTCATATGGGTGGTGTCTGTTTTGGTCATGATTTGTGTTGTGAGAATAGCATTGTCGTGTCCAGTTATTATTTCTTTCATCGTGGAATTGTGACGGATGTGACCTGTAATTGTTGTGTTCCTGTTTCCGCGTTCCGCGATTGTCAGTGTCGATTTCCAATTCTAGTAACAGTCCCTGAAAAGCTTCAATGTCATCTTTGCAACGTCTTGCCAAAATAATATGTCGTAAATGTTCAGGCAATTTGATTAAGCAAATGCGGATGAGTTCTGAGGGGCTGTATAGGTTTGACAGGTACTGATTCTTGTGCAACATGTCTTCAAAATATTTCACAAGACTGGAAAATTCAGATTGTTCGAAATGTTTCATCATTATGATGCTATGTTTTACTCGGTCTTGTGTGGCTTGAGACCAATATGCTGAGAGGAAGGCATGGTAAAATTCTCCTTCACTTTGGCAATCGTGAATGACCCATCGCATTCTTACAGCTGGTTCATTCTCTAAGTAGCCACACATAAATTCTAATCTGTATTCTAATGACCAGTTGGGAGGAAAACAATGAGAGAATTGATAAAGCCACGCTTGTGGATGAATGTCATTGCCAGAATTCTTAAATGTTTTGAATTTACGTGTAGTAATGAACAGCTTATAGTCAAAATCATCATGTCGGCGAGTCGCATGTCGGTCATTGTTACTTCGTTTCGGCGGTTCCATCTCAAAATCCAATGCGCCTTGCCAATTTCTTTCATAATTTCCGAAGTGTCCTGTGTTATTATTTTGTGGCTGTTCCGTATTTCTATGTCCCTCTTCCCGTACTGGAGCTCGAGTGTCCTCTGAAATATGTAATTCTTGTATTACTTGTGCCAACTGATCTTGTACTTCCCGGATTTCTCCTTTGTACAGTGTATTGATTTGATTTTGATTTTGTTTGAATTTTCTAGTTTGTGCATACTCTTCAGTGTCAGTAAAGGCTACAGGTCTTGTGTCATTCAGACCATCATCTACCTTTGTACATAAATTATTTAGCTGATCCGAAAGTTCAACTACTTTCTCTGATAATGAACTAATTTCCTCCATGTGTCTTTCTGAACCAATTTTCAGAGTATCTACTGTGTCCTTTAAGTTTTCTTGAGTTTTTGCAAGTTGCGTAACCGAATCGGTAGATGCAACTGAGTCAATTTTAGCTTGCAAGGTCTCACGATTTTCATGAACAATACTTTGCAGTTCTTTTATGGCTGCTTCGTGATTCTGTAATGCATTTTCATGCCGCGAAAAAATAGGTTGGAAATGCTCACAAATTTGTGTTTTTACCTCATTACAGACTTTTTGACATTTCGATTCAATGTTATGTAACTCAGTAGTTAAATCTTCACGTGTTTGTTCAAGTGTGGTGTCTAACTTCTGAAGATTTTGTTCCATTGTGTCTAACTGTTGCTGTGTTTGTCTCTGGTATTGTTCTATTGTGTCTGACTTTCGAAGATTTTGTTCCATTGTGTCTAACTTTTGAAGCTTTTGCTGTGTTTGTCTCTGATTTTGTTCCATTGTGTCTAACTTTTGAAGCTTTTGCTGTGTTTGTCTCTGATTTTGTTCCATTGTGTCTAACTTTTGAAGTTTTTGTCCCATTTGTTGCATTAATTGTAATAACAATGCACTGGTGTCTGAAACATGTTCCTCAGTGCTTTTCGGCAGTGTATTTGCACCGGCAACATTCACATTTTGACAAGCGGAAAATGTGTCTTGACTCATTTGAGAAAACGGTGAGAACCCAAAACCTGAGTCTACAGTATTTGCAATATTGTGTTCTGTCATTCCCGATTCCTGAGGCGAGCTGTTGCCAACCAATCGATCGATAATGCTTCCCTGTTCACTACCTGTTTCACTGTCTACACCATTATTTGACGCGCGCTCCATTTCCCTATGCACAATTACCAAATTACTGCTTTGAACATTAGTTAATTCATTACTCGGTGGCGCTAACACACTGCTTTCGTCTTCACTGACATTTCTCAGTTTACTTTGGAGCCTAGTGTTACGTTTTTCACACGCCATTATTGTCACATTATTTCACACGACAACACAGAAAAACACAATTTGAAGAGCAACAATAAGAGAACACATTAACATAGCACTGAAAATAATATCTCGTTAATTGCAAGCGCAGCTGCAAAATACTTGGTGCAAATCTACATGCATGCCACAACTGTTTTACTGTACAACAATGAAAGGCTGCAACTACATAGGAGATTCTCTCTACAATTACGCGCTAGCAATAAACAAAATCTACACTAATTACACAAACTACAAAAAAAAATCAGAAGATTCCAGTGAGGTATCCTCGGCAAAGGGTCGACATATGAAACGTCCCGTTAGAACAATTTCTGAATTACTGTGCTGATAAACCTCTTACACTATTTGCTTTTTAAACAGCTGAACAAAACTGAACGTACTCAAACATTCACTAAAGTGACACACAATATTTTTAGCGCAACGCAATCTGACTTTCAAAAATCCCTACAAAAGAATGGCCCTGACTAACATTAACCTATACCTTTCACAAATCACTTACCTCACAAATATCTTCGTTTTTTAAGCTACAACAATACAGTGAGCGCCACTACTGCCAGCTAAATAAAAGATTCAAACTACGGAAAGCACTAACTACTAATAGGTATAGTTAGCAAATGAAAGATTTTAATAGAGAACAAACAATGTATTTACCTTAATAGTCATCAAAAGTCATAATATATATAGCAGTTCATGACATCCAGTCTTACAAATTTCAAAACTCCGCCATTTCTCTCCCCACATCCACCACTGCTGGCGGCTCACCTCCAACTGCGGAACGCTAGGCGCTGTTCACATCCAGCTGCCCAACACTGCAATGGCAGACAACAATGCAAACTAGCCACAGACTGCACACAGCACAGCCAGTGATTTTCATACAGAGCGCTACGTAACGTTGCCAATAAGAAAACATAAACAGCCTACTTACAATAGAAGGTTTCGCTTTTCAGTCCCAGTGACTATCTCGAATTTACTTGGAGTAGACCTAAATGAAGGAAGCTACTGACATTCGCAAAAATTATTTTTAACTTATTTACTTCGACTATCAGCCTGACTACATCACAGACGACTTACGTAACGACAAGAGCAAAGGAATAGGCCTAGAAAGTGATCGTTAACTTCATCAAGAGTACTGGTCACAATCTGTAGGTTTTAATGGTGTACGTCAATTATAAATATGTCTTGCTGATGAAGATATTTCAGAATTGGTGTGAATTGTACGCCAAGACACTTTTAATTATTTTTCAATTCAATTCAATTTTTAAAACATTAAGTACAAAACTGTAACAGTTAAGCTTTTTATTCTTGTAAATATGCATTTCTGTATTTGTTTATTCAATTATGTGTACATTGTCATTGTGTTTTTCGATGGCTAAATTGAGTACACACTCAAAGGCCAAATAAAAAAAAAAGAAGGAATAGGCAGAGAGTTCAAATGGTTCAAATGGCTCTGAGCACTATGGGACTTAACAGCTGTGGTCATCAGTCCCCTAGAACTTAGAACTACTTAAACCTAACTAACCTAAGGACATCACACACATCCATGCCCGAGGCAGGATTCGAACCTGCGACCGTAGCAGTCACGCGATAGGCCGAGAGTGACATGATGTTTACATACAGTGTGGCTGTAGGTCGTCACATACACTCATCTAGTCGAACACAAAACTGATATCTACGTCTTTTATACCCTGTCATGAACCTCAATAACCGTATTTCTTTTTTAAGAATATCAAATTACACAGAAGTGGAGACTTAACTTCCGATATATAAAATACTTCTTGTGACCTAGTCACAACAATTTAAAATTGATAGTCTTTTTTTACTTCTGAAAGAGAGTGTGCAGAAAAACAACGAAACATTGAGTTTCAATTCATAGGTTACCCGGCTAGAGTAGCAACACTTTCAAATACTCAATGCGTTGCGAAATATTCAGGGGTATATTAACCAACATGGATACACAGTTACCATCATCTTCGTTGAAGATAACGAGTAGGATACACGCGGAAAACAAAAGGCAACAGGACGTCGTGATTCGACTAATGACGCGAGAAAATTTCGTCAGCCTTCTCCATTCTTAACTGTGAATTATTCGTAGTTTGTTCTTAAAAAAACACTACAAACCGATTAAATATTCTCTTGGATGGAGCCAAATATCTACCTCCACTTTTCCACAAATTAAGATGTCAAATATTCTCAAAAACATGTAACGATATCATTTTTACAACGAGATAAGCACAAGATTGACGTAGAATAGACCAAAATGTAGGAAGTTACGGAAATCCGCGAAACTTATTGCGATTGTAGATGAATTTACGAAAGTATTCATTTCCAAAATTACGATCGTGATGTAATAAACATGGTACTCTCTGTATCGTCTTTATCCACACAACGAATCTTAAAGGACAGAGGCGAATAGACATTTATCATAATTCTTATTATCGTTGCGGCTCTACATAATGTTGTTTTATGACATGAAAATCGAACAATGAAGTGCAAACGAGATTCATTCATAATCAAGTTCAGTATTCTATGCTCCATAATAGCAGAGTAGCAGTTAGAAAAATGATAATAAAGACTTTAAATCCCAAAACTATTTCCCTGATAAACTTTGATTATACGTTTCACCCACAAGGCGGATAGCACTGACATATCTCAGTTACATACGATTTCATTACTTCGAAACTAATAACCAGACAAGGATAAAAAACAAACCAGAAACAAGCAAAATACAACATGAAATGAAGCACCTCATTTGTGTACTCTCCTTCGATTCGTTGCTTCCACATACTAATATTCCAACTATTGAATAAGCAGTAAGCGCAACAATTAGACTGATCCATAAGAAAGCAATATCATTGACAGAAACAAGGAACAGGGTTTGAACTCTCAGTAAGGTACATATCGACATAAATTATTATTTTTGACTCAATTATTATTTACCAACAGCGAGAAATTGAAAATGAGGGCGTAGTTAAGCACTTTCTTTCGCAGAGGCAATTTTAAAGCATTTATTATCGCAGCGAACATCACCTTATAACATTTTCGTAGAACGTCGCGCCGCCTTCCTCCAGCACGTCAGGGACCATTCCCTCATTAGCTCATTACTCTTTCATTTCCACCATACTTATTTAACATCAGGCATTCTCCATTGGTGACATCTCGACTTTATCGCATTTTCACATCTCACTATTTGTGGTGACTTCCTTGCAGCACATTCGCGTTACGCGATTCTTCAGTATAACTTCTACGAAAAAATATGTCAGAGTTCTTACAGTCTGCTCGTGCTTAAACAATTACTATGGCCATATTTATTATTTAATAAACTTCTCTGTTATTCATGCATATTACATTTCAATACATCCTTATTAACAGTTATTAGGTGAGAGCCAAAAATTAATAATGTAATTCAGAAATGTACTTTCTGTGTTACAAAGTTAACAGTTTTCCCTGCGAGAACAGCGCAAACTAAGCCCTACTTCTTTTATTTCTATAAAGATTCAACAGATTTCGCTATTAGTGCAGATCAACAGAAACTATTTTAAGTGCGATCTTGTATGGAGTATTAAAAAATTCATATCTACAGAAATGGGAAGCTGTCTCATTACATTATTAGCAAGCTTTCTGTTACAATAATAAATTGCCACCTGGGGTATTACGACTAGGACATTTATGAACTAACGAATACTATTGCACTGACAATGTTGCAACGCTGCTTTGTCTAAGAAAGAGTTGTTACAATTTAGTGAGGTAACGATAGTATAGTTTTCAAGAAAGTTTGCCTGAAGACACAAAACGTCGTTCGACAACCCTCGTTTATAAGCTATGTCACCAAAGTTGTGATCGTCTGTTCCTAGTTATACAAACCCGGAGGTTAGAATATCATCTTTAAAATGTTTATCTGACGCCGCTTGTTTTCGCTTAAGAATGAAACAAAGCCTGCTGCGTCAGTTCTTCATCTAACTCTACATATATATCCTGCAAAATGTGAAGTGCATGGCGTTACGTTATTCTCCCGTTCCAATAGCGGATGGGATGCAGAAAAATGATTGAATACCTCTGCGCATATTGCAGTTAATATCTTTTCTTCATCATTCCTACTGGAGCGATAGGTAGGGGCTGAAGACATGTCTAGATTCTTCACTTAAGACTGGTTGGAAACTATGTCATGTGGGCTTTCATGGGATGACTGGTGTCTACCTTCAGTGGCCTGTCAAATCAGGTTTATCACCATTTCCGTGGCACTTTCTCTCGAATCAAACGTGCCTACGAGCATTTGTGCCTCCCTTGTCTGCACGCGTTCAGTATCCCGCGTTATTGGCACAATTCAACAGCGAGGTTCGGGCAATGACGTCGCAATCGTGGGAGCAGAGGAACCGTGAACGAACTGTAGTAGCATGATCTACAACGGATGTCTCTTTTGTTTCTTACCGATCTGTGATTCCTTCTGGCAGCCTAGTTTGCTACAGCAGGGGAAACAACTGTAAGGAAACTGTAGCACTTGCGATGTTCGTAATCACACATTTTAAATTTAAACTGGATCGACTTGCTACATGATTCCTCTCTTTAACATTTCACACCTAGCCAGTGAGGAATACGGTATCGCAAACACAGCTCTTTGGAAGGAGCCCGTTTGCCATGCGGTACTTTTGTTTCCCGCGCTTTTTAATACGACCGACCGTACTCTGTACTTTTCTGCACTTGAACTGGCGGAAAACGTAGTTTATGTACTAGCCGGCAGAGGTCACTACGAGTCTGCAGCTTGAGTGTAGACAACAGAAAATCGATCTGTGTGATGGTAATCGCCTAATCTTTGATCTAGACTTAATCCACTTCGTGGTTCACTTTGTGTGTTAACGTTATGTTAGGAAGATGGATGTGTTTGATAGCTCTTCAGGAAAGGAGGAGAAAAACTCTTATGTGAATGCTGATTGCGAACCTTCAGACGTATTTTGCGGAAGTTTCAACAGTTCAGGTATCTAACACAGATCTATACCGCTGAAAAACATCATTAGGGGATAATATGAATGTTGCTATAAAAGAAAATATTGCCTCAAAATATTTTATATTGTTCTTTAAGCTGTTTACATGTACATTTAACTATTCATGGACAGATGAAGATGAGGATTCTAGTACTGCTGCTCGTGCTGATACATCACAAAACACATGGATGGCCGGCAGTAACTAGTGTCAGTAACTAGTTACTGCCCGCCATCCATGTGGAGCACGTATTGCTCTCACCACGGACTTCTAGTACTCAACCACGCACAATTGATGTCATCAAAGTGTACGGACCTGAAGATGGCGTTGACGCAACGTCGAAACTAGTAGCCAAATAAATATGAAGGGGGGAAGGGAGTATTCAGTTTGCCAAATTGTAGAAAAAATACCATTTATATTTAGAAAAAATTGAATAACAGCATTAGAAGAGGATGTTTCAAACTTCAGTGTAAATAGTTTACTGTCTACTTTCTGCGTGACTTCTTTAAGATAATCCAGGGAATTGGTTGAAAAGTATCAGTCCGTAGGGACAAAACCTGTGTAAATGGCTCAGTTTGGGAATTGTTAATATTAACTACCATTGTAGAAGCGACATCACACTTCAGCTCCATAGGAGGAAGGAAACGTAGACAGTGGTTATTTGTACAAATATTCTCACCTCTGAAACAAATTCAGCACAATAGAGCCAGGCAATTACGGCAATGACTGTGATACGAATGACAAACAGCTTCAGAGCAGAAGCTTTAAACAGCTTCTATAAACTTCTAGAAGGGTTTACTGAAGGGTTACTACAACGATCTCCAAATGACGTGTCGATTAATAATCCTTGGATAAATATTGCAAACAATATTAGAATGTAATGGCTGTTCTGGGCTCCAAGCGTACCTAGGAAAACTGAAACCTGACTAGCTCGATTCCAATTCAATTCGTATGCCTATCAGTAAAAAAAATATGACCATCAGAAATAACGTTTCACGCGGGACTTAACAGTAATTCCGCATCCGCGCATCTGCGACTTACTTTTTATTAGCTATTACAAGAAAATAAAACGCCTACAGCCGTACTTATGATCTTATTTATCGTGTAGCGACCAGTTTCGGCGCTTCAGTGCGCCATCTTCAGGCCTTGATTGATGCTGAAGGTGTTATCACCATATGTACACTGCACCAGTGGCCAACATAACGCCGGCTATCTGTAACTATGATGTCAGCCCTCCAACCATCAACTGCCAACTCAGTTACAGATAGTCTGCATAAACCAGTAATGTTGGCCACTGATACAGCGCATATACATGGATCGTGATAACCCCTTCTGCGTCAATTAAGGCCCGAAGATGGTGCATTGAAGCGCCGAAACTGGTAGCTACACAATAAATAAGATCTTAAGGACGGCTGTAGGCGTTTCATTTTTTAAAATAGTGAACGGCCGTGGTTCCCAAGACCTCCAGTCAAAAGGATGGACATACAAAAATTTTTATTAGCTACGTCGATACTGTAAAACATACGTTCTGCATATGCGTACCGTATTTCAAAAGTTCTTAAAATCTTTTCATGTTCGAAAACAAGGATATTATTCACTACTGGAAGCATCTTCTAGGACTGGTGACAGTAACAGAACAATTTTAGTGGCTCCTATGGTAAATGTGTAGTGTGTGATTCACTAAACATATTGAAGAAAGAAGGAAATTGTTCGGTATCTACAGTCCTTGACAAAAAAAGTAAAGCACCCAGAACTGGAGGTGAAAAAGAAAATCAAACTTCACGGGTTGGGAGGATATGTGATACCACTGCAGTGATTACAAAAAAAAAGGATCCGGTTCACAAAGTCAGTCTGGAACCGCGTGACCGCTCCGGTCGCAGGTTCGAATCCTGCCTCGGGCATGGATGTGTGTGATGTCCTTTGGTTAGTTAGGTTTAAGTAGTTCTAAGTTATAGGGGACTAATGACCACAGATGTTAAGTCCCATAGTGCTCATAGCCATTTGAACCATTTTTGAACCGGTTTACAAAGAATTTGGCAGTATGAGCCGACTTGTAATTATGACGTTGTAGCCCTCCTGGCGTGGATGTATGCACTGATTTCGTTGGGAAAGGTGTCGTACAGCATGTATCCTCTCTTGAGGCAAACTGGTCCACAGTTGTTGCTATTGGTCTTTGATAATGTGGATACTGTCACTGGGACGGTATTGACGTCCTAGCTGGTGGCACACACATTCTACAGGGGACAGATATAAGGATCTTTCTGGCCGCTGGAAACGTCAGCATCAAGTAGACAGTTCGTAGAGACAAGTGCCATGTATGGACGAGCAGTGTCCTGTTGAATACTGGTACCACGATATTGTCGCATGAGAGGTAAGACACAAGGACGCAGAATGTTCATGTCGCACCGTTGTGCTATCAGAGTCAGTCATACCACCCGTGTCCTGAAGTTATATGCGATGGATCTCCTCACCATAACACAACGGGTAACTCGGTTGTGCCACAACATTGGAAGTAAGAGACATCTCCTCAGTTCGCCGCCAAACTCGACAACGATGATCATATGGGGTAGTACAGGACCCTGGTTCATAGTTGAATGTAATGGGACACCAATCATGAGCAGTCGATGTTTCCTGGTCACTGCACCGCTCGAAAAGCAACCGTTTGTGTTGGTGCTAACCTAGCCTACGGGAGTAACAGTAATTCACAGTAATTCAGTAGCCTTGTTCTTGCTACTCTCCGATAAATTGTGCAGATTGGAACAGGATATTGCGGGGAGTCAACCACTCGTTCTCGGGTGGCAGTCGCAGACGTGAAGAGGTTACGATGTGCTTGTTGCACAAACGGCGAACCTCCCTTGTGGCGGTGAGGTCTGATCGACTGGAAACTTGACGATGTGCGTTCCTGCTCTCACGTTCAAACTCTGTCAGGTGCTGATAACACTATCTCATATGGGTACGTTGCATCTCTGTGCCCTTCTCAGTGGTCATTAAACATATGAAGTTGTTTACGATCCTTTTATAGCCTAGCAGGCCCGGTAACGTCAAGAACACGATCAACACTGACGGACTCTGGTGGCCGTTCTAACTGTCGCAGAAAACTGCCACTCTAATCATTTACATACCCGTCGATGATGTCCATGTTTATGAAGGTATTTTCACTTCTGTCTGTGTCTTTTCGGCGCTTCACATTTTTGTCAGGTATTGTAATATAGCGGGATGGGTCTACATCGATTCTAGCGACATTAAGTATAAATACAGCAAGGAACAAAATATGAGCGTACAGAATATCAGAACAGATTTGTGATTGGATTGAGGAGTTCGTACAGAATAGAACTCAGCATGTCATTCTTAACTAAGAGAAATTTTCGGGCATAAAAATAATTTCGCTGGTACCCAGATGGGTTGTTATATGACTCTTGCTGTTAACAACATATTTAACGTAACGTCTGAAGCTGCATGAGGCCAATCGCTGATGATACTGTTGTATATAAAAAAATGCAACGCTAGAAAACTATAGTGAAATTCAGGAAAACTTGGAGGGATCGACGTTTGGTTCACGGACTAGGAGTTGATCTTTAACGTAAGCAGAAGTGAGGTACTGAGCATAAATGGCGGAAATCCCCGTAATTGTATGATTATACGATTACTGAATAATATTGGAAACTGTCACAACCTTCAAATAACTGGAAGTATGCGTACGGAACTACTTAAAGTGGAACGAATCACAGTAATCTAATCTTAGGACAAGCAGGTGGCAGACTAAGATGAAAGGGAAAAGAATTCTCAGGAAGTGCAGTCTGCCTTTAAAGTAGGTAGCTTACAAAGCCCTCTTTCGAACGATACTTAAGTGTTTCGCTTCAGTCTGAGACACTTCGCAGAAAGTATTGATAGCAGAAATGTAGAAGATCCGCGAACAGCAGAGTGTTTCTATACAGGAGAATTTAGGGGGCCTAGTAAGCGCAAAATCGTCACGCAGTTGCTCATCCAACTGCAGTGACACTCGCTACAAGACAGGTGTTGTGCCTCATGGTGACGTTTGCTGATGAAATTCCAAGAGCCTACGTTCCTAGAAGGATCAGTTAATATAATGCTTTTTCTAACATACTGCTGTTGTTGTTGGGGTCTTCACTCCTGAGACTGGTTTGATGCAGCTCTCTACGCTACTCTATCCTGTGCAAGTTTCTTCATCTCCCAGTGCCTACTCCAACCTACATCCTTCTGAATCTGTTTAGTGTATTCATCTCCTGGTCTCCCTCTACGGTTTTGACTCTCCACGGTGACCTCCAATACTAAATTGGGGATCCCTTGATGCCTCAGAACATGTCCTACGAACCGATCACTTCTTCTTGTCAAGTTGTGCCACAAACTCCTCTTCTCCCCAATCCTATTCAATACCTCCTCATTAGTTATGTGATCTACCCATCTAATGCACAGCTTTCTTCTGTAGCACCACATTTCGAAAGCTTCTATTCTCTTCTTGTCCAAACTATTTTTTTGTCCACGTTTCACTTCCATACATGGCTACACTCCATACAAATACTTCCAGAAACGACTTCCTGACACTCAAATCTATACTCGATGTTAACAAATTTCTCTTCTTCAAAAACGCTTTCCTTGCCATTGCCAGTCTACATTTTATATCCTCTCTGCTTCGACCATGATCAGTTATTTTGCTCCCCAAATAGCAAAACTCCTTTACTACTTTAAGTGTCTCATTTCCTAATCTAATTCCCTCAGCATCACACGTCTTCATTTCAGTACATTCCATTATCCTCGTTTTGCTTTTGTTGATGTTCATCTTATATCCTCCTTTCAAGACACTGTCGATTCCGTTCTACTGCTCTTCCAAATCCTTTGCTGTCTCTGACAGAATTACAATGTCATCGGCGAACCTCAAAGTTTTTATTTCTTCTCCATGGATTTTAATTCCTACTCCTGAAACGTCCCCTTAGAACAATTGTAGAAGACTGTGCTTAACCTGGCACACAATAATTTTTAGCGCAACGCAATCTGACTTTCAATAACCCCTACAAAACAATGGCCCTGACTAACTTTAACCTATACCTTTTACAAATCACTTACCTCACAAAAATCTTCGCTGCTCGAACTACTGCAATACAGCGAGTGCCACTACTGCCAGCTAAATAAAAGATTCAAACTACTGGAGGCACTAACTACTGATAGGGATGGTTAGCAAATGAAAGATATTATTAGAGAACAAACAATGTATTTACCTTAATATTCATAATTGACATCCAGTCTTACAGATTATCAAAACTCGGCCATCTCTCTCCCCACGTCCACCACTGCTGGCGGCTCACCTCCAACTGCCCAGCGCTACGCGCTGTTCGCATCCAGCTATAGCAGTTCATGACAACAATGGCAGACAACAATTCAAACTTTTCATATAGAGAGTGCTACGTAACGTTGCCAATAAAAAAACATAAACAGCAAACTTACATAAAGAAAACATAAACAGCCTACTTACATAAAAACATAAACAGCAAACTTACACTCCTAATTTTTCTTTTGTTTCCTTTACTGCTTGCTCAAGATACATATTAAATAACATCGGGGATAGGCTACAAACCTGTCTCACTCCCATCCCAACCATTGATTCCCTTTCGTGGCCCTCGACTCTTATAACTGCTATCTGGTTTCTGTACAAATTGTAAATAGACTTCCGCTCCCTGTATTTAACACCTGCCACCTTTAGAATTTGAAAGAGAGAATTCCAGTCAACATTTTCAAAAGCTTTCTCTAAGTCTACAAATGCTAGAAACGTAGGTTTGCCTTTCCTTAATCTTCCTTCTAAGATAAGTCGTAGGGTCAGTATTGCCTCACGTGTTCCAACATTTCTACGGAATCCAAACTGATCTTCCCCGAGGTCGGCTTCTACCAGTTTTTCCATTCGTCTGTAAAGAATTCGCGTTAGTATTTTGCAGCTGTGACTTATTAAACTGATAGTTCGGTAATTTTCACATCTGTCAACACCTGCTTTCTTTGGGATTGGGATTATATTCTTCTTGAAGTCTGAGGGAATTTTGCCTGTCTCACACATCTTGCTAACCAGATGGTAGAGTTTTGTCAGGACTGGCTCTCGCAAGGCTATCAGTAGCTCTAATGGAATGTTGTCTACTCCCGGGGCCTTGTTTCGACTTAGATCTTTCAGTGCTCTGTCGAACTCTTCACGAAGTATCGTATCTCCCATTTCATCTTCATCTACATCCTCTTCCATTTCCATAATATTGTCCTCAAGAACATTGCCCCTGTATAGACCCTCTATATACTCCTTCCACCTTCCTGCTTTCCCTTCTTTGCTTAGAACTGGGTTTCCATCTGAGCTCTTGATATTCATGCAAGTGGTTCTCTTTTCTCTAGAGGTCTCTTTAATTTTCCTGTAGGCAGTATCTATCTTACCCCTCGTGAGATAAGCCTCTACATCCTTACATTTGTCTTCTAGCCATCCCTGCTTAGCCATTTTGCACTTCCTGTCGATTTCATTTTTGAGACGTTTGTATTCCTTTTTGCCTGCTTCATTTACTGCATTTTTATATTTTCTCCTTTCATAAATTAAATTCAATATTTCTTCTGTTACCCAAGGATTTCTACTAGCCTTCGTCTTTATACCTACTTGATCCTCTGCTGCCTTCACTACTTCATCACTCAAAGCTACCCATTCTTCTCCTACTGTACTTCTTTCTCCCATTCCTGTCAATTATTCCCTTATGCTCTCCCTGAAACTCTGTACAGTCTCTGGTTTAGTCAGTTTATCCAGGTCCCATCTCCCTAAATTCCCACCTTTTTGCAGTTTCTTCAGTTTTAATCTACAGTTCATAAGCAATGGATTGTGGTCAGAGTCCACATCTGCCCCTGGAAATGTCTTACAATTTAAAACCTGGTTCCTGCATCTCTGTCTTATCATTATATAATCTATCTGATACCTTCTAGTATCTCCAGGATTCTTCTATGTATTTGCCTTCTTTCATGCTTCTTGAACCAAGTGTTACCTATGATTAAGTTATGCTCTGTGCAAAATTCTAGCAGGCTTCTTCCTCTTTCATTTCTTATCCCCAGTCCTTATTCACCTACTTCTTCCTTTTCCTACTATCGAATTCCAGTCACCCATGACTATTAAATTTTCGTCTCCCTTCACTATCTGAATAATTTATTTTATCTCATCATACATTTCATCAATTTCTTCGTCATCTGCAGAGCTAGTTGGCATATAAACTTGTACTACTGTAGTAGGCGTGGGCTTCGTGTCTATCTTGGCCACAATGATGCGTTCACTACGCTGTTTGTAGTAGCTTACCCGCAGTCCCTATTTTTATTCATTATTGAACCTACTCCTGCATTACCCCTATTTGATTTTGTATTTATAACCCTGTATCCACCTGACCAAAAGTCTTGTTCCTCCTGCCATCGTGATTTCCCTAAATCACTCCAGGCAAATGCCGGGATGGTTCCTTTGAAAGGGCACGGCGGATTTCCTTCCCTGTCCTTCCCTAATCCGATGAGACCGATGACCTCGCTGTTTGGTCTCTCCCCCCAAACAATCCAGTCCAATCCAATCCTCCTGCCACCGAACGTCATTAACTCCCACTATATCTAACTTTAACCTATCCATTTCCCTTTTTAAACTTCCTAATCTACCTGCCCGATTAAGGGATCTGACATTCCACGCTCCGATCCGTAGTACGCCAGTTTTCTTTCTCCTGATAACGACGTCCTCTTGAGTAGTCCCCTCCCGCAGATCCGAATGGGGGACTACTTTACCTCCGGAATATTTTATCCAAGAGGACGCCATCATCATTCAACCATATAGTAAAGCTGCATGCCCTCGGGAAAAAATACGGCTGTAGTTTCCCCTTGCTTTCAGCCGTTCGCAGTACCAGCACAGCAAGGCCGTTTTGGTTAGTGTTACAAGGCCAGATCAGTCAATCATCCAGACTGTTGCCCCTGCAACTACTGAAAAGGCTGCTGCTCCTCTTCAGGAACCACATGTTTGTCTGGCCTCTCAACAGATACCCCTCTCTTGTGGTTGCACCTGCGGTACGGCTATCTGTATCTGTATCGAAAGCCTCCCCACCAACGGCAAAGTCCATGGTTCATGGGAGAGTTCTAACATATATCTTGCTGAAAGACCACGAAGATAAAATTAGAGGTATTCCATTTCAAAAATCCTCTCTTCCTGAGGACTGTTCGCGACTGGGGAAGGACAGAGGGGAAATTGGCGGTGATACGCAAAGTACTCTACGGCACTCTCCATAAAGCGGATTGCGGATTATAGATGTAGATGGAGATCAAACACACTGAGGTGACAAAATTCATGCGATAGCGTCATGCACGTGTGCAGATGGCGGTGGGATCGCGTACACACGGTACAAAAGGACAGTGCATTGGCGGAGCAGTCGTTTGTACTCAGGTGATTCATGTGAAAAGGTTTCTAACGTGATTATGGCCTCACGAAGGGAATTAAAACACTTTAATATTTTGAACGTGAAGTGATTGTCGGAGCTAGAAACATGGGAAATTAAGTTGCGGTAATGATTAGGGAATCAGTGCCAAAAGTGTGTCGAGAATACCAAATTTCAGGCATTGCCTCTCACCACGGACAACTCTGTGATCGGCGACTACCACTTAATGACCAAGAGCAGCGGAATCTATACAGAGTTGTCGGTACTGACAGACAAACGACACTGTGTGAAATAAACAAAGACATCAATGCGGACGACGAACGTATCCGTTAGGACAGTGCCGCGAAATTTGGCGTTAACGGTTGGACCCTAGACGATTGGGAAACAGTGGCCTGGTAAGATGATTCCCGATTTCATTTGATAAGAGGCGTGGTAGGGTTCGAGTGTGTCGCAGACCCCACGAAGCCATGGATCCAAGTTGTCAACAAGGAACTGTGCAATCTGGTGGCGGCTCCATAATGATGTCAGGTGTGTTTACATGGAATAGACAGGTCCTCTGATCAAACTGAACCGATCATTGACTGGATATGGTTCTGTTCGGCTACTTGGAGACCTCAGCTGCCGAGAATTCTTCCGCTTTGTATGGCCGTAGTCCATGGAACTCTTCTATCCCTGACGTTTCGTTCAAAGCTACGTTGGACATCTTCGGAATTGCTCCTGGTTGTGCTGAGTCTTGCCGACTGCCGGTCGTTAAATATTCATCGTATACTTGCAAGACGATTTGCAGCCATTCATAGACCTCATTTTCCCAAACAACGATGGAACTTTTGTGGATGACGATGCGCCATGTCACAGTGCCGAAATTGTTCGCGATTTGTTTCAGGAACATTCTGCACAGTTCGAGCTATTGGCTTCGCCACCCAGATCACCCGACATCAATCTCATCGAACATTTATGGGACGTAATCGAGATGTCGGCTCGTGCACAAAATCTTGCACCAGCGACACTTTCGTAAATATGGACTGCTATAGAGCCAGCATGGCTCATTATTTCTGCAGCGGACTTCCAACGACTTGTTCAGTGCATGCCACGTCGAACTGTTGCATTTTCGGAAGAAAAAGGTTTCGAGATGATATTGGGATGTATCCCATGACTTTTGTCACCTCAATGTATACATGCCGTTATTCAGGGCGTCCGTCTACTTGTGGTGAGGACTGCTTCAGGTAACACGATATGCGCTCGATGTTGCTAACCCCTGGTCAAAAGTGGAATGAAATTCGTTGTGGTTTTTTTTATTATTATTGTAATACAGAAGCGTGTACAAGGTGTAGTAATGATTAAAATCTTGGTGAAGGTACGAGCAAGACTGGCTGGAAGAGCTATGTGGGACACGAGGTTCCAGAGGGCTGCGGCGACAGCAGCCGCGGCTGGTGGGTGACCTCGCCGCCGCTGATGGAGAGACCGCAGCCGCGTCGTGACGCGGAACATATGACAGGCGCCGCCGAATCAATCAACGTCGGCGCGGGTCGCAGCTGGTGACGCGCCGGGACGTAATCGAACGCGCCGGCACGCACCGCCCCCCGGCCGTGTTGTGGCGCGGATAAATGACAAACTAACACGTTGCTCTCCTGCTTCGTTTTAGTGGCGGAGGACGAACCACATACGTGTTTAAAACAGAAAGATCGTTCACGCGATTTATTGAATTTTCTTACGGCATCCATGATTCGCTTACCGTTTTTTGCCTGTTGGTACTTCTAACAAGGGAACCTCCCCATCGCACCCCCCTCAGATTTGGTTATAAGTTGGCACAGTGAATAGGCCTTGAAAAACTGAACACAGATCAATCGAGAAAACAGGAAGAAGTTGTGTGGAACTACGAAAAAAATAAGCAAAATATACAAACTGAGTAGTCCAAGCGCAAGATATGCAACATCAAGGATAAATGGGAGCTCAGGAACGCCGTGGTCCCGTGGTTAGCGTGAGCAGCTGCGGGAGGAGAAGTGGAGTGAAAAGTTTAATTTTTTATTTTCAGACAGTCATTATCTGTCCGTGATCGTGTGTCAATTATCAAAGTTCAGGCACTCACACATAATCAGCTTCGCTCTCCAAAATTGCAGGATATGTTCTGATTTGCTTGGACATATGCAGGATTTGACGGGTCTACACACGGAAAAATTTGAAAACGTTAAAAACATATGTTTTGACAGAGCACAGGGAAAACTGTGCGACTGTGAAACTGTTGCATTCATTTGTTGCAGTTTATGTGACAAACTCTTATGTTTTCATCACTTTTTTGGGAGTGATTATCACATCCACAAGAAAACCTAAATCGGGCAAGGTAGAAGAATGTTTTTACCCATTCGCCAAGTGTACAAGTTAGGTGGGTAGACAACATATTCCTGTCATGTGACGCACATGCCGTCACCAGTATCGTGTACAATATATCAGACGTGTTTTCCTGTGGAGGAATCGGTTGACCTATGACCTTGCGATCAAATGTTTTCGGTTCCCATTGGAGAGGCACGTTCTTTCGTCTACTAATCGCACGGTTTTGCGGTGCGGTCGCAAAACACAGACACTAAACATATTGCAGTGAACAGAGTTGTCAATGAACGAATGGACAGATCATAACTTTGCAAAAATTAAGAAAGTGAACTTTTCACTCGAAGGAAGACTTGAATCAAGGACCTCTCGTTCCGCAGCTGCTCACGCTAACCACGGGACCACGGCGCTCCTGCGTATACTTCATCCTTGATGTTGCCTATCTTGCTCATGGACTACTCAGTTTGTATATTTTGTTTATTTTTTTCATAGTTCCACACAACTTCTTCTTGTTTTCTCGATTGATCTGTGTTCAGTTTTTCAAGGCCTATCCACTGTGCCAACTTATAACTAAATCTGAGGGGGGTGCGATGGGGAGCTTCCCTTGTAAGTACCGCCTCATTACATACTCCTTTATTTTGATTGCACATATATTTCCCACATCCTAGGCTGACGGCACGTTCCAGTACATGTTTAGGTTGAGATGGAAACACTTCACTGCATTCTAGATCTCGTTTGCTTGTCAAAGAGAATGTTTGCATAATCTTTGGTTACAGGTGAAGGTTTGCTCTGAAGAGAATGGTCACACAAGAATTGGCAATTTTTGTCTTTAATGGCACAGATATGTGAAAGTTAGATCCTGTTTTCTTTTCGTGCAGCTCTTTTGTTAGATCTGTAGTTTTTATTTAGGAAATAGGCCGAAAACCTTGTGGTACTTCAGAGTACCGTCTGGCTGAGTGTGTATTTTTCGTGCACTGACATAAAATAAGCCATTTGGTATACTGCTCATAAAATGTATAAGTACATTACCCATTCTTAACACATAATGGTGAGGTTTCAGCCGCTCTTCAACAATTAACAAATCAGTCCTGTTGTCATGTCCAATAACTGCAAACAACATGAATCTATGAGTTGGAATGTTTCGGGAATCGCTGTTTATTATGACCTTTCACCAGATGAACAATGTGAGCATTCAGCGTCTCATCAGTATTTGCTGAATAAGTCCTGTTGTCGAATCCAATAACCCACAGCTCCATGAATCTATGACTTGGAATGGTATGGTTTTCGGGATTCACTGTTTACTATGATCTCCCACCAGGTGAGTACTGCATACATTGAGTCTCCCTTCAGCAATTGCAACGTCAGTCCTGTTGCCATACCCAGTACGTTCAAGCACCATGATGACCTCCCACCAGGTAAGCATTGCGAGCAATGCAAGCATTCAGTCTCCCTTCTACAGTTTCCAAAGCAGTCCTGTTGTAACCTATACCTCCCAGCGTTTTGAATCTATGAGCTGGAATGGTACGGGCTTCGCTGTTTACTATGACCTTTCACTAGATGAGCATTGTGAGAAATGTGAGCAGTCAGCCTCTCTTCAATAATTACCAAATCAGTCATGTTGTCATATACAATAACTCTTGGTGCGTTGAATCTATGAGCTGGAATGGTATGGATTTCGAGAGCTGCTGTTTACTGTGACCTTTTACCAGATGAACACTGCGAGCATAGTGATCATTCAACTTCTCTTCAACAAGTACCAAATCAGACTTGTAGCAGTTGTTTCTAATAACTCCCAGCGCTGTGAATCTATGAGTTGAAATGGTATTGGTTTCGGGAATCGCTGTTTACTACGACCTCTCTCAAGGTGAACATTGAGGGATTCAGCCTCTCTTCAACAGTTTCCAAATAAGTTCTGCTGTAATATCCAATTTCTCCCAGCGCCCTAATCTATGAGTTGGAGATGTATGGGTTTTAGCAATCGCTTTTTACTATGATCTCTCACCAGGAGAGCATTGTGTGCATTTAACCTCTCTTTCATAGTTACCAAATCAGTCTTGTTGTCGTTTACAATAACTCTCAGCTCATTGAATCTATGAGTTGGAATGGTATGGGTTTCGGGAATCGCTGTTAATATGATCTTTCACCATGTCATGTCCGGACACGTTGGTTGTGGATCTGACCGCAAAAACTGGAAGCGAAGCTTGTCACTGAACACCATAGAATGTCACCAAACTTCCTATTGCCCCGACACCATGCAGATCTTTGTTGTCTGTGGTATAGTGTAAGCAATGTGCGGTGTATGTCAGTTTGAAGTGTCAGCCACCTATACCCTTCTGGACAGTTCGCAGTGAGTGACACACTGCCTGTTACCTCCACTTTTTTCAGCTTTCATCACCCGTCTTTTCTTCAGAGCCATCGAGCAGTCCTACGACCTTCTCATGGTGTACTGCTGGAAAGACCGGTGCGTATCTACTTGCCTCGCTGTTGTTCTGAGACCATCTGCGCACCTCTGTTTCTCTACAGTCATTGCGCTACAGACAACTGTCAGCACAATCTGCCGGTATGATGCTCCCAAGTAGCTCATACCCTGATTCAACCTTTCTCAAAATCCGAAGACGATAATAAGTTGAATGTGAATATCGTCTGGGCACGCTGTGCTGCGATCTCCACGTGAAAAGTTTCGGGAACGTTAGACACACCCAATATCCATTAGGTACTCACACAATTCTTCTTGTATAGGTATGACTTTTTATGTACTGAAAAGACTCTTGTATTTGGATAAATGTAAACACTGCAGTATCACTTTGGGAGAGTTCAGTTAATGTATTTATGGTGCAATGCTTCATATTTCGGTAAGTGTATTAGCAAATGAAGTGTCCCCGCGGTCTTCCAACATTATGGAAGCTGTCAGAAGATCATAGGCCCATCTGCATGTACTTGCACGTCTACATCTACATATGCATGATTACTCTGCAATTCACAATTAAGAGAGTGGCACAGGATTCATCCAACCACCTTCAAGCTATTTCTCTGCCGTTCCACTCTCGAATGGACAGCAGAAAAAACGAGCGGTCTAATCCTTCTGTGCGAGCTCTGATTTCCGTTATTTTATTATGATAATCATTTCTTCCTTTGTAGGTGGTCGCCAATAACATATTTTCCCAATCGGAGGAAAAAGTTGGTGATTGTCATTTAACGAGATCCTGCAGCTACGAGAAACGCCTTTGTTTTAATGATTGCACTCCAATTCGCGTATCATGCCCGCGGCACTCGCTATTTCGCGATAATACTAAACGAGCTACTCTCCTTCGAAATTTTTCAATGGACTCCATCAATCCTATCCGGTAAGGATCGCATACCGCACAGTAGTAGTCTACCAGATAACGGACAGTGGTAGTGTAGGCAGTGTCTTCAGTAGATTTGTCGCACCTTCTACGTGTTCTGCCGATAAAACACAGTCTCTGGTTCGCATTCCCCACATTATCTATGCGACCGTTCCAATTTGAGATGTTCATAACACTTGTCCTTAGATATTTAGTTGAAGTTACAATCTGTAGACTGGTAGGAATTAACCTTAACCGAAATTTAGCGCATATTTTTTAGTACTCATGTGGATGACGACACTTTTCATTATTTGTAATCAACTGCCACTTTTCAAACCATATAGATCTCTTGTCTAAATAATTTTGCAATAGGTTTTGATCTTCTGAAGACCCTATTCGACGGCAAATGACAGCATCATCTGGAAACAGTGTTAAATGGCTGCTCAGATTGTCTCCTAATTGATGTGTGTAGATTAGGATAGGAACAGCAGAGGGCCTGTAACATTTCGTTGGGGAACGTCAGATATCACTTTTGTTTTAGACGATAGCTCTCCGCCAATTACTACGAACAGTGACCTTTTGGAAAATAAATAACGAATCCAGTCGCGTAACTGAGACGATACTCCATAGGCACGCAGTATGATTAGAAGCCGCTTGTGAGAGCGCTGCCGAAAGTTTTCTGGAAATCTAGAAATATGAAAAAAATTTGAACACCCTGTCTATAACAGTCATTACTTCATGAGAATAAAGAGCTGAGTGTGTTTCATAAGAGCGATATATTTTGAATCAGTGCTGACTACGTGTCGATACATCGTTTTCTTGGGGGCAATTCATAATGTTCGAACACAGTATCTGTTCCAAAATTTTACTGAGACCGATCGAGGTTGCGCAGTGGTTAGTACACAGGACTCGCATCGGGGAGTACGACACGTGTCCGGCCATCCTGGTTTAGGTTTTCTGTGATTCCCCTAAATCGCTTCTGGCAAATGCCGGGATGTTTCCTTTGAAAGCTTTATTCCCCATCCTTCCCTAATTCGATGGCACCGATGACGTAACTGTTTGATTCGTTTTCCCCAAGTCAAGCAACCAATGAACGAACCAAAGTCCTACTGCAGATCAAAGTTAGTGAAATGGGTCTGTTATTCAGCACATTACTCCTATTTTCTTTTTGGGTACAGGTGTTACTTGTGCAGTTCTCCAGTCATTAGGTAGGCATCTGTCGACGAGGGACCAGTTGTATATGACTGCTAAGTATGGAGCTATTGTATCAGCATGGTCTGAAAGAGACCTGGCTAGTATACAATCTGGATCGTAAGCCTTGACTTTATTAAGTGACTTAGGCTGCTTCGCTGCACTGAGGACATCTGCTTCCAAGATACTCATATTGGCATTTGTTATGTTAAAAAAAATGTTTCAAATGGCTCTGAGCACTATGGGACTTAACATCTGAGGTCATCAGTCCCCTAGAACTTAGAACTACTTAAACCTAACTAACCTAAGGACATCACACACATCCATGCCCAAGGCGGGATTCGAACCTGCGACCGTAGCGGTCGCGCGGTTCCAGACTGAAGCGCCTAGAACCGCTCGGCCACAGTGGCCGGCTGTTTTCCAATTCTGGAATTTTTGCTTCGTCTTCTTTTGTGACGGAGTTCCGGAAACGGTGTTTAGTAAGTATGCTGTAATGGCGCTGTCATCAGTGACATCACCATTGTTATCGCGCTGTGAAGGTACTGATTGTCTTTTCCCGCTGGTATACTTTACATGTCCCATATTTTATTTTTCGTACCTGTTATGGCAGAAAGAGCGTACGCCTTAAATATTAAAGCGGAGATCCAGGACGAGTAAATGCTCATCATCAGAGGTCGCCATAAAAACAGGAGCGACGGCAGAGGAGGAAGAATAAAAAAGATGAAGCTCGTTGTAGCTAGTAACGAAACAATGTCGGAACGAGGCGTGACTTGACGCACTGTGCACTGGGTTCGGACACGCTCGCGAGCCACAGCCGAGTCGGCGTCGGTCGGACAGGAAGCGTGTCGGCGATACCCGGGAGACGCGGCCGTGTCGGCTTCCCATTTAGTAATGTACAGCGCCGTACAAAAACCGCGCCGTGGGTGGCGGGGCCTGCCTGCGTGCTGGGGGGCAGCGACAAGGGCCGGCGGTAATGATTCAGCAGGCCGCGGGGGTGGGGGCAGGGGGAGCGCGCTGTGAGTGACGGCTAATGCCTGTTGACAAGTGCAATTACCCGCTACAATCCGACAGCCGCGCTAATTGTCTCTGTGTGTGTCATCGCTGCTAATTGACGCGCCGGATGAACAAGTCGGCCCCGATCAACAAGCTGCGCTGACACGCTGATCCGCTGATCACTACGCACTCCGCGTTACAACTTCGGACGCGTCCTCCTACGCGCTAATCACATTTAAATGTACGAGCGCCTGCTGGCAAATTAAACAATTTCTCTGCGTTTCCTCTTTTTCTTCTTTTTTTACGATCCGCCCTGTCGTGCTGTGCAGTTTCTCAGTCGCTTTTCCTACAACGGAATGCTGACTTCTGGGTGAATATAGCAATGTTTCGAAAATTTTCACCCACAACATTGAGTTTCATTTCGCTAATAATAGCCAGCAATGATTACTCTGCTCCATACATCTTTAATGGCGTGTGGTTTTATAACCAGTCACAGGCTGACGTGTTACGACTGCTTGTGACGTAAACATATTATGGCACACAAAGCGGCTGGCGCATTTATAACGTCACTACAAGAGCCTCACAAATCTGAGACTACAATGGTAGAATGGTGGTTTGGGGTACAGCATTCAGGCTCATAGAGCCTAACACGAATAATATACAGAAGAATGGAAAAAAAATGAGCATGTCTTAGGAGACGATAAATCTGGTTCTGCCATGTTGTGCAGTCTATACATCGAAGAAGCAATCACGAAGGAAGGTTCAAGAGTGCAATTAAAATTCAAGGTGAAAGGATATTAATGATAAGATTCTCTGATGACATTGCTATCCTCGGTGAAAGTGAAGAAGAATTTCAGGATGTGTTGAGAAGAATGTACAAAGTAACCAGAAGTATCAGAAATGAGAACAGCGAGAAACTTAACATAACGTTAGGTGACCACGAAGTAGATGAAGTTAAGGAAAAAATGGTTCAAATGGCTCTCAGCACTACAGGACTCAACATCTGAGGTCATCAGTCGCCTAGAACTTAGAACTACTTAAACCTAACTAACCTAAGGATATCACACACAGCCATGTCCGAGGCAGGATTCGAACCTGCGACCGTAGCGGTCGCGCGGTTCCAGACTGAAGCACTTAGAACCGCTCGGTCACATCGGCCGGCGAAGTTAAGGAATTCTCTCATTTATGCAGCACAATTACCCTTGACGCACAGAGCAAGGAGGACATAAAAGGTGTACTACCACTGACAGAAAGGACATTCCTGGCCAAGAGAAGTCTACTAGTATCAAAAATAGGCTTTAATTTGAGAAGGCAATTTCTGTCTATGTACGTTTGCAGCATACCATTGTATGTTAGTGAAACATGGACTGGGAGAAAACCGGAAAAGAAGAGAATCGAGGCATCTGAGAAGTGATGGTAACGAAGAATACTGAAAATTAGGTGGAGCGATAAGGTAAGGAATGAGTAGGTTCACCAGAAAGGTAAGGAATATATTGAAAACACTGACAAGAATAAGGGGCAGGATGGTGGAACACTTGTTAAGGCACCACAGGATAACTTCCATAACACGAGAGGGCTGTATAATGTAGAAACTACAGAGGATAGAGATTGGAATACTATCAGCAAATAGCTGAGGACATAGGTTGCTATCCTGAGATGCAAAGGTTGTCACAGGTGAAGAATTCGTTGCGCACCGCATCAAACCAGTCAGAAAACTGATGAAATATACAGGGTGGTCCATTGACAGTGACTGGGCCAAATATCTCACGAAATAAGCATCAAACGAAAAAACTAAAAAAGTACGAAACTCGTTTAGCTTGAAGGGGGAAACCAGATGGCACTATGGTTGGCCCGCTACATGGCGCTGCCATAGGTCAAACGGCTAAAAACTGCGTTTATTTAAATAGTAACCCCCTTTTTTATTACATATTCGTGTAGTACGTAAGGAAGTACAATTGTATTAGTTGGACCACTTTTTCGCCTTGTGGTAGATGGCGCTGTAATAGACACAAACGTTTAAGTACGTGGTATCACGTACCATTCTTCCAGTGCGGACGGTATTTGCTTCGTGATACATTACCCGTGTTAATATGGACCGTTTACCAGTTTCGGAATAGGTCGATATCGTGTTGATGTATGGCTATTGTGATCAAAATGCCCAACGGGCGTGTGCTATGTATGCTGCTCGGTATCCTGAACGACATCATCCAAGTGTCCGGACCGTTCCCCGGATAGTTACGTTATTTAAGGAAACAGGAAGTGTTTAGCCACATATGAAAAGTCAACCACGACCTGCAACAAATGATGATGCCCAAGTAGGTGTTTTAGCTGCTGTCGCGGCTAAACCGCACTTCAGTAGCAGACAAATTGCGCGAGAATAGGGGATCTCAAAAACGTCGGTGGTGAGAATGCTACATCAACATCGATTGCACCCGTACCATATTTCTATGCACCAGGAATTGCATGGCGACGACTTTGAACGTCGTGTACAGTTCTGCCACTGGGCACAAGAGAAATTTCGGGACGATGACAGATTTTTTGTACGCGTTCTATTTAGCGACGAAGCGTCATTCACCAATAGCGGTAACGTAAACTGGCTTAATATGCACTATTGGGCAACGGAACATCCACGATGGCTGCGACAAGTGGAACATCAGCGACCTTGGCGGGTTAATGCATTGTGCGGCATTATGGGAGGAAGGATAATTAGCCCCCATTTTATAATGGCAGTCAAAATGGTGCAATGTATGCTGATTTCCTGCGTAATGTTCTACCGATGTTACTGCAAGACGTTTCACTGCATGACAGAATGGCGATGTACTTCCAACATGATGGATGTCCGGCACATAGCTCGCACGCGTTTGAAGCGGTATTGAATAGCATATTTCATGACAGGTGGATTGGTCGTCGAAGCACCATACCGTGGCCCGCACATTCACCGGATCTGACGTCCCCGGATTTCTTTCTGTGGGTAAAGTTGAAGGATGTTTGCTATCGTGATCCACCGACAATGCCTGACAACACGCGTCAGCGCATTGTCAATGCATGTGCGAACATTACGGAAGGCGAACTACTCGCTGTTGAGAGGAATGTCTTTACACGTATTGCCAAATGCATTGAGGTTGGCGGACATCATTTTGAGCATTTATTGCATTAATGTGGTATTTACAGGTAATCACGCTGTAACAGCATGCGTTCTCAGAAATGGTAAGTTCACAAAGGTACATGTATCACGTTGGAACAACCAAAATAAAATGGTCAAATTTACCTACGTTCTGCATTTTAATTTAAAAAAGCTACCTGTTACCAAATGTTCGTCTAAAATTGTGAGCCATATGTTTGTGACTATTACAGCGCCATCTATCTCAAAGTGAAAACGTGGTCGAACTAAAACATTCATATTTCTTTACGTACTACGTGAATATATAATAAAAATGGGGGTTCCTATTTAAAAAAACGCAGTTGATATCCATTGGACCTATGGCAGCGCCATCTAGTGGGCCAACCATAGTGCCATCTGGTTTCCCCCTTCAAGCTAGACAAGTTTCGTTCTTTGTAGATTTTTCGTTTGACGCTTATTTCGTGAGATATTTGACCCGGTCACGATCAGTGGACCACACTGTATACGATGTTTGGAACTTTAATAGTGGCAACTATTTATTTACAGCTCGTACAAAATAGATACGTGTTTCAAAGTTTTAATGACCTTCAAAGTAGTCACCAGCAAATTGCATAACCCGTTGCCAGCGATGTGGATGTCGTAGGATACTCTTAGCAGCGCCAGTTGTGTTGATAGTTAGAGCGACGCGGTCCATTGCCCGACGAATTTGTAGCCGTGAAGTGTTTCCTTCAGTTTAGAAATTGAGTCTAACTCACGAGGGCTCAAGTCAGGGGAGTGCAGTAGGTGGTATAGAGCAGCCCCATCAGTCAAACAAATCAGTAACAGCTTGCACTGCACGTGCTTGAGCATTGTTCTGCAAAATGATGGTCAGGTCCTGCAGAAAGTGTCATCACTTCTGTCTCTAAGCTGGCGTAGGTTGTTTTCCAAAAACGAACAGCATAGAGACAGAAGTGATGACACTTTCTGCAGGACCTGACCATCATTTTGCAGAACAATGCTCAAGCACGTGCAGTGCAAGCTGTTACTGATCTGTTTGACTGATGGGGCTGCTCTATACCACCTACTGCACTCCCCTGACTTGAGCCCTCGTGAGTTAGACTCAATTTCTAAACTGAAGGAAACACTTCACGGCTACAAATTCGTCGGGCAATGGACCGCGTCGCTCTAACTATCAACACAACTGGCGCTGCTAAGAGTATCCTACGACATCCACATCGCTGGCAACGGGTTATGCAATTTGCTGGTGACTACTTTGAAGGTCAGTAAATCTTTGAAACACGTATCTATTTTGTACGAGCTGTAAATAAGTATTCCAACCCTTATATATACTCCTGGAAATGGAAAAAAGAACACATTGACACCGGTGTGTCAGACCCACCATACTTGCTCCGGACACTGCGAGACGGCTGTACAAGCAATGATCACACGCACGGCACAGCGGACACACCAGGAACCGCGGTGTTGGCCGTCGAATGGCGCTAGCTGCGCAGCATTTGTGCACCGCCGCCGTCAGTGTCAGCCAGTTTGCCGTGGCATACGGAGCTCCATCGCAGTCTTTAACACTGGTAGCATGCCGCGGCACCGTGGACGTGAACCGTATGTGCAGTTGACGGACTTTGAGCGAGGGCGTATAGTGAGCATGCGGGAGGCCGGGTGGACGTACCGCCGAATTGCTCAACACGTGGGGCGTGAGGTCTCCACAGTACATCGATGTTGTCGCCAGTGGTCGGCGGAAGGTGTACACTCTTTGACATAAAACTTGACCGGCGGCCGGCCGCTTCAGAGGCTAAATCCGCGCCGATCGCGACATGGGACAAAGAAACTGGCCAACTCGCTAATTCTCTAAGTCCGGTTATCTGCACAATCTGGCAACACTGTAGACTGCGGCACTTCCTGGAGGAAAACTTGTCCCAAGATAGAGAGACTCTAGGCTGATTACGCCTGTGGTCTAGCGGTAGCGTGCGTTGTTTCTGTTCATAATGTCAGTGGATCGAGAGCAGCTGGCATAAAATATTTTTATAGCCTCTTCTGTCTGAATGCTGAAGACGTGAATGTAATGGTAGCGCAGATTCAATCTATTTCGCTTTGTGACACACCGATATCAAAATTTTATCTAGTAACGATTTTGCGGCAGATTTCCTGCAGACTGTCCTCCTCTGGACGCCGTATGCGGCAAAGCTCCGGGATCCATTTGCTGGCTACTGGCAGCGGCCGTGGCGACAGCAGCGGCGCTACACTCCCCCGTTCTTTATCGAAAGCGCCTGCTACCGCTCATCGCTTTTGATGATTTAAAACGCTTTATTATTAAATGTTGCTCCACAGAAAATTTCTACAATTTCCATTCACGCTCAAAAGCAACGGAGACAGACGCCCTGATTAGTAGGCGGGTAATCGGCAAGAGCTGAGTATGGCCCGAAATTAATTTTATAGACTGGGACGAAATTAAACCACCTCACTACATTCGATGAATTTATAAATGCTTCATACCTCGTTTCTTTTCCTTTCAAACTTAATTATTTGTGCAACTTTTGGTCAATGTTTGGATGTTTTCGTCAAGCCAGAGTGAGCGTCTGTGGTGTAAAGTGTATTACAGTTCTTGTTTCATTCCTTATGGTAAGTCTATGCGATAAACTGTGTGAATACCTTGCAATGCATGCTCTGTAGCAGTGCAGGCACACTGCACATTTGGAGTTCCATGTATGGGTTCATGAAGTATTTATTGTTGATCGGAAGTGATAGTTAAGGTCATCAGATTTAAACCAGAAAAATTTGTCGTTTTGAAGGTTTCAGAGAACGGAAAGGAATTGCTAACGCCGGTGTTAGAAAACGTCTACAGTTAAACGCTATTGCAAAAATTTAGAAGATGTGAACTATATTAATGAACATGTGCACTTCATAAACAACCTTCTGACATGTTAGACCTATATGACGAACAAAGCTCAAATTTATATCGTTGACAGTCGGTTTGAATCTTTTCAGGACCTATTTTACAGTGAAGCACCTTGGAATTTGCAAAGCAGAAATCCATGATATTAACTTAATTTACTAAGTCGAAATCGGACGAAGATTGATGTTTAAAGGCATTCTTCAGATTTCGCATAAGAAATTTTTACTAGCAGTTTGCAACTCCATTAATTAAAATGGAAAATAAAAGGTTTTAGTCAGCGGCTTCTACCGTGATTCGAACTTATAGTACAAGCACTGCAACGCACAAGGGAACCTCTGAGCTAACGACACACTGGCGGCCAGGGGCGGACTATAGTCACTGCGATGTTGCCTGAGCCTCAAAACGCAACCTTAAACACAGAAACAGAGGAGGTGGAGATTACTGTTTTAACGTCCCGTCGACAACGATGTCATTAGAGACGGAGCACAAGCTCGGATTAGGGAAGGATGGGGAAGGAAATCGGCCGTGCCCTTCCTAAGGAACCATCCCGGCATTTGCCTGAAGCGATTTAGGGAAATCATTGAAAACCTAAATCAGGATGGCCGGGCGCGGGATTGCACCATCGTCCTCCCGAATGCACACACAAACAGGTGTTACTTATGTGAAGAACGCCGTTCTTGGAGTCCAGAAATTAAATATACTTTCTAATTGTGTCGTCTTGCAGTGGATTATATCGTACGAGTCTTCGATGTGGAAAACGAATGTTAAGTGAATTTAGCGAGGTAACGCCGACCTACACCCGGAAGTAAATGCACTATCAGAGTGTTGACAAATACTTGCTACGACGCTGCCATTTCTCGGCTCTCTGACGAGGCAGCTCTTCAGCGAAATGCTTGCCGTGATTCTCCGATACGGTTCTTCAGAGTGGAGACGCGCGCGCACGTTTGGTTTTTATGCGGCGTTCTCCCCTGGTGGTTTCTGACGTCGCCTTGTGGGCTATGTATACATATGAGACATTCAATTATCATTAATCCAGAATGATACAAGTTTCAGCTTCCGGCGTGGAAGAAGGCTGTTGACGCCGACATTATATCATTTCAACGTAGGGAAAGCAAAACGGATCATTCAATGTTTCTCATTCAACATAAAGCATGTGAGATAAATTTCCGTAACGTTCATAATCATCTAAAAATACAAACGAAGTAAAAATACACCGGAATCTTATTCGAATTGAATATAATGTAAGATACCAAACGCTTTGCACCTCGATGTCGAATTTGTCCACTTGCAATCGTTTGCAGCATGCACATAGATTGTCATGATTACCACGAGAATGAAGAAATATGTTGGTAAGGATGGAAGCAAGAAGAGACGCAGTCAACAAATATTCTATTCCTCATGGCATTCATTTCATTTGACACGTAAGAAGAGGTAAAGCGGGAATTTACTTTCGTTAACACGAAAGATATGCCGCACATATTGATAACGAGGAAGTCTGCGTCTTCATACGTTTCCTCCTTGAAATGTGTATGCTCTATTATATACTAAGTAGCCCGATCATTGTTTCAGTAATGTTACCCTCTTGTTTGACCCCGTAACGATGAACAGATTCCAAATGCATGTCTCTGCGTGAAAGTAGCTGTTCGAACCCTTCCTGGGTTGTTTTTTGTGTTTTATTGCTTGGAATTCCTGAAGCAGACCACTGTGCCTTCCCCCCTCGTGGGTTAGGTCTCAAAACTAAACCGCTTTGTATCCAATGGCATAATTTATTCATACAGCATCAGCATAAGACTCTTGCGAGTGAGAGAATGACAATAACAATCGTAACAAGAACAAGCAAATAATGAATGATGTTTATTCCAACGCAGAAAGAGAATGGCTTTAAATATAAAAATCTATATCTATATCCATATCTATTGATCTTCGAGTTGGCACAATGAAAATATATTCTTAGCATTTAGTTACTGAATTTAGTTCTGGATGTTTGCAGAGAAAAGGAAAAGTCGGTACTTCTCGCTAGTGTAATATAATGTGAACCAGCAACTACCCTTTCCTTAGAACACGACTCAAGCAGGTCCTCAAGTAGGCACTGCTGCACTCTGTTCCCTGACATTGCTCTGATGACGGTTAATGCAGATGGTTCCGATTATGAAATACAAAACGTATTGCAGGTTAGTTCCTAGGATAGTAACATTAAATTTGCGTTGTAGACGGCACATGAACGTGACGACTATCCATATTACTCATCAATATAAAAAGACAGTATTTTGGGAATTTAGCAGGATTACTCAAAATGAATTCTGAAATTGGGTGACTGACCGCACAGGTGCTAAACGTCGTCAAGAGCATACGATGTCCTAATCGCATTAGGAATATGAAGATCGTCTTCGACAGCTCGCAACTTTCACATAGCTAACCCCACCCTACTCCAGACAGCTCTCGGTGGAGTTGCACTACGTTGCCGATGTTATGGAAGGCCTTCAAACCGACAACAGACCACATATTGAAAAATACAAGCGAATTCTCTTGCAGCGTAAGCTTATTGTAACTAATCTAAAAATTATTGGAGAGGAACATTGTCCTATTCAAAAAAGTAAAATGTTACACACTGTTGACGTCAAACGGACATTATCTATGTCCTGTCTTGTGTCCTACTCATCTATAATATCAAGTGTACTATGAAAATGATTATATATAATGGATTATAAGGTAATGCATTGATACCAGATGGTGGGGGCCGGCCGATGTGGCCGTGCGGTTCTAGGCGCTTCAGTCTGGAACCGCGTGACCGCTACGGTCGCAGGTTCGAATCCTGTCTCGGGCATGGATGTGTGTGATGTCCTTAGGTTAGTTAGGTTTAAGTAGTTCTAAGTTCTAGGGGACTGATGACCTTAGAAGTTAAGTCCCATGGTGCTCAGAGCCATTTGAACCATTTAACACCAAATGACATTAAAAATTTAAGTTATTCACGAGCAGCTAGTTGAGAATATGTATGAACATTAAATGACACGACGAACCGTCATGTTCTGCATATGGATTCAAACCCAGCTCATGCAGACTAAGCAAAGATTTCGTGACTGACGGAAACTAACAGTCATTCCTGATTAGGCATACAGAGAGTGATATACCTCGATTTTAGACAGTATCAGTTAGCAAATATCAACTTTAAATTGCATAACGCAAACATTTTTAACAGACGCGAATTCCTACCCAGCATCTATTGTCCCTGTTAACGAACTACGAGAGATGTTAAATATTGCTTCTTCACAAGTAACTTACTTGAAATGCCGTGAGGTAAAGCTGTGTGTTGGACACGGATTCGAACCCGGAACCTAATCGGATTGCTATCGAAGCACAGTCAAATGTGACATATCGGAATTTCGCGGCAGTAACTAGATGTTATAACTGAAATGACGAGACGAAAAATTAATTTTTTCCTTCCCAGGACTCCAACCCGGCACCTATCGCTGTTATATTCTAGAGAAAACTAACGTTAAATATGGGTTTGTTGCACCAGCAGTGACATGTGAGCATGTTTGAACTGAAATAATATGACGAAGAGTTCAGCGCTCACTGGGAATAGAGCCCCACACATATCGTTGTTGACTACACACAAAGAGACGTCAGCTACCGAATTTTTCTCCACCAGCTGCTCAGAATAGCATCTTGAACTTACAGTCATCTCGCAAATAGTTCTGTGTCTCACTGGGAGTTAAAAACGTCAGATATCGTTAGTGTGACAGCGAATGAAAATACATTAAAAATCAAAATTATTATCCACCAGCAGACAGGTGTTCTCATGCTAGAGCTTGATAATACATAATTAAATCTTTAGTGCCGGGCCAGGATTCGATCCCATTCACGCATAATATGTGAAGGTGTTGAGGAATCTGCAGTTTTGAACAAACAACAAATTGTAGCCGAGCTGTATTGCCACGAAGGGATCAAATTCCGCGTTAAGGGCGGTCTGAGTTGCATTCCCAGTTCAGAACCAATTTTATCGACATACAGAAGCTCAAATAAAAGATGGAATAAGTGTCCTGTGACCATACATAGCGTTTGTGTCGTCACTTGAAATAAATAACTAGTATAAGAAAGGTTACTGGTGGTAGAGTTTCTACATGTCGCCACTCCAGACTTTATTGTGGTTCAACCTACCGTCTACTTGGTAAAGAAGGAATATCATCTGTAATGTGAATTTTCTGACCATGCAGCCATTATATCTCCTTCACTTGGTGTAGCCAGGAGAGAATGGAATCTGTCTCTCACTATCTAAAATCATTGACAGAAGTGGGAATCGAACCCAGACCATAGGTATAACAACCTACCATCCGTCCAACAGACCACGAAATCCTCTTCTCTGCGAGTCATTTTTCTATCGTAACGCAGTTGTGCCACACTGGATGAGAATACTGACACACAGGCTCCCTGTAGTAATTTGCAGCATGTTCAGTAAATTCATTTACTTGGTTGACCGAATCACCATGAACTAGCTGCCTCGGCTACCCAGTGCATACATTCGACTATTTTGTAATCACAGAAATAAAATCACGTTACTGCCACCTACACACAACTGCCAACATTGTAGGATGCAGAAGTTTAAATAAGAAGTGTTCCTTTTCACTTGAGCTATTCTATTGCGCTATCTGTTACTAGAAAACGTCGTTCAGTCCAAAAGAAAAGCTGTAACTGTTTGTCTCTCAGAAGTCAAGACATGGCCATATGCATAATCTCACAGTGCTGTGGAATCCAAAAGTTCTGAAGGAATAGTTGCTGAGCTCTGGAGCTGTTGTAGTTCCGTGTCAGCTTGTAGCATAGATAAGATGTCGCGAGTTCGAATACATTCAGTGCTACATTTTTTAAAACGCAATTCTGCTCTCTGCTGAAGTTATCAATCTAATGGAACTTTGAACAAATTCCCTTCACTTCTCAACCCAAAGTAGTCGCATGTGGAAAAAGGACTAACTACTGTGACATTTTGTCCTATTCAGGTTTAATAGACAGCAGGCAGCAGATGCATCTCGAAGATGTGCAGGGAGAGCGCATCGTGCCATAATATGTCAGAAAAGTATTTTCTACATTAGCCGTCGTGTGGTAGTGATATTTTATTCTTCTTCAAACTTTGATTGACAGCTTTAACTCAGAACAAATTTTCTACATGCATGTAATCAATAAACTGCATGTGCATTGTCAGACTGTCATAGGTAACATCAGAGAATTCGCATATATCGTTGATGATTAATTTCTCTCTCATGTTTACTATTGTTTTAACAACACTAAAGGAAACCTTACGAAAATTGTGCACTGTATTATAAGAAATGAAATAAAACTAACGATGATAACCTTACGACGAAAGTATCTGTACACAAGCATGCCTCTATCGACACGAATTAGTAAAATACTACTCACTTAGATTTTGATAGGGTCTGTGTTTAATTGGTATGCTGTGTCATACTCAAGAGGTATGCAAATGTGGCATTTCATAAATATAGTTACGTATTCCTAGAAACCCAAAATTCGCTTGTCAGCAGCGGAAAGAGGCGTTACCTGTTGTGCAGCATTGTAAGTTTTTCAACATTGCACTATGAGCTGAAAGCATTTTCTTACGATTTCCGTATTGATGTTTGATCTGACTGCTTGTAGCTCTTTCACAGAAGGGATAAAAACGTTTCAGTCAGTGAGACTGGAACTGCGAACCGTAACAGACGCTGTTTCACATGTCAGCACGTTACCACAGAGCTGGCGAGGGGGTATGGGTCTCAGCTTCCTATTACGACGGCAATAGTAACTAGAACTCGTAAACCGCTATTTAAAGGTCGAGATTAGTTGCGATTTCCACCTGCAACGACTTTCTTGGGCTGAAAACCGTAAATTTTCAATCTTTTGTTACCCTTCAAGCTATAATAACTCAGATTATTCAATGGAAATGACAGGTAAAATCAAGTGAACTTTGAGGCTTAATTCCGTGCACACCAGGAAGTAACTCGTCGATCACAGAGTTGCCAAACATACGTTGCCTTGTTGCCAAATCTCAGTTACAGTACCAGCAGGAAGAAGACGAACCGATGTGATCCTACAGCGGTCTGGGAAGTGACCATAGCTGGTGTCTCCAAGTCGCGGCTGCTACGGCCTGGAATACGTAATGCGTCTGATTCGCTTTCTGTAACTAGGTTTAGGGACTGGAGCGTAGTTACTAATAATACTCAGAACTGACTGCAAACTGAGCATCATAAATCAGTAACTCTCATTGTTGTTTTTATATTTCTTTCGTAAGTGCACTCAAAACTAAGAAAGTCATTCACAGGCGTTTTCCTGCCTCGCCGATAGTCGAGCAGAACATACAAATAAAAATAAAAAAGAATGTGTGTGTGTGTGTGTGTGTGTGTGTGTGTGTGTGAGAGAGAGAGAGACAGAGAGAGAGAGAGAGAGAGAAATAAAAAGCAATGAGAGAGTGTGTAAAAAATTGTTGTAAAGAAATTGAATCATGGTATTTAAAGAAATCTTTCATTAAAATGACACGTTCCACATCATTACGAAATGTCGTATTCATGATCTATGGAACAAGAGTTAATCTAATGTAATGTAATCTAATCTAATCACATCATATTGATTATTAGCCATGAAGAGTCATGAACTACCGAAAGTTTTGCCAATACCAGTAACCAAATCTAAACTTGAAAATAAAAGACGACAATTTTTGTAATAAACCGTGACTCCTATCAAGACCCTTTCATCCCTGTTATCTAACCACGAAAGATGTCTGATATACCTCCATTCTGAAGTAACAAAGTGTGCATGCATTTAAAGATGAAGTGCATGATGTGAAGTTCTGTGACGGAGATACGAACCCAACACGTAATCCGATTGTTAACTAAGAAAAATCAAATGTTACGTATCGGTTTTTCTTACGAGCCGCTAGGTGTCTGAATCTAAAATAAGGATACAAACTTTTGTGCCTAAGCGACAATCAAACTGCACACCTACCGCGCATCCACGAATATAGCTTAAGTATCAGTTGCTTACTCATGAACAGTAAGATGTGTGCGTGTTTGACCAGAAATAACGACACCTGTTGCGATTGTTGGCAACACATGAACAGACATTGAAATTGCGCGTTAATTTTCACTAGCAGGTGGGTGTGCACTTGATAAAGCTAGAAATGAAATTATGAATATTTTTGTACTGGATCAGGTTTCAGACCCACATACTTACCTTTGGAAGAGAGCTAGAGAAGATTGCAGTCTTGGGAAAAGGAACGAAATGACTGAACTATACTGTTCCGAGAGATTCAGATCCTCGAAAGAGGAGATACGAATTCGAATCACAGTCCAGCACCAAATTTTTAAACGTCTCTAGTTCAATCAAGTACAAGTAAAATAAGAGCCCTGTCCCTTTAAATGGCTATCGGTTCATCAAATAAAATAAAATTTTATAATGTAAGTAAGTTTTCTGGCGACTGTATTTCTGTTTACCATGACTTCCGCTTTGTCATTTCCCAACGAAAACTGTCTCTGCTCAGTTGGTTATGAAGGAACGTGATGTTTAATGCGGATTCTGGATTATAACGTCTTTCTCTTGAGGTTACCAGAGGTAAAATAAATCTGTTTGTGCCTCTTAAAAGTAAATGCCTGAACCCACGCATTGCACCTGTGATAGCTCGTTCCACCAGACCATTGTGGCCACATTACCCAGCCCCAGGAGTGTGCTGTAACGGATGATGTGCTTAGCTTACAAAATTAGTCACGGTGGAAAAAATGCGAGTCTATTAAATGGTCAAGTAGAAGCAAGCTTCTGACGCAGAGATTATGCTATTCTCATGTCAGCAGGATGTAAAGACTCTTCTAGGCATCATAGGCTGGATGTGAAGCCATTTTGATTTTTCACAAATTCAGCAAATTTCTTAGTTCGAGAAAATCCACTGTGAAGTGTGAAGTTGCCGGATAATTCGATTATTACTGTTATTATTACTATCATTTTATTCGTACCGCTGATGGAACACGATCGTAGTCTTGAGGTAAAACGCGAGACCAGCTAATATGACGTCTGGCGACCGAAAGCACATATCGACAGAATTTTTATCGCCCCTTTCCTCTCGGTGCTGAAGCTATGAGTGTAATTCAAGCGAATCTACAATATCATATTAGCTGGTCTCGCGTTTAACCTCAAGACTACGGTCGTAGTCTAGAGTAATGTACTAAGACTGGAGTCAAGACTTCCTCTGGGAAGTGCCGCAGTCTACATGTTGCTAGATCGAGCATATTGCCAGACATAGAATTCTGAGAGGAGCATGACTGTATTGTCCACCTTACGTGAACGACTCGGCGGTCAATTTTTTGGTCTGAGACTGTATCTACAACACATATTGCTCGCTTAAGACCCAGAAGAATTTAAAAAAAAAGTAGTTTATGAGAGCAACGTTAACCATAGCGTTCGAAGTATTCATAGTATTGTATACGTGTGTGTAAACGCCTTCCAGTGACCACTCAAGAAAGACAAGGATACACAGTCTAGCTTCAATATTATAAATACGCCTCAGTTTGTGGATGAACTCAGACTTAAGTTGATAATAATTTTGAAAATATAGCAGCACTGTACCCATTGGTGTTAAACTCGTTTTCAACCAATGATTCCCACAGCTACAGGGATACTACTTGTGATACCTCTTAGACAAAATACTTAAGCAGTGTTATCAGACGAAAAGATCAACCTGACACAAACTGTGGGAAGTTTGTTTTACAACCTTCGTACCTGGATATTCAGCTTTTTCCTATTTGAGATATCTGTGAACGTTGCTGCTTAAGACGATTTAAGCAGAAAATAAATTCCCTCAGCTTCGACAATGTTTAAAGAAATCGTCTTATCGGCACTAAATCGTGATTTGTGATTTGTTTACCGGCTGTACTCTTCCGTATTTTGCCGGTTGGAAGGCGAAAGCTTATTGACAAATTTCACACAGAAATTACTGTTACAGTGTACTTATGGCGCCAAATGAGTCAATTGCGTATTTTCCGGTGAGAAAGAGCACTGGCAAACAGTCTTCGCTACATTAGGTTATTTAAACTGGTGTCACTCTGAGCTAGAATTTATGGTCAGCGACTAAGTGAAGGTCAACGTTTCGGATGCGAGTTTTGCGACTGTGAAATACTTTTATACATTATAGAAGCGAATATTAAATGTGCACTAATATTGCGAAAATTTTGTACTTGGACAGCTTAGAATGAAAATACTTCTGTTTATTGCAAAGGGAAACAATAGATTTTCTAAAACACTGTCTGTCATACACTACTTGAAACAGGTCATGTCGACCAAATCATGTGGAAGAACTAACAGCAACGTATATCGGAAGGCAGTAAGATCTCTTGCCTTTTGGTTTGTCAGTACTCGATAGCCACTTCTAGGCGAAAGTAAATGAAGAAAGGCAGTGCGTTTTTGTTACCAAGTAACGTCTTCGTCAATTACTTTAGTTTTAATGTAATCTACGAGTAATTGCTGGTGTTTGATATTAACATGAAAAGGATTCCGTAGACAGGGAAAGAACCTGTTCTTGGGAAACTACTTCTATAGTGACCAAAAGATACTAAATGATGTTCAAGCACTTGTGTTACAGCAGCAGTATGAATAAAATGATATTAATAATAACAGTAATAATCGAATTATCCGGCAACTTCACACTTCACAGTGGATTTTCTCGAACTAAGAAATTTGCTGAATTTGTGAAAAATCAAAATGGCTTCACATCCAGCCTATGATGCCTAGAAGAGTCTTTACATCCTGCTGACATGAGAATAGCATAATCTCTGCGTCAGAAGCTTGCTTCTACTTGACCATTTAATAGACTCGCATTTTTTCCACCGTGACTAATTTTGTAAGCTAAGCACATCATCCGTTACAGCACACTCCTGGGGCTGGGTAATGTGGCCACAATGGTCTGGTGGAACGAGCTATCACAGGTGCAATGCGTGGGTTCAGGCATTTACTTTTAAGAGGCACAAACAGATTTATTTTACCTCTGGTAACCTCAAGAGAAAGACGTTATAATCCAGAATCCGCATTAAACATCACGTTCCTTCATAACCAACTGAGCAGAGACAGTTTTCGTTGGGAAATGACAAAGCGGAAGTCATGGTAAACAGAAATACAGTCGCCAGTAAACTTACTTACATTATAAAATTTTATTTTATTTGATGAACCGATAGCCATTTAAAGGGACAGGGCTCTTATTTTACTTGTACTTGATTGAACTAGAGACGTTTAAAAATTTGGTGCTGGACTGTGATTCGAATTCGTATCTCCTCTTTCGAGGATCTGAATCTCTCGGAACAGTATAGTTCAGTCATTTCGTTCCTTTTCCCAAGACTGCAATCTTCTCTAGCTCTCTTCCAAAGGTAAGTATGTGGGTCTGAAACCTGATCCAGTACAAAAATATTCATAATTTCATTTCTAGCTTTATCAAGTGCACACCCACCTGCTAGTGAAAATTAACGCGCAATTTCAATGTCTGTTCATGTGTTGCCAACAATCGCAACAGGTGTCGTTATTTCTGGTCAAACACGCACACATCTTACTGTTCATGAGTAAGCAACTGATACTTAAGCTATATTCGTGGATGCGCGGTAGGTGTGCAGTTTGATTGTCGCTTAGGCACAAAAGTTTGTATCCTTATTTTAGATTCAGACACCTAGCGGCTCGTAAGAAAAACCGATACGTAACATTTGATTTTTCTTAGTTAACAATCGGATTACGTGTTGGGTTCGTATCTCCGTCACAGAACTTCACATCATGCACTTCATCTTTAAATGCATGCACACTTTGTTACTTCAGAATGGAGGTATATCAGACATCTTTCGTGGTTAGATAACAGGGATGAAAGGGTCTTGATAGGAGTCACGGTTTATTACAAAAATTGTCGTCTTTTATTTTCAAGTTTAGATTTGGTTACTGGTATTGGCAAAACTTTCGGTAGTTCATGACTCTTCATGGCTAATAATCAATATGATGTGATTAGATTAGATTACATTACATTAGATTAACTCTTGTTCCATAGATCATGAATACGACATTTCGTAATGATGTGGAACGTGTCATTTTAATGAAAGATTTACACACACACACACACACACATTCTTTTTTATTTTTATTTGTATGTTCTGCTCGACTATCGGCGAGGCAGGAAAACGCCTGTGAATGACTTTCTTAGTTTTGAGTGCACTTACGAAAGAAATATAAAAACAACAATGAGAGTTACTGATTTATGATGCTCAGTTTGCAGTCAGTTCTGAGTATTATTAGTAACTACGCTCCAGTCCCTAAACCTAGTTACAGAAAGCGAATCAGACGCATTACGTATTCCAGGCCGTAGCAGCCGCGACTTGGAGACACCAGCTATGGTCACTTCCCAGACCGCTGTAGGATCACATCGGTTCGTCTTCTTCCTGCTGGTACTGTAACTGAGATTTGGCAACAAGGCAACGTATGTTTGGCAACTCTGTGATCGACGAGTTACTTCCTGGTGTGCACGGAATTAAGCCTCAAAGTTCACTTGATTTTACCTGTCATTTCCATTGAATAATCTGAGTTATTATAGCTTGAAGGGTAACAAAAGATTGAAAATTTACGGTTTTCAGCCCAAGAAAGTCGTTGCAGGTGGAAATCGCAACTAATCTCGACCTTTAAATAGCGGTTTACGAGTTCTAGTTACTATTGCCGTCGTAATAGGAAGCTGAGACCCATACCCCCTCGCCAGCTCTGTGGTAACGTGCTGACATGTGAAACAGCGTCTGTTACGGTTCGCAGTTCCAGTCTCACTGACTGAAACGTTTTTATCCCTTCTGTGAAAGAGCTACAAGCAGTCAGATCAAACATCAATACGGAAATCGTAAGAAAATGCTTTCAGCTCATAGTGCAATGTTGAAAAACTTACAATGCTGCACAACAGGTAACGCCTCTTTCCGCTGCTGACAAGCGAATTTTGGGTTTCTAGGAATACGTAACTATATTTATGAAATGCCACATTTGCATACCTCTTGAGTATGACACAGCATACCAATTAAACACAGACCCTATCAAAATCTAAGTGAGTAGTATTTTACTAATTCGTGTCGATAGAGGCATGCTTGTGTACAGATACTTTCGTCGTAAGGTTATCATCGTTAGTTTTATTTCATTTCTTATAATACAGTGCACAATTTTCGTAAGGTTTCCTTTAGTGTTGTTAAAACAATAGTAAACATGAGAGAGAAATTAATCATCAACGATATATGCGAATTCTCTGATGTTACCTATGACAGTCTGACAATGCACATGCAGTTTATTGATTACATGCATGTAGAAAATTTGTTCTGAGTTAAAGCTGTCAATCAAAGTTTGAAGAAGAATAAAATATCACTACCACACGACGGCTAATGTAGAAAATACTTTTCTGACATATTATGGCACGATGCGCTCTCCCTGCACATCTTCGAGATGCATCTGCTGCCTGCTGTCTATTAAACCTGAATAGGACAAAATGTCACAGTAGTTAGTCCTTTTTCCACATGCGACTACTTTGGGTTGAGAAGTGAAGGGAATTTGTTCAAAGTTCCATTAGATTGATAACTTCAGCAGAGAGCAGAATTGCGTTTTAAAAAATGTAGCACTGAATGTATTCGAACTCGCGACATCTTATCTATGCTACAAGCTGACACGGAACTACAACAGCTCCAGAGCTCAGCAACTATTCCTTCAGAACTTTTGGATTCCACAGCACTGTGAGATTATGCATATGGCCATGTCTTGACTTCTGAGAGACAAACAGTTACAGCTTTTCTTTTGGACTGAACGACGTTTTCTAGTAACAGATAGCGCAATAGAATAGCTCAAGTGAAAAGGAACACTTCTTATTTAAACTTCTGCATCCTACAATGTTGGCAGTTGTGTGTAGGTGGCAGTAACGTGATTTTATTTCTGTGATTACAAAATAGTCGAATGTATGCACTGGGTAGCCGAGGCAGCTAGTTCATGGTGATTCGGTCAACCAAGTAAATGAATTTACTGAACATGCTGCAAATTACTACAGGGAGCCTGTGTGTCAGTATTCTCATCCAGTGTGGCACAACTGCGTTACGATAGAAAAATGACTCGCAGAGAAGAGGATTTCGTGGTCTGTTGGACGGATGGTAGGTTGTTATACCTATGGTCTGGGTTCGATTCCCACTTCTGTCAATGATTTTAGATAGTGAGAGACAGATTCCATTCTCTCCTGGCTACACCAAGTGAAGGAGATATAATGGCTGCATGGTCAGAAAATTCACATTACAGATGATATTCCTTCTTTACCAAGTAGACGGTAGGTTGAACCACAATAAAGTCTGGAGTGGCGACATGTAGAAACTCTACCACCAGTAACCTTTCTTATACTAGTTATTTATTTCAAGTGACGACACAAACGCTATGTATGGTCACAGGACACTTATTCCATCTTTTATTTGAGCTTCTGTATGTCGATAAAATTGGTTCTGAACTGGGAATGCAACTCAGACCGCCCTTAACGCGGAATTTGATCCCTTCGTGGCAATACAGCTCGGCTACAATTTGTTGTTTGTTCAAAACTGCAGATTCCTCAACACCTTCACATATTATGCGTGAATGGGATCGAATCCTGGCCCAGCACTAAAGATTTAATTATGTATTATCAAGCTCTAGCATGAGAACACCTGTCTGCTGGTGGATAATAATTTTGATTTTTAATGTATTTTCATTCGCTGTCACACTAACGATATCTGACGTTTTTAACTCCCAGTGAGACACAGAACTATTTGCGAGATGACTGTAAGTTCAAGATGCTATTCTGAGCAGCTGGTGGAGAAAAATTCGGTAGCTGACGTCTCTTTGTGTGTAGTCAACAACGATATGTGTGGGGCTCTATTCCCAGTGAGCGCTGAACTCTTCGTCATATTATTTCAGTTCAAACATGCTCACATGTCACTGCTGGTGCAACAAACCCATATTTAACGTTAGTTTTCTCTAGAATATAACAGCGATAGGTGCCGGGTTGGAGTCCTGGGAAGGAAAAAATTAATTTTTCGTCTCGTCATTTCAGTTATAACATCTAGTTACTGCCGCGAAATTCCGATATGTCACATTTGACTGTGCTTCGATAGCAATCCGATTAGGTTCCGGGTTCGAATCCGTGTCCAACACACAGCTTTACCTCACGGCATTTCAAGTAAGTTACTTGTGAAGAAGCAATATTTAACATCTCTCGTAGTTCGTTAACAGGGACAATAGATGCTGGGTAGGAATTCGCGTCTGTTAAAAATGTTTGCGTTATGCAATTTAAAGTTGATATTTGCTAACTGATACTGTCTAAAATCGAGGTATATCACTCTCTGTATGCCTAATCAGGAATGACTGTTAGTTTCCGTCAGTCACGAAATCTTTGCTTAGTCTGCATGAGCTGGGTTTGAATCCATATGCAGAACATGACGGTTCGTCGTGTCATTTAATGTTCATACATATTCTCAACTAGCTGCTCGTGAATAACTTAAATTTTTAATGTCATTTGGTGTTAAATGGTTCAAATGGCTCTGAGCACCATGGGACTTAACTTCTAAGGTCATCAGTCCCCTAGAACTTAGAACTACTTAAACCTAACTAACCTAAGGACATCACACACATCCATGCCCGAGACAGGATTCGAACCTGCGACCGTAGCGGTCACGCGGTTCCAGACTGAAGCGCCTAGAACCGCACGGCCACATCGGCCGGCCCCCACCATCTGGTATCAATGCATTACCTTATAATCCATTATATATAATCATTTTCATAGTACACTTAATATTATAGATGAGTAGGACACAAGACAGGACATAGATAATGTCCGTTTGACGTCAACAGTGTGTAACATTTTACTTTTTTGAATAGGACAATGTTCCTCTCCAATAATTTTTAGATTAGTTACAATAAGCTTACGCTGCAAGAGAATTCGCTTGTATTTTTCAATATGTGGTCTGTTGTCGGTTTGAAGGCCTTCCATAACATCGGCAACGTAGTGCAACTCCACCGAGAGCTGTCTGGAGTAGGGTGGGGTTAGCTATGTGAAAGTTGCGAGCTGTCGAAGACGATCTTCATATTCCTAATGCGATTAGGACATCGTATGCTCTTGACGACGTTTAGCACCTGTGCGGTCAGTCACCCAATTTCAGAATTCATTTTGAGTAATCCTGCTAAATTCCCAAAATACTGTCTTTTTATATTGATGAGTAATATGGATAGTCGTCACGTTCATGTGCCGTCTACAACGCAAATTTAATGTTACTATCCTAGGAACTAACCTGCAATACGTTTTGTATTTCATAATCGGAACCATCTGCATTAACCGTCATCAGAGCAATGTCAGGGAACAGAGTGCAGCAGTGCCTACTTGAGGACCTGCTTGAGTCGTGTTCTAAGGAAAGGGTAGTTGCTGGTTCACATTATATTACACTAGCGAGAAGTACCGACTTTTCCTTTTCTCTGCAAACATCCAGAACTAAATTCAGTAACTAAATGCTAAGAATATATTTTCATTGTGCCAACTCGAAGATCAACAGATATGGATATAGATATAGATTTTTATATTTAAAGCCATTCTCTTTCTGCGTTGGAATAAACATCATTCATTATTTGCTTGTTCTTGTTACGATTGTTATTGTCATTCTCTCACTCGCAAGAGTCTTATGCTGATGCTGTATGAATAAATTATGCCATTGGATACAAAGCGGTTTAGTTTTGAGACCTAACCCACGAGGGGGGAAGGCACAGTGGTCTGCTTCAGGAATTCCAAGCAATAAAACACAAAAAACAACCCAGGAAGGGTTCGAACAGCTACTTTCACGCAGAGACATGCATTTGGAATCTGTTCATCGTTACGGGGTCAAACAAGAGGGTAACATTACTGAAACAATGATCGGGCTACTTAGTATATAATAGAGCATACACATTTCAAGGAGGAAACGTATGAAGACGCAGACTTCCTCGTTATCAATATGTGCGGCATATCTTTCGTGTTAACGAAAGTAAATTCCCGCTTTACCTCTTCTTACGTGTCAAATGAAATGAATGCCATGAGGAATAGAATATTTGTTGACTGCGTCTCTTCTTGCTTCCATCCTTACCAACATATTTCTTCATTCTCGTGGTAATCATGACAATCTATGTGCATGCTGCAAACGATTGCAAGTGGACAAATTCGACATCGAGGTGCAAAGCGTTTGGTATCTTACATTATATTCAATTCGAATAAGATTCCGGTGTATTTTTACTTCGTTTGTATTTTTAGATGATTATGAACGTTACGGAAATTTATCTCACATGCTTTATGTTGAATGAGAAACATTGAATGATCCGTTTTGCTTTCCCTACGTTGAAATGATATAATGTCGGCGTCAACAGCCTTCTTCCACGCCGGAAGCTGAAACTTGTATCATTCTGGATTAATGATAATTGAATGTCTCATATGTATACATAGCCCACAAGGCGACGTCAGAAACCACCAGGGGAGAACGCCGCATAAAAACCAAACGTGCGCGCGCGTCTCCACTCTGAAGAACCGTATCGGAGAATCACGGCAAGCATTTCGCTGAAGAGCTGCCTCGTCAGAGAGCCGAGAAATGGCAGCGTCGTAGCAAGTATTTGTCAACACTCTGATAGTGCATTTACTTCCGGGTGTAGGTCGGCGTTACCTCGCTAAATTCACTTAACATTCGTTTTCCACATCGAAGACTCGTACGATATAATCCACTGCAAGATGACACAATTAGAAAGTATATTTAATTTCTGGACTCCAAGAACGGCGTTCTTCACATAAGTAACACCTGTTTGTGTGTGCATTCGGGAGGACGATGGTGCAATCCCGCGCCCGGCCATCCTGATTTAGGTTTTCAATGATTTCCCTAAATCGCTTCAGGCAAATGCCGGGATGGTTCCTTAGGAAGGGCACGGCCGATTTCCTTCCCCATCCTTCCCTAATCCGAGCTTGTGCTCCGTCTCTAATGACATCGTTGTCGACGGGACGTTAAAACAGTAATCTCCACCTCCTCTGTTTCTGTGTTTAAGGTTGCGTTTTGAGGCTCAGGCAACATCGCAGTGACTATAGTCCGCCCCTGGCCGCCAGTGTGTCGTTAGCTCAGAGGTTCCCTTGTGCGTTGCAGTGCTTGTACTATAAGTTCGAATCACGGTAGAAGCCGCTGACTAAAACCTTTTATTTTCCATTTTAATTAATGGAGTTGCAAACTGCTAGTAAAAATTTCTTATGCGAAATCTGAAGAATGCCTTTAAACATCAATCTTCGTCCGATTTCGACTTAGTAAATTAAGTTAATATCATGGATTTCTGCTTTGCAAATTCCAAGGTGCTTCACTGTAAAATAGGTCCTGAAAAGATTCAAACCGACTGTCAACGATATAAATTTGAGCTTTGTTCGTCATATAGGTCTAACATGTCAGAAGGTTGTTTATGAAGTGCACATGTTCATTAATATAGTTCACATCTTCTAAATTTTTGCAATAGCGTTTAACTGTAGACGTTTTCTAACACCGGCGTTAGCAATTCCTTTCCGTTCTCTGAAACCTTCAAAACGACAAATTTTTCTGGTTTAAATCTGATGACCTTAACTATCACTTCCGATCAACAATAAATACTTCATGAACCCATACATGGAACTCCAAATGTGCAGTGTGCCTGCACTGCTACAGAGCATGCATTGCAAGGTATTCACACAGTTTATCGCATAGACTTACCATAAGGAATGAAACAAGAACTGTAATACACTTTACACCACAGACGCTCACTCTGGCTTGACGAAAACATCCAAACATTGACCAAAAGTTGCACAAATAATTAAGTTTGAAAGGAAAAGAAACGAGGTATGAAGCATTTATAAATTCATCGAATGTAGTGAGGTGGTTTAATTTCGTCCCAGTCTATAAAATTAATTTCGGGCCATACTCAGCTCTTGCCGATTACCCGCCTACTAATCAGGGCGTCTGTCTCCGTTGCTTTTGAGCGTGAATGGAAATTGTAGAAATTTTCTGTGGAGCAACATTTAATAATAAAGCGTTTTAAATCATCAAAAGCGATGAGCGGTAGCAGGCGCTTTCGATAAAGAACGGGGGAGTGTAGCGCCGCTGCTGTCGCCACGGCCGCTGCCAGTAGCCAGCAAATGGATCCCGGAGCTTTGCCGCATACGGCGTCCAGAGGAGGACAGTCTGCAGGAAATCTGCCGCAAAATCGTTACTAGATAAAATTTTGATATCGGTGTGTCACAAAGCGAAATAGATTGAATCTGCGCTACCATTACATTCACGTCTTCAGCATTCAGACAGAAGAGGCTATAAAAATATTTTATGCCAGCTGCTCTCGATCCACTGACATTATGAACAGAAACAACGCACGCTACCGCTAGACCACAGGCGTAATCAGCCTAGAGTCTCTCTATCTTGGGACAAGTTTTCCTCCAGGAAGTGCCGCAGTCTACAGTGTTGCCAGATTGTGCAGATAACCGGACTTAGAGAATTAGCGAGTTGGCCAGTTTCTTTGTCCCATGTCGCGATCGGCGCGGACTTAGCCTCTGAAGCGGCCGGCCGCCGGTCAAGTTTTATGTCAAAGAGTGTACGTGCCGGTCGACCTGGGACCGGACAGCAGCGACGCACGCCAAGACCGTAGGATCCTACGCAGTGCCGTAGGGGACCGCACCGCCACTTCCCAGCAAATTAGGGACACTGTTGCTCCTGGGGTATCGGCGAGGACCATTCGCAACCGTCTCCATGAAGCTGGGCTACGGTCCCGCACACCGTTAGGCCGTCTTCCGCTCACGCCCCAACATCGTGCAGCCCGCCTCCAGTGGTGTCGCGACAGGCGTGAATGGAGGGACGAATGGAGACGTGTCGTCTTCAGCGATGAGAGTCGCTTCTGCCTTGGTGCCAATTATGGTCGTATGCGTGTTTGGCGCCGTGCAGGTGAGCGCCACAATCAGGACTGCATACGACCGAGGCACACAGGGCCAACACCCGGCATCATGGTGTGGGGAGCGATCTCCTACACTGGCCGTACACCACTGGTGATCGTCGAGGGGACACTGAATAGTGCACGGTACATCCAAACCGTCATCGAACCCATCGGTCTACCATTCCTAGACCGGCAAGGGAACTTGCTGTTCCAACAGGACAATGCACGTCCGCATGTATCCCGTGCCACCAAACGTGCTCTAGAAGGTGTAAGTCAACTACCCTGGCCAGCAAGATCTCCGGATCTGTCCCCCATTGAGCATGTTTGGGACTGGATGAAGCGTCGTCTCACGCGGTCTGCACGTCCAGCACGAACGCTGGTCCAACTGAGGCGCCAGGTGGAAATGGCATGGCAAGCCGTTCCACAGGACTACATCCAGCATCTCTACGATCGTCTCCATGGGAGAATAGCAGCCTGCATTGCTGCGAAAGGTGGATATACACTGTACTAGTGCCGACATTGTGCATGCTCTGTTGCCTGTGTCTACGTGCCTGTGGTTCTGTCAGTGTGATCATGTGATGTATCTGACCCCAGGAATGTGTCAATAAAGTTTCCCCTTCCTGGGACAATGAATTCACGGTGTTCTTATTTCAATTTCCAGGAGTGATATATATATATATATATATATATATATATATATATATATATATATATATATAAAATTCAGAGGTCACATTAACATGACATAAAAAGCGGACCCGTTTTTTTAAAAAACAGCAATACCTAAAATAACATAAATGAGAAGAAACTCGGATACGTACAGTTTGGTCGAATGACTGATTCTTTTTGCAGCAGACCTTGAACGGTCGGGTTTCAGAACCAAACTGCAAATATTCTCTGTCTCTTTCGCTTGTACCTTACAGAGAGTGCACTGATAAAATTATACAACTACCGATCTCGCCAAGTTATACAAACAATTATTTTTTCCACGATCCATCCGTGAACAGAATGGCAAGAAACTTTAATCTGTAGCAGAACAGATAGTACGCTGTGCCACACACTGAAAAGTGGTTCACAGAATATTTATATGGGTCTGAAGGTAGAAAATTGAGTAACATAATGTAGATTTGATGGTAGGAACTTAAATAATATCATAAAATTTCTAATGAAATACTACAAGCAGTATGGGATTGCATTTGTGTGCCTGGACACTGACAGTCATCAGGTTGTAGTCTGCAATAGAGGAATAGAGCAGAATTCAATAAGAAAAATCAATCAAGTTGGGTATATGTTAATTAACAGCTAATTAGGTGTCATTCACAGTACGAGGATTTTTTCACACCATGTTCGTTGAAATGTTATTTGAACATGGAAATTTTATACAAAATGCTGACAAATAACCGCTATTATACAAGTAACTCAAGACACAACTAGAATGAGAGTTACTCTTTAAAACACACAAAAATTAAATATATGAAGCCGCTAAGAAAAATCTCTTTGTAATATTTGAGAACGAGTGGTAAACTTTCGAAATTAGGTCTCAAATACATGGTACACAGCTGGTTCTTTGGAGATATTTTACACAAAATTTTCAAATTTAATCAGATATTTTAGCTGATACCATGTTCAACATCACCATGAATAAGATCCTATCGTTTTTTCCAGTAGTTTCATGTAGCGTTAATCAGAATAGAGAATTTATCTGTCCATCGTAAATGATAATGCTGTCTGCAAGAAAATCTTCAGATTGACCTCGTAAACCCAATCCTGGAGCGACCAAACCAGTTAATTACGGAAACTGGATCACATAACGTGTGACACATGACGACACTGAGGGCGTGACGTAAGCCTCCGGGAGGTGATCGGCTAGTTGGTGAACTGATCACTCCAACAGGTTACGAAGGCTTTCTGTTGTGGAGCAACGTAATCCACTATAACGTGCCAAAAGTGATGTAAGCCGGAAAGTGATTTTACTGCCCATTTGTTCGAAGATATCACGTTCAGGCCTCACGAAACGCCGATAAGTAATTTATCGCGAGCCTCTTCCTCAAGATTTGGCACAGCAGACGCCATTATATCGCGGCTGCTTGCCATGTTTTATTATAAATAATCACCCGCCGCCGTTAGAAATCTCCGACAAAGTAAGTGGTCTGCAGCGTCATTTACCAGTCGGCCGTTTATAACCTCGCCGGTACGCGCACTTTAATTAAGGATTTTAAATTTTAATCTCGTTAAATTCAAATATTATTGGCGGCGTTGTAAGTGTTGCCACATCAGGTAACGACTTACACGAGGCCAGTCCTGTTTTATATTAGCGTCAGCGAATGCCGGCGCAGTGAAATATAGGAAGCAATAATGCCGGCAAGATAATAAAGCGTGGTACCCGTTTGCGCTCGGCGCTTACGATACGATTTACGGTTGGAAGGGCCGTTAAAGCGCAGTTACTTGTCGAAGGACTTATTCGCGCAATGCGTTTCTGACTCGCAGGTCTCGTCATGCAAATGACCTTTACACGCAACACGGGAAGATGGCCGGCTGTACGTCCCTGTTGAGAATTACGCAGGCGAGAATAAACAAGCGTAAGGCTGCAGGCAAATACGCAATCGGAACGCCACGATAGTCGCGCAATGCTGTTCCCTTTACTTGATTAGCAAGAGGAAGAACTTTCCTGTGTAGACAGCCCCCCTCGAAAATCAAATTGCATGCTGATTTGTAATCTTACAGATGAATCTTTGTGTGGAGAGAAGCTTTTCTTAACAGAGCACAACGGGACTACACGCCCCTTCGTAGCCGAAGTCACTGAAGTAGGGATGCGAGAAACCGACCGGTTAAAACCGATACCGGTATTTATTGCTGACTAATTTTTTTAAACGAATAATGTTTATTCGTATGATTTCCATAACTTTAAAATATTGGGAAATGTGATCAATGGTATTTTAATAACAACGATGACAAATAATAACTAGTAACAAAGACATAAGAATCGACATGTCATTGCAGAGACAATGGCTCACCTGTTGCCCTGTGGAGTGGCCTATTATAAGACAATCACAAATCCAGCTGCAGAATTAGCTTTGACTATATGCATAAATTTTACTTGTCTGCTCTCACAGTTTCATTCACGACACACACAATAACTATTTTCGTTCGTACATTGTCGAACAAATGATGTGTGTTCCAGCGAGTAATGAATGAAAAATGGAAGTTTACTATTGATATAACTGGATATATTCTGTGTTCCCGATGTTTAATGATTACCTATTTCCTTATCTATTTTGTGCTTACATATTCGAACTTGCTTAAGGCAAAATTACATCTTTGACAAAAAAAGACAGCACTATATTGTTGATTTCCCTTGACGACAAACGGTGAATCTGTGCAGTTGCAATGTTGTGCTGCCGTAACTCTCTGGTTTTCTGTGTTATCTGTTGCGGAAATAGAAACATTATTCTGAGAAAGGCAGAAATAGAAACCTTATTTTGAGAAAGTACAACAACAAAGGTTAATACAAATATGTTTTTTGCAATACAAATATACAAAAGCAGCAGCAGAAGACACGGAAAAATTTAACACTGTTCCTGTTGAAATTAAGCTAAACATGGACAGTGAGCAGTATATTTCCTGTGCTCAATCAATGGGTTCTGGCGAACGCACGTGCAAATCCACTATTCACTTGGCACTTGCTCATAGAAATTCCGTTTTTCAGCAAGGATATATTGTTACATGTCAAGTAAAGGTTTCTTCTTCGCACTTTTTCCTATCACAGTTTTATCACACAATATAGGGAAAACTATGACGTTATTTACCGACACTTTACTTTTCCAAGAATCTGTCGGCTTCTTTACAATGGTTTGACAAATACGCAGTTGCTGGATGTTATGACTTTTCCTTTCCATAAGTGTAGTCAAGTTGTCGGATGAAATGTGTAGCAAGACATACTCAGGTATTTTGAAGGAGCTTCTGCGCAACGCATTGGCTGGTCTGCTAACATTCCTTAAATCTTACAGTTCCACCTTGCACAGAAGGATCCCGTTGTCTTGAAGTTGACAATGACCAGAATCCAGCTTTCTGGGTGAAAGGCATATTGCGGTAAAATACTTACGGATGATCGGATTTTTGAGAAAACGTTCAAATATTTTGAACATATCTGTCAAAATCAATAATATTTAATACTACGTTCAAACGAAAATCATATGAAAAATGGGAATTATGATCAAAACATTCCAGTTTCGTTGCTTTTCTCTCAATGCTGTCCTCCTTTATATCTAAAGCAGTATAGAAACACTTTTGAGGCATTGTGCAAAAATTCTGGGAACGTTCAGGATACATTTCAGTACGTCGCGTGTGCCATACACTCTACGAGATCAAAAGTATCCGGACACCACCAGAAACATACGTTTTTCATATTAGGTGAATTGTGCTGCCACCTACTCCCAGGTACTCCCCATATCAGCGACCTCAGTAGTTATTAGACATCGTGAGGGAGCGGATTGGGGCGCTCCATGGAACTCACGGACTTCGAACGTGGTCAGGTGATTGGGTGTCATTTGTGTCACACGTCTGTACGCGAGATTTCCGCACTCCTAAACATCCCTAAGTTCACTTTTTCCGATTTGATAGAGAAGTGGCGATGTGAACGGACACGTCCAGCACAAAAGCGTACAGGCCGACCTCGTCTGTTGACTGACAGAGACCGCCGACAGTTGAAGAGGGTCGTAATGTGTAATAGGCAGACATCTATCCAGACCATCACACAGGAATTCCAAACTGCGTCAGGACACAATGCAAGTATTATGACAGTTAGGCAGGAGGTGAGAAAACTTGACTTTCATGGTCGAGCGGCTACTCATAAGCCATACATGACGCTGGTAAAAGCTAAACGACGCCTCGCTTGGTTTAAGGAGCGTAAACATTGGACGATTGAACAATGGAAAACGTTGTATGGAGTGATGAATCACGGTCCACAATGTGGCGATCCGATGGCAGGGTGTGGGTATGGCGAATGCCCGGTGAACGTCATCTGCCTGTATGTGTAGTATAATTCGAAGGCGGTGTGGACGTGTATTCCATGGAGGGGGCTTGCACCCCTTGTTGTTTTACGTGGCATTATCACATCATAGGTCTACACTGATGTTTTAAGCATCTTCTTGCTTCCCACTTTTGAAGAGCAATTCGGGGTTGGTGATTGCATCTTTCAACACGATCGAGCACCTGTTCGTAATGCACAACCTGTGGCGGAGTGGTTACACGACAGTAACATCCCTGTAATGGACTGGCCTGAACCGAATCCTGACCTGAATCCTATAGAACACCTTTGGGATGTTTTGGAACGCAGACTTCGTGCCAGGCCTCACCGACCGACATCGGTACCTCTCCTCAGTGCAACGCTCCGTGAAGAATGGGCTGCCATTCCCCAAGAAGCCTTCCAGCACCGGATTGAACGTATGCCTGTGAGAGTGGAAGCTGTCATCAAGGCTAAGGGTGGGCCAACACCATACTGAATTCCAGCATTATCCGATGGAGGGCACCACGAACTTGTAAGTCATTTTCAGCCAGGTTTCCAGGTACTTTTGATCACATAGTGTACCTTCCTTTTTTTTTCAACCATACCGGATGCACCCAATATCTTCGTCGCTGCTCAACATTTACGAGTTACTAAAGATACAGTGCACCAATGTCTTCGTCTGATGAAGATGACATGTTCTGATCTGTCCGTAGTATGAGCGTCCCGCGTCTCTCTGACAGCGCCAGTTCAATGTGGACTGCCAACGTCTGCCTCAGCGCCGCCACGCGCCCGTGCCACGCCATTTCCGTGTGAATCGGGTGCTATTCTTTCTGAAGCTGTCTTCATCCAGAAATTTGATTTGAACGCCACGATGTATTAGCAGGCATGGTTCTGCTGGTTTTGGACTCTGAATTGTAATGCAGCTTTACATTTTTCAAACTTTCAAATTATTAGCAGGGGTGAAAGAAGCGTGTAAGCGACAGCAAAAATCCTAGGTTCAGCTGAGGACTGCACACTTGAAAGTTCGTTTAATTAACATTGCACGTGTGATTGGCTGGAATCATGAAAAGTTCAATTTTTACTTTTTTGCGCTTTCTGAATCTGCAGACTATTACCTTTTAATAGATATATAATTTATTCAATTCCGAAGACTACAACTATTTTTAAATTTTTTTTTTGAAATGTGTTCTACATGGGCGTGACCCACTGTGGCGCTGTTAAACTGCTGTCAAATTGTGTTATTATTAACGTCTGTGTTCATCAGGTACATTTTAGTGATGTGAGATAAAGTATGTGTTGTTTTTCTAAGTCTATTTTCAGAGACTTAGCAGCACCTGAACTGTTGAAAAAGTGTATTCACGGAAAAACTCAAAACCCCAATGAAAGTGTAAATAGTGTTATATGGTCGAGAATCCCCAAGACTGTATTTGTTGGAATAGAAACACTTCACTTTGTTGTGTATGATGCTGTTGCGACTTTCAATGATGGCAACATTGTAAGGTGCAAGGTATTTAGAAATATGGGAATGAAGATAGGTTCTAACATGGTACGAGCGATGCTTGCTTTAGACAAGGAACGCCTTCGGGCTGCAGACAGGACTGTAAAGAGTCTAGAAATACAAGCAAGAGTAAACAGGAGGAGGAACAAGAGGAAGCTGGAGGAGGAGTTTGCAGAGGATGAAGATAATCCATCCTATGGACCTGGAATGCACTAAAAAGTTAATCCAATCTTTGTCGCTCGATTCCCAAAACTTTTATTTTCTCATACTAATTACATGTTTTCTAAGGATCTTCCAAACATATTTGTTTCAAACTTTCAGTAAATGTTACACAGTACCTTCTGCATAATTTAACACAGCCTTTTTCCAAAAAACTGTATATTTTTTAATATATAAATAAAAAATTGCAAAAAATGTTGTCAATTTTCATTACAATTGAAAAAAAAATCATCTTTAATAACTGAACTAAAATTTTGTAAAATCCCTGTGTTAAGTTGTAGCCCATATTCCAATAAATAATCTGTAAAAAGTTCAACTTCCTACCTCAAATACTTTGTGAGGAAAGATGTAATTTATAAGCGTTATTTTAACATTGCAAGTATAGGGCGTTCTGGAGCCCCTTAACATCAATCTTCAAGGTCATCTGACTGATACTCGGTACACAGGCACCTTTGATACATACTTTGTAACCCAGCTCACTGTTGTTAAATATCGTATTTGAGATGGAAAGACATACCTCTGTTCGCATATGCCAAATATACGTGCGACTTGTAGTCTATTAAAACGATACAATTAAGAATATGCATCATAAAAATCTGATTATACGCTTAATCAGTCTCGCGTCTTAGGAATCAGTCAGCCTAAACTTTTGCATTGGTGGTCGAACAGTTTCCCCACTCAACTAATAAAGTCATATTAACGTTATTTTCATAAAATAACTACTATACAAAATTCAAAGAGATACAGAAGAAAGATGAGAAATAAAAAAGAAAAGAAAAAAGGAAACAGACAGTTATAACACTATGAGAAGATAACGATCCGAGACGGCCATTTTTTGTGTGTATGGATTCAGCGAGAAATAAGTCATGAAGAGCGTAGTCTCTCGCCATCGAAGTAGGACATAATAGTAAATAAAGGTGTGAAAAACTAACTTTTGAACCATTTTCATTCTGATTTCGATCCAAAACAAAATTTGATGTTTACGTGAGGTACTTTTCAACGCACAGATACTGTTTTTCCACCCCAATTGAATTAGACATTATTGACGTTGCTGCGGCTATTTCACAACCAAGTAACTGCTCTGCTATCATCACGAGGCTGACTCCACACTGTTCCAGTCCCCCCACCGAAGAGAAACCTCTGGCAATACCGGGAATCGAACCCTGGTTCTGCAGAAAGCTGTCACACACATTGTCCAATGAGCAACAGAGCTGGACAGCAACTTCAGTGCTAGTCCAGTAATGAACCAAAATCTCAGCGGAACTGATTGGGGTTTCGATATTATTTAGAACTCCACACGATGTGGAATTTGTACAAATGTGAACTGGTAAGCTGTATATGCACTACGAGCGTTGCTTGCATTTTAGTAAGGCTCAGCTACAGTTCGTTTTGTTGGCCAAATAATATAACGGTTTAAAGATTTACATTAATCGACTTTATAGCTGCTGTTTGACTTACTCGTGTGCTCTCACACACTCAGATCGTTCGCAACCAGATTTTACAGTATGAATGTACGGAAAAATGTCTTTAACAACCAGGTATTTATGGCTCTTACACTGAGCCTTGACGTTAAGTCTCGGCATCAGAGGAAGCAGTTATGTTCGAAAAGTTAATGGCAAGAAAAAATATCATCACTTGAATAACTCATCAGTTGCTGGTAGTTACAGTCCGCGACAGCGTTTATGGCCGCTGGGCCGGAGATGCGCAGTAGACGGCTGCGCAGTTAGCCCGTCAGCACTCGATCTGTTTCCACGTTCCGTACTGTGTATACTTCTGTCGTATTTGAACGTTCTGTCGTGTTTTCGTGCGCAAAACTACGGTTAACAGATTTCTGTGATATTCTGTGTGCTGTGAGTCTTCTCATAATGGGCGATATATCTAGAATGCGCCAAGTGTTCCACAGACAGGCAAGGGACCTTATTTTAAAGTGGTCTCGTTCATCAAACGTGAGACAGATTCATGCGTGGCCGTCTTCGACGTTGTCAAGGTGCCAAGATGCGCAATGTAGCTGCTGTATATGCACTTCCAGCCGAGTTAACAACGCAGTATTCCTTGTGAACTGCGCTGACAGACGCCATTCACGCTGTGGTCGACTACCGTATAGTTATTTTTTTTTCATGCGCAAAGTTACCACCAACATACTGTCCATTAACCTTTATCTGACGACGTGCCGATCACACTACCGCTGACGTGCGGACTCTCAGACCGCTGTATTGTTGGTGTCGTACGGGCAACAATTCGATATGTTTTTTTATTTTTTTATATATATAAATACTTCAAATACATGTATAACAATTGAAAGGCATGTAAATTTACTTATGAAACGTACTGTTTATAAAGGTTTTTTGACATATTCCATGATTGTGTGTTACAAACATGAGCGGAGGTGGAACAACTAACAACTAAATAAGAATTTAAAAAAGTACAATTTTTTTTATTTTACCAAAAACTGTTTAAAACAATAAATTATAAGGCACTCTGAGTAACTTAACATGCTAATGACGTATTTCAGTCTTACAATAAAAAAAATTGTAATAGCACAACATTAGTTGCAATTTTTACATGCAAATGTTGCACATTGTAGACAAATAGCCTTTTTGGACGTGTTACACGAATAACCCGTTTTTCTCTTTAGTTCTGAAGGACAGGTGTAGCAGGTTCGCCTATTTTTACCTCCTTCTTCAGGGTCTGGTGCTTGTTCTTCCGGTGCATCGGGTCCAAGAACTCTGATGATGGTCGCTCTTAATTCCCGTGGCAACTTCTTGCTCACACCACGTCGTTTCATTTGAGACAACGCTAAAGCTCGTGCTAACATTTTCAGAAAATCTCCTCTTTCTATTGGCTCGGTAAATTGTGTCTTGCAGATCATATACGCATTTACCCCACTGAGATCGAAAATTCTGTAAAAAATTGCCATCGGCCATCGTCTTGTCCTTAGGCTCGTCGAGTAAATTGCGCATTTCTTGTCGAGCTTATCCACACCTCCCTTCGTGGAATTGTAATAGGCAATAATTTCAAGTTTGTTTGTACGCCTGTCTATTTCATTAAAATGGTGCATTGATGAAACTAACACCACTGATTTTTTTTCTTTTTTTTAGGCACATATGAACATAACGTTTTTGTACCCATGAAACCATTTAACGCACCCCGTTCTTCACGGCTTTTGTTTTTAACGTTGCGATGTGAGCCATAAATTGGTGTACATAAGTGGATAACAGATTGAGTTGGTAACAAAAAATTTTCTTCTTCAGAAGATAAATTTTGACCATCGGACCCTTTTCCACAATAGACGCATCCATTGTAGAAGTAGCTGGTTTTGCTGTCGCACATACTCATAAAATTGATGCCGTATTTGGCAGGTTTTTGTGGCATGTACTGAACAAAATAAGAACGGCCTCGGAAAGGCACCAACATTTCATCCACAGTGCCACTTTCTCCTAAATTGTACAAGCTTTGGGAATTGGAAACAAATTTTTCAAATACGAACGATACAGCTGCAAGCTTATCACTCAACAATCTTTCACTTCTGTCTGTTGCATCGTCGAATCGTAAACAGTGCAGTAGTACAAGAAATCTATTTTTGCTCATAATACACTTGAAAATTTCACGGCGAGAACCATCAGATGGGAAAATGTAGTCAGCATTTTCATGATTTGATTTGAAAACTGCCGAATAGAATAATATACCAAAAAACGCTCTCAGTTCTATAGAGTCTAAGTCAGCCAGTTCAGGCCGATTTTCGCGTAAGAATTTATTTTTATAAGCATCTAATTTTTCATTCGTCCATTTCAAAATTTCATTCATCATCTTAGTATCTATCAACTTGCAAGGGTAATTTTACAATAATATATGCGCAGGCGCTCTAACTGCTCTGTTCGGTGGATTTTTCGACCACTTGTACCGGTTCTTGCCATAAAAACTATTTGAAATTCTTTGTACGGGATCTAGGTCTTCCTCTTCCTTTTCTGAAACAACCATTTCTGTATCATCGTCAGAGACTATTTCTTCGTTCTCAGAGTTGTCTGGGGTCTGTCCCACAACACTGAAGTCCGAATCTTCGGTTTCCTCTAACCAACGTTGCAGAGTTGTTTGAAAATGTCCATTAGTAACACATATGTGTTGCTGTTGGCCCTTTTTCGGCATTTTACTGCCAGACGGACCGGCTACTTCCTTTTACTTATGTGTACAATACGTATAAAGAAGAATGACAAAGTAACCCCTTCGTTGTAAATTATTACACTAACGCTGACGTGCGGTCTAGCAGACCGCCGTCAACATTTAATTAGTTCTAACTCACCTGTCTAGCGGAAAAGCTGTTTCACTCGCAGTTACGTGAGTCGTCTTGCACTTCTCAGAAGCTACTGAAACGGTGGCGTGATAGTGAGCGCGGGAAAGTATTTAAATCACGTGATGGAAAACGCGCGCGATCACACAGACCGCACGTCAGCAGTTAAAGGTTAAAAAAAGTAATAACAATAATAACAAGCTTATGCGCAAGTAGCAGGATACTGACGAGACTCTTCACAGTCGGACAACGAGTGTGGAGGAACTTGGCCTGTTGCCCTGTTAGGAGTGCCGGCTTGTGCGTGCCACGCCACGTATCGCTGGCCTGGAGGGTGTCCGTGACGACAGCTGGCTCCCAAACGGCTGCGCACGAACGCAGGCGTCGTGGCGCGTTAAAAGTGTCAGCCGGGCGGCGGGCTGTCGCCCCGACGGACGGCTCGTGTAAACAGAGTGGCGGCGGCGCCTTTGGCGGCCTCGCTGGCGCATATAACCGTGCTGCTTTACGCCCTGGGAAAGCCGCCCTCCCGGATGCTACGCAGTCTGACGCTTCCAGGCACTCCGAAACTGCTGGGCGCGTAGCTGGCTGCCCCTGTACTACGTTTTCAGCTTAGGCGGAATGACGATGGAGTCCGTCGCGAGATCTGTGTAGCTTTGAGTGGAACAGTCGTCAGTAAGTAATGCTCGAAGTACAACATTCTGAAAAAAGAAAACCTGAACCAAGCTTGAGTGGATTCTATTGTTGCGAATAACACCCATCTCTCACAGCCTGATCAATCCATATTATTTTAGAGGTCGGGCAACCGCAGCCAAAATTCCTCGTGGTGAATAAAATCGCCCGCTATGGCTGTTAAAATATTTTTTAATAGAAGTGACTACCAGTTTAGCATCAGTATGGATCCATCTTCAGGTGATAGATTTTTAAAAAGTCATGACAAGGCAAAGAGTTTGGAGCCAAGTCCAATCGTTCATGGTCAAGATAAAACACTTTTAGTATGGTATCAGTTTTAGCTTGACGGTGAACGGTGGAACTTGACTCTACTCACTACGCCGTGCCACAACTTTTTAGCATCCTGTGTAGTGTAACGACGCGTATGACTCAATGATTTTTGTTTGAAATATGACCATGTGCAGACTGCGTCACCTACGTTGTTTACAAAACACTTCAAAAAATTATTTAAATTCTTTTAAAGTTCTCTATAAAAGATTCTTGAACGAAATTGTAATTAAAACACCTTCAGTCGAGTCGTTTGTGCAAAATTACGTCACTCAGTCCAACTGATTTGCGCAAACTTTTGAAATTTAGATGTCATTTGTTTCTTCTTGGAAATTATATTCTTGCAAATTACCTTATTTTTCCCATATTAAAATCAGACTGTAAAACCTTTAAGATTAAAAAATCGAAATCAAACTCTTCTGAAAATTAATATCTTGTAAAAATTCAGTAATAATTCTTCCTCAATATAACTCTTCATAAATAATTCTCGAACACATACTTAAGCTTTAGAGCATACACTGTTTTATTGTCTTCGTATATGCTACATACAGATGTGAACATCGGACTCGACAAAACAGAACTGAACAAAATACAACATGAACTAAACATTGTGTGACGTCATTACAATGGAAAATTACAAATTGTTATTTATTTGAATGTTGGACGTTCGACGCAACAAACCCATCACAGGATCTTCTGCTGCTCTTTGGCCGTTGACCCGCGACGTCTAGTGGCCAGCAATTTTCTTTCTGGATCCACCAGTGAAGATGATGTTTCCGCGAGTTACGCTGCTCTCTCCAAACATGAAACATGACGATGATGAGTCCCATACTTTTTTACAGAGCGTAGGGGAGCGACGCGGGAGACCCGCGCCGCCTTACTAGGCAAGGTCATACAAAACAAAAATATAAAACTTTAAATATTTTACAAACATAACAAAATATTACAAATACATAAACAAAACACTAAATTAAACTTAGATTTACCTGGAAACTGAGCTGATCCTTGTGGATGGGTGCGCTTTAATTTCGCGTCCCATTACACCTGTCACCAGAAGATGCATGTCTACTGATACGAAACCGGTTATGATTATTTCCATTGCGGAAAACTTTTTTCACCTGACGATTTCAAGACTTGGATCACTTCAACATAATTATGACTGAAGAAAAAGTTGCTACATCCACGCCGGCCGGAGTGGCCGTGCGGTTCTAGGCGCTACAGTCTGGAACCGAGCGACCGCTACGGTCGCAGGTTCGAATCCTGCCTCGGGCATGGATGTGTGTGATGTCCTTAGGTTAGTTAGGTTTAATTAGTTCGAAGTTCTAGGCGACTGATGACCTCAGAAGTTAAGTCCCATAGTGCTCAGAGCCATTTTTTTCCTACATCCGCAAGGACGGGATGATTTTATTAACAAGTGATATGACAGGCAGTTGATTTTGTAGGAGTATATGATTCGTACACCCCCCCCCCCCCCGCCTCCCCCTTCATAAGTATCTTGCACCCTTTATTGTTGTTCGACAATGGTTCTTGCAGTAAGTTATTGCGCGTTGCGTCACAGCGGCTGTATACAGACGTGCACTGCCCCTGCTGGTAAAGCACATCACCTTTGTGCTAAAGAAATGGCCGTATCAAGGGAGTAACAACCTGTGCAATATATTCGACACAGGTTACTTTACTGCGAAGGAACACCAAATATGATCACTAGCCGGCCGATGTGACCGAGCGGTTCTAGGCGCTTCAGTCTGGAACCGCGCGACCGCTACGGTCGCAAGTTCGAATCTTGCCTCGGGCATGGATGTGAGTGATGTCCTTAGGTTAGTTAGGTTTAAGTAGTTCTAAGTTCTAGGGAACTGATGACCTCAAATGTTAAGTCCCATAGTCCTCAGAGTCATTTGAACCATTTTGTGGTCGCTAGTTGTAAATAACGGGTGGGACCAGTGTGTCGTGGGCGCAAGCACTCCGGAATAGGCCGCCTGAAAGATCCACGCCGTACTTCTCTCATCACTGAATACGAGAGAGCGCAATTCCACACTCTAGTCGACTCTTTCACGACACCAGAGTCACAGTGCTTGGCGCTGTTACGGTGTCTGTGGCTGACTGGTCAGAGGCACACATGATTTTATCCTGCTGCAAGCAGCCGGTTCCCAATGGTCCTCAGTGATACGTCAATGAAACATGTGTCCGAATTTCTTCGCGTGCATGATGTTCAGTTGGCCACCGTTGCTCCAGCGATGCGTTGATCTTGACGTGCGTCAGTATTACGCGAGCATCCAGAACCTGGTCTACTGGGGTGATAATCGCAGCTGAAAACAGCAACATATCACAGATACAATTTGCCGAATATGTGCAGCAATCCGTTGATGGGTCCATGCAGCTTCCCGCAGTTCCTCAATGCGACCCCGTTCAAATGGGTGCATGCGTACTTGTCGGTGGTGTGTGATTGTTCCCTAGAATGGATGTTGCAATCACTGTTCACCTCTAAACTCAGCACGGTTACTGTCTGCAGAGAGGAAACAGAGGGCAAACAGACAAGCCTTCTGAGCGCCGTCGCCGCCTCATCTTGATGACCGTGACAAATGGATCACCAGCAGCCGGCCAGAGTGGCCGAGCGGTTCTAGGCGCTACAGTCTGGAGTCGCGCAACCGCTACGGCCGCAGGTTCGAATGCTGCCTCGGGCATGGATGTGTGTGACGTCCTTAGGTTAGTTAGGTTTAAGTAGTTCTCAGTTCTAGGGGACTGATGAGCTGAGAAGTTAAGTCCCATAGTGCTCAGACCCATTTGAAACATTTTTTTTTATCACTAGCACAACAGACCCTCAGTGTGCACATTTTATACGCTGATGCCACTGAATATAGTCTCTGACGGCGTTCCATATGTCGAGAATACTTCCGGTTTCCGCCCAAAGCAGGAGCCCACAGTATTATCCAGATGTCACTTCCAGGTGTGCCTTCAAATTACTGGAAATGCCGTAAGTGGACCAGCACAAAGTAACTCAGGAGCAGTCCCACCTGGAGGATGTTTTTAATAGCTGTCAAAGCCTGTCCAGAATAGGTGGCAGAATGAATCCCATTTGCATCAGCCCTTATATTTAACAGAATTAACAGAATCCAAAGTGACTGCAATAATCTTCATAAAGATTATGCTAAGTTTGGAGTCATAAGTATACACTCCTGGAAATGGAAAAAAGAACACATTGACACCGGTGTGTCAGACCCACCATACTTGCTCCGGACACTGCGAGAGGGCTGTACAAGCAATGATCACACGCACGGCACAGCGGACACACCAGGAACCGCGGTGTTGGCCGTCGAATGGCGCTAGCTGCGCAGCATTTGTGCACCGCCGCCGTCAGTGTCAGCCAGTTTGCCGTGGCATACGGAGCTCCACCGCAGTCTTTAACACTGGTAGCATGTCGCGACAGCGTGGACATGAACCGTGTGTGCAGTTGACGGACTTTGAGCGAGGACGTATAGTGGGCATGCGGGAGGCCGGGTGGACGTACCGCCGAATTGCTCAACACGTGGGGCGTGAGGTCTCCACAGTACATCGATGTTGTCGCCAGTGGTCGGCGGAAGGTGCACGTGCCCGTCGACCTAGGACCGGACCGCAGCGACGCACGGATGCACGCCAAGACCGTAGGATCCTACGCAGTGCCGTAGGGGACCGCACCGCCACTTCCCAGCAAATTAGGGACACTGTTGCTCCTGGGGTATCGGCGAGGACCATTCGCAACCGTCTCCATGAAGCTGGGCTACGGTCCCGCACACCGTTAGGCCGTCTTCCGCTCACGCCTCAACATCGTGCAGCCCGCCTCCAGTGGTGTCGCGACAATCGTGAATGGAGGGACGAATGGAGACGTGTCGTCTTCAGCGATGAGAGTCGCTTCTGCCTTGGTGCCAATGATGGTCGTATGCGTGTTTGGCGCCGTGCAGGTGAGCGCCACAATCAGGACTGCATACGACCGAGGCACACAGGGCCAACACCCGGCATCATGGTGTGGGGAGCGATCTCCTACACTGGCCGTACACCACTGGTGATCGTCGAGGGGACACTGAATAGTGCACGGTACATCCAAACCGTCATCGAACCCATCGTTCTACCATTCCTAGACCGGCAAGGGAACTTGCTGTTCCAACAGGACAATGCACGTCCGCATGTATCCCGTGCCACCCAACGTGCTCTAGAAGGTGTAAGTCAACTACCCTGGCCAGCAAGATCTCCGGATCTGTCCCCCATTGAGCATGTTTGGGACTGGATGAAGCGTCGTCTCACGCGGTCTGCACGTCCAGCACGAACGCTGGTCCAACTGAGGCGCCAGGTGGAAATGGCATGGCAAGCCGTTCCACAGGACTACATCCAGCATCTCTACGATCGTCTCCATGGGAGAATAGCAGCCTGCATTGCTGCGAAAGGTGGATATACACTGTACTAGTGCCGACATTGTGCATGCTCTGTTGCCTGTGTCTATGAGCCTGTGGTTCTGTCAGTGTGATCATGTGATGTATCTGACCCCAGGAATGTGTCAATAAAGTTTCCCCTTCCTGGGACAATGAATTCACGGTGTTCTTATTTCAATTTCCAGGAGTGTACAACACAATACAATTTCTTCCCCAGAAGACATCCCGCTAATACCATATGACAACGTGTCTAGCCTAGATAGTGGCCCCATTTCGGTGAGGAACAGATCTACAAGTATCTTCAGCTACGCAATATCCAACTGAAGAGATTCATTGATGATTAGAACTCGTAGAGCTACTAAACTGAGGGCTTGTTAACGACTATGATCCACCCACTGTTCCCCTCGTACCGAGGTGGATACATCGTTGCGCCCTCACATCACCGAAGTCAAGCACCGTCGGACGTGACCAGTGCTTGATGGATGACCGACCAGGTACAATGCGCGCTGTTGTCATTTTCCCCTTTGCTTCACGGTGGAATGAACAGAAAGGGTGCTGTCGTGAAGTCCGCGATCACCAGTGTTTGTGCCAAATATCCCGGATTCAATTCCAAGCCTCTCTGCAGTGTCTCAAGTGAGGGCATGTGACACTGTTGACGGTGATCAGTCCGTCGAATGGGAACACTAAGCTTGGCGGCCCCCTTGGCGCTCTTCGAGAAGAATAGGCTATGTGCACGCACTGGGTTTCACCCTCTCCCTTCTCTCATCTCCAACACGAACATGACACTGCACGACACACAAAACCGCCACAGTCAACTACACTTAACAGATACCCTTTCGTACACAGCTTTCATACTTAGCGACGGAAAGGTGCCTACAGGCGCGAAGGGTAGGGAAAACCTTTCCAGTTAGATGGCTGAACCTGATCTAGGGGTCTCTCAGCCATTTATACCACACGACTTTACCTACTGTCCAGACTTTTTCTATGTAATTTAAATCAAGTGATTTAGCGGGTAAGTAGAGGTGTGATAGACTTCCAGAGTGTTCGTCAAACCATGAACGTATACATGCAGCCCTGTGAACACAGCTGTGTAATCTTGGAAGACGGGACTGTCCCCAGTATAGTAATCATGAAGATATAGAAGAAAGGGCAGACTTGTGTAAGTAGGCTGTTTAGATTTTTATATGGGTAATGCCACGTAGCACTCTATATGAAAATCACTGGCTGTGCTGTGTGCAGTATGTGGCTAGTTTGCATTGTTGCCTGCCATTGTTGTCATGAACTGCTATAGCTGGATGTGAACAGCAGATAGCGTTGGGCAGTTGGAGGTGAGCCGCCAGCAGTGGTGGACGTGGGGAGAGAGATGGCGGAGTTTTGATAATCTGTAAGACTGAATGTCAATTATGAATATTAAGGTAAATACATTGTTTGTTCTCTATTAATATCTTTCATTTGCTAACTATCCCTATCAGTAGTTAGTACCTTCAGTAGTTTGAATCTTTTATTTAGCTGGCAGTAGTGGCGCTCGCTGTTTTGCAGTAGCTTGAGTAGCGAAGATTTTTGTGAGGTAAGTGATTTGTAAAAGGTATAGGTTAAAGTTGGTCAGGGCCATTGTTTTGTAGGGGTTATTGAAAGTCAGATTGCGTTGCGCTAAATAATATTGTGTGTCAGGTTAAGCACAGGCTTGTATAATTGTTCTAAGTGGACGTTTCACATGTAAAATTGTTCAAAGGGGACGTTTCAGGGGACGTTTCATATGGCGACCCTGCCAGGATACCTCACTGGAATCTTCTGATTTTTTCTTGTAGTTTGTGTATTTAGTGTAGCTTTTGTTTATTGCTAGCGCGTAATTGTAGAGAGAATCTCCTTTGTAGTTGCAGTCTTTCATTGTTGTACTGTAAAACAGTTGTGGTATGCATGTAGATTTGCACCAAGTATTTCGCTGCTGCAATTAACTAGATATTATTTTCAGTGCTATGTTAATGTGTTCTCTTATTTTTGCTCTTCAAATTGTGTTTTTGTGTGTTATCGTGTGAAATATTGTCTCAATAATGGCGTGTGAAAAACGTAACACTAGGCTCCAAACTAAATTGAGAAACAATAGTGACGACGAGCGTAGCTTATCAGCACCACTGGGTAGTGAATTAACTAATGTTCAAAGTAGTAATTTGGTAACTGTGCATAGGGAAATGGAGCGGACGTCAAACAATGGCGTAGACGGTCAAACAGGTAGTGAACAGGGAAGCATTATCGATCGGTCGGTCGGCAACAGCTCGCCTCAGGAATCCGAAATGATAGGACACAATATTGCAAATACTGTAGATTCAGGTTTTGCGTCCTCACCGTTTTCTCAAATAAGTCAAGACACATTTTCAGCTTGTCAAAATGTGAATGTTGCCGGCGCAAATGCACTGCCGAAAAGAGTAGAGGAACAGATTCCAGACACTAATGCATTGTTATTACAACTAATGCAACAAATGGAACAAAATCAGAGACAGATGGGACAAAATCTTCAAAAGTTAGACACAATGGAACAAAATCTTAAAAAGTTAGACACAGTGGAACAAAATCTCCAAAAGTTAGACACAATGGAACAAAATCTTCGGAAGTTAGACACCACACTTGAACAAACACGTGAAGATCTAACTACTGAGTTACATAACATTGAATCGAAATGCCAAAAAGTCTGTAATGACGTAAAAACACAAATTTGTGAGCATTTTCAGCCTATTTTTTCGCGGCATGAAAATGCATTACAGAATCACGAAGCAGCCATAAAAGAGCTGCAAACTATTGTTCATGAAAATCATGAGACCTTGCAAGCTAAAATGGACTCAGTTGCATCTACCGATTCGGTTACGCAACTTGCAAAATCTCAGGAAAACTTAAAGGACACAGTAGACAGACACATGGGGGAAATTAGTTCATTATCAGAGAAAGTAGCCGAACTTTCGGATCAGGTCACTAACTTATCTACAAAGGTAGATGATGATCTGAATGACACAAGACCCATAGCCTTCACTGACACAGAAGAGTATGAACAAATTAGAAAATTCAAACAAAATCAAAATCAAATCAATACACAGTACAAAAGAGAAATCCGGGAAGTACAAGATCAGTTGACACAGGTAATACAAGAATTACATATTTCAGAGGATACTCGCGCTCCAACACGGGAAGAGGAACTTAGAAATACGGAAAAGCCACAAAATAATAGCACAGGGCATTTCGGTAATTATGAAAGAAATTGGCAAGGTACACCGAATTTTGAGATGGAACCGCCGAAACGACGTGACAATGACCGACATGCTACTCGCCGACACGATGATTTTGACTATAAGCTGTTCATTACTACACGTAAATTCAAAACATTTAAGAATTCTGGCAACGACATTCATCCACAAGCATGGCTCCATCAATTCTCTCATTGTTTTCCTCCCAACTGGTCATTAGAACACAGATTAGAATTTATGTGTGGCTACTTGGAGAATGAACCAGCTGTAAGAATGCGATCGGTCATTCACGATTGTCACAGTGAAGGAGAATTTTACCACGCCTTCCTCTCAGCATATTGGTCTCAAGCTACACAAGACCGCGTAAAACATAGCATCATGATGATGAAACACTTTGAACAATCTGAATTTTCCAGTCTTGTCAAATATTTTGAAGACATGTTGCACAAGAATCAGTACCTATCAAACCCATACAGCCCCTCAGAACTCATCCGCATTTGCTTAATCAAACTGCCCGAACATTTGAGACATATTATTTTAGCAGGACGTTGCAAAGACGACATTGAAGCTTTTCAGGGACTGTTACAAGAACTGGAAATTGACACAGACAGTCGCGGGATGCGAAAACAGGAAAACAATCATTACAGGTCACATCCGTCACAATTCCGTGACGACAGAAACAATAAATGGCCACGACAAACCTATTCTTACAACGTAAATCGTGACCAAAACAGACACCACCCATATGACAACCACTGGCAGAGTAATAGTTACAGGGAAAGATCACCTCTCCGCAGTAATGACTATCACAGAGACAATCAGAGAAACAGACAATATGGGAACCAAAATAACTATTATCAAGGGAGACAGAATAACTTTAGACGCAACGGTCCAGCACGCAGTTACGACTCAGGCAGAAATTCTCCACCACATGACCGACAAGAAAGAAACTATCGAACCTACCGACATGACGACAGACGATATGATCGTAACGACAGACCTGAATTGCATCAGAACTGGCGAGTTTTAAACAGAGCTGTGCCCTCTGGGCAAGGCGAATTTGTGGAAGTTAGGCCTCCTAATCCCAGTAACGGCGCGCGCCAACAAAGAAACAGACAATGACTCGCACCGCAGGCAGCTGCGTGCGCCTGCTGGCTCCGAGAAAAATAACATTGACGCTAACCTTGAGCAAAATTCCCGTATTCTTTACGGACGAATACGGCATGATAATTGCACTCAAGTTGAAACTCTGCGTACTGAGAAGAGCAAAAGGTTTACACCACATTTCACATGTAAAACCATTTATTGACAGATAATCTGCTTTTTAACTTAGTCTTTGCAATTTTCACTTCACGCTACTTGTACAATTTGTCAGACTTAAGAAACTGTTAACATGCAACATTTTGGTTAGCTTACGAGTGGATTCTGGATTTGGTGCTTTCTGTGAAATGCCAGATGACACAGTGGTTGGTTTGTGTGACAGCTACACGATTATATCACGACGTTACTAATGAGTGACAATTTACAATGTTGCTTTTGCGGTGTATCTGTTTGATATCTGCACAGTTTTTCTGAATTCTTCTGTAAAGTAAAACATGTTTTAGTAGTAACTTTTGTGCTATTGCTACAAGGAGACAGCCTTTTCTGTAGCACAACAATACGTTACAGCACACTAATTTCTTCATCGCAACAATAAGCATAATAACTAAGTTATCTATACGCAAAGCATTTCACTTTTGTGTATCATGAGGTAAGTACATTGACTTCTGCAGAACTTAGCTTTCGGAGGACAATAACTACGACACTTCCCAGAGATTATCTTACAGCAAGACGCACATTTAGCGCTACAGGACACGTATTTGAGTGATTAATTTTGTACTTAAAACATTTATTTTTAGAGATTTTTGAATTACAAAGATAGTTTTTCGCAATACATTTCATTCCATTGCTGTAATCTGTAACACCTGAAGGTATAATTACAACAAACCTCAGGGGGGTACACGCCTACTTTGTGTACCATGTGTTTGGCAAGCACAAGGAGCCCTAGCTAATATGGTATTTGCTTATACAATTTAACACATCGGTACCATATTTCTCTAACACATAAATTACACAGCTATCTGATCATTTAACAGAGAAACAAACATTTTTTTTCTACGTCAGTGACACATGTTTACGTAATTACAGAATTGGATTACTTCACACTTAAGAAATTGTACTTTGTCTGTGCTTTGTGCACTGTTCATATTTTTTTGGAACCATTGTGATACTATGAGAACTTTGAATGATGTATTTGGTAAGGGAGTATGATTTTAAAGTACGTTGGAGGCAGATGACACTTTTGACATGAGCAGAGAATTTTGTTAGGTTTTGAAATTATTGGAGGAAGCTACGACGATTTTGAGATTTGACTGAGGTTTTATGATGTTATTTTTACGACGACGATGTGTATTATGCTGTTGCGGTAAGTTTATGATCCATAAGCTGATGCTATATGAGTTATTTGATTATGCTATGTATCTGTTATGATGAAATATGGAAAAAGTGTCGACGAATAAGGTAAGGAGTAATGAATAGTGGTTAGGGACTCTTGACTTGTGAAAAAGGATGTTGGAAACCAAGAATCGTACTTTAAGAGTTATGAAATGTATGTAAATGCGTGAATGTATTACAATGCCGACGAAAATTTTTTGGACTCTGTTATGTCAATTGGATTTTGTCTCTACAGATTTGTAACGCAAATTCTTGACCTGTGAAATATTTTTATATGAGACTGTCACTGTAGCGGAAACTGCTGTCGTAAATATTTCCGTAAGAAAGTTAAGTGACCACCTGCACATAATACGACGTGGGCACCCAGGTGTGTCAGACACCTGGAGAACAAGCCTTTTCAGACGCTCAGGTAGAAAAGAAAGCCATTAGCGTGTTACTTGAAAACATATGATTTTTGTAATGCGTTGTGGGCACACAGCTGTGTCAAACACCTGGAGAATAAGCCATTAGGATGTGCCTTTCATCGCTAATGCGACACCCTCGTTACTTAAAAATTTATGATATTTACTGAAATGCCTAACAAAATGACAAGAAATATTTTTACATCTGCACACCTGATTATGACAAGTGTCTTTCTACGAGAGTTGAGAGCCATTAACTTATGAAATGAAATGTCACATGACTACTGAATGATATTTTTATGCTTTGGTTTGTGTAATTGCTTATTTCATTTGATGTCTGGTTTCCAGCTGTGTTGCAGCATTGCTTTTATAAAATGAGATGCATTTGCTAATGTGAACTCTTTCTGTCAACAGATCTATTAAATGATAATTTTATGATCCACATTCTTTAAAAAAGGAGCACTTGGAAAGGAAAGAACAATAAGAAGGAACTAGCAACAGTAAAACAAAATTTTCTTTTCAAGTACATGGTAATATTTTTTTTACAATAAGTTGTTATGGTGCACCACTTTAATTACATAGACATTAAGATGACCACTTTAATTACATAGACATTAAGATGTGAATATGCATTTCCCTTGTCTGCATTGTTGTTTTTACTGTAATATTTTTTCTGCTTGCGCTATGTCATGTTTAGGTATAAGTTGCTGCTGTTTGCAAGGCATAGTGTTATTGAATTTGACTTTTGCTAATTTATGCTGCTAGCTTTGCCAATTTGCATTTTTTGTCATTTCTGTTTGTGTTGATTTGTTGTGATGCTGCATTGCCTCGTCCCTTGGTATATATATCTGAGCTCAGTAGATTTAAGTTAGCTTAAGAGGGGGTAGACTATATAAGAAACTGACTATGGAGAATAGGTAAAGAATGCATTGGGAAGAAAGATTTGGGCCCCAATGAGTATTGTACAATCAGAAATAATTATTTTGAAAGAAATATGAATAGAATACAGGAACGAGGTATAGGTAGGATTTTCTTGGAAATAAATGATGAGGTAAGCAATATGTGAACATATAAATACAGAAAGCATGCTTGGATAGGATTTTTTTGGTGGAAACAAATGTTGAAATAAGACGAAAGATCTATCGAATGAAGTTGTGGGGTGGACTGCAGTACCAAATGTTCCACTGAAAACAAACCATGTCCTTTCCTTTTGTGTTATCCCACTATGTGTTTGGGTACCCGTGTGTATTTGTGTTTTTCCTGTCTTTATGTGTTTAGCTGATGAGAGCTATGTTGTAGAATTTTTCTAATACTCTGTTATTTTCTTTGTAAAGATGCTTAGACTTTATTTATTCTGTTTTGTTTTAATGCTCATGTGTGAAGTTGAATTTTTAAAAGTGATTCTGATCTTTTATGTATGTACTCATGTCATCATTCCTGTAACACTGATGTATATGTTTATTTCTATTGTTTTGTAAAGCCCCTATTACTACAAATGTTATCTGTATTATTATGTTTTTAATGATGTATTTTGTACCTTTGTAATTGTATTCTTATGTTATAATATTGTGATTGACACCAGTTCATCTAATCAAGTAACTTGGAAGTTCCATTTCACTGCACACATTTCTGTTGGTCATAGTATATGGACAATATGTGAGAAGTAGGGACTGATAGTGTTTGCACGTGTGTGAATAATTCAGCAAGGGACTGGATAACAGCATTGCTGGTTCTAAGGACAATTCCCAAAAACTTTGTGAATGCACAAGTGGTGGTATATGGACTTGCTATCTTCTCTGCAAGCCTCTTCGATGGTGATTGTGCACCTGCACAGTCGCAGCAGATGGCTGCTGGCCATCTCTACAAGGACTACAGTGGGCCTGTCCACAACTTCTACAAGGACTACAGTGGGTCTGCATCTCTGGTGGCCCACCAATACCACAATATCTACCCGGACTACAGTAGGTCTACTCTGTGATGACCTACCTACCAATATTCGTCAGAACTTCGAATGACTCTGCTGTGGGTTTGCTCCATTGTGGCCCATTACCTGTCAGCATTTCAAGAGTCAGCACTGTCTTTCCGTTGGAAGGACAACACTACTTCTTCAAGACTGCATGGAAATCCACTACTTCTGTGTGCAATTTTTTAACTAATGAGACTTTGTGAAAAAAAAAACTGTAATTACTATTATGATGAATCATCAGGACTGTCTCTATGGACTGAGAGAAAGTTTTAGCTTCTGACCAACATTGTATCAATAATTGTGTGCATTTGATTTCGATGTTCTTGTAATTGTAAAAAAAAAAAAAAAATTTAACAAATATGTATTGGCCACTGCCCAAAAATATTATGTAAAATTTTTTGTGGGGAGCATGGGGGCTATGTAAGTAGGCTGTTTAGATTTTTATATGGGTAATGCCACGTAGCACTCTATATGAAAATCACTGGCTGTGCTGTGTGCAGTATGTGGCTAGTTTGCATTGTTGCCTGCCATTGTTGTCATGAACTGCTATAGCTGGATGTGAACAGCAGATAGCGTTGGGCAGTTGGAGGTGAGCCGCCAGCAGTGGTGGACGTGGGGAGAGAGATGGCGGAGTTTTGATAATCTGTAAGACTGAATGTCAATTATGAATATTAAGGTAAATACATTGTTTGTTCTCTATTAATATCTTTCATTTGCTAACTATCCCTATCAGTAGTTAGTACCTTCAGTAGTTTGAATCTTTTATTTAGCTGGCAGTAGTGGCGCTCGCTGTTTTGCAGTAGCTTGAGTAGCGAAGATTTTTGTGAGGTAAGTGATTTGTAAAAGGTATAGGTTAAAGTTGGTCAGGGCCATTGTTTTGTAGGGGTTATTGAAAGTCAGATTGCGTTGCGCTAAATAATATTGTGTGTCAGGTTAAGCACAGGCTTGTATAATTGTTCTAAGTGGACGTTTCACATGTAAAATTGTTCAAAGGGGACGTTTCAGGGGACGTTTCACTTGGTTATCCTAGAACTTTGAAATAACCACCCTGGTTCATGTTCCCGGTCACCTTAATGATTTAGATCAAGTTAAAATACGAAAAACACCCCCAAAGCATCACAGTAGCACTCCGGCCTGACCTACACACTTCGAACGCTCAGTGGTTTGCATAGTTTGAGAAAGAGAAAATAGCCTCACGTCAGACCACACTGCACATCTCGAGCCACTTACCATCAGTTTCGGTGTAGTTCAGCCGGCTCAAGACGTGGAGATTCATCTGCCGCTATGAGCAATGGTCTTTTGCGAAGTACTCGACTCCATATCTCCATTGAATGCAATTCACTTCGCAGTGTTCTGTCAGAAACAGGTTTTGGTGGATCTGCATTCAGTGGCAGCAGTAATACCTCTCGGGTGTGACACTGTCACTGATAAGACTTGACCGTCTGACTGGTCCCTCTCAGAATATTTTAATAACCACTGGTCTTAAGCAATGTTACAAAACTGCGAATGGTACACCATTCCATGTAGACACATTGGACAATCTTCGCTGATACACCAAGAAATCTGGCAATTTTATGCACAATGCAACCATGAGCGCGTCAAAGAGCGATATGTCCTTTCTCTCAGTCTGTCAAATCTCCAAATGTCCCCGTCCTACTGCGCTGGTTCCAGACAACCGACTAACTCATACACACCACTTCACTGCCACGACTTACGTTATGGAACGAGAGTCACCTGATAGCATTGAACTTGTCCTACACCGACTACAGCGCTCAGAAGCGACCAGTGTGTTCTTATAACTGTGTAGCTAACATTATAGCCGGCCTGTGTGGCAGAACGGTTCTAGGCCCTTCAGTCTGGAACCACGCGACCGCTACGGTCGCAGGTTCGAATCCTGCCTCGGGCATGGATGTGTGTGATGTCCTTAGGTTAGTTAGGTTTAAGTAGTTCTGAGTTCAAGGGGACTGATGACATCAGATGTTAAGTCCCCTAGTGCTCAGAGCCATTTGAACCATTTGAAACTAACATTATATCCAGTGAGCTTGTACAAGGGAGTAGGGTTGCGCAAACAGTGTCAATTACTTTAAAATTTTGTTTGGAAATAAGCCATTCAGCACTGAAAATAACCATAAAACAAAAGCCAACGTTCGATCGACTTGAATTAGATATCTTCGGGTGACAGTATTGCTGGGACCAGAAAGTGGTTTCTCCTAAATATAACGTTTCGTTTCTATTATGATTTGAAGACCAATATCACTGTTCCACATTTTCATTGAACTTCTAGAGCCAAGATGCCTATGAAGGGGTTGTATGGGAAGCTGTCATTTGCACTACTCTAGAAGAAGACAGGCAGGTGACAGGAAATCAGCAGCCTATTACAAGGGCAGCTTTTAAAGCAGATAGACCATCGGTCGTTTATCGCTGGTCAAGCCATCAAGTTCAGAGTTGTTTGTGGGATGCAACATCAGGAAGTAATATTGGCCGTTGGCGCTGCTACTGTCTTTACTATATTAACAGGAAGGATGGCTGCCATCGATCCCTGTCCATTGGCCTGCCAGTGTTCGGAAGGCAGCTACTCCACAGATCTTGGATGTGTCTGAATAAACAAACGATCAAGAAGGCAACAGGACCTAGCACCAATATGCTGAAATTTTCTCTATCTTATGAGTGCCATGGAGCAGCGTCGCGGGACGAAAGCCGAACGTGTGCAGTGCTAGATGCTTTCTCAAAATAATAAATAAAATACCTTTGTACTTGGGCACTGTATGCATGGACAGCGACGACACAGCAAAGCACAGCACGACAATATACCCAGTTATATCTGTTTTTTAATGGGTCGTCTAGCCAAGAAAGTTCTAGGACTCTTTAGGATTTTGAAATGGAAATGAAATTTTTTAACATAATTTTGTTTATAATTAAGGTCCATAAATGTTAATCGAACATTATCAAAGAAACAAGACTAACTAATTACGAATTAAGTCAACAAAAGGTGAGACTAAAAGCGCTGTGGGAGGTAGCAAAATGAAAAGAAGGCTGTATGGAGAATGAAACACAAGATATCCTTATCTGTGTAGCTCATGGGTTATCGAAACACAAATTGGAATTAAATCAGCAACACAAGTTGCGTACTAGAAACTTAAGAGAAGGGAGCTGCTTAGAATGTAGGTAGCGCTACCACAGATTGTGAAAACTTAAATCTTCTCAAGACCAGCAAAATGTGCTCACTAGCTCCAAATTGTGGTCAGCTCCCGTCTCCTCTGATGCTCCAGCTCCCCAAATCTTTCTCGGCACCTCGGTCGTTCAACTCCGAGTGCCCTCCAAGTTGCGTCCTCCTGCTCAACTTCCAGTCTTTCAGAACTTTAGTTTGGAGGAGACGACTACAAGCTATTGCCAATGTAACAGAGCGGAAAGTAACAAAATTTACGAAAAGTCAGGTGAAGGACCGCACACTTGCCACTTTTTGTGTACAAACACTACATTTTACCATCACGACGTTGGCACTTGACTGAGGCACTGTTACTTTGGTTAGTCGGCCCGAGTGCGCCTTGTGATCGGTGGCACAATGCAATGTCATTGGATTAACCGAATTTTCGGAAAGAAATGGAACCATCGCACCCAGGCTAGTCAAGCAGCACCGCAGTGTTTGGGCCCTTAAACTAACACAGAAAAGCAAAAAAGGCGCGCTCAAATTGTCTCCAGAGGGTGTAAGGTGGGCGTAGCGTTCGTTGACCAGCACATGGATCGGTGCCGGCCGAGTCCACACAATAGTACGAGCATTGCCAAGAAAGTAGTGTACCGCATTTTTTTTCTCAGCCGAAAACAATGCTACTGATGTATTATTTCAAGTACCCTGAGTGAGTTTCCGTCACTTCTGACAGATAGCGTAGCTACAGGACAGTTTCAAAATGGTGTCTGTAGGTGATGCACGTTACAAACAACGTGCCATCACTTAATTTCTCACTGCAGAGAGAGAAACTGTGGGGAATATTCAGAAACGCTTGCGCAAAGCCCATGGAGCATCTGCTGTCGACAGAAATAAAGTTAATTGCAGGGCACGGAGGGTGAGGTCGTCAGAAGACGGTTCGGCGGAGCTCCACGATTTCCAGCGTTCGGGGCGATCATTCACGACTATCACACCTGACACATTGACCTAGCCCCTTCGGACTTCCACTTGTTTGGACCATTAAATGATGCCGTTCGTGGAAGACGTTTTGAGCACGATGAGGAGGTGATTCACACGGTGATGCACTGGCTCCACCACTAGGACAAGGACATGTCCTTGTTTTGCGGTGGAGGAAGGCCATCGAATGGGATGGAGATTACGTGGAAAAATAAGGTTTGTGGATAAAACACCGTTCTTTCGTGCGTGTAAATCTCATTATGTTAAATAAAGAATTGTCGAAGAAAAAATGCGGCGCAGTACTTTCTGGGCAACCCTCGTATAGCAATAGTGTCCCATTTAACCACATGCCTCATCATCCTCTTGATATGGAAATTGTAACAGTGAAGTTGGCTGTTACACGACAGTGGAACTGGGACACAAAGGATAGGGGGGACGTCTTCAGTAGCCAGCAATTTCGCTGTCCTTTAGGAATCTTCGAAAATTTGATCAAAATGTCATGTTTTCTTTTTAGTACTTATTTTTTAGAATCATGTGGTCTCATGGCCAAATGCGTTATACTCATTTTCAAAATACTGAGTTGATACCTCTTGACTGAAACACTACCATCTTCTGTCAAATAAAAGTCTATTTTCAGGAATTACGAAAGATACTACCCTTCCAAAGAAGATCATTTGCATTGGAACTGGCTTTTTACTGTATCAAAAATATAAAATGAAGGAAAGCAACAGGTTTGCACATTAATGCAGATAAGTCATAATGTTAAGAAATGTTTAGTTAAAAAAAAAGATGGGATGGCAACAAGACATCGTCCCAGTTTTGGCAACTATAATGTGGATTTTATTCCGGCTGTATCACATTGTCCGAAGTCATAAAGAGTACGAATACCGTGGGTTGGAGGACACTGAAGAGCGTCTTATTTTGTTAGCTAGCTAGTCACGGTGAAGTTTAGTACATAACAATGAGAGTGTTAATAGTCCGCAGCTCGTGGTCGTGCGGTAGCGTTCTCGCTTCCCACGCCCGGGTTCCCGGGTTCGATTCCCGGCGGGGTCAGGGATTTTCTCTGCCTCGTGATGACTGTGTGTTGTGTGATGTCCTTAGGTTAGTTAGGTTTAAGTAGTTCTAAGTTCTAGGGGACTGATGACCATCAATGTTAAGTCCCGTAGTGCTCAGAGCCATTTGAAAAAAGTGTTAATACATTTAGAACTCCCAGACTCTCCCTTTTTGCGTGAGTCACACAGAGACCCGTCTGACCTGATCTCGTTTGAACCAAAAAAAAAAGGTGGCCCAGTGGACTCAATTTCGGGTAGATAGCGGTTCAGAACCTCGTCCGGCCATCCTCATTTAGGTTTTTTGTGATTTCTTTAAATCTTTTTATGTAGTCGGTTGAAGGTTTGATGCCTTTGAAAAGATACGCCCAGTTTCGTTCCCCAGTCGGAGTATGTTCTTTATCTCTAATAACCCCCTCATTGGCCGGAAGTTAAACCTTAATCCGACTTTCATTTGACCCTGTTTGATTCTGTGAATACACTTAACATATGTCTCAACACGTTATTATGTGAGGTTTGAGCAAATAAAGATTGAGCAGCAACAAGAATTCGCCGCAGTGCCGGCCACCATATCTCACGAGGACGTGGGCAGTAGATATTTCATAGCGTATCTTCAAAAACAGCTTCTCTTCAACGATGTCGTCTTCATAAGCGACCAAGGTACCCATAACTTCTCTTTTCACGAAGTTCCCGTAAGAGAAACGAGCACTGGTCAATGGAGGCGAATAGTTACAACTTCTGCAACAGAAGTAAATTTCAGGACGGAACGAGATGAACGAAATGCAACCTGGGTTTTTTACAGAACCGAAGAGACCAACTTGTTGGCTGAACTCAGTAACTTGAGGTGCACCAACCGTCTGGAATACTGCTAGAACACATTCAAAACGCTGTCATCGAGATGTAATGGGAGAAAGAGATGCTGCGGGAAACATGGAAGTCAGGCGCACTGTCGACGTCAGTGACATTAAAACCATCCCTTCAACAGATTTCTTAGAAGAGAATCGGTCATGATCTCGTTACAGTAGAAGTAATAGATACTGTAAATCATTTCTCTTGATCAGGTTGTAAGGCTTGAGGCAGATTTCAAACTGTATTGTGCCGTGCAGCGACAACATTAGACCGGAGCATGAGTTGACAGTCTGACGTGAACCTTAAGTTCAAATGACTCTGAGCACTACGGCACTTAATTTCTGAGGTCATCAGCCCCTAGAACTTAGAACTACTTTAACCTAACTGACCTAAGGACAGCACACACATCTATGCCCGAGGTAGGAATCGAATTTGCGACCGTAGCGGTCGCGCGGTTCCAGATTGAAGCGTCTAGAGCCGCTCGGCCACACCGGCCGGCGAACCTTAAGTACGGCGGCCATCTTCTTCTCGAGAGAAACGTGACGTGTGCAGCAACCGTTTATCACCGTCTCTGATATCTCTTGTTTGCAACTTAATGGCGGCCTTAAAATTTGAAAATTTCTCGTAAGAACGCAAAATTCGTACATCACTAAGGATATGTGCTAGAAACATGACTGATACAACATTTCTCCGCAAAGGATCTCGAAGTTACGATATTACTCTTTCCCTACTCCTTCTTTTGTTGTTTTTACCTTCTGTGGACAGTTTCCCGTTAACTGCTTTCTCTTCTCGAAATCTGCTCATTTTTTGGCATCATACCTTTGTCACTTTATTTTCTGTCTAGGTCTCCATTATTTCTCCAGTAATTTCGTACAGTCAGTTCAGTTCATACACTCTTCTTCATTGATCATCATCACTGGTGTGACTCCCGCTTTCTCTGATTTTCTCTGGTTCTCCTGATTACTAACAATTTTTATCTTGCAGTCAACAAATCACGTCCATTTTCTTGTAAAAGTCATCAGTTTTCGTCTTCTTTTAGTTTATGTTTACTGTGATACTAAAATTTTTTTGAGATGTATTTTCTTCGGTTGTTTGAGTCCCTTAAAGTACATTCCCTATATACACCTACCAGTTCTATATTTTTACTGATTTAACTACACTTCCGTAATACAACATTCTAGTCTTACAAAATATAGTACATCTGTTGTACCTGCTGTCTGTTATGCTACAGGAGTGCTGTGACTTTCTAGATCGTTCATGTAACATTCTCTGCCCCCCTATTCTCCCGTGTTTTGCCTATTTGTGCATTCTTTCTTGTTATCTGTAGTCAACGCGTTTGACTTTCCACACTAACGTTTCTGACTCGTTTTCTCAGTAATTTCATCCACATTCTCAAGCATCTTTCGCGATTTTGTGTTTGAACTACACCGAGAATTTAAGTAAAATTCATATTTGTATCCGTTTCATGTTCAAAAGCCCTACTGACAACATATGTATCTATTGACTGTCATTTTATTTTTAAAAAAGATTGATTTATACATTTTAATGAGTCATTCGATTTTTTAACTCGAAAAAATGAAAACATTGTACGTCTTTCGTATAACGTTTTTGTAGAGTGTTTGTTAGGTGAGACATCTATTCTACTCACGATATTTCGTTTCCGGGTCCTTAAAAGTGGAGAGCGGTTGAGCTTAAATACAGTGTCAAATTCTTTTGTATTTTTCTATCTACATACTTCATCCAGCCTTTATTGTCATTTGTCTTTGATGTTAAATTATCGCATAGGCCATTATTTTAGCCAAAAATTGTGTAGACCACAAAAATGTTATTTTTGATAATAGATGTACATTCCCCACCTGTTTTCGGCCTTTGTCGGAACCTGTCGTCTTATTTCCGAACACTTACGCTTGCGAGCACAAGATAGTTCTGATCTAAATTATCTGGCATGGGTGCGTTATATTATGCTTGTGCGTTAGTTCGCAGCGTTTTTATTTTGCATGTTGGCATTTCTAAGAGTTCATTTATAGATTTCCAATTTTTATCTGTAGTTCACTGTTGCTATTTGAGTTTACATATTGCCATTTTGTGATTTGGAGATAGTGAGTGGAGCTGTGGATTCTAGAAAAGGGAGAGTCAAGCGGAGAAATCGGAACATTTTTGACACATTCTTCTGTTTGAGTTCAACAGAGGGGTGACAGCAGCGGAGGCAGGCAGAAACATTTCCACCGTGCGTGGGAATAATGCCATTGGACAGAACACGGTAAGGAAACGGTTTTCTCGTTTTAAGGAGGATCATTTTGACATTACTGACTGTAAACGTTCAGGAAGACCATGGCGATTTGTTGAAGATATTTTAAACGCATTAATCCACAATAATCCATGTCAGTGTATTTGAGAACTGGCAATGAGGAAGGTTAAAAATCGATTGTATAGGTACCACATGATCTAAGCCAAAATCGCAAAAAGCAGGGGGTGGCCATATGTGCATATTCTGCTTGCTCTTCATCAATTGGCTCGTGAACAACATGGACACCATCCCTATCCTTTACTGTTACTAGGGATCAAAAATGGGGTTTTTATGCAAACACAAGGAAAATAAAGGAATTGTTGAGCCCAAACGAAGCAGAACTCCCCATATAAAGACCTGCGCGCATCCACAGTAGATATGCTGGGCATCTCCTGGAACAGCGACGGTGTGGTGGTCTACGAATTGGTTCGCCGAGGTGTAAGCATCACTGCTAATATGTATTGTCAACAACTGAGACGTCTTGCAGAAGTAGTCCAAGAACGACGACCAGGAAGACTGCGTGAAGTGATGCTACTCTATGATAACGCCCGCCCTCATTCTGCTAGACTGACAACAAACACTATACAGGAGTTGGGTTTGGAAGTCATTCCGCGCCCACCTTATTCAGCTCATCTTGCCTCATCAGGTTTTCGCCTTTTCTGTTCTCTATCGAACAACATTTTAAGCGCTTCGGATATGGATCGACGAGTTCTTCGTCTCAAAACCACATAATTACTACAGTCGCGGAATCGAAAAGTCAACCCAGCGTTGGTGGATTCTTGTAAATAGTGGAGGAGAATATGTTATTGATGACTAAGTCCCTGTTGTGTGCATCTATTGTGTTTATTAAACTTATGGGAAAACGCTAAGAAATTACGCGCCAACTTAATGCATTGCATGCTGTTTTTAAGGTGTGTGTTACACATCAGGAATAAAGCATCTTCATCGTAATGTAGTCCCAGAGAATCGTATCATCTGCAGACGCAAGCAGCGTCACTGACTCTTCCTTTTTCTGTGTCGTTCAGGTGAAAAACTTCTGCGTTTATAGTGACCTCAGTGCCATCCTTCCATAACTCTTTCCGCTAACACTTACACAGGCAGGTATGATCGTGAATTTGTGACGGAAAGTAATGTAAAGGTTCGGCTGGCGTTTGGTATCCTATAGAGTGGAAAGGAGATACATCGCGTTTCCCGGGCGTAGAGCCCCCTCTGTACAACGGACTCGACATACGCGGTGGATAATTGGATTTGCGTTACATCCAGTAATGCTGACAAATTCAAAAGCACGCCACGTTACAGAATTAACAGTGATTTGCAGGGCGGCGACGCAGATATGAAGTCATTCGGCGGCTGGCGCGCCGCCCCCGTGTTCGTCGCCCCCGCAGCTGGAGTAAATCTGTCCGCCGGCGTTAATTGAGGCAGAAGGCGGCGCTGTCACATTCGTCTGCCGCGGCACGTGTAAACAGGCGCTGTCGCCCGCGTCTCGAGGTCCCCATTATTGCTCTCCACGCTCCGCAGTGCCTCCTCTGCTCTCCTCCCCACTCCTCTTTTACGAAGACAAATGAAGGCGGTTTATCAGTAGCGTTCAATAAGTAATGCAACACATTGTTTTTCTCGGCCAATTTCCTTTGAAAAAATGCATAATTTGTTGTGGGACATTGTGGAATATTCCCACTTCAGCCCCTGCAGTTTCATGAAGTTCCGATAGGTAGCGGCGCTGTACGTAGCTTCGAAATGGCTTCGGTAAAGTCGTCGGCACACGGGCCGTGCTGGCTAACGTTAACGTTGAGCGTGCCTATTTCAACGTGCTGCTGAACGCTCAGGAACGATGCGACTTGTGCACGCGGTACTTGGGCCCCAACGTGGTATACGTGATCGCAACACACTCCAGTGGCACTTGAGGGATGTTTCTAGTTCGTAAATCACACTGTTTACTCAACGGTCGCGCGTAAAATTCCCACGTTAGTTCTATTAAAACGCACATTTCCTCCATCGTCCACGAAACGGAAAGTGGCATGTCCAATCAATAAGGACACATGCTTATAAAACTTCCATTAAAAACAGTGCGTTACAAATTTGAAATACTTCTCGGCGTAAGATAAACATTATTTCATCATTTCCACATTTTAGCACAACCCCAAGGTCAATCTTACTTGATCACTGTTCCTATCCAGTAGCAGAATCTCTGCAACATGTGAATTACGAAGCGTAAAAGAAAAACAAGCAAAATATCTTTATACAAGTAGCGCAAGCTGTCCTGTAGATTAAGCCAATCGAACAGTCACCCCTCAATAAAGGTGAACTTATATTTACATAACATCAAGTATTATAGTATATACTTATATTAAACTAATAATAAAGTATCAGAACCTAATAAAAACGCGAATGTTGGGAAAAAAAATTGGAGATATCAAGATGCGAACTACCACCCCACGTAACATTTCAATTTTGGACAGTGAGGCTACTCATTAAGCTAAAGCAACATTACACCTCTCGAATCTATTCATATGGTTTCACTCGTTGCTGAAAACTTTAATCGTAGATATGTTACTGATTGAAATTTAATTATAACAAATTGTACCAAGAAAAATGCGTTTATGGTGGAACTTCAGTGTGTCGTTGCCTTCAAATAGCCTACTATCATAATACGCAAGTTACAATAATTCTTTTGCCACGAATATGATGTTCCTCATTATTTTATTGGAATGAATCGCACAGGTAACAACGGGTTTTGCAGTGATTTTCAATTTGCTGGTGCTCAGAAACGGCATATATACATACAGGCTTGAAATGAATGCCAATATGGCGCCTCACAACACTGTACTGAAGGGAGACGGCGAGCTCGTGACGTTGGTGGTGTTGTGTCATCTCATTGGCCAACGCTCAGACGCACGCTCAGAATATCTGACATGCCAGATATTGCTCGGCACGTTCGGAAAGACTACCGAGCGTGCTATTCCACACTATGACGTCAGAAACTCGGCACGCTCAACGCTCAACGTTCGGATGCACGGTCCGTGTGCCGACGGCTTAACAGAGGTGCGCACCATGCAGGGAGTCATCATTTTTCCTTTTGGCATAAAACCAGAGCACCGCAGATATTCACAGGCCCTTTTAGAATGTATATGGAGATCCGGCAGTGAACAAAAGCACGGTGAGTCATTGGGCGAGTCGTGCGTCATCATCGCAACAAGATAGCGCAAACCTGTCCAGTCTCCTGCGTGCTGTCCTGGCGCACGCAGCTGTGACTCCTGCGATGTTGGAACATGTGGAAACTCTCATTCGAGGTGACCCACGGATCACAATCAAATACCTCGCTGCACTCTTTTGGTAGTGCTGGCACACTCGTCCACCAGTTGGGTACTCATTCACCCTACAGGCCGGACCTTGTAACTTCCGACTTTCACCTACTTGGCCCAACGAAGGATGCGCTCTGCGGGAAGCAGGATGTTCGGGAGGTTATTGATGCAGCAAGACGTTGGTTCCGACGTCGACCCGTAGAGTTCTGCTATGCGAGCATACATCTACATGTACGTGATTACTCTGCTATTCACAGTTAAGTGCCTGGCAGAGGGTTCAATGAACCACCTTCAAATTGTATCTCTACCGTTCCACTCTCGAACGGCGCGCGGGAAAAACGAGCACTTAAATTTTTCGGTGCGAGCACTGATTTCTCTTATTTTATCGTGATGATCATTTCTCCCTGTGTAGGTGGGTGCCAACAGAACGTTTTCACAATCGGCGGAGAAAACGGGTGATTGAAATTACATGAGAAGATCCCGTCGCAATGAACAACGCCTTTGTTTTAATGATTGCCACTCCAATTCACGTATCATGTCTGTGGCACTATGACACCTACTTCGCGATGAAACAAAAAGGAGCCGCCCTCCTTTGAACTTTTTCAATATCATCCGTTAGTCCCACCTGATACGGATCCCACACCGCACAGCAACACTCTAGGATAGGGCGGACAAGTGTAGTGTAAGCAGTCTCTTCAGTGGATCTGTTGTACCTTTTAAGTGTTCTGCCAATGAATCGCAGTCTTTCGTTTGCTCTACCCACAACATTATCTATGTTATCGTTCCAACTTAGGTTATTTGCAATTGTAATCCCTAAGTATTTAGTTGAATTTACAGCCTTCAGATTTGTGTGACTTATCGCCTAATCGAGATTTAGCGGATTTCTTTTAGTACTCATGTGAATAACTTCACACTTTCCTTTATTCAGGGTCAATTGTCACTCTTCGCACCACACAGATATCTTATCTAAATAATTTTACAATTCATTACAGGCACTCCCAGTGAGATGGTATAAGTCCGTCGTACTGAATGGGGATTATGTTGAAAAAAGAAAGGGTTTTGTAGCTAAAACGGTGGGGAATAATACGGCGTATTGAATCCTGAATAAAACCAACCTGATCTCAGAAAAAAACGTGTTGCATTACTTATCGAATGCCCCTCTCACTGTACGATTCGCTGCGCTCTTATTACTGAGCGAGGTGACGTAGTGGTTGAGACGCTGAACTAACATGCGGAAGGATAATAATAGTGTTTGATTTTCCCAATCAGCCAAGAACATTCAAGTTTCCCGTGGTTTCCCTAAACCCTTTAAGGCAAATACCGTTGAATGGACACGACTCAGTTGCTTCCTCATTCTTCGACAATTCGAACTTGTGTGCCGTCTGTAACGCCCTCGTCGTCAACACGGAGTTAAGTTCTAATATTCCTGCTGTTGTTAATGCATCTTAAAGACTTGGAGCAATCTCTTTTAATCCCACTGTAGCTCTTCTAGGAGTGTATTCATGCACCAAGTCGAAAACCAGGCAAGAACTCGTAAGTTCTATCATCTGGAATTATAATATTAGTTCTGCATCCTCATGTTTTTTGTTCTAAATTGATAAATAACCTGAGCTCTTCCACTCGTACCTGACTTGAACGCTCAAGTTTGTCGATTGCCGCTGTTAACTAATACATCATTTACACTGACGAACGAAAAGATTATGACCATTTGCTTCACTGCGTGTTGGTCCGTCTTTGGAACGCAGTACATCAGCAGTTTGCGTGCCATTGATTCGAGAAGTCCTCAGTAGATTTCCGGAGGTATGTGACATCAGATATTTACGCACAGTCATTCAGTTCCAGTAAATTACTTGCAGGTGATATGTGGAGGCAAAGTCGGAACCCAACAGCATTCCGGATGTGTTCTGTTGGGTTCAACTCGAATAAATTTCGTGGTCAAGGTATCATTAGGAATTCACTGTCATACTCCTGAAACCACTGTATGACGTCTCTGATCTTGTGAAACATACATTGTGCTAGAAGATTCCATCGCCGTCGGGGAAGGCATCAAGCATGAAGGGAGACAGGTGGTCGCAGTAATGCGGAAATACTCTACAACTACCATGGTGGATACGATTACTACCGCAGGCCCCATGAAAGTTCACGTGAATCTGCCCTATCGCATAATGTTGCCAGTCCCACACCCGTCAAATCGTTCAAATGGCTCTGAACACTATGGAACTTAACTTCTGAGGTCATCAGTCCCCTAGAAACTTAGAACTACTTAAACCTAACTAACCTAAGAACATCACTCACATCCATGCCCGAGGCAGGATTCGAACCTGCGACCGTAGCGGTCACGCAGTTCCAGACTGTAGCGCCTAGAACCGCACGGCCACTCCGGCCGGCACACACCCGTCACCGACATGTGTTCGTCACCTCTGCATGTTTCGAGCAGCCGTTCTCCTGGATGACCGCGTATACGGACACGACCATTGTTCTGTATTTTACAAGAAAAGTCATTCATCAGACCAGGTGAGACGTTTACGTTATTCACAGTCCAATCGCGATAATTCCATGTCCATTGAGATGATGTCATGGATCGACATTGTTAGCAGAGGTCGTCTGCTACGGAGACCATGTTCAACAATGTGCAGTGAAAGGTGTGCCCCGAAATACACTATGTGATCAGAAGTATCCGGACACCTGGCTGAAAATGACTTACGAGTTAGTAGCGCCCACCGTCAGTAATTCTGGAATTAAATATGGTCTTGGCCCACCCTTAGCTTTGATGACAGCTTCCAGCCTAGCAAGCATACGTTCAATCAGCTTCTGGAAGGTTTCTTGGGGTATGCAGCCCATTCTTTCCGAAGTGCTGCACTGAGGAGAGGTATCGATGTCGGTCGGTGAGACCTGGCACGAAGTCAGCGTTCCGAAACATCCCAAAAGTGTTCTATAGGTTTCAGGTCAGGGCTCTGTCCGGGGCACTCCATTACTGGGATGTTATTGTGGTGTAACCACTCCGCCATAGGCCGTGCATTATGAACAGTAGCTCGATCGTGTTGAAAGATGCAATCGCCATTCTCGTATTGCTCTTCAACAGAGAGGAGCAAGAAGGTGCTTACAACATCAATGTAGGTCTTTGCCGTGATAGTGCCACGCTAAGTAACAACGGCTGCAAGCCCCCTCTTTGGAAAACACGACCACACCATAACGCCACCTCCTTCGAATTTTACTGTTGGCACTACACACATTGGCAGATGAGTTTCTGCGGGTATTCGCCATGCCCACACCCTGCCATTGAGTCGCCACATTGTAACCGTGATTCGTCACACCACACAAGGTATTTACACTGATCAATCGTCTAATGTTTACGCTCCTTACAACAAGCGAGGCGTCGTTTGGCATTTACCGGCGTGATGTGTGGCTTATGATCAGCCGCTCGACCAAGAATTCCAAGTTTTCTCACTTCCGCTTAACTGTCATAGTACCTGCAGTGGATCCTGATGCAGTTTGGATGGTTCAAATCGCTCTGAGCACTATGGGACTTAACAAAAAAAAAATGGCTCTGAGCACTATGGGACTTAACTTCTAAGGTCATCAGTCCCCTACACTTAGAACTACTTAAACCTAACTAACTTAAGGACAGCACATACATCCATGCCCGCGGCAGGATTCGAGCCTGCGACCGTAGTAACAGCGCGGTTCCAGACTGAAGCGCCTAGAACCGCTCGGCCACAACGGCCGGCGATGCAGTTTGGAATTCCTGTGTGATGGTGTGGATACATGTCTGCCTACTACACATTACGACCCTCATCAACTGTCGGCAGTCTCATGTCAGTCAACAGACGAGATCGGCCTGTACGCTTTTGTGCTGTACGAGTCCCTTCACGTTTGCACTTCACTATCACATCGGAAACAGTGAACCTAGGGATTTTTAAGAGTGTGTAAATCTCGCGTGCAGACATATGATACAAGCGACACCCATCACCTGACCACGTTCGAAGTCCGTGAGTTCCATGGAGCGCCCCATTCTGCTCCCTCGCGATGTCTAATGACCACTGAAGTTGCTGATATGTAGTACTTAGCAGTAGGCGGCAACACGACGCATCTAACATGAAAACCATATGTTTGTGGGGTGTCCGGATACTTTTTATTACATAGTGTACCTGTGCTCGCCCCTGCATCGTACTGTGTTGCCAGGTCTGCCATGGTTCACCGCCTATAGAGCGGCAGGCCACCGACATCCACGTGCGGTAATGAGGCGCGGATGTCCAACAACATGTCAGCTACTCATGGTTTCACCGTCCTACCATGGACGCTCACGTCAGCAGCAGGCGAACAGGCGACCAGCGTCGACGTTTCCGAGATGCTCGTTCCCACGCGCCGTGCCGTAGCAATAAGTCCTTTGTCAAAGTCATTTATGTCAGTGGATTTCCCGATTTGCGATCTGGAACGTCGCTAGAACGATTCCCCATTCGTCTCTGCCCTCTTATACATTTTCCTTTATCGCATCTCACGCACGCAACGCTACCAGGCGGCCTTAAGTCTCTGAGGATATCTACACTCCTGGAAATTGAAATAAGAACACCGTGAATTCATTGTCCCAGGAAGGGGAAACTTTATTGACACATTCCTGGGGTCAGATACATCACATGATCACACTGACAGAACCACAGGCACATAGACACAGGCAACAGAGCATGCACAATGTCGGCACTAGTACAGTGTATATCCACCTTTCGCAGCAATGCAGGCTGCTATTCTCCCATGGAGACGATCGTAGAGATGCTGGATGTAGTCCTGTGGAACGGCTTGCCATACCATTTCCACCTGGCGTCTCAGTTGGACCAGCGTTCGTGCTGGACGTGCAGACCGCGTGAGACGACGCTTCATCCAGTCCCAAACATGCTCAATGGGGGACAGATCCGGAGATCTTGCTGGCCAGGGTAGTTGACTTACACCTTCTAGAGCACGTTGGGTGGCACGGGATACATGCGGACGTGCATTGTGCTGTTGGAACAGCAAGTTCCCTTGCCGGTTTGGATGTACCGTGCACTATTCAGTGTCCCCTCGACGATCACCAGTGGTGTACGGCCAGTGTAGGAGATCGCTCCCCACACCATGATGCCGGGTGTTGGCCCTGTGTGCCTCGATCGTATGCAGTCCTGATTGTGGCGCTCACCTGCACGGCGCCAAACACGCATACGACCATCATTGGCACCAAGGCAGAAGCGACTCTCATCGCTGAAGACGACACGTCTCCATTCGTCCCTCCATTCACGCCTGTCGCGACACCACTGGAGGCGGGCTGCACGATGTTGGGGCGTGAGCGGAAGACGGCCTAACGGTGTGCGGGACCGTAGCCCAGCTTCATGGAGACGGTTGCGAATGGTCCTCGCCGATACCCCAGGAGCAACAGTGTCCCTAATTTGCTGGGAAGTGGCGGTGCGGTCCCCTACGGCACTGCGTAGGATCCTACGGTCTTGGCGTGCATCCGTGCGTCGCTGCGGTCCGGTCCCAGGTCGACGGGCACGTGCACCTTCCGCCGACCACTGGCGACAACATCGATGTACTGTGGAGACCTCACGCCCCACGTGTTGAGCAATTCGGCGGTACGTCCACCCGGCCTCCCGCATGCCCACTATACGCCCTCGCTCAAAGTCCGTCAACTGCACATACGGTTCACGTCCACGCTGTCGCGGCATGCTACCAGTGTTAAAGACTGCGATGGAGCTCCGTATGCCACGGCAAACTGGCTGATACTGACGGCGGCGGTGCACAAATGCTGCGCAGCTAGCGCCATTCGACGGCCAACACCGCGGTTCCTGGTGTGTCCGCTGTGCCGTGCGTGTGATCATTGCTTGTACAGCCCTCTCGCAGTGTCCGGAGCAAGTATGGTGGGTCTGACACACCGGTGTCAATGTGTTCTCTTTTCCATTTCCAGGAGTGTACATCCATACCTACATACACACCCCGCATGCCACCGTACGGTGCATGCTGGAGGGTACCGCGTACCACCTCTAGTCATTTCCTTGCCCGTGCCAATCGCAAACAGAGCGAGTAAAACACGACTGTCTAAAATCCGCCGTACGAGCTTTAATTTCTCGCTTCTTAACGTCGTCGTCCTTATGCGCAGTGTACGTTGGTGGCAAGAGAATCGCTCTGCAGTTGGCTTCAAATGCCGGTTCTCTAAATTTCCGGAAAAGTGTCTCGCGAAAAGAACGTCGCCTTCCCTCCAGGGATTCATATTTGAGTTTCCGAAACATCTGCGGAATATCTGCGTGCTGATCCATCTTACCGATAACATATCTAGCAGCACGTCTCTGAATTGCTTCGATGACTTCATTGAGTACGACCCTGGTGCGTATCCTAAACACTCAAACAGTACCCAAGAGTGGGTCGCACTAGCGTTCTAGACGCCGCTTTTCTCAACAAAACGAAGTCAAGAACTGACCTTCCCTACTACAAACTCATTCGCATAAACATACGTTTGTAAGCTGCCTACATTTAGTGCAAGCTGCCATTCATCACACTAAGTAGAAATCCGGTCTAAGAGATCTTGTATATAACGACGACACTTCCCGTGTGTCATAGGGTCATCTGCAAACATCCGTAAACAGCTGCTCCCCTGTCCGTAAGATCATTTATATATATAGAGGATACGAGCGGTCCTATCAAATTCACCTGGGGCACTCCTGATGATACCCTTGTCTCCGATGAACACTCGCAGTCGAGGGCAACGTACTGGCTTCTATTACTTAAGAAGTCTTCGAGCCACTCACATATCTGGGAATCTAAACCACACGCTCTAGCCAACGTAAACAGTCTTCAGGGGGCGCTGTGTTAACAGGCTATCTCACGGAAGACGCAGTGAATGGGGAGCGCTGTAAGGCTCAGACACTAAACAAAGTATATAAAGACAAGAACAACAAACTGGTTTTTACGTGTCTATGACCAGTTTTGTGATAGTGGAACGTAGTTAATAAGGCGCTCCAGTCTAGATCTATCTGTTGTAATCAAACGGTAATCGTAAAAGGGTGTCAAGTGGACCCAATTTTTGTTAATATTAAGAATTTTCTTCGTCCCAAGTCACATTTGGTTTCCGCTTTTGAAAAGCAAGAAGGGATCTTGCGTACCAGCGATAGATGACTGTGATTACTGAAATGGGAGTTCGGCAAATCTGAATTTACCTGTCTGTACGTCTTGTCAGTGGGCTCCAATCACTTCTCCCGAAGAATTTTTAAGTACCATGCAAAGTATCATCTAAAGCACGAGAAAAATATTAGTGGCGATATCACATCATTAGCTTTGGAAATAGGTATCAGATCAGTCGTCCTGTCTGACGCACAACTCCAGTGGGAGATGATCAACTTTGTGAAGTGGGAGAATGTGAAGACACAGTTGGATTTTGGTCTGAAGTATCAAAATGTGAGGATGCAAGTAAACAAAACCCATTAACGGACTTTATATTCCCAAACAAAGACGAAATTTTTATGGGTAACAGAGCGCCATGTCCCCAGGCTACCACGATTGGTTTGAAGAACATTCTGGACAATTCGGGCGAATGGTTTGGCCACCCAGATCGCCCAACATGAATCCCCTCGAATATTTACGGGACATATTCGAGAAGTCAATTCGTGCACATAATCCTGCACCGTCAACACTTTCGCAATTTTGGACGGCTATAGAGGCAGCAAGGCTCAGTTTTTCTGCAGGAGACTTCCAAAGACTTGTTGAGTCCATGCCACGTCGAGATGCTACACTATACCGGGAAAAAGGAGGGCCAACACGATAATGGGAGGTATCCTATGACCTTTGTCACCTCAGTCTACAGTGTAATGCAAACTTCCGTCTCTGTAACACATTGCTCCGCCACCGCCCCTAAAGGTAGACACACTTTCTGTGTTATTTAAATGACAACGAAAAAATTCTGCTTCCCAAAAGAATTGAAATTTTTAAAGAAACTCTGATGTTTTGAAAGACTTGCTCTTTCAGAACATAAGAGTTTCTTCCGAAATTTAATTTATTTTAGGAAACAGAAAGTTTTCGTTGTTAGTCACAAAATGCGATGTTACAATTTTTCATAAAAAAATGTAAAAGAATTTATCATGAGAAAACTTACACAGACTAGGAACACTAACTCGGTCAAACACAATTACTCTCTCTCAATTTTTTTTTTTTTTAAATGGCTCTGAGCTCTATGGGACTTAACTTTTGAGGTCATCAGTCCCCTAGAACTTAGAACTACTTAAACCTAACTACCCTAAGGACATCACATACACCCATGCCCGAGGCAGAATTCGAACCTGCGACCGTAGCGATCGCGCGGTTCCAGACTGTAGCGCCTTGAACCGCTCGGCCACCCCGGCCGGCCATAAATTTTTTAATTCTACATTTGAGATTGAATAGAACAATCAGTTTACCGTTACCAGTCACTGTTTATTTTTTTCCACGACGCTTTTCGAAGGTTTATACCAACAACGTCAGGTGCATTTATATTGACTAATATGACATGTATGTGTTGTATTACGATTTTTAAGTTGTCATTGGAAACAGTGCCACACATTATTACATAGTCGTAATACAACACATACATGTCATGTTAATTCACAAGAATCAAGCTGATTATGGATCTGTGTCCTCTGAGAACGTTGCGAAAATAAATAGTTGCTCGTAGCAGTAAACTTGTTTCCTTCGGCATCATTAACAGTAACGAGATGGATTAACCAACAAATTCCACGTTTAATACACAGGGTGAACATTTCGAAAACCGACAAACTGCAGGGACAGATTCTTGACTGGAGAAGGTGGAGAAAAGGTCCTATGAAAATGTGCCCGGAAAGGGACGGTGTGCGTGTAACGACAAAATATCGTACCGGAACACAGTACAGAGCTGTTTCGCATCCACATCACAACAGACGTTCAAGATAGCCTCCATGGGACTGCAGGTGATTGAGATAGTAGCGGTTGTCATGCAGAATACACACAATCGTACTTTGGGCTGTACCATGTTGGCTCGCCACTAGCCTCGAGCTTGTACAAGAGTTGTCTCAATATCCTGTAGAACCTGGTACTCTAAATCTGGTGTACGCACAATCAACCGCCTCCTTGCACGTTCGTCTTTCTCAAACTACCCACGTTCACACGAACGCCCAAAAAGGGCTTGAAATGTTGTGTGATGTGGTTGGTGCCTGTGAGGGTACTTGTTTTGGTATGGCAGTACTGCCTCTCGTCGGTTTCCATCTGCTTGACCGTACACAAACACCATCTCGGTTTGCTCTCGACAAGAATACAGGACCATTCTACTGCTTACAGTACGCTGCGCCAATCACAAAACCTGCAACACAGTGAAAACACGGCATGTAGTCAGTGGAACTGCCATTCGTCAGCGCTGTCTACCGTGGCAGCGATGCATTTCCGGACACATGTTCAAAGGACCTTTCTTACTCCATGTCCAGTCAGGAATCCGCCAACGCAGTTTGTCGGTTTTATTCATGTTCACCCTGTATATTTCAGATTCAAGTCACACTAGTTGTTTCATTATCGGTTTACAATTATTACTAAGTCACGATGAAATGATGTGTTTAAAAATATTCTCTATCATACACTCCTGGAAATGGAAAAAAGAACACATTGACACCGGTGTGTCAGACCCACCATACTTGCTCCGGACACTGCGAGAGGGCTGTACAAGCAATGATCACACGCACGGCACAGCGGACACACCAGGAACCGCGGTGTTGGCCGTCGAATGGCGCTAGCTGCGCAGCATTTGTGCACCGCCGCCGTCAGTGTCAGATAGTTTGCCGTGGCATACGGAGCTCCATCGCAGTCTTTAACACTGGTAGCATGCCGCGACAGCGTGGACGTGAACCGTATGTGCAGTTGACGGACTTTGAGCGAGGGCGTATAGGGGGCATGCGGGAGGCCGGGTGGACGTACCGCCGAATTGCTCAACACGTGGGGCGTGAGGTCTCCACAGTACATCGATGTTGTCGCCAGTGGTCGGCGGAAGGTGCACGTGCCCGTCGACCTGGGACCGGACCGCAGCGACGCACGGATGCACGCCAAGACCGTAGGATCCTACGCAGTGCCGTAGGGGACCGCACCGCCACTTCCCAGCAAATTAGGGACACTGTTGCTCCTGAGGTATCGGCGAGGACCATTCGCAACCGTCTCCATGAAGCTGGGCTACGGTCCCGCACACCGTTAGGCCGTCTTCCGCTCACGCCCCAACATCGTGCAGCCCGCCTCCAGTGGTGTCGCGACAGGCGTGAATGGAGGGACGAATGGAGACGTGTCGTCTTCAGCGATGAGAGTCGCTTCTGCCTTGGTGCCAATGATGGTCGTATGCGTGTTTGGCGCCGTGCAGGTGAGCGCCACAATCAGGACTGCATACGACCGAGGCACACAGGGCCAACACCCGGCATCATGGTGTGGGGAGCGATCTCCTACACTGGCCGTACACCACGGTGATTGTCGAGGGGACACTGAATAGTGCACGGTACATCCAAACCGTCATCGAACCCATCGTTCTACCATTCCTAGACCGGCAAGGGAACTTGCTGTTCCAACAGGACAATGCACGTCCGCATGTATCCCGTGCCACCCAACGTGCTCTAGAAGGTGTAAGTCAACTACCTTGGCCAGCAAGATCTCCGGATCTGTCCCCCATTGAGCATGTTTGGGACTGGATGAAGCGTCGTCTCACGCGGTCTGCACGTCCAGCAAGAACACTGGTCCAACTGAGGCGCTAGGTGGAAATGGGATGGCAAGCCGTTACACAGGACTACATCCAGCATCTCTACGATCGCCTCCATGGGAGAATAGCAGCCTGCATTGCTGCGAAATGTGGATACACACTGTACTAGTGCCGACATTGTGCATGCTCTGTTGCCTGTGTCTATGTGCCTGTGGTTCTGTCAGTGTGATCATGTGATGTATCTGACCCCAGGAATGTGTCAATAAAGTTTCTCCTTCCTGGGACAATGAATTCACGGTGTTCTTATTTCAATTTCCAGGAGTGTATATTCGTGCAGTTACCAACCTGATATAATTAAATAGTCAGCTGTAGCCTTCAGTTCTAATTGTGAGGACTGAGGTATTACTGCCAGTGTCTTTCGCCGCCTCTTCACTTGACACGTTACTATGTATCGTATTTGAGGACGTACCGACGATTCGCAAGAGGAATGGTTGATGTTCAGGGACATGACAGGAACGATGATTAGAAGCAAAAGTCTCGTAAACTAAGGCTGTAATACGCATACCTTAAGAGATACGAGCACTTCATCTTCGATACTGTGAAACAAATCCCTACTACTGGAAGCTCATTGCTTTCCATATTTTGAGAGGCGATAGTGTGGACCAAAACAAGAAAAAATGTGTAGGAAACGTGAGCTCTAAAGTGTGTTTCTTAGCTGGCCACTGTGGCCGAGCGGTTCTAGGCGCTTCAGACTGATAACCTCAGATGTTAAGTCCCATAGTGCTCAGAGCCGTTTGAATTTGTGTGTCTTAGGAGCACTTGCTCTTCTTCGCTTATGTGAAACACAGCTTTTCTACTGGAAAAGTGCTCATAGCTCTTGAGGTAAGCATTTTAGAGCCCGTGTTTACTGGACTTTCTTGCTTTTAGCAATCGTTCCAATTATATATCTGATTATTGACCATTTATCTGCAGACAGTCTTCATAAAGAAGTTAATTTGATTTCTAATTTACTTTCTAGGTATTTCACTCTCCACTCCTTTTTCTATAAACTAATTATTTGATGATAAACTGGTAATCTGTCGAAACCTTATGTGATATAAGGCTGAAAAACGAAATAAAAAATTATTTTGAATTTTTTTTCTGTCCCGTAATTGGAAATGAGAGGTCATCGTGACTCCCATACAGATGATCACACTTAGATGTTTGTAGGTTACTAGCTTTTCTTTTGTTGGTAAAGATGTTTACTAGAGTATTGTTTCGTTACGTTTGTCGGAACTGGGAATTAAGAATCACCAATTCGTTTGGCTGTTCTTTAAGGCAACTGGAAAATGGTTATTGAATATGGCTACGAATCAATTTAATCATTTTCTCTAGGGATGCGCCGGCCGGGGTGGCCGTGTGGTTCTAAGCGCTACAGTCGGGAAACGCGTGACCGCTACGGTCGCAGGTTCGAATGCTGCCTCGGGCATGGATGTATGTGAAGTCCTTATTTTAGTTAACTTTAAGTAGTTCTAAATTCTAGGGGACTGATGCCTCGGAAGTTAAGTCTCATAGTGCTCAGAGCCATTTTAACCATTTTTTATAGGCATGCAGTTTGAAATACACATAACAGAATTGCATTGACGCAAGTAAGGAACTGAGAACGGGTTGGTTCAAATGGTTCAAATAGCTCTGAGCACTATGGGACTCAACTTCTGAGGTCATCAGTCCCCTAGAACTTAGAACTACTTAAACCTAACTAACCTAAGGACATCACACACATCCATGCCCGAGGCAGGATTCGAACCTGCGACCGTAGCGGTCGCGCGGTTCCAGACTGTAGCGCCTAGAACCGCTCGGCCACCCCGGCCGGCAAGAACGGGTTACTTAAGCTGGGAGACAGTTCATGTTCTGACTGTATAACATTCCAGAGCAGTAATTAAACTGGAATAAAACGCAAAGTCGAAACTGCAGATAGGACGCCAGCGCAAATAGACACTCACTTGTCTCGGCTATTAAAATTCCGCTATGCAGGTACTTAAACCGAGCTCTCGGAAGGATATAAAAAATTTAACCGCCTGAAATACGCGGTTTAACTCCGATTTGGCGCAGGGGCAGAAATGAAATGCTCTGCTCGTTAGTCCTCCAGGGCATAACGATGTATTTTAGAAGCAGTTTAAATCCTACTACAATGATCTTCGCCTTAAACTGCTCTCCACAGGGCAGAGTTTTTCCTTTATCACGTAAAAGAGGCAGTGGAGAGGGCGTCAATCACGGTACTTCTGAGGAAATAACAAGTGGGCATTAACTGCGGAGAGCTCCCCGTTTCACGCTTTTTACGGCTGCCGTCGTTGGCCTTAATGAGCAACTTCCTGCTGGCACGCCGCGCTGATTGAAATTCCGTTGTAATGAGAGAGCGATAATGTTGGCGGAATTGCAGACGGGGCAGCTAGTCTTCCCAACGAACTGTCCCTTGGGCTGGAGTATCTCAGGGGACTGCATTACTTGGGTTCTCCTTTCCGCGTCAGATCACTTGCAGGACTCTTATAGTGTTGATGTTTCCACTAACGTACGAGCTTCGCAACCTCTGTAAACTGTGGGGAAGTCCTGCCTACTGTGAGGACGGTATGTCATTGGCCATAGACTAATGAAGGTTCATCAGAGGCAACGGTATCCTCAGTGGTGCCCAGAAAATTCTGATAAGACCGCTATTATCTTGTATATACATAGATGATCTAGCTGACAGGGTGAGCAGCAATCTGCGGTTGTTTGGTGATGAAGGTGTCGAAGATGCGTGACTACGGGATGATACAAGATGACATAGGCAAAGTTTCTAATTGTCATGATGAATGACAACTGACTCTAAATGTAGAAAAACGTAAGTAATGCGGACGAGCAGGTAGAGCAAACCAGTAATGGTGGGACACAGCATTATTGCTGTCCTGCTTGACAAGTCACGTCGGTCTAATACACTACTGGCCATTAAAATTGCTACACCACGAAGATGACGTGCCACAGACGCGAAATTTTAAGCGACAGGAAGAAGATACTGTGATATCCAAATGATTAGCTTTTCAGAGCATTCACACAAAGTTGGCGCCGGTGGCGACACCTACAACGTGCTGACATGGGGAAGGTTTCCAACCGATTTCTTATACACGAACAGCAGTTGACCGGCGTTGCCTGGTGAAACATTGTTGTGATGCCTCGTGTAAGGAGGAGAAATGCGTACAATCACGTTTCCGACTTTGATAAAGGTCAGATTGTAGCGTATCGCAATTGCCGTTTATCGTATCGCGACATTGCTGCTCGCGTTGGTCGAGATCCAATGACTGTTAGCAGAATATGGCAACGGTGGGTTCAGGAGGGTATCACGGAACACCGTACTGGATCCCTACATCCTCTTATCACTAGCAGTCGAGATGACAGGCACCTTATCTGCATGGCTGTAACTGATCGTGCAGCCACGTCTCGATCCCTGAGTCAACAGATGGGGACGTTTGCAAGACAACAACCATCTGCGCGAACAGTTCGACGACGTTTGCAGCAGCATAAACTATCAGCTCGGAGACCATGGCTGCGGTTACCCTTGACGCTGCATCACAGACAGGAGCGCCTGCGATGGTGTACTCAACGACGAACCTGGGTGCACGATTGGCAAAACGTCATTTTTTCGGATCAATCCAGGTTATGTTTACAGCAACTTGATGGTCGCATCCGTGTTTGGCGACATCGCGGTGAACGCACATTGGGGGCGTGTATTCGTCATCGCCGTACTGGCTTATCACCCGGCGTGGTGGTATGGGGTGCCATTGGTTACACGTCTCGGTCACCTGTTGTTCGCACTGACGGCACTTTGAACAGTGGACGTTACATTTCAGATATGTTACGACCCGTGGCTCTACCCTTCATTCGATCCCTGCGAAACCCTACATTTCAGCAAGATAATGCACGATCGCATGTTGCAGGTCCTGTACGGGCCTTTCTGGATACATAAAATGTTCGACTGCAGTCCTGGCCAGCACATTCTCCAGATCTCTCACCAATTGAAAACGTCTGGTCAGTGGTGGCCTAGCAACTGGCTCGTCACAATACGCGAGTCACTACTCTTGATGAACTGTGGTATCGTGTTGAAGCTGTATGGGCAGCTGTACCTGTACACGTCATCCAAGCTCTGTTTGACTCAACGCCCACCCCCAAACTGCGTGAAAATGTAATGACATGTCAGTTCTAGTATAATATATTTGTAGAATGAATACCCGTTTATCATCTGCATTTCTTCTTGGTGTAACAATTTTAATGGCCAGTAGCGTATTTGGGCGCAACGTTGCACAAGTATATGAAATGAAACGAGGATGCGAGGATTGTGGTAGGGAAGGCGATTGGTCGACTTGGGTTTGTTGGGATAATTCTGGGAAAGCGTGGTTCATTCATAAAGAACACTGCATATAGGACGCTGATTTCTTGAATACTCCTCGAGTGTTTGGAATCCGTACCAGTTAGGATTAAAAGAAGATATCCAAGCAATTCAAAGGCGAGCTGCTAGATTTGTTACCTGTAGGTTCGAATAACGCGCAGGTGTTGCGGAGACGCTTCGGGAACTCAAGTGCGAACCCTCGACGGAAGACGATGTTCTTTTGGAGCAATGTCATTAAGAAAATTTGCAGAACCGACATACGTTTCGCGTAAAGACCATGAAGATATGATGCGAGAAATTAGGGCTCGTACGGAAACATACAGACGGTCGTTCCTCCCTCCCTCTTTCTGGGAGTGGAACGGGAAGGGAAACGACTAGTAGTGTTACAGGGTACCCTCCACCACGCACCGTATGTTGGCATGCGGAGTATGTACATAGAAGTAGATGAAACATCAACGAGTTGATGCTAAGCTGTGTGATAGTCAATTATACCTTTTAAACAGCACTGATTTGGCTCCGATCTAACACCAGGTTGAGTCAAATTTGTTATGTATGTAGATAATTATGATGTCCTGCTCATACAATCACGATTTTAGTGTCCCAAAATTCAAAGAAGAGATAGATACGAAGCTCGCAAATATTTTCAGGTACCAGTCGTGGACTGCCATCTGGAGGGGAAAAATACTAAAATTAAAAAAAAAAAAAAAAAAAAAATAGAAGACTAATTTGGCAGACCCAGTTCCACAACGATAATAAATGTCAATAATTTTAAATCTCGTCTTCTTTCTAAACTCGTTTTACGTGTCACGAGACTCTCAGTATGTTAACAGGAATGTTTTCTCCACATACCAAGCCAGGAAGAGCAAAAACAATAACAATATAGTTTAGCATATACATAAGAAAAGATGCGTCTTTTGCAACTGAATATACTTTTCCCTTAACATTAAAGAAAGCCCCTCACATTGTGAATCAGACAAAAGTTTATTACACAGCAAAAATCTCAGTACGTCAAAGGCGTGACCCCATTTCGCTGCACAATGGATGTCCAGTCTGACACAGTTTCTGTTCATTGTTGAGAACGATACATCTACTGCTTAACGTTGTGGAGAAGACTGTACATATAGACTTAAATACGATGAAGTATTAGATTCATAATATTTTAGAAATAAAGTACATAATGAAACTCGTGTATGAAAGAGGCAGGCTATAGAAAAGTGTATAATGTTGTGAAGAGGTATGTACACATAGACTTATATATGTGAAACGTCCCCTTTGAAAATTAAGAATGACTGTGCTGGTAAACTTCTAAGTTATTTCATCTTCAAACAGCTGAGCAAAACTGAACGTACTCGAACATTTCTACTCTTTACTTATTCTGATCATCACTAAACTGACACACAATATTTTTAGCGCAACGCAATCTGACTTTCAATAATCCCTACAAAAGAATGGCCCTGAGTGACAATAACCTATACCTTACATGATTCACTTACCTCACAAAAATCTTCGTTACTTGAACTACTGCGATACAGCGAGCGCCGCACTGCCAGTTAAATAAAAGTTTCTAACTACTGAAGGCACTAACTACTGATAGGCATAGTTAGCAAATGAAGGATTTTGATAGAGAACAAACAAGCTATTTACCTTAATAGTGTTCAAAAGTCATTATATATATATATATATATATATATATATATATATATATATATATATATATATATATATATCAATTCATGACATCCAGTCTTACGAATTTCCTTTTTCTGGCGGACACACGTCCAGATCGTCCACTCGTAAAAACCTCTCAAAACTCTGGCATCTCTCTCCCAACATCCACCACTGCTGGCGGCTCACCTCCAACTGCCCAATGTTATGTGCTGTTCACATCCAACTATCCAACACTACACAATCGAATATTCCAACAATGAGTCCAACCAACCAAAGACTGCACACAGCGCTGTCAGCGATTTTCATGCAGAGTACTACGTGGCGTTACCAACATAAAAACCTAAATATCCTACTTACGTATGTAAAGTATTAAAAAGTATATGATGACAGAAAATATCGACCATTTTAATTAATAACAATAGAGCTTCTGCCTACAAAGTTTGAAACAAAGAATGGAAGCAGTCCTGCAAAAGCAAAGGAAGATCTTACACATAAATATTGCGTGCTGCATCGGTGTGTCATCTGTATGGCAACTAGTGAGTTTCAAGAATCTTCAGTACCATCATCACATGGCTGAGTTTCAATCATAGGTACTTCAGCGAACATCGCTGCCGCATTGATCTTAACACTATCTTCGCCTTGTGCGTATCGTGAAGCACATCGCTCTTAACGGGTTGAAATCAACACACGTAAAAGTTCAAATGGTTCAAATGGCTCTGAGCACTATGGGACTTAACTTCTCAGGTCATCAGTCCCCTAGAACGTAGAACTACTTAAACCTAACTAACCTAAGGACATCACACACATCTATGCCCGAGGCAGGATTCGAACCTGCGACCGTAGCGATGTAAAAGTAATTTCGGAAGTACGCCACGCGAGTATCATAGAGCTGTTACTGTTTACAATAAATATAAATGATTTATTGTATGACATTCGGTAGTTCCGTGACGCTGTCGCGGACTAGGAGAATGTTGCGACGGCAGAAGACAGCGAAATGTAGGAATATTAACACAGTGTTGACAGTTGGTGTAGACTCTATCAGTCGACCCTTACTCTTCGATTAAACAGTTGACGGTGAATCACTGGAAACAGTAACAATCGTAAAATTTCTAGGAAAAACCATCCAGAACTAGGTAATGTGGAACTACGATTTATAACTAGTTGCTGGAGAGTCGATGACAAGCTAAGACTCTTTCGCTGAATCTTGAGAAAATGTAGTTCATTCACGAGAGCAGTGGATTGTGACACATTCGTTCGAGCAATTCTTGCCAGATTGGATTAATAGATGCAGAAGATCGAAGCGCTACGGCCTTCGTCTCGGGTGCGTTTCGTCAATGCTATGGCGTTGCAGAGATGAATAACGAATTCATCTAGCATACGATACAAAGCAGGCACTGAAAATCACGGAGAGGTTTGGTGTTGAAATGAAGTATACTCTACAAGAAGGGTCGGGCTATTATATTACTTCGGGCCGGCCGCTGTGTCCGAACGGTTCTAGGGGTTTCAGTCCGGAACCGTGCTGCTGCTAGGGTCGCAGGTTCGAATTCTGCCTCGGGAATGGATGTGTGTGATGTCCTTAGGTTAGTTAGGTTTAAGTAGTTCTAAGTTCTAGTGGACTGATGACCTCAGCAGTTAAGTCCCATAGTGCTCAGAGCCATTTGAACCATTTTTTCCTCCTAAACTACCAGACCGATTTCATTCAAAGTTGTTACATATATCACTTGAAACTTCCTGGCAGATTAAAACTGTGTGCCCGACCGAGACTCGAACTCGGGACCTTTGCCTATCGCGGGCAAGTGCTCTACCAACTGAGCTACCGAAGCACGACTCACGCCCGGTACTCACAGCTTTACTTCTGCCAGTACCTCGTCTCCTACGATTATATCACTTCTCGTCTGTGAAGAGTCGCTGTGGAGGTAACAACCACCTACTTACCAAGCGTGGGGAGGGGGGGGGGGGGGGGGAGTGGAGGAAGAGGGAATGGAAAAGAATTGCAACTCACAACGAGCAAATATCCACACGTCATTCATTCAGTATTTAAGAATAACAGCACTTAGTGACTTGCAACAAACTTTAAATATAATTTAAAACAGTTTCGAAATTTTTTCTCGCTGACAGCCCTCTCAAAAAGACAAAAGAAAAAAAGTTCTTCATTTACAACATTTGCTGTTCGTGCATTACAACTGCCACGTAGAGCATGACGTTTTAATTGATTACTTGTTTACTACTAACTGTTTTCGCAACACATTTTGCAGACTATTCGCGTATACTACTGAATGTACCTGCAAAATTATATCACTGTACGACACATGGCTCAGGAGATAAAACGCCATAAATATTGAGCTGTGTGGAAATGAAAATGAAGGGCGCAATTCGCTAGAGACGTGTACATAAGCGTGAAATACGTTAAATATACATTAAGTTCTTGGCGCCCTCCATCGGTAATGCTGGAATTCAATACGGTGTTGGCCCATCCTTAGCCTTGATGAGATCTTCCACTCTCACAGGCATACGTTCAGTCAGGTGCTGGACGGGTTTTTCGGGAATGGCAGCTCATTCTTCACGGAGTGCTGCACTCAGGAGAGGCATCGATGTCGGTCAGTGAGGCCTGGCACGAAGTCAGCTTCCCAAAGGTGTTCTATAAGATTCTGTCATGACTCTGTACAGGTCAATCCATTACAGGGATGTTACTGTTGTGTAACCACTCCATCACAGACCATGCATTATGAACAGGTGCTCGATCGTGTTGAAAGATGCAAACGCAGTCTCAGAGTTGATCTTCAACTGTGGGAAGCAAGAAGGTGTTTACAACATCAATGTAGGCCCGTGCTGTGATAGTGCCACGCAAAACAACAAGGGGTGCAAGCACCCTCCACGAAAAACACGACCACACTGCCTTCGAATTTTACTGTTGGCACTACACACGCTGGGAATTCGCGATACCCACACCCTGCCATCGGATTGCCACATTGTGCACCGTGATTAATCACTCTATACAACGTTTTTCCACTGTTCAATGGCCCAATGTTTACTCTCCTTACACCAAGCGAGGCGTCGTTTGGCACCTGCAGGCGTGATGTGTGGCTTATGAGCATCCGCTCGACCAAGAATTCCAATTTCTCTCACCTCCTGCCTAATTGTCACAGTACTTGCAATGCATCCTGATGCAGTTTGGAATTCCTGTGTGGTCGTCTGGATAGATGTCTGCCTATTACGCATTACGACCGTCTTCAACTGTCGGCAGTCTCTGACAGTCAACAGAAGAGGTCGGCCTGTACGCTTTTGTGCTGTACGTGTCCCTTCACGTTTCCATTTCACTATCACATCGGAAACAATTAACTTAGGGATGTTTAGGAGTGTGGAAATCTCGCGTACAGACACCCAATCACCTGACCACGTTTGAAGTCCAAGAGTTCCGCAGAGCGCCCCATTCTGCTCTCTCACGTCTATTGACTACTGAGATCGCTGGTATGGAGTACCTGGCAGTAGGTGGCAGTACAATGCACCTAATATGAGAAACGCATGTTTCTGGGGGTGTCCAGATACTTTTGATCACATAGGGTATGTAAAATATATTTAACATATATTTGACAAAAAATGGTTCAAATGGCTGTGAGCACTATGGGACTTCTGAGGTCATTAGTCACCTAGAACCTAGAACTGCTTAAATCTAACTAACCTAAGGACATCACACACATCCATGCCCGAGGCAGGATTCGAACCTGCCACCGTAGCGGTCGCCGGTTCCAGACTGCAGCGCCTAGAACTGCTCGGCCACTCTGGCTGGCTATATTTGACAGTACTTCAGCAAAGCTACTGGTAGAAAGCTCATCCTAAACGCCTGGAATAATTTCAACAAAATTTAAAATTACCAAATGAGCAGCAACCAGGCGCAAGATCATGTTTTCTTTATTTACTTTTGCAAATCGATTTCAACTGATTAACAGCCATCATCGGTGAGTTTTCATGGAACATACACGTTGAAAGCACCGATGATGGCTGTTAATCAGTTGAAATAGATTTGCAAAAGTAAATAAAGAAAACATGATCTTGCGACTGGTTGCTGCTCATCTGGTTTACGGTCGCTGCACAATTTGGGAACCATATGGAGCCCCCCATTCAACAATATTTGTCACCCATATTACTTACGACCTGGAAAAAATACGATGGCCCTAAGAACCAACGGTCTCCCATTGGGGAAGGGGGGTGATAACGTGGTGAGACAAGGGGGAAAAGAAGCTGGACACATATGGGTGAAGGAGGAGATGGACAGGGAATGGAAAGAGATCAATAGAGAGGGGTGGAGGAGGTGGACAAAGTGATGGTGCAGGAGTAGATGGGAATAAATGGGTGAGCAGGAGGGGATGGGCAGAAGGGGAAGAAGCAGATGGACAGATATGGGAGGGGCAGATGGAGAGAGAGAGAGAGAGAGAGAGAGAGAGAGAGAGAGAGAGAGGGAGAGGGATGGCGGGCGGGGAGAGCATGAGGACAGTGAGAGGGTAGGAAAGATACACAGAGAGGAGCAGGAGGAGGTAGACAGAAGAGGGGAGAGGGGGGGTGGACAAGGAGAGGAGTAGATGTGAGGGACAGAGAGGGGTAGAGGGTTTTGGCAGAGGGTGAGGGAATGCAGGTGATGGACACAGAGTTGGGGGAAGGAGAAAATGCTCGAATACAAAGTTGGAATAAATACATACTCTGGCAACGCCAGCTGCTCAGCTAGTAATACAGGTAACTGACACCAGTCACTTACGAAATAGTTATTTACGTCTCTAAACTAGTCTTCGAGCCTTCTGAGGCTAATCTTCAGATGGGACAGGCAGGAGTTAAATATTCATTTTGATAGCGCAATGGTGGGTATTTACCCTGTGACAAAAAGGTAGAAGACACCAACGTGCCACCATGACTTATAGTTACCCGTGTAGGACAAATTGCGCCGAAAAATAAATTTCTTTCCTTATCACGGAAGTTTGTGGGGTAGGCCTCTTGCTATTAATCCCACCTGACAGCTTCCATTTTCATTACCTCATGGCTGTAGTATTAAGCAGTTGTACTTTAAACTTTAACTTTTAGCACCCACATGTTGATGGAATAGTATTGGGAGAAAGTCAAGAAACTTGTCATTGAATTCCTGGATATAGAAAAATCCTATGATAGCGCTATAAGAGATAAGATCTGGGAATGCCTGAGGAAAAAGAATGTGCGTGAAGGACTAATTCAAAGGTACGATCACTGTTCTAGCTGTGAGCAAATTGGAGAGAACGATCATCATGGTTTGAGACCAAGAGTGAAGTTCATCAAGGAAGTGCACTGTCCCCAATACTATTCATCACTGTTATGGATACTGTAATGAAGCACGTCAAGGAGAAGTAAGGGGAACTGAATGCATTTGCCTTTGCTGATGACATCATGATATGGGGTGAAACTGAAGAGGAAGTACAGATCAGACTTGATGAATGGAAATCTCAGTTCCAGAAATACACTCCTGGAAATGGAAAAAAGAACACATTGACACCGGTGTGTCAGACCCACCATACTTGCTCCGGACACTGCGAGAGGGCTGTACAAGCAATGATCACACGCACGGCACAGCGGATACACCAGGAACCGCGGTGTTGGCCGTCGAATGGCGCTAGCTGCGCAGCATTTGTGCACCACCGCCGTCAGTGTCAGCCAGTTTGCCGTGGCATACGGAACTCCATCGCAGTCTTTAACACTGATAGCATGCCGCGACAGCGTGGACGTGAACCGTATGTGCAGTTGACGGACTTTGAGCGAGGGCGTATAGTGGGCATGCGGGAGGCCGGGTGGACGTACCGCCGAATTGCTCAACACGTGGGGCGTGAGGTCTCCACAGTACATCGATGTTGTCGCCAGTGGTCGGCGGAAGGTGCACGTGCCCGTCGACCTGGGACCGGACCGCAGCGACGCACGGATGCACGCCAAGACCGTAGGATCCTACACAGTGCCGTAGGGGACCGCACCGCCACTTCCCAGCAAACTAGGGACACTGTTGCTCCTGGGGTATCGGCGAGGACCATCCGCAACCGTCTCCATGAAGCTGGGCTACGGTCCCGCACACCGTTAGGCCGTCTTCCGCTCACGCCCCAACATCGTGCAGCCCGCCTCCAGTGGTGTCGCGACAGGCGTGAATGGAGGGACGAATGGAGACGTGTCGTCTTCAGGGATGAGAGTCGCTTCTGCCTTGGTGCCAATGATGGTCGTATGCGTGTTTGGCGCCGTGCAGGTGAGCGCCACAATCAGGACTGCATACGACCGAGGCACACAGGGCCAACACCCGGCGTCATGGTGTGGGGAGCGATCTCCTACACGGGCCGTACACCACTGGTGATCGTCGAGGGGACACTGAATAGTGCACGGTACATCCAAACCGTCATCGAACCCATCGTTCTACCATTCCTAGACCGGCAAGGGAACTTGCTGTTCCAACAGGACAATGCACGTCCGCATGTATCCCGTGCCACCCAACGTGCTCTAGAAGGTGTAAGTCAACTACCCTGGTCAGCAAGATCTCCGGATCTGTCCCCCATTGAGCATGTTTGGGACTGGATGAAGCGCCGTCTCACGCGGTCTGCACGTCCAGCACGAACGCTGGTCCAACTGAGGCGCCAGGTGGAAATGGCATGGCAAGCCGTTCCACAGGACTACATCCAGCATCTCTACGATCGTCTCCATGGGAGAATAGCAGCCTGCATTGCTGCGAAAGGTGGATATACACTGTACTAGTACCGACATTGTGCATGCTCTGTTGCCTGTGTCTATGTGCCTGTGGTTCTGTCAGTGTGATCATGTGATGTATCTGACCCCAGGAATGTGTCAATAAAGTTTCTCCTTCCTGGGACGATGAATTCACGGTGTTCTTATTTCAATTTCCAGGAGTGTAATATCTCAGTATCAGCAAGACCAAGACAGTGGTGATAGCAGTCAACAGAGATGGGCAACCAGCAAGTGTAAAATTAGGAGACCACCAACTAGAGTGTGTGGACAGTTTTCCTTACCTTGGAAGAGTATTCTCCAGTGATAATTTGGTCAGAAATGAAATCACCAACAGAGTGTAAAAACGATCTGAATTCTACCAAGAAGTAAGATCACTTTTACGGGATGACTTGATTCCAAAGCCGGCCAAACTGATTACGTTTAACAGCTATTTCATACCTATGGTACTGAAACATGTACCCTTAAAAAAAAAGAATCATCAAGGCTGCAAGTATCAGAGATGAAATTTCTTAGATCCACCATCCAGAAGACCAAGATAGACAAGGAATGAGGAGGTGAGGAAAGAAGCCGGAATAAAGACATCCCTATTAGATCGAATTGATGCATCTAGTCTTCGATGGTACGGGCATGTGATAAGAATGGAGCCAACTAGAACAGCCAAAATAAATTTGGAAACACAGGTGTATGGGAAAAGACCTCAAGGAAGACCTCAAACCCGATGGATGGACTTGATGAAGGCTGATCTAGTGACCAGAGGATGGGCAATGGATGATGTTCTCCGTGAACAGGTGTATTTGGACAGGACGAAGTGGAAGAGGCTCATTATCAGTAACTGGGAAACTTTAACTGATAAATGATGATGATGATGATGACGACTATAAACTACTATAAGACACCATAAAAAATCAGCTGTGTACAGGGTGTCCATAATTAAAATTCCAGTTTCGAAACGCCGAAGAAGGAGAACCACTGTTCAGAATGACGTCAAATTTGAACAGCATACGCCATGGAACAAAAATTTTTAATGAAAGTTTTACAACAGAGGGCGCTGTAAGCATCTTAACGTAAATGCGGTCGGCTACAAATGATAGATGACCGCAATATGGTGGTTATAGTTTGAGTTGCACATTACACCATACATATAGTTCAATATGCATGATTGCACAAGTTCGTCAGTCAACAGTTTGGCACTATTAGTTAGGCTATACCGTACCATATTGGATGAGAAAAATCGCTTTTTAACTGTCCTGATGCCGAAAACCGCTTAAAAAGCAAAATGACATCATGAGACTGGCGCAAAATAGGTCCAGTGTGTCCACTGTTTTCTGCCACAAGCTGAAATCGAGAAACAGCATATTCCACAACAGGTCGGACTGTCTCGGGTATCACGTTCAGAACGCATTTGCAATGCGTTTCCTCAGTTCAACATCGTTCGTAATTGGAGCAGTGAACACAACATCTTTCACGTAACACCCCAGCGGGAAGTCAAACGGATTAAGATCAGGTGATCTGGATAGCCAGGCTGAAATTCCAGCATTTCCGAAACGCCGCTGGAGCAGCCGCTTCAATGGCTGTGCAGAATAGGGAGGAGCGCCATATTGTGTAGAAGTGAGCCTACTTACATATTCACGCTGTTGAAGGACTGGAATGATGTTGGTGCACAAAAAGCTCTCGTAGCTTTTACCTGTGACGGTACAGGTAACATGACGCCCAGACTCATCTCCTCGAAAAAAGACGGCCCTGCGATAAACGATGCCGTCAACCCGCACCACACAGGGCACCTTTGCAGAATGAAGTGTTGACGTGCGTGCGGATTTTCGGTTGTCCATATTCTGCAATTCTGCGTATTCGTCCATGAGACTGAGAGGGCCATTTGACACGGGTTCCCAGGTAGATGCCGTTTTTCTTGACTTCCACAAGGCGTTTGATACAGTTCCCACAGTCGTTTAACGAACAAAGTAAGAGCATATGGACCATCAGACTAATTGTGTGATTAGATTGAAGAGTTCCTAGATAACAGAACGCAGCATGTCATTCTCAATGGAGAGAAGTCTTCCGAAGTAAGAGTGATTTCAGGTGTGCAGCAGGGGAGTGTCGTAGGACCGTTGCTGTTTACAGTATATATAAATGACCTTGTGGATAACATCGAAAGTTCGCTGAGGCTTTTTGCGGATGATGCTGTAGTATATCGAGAGATTATAACAATGGAAAATTGTACTGAAATGCAGGAGGATCTGCAACGAATTGACGCATGGTGCATGGAATGGCAATTGAATCTCAATGTAGACAAGTTTTATGTGCTGCGAATACATAGAAAGAAAGATCCTTTATCAGTAAGTTACAATATAGCAGGTCAGCAACTGGAAACAGTTAATTCCATAAATTACATGGGAGTAGGCATTAGGAGTGATCTAAAATGGAATGACCATATAAAATTAATCGTCGGTAAAGCAGATGCCAGACTGAGATTCATTGGAAGAATCCTAAGGAAATGCAGTCCGAAAACAAAGGAAGTAGGTTACAGTACACTTGTTCGCCCACTGCTTGAATACTGATCACCGGTGTGGGATCTGTACCAGATAGGGTTGATAGAAGAGATAGAGAAGATCCAACGGAGAGCAGGGCGCTTCGTTCCAGGATCATTTAGTAATCGCGAAAGCGTTACGGAGACGACAGATAAACTCCAGTGGAAGACTCTGCAGGAGAGACGCTCAGTAGCTCGGTACGGGGTTTTGTTGAAGCTTCGAGAACTTACCTTCACCGAGGAGTCAAGCAGTATATTGCTCCCTCCTATGGATATCTCGCGAAGAAAGCAAGAGGATAAAATCAGAGAGATTAGAGCCCACACAGAGGCATAACGAAAATCTTTCTTCCCACGAACAATAGGAGACTGTAATAGAAGGGAGAACCGATAGAGGTACTCAAGGTACCCTCCGCCACACACCATCATGTGGCTTGCGGAGTATAGATGTAGATGCAGATGTGTCCTTAGATATGGAAATAAGCTTCGTCTGTCCACAAAATACTCCATGGCCATTCACTGCCCACTACCATGGGAGCAAGAAATTCCAGAGCAAACGTTTGTTTTGCTGGCAGTTCAGCAGGTAGCAGCTCCTGAACATGGTTGATTTTGTATGGATGGCAGCGCACAATTTTTCGTAGTACTTTATGCACCGTTTTCGAAGGCATGTTCAACGTTCTAGCAATTCACTGCATGTTTGCACACCACCGCTTGATCCCTCTGCAGTGCTGCTGTGGACACGTCTTCGACAGACGTCGGGTGAACATTACACTTTCAAGCAATATGTATTTTCTAATTGTCTAATTTTTCACCATACCCTTAGCAGACAGCGGACCACTGACTTTTTTCATACCCCTGAGTCTCCAGAACGTTTGCAGGGCTACTGACGCTCAGTCACCGTTCTTGTAAAAGAGTTCAGTTTCGATATCGTGCTGTTAGACTCGAGATTTGGAGTGCCACTATGCGCTGCGCTTTCATCTAGCTCCTAGTAACCAATAGAAAAGACGATGTGGAGGTGAGGTAGGACCAAGTAAAAGACTCATAAGTTCTGACCTGACCACTCAGTCATTAAAAAGCTTAAGGAAGGTACAGGATGTCTTGAAGGACATAGGGTTCACCAAGAAAATGTTTCCTTCGCTAATCGAGGTATAATTATGTGACTGGCGTAGGTACAAGCGAGAACATAAGAAAATAAGACATATTACAGATTGATCATCTCCTCTTGGTTCTATAATTGCCTTACTAAATGTTTTACCAATATTTATCCGACATCATGTTATGAGTAAATAGTCTTCGAATCACGTCTTTACTGTGCTGACCATTGGCTATATAGTTGGAATATTTCTTTAACCTCAAATAGAAGGTAGGCCGACGGAAGCTCAATTTGTAATTAGAGCTTGGTGGGCGTCTTCCTTTGCGCCGCTGATCGTTGAGCGATAGCCATTAAGATCGGAGCGGGCGATGTTGGGCGGTCGCTACCGTGCGCCCAGGGCTGTCCAGGTTGTCGGCTGTCAGCAGACGACTTCCCGGTAAAAGATGGACGTGCTCCGCGGACACGTGACTGCACGTTTCCGGCAGAATGGACGCGGAGGTCCTCCATCATTCCTACATCTGACGGCCATCTTGTTTACGCCGCGAATAAGTAAGCGTCGTTCTTAGAAGACGGGGGAACATGACGATGTATTATTCACAAGTTCGAATAAAATTCAATCGGGCCACCCGATCGATCACTAAACATGCACTGTTCGTCGGCGAGTTGCGACGTTTCTCGATATTGACGACGCGCCAGACCGGCACGAGAATAAAACGACGCGACACGACAGCAAACAGAATCGAAAGCTCTCACAGTGTCACATTAACAAAAACACTCATTCGTCTTTTTCTTGTTCACGATGGTTTTTCGATATGAATATTTTTTCTTCATAGCAAATCTTGCAAAGTACAAGGAAACGGGGCTGTCATTTCAGGAACAACTGATTTACCAATGGATATTAAATTTTCCTCAATCTCTTCAACAATAATTCTGACACTAAAGTAATATTTTTACCCACCAGAGCTTAAGGATGCTCAGTAGTCACTAAAGCTGTACTGTGTTCATCATAAGAATGAACCTGACGTAAACATTTCAATGTACATTCTTCCGCGTTTGCTTGAATCTCGTTGGATTTCCTTTCACGTGGAGCGGAAGCCAAGCTGTGTACAGTACTGTCAAGGACAATCAAAGAATACGTTTTATGCTGCGTGTTACACGCACCTAGATTGAGCGATAATACGGGACAACAGCTTTACCGAAGCATTTAACTTGGACAGCAATGGCTAGCCAGCTGGCCCAACTAACCTGCAATGATGTGAGCAGTTGCAGTTCAGATGTAAAAAGAGACGAGCAGAGAAACAATATAGTTTCGAACGTCATTTAATTTTTAAAGAGAACGAAATAATGCTCGGCAAAACTCCAGCACTACATCATGCTTCTTACAAGGGAACCTCCCCATTGCATCCCCCCTCAGAATTAGTTATAAGTTGGCATAGTCGATAGGCCTTGAAAAACTGAACACAGATCAATCGAGAAAACAGGAAGAAGTTGTGTGGAACTATGAAAAAAATAAGCAAAATATACAAACTGAGTAGTCCATGTGGAAGATAAGCAACATCAAGGAAAGTCTGAGCTCAGGAGCGCCGTGGTCTAGTGGTTAGCGTGAGCAGCTGCAGAATGAGAGGTCCTTGGTTCAAGTCTTTTCTCGAGCGAAAAGTTTACTTTCTTTTTTTTCGCAAAGTTATGATCTGTCGGTTCGTTCATTGACGTCTCCGTTCACTGTAATAAGTTTATTGTCTGTGTTTTGCGACCGCGCCACAAAACCGTGCGATTAGTAGACGAAAGGACGTGCCTCTCCAATGGGAACCGAAAACATTTGCTGGATTCATATTGTCCATGGAATACATCTCACGTATTTAATGCACTCTCGTCCAAAGTAGCGAACAGTCAACTGCCAGCCAGGGAGCCTCGTTAGCAGGAATACTCTCTCTTCCGTGCGATGTAGTCGACTGACGTCGTGTGTTTCGATGTTTGTTTAGGTGTAGCGGCGCTGTTACCTCGCATCGGACGGACGGACGGACCGATAATAATTGTCTGAAAATAAAAAATTAAACTCCTCACTCGAGGGAAGAATTGAACCACGGACCTCTCTTTCCGCAACTGCCCACGCTAACCACGGGACCACGGCGCTCCTGAGCTGACGTTATCCTTGATGTTGCTTATCTTGCGCATGGACTACTCAGTTTGTATATTTTGCTTATTTTTTTCGTAGTTCCACACAACTTCTTCCTGTTCTCCATTGATCTGTGTTCAGTTTTTCAAGGCCTATCCACTGTGCCAACTTATAACTAAATCTGAGGGGGTGTGATGGGGAGGTTCCCTTGTTAGGAGAGCAGACGGAAAGCAAAAAACGCTTTCGTCCTGACCTAACATAGTATTCTAATTACGAGGGTTGCCCAGAAAGTAATACACCGCATTTCTTTTCTCAGCCGAAAACAATGCTAAGAATGCGAAAAGTTCCGTAACTTCCGACAGATAGCAAAGGTGCAGGACATGGCATCTGTAGGTGATGTAAGTTACAAGCAACGTGCCGTCTTTGAATTTTTTACTGCAGAGAAAGAAACTGTGGGAAATATTCACAAAGGCTTGTGCGAAATCTATGGAGCACCTGTTGTCGACAGAAGTACAGGTAGTCTCTGAGGCGGTTCGGTGGAGCTCCACGATTTGCAGCGGTCGGGGAGATAATTTACGTCTGTCACACCTGACATGTTGCAGCGAGCTGATGTCATACGCGAGGACAGACGCATGAAGACTCAGCAGTTGACACTGCATCTGTGAATCAGCAAAGGAAGTGCGAATGCAATTATCCGCACTCTTGGATATTCAAAAGTGCGTGCAAGATGGGCCCCGCGGTGTCTAACGGTGTATCACAAATCCCACAGAAAAAACATTTGTCTTGATTTGTTGCAACATTTTGAAGCTGAGGGGAGGCCTTCTTGTCCCGGATTGTGACATGTGATGAAACCTAGGTCCATCACTTTGCGCCAGAAACAAAACGACGGTCGATGGAATGGCGCCATTCCCACTGCCCTCAGAAGAAAAAATTCAAAGCAACAGCTTCCACCGGTAAGATCATGATCACCGTCTTCAGGGACTGTGAAGCTGTGATCGTGATTGATGTGTTGCTAATAGGCGGTACTATTAATTCAGAAGCATATGTCAACACATTCACGAAACTCAAGACGCGCTTCAGGCGACTTCGGCGTCACAGCAACCCAGGGGATATATTGTTCCAACAAGATAACGCTCGGCCGCACACAAGTCTGAGGACTGCTCAGCACATCGCAAAACAGGGTTGGACAGTGTTACCCAATCCACCCTGAAGCCCTAACCTAGCCGCCTCTGACTTCCACTTGCTTGGGCCATTAAAGATGCCATTCATGGAAGACATTTTGAGGACGATGAGGAGGCGACTCACACAGTGAAGCACTGGCTCCGCCACCAGAACAAGGATTGGTACCGACAGGGCATACACGCCCTTCTTTCGTGCTGGAGGAAGGCCATAGAACGGGATGGAGATTACGTGGAAAAATAGGGTGTGTGGATAAAACACCATTCTTTCGTGCGTGTCATTCTCGTTACGTTCAATAAAAAAGTGTTGAAACAATGCGGTACATTACTTTCTGGGCAGTCCTCCTACAAACAAAAGCACTCCGTCTTCAGGGCACGAGTGGCCTACCGGGACCATGCGACCGCTGTGTCATCCTCAGAGGAGGATGCGGATAGGAGGAGCTTGGGGTAGGCACACGGCGCTCCCGGTCGTTATGATGGTAGTCTTGACCGAAGCCACTATTATTCGGTCGAGTAGCTCCTCAATTGGTATCACGAGGCTGAGTGTACCCCGAAAAATGGCAACAGCTCATGGCGGCTGGATGGTCATCCATCCAAGTGTCGGCTACGCCCAACAGCGCTGAACTTCGGTGATCTGACGGGAACCGGTGTATGCACTGCGGCAAGGCCATTGCCTCGTACAAACAAGCATGATAAAAATTTCCAAATTAAACACAGGGTAATTTTTCTGAGCGAGCCATGTATGGTGCAAAATCATACTGCAGGAATTTCACCGTGTTGTTGAAGTCACTGAAGGTATTAATTACAGTCAATCGTCTATTATTCTCTCAGCTCCTTCCATATCCGAATCCGAAAAATACATTTCAGTTCTGGAACTGTCCTCTGCTACGTTGATAACGGGTCGATGAACAACAGAATCCACGAAGCCACCCAGGCGCCGCATTTTGTCCTCTCTTTTTTATGACGTGACGTTCCATATCCCGCCAGCTTTCGGCAGCGACATGTGCAAAAGCTGCGTGCGTTAGTTCCAGTGCGCCTGGCAGTTTAACAGTCTTGTTATTTCTCACGACAAATCCCTTAATTTGGCTACAGATCAGTTCTGTTAGGTACATATTGCAATGGTGCAGTGGAAAATGTAAAAACGCAGGTTGTATCGTTTGATCGATGCTGTGAAAATGTTTATTTTCTGTGTTTCCACAACGCTTAACATTCTGGTTCCTATGACACTGCATCTGTGCTATAAAACAATGGACATAGCCCAAATAACGAGTATTTGGTTTTTTATTTTTCTCCTAAAAACTGAATTTGTGTTGTTTCCTTAATTTAAGCAACTTTCGTTAACAATCATTCATAAAATATCGATAGTTAAGGACTTATATTTGAGTTGAAAACTCGACTTTCGTGTGAAATATTTAATTACAAACAAGAAGACTTGCATTAGTCATAAAAATTAATATAAATTTTACAATTACGAGTGTAGGTATTTCATACTTAACTACGGCGAGACTTGAACCAGTGCTACAGCACAGCAGATTATGCGTTCACAACGTTACCGATTCGTCTATGCATCCAATTTGTAATTCTATCTTCTCTTGGAAAACTTCGAAGGCGAATTTTTTCTGTGTATTTACGGAAAACATTAAGAACAACCCATTTCTCTGCACTTTTTGACCGTATTCCACCCGCTTGTTTCACTGAGTAGCAGAAAACTGTCTTAGTTATTTTCACACTGCGTATTAACAGCGCGACAATCAGAGCACAACAGTACGGAGACTGTGGCTGTTCACGATTTTTGAAATAAAAATCACATAGCTGAAGGGTGATTACGAAAAACATTGACAGCTGATAATACATTAGAATATCTTAAAGTTTCATTTAACGTAACTTAGTAATAAGATGTCTACTACGTAAGTAGGACCCACTTCCAAGAGCGTAACAACACCAATGTACCTGTGATACAGCTTCCGTCCAATCATCGCGTTTGAGTTTCTCTACATCAGGTTAATTCTTATGATGAACAGAGTATAACTCAGGTTCGCTTCGAAAAAGGAAACAATTAACTTCCAAACGGAAATGGCCTGTCTGTCGGCTGTGGCGAAACGACAATAAACCTGTGAGATTGCGGAGGTGTGGCGAAACGACAATAAACCTGTGAGACTGCCGAGGTCCTTCATAAAACTAACGAGTTTGACGACTAAGGCCAACAGGAAGGGCTGGGATTGGGTAGAGGAAAGCATTTATCGCCAACTGGAAAGTTATTTATCTTTACGTGTACTGCCCCAGCTGTTTAAGCCAGTGGAAATGAATTACTGTTGTTTGAAACGGGTACTTACAGCTCTTAGATGCAGAGTGCTTATAGTAAACTTCCGCTACTTGAGCCCGTATGGGCGGAAAACTATTTACCGTATAGGTACGCGACTTTATAGAAATAATGTTCAGACAATGCGCTGCAGGAATTGTGTTGATAATAATGTTAGACTCATGGCTTGTCGTTAGGTGCCGGTACTGGTAACGGAGATGTAGGACTGAAACTCAAGCATCTGTGTCCATTAGAGTTACAGACGGTCAACAAGGGTCTATACAAGGTGAGCAGTGTTCTACTCGTTAAGCTGTTTAATCAAGACAACAATAGTGCTTATTTATTTCAAGTTTCTGCTACCAGTCACTGTTTATTTTATGCTTAATCTAACATAATGCAACGCGTTTCGAACATGTTTTGTTCATCTTCAGGTGTTTATACATACATACATACAAACATAGAGAAATGTTACTTAAAAATAAACAATATTAAACTAGATTAATCTAGAACACTTTCTTCATTGTTTTTTACTGTAGCTGTGGGTGTGGCATTTGGGGGGAAGAAGGGGGGCAGTGTATGGCTAGAAATCGAAATCAGTGATGTCTTCTGCTGGTTTTCTTCTTTGTGGTTGCCTATGCATATCACAGCAATTTCATCATCTTGCTGCTTCACTTGTATCACTGGTGTAATGGCAGAGCTGTTGATTGACACTACACTATTACACATTATAATTTTGTCACTGATTGCCAACGTAATTCAATCCACAAATTGCTTCGATGTTATACACACAACACAAGATGGCGAACTCACATCTTGTGTTGTGTGTATAACATCGAAGCAATTTGTGAAGTGAATTACGTTCGCACTCAGTGACAAAATCATAATGTGTAATAGTGTAATGTCAATCAACAGCTTGTAACGCTACTGCCCACTCGTTAGCTCTTTAAAGCCTGTACTGTAATAAGTTCACGGGATTCACCTTATAAACAAGGATTTTAGTACATAAGTTGACCGCGTGTACCTAATTGGAAGCAATGCGGACTTATATCCAGTCAGTAACTACAGTGATGTGTCAAGCAAATGTAAAGTATAATTACTCATTCGCATGGACAAGAAGTACACACAGTAGATACTACCAATGATTAATAATACGGTCGCCAGCCTAATTAGGCATTGAGTGAGTTTTTCCTTGTACAAGTGGGTGCATGTACAAGCATAATAACACGTAGTAATGTTGCGTTTTATGGCAAAGTTTGGAACCGGAAAAATCCACTGAACTAAAGTTTTCTCCTTTTGTACTAATTTGGACGAGCCATAAATACACAACACCACACTGCAATGATTACTACGAACTGCATTTTGTATATTGATCAGACTGAAATCGGGCATAGATTACCCTAGAATTAGCAATCTTGAAAGTACACATACAATGTCACTATTAAGGATGGATAAACACTAATACACTTAAGTTTAATATGGAACTTAACTTTGCTGTTCAAATCTGATCAGTACCCTTCAAGATTTGAAAGAACAGACAAGAAAAAAAGGAGGGGTCCCTGAAACTGTTATGGTCGTTATACTGAGACTATTAAGTACTGAAGGTAAATTAACACTCAGAATTATTAACCTATGGATTACTACTCTTTTGTCTCACTTCTGGATTATTTAACCATCATTCTTTCTGTCTCAAATTAATTAAGTGTCATTGCTAGCTCAATTCAAAAAATTATCTTCCAATTTAATCAAACTGTTGTTCTTTACTAACATTTGCGTTAACACACAGAACTTTAAACTTCTTTATAGCATAGATTTGTCTGCTGATAATTCTCATTAACACTAACTTTAAACTTTCAGTTAGGGATACTCGGGTTGCACAATATGTGGTAAGGACCCTGTCTAGGTCAGTGATCAGGATAAGTAATGGCTGAGGCAATTCTGGTAAAAGTCACGTTATTATTGAACAGTTAGAAACATTTTCGACACTGGTCCACACAGATACAATTCTAAAGATGAATTAAATGTTTGACCTGTGCAAGTCGGTGCGGCAGATGGCGGGCAGTGAGATAGCGAGAAGCACAGCACACATACAAGCACGGCTCTCACTGCATCGGCACTTTCCTTCTTCTTAGCGTCGTAATCTTTCCAATTTTGTGCCTAAGAATATAGCCATGCCATGTAGTCGTCGGGATCGGCACATCCGAGGCTCAATGGAATCCACTTTTCCTGGATAGCCTCCTCGATACGGTACGTGTTCCTCTAACCGATGCCCAACTCCGACTGTAATACTGAGCCCGTTGTGCCGAACCGCGCCAGTGTGCGTTTTCCCGCACTCGCCTGCCTCCACCTTTTCCCGCTCCCCTACAGGTAGGGTATTCACCACAGGTTTTCTACTACACATATATTAATACCTTTCCTACGTATGGACCAAGCGTATAAATACAATTTTCACATCTTACATTAGTTTTAACATTAAATACACTTCCCTTTGATTACCACATTACTTGAAATCTAACATAAATAATAATATTCATTTCAAAAGTTGCTTATAGTTTCTTTAACATAACGATACGAAAAGAAAAAGAAATTCAAAACATTGCTTACATTAATCTCTCGAAATTCAGAAAGAAAAAAATTTATCATATGTACAGTTGTTGTTGTTACACATGCCCCTGTTTCCAGAAAATTTTCTTAAGTCCAAATTTTATGGGAACACTAAATTTTACAATTTATACAGTGGTTTTAAATCTTTATGTAAATGTCCAAAAAGATTTACACTACATATTTCCTTTTACTTTTTTACTGAGAACAATTATTTGTCATTTACTCAAGTGCCTTTTGCACAGTCCAACTTCCTATCATAACATTATTAAAATAGCAATTTAATCATTTTTACTAACTTACCCAAGAAATAATTTCAGATTATGGAATACAAACATTTAACTACAAAAAACAAATGCATATTTCGTATACACTATAAGATAATTTGTTGCTGCTTGCTTTGAATAGCAGTCCATTTCCTTACTTACTAAACAAAACACACACACAAAATATTCAGAAAATTAACTACACATATTTGCTGCCTATTATGCGGATTTGGGCAGTCCTTTTCACTTCATATTGTCACATCCCCTGGATTACATTTACAATTTTCCATCGACTATTTATCTGCCCTCATTGGTATTTGGCAGTCCTTCATATTATGGTTCATACACTGCCCATTTTCATTTTTGACAGTCCCATCTTTTATCTGGCTGATAGCATTTATCCTTTCTTTTCAGTCCTTTTCTCCATACATTTTTACAGTTACAGTACAATTGGTAATCTGAAACTCACATAACTACATTAGCACACTTTCATGGGTATACAGACATTTACAAAGATTAGTTACATTTGAAATAACTTGGGTTCAGCATAAGATACAGCACAATTACTCATTCCTAGGAACATACAGTTTCAGGTCCACAATATTTCTTACACCTAAAGGTCTTTTGGATTTCGGGTAGATCAGGTAGTAAGCATTATCGTGTGGAATGTTCTGTATTATATATGGTCTATTATAAATATATTTAAATTTGGAAATTTCATGGTTTAGTTCACTAGACTTTTCGTGGGTTTTTAAAAGAACATAATCTCCAATTTTAAATTTTGAAACTTTTAGATTTTTATTGTGTCTTTTAGATATAGATTCAGCTTTTTGCTTTGCCCTTTTTATCACCAATTCTTTCTTTTGATCCAATCCCAAACTTGTACAAGGTGGAAACTCTAGTTTTTCTTCAATTAAACTTTTACTACTTCTGCCTAACAAAATTTCTTCCGGTGGGAATCCTGTAGTTTCATGATGTAATGTGTTCATGACATTCTCAAAATCCGATATAAATCTGCCCCAGGCTCTAATTCAACAAAACAATAATTCACTTTTGGATAACACTGAAATACAGTAATAATAAAGTCATGCATAATACTAATAATATATACAAATACAGCATCCTGCCCCCAGTCTCTTTATTAACAAGGCAGTCTTTTATGGTTCATAAAACAGTCACTTAAGTCTGGTGGCTTTTTAGGCCTCTGGAGTTCAAAGTCTTTGCTTACTTGAACTCTTCGCAAAATAAACACAGAGTCGTCAGGTGGCTCTTTCTTTCTTTGTTCAGTCTCAACGTCTGGATTTTGTTTTGATACTTCGTCATCGTTAGGTACAATATTGTAATTAACTGCATCCCCTTTATTTTCACTGATTTTCTCATACCCTCTTTCAGTAAAAGTATATTCACTTTCTTTTACACCTGAAAATTCATCTACACTAGAGTCTTCACTACTCTCTTCCTCACCATCAGATTCACTTAAGTACGCTACTTTTGCACAATAGGTAAAGTTAGAATATTCAATTTTGTTTGTATTTGCGTACCTTTCATCATCTGAACTATCGTCGGAATCCGACCATTCCGGATCGCTTTCAGGTTCTAACTTAAAAGCTTTTCTGAGACAGGCACTAAGTTCTTCCTCAGTATTGTTGTCAGGCTTGGATTTTAATTCAATCTCCTCTTTTGGCAAAACGGCCTCATCATCAGTTTTATTTACATTTACTGTGGCTTCATATTCAGTGTAATTCTCGTGGACTTTAATTACTTTCAGGTAATCCTCTGCCTCTTCTCCACGGTGCCTCTCGGTAGCAGCTTGTACTATTGGCAGATTGTTATCAGAAGTTATTTCTCCGTCAATGCTGAGGATTTCATCCTCCAAATCCTTCCTATCATTAACCTTCCTCCTATCGGCAGCACGCGTACTTTGCGTGGCGCTATTTATTCTCCCCTCTTCAAATTTGGGCCACGTCACTTTATTGACGTCCCTACTATCTCTCTTTCCACCAACTAATTTCCTCGCCTCATACTCCTTCTTAAAATCCTCCCACTCACCTTGCTTTAGGCCCTTGTACAGATCGTCGATCTGCACACGCCCATCAGTTACTTCTGCTAATTCATTATCGCCTTTTACCTCATTGCAAACACTGCTAACCGCAACTTTCTGTGTACTCACAGTCTCATTTATTGTTTCCTTTGCCACGGAATTATCACTCGTAAAATTTTCCTCAGCTCTTACGGCTACGTTCGTACCTACTGCTGCCGTATTGCTAGCGGCTTCTCTCTGAACAGATGTTCTGCTAGGCTGGGTCGTTGCCCTCTGATGCTCCACTCGCCTGTTAACATGTAGCACTCTGTGCGGCAGAGATGACTCATTCTGGCTCGCACCTGACACTTGTTTCGCCACAACACGTTGCGTCGTTCCATGTCTGTCCCTAGCCTGTCTCATGACATTACGGTCGGTCCGGTATCTTTTCTTAAATCGGGGCCGGTATGTATTGTCCACTTCCGTTTGGCCCGCAACGTTCACGGAAATTAGTTTCCCGCGTCGTTATTATTTTGCGCGGTGTACCCTCTACCGCGACCTGGATGATTTCCTCTGCCTCTTCCTCTCTGTATTACATTGACGCGAAATCCATCGCCATCATTTCTTTCGTCATTGTGTCGGTTATTATGGTTACCAAAGTTTTGATAATTGGCACGACTTTCGAGAAATGCTTGGAAGCTGCGATGATTGCTTCCTACATACCTCTTTGAATCTTCTGGAAGCTTTTTATATAGCTCCCAGATAATTTCTGAATCTGATCTCGGCCTCTTAAATGCGTCAGTTTCCGGTACCAATACTCACAGAAATCTTTCAAAGAATTCCTGCCCCTGTTATCATGCTGTTTGGCCATGATGAACTCGCGCCATAAATGGTCCTGCTTTTGTTCAGACAAATATTCTTCTGTAAATCTTTGCCTAAATTCTTCGAACGTCATTCGTTCGGTATTTAAATTTATTCCCCAGCGCTTAGCGTCACCTGCTAAGGTGCTAATTACTACATTTATCTTTTCCTGATCAGACAAGTGCTCAGGAAATACTCTCTCGCAATTTTTGATAAAATCTAACGGATGCCACCCGTTTTGTTTCTTGGCTGGATCGAAGCGTTCCTCACCTTCTAATAGCTTCGTAATTGGTGTGCCATTACAGACAACACCAGGCCTATCTTTAATTTTACTCTCCAGATCGAAAATTTTGCCTTGAATTTTCGTACAATTTTGAACACATCCGGTTACTTTTTTACCTAAATCCCTTTCAGTGTCTAAAACTACCTTTTTCAACTGTGATATCCCGTGTTGACATTCGTTTACGATCTCAGTTTTAAGACCGAAAACTTTTTCGTCTACCTTAGTTTCAACCAGAGGTTCTACTTTCTCTTGGATGTTGAGAATTTCAACATCGAATCTACTATTAATGTTTCCAATTTCCTCCTGCATAGTATCCATATTTTTGTTAATGGTATCAATTTCAAATTTCATATTGTTTACCACAGCACTTAAATTACCCATTTTTGTTCTACCTGTTCTATTTGTTTACTAATTTTAATTCCCTGTCCTTCAACCTGTGCTTTAATCTGATCACTTTGAGTTTTGAGCTGCTGATTAACGTGTGTTTTAAGCTGCTCGTTCTGTGTTTTGAGTTGCTCGTCAACGTGTGTTTTGAGCTGATGGCTCTGTGTTTTAAGTTGCTCAGTCTATCCTGCAATTTGTTTGGTTAATTGTTCAAATAAGTCGTTCATGCTTAAAATTTTTACACTGTTTTGTTCTACGGAATCCGTGTGTTCCGGTCCTACCTCATAAGTTTCTTTCGGTTCTTTCTTTATCTGTGGTGAATCAAATATGTCAGTGGATTCGTTCACGTACCCACTATCATCTACAAAGTCACCCTCTACTTCCTGTTTTGTCCCTTGCTGTGTTCGAAACGATCTCGACATTTCAATCTGTTCGTTTGACATGTTCATGGTATTGTATGTACGCCAATTGTCTTCCGCTAACGCCATCTGTTATCTGGCCGCGTAAACTACGGCTACTGCCAGCCGCATTCTCCATTTCGCTTGGCGCATCTACCCCGTCTACGTTTCTGTCCATACTAAATGCCAATTGTACCACACTACTATACTTGACGCACACTGCAATTTACTTTGCTAAATATTATTGCTTTTCAAGTCCTGTCACCTGGAAGCCACTTGTAACGCTTCTGCCCGCTCGGGCTTACGTTAGCTCTTTAAAGCCTGTACTGTAATAAGTTCACGGGCTTCACCTTATAAACAAGGATTTTAGTACATAAGTTGACCGCGTGTACCTAATTGGAAGCAATGCGGACTTATATCCATTCAGTAACTACAGTGATGTGTCAAGCAAATGTAAAGTATAATTACTCGTTCGCATGGACAAGAAGTACACACAGTAGATACTACCAATGATTAATAATACGGTCGCCAGCCTAATTAGGCATTGAGTGAGTTTTTCCTTGTACAAGTGGGTGCATGTACAAGCATAATAACACGTAGTAATGTTGCGTTTTATGGCAAAGTTTGGAACCGGAAAAATCCACTGAACTAAAGTTTTCTCCTTTTGTACTAATTTGGACGAGCCATAAATACACAACACCACACTGCAATGATTACTACGAACTGCATTTTGTATACTGATCAGACTGAAATCGGGCATAGATTACCCTAGAATTAGCAATCTTGAAAGTACACATACAATGTCACTATTAAGGATGGATAAACACTAATACACTTAAGTTTAATATGGAACTTAACTTTGCTGTTCAAATCTGATCAGTACCCTTCAAGATTTGAAAGAACAGACAAGAAAAAAAGGAGGGGTCCCTGAAACTGTTATGGTCGTTATACTGAGACTATTAAGTACTGAAGGTAAATTAACACTCAGAATTATTAACCTATGGATTACTACTCTTTTGTCTCACTTCTGGATTATTTAACCATCATTCTTTCTGTCTCAAATTAATTAAGTGTCATTGCTAGCTCAATTCAAAAAATTATCTTCCAATTTAATCAAACTGTTGTTCTTTACTAACATTTGCGTTAACACACAGAACTTTAAACTTCTTTATAGCATAGATTTGTCTGCTGATAATTCTCATTAACACTAACTTTAAACTTTCAGTTAGGGATACTCGGGTTGCACAATATGTGGTAAGGACCCTGTCTAGGTCAGTGATCAGGATAAGTAATGGCTGAGGCAATTCTGGTAAAAGTCACGTTATTATTGAACAGTTAGAAACATTTTCGACACTGGTCCACACAGATACAATTCTAAAGATGAATTAAATGTTTGACCTGTGCAAGTCGGTGCGGCAGATGGCGGGCAGTGAGATAGCGAGAAGCACAGCACACATACAAGCACGGCTCTCACTGCATCGGCACTTTCCTTCTTCTTAGCGTCGTAATCTTTCCAATTTTGTGCCTAAGAATATAGCCATGCCATGTAGTCGTCGGGATCGGCACATCTGAGGCTCAATGGAATCCACTTTTCCTGGATAGCCTCCTCGATACGGTACGTGTTCATCTAACCGATGCCCAACTCCGACTGTAATACTGAGCCCGTTGTACCGAACCGCGCCAGTGTGCGTTTGCCCGCACTTGCCTGCCTCCACCTTTTCCCGCTCCCCTAGAGGTAGGGTATTCACCACAGGTTTTCTACTACACATATATTAATACCTTTCCTACGTGTGGACCAAGCGTATAAATACAATTTTCACATCTTACATTAGTTTTAACATTAAATACACTTCCCTTTGATTACCACATTACTTGAAATCTAACATAAATAATAATATTCATTTCAAAAGTTGCTTATAGTTTCTTTAACATAACGATACGAAAAGAAAAAGAAATTCAAAACATTGCTTACATTAATCTCTTGAAATTCAGAAAGATAAAAATTTATCATATGTACAGTTGTTGTTGTTACAAGCTCTGCCATTACACCAGTGATACAAGTGAAGCAGCAAGATGACGAAATTGCTGTGATATGCATAGGCAACCACAAAGAAGAAAACCAGCAGAAGACATCCCTGATTTCGATTTCTAGCCATAAAATGCCCCCCTTCTTCCCCTCAAATGCCACACCAGCAGCCACAGTAAAAAACAATGAAGAAAGAGTTCTAGATTAATTTAGATTAAGACTGTTTATTTTTAAGTAACATTTCTTTATGTTTGTATGTATGTATGTATAAACACCTGAAGATGAATAAAACATGTTCGAAACGCTTTGCATTATGTTAGATTAAGCATAAAATAAATAGTGACAGGTAGCAGAAACCCGAAATAAATAATTATGCCACAGAGTCACGGTTCACAAACATAGCCATTATGGCTGAAAATAATAATAGTGCTGCTGCTCTTCGCGAATATCGACAAATTAAAGGAATAGGCAGAGCTCCACTTCCACACTGGGTTGAAGTGCCTTGGGAATTGCTCCCAGGCGAGGCGGCCTGACAGTTGCGCCACAAATTGTTGAAGAAGGTACTGGTGCCATGGCTGAGAAGTCTGGATGTAATGTGCGATCTTCAAGGAGTTTTCGCTATGTGTCATGACAGGTAGCTAACATTCCACGTGAGATGTTTCGTGTGGCAGTGGAACAATCTCTAGAGCGGTTCCAGGCTGGTTGGTGCAGTTGGTCGCCACAATGAGCACCGTTTGTAACCTGAAACGTGAACATGGTACCCAATTAACAAATGTTACCTTCGCACGTGGGAATTATAACGCATTTCTTTCAATTATTTATTCGTTATTTCTCTTCTGCATGACGTTACTGATGTTTCCACTGGTGTTACGATCAGTTGTTTCTCATGGGAGCCCCTCTCAAGTAACAAAAGTTTAATTATAATCACCCTGTGTATTAAAGGTTTGTGAATGGTAGCTATTGTTGTAAGAAACAACTGCTCTTTCATTGTCGTCGTGGAAATTTCGATATTTAACTAAATGCCAAACTGCAAATTGTTTATGAGAGCGTGTATTCCACAGTAACTTGCTGTAAAAATATCGTCACATTTCATTTCTGCTCTGGAATGATCGGCGTCAGATCTCGGTTTCGACATTTTTAGCTTATCGTGGTTAACCTAAATCAGGATAACTGAATGTCCTAAATCTCACACTTGATTATTTTCTCAGTCTCTGTGGAGCTCTGGATACGAGAAAGATAGATTCCGAGTAAGAAAAATTCTTTGTCGGATGTTGTGTATGAGCAGCATAGATTCCACCTACAGGAAAAGTAAAGAGACTCTGGAACAAAAGGGAAGCAGTTGTATGAATATCAAGAGTGCAGAGTTAGTTACATGTTGCATAGATCATTTGAACGATTCTTTTATTGAAATGATGTGGAACGAGTCAGTTTACAGGATACGTATACATGATTAGTGTTAACATTAATGAACTCAAGATCATTGTATTCCTATTCATGCAACACCACTTGAAAACATGGGGGAATAACGATGAATGTCACATTTTAAGATTAGCGAGATATTTGAATTTTAGAGTTTGAAACCCTTTATTATCTATGACTGACGTAATAGGAAGACAATATTAGCAGTTAAGTGCAGTGAAAAAGTGTCACGAATGTCTGACCTATAACAATGGAGAAAGTGCAAATGAGATGTCGATGACCACACAAAAGCGGGAAGAACGATGAATGTATTTCATATCCTTTCACTTTACGCCAGTGAACACCATGAACTCGTCCTTCTTTAAAACACAAGTACTGTAATTTAAACAAAGGAAAATCCACGATTGAATGTAACAATATTATGAAATGGAAAGTTGCTACTCACCACATAGTGGAGATGCTGAGTCGCAGATAGGCACAACAAAAAGACTCTCACAATTAATGCTTTCGGCCCTTAAGGCCTTCGTCAACAATAGACGACAGACACACACACACACTCATACACAAACAAGCGCAACTCACACACAACTGCAGTCTCAGGCAACTGAAACCACTGCCAGTGTGGTTTCAGTTGCCAGGGACTGTAGTCATGTGTGTGAGTTCGTACTGTCATCATGGATAAAGTTCATGTAGGATCCAATAAACCCGGACGCCTTACACATGCCACCCATTCTGAATTAATTTTGTGCTGCTGTGATCACTGGTTGAGGCATTGTGCATTGCAATGCAAAATTATAATTTCAAATAATTTAATCATTGTTCAGCTACTTGTCTGTCTTATGCTAGATGATCTCATTTTAACATTATATTTTTTTAACTAATTGATATGAAATGTATTGCTTTACAAGGCATTTTCTATTTAGATGATTATTATGTGGCTTTAAAGTCCTTTCTAGAAGGTTATTTGACTAATCTTACAACATTTTTCTCTAGTACTTGTGGTTACAATCTATTGAAATGGTTCATCCAGCCTTTAGATTCTCCCTTTACAATAGCTTCAGGCAACTCACAATTCTTAAACATTCATGATATTGATGACTGTGAACGATGAGTGAAGTTAAGGAAATGTTCGTTTCTCTTATATCTACTCTCAATACTTAAATGCTACATCAGTATTGAAAATTGTCATCATAAACAGACATGTATGTAAGAATTTTTAACACCGTGCAGCCCTGTCAGCAACCGTGGTAATTAAACATGTAACACGTCAGCCTCAGTTGCAAATAGAAACCAAGCTTTACCCAGGTTTCAGAAAAAATAATTTGACCTTCTTCAGAAGCGTGTGACACTAAAATACTGCTCATTTAAATCTACATTGTCATAGCTGGTCAATGCACCAAGTTGGTGGAGAATAAATTTACTTTTTGAACCAATGAAAAACTATCACGTACTCAGTGTGAGGGTAGGTTAGTATCCTAGCTTTTGGTGTTCAATGATCAAAGCATAAGTAAGTTGGAGTGAGCAAAATCTAGACCCAACATGTATGTAAGCTGGTGTGGTTTCCTGACCTTCATTTTTTACATCTTATGACCTCACCATTGTATTCTGCATATCAAGACATTTCATTCAAGCCCAAACTCGATAGGGTAGAGTCAATTTTACATATTCCCATTTAACCGATATGGAAATCTAATAAATAAATCGCAAGTGCGCACCGAGATTAACAAGTCGGGGCTAGCGTACACAAACATTCGAGACATGATGGCCTTAGGAGTTTTTGTCTGGTGGAGGCAACCATCCCACTGGAAAGTCTGTAGGAGGGTGAGTTAGCACACAGCTAAGCCGGCCGGCCGACCATCCAGGGACCAAAAGTTTCTTGCCAGAGAAAACGGATAATGTCCCGCATGTTCACCTTAAAAGCAAAACCCGCTGTATTGTTTGGGAGAGCCCCAGCATACGAATTTTTGATGGACCTAGTGCACTGTTTCAGAGTTCTCACAGGCTGACAGTGAATGCCTAACGCAGATGCTACATATTTCCGCATTGGTCAGCTTAAATGGAGCACCATTCTCCCGTTTGTAAGAGTAATACTGATTGGCAGACTATTTCTGACGCAATGAGCCAGAGGAGTGAGGGAAAGACAGCGGATGATATACCCTTTCACTTTTTGCATGGAGAGGGGTCATTCTGGTGACGCTCTTGAAGCAGGAACATGTAGCGGGAATGAGAGCACTCGTGCATGTACGCAGAGAATGAGGAAACTAAGTCTCTACTCAGTACTGCACTGAGAGAGCACCTCTGTCGCCAGCAAATTAGAGTGATAGTCTATATTGAGTCGCTCGCGATTACGCATTTGTTCACTGTGCTGGCCACAACAACGTGCAGTGTGAACACAGACAGAGTATTAGTCAGCACCTGCGAGTGGACACTGAGTGGCATCGCGGAGTACTGGTTATCTGACCGGTGTACCACGCCAATGGTTAGACTAGGGGCAGGTAGGAGTCCTTGACTTCATCAAGACGTAGTGAGAGTTCGACTGGCGAAGGTCAATCCAAATAGAAAGAGATAGTTTCATTATTTTTCAGCAGCGAACGATGCGGGCAGCAGTCGTTGCAGCTCACGGTATTGTGCACTACAGCATAGGCAAGCCCCATCTTTCCTCCATCAGAAATAACATACTTCATTCACGTGACTCCATTACATTTCTCACGCGACAGCCTCGACCGTACTTAGAAGAATTCAATCGGATAATTATTCAAGTTGAGTAGGTGCCCAGGTCTCAGCCATTCTGCCAAGCAAATAACATTCTTAAAGAAAAGTGATAAAAGAGCTTTCCCACACTTTGTATAGCAATTTCAATAACAGGATTCCTATCCATAAGAGGTAACCTCCTATTCCAAAAAGAACCCGAAAATTTGTGTATCAGCCTATAAATAAAAGTTTCACTTGATTTGCTCAGATTTTTCTATGAATAATATTTTCTGTTTGTTTAATGCTTTTCTTACACTAACTAGCAATACTCCAGTACCCAAGGATCCCGTAAGTTACATAAGAAAAAAGAATATTTTTGTGTCTTTTCCTTACAGCGGATGACTCCAGAAGATATTTATTGCTGAAAGTTCTGCAGGCATTTCTTTTTGGTATGTTAGGAGCGTCTGTCTGACTTCTGTAGTAGTGTGGGATAGAAATTGCTTCTTGCAGGAGCCAAAGGGTACTTGTCAGATCTGTCCGTTGTGCATCTCGTCAACATAACACCCACAAACTGACATATATTGTGTGGCCTAATGCGCGATGGTACTTTATCAAGCGGCATCTGGAATGGCGTTGTCTCTGTGCTGCATCTGAAATGCTAATTCCCTACTCTGGCCTTGACAGAATTCACTCAGTCGCAACTTTCCTGCATTCCGAAAATGTTAATCTTTCCCTAAACGCACACTTGCAATGGGATGGTGCGACGTGCACAATTTCTTTGCCCGCAGAATTCCCCACAGGCATAATTAACTACTGCTTTGTTATCTGTCGCTTTGATAGGTGAAACATATTGTCCTCACTTTGCAGAAAGCAAACTCTTAATATCTTCGCTTATTTCCACACACTTGTGCAGTCTGCCGCGAGACGAGAGAGAGAGAGAGAGAGAGAGAGCAAGAGAGAGCCTTAATTTTAGGTCTCAAATTCTTTTATATAATGGGGATCTCCCCACCGTGTCACATCTGCGTCGCCAAGTATGGCTTCAGACAATCACCATCTCGCTAGAGGTGAATAAACAATTATATTTTTTTTCTAGGTCGCAACCTAGCGCTGTTAATGACGTGCAGTCACTTACCCTCGCTCCTAGCCTTATTTATGCCAAAAGGAATAGTGTATTGATCTGGCATTATCCCTTTCTGCGCTGTAGCTCGCCATTCTCTTGCTAATGGGAGTTCTACGATGTCATTAGCCACCTGCTCGTTTCAGCTAAAAAAAGTGTTTCACTTTAACTTCTTTGTTTCACGCCACTATCCATATGTTAGTAGAGATTGTTTTGTTTGTTTTTGGGTGCATGAGATTAACTGCAATTGCCTTTTGTTGATATAATGTAATTATTATTTTCTGAGGATCTCATACTGGTACTGTCGTTATGGATAAAGTTCACGCAAGATCCTTTAAATCCGGACGCTTTAGACAGGTTATCGCCTTTTGTACAATCTGTTAAATGAAAAGAATTATGTGCACTGTAGAAAAATTGACTGATCGCATTTCACAACTTGAAATGGACAGGGTTTCAAGCGACTGTGATGCATGACGTCATACCATTCTTTCAGTACCTCTGTGTGAGCAGTTCTTTATATTAACCCCATATACTTGCCAAACTAGATGTATGAGGAACGAGTGTCCTCTTTTAAGGTGCTGGTAGACCATCACAATATAAGGTAAATATGTAAGAATGTGATGTTCTTATTTTGTCCAGGACATGAATTACAGAATATGTACAGTTGTTTTACATCACGAGAAAGATGTAATATTAGTATTCTGAGTTGGTTGTGGACGTGTTTCTTCATTTATTTTTACAGCAGTCTTCGTGCATTGAGGCAGCAGACAACAGTAATACAGCTTGTAACGGAACATATTAAAGGCTTTACTGTACCGAAGTATGCGATACCCTCCAAATTCAACCAGTTTAACGAGTATTTATGATTATAGAAAAGTTATTGTGTATGGTAACAATGATTGCGTAACATGTCTCCATAAACAGTCAACCCATTAAATTATACTGAATAACTAACCCACACAAAAGTTAATATCACTTGATCACTGATACAGCAAATGTCATCATGTAAAAACACTGAGTTCATCTTAAATAATTAATATGAAGTACGAAAAATAGTGTACAACTTAGGTATTTTGGATCTCCTTAAATAAAAATCACCCAGTGAAACCTATTTGTTCACTAGGAGCGGTTTCACTTAGTAGTCACGAAATCAATCCTGTTTTAGACGAAAACCAATGTATTTCTTAATAATTCATGTTAATTACTTATTTATGCAAATTAGAGAAGTCAATTGACAAACTTCTAGAAAACGGACCTTTTTGTAACAAAGAATTATTCTGTCAAGTCAACAAATCTGTCTGTCATTTTAATAACATGTTAAATTATGTCACTCGATGCAAATTAATAACTTTTCTGCACAAATTATGATAACAGATGTACATGTGACTTGTAAACTATATCTCTTTTTAGTAGTTCTTTGACAAGGTTACAAATACGAGCAGCAAGAAGGGTCGAGAAGCAGTCGGAATGTCACTTTGGTACAGTGTGTTAGTGTGTTATTGTTTGAGGTGGAGAAACAACGCAAAGAACATGTAAAGGAAGTTGTGTTGTGTCATAGTCTTTGGTGGACAGTGGAATTAAGATGGCCACCAGAGAAATAAATATTTGAAGTTTACATATTTGTTGGTTTCGTTCATCCTTTATCATCAAAAGCACATAAAACAAATCACGGGACCTCATGTTTTTTAACCCTAGACAACCAGATTTAGAGCCAGCATCAACATCGAGACACAGCAGCGATCCAGCAAGCAGCAGTGATTACTACAATGCATTTTAATGGCGCCAACCTAACATCAAGTGCTAACAAGCTCCGTAAATGGGAGTGAAATAGTGCGATTATAGCAATTAGCAATATCTACGACCAGGCGACCATTACAAAAGTGGGGGCTCGTCCGGGATCTTTAAGTGCATCGATGATAATAGTGCAGCGATAAATTTCGTAAGTGCTTAGCATTCCAAAAAAAAAAAAAAAGAAAAAAAGTTTATTTGTGCAGTGTGGCAACAGTGAAAATATGTCAAAAATAAATAAATAAATAAAGTGTGTTTGTGCGACTACCAAAAACCATCATCACACCGCTCGGAAGATTAACGTCTGGATTATGTCAACAGAAGTCATCAATCAAGACCTCAGCTTCAATAAAACCGAATAGAAGTGAAGAAACCAACAGGAACACCGATCACGACATCATAGCATAAAGCAAGGTAATTTGTTGTTGTTGTCATTTAAAATAATTAATAGTTAACATGTCTCTACCTGAGAGTGATGAGATCGTAGGAAATGTAAAAATTGAACCAGGGGATGGTGAACAATTAAACTTAACAGAGTGGCTAGCAGGGTTTGCAACTCAAATAAGCTCGCAACTTAAACAATCCAGTGAAGAAATAAGTGTGAAACTGAAAGAAAACACAGATAGACTGGATAAGCTAAGTTTCAATTTTGATGTATTAAGTACTCATCTCAATGAGAAGTGTGAGGAAATTAAATATACCCTCAGTAAGGACTCTAGAGAACAGTTGATACACTTCAGAAAAGAATTTCAAGTTAAAGTTGAAAGTTTAAATGAAAACATACAAGCTAACACAGACAGCATTGCTGTCATCTACAACAGAGTAGATACTGAAGTTGAAAGATTAGATCAGAGAATAGACAAAACTTCAGAAAACCTTAAACAAGAATACAACCTGTATACCACTAATGTAGATACAAAAGTAGAAAATATGCACACTAAATGTACACAATTGGAGGACGCATTGATGTCCAAACAAACAATTTACAATCAAAATACAATGTATGGGCACATCCAAGTGAAATGCTTTCCTGGTGAAAATCTGCACCCTATTGACTTTATTCACCAATGTAAGGATATGTTTGTGGTAGGAATGTCAGATAACATAAAAATCAAGTTAGTAAAACGTTTTCTAGAAGGGGAGGCCCTATCCTGGGCAAATGAGAATAATGATTCTTGGAATACTTTTGAAGAGTTTGAAGCTAAATTTATTTGCAAATTTTGGTCACAATCCATACAAGCCAGATTAAAGTCAGAATTTCTAAATGGACCAGTGTATAGAGGGAAAGTAGGGGGAATGCAAAAATTTTGCAGAGATCAAATGAAAAAGCTTGCTCACTTGAATAACTCTTTTGATATTATGTCACAAATTGATGTTTTAAAAAGAAGGTTACCAGAGAGACTGCAGTGGTAATTGGTCCATGGACCAGACGATTCAATGGAAGAGTTCCTGAAATTTGTAGATAGATTAGATAGGGCCTTGGAAAGAGAAAATAACCAAAGTTTTGGCACTGGCAACAACCAGTATGGGGGGTGGAACAGGAATGTAAATAGAGATTATTATGGGAGGAGAGACTTTGAAAATTCTGGAATTAATGCTCCAAATAGGGGAGATAGGAGATATGAAAATGATTTCAGAAACAATACACAGGAGGAAGGATGGAGGAGAGATAACAGGAATGATAGAAGTAGGTATTGGGGAAGAGAACAAGATAGAAGGGGGTTTGCTGAAACTAGTGAACAAAACGACAACTACAAACGGACAGACCGAGGAACCAGCCGGGAAACGGTGGACAGTCCCACTAGATGTCCGTAGTTTTGGGGCTAGACAATATTATGATAGGACAACACATAACCGAAAATGGAAAAGGAGAGGATACAATGTAAAGAGTAAGTACCATGAAAACTCTGATGTTGTTAGAATGAATAAATTAGAATTTAATAAAAGGTTTTGGGATACTATGAGTAAAAGTGATACAGTTAATAAAAACAGTATTCAAGCACAGGTAGTTAGTGAAAGTGCAGAAGTTGAAGGTATTCCAGAGTTCCATAGTTGGGCTGAAAAAGATACTGGTGTTAATATCAAGTCAGACACACCACAAATAGAATCTATTTTTGGGGGTTTATTTGAGAAGAAGGGGGATGACGAAGTGTTTAATGGAGCCAAAGACTCAATTGCTGAGATTCAGATACATAGGGGGGAAACTGAAGATGGGGTTGCTGCGGAGGAGGAGGAAGAAGTAATAGAGGGACATTTAAATAATGATCCTAAATCAAGTGATTGTTGATGAGAGTGTGGAGGAAGAAATAAAAGTATTTGTAGAATTGAAAAGTGATGATGAGGTAAAGGTAAGTGGTGTGACAAACATGGGTAATAATGAGGTTAATGTAAGTGAAATGCAGACTAGGGAATGTGTATCTGAGGACAAGCTATTGCCTATTGGGAACTATGAAACACTACTCTATGAGAATGGTAATAATAATAATATTAAAGAAAATATAAAGGGATGGAATGTAAATGTGTGTTTTCAAGAGAAAGGGGAAAAGTTTTTAGAAGTTTTGTGGAACAACTATGGAAACTGTATAAACAAAGATGCCTTTTGGAAAGAATTAGCAAAGGTAAGTGCAACCTTGTATCCTACATGGTGGACAAGAATCCGTAGTGGACTTTATAAAAAAGGGGGTGAAAACAGTAGTTTAAGTGACAACACAGTGTTAAAAGGAACAGATGAAAATAAAGGTTTATGTTTAAATGTCAATGCTTTGCAAACAGAGAGGGATGGGTCTAAGTGTAGGAAAGAGACATTAGACTTAGGAACTAAAGAAATTGAAAATGATCTATTGTTTGAAAATACTGAAATAGACAAAGATGTTAAGCTAGGTTGTCCGTATGTTAAAGTAAACATTGACATTGGTCCATTTGAAATAAAAGAAAGTCCATATCCTAATGCGTATAGACTTATCTTTCCCAGATCAAGAAGGTTATTTGGATTAAGAAACATCACTGAATTGAAACCATATAAACATGATTAAGCACATTTCCCTGTTTGAATACAGTTACTTACCCATTTTCCATAAAGCATGTTATCAGCAAAGTTTTTACTGGGTGTGTCTAATAGCAACTACCACTCATCCTACAGACCCTGGAGAAGTTCCAGATCTCGGAGAGAATGTTTTTATATTTATATTGTCACTATTGAATATTAAATTTTGAGACATCTTCTTTACTGGCAATGGGCAAGAAGGTGACAAACATTTATTACTTTCCTTTTGTATTGTTGAATATGGGACATACTTGCACCAAATAAAAGACAATGAAAAAATTGTTGTGCAAGACCCATCATTTTGTGACTATTGTGTTCTTAGGCATAAGATTTGTGTACAATTTTCTACAGTTAATCAGATGTTCACCAAGTTTGATGTTTGTGTTATGTTGTGACCAATTTAAGTGTCCAATTTTAGTATTAATATGTTCTTGTACTGTCTTGACTATGCGTCTCAATGGGAGACAAGTTTTTAAATATTTCCTTTTTTTTGCAAGTGCATATTATATTCATACATGTGACTTCTCTAGTGTTTGTGTTTATATATCATGTCCATACTTATATTTATGTTCTTTGTTTTCATTTCTTTTATGTGGCTCAAAAAGAGCAGACAGTTGCAATATTTTCCTATGGACATATGACCTGTCCATCTATGTAATATATTTATGTTCCTTCTATTATCTTGATTAATCTGTGACTCAAGGAGAACTGACTTTGAAATAATTTACATATATTTTTGATATATCTTAAAATCGCATGTGATATATTTGTGTCTGTTTTTAATCATTTTCCATGTGGCTCACTGGGAGCGAAGATTAACATTTTTTTTTACTTTCATATATTACTAATTATTTTTATTATGCTGTCATACTGAATGACATAACACAAAGTGCATTTGAAACAACACAACTAAAATATTTGCAGGAAAAGGTCGTTTTGGAACGGTGTAACGGTCATTGCATACATTCACATTATGCATAGTAAAACAAAAAAAAATTTTTTTATTAAAGTAGTACTTTTCCAAATTTTAACCATTTGACACATTTGTCCTAGTCGGCTAATATCATTAACATTCTGTAAATGATATTACCCAAAGGGGGTATTGTAACGGAACATATTAAAGGCTTTACTGTACCGAAGTATGCGATACCCTCCAAATTCAACCAGTTTAACGAGTATTTATGATTATAGAAAAGTTATTGTGTATGGTAACAATGATTGCGTAACATGTCTCCATAAACAGTCAACCCATTAAATTATACTGAATAACTAATCCACACAAAAGTTAATATCACTTGATCACTGATACAGCAAATGTCATCATGTAAAAACACTGAGTTCATCTTAAATAATTAATATGAAGTACGAAAAATAGTGTACAACTTAGGTATTTTGGATCTCCTTAAATAAAAATCACCCAGTGAAACCTATTTGTTCACTAGGAGCGGTTTCACTTAGTAGTCACGAAATCAATCCTGTTTTAGACGAAAACCAATGTATTTCTTAATAATTCATGTTAATTACTTATTTATGCAAATTAGAGAAGTCAATTGACAAACTTCTAGAAAACGGACCTTTTTGTAACAAAGAATTATTCTGTCAAGTCAACAAATCTGTCTGTCATTTTAATAACATGTTAAATTATGTCACTCGATGCAAATTAATAACTTTTCTGCACAAATTATGATAACAGATGTACATGTGACTTGTAAACTATATCTCTTTTTAGTAGTTCTTTGACAAGGTTATAAATACGAGCAGCAAGAAGGGTCGAGAAGCAGTCGGAATGTCACTTTGGTACAGTGTGTTAGTGTGTTATTGTTTGAGGTGGAGAAACAATGCAAGGAACATGTAAAGGAAGTTGTGTTGTGTCATAGTCTTTGGTGGACAGTGGAATTAAGATGGCCACCAGAGAAATAAATATTTGAAGTTTACATATTTGTTGGTTTCGTTCATCCTTTATCATCAAAAGCACATAAAACAAATCACGGGACCTCATGTTTTTTAACCCTAGACAACCAGATTTAGAGCCAGCATCAACATCGAGACACAGCAGCGATCCAGCAAGCAGCAGTGATTACTACAATGCATTTTAATGGCGCCAACCTAACATCAAGTGCTAAAAAGCTCCGTAAATGGGAGTGAAATAGTGCGATTATAGCAATTAGCAATATCTACGACCAGGTGACCATTACAAGCTTCATTAACAATGATCTGAGAAACAGATAATTATCAACCAGTCACACCAGCCCATAGGCTAAACGATTATATTCTAAGGAAAGAAAGCAGAATGGACCATCATTTTTTATAAAACTAGAGGATCCACATGGGTTGCCCATCTTCCCACATATTTTTATTTTCGATTAACACAGAACCCTTAGTATTTTTAGCGCCAATGAACACCTCAACAGAGACTACACAGACCTCCACAACTTGGCACCATAATCCCAAAATATGGATGTTCAACATTATTCCCCCTCCCCCCCCCCCCACACACACATCTTCACTTGCTCTTTCATTTTTTAAATTTTGTTTACTCCCTACCAATTTTTAAGAATAAATTCCTCAATGGAATAGAAGCAGTTCTCCAGATTTAGAACTTGCCTCACTATCTGTCAGACATTTTATGTTGTTGGGCAAATGATCAAAAGTTTTTATTTCTGCATACTGAAGTCCTCTTTGAGCCACTGACAGCTTTAACAATGGGTAATAAAGGTCATTTCTCCCTCTAATGTTGCAGGTATGTGCATGTCTGTTCTTCTCAGATTGTGATGGATTATTTATGACAAATTTCATTAGCGAAAATATGTATTGTGATGGCGCAATTAAAATGCATAGTCCACTGAAGAGCTATCTACATAATGTCCTTGTGTGAACACCACATGTTATTCTTACTGCTGTCTTTTGTGCGATCAATATTTTGTTTTTAAGTGATGAGTTACTCCAGAAAATTATTCTGTATGGCATTATTGAGTGGAATTAACCAAAATATCGCATGAGGTTGATAAATTTGTTTCTAAGACTAGCAGTTATACTATGAGGAGAAGTAGCTGAACTTAAGTTTAGTAACATATTTTTTCCAGTTCAAGTTTTCAGCAATATGTATACCCAAAAATGTGGAGCATTCTACCCTACTGACAGCTCTTGCTAATGTGTTACATTATTTGCTGTCATGACTATATCTTGTACAGTATGGATCACACTCTGTTTTTTGAAAATTTGGGGCAGTCCATTTTCAGAGAATCATTTAGTAATTGTTTGGAAAACACCATTTTCTAACTCTTCTCTTGCTTTCCTTCCAATGGAATTTATTATAACATTAGAAGCCTGTGCAAAAATCACCAATTTTGCTTGTTGAATGTTAAGGGAAAGGTCATCCATATATGTAAGGAATAGGAGTGGACCCAAAACTGAACCGTGTGGGACTCTCTTGAGCTTTTTACCCAATCACTAAAATTTTCTAACTTTGCGACAATGTCTGAATGATTCAGCATAACCTTTCGTATTCTGCTTGCCAAGTTGATTCAGACCTGCTGCTTGAAAGGCCGACAGTTCCACAAAACTTGCGTTTTTCTAAAAGAGTATCATGATCTACACAATCGAGGGCCTTGGGGAGATCACAAAAAATATCAACTGGCGATAAATTATTACTTAAGGCTTATACTGTTTGATGAATGAATATGCAGTGTAAACAGCGTTCTCAGTCTAGCAACCTTTCTCGAACCCAAAATGTGATACTCTACATAAATTGTTTCTGTGTAAGTGTTCGACTTCTCTTGACTACATTCCGTTTTTTTAATAATTTGGAAAAACATGTCAGTACAGAAAACTGACTAATGTTTACGTCTCTCTTGTCAACTTTCTCATGAAGTGGTTTAAGAATTACATATTTTAATCAGTCTGGAAGAAATTCCCTATGCCAGTGATGCATTGCGTACATCACTAAGGACATTACTTATTACGTTGGAACAACTTTTTAGAATTCTGTCTGAAATCCCGTCAATCCCACAAGAACATTTTTTTTTAGAATTTTTATAATTGTATAATTTCAGTGAAGAATGTCAGTGTTACTTCTAGCTGCTTAAAGTTTTGTGGAATGACATTTTTAATTTGTTGTCTTGCTTCTTCAACTGAACCATTTAATCCTATATTTGCTGCTACGTTTAGGCAATGACTGTTAAAAGTATTTGCAACTTGTGAATTTTCAGTCAGATCATTGTCCATTTGTTTAATCGTTATGGAATCTTGTACACTGACAGGCTGTTGATACAAATGGAAAGCCACTAATAAGGAAAGGAGGGAAAGCTGAAACGAATGTGGGCACGATGGGGAAAATAAAACTTGGCCAGTAACTACTTATGCGACTTGTCGATGAACAGGAGATCTGACCATGACAGAAAATGCTGGAAACCATGGTTTCGCTGCGCCAATCAGTTGCTGTCACATATCTGTGTATGTGCATATCCGCTCCCGAGTAATTCGCTGTGTCCTTGCGTCTTTGTGAGTAAGAGGAATAGTGTGTCGTGACCAGTTGAATGCAAAACGAAATAATGTCCACTAAAAGCAGTGCGCTTTCATTGTCGAGTGCTGACTTAATGTCTGGTGTCCACATCGTAACGTGATTCTTTCACCAAACTGTTAATACTAAGCAGGAGGTCCAAAAGCTGTTTAATTCACATGTCGATCAACTCACAGAAGATTAAAGACTGTATGAATATCTTCAGGTAAATGGAGCAACAGCACACACCACCTTGGCTACCTTGTCACGAGTGTAGTAGGTGTTCCATGAGGAAAGGACAATCAGCAGAGGGTACAGTCTCGCGGCTGCCTGCGTGATTGTTTAATGTTTTACTGCCCTGTATAAGGACCGTACAAGAGAAACGAACTTGGCGACAACATATGGAAAGGGACGAAGATGAGAGGGCAGAAAATGTAATGATGCCTAACTGTACCGGTTCTTATGGCATCTATCCTAAAGTGGGAAAAATTATACTGAAAAGTATGAATGTAGTGAAATATATACTACAGAACAGGAAAATAAACTGAAATCTGCCCTGATTCTTTAATTAAAATAACTTTTGTTTTAAATTTCGGAACACAGCCTTGCTACGGATTCGTGGCGTGAGGCGCCTTAAAATGTTAGACATAAAACGTTTACGTAATCTATCAAAAGCTAAACATCTCAGGGCATCTTGCAGAGACTTAAGCATGAGAAAATATTATTATTCGTGGGTATCGCTTGGCAAAATATAGTTGTCTCTTCTTAAAGAAGCGTAAATCATTTGTTACTTTTCATCTTGGAATAATGTCTTTGAGACGATAATCGATCGCTGTCAAGCGGCCTATTTAAATCACTGAACTGATAGTCCAGATAAATACTGCAAATGCCTTAAAGTTACTAATATATACATATAAGGGCTGTCAAAGAGAAATTTATATACCCTCAGGCCTTACGTCTCGGAGAAGTTGTGAAAATAAAAGAAATGTTATGGCCGGTAACGGAGGCCAACAATGACTTTTACTGGCGCAACCTTTCCGCGCTGCTGCAGTCACTAAAAATTACAAGCCCCCTGCTGACAGGTCGCCGGCCGATGGATTGCCGCCAGGGTTCACGTGAGGAGGGAACCCCGCCCCTTCACATCGATTGGCGGCTTAAGAACTTCGGCACAGTGTTGGTCTGAGGAGCGAACCCCGCCCCCTCAGGTAAATCAGCTGTTAATTGTCAGCGTGTCTCGTCTGTCGGCACTCCCCGCTTATGCGAACATGAAACAACAATCGAATGTGCATAAGCTTTCTCATTACTCATAGCTGTTAACTTGATAGTTGTAAAGTGGGTGTTATTTGTTTGTCATTCACTCTCTAGCCGTACCTGTAATGTCTCTTTCTGTATGAGTTGTGCTGAACACCACTAGCCCAGCGCTTTTGAACCCTCGTGTCGTAGGCTTCTGGCTGTAGTCACAGTCTTCAAAAGCACTACGTTTCATGCTATGACTCGCACTAGTTTTTACATGCACGCTCTGCATGTATTCACTATGGTGAGCATTCTACACAGACATGAGGAAACTTATTGAGTTTATATATTCATGTTGGTAAACGTGTCGTCTCAATGTTCAGATGTTTCGTAATAACATGGGGCCTGTTCCCACAGGTGAAGCACTCTGTTTGACAGTTTGTACTTCAGAATTATGGAAACTTCAAGCGCAATGGCCATATGCCTTTAACTTATGTATTTGCACTAAACAGCATTTGTCACTGCTCAGAGTTATTGCTCTGCCGTTCACTGTGGATAAGTTCAGTTTTCGTCTATGGGTACAGCTCACAGAATTTTCTTCTCACTCACGAGGAGGGTCCGTATATTTCGGTCACTTCTTTGGCGATCCTGGTTATAACACTTACAATGCATTTTTACTCACACAGTTCATACATCGCACATCGAGAAAGTTCATTCTAAGTATTATATATTACACTTTAATCTGTATATACAGTACATATTTCTTGACAATAATGTTGTTATGCTTTGAGCTTGTATAAGCAGTCAGCTTTTCTCTCATGCAAAAAGGTAAGATAATTTGTTCACCTGGCCTATTTACTCAGTTCATGTGATTTTACAATAATTATTCTATTCAACACAGAATCATTCTACAGTTTCGTTATTACCTATTCATGATACGATTCGATATTATGAGTCCCAAGTTTCTTGTTCACTGGTAATCTTGTAATTTTCGAGAAAAACAAGACATCTAGGTTTAATAGATTTTTGACAAATTTTTCATGAAAATTCAATAATCTATGAACTAATTCCTGTTGTTTAGACCAGAAACAAGCGGAAAGTACACTTAGGACCATACAGTTTGCTTTTCTCCAGTGAGATTTTGAGCTTTTTGTGTTCTCTCATGCTAATGACCAAGTCATTACCTTCACAATACAGACTTTCTTTCATGTGATATACTTAGTTACGTTTCAATGATACAACAAATTATACATAACAGGTACGCAATACTTAAAGGCTAAACGTAAAAAGTACACATACATAATAAAAGTGAACTCAGCATTAAGATAACTATTTACACATTTACAGGTTTAGGTTTATCTTTAAGTGATGTCTATAACCCAACTCCAGGTACGAAAAGTTTTGTATCTTTATGATCATATAATGCTCTCACCCTTACTGTCTCTGGATGCCCAGCAGGTAGCATCCTCCATAAGATATTTTTATGATCAGGTGTGGTCCTGTATATAACAGTTGCCACATTTTGTTAATCTTTTTAATACTTGAGGCCTTTGGATTGTCCTAAGCAGGACCAATAGTCCCTCCTCGTATTGGTGTACCATTTTTAACTGTTTATTATATTTTCTCTGCCTCAAAGTCAGCAGTTTCTTTAATAATGCCCACACTTGTACTATCATTTTGGTGATTTGGCTAAGTGTCTGTGGCAAGGGTTTCACCCATTCGTCTGATTCTGCATGCGACATAATAATTTCAGCTGGATTATAGCCAGTAGACTGATGTGGTAGATGTTATATATAAGCGGATTATATTCTACTCCCTTGGTGTGCTGACTAGCAGAATATGTCCTCACAAAACTATTAAACTCATGAAACGCCCTTAACATTCTGTTCACTTAAAAACCGCTCCCACTTAATACTCTTAAAAGAAGTAGCATTGTCTGAGAGCACTGTAACTAGCCTCTGACACTGGGTTATCAATTTTCGTATTATTACTAATTTTCGTATTATTGTAGTTTAGCTGAGTTCCTTGTGGGATACGTCTTCACGTACTTTGAAAATATATTGTACACTGCCACCATGTACTTTACTCCACCTCTATCTGTTGGCAGGGGACATGTTACATCGGTAGATGTACTAGGGAGGGGGGTGAGTGGGGGGTCCATCGGAATTATTGACTGCAATTCGTTACGAGTACTGCAATTCGTGGCTTTCGCCTTTTGGAGATTATACAGCCGCGGATCAATTTTCTGCAATGCCTCTGCAAAATATCAATATGTCGCTATCTTACTCGTACACTTCTTAAGCCCAAAGTGATCCCAACAATGTTGACTGTGTAAGTAGGCTGTTTATGTTTTCTTATTGGCAACGTTACGTAGCGCTCTGTATGAAAATCGCTGGCTGTGCTGTATGCAGTCTGTGGCCAGTTTGCATTGTTGTCTGCCATTGTAGTGTTGGGCAGCGGCAGCTGGATGTGAACAGCGCGTAGCGTTGCGCAGTTGGAGGTGAGCCGCCAGCAGTGGTGGATGTGTGGAAGGAAATGGCGGAATTTTGAAATTACATATATTATGACTTTTGATGATATTAAGGTAAATACATTGTTTGTTCTCTATTAATATCTTTCATTTGCTAACTATGCCTATCAGTAGTTAGTGCCTTCCGTAGTTTGAATCTTTTATTTAGCTGGCAGTAGTGGCGCTCGCTGTATTGCAGTAGTTCGAGTAATGAAGATTTTTGTGAGGTAAGTGATTTCTGAAAGGCATAGTTTAATGTTACTCAGGGCCATTCTTTTGCAGGGATCTTTGATAGTCAAATTGCGTTGCGCTAAGCACAGTCGTGTATAAATGTTGAAAGGGGACGTTTCATATGTCGACCCTTAGCCTAGAATACCTCACTGGAATCTTCTGATTTTTTCTTGTAGTTTGTGTATTTAGTGTAGCTTTTGTTTATTGCTAGCACGTAATTATAGAGAGAATTTCCTTGGTAGTTGTGGTTTTTCATTGTTGCACAGTAAAACAGTTGTGGCATGCATGTAGATTTGCACCAAGTATTTCGCAGCTGCAATTAACTAGATATTATTTTCAGTGCTATGTTAATGTGTTCTCTTATTTTTGCTCTTCAAATTGTGTTTTTCTGTGTTATCGTGTGAAATATTGTCACAATAATGGCGTGTGAAAAACGTAACACTAGGCTCCAAAGTAAACTGAGAAATAATAGTGACGACGAGCGTAGCTTATCAGCACCACTGTGTAGTTAATTAACAGACATTCCAAGTAGTAATTTGGTAATTGTGCATAGGGAAATGGAGCGGGCGGCAAATAATGGTGTAGACAGTGAAACAGGTTGTGAACAGGGAAGCATTATCGATCGATCGGTCGGCAACAGCTCGCCTCAGGAATCCGAAATGACAGGACACAATTTTACAAATACTGTAGATTCAGGTTTTGCGTCCTCACCGTTTTCTCAAATAAGTCAAGACACATTTTCAGCTTGTCAAAATGTGAATGTTGCCGGTGCAAATGCACTGCCGAAAAGCGTAGAGGAACAGATTCCAGACACTAATGCATTGTTATTACAACTAATGCAACAAATGGAACAAAATCAGAGACAAACACAGCAAAAGCTTCAAAAGTTAGACACAATGGAACAAAATCTTCAAAAGTTAGACACAATGGAACAACACCAGAGACAAACACAGCAACAGTTAGACGCAATGGAACAAAATCTTCAAAAGTTAGACACCATGCTTGAACAAACACGTGAGTTACATAACATTGAATCGAAATGTCAAAAAGTCTGTAATGACATAAAAACACAAATTTGTGAGCATTTCCAACCTATTTTTTCGTGTCATGAAAATGCATTACAGAATCACGAAGCAGCCATAAAAGAACTGCAAACTATTGTTCATGAAAATCATGAGACCTTGCAAGCTAAAATGGACTCAGTTGCATCTACCGATTCGGTTACGCAACTTTCAAAAACTCAGGAAAACTTAAAGGACACAGTAGATACTCTGAAAATTGGTTCAGAAAGACACATGGAGGAAATTAGTTCATTATCAGAGAAAGTAGTTGAACTTTCGGATCAGCTAAATAATTTATCTGCGAAGGTAGATGATAATCTGAATGACACAAAACCGGTAGTCTTTAATGACACAGAAGAGTGCGAACAAATTAGGAAACTGAAACAAAATCTGAATCGTACCATATTTTTCTAACACACAAATTACACAGCTATCTGATCATTTAACTGAGAGAGACAAACATTTATTTTACTACCTCAGTGACACACGTTTACGCAATTACAGCGTTGGATAACTTCACACTAACGAAATTGTATTTTGTCTGTACTTTGTGAACTGTTCATATTTTTTCGGACCCATTGTGATATTATGAGAGCTTTGAATGATATATTTGGTATGGGATCACGATTTTTAAAGTACGTTTGAGGCAGATGACACTTTTGACATGAGCAGAGAATTTTTTTAGGTTTTGAAATTACTGCAGAAAGTTACGACGTTTTTGAGATTTGACTGAGGTGTTTGATGTTATTATTACGACTACGATGTGTATTATGCTGTTGAGGAATGTTTATTATGATACATATTTATAATGATGAAATATTAAAGAGTGTCAATGAATATGTATATGTGTAATAAGGTAAGGAATAATGAGTAGTGGTTAGGGACTCTGATTTGTAAAAAAGGTTGTTGGAAACCAAGAATCGTACTTTAAGAGTTATGAAATGTATGTATATGCGTGAATGTATCACAATGCCGACGAAAATTTTTTGGACACTGTTATATCAATAGGATTTTGCTTCTACACATTTGTAACGCAAATTCTTGACCTGTGAAATATTTTGTATATGAGACTGTCACTGTAGCAGAAACTGCTGTCGTAAATATTTCCGTAAGAAAGTATTTCAGTAAGAAAGGTAAGTGACCTTGACGTAATGTGTTTTGGGCGCCCAGCTGAGAGGTAGTCGTCTGACCAAAGAAAGCCATTAGGTGGAGAAAAAAAAGGGAGGCCTTTATTCTCGCTATTGATATTCCTTTGTAGAAAGCATCGCAAAAACCACATGGTCGAACTTGAAAACATACGATATTTACTGAAATGCCTAATGAAATGACGAGAAATATTTTTATGTCTATACACCTGATTAGGACTACTGTCTCTGTAGTTGAGAGATTTTTCTACTAACTTATGAAATGCCTCATGACTACTGAATGATGTTCTTATGCTTTACTTTGTACATAGTTGCTTATTTCATTTGATACCTGTTTTCCAGCTGTGTTACAGCATTAGTTTTATAAAATAAACTTAGATGCATTTGCTAATGTGAACACTTTCTGTCAACAGATCTATTAAATAATTCTTTTCTGATCCACATACTTCGAAAAAGGAGCTCTTGGAATGGAGAGAACAATAAGAAGGGACTAATAACAGTAACTGCATATATAATTTTCTTTTCAAGTACTTGGTAATTTTTTGTAGAATTAGTTTTTGTGATGCACCACTTTAATTACATAGACATTAAGATGTGAATATACGTTTCCCTTGTCTGCATTATTGTCTTTAGTGTAATTTTTTTTTGCTTGAGCTATGTCATGTTTAGGTATAAGTTGCTGCTGTTTGCCAGGCATTGTGTTATTGAATTTGACTTTGTATTATTCTGTTAAGCCAGTTTTACTACGGATTTAGTTTTCACGTTTGCTGCACAACGCCTTATATTAGTTGTAATATTGCAATTGCTTTGCCAATTTGAATTTTTTTGTCATTGATGTTTGTGTTAATTGTTTTGTGCTGCTGCATTGCTTCGTCCCTTACTTAATGCATCTGAGCTCAGTAGATCTAAGTTAGCTTAAGAGGGGGTAGACTATATAAGAAACTGACTATGGACAATAGGGAAAGAATGAATTGAGAAGTTATATGAAAAAGATTTGGGCCGCAATGAGTATTGTACACTGAGAAATAATTATTTTGAAAGAAATATGAATAGAACACAGAAAGTCGGTATAGATAGGACTTTTAGGGAATAATGATGAATGAAGGGAGATCTCCAAGAAGTAAAGCAAGTTTTGTTTGCAAAATACTGCAGTAAAACAAATCCTGTCCTTTCCTTTTGTCTTATTCCTCTATGTGTTTGTGTACCCTTGTGTATTTGTGTTTTTCCTGTCTTTATGTGTTTAGCTGATGTTGTTATGTTGTAGAATTTTTCTAATACTATGTTATTTACCTTGTAAATATGCTTAGACATTATTTATTCTGTTTTGTTTTAATGCTCATGTGTGAAGTTGATGTTTCAAAAGTTATTCTGATCTTTTATGTATGTACTCATGTCATAATTCCAACAACACAGATGTATATGTTTATTTCTATTCTGTTGTAAAGCCTGTACTACAAATGTTATCTGTATTGTTATGTTCTTTAATGATGTATTTTGTACCTTTGTAATTGTATTCTTATGTTGTAAATTTATAAAATTGTAATTGACACCAGTTCATCAAATTAAGTAACTTGTAAGCATTCATTTCACTGCACACATTTCTGTTGGTCATAGTATATGGACAATATGTGAGAAGTAGGGACTGTTAGTGTTTGCAAGTGTGTAATAATTCAGCAAGGGACTGGATAACAGCATTGCTGGTTCTAAGGACAATTCCAAAAACTTTGTGAGTGCACAAGTGGTGGTTATGGACTTGCTATATTAACTGCAAGACTCTTCAATGGTGATTGTGCACCCGCACAGTCACAACAGATGGCTGCTGGCCATCTCTACAAGGACTACAGTGGGTCTACACCTTTGCTGACTCACCAATACCATTATTTCTACAAGGACTACAGTGGGTCTGCACCTTTGATGATTCATCAATACCATTATTTCTACAAGGACTGCACTGGGTCTGCACCTCTGGTAGCCCACCAATACCATAATCTCTACCAGGACTACAGTGGGTCTACTCTGTGATGACCTACCTACCAATATTCTTCAAAACGTCGAATGACTCTGCTGTGGGTTTGCTCTGTTGTGGCCCATTACCTGTCAGCATGTCAAGAGTCAGCACTGTCTTTCCGTTGGAAGGACACCACTACTTCTTCAAGACTGCATGGAAATCCACTACTTCTGTGTGCAATTTCTTTCACTAATGAGACTTTGTGAAGAAAAAAACTGTAATTCCTATTATGATGAATGATCAGGACTATCTTTATGGACTGTGAGAAAATTTTAGCTTTTCACCAACATTGTATCAATAAGTGTGTGCATTTGATTTCTTTGTTATTGTAATTATGAACAATTTTATCAAATCATTATTGGCCACTGCCCAAAATAATTTGTAAAATTTTTTGTGGGGAGCATGGGGGCTATGTAAGTAGGCTGTTTATGTTTTCTTATTGGCAACGTTACGTAGCGCTCTGTATGAAAATCGCTGGCTGTGCTGTGTGCAGTCTGTGGCCAGTTTGCATTGTTGTCTGCCATTGTAGTGTTGGGCAGCGGCAGCTGGATGTGAACAGCGCGTAGCGTTGCGCAGTTGGAGGTGAGCCGCCAGCAGTGGTGGATGTGTGGAAGGAACTGGCGGAGTTCTGAAATTACATATATTATGACTTTTGATGATATTAAGGTAAATACATTGTTTGTTCTCTATTAAAATCTTTCATTTGCTAACTATGCCTATCAGTAGTTAGTGCCTTCCGTAGTTTGAATCTTTTATTTAGCTGGCAGTAGTGGCGCTCGCTGTATTGCAGTAGTTCGAGTAATGAAGATTTTTGTGAGGTAAGTGATTTCTGAAAGGTATAGCTTAATGTTACTCAGGGCCATTCTTTTGCAGGGATCTTTGATAGTCAGATTGCGTTGCGCTAAGCACAGTCGTGTATAAATGTTCTAAGGGGACGTTACAACTGTACCATATTACATTTTCAGTGGCATCCGATGGGATACACACTCATCATTGTTCAGACACTGTCTGATTTCGGTGGAAGCAGAGTTCCTCTTGCCGTTTTTACTATTTATTTAGGTCACTTGTGGAGTTTCCTTCCAAAGAAGCTTTTATTACCTTCCACAACTGATCTGCCTCTTTCAGTATTTGCGTATCTCTGCTCACTCTCAAGTATGTCTGCCTGCTTTTTGCGTCCTTGATCAGCAGAATCTTGTATTCTGTTGATGGTTCTACCAGTTCCGTGAATTTGGCCAGTCCTTTGGGCTAGCGAGACAATGCATCTGCTACCTTGTCACTTCCATTCACATGCGTAATTTCACCCACCTCGTTAATCTTATGTGTAATAGCTTACACAAAAGCAAATAGCTCAGCACTTGGTGATCACAGAAAACTACGACATATTTCCCACACACATAACAGAGGTAATTTTTAAGAGCCCAAACTATAGCCAAAGCTTTGAGTTTCATGGCGGAATATGCACATTGCATTTTGTTGATACTCGGCTCGCAAAGCCTATCACTTTCGCTTCAGTGTGTACCATAGTTTCATCCAGTTTGAACAGACATGTGCCTAACCCACAAAATGAAGCATCTGTTACAAGACAAAAATCTTTGGATATATCGAGATGGTGTAAAAACTCTGATTTGACTAGAGCATCTCTAATATCATCAAAATCTTTCTTGCATTCTTCTGAGGAAAATGGTTTATTTTTCCTTAATAGTCTTAGCATTGCACCACTACTGAACAATTGTGCTGGCACATAACGCCGGGAGAATAGACCATGTCAAGAAAAGCATTCAAAACGTTTTTCGTGCTGGAGTACCGAAGCTGCTGTATTGTTTCCAGCTTATTCGGATCGGACATTATCCAGATATGCGAACTAATGTAATCTAGAAACTTTATTTCGGCTTGGCCGAACTTAGATTTTCTAAAGTTCGCATTAGCTCCAGCCTTAGAAAACTTTCTTAACACATACTCCAAGAATTCAATGTATTCTACAGACCTGCCAGTACGAATATTTCAGATAAATACCGGTAAAGAATTTCACACCTTGAAAATCCTGTATTTGTTTCTCAAGGTTTTCTGGGCGAGTTTGCACCAGAATAATGATTTTGTTAATATCACATGCATCGATAACAAAGCATATACTGCCATCTGCCTTATCTACTGCTTAGCAGTAGACTACTATATAGTGACAAAGAAGTTGCACTATTTGCCAGCTGAGCTTCCTTTGGATTTCTTTCGATACTGTTTCTCTTTTTGACCAAGAAACAGAGTACATGTCATGACAAAATGTTTGGTGTGGCCTTACTTACTTGTTGTACACAAACCCTTTAATGATTCCAGGTTTTTCAGGAAACACTTGGACAAATTTATTTAGAAGCTGAGTTATTTCATGTTGCTGGTTATTGTTGAGATAAGTCGACTCTGTAACTTTGACTGCAATTCCCTTTCTGAACTGTATTTACTTGAAATTCATAATCATAAACCATATTAGGATAACCCTTCATGGAGTAAATAATCCCTATGTGCAATTCTTTCGGTTTTGTATAGGGAACTCTGGTATGTCTGCAATAATTTATATTGAAGTAGTATTTATTTGTGCCAGTTCTACAACTTTTGACAAAGCACAGGAAAGAACTATTTTCGCCTCCGTTTCTCGCAATAGACCCATACCTAGAATACATAGAACCGCTAAGGTTCTCAGGAGCAAGAACAATCATTTGATCGCTTCGTTTTCTAGACCTATCACGACGTGCACCTGGGGTCTTGATCAACTGTGCACAACCACGTATGGCCCCCGCAGTTTACGTTTATGAACTGACAGTATCGGTAACCTTCTCACCTGACTGACAGATTTACAAAAATATTGGTAGTGGCCGATACACAAGCTCCAGTTTCAATTATCACATTGAATGGCATTCCATTTATGCTAGCCTCTCTGGCAGCTTGAACTAATTCAACTTACTTCTGCTTACACTGCTGCGGGAAAGCAGTTAGTTTTTTTCTCGGATACATACCCTCATTACAGCGTAGCATGCACGCTCCATGGTGCACGTGCCTCACCTCTGCACTTAGCCGAAATTCGCACTGTTTCAGGCTGCTGTTGATGTTACTGTCGTTGAGGTTGAGGTTTCGCATACTTCGGCGGAGTTCTACAGTGCTGCTGCATCGGGTTTCATACTGTAAAAGTTAACAATCTCACTGCAAGAATTTTGAACAGCATAAACAGAATAAACTGCCTGAATAATGAACTTTGACATAAAACCTACGATACTTAGTTTTGCAAAACTGATAACAAATCCCAGAACTAAAACTGATACACAACACAGAAAAATCCAATCGTCTACCGTATGATATAAGTTGGCCCTGACTGAATAAAAAAAATCAAAATATTTAGAATTTATCTCGATTCTGAGCAACTCTGGATAACGTGTCGCAATACTGCTCCGTCTTGCGTGCCGCCATGGTAAAGCTGCAAATTACTACACCTACACAGAGACACTCGTGAAGTGCAATGAGTTCTGTGTTAGTTGCAAATCGAAGTATTTTCGGAACACACTTGGATCCTTTTCTACTTCTGAAAAAACCACGATCAATTAAAAATTTGCCCGTTACAGTTCCTCCTTCTCAGATCAGTTACCATTACATAATCATCTTAATTAAAAACACCAATAAACTGTGACTTTCCATTTAAAACGTAATATTACAACTCCTTCCTCACTTTAACGCAGCTAACCACTATCTGCTACTGGGTCTACGCGCCACCAAAGATGATAACCTAACCCTGCGATACAGCTTACAACATCGCTGCCATGGAGGTAAGAATAAGGGGAGATGGCGCTACGTATCCCAGCCGTATTACGTTTTGAAGCCATGGGGGCGTGGCTCGCTGCCATGACACTCTGACCAAAACATTGCCAGTGTGCTATAGCGCTGCGTGCATTACAGTCACTAATTGCACCATATACGCATGTAACGTCATCAGATTGGTTGTTTCAAAGTTTTTGTTTAAAATAAAATCTCGTAAAGGCGTAATTCCGCGTTTCTTCTAATTAAAAATAGTTTTTAATGTAATATTACGAATAGCTAGTCTTCAATGTAAACGATACAATTTTGTTAATTCAGTAATAAACGTGTATCACAAACTAAATAATAGTAACTGAAAACTAAGTCAGCTATACCCTCCCTCCAAAGCCCCATAAATACATTTTGTTTGTAATACGTACTGGAACATTTCAGCTACGTTACACTACTGGGAAACACTGTTCATTACCACCAATATTTACTGAAATACGGTACATAGAATGGAAAATCTACACAGTGTCCTGTTTAGGCCTATACTTTACGCCAGTTAATGTAGTGTTAGCTTTTAATTTGGTACATGATGAAGACAAAGTGAGTTACTCAACACTTCGATTATCGACGATACGTACGTATTATACTGAAACGTGAACTCGAAAACTAAGAATTTAATTCTTTGAATTAACATACCTTTTGCAAATGTTTTGGGTGTGTAGGGAAAACTGATGGTACAGCATTTTCACGCAGCCTTACTGTTGAAAGGGAAGTTCGGTCTATGTCCTCTTCTCGAAAATGCTGAAAACATACAGAGCTCCATTTAGACGCACGACAATTCTTCCTCCTCACGGCATTCTCCCACAGAGCTTTCCGACTTTCATTTTTAGGAAATCTAAAATCATACAGGAGAAAAACACGCTGTAGTACAAGTACCGATGTAGCACACGTTCGTTCACAATGATGTTGTAAAATCACACTTAACGAGACAACTTACACATGAAATGTTATTCCCTTCGATTTCGCATCACAATCAGAACGATTCGTACATCCGAACACCACACAAGTCACCATAATAGCGCAAAATCCTTCCAAAAGCGAGCAACAAGCCTATGCACGCAAGCTTACAGCAGCAATGTTTTGGTCGGATTGAGATGGCTACCCTCGGCTTCACATAGCTTCGCAGCTGTGACGTCACGGCGTCTCCCTCTATTCTTACCTCCATGATCGCTGCTCGCTCACATGTAACAGCTCTACAGCAACGACATGATATTATTGTACAATCGATTAATACTCAAATGACTCCTATCAATCGGATAAAATTTTAACGAAATATCCGTCGTGGCTCGTACTAACTCGTTCTGGAATTGTATAATTAAAGAAGCTATTGAAATAAAAATCATCGATAACACCCTACATAGAGACAGTGGCCGTCAGCTGAGCAGGACGTGGGATCCAGCGATCGAGCGGCTAAAGAGGGCGCATCGAACGCCGAGTCAACATGTCCCCGTATATGAAGATACTGTGGCCTGTGGCACCATCACGTTACAGCCGGTAGCTAGTGTATAGAAGAGGCCTTTCAGACCCCTCACCCCCTCCCCCGACAGTCATACCACTTGACAATGGCCAAGGAGTGCTTGGCAACCTTTTGTTCAGTGACTTTCTAGCGAGTCCTTAGACCACCAGTACTCTTGCGGCCAGCGGTTCTCAGGCATATTTTATAATAATATGTATCTAACAACAAGCAGTCGAATCCAAGGACTTCAACTAGCGTTAAGAGCTCCTTAAGAGTGTAAATTTCCTGCTCAGAAACAAACAATATATACAGGTAGTAATATTTTAGAGTGCGTTTAATTTTAATTGGTATGGGGCAGAGAGGCAAGAACCCAGACACTACGGGGTTAGAGGAATTGTGAGGTGAGGAATGTTTTATTGTTTGTGTTCCAGTACTGACAACTCACAGGCACGCACGATTCCTACCGATCAGTTGCTATGGTATAAATTTTGATACGGAAGTGACGTGGATGCGTGAATGCGTATTATAGAGACGGTCAGCTTCAAATGCAGTACATACGTGTAGCAAGGAATATGAAAGTAAATTAAGGCTGTTTTAGTACAACGTAATGAGTAAAAGAAAAACGACATTCAAACAATTTAGTAAATAGTGTGATGGTATCTTACATTAAAGATAGGAAAATTAACGTTTATCTTCCCTTATACACTCCTGGAAATTGAAATAAGAACACCGTGAATTCATTGTCCCAGGAAGGGGAAACTTTATTGATACATTCCTGGGGTCAGATACATCACATGATCACACTAACAGAACCACAGGCACATAGACACAGGCAACAGAGCATGCACAATGTCGGCACTAGTACAGTGTATATCCACCTTTCGCAGCAATGCAGGCTGCTATTCTCCCCATGGAGACGATCGTAGAGATGCTGGATGTAGTCCTGTGGAACGGCTTGCCATGCCATTTCCACCTGGCGCCTCAGCTGGACCAGCGTTCGTGCTGGACGTGCAGACCGCGTGAGATGACGCTTCATCCAGTCCCAAACATGCTCAATGGGGGACAGATCCGGAGATCTTTCTGGCCAGGGTAGTTGACTTACACCTTCTAGAGCACGTTGGGTGGCACGGGATACATGGGGACGTGCATTGTCCTGTTGGAACAGCAAGTTCCCTTGCCGGTCTAGGAATGGTAGAACGATGGGTTCGATGACGGTTTGGATGTACCGTGCACTATTCAGTGTCCCCTCGACGATCACCAGTGGTGTACGGCCAGTGTAGGAGATCGCTCCCCACACCATGATGCCGGGTGTTGGCCCTGTGTGCTTCGGTCGTATGCAGTCCTGATTGTGGCGCTCACCTGCACGGCGCCAAACACGCATACGACCATCATTGGCACCAAGGCAGAAGCGACTCTCATCGCTGAAGACGACACGTCTCCATTCGTCCCTCCATTCACGCCTGTCGCGACACCACTGTAGGCGGGCTGCACGATGTTGGGGCGTGAGCGGAAGACGGCCTAACGGTGTGCGGGACCGTAGCCCAGCTTCATGGAGACGGTTGCGAATGGTCCTCGCCGATACCCCAGGAGCAACAGTGTCCCTAATTTGCTTGGAAGTGGCGGTGCGGTCCCCTACGGCACTGCGTAGGATCCTACGGTCTTGGCGTGCATCCGTGCGTCGCTGCGGTCCGGTCCCAGGTCGACGGGCACGTGCACCTTCCGCCGACCACTGGCGACAACATCGATGTACTGTGGAGACCTCACGCCCCACGTGTTGAGCAATTCGGCGGTACGTCCACCCGGCCTCCCGCATGCCCACTATACGCCCTCGCTCAAAGTCCGTCAACTGCACATACGGTTCACGTCCACGCTGTCGCGGCATGCTACCAGTGTTAAAGACTGCGATGGAGCTCCGTATGCCACGGCAAACTGGCTGACACTGACGGCGGCGGTGCACAAATGCTGCGCAGCTAGCGCCATTCGACGGCCAACACCGCGGTTCCTGGTGTGTCCGCTGTGCCGTGCGTGTGATCATTGCTTGTACAGCCCTCTCGCAGTGTCCGGAGCAAGTATGGTGGGTCTGACACACCGGTGTCAATGTGTTCTTTTTTCCATTTCCAGGAGTGTATGTACACACGCCATTGCGTTGGCTGTTTTTCTCTGCATCGAACAGTCTTCCAACAAGCATGTCACAAACTTTATAACCCGACGTTTTCTGCATGGTCATAACTGCACCACTAAGTGGAATAAACCTGTTCAGTATCGACTAACCGTTTTGCGTCTACGTGGACACACCTCGACACCTAACCTGCTACCCAGGGAAAAATAAGCATTAATGGCTTGCTCTTGCAACACATGCTTGTAGGTACTAACCTACAAACATTCGACTCGTAATAGCTACAATTATTAGTCTGCAAATTATGTAAAAGTACTGATGTAATGTTGTCCAGTACATCGCCCTCAGAGAAATACCCATTACATCTTGTCTACTACAAAATGAGGACGGATTGCAAAATACACCCAAATCCCCATTTTCCTATGTCATTTCGAATAATCCACGAGCAAACGTACAGACAACCTCTTGACAATAGCTAAATTCGTCATACACTTTTTCTCTTACTTCATTAGTGACAGAAATCACTGTTGTTGTTAATTTGTTGTTGAAATAATTTGTCTTAGGCTAAGCAGGAGAAGAAATCACAGTGTGTGGTATCTGAGGGTCTTGGAGGGTCCATCTTATTTTGAGTCTTTTTTTTCAATAAGGAAACGTCGGTTATGATGGTCAAGTGGTAAAGCACGGAAACCAAGAGGTCGCAGTATAAACTCCCGATCGAATCCTGGAATTTTTCAGTCCACCTTTAACTTGAGTTCACCTCCCAGTGATGTGGGATTCTCAAGGAACAGAACGTAGTCTGGACTCCACGTTACACAGGTCCCCTTTCCCCTGTAGGATTACTGGGATAAGCTAGCGACAACTAAGTCACCGAAGTGGCTTCCAAATGAAAGACTTGCAACAGACGGTTGAGCAGCAGGAAATTATTATTATTATTATTGAGAAAATATAGTACATTAATGTGCCAGTGAGTTGATACGCCATACCATGGTATGTGAAATCATTAGAGACAACAGAAAGTTATGAAAAAGTCACGTTTGTAGCATTTCAAGATATCTCATTGCAGTCACTGTGTGTTCTCAAAAAAGAATGGAAAGCGAAAACAGCACAAAATACGTTCTATTTAAACGAATCTCGTTCATGGTCAAAGTCGGTAATGCGTTAGGGCCCTGTTGCGCACAAACCACATCCATTGTCTTTCTGCAAGCGTAACATTCTCCAATAGCATACATAAGTTGTGGCGCAGAAATTGGTGACAATCATCAGGCGCTAACTTAAGTGTATGTTCCCATGATTCCTGTCCCAATATTGATTCTAAAGCGAAACATATGCCCTGCTGCCTCGATAACAAACGGCTTTGTACTTGTAAGTAGTACTCCTCGTTGGTTCAAAAATGGTTCAAATGACTCTGAGCACTGTGGGACTTAACTTCTGAGGTCATCAGTCACCTACAACTTAGAACTACTTAAGCCTTACTAACCTAAGGACATCACACACATCCATGCCCAAGGCAGGATTCGAACCTGCGACTGTAGCGGTCGCGCGGTTCCAGACTGTAGCGCCTAGAACAGCTCGGCCACTCCGGCCGGCTGCTCATTGGTGTTCGACCGTGTGTGACAAGGAATCACGGTAAACTAAACCGTTTAAAACACTGTGAGCATATCATTCACATTTGGACATACTTGGCAAACGTTTTTCGATCTTGTCCATCCAGAATGTATCCATTGGGACGATTAAGTCTTAGTTCCGACGTCATATCTGTAAATCCTTGTTCCATCACCAGCTGTGACACGTTTCAGTAGTTAAATAATTAAAAATAAAAATCAATCAACAGCCAACACTGTAATAACTGAATCAGAATAACAAGTAGACAACATAGCTTAGGGACAATGTATATGAAGAACTCAAGAAGTTTAGACACCTTTCGTAAAGTGCACCATGTTTCAACATCTTTAACTAAGAGGATATTCTGAGGAGAGCTATACGAAATAAACCTGAGTGAACACATTACTAAAGACGAGTTCGATAAAGATGTCAAAATAAAATTTAAAACAGGACCAAAGGGCAAAAGGACAGTAAACAATACTATAGTAGTGTTGCCAAGAGTACGATTATTGCTACTTCAAAAAGAAAGGGTTTTTATTCGATTTGAATCTTTGTGTATTAACGACTTTGTTGCTGTACAAAAACGTTTTAAATGTTGGGGCTCCGCTCACTCACTGAAGTGTTACGACAAGGACCCATTATGTGGCAGATGTGCAAAACCGGGACAGAAAAAGTCGGAAAGCAGAGAGGAGAATCTGGAGGTTACATACCACGCAAACACAGAAACAGAATACGCGATAAACCAGGGTAGCCGGAATGTCCTACTTATAAACGGGTCTACAAAAGGCAAATAGAGTGCACCGAGAATGATGTACTCGACAACGTCCATTAACAAGGAGTGCTTTCATAACTATCAGAAACCCATCCCCCTAACACACATGGGAACAGACGTAACTAATAGCGCAAACAGGCAAAGGTACAAATCGACGTCGACAAGGATGAGAGGCTGGCGGCGAGCTGCCCACAAATACAGATATTAACACTAATGTAATGCCTCAGTTCTGGGGCACAATACGCTTTAGGTACCTCAGCATTACAGACTATATAGAAGATATGTGCATAATGGGAGCAACTGAATAAGAAGTGTCCAGGTAGCTAAAACATCACATGTTTGATTGGACCGTCTTCCAGGCTAGTCTCCTTTTACGTGTTGATGAACTGGAAGACGAAACACTACCAGACCGTACAGAGAAACGTAACGACATCCTTGAACATTCTGGGGATGAAGGTGTTACAGAATTTACAAGCGAACACAAACAAAGACAATTGCACTCTTCCTGCACAACAAGCGGAATATGATACAACGAAATGTAGACCCTATATTACACCAGTTCGTTTTGTATACGGCGGCAGTCCACGCAGTCACTATGACGAACAAGATAGTAAGGTAGCAGAACATAAAGACACATCCTGCAGAGGCACAGCACCAGACACAACCACCCCAGGAAAGGACATACAACAGTCAGCTTTCATGAACAAGTCCCCAATGTACACTCAAAACAGAAGGTCACTAATAACGGAAATGTTCAAAGAACACACGTCAGACTCCATACTTCCAGCAACCATACAGCAGGGAAAACATGCAACACTGCAAAAATCATTCGAAATAGGAGCAACAACAGTCAAATACACCAGCCAGACGCAACCGAGGAAACCAAGCGGAATACCGTTATTCACGTAAACTATGACAACTTAGAAGATAACTTGTGATGTAGCAGACTAGAAAACAGGGATATATTTCGAACAGCTCTTTGCTACGTGATAAGAACTAACTACGGAAACAGGGATAAAATTTTCTTTCCAACTGCAGAACAAACTGGCAGGATCATCGTAATGATTGAAAATCCCCCAACTAACCCAAAGGAAGTACGTAAGCTTTTAGCGGAGGCTGCGCGAATGGGAGAGCGCCTGAACCTAGAGAAGGTATACAAGAAATTCGTGAGGCACATGAACGTGTGTTTCTGGATCCTAAAGAAACCACACCCAGGTGCTTTTCCTTCGATAGATACCCCTTCTGAAGGTAATACAACTAAATTGCCAGGGTAGTATTGTAGAATTGCCTGCATTCAGTAACTCTTTCTGCGAGGCGGGAAGATTCCAAGGCTCCCCTTACATTGAATTACAATAGCAGGAACACCAAATCCGAAAGTCGCCGTACTAGTAGTCAATCAAAACCTCAAAGTAACTCAGATCACCCAATTTTGTTCTGTGCACATCGCCACAGTAGAAATAATAGACGGACAGGATGTATGGCTCATGTCATCTGCACACGCACAATACTCGTATGATATAGAACCTTCCTTAGACACAGTATAAGACAGTGTAGGACACTCAGAAGAAAGTAGGCAGCTCATTCTGACCAATATCAACGTAAAATTCACCTTGTGGAATTCAGATAGAACACACGACACAGGACAACTAGTACTTGACATGGTAAATGAATGCAACCTCTTCATATTGAATAAGGAGGGGCAGTACCTACCTATCGCGGAGACGCTGGTGGAGTAAGTAATATAGATCTTTCTCTAGGGAACGCAAAATCTCTTCCGCTAGTCAACACATGGACGGTATCAGAAAGGGCCACACACAGCGACCACAACGCATTCATCAAAACCACAGCCACCCCTGTCAATAAACATAACATGGACCATGAACGCATCTACTCATGGGAAGGGCCAACTGACAAAAAGTTCGAGACATTGTACACTACACACTATTCACTACACACTGTTCAGTGCACAATAGACTACAAAAGTCATGTTCCTTCAGAGGTCCTACAAAGAGCACAGGATGCAGCTATACAACGGGGAAAAAATAGGTGAGGAGAGAAACAACTGTGGTCGACAAAGTGGCAAGATTAAGCGAAGATTCATTGGACAAAAGAAAGTACTACCAACAAGCAGAGACACCTCCTAAAAGACAGAGAAGACTCGACCTGTATCGTCACGCTAAACAGAAATACAAAAAAACAGCTAAGGACAACAAGGCAAAACTACTGGACCAATTTCGTCAAAACCGAATTACAAAACGACATTTGGGGACAGCGACTCGAGATAGAAACAGAACGAGTTAAGACACCGGCAGTTTGATCGATACCAAACCAGGCTGACGGCATAACGACAGAAGGATGGATAAGAACAGCAGAATCTCTCCTGGACAGGCTAGTCCCAGATGACGACCCCACAAAGGACGAGTGACACAACACTGACCTAAGAGACAGGATGAGACGACCATACATTAATGACAGTGTAAACCATACTATTCTCACAAAAAGAGGTTGCGACAGCAATCAACAGGCTTAAAAACCGAAAACCACCGGCCCAGATAAAATACTTTCAGAAACGTTAAAACAAACAGAAACACAAATGACACATTTTTCAAGAACACTTTCAACGAGGCACTACTAACAGGTAGAATCTCAAACCTCTGGAAAACTGGTAATGTAGTAATGCTCAGGAAATCAAAAGAAAAAGAGCCAACAGACCTCAAAACGTACCGACCGATCTGCCTCTTAAACACTCTCGCCAAGGTAAAGGGAAGACTCCTGTGTGACCACCTACAATTACACAGACGCCTCTTCGGCCTTCGGTTCGGTTTGAGGGAAGCCGTCAACCAAGCACTGAGAGTGACATGTAAGATCAGCGAGAAATAAGTGGCCGCCATTCTAATCGATATAGCCGCAGCTTTTGACAACCTGTGGTGGCCGTTCCTCTTCGTCAGGTTAAGGAAATCGCATCTATCAGCTTCCCTCTACAACAGCTTCCTCGAGTACTGCAGAAGCACAGTGGCAGAGTAAAGGGGTGGCACACAGGGCTCGGGCTGTGTACCAATATTCTGGGATATCGCGAAAGAGCCCTTGCTGAACATCCTGCAGGGGACGGCAGGGTAGGACGTGAGGTGTGATGGCTTACGCAGGTGACCTGCTCGTAGTGGTGTCAGCCAACTCGAGACCAGCAGTAGAGACAGAACGCACGCAACTGCTTCAGAAAATTAACAATTGGCTCAAAGAAAATAAACTAAAATAGAACCCAACAAAACTTCATATTTACTACTCAGAGGGTCACTACATAGGAACCTAATTATAAAATTAGACGATACTGGCGTACGGAGGAAGCAGGCCACATGCTATCTGGGTCTGAATCTTGACGGAAAAAAGATTTCCAACGAACATATCAAACTGACAACCGACAAAGTCTCCAAAATTATGCACAAACTATCAAGACTCAACACAATGCAGTAAAAATTAACCGATAAGACGATATGGACTCACCACATTGCGATATTTGAATCCATCCAAGCTACCGTCCCAAGTGCTTGGGCTTACACACTGAAGATACAGACTAACAAGATAACTAAAAGACGAGGTCAGCGTAGTATACTCCTGAGAATCAGCGGACCCTTCAACACCACATTACTAGAGGCACTCTGAGTTGTGATGGGAACTTGCCCCATAGACATAACCATACGTTATAGAGCTGCGCTTTACTGGCTTAAGAGGGGCAGGCTCGATAAAGTCACCGAGATTACAGTAGCCAGCATCATAAACAAAAAACAAATGAATGAATGGCGGATTGAAACATGGTAGAGGGAGTGGGAGGCTTTCGACATAGGTCGCCAAGTGAACTCTTTGTCCCCTGACGTACATGAAAGGTTACAACAAAACATGTCAACCCAAGCCAGGGATGCTTCATTCCCTGGCTGGCCACTGGCAGTGCTCGGTTCACGTATACTACGAGGGCAGTTCAATAAGTAATGCAACACTTTTTTTTTCTCGGCCAATTTTGGTTGAAAAAACCGGAAATTTCTTGTGGAATATTTTCAAACATTCCCGCTTCGTCTCGTATAGTTTCATTGACTTCCGACAGGTGGCAGCGCTGTACGGAGCTGTTAAAATGGCGTCTGTAACGGATGTGCGTTGCAAACAACGGGCAGTGATCGAGTTTCTTTTGGCAGAAAACCAGGGCTTCTCAGATATTCATAGGCGCTTGCAGAATGTCTACGGTGATCTGGCAGTGGACAAAAGCACGGTGAGTCGTTGGGCAAAGCGTGTGTCATCATCGCCGCAAGGTCAAGCAAGACTGTCTGATCTCCCGCGTGCGGGCCGGCCGTGCACAGCTGTGACTCCTGCAATGGCGGAGCGTGCGAACACACTCGTTCGAGATGATCGACGGATCACCATCAAACAACTCAGTGCTCAACTTGACATCTCTGTTGGTAGTGCTGTCACAATTGTTCACCAGTTGGGATATTGAAAGGTTTGTTCCCACTGGTCCCTCGTTGTCTAACCGAACACCATAAAGAGCAAAGGAGAACCATCTGTGCGGAACTGCTTGCTCGTCATGTGGCTGAGGGTGACAATTTCTTGTCAAAGATTGTTACAGGCGATGAAACATGGGTTCATCACTTCGAACCTGAAACAAAACGACAATCAATGGAGTGGCGCCACACCCACTCCCCTACCAAGAAAAAGTTTAAAGCCATACCCTCAGCCGGTAAAGTCATGGTTACAGTCTTCTGGGACGCTGAAGGGGTTATTCTGTTCGATGTCCTTCCCCATGGTCAAACGATCAACTCTGAAGTGTATTGTGCTACTCTTCAGAAATTGAAGAAACGACTTCAGCGTGTTCGTAGGCACAAAAATCTGAACGAACTTCTTCTTCTTCATGACAACGCAAGACCTCACACAAGTCTTCGCACCCGAGAGGAGCTCATAAAACTTCAGTGGACTGTTCTTCCTCATGCACCCTACAGCCCCGATCTCGCACCGTCGGATTTCGATATGTTTGGCCCAATGAAGGACGCAATCCGTGGGAGGCACTACGCGGATGATGAAGAAGTTATTGATGCAGTACGACGTTGGCTCCGACATCGACCAGTGGAATGGTACCGTGCAGGCATACAGGCCCTCATTTCAAGGTGGCGTAAGGCCGTAGCATTGAATGGAGATTACGTTGAAAAATAGTGTTGTGTAGCTAAAAGATTGGGGAATAACCTGGTGTATTTCAATGCTGAATAAAACAACCCCTGTTTCAGAAAAAAAATGTGTTGCATTACTTATTGAACTGCCCTCGTACATGGGACTAACAAACAATAAAATATGCATTTGTGGAGAAACTGGGACACCAGAACATGCCACACTACAATACAATACGCTACCACATGTGAGACATATACAGACTGACAATAACATCGTCAGAATAATACGTAATCCCGAGGTCTTTTAGTTTACGGCTTATGAAGTATGCAGGGCTGTTTTCTGAGATAACAATCGGGTGAATGGGACAATTTTCATTATGCTGTGCACGCAGTTTTGGTGCTGAGGGATTCATTGCTATGAAGTTACGTATTTCATATTTGTTCAGTAAAAAGTTACAGTTTTGTAGTAGCTTTCGGAGTTTAGTTTGGAATTTTATTGTAGGATCTGACTTTATTTCAGTAATATTGTTGCTATGGAAAAATTGCATTACGATTAAAGAATTTCCTATCTCAGCTTTTACTATGAGTGCTTTACTTCCAGACAGTTTGCTGTTAGTATTTTTCAAATCTTTAAGTTCAGTGTTTTTGCGTGTATTATTTGTTTGTAGTTGTTTCATTATCAGTTTATTTGTCTTGTATGCAAGTGCATTTTTCTCACATGTGTCTAGTTTTGCTGTGGCACAACCAGGTTTTGTGCAGGCTATGAGATTTTTAACACTGTGATTATTGAGATTTGTTCCAAGATTATGCTTCATACCTTTATTTAATAAAGTGAGTTCACTGCTGCTGAATTGGATATCAGTTGTATTAATGACTTTATAAAAAAAAGGCAGAAGTTTTGAAATTAGATACAAAGCACACATTGATGCTTTAAGACTTGGAAACTTGAACAAATCTGCATTTGCAGCCCATATTGCGAAAGAAAACCATTCAGTGAGAAACATTGGGAACAACTTAAAAATTTTACTTCTAGCATAAAAAGGAGCCACCGTGAATATATTACAAGAAATAGAAATACACACACACACAAACAGCACCCCAGAGTATATCCTTAATGAACAAACAGAGTTAGCTAACACCCCTTCACTGAAAAACTTCCAAAAACTATTTCCCAACCTCCAAACCAAATAATATTAGTACACCTAATGCAGATCAAGTATCAAATTTATATGTTACTATAATTCTCATGATGCTAAATGTAATTAAATAATGTACTATTTTACCTATACAGTTCTAAAAAGAAAATTTTATAATTAATGTAACAGTATCAACTCAAAAAATCAATGTCTCTGTACTAATGTAAAATGCATTTCAGTTGCGTAAGTGAAAATATGATCCTTTCCAAACACAGGACATCTTCAAATGTTACGATATATCATAGCATCTTTGATACTCATATGTTTGTAAGCTCTTTGTATGTATCTAAACATGTGGTGCGTGGTAGAAATCTTCTCAGTGACAAATTTAAAGTGGTCAGCGAGAAAAATTTACGTGTGCAACAATAAGAATGCAGTGGGAATGATTCACATCTGTTGGACGAATGTTATGAAAACAAACACTCCAAACCGACATTTCACGTAAGTCACATGCAACTAAAATCTGTAACGATACCATCTGTGTGTGGCGTACTTATAATAATGTATTAATTATATTTTAGGACAATTAATCTGTAAAAAACACACCACATGTTATAAGGAAAGCACGTAACCCGTCTGAAGATGAATCACAACGATTCAAAACCGTTAACGGTACCCTTTGATTAAAGGAACTAAAAGTAAATTTGTGGCTGTTTGCTGTCCCAACACCAACATTTGTCTTCAAATAACAGCCACGATCTCCAACCAGGTCATCATATGACAAAATTACAATCAATGCGTTTTAGATATCAAATGTATTTTCTGTGAAACCATGTATAAAACTAAAAATGTACTATATTAACTTGTATAAGAAATACTGCACTCTAGCAACAACGAACTACATTCTGTTCCTACTAACGCATTTACAACCATAAGTTTATTCTTCATGTAAAGTTAAAATTCATGTATTCGATGTAGCAAATATTCACTCAGTATATAATCTGTATAACCCTAGGTGTATAAGTAGATAAGGTATCACACAGAATGTACCACATCTACCAATAATTAGACACCTACTAAGTATCATGTAGTGAACTGACACGAATTAATCTAAGTAATATATCAATACATGCAAACATAACAGACCTACATAAACACACATTATTTCAGATGAGAATAGCTCGAGGTCTTACCGAACCCTTATCGCCTGAAATTGATAGAAATAGGCTATTATCAACCAACAACTAGTTAGACTATATTAGACATCTTAATGTATCATATCGCTTCCCTCTGCAGATTGCTACTTATTTCAATCGCACTTACTGTATTATCTTTCTTTTTTTTGTTTTGCTTTTTTTACCGTTTCCATTATATAAATTATATTCTTCTCAACTGGGCTGAAACAAATTATGTATAACCACTTTAACAATCGTAAAGCATTAAGTTCTCTCTAACCTTACAAAAACTTTTATATTATGTTCTTTGTATTATTTAAAGTAACATTAACAACTGCATACGAATAAGACTGCGACAATAAGAAGTCTCTGTTATTCCATTTAGCAACATCCGACCCACCTTACATTTCAAGGCGGTAGGTTACGCTGTAGTTATTATGAAATAAATAAATAATAAATAGTTTCAGTAGATTCGCATCGTTGTTGGCTTCATCTATAGAATCCTGAGCAACATGCACTCGCCGAAGCTTTTTTCTACGAAATTCAACAACTGTGGAACAAATTTTGCTGTCACAAATTTCATATCGAAAAAATCCGGAAAGTTACATAGTGTGAGCCATATGATATACTAACGTCACCAGTGATTGAGATTCGGCCATCTTTCATAACCATTTACTTCAGATCTACGTCGTAGATGACATGCTGGCCTATATCCAGAGCGCTCGACGTCTTCCACGTCTTTCACAGCCTTTTTCGAAATGCTTGTACCACTCGAAAAATCCGCGGCCTCACCGAAACCAAAATTTAATTTTTCTAAAGCGTGGCTGCCCTTTATTCCGTTCGTCTAGAAAATATAAAATAAATTCTTTGATCCATTCACGTACAAAATAAATAATCACCCATATTACAAAATCACGTTAACCTTCTTGACAGAACAGTAGTTTAGATTATTATGCGCCTCAAGACCGTACTCAGACCTGAGTTTAGACCCAGGAGCGCGAAGAGGGAAGGGGGAGAAGGAGAGACGGACAAGGGGTAGGGGATGTGGGGGGGGGGGGGGAGGATGGAGGGAAAGCAGGAGGAGCCGGCAGCTCGCGTTAGTTTCACGGTAAATGAAGCACCGGAGAGAGGGGAGGGGGTGGACAAAAATATGGAAACACCACCTACACAACACATTACAATGCTCAATACGGTGCAGGAAACCCATTGGCCTCAAGACAGTTGCCATTCATCCCGGAATGGATAAGTACAGACCCTGTACGGCTTTCAAGTGAACCTTGTACCATTATTACAGCAAATAGTGACAAGTTCAGAGGACCATGAGCGGGGTGGACAGCGATCACGCATCCTTCTCGCTAAAGTACAAGAAAAAGGCTCAATAATATTGAGATCTGGTGACATTGGTGGCCAGGGGAGATGTGACAATTCATTTTCGTGCTGACAAAACCAGTCCTGGATGATGAGCTGCGCCCCTGTTGTCTTGGAACACGACATCACCATGGGACGGACTTGATCAGCCAAAATATTCACATAACCCTCGACAGTAATACGACCTTGCAGCGTAACCATGGGTCCGATGGAATAGCATGATATGACTGCCTAAATCATCACCGAACGCCAGCCATTTTTCTATATTCGGATGTGAACTCGGCCAGAAGCAGGAAACAGTGTGAAACAGGACTCACTGACCAAATGACATTCTCTAGTTGCTACATAGTCCAGGTTTTATTTCTTTAGCATTACTTTTTCCTTTTATGGCCATTGCTTCACTGAGGAATGGACTTCCAGCTCGACCTGTATTTACCTGCTTATGGAGCCTTTCGTGTTGTTTTGGTGCCGACAAGATTTACGAGTGCGACATTGAGTTCTGCAATGAGTTTTGCAGTTGTCTTCCCCTTGGTTTTTGTCACAATCGTCTTCATTAACCATCTGTCATGATCACTCACTTTTGTCCGGCCTGTGACTTCCGGATGATGTTTATCCGCTCTCCCTGTATACGGTGCCTCTTGAAAGATCAAAGCCATATCCGCATTTTCCCGAATCGAAGAACAGGACCCCGTTTCAGTGTTTACGAAGGCGGCATTCCATGGAAATCAGTTCCGATGCCACTACAACCCCAAACCGGAGGGTTGAAAAACAGACCCTCGGGCATGTCATTGAGCAATCACACCTTTCACTGCAGGATATATGCTAATGACCTTCTATTACTTGTCCGATCTGGTGACGAGGTACGCTCGGTGATACAATGGATCAATCGCTATGGATTGGCAGCGGGCAGCCTCATGAATGTGGCCAAGTCGGCAGCGATGCCCATTGGGAGAGGTCTACAGGAGGACGCTTTAGCCCCACTCCCACTAGTTAACAAGATCCGGTTCTTGGGCACAACATTTACACAGGATGTGCGTCGCACGGCTGCCATGAACTATGCACGATTACTACAGGCAATACGTACAGAAGTTCGCCGGAACTTAATTCGACGGATGGACCTCCTACAGCGTGTGGAATACCTCAACCTTCACGTGGCGACTAAGATGATCCACATGGCCCAGGTCCCACCGATATCGACAGCGATGGCACACAGACTGCAAGCAGCGTTTGGATATTACCTTACCGCCGGACACCTATTCAAAGTCCGCTACGAAACACTCACCCTCCCTCCGCGTGATGGCGGACTGGGACTTATAAATGTACGAGCGAGAGCTACAGCGTTATACTTGTGCACAATGATGAAATTGTGGACCCACAAAGATGCTTCCCTTACGGGACGTCTGTTAGAGGAATTGCTGCCGGCGTCTCTTCTGCCACCTGTCACGGTTGCGCATATTACACCCTCATTCTCGCATCTCTCGGCATTTATTCTTGAGTATAGTTACGTGCACCCAGACCTTCCCAACACTCGCACTCCCAAGGCGAGAGGCGTTTACAGACTGCTGCTAAGGTCCATCCCTCGCAATGTGATTGAGAGGAAGAGCCCTACGACCCTATGGCCTGCAGTGTGGAGAGCGGTCCAGAAGCCGTTCCTCCCCACGTTGCCACCTCGTCGATACAGACGAACACCGTTTAACTTGTGGATCGGCGTTAGAGGTATCGCTGCTAGTGCAGAAGATCCTCGCCTGCTACCTACGTATCGCGCCTCGCACAATTGAGCCACGGCTCCTCCTTTGCCCAGAGGATACTTATTTCCCACCTGCGAAGACTCACGCTCTCACATGGTTTAAAGGCATGTCCATATACTACCTCTTTCGAGATGATGAGAAGATGGTGCTTGATTACTGGCAATTTCTCCGGGACAGTCATAGCACACTTGAGTGTACACCCAGATACCGACAACTGTTTGCGAACTATTGCGCAGTGTCTTCGATAACCCCCCTCACAGTTGGGGAGTACCGGGCAGAGGATGACCGCCTTCATGGGGCTCCACACGCTGCGAAATGTTGTACCAATTTGGAACATGGAATCTGTACGCAGATGGGCCATGCACATGGAATGGCGTGCAGGATTTGGTTACATTTTTCTTTCTTTATTATCTATCATCACTCTATTAGTTTCAAATTCTATTTCATAGTTTAGAAGGAACTCTTGTTCTGTTGTTGCCACGGATGTCCATTCTAATTTTGTTTGCCGTAACTGAAAGACGCATTTTTCCATATATAAACAAAAGGTTGGCAGAGAAAATAATTTACAATTTAAAAAAAAAGTGGTTAGCGCGACAGAATGTCAATCCTAAGGGCCCGGGTTCGACTCCCGGCTGGGTCGGAGATTTTCTCCGCTCAGGCACTGGGTGTTGTGTTGTCCTAATCATCGAAATTTCGTACCCCATCGACGCGCAAGTCGCCGAAGTGGCGTCACATCTAAAGACTTGCACCAGAAGAACGGTCTACGCGATGGGAGGCCCTAGTCACACGACATTTCATTTCAGCGTTGTCGTGGAAATAAGGCTTTGCATTTTCCTATTATAACACAGACCACACAGCGAGGACGTGGCGGCTGGCCCCTGATACTTGACTCGCTGAAACGTCAATCACAAAGCTATTTTAATCGGAAAATAACACAAGAGATACACCGATATTCAATATCACCCGACAGGTGCAGCCGTATTTTTGTAGAATTTTTCATTACTATTTTTGAGCAGTACCACTTCCTGTAAAAATAACATACGTTTTTAAATACTGTATATTAATTTTAAAAATCAGGTCGGTCTTTCTACAACACCTGCAGTAACAACAAAGTTAGTGGCAGATAGGGAAGACAAAGTGCTGGAATCGAGCTGTCGTTCACTACGTTTACATAGGTCCCCTCAAACGGGACTTCTTAAAGCAGTTTCCCAGTACCACTACTGGCTGATCATATAATACGCCAGTACCGATATTGGAAATTTTGTTCTAGCTGCCGGATTTCCTTTTCCACAATCGAGTTTCACTCCCATGTAAAAGCTCAGTCGTTTCTGAAAAGTGCTAGGGTTATCAGGCAACGTCTTGTTTTTAAAAAAATTCTGTTAATATGGACAGATTGAATTTTGGTGCAGTGAAGGAGAAGTAGAAATACTAGACTAAGTATGAAGTTGTCTGCCTCCGATACTTAACTGAAGCCGAACACCAATCGTGCTGATTAAATCGCAAACCAAAATAGCTGACTTTCAGAGGCTATTGGTGTATAACAACTGACGGTCGGAAATGCGATATTTGATCGGCTTAGCAAAATCACTTCAGATCTTAACACAACGAAAAACAGTTTTCGAAATTCGGTTTTATTCTTCCAGAAATTGTGTCTCAGAAATTATGATGAATGGACGGTACCGCCTCTGGCAACCTGACAGTGTTGACGTGGTCACCGACGAAAGAGTAGCGCGTGTTTGTGTCCAGCGGAGCGACGCCTGTGGGCTGTGGAGCGGCTGTCAACAGCCTCTGCGACCACACGAGCCGGCTTCAAAGGCGCCGCCGAGAGCCTATCAGGGGGGCGTCTGTTCTCTTCACCAGCGGGCACAGGACCGCACCAAAGCACGGTCTTACCCAGCCTTCCCCGATGTCGACCGAAAACAGTCAGCAACAACTTGTTCGCGTGCAGAGACAAATTCGAGGATATTGCTAGACCCATTAATACTACACTACTGGCCACTAAAATTCCTACACCAAGATAAATGCAGATGATAAACGGGTATTCATTGAACAAATATATTATACTTGAACTGACATGTGATTACATTTTCACGCAATTTGGGCGCACAGATCCTGAGAAATCAGTACCCAGAACAACCACCTCTCGCCGTAATAACGGACTTGATTCGCCTGGGCATTGAGTCAAACAGAGCTTGGATGGCGTGTACAGGTACAGCTGCCCATGCAGCTTCAACACGATACCACAGTCCATCAAGAGTAGTGACTGGCGTATTGTGACGAGCCAGTTACTTGGCCCCCATTGACCAGACATTTTCAGTTGGTGAGAGACCTGGAGAATGTGCTGGCCTGGGCAGCAGTCTAACATTTTCTGTATCCAGAAAGGTCCGTACAGGGCCAGCAACATGCGGTCGTGCATTATCCTGTTGAAATGTACGATTTCGCAGGGATCGAATGAAGGGTAGAGCCACGGGTCGTAACACATCTGAAATGTAACGTCCGCTGTTGAAAGTATAGTCAATGCGAAAAAGAGGTGACCGAGACGTGTAACCAATGGCATCCCATGCCATCACGTCGGGTGATACGCCAGTATGGCGATGACGAATACACGCTTCCGATGTGCGTTCACCGCGATGTCGCCAAACACGGATGCGACCATTATGATGCTGTAAACAGAACCTGGATTGATCCGAAAAAATGACGTTTTGCCAATCGTGCACCCAGGTTCATCGTTGAGTACACCATCGCAGGCGCTCCTGTCTGTGATTTAGCGTCAAGGGTTACCGCAGCCATTGTCTCCGAGCTGATAGTCCATGCTGCTGCAAACGTCGTCGAACTGTTCGAGCAGATGGTTGTTGTCTTGCAAACGTCCCCATCTGTTGACTCACGGATCGAGATGTGGATGCACGACCCGTTACAGCCATCCGGATAAGATGCCTGTCATTTCGACTACTAGTGATACGAGGCCGTTGGGATCCAGCACGGCGTTCCGTATTACCCTCCTGAACCCACCGATTGCATATTCTGCTAACAGTCATTGGATCTCGACCAACGCGAGCAGCAATGTCGGGATACGATAAACAGCAAACGCGATAGGCTACAACCCGACCTTCATCGAAGTCGGAAACGTGATGGTACGCATTTCTCCTCCTTACACGAGGGATCTCAACAACGTTTCGCCAGGCAACGTCCGTCAACTGCTGTTGGTGCATAAGATATCGGTTGAAACTTTCCTCATCTCAGCAAGTTGTAGGTGTCACCACCAGCGCCAAACTTGTGTGAATGCTGTGAAAAGCTACTCATTTGCATATCACAGCATCGTCTTCCTGTCGGTTAAATTTAGCGTCTGTAGCATGTCATCTTCATGGTGCCGTAATATTAATGGCCAGTAATGTATAAGACAACCTAACTCATGGGTACTTATTCACAAGTACGAGAAGAATAAAGACTGCAAAATAAAATTTCATTGTGCTCTTGGGGTGGTGGGAGGTGGGGGGGGGGGGGGGGGAGCGTCAGAATACCAACGTTTACAAATGAAGGGTCTAGGGCAGTGGTCGTCAAATGTTTTTGCGCAAGAGCCAATACTGACACTGTAGGGCGCCACCTAGAGCCGCATATGTTCCAGTTTTATTATTATTGATAAGCTACATAAAAACACTGAAGAGCCAAAGAAACTGGTACACTTGCCTGATATCGTGTAGGGCCCCCGCGAACACGCAGACATGCCACAACACGACATGGCATGGAGTCTACTAATGTCTGAAGTAGTGCTGGAGGGAACTGACACTATGAATCCTGCAGCGCTGGCCATAAATCCGTAAGAGTACGAGCGGGTGGAGATCTCTTCTCAACAGCACGTTGCAAGGCACCCCAGGTATGGTCAATAATGTTCATATCTGGGGAGTTTGGTGGCCATTGGAAGTGTTTAAAACCAGAAGAGTGTTTCTGGAGCCACTCTGGACGTGTAGGGTGCCGCATTGTCCTGCTGGAACTGCACAAGTCCGTCAGAATGCACAATGGGCATGAATGGACGCAGGTGATCAGACAGGAGCTTGCGTGCGTGGCACCTGTCATAGTCGTATCTAGATGTATCAGGAGTCCCATATCACTCCAACTGCACACGCTCCAAACAATTACAAACCCTCCATCAGCTTGAACAGTCCCCTGCTGACATGCAGGGTCCATGGATTCATGAGTTTGACTCCATACCCGTACACGTCCATCCGCTCGATACAATTTGAAACGAGATTTGCCCGACCAGGCCACATGTTTCCAGCCATCAACAACCCACTGTCGGTGTTGACGGGCCCAGGCGAGACGTAAAGCTTTTTTTGGCGTGCAGTCATCAAGAGTACGCGGGTGGGCCTTCGGCTCCGAAAGCCCATATCGACAATGTTCCGCTGAATGGTTCGCACGCCGTAACTTGATGTCCCAGCACTGAAATCTGCAGCAATTTGCGGAAGAGCTGCACTTCTGTCAAGTTGAACGATTCTTTTCAGTCATCGTTGGTCCCGCTCTTGAAGGGTCTTTTTCCTGTCGCAGCGATGTCGGAGATTATACGTTTTACCGGATTCCTGATATTCACGGTACACTCGTGAAATGGGCGTATTTGAAAATCCCTACGTCATCGCTTCCTCGAAGATGCTGTGTCCCATCGTTCGTGCCCTGACTATAGCACCAGGTTCAAATTCACTTAAATCTTGGTAATCCGGGCCGCGCGGGGTAGCCGTGCGGTCTAGGCCGCATTGCCACGTTTCGCGCAGCTCCCCACGTCGGAGGTTCGAGTCCTCCCTGGGGCATGGATGCGTGTGTTGTCGTTAGTGTAAATTAGTTTAAGTTAGATTAAGTAGTGTGTAAGCCTAGGAACCGATGACCTTTGCAGTTTGGTCCCATAGGAACTTACCACAAATTTCCAAATTTTCTTGGTAATCTGCCATTGTAGCAGCAGTAACCAATCTAACAACTGCGCCAGACACTTGTTTTACATAGAAGTTGCCGACCGCAGCGCCGTATTCTGCCTGTTTACACGTCTGTGTATTTGAATACGCATGCCTATACCAGTTTCTTTGGCGCTTCATTCGAGTATGTAATGAGCCCCCACTAGCTACAGTAAGCTGCAGTAAGAGCGCTACATGCTGGTTGCTGTCCCCCAAGTACTGGTCGTTAAAAGTTGAATTATTCGGAACACTCCATTGATTTGTGTTTGATTACTGTGACACTGTAGTTTCCCAGCGTAGTATTATTGTGTTCTCTCTGTAAGCGAATGATAATTTGATCAGTAACTGTAGTTGTACTAATGCATTATGAGACACCAGTGATTAGCACACTGGATTCACTTAAGGTAAATGCTGGGATGGTTCCTTTGGAAGGACAGGGCCGATATCCTTCCCTAATATTCCTTATTCTGAACTTGTGCTCCAACTGTAATATACAGTATTAAGGTATCACATATAAAAATATCTACAACTACGCCCTTTACACCCTATTTGGTGAAATAGGGTTATTTTTTTTAAAGATCCTGTATAACAGCTTCTACCGGTACGTCTTGGGGACTGGAGGTATATCTTGTTTACCAGTAGTGAGTTCATGTAATTTTTGTTGAATGAAAACAGCCATGTAGGAAAAATGACATACCCGCTGATGATAATAAGGAACAGTGATCCACCATGCCTCACAGTACCGATATACTCTGTGATTATAGTTAGATTTTCTCTGCTTCAGGCCGGCCGATGTGGCCGAGCAGTTCTAGGCGCTTCAGTCTGGAACCGCGCTACCACGACTGTCGCAGGTTCGACTCCTGCCTCGGGCATGGATGTGTGTAATGTCCTTGGGTTAGTTAGGTTTAAGTAGTTCTAAGTTATATGGGACTGATGACCTCAGATGTTAAGTCACATAGTGCTCAGAGCCATTTGAACCAATCTCTACTTCAGAGGCCATCCATGAAAAATAAGTTATCGTAGGACAATGAAACTTTGTAGAAGCATTGGTAAGGACATGCGGAAGAGAAATAACCAATTAACCATTGAAAGAAACACATTTTAATTCCCACATGACTGGTTGACATTTCTTAACTTTTCTCATGTTTACGTTCGAGGAAACAAATGTAGCTCAGCGTGATGACCTTCTGTATTGATGACAGTCTGGAACCGCACTAAAGATACCATTCCACTACTGTTCTCAGCACTTTTCGAACGGTGGACCGTGGAATGTTCAGCTGTCGTGACACAGCTCGTGCACTACTTGAAGATCGCAAATTGTGTCCAGCATTCTCACCCATAGCAACAATAACCTCTTAAACAATTTATGGCTCAATTGGCCATCGGCCTCTCCCAGGATCAGTTCCCAAATCGCCAGTTAATTCGAATTTCCGAATTACGTTCTTCAACAGCGCAGCTGAGAGAGGACTTCTCTGTATTCCTTTAATGCGTCTATACTCACGAAGATTTGCAGCACTGTTGCTGTTGTTTTAATGAAACAACTTTATGAGTAGATTCCTGCTCACCTTTTCCAGACCCATTTTGACTGTTCGCAACTGTAATGCACACTCACGGTTGTGTTTCAACTCCACGCCACCGTACCCCTACCGGCGTGTAACGGCAAGTCACAACAGTAACACTGCCAACACTGTGCTCGTAAACTGAACATCATTCCTGTGAAGTTGAATACCCACGGGATAAATAGTTTACCGTCTACACTGGCTCAGGTAGCGAAAATTTAATTATAACCACCCTGTAAACTGCAGGTATGGGGTGTATACTATTTTGCTTTCTTGTAAACCTGCATTATTATTTAATATTTACTCTTGCTCCTGCCTGCTTTCTATTTCAGTAATCAAGAAAACCATAATTTCTTTAGTTTTGTCAACCTTCGCTTTGTAGCAGCTTACTGTTATTGTGTAAGGGACAGTTGTTAATGCAAACAAAACAGGAATGACTTAGTCATAAGAGGGCTGCTTGTAAAGCGGAAATCGACGATTGTCTAATATTGCGGCAAGCCAGGCAGCAGGGATTGTCAACGTATTTTGTCCTTACAGGTATCAGTACCTTAAGTAGCTTCACCAGGACACTGGGCATTTCAGCCTACAAAACGGCACACCGTCCCTAGTGAGTAATAATGGTGATTTCAAATTAAATAATAGTACCGGTCGTATGGAACTCAGATAGACGAATATCGACATTTGGCGCTGTCTTTTATATTTAAACCACGATGTAATTATTATTGCGGATAGTTGTAGATATTCCCGTGTGCGTCCGCATCTGCGTGGGCTTTTACACTCAAAGTAATTATTACTGCAGATATACATGGGTACTTCTATCAATAGACACTGGAACACAACGTGACCGTGGTAGCGGGGATAGAGGTGGGGTTGGTACCTTGTACACTACAGTCGCATATTCCTCGTTGTCGGTGCTGGATCCTACGCCAGTTGATCAAAAGTATCCAGACACCTATCAGTGGACATTATTATCGAGTATGTCCACCCTTCGCATTTATGACGGCTGCAGCTCTGCTTGGTATACATTTAGTGAGGTGTCTGAATGTCTGTGAAGGCACGGCAGCCCATTCTTCGTCAAGAGCTGAAACCAGAGAAGGTATTGAGTTGGACGCCGGGGTCTGAAGCGAAGTCCACGTTCTGAGCCATCCCAAAGGTGTTCCATTGGAGTCAGGTCGCGACTATGCTCAGGCCAGTCTCTTTGAGAAATGCTATTGCCCACAAACCTTTGCCTTACTGATGCTGCTTTGTGACAGCGTGCAGTTACAAACAGTCATTGTCTGGGAACTGTAGATCTACTGTACGCAGTGCTGTCAACATGTTTACATCTTTCCGCATTTAGTTTTCCTTAAATGCAGTATAGGGACCACACCATGATAAAGAGAAACACCCACATCACATAACACCAACTCTTCCGCTCTTGGCACGTTCTCCAGACATTCACCGATCTCAAAGCTTTCCATCGGTTTGACACACGGTACATCGTAATTCATCACTCCAAATCACTCTTTTCCCCTTCATCCAATATGTAACGGCATCGCTCTTTACACCAACTCGAGCGTCGCTTAGCATTTACTACAGTAATGTGTGGTTCATTAGAAGTTGTTCGACCATTGCACCCAAGTCTATTTAACTCCCTATGCACAGTGATTGTGCTAGCTGGAATTCTGTTAGCATTTTGGAACTCACTAGTGATTCCTTCCGCTGATTTTATGCGATTTTTTATAACTACCATCCGCAATGCTCGGCGATTCCTATCCGTCGGTACGTCAGATCTTCCTGGTCTTGGTGTAGATATTGTTGTTCCTTCGCGTTTCCACTTCACGGTAACATGAGCAACGGTCGACTTAAGAGGCTTTCGACGGGTTGAAACATCCCCGATAGATTTGTTACTCTGATGACTCACAATGACCAGTCCACGTTCGTAGTCAATGAGCTGTCTGGATCCACCCACAACTTCTTCCCTCCTTTTGAAATGGCGGGTCCATCTCTCGTGACATGTAGTGTTCGTTTCCGCATTAAATACTGGGTGTTCAGATACTTTTGATCAAACAGTGTATGTAGGTTCACGCGTAACAGCGCCACGCACATAAACTCTGTGTCATAATAACTAAGCAAGATGCGCAGATGTTGATGGCTTCTCCACTGGAGGGAAACGTTGAACAATGTACTTAGCAACATCTGTTTTCTAGCGGCGCACTGGTAATTAATCGCTATTCCGCATAGCGTAGCCGATAGCGATCAGGTGGGAGCGCACAACAACGCAGCACGTAGTGCGGAGCGAGTACTTTCACCGCCTTCTCGGATGATAAATTCGCGCGCGGTTGCCAAGGACGGGCCGAGATGTACGACCGCCTGCTTCGCGCGAGGCGGCAGGCGGTGACGCCGAGGTGAAAGCCGGTCCGACGCGGTCACGACTTGAACCCGCGTCCCCCGAGGTGAGGGACACGCCCCCTGGAGGCAAAGGACGCCGGGCACCAGCCGGCGTGTCATAATCGCGATGGTGGCGGCGATACAAGGCAGCGCCGGCCGCCCTCTCATCTGATAACCAGCCGCAGTCAGCACTGCCCGGGGAGACCCATAATTCCCTTAATTTGAGGAGCGGTGCGGTTCTGGCCGCCAGTCTGTGCGAAAATAAACGAGCGGCGGGCGTCTAGAATGATTTCGCGTTTCAGTTAGACCCCTCATTCGGCGTTACGGATGGCGACTGGACTCTAGTCGTGCGTATAATAACGGCGCGACCGCCGCTGGTGCAGTCGCTGAGCGCCATTCATCAGGGCCAGTGCCGCTCGCCTCGGTGCATTCGCAATGCTGCGCTTTCCGCAGGCGAAAGACAGAGACCACAGCCTTGTAGCGAACGTAAATTCTTGCATTTACTCAACCTTTCAACTGCTGTTTTGAAATCTGAAAGCATGAGGTGGGTGGGGGTGTACCATTCTGGTTAATAACTAGCCTATCTGGAACCTTGGCAACGATTACATCACGAAAAGAAGCATAATTATTTTTCGTAGACTCCCTGACTATACAATTCCATGCAATAGCGACGTGACTGCCTGCCTGAAGGTGATTCTAAGTTTTTTTTGGCTAAATTATACACTACTGGCCATTAAAATTGCTACACAACGAAGATGACGTGCTACAGACGCGAAATTTAACCGACAGGAAGAAGATGCTGTGATATGCAAATGATTAGCTTTTTAGAGCATTCACACAAAGTTGGCGCCGGTGGCGACACCTACAACATGCTGATATCAGGAAAGTTTCCAACCGATTTCTCATACACAAACAGCGTTGCCTGGTGAAACGTTGTTACAACTCTCGTGTAAGGAGGAGAAATGCATACCATCACGTTTCCGGCTTTGAGAACGGTCGGATTGTAGCCTATCGTGACTGTGGTTTATCGTATCGCGACATTGCTGCTCGCGTTGGTCGAGATCCAATGACTGTTAGCAGAATATGGAATCGGTGGGTCCAGGAAGGTAATACGGAACGCCGTGCTGGATCCCAACGGCCTCGTATTACTAGCAGTTGAGATGACAGGCATCTTATCCACATGGCTGTAACAGATCGTGCAGCCACGTCTCGGTCCCTGAGTCAACAGATGTGGACGTTTGCAAGACAACAACCATCTGTACGAACAGTTCGACGACGTTTGTAGCAGCATTGACTATCAGTTCGGAGACCATGGCTGCGGTTACCCTTGACGCTGCATCACAGACAGGAGCGCCTGCGATGGTGTACTCAACGACGAACCTGGGTGCACGAACGGCAAAACGCCATTGTTTCGGATGAATCCAGGTTCTGTTTACAGCATCATGATGGTCGCATCCGTGTTTGGCGACATCGCGGTGAACGCACATTGCAAGCGTGTATTCGTCATCGCCCTACTGGTGTATCGCCCGGCGTGATGGTATAGGGTGCCATTGGTTACACGTCTCGGTTACCTCTTGTTCGCATTGACGGTACTTTGAACAGTGGACGTTACAGATCAGATGTGTTACGACCCGTGGCTCTACCCTTCATTCGATCTCTGCGAAACCCTACATTTCAGCAAGATAATGCACGACCGCATGTTGCAAGTTCTGTACGGGCCGTTCTGGATACAGAAAATGTTCGACTGCAGTCCTGGCCAGCTCATTCTCCAGATCTCTCACCAATTGAAAACGTCTGGTCAATGGTGGCCTAGCAACTGGCTCGTCACAATACGCCAGTCACTACTCTTGATGAACTGTGGTATCGTGTTGAAGCTGTATGGGCAGCTGTACCTGTACACTTCATCCAAGCTCTGTTTGACTCAACGTCCAGGCGTATCAAGTCCGTTATTACGGCCAGAGGTGGTTGTTCTGGGTACTGATTTCTCACGATGTATGCACCCAAATTGCGTGAAAATGTAATCACATGTCAGTTCTAGTACAATATATTTGTCCAATTAATGCCCGTTTATCATATTCATTTTTTCTTGGTGTAGCAATATTAATGGCCAATAGTGTACTTATACTGGCCTCGCTATGAACTTCTTCTTATCCACCTTACAAAACAATTTTCGTCAAATTATCATGTTAGAGATCTCTTTCTTGACATTATGTAAGGTAGATTTGCTATGCAACGGCTTGAACTTGTTTTATATTACTCGAACTCAATATTGTTCCATCTGGGGGTTATGGCGCTTCGGTCGGCCTATTGTGAGTTTTTATCGTGATACTTCACGCGGGCACGCTGAACTACTTGATAGTGTATGCACAACAGTCCTGAAAGAAAGCAAAGTGCGATGAGTTTTCCTCAGTCACAACTGTACTTGTTTACGGTAAATTCGCCGCATGTTTACGACTACGGCCATGGGAGGCTAAGAGCAATAATATAGTGGTTGGGTAGCGGCTGACAACACCGCTACTAAGATGCATATACAACTTCACCCGTTACGAAGAAAGCGGTAACAATAGGTGTCAGGTAAGAGACACAGTTACGAGGGAGGTTCCGAAAGTAAGTTTCGTTATTGTTTTAGAAAGAGACACAAATAAAGCCCACAGGCGTGGTTCAAAATGGTTCAAATGGCTCTGAGCACTATGCGACTTAACTTCTGAGGTCATCAGTCGTCTAGAACTTAGAACTAATTAAACCTAACTAAACTAAGGACATCACACACATCCATGCCCGAGGCAAGATTCGAACCTGCGACCGTAGCGGTCGCTCGGTTCCAGACTGTAGCGCCCACAGGCGCGCCTGAGGTTATTTGGGTTCAAATCACAAGACCGCGCGACTGTTACGGTTGCAGGTTCGAATCCTGCCTGAGGCATGGATGTGCGTGATGTCCTTAGGTTAGTTAGGTTTAAGTAGTTCTAAGTTCTAGGGGACTGATGACCACAGATGTTAAGTCCCATAGTGCTCAGAGCCATTTGAACCATTTTTTTCAAATCACAAGTCTGTCAAAAGGGTCGCCAATGGAAATGTGTGGTGTTACCCGGTATGAATGGGACTGTCGGACTAGTGTGTCTCTCATCCATGAACGCCTACAGACGGCATATGGTGAAGAGGTCATATTTCCTGAGCAACGGCCTTGCCGCAGTGGATACACCGGTTCCCGTCAGATCATCGAAGTTAAGCGCTGTCGGGTGCGGCCTGCACTTGGATGGCTGGATGGGTGACCATTCGAGCCGCCAGGAGCTGTTGCCATTTTTCGGGGTGCACTCAGCCTCATCATGCCAGTTGAGGAGCTACTCGACCGAATAGTACCGGCTCTGGTCAAAGAAAACCATCCTAACGGCCGGGAGAGCGGGAGTACAAAACATGATGTTAGTGAGCAGGCGCATAACGGTCTCAGACGTGGCTTCCACACTGAATATCTGACGTGCTCGGGCCCAATGCACGCTCCATGATGGGTCGGTCTACCGCGAAGTGCCTGCAAGATGGCTGCCGGGAAACCTGAATTCAGATCACAGGAGTGCAAGAATGGTAATCAGCCTCGATCACTTGATACTGTACATGAGAGAGGAAAACGAATTCTTGTTCACAATCATCATTGGCGATGACACGTGAGTGTACCAATTTACACGAGAATCCAAGGCCGCCTTAATAACAGGGAAGCATCCTAGTTTACCAGCGAGAAAAAATTCCAAGTGTCACCCTCCAAGAAAAGCTGATGGCCACAGTGTTCTGCGACGCGAAAGATGTCATTCTCCTTGATTTCCTCGAGCAAAGGATCATCAATGAGGCACGCTACTGTGACACCCTCACTAAACTTAGGTCCGTCATGCAACGAAAGAGACCAGGGCTTCCAAGTGAGGGTGTTGTGCCGTTGGACGTCAATGCGAAATGAAACACAGTAGGATTCACACGAGATGAGATTCTTCGCTTCGAGCGGAAGAGATTGGATCATCCGGCCCATAGCCCCGACTGGACTTTCACCAGTTCCCTGCCCTGAAAACCGTACTCTCCGGATGTCACTTCCAAATCGGTGCAGAGATGGAGCAGGTTGTGCGACCACTGAAAACCCCCCTCAGAGAACACTGTATATCACAATTTCATAATTTTTCTGGATATAAAAATGATTATTGTTTTCCTTTGTACATTTCATTATTATGTATGACAAAGTTTTTGTTGTTGTCTTCAGGCAGAAGACTGGTTTGACGGAGCTCTCCATGCTGCTGTATCTTGTGCAAGATTTTTCATCTCCGAGTAACCATTGCAACCTACATCCTTTTGAATTTGCTTACTGTATCCACGCTTCCTTCCAGTACAAAACGGGTGATCCCTTGATGTTTCAGAATGTGTCCTACCAACCAATCCCTTCTTCCGGTCAGGTTGTACAACAAATTTCTTCCAGAATGAGATTTTCACTCTGCAGCGGAGTGTGCGCTGATATGAAATTTCCTGGCAGATTAAAACTGTATGCCGGACCGAGGCGCGAACTCGGGACCTTTGCCTTTCGCGGGCAATTGCTCTACCAACTGAGCTACCCAAGCACGACTCACGCCCCGTCCTCACAGCTGTACTTCTGCCAGTATCTCGTCTCCTACCTTCCAAACTTTACAGAAGCTCTCCTGCGAACCCTGCAGAACTAGCACTCATGAAAGAAAGGATATTGCGGAGATATGGCTTAGCCACAGCTTGGGGGATGTTTCCAGAATGAGATTTTCACTCTGCAGCAGAGTGTGCGCTGATATGAAAGTTCCTGGCAGATTAAAACTGTATGCCGGACCGAGGGCAAAGGCAAAGGTCCCGAGGTCTCGGTCCGGCACACAGTTTTAATCTGCCAGGAGGTCTCAACAAATTTCTTTTCCCCGCAGTTATATTCAATACCTCCTCGTTAGTTACGAGATCTACCCATATAACTTTCAGCATTCTCCCGTAGCACATTTCAAAAGCTTCTATTCTCTTCTTGTCTAAGCTGTTTATTGTCCATGTTTCACTTCCATACATGGCTACACTCCAGAAAAATACCTTCAGAAAAGTTCTTGTTTTGTTTACTTTACTGCTTGCTCAGTATACAGACTGAATAGCTCCTGCCTTCTCAAACACTGGTTGCCTTTCATGCCCCTCGACTCTGCCATCTGGTTTCTGCACAAATTGTAAGTAGGCTTTCGCTCCCTGTATTTTACCCTTGCCAAATACAGTATTTATTATAAAATAGTAACATCTATTTAGCATATTTTACAATATTTATAAAGTTACCTTGATATTTAATTAGCTTCCAGTGTAAGAACGTTGCATGTCCTATAAAAGAACACTATGAAATAACGTTGTATATCAAAAACATGTTAATTTTCTGTTACAATGGTAAAAATAATAGGAAGTATTAACAAAATGCACTGTCTGACGGACTGAAATAGTACAATGTATTTATTTAATTAAGCTCCAGATATAAAATATAGTTTTGTGTAGGAAAAGAAAAAAATAACAAAGAAAAAATTAAACAGAGTGAAAATAAATTGAGCTATTCAGTCAGAATGTAAGTTCACATAACATTCCCTGTATTGTTCATCAAGGGATCGACACATAGACAACAAGACCCTCAGTATCCCGGCCCACGACACGGGCGCCAACACTTGTCCCACTACCGAATTCACTTTGCTCCGACACCATTCCCACACAACTATACAGAACACTGTTCTGATCATGACTGACACTTGCAACGCATTTAGGAGATAGCACAGGTATTGTACAGGTATCAGAACGATTAGTGTAGGTTAATATTTTCTCTTGTTTTGAGCAAAGAATGAACCAAAATTGAATTACATTGTGAGTAAGACGCAGATACATTCCATACAAATCATCTGCATTGATACTCGGCCATGTAAATGTACTCTTCAAGTTTGGGTCAGACTTCACAATTATTTCAAGAATGTTGACAGCAGTAAGATCATTCTGGCTCATTTGCTTTCTAATGTGTACTTAAACAAGCTTCAGATTCGACATACTTCCATTCATAGGTAATTGAAAAGTACAGTTCCAAGGCAGAAACCCATGATCCGAAACAATACACTTATGCTCTACTGTCAAATGTATAATTACAGGAAAGTATAATTGCTCGTTTGTTTTCTTGCCCAAGCAGACAACCAGACCAAGCAAATTATTCTAGTGTACAATTTTTACGTCATAATGATATACAACATTCTTATATGTACCACTTTTGATGTAGACTTTTCGGAAACGTCTTTACCAGATCTAGAAATACAAAACTTTTCACTGTTCTTCCTAATTTTCTTGACACTCCGCCAACTTGATTGATTGATTTTCCTTTCTGTGGTTTTATTTAACGTTGCAATTTACTTTGGAGTGAAACCTACACCAGCCACGTCCGCTACTTTCATTGATATACAACGATCTTCCAGTATGGTCAACTTTCCAACTACAGATAGGTCATCTTATAAATGAAAAAAAAAATATTGCTATGCTAGCGCGTCTCATGTGATGTACCACATTAGTCCAATGAAAACTCAACTGTGCTAAAAACGTGATACACAGCCTTCTTTCGAGGAGCTCCTCAATTCCTTGCATCGCCGTGTTTTAACAGAGTGATTTCTTCAAACTGATTGCACGCTACGACAAATGTCTCAATGTTGGAGGCGAAAAAAAAAAAAAAAACAGTGCAAGGAGTATAGTTCCTGATGTCATTGTGTATTCGTTTTTGACAATAAAGTTTCCGTGTGGAAAACAGTGAGGAAAATTACTTCAGAACGTCTCTCATAAAATGTAAGACTCATTTTGGAGGAGCCTTAAAAGCTACAAGACAATAATAATACATATCGCAGCTAGCAGCGACGTACTGTAGGAGTCTCAAACTAAGGATCTACTGCTAAACTGACGCACAACAGTCACATAAGAATAACAGCTACAGAAACAGTCAAAGCTTAGGTCACAAGTTTGTTATTACTAATTTTCAGATTCTAACATAAAATTATAGCTCTAAGGCAGGTTACGCTTAGACGTCCATACCGATCAGTCAGACAACGTGCCTTACGCCTATCAATAAGTGACACATCGGTGAGAACAGTTCTTCACGAAGACTTTAGTTTTCACACTTATAACTCACTGCGACTTCTGTTTTATAGGAGTATCTAAAAACCTGTATTTCAGGTCAATATACCCACAACTGTCTGGGTCTGCAAACAGTATATTATGGACTAAATTGTGCAACACCTGAACAAGCTGTAACATTCAAAACCGCCAAGTCACTCCAACAATGCCTTGGTTACAATGGAGGATATTTTCCAGATGTAGTATTTGGAAACTAATTTTGTTTGCATAGTAGGCGACTGAGAAGAACGCGTGCGAGGGCTTTGGTGGGAACAGTGAAGCAGTCCTTCCGCTTACTTCCTTGCGCCCCGCTGCTACCTATGGTTTGTGTTATCGGCCGTCTGAAAAATATTGCCTTACTAGTAGACTTGATTGTCAGCCTTCCTGAGTGTCATTGGTTGAGGGTTATGGTCCCAGACTTTTTTTCATTTTTTATTTACAGCTCCACTGCCAAAGGCGAAAATTCTAGGGAAAAACATTTACGTTAAAAGCAAGAAACAGTCGAGAACGGCCTAATAGTGGGGACAATTTAATTGAATAAAACGAAAAATTTGTCGTAAGGAAAATAGGTATTTCCTTAGCTGCATCACAGTACCAGTTTTAATAAATTATTGATACAGCAGTTACTGAGACCATGTTCACAACTGATTTCATAACTGTAAGCCTACTGAAGACGTGAGATAATATATTTACATAGCTCGGTCCTCTTCTGTTCAGTCATAGTTACAGTTTCGACGTAGTGATATCCATGAAAATGTTTTGGAACAGTGCATCATATCCTCTGTAGACCACGTCACGCAATCGCAGCGGCATACCTTCTCCGAGCATTCTCTGACGGTTATTCCCATAAGTTCTAGTGAGATGTAATAAGATATAACAACATTAATCGTGTAATAACCAGTATTTGGGAAGTTACTTTTTTATTGATAGATGTAGACGCAGTCTCGTTTATACAGCAGAATTTAAACTTAATTGACAGAAGTCATGGGAAACTTCCTAATATCGTGTCGGACTTCCTTTTCCCCGTTGTAGTGCAGCAACCCGACGTGGCATGGACACTACAAGTCATTGGAATTCCCCTGCAGAAGTATTGAGCCATGCTGCTTCCATAGCCGGCCATAACTGCAAAAGTGTTGCCGGTGCAGTATTTTGAGCACGAACTGACCTCTCGATTATGTCCCACGACGGGATTCACGTCGGGTGATCTGGATGCCCAAATCATTCTCTCTAATTGTCCAGAATGTTCCTCAAACCAATCGCGAACGATTGTGGCGCGGTGGCATGGGGCATTGTCACCCACAAAAATTCAATCGTTGTTTGTGAACACGAAGTCCATGAATGGCTGAAGATGATTTCCAAGTAGCCGAACATAAGTACTTCCATTTTTATTAAAAATGAATACTGAGGGTATGCACCTGCTGGATAATGACGTCGGTAGTGTGGCGTAGCGTTCCAGGCCGTACATCGTCGGCCAACGAGATCCGTCCTTCGCTGGGTGAATCGCTTGTGTCACGCCGTGATCCTTGCGACGGACATTCGTTGCTCTCCGTATACTTAGGCCTTATTCGCTCAATTTTCGTTCCCTGCACTCCTTCCGCTGTCAGGGAACAGACTACAGCCGCTTGCATCTCGTTGACTATTTTGAGCGCGACTGAGTGCAGCAGACGGTCCAGGCGTGCGTGTACTCGCTCGGTCGTCGCATGGTTCGGCACCTGCGTCCCTTTAACTTCGAGTTTGGGGTTTCACGAGGAGAACACGTCTAGTGTCATAACCTGATTCCCAGAAACTTCGTTCAGTGGAAAGGGGGGGGGGGCGAAATAAACGAACACGTGTCTCAGCTTATCTGTAGATACTCTAACGTTTCCGAGAAAACGAGCATCAAAGTTTGCGACGGAATTTAGATGCCTTTTAGCGAGTGATAAGCTCAGTCCACCAGATGGCACAGTGGCTAACATCGTGGTTTGTCAGTTTTGAGTTTTCACTTATTTTATTATAATTTAATTTACTCATTTATCTACCCCCTGTCCGTAGAAGGTCACGACACGAATGTGTCTTATCACGTTAGGGGATACAAGGGCTTTATACACTCCTGGAAATTGAAATAAGAACACCGTGAATTCATTGTCCCAGGAAGGGGAAACTTTATTGACACATTCCTGGGGTCAGATACATCACATGATCACACTGACAGAACCACAGGCACATAGACACAGGCAACAGAGCATGCACAATGTCGGCACTAGTACAGTGTATATCCACCTTTCGCAGCAATGCAGGCTGCTATTCTCCCATGGAGACGATCGTAGAGATGCTGGATGTAGTCCTGTGGAACGGCTTGCCATGCCATTTCCACCTGGCGCCTCAGTTGGACCAGCGTTCGTGCTGGACGTGCAGATCGCGTTAGACGACGCTTCATCCAGTCCCAAACATGCTCAATGGGGGACAGATCCGGAGATCTTGCTGGCCAGGGTAGTTGACTTACACCTTCTAGAGCACGTTGGGTGGCACGGGATACATGCGGACGTGCATTGTCCTGTTGGAACAGCAAGTTCCCTTGCCGGTCTAGGAATGGTAGAACGATGGGTTCGATGACGGTTTGGATGTACCGTGCACTATTCAGTGTCCCCTCGACGATCACCAGTGGTGTACGGCCAGTGTAGGAGATCGCTCCCCACACCATGATGCCGGGTGTTGGCCCTGTGTGCCTCGGTCGTATGCAGTCCTGATTGTGGCGCTCACCTGCACGGCGCCAAACATGCATACGACCATCATTGGCACCAAGGCAGAAGCGACTCTCATCGCTTAAGACGACACGTCTCCATTCGTCCCTCCATTCACGCCTGTCGCGACACCACTGGAGGCGGGCTGCACGATGTTGGGGCGTGAGCGGAAGACGGCCTAACGGTGTGCGGGACCGTAGCCCAGCTTCATGGAGACGGTTGCGAATGGTCCTCGCCGATACCCCAGGAGCAACAGTGTCCCTAATTTGCTGGGAAGTGGCGGTGCGGTCCCCTACGGCACTGCGTAGGATCCTACGGTCTTGGCGTGCATTCGTGCGTCGCTGCGGTCCGGTCCCAGGTCGACGGGCACGTGCACCTTCCGCCGACCACTGGCGACAACATCGATGTACTGTGGAGACCTCACGCCCCACGTGTTGAGCAATTCGGCGGTACGTCCACCCGGCCTCCCGCATGCCCACTATACGCCCTCGCTCAAAGTCCGTCAACTGCACATACGGTTCACGTCCACGCTGTCGCGGCATGCTACCAGTGTTAAAGACTGCGATGGAGCTCCGTATGCCACGGCAAACTGGCTGACACTGACGGCGGCGGTGCACAAATGCTGCGCAGCTAGCGCCATTCGACGGCCAACACCGCGGTTCCTGGTGTGTCCGCTGTGCCGTGCGTGTGATCATTGCTTGTACAGCCCTCTCGCAGTGTCCGGAGCAAGTATGGTGGGTCTGACACACCGGTGTCAATGTGTTCTTTTTTCCATTTCCAGGAGTGTATTTAGCGTAAATTACAACAGGCTTTCACAATAAGTGTCATAAATTTATTATACTCTCATAATATATATGTATATCGTAATTTTAGGGATTACAATCTTTTTCAGTTCTCATATTCTTATATTTCATTCTTATATAAATTCTTAATTTTTATACTTTACTCTTATGTTTATTCTACATGAAGATTTGGTGCACACCCTTGGGTGATATCGATCGTAGAAACATTCGAAAAAGATATTCCGAACATTACGAGTATCGCGCGAAGATAGGTTTGTCACAGCGACATTTCTTCGTATGAATCTGTCTCCGGAAAGAAACGTGGTTAACATTGCTGAAGATTTCACGGTTGTCAATACGTTAGCAGCAGTTGATTATGAATCAAGATACACTACAGGTATTTTACCGAACACTATTTTAAACAGTTTTTCCATTCATTTATTGTTTCCTTTCGTTTTTTAATTCATTCACTTGACTTAGAATTAGTAAAGGAATGACAATGTTATTTTAAGTTGCACTAGAAAACATTTGTGTAGTAAAGTTATATGGACGTTGGAAGATAAATAAAAAACAAAATTAATAATTAGGTTTCGAACACGGGGTGCAAAAGTGTGAAACCGGTACGGCAGCCACTGTGCTACTCGCTAAAATCACATACAATACTGCGAAAACTTTGACCGTGGCTTTCTCAGGGACGGCTGAGTATTTACTGATAAGCCCAGACAGGTGTTCGCTTATTTTGACCCCTCTCCCACTGGGAGAAGTTTCTGGGGAATCAAGTTATGGCACATACCGTGTTCTTCTCTTCAGCAGTCGTAGAAGGACCGCACCCTCTTCCGCAGGCGGTGACATTACGATCTTTTAGCGGTTGTGATTTTACAGCTTGCGGCTCGTTTCTTGTTGAATGCACGCTGTATCATCCGCGCTCGAGGCTGAAGTTTTTACGTTGTAACATTCAGTGCACTGCAGAATGGCTCGCGCGTCCTTTATAGTGTTCTGATCAGCCAGACACATTTCTTTCAGGGTTCTAAATAGTGTGTTTGAATCCTAGGCCTTCATGAAATAAGTTAAAGTTCTTCTTATGCTTGAGCTTCAACCATGAAAAAAAAAAAGATTTAAAATTGATAAACTGCTAGGAAAAGATCCTATTTAATATCTGTTTTGCGAGGACAACAGCCAGTAACTTAGGTATTAGGCAGTATCCATTAGTTCAGCTGTTACGACGTAGCTACCGTTAGATCTTCAGGGTTAGCTTATCAGCCCGACGAAAGCACTTAAAATATATACCGGAATCCAGGAAATAAGATAAAAAGTGTTTTCGAGAGCGTGTGTGAGTAATAAACAAGGTAAGAAGATTTCAGATATCGATGAAACGTCTCCTCGAACGCCGGAGAGAACCGCCGACAAAGAATAACTGGTGCGGGAGTGACGGAGCCGTATAAAAGAACGAGATTTCTCGTGTGTTTTGAATTGCTACCACTGTCCCGGTTGACTGGTCCCATTGTGCGAGGTGGAGCACCCACTCGTAACTCGAGCCCCGCTTTGTTCCTTTACGGCGGCGACCACTCGGCGCGGGGCCCCGCTATTTTCTTTATGACGCTTTTTATCTTGTCCGCGAGTTACGGCGCTGAAGCTCGCAGTAGGTGGAGAAATATTTTCGTTACGCCGGCGGGGCGGCGACGCATAAGCGCGGCCAGGGCTGCGCGGTGCTGCGGTGCGACATTTGCCATTGTGCTGTCACGCTAACGAGCTATCAGGCGCCAGGTAGAACAGCCGCGCCTGTCACGGCCCGCCACTTGTTAGGCGCTGCTCTGGCCTGCCGGCCGGACGTCATTATACAAAGTAAGACAACGGGCGGGCACGTGCGCCACTCGCGACGATAGAGACAACGCCCAGACGCGATCGGGCTCCGCCGAACGGACCTCTTGCGGGACTACAGTTGTCCCGTTTCCTCGTGCGGACAACTGTATACGGAATATAACAAAAGAGGTGTAGTTCCCAATGCAGGAAACCGTTTCGGTTACTGAGTCGTGTCAGTTCATTGTTCATTCGGAGCTTTCTGTGATTTACACTAACTAATCAGAAGTGTCCGGATACCCCACTCTCATGCGGAATTGTCTACTAGACGTCGCGACAGGTGGACCCTCCCGTATAAAAGGAGGCGAGGAATATTGGTTGGTCCGGGGAGCCCATTGACTTCGAATGATCAAATGGCTCTAACAAGGGAACCTCCCCATCGCACCCCCCTCAGATTTAGTTATAAGTTGGCGCAGTGGATAGGCCTTGAAAAACTGAACACAGATCAATCGAGGAAACAGGAAGAAGTTGTGTGGAGCTATGAAAAAAAAAAGCAAAATATACAAACTGAGTAGTCCATGCGCAAGATAGGCAACATCAAGGACAGTCTGAGCTCAGGAGTGCCGTGGGCCCGTGGTTAGCGTGAGCAGCTGTGGAACGAGAGGTCTTTGGTTCAAGATTTCCCTCGAGTGAAAAGTTTACTTTCTTTATTTTCGCAAAATTATGATATGTCCGTTCGTTCGTTGACGTCTCTGTTCACTGTAATAAGTTTAGTGTCTGTGTTTTGCGACCGCACCGCAAAACCGTGCGATTAGTAGACAAAGGGACGTGCCTCTCAAATGGGAACCGAAAACATTTGATCGGAAGGTCATAGGTCAACCGCTTCCTCCACAGAAAAACACGTCTGATATATTCTATACGACACTGGTGACGGCATGTGCGTCACATGATAGGAATATGTTGTCGACCCACCTAACTTGTACACTTGGCGAATGGGCAAAAAGATTCTTGTACCTTACCCGATTTAGGCTTTCTTGTGGATGTGATAATCACTCCCAAAAAAGTGATGAAAACATAAGAGTTTGTCACATAAACTGCAACAAATGAATGCAACAGTTTCACAGTCGCACAGTTTTTCCTGTGCTCTGTCAAAACATATGTTTTTAAAGTTTTCAAATTTTTCCCTGTGTAGACCGTCAAATCCTGCATATGTCCAAGCAAATCTGAATATGTCCTGGAATTTTGGAGAGCGAAGTTGATAATTGTCTGAAAATAAAAAATTAAACTTTTCACTCGAGGGAAGACTTGAATCCAGGACCTCTCGTTCCGCAGCTGCTCACGGGACCTTTGTTTTCTTTTTTTAAAAAAATCTCATTTTGTTCGTTAGTGGTCGTTGTATTTGTTCATGGCGGACATCCCATTATGCTTGTTCAATTTCATCGTTCATCTATTAACTCCGATTTTTATTACAGAGAGCGGCTAACCCTCTGAACGAACACGGTGAGCTACCGTGCCGGCGACCTCGACACTCCTGAGCTCACACTATCCTTGATGTTGCCTATCTTGCGCATGGACTACTCAGTTTGTATATTTTGCTTATTTTTTTTCATAGTTCCACACAACTTCTTCCTGAACTGTGTTCAGTTTTTCAAGGCCTATCCACTGTGCCAACTTGTAACTAAATCTGAGGGGGGTGCGATGGGGATGTTCCCTTGCAAGTACTATGTGACTTGACATCTGAGATCATCAGTCCCCTAGAACTTAGAACTACTTAAACCTAACTAACCTAAGGACATCACACACATCCATGCCCAAGGCAGGATTCGAACCGGCGACCGTAGCAGCGTGATTCAGGACTGAAGCGCCTAGAACCGCTCAGCCACATGGACATTTCAGCCCTTATAAAACTGCCCAAGTCCACTCTCGGTGATATGACAGTGAAGTGGAAACGCGAAGGAACAGCCACAGTTGAACCGAGACAAGGCAGTCCTCATGTACTGACGGATAAGGACCGTCGAGTGGTCGCATGATGGTTTTCAAAAATCGCATAAAATCAATGGAAGGCATCAGTCGTTGGTTCCAAATTGCTACCAGCAGGCCAGCTATCAGAATGGCTGTTCGCAGGGAGTTAAAAAGAATGTGGTACAACTATCGACAGCTCCTCGTGACCCATACATTTCTGTTGTCAATGCTAAGTCTTGCTTGATTTGGTGTAAAAAGTGACGCCAATGGGCAATGGACGTCTGGAAATGGGTAATTTGATGAACCGCGCTGTACCTTGCGGCAGTCCGATGGAAATGGTTTGGTCTGGCGAATGCCTGAGAACGTTAACAGCCAGTCTTCATGTGTAGTCCCAAGAGTGAAGTGCGGAGGAGGTGGTGTTACCGTTTGGGGGAGTTATTGGGGATTGCAGTGTGGTCCCCTTATTGCACTTAGAAAACAAGCTAATTGTGGAAGGAATGAACGCAATTTACAAAGTTGTGTACTGCCTACAGTATACAGGATCCGTTCGGAGAGAATGACTGTATCAGCATGCCTCACCCTGTCGTAAATCAGAATCTGTGAGACAGCGGTTTCTGGATTTAAAAACTCCTGAAATCGAACGGCGTGCCCAGAGTCCCGACCTGAATCCAATGGAACACCTTTAGTGTGAGCTATAACCTCGACATCGCCTCAGCCCCAGTGTTCAACGTCACTACTTTTTCTGGTTCCGACTGTTAAGGAAGAATGGGCTGCCATTCAGTCATTACATTTCAGACACCTCACTGACAGTGCCCCCAGTAGAGTTGAAGTCGTGAAAGAAGTGGACACAATTCATATTATCGTCCATTACCAGGTGTCCAGATCAGATAGTGTACATTTTCTTGGACGTTGTTATGCTGGAGCCAAGGTAGCCCCTGAGGGCCGGCAACCCATATTACACCACAGAGGACGGGATTGTCTATGTCCAAGTCATACCAAAAGCACCATGGTAAACACCGGCTATTTATATTCAAGATTATGGAAACAGACATTCCGAGCACTACTTCCTGCAGGGGGAGTTCGAGCCACGGCCTGAAGGAAGTATCACTACGCCAAAACCTGATTGGCTGGAGACAGCTATTTAGAGACTAGAATCAGCCCCGAAGTTCAGTTCACTCCGGATACCGACCTCGCAGACATCGACTGCTGAACATTACGTCTTCGTCTCTGAATTGGACTTTTACTAGTGTGTGTGTGTGTGTTACCACGAACCTTTGTGGAAAATTAGAAGGGAACTTTTTTTTTCCTCAATTAGGAGACTTTTACTCGCATCGTTAGTGTTACTTTTCTTTTGTTGTTTAGTCATAAACCCTGTAAACTTACATCAATAAGAGTTGTGTCTGTGAAAACTTGCGAATTGTCAGTCACAACTGTCGTCATGGGTCGAAGTCTGTCTCTCATGTTTTATTTTACGAGGATTGCCCAGAAAGTAATGCACTGCATTTTTTTTTCAACTATTCTTTATTGAACATAATGGGAATCACACACATGAAAGATGATGTTTTATTTGCACACCCTATTTTTCCACGTCGCTCGAAGGCCTTCCTCCATCGAAAACAAGGGTGTTTGTGCCCTGTCGGTACCAATCCTTGTCCTGGTGGCGGAGCCAGTGCCTTCATTTGCTGATTCTCAGATGCGGCGCCAACTGCAGAGTCGTAATGCGTCTGTCCTCGCGCATGACAACGTCAGCTCGCTGCAACATGTTAGATGTGACAGCTGTGGATAGTCTCACCAACCGCTGCAAATCGTGGAGCTCTGCCGAACTGCCTTCCGATGAGCTCACCCTCCCTGCCCAGCGACTAACTGTACTTCTGTCGACAACAGATGCTCCATAGGCTTTGCATAAGCGTTTTCGAATATTCCCCGCAGTTTCTTTCTCCGCAGTGAGAAATTCAATGACGGCACGTTGCTTGTAACGTACATCACCTGCAGACGCCATTTTGAAACTGTGCTGCAGCTACACTATCTGCGGAAGTGACGGAAACTTTGCACGCTCACTCAGGAGACTTCAACTAATACATGTGTAACGTTTCGCATTCGTAGCATTGTTTTCGGCTGAGAAAAAAAAAATACGGTGCAATACTTTCTGGGCAACCCTCGTATTTTATTTTTACAATCGGTCTTCTGACTATTTTGATGTCGCCCATTCTCACATCGTCTCCCGTGGTAACCACGTCATCTCAGAGTGCATTCGCATCTAACGTCGTCAGTTATTAGCTGCACATATTCGGGTCTCTGTCATTCCGTACAGTTTTGACCCTCACCAGCTCCCTGCAGTATCATGGAAGTTATTCCCTGACATAGTGACACACGTACTGCCATCCTGTCCATTCCTGTAGTACCTAAACAGCAAATCAGTTTTATGAAACTTCCTGGAAGATTAAAACTGTGTGCCGGACCGAGTACGGGTCGTGAGTCGTCCTTGGGTAGCTCAGATGATTGACCACTTGCCCGCGAAAGGCAAACGTCCTGAGTTCGAGTCTCGGTCCGGCGCACAGTATTAATCTGCCACGAAGTTTCGTATCAGCACATACTCCGCTGCAGAGTGAAAATTTCATTCTGGAAATCAGTTTCAGCACTAATTTATTTCAGGCTTGCAGACGGCTGTACGAAATGTGCAAGTAACTACTCAGCAAACTGCAATGAGGCATCAGCTATATACCAGTACTGGTGGCGGTGATCCAAGCAACGTGCACACTTACAGGCTTGGTTACAGGCGGCAGCCGATTAAAGATTCACGCCTGAATGGCTCGCTAAACCAAATACACTTCAAGGTCGATGAGAAACATGGCTGCTGTTTTGCCTGCCATTACTTAACGTAATTGGTACACGCGACGATATTTCCGAAGAAGCTTTCATGAGTCAGTGCGTCTTGTGCACCTTTCTTTGGACTATGAATGATAAAAAATAAAAAAAACAGCTGCCTGCGTCATTCACTTTTTGCCACGACGAGTTTTCGGATGCTTTCACCCTCATATTTAGGCGCGTCAGTGGACTGCATTTCATTTGTGTTTTCTGGACGTACGCAGCTGGCTGTTTTGAGTTTAATTACACTACGAATAAGATACAATACGCCCTCTTTAACGTAATATGGCACTGAAGTCACAAATTTTAAACAATAATAAAGATGCTTACAAAATATTCCAGCCGAAGGAACTCTGAAGGTCGTCAAAAATAAACGTTTTCATCTTTAGATGTCACACAAATCGAACTAACAACATTAGAAGTCCAGAAATGGCAGCTATGTATTTGTGTGATATCTAAAGATGAAAATGTATGTTTATCAGGGCCTCAGAGTTCTTTTTGCTATAACGTATTGGAAGTAGCTTTATAGGAAATTTATGATTACAACGCTATATTACGTTAACAAGTGCTAATTATACCTTATTTGTGGCGGAATGAAACTCATACCAAACAATTGGCTACATCTAGCAACATAGTAGTCCACTGGTCTACTGAAGAGGAGGATGAAGGCCCTCGAAACGCATTGTGTGAGAAAATAAAATGTGACTGACACATTTTTGTTATAACTTGTCATATACAGTCACAGTTTACAAACCTCAGTCCAACATGGGCGGCGTAAGATTTATGTTTCTGCTGATTCGGTGAAATGTGAAAGTAATGTCTCGCAGAGCTCTTTCGAGCTTTTTGGCTTGCGAAAAGGACTTGATTTTTGGTTTATCAGTCGTGATGAACGTTGTTTATTTTGGTTTTTTAATCGAGGTGGAACTTCTGAACTGGATAAACGCGGATCAAATTCGGTTTCTGGTGGAGCCCCACTTTTAAGTTCAGCCTTCAGTCTTAGCCTAGGGAAGATTACAAAAGGAAGAATGAAATTTCCTCCTGCAGACATGCACAGTACAAAAGTCACAGCAGATCACTATAGCTAAAGCAGCAAACACTTCGCTGTTTTTGGACTGAACTGTTAGAAGACCGGTTTTATGTTCATTACAAATATATGATGACCAGGAAGAAATGATTTATCTTGCCGTGTTTTAAGGTTGTCAAAAAACTTGTCTACGTTCACCTTGTTAAACGCTTATGCCCTAGCCATAGAGGAGGATTTTGGCTTCCTAAGACTAACATTTTTTTTTATTTACACGTCAAGTTCCGTAGGACCAAATTGAGGAGCAAATCTCCAAGGTCATGGAACGTGTCAGTACATGACATTACAATATAAAAATAATAACAGATAAAAATAAATGTTCATGAACCTGAAAAAAGGCAGTCCATAAGTTTAAGTAAAGGCTATTAGCAATACAATAAGAATCAGCTTAATTTTTCAAGGAACTCCTCTACAGAATAGAAGGAGTGACCCATGAGGAAACTCAACAGTTTCGATTTGAAAGCACGTGGATTACTGCTAAAATTTTTGAATTCTACTAGGATGCCTTTCTCTAAAGCACGCCACCCAGTCTTTGCCTGCCAATCCAGACTCTTTGTTTAAACGATGTGATATTTTGCTACGCTCTGCCTAATGGACTGCTGATCGCTGCAGGTCATTGACTATAATTCCATAAAATTGCTATTCCATTTCAAACATATAATTAAGGATCGGGAAAACTGGCCACGCAACATGTTCTCCTTGAACATTGCGCGTAAGCTACCCACAATCTTTTTACTGACAACTGCATCTCTTTTTTTTCTTCGTTTTAGCGTATTATGTGGAATATTGAAATGTTTTGCTGCTGCTGGAAAAGGAATGTTATCATTCTTTACTGCTTCAATTGCCGTTTGGATCGCAACAGGGTCCCATGTTTGTTTCTCAGTTTTCTGGATGTATTTTATTGGCGTCTTGAGGCTCTTGCAAATTCTTGCAGAAGAGCAGAATAACGGATATTAGTTTTATGTATAAAACGATTTTTAATGTTTTAATTTCAATCGTTATATTATGCATAAAATATGGAGTTAGGTAAATCTCATTGGGATTAACAGGTTGAAAATGAATCGTGGCCATCTTGGCCACTCTTCCTGACATGTTGCGTGGCCCGTTTTCCCGATCGGACGCTATGTCTGCATCAGTGGTTCACACGCGAAACAATACAACCAGAGGGAACAACAGTGAATTGTGTTGCAAGCCGAAAGGCATTGCGTGAACCGTATACTGTAAAAACCTATTGCTCTACACAAAAGTGAAGCAATTGAAGTAATATGTGTGACTTACCTTACATCAAACGGTGGAAAAATTTAAATGTTTTCACAGAAAGATGACGGAGCAAGCTTCCTTTGTCAGCGTCGCTGACATCACTAATTGTGTCGATTACACCTAGTTTGGCCACTTCTCGGTAGGAAGCAGCACTGTTGATGACATCAAATAAGCAGTGACCACTTTTACCCTTCTTTCCCCTACATTTCTTATCTTTAATGATCCCAATGTGGACGAAACGATAATTCCAAATTGCCTTAGCTGTGATGTGAAAGTAAATTTGTGTCTAATTTTTAAATAACGCGTGGTAGCTGCTCTGTCTCGCCATGTGTTCGGCCCAGGATGTTGAACCCTGGTCGCCAGCTGAGCGCTGGCGGAGAGCCGGCCAGGTGTGTGGCGGTGCTGGCCTGTTGCAGGCCGCACCTCCTCCTTCGATCTTATCGTGCGGCTCGCGCGGCGCTGGATTTATGGCCGAGATCGGCCGCTAAATCATAGCACAAAGGCGGCCGTCAAATATTGACACACCCGCCAGCCGGCCCATCCCCTGCAGCTTGCAGCGCCGCATCTCCAGCCAGTGTCGACGCCCCGACAACGGTTTCGTCACCCCGCCTCCTGTTCTCGAATTTAGCCGCAGACGTATGCAAAGTGATGCGAGAGATGTGCTCCTAGATTTCACAACTAATTAGAGCTTTACTTTTCGTGTGTGGCACAGACATCAACGCATCACTGTGGGAGTATCGCTCTCACTGTCTACATGGCAAACAAGTGGCGCTGTGATGCACGAAACAAGATAATGACCGTCACTCTGAGCGTTAATATGCATGTCTCACCATAAAAGGAGGCGCAGATGTGAGCCTTTGCCAATGCAAGTCGCCATCTGTTTCGTTATCTAACAACGGTATAAAGTTTTTCTTTACTCTTTTCCAACAGCTAAACTGAACAGAAAAGGGCATCTGTTCTCTTCTCTTCAAACAATCCAAATTTAGATCTCCGGCTACGGTAACTTATAAAGACTGTCAAACACATGATTCATGTTCACTTAAGAAAATTAGACATTAACTATGTGACAGTAGGCTTTCGAAGTGTGTGTTACTAATGAATCAATACTAGAAATAAGAATGACCTTTATAAAGATTGTAAGCCACTTACTTGGATCCAGGAAGGTGTCCGTTATTCATGAACACACGTTTTTAATAACTTTCCAGTGGCCATAAAAACTTGAATTACTTATGAAATTCAGTTTAAGAAGGCCGTAAAGTTTTTATTGGCGGGGTTGACTCCTACTACACTCAAAAATTTTTCGTGGAATCGAATAATGTGGGCGTTAAGTAAAATCTGTCGTCTGCTCATCTGCATTGTACTAATGTTATCAACACAAATAAGAGTCGTAAATTGATTTTTTTGTTTGACGTGCGTGTCTATAAAAACTGAAAACTTTCCAAATGCCCGTCATTGTACTGCACATTTTAATTTTTTGTGACGCGTTCGTTGTCACTTCTTAAATGGAAATGAAGATTTTTTTTGGCTAATTCTACGGAGTTGGAACATCGTAAATGAAAATGAAGATTTTTTTTTGGAGCAGTTGAACGGAATGGATGGTGTCTTGAAGGGAGGATATAAGATGAACATCAACAAAAGCAAAACGAGGATAATGGAATGTAGTCGAATCAAGTCGGGTGATGCTGAGGGTATTAGATTAGGAAATGAGACACTTAAAGTAGTAAAGGAGTTTTGCTATTTGGGGAGCAAAATAACTGATGATGGTCGAAGTAGAGAGGATATAAAATGTAGACTGGCAATGGCAAGGAAAGCGTTTCTGAAGAAGAGAAATTTGTTAACATCGAGTATAGATTTAAGTGTCAGGAAGTCATTTCTGAAAGTATTTGTATGGAGTGTAGCCATGTATGGAAGTGAAACATGGACGGTAAATAGTTTGGACAAGAAGAGAATAGAAGCTTTTGAAATGTGGTGCTACAGAAGAATACTGAAGATTAGATGGGTAGATCATATAACTAATGAGGAAGTATTGAATAGGATTGGGGAGAAGAGAAGTTTGTGGCACAACTTGACCAGAAGAAGGGATCGGTTGGTAGGACATGTTCTGAGGCATCAAGGGATCACCAATTTAGTATTGGAAGGCAGCGTGGAGGGTAAAAATCATAGGGGGAGACCAAGAGATGAATACACTAAGCAGATTCAGAAGGATGTAGGTTGCAGTAGGTACTGGGAGATGAAGAAGCTTGCACAGGATAGAGTAGCATGTAGAGCTGCATCAAACCAGTCTCAGGACTGAAGACAACAACAACAACAACAACAACATGTGTTACGTGTTATTTTTTAGGATACGTTGCACATCCGTGAATATCTCCTCACCATGGATCTATCGAACAAAAAGGATGTCTAATCTATCCCAAAGAAAAGCTCTTGCACTTCGCGTATAAATAAAGGGATATATCTGCTACTTATCGACATTTCATCAGTAATGTGGTGGTGCCTCTATACTCCAACCTTCTGGGACCAGAGAGCTTTCATCAATATACATTAACTGCATTTTCATTCGAAACTGATCACTGAAAAATCAACGTTAGTTAAACGTTAATGCCGGCCGCGGTGGCCGTGCGCTTCTAGGCGCTGCAGTCCGGAACCGCGGGACTGCTACGGTCGCAGGTTTGAATCCTGCCTCGGGCATGGATGTGTGTGATGTCCTTAGGTTAGTTAGGTTTAAGTAGTTCTAAGTTCTAGGGGACTGATGACCTAAGATGTTAAGTCCCATAGTGCTCAGAGCCATTTGAACCATTTTTTTAAACGTTAATGATAACACTGATAATTGAGATAAATATCATTGTGGGTAATAACCATGTGCATTAGGACTGAAAGACAAATATACAGTGTTTTAAACAGATGGTCAATCTTTATTCTTCAGTTGCTGCTTTCTCAGTATCTTAAATGAGTTATTTCATTTCTACCGCAATGGTTTAATGCAACGCCGGCCGGGGTGGCCGAGCGGTTCTAGGCGCTACAGTCTGGAACCGCGGGACCGCTACAGTCGCAGGTTCGAATCCTGCGTCGGGCGTGGATGTGTGTGATGTCCTTAGGTTAGTTAGGTTTAAGTAGTTCTAAGTTCTAGGGGACTAATGACCTCAGAAGTTAAGTCCCATAGCGCTCAGAGCCATTTTTGTTTGATGCAACCAATACGAAAACTTATGAAGGTGGCGTGATAATGATTACTATGCATGCAGCAAGAATACTCCCAATTCTTTGCTAATATGGAAACAAATGCTGTAACATATTTTGTTTATGATAGTGAAGAATAAACAGTTTATTTTAGTGTTGTGAATAATTTTTGATTATAACGCTTATCTTGTATAAACTTCACAACGGAACCAAGTAAGTTTTTGCATCTCATTCTCGAATAGTACTCCATACTCTCCTTTAAACACTCAAAGCAATTCTGTCACTTTTACAAAGCATGAGGAATCTCTTTCTTGTAAAGGACTATGCCAGTACAGAGTAAGAACGCACCAGTTGTCCAAATGTGTAATTTACACTTTAACACAAAAAAGGAACGCTCCACGAAGAAGTTATGAAAATTGGTCATAAATCGACGTCCGTACAGGTTTCGGCGGAAAATGCAAAACTGTAAACTTTGGCAGCCGATGGATGAATGTGCGACGATACTGCGCAATATTACCGTGCCACTGCCAAAGATAGTAAACAGGTGACATGTCGATACCAGGTCGTAAACTGTTTGCGAGTTTGATACCGTGTACTCTGATGGACAGTAACTATGCCCCGCAGACTGGCACATGAACTATATACGCAAATGCCCGCATTTGATAGAGGACGTGTAGCTGGGATCAAAGAAGCTGACTGCAATAATCGGCCAATCGCTCGACATTTGAATAGGAGCGATACCAATATTCAACAATAATGGTAGGAATGCGAGAAAGAGGGCCGAACACAGTGTCAAGAAGGAAGTGGTCGACCAAGGGAAACGGCAGAAGCGTGAGCACCAAGCAATTGTCAGAGAGGCAGCCAGCGCCATGGATTCATCATTATCATCTATTCGACGTGCAAATGGTGTTTCTGTGACCACAAGCACCATTAATAGGCGGTTCACAGACAGGAGGCTGACCTCACTTCACCCCTTACGCCGACTACTGTTGACCTCTGTTCACCAACAATTATGTTTGCAGTGGTGTAGGGCCAATTCGGCCTGGAATTCCACTGACCGGAATATAACTGTCTTCAGCAATGAGTCTGGCTTCGAAATGAACCCGATGACCAGGCGTGTCTGGGAACTCACCGAACAGCGGTGGAATGACAACCTGACTGTCGCCCGCCACACAGTCCGATAACCATGAGTGGGTGGTCTTGGTGCCATTTCATTTCATAGCAGGAATCCTTTTTTGTCATTCGCACTATCCTTACAGCACACGTCAGCGATTTTCTACGCGCCGTTTTTTTTGGCCGTCATAGCAAGTCGTCCTGGGCTTACGTTTCACATAGAAAATGTCTGCCCACACACAGCGAGAGTTCCTTCCGCTTGTTTTCGTGTTTGCCAAACCTTACCTTGGCCAGCAGGTTCGCCGTATCTCTTCCCAACTGAGACCGTGTGGAGCATTATGAGCAGGTCCTCCAACCAGTTTCGGTTTTGACGATATGACGTTCCACTTGGACAGAACTTCATCTACATCTACATGGATACTCTGCAAATCACATTTAAGTGCCTGGCAGTGGGTTCATCGAACCACCTTCACAATTCTCTATTATTCCAGTCTCGTATAGTGGGCGGAAAGAATGAACACCTATATCTTTCCGTACGAGCTCCGATTTCCCTCATTTTATCGTGGTGATAGTTCCTCCATATGTAGGTCGGTGTCAACAAAATATTTTCGCATTCGGAGGAGAAAGCTCATGATTGGAATTTAGTGAGAAGATTCCGTCACAACGAAAAACGCCTTTCTTTTAATGATTTCCAGGCCAAATCCTGTATCATTTCTGTGACACTCTCTCCCGTATTTCCCTGCCGCCGTTGGACAAGCAGCTGCAGCAGCAAGTCGTATACTCCTAGCTCACTCATTTGTTACATAGTTTAATTCTTAATTTCTTTGCGTGTTTTTGGTACTTGCATTGTTTAATTCATAAATTTCGGGCGTATTATAGTATTTGAGAGTTGTAGCATCGCGTTTTAGTACCTGAATAGTGTAAAATCGCGTAGTCTCCTTCCGCCGCCGAGCAGTGCGTCAGCAGTGCACAAGTGGCAGCATTACTGCATTTACTAGGCAATCTCGTATTTTAATAACCGTTTAAATTTTGTGTCGATTTGTTTGCGCTCTCTGTAGATTAGTTCAGACGTTCATTGCACAACAGTTTTTAGCATGGACAGGGACTGCAACTGCTGTGTTCGGATGCAGGCTGAGTTGGCATCCCTTCGCTCCCAGCTTCAGGCAGTGTTGGCTTCGGTCACACAGCTTGAGGCTGTTGCCAATGGGCATCACTGTGAGGGTCCGGATGGGGGTTTGTCGGGAACGGCCAGCTCGTCCCACGCATCCCCCGATCGGGCTACAACTGTGGTTGCCCGGGATACTGCCCGCATTGAGGCTGATCCCTCAGCTGTGGTAGAGTGGGAGGTCGTCTCAAGGTGTGGCAGGGGGCGAAAGACATTCCGGAGGGCTGAACGGAAGGCCTCTCCAGTTTGTCTGACGAACCGGTTTCAGGCTCTGTCTCAGGCTGATACTGATCTTCGGCCTGACATGGCTGCTTGTCCTGTTCCAGAGGTTGCCCCTCAGTCTGCAAGATCCGGGCGGTCGCAGAGGTAGTTGGGAGCTCCAACGTCAGGCGCGTAATGGGGCCCCTTAGGGATATGGCAGCAAGGGAGGGGAAGAAGACCAAAGTGCACTCCGTGTGCATACCGGGGGGAGTCATTCCAGATGTGGAAAGGGTCTTTCCGGATGCAATGAAGGGTACAGGGTGCACCCATCTGCAGGTGGTCGCTCATGTCGGCACCAATGATGTGTGTCGCTATGGATCGGAGGAAATCCTCTCTGGCTTCCGGCGGCTATCTGATTTGGTGAAGACTGCCAGTCTCGCTAGCGGGATGAAAGCAGAGCTCACCATCTGCAGCATCGTCGACAGGACTGACTGCGGACCTTTGGTACAGAGCCGAGTGGAGGGTCTGAATCAGAGGCTGAGACGGTTCTGCGACCGTGTGGGCTGCAGATTCCTCGACTTGCGCCATAGGGTGGTGGGGTTTCGGGTTCCGCTGGATAGGTCAAGAGTCCACTACACGCAACAAGCGGCTACACGGGTAGCAGAGGTTGTGTGGCGTGGGCTGGGCGGTTTTTTGGGTTAGATGGCCTCGGGCAAGTACAGAAAGGGCAACAGCCTCAACGGGTGCGAGGCAAAGTCAGAACATGCGGGGACCAAGCAGCAATCGGTATTGTAATTGTAAACTGTCGAAGCTGCGTTGGTAAAGTACCGGAACTTCAAGCGCTGATAGAAAGCACTGAAGCTGAAATCGTTATAGGTACAGAAAGCTGGTTGAAGCCAGAGATAAATTCTGCCGAAATTTTTACAAAGGTACAGACGGTGTTCAGAAAGGATAGATTGCATGCAACCGGTGGTGGAGTGTTCGTCGCTGTTAGTAGTAGTTTATCCTGTAGTGAAGTAGAAGTGGATAGTTCCTGTGAATTTTAATGGATGGAGGTTACACTCAACAAGCGAGCTAGGTTAATAATTGGCTCCTTTTACCGACCCCCCGACTCAGCAGCATTAGTGGCAGAACAACTGAGAGAAAATTTGGAATACATTTCACATAAATTTTCTCAGCATGTTATAGTCTTAGGTGGAGATTTCAATTTACCAGATATAGACTGGGACACTCAGACGTTTAGGACGGGTGGTAGGGACAGAGCATCGAGTGACATTATACTGAGTGCACTATCCGAAAATTACCTCGAGCAATTAAACAGAGAACCGACTCGTGGAGATAACATCTTGGACCTACTGGTAACAAACAGACCCGAACTTTTCGACTCTGTAAGTGCAGAACAGGGAATCAGTGATCATAAGGCCGTTGCAGCATCCCTGAATATGGAAGTTAATAGGAATATAAAAAAAGGGCGCAAGGTTTATCTGTTTAGCAAGAGTAATAGAAGGCAGATATCAGACTACCTAACAGATCAAAACGAAAATTTCTGTTCTGACACTGACAATGTTGAATGTTTATGGAAAAATGCGTTTTAGACAGATACGTGCCGAGTAAAACTGTGAGGGACGGGAAAAACCCACCGTGGTACAACAACAAAGTTAGGAAACTACTGCGAAAGCAAAGAGAGCTTCACTGCAAGTTTAAACGCAGCCAAAACCTCTCAGACAAACAGAAGCTAAACGATGTCAAAGTTAGCGTAAGGAGAGCTATGCGTGAAGCGTTCAGTGAATTCGAAAGTAAAATTCTATGTACCGACTTGACAGAAAATCCTAGGAAGTTCTGGTCTTACGTTAAATCAGTAAGTGGCTCGAAACAGCATATCCAGACACTCCGGGATGATGATGGCATTGAAACAGAGGATGACAAGCGTAAAGCTGAAATACTAAACACCTTTTTCCAAAGCTGTTTCACAGAGGAAGACCGCACTGCAGTTCCTTCTCTAAATCCTCGCACAAACGAAAAAATGGCTGACATCGAAATAAGTGTCCAAGGAATAGAAAAGCAACTGGAATCACTCAACAGAGGAAAGTCCACTGGACCTGACCTGGCTCGAAACAGCATATCCAGACACTCCGGGATGATGATGGCATTGAAACAGAGGATGACAAGCGTAAAGCTGAAATACTAAACACCTTTTTCCAAAGCTGTTTCACAGAGGAAGACCGCACTGCAGTTCCTTCTCTAAATCCTCGCACAAACGAAAAAATGGCTGACATCGAAATAAGTGTCCAAGGAATAGAAAAGCAACTGGAATCACTCAACAGAGGAAAGTCCACTGGACCTGACGGGATACCAATTCGATTCTACACAGAGTACGCGAAAGAACTTGCCCCCCTTCTAACAGCCGTGTACCGCAAGTCTCTAGAGGAACGGAAGGTTCCAAATGATTGGAAAAGAGCACAGGTAGTCCCAGTCTTCAAGAAGGGTCGTCGAGCAGATGCGCAAAACTATAGACCTATATCTCTGACGTCGATCTGTTGTAGAATTTTAGAACATGTTTTTTGCTCGAATATCATGTCGTTTTTGGAAACTCAGAATCTACTATGTAGGAATCAACATGGATTCCGGAAACAGCGATCGTGTGAGACCCAACTCGCTTTATTTGTTCATGAGACCCAGAAAATATTAGATACAGGCTCCCAGGTAGATGCTATTTTTCTTGACTTCCGGAAGGCGTTCGATACAGTTCCGCACTGTCGCCTGATAAACAAAGGAAGAGCCTACGGAATATCAGACCAGCTGTGTGGCTGGATTGAAGAGTTTTTAGCAAACAGAACACAGCACGTTGTTATCAACGGAGAGACGTCTACAGACGTTAAAGTAACCTCTGGTGTGCCACAGGGGAGTGTTATGGGACCATTGCTTTTCACAATATATATAAATGACCTAGTTGATAGTGTCGGAAGTTCCATGCGGCTTTTCGCGGATGATGCTGTAGTATACAGAGAAGTTGCAGCATTAGTAAATTGTAGCGAAATACAGGAAGATCTGCAGCGGATAGGCACTTGGTGCAGGGAGTGGCAACTGACCCTTAACATAGACAAATGTAATGTATTGCGAATACATAGAAAGAAGGATCCTTTATTGTATGATTATATGATAGCGGAACAAACACTGGTAGCAGTTACTTCTGTAAAATATCTGGGAGTATGCGTGCGGAACGATTTGAAGTGGAATGATCATATAAAATTAATTGTTGGTAAGGCGGGTACCAGGTTGAGATTCATTGGGAGAGTCCTTAGAAAATGTAGTCCATCAACAAAGGAAGTGGCTTACAAAACACTCGTTCGACCTATACTTGAGTATTGCTCATCAGTGTGGGATCCGTACCAGATCGGGTTGACGGAGGAGATAGAGAAGATTCAAAGAAGAGCGGCGCGTTTCGTCACAGGGTTATTTGGTAACCGTGATAGCGTTACGGAGATGTTTAACAAACTCAAGTGGCAGACTCTGCAAGAGAGGCGCTCTGCATCGCGGTGTAGCTTGCTCGCCAGGTTTCGAGAGGGTGCGTTTCTGGATGAGGTATCGAATATATTGCTTCCCCCTACTTATACCTCCCGAGAAGATCACGAATGTAAAATTAGAGAGATTAGAGCGCGCACAGAGGCCTTCAGACAGTCTTTCTTCCCGCGAACCATACGCGACTGGAACAGGAAAGGGAGGTAATGACAGTGGCACGTAAAGTGCCCTCCGCCACACACCGTTGGGTGGCTTGCGGAGTATAAATGTAGATGTAGATGTAGAAAGTGCTGCCTTTCTTTGAACTTTTTCGATGAACACCGTCAGTCCTACCTGGTAAGGATCCCACACTGCGCAGCAGCATTCTAAAAGAGTACGGACAAGCGTCCGGCAGTCTCCTTAGTAGGTCTGTTACATTTTCTAAGTGTGCTGCCAATAAAACGCAGTCTTTGGTTAGCCTTCCCCACAACATTTTCTATGTGGTCTTTCCAATTTAAGTTGTTCGTAATTGTAATACCTAGGTATTTAGTTGAATTTACGGCTTTTAGATTAGACTGATTTATCGTGTAACCGAAGTTTAACGAGTTCCTTTTAGCTGTCATGTGGATGACCTCACACTTTTCGTTATTTAGGGTCAACTGCCACTTTTCGCACCATTCAGATATTTTTTCTAAATCGTTTTGCAGTTTGTTTTGATCTCCTGATGACTTTATTAGTCGATAAACGACAGCGTCATCTGCAAACAACCGAAGACGGCTGCTCACATTGTCTCCCAAATCGTTTATATAGATAAGGATCAGCAAAGGGCCTATAACACTAACTTGGGGAACACCTGAAATCACTTCTGTTTTACTCGATGACTTTCCGTCAATTACTACGAACTGTGACCTCTCTGACAGGAAATCGCAAATCCATTCACTTAACTGACACGTTATTACATAAGCACGCAATTTCACTACGAGCCGCTTGTGTTGTTCAGTGTCAAAAGCCTTCCGGAAATCCAGGAATATGGAATCGATCTGAAATCCCTTGCCAATAGCACTCAGCACTTAATGTGAATAAAGAACTGGTTGTGTTTCACAGGAAAGATGTTTTCTAAACACATGTCGTCTGTGTGTCAATAGTCCGTTTCCGTCGAGGTAATTCATAATGCTCGAACACAATATATGTTCTAAAATCCTGCTGCATTTCGACGTTAACGATGTGGGCCTGTAATTTAGTGTATTACTCCTACTATTTTTTTTTTAATATTGGTGTGACCTGAGCAACTTTCCAGTCTTTGCGTACGTTTTGTTCGTCGAGCGAACGGTTGTATATGACTGTTAAGTATGGAGCGAATGCATCAGCATACTCGGAAAGGAACCTAACTGGTATACAGTCTGGACCAGAAGCCTTGCTTTTATTAAGTGATTTGAGTTGCTTCGCTAGTCCTAGGATATTTACTTCTACGTTACTCATGTTGACAGCTGTTCTCGATTCTAACTCTGGAATATTTACTTCTTCTTCTTTTGTGATGGCATTTCGGAAGGCTGTGTTTAGTAACCCTGCTTCGGCAGCACTGTCTTCGATAGTATCTCCATTGTTATCGCGCAGAGACGGCTTGGCACCATGTCCCTCAGGACATACAAACACTCTGTAAATCTCTAGTAAGCCGAATAACTACTTGCATAAGGGCCAGAGGTGAAGCAACGCGTTATTGATTTGCTCAATTTGTGAAGCTCTTTCTACTGAATAAGTCAACCAATTTTTCTGAAACTATAATCATTTTATTGTCTGTACTTGTACGTAACGTCAACTGATTTCCGCCCCATCTGCATAATTCCTTCGTGGTGCGTCGTTTTGTCTTAGAATGCACTTAACAAAACGTGTTTTGGGACCACATAATTTCATTGTTATCCGATGATATGTGTAATAAACAATCTTAGATGTTTGGCAATCCATCTGCAGCTTACTTCTTATTTTTCACTGTGGCTAATGACACATTAATTTTAAGGTACGTATTTCTGTGTGGCACTACAGCCTTCCATTACATCTAAGTGTTAAGTGTCATAAAGCAAAGTAATGATTTGTGTTCTTCCTGTTTTATAGAACTTTATAATGGCATCATGTCGTCACGAAGCATGCTGTGTTAAATAGATAACACATTTGGACAGTTCGCGCGTTCTCACTCTGAACTGATACCGTGATTCAATTGCACTGCAGTTTCACAGCAATTAAAGCACTCAGATCCCTTACATACGCTTGGAGCGTGAACCACTGTATTGCATAGAGTAAAAAAGTTTGCTGACGCCCGAAAACGCGTCAGTATACTAGAGATGGTTGCTATACCACACATATATATACTGCGAATTGAACAACGTAAATATATCAGCAAGAGTCAAGCCTGTCGGCATGGCCAGTAAATTTTAAAATCGAAAGTAGCGCTTTCTAATGCTGATAGGCTAATAACAGCGCGCGAACAACTCACCTAATTGGCCAATAAGTGTGCCTTCAGTGACGGAGCTGACCAAAGATTGGAAATAATTGTTACTATATTGTATCCCATTACACACTTTGGACAGACCACGGAAAGGCAAGTAATAGTAGTGAACATCGGCAGAGAAATAACCCTAAAAAATACAGTTAGAGGAAGAAGGAAATATGAAGAAGTCTTTACAGACTCTGTTACATCCGCAACATTAATACAGCCTGACATTTTAAATAAAATCAAGTTCTATAGAAAATCACTGCAGGAACGTTTAAAATAGAAAATTTGCAAACTTTTGTTCACTTGTGAGCAGCAGGATACCTGAATGGTATTAAAATGCATGTTTTTCACTAGGTGAATTTAGCATCCACAACAACTGTATTAGACAACACAGAATAAATATTTCCACGTTTTGTAATACTTTCTGAGGTTGTGGGATGCTGTAAAGTTAAAACTAAAGTTCATTAAATTCTTTACTGTTAAATACAGCAACTGGGTAAAAAGATAAAAAGGTACAGTTGTTACCGACTCAAAGATTGATTTGAACTTACCAATGTTTAACTGGGCATAGTCGTATTGGAGGTGTCTTCTCCCAACCTCAGAATTGATTTACAGTTTCATGTCGGCTCTGAATCACTGTGGTTTCAAATGGTTCAAATGGCTCTATGCACTATGGAGCTCAACATCTGAGGACATCAGTCCCCTAGACTTAGAACTACTTAAACATTACTAATCTATGGACATCACACACATCCATGCCCGAGGCAGGATTCGAACCTGCGACTGTAGCAGCAGCGCGGTTCCGGACTGAAGCGCCTAGAACCGCTCGGCCATAGCGGCCGGCAATCACTGTGGAACACGTTATTTCTCTCATTAACAAACATTTACGTTTGTGATAGAAACAATATGTGACTGAAAAAAATAGTTCAAATGGCTCTGAGCACTATGGGACTTAACTTCTGAGGTCATCAGTCCCCCAGAACTTAGAACTACTTAAACCTAACCAACCTAAGGACCTCAGACACATCCATGCCCTAGGCAGGATTCGCACCTGCGGCCGAAGAATAAGTGGCTGACTGGAGAGCTAAACCTTAATCCTCGGTTCCGTTCTGTTACACCCCAATTACAGAAACCCTAATAAACAACCTTTCTTTGTAAAATAAGTTGGAAAATTAGTCATCCTGACAGTGACGGCAGCTACTGACGACAAAATTTACACTTGTGATAATTTGATCAACAGGAATGTCATGTGAATAATAATATTTATCATGAAATAGAGACTAAATGAAAGAATGTGATAGAATACGCAAGAAGAACATGAAAGAAAGAATTGCAAAATAATTAATAACGAAACTTAAAGCCCAGATGGTAAATTGGCCAAAGATAACATTTACCATAGAAGAGAGCTGAAGCAGCATCGAAAAGGAAGTTGGATGTGACTACAATGTAAGTCGGAAATGGAAATGTTAGCTTCAGTTGCTATCTAATAGCTCTCTAGTACTATTGCGATCGTAGCATGCATGTAAGCGCTACTAGATTGTTTTAAGGTAATCGGAAGTTTGAAAGTTTTGCGACATAGACTGAAGCATTATTCAGAAGTCATACTAAAGCAAAGTCATGTTTACCGTTAGCAAGATAACGGGATACGGAGATTCGCGACGAAGTTAAATCGTGTGAGATATGTGATGGGACTTAGCCTTCGTGATACTGAATAGGCCTTGAAAAAGAAAGATCGCCGACAGAAAAACAATTAGTCTAGAGTAGGTAACTTGCAAACGCCCACACGGAGAACGTACGATTGCGCCGAGTTGTCAGTTGTCTTCAACAACAAGATTACTGATGCAAACGGAAGCAACTCCCCGAGTGGAGTGCGTGCTCAATGAAGGGACAATTACTTACAAGGAACAATAAAATTTGATTCAAACTTTATATCGTTGTGTCGCCTACATAATTGAATAGCCATTTTCAAGTGTATTAGTGAAAAGTAATTGACTATTAGAATGTTATGAAGTGAAAAGTGAATTCATCATTATATAACAGTGAACAGTCATCGATCTGTCTCAAGATACGACGCATTTTGAACATTGCTTAAGTATATGTTATCTCTGGAATTGCGTCGTGTAGTTATTGAACACGCGACCTGGCGACGTCTTGACGACGGAATAACAATTTATTAACTTAACATCCTCGCAATTCCATAATGCGGCCACGACTTGGGTGGTGGATTGAAGATTCAAGACTTTATATTTATAATATTCAATAACCATTATCTAATCGGATATAATAGAAAGAAGAACTACAGTTAGCCAGTTCGCGCAAGCTGAAAAGTCTGTCGCGGACGCACAACAAAAGAAAACCACGCGAGGAGTTTGTGTTTTTCTAGTAGTTACAGGGTGGCGTTGTCGTGAGCGACGGACGCCGTTCCACGTCATACCGACTGGGACAACCATCACCGCCGGCCGCGGTGGTCTAGCGGTTCTGGCGCTGCAGTCCGGGACCGCGGGCCTGCTACGGTCGGAGGTTCGAATCCTGCCTCGGGCATGGGTGTGTGTGATGTCCTTAGGTTAGTTAGGTTTAAGTAGTTCTAAGTTCTAGGGGACTTATGACCTAAGATGTTGAGTCCCATAGTGCTCAGAGCCATTTGAACAACCATCACCGCCGAGTCGTGTCAACTAGGAGAGCGGACGCCACAGTTCCAATCGATACTGGGTAAGAAAATATTTACAATTTTGCAACAATGAGATCACGATACACTACTTGTTGAGCTTATCAGTTACACAGTTATATTTATTGGTACTACCTGGTGGCAATTTTAAAAATGCGTATGCTTGTTACAGCGTGAAATTGTTCAAACAGTTCCTCGCACTTCATTTCCGCGCTGCGGGTTTCCTTGCAGCGTCAGTTCACCGACCCATCACCACCACGTACACGTCGTGGTAGCCGTTAATCTGTACCCTGTAGCCGAATGACCACCTAGCCTCCTACCATCGTCAGTACTTGAATGTTATGCTACAAGGTGCAAAAACGTGCAGCATCAACACACGACGTAGGTGTAGAAGAAGCTCAAACGTAATGATACCTTTTCCGTTCTGCCAGGTACGCATCTATTAGCATATAGGCCCTACGGTTTCTGCGGTTATCAAAATTTCGTTTACGTAATTTGTATTGCTTATACACCGACGAACAACATTTGATCATCCCGCCGCACACCGAAGTACATTACGCCCAAGAAAAAATAGTCACGTCTCCCGCTACAATCGCCAACAAGAATAACACACTATGCTTCACAATCGATACCCATACTCCGTAGTTAGACTCTAACTTTAATGATAAGTAATAATTTGCACAATATGATATTGTAGATGAGAGCTTCATACAATAAGGGTTCTTCCTTTCTGAGCAGCAAAAGTCATGGGGTAGCGAGATGCACATATACAACTGAGGGTAGTATCGCAAATACAAAGTATAAAAGGGTAGTGCATTGGCAAAGTTGTCATTTGTACCCAGGTGATTCATGTAAAACACTTCCCGACGTGATTATGGCCGCACAACGTGAATTAAGACTGAACCCGGAATGGTAGTCGGAACTAGACGCATGGGACATTTCATTTCGGAAACTGTTAGGGGTCCAAAAGCGTGCCCAGAACATCAAATTTCAGGCATTGTGTCTTCACTTAAAGACCGAAAGCAGCGACGATTGCGTAGATTTGTCACTGCTAACAGACTGCTTGACATAACAGCAGAAACCAATGTGGGACTTACGACGAACGAATCTGTTACGGCGGCGTCGCGAAATACGACGTTAAAGGACTTTGGCAACAGACCACCGACGCAAGGGCCTTTACAAACAGGACGACATCGCCTGCAGTGCCTCTCCATGGTTCGGAACCAAATCGGTTGGACCCTAGACGTATGGAAAACCGTGGCCTGGTCGGATGAGTGCCGATCTCAGATGGTAAAAGGTGATGGTAGGGTTGGAATGTGGCGCAGACCCCACAAAGCCATGGACACAAGTTGTCAACAATGCACTGTGCAGGTTGGTAGTTGCTCCGTAATGGTGTGGATTGTGCTTACATACACTACTGGCCATTAAAATTGCTACACCAAGACGATATGCAGATGATAAACGGGTATTCATTGCACAAATATATTACACTAGAACTGACATGTGATTACATTTTCACGCAATTTGGATGCATACATCCTGAGAAATCAGTACCCATAACAACCACCTCTCGCCGTAATAATGGACTTGATACGCCTGGGCGTTGAGTCAGAGCTTTGATGGCGTGTACAGGTACAGCTGCCCATGCACCTTCAACACGATACCACAGTTCATCAAGAGTAGTGACTGGAGTATTGTGACGAGCCAGTTGCTCGGCCACCATTGACCAGACGTTACCAATTGGTGAGAGATCTGGAGAATGTGCTGGCCAGGGCAGCAGTCGAACATTTTATGTATCCAGAAAAGCCCGTACAGGACCTGCAACAGGCGGTCGTGCATTATCCTGCTGAAATGAAAGGTTTCGCAGGGATCGAAAGAGGGTAGAGCCACGGGTCGTAACGCATCTGAAATGTAACGTCCACTCTTCAAAGTGCCGTCAATGCGAACAAGAGGTCACCGAGACGTGTAACCAGTGGCACCCTATACCATTACGCCAGGTGATAGCCCAGTATGGCGATGGCGAATACACGCTTCCAATGTGCGTTCACCGCGATGTCGCCAAACACGGATGCGACCATCATGATGCTGTAAACGGAACCTGGATTCATCCGAAAAAATGACGTTTTGCCATTCGTGCACCCAGGTTCGTCGTTGAGTACACCATCGCAGGCGCTCCTGTCTGTGATTCAGCGTCAAGGGTAACCGCAGCCATGGTCTCCGAGCTGATAGTCCATGCTGCTGCAAACGTTGTCGAACTGTTCGGGCAGATGGTTGTTGTCTTGAAAACGTCCCCATCTGTTGACTCAGGGATCGAGACGTGGCTACACGATCCGTTACAGCCATGCGGATAAGATGCCTGTCATTTCGACTGCTAGTGATACGAGGCCGTTGGGATGCAGCACGGCGTTCCGTATTACCCTCCTGAACCCACCGTTGCCATATTCTGCTAACAGTCACTGGATCTCGACCTACGCGAGCAGCAGTGTCGCGATACGATAAACCGCAATCGCGATAGGCTACAATCCGACCTTCACCAAAGTCGGAAACGTGATGGTACGCATTTCTTTTCCTTACACGAGGCATCGCAACAACGTTTCACGAGGCAACGGCGGTCAGCTGCTATTTGTGTATGAGAAATCAGTTGGAAAATTTCCTCATGTCAGCACGTTGTAGGTGTCGCCACCGGTGCCAACCTTGTGTGAATGCTCTGAAAAGCTAATCATTTACATATCACATCATCTTCTTTCTGTCGGTTAAATATCGCGTCTGTAGCACGTCATCTTCGTGGTGTAGCAATTTTAATGGTCAGTAGTGTACAATGGGGTTGGTCCTCCGGTCCACCTGAACTCGTAATGTTTATGTTCAGCTACTTGAAAACCATTTTCCGCCTTTCATGGGCTTCATGTTCCCGAGTAACGATAGAACTTTTAAAGATGACAATGTGCCATGTCACCAGGTCGCAGTTGTTCGCGATTAGTTTGAAGAACATTCTGGACAGTTCGAGCTAACGATTTCGCCACACGGATCGCCCACCATGAATCTCATCGAATATTTATGGACATAATCTATAGGGCAGTCACTGCAGCATGGCTCAATATTTCTGCAGGGAACGTCCAACGGCTGAGTTCATGCCTCGTAGGGTTGTCGCACTATGCCGGGCAGTAGGAGGTGCGACCGATATTATAAGGTATCCCTTGACTTTTGTCATCTCACTGTGTACAGTTTTCTTAAGTCAATTTTCTTAAGGAGTTAACTGTGTTGTTACGATCATAGCAGCAAGTATCTAAGCCGAGCACGGGGGGGGGGGGGGGGGGTTTGTCCACCGGGGGCCGAACTGCACAATAACCCTGGGTTCGGTGTTCGGTGTGGGGCGGCGGAGGGGTGAAGTGGACTGCGGTAGTCGTCTTGGGGTTGTGGACCACTGCGGCTGCGGCGGGGACGGAACGTCTCCGTCGTTTCGGGTCTAGGTCCCCGGTTAACATACAGTACAATACAATACAATCTAAGCTTGTTCAATTGCTGCCGCCATGTGCGCTTGCTAAGAACTTTACAAGCTGGAAAAATACTCTAGAATTCGTTGCACTAGCCTCTTGTATGCGGTTTACTGTGCAGATGCACCGTACTTCCCCAGAACGATCAAACAAATCCATCTTACATTCGTTGTCCCTAATATTGTTTGCACATGTTTGTCCCTTTTTACATCTCTTCTTAGTATTCCAACTAAATGTTTATACAATTTTGGATGTGGAAGATGTTAACCTCAAATTATGTAATAGATTACTAGAGGGTTCTTTCTGTTTGTTTTAAAATTCCTATTATCTCGTATTTATCCCTATATAAAGAAAGTTGCCATTCATTGTACAGGGTGTAACAGGTATAAGTGGTGCTTCTATCCATTAACAGTAATGGATTTCTCTCTACGGGAACGATTTTGTCGATAGTTTTTGAACCATATCATCACAATTATCGGATTTCTGTCATCAGTCCGCTTTACTGACGAAGGAACATCTACCAGAACTGGCATCATCAGCCTGCATAATCGTCATCTGTGGGCTACAGATAATACTCGGGGATCGGTTGAGGCGTCTCATCAACATCGGTTCAGCATCATTGTGTGGGCAGGAATTTTTGGCGACCACATACTTGGACCAGTTATTATACCACAACGTCTCGATGTAGGACCGTACCTGAGCTTCCTGCAGAATACTCTGCCTGGGCTGTCTGGCTATACGACATGTTATGTGGTGTCTGCACGACGGAGCACCTCCCCACTTCAGCATTACAGTTTCCGACACTTCAACAACAGCTTCCTCAAATGATGGATAGGACGAGAAGGACCAGAAGTATGGCCCGCTGGGTCACTGGGCTAAAACCCCCCAGGATTTTTACCTCTGGAGGCATCTGAAAAGCGTTGTGTTTGCTGCGCAGGTCTTGATGTGCAGACCCTTCAACAGCCTGTGACAATACTTGGGGAAACGCCGGAAAGTGTGAAATAGTGCGGCAATCCATGATGCGATGTGCACTGCATCCCATGGAGGCCACTTTGAACTCTGTTATGACGTGGACGCGATGACGCTCTGTTGCAGCCGGCCGTGGTGGCCGAGCGGTTCTAGGCGCTTCAGTCCGGAACCGCGCGACTGCTACGGTCGCAGGTTCGAATCCTGCCTCGGGCATGGATGTGTGTGATGTCCAAGGTTAGTTAGGTTTAACTACGAGGGCAGTTCAATAAGTAATGCAACACATTTTTTTCTGAAACAGGTGTTGTTTTATTCAGCATTGAAATACACCAGGTTATTCCCCAATCTTTTATCTACACAACACTATTTTTCAACGTAATCTCCATTCAATGCTACGGCCTTACGCCACCTTGAAATGAGGGCCTGTATGCCTGCACGGTACCATTCCACTGGTCGATGTCGGAGCCAACGTCGTACTGCATCAATAACTTCATCATCATCCGCGTAGTGCCTCCCACGAATTGCGTCCTTCATTGGGCCAAACATGTTTCATCGCCTGTAACAATCTTTGACAAGAAATTGTCACCCTCAGCCACATGACGAGCAAACAATTCCGCACAGATGGTTCTCCTTTGCTCTTTATGGTGTTCGGTTAGACAACGAGGGACCCAGCGGGAACAAACCTTTCAATATCCCAACTGGTGAACAATTGTGACAGCACTACCAACAGAGATGTCAAGTTGAGCACTGAGTTGTTTGATGGTGATCCGTCGATCATCACGAACGAGTGTGTTCGCACGCTCCGCCATTGCAGGAGTCACAGCTGTGCACGGCCGGCCCGCACGCGGGAGATCAGTCTTGCTTGACCTTGCGGCGATGATGACACACGCTTTGCCCAACGACTCACCGTGCTTTTGTCCACTGCCAGATCACCGTAGACATTCTGCAAGCGCCTGTGAATATCTGAGATGCCCTGGTTTTCCGCCAAAAGAAACTCGATCACTGCCCGTTGTTTGCAACGCACATCCGTTACAGACGCCATTTTAACAGCTCCGTACAGCGCTGCCACCTGTCGGAAGTCAATGAAACTATACGAGACGAAGCGGGAATGTTTGAAAATATTCCACAAGAAATTTCCGGTTTTTTCAACCAAAATTGGCCGAGAAAAAAAATGTGTTGCATTACTTATTGAACTGCCCTCGTAGTTCTAAGTTCTAGGGGACTGATGACCTCAGATGTTAAGTCCCATAGTGCTCAGAGCCATTTGAACCTTTTTTTTTTGTTATCGTTGCAAGCGTCCATTCCCAGACACATGTTCACAAGTCCATTTTTCCTCCTTTCCCTGCAGTTGGTCGGTTTTATTAATGTTGGCGCTGTATACATATGCATGACTATTCTGCAATTTATGTTTAAGTTCTTTGCTTTCAGACTACTTTTCCGTTCTTGGATAGCACCTGGGAAAAAAGTGCACTTAAATCTTAACGTGCGACCTGTGATTTCTCTTATTTTTTGACCTCTGTCGTTTCTTCCTATGTAGGTTAGAGACAACTAAATGTTTTTGCCTTAGGAGCTGAAAGCTGGTGACTGAAATTGCAAGAAAAGATCTCACCTCGACGAAAAACACCTTTCTTTTTTAATCGTCACCCCAATGCGCACATCATGTCCGTGACACCGTCTCCCCTATGACAAAACAGCAACGGATTCGTTTTAGAACTCATGAAGAGGACCTAACATTTTTATAGTGTAGGATCAATTTCCGCTTCCTACACAAAACAAATATCTTGTATAAACCATTCTGTTCACTAGAAGGCAAATGACAGCATCTGCTGTGGTCTAAGATGGCTGCTCAAATTGTTTCCAGAACCTTTCTTATAGATTAGGAACACCAAAGGGCTCATAATACTTCCATGAGGAACGCCAACTATCACCACAGTTTCACTCGATGACTCTCCGACAATTACTACTCTGTGATAAGAAATCAGGAGCCCAGTCGCACAAGTGACGCGATACTCCCTACACGCTCGGTTTGACTGTGAGGCTCTTGTAAGGAACTGTGCTAAAATCTTTCTGAAAATCTAGAAACACGGAAAGAAATTGGAATCCTCTGTCGATGCCACTCGTTATTTCGTATGAACGAATAGCCAGTTGTGTTTAACAACAATGATACTTTCCGATTCTGTGCTGGTTACGTGTCAACGGATCATTTGTTCCAGATATTTCGTTACTCTGAGATGACAGAAATCATGGGAATAGCATATGCACATGTACACTGAAGAGCCAAATAAACTGGTACACCAGCCTAATATAGCGTGGGGCCGCCGCGGGCAAGCAGAAGTGCAGCAACACGACGTGGCATGGACTCGACTAATGTCTTAAGTAGCACTGGAGGGAATTGTCACCACGAATCCTGCAGGGGTGTCAATAAAACCGTAACAGTACGACGGGGTGGAGATCTCTTCTGAACTGCGCGTTGCAAGGCATCCCAGATAAGATAAGCTCTATAATGTTCGTGTCTGGGGAGTATGGTGGCCACAGGAAGTGTTTAAACTCAGAAGAGTGTTCCTGGAGCCACTCCGTAGCAAATATAGATTTGTGGGGTGTCGCATTGTCCTGCTGGAATTTCCAGAGCCCGTCGTAATGCACAATCGACATGAATGGATGCAGGTTAACAGACCTAAGTCGTATCTAGACGTATCAGGGGTCCCAAATCTCCCCAACTGCACACGCCCCATTACAGCACAGAGCTTCCACCAGCTTGAACAGTCCCCTGCTGACATGCAGGGCCCATGGATTCATGAGGTTGTCTCCATACACGTATATGTCCATCCGCTCGATACAATGTGAAACGAGACTCGTCCAACCAGGCAAGATGTTTCTAGTCATCAACAGTCCAGTGTCTGTGTTGACGGACCCTGGCGAGGCGTAAAGCTTTCTGTCGTGCAGTCATCAAGGTACATTAGTGGACCTTCGGCTTCGAAGGCCGATATCGATGATGTTTCGTTGAATGATTCGCACGCTGACACTTGTTGATGGCACAGCACGGAAATCTGTAGCAATTTATGGAAGGGCTGCACTTCTTTTTTCCAGTCGTCGTTGTTTCAGTTCTTGCAGGATCTTTCTCGGGCCGCAGCGATGTCAGCGATTTGATGTTCTACCGGATTCCTGATATTCATGGTACACTCAAAAATGGTAGTTAGGGAAAATCTGCACTTCATCGCTACCTCGGAGATGCTGTGTCCCATTGCTCGTGCGCCGACTGTAACAGCACGTTCAAATTCACGTAAATCTTGATAACCTGCATTGTAGCAGCAGAAAACGATTTAGCAAATGCGCCAGATACTTGCTGGCACATGTAGGCGTTGCCGACGGCAGCGCCGTATGCTGCCTGTTTCCATATCTCTATATTTGAATACGGGTGCCTATACCGGTTTCTTTGGAGCTTCAGTGTACATGGCGGTAGTACTGGATACACAAGATGTAAAAGGGCAGTACGTTGGCAGAGCTATTATTCGTACTCGGGTGATTCATCTGAAAAGATTTCCGACGAGATTAAGGCAGTACGACGATAATTAACAGACTTTGAAATCGGAATTTTAGTTGAAGCTACACAAATGGAGCATTATAGAGGCAGCATGGCTGAATATTTCTGCAGGAGACTTCCAACGACTTGAGTCAACGCCACGTCAAGTTGCTGCACCATTCCTGCTGAAAGGAAGTCTGCCACGATACTAGGACGTACTCAATAACTTTCGTTACCTCAGTGTACTATGGAATGCAGTATATGTTCAGAAATCTCACTAAAAATCAGTGTCAGTGGTATGGGTCTATAATTCAGGGGATTAAGTACAGGATTATTACAAATGATTGAAGCGATTTCACAGCTCTACAATAACTTTATTATTTGAGATATTTTCAAAATGCTTTGCACACACATACAAAAACTCAAAAAGTTTTTTTAGGCATTCACAAATGTTCGATATGTGCCTCTTTAGTGATTCAGCAGACATTAAGCCGATAATCAAGTTCCTCCCACACTCGGCGCACCATGTCCCCATCAATGAGTTCGAAAGCATCGTTGATGCGAGCTCGCAGTTCTGGCACGTTTCTTGGTAGAGAAGGTTTAAACACTGAATCTTTCACATAACTCCACAGAAAGAAATCGCATGGGGTTAAGTCGGGAGAGCGTGGAGGCCATGACATGAATTGCTGATCATGATCTCCACCACGACCGATCCATCGGTTTTCCAATCTCCTGTTTAAGAAATGCCGGAAATCATGATGGAAGTGCCGTGGAGCACCATCCTGTTGAAAGATGAAGTCGGCGCTGTTGGTCTACAGTTGTGGCATGAGCCAATTTTCCGCGGGCTACGCGTGAAACTTGCCCACACGCGTTCAACCGTTTCTTCACTTACTGCAGGCCGACCCGTTGATTTCCCCTTACAGAGGCATCCAGAAGCTTTAAACTGCGCATACCATCGCCGAATGGAGTTAGCAGTTGGTGGATCTTTGTTGAACATCGTCCTGAAGTGTCGTTGCACTGTTATGACTGACTGATGTGAGTGCATTTCAAGCACGACATACGCTTTTTCGGCTCCTGTCGCCAATTTGTCTCACTGCGCTCTCGAGCGCTCTGACGACAGAAACCTGAAGTGTGGCTTCAGCCGAACAAAACTTTATGAGTTTTTCTACGTATCTGTAGTGTGTCGTGACCATATGTCAATGAATGGAGCTAAAGTGAATTTATGAAATCGCTTCAATCATTTGTAATAACCCTGTATGTTTCCATTCTTGTTTATTTGGGTGAGTTTTGCTACTTTCCTTTCTTTAGATACGGATCTTTCGTCGAGATAGTGGGTGTGAACTGACTTATTTCATCAGAATACTGCGAATGAAACCTAAATAATATGCAGTCTGGGCTTTAGTAGCCCTGTCGCCGGTAACATCGCTATGCTAGGCAGAGGGACAGAAAACGTTTTCTTAGTTCTGCTGCCTCTTTTCTGAGGAGACCAGTGACAGCGAAGTAAACCACCTGGCTGCTTCTCCCGCACACTGAGAGGACGAGACGAGGAGCGGCGCGTGTTGGTTGGTGAAGATCGTGTGGGGACGCGGCCGTCGCTAATCCGCGCTAATCGCGGCCATTGTGCGGCGCTAATGGCCGCCATTCAGCCGGCCGCAAGCCGGGCCGCGTCCGCCGCCCACCGCCGCCCACCGCCACAACCGCAGCCCACCGCAACCGCGGCCGGCTCGCTTCGCCACACCACGCGACTGTCGCCCTCGCCAGCACCGGCCGGCCAGCAGGTCAGCGCGCTCTGCTCCATTCTGCTCCGCTGAGCGTCGCCACTGTTTCAACAAGTGAACATCGCCAGAGAGCAAATGTGGCATTTCACTCATTCAGATCTCCCAGTGTGGCTACGGTGGTATAAATGCGTCAGAGGATGTCTCATATCTTTTGAGAGATGGAAACAGGTGATAGTGGTTCCAAAACAGATTATTTGAGATACTCATCCAATGGTCGGAAACGCATATTTATTGTGATACAATCATACACAGTGTACACCGCCTAACAACAATGTAGGTTGTAGTAATTGTTCAGAGTGACGCCCGCCAGTCTTAATGCATGTACTGAAAAGTTTGGAGTGAGGAATATCCCCACCCCACTCGCATCGGTGGCCACGACCAAAGATTCTCCTACAACGTATGGGCGGACATTGTCTAAGATCGTCTAACAGAACCGTATTTGTTGCCTCCCCGTTTGATTGGTCCACGTTACCTGGTGTTCATGAGAGACGTGCCGCCACAGTTCTTGGATACTATAACTCTTGTTGTGTGCGAAAGGATTTGGTTTCAACACGAAGGTGCACCAGCCCACTTCGATGTTAATGTCCACAAGCACCTGAACAACGTGTACTCTCATAGTTGGATTGGAAGGGGTGGTCCTGACACATGGCCAGATGTCACACGTCTGGAGCTTTAGCTGTGGGTTTACTTCAAAACGTTGGTGCATGAAATCCCTGTAGACCTGCTTACTAGAACCAAAGCTGCCTGTCTCCTGGTACAACAGATATGAGGGATTTTAAAGCGGGTGTGGCAGGGTTTCATGCACTATTGACATGAATACGAGGGTTGGAACTTTAATAGAGCCAACTATTTATTTACAGCTCGTACAAAATAGATACGTGTTTCAGAGTTTTACTGACCATCAAAGTAGTCCCCAGCATTGTGTATAACCCGTTGCCATCGATGTGGAAATCGTAGGATACTCTTAGCAGTGACAGTTGTGTTGACAGTTCGAGCGGCGCGATCTACTGCCCGACGAATCTGTAGAAGTTCTGAAGTGAATGCCGTGAAGTGTTTCCTTCAGTTTAGAAATCGAGTAGAACTTACGAGGGCTTAAGTCAGGGGAGTGCAGTAGGTAGTATAGCACTTGGCAGCCCCATCAGTCAAACAAACCAATAACAGCTTTCCCTGTACGTGCTTGACCATTGCCCTGCAAAATGATGGTCAGGTCCTGCAGAAAGTGTCATCACTTCTGTCTCTATGCTGTTCATTTTTAGAACAAAACCTACGACCGGCTGCGTCTGTCCAGACGATTTGTTCAGCTGCCAGATCAGACAGTGGTAACATTCGGATTCAGTACTGGCGAATGAAGGCAAAGACCGAAACATTGTAAGACAAGGCGAAACTGTTTTTTAACGCGAAACCGGTTTCTTTACGAGTTTATGGGAGGCTCTCAAGATGAAGCGCGGGGAGAAACAGTCCAAAAGTCATCGATCAGTCTTCTGACTAGTTTGATGTGGCCCGCCAGAATTCCTCTCCTGTGCTAACCTCTTTATCTCAGAGTAGCACTTGCGACCTACGTCTTCAATTATCGCTGACTTCCTCTACAGTTTTTACCTTCGACAGTTCCCTCTAGTACCGTGGAAGTTATTCCATGATTACTGAACAGACGTTCTACCATACTGTCCCTTCTTCGTGTCAGTGTTTTCCATATATTCCTATACTCGACGATTTTCCTGAGATCCTCATCATTCCTTACCTTATCGGTGCACCTAATTTTCAACATTCTTCTGTAGCACCACGCCTCAAATGCTTCGAGTCATTTCGGTTTCGGTGCTCCCGCAGTTCATATTTCACTACTATAGGATACTCTGCTCCAAAAGTACATTCTCAGAAGTTCATTCCTCATATTAAGGCCTGTGTTTGACACTAGCAGACTTCTCTTGGCCAGGAATTCTCCTTTTGCAAGTGCTGGTCTGCTTTTGATGTCCGCCTTGCTCCGCCCGTCATGGTTTACTTTGGTGCCTCGATAACAGAATTCCTTAACATCGTCAACTACGTCATCGCCAGTCCTGATGTTAAGTTTCTCGCTGTTCTCATTTATGTTACTCATTACTTTGCTCTCAGTCCATATTCTGTACTCAATGGGTTGTTCGTTCCATTCAGCAGATCCTGTAATGCTTCATTACTTCGACTGAGGATAGCAATGTCATCAGCGAATCTTATCATTGATATCTTTCATCCTGAATTTTAATTCCACTCTTTAACTTTTCTTTTACCTCCGTCATTGCTTTTTCGATGTGTAGATTCAACGGTAGGGGCGAAAGATTACATCTCTGCCTTACATCCTTTTTAATCCGAGCACTTCTTGGTCTTCCGGTAGTACTATTCCCTCTTGATTCTTATACGTACTATATATTACACTACCTTTTCCTATGGCTCACCCCTATTTTTCTCAGAATTTCGAGCATCTTGCACCATTTGACACTGTAGAATGCTTTTTACAGGTCAATAAATCGTATGAATGTGACTTGGTTTTACTTAGTCGTTAGTCAGGATTGCTTCTCTGGTGCCTTTACCTTTCCTAAAGCAAAACTGATCGTCATCTAATACGTCCTCAATTTTCTTTTCCATTCTTCTGTATGTTATTCTCGTCAGCTACTTGAATGCTTTAGCTGTTCAGTTGATTGTGCGACAATTCTCGAACTTGTCGACTCTTGTAATCTTCGGAATTGTGTGGATGATGTTTTTCCGAAAGTAAGTTGGTATACCACCAGACTCATACATTCTATATACCAACATGAAAAGTCGTTTTGTTGCCACTTTACTCAATGATTTTAGAAATTCAGGTGGAATGTTATCTATCCCTTCTTGCTTATTCGATCTTAAGTCTTCCTAAGCTGTTTTAAATTCTGATTCTCGTACTGGATCCCCATCTTTTCCCTTTTGACTCGTATTTCTTTTTCTACACGTCATCAGCCTAGAGGCCTTCAGTGTACCCTTGCGACCTATCCGCTCTCTCCTGAGCATTTAACACAGTGGCATTCCCATCGAACTCTTAATGTTATCATCCTGGCTTTTAATTTCTCTGAAGGTTGTTTTGACTTTTCCATATGCTGAACCAGTCCATTTCTTTCTCGATTTCTTTACATTTTTCATGTAGCCATTTCGCTTTAGCTTGTGCGCACTTCCGAATTATCTCATTCCCAATGATTTATTCCTGAATCTCCTTAAACATTTTTTGTACCTCCTTCTTTCATGGCCACCTGAAATATTTCCTCTATTACCCATGATTTCTTCCCAATTACCTTCTTTATCAGGCCTTTGTTTTACTTTCCGACTTCAGTGACTGCCGTTCTTAGATATGTCCATTCCTCTTCAGCAGAACTGCCTTCTGAACAATTTCTTATCGTAGTCTCTATAGCCTCAGAGTACTTCAAGCGTATCCGCTCATACCTTAGTACTTCCGTATTCCACTTCTCTGTGCATTGACTCTTCCGAACTAGTCTCGTAAACGTCAACCTACTCTTCATCACTACTGAATTGTGACCTAAGTATATGTGTGCTCCTGGGTAAGCTTTACAATGCAATATCTGAATTCGGAATGTATGCCTGACGATCATGTAATTTAACTGAAATCTTCTCGTATTCCCGGCCTTTTCCAAATATACCTCCTCTTTTTGTGACTCTTGAACAGAGTATTCGCTACTTCTAGCTGAAATTTATTGCAGAACTCGGTCTCTCCTCACTTACTCGCAGAACCAAGCCCATATCCCCCTCGTATCCCTTTCTTTTACTCATCGCCTATAACCACATTACAGTCCATCATGACTATTAGTTTTTCATCTACCTTTACGTACTGAATTATCCTTTCAATATCTTCATATAGTTTCTCTATCTCTTCACCTTCGGTTTGCGACATCGGCATGTATAACTGAACTATCGTCGTTGGTGTTGGTTTGCTGCCGATTTTGATGAGAACAAACCCATCACTGAACTGTTCGCAGTAACTCACTCTCTGCCATACCTTCCGAATTCTACGCCCGTTACACCATTTTCTGCTGCTGTTGATACTACCCTTTACTCCTCTGACTAGAAATCCTTACTGCTTTCCACTCCACTTCACAGAACCCGCTATATTTAGATTGAGCCTTAGCATTTCCCTTTTCAGGTCCAGCCACAACTGCTGCTTCTTTCCTGTTACAAATTCGCCTTACCCCTTGTACGCAACTGATAGACACCTAGTGACTTCTTCCTTATTCCTCGGTTGAAGAAACAGCTTCGTGACAGGCAGTTCCAGAACGATTCCGATGTAATTTTCGAGGTCATGAAAATCCGAATTGTTTACTTCTACAACCAAGATCTTCGCCAAGTGATCCTTCGCTGGGAAAGATGTGTCATATTGAAGGTTGAATATACTGAAGAACCAACGACATCACTATATTTTATGTTCGCAGCTGGATTTCATTGGGGGTGGCTATTAAAACTCCATTACTACTCCTCGTACATATGCAGAATTATCCTCAGTGACTTTCGTACTATCAACTTTCACACTCGACAGAAAAGTCCACTACAGCCCATAGCATCTAATGATCTAATGACTAAGCAAGTATTTGCGTGCAAGTGTGTGTGTGTTTGTGAGTGTGTGTGAGATATGTCAACCTTACCTCAAGGCACGTCTCTCCATTGAGTGAAGGTCTCCAGCTGCAGGTATCCACGTTCTGTAGTAGTCGGTAGTCCCTGATCGCTGTGTAACGCAGTGTCGTGTCCTTCAGGCTGCAGCCCCGTGCCATGACGGCGCGGACACTGGCGCCAGTAATCACGGTGGGCACAAAGGGCAGCCTGAATAGGAGCCACCACCTGCCGCCTGCTGCCTGCCGCCCTCTGTGGGCGACAAGTGGGCCGTGAGCTGAGCCGCGCGCCCTTTGTCGCCTCTCTCTCCCACAATGGCGACGCCGCCCCTTCAGACGGGCGTGGCATCTCTGACAGAAGCTCTCAGATCAGCTATCAACGTATGACAGGACCTCGGTTAATCCTATTGAAATGATTGTGTTTAAGCATGTCGAGTAAGTATTAATGTGTGAAATAAATGTCGAATATAAGCCTGCGACCCTGTCACAGTTTCAATTATTAGATGATATGCCTCCTAATTCCTCTCCCCTGTCTGTGTCATTCTCCCTCTCTCTCTTTCTTCGTCCAATTCCTCTTCCTCCCCCCTCCCTATCACCTCTTCCACCTCCCTCTGTTCATCTTCTCTTCCCCACTCTCTCCCCCTCTCTTCATCAACTCCTGCCCCCTTTCTCTTTCCTTTATCTTCTCCCCCCTCTCTCTCCCACCTCCTTGTTCCCGTTTTCTATGTCCATTTCCTCTCACCGCCCTGTCCATCTCCTATCCCTCCTCTCTCTAAACTTAAATCTTTTCTTTTCTCATTGCACATGTAGAGTCTGTAGTAATACTCTAAATGCAAACCAATAAGCAATAAATGCAACTTTCGTGTTTGCTATCAACATTTCGCTATTGTATGCTTAAACGTTTATTACAGCAACGTGTAAAAATTTGAAGAAAATCGGAAAGGAAAATTTTGAGCTTTATTTGTAACAATGTTTACCCTTTATATATTACATATACACAGATTTATATATTATATGTATTAAATATAAGCATATATTAAAGAAATAGATACACAAAAACACGTCAGTATTAAAATTCAACGTTGTGTCAAGATCTCAAACCAATCGGTCAAGAATTTTCAGAGATCAACGATTTTGAAAAAACAAACATTAAACATTTTATAGTGTTTCCCCTTTTATTACATTTATATCAGATGGGGTTCTAGCAGGTATATAAAAACACTTGTGTCAAAATTTCAAAGCACTAAATGTAGAACTATCGGAGTTCTGAGACTTTTAAGAAACGAGAATCTACGTTTGTATTTATACAGAAGCTGTAGATGTTCCTAATGGCAAATCTCCGAAAGCTTTTGACCGATTGCTTTGCACAACGTTCCACTGGTACACCCACGTGTTTTCACTTACCTATTTCTTAAATATGTGTAATACATTAATTTATAGATGTTGTAACAAAAGTCTGAAATAGTTATATTATACACCCTGTATATATCGGGTGCTGCCTTATATATATATATATATATATATATATATATATATATATATAATAACAATATATATATATATATATATATTGTTATTATTATATATTTATAATATTGTTATAATATATTATTTGTTTATATATATAAAAAACTGTATATATGTATAAAAGTATTATTTGTGGATGCTGAGGTGGCACCTGATGGCGTTCCACAGGTGTTCATATGGCTCAGATTACGCAAATCTGATGGGTAAGACATCAAAATAAGTTCACTATCACGATTCTAAAATCAACGTGGTACAATTTTGGCCACGGAGGACGGACAGTTATCCTCCTGGAAGATGCTATCGCCGTTGGGGACGACAACTTCCATGAAGGGATGAAAGTGCTCTGCAGTTCCGTTCACGAAGTCCACAACTGTCACGGTGTCTTCTTCGATTGGTACCACAGGTTCCATGGAAGCTCAGGTGAATGTCCACATACAATAATACTGTTCCACTAGTCTGCGGCCGTTCTTCGATGCTCGTTTCAAGAAGCCGTTCACTTGGATGACCGTATTCTGACACGAGCACTGACCCGGTGTAACAAGAAACATGTTTCTCCGTCGTTCAATCACTTTCCATAGTTACATAGTAAAAATACGCTTCAGCTGCCAGTAATTTTTTAATTTACTGCACGACCGGTTTCACCACCAGCTACGAACAAGAGGGGGGGGGGGCAACTAGTTACAAGTACTATGGGGTTAACAAACCAAAATGAAAGCTACAGCCGGCCGCGGTGGCCGTGCGGTTCTGGCGCTGCAGTCCGGAACCGCGGGACTGCTACGGTCGCAGGTTCGAATCCCACCTCGGGCATGGGTGTGTGTGATGTCCTTACGTTAGTTAGGTTTAAGTAGTTTTAAGTTCTAGGGGACTTATGACCTAAGATGTTGAGTCCCATAGTGCTCAGAGCCATTTTTTTGAAAGCTACAGTTGACATCATTCTCCTACCACATCTCATCTCTCGTTACTGCGCAGCTCAATTTTTAGATAAATTTTTGTGTATCATCCGTACCTATTGTTTCAGTTGTATTTTTATCTTACATCCCTTTAATTTGATGTACTCAGTCACGGTGGCTCTTTTGCCGATTCCTCATGTTTTATGTTACTATACTTATTCTTATATTTGTAGTTATAATTTGTATTATCTTGTGAACCACACTTATGTAAGTTAATCCCGGTTCCCGCTCTTTCGCCGCTATCTACTGGGGTCCTCTCCTCACTGGCTCCCAAGCAGTCGTTTCCGCCGCCGCTGTCAGCTGGCTTCTGGGCTATCTGCACTAATCACTTCCCTGTCGTGCTGTCCAGCCGAGCGCTGTGGTTGCTGTTCCTACGCGTGAGCTCAGTTACTGATTTATTTAAATTATTATTGAGTTCGTTTCTATCTGGAACCCTCCCCAAAGTTATAAATTTTCTTCCAGTCCCATGCGCTTGTCTAACGTGGGTGTGACCCTCATGACTTACTGGCCGGACCGGCACGCATTTGGTGTTTCCATAATTATGAGAGTACACCACTTGTTACTACTATAGCTTTCATTTTTCTATTTCAGCCTCATTGCATTTGTACGCTAGTAGCTCATCCTCTTGTTCACAGTTGGTGCCATCTGAAGATGAAGCTTTATGCTTCGGAACAGGTTGTGGAATGAATTAAGAAATTACTTGAAACTGAAGTGGATATTTACTCTATGTTTCCCAGTTACTGATATTCACCTGGTTAAATGCTTTGTTTACTTTCCATAGATACTCAATAGTTGCATCCGAAGCTCCGACCAGTTTTGCCGTTCCTGGGATGCTCGTTCGCAAGGGTTGAACCATAGCTCCCAGCCTTTTGTTAAAGCCGCTTATGTCGGTGGATTTCTCAACTTGCAGCCCGCATCATCGCTGGCGTGATTACCCATTTGCTCCAGCTCCGCTTGTAGCCTATGCTTTCCTTACCATGCCACATGCACACAACACCATAGGCAATATTCACGGTGTGTGTGTGTGTGTGTGTGTGTGTGTGTGTGTGTGTGTTTGTCTTTGTGCTTGTGCATCCAGTGGATCTGTACGTGTACCATCGGGCCTTGCACAGAAATGTATTCGTCTCCATGTCTACTTCGAAATTTGGTGGGGCGTCTCAGGAGTTATGCTTTGAGAGGCATCCTTATAGTTGTTGCACAATACTTCATCTGCCTTGCAACGACATTGAGCCATATGGGACTTGATTACCCCCAAAATGAGTTGTCTGGCGTAGCAAGGTCCACGTTTCACTGTGGTCATTTTAATGTAGCCGAATCCAGAGGTTTCGAAATTGTGATGTCCAAATAGCTATACGATTCGATTACGACATGTCTTTTTAAGTAGAGTGTCAAAAAATTAGCACCAGTAATAGAATAGAATTTTTTTGGTAATACGAGGGCAGTTCAATAAGTAATGCAACACATTTTTTTTCTCGGCCAATTTTGGTTGAAGAAACGGGAAATTTCTTGTGGAATATTTTCAAACATTCCCGCTTCGTCTTGTATAGTTTCATTGACTTCCGACAGGTGGCAGCGCTGTACGGAGCTGTTAAAATGGCGTCTGTAACGGATGTGCGTTGCAAACAACGGGCAGTGATCGAGTTTCTTTTGGCGGAAAACCAGGGCATCTCAGATATTCATAGGCGCTTGCAGAATGTCTACGGTGATCTGGCAGTGGACAAAAGCACGGTGAGTCGTTGGGCAAAGCGTGTGTCATCATCGCCGCAAGGTCAAGCAAGACTGTCTGATCTCCCGCGTGAGGGCCGGCCGTGCACAGCTGTGACTCCTGCAATGGCGGAGCGTGCGAACACACTCGTTCGAGATGATCGACGGATCACCATCAAACAACTCAGTGCTCAACTTGACATCTCTGTTGGTAGTGCTGTCACAATTGTTCACCAGTTGGGATATTCAAAGGTTTGTTCCCGAACTTCTCCTTCTTCATGACAACGCAAGACCTCACACAAGTCTTCGCACCCGAGAGGAGCTCACAAAACTTCGGTGGACTGTTCTTCCTCATGCACCCTACAGCCCCGATCTCGCACCGTCGGATTTCCATATGTTTGGCCCAATGAAGGACGCAATCCGTGGGAGGCACTACGCGGATGATGAAGAAGTTATTGATGCAGTACGACGTTGGCTCCGACATCGACCAGTGGAATGGTACCGTGCAGGCATACAGGTCCTCATTTCAAGGTGGCGTAAGGCCGTAGCATTGAATGGAGATTACGTTGAAAAATAGTGTTGTGTAGCTAAAAGATTGGGGAATAAACTGGTGTATTTCAATACTGAATAAAACAACCCCTGTTTCAGAAAAAAAATGTGTTGCATTACTTATTGAACTGCCCTCGTATTAAACCACTTAAAACTTTTCAAGAAAAGCAGCAAGGGAAGATGGTTTCCTTTTATTTGCCTATTCTGCGTTTATTACAGGAAATAATAAGGAAAAACCGAAATTCGATTATTTCAGAAGCTGCTTATTTTGAGAGGTCTTAACAGTCCGATTAATTGCTGTTGAAAAAAAAAGGTGTATCCAAAACATGTTGTTTCAGCGATAACCGCCATCCCTACACTCCATTGCAAACGGTACGTGGTATGTTGCTGGTTGCAAACTGACCAGTCACGACGTAAGAGATAAAATTCCTCCATGTACGTAACATAGGTACCGGCTGGGGTGAGGTGGACACTGTGTTTGGACGGCCAGTCGAGTAGCCGAGAACTGAACTCTGAATCACAGGAGTCGCCCGCGGCCGCAATTAGGGAACAATACGCAGGAAATGAGGCTGCTGCCACGGCCCGGTCTCCGATATCCAGCCTCCAGCGTTCGTTACCAGAACGGCCATTTATCACTTGCCATAAATCCCGGCTGAGGCCCGCTAATGAGAGTACACTTCTGCTTAAACATGCGCCTAACATGACTGATATCCTGATCTGCTCGTACCTCACAATAATTTCGTGCTGGTGCGGCTCTTATAATAGAGTCATTAAAGACGGTCTCGTGCGGTCGTAAATACGAGTAACGTGATGTATAGCGGCCGAGGCCAAGGCTAATGAGCTCGGTAGAACACCTTAGCACACGAGTCTAGACGTCGAGTGAACTTCCACTGAGGTGTTACACCTTTGTGCGAGATAAATTAAATGAGCACACATGGCGAAAGGCCAAGTGTTTATCCCAGAGTGGAAAACATGTGCTATTGGCCCTTTCACGCGCTTTAGAATATTCCCTATCAACAATAACTAACTCATTTGTTACCGCGGGGATATCCTGATAACACATACGCTTTATAATTGTGTTTTTAAAGTCTCGATCATTCACCATTCTGCCTTCTATTTATTTATTAGTGAAGTTCATGGCCGGGTGCAACACTATACAGATGAGACCAACTGTGCTGCTTGCTGGTCAGGTGTCTATTAAATGTGCTGTTCTGTCGGTAAGTGCGTAGTGTTGTGTTTGTGTAGCAGTTGTTGTTGTTGTTGTTGTTGTTGTTGTTTTTATTGTTGCTGGTGACAACGATGGCGAAAAGCCAACGATAACGACGACGATGACCACAATGATGATGATGATGATGACGATGAAAGAAGGTAATCGGCAAACACAATGGCAATACACAGTATACTCGTCTACAAGAGGACAGAGAGAGCCGCCGAGTCTGTCGTTCGCATCCGACAGAAAAAAATCATCAAAGTTGTCACATGCTATTAAACGCGTGGTTATCATTTGACCGTGATAGTTCCCCAACGGTGTTTTTGCAATCTACGAGGGGCCTTTGAAAAGTCCCTGCGGCGTCCGAAAGACGGCACGACCGGCGCGTATCGAGGTCATGTTTAGTTAGTAGCATCTTTGGAAAGGACGCACACCAAGTTTCAGCCATATTGATCTATTTCTTTGTGTTTGGCATTCGTGTGAATCAAGGAAGTCGAGTGATAGTCAAAAAATGGGCGAGGAAGAATTTTGTGTGATGATTAAAGACTACTTTATGGAAGGCAAAACGCGTCAGGAGACTAAAGAGAAGCTTGATAAACATTACGGTGACTCTGCACCTTCGATTAGAACTGTTTATAAGTGGTTTCAAAAATTTCGGAGTCGCCATATGGGCACAAGTGATGCTGAACGTTCTGGACGCCCTATGGACGTTACGACTCCAGAAATCATTGGTAAAATCCATGATATGGTGACGGATGGCAGAAGAGTTAGGGTGCGTGAGATTGCTAGTGCTGTGGGCATCTCGAATGAACGGGTACATAAATTTTTGCATAAACATTTTGACATGAGAAAGCTATCCGCAAGATGGGTTCCGCGTTTGCTCACGCTTGACCGAAAACGGAATCGTGTGAAGTGTTGCAAGGATGGTTTACAGCAGTTCAGGAAGAATCCGCAGGACTTTAAGCGTCGTTTCGTCACTGTGGATGAAACAGAGATACATTACTACACTCCTGAGACCAATCAACAATCTAAACAATGGGTTACCAAGGGAGAATCTGCACAAAAAAAGGTGAAGACCAGTCCTTCGGCCGGAAAGGTTACGGCGATTTTCTTTTGGGATTCGCAAGGGATAATCCTCATCGACTATCTGAAAAAGGGTAAAACTATTACAGGTGCATATTATTTATCGTTATTCGACCGTTTTCAAACCGAGCTGCAAGAAAAACACCGGCGATTTGACCGCAAAAAAGGCCTTTTCCATCACGACAATTCACCTGCACACACCTCAGCAGTTGTTGGTCGCAAAATTAATGGAAACAAGATTCCAACTCGTTTCACGTCCCCCTTGTTCTCCAGACTTGGCTAGATCGGACTACTATTTGTTCCCCAATTTGAAGAAATGGCAGGTGGGACAAAAATTTTATTCAAACGAGGCGGTGATTCCAGCAACTAATAGCTATTTTGAATACTTGGACAATTCCTATTATTTGGAAGAGATCAACAAATTAGAAGAGCGTTGGACGAAGTGTGTAAGTCTAAAAGGAGACTGTGTCCAAAAATAAAAAAGGTTTACCCCAAACACGTAAGTAATTTTGCACTGACTTTTCAAACGCCCTTCGTATGGTTGTTTGTAAAACTTTGCTCGATTCGATATCATCCTACCCTGCTCTCCTTACCATATTTTTCTCCGTCCTGTTAAGTTAGAATGCGTATTGAAATATACACTGAGGTGACGAAAGTCAGCACATCTGTTGAAGGCGGTAGTTTTCTGTACACGAGCTGTCACTTGTACTCATGTGATTCATGTGATATGGTGTCCGACGTGATTATGGCTGCACGACTGAAATTAACAGACCTTGAACGCGGAACGATAGTAGCAGCTAGGCGCATAGGACATCTCATTTCGGAAATCGTTGGGGAATTCTGTATTCGAAGACGCCCAGTGGCAAGAGTGTGCCGGGAATATCAAATCTGAGCCATTAACCCTCACCACAGACAATGCAGTAGGCGACTGCCTTTACTTAACGACTGCGAGCAGCGGCGTTTGCGTGGAGTTGTCAGTTCTAACAGACAGGCAACACTGCGTGATAAACCGGAGAAGTCAATGTGGGACGTACGACTAACGTATCTGTTAGGACAGTGCTGCGAAATTTGGGGTTAAATAAGCTATTGCAGCAGAAACCAAATGTTCTGAATTTTTTTTAAAAAAAGAGCCTTATCCGCGGTCAAGGAGTCTCTTTGTGTTTTTGTAACTTAGAATAGTGAAAGAGGTAACAGATTCAGACAATTATCAATATTTTACCGTCGTAAGTTATACTGCCACGTGAAGAGATTTCTTAGTCATTCCTTTCATACAGCCTACCTGGGTCTTTGGAATCGAGCGAGGTGACTCAGTAGTTAAGACACTGGATTCGCTTTCGCTAAGACTGGTCTTCGATTCACCAGTAGCTCATCCAGATTCAGGCGAAGGCCATGGCAGATTTCCGGTCCCGTTCTTGCCTACTTCCTGCGCTCCGTCAGTAATTACCTTAGCGTCCCAGAGATGTTGAATTCAGTGATCTTCCTTCTCCTCACCTTGTCGGTAGCCGTCTTTGCGGTAGTCAGTATTCTACATACCTTGGCACCATTGTCATTTCAGCCGTCCGCTTTTTCTGGAGATGTGTGCAAAGAACCTCGAATGGAAACATTTTTGACCTCCGTAAGTTTGTGCTCTTTCAAATTTGCAATACACATTCGTACGCGTAGATTTCCAGAGCTGCTGTTTACTTGTAATCGGTTAGTTTCCCAGCTAACGGAAAACTTTGTAATTTTTTTTTAATTCCTACAATTTGTTTCAGCTTGACTTTTCTCAGAAAATCCGTCCCAAGCCCCAGTTTGATATTTTTGAAGCATTCTTCCTTGTTGCAAATGAGAGATTCGGGGTATAACTCTCAACCACCTGGATCCTTTCAAGAAGACTGTTAATAATAATTCTGGATTTTTCACAAGTCAAGGTTTTATTTATATTAAGCGCTTCAAAGATCTGTACAGAAACACTGATCGCTTCAAGATTTCTGGTATACTTTGGGTGGTGTGAATCAAATAAGAAATCCGATACAAGAAAATGGTGGCGATGTGTGGAGCAAATGACAACACGCTGTGTAACTGAGGGGACGACCAAAGCATTGAACAATTGCTAGTGGGTAATATAAACAGTGTTTCAGAAGGCATTTAGCGTGACCTACAGTTGCCAAAAGTTTCCAGCCAACCCCTTAAATGTTGTTTGCGTAACATTAGTTTATACATCAGTAAATGCATAGCGTAAAATACACGAAATGACACGCATTTGAGATTATGGACAACCATCAGCTGTATAATGGAATGACGACAGTGAAAATTTGTGCCGACCGGCACTGTAACCCGTATATCCCGCTCATCGCGAGCAGTTGCCTTACCATTTTGTTTCTTTTTTTCTTATATCCCGTGCCTGCTGGGTGAGAGCCAGCTATCCTAACCACTTCTTGTTTCTAATACATTAAAAAGAATTTGTCTTTATTGTTGTTCTTTTTTTTAATACGACAAAGCAAATAAAGATACCTGGTGTTCTAAAATAAACGACGGTCTTCTTCATAAAATAAAATAAAAATATTTCTTGGAAACGTAAATAAGTATACTTTTTCAAAATCGTTTTTCTTTCAGATCATGTAACGTATCAATTTATTTTTATTTATTATTTTTAATACTTATTGACATCACATAGGATGCCCTCCAGGCGAAAAATGATGAGGTGTAATTACTATTAATAACAAACAAAACGAAAAGGGAGTTAAAGAAATTAAAAGAACTTGTGACAACGAGAACACAGCGGCGAATCTGTCATTTTCATGGCCTGCAGACGAAGTTGTGTCATGTATTTTCCATTAACGACCAGATACCAAGTCACACGAGCGCTCGTCTCGAGGAAGACATGGTGCACAGAATGCCAAACCACGGGCCGTGCGATCGTGGGATATCGGCTTTCCACAACATTCCGAGTATGATTTCTCGTTATTAGGCGGTGAACATCACGTGCCGTAGGGTTGCTGGTACTAGGCAACTCGGCATGGAAATAACTGTATTCGATGAAAACGTCCTGACATGTGAGAGAGAGGAAGAAATATGGGCTACTGCAACGGGAGATACTCGGGAGGGAGGGGCCAGTTCGTCAATCAAGCTTCCCGATAGTCCGGTTCGGCGGCGGGTCCACGATTTAACCACCGTGCTTACATAAAGGGCAGCTGCTCTCGCTTGGGCGTTGACAAGGCCGAAGTCACCATCTCGAGGAGGAAGTGTCAGCTCGTCGTAGCGGACTTTGAAGACACGACCCGCGCTTACAAAGTAGCCGAACGCCGCCTGAAGTCTGTGTGTGCCGGCCTTAGTGGCCGTGCGGTTCTAGGCGCTACGGTCTGGAGCCGAGCGACCGCTACGGTCGCAGGTTCGAATCCTGCCTCGGGCATGGATGTGTGTGATGTTCTTAGGTTAGTTAGGTTTAATTAGTTCTAAGTTCTAGGCGACTGATGACCTCAGAAGTTAAGTCGCATAGTGCTCAGAGCCTTTGAACCATTTTGAAGTCTGTGTGCCATTGCCTTTGGCATCGATAAAATCTGTGCTAAATGGAGTGATCGCGAGACTAGATGAGTGTTAACAAAATCCGCCCGTTGTAACAAGTCCTTCGAATCCTGCCTCGGGCATGGATGTGTGTGATGTCAAATGGCTCTGAGCCCTTATGGGACTTAGCATCTGTGGTCATCACTCCCCTAGAACGTAGAACTACTTAAACCTAACTAACCTAAGGACATCACATACATCCATGCCCGAGGCAGGATTCGAACCTGCGACCGTAGCGGTCACGCGGTTCCAGACTGAAGCGCCTAGAACCGCACGGCCACACCGGCCGGCTGTGTGATGTCCTTAAGTTAGTTAGGTTTAAGTAGTTCTAAGTTCTAGGTGACTGCTGACCTCAAGTGTTGAGTCCCATAGTGCTCAGAGCCACTTGAGCCATTTAACATGTCCAATACTCTCTGGAGGTTGCCACGAACGTTCTTGCGGATAGCTTGAAGCAGACGTTTATAGTTAAATGAGATCTTGCACTGTGAATCACGCATGAAGGTGATCACCAAACAATTGAGCTTTTCCACTAATGGCAGTGGAGCCACAATCTCTGCTGGAAGACTTCTACCAACGAGCATAGCGCTAGATTTCGTCAGGTTCACACGGCTGCCCGCAGCGGTCCCGTAGTGGTTGATCCATGCCTGTGCCTCTCGCACGTCATCCTCCGATAGAACCAAGAACACCACATCGTCTGCATAGGTGAGGCAGATGGAAGCATGCCCCCTCATTGTTATCCCTGTCAGCCAGCTCCTCAAACCATGTAACGGTGGGTCAAGGGCGATGGCGAAAAGGAGCATCGATGGCGGACATCCTTGACGGACCTGTCCCAAGACATTAATAAGGCCCGCCACAGGGCCATTGACCAGCACTCGCGACGTGGCACCTCGGAGGAGCCGCAAGACGATGTGTATAAACGTGTGGGGGAAGGCCATCCGTCGGCGTACATGTTCTAGAAAGTCATGACTCACTCTGTCAAAGACGTGGTCGAAGTCCACTGTCACGAAGGCATCGCGACTGCGGCAGGTCGTGGCCAGGTCTATTACGTCACGGCAATCGCTGAGTGGCGTCTGAATGTTACTGTCACCACCAAAGCACGTTTGATCCAGAGAAATGACTTGAGGGTTGACGCGCCGAAGGCGAGCGGCAAGAATTTGGGTAAAATTATTGAAGTCACAATTTAACATGGTCAACGGCCGATAATGTCCAACTCCCTCCCGATGGCTTGGGGACCGGGATAAGGAGGCCTTCTACGAATTCGGGTGGGAGGGGAAGGTCAGTGTTCATCAGTTCTTCATACATCGCAGTCCAGCATGAGCCCATGATGTCGTGGAATGTGCGCTTAAACTCCAGTGGAAACCCGTCGGGACCTGGGGCTTTGTTCGCCGCAACCTTACGAAGAGCATCAGCGACGTCATCAGCCATAATTGTCACTGTGAGAATCTCAGCAGCAGCCCCGTCAAGGGTACCTGTCAAGGAACGGAGGACATCAATCCTTACAGCCATGTTCTGGTCATCTGCTGCGTAGAACTGTTTGTAATGATCCACAAAGAGTTTTACGATGTCATTCTGAGACGTCAGTCGACGACCATCTGGCATGTCGAGGGCGTTGACCAGCTTTCTTCGGCACCGCTGCTTCTCTCGGACAATATGATGCATGGACGGAGGTTCTCCTAGTACAAAATCGTGATATGTTGCGCGTACTATTATGCCTTCAAGGCGGTGACGCATAAGAGAAATAATCTTCGCCTTAATCCGTTGAATCTCAACCTGTCGTTGAACAGCGTGGTGAGGGGGGGGGGGGGCGGGGGTGGCATGGTTATGGTTTGAGAGTTCCCGGAGAATTGTGAAATAGTATTCCGTGATACGTCGTTGCCACAGCATTTTGTCGCGATCGTAATTCATCATCGAACGACGTAAAGCTGGCCTGATGTAGTCGAGCCACCACCGGAGTGTTGAAGGATACGTTGGAAGGCGTCTTACACAGTTGTTGTTCCACTTCGTCTCTACGACCTGCCTGCATTCCGGATCCTTGAGATGGGCGACATTCAGCTTCCACAGGCCTCGACCGCGCCACATCTTCTGCCTCTGGAGCGAAACAGTGCAAATGTAGGCGATATGGTCGGAGAAGGCGGTAGGACATAACCCAACGTCAAGCGTGGCAGTTACGATTCCTTGGGAAACGTAGACACGGTCGAGACGACTTACTGGATGCCTGGTGACGTACATATATCCAGGTCGATCACCATGCACGCGGTCCCAAGTATCGGTGAGGTTCAGATCATGCACGGGCAACTTGAGTTCCTGGAATGTGGTGAAATGGGGATGCTGGTCCTTCTGGGATAATACACAATTGAAGCCGCCGCAAAGAATAATATGGTCGTAGCGACCTACAAACAAAGGAGCGACCTGTTCTGAATAGAACCGCGACGGTTCCCGTCGCTTGGCCGTGCCCGAGGGAGCGTAAACGTTGATGATTCGGGTACCGTGAAAAGTCACCGTAAGACTCCTAGCGAATGGGAGGTAAATCACGTCGTCTACCTCAATGTCTTCCTTTAAAGGAGTAGCCACCGTCAGCACCGTCAGCACGCGGCGCAAGGTAAGAAACATAGCCACAGATATTAGGAAACGTCGCTAGGCGAACTTCCTGCAAAAGGGCAACATCGAGGTCCGACGCCCTCAACATTTCATGGAGAAATTGTAGTGTGACAGGGGTGTTAGTGGTGTTGAGATTGATGGAGCCAATCCTGTAAGCTTGTCGCGGAATTGGAACTTCTGGGACGCTCATGGAGGCACGAAGAGCAGCAGTGAACAGGAACGTTGTCCCAGCAGAGTGCACATCCCCATCCCGTAATACTATCGAGTAGCAGTCGTAGGTTGGAGCAGCAGCATTCACTGCTGTCACAACGATGGGTATTTCGTCGTCTACATCGTCAGACCACGCAAAGGTCCGTGGATGGTGTGCGTCCAGTGGAGTACCTGTGGAGTCCGAAGGCGGCGTCACCTCGTCAGTGGAAGAGTGGTGCTGGCTCAAGTGCTGTTCAGCGTTCATAGGTTAAAGCGCCTGGTGCATGGGAAGATGGTTGTACCTCCGACGGGGGACAGACTGGTGCTTCCACCACGGAATCGTCCATAGGGGGAACATCTTGATAGTTGTGATCCTCATCGTCTTGAGACTGCGTCCTGCAGGTGTCAGACCGGGTGATCCGCCGTTTCCGACGTCTCTTCGGCGACCGTTGCTTGCGCACGTGATCTTCAATGGCCGAAGACGTCTGGCGATCCGGATGGTCAGGCACAACAGCATCGGTAGGCACAACCATGGAGGGCATACCCTGCACTAGAGATTGTTCACCATTGCGCATGACGGGAAGAGGAGGAAGGGGCGTCGGTCTGTCCGCAACAGCCTGAGGAATTACCGGAGACGACGATGTGTCAGTGGTAGGAGCCAGTGGTGATCGCGGTCTGGGGTCGTTATGGAGAATTTCGACAAACGTCAGGGGGAGCGTCGTCGGAGCGGTCGTGGCCTGCAGGTCCCCAGGCGGTAACTGTGATTCTGCGTTGCAGACAGCTGGAACGGAGGTGTCCTTATTTGCCACATCCCGAGAATGTCTGCGGCAAATTATAAATGCACGGCAGCCACCAATATGTATGTAGGACGGCATATGTTTATTAGCTCTATGCGGGATCTGTCATACTCCACTGAGAACCGGGTATGTAGTAAACTAAACCCACTTTTCGGGCGTGTGACTGGTTACCTCACCAAACGGGTGGAATGCAGATACCACTACCTCTGAAGGCACCTCGAAAGGAAGTTCAAATACACGGATCGTCCGCAGTCCCAGTTCTCCATGTTCCACAGTTACGTCACCGATATGTCCATCAGAGTGACGGAACTTAAGACCCCTTAGAGTTCCACTTAGAAGTTTGTCACATATGTCTTCGTACATGTTCTGAAGCATCAAGGAATCACGAATTTAGTATTGGAGGGCAGCGTGGAGGGTAAAAAGCGTAGAGGCCAAGAGATGGATACATTAAACAGATTTAGAAGGATGTAGCGTGCAATAGTTACTTGGAGATGAAGAAGCTTGCACAGGATAGAGCAGAATGGTGAGCTGCATCAAACCAGTCTTTGGACTGAAGACCACAACAACAACATGTCGTCGTTAACCAATTTCACGTATACAGCGCTGCTCACTATAGACAGGTGGATGCCAACAAGATTATTGCAATCAATCTTGACTTCAGCTCTGATAAACTGTTCGATTTCAAGTGCTTTTGGTAGGGCATATTTAGGTGAAAAGTTAATCTTTAGTGTCGATTTTCTGTGGTCATAAGCCATTCTCTTTCGAAGGAAATATGGCGCGCTACGACGGCAGAATCACGTGAACAACACCGTGAGCGAATTGCACGGCGAGGACGTAAACAAGACGTCCGTGCCGCTAGCGTGCCGACAGGCGACGAAAGTGGGCTATCCGAGCAAGACTCACGGCCAAACCCAACCTTCCATATGTCGTTACACACGCATTACTGAAGGAACTAATCATCATCCTTCTGAACAACACAGTCACTAAAATATCATACATAGCGAAATGCTATGTCCAGCCAGAAGCAAACTAACGAATCTTTAAAGCTTCCAGATCATACAAAAACCTATAACCAATCTCGAAATCAAGAGTGCTGGCTTTCAAAATAAAAATGAGGTGAGTGGTGGTCCTCAGCTACGTACCCTCAGACTCAGAGATGAAATATTAAAATTTTTGGCTGGTTTAGTTGTCTAGGGGCTGGGATACGTAGTTGTCGCATTACAAGCCAAATACTGCTGAGTCTACAGTACACAGTATGAATACACACATGAATACAATGGTCGAAGGTTCCTATCACTCGGAAATTGCGAATTTTGAACGTAACATAGACATTTATAAATGAGAGATTGCAATTAAATAAATTCTGCAGGTACTATTTTAACGACTTTAAATGATGGGTGCGATAGCGGAAGTACCTTTAAGAAATCCCTTTATTACTGTAAAACACTTGTTGGTGTCGATGGTTCAGCAATTAAATAAAATATAAGTTGAATAACAAAGAAGCAATAGATTCTTACTTCACGTAATTAGTTATGAACATCAGCATAGCTCGTGAGATATTCATTTCCAAACGTGTACTACGTCTTCACTGCAGAAGCCACGAAAATCTCACAAGTGCACAAGTCGGCACTACGAAATATTTCTGTCTCCCACGACCACGAGCAAAACACTGCTCCACTCTCCAAGTCTTTCCCGCGACCGTGCGTCCGTCAAGCCGTACTCGTCCAGCCCTCCCTCGTGTCCTTTTCCACACTGTCCAAAACTCCCCTGTCCTCTCTCGAAACGATGCTCCTCCCCCCACTTCCATACAGTCTCTCCAAATGTCCTTTTTGCAAGGATCGCTGGGACTGACTAGAGCTTTCCTGCCCTGTCTCCAAGTCAACGCACACTCACAAACATAATGAAACACATTCGAAATACTGGATTTACATTTAAATAACTTGAAGTTAAATAAATATTCCTATGGCTGGACCATAACCACGCTCTAACACACAATATTAAATACATAAACAGATTAAATAAACATATATCAACGGAATAGGACAGAAGTAAGCCAGTAGCCTCTGTGCTTTCTAAAACACAGTAAATAATTGACCGATTTCTTCATGAATAGCATATGTAGCGTATAAACAAAGACGAAGATGAATAAATATCTTTATAAGCATGCTGCTACTGTTTTTTCGTGTAACTGAGGAGTACTTATGGCCTGATGCGTCGATAGTAATCGACCACTTTGACCTCCAATAACTCATGTACTATTCAAGTTACATGTCTGTAATTTATACCAATTTAGGTTTACACTAATCGCTTTCTAAAGACACATCGATCGACAAACTCGGATGAACCGTTTAGATTTTGGAAATTCGTTGCTGGGTGTTACTTGGGTAATTTATAGTCAGATACTAAACTTTAAACTAATAAAGATATTGAAAATCTGGTTACATCATCAGAATCGTCATGCAAATAATGGTAATGTATATGTTTCATTTTAAGGTATCATGATTCCTCTGGCTACTGTTAATTTCTATATGGACTGTGAATGTCTGCCATTAAAGTTTCACAAAGTCCGCCATCTTTGGCACTCCCTGCGTGTCTCCTTCATCGACACAGCGTCACCGTGGAACTCCCAGCCATGCGGTCGACTGGACCACGTGGTCCAGCCGATGTACGGCATCACGTAGTTACTAACGAGTTGCGGCTTGCAGAGCTGACGAAGCGGTGGCCGCCAACTCTGAACTTAGAATATTTTCAGGGCGCCACAACTCGCCCAATTTTACCTCACAAGAGTAATCCCAACGAAAGTTAAAATGAATGCATATTGCCCCAGCGATATTATATTGCATTGAAACACTGATTACCACCATGAACGATAGTGAAAAGCTTATCATCTTTGAGAGGAAGACTACAACCACGACGAAGATTTTTCAGTGAAGGCAGATAGTGGGCAGAGGAGACTGAAAAAATGGAGAATTATAGGCTGTGATGAATTGTGCCAATGTATGTACCAATGTACGTAGTACAAAAAGCAAAGGTTAGCGAATACAGTAACATGGACATGTTGCGAGGCTGATACAAGATGCTTTTAAAAGTAGTGTTGGTAGGAAGACTGGAAGGAAGCTCCCACGGTAGAAGACCATGAACAACATGAGAGGATGGACTGTAACTGCTAGGATTCTCTGGAAATTGGGTGGAATCGGCGTAGGACAGCATGTGATAGAGGTCGATCAATGATATACAACGTCCCTGATTGCTGGCAATGGAAAAAGAGTAGAGAAATTTCGTTGGACACAGGTAAACAAGTGATCCGTCGTAACGCGAATGGACTTGTGTTTTGTGACGCGACTGCATAAGAACCAACGACCGTTAGAAATAATGATCGCTTTCGCTTCGAGTGAAGCAAACGACGCCGTCATTCGTCTGTGACGCGATGGACGAAAAAATTTTTGTAACGAAACAGCGGTGAGTGTCGATACACTTCTGTCGATGTGTCTTTTGTTGAGAGATGGCCTTACCGACGATTCTGGAGGGAAGAATTCATGGGCGCATATGGAGAATGGTACGGCTACGTATTTAAACTGTCGCGAATGAAAATCCGAGGCGATGGTAAATTCAGATATCGTTATTCGCAATGATTTTGTCAGTATCAGACTACAACTGATGTCCATAAAAGTGTTCAGGTGTCATCTAAAATTTTCTGTACAGCCTGTAGCTACACGACCAGGAAAAGGCATTGGAGTTGGAGATGCGTCTACTTCATGTTTTCCCTTCGTAATGTTCGACGCGATGACGTGTTAACATTTATTTCTCTTCCGAAACATACTTCATACGGTCTGGTTGATAAGCTAAGGGAGTTTCTAGATTTTTCCATTCACAGCGCTGTAATAGGTGGAGAAATTCGTTGGAGTACTAGTTGTAATGCCCGGAGTTGCCTGAGCTGTTTAATATCTGCTGCTTGACCCTGTCCGTTGTTGATACTCCTAGCGAATGCTAGACGCATGGAAACTGCAGTCGGTTTAAATCAGAGTGCATATTTGAATCACGTCAATGGAACGCGCATTCATAAAAGTCGGATTCTGGGCTTTCGTATCTGACTTCTGTAAATACACTCCTGGAAATGGAAAAAAGAACACATTGACACCGGTGTGTCAGACCCACCATACTTGCTCCGGACACTGCGAGAGGGCTGTACAAGCAATGATCACATGCACGGCACAGCGGACACACCAGGAACCGCGGTGTTGGCCGTGGAATGGCGCTAGCTGCGCAGCATTTGTGCACCGCCGCCGTCAGTGTCAGCCAGTTTGCCGTGGCATACGGAGCTCCATCGCAGTCTTTAACACTGGTAGCATGCCGCGACAGCGTGGACGTGAACCGTATGTGCAGTTGACGGACTTTGAGCGAGGGCGTATAGTGGGTATGCGGGAGGCCGGGTGGACGTACCGCCGAATTGCTCAACACGTGGGGCGTGAGGTCTCCACAGTACATCGATGTTGTCGCCAGTGGTCGGCGGAAGGTGCACGTGCCCATCGACCTGGGACCGGACCGCAGCGACGCACGGATGCACGCCAAGACCATAGGATCCTACGCAGTGCCGTAGGGGACCGCACCGCCACTTCCCAGCAAATTAGGGACACTGTTGCTCCTGGGGTATCGGCGAGGACCATTCGCAACCGTCTCCATGAAGCTGGGCTACGGTCCCGCACACCGTTAGGCCGTCTTCCGCTCACGTCTCAACATCGTGCAGCCCGCCTCCAGTGGTGTCGCTACAGGCGTGAATGGAGGGACGAATGGAGACGTGTCGTCTTCAGCGATGAGAGTCGCTTCTGCCTTGGTGCCAATGATGGTCGTATGCGTGTTTGGCGCCGTGCAGGTGAGCGCCACAATCAGGACTGCATACGACCGAGGCACACAGGGCCAACACCCGGCATCATGGTGTGGGGAGCGATCTCCTACACTGGCCGTACACCACTGGTGATCGTCGAGGGGACACTGAATAGTGCACGGTACATCCAAACCATCATCGAACCCATCGTTCTACCATTCCTAGACCGGCAAGGGAACTTGCTGTTCCAACAGGACAATGCACGTCCGCATGTATCCCGTGCCACCCAACGTGCTCTAGAAGGTGTAAGTCAACTACCCTGGCCAGCAAGATCTCCGGATCTGTCCCCCATTGAGCATGTTTGGGACTGGATGAAGCGTCGTCTCACGCGGTCTGCACGTCCAGCACGAACGCTGGTCCAACTGAGGCGCCAGGTGGAAATGGCATGGCAAGCCGTTCCACAGGACTACATCCAGCATCTCTACGATCGTCTCCATGGGAGAATAGCAGCCTGCATTGCTGCGAAAGGTGGATGTACACTGTACTAGTGCCGACATTGTGCATGCTCTGTTGCCTGTGTCTATGTGCCTGTGGTTCTGTCAGTGTGATCATGTGATGTATCTGACCCAAGGAATGTGTCAATAAAGTTTCCCCTTCCTGGGACAATGAATTCACGGTGTTCTTATTTCAATTTCCAGGAGTGTACGAGGGCTGTTCAGAAAGTAAGCTCCGATTGATCGCGAAATGGAAACGACTATGATAATCCGATAAAGCTTTGCACAGATGTGTTGGGCAGTGTCTCTAGTATGACCCTAGATAGCAACACGTCACTCCTCTCATTTCTGAGCTCACAGTGATCGCGTAAAGTTGTCTAGAGAATAGTGTCTCCCGCCAAGTACGAGGACCTGGTGAGAAATTTCGCCTGAAGCTATACAGCCAACATTATATAACTGTCGTGCAGTTTCTTCTACAAGGCAATATTCTCAGCCGGATTCAGAAGGGGCAATGAAGATGCTCCTGCATCGTTTTCAATTGGAAATGTTTGACTACCCACAATACAGCCCGTAATTGACTCCCCCTGCGTTTCATTTCTGCTCACATGAACCGCTGGCTATGAATACAACATTTTGGCACAGAAAACGAGCTGTAGGCCAGCGTAGAGAATTGGCGGAAAGCACTGGCGGCTGTCTTTTATGATGAGGGTATTGGAAAGTTGGTACAACGCTACGACAAATGTCTTAGTCAGAACGGCAACTACGTAGAGAAGTAGCTGGATGGTGTAGCTAACTGTTAAAAATAAAACATTTCTAATTTTCACTGTGGTTCCCATTTCGCGATCAATCGGAGCTTACTTTCTGAACAGCCCTCGTACATACCAATTTCAGACCAAAAGATTAGAAATGACTATTATGTTATAGATAATTCTTCGACTACTTTTCAAAATGCAAATTAAAGCAATATATCTGTGACGCATAATGTACCTAAAATCTAACTGTAAGACACAAACTTCTATCATTTCAATACATTTCATTTTCTGCAAGAAATATTTTTACTCTAAAAATATGTACATATGCTTAATGAATAAATATTTCTCATATTTAATAATACTTGTCCATAAACACAGCGTACAAATGTACAGAGCAACTGAAGAAGCACCGCTTGAGTAAGACAAATACAAATATATCTAACTACGGCAACTAATCAATAAATCAGAGTTTGCAACCATATTCCTGTTTAATTCTCGAGCTTTTTCGCTCGACCTGCAATCCGTCTGATGAAACTTCCTGGCAGATTAAAACTGTGTGCCCGACCGAGACTCGAACTCGGGACCTTTGCCTTTCGCGGGCAAGTGCTCTACCATCTGAGCTACCGAAGCACGACTCACGCCCGATCTCACAGCTTTACTTCTGCCAGTATCTCGTCTCCTACCTTCCAAACTTTACAGAAGCTCTCCTGCGAACCTTGCAGAACTAGCACTCCTGAAAGAAAGGATACTGCGGAGACATGGCTTAGCCACAGCCTTGGGGATGTTTCCAGAATGATATTTTCACTCTGCAGCGGAGTGTGCGCTGATATGAAACTTCCTGGCAGATTAAAACTGTGTGCCCGACCGAGACTCGAACTCGGGACCTTTGCCTTTCGCGGGCAAGTGCTCTACCATCTGAGCTACCGAAGCACGACTCATTTTACTTCGGTAGCTCAGATGGTAGAGCACTTGCCCGCGAAAGGCAAAGGTCCCGAGTTCGAGTCTCGGTCGGGCACACAGTTTTAATCTGCCAGGAAGTTTCATATCAGCGCACACTCCGCTGCAGAGTGAAAATCGCATTCTGGAATCCATCTGATGGTACTACTTCCAAAATGGGTGTTGCCACCGTATTTTACTGTCGCGACAGGAATTATAGTGAGTTTACCGCGATATGTTTCATTTGTTAGGCATGTAATTTTGTCTATTGTTTCACCTGAATACAGAAATTTGAAGCAAACTGGTCAAGTACTTTTCGAGATGTTTAATAACAACGTTCCGTCCGCTCAAATGTTCGTTGAGGGATGGTCTAGAAATCTGACGTAAATCGGCCACGAAGGTTTAGAGATTTTTGGTAACAAGTTTTCCAGTTTTTATATCACATACTTGTATGTTTCAAGTCAGATATTTTGACTCGTTTTTCATTATCTTGTTTGCCACAATAAAAGCACTGAATATGCCTCCCCTTATCTTCTCACAGTAAAGAAATAAAATATTTCGACTCGTTGTTTAATATGTCGTTCGACACAACAAAGGGGTGAATATGACACCTGTTCAGTATTTTTATTATAACAAGCCCAGTAAAATAAACACACACACACACACACACACACACACACACACACACACACACACACATATATATATATATATATATATTGTGTGTGTATTTTACTGGGCTTGTTATAATAAAAATACTGAACAGGTGTCATATTCACCCCTTTGTTGTGTTGAACGACATATTAAACAACGAGTCGAAATATTTTATTTCTTTACTGTGAGAAGATAAGGGGAGGCATATTCAATGCTTTTATTGTGGCAAACGAGATAATGAAAAACGAGTCAAAATATTTTATCTCCTTAGCGTGAAAAGATCAGCTTTCAGTAGCTGATGTAAAGCCGTTCAGACGAGCACCCTCCTGAAAAGTTTCGGCCACTCAGTTGGTAATAATAACCGAAATTATTTGGGCCTGCCTGCCTCTAAATCAGGCTCTCCGAATGCCGGGGCGAATGGCCGGCTATTGCCATCGGGCTGACGCGTTGTTTATCGGGCAATGAGCGTAAGTAGTGCTAATCCGGCGGTGGAGCGCTGATGGAGCGCAGTTAAGCCTCCCAAACGGCGGACCAGGTGGCGGCCGGTCCAAGCCGTTACCTGCCGGCTGCTACGCCACGGCACGCCCAGGCGCAGCTGCAAGGCAGCTGCCGGCCGCGGCAGGCGCGATTCATTGCCATATAACGTAGAAAAGGTGTGTGCCTGTTGACAACCTGCTGCACTGCCTGGACGCTGCATTCATACTCTCACACTATTTCGCACATTACACTCTCCAACCAAGTGGAAACGTCAGCCGTTGAAGAAATTTCGGTGTTTCCAGTGGGAGCACTGCAGAACGCTCAACATACTCCCCCCTCTAATACACATACTCCACCACTTCCTCCAGCAGTTCTGACCATGTTTTTTTCCAAACATATGCTTGGTTCTCACGTAAACTTTAGAAAATTGTACCCTAATAGTGTAATCCAACTTAGATTTTGCATCTCTGTCATATCCCATAAAAAAAAAGAAAATAAAAGAAAAAAAATGAAAATTACTCCACGCCTTGATGTACTTTAGGCGCCCGATTTCATGATAATGTTGCTGGTTTACTGAAGGCCCAGCCAGACAGAAATCTGCCCCACCGTGCGGTACAGGCCGTGTTGGAAAGCCGGGGCGTTCAACGGCAAGAGTCTCCACACAGGCAAGAGCGTTTGGTTTTTAGTGACTCCTGTAGGTGCCTTATCTGTCACACTGTAGAATCGGTCGAAATCTCTTTATTAGTAGCATGCATGTGCAGCTCGATTGACGTGGCGGTAGCGTACAGCCGTCAGTGTGAAAACACATCAGTTAAATGCGCCAGCAGGTGTAGCTGACTGCTACGGCGAATCTGTAGTCATCTTTCTCATCTCTGCGATCTCCAATTGACGTCCCATCCTCGGACATGCATTAGCTAGTATTGTAAAAGTTTGTTTTAACTGTCGTTCGCCTGCTTGGAGCCAGCTCATATGTTTTGAGATCTCAGTAGTCTTCGTAATTACACACCACACGTTAGTCTAATTATTTTAACGCTGTTTTCTTGCATTTCCTTTTTTCATTTTCATTGTACCACAACACATACATTGGCATCCAGTAACCATGGAATGTATCCACTGGAAGTCTTCTACTCTTTTTTATATTTAATCTGAGCACGTAGCTGGTATGACTACAGTATGAATGACCTGAAAATATTGGCCTTGTATGAAAAATTTTGACCCATGAATCTGTATTAACGCAATCTGAGTTCTTTCTGTAAGAAACTAGATGAGTACCAGGCGTTGCCTGGGTACGTATTTATTCCAGTATTCTCTTAATCTACCTACTCCTTCCCCGCTCTCTGTCTACCTCCTCCTTCACGTTCTCTCTGTCTACCTCCTCCACCCGCCATTCTCTGTATCCTCCTGCCCATCTCTCTGTCTGTCTCCTCCTGCCCCCTCTTTCTATTCATGTTTTCCTTACCCCTCTGTCTATCTGCTCGGTCCCCTCTGTCCATCTCCTCCTCCTCCCTCTGTCCACCTCCTCCACCCCCATCCCTGTTCATCTCTTCCTCTTTCCTTTCTCTGTTCATTTCCTACTCCCCCCTCACTCTGTCCATCTCCTCCTCTTTTCTTTCTACGTCCATTCCCCCCCCCCCTCTCTTTGTCCGTCTTCTCCTCCACCTACATGTGTTCATCTTCTCCTTCCCTCTCTCCATCCATCCATCTCCTTACCCTTTCTGTATCCACATTATCACGGTAACATCCACAGGCAGTCGTGATTCTTACCCCAACAGTATTTCTTTCTAGTTCATAACTAAATGTGTATCAATTTTGTTGAAATCATTTTAGGGATTGAGGATGAGCTTCTTCCTTTGGCTTTGGCTACATGCACACGTGTCAATATATATCATATATATTTAAAATGTTTCATACAATCATCTTGAGGTTGGAGCTCTATTGTCTGCGTTTGCTGTAATAATAACATATGTGTTTGGGTGGTGTCCGCCTTTAGCAAAACACAGTTTTGTTTTTTATCCCGGTCATGTTTCACTGCAGTTGCAGTATCATCAGTGGTTTTTTTATTATTATGACTGTTAAACATAAGGAATGTTCTTTACTGTTTAAATACATGTAAATATTAGTTTCTATATAATAGTTACAGATTTTTGAAGAGCAGTTAAAATTGTGTATTCATACCATCTTATCACATGGTGTGGTTTTCCTGCTGCAATACGTTTTTACAGTATCTGTTTTTCTTTACAGTTTTCCTTTACAGTTTGTCACCTGCAACTTAATGTAGGCAAAACATTTACGCAAAAATTCCGATTTTTAAAACTTTTATGTCTATGCCTGAAATTAATAATTTATGTGAAACTTTGTGTGTGTGTTTGTTTATTTACATTATGTTTCACTTACGGTTTCTTTTTTCGTCTTGTTTTCACACCTTCAACTGTTCCACTGTTCGCCGTCTTGTTATTATAGATGGTAAACAGTGCCAGTAACAGCTCAATGCACAGAACTTGATAATGAAGAAGATGATGGAAAAAAAACGTAAGTGAAACATAATGTAAATAGACACACACACACACACAACGTTTCACATAAATTATTAATCTCAGGCGTAGCTATAACAGTTTTAGGAATCGTAATTTTTGAGTAAATATTTTGCCTACGTTAAGTTGTATATAGTTGCAGTTGACAAACTGTAAAGGAAAACTGCGAAGAAAAACAGACAGTGTATAAACGTAATACAGCAGGAAAACCACACCATGTTGTCGAAGGTATGAATACACAATTTTTTGTGATCTTCAAAAATCGGTAATTACGATTTAGAAATTAATATTTATATGTATTTAAACATTAAAGAACATTCCTCATATTTACAGTCATAATAATAAAAAAAAAAAACCACTGATTATGCTGCAACTGCAGTGAAACATGTCTGGGACAAAAAACAAAATTATGTTTTGCTAAGGACGGACCCCACCCAAAAACATTTGTTATTGTTTCATACACATTTGTACACATATTTCACATGTATCACTAACAAATTTCGCACTGAATTTTCATTTTCTTGCTCCTCAGTATTTATGACGTCGTGTTTCCTGAACTACGTGCTGTACAACCGACATAATTTTGCAGGTACAGCCAGTAGTATTTGTGGCTACTGTCTGCGAAATGTGCTGTGATCATAGTAAAAAAGATGTAATAAATTAAAACGTCATACATGGTGTTGTAGTTTTTCACTTTTCTCAGTGTCATGTCTTCTGAACTACGTATTGTACATTGTAGTTACATTCCGGGACATGTGGATAGATTCTGCTAAATGTTTTGCGAACAGAGTTAGTAGTACAGAGGTAATAAATTAAAACGCCATGCATAATGCGGCAGTTTCTTACACATCTCTGTATTTGACGTCATATTTCGTGAATTATGTGTCGTACAGTCATATGCTTTTGTAGGTACATTAATGGCATATATCGATACTACCGGTGAAAAGTTAGTAGCAACGAAGTAATAAATTTAAACGGCTTCCATGACGTGACAAGTTTTTCACGCATTTCAGTGTTCATGAGATCATATGTCCTGGACTATGAATCATACACTGATATAATTTTGCTGGTGTATTCAGTGTTATGTGTGAATACGCGTCACACTTCGTGAGGCAGTTTTACTGCATGAACAGCGAAAATGTAGTAATCGGTAAATTTTTTTCCTTTAATCATTTCGTGGGGGTTGTCAGAGAGAAAAAGTTTAAGTCACGTAATGCTCTCATTATCAAATGCAGGTTGAATAAAATATGGATATTCAAATGTCGTGGACTACACTGCTTTTTCACTGCCGCTCTCATCCCTTTGATAGGTAGTTAATTCTTACCCCCATAGCGATTCCTTGCAGACAGTAAGCGATATGCGTACCAAGTTTGGTTGAAATCGGTCCATAGCGTTTTCAAGGAGATGTAGAATATACATACATACATATATACGTTTATACATACGTACATCCACTTTAACAATATACATGGATTTGGAGATAGGAGACACCTTCCCAGTATAAGAATGGGATTGGGCACCTTGAACATTCGTTTAAGTAATACCTTATTACGACCAACAAACCTGTTAACATACCCTGAATGTATATCGCACCGTCCCATATAGAGTGTGTATGTACAGTGGAAATGTAGATACTACATGATGTAGCACCACACGTACTCAATCATATTATCGCTCTCGACATATTCAGATATAGCACGTGTATCGAAGCTCTCAGCGGCCCGACCTAAATTGTACTTGCTGCAATGCGCATGAAATTAATAACTACAATGTATCGTCTATCGATGGCAGGTTGTCTAAATAACGATTCCTCTGAATGCAGAGCGTACTCAGTTAAGTGTGCTAGCGTCTGTTATGACTTAAGACAGTGAGTAACTGGGCACATGGGAGCTGACTGAAGAACAACTAGACCAGTTATGACTATTATTAAAGGAAACCAATGGGATAGTTCAGCAATGAAATAACAGATGCGCTTAAAGGGATCAGGCGGCTGCCCTTCGTGGGTTTTCGCCGAATACAGTTGCCACAAATCACTAAAATTAGAACATGAGGAACCTTGTACAGCAGGGGCGGGCAAACGTTGCACGCGGCTCATGAGCACACAGCGCTGCACGTGTGCTGCTCGCGTGCAATCGTCGAACTGGACAGTGCCGGCAGCCTGCCGGTTGCGGCAGTGTAGTACCAGGTTAAGCTGCGGACGTTGAAGCGAAGCGACCACTACGTAGTGAACGTTGTATTTCAATAACCGGAAAATGCAAAGTGAATCAAGGAAACGGAGAATTGGAGATTTGCTATCTTTTAAAAAGGAATGGGAGAATCATTTGTTCTCTGTGGAAAAACGTGAAAATTGGAAATGTATAATATGTGACAGTATTCTCGCTGGTGAGCGGAAGTTTAATATTGAACGCCATTATAATAAAAATTTCAGTATGTTGCCGTTCTTAGTGCAATAAAAGAGGTATTTCTCAAGCGATTTGGGGATATATCTTACTTATCCCAAGGTTTTGAATAGTTCTCCAGAGAATCTGGTTTCTGTAGATGATATTCATCTCAGTTTGCAAATGGAATTAATAGATCTACAGTGTAATTCTCGTCTGAGAGACAATTTCCTTTTGACAAGGCGTGTAATAGATCTTTATCACGACTTTCCACAGCAAGAGTTTCCTCGTCTCCATCGTGAAGCCATGAAGATAGTCAATGTTGGGCTTGACATATTTTTGTGAGAGATTTTTTCTGTTATGAAAATTAATAAGTCTCGGTTAAGAGCAAACATCAGTAATGAAAATTTACGTAACTGTTTGCGTTTGTCTGTATGTAGAAATTTTGTTGCAGACATTAAACGTATTGTAAACTCCACCTGTGATAATTAAACAAAACGTATCGTAGGTAACAGGTACTCTTTCAAACCACGATTCCTTTCAAGCACTCCTACTAACCTTATTCATTCACTCAGTAAAGCAAGCTAGGAAACAAAACGCATTACAGGGGAAGAAGCGGAGAGACGGTATGGTGGGGAGGGGCGAGAAGCGGATGGCCAGCTTGCCCCTGTGTGCACGCAGAACACCTGTTACCTGCACACGTGCATGTGCATCGCACACGTGCAGAATTCCTGCCCGCCCCTGTTGTACAGTGTCAGATCCGTGTAGTAATACGAAATAAGTGGGACAGTAAGGTGCGCCATATCCTATATTCACGGATATGTTAATGAAATACTGATATTGAGCCTTGAGCGTGGAAAAACGGATTTGACCCTGGTTACGAAGAAAGCACATCTATACAGCAAAATTTTGCAAATAGAATATTACGCTACAGTGCACCAGCAAGCAACGTTCTCACCATAAATTCCTGTATGACGCAGTGTAAAATGGTCACTGAAGTAAAACATCACACCGAATCGTCGAATTTGAACCAAACGAACCATGAGCAGCGACTACACCAGCGGTCATCTGAAACCAAAGTCTGATTTGTCTCTCAGCCCACATAGGCACATCAGTTCAGATCTCAGCTGCCCCGACAAAGGATTGGTCAGTCAGGTACGGCCTCCAAAGCTACGCAGCCGAAGACTGGCATTCCTAGCAGACAAAACACGTGTACAACGAAGAATAAATGATTCGAAACAAGTTTTCTAATAGACAACTTTCAACATAGTAACGAAATATAGTTGTTGTAACTCTCACTCATGTTCGTGTTAGGAAGCGAACCAGCAAACGATTTACGTGCAGAGATTATACCTTGAGACCACGGAGCCACCTCCTGTGGGCAAATGAAACAGACATGTTGCAGTGATTTGTTGTTATTGTTACGTACACCGCGGGTGTAATCTAACGTATTCAATATGTCACATGGCTTGTATTTTACTATATTCGCGATTTTTCCTTTAGTTACGGAATCCAGGAGGCGTAATGATCTAACAGAACAAGAATAGTATTTTTCGAATACTACGAAATCAACATATCTCCGAAAATCTATGCATAGTGTCCAGAAATTAAGTATCTATTTTGTAGAAATACATATTTTATGACCGGGTTGTAAATGGTAGATCATTCCTCGCACGTTTAGCATATTTCTTGTGTACTTTGTTGTCTGATGTCACGCATTAACCTCATGTTAAAAATTGAAAACATGTTTCATTGTTTACAGGGTGAATGTACATTATGTTTAACGTAGAAGAGAAGGCGGCTATTGTAACTTGGATACTACGACGACGTTTCGATGAAATTTCACCGCATTTCCATCAGGATGGTCCCACTATAAATCAATCCTTGCATTCGTAAACAACTTCAGGTGCACTAGATCGCTGGCAAGGGTACACAGACAAGGATGTCCATCAACCTCCAATGCAAAGATTGAAGTCATCACGACATCCATTGAAAGGAGACCAAAATCGGTGCGGCATTTGTCAGTGGAACTGAACATTTCTCGTTCGACAGTACACAAGGTGTTGCGGTTTACCGTAAACAAGAAGCCGTACCACCTGCGGGTACTCCACCTTCTGAATGAAGAAGATTTTGCAGAGCGTGTAGCCATGTGCATCGACCACTTCGTTGCACATGAAGAGCACAATATCCTGAATCACATCTTATTCAGCGATGGAAAGACTTCCATATTTGTTGAAAGGTTGTATTATTTCGGGCTTTGCAGCCATCATATTCGGCTACAATAAGTTCTTTTTAGAGCAGTTGAGCAGTTGAGAAAGCAGCAGTGGCAAGATGACGTCATGTGGTGTGAGGTACCGATGACAAATGGCTTGTTGGGCACGGGTATCGTGAGAAAGACCGCTTGAATTCTCGTCCTTGTTAGCGTCTGGCTGCTGGATTCGGAAGGTGCCCGCCAAAATGATAATCTTCTGTTATTAATATTAGACAAATTGAACAGTGCATTTACTTGCAGTTCAAATTAAAGCATCTGTCAATAGTGTGCTATCGTTTCATTATTTCACAAGTATTAATAATCAACAGAATAATAAACAACTGCTAAACGGAAAGGCAAACGTAGGGCTTCGGCAATCTTCGGGTCGGGCGTAAATTGAATGGCGGGCGAAGTGGCTCGGCTGTAAGATCACAGCTGGTAGGGAAGCCTCGGTGGACAGACATGTCTGCCGCGGTCGGTGTCAGGTTAAGACTTTATTAGCAATGTATGGTTATATGGACGTGTAGGCGAGAAAAGTGTGATTATAATTGCAGAAATACGCAGTTCGTTAATTTGTTGAAGAATCGAAGTTATTTGTGACTCTAAAGTAAAATATAACCGTACAGTTTTTCGTTTTCTGCCAATAAAAAGCGAGTGGCATCCCGTGTAAACAAACTGATTGCAAATTTAATCATTTCTAAAATAACAGTTCCTGGATAAGAGTTTCATACAGCCTCAAGATAACAGATTCACGACCTACGTGCTGTTCTCTGCGCAGGGGACAACAACTGTAGAAGACTGCAGGTAGGTGAACATTTATTAGAACTTACGCATTCCACTCAGGGCGGTGGAAGCAAATGGGCACATCGCGTATACTGCAGTCTTAGTACAAATGAGATCAGTGACACGCCATCTGTGGTAACCCAGAGGAGGTATGAAGGACAGAAGTTTTCGAGGTAAGAGTTTATAATACGCACGTATGTATCACCTTATCTCTCCCTCTCACACTCTCCCTTTCTTTCAGCATGCCATAAGGTTAACAGGCATAACTGCGTTATCTGGGCTAACACACCACCCGTGGAACATGATGAAGCCATGCGAGACCCAAGGTTAATGTTTGGATGGATATCACGTGTAACAAGATTTACCGACAGTTTTTCTTTGCTGAAAAATCCATAAATGGAGCAGTGTACCTTGACATGCCCACATAATTTCTGTTTCCACAGCTTATCCAGGATGGGCGTGGCACCATGTAATTATGTCTTAGATGTTCACATGTTCCTGGATTCAAAGTTTCCTAGGAGATGGGCTGGATGCGCACGCCCCTTGCCGTGGGCAACTCGTTCCCCTTACTCACACCGATGGACTTTTTGTATGGGGATTTATGCATTACCACATTACAGGAGCTCAGGAACCGCATTACTCAAGCTGCTGCTGCCACAATACCAGTAATGCTTCACAATGTGTTTCGCGCCACTACTGCAAACTGGGAAGTGTGTCGTGACATTGATGATGAACATATTGAAACTAATCATTAATAAACCAATACCATAGTAAACAATGCAAGTACCATCACTGTTTCTGCAAAATAAATACTTAATTTTTGGAACACCCTGTATACTGAAACAGGTGAAACACAACTGAAGGACTAACTACTAATATGGAAAATTTGAGAAATTACAACTAAAAAAGTCTATACGAGAGTAGCGTGAAAATTCTAGAAGACTACTGAATTTCAATTTGCGTATACTATGTAAAGTTATGGTGATATACAGGGTGAATCTGAACTACATCGACTAAATTTCCGAGGTGGTTCAGATACAGTTGCTGAGTATTTTGGCATGAGGTGCCCATAATCTTCGAAAGCATGTTAGATATTAATTGTATTTCGTTTGATTTTTTATCCCCATTTCATCTTTGTGTATTTTATATTGCACATGATATAATTGCTATAGAGTGCGCCCTGTGCAATCTGTATTCTGCGTCTTGTTTGGAAACACTTTTCTTCCATTCAATAACGGTACTTGAATTTGGCAACATTAAATTCTGTTTAGTCTTTGTCCTCAAGTCTACATTCAGTGCACGTCGTTTTTGTCTCGTGTCTGTTTTTCCGTCAATGTTAGTTGTTCAAATGCTCTGAGCACTATGGGACATAACATCTGAGGTCTTGTCCCCTAGAACTTTGAATTACTTAAACCTAACTAACCGAAGGACATCACACACATCCATGACCGAGGCAGGATTCGAACCTGCGACCGTAGTGGTCGCTCGGTTCCAGACTGAAGTGCCTAGAACCGTTCGGCCACACCGGTCGGCATTGTTAGTTGTACGTCGGCAGAGATACACAGCAGTACGGATAGTTTTCCTGGTGAAGAGTTGGCAATATGTTCACTGGAGGAAATGGAAGAGTGACGCAACAACTTTATATTGAGCAGATTCCGCAGTGACAGCAGGCACGTTACAGAACTTACGTACGTGAGAATTGCTTCACTAGCATGTGTTTCGCATTGTACGTTACGTACAAACAGGTATTTTTTTACTGAAGCAAAGATAGGCGGAGTATCAAACGTAATAACTCATAAAAACATTATCACTCTGCAACGGGAAGAGATCAGGTTCATCTTGTGCAGATTTCATCCTCTGAAGTGTACATTTCGTAATCGTGAGGTATTTGATAACGTTATCTCTACGTTTGGACAATGAAATCATGAAGCATCATCATAGAGGTCTATTTCGTTTCCTTGATGCTAAGTGATAACTGACTCAAATGTTGTACTCAGAACCTCAGTGGATGTGTAATACTGAAGTAGAGGTGTAGTGCTGAAGTCTATTGGACGTAAACAAACGCGAAATATATTAATGCCTCAAGACGGTAATTTAGTATTGTAATACGTCAAATCTGGCAATAACTGAAACGGCTTGCCCTGAATGACGAAGTGTCTCTAAAAATGCAACACCCCTTTACTGTGCATACTTGAGTCTATTGCGCTGTGGTATTGGGTTGGTGCGTAAATTTGTGGCGTTTTCTCATAAATTTAATAAACACAACAGAGGCTTTAGTCGTCAATAATACACTTCTGGAAATTGAAATAAGAACACCGTGAATTCATTGTCCCAGGAAGGGGAAACTTTATTGACACATTCCTGGGGTCAGATACATCACATGATCACACTGACAGAACCACAGGCACATAGACACAGGCAACAGAGCATGCACAATGTCGGCACTAGTACAGTGTATATCCACCTTTCGCAGCAATGCAGGCTGCTATTCTCCCATGGAGACGATCGTAGAGATGCTGGATGTAGTCCTGTGGAACGGCTTGCCATGCCATTTCCACCTGGCGCCTCAGTTGGACCAGCGTTCGTGCTGGACGTGCAGACCGCGTGAGACGACGCTTCATCCAGTCCCAAACATGCTCAATGGGGGACAGATCCGGAGATCTTGCTGGCCAGGGTAGTTGACTTACACCTTCTAGAGCACGTTGGGTGGCACGGGATACATGCGGACGTGCATTGTCCTGTTGGAACAGCAAGTTCCCTTGCCGGTCTAGGAATGGTAGAACGATGGGTTCGATGACGGTTTGGATTTACCGTGCACTATTCAGTGTCCCCTCGACGATCACCAGTGGTGTACGGCCAGTGTAGGAGATCGCTCCCCACGCCATGATGCCGGGTGTTGGCCCTGTGTGCCTCGGTCGTATGCAGTCCTGATTGTGGCGCTCACCTGCACGGCGCCAAACACGCATACGACCATCATTGGCACCAAGGCAGAAGCGACTCTCATCGCTGAAGACGACACGTCTCCATTCGTCCCTCCATTCACGCCTGTCGCGACACCACTGGAGGCGGGCTGCACGATGTTGGGGCGTGAGCGGAAGACGGCCTAACGGTGTGCGGGACCGTAACCCAGCTTCATGGAGACGGTTGCGAATGGTCCTCGCCGATACCCCAGCAGCAACAGTGTCCCTAATTTGCTGGGAAGTGGCGGTGCGGTCCCCTACGGCACTGCGTAGGATCCTACGGTCTTGGCGTGCATCCGTGCGTCGCTGCGGTCCGGTCCCAGGTCGATGGGCACGTGCACCTTCCGCCGACCACTGGCGACAACATCGATGTACTGTGGAGACCTCACGCCCCACGTGTTGAGCAATTCGGCGGTACGTCCACCCGGCCTCCCGCATGCCCACTATACGCCCTCGCTCAAAGTCCGTCAACTGCACATACGGTTCACGTCCACGCTGTCGCGGCATGCTACCAGTGTTAAAGACTGCGATGGAGCTCCGTACGCCACGGCAAACTGGCTGACACTGACGGCGGCGGTGCAAAAATGCTGCGCAGCTAGCGCCATTCGACGGCCAACACCGCGGTTCCTGGTGTGTCCGCTGTGCCGTGCGTGTGATCATTGCTTGTACAGCCCTCTCGCAGTGTCCGGAGCAAGTATGGTGGGTCTGACACACCGGTGTCAATGTGTTCGTTTTTCCATTTCCAGGAGTGTACATTCTCCTTCACTACTCACAACAGACTACAAACGCTGGAGTAACTTTTTGATTCCGCAAATGCAGACATCACGCCGGTTAGAGGCGAAGAACTTGTCGACCATGTTCGGCATGCATTTTTATCTGTAAAGGAAGTTCCTTGAAGGTTATTCGATAGCGAGAAAGGTGAAAATCTGAGGGTGCAAAATTAGATGAATAAGGAGGGTGCGGAAAGACTTCCCAACTCAACTCGTGTATAGTGTTTTTTGTCAGTCTATCAGAATGCGGGTGGACGTTATCGTGGGGTAGCACCACTTCACGCAGTCTTCATGGCCGTTGTTCTTGGACTGCGTCTGCAAGGCGTCTCAGTTGTTAACAATAAATCTCAGCGTTGATGGTTACACTTCGGGGAAGCTATATGTAGCACAGTGCACCTTCGCTGCTCCCCTAGATGCGTAACATTATCTTTTGCAGGTCTTCATACAGCGCGTTGCTGCTTCGTATGGGCTCAAACTTCCCATTCTTTCCCTTATGTTACCAGGAAGACACAATTTCTGATCACTGTTAACGATATAGGTAGGAATGGTCGGTGTTATTCACGAGCCAATTGATGACAAGCAAGCAGGGATGCAGATGTCGCCACCCGCTGACTTTTACGGTTTTGGCTTAGACCTGTTGAACCGATTTTTAACTTTCCTCATTACTTGCAAATGTCGCACAGTAGCAGAATGATCTCATTTCATTATATTTCCCACTTATCGAGTACACTGACGTGGTGCGTTATGGATTAATGTGTCTAAACGGACTTCATAAAACCCAGATGTTCTTCCTGAACATGGAAAGTCACTAACGTCAAAACGATCCTCGTTAAACGAGGAAACGATTTTCTTGCCGCGATCCGTTAAATGGCATTTTCCCCATGTATGGCACAAATGTTTCTGTCTGCCTCCGCTGCTGTCACGCCTCTATTGAACTCAAAAGGAAGAGTACGTGGGAAATGTTCCGATTTCTCCGCTTGGTACGCCATTTTCTAGCGTCCACAGCTCCACTCACTATGTCCAAGTGACAAAGTAACAATATGTGAATTCAAATAGTAACAGTGAACTTTTGTTGTTGTGGTCTTCAGTCCCAAGATTGGTTTGATGCAACTCTGTTGCCATTGCCAGTCTATATTTTATATCCTCTCTACTTTGGCCATAATCGATTATGTTGCTGCCCAAATACCTAACTCACCTACCACTTTCAGTGTCTCGTTTCCCAATTTGATTCCCTTAGTATAACTTGATTTAATTCGATCACATTCCATTAGGCCTCTCCATGTTTTGCTTTTGTTGAAGTTCAGCTTATATTCTTCTTTCAAAACACTGTCCATTCCTTCGCTGTCTCTGACAGAATTACGATGTCATCGGCGTACCTCAAAGTCTCTAATTCCTCTCCCTGAACTTTAATTACTGCCCCAATTTTTCCTTTGGTTTCCTTTACTGCTTGCTCGATGTAAAATTGAATAACATCAGGGACAGGCTACAACCCTGTTTCTCTCCCTTTTTCACCATTGCTTCCCTTTCATGCCCCTCGACTATTATAGCTGCCATCTAGTTTCTGTACAAGTTGTAAATAGCCTCTTGCTCCCTGTATTTTGCTGCTGCTACCTTCAGAATTTCAAAGAGAGTGTCCCTGTCAACAATGTCAAAAGCTTTCTCTAAATCAACAAATGCTATAAATGTAGGTAGACCTTTCCTTAACCTATCTTCTAACACAAGTAGTAGGGTCAGTTTCCCTCACGTGTATCCAAAATGGTCTTTCCCGAGGTCGGCTTATACCAGTTTTTCCACTCTTCTGTAAAGAATTCGTGTTAGTATTTTGCAAACATGGCTTATTAAACTGACAGTTTGTTAATTTTCACACCTACCAGCAACTGCTTTCTTTACAATTGGAATTACTACATTCTTCTTGAATTCTGGAAATATTTCACCTGTCTCATACATCTCGCACACCAGATGGAAAAATTTTGTTATCACTGGCTCTCCCACGGCTATCAGTAGTTCTGACCTAATATCGTCTACTCCCGGAGCCTTGTTTCGACTTTCAGAGCTTTGTCGAATTCTTCTCACAATATATGTCACGTGACATCTCCATCTACGTCCACTTCCCGTTCTACAATATTGCTTTCAAGTTCATCTTCGTTGTATAGACCCTCTATGTACTCTTTCCACCTTTCAGCTTTCCCTTCGGACTGTTCTGAGCTCTCGATATTCATATAGATGCTTCTTTTTTACCCAAAGGCCTCTTTAATTCTCCTGTTTTCGCTATCTTTCGCTCAGTGAAATGACTTCTAAATCCTCTCATTTTCTTCTAGCCATTCCTGCTTAGCAAATTGTGCACATCCTGCCAATCTAATTTTTTAAACTTTTGTATTCCCTTTCACCTGTTTCATTTGTTGCGTTTTTAAGTTTTCTCCTTTCATGAATTAAGTTCAATACCTGTTGTGTCTTCTACTAGGCCTTGTCTTTTTACCTATTTGATCTTCTGCTGCCTTCGCTATTTCGTTTCTTAAATCTATCTGCTCATTCATCTTCTACTTGCCCAGTTCTAGTTAACCGTTGCCTAATGCTCCCTCTGAAACTCTCAACAACCTTTCAACTTATCCAGGACCTATCTCCTTAATTTCCTACCTTTTTTCAATTTCTTCAGTTTTGATCTGCAGTTCATAACGAATAAATTGTGGTCAGAGTCCACATCAGCCCATGGAAATGTCTTACTATTTAAAATCTGATACCTAAATCTGTGTCTAACCGTTATATAATCAATCTGAAACTTTCCGGTGTCCCAGGTCCCTTCCAAGTATATAAATTTCTTTCGTGATTCTTGACTAAGTGTCAGTGATGATTAAATTATGCTCTGTGCAAATTTCTACCAGAACTTTCCTCTTTCATTCCTTTTCCCCAGTCCATATTCACCTACTATTTTTCCTTCTCTCCCTTTCTCTGCTATCTAATTCCAGTCCCCCATCACGATTAAATTTTCATCTTCTTTAGCTATCTGAATAATTTCTTTTATCTCATCATACATTTCTTTTTATTTCATCATACATTTCTTCAATCACTTCATCATCTGCGGAGCTACTTGGCATGTTAACTTGTGCTATTGTGGTAGGCGTGAGCTACGTGTCTATCTTGGCTACTATAATGCGTTCACTATGCTGTTCATAGGAGCTTATCCGCATTCCTATTTTATTGTTCATTATTAAACCCACTCTTGCATTACCCCTGTTTGGCTATGTATTTATAACTCTGTATTCACCTGACCAAAAGTCCTCTTCCTCCTACCACCGAACTTCACTAATTCTTACTATATCTATCTTCAACCTATCCATTTCCCTTCTTAAATTTTCTAACTTGCCCAATTAAAGAATAAAACATCCCAAACTCCGATCCCTAAAATGCCAGTTTTGTTTCTCCTGATGACGTTCTCCTGAGATCCGAATGGGGGACTATTTTACCTCCGGAATATTTTACACAAAAGGACGACATCATCGCCTAACCACACACTAGAGCTGCATGTTTTCGGGAAAAATTACGGCTGCAGGTTTCCCTTTCAGCCGTCCGCAGTACCAGCACAGCAAGGCCGTTTCGGTTGATGTTACAAGGCCACAATAGTCAATCGTCCAGACTGTTGGCTCTGCAACTATTGAAAAGGCTGCTGCCCCGCTTCAGGAACCACACGTTTGTCTGGCCTCTCAACGGGATATCCATCCGTTGTGGCTGCATCTGCATCTGCATCGCTGAGGCACCAAAGTCATTCCACCGACGTCAAGATCAGCTACAAATCAAAAATGGCAATCGATAAATAAACCGATAGCAACCAAAATACCAACGTGCAAAACAAAAAAGCTACGAAGATATTCACCAACATAGTAGGTCACTTCAGGAAAGTAGTCGAGAGGGAGAGAGAACAGAAATAGATGTAGCACATAAAAGGAAGCGCTCCGAATTTTTCGTACATTAGTTCACTGTATATCAGTTAACTAATCTGCGCAAAGAGCCAGTGGGACATTGTGCACGGGGTAACACGTTTCTTAAACTGAAGTGTTACACGTTAATAAGTCATTTTAGGGCACTTGACCTTAGCCACCTCGACAAAAAGATTCGTTAAATGTGCAACACTGGCGCTGCAGCTCCCCACGCAACGTCTCGTAGCTGGCCTCTTTAAATTCTGCGCACAGCACGACGCGGCTTTGGCGCAATCCGGCCACAGTCGCTGTTCTGCGGCGTCATTGAAAGTTATTTCCCTGGCCTTCTCCATCTTCTCGGCTCTTGTTGCAGCCCATATATCCTTCATCGGACGAACCTCCCTACCCCTCGTCGCCCGTGTCCGCCGGCAACGCACATAAATTGAGTTTTATGGCTATATTATCGGAAAAGAAATTTATTTCCTAAAAGGGCGACACGGCCGATGTATGGCTCGAAGTGACTGCCATATATAAGAGTATCTCGAAGCGTCCATTCACGTCGATGCATTCATTCTGAGCCTCCTGTCCGCAAGCAGATAGGGACAAATAACGTCTTGTCGGCCTTCATGGTTGTGAATGTTCTCGTGCTGGTGTTGTTGGAAACGGCCATGTTCTCGCATTTCAGCAGACACATTGATGTGATGGTCGTCAAAGATTTGCCACTCAGAATCTAGTTTGACGTATTTCACAGACTTGAAGGCAGTTTTGTATAGCAAATGCTCTTACTGTCATTTAAACTGAAGTTTTTCCTAAGTCTGTTACTGGTAAAGTGATACTGTACACGTCATATAGAACTTTTCTTTGATGGTAAAAATTAGGAACATACAGACGACAAACTCATGAACAGAAACCGCTCAATAATGGAAGGCAGACAGTATAAAAAAAATTATCAAACTAGGCGATTTATTGTCTCAATTTTTTTTATTTTAATTTTAATTTTTTTTTACAAGTCACTCAAGGCTGACGAACAAATGGTAGGTGTTTACAGAACATGTTTTGTAAAGATTAGATGAGCTGTTAGTAAGGTAGACCCATAGTGATGAGGTCTTCGTGGATGTCAAACAAGTGAAAAAATTGTCTTTAACGAGAACTAGTATAATTAAGATTTAGGTGTTCATTTCACACATCCATAATTAACTGCTTCTCGAGGATGTGAAAGTAGCAAAAATACGATTAATATTAAGTTATTACGTTTGCAGAAGTTTATATAAAGTACATAAAAATACTTGAGTGTTATAGCCACACAATATAAAATTAAAAATAAATTTATATTGTTATAGTGTTATGTTAATATACCTACGATGCACAGCAGCCAATTATTACGTAGCCATCTCACTATACGTTATCCATAATATATGCATATTTTGGTTCTACTAAGAAACTCATAAATGGAGTGGAGGTATGTTGCATAAGGAGAAGCGCTGTGACTGTCTAAAATCTTAATTCAAGGACACGATCGCTTTCGTAAACTATATTTGCGTATCAGGTGTTTATAGTCAATTCATGAAAGCGATCAGTTTAAAATCCGGATAATCACACTCTCCAACGTTCCCCGGCTTTTAAACAGATCGCTGTTAGGGACTGACTACAAAAACCTGATGACGCAAATAGTTTGCGAAACCGGTCGTGATCTTGAATAAAGACTTTAAACAGTCGCAACTATCCTTTTCATTCAACGTGGAATACTGTGAATGCCCTACATACAAATTGTTAGGTTCGGAGTAGAAGAAGCTGGTCTCCAATAATTCCTAGATGAAATTGTAATTTATTTCTAGTTAAACTTGTTATTCGTTCAGGCAAGCTACTGAAAATGAATGTTCCTGAATAATGAAAACATATCCGGCGTGCGTGTGTTACTTTGCGGTTTATGTGGGCTCAACCAATGCTTAATTTCTAAAATGTTTGGTGTTGCAACGCACCTATTCAACAATACAATAGTAGAAATCATTTTTTGCAAAATAACATTCTGAAATTCAGATTTTTAGAAAACACACACATACCTTACCCCCATGTCCCTGTCGATCGTATCATGTTTGTCTCCCACTCTCAAGTCCATTGATAGCGCCGCAGCTACGGTTGTGATGGCTTATTTGATAAGTGAAATAATATAGGTATTGCATCCACACGATTTGCTTGCGTTCAACATTCAATGATTTCACTGCAAGTGCAGTAAAGGAAACTTGGCGAGGAGTAGATATACGATCTTTCTGCAAAAGGTCAGCTCTTCTGCTGTTTATTAACCCTTTTCGCTCATGAAAGACAACGACATTCTTCACTGAATAACTGGCGGTTACAAGAGAAACGTAAATAAATTACCTTGTAATGTACTGTTTCCCTGAGGAAAATAAAATGTGTATTTTTTTTAGTTATTACCGACTTTTTATGGCACTACATACATTGCCTATTGTAAAATCTCTGTTACAAATCAATGTAAACGATATTATTCGCACTCGTCCGACATCGAAATCAGAAGTGTAGATTTATGGCCGCTTGGAGTGGTGCTTCCGCACTGTAAAACAATAATGAACAGGAGGGTCGTATGGCAACAATTTGAGACACATTTTTCAAACAAAATTAATTTCCTTCTGCATGAAAATCCAGCATTAGCTTTCTAGCATCAAGAACATTTATTTGGTCTACAGGTTTGTACATCTGAATAAACAAGGAAACATGATAAAAACTGCATTCAACTCAAAACCATTTTCAATACGTAAGATCACAAACATTAATATAATTGTCTCACGGAGAAAACTGGGAAAGTATGTGAGCTTTACTTTCGCTCGCTATGGTTTGTGAGCAGACATTTGACAGTGCACCACGCCTTCAAGGCGTCACACAGTCTTCCTGCGATAGGCCATTACAGGAAAGGAGAAAAATAGAGTGTCTATTGTCTCATAACAAACACACATCTTCACAAGTAATCACATACACGATATAATAACGTTTTGCAGTAATGGAATATTTTACTTCTAATACCGCTAGCAACTTGGCAGGCGTGTGAATGTAGACTGATTCACAACCTTACAGTAAGTCACCCATTTAAAATAATTTAAAACGATCAGCCAGATCCAGCTTCATTTGCCTGTGTTACTTAGTTGTGTTATTTCTTAGTTTTGATGCCTCTAGCTTCCTCTAGGTGTAAGAAGAGAACCTCAAGGAAAGAGAAAAGCCGAGTTTTCTTTTCTTTTATGTTTGGCGCCCTAAATATTTTCACCATGTCCAAACCTTGTGTTTTTATTCTGTATGTCTGGTCTGAGTGTGTGAGACGAGTGTATTTTCTCGTGAGTCCAGGGGCAGGTTGCCAACGTAGGGTGCTTAGGCGGAAGGGCAGTATGGTTTACCAACAGGTAGGGAGACAAGTGCTTATTTATTTAGAATACTGCTGCGCGGTGTGGGATCCTTACCAGATAGGACTGACGGAGTACACCGAAAAAGTTCAAAGAGGGGCAGCACGTTTTGTACTATCGCGAAATATGGAAGAGAGTGAAACAGAAATGAGACAGGATTTGGGCTGCACATCATTAAAACAAAGGCGTTTTTCGTTGCGACGGAATCTTCTCGCGAAATTTCAATCACCAACTTTCTCCTCCGAATGCGAAAATATTTTGTTGACACCGACCTACATAGGGAGAAACGATCATCACGATAAAATAAGGGGAAAAAGAGCTCGTACGAAAAGATATAGGTGTTCGATCTTTCCGCGCGCTATACGAAATTGGAATAATAGAGAATTGTGAAGGTGGTTCGATGAACCCTCTGCCAGGCACTTAAATATGATTTGCAGAGTACACATGTAGATGTAGATGTAGATATTAGAATTTGGTAGTAGTGGTTTTTGCCTTAGCATTCACTTCCACACTGGCTTCTGGAGCAGGCGAGCGCTGGTCATCCGAATCATGGGCGCTTTTGATCGAGCTCTTGGTAGGTCAGGATGGGTCTCCTGTGGACACTTCGAGATGTTGATACAGGTACTGGAATGGTCTTCGTGTATTTAATTTTGTTATACAGTGAGGTTTCAGGACTAAAAAATTAGGAAAAAGTTACTGTTATTTCTACTGAGCATAATTTCACAAGTGCACGAGTATATCTGGTTTTTACATGAGTAGTGCTTTTTCTGTATTTCGATTGAATAGTAGGTGGGGTGCTAAGACAAATGAATCATAATTAGTTAGGTATTTTATCACGTTGTTTCAGCCTCAGTGCTGTAGATAAATTAAAGGGCTATGTTCGTGCTAAGGGCGTTTTTGGAATTCTGGATTTCCCGATTTTTTGTGGACACTGAAATTGGGTCCTTGTTTCAGCCACTTTCTCGTACGTTACAGTGATGGGAACGACGTCTTTTACTTTCGTAGTCTATCGTAAGTGTTTGCTCCTTCAGATTTGTTTAGAATGTAGGTGATTTTTTATTAAGATGTGTTTTTTGTGGCTAAATAGTCGTGTTTTACACTTTGCGTGTTCACCAGTGTTCTACCTAGTGGTTCCTAGATTATGTTACGGAGTCTGTTCGTTTTCACTGTTGACATATGGTAAGTTTCCCCATAAAATGAATGCCAATTCATGTAGCCGTTTTTCCGATTTCTGATTTAATGATTTTTTCGTGATTTTCTAAAATGATTGTTTCTATCTGACCACGTGCTAGTCACATTGTGGTGAGACATGCTTTATCTTTCTGAATCAATTGTTCTTTCTCTTTGATGAAGATTGGTTCAAATGTCTCTGAACACTATGGGACTTAACATCTGATGTCATCAGTCCCCTAGAACTTAGAACTACTTAAGCCTAACTAACCTAAGGACATCACACACATCCATGCCCGACGCAGGATTCGAACCTGCGACCGTAGCAGCCGCGCGGTTCCGGACTGAAGCGCCTAGAAACGCTCGGCCACAGCGGCCGGCTTTAATGAAGAACGAGGACCTATATGTGTAGCGGTATTTTATTAATTTTTTATTTTTCTCAACTGAACAAATTTTGCGATTTTCATACATGTTCATTGTGATGACTTGCTTCTCCGCCCAGCCTGCATTGTTTCAGTATATATAGTTGTGTGGTAGCCTCTCTTGATAAACCTACATACTTAGTATGGGTGATCGAGTCTTTGGTTCCATATTTAATCATTTTGTTTATGAAATTAAGTGTTCCCTTTGTTGGGGGTTGGCAGGAGAGACAACACCGTGTTATTAGAGGAAGCCGAAAGGCACGCGTTTTAGCTCACGCAGGCTGGCGTGAGGTCTGGAACAGGACAAGGAAATTAGAATTTAGAAAAACGGACGTAGCTGGTGGAATACTTAACTTTAATCCATAAATGGTGAACGTCGCTCTTGACTGTACATTATTCACAATATCAATAGTAACTGAACATGGCGCCTTGCTAGGTCGTAGCAAAGGAAGTAGCTGAAGGCTATGCTAACTATCGTCTCGGCAAATGAGAGCGTATTTTATCAGTGAACCATCGCTAGCAAAGTCGGTTGTACAACTGGGGCGAGTGCTAGGAAGTCTCTCTAGACCTGCCGTGTGGCGGCGCTCGGTCTGCAATCACTGATAGTGGCGACACGCGGGTCCGACGTATACTAACGGACCGCGGCCGATTTAAAGGCTACCACCTAGCAAGTGTGGTGTCTGGCGGTGACACCACACCCTTCCTGTCCCTCACATTACGATGCACTGATCCCCGACTCTATTTCAGATTCCCCACGATTTTATGTCTATGTTTCATATTATTACGAACACAGGCTGTGGTCTTATATAAAGTATTAACTGCCTCATGTCGATTTCGGTTCCTGTTGGAACAGAAAATAAAATTAATTAGTGAAGTCTTAAACAAAACTCATGTCTCCTGCTTTGTAAGGCACATCCCATTCTTATCAACTCAGATGCTACGTTTGCATTTCTTAAATTGATTTTCAATGTTGATAAAGCTTCATTTATGGCCAAAGATAGTGAAATGGCCCCCCAGTCGTTACAGTATATGCTACAGAGCTCGGAAGTGAATTTCAGTTAATGGGAATTCACATAGTTCCGGATAAATTAAATTCTATAACCCGTAGCAAAGAGCTAACATTTACAATACATTTCACTTTTCTTTAATAATGTGCAGTAATCAAATGTCATTGACATATGAGTCCAGCGGTATCTTCCTATGTGAGCTAATGATCAGCTGGTAGGTTTTCGATGACCACCACCAGTACAGGAAGCACAGTAAATGATGCTGTTCTCGTCTGTACTCGCTCAGTGCCATGCAACATTATTTAGTGTCATCTGTTACTTTGAAGCTGATACACTGAGGTGACCAAGTCGTGGGCTTGCTCCTAACATCGTGTCGGACCTCCTTTTGTCCGACTTAGTGCAGCAGTTCGACGTGGCATGTACTCAACAGATAGCTGGAAGTGCCATAGAGAAATATTGAGCCATGCTGCATCTATAGCCATCCATAATTGAAAAGTGCTGCCGCTGCAGGACTTTATGCACTGACCTCTCGATTAAGTCCCACAAATATTCGATGGGATTCGTATCGGACATTCTGAGTGGCCAAACCATTCGCTTAAACTGTGCAGAATGTTCTTCAGACTAATTGTGGCCCGGTAACATGGCGCATTGTCATCCTGAAAAATTCCATCCTTGTTTCTGAGCATGAAGTCCATGAATTGCTGCAAATAGTCACCTAGTTATCGAACATAAGCATTTCCTGTCAATGATCAATTCATTTGGACCAGAGGACTCAGTCCATTCCACGTAAACACAGGCCACGCCATTATGAAGCCATTACCAACTATCAAAGCGCCCTGTTGACAACTTAAGTGCATGGCTTCGCGGGGTCTGTGACACAGATTTTACCAACTGAAATCGGGAATCTTCTGACCAGGACATGGTTTTCCAGTCGTCTAGCGTCCAATCGTTATCGTCGTGAGCCCACAAGAGGCGCTGCAGGCGATGCTGTGCTCTTAACAAAGACACCTGCGTCAGTCGTTTGATGCCACAGTCCATTGACACCAAATCTCGCCTGACTGTGTTAACGAATACGTACGTCATACGTCCCACACTGATTTCTACCGTTGTTTCACGTAGTGTTGGTTGTCTGTTAGCACTGACAATTCGACACAAATGTTACTGCTCTCGGTCGTTAAGTGAAGACCGTCTGCCACTGCGTGGCCCGCGGTGAGAGGAAATTTGGTGTTCTCAGCTCTTTTGATACTGAATCTCGAATTATTGAATTCCCTAACGATTTACGAAATGGAAGGTCGTATGCGTCTAGTACCAATTACCATTCCGCATTCAAAATAAAATCAATTTCCGTCGTGCGGCCATAACCACGCCTGAAACTCTTTCGCACGATTCACTTGAGTACAAATGACAGCTCACCCAATGCACTGTCCTTTTACTCCTTGTTTACTTGATACTGCCACCGTCTGCATATTTCCGTATCGCTATCCCGTGACTTTTATCAACTCGGTGTACATTGAATGCGTTACTTAAAGGTAATACAAACTTTTCTAACGTCACTCAGCTCTCCAAGAACGGAACGCAGAGAGCCGAAAATTTGTAATACTACAACAACCATGATGGTAGGCCTACTGGGGGAAGACAACGATTCGAGCGAGGAGGTACGCTGTCCGTGAGCGGCCTGACAGACTTCAGTGTAGGGCGACCACAAGTGATATCGGTAGCACTTCTCTAATTGCACCGACCGCAGCAAAACGCGGAGGCTCGTAATACCGACTGGAGACTGCCCATCAGCCTAGGTCAGGGGTCTCCAAACTACGGCCCACGGGCCGAAACCGGCCCGCGAGGGCCGGCAAACCGGCCCGCGTTAGCTGGCCGGACATCCCCGGTATCCGGCCCGCCAAATATTTGAGGTGGTACCTATACTGCCAACAATTGAGTTTCGAGGCCTATCGCGACCAATACACCGCGACATTGTCGGACACAATCACGCAACAGAACTATCAAATATATGCTCTGGCTCTGCTACTGGCTACAAGACTACATACCTAAACTTATTGTTGCGCCGCTTGAAATAACAATGCGTTGACATTCTGTACCTCTTCGTCTTGCAGTAATGGTGTTGCTAACAATGATTTTGAGATTTCGTTAACTTTGCAGGACGCTTTCGTGAAGAATGTGCAGTGACGTTCTTTTTTGTCGGTGAAACTCGCCAGAATAAAATACGCCAGAATTTCGGTCAGGTACGTCCACCAATCAAAATTATGTAATTAAATAAAAATCGTAGTTCGTTTCAGTGTTAGATATTCCCAGAACCTTAGATTTCTGCGATTTCATCTTTCCTTTAGCCTAGGGTGACCAAATTATTTTCGGTGAAAACCGGTACACATTCACCCCGGTGCCAATGGACACCTCATTTTACATGTACCCAGGTTTCTTAATTTTAAATATTAATGTTTTGTTGATACATTTTGTTAACCCGGTTATTACAACTAATAAGAGGATACAAAAGATTGATATAATCTAGATTATCTGTATAATTAATGACAGTTAATAAACGTATACAGTAATAAAGAAATGTATACGATTTTACAAAATTTTACAGGCATTCAACTTTTAATCAATTAATATTAACATGAGCTTTAATATTACTGAGCACTTGTAGATGGAATTGACTGTCCTTGGAGTAAAAGGCTAGTTTTCACTGCCTCCAGCCTTCTTGATCATGTCTTTGTTCTTTGAGACACAGTGATAAAACTCGGCACAATCCATTTTGTAGTTGTACAGGATCTGCAGGATTGCTTCAAGAGGGTCCATCTCCATTCTGTTTCTTTCGTCAGTCCACTGGATATTCATGAACGAAAATATTCTTTCCACATTGGCATTATGGGCTGGGATTGCAAGTAAATACCTTGCAATTATTACCAACTCAGAGTAATGCTGAAGACAGTCACAGCTTTTAAAAAAACTCACCCACTTTTCATGACATTCCAATGGTCTTTTTTTTTCATCATTCCACTTGTGAAGACTTTCTTCAACAAAATTTGTCAGTATGCCGAACTGATCAAAGAGAATGGAATCATCGATTTCAATCTCTTTACTCTTCAAATAAGAAACTGTCTCTTCAACACTTTCCCATTTTGGCACTCTCTTCAGTAACATCCAATCAAACACAGGCAATGAGGGTAAATATGAGGCGCTCCACTGTCTGAGATATTCTTCACAAGTGTCATAAAACTTGTTAACTTCTTCTCTAAAACTCCTTTCCGCTGCTTCTGATACTTCTGCTCTTTTAAGGACAGATTTAATATTAAAAGAAATGAACTGCTATTCTCTCCTCTTAGTAACAGTTTCCAGAGTATTTTTCAAAACATCATTTACCTCTATTACACTTTTCGTGCTTCCCTCAGTTTCCTTTATCCCATGCTGCAAAGTGCTAAGCTGACTGTGAATGAACAATAAGTAGGCCTCACTTAAAGGGTTACTGAAAAACTGAACCAATATTTTGGGGGCTTTGTGTTCACTTAGGAAAAAATCTTTTAACGGTTCAAACAGGCGGATTACTCATTCAACTGCTGGAAACAGTGACAACCAGCGAGTTTTCGAGTGACACATTACATTCATATACACTCCTGGAAATTGAAATAAGAACACCGTGAATTCATTGTCCCAGGAAGGGGAAACTTTATTGACACATTCCTGGGGTCAGATACATCACATGATCACACTGACAGAACCACAGGCACATAGACACAGGCAACAGAGCATGCACAATGTCGGCACTAGTACAGTGTATATCCACCTTTCGCAGCAATGCAGGCTGCTATTCTCCCATGGAGACGATCGTAGAGATGCTGGATGTAGTCCTGTGGAACGGCTTGCCATGCCATTTCCACCTGGCGCCTCAGTTGGACCAGCGTTCGTGCTGGACGTGCAGACCGCGTGAGATGACGCTTCATCCAGTCCCAAACATGGTCAATGGGGGACAGATCCGGAGATCTTGCTGGCCAGGGTAGTTGACTTACACCTTCTAGAGCACGTTGGGTGGCACGGGATACATGCGGACGTGCATTGTCCTGTTGGAACAGCAAGTTCCCTTGCCGGTCTAGGAATGGTAGAACGATGGGTTCGATGACGGTTTGGATGTACCGTGCACTATTCAGTGTCCCCTCGACGATCACCAGTGGTGTACGGCCAGTGTAGGAGATCGCTCCCCACACCATGATGCCGGGTGTTGGCCCTGTGTGCCTCGGTCGTATGCAGTCCTGATTGTGGCGCTCACCTGCACGGCGCCAAACACGCATACGACCATCATTGGCACCAAGGCAGAAGCGACTCTCATCGCTGAAGACGACACGTCTCCATTCGTCCCTCCATTCACGCCTGTCGCGACACCACTGGAGGCGGGCTGCACGATGTTGGGGCGTGAGCGGAAGACGGCCTAACGGTGTGCGGGACCGTAGCCCAGCTTCATGGAGACGGTTGCGAATGGTCCTCGCCGATACCCCAGGAGCAACAGTGTCCCTAATTTGCTGGGAAGTGGCGGTGCGGTCCCCTACGGCACTGCGTAGGATCCTACGGTCTTGGCGTGCATCCGTGCGTCGCTGCGGTCCGGTCCCAGGTCGACGGGCACGTGCACCTTCCGCCGACCACTGGCGACAACATCGATGTACTGTGGAGACCTCACGCGCCACGTGTTGAGCAATTCGGCGGTACGTCCACCCGGCCTCCCGCATGCCCACTATACGCCCTCGCTCAAAGTCCGTCAACTGCACATACGGTTCACGTCCACGCTGTCGCGGCATGCTACCAGTGTTAAAGACTGCGATGGAGCTCCGTATGCCACGGCAAACTGGCTGACACTGACGGCGGCGGTGCACAAATGCTGCGCAGCTAGCGCCATTCGACGGCCAACACCGCGGTTCCTGGTGTGTCCGCTGTGCCGTGCGTGTCATCATTGCTTGTACAGCCCTCTCGCAGTGTCCGGAGCAAGTATGGTGGGTCTGACACACCGGTGTCAATGTGTTCTTTTTTCCATTTCCAGGAGTGTATTCAGTTCCCACATAATCACAGAACTCCTTAAGCCCCTCTGTTGTAACAGTGTATATGTAAAAGTGTGAGTATGCAGCTTAAACTGTCAGCAGATGTCTGCACACTATAGTGTAAAACATGTGCAGGGCACCCTATGCCTTCAATGTTTTCATGCAATGTTGCCTTTAATTTGGTAAATACGTTGCATTTACCTTGTCTTTTTAAACCACCAAAGTTTGTGTTGGTGTTGTCTCCACAAAATGCCACACATTTATTTTTCTCAAGATCAAACATTTCGATAGTATTCATACAAAATCTTGAAATTTCGCCAGATGTTTCATTAGGTAGGGAACTCACCTTCAAAAGTTTGATCTGAATTCCCTGATTAATATCGAAAAATTGAACAACGAACGGAAATATTTTAGTGGCCTTATGATTGCTGGCATCAGTGGATATCCCGTAGAATGAACACTTTTTGATGTATTGAAGGCTTTCCTTTACACTCTGGGGAGCAGTAACTCCTTTCACTAATGCTGACACTTTAGTTCTTGCTGAACTAAACTTTTTTGCAATGGAAGAATCATCAAACATAATGCTGTTAAGCTTATTAGTACAATCAGTAGATCTATAAGTTTGGTGATGTTTTACCGTGTGGTAGGCTAGTGTAAGCTCGGCTGCTCGAACTTTTGTCTCTTCACTTGACTGATCTTTCACAAAATAATTTTGTAGAGTTTTACTGCAGCTCGGTGCACTGTATCTGTTAATGTGTTTCTTTGACCTGATGTGATCAACTATGTCGGAACGTCCACCATGACTTATACTAATAAAACAGTTACATACGGAACACTCTGCTTCGTAATCAAAACGACCTTTCTTAATGAAATTCCATTCCTTGGAATAACAGTCACTGAACTTGCAGGCACGTTTCGGCATTGCGTTTCACAGTACTGCAGCAATAATACCACTAATATGAGAAAAAACTATTGCAGTTTGTCTGACAAAACGTCAACTACTACACTGTTCCGACAATGAGTGTGTAAGTGGTGCGACAATCGGACGGTTTCATAGCTCTGTTACAATAATACAACTTACTACTTGTTGGCCAAAGTACCGCTAGAAGTAAATTATTACCTGAGTGTATCAATACTGATACTGTGATTACTAGTATGGGACTAAGGAGGTTTTAGACAAGTAAGCTAAAATATATTAATTTCTTGTGTTGTATTTCCTTTAATATAGCGAAATCCCAAAAATTTGAGAAAGTTTCACGAAATGTATTTGAAAACTAAATTCCGGGACTTTTGAGCGTCCTGAAACAAATTTTCGGGACACCGGAACACAGGGATGAAAACCGGGACAATCCCGGTTTTCCGGGACGTTTGGTCACCCTACTTTAGCCTTACATTACGGTGATCATGGAGTGCTAGGGTGCTTTAATCCCACTAGGTAGATCATGGCCCTTATGACTTCGTGGAGGAGTCATTGTGGCCCGCGGACTAAAAAGTTTGGAGACCCCTGGCTTAGGTCGTAGCGCGGAGAATCACGTCGTGACCCCAGGGGGGATGAGCTGGGTCCAACCAGCAGTGGTGGATGTCCAGACGAGAAGAGAGACGGGCAGCAACGAGTTGGCTTGCACAGATGCCGGCAGTTGAACGGCTGCTCGGCCCCGGGCTGGAGTTGACGACTTCCAAGGCTGAAGGCCGGCACAGCAGCTGAAGTAGGCCCTCAGGTGGCTCGCAAGTTGGAGGGCACCGAGTTCAGAGCATTAGTACCAGCGTCAGAGCCGCAGCTAGCAGCGGCAGAATCCAGACTAAAAACGACGAGCGTTTATACGGTACTCGCCCGTCCTTGTTTTGCTACAATCATGTAAGCCACAACAAGTCCGCAGCTCTGATGCGTAGTAACCAGGTCAGCAACGCCTTCTCCATCAGTTGGTGATCTTTCAACTTCGGACTCTCGTCATCATCTGCGAAGTGCTAACTGTCCAACGTCATAACGGCGGTTCCAGTGGTACCAGAAAGTAGGCTCCAATGGAACAACGTTCGTCAGCCGGGTCTGACCCCCTATGCAGCATCTTGCATTACCCGTGGCAGGTGTCTTAATTTTACTCACCTGCACCGATCAGTTATTTGCAGTCAACGGCATTAATAAGTGTTTTAAAGTGCTGCTGGCTGGGAGAGACAATTGTCTAGGGGGAGGTGGCACGTGGCGATGGTTAGGAACACGGCTGGATGTCGTGGTACAAGGAACCAGTGTGCGGTTTCGGGGTTGGACAGGGATTACTACAAACATAGTAGTGATAATCCAGAGAGCTTGATGTGTGAGAAACTTGCGCTGGCTGCAGTCGTTTGCTTGTCATTCCAGCAGCCCTGGGGATGTCGCCATTGCTTCCAGTTGGTCAAGGCTTTCCCCTCCACCTGGTGACGTCTAGAACTCGTAATAACCATATTCTTTTTGGTGTTTTGGAAGGTATGGTGTCACATACTACGGGCAACGGCCATCAGCAGTACCCACTCTCTCTCTCTCTGTCTGTCTTTCACGACACGTGACTGACACGTGCTTCAGCAGCATCAGCTCTGTTTCCTGTCCTGACAACTTTCCAACGCTAAGGTGTGGTGTACACCGACGCGTCCGTTAAATGTCAATTGTCAACAAGTAATTCATTCTCAAGCGAGCTTTGAGAGGCAGGTCTCTTGCTATGACATTCTTTACCAGGTAATCCATCGCTTAATATACTGAAGCCAACGCGTTTCTACTAGCCTATGTTGTGCGTTCAGTGTCCCGTGTTTGATGGCCTCGTTGAACGGTAGACGGCCTGATTCTGATTGGCTTTTGCTCATCACGCCGCTTCCACGTTTAGTTGCTGACGACTGCTGTCACCTTGCTGTGTTTTTCCGTTTAGGTTACTTCCTGATTGCTATTCTCAAACAATGATCTGCGGGAATTACTGTTAGGGGTTGCACTTGCAGCTGAGCGTAAAATTTGATTTGCAGCATTTTAAAGTTTTAAATGGTCCTTTATCCGTGTTCATTTCTGTTGTTCGAAGAGGTAAATCGTGGTCCATGCACGTGGTACAGCATTGGGTTTTCAATCGTTCATCCGTATCGTAGGCGTATTGGCTATATCCATATTATCGTTAAATTAATTGAGTTCAGGATCTGCTGATGTATCTAGAATTTTTCTTTACTCACTTTTCCATATACAGTGGCCATAACCTTCCATCTTTTATTGCTTTTGAAATGAGTCTCAATAATCAGGAATTCAGTCTAAGATCTATTTTTCTTCCCAAGTGAGTTAATGAAACCCACGCTAAAACTTCGATTGCATGAGTGCTTTTGTGTTCACTCTCGAATTTGCATTTAATTTCAAGAACTTAATTGTGAAAGCTGCCTTCAGCGGTGACATTAATCACCGCGAAGTCAAACTGCAATTAGCAGAAGACTTTCTCAATAGCTCAGGAAGTAAGTAGCACTGTGAAGACTTCGAGATTACTTGCTGTTTACCAAATAATGTACGACGTGGTTATAATATTTCGTGTTCTTGCGTGGACAGGTGCCAAGCTATCATACTGAGGCACTTGGTCTGTCTGCAAGAAAGATCACGTATACCCTCACCGAATCAGTTTATGAAACTGATCTTGTACTTCAAATATTATTGCCCCCCCCCCATTTCTTCCCGTAGCTCAGTGCACGCCTCCGCTACTCTAGAATATGTTTATAAAACCTCGTACACAAAGCGTTGTAGATTTTTACTTGAGTTAAAACTTGGTGTGAAGGGCACTTTTTTACGGCATGCATTTTATTGTAGTTCCACGTTCTTATACGCAAAATTCAGTGGCTAAAACAAGGTAGGAGACTTAATGTTGTCTGTACGAAAGAATTTCTGTTATAAATTGCTATACACAGTACGCTAAAGCTCAATAAAAGTTCAAATAAAACAATTACTTGCATCAGTCACTCTTTTTTTTTCATAAATTGACACGTTTCGGGAGCTTATAGCTAGAGGTCTGCGTGGATAAAAAAAAGTGCAATCCGCATCCGCACCGCATCCGCAAGTTCCTTATCCGCATCCGCATATATTTAAGATTTGAATGAGTAATTAATAGTAATAGACAGTAGTACTTAGAATTATGGTATGTAATGACATAGTTATTGTTCGGGTGCCATTTCTGCGACAACTTAACTACTTTTGACTTCTTAAATCACAGGAAATGCTGCATACCTACTCTAAAGCAGACCATTCCAAACAGGAAAGCATTGGCGCTCCAGAGCACACACAGTAGCGGCTCGGATCTCGTGAGATTGGAAACGCTATTTAAAAAAATAAAATTCAATGTAATAGTATTAAATGATGAAAATACGTGTACAGAAACAATTATATTTCGCTGCTCTTGTGCCAAGGCAGCTGAAAATGACGATGGTTTTAAACTGTTACTAGCACATTGCATCATTTACCGACAGTTTTTTTGTACTCACTGCTTGGATGTGTCAAATTTTGAAGCCATTCATGTCAGCTGATGATTATATTATAGCTTACGCGTTCAGTCCTCGTCATTTCCAGGTGAAAATATTTACAGTATTAGGCCTAGACTGCAAAACGCTGGCGCACCTGTGCAAAAGTTAAACTGCCAGCAATAATTGACGTTATCTGGAAGAAATAACTCGTCTTCCGAAGAGTGACAACAAAATCAGCGGTTATAGAAATTAGGAGTGGTTGGATGTCGTAGCAGTTCCTTAGCACTCACTGCAACGTACTTGGCCCCCACATCAATAAGAAACTGTGCCGTCTCGAGAAACCCAGATCCACACGCAACTTCGAATGGTAAAATGTCTTTGCTGACAAGATTGATAAGTTTTCCTGTCGCGGCTGTCTTCAAATTTGGCGGAACTTCAGGAACTTTCACGTCTCTCTTGGTGATTAAATAAATAATTATGCTACTTTGTCGAGCCTCACACGAATGTTTTAGCAAATTTGAAGTCCCAGTTTTGTGTCCAGTGTAGGAATATACATTTTTAAATGCAAAACAAGCCACTGTATCTTTTATCTTTTCGTTGCCATCAAATACGTATGCGAATTTTTTTCCAAATTGGCGATTTCAATTTGTTTTCCTTCACTAATGTAAAATCACCTTTTTTCACCTTACACGAAGTTGTATCCATCGATATGGTGTTCATTTGAAGAAAGAACTCTCGCTGATATTTGCTGCACAGCGCTAACTGAAGGCAGCGGAAAATTGCAACGGGCACCTGTCTGGTAGACGGGCAGGTTTGCCACCCAGAGAGCACTTCACAGGCCACAGGAAAGACACGGTCGCGGAAACGGATTAGGCGCAGGTCTCCTGGGTACAGCTACGTCGGTCGTAGCCGGGGGCTGAGGACAACAGATATCCCCTCTACCCCGGTCCCTGCAAGATTCCAAGAATGTCAACAGACTTGAAGTTTTCAACTAACATTACAACATACGTACTGGGCAGATGCCTTGCTCATTATCCGCAGATGACCCGCGGATATCCGCGCCGATCACGATTTTATCCGCCAAGTAACGAATACCGCGGATATCCGCGGATATCCGCATCCGCGCAGACCTCTACTTACAGCCTCATTTTCAGGTGGATTAATGATATTATATTACACTTTTGCTAGCTCGATGCAGTCAGTTGATACTGAAAGAGAAATAGTTGTATACAGACAACCAATTGGTATAGCACTGGGCTCCAGCGTATTAGGACCATATTTAACCTATTCATTAACCACGTTGAGCAAAAATTGTTTAGTAGCAGCAGCCCATGAATATAAAACATAAAGCTTTACAAAAGGTACGTGAATGAAACATTACTAGTAAAGGAAGCGGAAAACCTCCACTCATAGAAAAAATGTATAAGAAAGTTGGAAAGGAATAGACAAAACATAAATAAGAATAACATGCAGACAGATGTCTTCCCTTCTTTGGTACCATTTCACAAAAACTGCTAATGTCGTAAGGCTACACAATGATGACATACTTTCTCCACCGACAATAAATTAGGTAATACACTGCCACACAATACACAAACCAGTAACGGTAAACTCTCCAACTCAGCTGCATACAAGATGAAGCTTCCGAAGTAGATTTTGTAAGTAGGCTGTTTACGTTTTTATATTGGTAACGCCACGTAGCGCTCTGTATGAAAATCACTGGCTGTGCTGTGTGCAGTCTGTGGCTGGTTGGCATTGTTGTAATATTCGCTATTTTAGTGTTGGGCAGTTAGATGTGAACAGCGCGTAGCGTTGCGTTGCGCAGTTGGAGGTGAGCCGCCAGCAGTGTGGGTGTGGGGAGAGAGATGGCAGAGTTTTGAGAGCGGATGCGGATGATCTGGACGTGTGTCCATCAGAGACAGTAAATTTGTAAGACTGGATCTCATGAACTGATATATATATATATATATATATATATATATATATATATATATATATATATATATAATGACTTTTGAACACTATTAATATATATATATATATTATATATATATAATGACTTTTGAACACTATTAAGGTTAATAGGTTGTTTGTTCGCTATCAAAATCTTTCATTTGCTAACTATGCCTATCAGTAGTTAGTGACTTCAGTAGTTAGAAACTTTTATTTAGCTGGCAGTATTGACGCTCGCTGTATTGCAGTAGTTCAAGTAACGAAGATTTTTGTGAGGTCAGTGATTCATGAAAGGTATAGGTTATTGTTAGTCAGGGCCATTCTTTTGTAGGAATTATTGAAAGTCAGATTGCGTTGCGCTAAAAATATTGTGTGTCAGTTTAGTGATGATCAGAATAAGTAAAGAGAGAAATGTCTGAGTACGTTCAGTTTTGCTCAGCTGTTTGAAAATCAAATAACGTAAGGGGTTTATCAGCACAATCATTCATAAATTTTTCTAAGGGGAGGTTTCATATGTCGACCCTTAGCTGAGGATACCTCATTAGAATCTTCTGGTTTCTTCTTGTAGTTTGTGTAATTAGTGCAGGTATTGTTTATTGCTAGAGCGTAATTGTAGAGAGAATTTCCGTTGCAGTAGTAGTTTTTCATTGTTGTAAAGTAAAACAGCTATGGCATGCATGTAGATTTGCACCAAGTATTTCGCAGCTGCGCTTGCAATTAACTAGATATTATTTTCAGTGCTACGTTAATGTGTTTTCTTATTTTTGCTCTTCAAATTGTGCTTTTCTTGTTATCGTGTGAAATACTTGATAATTATGGCGTGTGAAAAACGTAACACTAGGCTCTAAAGTAAATTGAGAAATGATAGTGACGACGAACGTAGCTTATCAGCACCACCGTGTAATGGATTAACAGACATTCAAAGTAGTAATTTTGTAATTGTGCATAGGGAAATGGATCAGGCGGCAAATAATGGTGTAGACAGTGAAACAATTTGTGAACAGGGAAGCATTATCGATCGATCGGTCGGCAACAGCTCGCCTCAGGATTCCGAAATAACAGGACACGATCTTGCAAATACTGTAGATTCAGGTTTTGCGTCCTCACCGTTTTCTCAAATAAATCAAGACACATTTTCTACTTTTCAAAATGTGAATATTGCCGGTTCAAATGCACTGACGAATAGCACTGAGGAACATGTTTCAGACACCAGTGCATTGCTATTACAGTTAATGCAACAAATGGGACAAAGGCTACAAAAGTCAGACACAACGCTTGAACAAAATCAGAATCAAATGGGACAAAAGCTTCAAACTTAGACACAATGGAACAAAATCTTAGTTAGGCAGAATGGAACAAAATCAGAGACAAACACAGCAACAGCTTCAAATGTTAGGCACCACGCTTGAACAAACACGTGAAGGTTTAACTACTGAGTTACTTAAAATCGAATCGAAATGTCAAAAAGTCTGTAATGACGTAAAAACACAAATTTTTGAGCATTTGCAACCAATTTTTTCGCGTCATGAAAATGCATTACAGAATCACGAAGCAGCCATAAAGGAACTGCAAACTATTGTTCATGAAAATCACGACACCTTGCAAGCTAACATTGACTCAGTTGCATCTACAGATTCGGTTACGCAACTTACAAAACTCAGGAAAACTTAAAGGACACAGTAGATACGTTTTCAACACAAATGGACACTCTGAAACTTGGTTCAGAAAAACACACTGAGGAAATCAGTTCATTATCGGAGAAAGTAGCCGAACTTTCGGAACAGTTCACTAACTTATCTACAAAGGTAGATGATGATCTGAATGACACAAGACCCGTAGGCTTCACTGACACAGAAGGGTATGAAAAATTAAGAAATTCAAACAAAATCAGAATCAAATTAATACGCAACACAAAAGAGAAATCCGGGAAGTACAAATTCAGTTGGCACAAGTAATACAAGAATTACATATTTAAGAGGAGACTCGCGCTCTAACATGGGAAGAGGGACTTAGAAATACGGAAAAGCCACAAAATAATAACACAGGGCATTTCGGAAATTATGAAAGAAATTGGCAAGGTGCACCGAATTTTGAGATGGAACAGCCGACACGACGTAACAATGACCGACATGCGACTTGCCGACACGATGACTTTGACTATAAGCTGTTCATTACTACACGTAAATTCAAAACATTTAAGAATTCTGGCAACGACATTCATTCACAATCGTGACTTCATCAATTCTCTCATTGTTTTCCTCCCAACTTGTCATTAGAGCACAGATTAGAATTTATGTGTGGCTACTTAGAGAATGAACCAGCTGTAAGAATGCGATCGGTCATTCACGATTGTCACAGTGAAGGAGAATTTTATCATGCCTTCCTCTCAGCATATTGGTCTCAAGCTACACAAGATCGAGTAAAACATAGCATCATAATGATGAAACATTTCGAACAATCTGAATTTTCCAGTCTTGTGAAATATTTTGAAGACATGTTGCACAAGAATCAGTACCTGCCAAACCCATACAGCCCCTCAGAACTCATCCGCATTTGCTTAATCAAATTGCCTGAACATTTACGACATATTATTTTGGCAGGACATTGCAAAGACGATACTGAAGCTTTTCAGGGACTGTTACAAGAATTGGAAATCGACACTGACAATCGCAGGACGCGAAAACAGGAACACAACAATTACAGGTCACATCCATCACAATTCCGCGATGAAAGAAATAATAACTGGACACGACAAGGCTATTCTTACAACGCAAATCATGACCAAAACAGACACCACACGTATGATAACCGTTGGCCGAGTAAAAATAATTACAGAGAAAGATTGCATTTCCATAGTAATGAATATGACAGAGACAATCAGAGAAACAGACAATATGGGAACCAAAATAATTATTATCAAGGGAGACATTATAACTTCAGACGCAACAGTTCAGCATGCAGTTACGATTCAGAGAGAAATTCTCCACCGACAAGATAGAAACTATGGAATCTACCAACATGGCGACAGACGATATAATCCTAACGACAGACCTGAATTTCATCAGAACTGGTGGGATTCAAACAGGGCAGGGCCATCTCGGCAAGGTGAATTTGTAGAAGTTAGGTCTCCTAATTCCAATAACGACAGGCGCCAACAAAGAGACAGACAATGACTCGCACCACAGGCAGCCACGTGCGTCGGCTGGCTCAGAGAAAAATAACATAGACGCTAACCTTGAGAAAAATTCCAGTATTATTTACCGACGTATACCGCATGATAATTGCGTTCAAGTTGAAACTCTGCGTAGTAGGAAGAGTAAAGGTTTACACCATATTTCACATGTAAAACTATTTATGGAGAAATAATCTGCTTTTTAACTTAGTCTATGCCATAAAATTTTTCACTTCACCTTACTAGTACTCTTTGTCACACTTAGAAACTGTTAACATGCAACTATGTTTTAAAGCTAACTATCCAGTCAAGAACCTAGGGAACTTATTTAGACAAGTAATTACGAATGCATTGTTATAGTGAATAGATGACACAGTGTTATTGTGTGTGCACATTCTTGCTTGTTAGCTGCACGATTACATGATGACTATAAGGCTCACGTACTTAGAACGTATACCGGTACTGCTAATGAGATTTTAATGCAACATTTTGGTTTACTTGAAAATACATTCTGGATTTAAAGTACTTTCTGAGAGATACCAGATGACACAGTGTTTAGTTTATTTGACAGCTACACGATTATGTCACGATTCTACTAATGACTGACACAATTTACATTGTTGCTTTTGCGGTGTATCTGTCTTATATCTGCACAGTTTTTTTGCATTATTCTGGAAAGTAAAACATGTTTTAGTAGTAACTTTTGTTGTATAGCTACAATGAGACAGCCTTTTCCGTAGCAGAACAACACGTTACAGTACAGTGCTTCATTCATCATGGCAATAAGCGTAATAACTATGATATCTATACGCAAAGTATTTCACTTTTGTTTATGATGAGGTGAGTACATTGACTTCTGCAGAACTTCGCTTACAGAAAACGACAACTACGACACTTCCAAAGAATTATCTTCCAGCAAGTCGCACATTTAGCGCTACAGGACATGCAGTTGAGTGATTAATGTTGTACTTAAAACATTTATTTTTAAAGATTTTTGAATTACAAAGATACAAAGGTTATTCGTGATACATTTCATTCCATTGCTGTAATCGATAGCACCTGGGGGTATAATTACATTAATCCTCAGGGGAGTACACGCCTACTTTGTGTGCTAAGAGTGTAGCGAGCGCTAGGAGCCCTAGCTAATATGGTATTTGCTTATACAACTTTACACATTGGTACCTTATTTCTCTAACAGAATTACACAGCTGTCTGATTATTTAACAGAGAAACAAACATTTTTTTCTACGTCAGTGACAGATGTTTACACAATTACACAGTTGCATAACTTCACACTTATGAAATTGTATTTTGTCTGTACTTTGTGAACTGTTCATATTTTTTCGGTACCATTGTGATACCATGAGTGCTTTGAATGATGTATTTGGTATGTGATCATGATTTTTAAAGTATGTTTGAGGTAGATGACACTATTGTAATGAGCAGAGAATTTTTTTTGAAATTATTGCAGAAACCTACGACGTTTTTAAGATTTGGCTGAGGTGTTATGATGTTATTATTACGACAACGATGTGTATTGTGCTGTTGGGGTATGTTTACGATCCATAAGCTGATGCTTTATGAGGAATATTGAAGAAGTGTCGACGAATATGTATATGTGTAATAAAGTCAGGAATAATGAGTAGTGGTTAGGGACTCTGATTTGTGAAAAAGGATGTTGGAAACCAAGAATCGTACTTTAAGAGTTATGATATGTGTGTAAATGTGTGAATGTTTCACAATGCCAATGAAACTTTTTGGACAGTGTTATATTTATAGGATTTTGTTTCTACACATTTGTAACGCAAATTCTCGACCTGTGAGTTTTTTATATGAGACTGTCACTGTAGCGCAAACTGCTGTCGTAAATATTTCGGTAAGAAAGCTAAGTGACCTTGACATAATGCGTTATGGGCACCCAGCTGTGACAGTCGCCTGGAGAAAACGCCATTAGGTGAAAAAAAGAGGCCATTAACCTCGCTATTGACATTTGTTTGTAGAAAGCATTTCAAATAAGACACGCTCATACTTGAAACATATGATTACAGTTTTGAGCTCATAATTTATGGTATTTACTGAAATGCCTAATGAAATGATGAGAAATATTTTATGTCTATACACCTTTTTATGACTACTGTCTTTCTAGTTGAGAGATTTTTTTACTGCCTTATGAAATGCCATATAGCTAGTGAATGATGTTTCATGCTTTGCTTTGTATATATATTTGCCTATATCTAGTTTCTAGCTACACTGCAGCATTGGTTAAAATAAAATTTAATAGATGTACTAATGTAAATATTTTCTGTCTACAGATCAATCAAACAATAATTTTATGATCTACTTTCTTAAAAAAAAAGGGAACACAAATAGACATTTCCCTTCACGTTTTGGTAACTTGTCTGCTAGAGTAAGTTATCATGATGCATCACTCTGGTGTTAAGATGTGACATAGGTATTAGACATGGCCATCTTTACTGTAATATTTTTTCTGATTGAGCTTTGTCATGTTTAGGTATGAGTTATAGCATTTACTGCAGCTGTTTGCCAGGCATAGTGCTATGAAACTTCACTTTGTATTATTCTGTTAAGCCAGTTTTACTACTGATTTATTTTTCTTGTTGCTGCACATTGGCTCATACTCGTATTAGTTGTAATGTTGCATTTGCTTTGCTAATTTAGATATACTGCTGCTTGCTTTGCCAGTTTGTATTTTTTGTCATTGCTGTTTGTGTTAATTGTTTAGTGCTGTTGCATTGCCTTGTCCCTTAGTTTATGCATCTGAGCTCAGTAGGTTTAAGTTAGCTTAAGAGGGGGTAGGCTATATAAGAGAATGAGTTGTGATGAATTGGAAGAAATGCATTGAGAAGTTATATGAAAAAGATTTGAGCCAAAATGAGTAGCGTACAATGAAGAACAATTATTTTGAAAGAGGATATGAAGAAAACAGTAGGGTTTAGGGACAACAGGTATAGATAGGACTTTTTGGAAGTAATGATGAATGAAGGGAGATCTCCAAAAAGTAAAGAAAGTTTTGTTTGCAAAATACTGCAGCAAAACAAAACCTGTCCTTTCCTTTTGTGTTATTCCGCTATGTGTTTGTGTACTCTTGTGTATTTGTGTTCTTCCTGTCTCTATGTGTTTCTCTGATAAGAGTTATGTTGTAGAATTTTTCTAATAATATTCAAGAATCATAAAAGAAGGTTGTATACCTGGAAGAATCCTGGAGATACTAAAAGGTATCAGATAGATTATATAATGGTAAGACAGAGATTTAGGAACCAGGTTTTAAATTGTAAGACATTTCCAGGGGTAGATGTGGATTCTGACCACAATCTATTGGTTATGAACTGCAGATTGAAACTGAAGAAACTGCAAAAAGGTGGGAATTTAAGGAGATGGGACCTGGATAAACTGAAAGAACCAGAGGTTGTACAGAGTTTCAGGGAGAGCATAAGGGAACAATTCACAGGAATGGGGGAAAGAAATACAGTAGCAGAAGAATGGGTAGCTCTGAGGGATGAAGTGTGCAGGCAGCAGACGTTCAAGTGGGTAAAAAGACGAGGGCTAATAGAAATCCTTGGGTAACAGAAGAAATATTGAATTTAATTGATGAAAGGAGAAAATATAAAAATGCAGTAAATGAAGCAGGCAAAAAGCAATATAAACGTCTCAAAAATGATATCGACAGGAAGTGCAAAATGGCTAAGCAGGGATGGCTAGAGGACAAATGTAAGGATGTAGAGGCTTGTCTCACTAGGGGTAAGATAGATACTGCCTACAGGAAAATTAAAGAGACCTTTGGAGAGAAGAGAACCACTTGTATGAATATCAAGAGCTCAGATGGCAACCCAGTTCTAAGCAAAGAAGGGAAGGCAGAAAGGTGGAAGAAGTATATAGAGATTTTATACAAGGGCGATGTACTTGAGGACAATATTATGGAAATGGAAGAGGATGTAGATGAAGACGAAATGGGAGATAAGATACTGCGTGAAGAGTTTGACAGAGCACTGAAAGACCTGAGTCAAAACAAGGCCCCGGGATTAGACAACATTCCATTAGAACTACTGATGGCCTTGGGAGAGCCAGTCCTGACAAAACTCTACCATCTGGTGAGCAAGATGTATGAGACAGGCGAAATACCCTCAGACTTCAAGAAGAATATAATAATTCCAATCCTAAAGAAAGCAGGTGTTGACAGATGTGAAAATTACCGAACTATCAGTTTAATAAGTCACAGCTGCAAAATAATAACGCGAATTCTTTACAGACGAATGGAAAAACTGGTAGAAGCGGACCTCGGGGAAGATCAGTTTGGATTCCGTAGAAATGTTGGAACACGTGAGGCAATACTAACCTTACGACTTATCTTAGAAGAAAGATTAAGAAAAGGCAAACCTACGTTTCTAGCATTTGTAGACTTACAGAAAGCTTTTGACAATGTTAACCGGAATACTCTCTTTCAAATTTTGAAGGTGGCAGGGGTAAAATACAGGGAGCGAAAGGCTATTTACAATTTGTACAGAAACCAGATGGCAGTTATAAGAGTCGAGGGGCATGAAAGGGAAGCAGTGGTTGGGAAAGGAGTGAGACAGGGTTGCAGCCTCTCCCCGATGTTATTCAATCTGTATATTGAGCAAGCAGTAAAGGAAACAAAAGAAAAATTCGGAGTAGGTATTAAAATTCATGGAGAAGAAGTAAAAGCTTTGAGGTTCGCCGATGACATTGTAATTCTGTCAGAGACAGCAAAGGACTTGGAAGAGCAGTTGAACCGAATGGACAGTGTTTTGAAAGGAGGATATAAGATGAACATCAACAAAAGCAAAACGAGGATAATGGAATGTAGTCAAGTTAAGTCAGGTGAGGCTGAGGGAATTAGATTAGGAAATGAGACACTTAAAGTAGTAAAGGAGTTTTGCTATTTAGGGAGTAAAATAACTGACGATGGTCGAAGTATAGAGGATATAAAATGTAGACTGGCAATGGCAAGGAAATCGTTTCTGAAGAAGAGAAATTTGTTAACATCGAGTATAGACTTAAGTGTTAGGAAGTCGTTTCTGAAAGTATTTGTATGGAGTGTAGCCATGTATGGAAGTGAAACATGGACGATAACTAGTTTGGACAAGAAGAGAATAGAAGCTTTCGAAATGTGGTGCTACAGAAGAATGCTGAAGATAAGGTGGGTAGATCACGTAACTAATGAGGAGGTATTGAACAGATTTGGGGAGAAGAGAAGTTTGTGGCACAACTTGACTAGAAGAAGGGATCGGTTGGTAGGACATGTTTTGAGGCATCAAGGGATCACAAATTTAACATTGGAGAGCAGCGTGGAGGGTAAAAATCGTAGAGGGAGACCAAGAGATGAATACACTAAGCAGATTCAGAAGGATGTAGGTTGCAGTAGGTATTGGGAGATGAAGAAGCTTGCACAGGATAGAGTAGCGTGGAGAGCTGCATCAAACCAGTCTCAGGACTGAAGACCACAACAACAACAACATGTTATGTTCTTTGTAAAGATGTTTAGACATAATTTATTCAGTTCTATTTCAATGCTCATGTGTGAAATTAATGTTTCGAAAACTATTCGCATTATTTTATTTATTTACTTACGTCATAATTCCTGTAACACTGATGTACATGTTTATTTCTATTCTTTTGTAAAGCCTGTATTACTACACATGTTATCTGTATTATTATGTTTTAATTATGTTTTCTGTACCTTTGTGACTGTATTCTCATGTTATAAAATGGTAATTGACACCAGTGCATCAAATTAAGTAACTTGTAAGCATTCATTTCAATGCACACATTTCTGTTGGTCATAGTATATGCACAATATGTGAGAAGTCTGGACTGTTAGTGTTTGCACATGTGTTAATAATTCAGCAAGGGACTGGTTAACAGCATTGTTGGTTCTAAGGACAAGCCAAAAACTTTGTGAGTGCACAATTGGTGGTTTATGGACTTGTTATGTTGTCTGCAAGACTCTTTAATGGTGATTGTGCACCCATACAGTTGCAACAGATAGCTGCTGGCCATCTCTACAAGGACTACAGTGGGTTTAAACCTTTGATGACCCCCAATACCATTATTTCTACAAGGACTACAGTAGGTCTACACCTTTGATGGCCCACCAATACCATTATCTCTACCAGGACTACAGTGGGTATGCTCTGTGATGACCTACCTATCAATATTCTTCAAAACTTCGACTGACTCTGCTGTGGGTTTGTTCTGTTGTGGCCCATTATCTGTCTGCATGTCGAGAGTCATCTTTCCGTTGGATGGACAACACTACTTCCTCAAGACTGAATGGAAATCCACTACTCCCGTGTGCATTTTTTTTTACTGCTCAGACGTTGAGTAAAAAAACACTGCAATTTTACTGTGATGAATGATCAGGACTGTCTTTATGGATTATGAGAACATTTTAGCTTTTGACTAACATTGTATCAATAAGTGTGTGCATTTGAGATCTTTGCTATTGCAATTATGAAAAATTTTAACAAATATGTATTGACCACTGCCGAAAACAATTTGTAAAATTTTTGTGGGGAGCATGGGGGCTATGTAATTAGGCTATTTACGTTTTTATATTGGTAACGCCACATAGCGCTCTGTATGAAAATCACTGGCTGTGCTGTGTGCAGTCGATGGCTTGTTGGCATTGTTGTAATATTCGCTATTGTAGTGTTGGGCATTTGGATGTGAACAGCATGTAGCGTTGCGCAGTTGGAGGTGAGCCACCAGCAGTGTGGATGTGGGGAGAGATATGGCAGAGTTTTGAGAGCGGATGATCTGGACGTGTGTCCATCAGAGACAGTAGATTTGTAAGACTGGATCTCATATAAATAATGACTTTTGAACACTATTAGGGTAAATACATACTTTGTTCTCTATCAAAATCTTTCATTTGCTAACGATGCCTATCAATAGTTAGTGACTTCAGTAGTTAGAACCTTTTATTTAGCTGGCAGTTTTGGCGCTCGCTGTATTGCAGTAGTTCAAGTAACGACGTTTTTTGTGAGGTAAGTGATTCATGAAAGGTATAGGTTACCGTTAGTCAGGGCCATTCTTTTGTAGGGATTATTGAAAGTCAGATTGCGTTGCGCTAAAAATATTGTGTGTCAGTTTAGTGATGATCAGTTTTGCTCAGCTGTTTGAAAATCAAATAACGTAAGGGGTTTATCAGCACAATCATTCATAAATTTTTCTAAGGGGAGGTTCCAGTTGAAAGGCCACAATAATGCATTTAGATACAACACATTAGATAAAACTGTCATAGCTGCACACATTCAGGACGCAAGACATTCCTTTGCTAACAAAGAGGGCAATCTAATAATACATCACAAAATAGACAAAGGCCACAAACTCAGTGTTTACGAAAGCTGGAAATTCTTATTCGCAACAGAAAACATGGACAGAACACACTAAATGAAAGACCTGAGACGGTGCCAATGAGCTTTTCAAGAGCTTCGCATGTATACTAGACGATGCGCGATAGATCTTTTCACTTTCTACTTCCCGAGTGAACTTAATAAAAGATAATTTCCAAAGTGCTGTACAGAAACAGTAATTATTAGATTCTCTTGATATTAAGTCTGTAGGTTTCATATCTTTTACGTTCTTTTTATTTTATTTAAGTGTCTTGACTGTAACTGCAGGAGTAATACTTTTAACAAGATGTTGTAAGTAATGAATCAGATTTATAACTGTTATATGTATCTATCGTCCGCAATGTAAGTTAGTAATGAATGATCTCTGAGGCAACGCACTATAGCTTTACATCGTTATAATTTTGGTTTTTGTATCTTATTGGCTCGTGTTATGTAAGAAAAATTAAGTTAAAAATGTATGTTTATGACGAACAACAGGGTTCTGTGCGCTGGAATAGATCGTAAGTACCTCTATCACCGTTTAAAGTTTATAGTCTTAATGTCATATTACGCTAACAATTGCCTGTTATAAGTTTTGTAGCAAAATTAAACTGTAACCAATGTAACGTAATATCATTGTTCCACCTGGAGATGAGAGTGTAAACTCTCGAAACACGTCGTGAGATGAAACAAAAAGATTCGAACTTTCATTGTCATAAACAGTGACAGTTCCTTACAACAGTCCAGTATGGCCTACACAATGTTACGCTGTAGCTCTTTCTTTATCAGCTAATATTTCTTGCGTTTCTTTTATTTCCTGTATGTTGCGCCTGTTGACTCGCGTAGAGCAGCGAAGCTGCGTAAATAAGAAACTGAGGTCGTTCAACCGCAGCAGCTCGAGAGCTGGGTGGAGTTCAAACAGCAAATAGAGTGGCAAAGCGGATCCGTGGAATCACGTAAAACCAGAAACAAGTTCATAGTACCAACAGAAGATTCCGTTAACGTTGTCCAAGAAAAGTAAGCCGGGTCTTTGTACTGGAACTGTTTTAGTCCGAGATCAGTACAAAGGCAATAAGTGGCGATTTGGCGAGCTGCGTGGGACTTAAAAGCCGTTCGCCACGACCGTGCATGATGACCACATGCTTGCTGAAGGGCGTGTCCAATTTATCGAACGCAGGTACGTCGCGTGCACATGATCTAAGGCCAACGACTCTGATACCGCAGCCCCTGTCTCCGACTCGATATCGGTGTCGTAATATACTAAGCTTTAGGTTATCCATAATGACCAATACAGTGGCAAAATAGCCATCACTACAGATCCACAACGCTAGACTGAATGACCCATATGCACCCAAACGAGCATAGTACAGATAGACTCGGCAGAATGATGATCATAAGTTTTGTCTAATGTGGTGCGGGGTAGCCTTGCGGTCTGCCGCGTCTTGTCACGGTCCGCGCGGCTCTTCCCCCCCCCCCTCCGCCCCTCCCCTCCGCCCCCCCCCCCCCCACGCCCTTGGAGGTTCGAGCCCTCCCTCGTTCATGGGCGTGTGTGTCGTCCTTAGCGTAAGATAGTTTAAGTTAGATTAAGTAGTGTGTAAGCTTAGGGACCGATGACCTCAGCAGTTTGGTCCCGTAAGACTTTACCACAAATTTCCATCTGCTTCGCCACCAGCGTAGGGACGATGAAAAGAACAGCACGTAACTTCTAACTGACTAGCTGACAAAACTGCACGTGTCAAGTCTGCGTTCGCCTTTATACCTATCGTTCGGTAATAGCAGTAATAGGAGTAAAAGCTGTTGTTTTACTCATTCGTGGATCACTTCTTCAAGGATACTGGACATGTCATGGTACAACACTAACGCCAACACTTTGAAGTCCGTCCCTAGACATACTTACCATAGGGTAGCGCTTGCTGCGGTTAATTCCACTGATAACTGCAATACAGATACTCAAGGCTTTCTCCCTGATTTCTTTCCCAGGAGTTTTGTTTTCATTTGGAATGTTTCTTACGACACTCCTCTGTGCCTTGTAATGGTAGCCCACGGTCGACAACACCAACTGGTGACCGATGCACACAAATTAAGACCCGGAGGCACTTCAAGGACAAAGCACAGAACGGCGCGTTGTTTTTTTACAGGCAATTGGTAGGGCAATCGTTACGAACAAAAGGACAAATTCTCCACAGCAGTAGTGCTTGAGGGCGTGCACAACACGTGGATCAGTGAGGCTGGGCTCCCCTCACTGGCGAAAATAGCTATCATCTGATGCCGAATGATCGTCGTAGAGGAGTGCAGAGATGACAACGTATCAATAAGCGCTTCGGAAATGCTTACATGGGTTCAGCAAGGAAGTGGGTCAGTCGTGATTGCATCGATATTATGTACTAATGTACGACGGCCCTCATTGCTATCGAGAGCAATTTGAAGGCTATACTCTATACGGACATGACCCTGTAATTTGTTTTCCAGCCCTACATTCAACAATTCGCTGGTGGGATCGTTTTTCAAGTCGTCAATGCATAACCACAGCATATTTGCCGCGTAAGCACCTTCGTCCACAAGGCAAGAATGAAACAAAGGGAATGGCCTGCGGTATCTGCTAATACGAACTCGATTAAGCATTCTTGAGACCAAATGAAGCTTGCAACGCTTCATCGTAGGAATGCCCATCACATACTGGATGATCTCAGGAGAGCTGCGGTCAGAGAATGTGACAGACTTAAACATCAACATCTCGACAACTTTGCGGAGAGCGTGCAGAGGTTAGCTCAAGCATGTTGCATTGCAAGGATCGAGCATCAGGGCAGCGAATGTCACCCAGCAACTGATTTTCGTTTCTCGGATGTGAAGGGATGTGCTAGTTCGAACTGACTGGTTATTATTTTGTTTTTAAATTTTACAGTAAATTTACATTCTTTTGTTTCATTTCCAGCGCATTTCTAAGTACACACACACACACACACATTCACAAATATGCAACTGGTGCAAAACTTGTTTTGAACAGTTTACAACGACAGTGGCATACACTAAGCTAAGTAAAAGAATAAAAGAAAACGTGCATTCTTCAGGCCAAAGGGACAGAAAATTCATAGAGACTCTGTAGCATGTTACTTAGTGCTCCCTGCGATGTCACCTTGTACTATCATCCGCCGTGTTTCGTGTAGATATTCAGCGTTCGAGAGACACTGTTTATAACGAGTTAGTAAACTATACTCAGAGATAATATTGTTTCTGGCTATACTTGTTCAACGCTAACACTTGAAAGTTATTTCGTAATGTTGTTACACATTGTCTTGTATCACGTCCCTACATTTTGCCTACACAAAACATGGCGGAAGGGTATTCAGTTTGCTTCACATTGGTCATGGTGTTGCCTCTGTGTGGTATTCTACCTCTTCTCTTTAGCCCATTGTACAATAGGTCCGAGAACTGCTTGTACACCTAGGTCGATACAGTTTGTAGCATATTGTGTATTGGAGTATTTACATAGAAAAACTATGTAGCACCGAAACAGTGTACGCACCATCGTTCCTTACACAGGGCCCTGTGTGTCTCTGTGTCCTCTTTGTCAGTTAATCACAGGCGTGTACTGTCTAACTGAAGATTAAAATAGCATCACACTAGCGCCCTTGTAGGTGACTCAGAATGCGATAGTCCAATTTGTGCTCACAGGTCTGGTAAGTGGGTATCACCACGAAAGAAGGGTTCATCGTAGGTGCTTGTTTACACGCTCGTTGTACAGCTGTGTTATTGAGCCAGGCGTCGTCGTGCATTTATCTGCCCTCATTAAGTTTCCTCCTCCTGTTGTGATTTTTGAACGCCTTTTCCCATTTGTCGCAGTCTCTGTTAGAACCGTTAGGCGCAATCCTTAAAGCGCAAACGCTATCTCACTTAGTGGTGTGTGTCAGAGACTGGAGTGGTGCAGACACTGTGTCCTAGCCACTGCAGGTACCATTTCTTGAGAATGGTAGTGATATTCGGTAGCTTCATAATATTCGGAACCACACACATGTTACCTTTATGTTTTGCCTCCTATGTTTCGTAAGTTCTCCAGATGAAAGGTACTGAGCTTGCGTTCATATTTAGCATATTATATCTAAGTCTTGGCGCCATACAAGAGTGTGCCCAGTACACATGCTTGATAAACGAGTAATTTTGTGACCACTGTAAGGTATTCGTTGTCTGCCATGACTTTGTGGAGCCGCTCAGCAGTTTTGCTTCAAAAGCATTTTCATGCAGTGCTTCACTAGGGCTGTACTGATATTCTGATGATGAGACACATGGGAGTTGTTTAGTCCCCGTAATGAATCTGAGTTTAACGTTGCACATTTCTTTCATTGCCTAAGCTAGATGTTCACTTGCTCATTTCACTAATGCCGCAGATATTTGTGAACCGTACCCAATCAAAGAAGCTCGAAACCATCAAAGAACTCACGCGCATTGCTAACAAAGTGTCTTTGGAGGTCCGTCCTGCTGCAACTCCACTTTACGCATAATTCTTTTGTGTTCTAGCCAAGGTAAGAACAGCTTTTGTAATATATCCAAGTAAGGGTTTCCATCCAATGAACACGTACCGTCATCGCATCCTGGTCCACATAATAACATGAGGTGCATACCTTTACAACTCTGGCACATAAAGGAGGTTTTCCTTAAACCAGAATGCTATACCGGAGATCTTCGCAAAAGCGATCGGTAACCCGTTGGGCACCTCGGGCATGCGTGCAGCCTACATGGCCCCTGCACGCCTCATCGTCACGAACTCGTCCTGTCCCACAATGGGACGTACACAAGGGGCGTTACCAGCGCTAGGAGAGGCCGCCACTTCCAAGGGACCTATACGCGTCGACCACACTTGTGACCAGAAAAGAGTGCCGCAAATATTCCACCGCCGTCCGCCATAAAGGTCGGTGCCAGAGCTGCACGAGTCAGTTCTTCCGGCTTCGAGAGTCTCTCCTAGCCTCCGGGCGGGTACTATTCACTCCACCGCCTTAGGACGTTGTCGAAGTCCATCGTAGGGACCGACGCCGCTGTACTGAGCATTCGTCGTTGTTTACCTTGGCGCAATCAGACTCCACCCAGAATAGGCTTTTCTGTTCCCATGCTGGTGTTATTCAGGACAGCTTCATCGCACTTAAAGTATTTTCCATACAAGTGTGTTTGTTTATGAAGATCCTAATTGTGTTACTTTTTCAGACTCTGGAACACCATACCGTCAAGTCTTGATACCTGTGAGACCCTGTAACAGTGATTTTGTTATTATCGTCGAAGCAGACGTTTCTTTCCTTGGTCAGTTCTGTAAACTTTGATCACTGCTTTTTCTTTGTCAGCGTGAGCGACACATCAGGAGCAGAAAACCACATTTCCCTTCTGTGAAGTGCCATATATCGCATATTAATCAGAAAATAACACTCTTGAGCGAGACGTGACACTTGAAACACTGCGAACAAAGCATGAAAGGCTGAAGCTCGCTGATCCATGTATTTGACAGGATATTCATTCACAAACATCTGTCTAAGTCCTTTCAATTAATTTTTTTTAATGAGGTCATGCGTTGTTAACCACAATACTTGATCTTCAGCTGCCCTATGGTGAATCGATTTCATTGGATACTGCTCAGTTGGCTGAGTGACGGTGTCATTCGTTTCTTCTAGAGTTCCCGTAGATGAATCACAAGGACTGTCTTGGACACTGCCTGCAACAAAAGCACGTTACTTCTAACAAAGGAGTGTTTCTCCACTGTCAACTTGGTTAATATTTCGGACAGAAGACAAAGGCATCATGGATCATACGTGGTTACAGCACGACAGAGCTCTAAGTTCGCTTTGTTACTCGTGTGTGTTAGTTCCTTGATGTACACTTTCGAGAGCGCTGGGTTGCGAGTTGTTCAGCGACTTCTCCACTTTCATTGAAATAGCCACTACTAAGCTCAGATTCATTATGAGGACTAATCGAGTCCCGTGGTGCTCAGCATTACAGGACTAATGAAGAATAACCAAAGCGACTTCAAAACGCACTCATTATTTTGTTATTGTTCGCCCTGGCTGTAGAGGTTCGGTGCACCTGCGCACACCGCTAATCGCTTCTCAACGTTGTAACTGTGCCCGCTTACATCAACTGCGAGTTCCAGCTGATAGGAAACAATTTTTTACTGACAACAATGCTATTTCTCAGCTTCAAAGTAGAGATTTCATTAAAACAACCATTTTTATCAGGAACAGTATTGGGTTGGTGCGTTCGTTCGTGGAATTTTTTCCTAAATTTAATAAACACAACAGATACACATGAAAGAGACGTTAGTCATCAATAATGCTTCTTCACTATTTACGACAGTCTGCCAAGGCTGGGATAATTTTTCGATTGGAACCACGTGGTTTTGAGAGCCGTGTGCGATGCTCATTTTCATCTGAACAGGAAATTTTTTGAAGGCTGTTCGATAGAGAGCAGAAAAGGTGAAAACCAGAGGGCGCAAGATCAGGTGAATAAGGTGGGAGCGGAATAGTTTCGCAATCAAACTCCCGTATAGGGTCTACGGGAATGTGGGCAGGCGTTATTGTGGAGTAGCATCAAAATCGCACAGTCTTCATGGCCATCGTTCTCGAACTGCGTCTGAAAGACATTTCAGTTGTTGAGAATAAATGTCAGCGGTGATGGTTACACCTCGGGGAAGCTACTTGCAGTACATCACACCTTCGCTCTTCCAGCAGATGCATAGAATTATCTATTGTGGATGCGCGCAGGTGTTTCTATGGGGAGTTTCTGCTTTGTTTGGGCTCAACCATTCCTTTATTTTCCTTATGTTAGCATAAAGACAATATTTATAACCACCAGTAGTGATACAGGAGAGGAATGGTTTGTGTTTTTCAAGAGTCAACTGATGACGAGCAAGCAGAAATGCACATGGCCACCAGCTGTTTTTTGTGATTTTGGCTTAGACCATACTGTACCCATGTACCCGATTTTTTAACCTGCCGCATTCCATGTAAATGTCGCACGATAGTGGAATGATCACAGAATGAGATTTTCACTCTGCAGCGAAGTGTGCGCTGATATGAAACTTCCTAGGAGATTAAAACTGTGTGCCGGACCGAGACTCGAACTTGGGACCTTGCCTTTCGCGGGCGAGTGCTCTACCATCTGAGCTACCCAAGCACGACTCACGCCCCGTCCTCACAACTCAAGTTTGGAAGGTAGGAGACAAGGTACTGGAAGATGTAAAGCTGTGAGGACGGGGCATGAGTCGTGGTAGAGCACTTGCCCGCGAAAGGCTAGGTCCCGAGTTCGAGTCTCGGTCAGGCACACAGTTTTAATCTGTCAGGAAGTTTCGGAATGATCACAGTTTGACATATTCGCCAGTTCTCGAGTACGCGAATCATTGTATATTAATGTGTTTAAACGATCTTCATGAAACCTCGGAAGTCTCTCTGAACGTGGAGAGTCACTAGTGTCAATGCCATTCTCCTTAAAACGAGAAAACCATTTTCTTAACGCGCTCCGTCCAATGGCATAATTCCCACACACCGCGCAAATGTTTCTTCATTCCTTCGCTGCTGTCACCCCTCTACTGAATTCAAACAGAAGAATACATAGGAAAAGCCCCGATTTTTCCACTTGGCAATCCTTTTTCTAAAGCCCTCAACTCCACTCACTATCTCCAATGACAATATGTAAACTCAAATAGCAGCAGTGAACTATAAAAAATGATAATCGGTAAATAAACCTATGTTGTTGTTGTTGTGGTCTTCAGTCCTGAGGCTGGTTTGATGCAGCTCTCCATGCTACTCTAACCTGTGCAAACGTCTTCATCTCCCAGTACCTACTGCAACCTACAGCCTTCTGAATCTGCTTAGTGTATTCATCTCTTGGTCTCCCTCTACGATTTTTACCCTCCACGCTGCCCTCCAGTACTAAATTGGAGATCCCTTGATGCCTTAGAACATGTCCTACAAACCGATCCCTTGTCAAGTTGTGCCACAAACTCCTCTCTAATCCTATTCAATACCTCTTCATTAGTTATGTGATCTACCCATCTAATCTTCAGCATTCTTCTGTAGCACCACATTTCGAAAGCTCGTATTCTCTTCTTGTCCAAACTATTTATTGTCCATGTTTCACTTCCATACATGGCTACACTCCATACAAATACTTTCAGAAACAACTTCCTGACACTTAAATCGATACTTGATGTTAACAAATTTCTCTTCTTCAGAAACCCTTTCCTTGCCATTGCCAGTCCACATTTTATATCCTCCCTACTTCGACCATCATCAGTCATTTTGCTTCCCAAACAGCAAAACTCCTTTACTACTTTAAGTGTCTCATTTCCTAATCTAATTCCCTCAGCACACCCGACTTAATTCGAGTACATTCCATTATCCTCGTTTTGCTTTTGTTGATGTTCATCTTATATCCTCCTTTCAAGACACTGTCCATTCCGTTCAGCTGCTCTTCCAGGGCCGGCCTGGGTGGCCGAGCCGTTCTAGGCGCTACAGTCTGGAATCTCACGACCGCTACGGTCGTAGGTTCGAATCCTGCCTCGGACATGGATGTGTGTGCTGTCCTTAGGTTAGTTAGGTTTACGTAGTTCTAAGTTCTAGGGGACTGATGACGTCAGAAGTTAAGTCCCGTAGTGCTCAGAGCCATTTGAACTATTTCGCTCTTGTAGGTCCTTTGCTGTCTCTGACAGAATTACAATGTCATTGGCCAACCTCAAAGTTTTAATTTCTTCTTCATGGATTGTAATACCTACCCCGATCCGGCCGTGGTGGCCGAGCGGTTCTAGGCGCTTCAGTCTGCAACCGCGCTGCTGCTACGGTCGCAGGTTCGAATCCTGCCTCGGGGATGGACGTGTGTGATGTCCTTAGGTTAGTTAGGTTTTAGTAGATCTAAGTTCTAGGGGACTGATGACCTCAGATGTTAAGTCCCATAGTGCTCAGAGCCATTTGAACCATTTGAACCTACTCCGAATTTTCCTTTATTTTCCTTTACTGCTTGCTCAATATACAGATTGAAACCCATAGTGACCGGAATACCTACAAAAACGCTACGAACCTATGCACCAACCGAATGCAAAGTGAAGAGGCGTACAGGTATTACTCGGACAACCCGTTCGTTAATAAATATCGTTTAGTTGTGACGCTCACTGAGACACTCGGAGTGGCAGTCGGCTGGGTCTCATTTGCTGCGAGCTGGCGCGAGTGTGAGCAGGCGGCATTTCGGCGCTGGCCGGCTGGCGGGAATAAAACAAACAAGGAGTCGATCAATCACCGCAGACGCGGGCCAGGCGGGGCGCGCGGATTGACGGCAGCGATAGTCGCCGGCGCGGCCGCGGCCGCGGCGCGGGGGTGTGTCACCGAGGCTAAGCGCCGCCCGTGATGGATGGCCGGCCGCCGCCATCAAAAACTGCGCGCGCATCCATCATAGAGCGCACCGCGCCAGCGCCCGCTGTTTGCCGTCTTCCTGCGATCGCAAACAAGTGGATTAGGGCCGCGCCCAGCTAATTCATCTTGCTCCGCGGTGATCGCCTCGCCGCGCGTCAGGTGACGCAGCGCTGCCCCGCAGGCAAAACGGCCGCCTCCTGCGTGCTGCGAGGCCTCTGGCCCTGACCCGCCAAGTGAGGGAGCGCCTCCACCTGCCGTCGCGAGGCAGCAGGAAGCAGAGGGCGTCGCAGAAGACCTATGCCACACTTAACGTACACAGTCGCGAACACACATTGCTGTGAGAATTATGCAGCTTACTCAAAAATGGTTCAAATGGCTCTGAGCACTATGGGACTTAACATCTGAGGTCATCAGTCCCCTAGAACTTAGAACTACTTAAACCTAACTAACCTAAGGACATCACACACATCCATGCCCTAGGCTGGATTCCAAACTGCGACCGTAGCAGCCCCGCGGTTCCGGACTGCAGCGCCTAGAACCGCACGACCACCGCGGCCGGCCAGCTTACTCCATTCCACAATAGACTCACTGGTACAACAACCGGTTTTCATAATTATATAAACAGATAAACAGACTGTCTCTGTTGCAAAGTAAGTTATGTTACGACTGGTTAAGGCTTTTTCAGATTTTACTAAAAGAAAAGGACAAGCAAGGATGTAATTACATAAAATTACAAATTACTGAGCATAGTTCTAAGCTGCGCTAAATTTAAAAATGCACATTTAAAAAATAAAAATAAAAAATAATCAGTGCTCTCTAAAAGGCTATCAAAGCAAAACATATTACCCGCTGCTAGGACGGCTAGTCAGAACCACGGTAACAACCAGTTAAAGGAAGAAACGTCGAACAAGATACACTGGAACAAAACATAAAGCACTCCGTCGTCAGGCCACGAGTGGCCTACTGGGACCATCCGACCGCCGTGTCATCCTCAGTGGAGGATGCGGATAGGAGGGGCGTAGGGTGAGCACACCGCTCTCCCGGTCGGTATGATGGTATTCTTGACTGAAGCCGCTACTATTCGATCGAGTAGTTTGTCAATTGGCATCGCGAGGCTGAGTGCACCCCGAAAAATGGCAACAGCAATGGCGGCCTGGATGGTCACCCACCCAAGTGCCGACCACGCCAGACAGCGCTTAACTTCGGTGATCTCACGGGAACCGGTGTATCCACTGCGGCAAGGCCGTTGCCTCGAACAAAACATAGTGTATAAATTTAAAGGGCTAAGAACCCGGGAAAATCTATGACCTTGTGACTATAACTGTTTCAAAGTAATTTCCGTTAATTTAGTAGCCCGTGACACCCCCCCCCCCCACAATTCCTTTTTAATTTTGCCTTCATAATTAAAATATTCCTTGATTCTCATCCCATTAGGTGTATACACTTGGTTTTGTGCCAGCCTATCTTCTACAACAGTTTTTCCTTTAAAATGGGTTTAGCCATCGTTCTGCCTAACCGCTCTACCAACCTATGATGGGCATTGCTTTGGTAACATTTCGTGAATGCTAATCCGTTTTTTTTTAATTTTTTAAAACAAATTTTAAAAAATTTAGCGCAATTTAGAGCGGTGATCTGTAATTTTTTATTTGATATAATTACATCCTCGCTTTTCCTTTTCTTTCAGAAAAATCTTAGTTAGCATTACCAGGCTTACTTGTAAAAAAAAGGGCTTTGCAGCCGTGACTGCCTCATTATTCAATGCTGTGAGAATTGTTACCGCCTGACAGTTGAAGCGACACTTACGTCTCAAGTGTCGACAAAGGCGGTATTCTTTTGCGTGATATTTGTTAGCTAATAATTATTCTGTTTATGCGTACGAAGCATTGCAAAGATATCGAGAGATGTGGATGACTGCAAAATAAATATAAACAAAGGCATAACTTATGACAAAATGACTGCAACATATTGTGATTTAATGAAGTCTGAGACACATTTTGAACCTTACGATAACGATGGATATCGATATTCTCATTTGTCAGTAAAAAAGTTTATGTAAAACTTATTTTTACTAATATACATTATATCATGCTTCACTGTTTATATTGCATGTGACTAACATAATTTTGAAGTTTTAACACGAAAATACAGAAATATCCTTTCACAGTTTCGTTACATACGGGATGCATCAGTATAAGTGCAGACACTTCTACTGGTGACTAAGCTCGATGTACTCAACAATGCTGCATCCATATTTACGTCACTTGCAGGCTAATAATTGTAGCTCTTACAAGTGATGCATTTTTAGATTGAGTAGTACCTCCAAGGACGTGTGGCAAGAACAAGCCATTAATGCTTATTTTCCTCCCTGCAGCAGGTCAGATGTTGAAATTAGGGTGTGAAGACGCAATACGGTTAGTCTATACTGGCAGACGTAAGTCCATTTATTGGTGCAGTTATGGCCATTCAGAAAACACCGGATAGTAAAGTTTGTGATGTGTTTGTGGGAAGACTGTTCGACTCAGAGAGAAAACAACTATGTGGGTACGTATTAAGGCACTACACATAAAAAATCTGCAATTTTACCTGTTACACCCCTATATCAGTTGATTCGAATAACGTCCTTAGCATCGATCTAAATGTGATCTCAGTCCTCTCTCGCCCTTTGCAGGAAGCAATCTATTGCGAGTAAGACGTCGTAGATAGTAGCGGTATTTGAGTTATAGTAACAAACAGCTGTAAAAGGAAGTCTTGTGGACTTCTTTTGTGAGAAGTAATACACTATGTGATCAAAATCATCCGGACACCCCCAAAAACATACGTTTTTTTTTTTTTACCATAAGGTGCACTGTGCTGCCACCTATTGCCAGGTACTCCATATCAGCGACTTCAGTAGTCATCAGACATCGTGAGAGGGAAGAATGGGGCGCTCCGCGAAACTCACGGACTTCGAACGTGGTCAGGTGGTTGAATGTCACTTGTGCCATACGTCTGTTCGCGAGATTTCCACCCTCCTAAACATCCCTAGGTCCACTGTTTCCGATGTGGAAGTGGAAACGTGAAGGAACACGTACAGCACAAAAGCGTACAGGCCGACCTCGTCTGTTGACTGACAGAGACCGCCGACAGTTGAAGAGGGTCGTAATGTGTAATAGGCAGACATCTGTCCAGACCATCACACAGGAATTCCAAACTGCATTAGAATCCACTGCAAGTACTATGACAGTTAGGCGGGATTTCGTGCTCGATTGGCTGCTCATAAGCCACACATCACTCCGGTAAATCCTCGCTTGGTGTAAGGAGCGCATATATTGGATGGTGGAAAAACGTTGTGTGGACTGACGAATCACGGTACACAACGTGGCGATCCGATGGCAGGGTGTGGGTGTGGCGAATGCGCGGTGAACGTCATCTGCCATCGTGTGTAGTGCCAACAGTGAACTCGGAGGCGGTGGTGTTGTGGTGTGGTCGTGTTTTTCATGGAGGGGGCTTGCACCCGTTGTTGTTTTGCGTGGCACTATTACAGCACGGGCCTACATTGATGTTTTAAGCACCTTCTTGCTTCCCCCTGTTGAAGAGCAATTCGGGGATGGCGACTGCATCTTTCAACACGATCGCGCATCTGTTCATAATGTACGGCATGTGGCGGAGTGCTTACACGACAGTAACATCCCTGTAATGGACTGGCCTGCATAGAGTCCTGCCCTGAATCCTACAGAACACCTTTGGGCCGTTTCGGAACTCCGACTTCGTGTCAGGCGCTACCGACCGACATCGATGCCTCTCGTCAGTGCAGCACTCCGTGAAGAATGGACAACCTTTATCCAAGAAACCTTCCAGCACCTGATTGAACGTATGCTCGAGAGTGGAAGCTGTCATCAAGGCTAAAGATGAGTCAACACCGTACTGAATTCCAGCATTACCGATGGAGGGCGCTACGAATTTGTAAGTCATTTTCAGCCAGGTGTCCGGATACTTTGTATCACATAGTGTATGTTTTCGGTAGACGTAATATACAATCACAACTTTGTAACTGACTTGTTTTGTGAACCAGTCAACTGATTAATCGAGGTTACAGAAGATATAGTGAAGGAAACTGGTTTTAATTGGTAATTAGTGAATCCACGAACCATACAGTAAAACAGTAAAATTTTGTCGTAAAAACAAGACCTCCGGATATTGTCATGGGAGGACCCACATGTTGACAAGGTGTTTCGACTACGCTGCAGAAGTGTCACTAGAAAGACCTTACACATCCTCCATACAGTCCGGATCGCTCTCCATGCGATATGCACATTCTTGGAGCCGTGAAGTAAGACATTCGTGGCCGTTAATTTGCTTCGGACACGTCTGTGTATAATTATGTTTTCGTGGGAAACCAAACGTTTCTCCACGGAGGCAATGACCATCTTGTCCTGCAGTGGGATAAATATATTAACAGTTACGGCGAATACTTTTGACATAGGAACAGCTAATTTACTTTCTTCCCTCTGTCTCTTTTCGCTTGTTTGTCCCTTATAGAAACAAGCAGACAACTGCACCACTGTTGTGCCTTGTACAGTTCTCTGCGAATGCTCAATGAGAATGGAAGGGACACCACATGTACCGCAAGATATCTGTAGAAACGAAAATTTATTAAACACCTACGATGTACAACGCAGCATACGTCACCACAGGACCTCCAGTCAGCACACATCAATGTGATAGGGCTCCATGTCTAGGCACAGCTGCCAGTGCTCTTCAATAGACCGAAACACTGTGTTCAACATCAATGGGGAAGCTTTATCAACTGCTTCTCTAATTCGTTGTTTCAACTATGCTAAGCCCTGGCATAGTTTAGTGCTGATAAACCGTCACGCAAAGAAACTTAAGGGGACCAGATCTGAACAGCGAGAGGCCCAAAGTCTTCGAAAGCCACAAACAATCCGTCCACGGGAAGAGCTGCATTGATGTAGTAATGGACAACTGCAGCTCAACGGAATGCTGCCCTATCCTATTCGAAAACAGTAGTTAATCCCATATTCTACCGGCGGTAGCTCCAGTTAGACCCACAACATATCGAGGTAAGTGTCTCCGGTAATTGGCTTATCCGCAAACATAATGGGTCCGTAAACGCTAATCCTTGTCATCCCTGATTGTATATTCACTTCTGGATGTGAGTTAACGAGCATTTCTCTCTCATTTAAGCCTATGGCCGAAAGAGTCAGCCTTCAGAAATTGTGAAACGAAACCTGTCGTCCAGGACCGCGCGCCACAAAGGGCGCAGATTCACCACGAGACGGGGAGACTCACAGGCGTCTATTGAGGCCTAAGCGCTGTAGTGCGCGAGTGAGACAGACGAGAACCAGCGTCATAGGGAAACCCAGTAGAAGGCGTTTGTGGCCAGAAAGACGTAGCAGTGTTAAATAAGGCGGACCTAAGATCGGCCACAAAGGGAAAGATTTATGAAGACTATTTGTTTCTGTAGTAATGCAGGGAATGAAGCCACACTGATTTTAATCTACCATCCTTCATAAATTTTCATGGTGATCCCAATAAAACTTGAATATTGATCATATCCATAACAGTTTAGGATTTACTGTTAAAGTGAAATGCTAAAAACTGAACTCTGTAGTTGATCTTAACGATCGACATTTCATATAGAAGCGCGTCATTAGAATGACAAATGGTGTAAATATCAACTCTGTAACTTCACGTGTTTAAAAGATATAGTAAATTTAAATTATCAGTATTTTCATGTAAGCATCAGACCATCATTTCCTCCACACAAAACACATCGAACGATGACAGCATGACACCTTATTGAATCATTAGGTAATAGAATATTTGTTGTAAGGTTTAGTGCATAATAGTTACTTTTGTTCTGTACTTATTTATCAGAAACCACATTGGTGCAAGGCTACTGGCCGTGGCATTCAAAGCTAATAAGGAAATTGTATTGGTTTTATTTAAAAGAATTTAACGTTTATTATGTAGTGGGTATTATTGTTACTTTATTTAGAATGTGAAAGTTGTCAAGCTTTGATTATTTAAGTATGTTAAAATGGAAAATAATGTAGAATAAGCTGTAGCCAATCCCTTCTGGGAAGGGAACTGCACTAGTCAGTTGAAAACGATGTTCGACATGCGGGAGACGTAGCCGGAGACGGGCAGAGGGACAGTCGGTCCTTAGGCAGCTAGGAAGTGGAACGACTTAGAAAATTTCGCGTTGTGTGGTACCGCGGGACTTACTCTCTGAGCGGTGAGCAGCCGCGCGCCTGGTGTCAACTCTAACTTTTCGTATAGTTAACTAGGTGGAGTATCGAACTTGTAATTCGCTATGAGATTGTGATAGTTCGAACTGTGTCAAATGGATATGCACTCGAGTGTAACAATAACTCTAAATACTACCACTTTCGCTATTAGTTTGCTTTGTGAATAAACATTATTCTAACCAAATGGCAACTGTGTGACCTACATCATTTATGCGTCGTTAATAGAGTTCCCGATATTATTACTCTTATTGTATGTTGTATTAACTTTGTATTTCGCAAACTTGCCATCAGTCAGACAATTTAACCAAAGGGTCACAAGTGTCTAATTTAGGGCGTGTAATGCGACACGTGCGGTTCAACGCCTAGACGAGTTTGAACCAAGACATTTCGACGAAGAGGAGCCATATGTGAGCCCGAACATCTCTGGAATGTTACCTCACACGGAGTGTCTTGTTGTCGCTCTTGCACGGCGTATGGTTATTCGTTTTACCGTAGTGTGCAACTGCGCCTCTTCCCAACTTCGTCTGAGTGGAATGTTGTTCAAAAATGGCTCTGGGCATATGGGACTTAGCATTTCAGGTCATCAGTCTCCTAGAACTTAGAACTACTCAAATGTAACTAACCTAAGGACATCACACACATCCATGCCCGAGGCAGGACTCGAACCTGCGACCGTAGCGCTCGCTTGGTTCCAGACTGAAGCGCCTAGAACCGCTGGGCCACTGCGGCCGGCATAGAATGTTGTTTCATCTCTTAACAACGCATGAATGACAAAATTCTCATTTTCCAGTCTGTAACAGGTCACAGCATATAGTCTGTGAGGCCATACAAGCCTCAGCTTCAAGCTTATGCTGGCCGCGGCATAAACGTATCTTCGAGATTAGATTAGATTCAGTTTTTATTCCATAGAACCAAAAATGAGACGATTCTCATGGGTGTGGAAAAACTCTGAAAGTATAACATAACAAAAAAAAAAAAAAAAAACATGAAACATCGGAGATTGCCAAAATGGGTGAATACATTACAGTAAACTGGAACTGCTAATGTTCACACAATTAATATACTGTCAGATTGAAACATAGTTTTGCACTGTTAATAAATTTATCATATACAAAATACCTAATCTTGACTGTTGTGACCAAGTGTTGTCAAAACAGAAATGTAACAGTCACTTTTAGTTACGATGGTGTAACAGTCCATGTTTAGATATTTATCTACAAAGTAGAAGGAGTTGCCTATAAAAAAGTCTTTCAGACTCTGTTTAAACTGTACTTTAATGTGAAATAAAATTTTTAATGGCTGCTGGCAATTTATTGAAAATGTGTATGCCAGGGTTTTCCAAACTGCGGATTGCGAAATTCGAAGCTCCCTATTCAGTCTCCTGGTAGACGCAAGGAGGCTGCATATGGTCGTATCCTTTAAGCATTGCACTGCTTTTTAGTTTCGATGGCCTTCCATAGCGTTTCTGATCATCAAAATTACCTGTAAATTTCTATTTTTTTAACCAAATTCTTGAATTACAATCTTATAGGATCCAGCTTTCTAAATTTACTGATGATACCCTCCCCCACATGTGCGTCATCCCGCGCAAACGGTCACGAAGAACAAAAAATGGTTCAAATGGCTCTGAGCACTATGGGACTTAACATCTGAGGTCACCAGTCCCCTAGAACTTATAACTACTTAAACCTAACTAACCAAAGGACATCACACACATCCGTGCCCGAGGCAGGATTCGAACCTGCGACCGTAGCGGTCGCGCAGTTCCAGACTGTAGAGACTAGAACCGCTCGACCACCCCGGCTGGCTCACAAACAACAGCGTTTCTCTATAGTGAGCATTCTTTCAGATCGTCTGAAAAAAAAATGAATTCTGCTGTAATATCACACATATGTTTAGGGACTGTACGTCCACCGTTTTCGTAAAGGCTTTACCGCATACGGTTTGTTAAACGCAAGGATATATCAATAGATGATTGTCGAGGAATATAGAACAGGTAGATAATATTCCACGTGGTGTATAGAATGACAGTCTTTCACTATGACTAAACCAAAGATGTTTTCTATAAAAGAGACAAAACACGATAGTATTCGGTTATCAGAATAGTGCCATAATTCTGGCATCTGCCAAATCGTTGAAATATACACTAGGACAAAGATGTGATATCAGTAGCAGGGAAAGGGAACGGAATTTTAGGAAGACTCTGGGAAATTACTATGCAAGGCGTTTCACATTCGGTGTTGACGAAGACTTACTTTTTCAGTAAGTTTCGGATTTAGTTCTTGCAAACAGTTTAAAATCTCCCTTATCCGCAGCGCACTCCACATGAATGCAGAACTTTACAAATTTTATAAACAGCGTAACTGTGACGTTACCCTGCAATAAAGAAAAAGCATAATCTCCAGCTCTTCCTAATTGAGCTGAATGTTATTGTTTTGAATGTCATGTTCGCCTCACGTGTTGTGAGCCGTCAACAAACAGTTCGTTCCGTTTTCGATACAGCGTGTGACGTCAAAATGACGTCACATTTGAGGGAAGTTTTGTGAGATGAGTGTTACCCCAGATATACAAGCGCCAGAGACGTTGATCGGCGGTGAAAAGTGAGCACAAATTAAACCTGTGACTAGGCGGTCGACCTATGCTGGCATATCGATATATCGTTATTAGCTGCATGGTAGTAACGTCTCCGCGAATTTATTAAAGAAAGTTTCAGACTCAATGATATTTCAAGGTTGAAACCGCCACCTCTCCTAATTAAATTCTTCTCCAGACTAATTACACCCTCTTCTTTTACCACCGAATCCCAAAAAGATGACGTCGTTAGAATTTCCACATTTTCAAACCGGATTAGTATAACCAGTGTCGATGAAGTGTTCTGCCACAGCCGATTTATTGAGTTGTATGAGCCATGATTTAACTGCAGTGTTCCAAGCAACTTTCACGGCCATTATGAAAGAAGGAAGAAAGAAGATTAGAGTTTAGCATCCCATCGACATTAGGGACGAATAGACTGTACGGTTCGTCTAACTCATGTGCGAAAGGCCACACTCGCAGGAGATCTTGTGGAACCCAAGCCTTGCGGAGCATCAACCCGAAAGTATTGCTATCATCGGTGGAGGGCGAAGAATCGATTCAGCATTGTGGTGGTGCGGTTTCGACCTATTTCTGAGGATAGTTTTCCCATGTATGGCAGGAAAATCACGGATTTTAATTTCTCTACATATTCCTCCTCGTTCCTTATGTCCAACTTAGGTTTTATTTGCGGCGCCTTTCTTCTGTACAGAATACTCATTTGCTTCGAGAACTACCTTTAAATGTAGAAGCTCATGCTGCATAGTGTTCTCATGAGCTATTATAAAGAGCATTGGGGGTATAAGAGCACATATTTTTAGTGGTAACTGAGGACAGTGTAGTGAACACCACAACATCAATAATGACTTCATCTGCGGACTAATAATTATAGCTATTAGGAGTAATATGTTTTTAGGTTGGTTAGTATCTCCAAGTACATCTGGCAAGACCAAGACATTGCTGTTTACTTTCCCCTTGTCATCAGGTCACGTGTTGCAGTGTGGACACGTGAACGCGAAACAGTTGGCCTATACTGACAGGTTTAGTTCACTTCGTGGTGCCGTTATGGATGTGCAGAGAACATCAGGTAGTAAAATATGTGTTGTGTTTGCGGGACGACTCTTAGAAGCAGAGAGAAACAACTATCATACTGAAGTGGATACATATTAAACTACCAATGATCACAATATCTGCCCATACTCCTCTAACACCCTGTATGTGCTCTGTGTAAAAAAATTCTGACAGTTATTTCACTTAAATATGAGTCGACTTCCGACAAACTGTGTGTCCCAGAGTGTCATCACATTTGTTACAGTGGAGTTAGTATCGCTTTATAGACATTTCTGGACGAATGAACTGTTTAATCACTGATTCGATTTATGTACATTCTTTGCGGCGATCAAGGTCTCTAAAACGTGTGATCTGTGGTTAAAGCGATGGAATGCGTGCTGTAGCTTGAGTTCGTTGGCTTTTTCTGAATATGGCCGAAAAGTGTAAGGCCGAAACGTTAAAACACGAAGAAAACGAAACTACAGATTAAAACTGTGTGCTAGACCGAGACACGAACTCGAGACCTTTTCCTTTCTTGGGCAAGTGATGTACCAACTTAGCTTCTCTAGCACGACTCACGACCACTCCTCAGAGCTTCAGTTCTGCCAGTAAATCGTCTCCTATATTCCAAACTTCACAGGAGCACCCCTGCGAACCATGGAGATGGTTCAAATGGCTCTAATCACTATGGGACTTAACATCTGTGGCCATCAGTCCCCTGGACTTAGAACTATTTAAACCTAACTAACCTAAGGACATCACACGCAGCCACGCCCGAGACAGGATTCGAACTTACGACCGTAGCAGCAGCGCGGATCCGGACTGAAGTGCCTAGAACCGCTCGGCCACCGCGGCCGGCTGAACCTTGGAGAACTAGCACTCCTGGAAGAAAGAATATTGCATAGACATAGCTTAGCCACAGTCCGTGGAATGTTTCCAGAATGAAATTTTCACTCTGCAGCGGACTGAAAATTTAATTCTGGAAGAAGAAAACGAATTTATGCTGCTGAACACCCGAAATTTGAAGGATATGACCAAGGGGGTGTTTTTGCTCTACTATAACGCCAAGGCTCATTCTGCACAGAGTACAGTTAGACACATAATGCTTTTTTTCAGCTGTTGTTATTGTGGTCTTCAGTCCTGAGATTGGTTTTATGCAGCTTTCCATGCTACTCTATCCTGTGCAAGCTTCTTCATCTCGCAGTACTTACTGCAACCTACATCCTTATGAATCTGCTTAGTGTATTCTTCTCTTGGTCTCTCTCTACGATTTTTACCCTCCACGCTGCCCTCCAATGCTAAATTTGTGAGCCCTTGATGCCTCAGAACATGTCCGGTCCCTTCTTCTTGTCAAGTTGTGCCACAAACTCCTCTTCTCCCCAATTCTGTTCAATACCTCCTCATTAGTTATGTGATCTACCCATCTAATCTTCAGCATTCTTCTGTAGCACCACATTTCGAAAGCTTCTATTCTCTTCTTGTCCAAACTACTTGTCGTCCATGTTTCACTTCCATACATAGCTACACTCCATACAAATACTTTCAGAAACGACTTCCTGACACTTAAATCTGTACTCGATGTTAACAGATTTCTCTTCTTCAGAAACGCTTTCCTTGCCATTGCCAGTCTACATTTTATATCCTCCCTACTTCGACCATCATCAGTTGTTTTGCTTCCCAAATAGCAAAACTCCTTTACTACTTTAAGTGTCTCATTTCTTAATCTAATTCCCTCAGCATTACTCGACTTAATTCGACTACGTTCCATTATCCTCGTTTTGCTTTTGTTGATGTTCATCTTATATCCTCCTTTCAAGACACTGTCCATTCCGTTCAACTGCTCTTCCAAGTCCTTTGCTGTCTCTGACAGAATTACAATGTCATCGGCGAACCTCAAAGTTTTTATTTCTTCTCCATGGATTTTAATACCTACTCCGAATTTTTCTTTTGTTTCCTGTACTACTTGCTCAATATACAGATTGAATAATATCAGGGAGAGGCTACAACCATTTCTCACTCCCTTCCCAACCGCTGCTTCCCTTTCATGCCCCTCGAATCTTATAACTGCCATCTGGTTTCTGTAAAAATTGTAAATAGCCTTTCGTTCCCTGTATTTTACCCTTGCCACCTTTTTTCAGCTATAACGTTTTATTTCACACTCCGTAGTCTCATAACACAGTACCGAGTGACTTCTTCCTCTCTTGTCGAATGGGGAAACCGCTATGTAACAGGCATTTCCAGAATGTCGATGAGGTGATTTTCGTGATGCAACATTTACTCAGTAGCAAGATGCAGATCTCCACAACCGGGGTCTCCATCAAGACATATATAGTTAGAAAAAGTTCGCAATGAAGCGTGTCGCATTGGGACAACTCGATTTATCGAAGTGATGATTAAAATCTTACGGTTACCCTCGTACAGTCTGACACTGACGGAAGCGAAAGTGGGAGTAAAGGCGCTCAGTTGGCTCTGAATCCCACGTGTGCCAACTGCAAGCGCGCAACTGTCGACATACAGCAACGAGCCAAGACTTCGAGGCGTGTGAGAGACGGCACGCCACACTTGTCACTCCGCGTTGAGCAACGGCGTCAAAGTAACAAGGCGGCGATTTATCGCACAGTGACAGGGGGGCAGCAGACAGCGGGCGGCGGGCAGGTCTACCTGCCAGTGCAGGGAGCGCGGGTCGGCGCGACCTCGGCGGCAGCTGCGCTGGCGGCTGGACGACTGCCGGCCCGCTATTTCGGGCAGCGCCGCGAGAGCCAAGCACGTGCGCTAATTTAGTGCCACTGCCACTCAGGCTCTCCGCGGGTACCGCTTATCGTGCCGCATCTGTCGCGTGACTTCCTCGACATATCGCCGGCCGCGAAGGAACGGCTACTTGCTGCGCATGCCAAGATATAAAGGACAGCCCCCCCGCCCCCCCTCCCACGGCAAGCAGTGCCACACGGCTGGATTGCAGAAACTGCTACAGTATCAAGAATGCTGAAGATTAGATGGGTAGATCACATAAGTAATGAGGAGGTATTGAATAGAATTGGGGAGAAGAAGAGTTTGTGGCACAACTTGACAAGAAGAAGGGACCGGTTGGTAGGGCATGTTCTGAGGCATCAAGGAATCACAAATTTAGCATTGGAAGGCAGCGTGAAGGGTAAAAAGCGTAGAGGGAGACCAAGAGATGAATACACTAAAAGGATTCAGAAGGATGTAGGTTGCAGTAAGTACTGGGAGATGAAGCTTGCACAGGAAAGCTGCATCAAACCAGTCTCAGGACTGAAGACCACAACAACAACATGAAGAGCATGCATTTACTACATACCAGGCATGCCCTTGTAGAGTCAGGACGAAGCCTGGTTATGTCTTGCCGGGACAGCTACCCGACTACAAGGAAGTACTCCACATTGAAATTCTCAAGGTAGCAGGTGGTAAAATGCAGGGAGTAAAAAACTTGGCAGCAGTTATAAGAGTCGTAAAACACGAAAGGGAAGTAGTGGTTGAGAATGGAGTGAGCAGGGTTGTCGTCTACCCCCAATTATATTCAATCTGTACATTGCGCGAGCATTGTAGGAAACCAAAGAAAACTTTGGAGAAGGAGTTAAAGTTCAGGAAGCAGAAATACGAACTTTGAGGTTAACTGCTGACATTGCAATTCTGTCAGAGACAGCAAAGGACTTGGGAGAGCAGTTGAACGGAATATACAGTGTCTTGTAAGGAGCATTGTGGAATGTAGACGAATTAAATCAAGCGATACAGAGGGATTCAGATTTGGAAGTGAGACACTAAAACTAGTATAAGAGTTTTGGTATTTGGTTAGTAAAGTAACTGTAAGTGCCCGGAGCAGAGAGGATATATACTACTGGCCTTTAAAATTGCTACAACAAGAATGCAGATGATAAACGGGTATTCATTGGACAAATATATTATACTAGAACTGACATGTGATTACATTTTCACGCAATTTGGGTGCATAGTCCTGAGAAATCAGTACCCAGAACAACCACGTCTGGCCGTAATAATGGCCTTGATACGCCTGGGCATTGAGTCAAACACAGCTTGGATGGTGTGTATAGGTACAGCTGCCCATGCAGCTTCAACACGATACCACAGTTCATCAAGAGTAGTGACTGGCGTATTGTGACGAGCCAGTTGCTCAGCCGCCATTGACCAGACGTTTTCAATTGGAGAATGTGCTGGCCAGGCCAGCAGTCTAACATTTTCCGTATCCAGAAAGGCCCGTACAGCACCTGCAACATGCGGTCGTGCATTATCGTGCTGAAATGTAGGGTTTCGCAGGGATCGAAAGAGGGTAGAGCCACGGGTCGTAACACATCTGAAATGTAACGTCCACTGTTCAAAGTGCCGTCAATGCGAACAAGAGGTGACCGAGACGTGTAACCAATGGCACCCCATACCATCACGCCGGGCGATACGCCAGTATGGCGATGACGAATACACGCTTCCAATGTGCGTTCACCGCGATGTCGCCAAACTCGGATGCGACCATCATGATGCTGTAAACAGAACCTGGATTCATCCGAAAAAAATGACGTTTTTCCATTCGTGCACCCAGGTTCGTCGTTGAGTACACCGTCGCAGACGCTCCTATCTGTGATGCAGCGTCAATGGTAACGGCAGCCATGGTCTCCGAGCTGATAGTCCATGCTGCTACAAACGTCGTCGAACTGTTCGTACAGATGGTTGTTGTCTTGTAAACGTCCACATCTGTTGACTCAGGGACCGAGACGTGGCTGCACGACCCGTTACAGCCATGCGGATAAGATACCTGTTATCTCAACTGCTAGAGATACGAGGCCGTTGGGCTCCAGCACGGCGTTCCGTATTACCCTTCTGAACCACCGATTCCATAATCTGCTAACAGTCATTGGATCTCGACCAACGCGAGCAGCAATGTCGCGATACGATAAACCGCAAACGCGATAGGCTAGAATCCGATCTTTATCAAAGTCGGAAACGTGGTGGTACGCATTTCTCCTCCTTACACGAGGCATCACAACAACGTTTCATCAGGCAACGCCGGTCAACTGTTGTTTGTGTATGAGAAATCGGTTGGAAACTTTCCTCATGTTAGCACTTTGTAGGTGTCGCCACCGGCGCCAACCTTGTGTGAGTGCTCTGAAAAGCTAATAATTTGAATATCACAGCATCTTCTTCCTGTCGGTTAAATTTCACATCTGCAGCACGTCATCTTCGTGGTGTAGCAATTTTAATGGCCAGTAGTGTAAAATGTAGATTGGCAAGGGGAAAAAAAGCGTTTCTGAAGAAGAAAAATTTTTTAACATCGAATATAGATTTAAGTGTTAGGAAGGCGTTTCTAAAGATATTTGTTGGGAGTGAAGCCTTGTACGGAAGGGTAACGTGGACGATAAACAGTTCTGACGAGGTCAAAATAGATGCTTGTGAAATGTGGTGCTGCAGAAGCATACTGAAGGTTAGATGGGAAGATCATGTAACTGATGAGGTACGCTGAAAAGAATTGGTGAGAAAAGAAATTTGTGGAGCAACTTGATTGAAAGAACAGCTCGGTTGACGGGACACGTCATGAGGCATCAAAGATCATCAGTTTAGTGTTGGAGGGAAGTGCGTAGGATAAAAATCACCAAGACGTGAATACAATAAGCAGATTGAAAAGGATGTAAGTTGCAGTGATTATTCGGAAATGAAAGGCCTAGCAGAGGATAATGTAACAGTGAGAGTTCCATCAAATCTGTCTTCTGACTCAAGACCACAAAAACATCTTCGTAAATTTTTTATATTTTTCAAACACCTTCTTTCTTTATGCCGCGGAGTAGTATTCACAGATACTTTATAAAGATAGTTTTTGTGACCAGCACCGACTTAGGACAATTACGACTTTTGGGATGTTTCTCTCCGTGATGTTTGCAGATGATTTGGTCACTCGATTCCATGGGAACGGGCTAATACGCTTAGGCGCTAGGAACGCAGGCTGCATAGCTGCCTTTCAAATACACTTATTCTGGGAGTCCCATGGAGACAGCTGGCTGGTGTTAAATGTGGGTGCTGCTACTTTGTTATTTTGGTGAGATTATTCCATTAATTACCATATTCGAAGAGAGTGTTCGCAAGTAAAGGCATACTTTTAAATCATTCGTGAAAATCTCAAATGCAACGGCTAAATTATCACTGGTTTTGTCCTCCTAAACTTGCTATGAATCGTGAAAACAAAGTGTATTCATACGCGCAGTGTTGCTAACTATTCGAATCTTTGTGACGTGAGTAGATACAAACCTTGTTACAGAATCGAACTTTTGTCACATAGTCCTACACAGTGTACAAGCGTTTCGATCGTTCGTTCCCTCAGTTTAGTTAATTTAATGATTTACTGCGAGTC